>NC_132988.1:19342500-21842500 GCF_048564905.1 Vicugna pacos
AAATTTTAGGTAAGAAAATATAAAGAAGGAATCATACATATAAAAACCTGAGTGACTACTATATGGCTCATTTTACAATGTTAAAGGTAGTTCTGTTTAATATATTGCAGTTGGAATAAAGAGGTATTTTTCTTTTAGTAGTCAGATTAAATATCGTAATACAGAAATGGTGCAATGCAGCTATTCCTGACAGTTCACAAATGATTACTGTGACATTCTGAAAGGTTGTACCTGCAAAAATTTCTCAGGTAACAAAAAACCTGACTTTCTTGCTTAGGATAAAGTGATGGATTCTGATAAGAACCAGGAATCCTTGTGTTTCCTAGTATTTAAACATATTCTTTTAACTATCATGGAAACAAACTGAGGATTCTTGAGTCTGTCCTGTGGGTAAAAAAAACCTCAATAGTGAATACACAGAGGCTGTGGTATTTCAATTGTCTACAGTTTCACAAAACAAATAATAAAATATGAAATATGTAAAAAATATTTATCTCAATATGAAATGTTTTTAGTACACCACTCATCACATAACAGAAATTCAATAAATATTCATCCTTTCCTTCATTTCTATTTTTATTCCTCAGATGTTCTAGTATTAGGAAAAATCAAAGATATCATTTCAACCCAAAGGATAAAATAAGAAATTCAACAAAGCAGGATAAGGAAATGACCAGCATTTTTCCACTACCTGGAATAGATTTGCGCAAACCAATCCTCCCATGGAAAACAACTGTAAAATCAGATACTCCATTAGGAATATCCATGTGAAAGCATCAGAGAATTAATAGGGCAGCAGGACTGTGGGGCCAAGATCCTGGAAGAAAAGGGGTACAGAGAGGTGAGGCTGACATTTAATTCCACTTTTCCTTAAGGCATTTTCCAGCTCCTAAAGAGCAGACTAAAGATGAAGACACTGAGCAAATGTTCTAGGAGTTTTATGAGGCTGGGGAATAAAATTGAAGTCAGGCACAATATGAAGCAGACAAAATATCCCAGGATGTCCACTGGAACCTGAGTGAGTTTCATCTTAGGAGTAAAGAGTGAACCAGAAACAAAATGACTGTCAAAAAGATTCAAGCCCTTCTAATCAATTCAATTCCAGATTGGATTACATTATCTGCCCCTACCCTTTCAACTAGAAGAAAATTAAACCCTCTAGAAGTAACACCATTTAGAGCCTGAAAGTATCTCTAAAATGTTTCACACACAGTATCCTGAATTCAACAACAACAAAAAAATGGTCAGGCAAACCAAAAAACAAAACCAAATCCCACCCCTCTCCAAAAAAAATTCAAACAAAAGAAACAACCTATAGGAGATCTAGATCTTGAAAAAAATCAGACAGGGACTTTTAAATTACCGTGATTAATATGCTCAAGAACTTTGTAGATAGCATGAAAAATTTGAGGGGAACTGAATATTTTAGAAAAGAATCAAATAGAACTGAAAATTATAATAAGTGCAATTTAGACATCAATAGATGGGATTAACAGCTAAGGAAGAGGTTAGAAAATAAATCAGAAAAAAAATATTCCAGAATAAAGTACAAGAAGAAAACAAACAAACAAAAAGATGAGAAATCACAGAATATAGCATACAGGATATTGTGAAAAGATCTAAAGTACACGTACTTGGAGTCCCAGAAGGACAGGTAATAGAGAATGGAGCAAAAGCAGTATGTAAAGAGTAGCTGAAAAATTTTCCAAAATGATAAATAAAAGACACCAAGTCACAGATTCATGAAATGTTATAGTGCCCAACTAGGAAACGTCAAAGAAAACCACATTTAGATATATAAAAGGGAAGATACTGAAGAAGACAAAGAAATAATAGACAGTGGAAGGAAGGGGAAAAATTACTTGTAAGGGAATAAACTGATTTCACAATGGAAATACTGGAAGCCAGATGACAACAAATGACATTCTCAAAATGATAAAAAAAAATAACTGGTAGCCTAGAAGTCTGTATCTGACAAAAATATTCCCCAAAACACAGGTTAAATTAAAACATTTTCATACAAGTAAAAACTAAGAGTATGTTACCAGTAGGTCTGCACCAAAAGAAATGCTAAAAGTTCTTTAAGCAGAAAAAATGACTCCAAACAAAAGCATGGGAATACAAAATGAATAAATAAATGCACAAACAGCAATAGAAAGAATTAATCTAGATAAATAGTAAGTGTACAAAATGATAATATATTAAGGAATTTATAGAACAAAATACATACAGGACTAACACATATGACAACAATAAAAGAAAAATGGACAGGAGGTGGAAAACTAAGTTAAATCTTTCTACATTCCTTAGATTGTCCAAAATTAGTAAAATCACTGATTTATTTTAGACATCAATAAGCCAGGAATGCATGTATAATCTCTGGGTTAATAACTAAAATAATAATAAAAGAATGTTTAGGAAAATGAAAAGAAAAATACATAAGCTAAAAGAAGGCAAGAAAGGAGAGAAAAAGATACATACAATGACAAATTTTGAAGGACTGAAATGGGCAAAATCAGTTAGAAACCAATAAAAAATATAATTTGAAAATCTCTCAAATATTTATAAATTAAGCAATATTCTTCTAAAAATCCCAGAGCTAAAGGAAGAAATTCCAGTGAATGTTAGGATATATATTGAACTGAATGATAATAAAAGAACTACATATCTAAACCTGTAAAATGCAACTACAGATGTACTTTGAAGGAAAACAATAAACTTTAATGTATACAAGAAAACAAAAAGGCTAAAAATTAATGATTTACATACCTACCTAAAGAAGGTTAAGAAAATAATAGGATATTAGACCCCAATAAATTAGAAAGAAAGAATAACAAAGGCACAAAGAGAAATTAACAAACTGGAAAAAAAAAACATGCAATGAAGAGCAATAAAAGCCAAAATTGTTCCTTGAAAATACAAATGAAATGTATGACCCTTGGCAAAATTCATTTTAAAAACCCAGGAATGGTACAGATTATCTATACAAAGAATAATAAAGGAACACTTCTATAAATTCTACACATATTAAAAAGATAAAGAAGAGCTGATGAACAATTTTGTGCTAATAAATTTGGAAACTTTAATAAAATGGATCAATTACTAGAAAAATACATCTTATCAAAACTGACCCATACAAAGAATAGATAATTGGAATAATCCTAAACTATTAATGATTTAGAATTTGTAGTTAAAATTTTGCCACAAAGAAAACTCCAGGGCCATATATGTTCACCAGTGAATTTTTCCAAAGATTAAAGACAGAAATAACACCAAATGTACACAATCTGTTCCAAAGAATAGAAGAGGGAACACTCTCCAATTCATTTCATGAATCCAAGACACTGATGAGTATGTTATAAAAAAGGAAACTTTTACTCAAATGTTCTAAACAAGTATTAGCAACCTACTCCATTGATACATAAAAAGAATAATTTGTCACAACCAAGAAGGTTTTATTCTACATATAGAACTTTAAATTTCAATCAATATACATTATTCACTATTTTCACAAAGTAAAGGGTAAAATACCATTATCTCGATGCAGAAAAAATATTTTTGATAATTCAACAAACATTTTCCATAAAAATAACTCCTAACTAGTAGTAGAAAGGAACTTCATTAATATGATAAAGAGTCTTTTAAAAAACCTATGATAAATATGTTCCATGGTGAAATACTGAAAGCTTTCTCCCTGACATTGGAAAAGAGATAGGTGCTCTTTATCAAGACTTTTATTTAACATTAACAGGAAGTAGATCCCAACAAGTATAATATGACAAGAAAAACAAAATTTATAAGAATTAGGAAGAAAAGCTGTCATTCTTCAGAGATGATATTATCAACCAATGCAAATTAATCTCTAGATAAATATTAGAATTAATAAGTGAATTTAGAAAAGTCACAGAGTTTAAGCTCTAAACATAAAAATCTACTGTATATCTGTATGCCAACAATAAGCAATTAAAAATTAAAATTTTCAATTATTCCATTAAATATCTAACAATAAATTAATAAACATGTGTAAACCTCTACACAGAAAACTATGAAACATTATTTAGAGACATTTTAAAAAACCTAAATAAATGGAGGGCATGTAATATTATAAAGATGTCCGTTATCTTTCAGTTGCTTTATAGAATCCATGCAATCCCGATTATAGTCCCAGGAGGATTTTTCATAGAAATCAATAAATTGACTATAAAATTTAAATGAAAATTCAAATAGCCAAAAACAACCCAGACAATATTGAAGAAGAAAAACAAACTCAGAGGACCTACATTACCAGATATCAAGATGTACCA
Organism: Vicugna pacos; assembly: GCF_048564905.1. Lineage (NCBI taxonomy): Eukaryota > Metazoa > Chordata > Mammalia > Artiodactyla > Camelidae > Vicugna > Vicugna pacos. The sequence goes on from NC_132988.1 coordinate 19,346,805, forward strand.
TAAAGGTACAGTAATTAAGACAGTGTGGAATCAAAGTAAAGATGGACACGTAAACCAATGTATTAGAAAAGAATTAAGAAACAGACTCATACATATAAGAACACTTGATTTATGGAAAGGTACTACTCTAAGCAATGGAAAAATGGAGCAACTGGAACTCTCATTCATTGCTAACGGGAATATAAATTGGTAGAATCACTTCAGACAATTGTTTGCCAGTATCTACTAACGCTGTACATGTGTATATCTTACAGCAATTCCATTTGCAGATATAAACCTGACAAAAGTACTTACAGCTGTGAACCAAAGAACATTTACAAGAATGCTTATAACAGTATTATTCTCGGTAGTTCCAAGCTGAGGACAATCCAACTGTCTATCAGTACAGTACATAAATTGTGGTATATTTATTCAATGAAATACTATATGGCAATGAAAATTAATGGCTTACTTACTATTACACACAATATGGATGAATCTCTCAAAAGTATTAAATTAAAGAAGCCAGAAACAAAACAATATATTCCATTCCAGTAAGATTCCATTTATTAGAAAGTATAAAGTCAAAAGTAATTTATAGAGATAAACTTCAAGAGAAGGGTCACTCTGGGTGAAGGAAGGAGCACTAACTGGCAGGAGGCATGAGGAGGTTTCCAGGGGTGTGTGAATGTTTTTGTCCTGAGTGATGGTTATACAGGTGTGTACATTCTGCATTAATGCAGTGATTTGTACAACTGGGACTTTTGCACTTTACTGCATGTAGATTATATTTCAATAAAACAATATTAGTAAAAAATAAAAAGAAATGACTCACATAGAAGGTATAACATAAAGTCTTTTAAATAATCAGGTTACTAAGATAAACTTAATGCTTCATCCACTTTTGAAAAGTTTTCCAACATGAGCTGGAACTTTTGTATTGACTGAGTTGAGGCTTTATATTAGAGCATTACACTAGAGCATTGTTTCATCACTTCTTTGCTATCCCCAAGGAAACAGGAGTGTGGAGTTATAGAACAAACTGCATTCATCAGCCAATAAACTGTTTCAGTGATTTTTAGTGCAGTTAGGGCACAAATGGACTCACATATTCCCTGTTGTTTTTTCATTTTCCATGGATGGAATTTGTCAAGAAATTTCTTCTGCTCTCTAATGCTAGCCAGAAAATGCAGCCATTGTAAAGGTGGTCAGAATTTTAAAAGAATGTGCTCAGAAATATACAGATTTTTCAAAAGGACAAGTCAATATTAAGGAAGTATAATTTGAAAAATTGTTTTGGAAAGACACTGTGGATAAATTCTCTAAACCTTTCAGGACTTTTTAAAGTTAGGGTGGGGAAATTGAATACATTCTAAATTATTCCCTGGAACAGATAAATTCTTTGGGGGGAAAAAAACAAGCACACACAAAAACCACCATGTCGTCCCTTCAGTTTTATTCTACACCTGAAACAGGGTAGTCATCAGTTAGATCCATTAAACTTTAACTTGCTTATTAAATAATGAACTGTAACTTGCCTTCACTGATCAAACTCAAGCTTGTTTAGTTTTCACAAAAACTTACACGTCCTCCAAGCATCAGTAGCCTAAAATAGTAATGATGTTTGCCCCAGTAATTCTTCAGAAACATGGAGAAAGCTGTGTTCAGTTTGAGCCCAAGCCCGTTAAGACTAGTGAGGACCACTGACCCTCCCACTAGGCATGCGCAGTCCGATTGGTGACCTTTTGACATTAGAGGGTCCAAAACTCTACGCTGGTGCCGCCATTTTCTAAACACACATATAGCTTAGTTGCGCCTGCACACAACAACAATGACATCACCTTTTCTTATTTCCAATCACCATTTCCCACGCTCCCTACACCTCAGACTCTGCTTATCCCATAAATATCTCAGCCTCTCGCCTTCCAGGAGGTGGATTTAATACTTCTTCTCCCGTCTTGCTTTGGCTGCCTCCTGAATAAATCTTTACTCTGCTGCAAACCTAGGCATCTCAGGGTTTGACAAATGAACCCCGGTTGGTAACAGACCTACTTTGGCGCTTAATTTTTTTTATTAATAAAAAAATTTTTTTTAAATTTAATGCCAGCTTCCAAGGAAGTAAGAATATGTGTGTCACTGTTACACACTGGTTCTGTTTAAAACCCTTCCAGATGGGCGCTTAGCTGACTGATTTATCTCAGATCCAAGCTTTCTGAGAGGCCCACATGCTCACTTCTTCGTGTGGCCTCCAGAAACCTTCCTGCAACCTAGAAAGATTGATTTGTGGCTGATGAGCTTTCCCATTCTCAAGAGTCACCTGACGGATTTCACAGTTAGGTGAATAAATTCAGAAGTGGGGATACCCAGGCACCTAAGAAAACGGCGCATCCAGCCTGCTCCTTGCCATCCAAGTCCACACCCACGCTAACCAGAAGCCACCCCCATGGCGAGGGACCAGAATGGAACCTGGGAGATGGGGAGTCACGACAACTTTGAAGGCTACATGAAGCCCTGGGTACTGATTTTGCCACCCACAAGATCGCCGTCCGTCTGACTCGGACGAAGATCACCGAGCCAGACCGCGGTAAGTTCAAGGCGAAAACCAACAGCACGTTCTGCAACTATGACTTGTATTTCACGGTCAGGGTGGAGTTTGGCAAGTACACAAAGGGCCTGGACAACCGGAATATTAAGACGCTGGGCATCTGGGAAGGTGACGCCCTCGTGTGCGCTCAGAAGGGGGAAAGGAGAGCCGCGGGGGGAAGCAGCGGGTCGCGTGGGACAAGCCGTACCTGGAGCTGACGTGCGGCAGGGATCCGTCAGGTGTTCAAGAAGCAATGGCGGCGAGGGCGCCTAGTGAGCATGCGCCGCGCCCTCCGCGCCAGCCGTTCGCTGGCTTTGGGACGCCGCCGCCGGGACCCTCCCGCTCCTGACAGAGCCCGTTAAGGCATCCGGATGGGTTTTAAACCGAACGGGTGAGTAACAGTGACATAGTCTTCCTTCCTTGGAAGCTAGTAGCATTGAACAAAAAAACCCAAAATGTTTTAAAATTTATTTTTAAAGGGAAGTTTGTAATGTTTATAGAATTATTCATTTAGCAATTGCAAAATCAGGTACGATAGAATCAACTAAAGGCATAGTAAATGTATTCTCAGCCTGTCAGTATATGAAGTCTGTTAGTTTTTTTGTTGTTGTTGTTGTTGTTGTTTTGCTTCAGCTAGGTTTTGGGGGACACATATTTTATGTAGCCTCGCTCACAGGAGTCTCCTGGAGCTAAAATATATAATGATTTGTGACCTTTTCCGTTGGTTTGTGGAACAAGATTACAAAGCCAACTCTTCAGAATTTTTTGTCAGCACAAGTCAGTTCTATGTTAGAAAAACATAATGGATTCAATTCCTTCCACTATGGCAATGAAGGAAATTTAACAGAGTGTAAACGTGATTGTCTACCCGACACAAATAGAAGAAAACCCTCTTTGACCGCTTTCTTGAATCTCCCGTCAAAATAGCTTTAAATGCTACACAAAGCTGCAAGAATTGATGCTCCCAGGACTCTAATCCTGTCGGAGTCATTGTTTCTTTACAGAGGGTTCAGAAAAGTAAAGATGGTTGAATTTCCACCGCAGGCCCTACCCATCTCTTTACTCTTCGTTTGCTGTGTATCTGAATTTGCCCTTGAACCCAGGGCTGCTCTGTCACAGCACCTGGGCTGGAGCCGGAAGGTCTTCCCCAGTTATTTCAAATTTTCTGCATACTTTGTTGGAGTTAATGATAACCACAGATATCATCCTAGTCCTAAGGAGCTGCTTCTTACTGTATTTACACATGAACCCAGCTCATGGAGATTTGGAAGAACTGCTTAATATCCTTAAGCCTCGGTTTCTTCCTCTATAATATGGGCATAATATTACATATTTCATAATGCCGGAGAATTAAATGAGCTAATGCTATACTTATTACACCCCTTTGTCTCAATAGTTTAATAAAATAAATGTTCAAAGAATTGAAAACTGCTTCCCTAAAAGACTACAGTTCTCCCACTATGGAATTTTTTTTTTTTCAGTGACTTTCTAGGACGCTGCCAATTAGTGTGTCCTTTGTCACATGACCATTTTGTTTCCAATTCTCTAGTAGTTGTCCGTACAAAATCCTGAATTTCCAAAGCTTCAGAAGTATAGTGTTGAGATGATTGGAGTGATTATGAAAAGAGAGTTACAGGGCCACTAATAAAAAGTTCAAAATAAATAACTAGAAAAAAAAGGTACATAATTAGAATTTTCCTCTTTCTCCTAACCTGTATTTCTAACTTCTAGATATTCCCTTTTAGTTATCATACTGTTAATGAAGTGAACTTTCAGATAATCAGAGAGTTTACCTCATTTTACAAAAAATAAATTTTAATAAAAATGACAAACTATTTTGCTGCTAGGAATAATTTACATATTAATTAGCAAGTATTATATTCAAGTCTTTTGCCATCATTCATGCTACAAAACATTTTTAACTCAATGCACACAATATACAACGCTTTACAATAATTATCCAATTTTAATAGGGAATAAATGATGTGTAAGTTTCTGAACTATTACCCTTAAAGCAAAACTGTATCAATAGCCAAACTATGCAAGAGTTAGCTCAGCTTCAACACTGCACCCACTGACTGTGGTGGTTTTAAGAAGAGATTCAGACAGTGAGCTAATTTCACTCTTCACCTCAGTGTCACTTGATTGGTCCCAAGCTTGCCTAATTAATGATAACTCACACTGAATCCCATCGCTCATTCGGGACCCTTCATTAACTTCAATCTCCTATTCAACCTCAACTTCCTTTGGTTTTCTCTATATAATTTCTTCATCATCTACTTTCCTAATCCCTCTCTCATTTTTTCATCAGCTGCCCGTTATCCATGGAAGGGACCTAATTTCCCTTGCATTCAAATTCTCTTCAAAAGGCCCCAAAGAACCAGTATTCCCTGTCTCATTCTTGAAGTTTCATGTGGATCACTGGACAATAGAACTCTGAGGCTGGAGCATTCATAATCCTAGTTGTTCTTGCAGAGTGACTAAGGTGTGTGATACTCGTGGAGGAGGATCCTTTTATTTTTCAGAGTTTTCAGAAAAGACCATCTAGCAATATCAGTACCAAATTGATATTTTGGAACGTGATAGTTGAAATAAAAGCATCTCTGCTGCCAGAGACACTAGTTCGAATCCTCACTTGGCCATTGGTTATTTTATTTTTCAGATTTTAGTTGCCCTATTTGTAAAGTAAGGAAACTAGAATATGTGGTCTCTTTTAGCTTTAAAATTCTGTGCTCAAAATTTGAATTTATGGATTGACTATAAATCAAAATGATTTAATGTTTTAAATATTATTCAAGCCCTGTTAAATTTCTCAAAGTCTTTATTCTTTTATTAATCCCATCTCTGCCCATATCAATATGGAAAAGCCATGCCTACACTAGATGTATAATTTCATCATGCCTATTTCAAAACATATTTCTCCTACACAAGTCAGAGCACACAATATTCAGTCTGAATTCCTGGTTCACAGAGCACATACTGTAGTCATTTCATAGTCTTTTAAAATAATTGTGCTCTGAAACAATCAAGCACAGCCATGGCAAGGTTAACGTAAAATCTTAAAGCAAAACAGCCCATTTCCTTTGTAAATAAGTCTATTGTGGAATTGGTAGTCAAAACAAGGAAGTGTGAAGATTGATTTAGGTGTTTCCCAGGCCAGCGGTTTGCTAAGTGTAATCAATAATCAACCAGTATATACTTCTAAACATTCTTCAAGCAATAGGTTTACAAGCACCTGCCAAGAGGCAAAACTGGAGTTAAATTTTCACTCCTATCAAAGATGTAAAACCAAAAGCCTCACAATAAGATCTGACTTATAGTCTGAAATCAGAAACACCAGAATACCATGTTTGACATTTAGGTAAAGTAAGATTCTAGGTTGGCTAAGAAGATAATGAACATACAGAGAAGAAAATGTGCATTAAAATAATACTTGTTTTTTGTTTGAAATGGTGAGATCCTGTGGTTCTTAGATGAGATTAAGAATTTATCTTTGCATCTCAAACTCTAAGTCTGTTTCCTAGATGGTCTTAACTTTAAGGAAACATCTCCTGTTGTAAGGAAACAAATTTGTAGTGAGAAACCACAGTTTATAAAGATCCAAACTTTAGGCAAAACCATGGAGACAGTGAAAAGATGAATGGTTGCCAGGGGTCAAAGGGGAGGAAGCAGTGGAGCACAGGTTTTAGGGCCATATAACTAACTACTCTGTAGGATACTATAATGGTGGATCCATGTCATTATACATTTGCCCAAACCCACAGAACTTAAAATGCAAAGACCAAATCCTAATGTAAACTGTGGTCTGTGGGTGATAATAATGTCTCAGTGTAGGCTCATCAGTTGTAGCAAATGGAGCAAATTCTGGTGGAGGATATTGATAATGGGGGAGGCTATGTGCCTTGGCATTTATCTCTGTACCTTCCTCTCAATTTTATTGTGAACCTAAAACTGCTCTGAAAATTAAAGTCTATTAAAAATAAAAAATAAAAATTCAAACTTAAATCACTTTAACAAAACCTCTGAACTTCTTTATCTCACTCTCTTGAGCTGGTAAGTGACTTGATTGCATTAAAAACATATATAACAACTGAAATTTTAATGCAGAGCAACCAATATAGCTAAAGAATGAGTTTTATTAATTGGTGTGGCTTCCTTTGTGTGACATTATAACTGTAAATAAAGATATCTTCAGATGTAAGTAAAATCTTTATAAGTATTAAAATATTAAATATAAAAAGGAAAATAAGATAAACGTTACTCCTTCAAAAATTTTTAAACTGCAATTTTAATTCTTCTTGGTGAGTAACCCTCTAGAATCATCAAATTAATTTCAGATACATTCAATGCTTGATAGATTGTATTTGACAGTTTATTCAGAGAAAGTCAAGGTCTTGACGTTTCAGTTTTTTATCCATTTACATACAGCCTGAAATGTCTTTTTAGAGTGAAACATTGATTAAAAATAACCAAAGCGTAAGGATTCAATTCCATTCATTCATATCAAGAGCTACAGCTTCTCTCATTTGTAAAATTAAGTCAGGCACTCAACAGATCCATTTGGCTTGTATTGTATGTAACATCGTGAGCACAACGTAAGAATGTGTTCATTAACTGGCTCTTTCAAATATTTAATTCTCTGAGCAGAGAAGGATTCTACATCATGTCTTCCAAGAACACTTGAAGAAAAGATGTATGCTAATAAATAAATAATAGCAAAACTTCAAGATACACTTAAAAGTCAAATACAAGTAAAACTTTCTGAACAGGTAGAGAATTGCCAAAGACTGTAGTCCTGCCATAGCAAATGGATAATTGTCCGTGTTGGCTGAAATCTCTTACTACATAATTGGCCCTTAGGGAATTCTATTCATGCTGTTTTGTTGTCTTGCTTTTGATGTCATGTCCAAGAAATCATTGACAAATCATTGTCAAACTTCACAAATACTGTGAAATTTTTTCCTTGTTTTCTTCTAGGAGTTTTATAGTTTTAGGTTTTACATTTAAGTCTTTTCATCCATTTTGAGGTAATTTTTGTAAATGGTGTCAGTTTCGTTACTTTGCATGTAGGTAAGTGTTGGTGAGGATGTAAAGAAATTGGAAATCTGTGCACTGTTGATGGAAAAGGAAAATGGTGCAGTCACTGTGGAAAACAGTATTGAGGTTCCTCAAAAAATAAAAAATAGAATTAGCATATGATCCAGCAATTCCACTTCTGGGTGTATATCCAAAAGAATTGAAAGCAAGGCCTCAAGGAAATACTTACACACTCAAGTTCATAGCAGCGCTATTCACAACAGCTCAGAAGTAGAAGCAACCCAGGTGCCCATCAACAAAGGAATAAATACACAAAATGTGGTGCATACATGCAATGGGATATATTCAGCCTTAATAGGGAAAGAAATATTGTCACTTGCTACAACATGGGTAAACCTTGAGGTGAAATAAATCAGTTACAAAAAGACAAATACTGTGTGACTCTACTTACATGTGGTGTATAAAGTAGCCATATCCACTGAGACAGAAAATAGGTTGGTTATTGCCAGGGGCTGAGGAGGGATGGGAGAAATGGGGATTTTGTTTGTTTGTTTGTTTAATAAGTACAGAATTTAATATAGTTTTGCAAGATGATGTACTAGAGGTCTGTTGCACAACAGTGTGAATAAACCTAACTACTGTACCCTTTAAGTGGTTAAGATGATAAATTTTATATGTTTTTTACAACAATTAAAATTAATTTTAAATGTATCATATAGAAATACAAGTAATTGTGTAATGTAGCTACTCAAATTTTAAAAGATCAAAACAAAACTTATTACCATAGTGTATCAATTTGTGATTTTTGAAAAGGAAGAGTATATTTTAGAAAATTTAGTAAGGAATAAAGAAAAAGTTCTGTCACTTTACAAGATTTAGAAACTCAAACTTTTCTTGAATCTCCTTGAATTGTCTGTTTCAAATTGTGTGCTACCATCTATTTCAGTTACTAACAAAGTAATAGTATGATGTTAATGATGCATTGGGTAGCTTTTGGAAAGGTCTTATTCTTCCATACAGCATATTAAACATTTGATAATTATTTCATTGGATTTCTTTATACAAGAATAAACCAGAATCATACTAGCTCCTAGGAATGATTAGGCTAATTTTCCTGGTTCAAAGTCATGGATGCTGGCCTTGGATAGCCTGAGTTAGGGTCCCTCCTTAGTGGTAAGATTTTAAGTATATTAATTTTGCTTCACCTCACCTTCATTATCTGTACAGGGGGGATAGCTTTCTTAGTATTAAAGTAAATAAGATAATGCATGGGATGCTCTTAGCAGAGTGATTTGGATTATATTAAGAGATATTTTGGGAAATGGGAAATTACTGGCTGAAACTGATGGGTTTCAGATACACACTTGCATGAATGGCAGATGATAAGCACCCGCAAGTATAGCAACATGACAGTGATTCAACTGTAATTCACTTTTGGGGGGCTGCTTTCAACTGTGCCTTAAAACATGGTGGTCATCTACAGCAATGAGATCACAAAGGAACGCTTGATACAGAAGAACTCTCAAAACCGAGGTTGTATTATTAGTGAGGACATGTGAGGTTCTGAATTCCCAGTGAGATGATTGCTTCTCCTGATTTGGTCGATTTTGTCATGTAGATGTAACAGGCATCAGGACGTAACAGGAGGTTGATATGGTTTGGGAAAATTGCGTTCAAAGTGTTATTTTCATATAAAAGGATGACAAATACTAGATGCCAATGTAACCTTAAATGTCTTTTGGAATCTAAGTGTCTGCTTTTACATGCCCTTCAAATTGGGTAGAGGGGGTTGCATTTTTGCAGGATTTTATTTCTCTGATGGGAGAGAAAGTATAAAACTGGGTTGCTTTGTGGTGTGAAACTCACCCAGGTGGGTGAGGGTGGGAATAGCCAGTTAAGTGCTTACACTAGTTTGCTGCTCTTTACTAAAATGGCAGTCAATGAGGATATTGGTGGAAAGAACTAAGGTCACTGTCGTATGTCACAGGAATTTTTTTAAATGTATTGTTAACATATATATTTAAGCAGTATTCCCAGCAGGATAGTGATAAAAGCAGTGCAGTTCCTTTGACTTGGCTCTGATGAGGATCTATATCCAAGGATTACAGGAACTGATGTATCTGGGATTTGGGGCATTCCCTCAGTCCGTATCAATTGTTTTACCATGATCAGAAGGCCAGATATAAAATACACATAATGATTTTGAGCCTTTGCATGATTTATTCTTCTGGTGAATGTGGTTTTATTTCTACAGCATAGAGATTTAAATACTCTATGACATCCATCATTTGATCTTCCATTATCATTATAATTTATTATTCTTAGTCATGAGGTAGTCAGTGGCGAGTCACTTTTCAAAGTAATGAATGAGAACTTCCAGTTCTTTGGGTTATTTTGAAACTTTAGGTCTTTATACATTGTTAATTCAAAAACCATGGGTTGATTAGAAAAACAGATGACTCGGCAAAGCTGATTTTTTCTGACCTTGTTCACTCAGTCGATCAATGTTTGTGAAGTACACCTACACTCACACTCTCCCTTAAAGGTCTCTGTGTCCTCATCCCTAGGATCTGTGACTATGTTATGCGACGTGGCAGAAGGGAAAAGGTTGCATGATGGAATGAAGTGAGCTGACTCTGAGGTGGGAAGATCAGCCTGGATTACCAGGTAAGCCCAGTATCATCACAAGGGTCCTTAAACGGGGACAAGGGAGGCAGAAGAGGGAGAATCAGAGAGACAGCTGCATGAGAAGAACTTGGCTTAAATAAAGGAAGGGGCCACAAGCCAAGCTATGTGAGTGGCCTCCAAAACCTACAAAAGACAAGAAATTAATCTCCCCTAGATCCTCCAGAAGGAGTCCTGCCAACACCTTAATTTCAGCACAGGGAGACCCATTTTGGATTTCTGGCCTCCAGATATGTAAGATAATAAATTCGTACATTTTGTTTGTGTTAATCTGTTACAGCAATAGGAGAAAATGAGTACAGTCAACAAATATTTATTGAGCACCTGCTATGGACGCAGGGATGTAGGGTCGGCCCCTTGGTGTTTCAGCAAAAACAATAAGGGCCGTTTTCAGAGTGGGATCTTTCAGGAGGGGCTGAGGAGACTGAGAGGAAATGTGAGGCATCTCTAGGGGATACCACGTAGGTCTGGGACCCAGTGTCTTTAAGGTTCTTTCCATCTCCTTTTATCTTTCTCGCGCTTTCAGGAGTTGCTTTTCTCTCTCAGGAAACTCGCATTTTCTGCCAAGAAATGTGTTTCATGGAAATAGTTGTCTTTACAAAAGTAAATGAAGTCAAAAGTAAGGAATGTAGGCATCCAAGTGATTAGATGTGGTCTTCGGTTGTCTAGCATCTTTCAAATAAATGGAAAATGGATTTCCTGTCATTCGACAGCATTTTATTTTCACTCTGAAGGATCAGAGAAAGTGAGTTCCACAGACTTTTACTCAAGCTGCTCCCTGGGAGTATGAGATGGACCCATCTGACTGCTCGTAGGTCCTCCAGTGAATAAGGAATGCTCCCGCGCTTGGCCAAGGAAAATGTTTGTGGAAACTGCAGGAAAGACTGAAGGTTCACAGGAAGCTCCCTGAAATGGGACTTTATTAAATAGACGACAAGGGAAAGCTGAAAACCACCTTCTACTCATCACGCAACACCATCCGTCACACTCTTCCATAAGCTGTATCTTTATGTCCTACTATAAACCTGGCTTTACACGCCTTTATTTTTGGTTATCCTTGTCTGCAACTTCAAGTTTTGGGTTGACTGGTTTGTTTTTCTTTTTCTGTCCTTTTGGGGTTTGTTTTTAAAGGGTAGAACTCTTAGTGATATTTTGTTTGGTTTTTTTTTTTTTTGGTCTCCTACCTTTTTTTTTATTGAAGTACAGTTGATTTACAATGTTGTGTTAGTTCCAAGTGTACAGCAGAGTGATTCAGTTATATATATATATAACTTCTCTTATTCTTTTCCATTATGGGTTATTACAAGATGTTGAATATAGTTCCACGTGCTATACAGTAGGTCCTTGTTGTTTATATGTTTTATATGAAATAATCTTATGCACGATGTAAAAAAATATAAATCTCTCCCTCTGCTGTAGGGCACTAATTTTTCTTGTGTATGCATGTGTGTGTGTTCCCATTAGTCTTCCTTTACCTTCTGTTAAATGCTGATATAAATGTGTCTTCCAATTTGTGGTGACAGCATTAATCCAGATTTCCTCTTTCGTGGCTCTGAAAAGGAGTTAGGTCTTGCTTTTTCACTTAATGCAAAGTAAAACTCAAATATTGAGCAGTAATTCTTTATTTTTCTCATCCTCCTTCTGGGAAAATAGGAAATTAAGGGTATCCCAGTAGAGCAACTTGGTACTGATGAGTGGCACTTTGTCTTATCAAGAGGTAGTTTGAGGCTCACTTGATTTTACTCGAGGACCACAGCTGATGAACTGAAGGTAAATGCCAGCACATCCACAGGCTGCTGTTCAGAACACACGACCCAGACACCTTGCTGCTTCTCAGATGCCTAAAGGAGATGAACCACAGGCCTGTGACGCCTTCATCATTTATACTGAGAATATGTCAAGCCTTATCTGCAACTGCCAGCCTGTTTCCTTGTTTTAAATCAAGCTCTCAGGCCTTTGGGGAAAACATTCAACCTTGACATAACTGGCCTGAAGAATTGTCACTTCCATTTTAACAGCCAGACTGCTTTTTGTAGTCTGTGTGTATTCTCAATATCTGCTTTGAGTGAAAAAAGAGAAATGGGGCCTTTATTTAAGAGATAAACAAACATAGTTCATTTGGGTCAGAATGCTGTTTTAAGAACAACTGCCCTTGCAACGTGATTCCACAAAACTGCCCAAACCACGGCATTCAACCCCAGAAAGGAAGTGTGTCCTGCTGATGCATTACATATAAACCTGTAGATAAAGAAACGCATCTCAAACAACAAGGACCTACTATGCAGCACTATATTCAATATCTTGTAATAATCTGTAATGGAAAAGAATCTGAAAATATATGTATGTATAACTGAATCACTTTGCTGTACACCTGAAACTAACACAATATTGTAAATGGACCATACTTCAATTTAAAAAAGAAAAAAGAACTCATCTCAGTTTCGGACTGTGCATAACCTGCCTGTGGTTTCTCTGCATGCCCTACTGCAACAACCAGCCTGAAAACAGAAGGCAGCAACAGAACGCAGAAACATTTTTAAGGGAAGTCTGCAATTTGGGGGAAAATTTAGGATAAGTAAAGCATAAGGACAAAGTCAGAGGAATTGGGAGAAACGTTGCAACATCGACTATACTAGACGTGAACCCTCAGGCCCCTTCAAATTCCAGCCTCGCACAAGTGCTCGCACTGTGATTCAATATTCATTCAGTTACTTTAAACTTCAATTTCACAGCCCATAGAAGCTTCTGTGTCAATCTGTGAACTTTGGCATAACTAGAGGGAGGCTTCTGAGCTCTGCCCAGCTCCCCCACTTTTCACTCCTTACACTCCCACCTTCCACACTCCCACCTCCCACTCTCCTACCCCATTGGTCAGGCAGTCTTAGGAAAATTCACTGTAGGTTCCCAGGGCCACAGAAATCCCTACTTCAATGTAGAGTGACCAGTGCTATTTACAAGAGCCAAGACATGGAAGCAACCTAAATGTCCATCACTACTCAGCCATAAAAAAGAATAAAGATAATGCCATTTGCAGCAATGTGGATGGATCTGGAAATGATCATGCTAAGTGAAGTAAGTCAGACAGAGAAAGACAAATGTCATAGATATCACTTATATGTGAATCTAAAAAAAGTGATACAAATGAACTTATTTATGAAACAGAAACAGACTCACAGACATAGAAAACAAACTCATGGTTACCAGGGGGTAAGCGGGGAGGGATAGATTGGGAGTTTGGAATTAGCAGATACACACTACTATGTAAAAAATAAACAACAAGATCCTGCTGTAAAGCACAGGGAACTATATTCAGTACCTTGTAACAACCTATAATAAATAAAAAAGACTCTGAAAAAGAATATATATATAAATGTATAACTGAATCACTATGCTGTACACAAGAAACTAACCCAACATTGTAAATCAATTATACTTCAATTTAAAAAAAAAAACAGAGTGACCAGGGCTTATCATTCATTTATTCAGCAAATATTTGTCAAGAGTCTGCTCTGTGGCAGACCCTATTTCAGATTCTGGGGATCCAGATTTAAAAGTCAAAATTCTTAGTCAAAAATTCTTCCCTTTCAGAGTTTGCATCTAGTGAGGTAGTTTGTATATACTATGTTAGATGGTCATGAGTGCACCAGAAAATAGTAAGAGAAGTGAGAAAAAGGTTGTCTTGGGCTGGTTACAAGTAAAATGCCACTGAAAGAGTGATGTTTGATGTCTTAAAAGAGGCATGAACGAAAAAATTATGGAGGGAGAAAGCTTTCCAGGTGGAATGAGCATCAAGGTGCAAAGATTCCGAGGTCTGACTTGTTTAAGGAGCAGCAAAAAGGTAGAATGAGTGCAGGGAGGAGTTGAAGAAACAAGATCAAAGAGGTAAGAAGGACTAGTCATGTGGGTTCTTGTTGGCTGGTTTTCTTAGTAAGATGGATAACTATTAAAGGACTCCAGGCAAAGAACTGTTTTTTTTTTAAACTGGAGTATACAAATATGGTTTACAATGTTGTGTTAATTTCTGGTGTACAGCATAGTGACTCAGTTATACATATACATACATATATTTACTGACTGACTATATACTTGGCTCTGTTTTTTGATTTGATTGTGTGCTTTCAAATCAACCAATCTGATCTGATTGATACTTAGAAAACACTAGACAGTGATTGCAGAAGACATTTTCTACAAGTATACATGCAACATTTACCAAAATGGAGCATATACTGAGCCATATTATAAATCTTAATGAATTTAAAAAATCAATATCTAAGAAAATTAAAAGGCAAACCACAGAAACCAAGAAAATTAAAAGGCAGAGCAGTAGAAATAAATGCCATTTGGCATAACTAAACAAGTGCAAAGTGGATACTGCCAAGGAAGAGGACTCAGGGAAGGAAAGAGATGTGGCAGGAGACATATGTATCTATATATCTATGTATCTATTATGTCCTTATATACAAATATGTAATTGTGTTATTTTATGTGTATTATTTTGATAAAGATAAAAGTTAAATATAAACTATATCAAAAGTAAAATCTATTAATGTTTTAATAGATAAAGTAGGAAAATATAACTCTCAATCAATACTAATATCTTCTGCTTCAAAAATAATCTTTTTTCCCCCCACTTTGGCAATTCTTTTTTTTTTTATTGAGGTCTAGTCAGTTTACAATGTTGTGTCAATTTCTGGTGTACAGCATAATTTTTTAGTCATACATGAATATACATATATTCATTTTCATATTCTTTTTCACCGTGAGCTACTACAAGATATTGAATATATTTCCCTGTGCTATAGAGTATAAACTTCTTTATTTATTTTATATATACCTGTCAGTATCTGCAAATCTCGAACTCCTAGCTTATCCCTTTCCACCCTCCTCCCCCCTGGCAGCCACAAGTCTGTATTCTATGTCTGTGGGTCTGTTTCTGTTTTATATATAAGTTCATTTGTCTTTTTTTTTTTTTTAGATTCCACATATGAGTGATATCATATGGTATTTTTCTTTCTCTTTCTGGCTTACTTCATTTAAAATGACATTCTCCAGGGACATTCATGTTGCTGCAAATAGCATTATGCTGTCATTTTTATGGCTGAATAGTATTCCATTGTATAAATATACCACATCTTCTTTATCCAGTCATCTGTTGATGGACATTTAGGTTGTTTCCATGTCTTGACTATTGTGAATAGTGCTGATATGAACATTGGGGTGCAGATGTCTTTTTGAATTAGAGTTCTTTCTGGATATATGCCCAGGAGTGGGATTGCTGGGTCATATGGTAAGTCTGTTTTTAGTCATTTGAGGAATCGCCGTACTCTTCTCCACAGTGGCTGCACCAAACTGCATTCCCACCAACAATGTAGGAGGGTTCCCTTTTCTCTACACCCTCTCCAGCATTTATCATTTGTGGGCTTTTGAATGATGGCCATTCTGACTAGTGTGAGGTGATACCTCATAGTATTGATTTACATTTCTCTGATAATTAGTGATATTGAGCATTTTTTCATGTGCCTATTGGTTATTTGTATGTCTTCACTGGAGAATTGCTTGCTTAGGTCTTCTGCCCATTTTTGGATTGGGTTGTTTGTTTTTTTCTTATTAAGTTGTATGAGCTGTTTATATATTCTGGAGATCAAGCACTTGTCAGTTTCATCTTTTTCAAAATTTTCTCCCATTCCGCAGGTTGTCATTTTGTTTTGCTTATGGTTTCCTTTGCTGTGCAAAAGCTTATAAGTTTAATTAGGCCCCTTTTATTTCTGTTACTTGGGTAGACTGCCCTAGGAGAATATTGCTGAGATGTATGTCAGATAATGTTTTGCCTATGTTTTCTTTTAAGAGGTTTATTGTGTCTTGCCTTATGTTTAAGTTTTTGATCCATTTTGAGTTTATTTTTGTGTATGATGTGAGGAAGTGTTCTAACTTCATTGATTTACATGCTGCTGTCCAGTTTTCCCAAGACAATTTGCTGAAGAGACTTCTTTATTCCATTGTAATAATCTTAATAAATTAGAGAAGAAAACACATTAACTTGTTAAAGAATCTTTACATTACTTTAATCATTGACACTGTGCTTCAAGGTAAAATGTTAGAGGCAGTATTATTAAAGCAAGATACTATATCCACTATCATTAACATTTAACATTGTTCTATAAATTCTAACTAATGTTCTATGGAAATGAAATATTAAAGAAACATGCATAATTCTCATTATTTTAGTTGATATAATCACCTACATGCAAAATTTACAATCTTAAATGAAAAATAGCAGTTTTAAGATTTCTCTGAAGGGAAGAGTACAGATTTTTTTTAAACTTTTGGTATCTGTATTCTAAATGTTTATAATGAAAAGCATTCTTATATAATTTAAAGTATGTTAAAAATATAAATATCAAATATTTGCCTGAAGCACAAAAGTGAGAACATCTCTGTGTATACATTTAGAATTTAAATTTTTTCATATTCTACTCAAGTGTAAGTTCTAAGGATAAAAATGTTAAAGAAGTATTTACCAGAAGTATGTGTTTTACCCATTTTCTGGAACAAAACAACTGTTACATACATAAATATTAAATTCCACTCATAAGTTGAAAACTGATTGTAATTTTAGAGAATCTCCCCATGATGGCAAAACACTAAAATATAAATTAGTCATAGATAAGTGAAGATAATCACCTTATATTTTAAGGACACAATCAATCTTAAAAGATTACAGAGGTAAGATGCTCCAAGTATATCTTAAGTTCAGTGAATTTTGCCTCTGTAGTTCAATGTATGTTATTCTGCATTCCTTCAAAATTCATCCTCATTTAGACATCTGAATTAATGTGAGTAAAAGAGACATTTGTTATTCTGATTCCTTCTATTTCCCTTTCACCCCACGAACATAATATAACCATCTTTCATTCCCTTCAGACAAAGCAGTTTAACAAATTAATAATGTGTCCTTAGTGACATCAAATTTAAAGTAGTTGGCAGTACTTGAGGAACTTTGAGCCAGTGTGGCAAGGCTAATGAGTGATGCCATGCTGGTGTTCAATGACATCTTTTATCTATAATAATTAGTCTGTCAGGGCATACTATGACCTTTATAATTCTACCCCGTGAAAATAAATCAGACTATTGTCCAATTTAGAAAAAATCTATAAAAAGTTTCATAGAAGTGTATCTTGTAAGGTGGTGGTATAGTGATAAGATTAGCTGCCTTCCAAGTATATCTTGCCACTGTAATAGTGATCAATTGTATTTTAAAAACAATATTCAAGAAACAAATTAAATGACCAGCTATGTAATATTTCTCTAGAAACTGGAGATCAGGTTTCAAGACATGGATGTTTTGTCTCTGGATCAATTTTTTTTTAACCTCTTTTAAAATCTTCCATTAGAAAATCCTTAATGGAATTTTTTTTCCTGTTAGTCCATTTCAAATCCTCTTTGTAACTCAAATGATTATCATTTAGTTATTGAGCTGTATGGTAACTTCTAACACAGGACTATTGTCTTATTCTTTGTAATGCATCTTTCTGAAACAAACAGAAATTTACACAAGCCTTCAGTAAGCTTTTATTAAAGTCTTTTTTCATATATTTATTATTTATTTTTAATTTTAAGACACCATATTGATAATAAAGCTAACCATTAGAAAAACTCTTACAGAAGTATTTTATAGCATTTCCCTTCAAACCTTATGTCTCCACTCCGTAGACCTCGGGTCTTTTAGTGTAGATTCATGGATATACCTCAGAAGGCTCAAGATCACTCTGAAAATTTGGAGCAGTAGGCATATTTATGAACAAACAAGTCCCTAATTTTCTTCAGTTCTAAAAATACAGTTGATCTTGAAATGTGAAGATAAATTTTTTTTTGCCAAAGGGATGGGCTTTATTTTTATTTATTCTGTATTGACATTTTCTGACTCCCTAGAATTATAATTTTGATCATTTCTATAATTTTACTATTATTCTTTTACAAGGACAATTTGATTGTATGCTCAGTAATTTCCTATAATGTACGATAGTCTTTTAGATAAAATGACATAGTGTTTTTATAACTCTTTCTTTACAACTGTTAAGCTGTTTGTTTATATTTATCTGTATTTACATGAGACTTTCTAATTAAGCAAAACTTTTGGTTATTACCATGTACAATACATATTCAAATCAGAGCGTACTACAATGGTTAGTCGTTTTAGTAGACATTGGTTTGTACCTTTCATTCAAAGCATGAATACTGCTCATATCACCCTTGAAAGATGATCATTTTTAACCTCTATCTAGATGTTTCTAGTGAAGGGAACTCCTACATTTTAAATTGATCCAATATATTGTTGGTAGTTATTAGGAAGTTATCCCCTCTATAGAATTCACATTAAGGAATTTAAATTTTATCCAAAGAGTGAAAGGAAAGCATTAAAAGGATTTGTGTTTTAAAATACTCACTAAAGTGCAAAGAATGAAATAGAGCTTTAAAAAATCAGTTAAGAAGCTGTTACAGATACTCAGGGAAAATTTCTTGATGGTGAGCTAGATAAGGTTGGCATAGAAATAAAAATTTTAGAGGTTTTTTAGGAGGTAAAAAGAAACAGTACTTAGTGGCTGTTTGGATTAGAGGGAAAGACAGATGAGAAGAATGACACCCAGGCTTCCAACCGGACAGTGAGACCTTTCAATGAAATAAGAACTCAGAAAGATGAGTAGATTTGGAGGATCATGTTGCATTTGTGGTGGCTTTAGGACACTATGAAGCTCAGGCAAGGAATCCAGACTAAAAGATATATTTTCAGACTCTTGAGAATAAAGCTGTATTATAAGGATATAAATAAAAAGCCATAAAAATGGATGAGATTGTCAAAAACAAAAGGACAAGTGACCCAACTTTAAAAAGGATGAAGAACGTGAATAGACATTTCCCCAAAGATGAAAGACAAATGATCAATAGTCACATGGAAAGATGTTCAATATCGTTAGCCATCAGGAAAAAGCAAATCAAAATGACAAAGAGATACCATTTCACACTCACTAAGCTGGTTATAATCATAAAGACAGAAAATGACAAGTGTTGGCAAGAGTGAAGAGGAATTGGACTCCTTGTACACTACCAGTGAAATTGTATAGCCTCTTTGGAAAACAGTTTTGGCTGGGCCTCAAAAAGTCAAACATAGATTTACCGTTGAGCATAGCAATGCCACTTCTAGATACATACTCAAGAGAAACAATAATATGCCAACACAAAAACATATACGCCAGGGTTCATAGCAGCATCATTCCTAATAGCCAAAAAGTAGAAACAACCTGAAGAAGGGATAAATAAAATGTGGCACATAATTACAATGAAATATCATTCAGCAATAAAAAGGAATGAAATACTGATACAAGCTACAACATAGCTGAACCTTGAAAACATCCTGCCGAGTGAAAGAAGATGGTCACAAAGGACCACGTTATTATATGATTCCACTTATATGAAATATCCAAAATAGGCAAGTTTTTAGAGACAGAAAGTGGTTAATAGTTGGGTATGGTGATGAGGAGGAGTAACTGACTGCTAATAGAGACTGAGTTTCTTTGGAAAGTGATGAAAAGTGTTTTGAAATTGATGGTGGTGATGGTTGTACCATGTTGTGAATGTACAAAACCACTGAGCTGTACACTTTAAGTGGATGAATTGTATAATATGTAAACTATATATCGACTTTTTAAAACTGGATGAGATTGCTTTGAGAAAATGTACACAGTAAAACAATAGGAAAGCCTAGCACAGAACACCAAAGAGCAAAGGTGTTTCAGAATGGAAGGAAGGGGAGCCCACAGTAGAGACCAAGCAGAGGAGATTAAAAAGCCAAGGACAGAGGCAGCTGTCAGGAGAGCGCAGAAGCCAGTTCCTGGGAAGCCAATTGCTAAATAGTCAGGAATGGTGGGTGTATTTAAGGCCGTGGAAGGCATTTATACAAAAGAAATTGGTAACACTACAAATCAGGGCTTTACTTTCCGGAGAGCTGGTTTACCAGCACACCACACACTGCTGATTTAAGTGGTGCAGAAGTGCCAAGTATTATTTGAATCATTTTATGCAGGATTTTACATAAGTCCTCACACCTACCCTAAGAGATAGGTACTGTTATTATTATTAACTACAAGAAAACTGAATCCCAAAGATGTTGAGTGTCTTACTCAAGGTCATGCAGCTAATCAGTGTCTGAGCCAAGAGCTGAGCCCAGACAGTCTGGCTTCAGAGACCTGAAACACATGGAGAGTGCAGTGTCTTGGATGCCAAGGAATGACAGTGCTTCCAGAAAAGGGTAATCATCAGTAATGCCAAATACTGCTGAAAGGTCAAATAATTAAATAAAAACTTGTAAGTGTTCACTGGATTTAGCAAAAAATGAGTCACCGGTGACCTTGGCAAGAGCATTTTCAGTGGAATAAAAAAATGTCTATTTCTATTAAATGAGAAAGAACAAAGGATTCACAAATTGTGCTACCTCTTCAATGACTTCTTTCAGCAATGTTGGGAGCTACCAATACTCTCGATTGGAGTGGAGGCAGTCAAGAAAGACGAGAGAGGCATGAAGCCCACAGCAACACCAGGGAGGTCACTGTTATTGGAAAAAATCTGAAATGAGTAGAAACAAAAACAGGCTACAGACGTAGTTTTCATGAGGAATGCACTTATAATGAGGAACTAGCAGTGTTAAAGACTCAGATAAACAATCTGAACCCACATTTAAAGCCATGATCATCATGTCTTTAAAGGGAGACTACTCATCATATGTTTGTGAAAACAAATGTTATCCATTATCTTTGAAAAAATCTGTATTTATATCAATAGATATGTAGATAGACACATTTAATTTACTCATTTTTTAAAATGGAAAAATAAACTGACCCTTGTTTTTAATGTGTACCTGACCCCTTGCATCATATACACTCTTGTTCCCAAATTAAATTAAAATTTCCATGTGCCAATAATGAAAGAAATACTGAATACCTATGGAAATATATAAAATTATGTATTATATATGTTACATATAACACATGTAATAAAGTATATATTCATTAGTTATAAATACCAAAAATGATGCTGAAACAGAGAAATCATAAGCTCTTAGAACCATGATAGGCAAAATTTTAGATATCCTTTATGTGGTATGTACAAGCAAATCAGCAGCCTTCAAAAATTTTCATCTTCTTTGGTCTAGTAATACCAGTATTGGAAATATATCCAAGAGGAAGTAATCTGAAATGCCAAAAGTAAATTTTGGGGGAAAACAATTGTAAAAATTTGCAGGAATGTAAATGCTAGGCATTTTCATTTGACCCATAAGACATCGTCAACTTCTTTCCAGCCTACTCTGTGCAAGGAGCAGTTGACCTGTTCAGATCGCATCAAAGGAGTCCTGCTCTGGTTTCCAGTTAGGTCTGGTCAATGGGAGGCACAGACAGGGAAACAATCAGGAGATGGGAGAAGAGTAAAATTGGGATAGTCTCTACCATGAATCTCTGCTCTTTGGATCTCCAAGAGTTGGCTGGTTTTCTGTACCCCTCTCCCCAAAGCCTTAACTCCAAAGAGGCAGCTCACTCCATACTACATCTGCTCTCTCCAGTTCTCTTTCCCTCCACACGCATTATTGCTAATACTCCAGGGTATTATGCCATCCCTTCCTTGCTTCCCTAAACCCTGCCCATACTACTGTAAATTATTCCTCTATAAAAGTCTTCAGATGGGGATATAGAGCAACAGAACTCTCATTCATTTGGCAGTTTCATACAAAGCTAAGCATAACCTTACCACACAATCCAGCAATCACACTTCTAGGTGTTTACTCAACTAATTTGAAATTTTGTGTCTAGATAAAAACCAGCACATAAATGTTTATGGCAGCTTTCTTTACACAGTTGACCTTTGAACAACATGGGTTAAAGGCACCAATTCCACGTATGGTAGAAAATCTCTAACTTTTGATTTCCCTCAAACTTACATGTATTATATACTGTATTCTTTTTAAGTTATATTTATATATATATTATTGAAGTTTAGTCAGTTTACAATGTTGTGCAATTTCTGGTGTACAGCACAACAGTTCAATCATATAGGAACATACTTTTTTCTTCATAATCTCTTTCACCATAAGTTACTACAAGATATTGAATATAGTTCCCTGTGCTATACAGTATAAACTTGTTTATACTGTATTCTTACAATAAAGTTAGCTAGAGGTAAGAAAATGTTACTAAGAAAATCATAAGGAAGAGAAAATACATTTATAATACTGCATTGATTGATACTGTAAGTTTATGTCATCGGTTTACAAGATGAATCATCTATCAGTACCTACATAAATATTGTCTTATATGATACAAAACACTATACATATTACACATATTACTAACACTAAACATCAGAAGCGAAAAGATAATGTAAAAAAGAAATTCATTTTTATTTATAAATATAACACATCACGCATTGGTCGCCTACTGTCTTACCTGTTATTCTAGTTTTACGATTTCAGAATTCTGGGATAGCTGAGGAAAGCTACGTTTATTCAGGAGGAAGCACCCCTGCCAACCCCTTGATTTGGGATTTCCCAGCCTCCAGAACTGTGAGAAAATGAATTTCTGTTGTTTCAGCCTTCTGTCTGTGGTATTTTGTCACGGCAGCCCTATCTAATCAATACACTGCATCACTGTTAAGATTTAAGTCTCATTTCTCGCTGCATCTTTTTCAATCTTATTCTCTACATTGTGTGATTTTATAGTTTCTACTAATAATTATTTGTTCCTGAAAATGGTACCACTGTGAAAATAATTTATGTCTTAATCTGATATTACCTCAATTAAAAACATCGAAAAAATTGGTTTTAATTGAAATTTATTGATGCTAAAAAATAATTGAATTTGTTCCACAGATAAATTTATGTGGATAAATGTGAAAATTTACACATAATCTCAAAACAGATAAACAAACAAACAAAATACCACATAGAGAAAGAATGCACATTAGAATCACCTGGGAAATTCTCAAAATGATTGATACCTAAGTCTAACCCCAAAGTACTGGTTTAAAAGTCTGGCATGCAGTCTGGTCACCAGAATGATAAAATCTCAGCCAAGTAATTCTAAGGCCCAGCATGTGGCAGAATAAACTATTCGTTAAATCTGCAAAAAGCTTTAAAGATGTCAGTTGAATCCTTTCTTTGATAATTTAATCTACATTTTATGTGACACTATAAATGTAACATGATTCTGTGACTGCTTCCCTCTGTCTCATCTGTTTGTTGAAATAAAGATGTTCCAGAGTAATTCTTTAAGTTTTACCTTAATAAGACTAATTTTAATAAACATTCTAGCTGTTTGGTGTAAAAATTTTAATGCTGATGCACTATAAGAAAAATGAATTTTTCACTCTTGAAATGCTAGTCTCTCATGTAGATAATTTAGGATGTTCATATAAAAATATGTTTAGAAAGGTGAAATACATTCACCTTCTCAGTTGCTGGTAGATCTTTTTGAATTGAATACTAGAAAACATGATTTGGGTGGAAATATATCTCAGAATTACATTCTGTTTTACCTGCAGAACCTGGGGGTGGAAATATTAACATTTACCATATAATCCTGAAATAGATATGGTTATTTAATGCTATCAAAGTCTATATTATTAGTGTTTTTGTTTTTGTATGTTAAATATGATCATTTAAGTTACTGGTTTTGCTTTATAAAATTTTAATATGTCAAACTGTTTCTAATCAGATACTTTTAACTTACTGTGATGTTCTGGGTTTTTGTTATTAAATAGTGATTTTATTGCCAATTTATTAAACAAATGTAGCAAGTTTATCATTCTTGGAGACAAATAAGTATAATTTAGATTCTTTTTTACCTCTCTAACTTCATTCCTTACATTTTGGTTTCATGTTTTAGTGTAGCTCCATGTCTTTAGCATTATAGTTAACGATTAATTGATGCATGTAAGTTCAGAGAAATGTTGAGGTGATTTAAAAGGATTAAATAAGGAACATTCAGGACCTGATCATATATACTTAAAATCTGATATAAAAAATGTGAATTAAGTAGAAATATCCATGCTAGAAGGGCTTCTGTTGTTGTTTTGTTTTGTCTTGCTTTGTTTTTAAGTGTATGTTTTATTTTGGGGGTCAAAAGGGAGGCAATTATTTATATGGAAGGAAATTATACCTTTGGGATAAATAAGTAGATATCAAGTATCAAAAATTACTGTGTCGAGTTTAGTAGTCATAGTTAACTTTGCTTTAAAAATTAGCCTGACAAGCTTTGCGTTTTGGTCATAAAACTGCCCGTGTACAAAATTAGCTTAATGGATCCACATATTCAGAATATGCAGCCACAGATTTATTCTCTGAGAAATCTTATGGGAAGTTTCATGTATTATTCCAGATGAATTATATTATCAGACAAGTGCTTTAAAATACTTGGATTATTTCAAGATGTTTAAAGCTAATAATATAAGTTAAAACAGTCAAAGGCCGTTTTTAATGGCAAATTCTTGTTACATAAATAGAATATTAAAGGCTGTTTGTATCTATATCAATGTGAGACCAAGATTTGTTTTCTATCTCCCCAATTTTATAAACATCCAGTTTTTCTTTTATAAACTATATTACTCTGAAGTCAATTGAATTTTGCCTAATCAATTAGATGAATAAAACCCTAAGCAATTAATATATTTTACAGTGTTAGGGTAAAACTGAAATGTGTTCTTGGTACAATTTTCACATATGGTTGGAATATTTTTATAGAACCATCAAGAGTATGTAATACTCTAGGTTTTTTAGCTTACCAACTTCTTAAAGTACAACAATTGTATCTTGGAGAACTGTGGGAGGAAAGATCTTTTTAAAATCTTACTCCGTAGTCTTACCTCAGATCATTTGAATAGAGATTCACTGAGCCATTGCTGGTAGACTATGCACAGCTGTAGAGAGATTTGTGTAAAAGTGAATGTAACAGGGAATTAGTGCTCTCACTTTTTATTTTTATTTTGGATATAGTGATGCCTTTTTTTATTGAAGTATAGTCAGTTTACAATGTTGTGTTAATTTCTGGTGTTCAGCATCATGTTTCAGTCATACATGGACATACGTATATTCCCTTTCATATTCTTTTTCATTGTAGGTTACTACAAGATACTAAATACAGTTGCCTGTGCTATTTACTGTAAACTTGTTGTT
This sequence comes from Vicugna pacos, assembly GCF_048564905.1. Taxonomy (NCBI): domain Eukaryota; kingdom Metazoa; phylum Chordata; class Mammalia; order Artiodactyla; family Camelidae; genus Vicugna; species Vicugna pacos. Next base: position 19,372,301 of record NC_132988.1, read on the forward strand.
TATCTATTTTATGTATAGTAGTTAGTTTCTACAAATCTATTGCCCTTACTGTTCGAGATTTGGGGTGTTTTTGGTGTTGAGATGTTGTTACTTTCTTTACAGGTTTTGGGATTGTGGTGTAAGTTTGTAATAGGATTCCAAATTGCTTCTCTTTATATTGACCATTTAAGAGATTCTAAAGGAAGGGAAGTCTCAGCAGTGTTTTTAAAATAGCCTTCTAGGTTGTCTGCTGGCTTGCTGAGGTATCTGTTGCCTTTTTATGTTAAGCAAAAGAACTTGAAAGTTTTATCTAATAATTCAACTGCCAGTATGCCAAATTTGTAAATACGAAAATGGCTATTAGAAGTGTCATTCATGCATATTCAGTGGTAGTCAGCAGTAGATGTTTTAACAAGCAAAATTCAACAATTTTTTTCTCTTTTTTCCTTACATACTTGTCTGCTCTTACCTGAGTAGTGATATTTGATTTTTTTTTTCTCCTAACCCCAAGCTTCACCATTTGCTGGTGGCAAATCAGAGAGATGTGGTAGCAAGTAATTATCTGAGATCAATATTAGCACATTACTCATCCCCTAGGTCTCCCTGGAATGTATATAAAAGTATAGATTAAAATGTGTAAATTAGTGTTAATTTTACCTTGCATGTGAGAGGGTGCTGAGAGGGTGTATTGTTTCACATTCTCTTTCCTCCTGTAGAAATTTGTGTGTCAGGAAATGTTCTCGCTCTTTGGTTTTGGACTGGTCGTGATGTTGTATGTTGTACTCTGTAGTTTAGCTCTATTTGCGTGAAGCACATTTCTAGCTGATCTCTTCTTAAAAGAATACACTGCTACCTTCTGGATTTTTCTGAACAAGTGTAATAGGGAAGAACAAATCTAACTCCATGTTAATCTGTTCCTTTAGCTCTGAACCTGTGCTCTGTTTCCAGTGGTGAGTCGTGCTGGTTCTTCATCTTTTGTGATAGAATGTTGCCTATGGCCTAAAACTTACAGAAGAGCCCATTCTCAAGGCTCTGACCTTTAAGGGTGTAACACTTCCCCATTTGTATAGAGATAAAAAGTTGCACGTCTTGCTGGAGGTTTACAGGAACATCATAACCTGACCTAGGTGGGCAGCTGCAAGAACAAAGGAGTCTGACACCAAGAAGTTTGCAACAACTAACCACACTCCTTCTCTTTTTAGTAGAAAAGGAGTCTGAATTCTGACGTGGGTAAGATGGTTCTTTAGGATGCTATTACCCTGTCTTCTCTGTCTGCTGGTTTTCCCAATAAAGTCATTATTCCTTGCCACAACAGCTCATCTCCCAATTTATTGATGTGGCGGGGTGAGCAATTTGGACTCAATCACACCAGTGCTTTCATTTTCTCATCCTGCAAATTGCAGTTCTTTTCTGGGATCATGAAAGTCTTAGTTCTTCTGGGAGCCTTGGATTTCAAGGTCGGAGATTTAGTCCACTGGCTGGACAGGAAGTGAACAGACGGTTTGGAGCCAGATAGAGTCTGACCTGAATGTGCTCCTCACTGGCTGGCAATTCATGCTTGTTCTCCCGGGCTTTGCTTCCTCCTGATCTTTCCACGTATCTAGAAACAACTTCCTGTGGCCTAACCTGTTAGACACCAGATGGGTTTAGGACTGTATGCTCAGATCAGAAGAGGCATTCAATACATATTTGTTGAATATAGCCTATTCAACAAATTATCTTAAAAATTTCAACTTCTTGCTCAGGTGGAATTCTAACACGTGAGGAATAACTGCTGCTAGAAAACTTTTTTTTTCACTTGCCCCAACTTTATTAAAGAAAAAGCAACGACGGTAATCTCTGGAACATAGTCAGTTTTCTGGGATTCTTCCCTCAAAAACATGACATTTCCAAACACATGCCAAAGTGTCCCTGGTTCCCAGCTGTACTAAGTAGGTGAGAAGCTGAAATCTTAAAACATTCATCTGCAACTTTCCCCAGTCTGTGGTCTGTCTTTGGATTGGCAATAATCACCTGAACAGCTACTATGGCTTTGTTAATTTTTGTCTGTAGTTCTCTGAGCTCTTTTATATGCGGCAATCGCAGAATCTGAGCAGCATCGTTAAGAACTGCATCTCCTGTGTCAAAACCAAGAATATGCTTATCTAAAGCAACAGACAGGCCGCCTTTTGTTTGATTTGCTTTAGCAACTGCATCCTGTGTCAGGCACTCCTGGACCAAAATGCGAATTGCCTTAAGCATTACCAGGTAATCATGACTCTAATCTGAGGGTTAGCCAAAGCAGTTACACCAGCCTTAAAATCAGGATTATTTATATCCAAATTGATCAATGGCTCTGCATTTTTAGCTGCACTGTCAGCATTTTTTGTATTATCAGGTACCAAGTCCTTGTATTTTTCAGCATTGCCTCCATATTCAAGTCTAACAGCTAAACCAAGAAGCCAGTCGATTGCTTCTTGTCAATCTTAAATCTTGAAAGGACAGTTAACAGCTCTGAGATACTTTTCAAAGAACTTAGGCCAGTCACTGCTATGGATGTTTCGTAGATTACCTCTGCCTTCAATCTTGTAGTGTCTGATTTTCTGGTCTTCAAGTCAAACAATAAAGTTTTAAATTCTGCTTCATCTTTGCAGTTTAAGCCGGCAGGGTTGTGGTAGTCGAGGGCCGTCAGCTTGCGACCGAACATGGTCCCGGCAGCTCTGTCTTCGGCCGGGAGAGGAGAGGCCTAGAAAACTTTAAAAAGCAAAAAAGAAGCCAAAGCCAAATCCTATATTAAACTTTTAAATGTTTAATATTTAATAATATTTCTTATCCGGGTGCCATACTGTATTATAATGGCATAGTTTCCCCCCTTCAAGAAATATGTGGGGAAAATAAGACAACCTAATTATCATCAGTTCTCCTTTTAGTTTTGTGATTATATAATATTCACCATTCTAATTTAGCATACATTATCACCTCTTTCAATTCTAGTCATGAATAAACATATTTCAAGGTGTACCATGGAATGTAGGACAGATTTTAATATGCTATTTTAAGGTATACATATATATCCACTTGGCATTGCATTGTGTTTCTCTCCTTTCAAATTCTTTGGTGCTAACATTTCTTTCTTAGTTAGGGACTGTTTGTTCAGTTACTGTCAATCAACAGAACTCGACTTCCGGGCAAGATGGCGGAGTAGAAGGACGCTTGTAAGTCACCCTCTCCCACAAATACACCAAGACCCACATCTACAGACCCACTCAGCCAACCAGAGCACCTGCGGAACTCCAACAGATCATCGCCCTCTTCAAAAGATAAAGACGCCAAAAATCTGGTAGGAGAAAAGGAAAAAAGAAAGAACAAAAGGCAAAGCAGCGCGGGTCGGGTCCCGCGGGGAGGGAGCGGCAAAGGAGGACTGGCGCTCGCTCGCTGGGTCTCCCCTCTCCAACTGAGAGGCCAGCGGGACGGAGGGGGAGCCTCCGAGGCTCGGATCTGTACAGAGCAGCCCTTGTCTGACAGAACTAAGTTAAACGGGCACAGAGCGTCCCCCCGACACCCAGCCTGAGACGCGGGCCGGCAGCGGCGGGCAGGGCCAGGCTGCACAAGCCGGGTGGAGGACGGGGGCGGCTGCACGGAGGCAGCTCCGGGGGACTGCAAGGGGCTGGGCGCTGTGGCTGTGGGTGTACAGGACAGAACAACCTGGGCCCTCCATAAAACAGCAAGGTTGATGTGCTCTCGGGGGAAGGGTGCATACCCCCATCTCTGAAAACCCGCGGAAACTTTTCAGGGGAAGAGGGGCGGGGCCCAGGCAGAACCGCCATATTCTCCGGCGCTTAACACCCAGGCGGGGGCAGAGGCGAAACCTGCGTCCGCACCAAAGGGCTTAGCAGCCTCAAGGGCCAGACTGAGACGGGCCTACAGCCTGGGGAAGATAGGATCCTTCCATTCTGGTCCCCCAGAGAACTTGCTCCACAAAGACAAACAAGCAGCTGGGTCTTGGCTCGGAGCAGGGACGAGGCTGCCCCTCGGTCTTCCCCGAGCCCACCCGCGGAGCGCGACCAGGGCGGAGCGCCGGCGCAGAGCGCGGAGCCACACAGAACAGTGAAGCTACCAGCGGCGCAGGCAGGGGGAGAGGCCCCTCGCCTGACGGGCAGGAACACAACCCGTGACCGAGGTGCTGGGAAGGGGCACGACCCGCCCTCCTGCCTGGCCAGTCTGCAACATCTGACTGCGGCATCCGGAGGGGCAGTGACCCGCCCGCCCGCAGCAGAGGAGAGCTGCATCTGACCCCGTGTTAGGAGGAGGCGCGATCTGCTTGCCGACAGGTGCTGGGAGCAGCACAGAAGAGGGCGCCAACGGAGGGCCTATGAAAACAAGCTGAGCTTCCAAAACAGGACGAAGACAGGAGGACATCACATTAAAAGCACACACACTCCAGGAGAACACCGACAACCCCCTTTTTTTGTTTGTTTGTTTGTTTTTTTGTTTTTGTTTTTTTTTTAATCTGTTTTTACCTGTTCTATTTTCAATTACTCTCTTAATTTTTACTTCTTAATTCATTTCTATTTCTCTTGGGTTTTGATGTCCTGTTATTGATTAGACACAGGCTTCAAACACATATATTCATCTCCCCACCCCCCCTTTTTTTTTTTTAAGGTTTTAAAAGGACGTCTCCACCCGATTAATACTCTGCTTCAACCCGCTCTTCTATTATTCATTATACATTGTTTTCAAACTCTCTTTCTCCCTTCTTTTAAAAATCTTTCTCTCTCTCTTATTTTTTCTTTTTTTCTTTTTTTTCTTTTTTCTTTTTTTTCCTAAGTTCTATTCCTAAATAGGCATTAGATAGATAAAATCCTTAAGATCCAAAATAGACAACTGATACTCCATAAACCACAGTGCCAGAGAGGTATGAGCAAGATGAAGAAGCAGAGAAACCTTTCCCAATTAAAAGAACAAGAGGAATCCCCTGAAAGAAAGCTCAATGAAATAGACATCGATAGCCTACTAGATCAAGATTTCAAAAATGGAGTGATCAAATTGCTGAAGGAATTAAAAGAGATAATGCTTAGAGAAATAAAATATGTCAAAAATGAAATTGAAGCTATAAAGAAGAGCCAAGCAAAATGGGAAAACTCATTGACAGAGATGAGGAATGATCTAACAGCTGTGCAAAGCCGACTAGTTAATGCAGAGGAACAAATTAGTGATCTAGAAGACAGGGCAACAGAAAGCACCCATTCAGAAGAAATACAAGATAAGCAAATAAAAAATAATGATAATAGCATAAGGGATCTATGGGATAATATAAAGCGTCCCAATCTTCGCATAATAGGGGTCCCAGAAGGGGAAGAAGGATCAAAGGGGATTGAAAAGGTTTTTGAAGAAATCATGACTGAAAACTTCCCAAACTTAAAGAAGGAATCAGATTTACAAGTACAGGAAGCTTAGAGGGTCCCAAACAGGAAGAACCCAAATAGACCCACAACAAGACATATCATAATCAAGATGGCCAGAGTCAAGGATAAAGAAATGATTCTAAAGGCAGCAAGAGAAAAGCAAAGAGTGAATTACAAGGGAACCCCCATAAGGCGCTCAGCTGATTTCTCTACACAAACACTACAGGCCAGAAGGGAGTGGCAAGATATATTCAAAGCCCTGAATGAAAAAAAGATGCAGCCTAGGATACTTTATCCAGCAAAGCTATCCTTTAGGATAGAAGGAGAAATAAAGAGTTTCACAGACAAAAAAAAAGCTGCAGGAGTTTAGCAACTCTAAGCCCATGCTAAAAGAAATGTTGAAAGGGCTATTCTAAATAGAAAAGCAGCAGGATGCTACAGAAATGAGAAACGTACAACTGGAAAGGTGATAACTCATGAATTACAAATAAAGAAAACACGAAATTATAAAAGAAGACATACAAATCACTGAGAGTGGGAGAGGGAGGCAGGGAAATATAGAATTTTTTTTTCTTTCTTTTTTTAAATTTTTTTTAACAGTAGGATGGGTTTGAGATCAGGTTATTTATTAAAAACGGGTATAGGTTAATAGATTTACAAAAAAGGGTAACCACAAGTCAAAAATTTACAAGGGAGTCACAAAAATTAAATAAAATCCATGATAATACAAAGGAAAATTACCAAACCACAAAAGGAAGAAGAAAGGAACAAAGAGGATATACCAATTCAACTGCAAAGATAAGTTCAAAATGGCAATAAACACACATCTATCATTAATTACTGTAAATGTTAATGGACTAAATGCTCCAGTCAAAAGACATAGAGTGGCAGAGTGGATAATAAAGCAAGAACCTTCAATATGCTGCATACAAGAGACCCACTTTAGGGAGAAGGACACATATAGATTGAGAGTGAAAGGATGGAAAAGGATATTCCATGCAAATGGAAAAGCCAAAAAAGCAGGTGTTGCAGTACTGATTTCAGACAAAACAGACTTTAAAACAAAGGCCATAAAGAAAGATAAAGAGGGACATTTTATAATGATTAAAGGAGTGATACAAGATGAAGACATTACACTCGTTAATATATATGCACCCAATATAGGAGCACCTAAGTACATACAAGAATTACTAACAGAGATAAAGGGCGATATTGATGGGAATACAATCATAGTTGGAGATTTTAACACTGCATTAACATCACTAGACAGATCTTCCAGACAGAAAATAAACAAGGCAACAGAGAAATTAAATACTACAATAGAAAAACTAGACTTGCTGGATATTTTCAGAGCATTACACCCCCCAAAAATAGAATTTACATTCTTTTCAAGTGCACATGGAACATTTTCCAGGATCGATCATGTACTTGGACACAAAAGAAACCTCAACAAATTTAAGAAAATAGAAATTATCTCAAGCGTCTTTACTGACCACAATGCCATGAAACTGGAAATCAACAACAGAGAAACAAAGGAGAAAAAAAGAAAAGCAGGGAGATTAAACAATATGTTATTGAAAAAACAATGGCTCAATGAGGAAATCAAAGCTGAAATTAAAAAATACCTTAAGACAAATGATAATGAAAGCACAACCACTCAAAACCTATGGGACACAGCAAAGGCAGTGCTAAGAGGGAAGTTTATAGCGATACAGGCCTTCCTCAAAAAAGAAGAACAATCTCAAATAAACAAGTTAACCCACCACCTGAATCAATTAGAAAAAGAACAACAAAAAGCCCCAAAAAGCAGCAGAAAGAAGGAAATAATAAAGATCAGAGAGGAATTAAATACAATAGAGATTAACAAGACTATAGAAAAAATCAACCAAACCAAAAGCTGTTTTTTTGAAAAAGTAAATAAAATCGACAAACCTCTGGCCAAACTCACAAAGAAGAAAAAAGAGAGAGCACAAATTAGCAAAATAAGAAAGGAAAATGGAGAAATTACAACAAACAAAATAGAAATACAGAATATCATACGAGAATATTATGAAAAACTATATGGAACCAAACTGGATAACCTAGAGGAGATGGACAAGTTTCTGGAAACATACTGTCCACCAAAACTGAATCAAGAAGAAACTGAACACTTGAACAATCAGATCACTAGAAAGGAAATAGAAATAGCAATTAAAAACCTCCCTACAAATAAAAGTCCAGGACCGGATGGCTTCACCGGGGAATACTACCAAACATACAAAGAAGAACTCATACCAGTCCTTCTCAAACTCTTCCAGACGATTGAAAAGGAGGGAATACTCCCAAACTCATTCTATGAAGCCACCATCACCCTGATATCAAAACCAGGCAAGGACACTACAAAAAAAGAGAATTATAGGCCAATATCACTGATGAACATAGAAGCCAAAATCCTCACCAAAATTTTAGCAAATAGAATCCAACAACACATAAAAAAGATTATACATCATGACCAAGTGGGGTTCATCCCAGGGGCACAAGGCTGGTTCAACATACGCAAATCAATCAATGTAATACATCACATCAACAAGAGAAAGGACAAAAACCACATGATCATCTCAATCGATGCAGAAAAAGCATTTGATAAAATTCAACACCCATTTATGATAAAAACTCTCGCCAAAGTGGGTATAGAGGGAACATATCTCCACATAATAAAAGCTATATATGACAAACCTATAGCCAGCATAGTTCTCAATGGTGAAAAACTCAAAAGCTTCCCACTAAAATCTGGGACAAGACAAGGATGCCCACTATCACCACTCCTATTCAATATAGTCCTGGAAGTCCTAGCCACAGCAATCAGGCAAGAGAAAGAAATAAAAGGGATCCAAATTGAAAAAGAAGAGGTAAAAGTGTCATTATATGCTGACGACATGTTACTATATATAGAAAACCCTGAAAGGTCCACAAAAAAGCTACTAGAGCTGATCGAAGAATTCAGCAAGGTAGCAGGTTACAAAATTAATGTTCAAAAATCAGTTGCCTTTCTTTACACTAACGATAAATCAACAGAAAAAGAAAGTAAAGAAACAATCCCCTTTAAAATAGCACCCAAAGTAATAAAATATCTGGGAATAAATCTAACCAAGGAGGTGAAAGAATTATACACAGAAAACTATAAACCATTGATGAAGGAAATTAAAGAAGACTTTAAAAAATGGAAAGATATTCCATGCTCTTGGATTGGAAGAATCAATATTGTTAAAATGGTCACACTGCCCAAGGCAATCTACAGATTTAATGCAATCCCTATCCAATTACCCAGGACATATTTCACAGAACTAGAACAAATCATACTAAAATTTATATGGAACCATCAAAGACCTAGAATTGCTAAAGCATTACTGAAGAGAAAGAAAGAGGCTGGAGGAATAACTCTCCCAGACTTCAGACAATACTATAGAGCTACAGTCATCAAGACAGCATGGTATTGGTACCAAAACAGACATATAGAGCAATGGAACAGAATAGAGAGCCCAGAAGTGAACCCACAAACTTTTGGTCAACTCATCTTCGACAAAGGAGGCAAGAACATACAATGGAATAAAGACAGTCTCTTCAGCAAATGGTGTTGGGAAAACTGGACAGCAGCATGTAAAACAATGAAGCTAGAACACACCCTTACACCATATACAAAAATCAACTCAAAATGGATTAAGGACTTAAACATAAGACAAGATACAATAAACCTCCTAGAGGAAAACATAGGCAAAACATTATCTGACATACATTTCAAAAATTTTCTCCTAGAAGAAGTAAAAGCAAGAATAAACAAATGGGGCCTAATGAAACTTACAAGCTTCTGCAGAGCAAAGGAAACCAGAAATAAAACAAGAAGAAAACCTACGGAATGGGAGAAAATTTTTGCAAGTGAAACCGACAAAGGCTTGATCTCCAAAATATATAAGCAGCTCATACAACTCAATAAGAAAAAAATAAACAACCCAATCCAAAAATGGGCAGAAGACCTAAACAAGCAACTCTCCAAGGAAGACATACAAATGATCAAAAAGCACATGAAAAAATGTTCAATATCACTAATTATCAGAGAAATGCAAATCAAAACTACAATGAGGTATCACCTCACACCAGTCAGAATGGCCGTCATTCAAAAATCCAAAAATGGCAAATGCTGGAGAGGCTGTGGAGAAAGGGGAACCCTCCTACACTGCTGGTGGGAATGCAGTTTGGTGCAGCCACTATGGAAAACAGTGTGGAGATTCCTCAAAAGACTAGGAATAGACTTACCATATGACCCAGGAATCCCACTCCTGGGCTTGTACCCAGAAGGAAATCTACTTCAGGATGACACCTGCACCCCAATGTTCATAGCAGCACTATTTACAATAGCCAAAACATGGAAACAACCTAAATGTCCATCAACAGGTGACTGGATAAAGAAGAGGTGGTATATTTATACAATGGAATACTACTCAGCCATAAAAACCGACAACATAATGCCATTTGCAGCAACATGGATGATCCTGGAGAATGTCATTCTAAGTGAAGTAAGCCAGAAAGAGAAAGAAAAATACCATATGAGATCGCTCATATGTGGAATCTAAAAAACAAAAACAAACAAAAACAAAGCATAAATACAGGACAGAAATAGACTCATGGACAGAGAATACAGACTTGTGGTTACCGGGGGGGGGGGGGGGTAGAGGGTAGGAAGGGATAGACTGGGATTTCAAAATTGTAGAATAGATAAACAAGATTACACTGTATAGCACAGGGAAATATACACAAAATGTTATGATAAATCACAGAGAAAAAAATGTGACAATGAGTGTGTATATGTCCATGAATGACTGAAAAATTGTGCTGAACACTGGAATTTGACACAACACTGTAAAATGATTATGAATCAATAAAAAATGTAAAAAAAATCAACAGAACTCAATGAATTAAATTTAAGCAAAAGAAAAAAACGTAAGACTGTCTCATGAAACTCAATGGTAGGAGAAACAATCAGGTCTCACAAAAAACTGGAACCAGGGACTGAAAGTTAATAAACGAGGTTATTTTCTCTCTCTCTCCTGGGGTCACAGAACCCTCGATTTCTATTGACACTTCATATATGCCACATTTCTCTCTCTCCCTCTCCGTCTCTCCCTCTCTCCCTCTCTCTCACTTTCTTTGTTTTAGTGTGCTCATGATTGCCGAGACCCAGTTTTAAATAGTCTCTCTAATTAAAAGTCCAACAGAAATTAACTGAAGTCCCTGTCTTCCAACTCCTAGGAAAGAGATCTTTACTGACCTACTTTGAATGTGATGTCCATACCTGTTCCAATAAGCTGCAGCCAGTGTGAATGAACTCAGATGACCTAGGATGAAGGGAGTGTGTGCAGGTCATCTAGGAGGGTGTTATTATGTTGATTTTAAAAGAGCATACCCCTATTTGTAATACAGATATAAGCCTGCAAGCATGTGTGTCCTCTCTCTTTCTGTGATTACCCGTAAAGAAGCCAGCATACTGCTGCTTCTTGACCACTTGTCCAAGTACTGATTCTTGACTTTTTTAGAAGTGAAGAAATCTGGGAGGGGGATATAAGATGATATAAGAAAAGTCCAGTTGTCTGGGATGCAATGAGGAAGGTCAGTATTGTATCTGACCCTCCACCTAGCCCCAGTGACTCATCTATCAGTGGTGAGTCACACACAGAGCATATGAACAACCCTGCCTCATTTTTGCCATCTTTCTGTCTCCAGACTTTCCTTGCAAACTTATCCGTGCCTGTTAAGCAATTCCTAGTATTAAACAAAGGCAAATTCTCTTCTTCACAAGCCAGCAGAGAGAGATGCATTAGTGCTTTGTTTGGTATGTAAAAAATTAATTTGGACTAATCAGAGATCAGAGCTGAGACAAATCTTAGCAGATGCCCTGCTTCCCATATTCATAGAGACCTTTGATGGCTGGCTGACTTGGAAAAGTACGTTCTTTGTTTCAGTGTTGTTGTTACTGTTGTCTGTTTCCTCAGGGCTGTTTCTTCACTGATAAATGGTGGTGATAATAATCATAACTACTTAACGGTGCTGCTGAAAAATTTTAGAACAGTCCCTAAAATATGTTAAGCACTTAATAAATGTTAGCTGTTATTATCTTTGACACAGATAAAGCAGTACTGAAAAAGCAGTACTGAAAAGAAAAATCCATTACCTTAAAGACTTGTATTAATAAGCAAAAAAATGATTCAGTTTCATTACTGGTAATTGGTCTGTTCATATTTTCTATTTCTTCCTGGTTCAGTCTTGGGAGATTGTGCCTTTCTAAGAATTTGTCCTTTTCTTCTAGGTTATCCATTTTATTGACGTGTAGTTGTAGTGGTCTCCTATGATCCTTTGTACTTCTGTGGTGTCCGTTGTAACTTCTCCTTTTTCATTTCTCATTTTATTAATTTGGGCCCTCTCCTTTTTATTCTTGATAGTTCTGATTAAAGGTTTATCAATTTTGTTTATCTTATCAAGGAACCAGCTTTTCGTTTCATTGATCTTTTCTATTTTGTTTTTAGTCTCAGTTTCATTTATTTCTGCTCTGATCTTTATGATTTCTTTCCTTCTGCTAACTTTGGGTTTTGTTTGTTCTTTCTTCTTCCATTGCTTTAGGTGTAAGGAGGTTAGGTTGTTTATTTGAGATTTTTATTTTTTCTTGAGATAATGCTCTAAACTTCCCTCTTAGAACTGTTTTTGCTGCATCTCATAGGTTTTGGATCATCATGTTTTCATTTAAAAAAAATTTTTTAAAGGGCCACATTATGGACACTGAAAAAAATAATAATAAATTTTATACTTAAAAAAATAAGCTACAAAAAATTAAAAACAAATTAAAAATTGAACTCAAAAGGTTAGAAAAACTTAAAAAATGAATTTAAGGACAGGAATTAGAAAATCAAAGGGAGAAAACAGGAAAAGGTAGAGCCAATTAAATATATCCAACAACTGATTTCTTGGAGAGGAAGTTAACAAAATAGATAAACTATTAGATAATCTAATCAAGAAAAGGGAGCACAAAATTAAAAAGACAAGATATCAAAAACAATAGGTATAAACAAAATTACAATATTATTGAAAATAATGTTCTCAATTCTAAGAAAAAAAAATTGAAAACCTGCATGCATGACTATTTTCTGAGAAAATATAAATTACCAAAATTAATTCCAGAAATATAAAAAATCTAAACAGATAAATTACCATCAAAAATAGAGAAATTTGTCAGAGCAGCCATTCCCTCAAATAAAGCAATATAATTAAATAATTTCATAGTAGTATTTTACCAGATATTTTAGAAACTAAAATCCCAATGTTCTTAAACTATTCTAGAGTACAGAAAAAGGATCCTTTTAGATTATTGTTACAAAATGATAACACTGATACTAAAAACCATCATGATCACATAAAAAATTATAAACTACACTCACTTATGAATATAGAAGCAAAATTCCAAATAAAATATTACCAAATATATTCCATCAGAAATTCAAGGTGATCCACTGTAAGAAAATCTTATAACTAAGAGTAGTTGATTAAAAGAGAAAAATCGTATTATCAACTCTATAGATGCTGAAAAAGAACTTGATAAATTCAATATCCAGTATTGTTAAAAAAGCAAAGGTACAGATCTTAAAATAGGAACAAATGGATTCTTCCTAAACATGATAGCATTGGTCAGCACCTTGCTCAATGGAAAACATTTAAAACTGTAGTTAGGAATAAGACAAAGAGCCTCACTATCACCAATAACATGACAATGCGATAAACACAGAAAATACATAATCAGCATAAAAATTGGAGGGGAGCAGATAAAATTATCATTTGTGTAGATAATATGATAGTACATGTAGAAAATATCAGAAATTCATCTAAGAAAACTATTCCAAATAATAAGACAAGTTGGTACAGTGGCGGAGAAAAAGTAAATATACAGAAGTTAATTGCCTGTACATACATAAACAGCCACCAGATATATGATGTAAAATAGGTTAAGATACACTGTATTCAATAACAACAACAAAAATACCTGGGAAAGTAGTTAACAAGGAAAATACAAAATTTATATCAAGAGTACTTCATAATGTAAGGGACAAAAATAAGAAAAACAAAACAAATGGAAAGAAGAATACATGGAAATTCAAATCACATGCTAGCAAAACAAACTAGTGAATATAAGAAAAAAGAAACAGACTTATAACAGAGAAGAACAAACCCGACTCCATCTTGGATCCATTCCTTTAGCTCTAACCTCTATGCTCCGTTGTCTGTGCTTAGTCATGTTGGCTCTGCCCCTTTTATAAAAGAATGTCGCCTATAGCCTGAAAAATACAGGATAGCCCATTCTCAGGTCTCTGACCTTTAAAGCTATGACACTTCTCCATTCATGTAGAGATTAATTAAGAGTTGCAGAACAGAAAATAACAACTGTCTTGTTAGAGGTTTACAGGAACATTGTGACCAGATCTATGTGGACAGCTGGAAAAATAAAGAAGGGATTCTGGCACCAAGAAGTGTGCAACAACCAGCCACATCCCTGCCCTTTTTAGTATAAAAGAAGCCTAAATTCTAGCTTGGGTAAGATGGTTCTTTCAGACACTAGTTCACCATCTTCTCAGTCTGCTGGTTTTCCAAATAAAGTCACTATTCCTTGCCCCAGTGCCTCATCTCTTAATTTATTGGCCTGTCGTGCAGCAAGCAGTATGAGCTTGGACTCAGCAACCGACTCACAGATGGTAGAGAACAAACTAGTGGTAACATATAGGAAGAAGGAAGTGGGAGGGGCAAGATAGGGATAGGGAATTAAGAGGTGCAACCTATAATGCATAAAATCAATAATCTGCAAGGATATATTGTATACCACAGGGGCTATAGCCAGTATTTTATCCTAACTGTAGATGGAATAGAACCTTTAAAAATTATAAATCACTATGTTGTACACCTAAAACTAATTTAATATTGTACATCAGCTATACTCAATGGAAAAATCACATGCTTGTGTCAGAAGGCCTAATGTCGTATATATAAATTAATAATAATTCAACATTATCTCAATAACAAATAGCATCATGATTCTTTTGGAAAGTGAGTGCGTGATTATGCCATGCATATAAAAATAAACAAAGAAGAATAGCCAAATACTGGAATGCATTATGACCCAATCAGATATTAAAATACACAATAAAGATGCTATAATTAAAGCAGTGCAGTGATGTAAAATGGTGATACAGGCACAGATGGAGCAATGGAAGAGAACTAACAGTCCAGATACAGATCCGAAGGGATAGGGAAGTTTAGGAGATGCTAAAAGTCGCCTTTTAAATTAAGCTATTCAACAAGTGGTGTTTGAACAACTGAATGGCCACCTTGAAAAAAACAATTAACTTTTATTTCTATTTTATATACACCACCAAAATAAATGCCAGACTGATGGAAGATCTAAATGAATAAAATATGGAATTATAAAAACACAAGGAACAAATGGGAGAATTTTTTTTAACCTCAGAGCGGAGTACTTTAAATTCAATCTTAAGATCAAATTGTATCATCAGATGTCATGTTACCTACTTGGAGCAAGTTGCTTAGCCCCTTAACGGAGTCCATATTAATGCTGCTGTAAAATACCGTTATGGAGACTGTCTGCCACATCTCTCACTGTAACTCCGCTGTGAAAAAATTCCTTCTAAGTTTTTCCTTCTAAGAAGAGCTCTGCTTCTTCTGAGGAACTCATGCATCAAGCTTTCCACATAAGAAACATCAATTCTGTGTCACTTTTTCTTTTGGCTACCTTGAAACTCCCAGTTAAATTTGAAACCCAAATCATTGTTATGACTAAGATTCTTACTGTCTTTTTCTTTGTCCCAATTTTCTCTTTATAGTTCATTATTATATATCCTTGAGTCATTACTGTGAGCCACCTCACATCCACTATTAATATCCCAAAAGGCAAGGTATTAATAAATACAAATAGCACATCAAAGTATCTCATCTGATCCTCAGAAATGCCTGGTGTGGGGTGGATAGTATTGCAACTTTTTATCTCTGTTTGAATGGAAAAGTGTTATACCCTAAAGGTCAGAGCCTTGAAAAAGGGCTGTCCTGTATATTTCAGGATATAGGTAACACTCTATTACAAAAGGTGCAGAACCAGCATGACTAAGCACAGGAAACTGTGCACAGGATTAGCACTAAAGGGACAGATCTAATATGGAGTCAGATTTGTTCTTCCCTATTACATAGACTGTTCTTTTTTCTCGAAGTGAGCTTTCTCTCCCCTCCAGGCAAATGTCTGCAGAGCTTTAAAACCTTTCTTCATGCTTCCAGGGAGAACCAGAGGTCCTCTTAGGGGTCCGGGCAGGACAGCAGTCACCCCTCAGTCACAACGCTCCTCCCTGTGGGTTATGTTTGTTTCTTTTAGTAGAACAATGACAGATGGATAAAGTGAGTTCCCACATATACATTATTTTCATATAATATATTTATTCTTTGTCCATAATCTTTTTCCTTCCAATAGGGAGCTAGAGTCAATTATTATGTGTTCTCAGAGTTAACTGCTGAGTTCTGCAGTTTATGATGAAAAAGTCAGATCTGGGAAGATCTGACTATCCAGTGGTATTTAAAAACAAACACTAAGGGAGGAGAGTATGGTTCAAGTGGTAGAGCGCAGGCTTATCACGCACAAGGTCCTAGGTTAGATCCTCGGTACCTCCTCTAAAAAATAAATAAATAAACCTAATTACCTCCCCACTCCCCCACCAAAAAAAAAAAAGCCAACTATAAAGTTAAACTTGGATTTAAATAAAATAAAAACAAACAAACACTAGTTTTAACACTGAAGAATGATAAAGTAGTGCTTACTGCTAAATTGTCAGTACCGTGTGAGGAGGGACCTTTGACTTAGCTGGCATTATTTTTTGTCTTCTCATTTCCTGCTGGTATATCTCAAATACATAGAACCACAGGGTAAGGACTCAATGAATCCTTGTTGAATTAACAAATGTTGATGAGAAAGTGGATTATTACTTCTTGATTCAACCTGAATGACTACTGTTTCCGAAAGATTTAAATGTTTTCCTATTGAGTGGAACCCCCTTGCTAATGACAGATTTTAAAACCATTGCCTTTTATACACAAAATGAATCATTGAATTTATATCTTGATGTTGAATAGTGTAATTGTGATTTACATACTTGAGTGTTCAGAAATTTAATTCTTGGTCTAAATAACTCGGTAAAATACTGCTTGATTACTTTCACATGTGTTTGCAGGACCGTTTCATTCAACCAACAAATATATATTGAAGCCTGATCTGAGTCAGGTGTTGTTCTGGGAGTTGCACGTGTAAGCATAAAGGTTAAGAGCACAGACTGAATTGAGACTGTCTGATTCCAGTACTGACTCTGCCATTAACTAGCTGTGTAACCTGGGGCACGTTAAGTTCTCTACACCTCAGTTTCCTCATCAAAAAAATGGGAATAAAAATAGAATAGACATCTTAGAATTGTTATAAGGTTTAAATGAGTTCATCTTTACAGAGTCCTTGGAACAATCCCTGGCAAATAGTAGGTACTATGTAAGTGCTTGTTAAATACAACATTAAAAATCAAAAGCTCTGCTACAGTATAGCTTCCATCATAGTGGGGATGAAACGTCTGGGAAAGTCAATAAATGGATAAGCAAGTAAATACACATTTTGTCCAGTGATGGTAAATGTTATATAATAAAATAAAGTGGGGAACGGAGAGTGATAGGGTCAGCCTAGGAACTGCTTTTTCAGGTGGAGTAGACAGATAGTCTCTCTGATAAGATGAGGGATGAGTAAGGTGAAGAACTGAGCCATGAGGAGTTTAAGAACAATCACCCTTAAACAATTCCAGGTTCCATTCTTTGAAGGTCATTATTAGTCATGTTCTCAGTCTGATTTGTGCGTGGTGCAATCTATCATTACAAGAGAGATACTCATTATAATGCTTTACTCAAAGTCTAAATATAGGAATTAATTTGGAAACACTAAAAACAATCACCCTAACATCTATTCTCAGATTTGTATTGTCTTAAAAGTCGGGTATAGATTCTTCTGTTCCACAAGTATCAGAGGTGTCACATTACTGTAATGACATCTTGGCTGCCAGGGAACCAAACCTCACAACTTCGTTTTGGGGAGGTTATTTTCTTTTAAGCTCTTGGTGAGGGGGGAAACACTTTTTCCATCATTGTAGATTCCTCTGGCTTCTGAATAATTACCAGAAATAGTTCTTCTTTCCTAAATGACACCCACGAGTACTCTCATGTTCAACAAAAGCTTACAGATAGAACAGCAGCGCCTGGTAAGAGTCGCCTCCATCACGCTGATTCAGTCGGGGTCCTGGGGCTCCCTTGTGGCTGAAAGAACCATTTTGGGAAGAGTGCATATGCTGCCTCATTTCCTACCAGAAAATGATCCAGCCTCAAGGAGAACAGGACTCACCTTCTCTCCCATTCTGCTTTTCAATTTTGTGAATTAATATTTAAGAATTTTAGTCGTGGGATTATGGAGAGTGGTAAAAATAAAAGGAAAAAAGGGGTGGGGGGCCGAGAAAAGTAAATAGAAAATTCCTTTTTATATCAGCTAAGTGTTCATCCTCTAAACCAGGGTTTCTCAGTCTCAGCACTGTTGCCATTTTGAGTCAGTAATCTTTGGTGTGGGAGCTGTCCTATGCATTGTGGGATGTTCAGCAGCACTCTGGGCTTTTACACTAAATGCCAGTAGCATCCCCTCCCATCCCCTCATCCCCACCCATGTGATAACCAGAAATGTCTCTAGACACTGCCAAATGTCCCATTGGAGGAAAATCGTCCCTGCTTAAGAACCACTGCTCTAAACCTACTCTAATAGCACTTTTTGAACAAATTATTAATAATTTAAATTTAATCGTGTAGATATATATATATATGTAAGCATTCATGTATGTATGAGAATTATCTCAGAGAACTTTAAGCCAGTAATCCTAATTAACTAAACCAGTAGATTTCAAAATTTTTCCTCAAATTGTATTTTATTTATTTACTTATACTCCTATCTCTCCCTTCCACGATTAGTTCCCCAAATCCCTGTGTCCCACAGTAAATCACAAACAGAGTCTATGACAACCAATAAACAGCTGAACTCTTACCATGACTCTTGTTTTGACTAATTCTAATGTGAAAGTAAAAGAAATGATGCATAAAGTACCCAAAATATTTTAACTGATTTTAGTCAATAGCATCAATTTCTACCAGCACCTTAATGAAAGTGTTTTTAAAATTGCTAGGTTGAAAGATTTTCACATCATGTACTATGAGACTTTTATTGTGATTTGTTTCAGGTACTGAATCGAAAACTAAAGGATATATGAGCTGGGAAGTGGGGAGTCAAGGGCATAAATAATCAGCCGCTGAATCATACATACAAGCTTTTCTTTCCAGGAATAGGCAATAAATAAAAGCTAGAGAAACACAATAATGCATCCATAAATACTGTGTGTGTTCTCTGTGTTCTGTTCTCTTCCCTGTGAATCGTAAAATTTGTTCTGAGGAGCCCAGGTTGTGTGGACATAATCACACCCTTTAGACTAAGAGACGTGTGAGGACAGAGAAAAATATTTCAGCAGCCTGAGAGAAAAAAATCCAAAACTTTAGGGCTCAGTCCCCTGCCCAGGAGGCTGGCAAACCTCATGCAAAAGAGAGGCTACAAATTGCAAAAAGTAATTCTGCTTTTGTAAAGTTTGTGCCGGAGCTGACCCTGCTTCATACCTCCCCTACCTCTCTGCCCACTCTGTGTCTAACCCCAGCTTGTGAAGGAATCCTGCTGTTTATTTTAGCTTGGAAATTTCCAGCATCGATTTCTTGGTTGAGCTGCTTCTCCAGTCTTCAGCCCACAACTTTGCCTCTTAGCTCACAGTCATTCTTCCCAGAAGTGCTCTTATTATCTCAAATAATGGGGATCCAATGAGAAAGGGAAGAAGGGTCTACCTGGGAAGGTTAACATTGAATAATTACAATACAGAGGGACGAGTATTGTGAAAAGGAAATTATGGGAGGTCTTGTGGCTTGAACTATCCCCCCCAAAAGATATATTGAACTTCTAACCCCCAGTACCTATGAATGCCACCTTATTTGGAAATAGTCTTTCCAGATATAATCAAATTCCTTGTAGTCATTAAGGTGAGCGCTAATCCAATATGATCGGCATCCTTATAAGAAAAGGAAAACACTATCTAAACACAGAGATGCAGAGACACAGAGAGAAGGCCACCTGATGACAGAGGCAGAGGTTGGAGTGATGCAGCAAAAGCCAAGGAACGCCAGTGATGCTGGCCACTTCTAGAAGACAGGACGAGGCAAGGAAGGACTCCACCCAGAGCCTCAGAGAGAGCCCTGCTGACACCTTGGTTTTGACTTTCTAGCTTCCAGAACTGTGAGAAAATAAATTTCTGTTGTTTTAAGTCACCCAGTTTGTGGTGTGCTGTTATGGCAGCCCCAGGACACTAGGACAGGGGTTACAGGAGCATAGAGCACTGGGGGTGACTCTCATCTGCAGTTCAGGCAAAAATCCCAAAGAATTTATATTTAAGCTGAAATCTGAAGAATGAGTAAGCATCTACTAGGAGAGAAGAGGAGGGGGAACTCTTCAGACAATAGGCATGGTGTGTGGAAAGGCCTGAAGGCAAGAAAACCAAGATCTCATTAAATGACGAAAAAAAATTAACATGACTGATGGCCAAATGTGACTGGAAGGATGGGCAGAGATGAGTCTGGAAATGGCACTGGATCCAAGTCAGGGAAGCCTCCAAATGACGTGTTGAAGAATTTCCACTTTATCCTGAAGAAGATGAGAAAGCATTGAAAATATCTGAGTAGAGAAGTGGTATCCTGAGGAATTGTGTTTGATTTAATCAAATAGTCCAGCCACAGCATGAAGAACAGACTGGATGGGAGCAAGACCCCAGGAGAGGAGGACAGTTAGCTACAGCAGTATTTATGTGAGCTATGGTGGTGGCCCAAGCTAGGGTGGTAGTTACAGGATGAAAATGAATGGCCAAGTTTAAAGAATTAAGAGATATCTGGAGGACTGAGTCCATAAGAGTTGATGACTGACTGATATATGGAAATGAAGAAAAGGGAAGAGGACTTATTGATGAATCCAGACTTTCTGCCTGGTTGAGACAGTGGATGATGGCACCATTTACTGAGAAAGAAAGAACACAAAAGGGGGAGCATGATGTCCTTACTGACTTTGATGTGCTTGTGGAAATTCTAAGAGGAGGTGTCTATAACGCAGTTTAGATGAATTGGGCTCAGGAAAGGGGGTTAGAGTGTAAATATAGATTTGGGACTCATTAGCATCGAGCTGAGAACTGCAGCTATGGAAAAGGATAAAGTAGACGAGAGAGAAGATGTAGTGTGAGAAGAAAAGAATACCAAGAACAGACACAGAAGACACCAACTTTTAGTGGCATGCAAATAAATATGGAACTGAGAAAGGACTCGGCGGTGCTGTACACCTGAAACTAACATTCTAAATCAACTACACTTCAATTAAAAAATTTTTTTAATAATTCATATTGGTTGGTCAAAGGGCAAGAGGAGAAGAGGTTAGAACATGATGTCCTAGAAGATAAAGAAGCATTTCCAGAATGAGTCACAGTGTCAAATAATTCACAGATCAAGATTGTCAAAGTCACTAAAATTGTCAATGTGGCGCTAAAGAGTTTTCAGAGGCAGAATGGAGGCTAAGATTTCAGTGGATGGAGGAATCAGAGAGAAGTGAAATACATGAATTCTTTTTAAAAATTTGTAGTGGTGGCAGAAGGCTACTGATGGAGCTTAGCTCAGAAAAGATGCAGGATTGATACACACTTTCAACGTAAAAGAGGTGGTAGAGTCTTTGCTGGTAGGAAGGAGAGAACAGTATTGATGGGGCATCACTGATAACAGGAGATACAAAGTAGAAGTGATGGTTTAGGAAGGAAATTTTCAGAGAAGAGAGAGTTGGGGATTTAGACCGCATGCAGAACAATCATCCCATCCTCTGAGACAAGAGGAAAGGAGGTGAGGGAGCTAAGGGAGGTTTGGGATAAGATTTCCAGATTTATAATAAAGGGAAACTACTTAGTGTTCCTAGACTCTGAGCCGGTTGAGGAAACTTGATGGGAACTTGGATTCTCTCCCTCGGGGACAGGGTGCAGGTGTTCTAGGAGTGAAAAGTAGTATGTAGATAAATACTTAGTCAGAAGAGCTGCTTGTCCCCTAGTATCCATTTTCTTCTTCCTTTTAGTAATAGAAGCTGGAAATAGGTATACCATCTAGAGATTACTTTTCTCTCTTTTCTTTCCATATAACCAGGTTCAAATTAATGAGGTATGAGAGGAACTACTGTGTGCAACTTCTGAGTCATCTATTTAACTAAAATGCTTCTTGCTCTGAACTCTCTCTTTCGCCTTCCTAAGGTCAGGAGGATGTACGGAGAGGTGAATTAGTCTAAAATATTCAGACAAGGACACACTATAGTGAATGGCAAAGCAATAAGGTGAGACATTGTGTCCATGGAGCTTGGCTGTGGATGAAACTCTTGTTTTTCTTAGTAAGATGGGTGGACGTGGTTCAATTCTATTTGGACATTTTAAGTAATTCAGAGGAACAGAACTCATGAACAAATAGCTGAGAAAGGAAATAGTTTTTGTTTAAGTTAGGGTTAGACTTACCGCTATAACAAACAGATCTCAATATTCCACACTTTATATGATAAAACTATGTTTCCTGATCACATAACAGTCTGATCTCTGGGTATGTCTGATCAGATAACTCTCCTCCCTGCAGCAGCAGGGACACAGAGTCCTTTTCATCTTGTGTTCTCTTCTTCAACATTGGGTTTTCAGGGTCACTATGGGGATCATTTCCATTCCTGCCACCTAGAAGTGGAAAGAGCACGGAGGATTGTGTTTCAGAAGTGTCAGTGACTCAGCCAGGACACAGCACATTCACTTCCGTGCACATCCGATTGGCAGAACTGAGTCAAAGAGCCTTACCTGACTGCAAGGAAAGCTGTGGAAGAGGCCCAGGGGGAGAGAACAAGCATGGTGATCTCTTCTACCAAGTGAGCATAAAGTAACTATTGAAACCCTGTAGCCTTGTATCTATCTCCTGGAATCTAGATCTTTTCGTCCCTGTTGCCCCGCAGGTGCTTTGCATCCTCCACCCCTTTTAATGACAGGCATTAAAAAAAGCAGATGCAAAGAATTGTTTTTATTAATAGAGCTTTAAATTTTCTCATGAGATCTGTATAAAAATGTCATGATCATTTTACCACATATTCTCCCAAACCCGTGTCCTTTCCTATTCTGTGTCACCAGTCATCCCCAACCGGTTTCATTGCCCTCAGAATTTAAAGTTACAGCAGTAGCCAGGAAGCCACTCTATTCATGTTACCAGATTTTGTGATAATCCCAGAAATTTTAAGACTTACTCCCAATGTAGGGTATGAGACAGGCATGTAAGCAGACTGTACAATGTGATAAATGCTACAATAGAATTATGTGCAAGGTGAAACAATAAAGTAGAAGGAGGAACTCCTAAATTAGGCAAAGAGGTGAGATGAATTCACAGATGAGAAAAAGGCTTTAGCTAAGCTTCAGAGGATGAAGATAGCTCACTAAGAGAGAAAGAATGTGTGAAGGGATGGAGACACGGTCAGATAATAGCAAGAAGTTCAGTTTGTCTGGACCAAAGAGTAAATGGGATGCATTACAGTAGAAGAGACAGTCGAGAGGTCACATTCGGATTATGAAAATGGTATGCATAGACTGAAGATCTTTGTTTTCTTCCTTTGTAAATTTGGGATGCTCTTAAAGGATAATTGCATAAATAGTTAGCATATGGTGGCTAAGCTGGACAGTCTGAGACCGGAGACAGGAAGACAACCCAGAAATTTCTTCAACTGTCTAATTGAGAAATCATGGTGGATTGCATTAAGGTGGTGCCAGAGAGGAAGAAATAGGAAATATACTGAGTATGTAGAGTATGAAACATGGTGAGAATTGGTGATAAGTCTTAAGAAAGAGGACTTTGACATTGAGCCCGGGGTGTCTGGCTTAGGTTCCTAGAAGAGAATGTAATGAAAGGAATATAATGAAGGAAGCAGCTATCCCATCTTCCAAGGAGAAGAGCAGGTATGATGGCTTCAACATGGCTAGACTGAGTTTGAGGTGTGTAGAAGAATATCACCATCTGGAGATTCTCAGAGGAGATTTTATAGAATAGATCCATTCAAATATTCCCATTTCTCTGAGCCTTTGAGTCCTTCCTCAACACTGTGCCAAGGCAACTGTGGCATCTCCACCTCGTTTAATGTGGGCTGTTGTTTCTTCCAAACTCAGGAGCCATACTAGCAATGTAAGAATGGTTCCAGGAGCCCTTGCCAGAGCGTCATAATCTAAGTCATTGGAGGATGACATATATCAATGAATTCATCCTTATCCAGCCTTACCTTCTGCCTCCACGCCCCAGTCCAGCTTCCTCAATATCCATTTCCACACCCCTGTCTGGGGATTACTGTTCTCCAGCACATCTCCCCTGATGTTTCTATCCCAAGTCTCAGAGTCCCATCACTTTCCCATCAGGGTCTAGCTTTGGCTTAGGAGACTTGTCAAGGCTACAAATTCAGTTCATCCTTTCTGATATTCTCAGTTTTTCCTTTCTGAATTCAGGTCCAAGGCCAGGGTTTATAAGAAACTTAAGAGACATAAGAACCAAATGCAACGAGTAGTTCTTGATTGGATTCTGAAGAAAACAGTTGTAAAAGACATTTTGGAAAAAAAATATAAAAATACAAATAAGGACTGTGTGCTAAGTAGTACATATGATGGGGTTCTCGGCGGGGGTTTGTTTGGTGTGATGGCAGTGGTGTGACTGTGCAAGAAGGAGTCCTTGTCTTTGAAGATGCAGGCTGTGGCATTCAGAGGTAGAGCATGGTGACGTATGTGGTTTCCTTTGGAATGCTTCAGGAAAAAAAATAATGAAGCAAGTATGGCAGAACATCAACTTTTGTTATATCCAAGTGTTGTAGATATGGGTGTCCATTATAGTATTCTCTCCACATTTCTGCATCTTTGAAATTTTTTATAATAATAAGTAAGAAAAAGTTTTATAGAGGAAGGAGAAGCTTATACAGGTGTGATGAGTCAAGATGAGGAAACGACCAGGAATCTCACAGTAGAAACCTTTAGGATGGAATGCTCCCAGAAGTGGTCCCAGAAGTGATGCCAAAACTGTCTCTCCGCTTCTTGGAGGATGACATACTGGGCAGCCTGCAAAGGGCTCTCCCCACTTACATGCAGAGGGAGGAAAGATTCCCTACTATAGGAGTCAATGCTCTGAAATGCTGTTTCAAAAGAAAATCAAACAAAATAAGAATATATCTGCTCCTAAAATATAACACTTGCTTTCTCCCCTCCTACACAAATATTTCATTTTAAATGAGCAATTAACTCTACAAACTACCAAAATACCACACAAACTCTTTCTACAATTCCTCCTTGTATCTTAGAATACTTTTAATCCTTGGAATGAAGTCCAAAACAGAATCACTTCATACTAAATTCAATTTTGAGATTCTACTGTACAGAGAGAAAAGTATTGCTCACATTGCTATTAGGACGCATAATTTGTTCCAGGAGTCCCACCTCTGGGTATACATCCAAAGGAAACAAAGTCATTATCTTGAAGAGATATCTGTACTCCCATATTCACTGCCGCATTATTCTCAATAGCCAAGGTATAGAAACAATGTAAGTCTCCATCAACAGATGAATGAATGAAGAAAATGTTATATGTATATATATATAACAAAAATATATATATAATGACATATTTTTCAGCCTTTAAAAAAAGAAGGATGTCCTGCCATTTGTGATGACATAGAATAACTTGGAGGGCATTATGCTAAGTGAAATAAGACAAATAGACAAATATTGAATGTTATGACTTATATGTGGAATCTAAAAGGGAAAGAAAGAAAAAAGTCAAATCTAGAAACTGAGAGTAGAATTGTGGCTGCTAGGGGCTTGGGGGTGGGAGTGGGGGTGAAATACAGAGAGGCTGGTAAAAGGGTACAAACTTTCAGGTGTAAAAGAGTAAGGTTTGAAGATCTAATGTGTAACATGGTGACTATAGTTGATAATACTGTATTATGTAATTGAAATTTGTCAAGAGAGTGAAACTTAAATGTTCTCATCAAAAAAAGAAAAAAAGCATGAGGCAATGGATACGTTAACTCGATGCTGGGAAACTTTGCACAGTGTATTCATATATCAAATCATCACTTTGTACACTTTAAATACATTACCGTTTTATTTTATTTGTCAACTACATTTCAACAAAGCTGAAGGGGAAAACAGGAACATAGTTTGTTGGTCAGATTAAATCAATCAGATAAATTATTTTCCTTCCACAAGTTACCTCTGTCTTTGAACTTGAGACTTTTTGAGTTTCAGATTCCAGCATCTTAATTACCATAAGTAGATTTCCAGGGGCTTAGACCATGAAGTCACAGAATTCCTAAAATATTGAGTGGTGTTCTGTCTAATGTGCTATATGCTTGACATCTTCACCTTGTAACAATTTAAACATCCATATGAAACTTCTGTATTCTCATTTTTCATCTCATGGTGAAATATGCTCTTTCTATGTCTTCCCAAAGATTTAAATTATTTTCCTATAACACACTGAGGAGACAATTCTGATACAATTTCTCCTTCGGCAGACCCTAAATATATAATTTCTCTTACTTGCTTCCAATTCTGGAAAACTTAGTTTTTGTTCTTTTTAAGTAGTAAGTACAAGTCTCCTCCCAACATAGAGTGAACATTTGAACCCATTTTGCTTTTTCAAATAGAAAAACTGAGGCAAAGACCACATTACCTTCTTAATTATTAGCACAGTCATTACTTTCTTAATTATTAACATAATCATTACCTTTGGATGAACTAAAACATTTTAGCTCCCCTGAAGACTTGAAAATTTTGAGTTTATGTTTTAAAAAACTGTTTCTGAATTTTAAAAATCAGAAAGGATTGGACTGTTGCCTACAGTCCTGGAGCTGTGTAAAATTTCAGTGCCAGACATGGGTAACCCAGAGGCGAGTAAATTCTCCTTATATAATCCAATGTTCAAATGCTGGCATGTAAACTGGATCTTTTGTTATCTATAAGAGTAGAAGGCATATGGTAAAGACAGCCTTTCAGAGCCCTTTATGTCTCATTTCAGGAATACAACACATCTCATTCCAAAAATCCAGAGCTCAACAGTAAAAACCCACCACAGATGTTACCTGTTGGGGAGAGGGGTGAGGATGGGGGCAGACTGTAAGGGAGAAGTCAGTTACTTGAGGGAAGCCAAGAGCACCATGAGAAACAGAGAAACTCCCAACAGCCGGGTCAAGTCAGAGGACAGAGGGCAGCACAAGAGGACAGAGGTGGGTGTGGAGTAGGGAACACGGGACAGGATGCAGAAAACAGGGCTCCAGGTCTGGCTGTTATTTACATGATAGGGGAATTCATGTATTACAAATAGCTCTCACATAGATGGCTTTATTCAGACCTTATCGTGGGCAGGCAGGCATTATTAACTACATATTGCCCTCAGTGGTACAGAGACTCAGAAGCAGGCCATGAGCTGTGGCCCTTCCCTAAAGGAACAGAACTTACAAGCAGAGTCCAGATCTTCCCACCACAAGCCCAGGCTCTTCCCAGGACCTCCGATTTGGACTCAACTGTCAAAACCAGAGGCACTGAACTTCACGGCAACTGTGACAACTTCTCTTACTTACCAGTACAAATTTTAGATGTTTCATCAGTTTAGGATCCTGTTTGTTTCTTTATTCTGCTTGGAAGGAAATCTGATTCCAACAGATACACAGCTGTAAATGATAACAATTTTTTTAATAGCTCCCCTTGCAATTTCAGGAAAACTCCAATTATACAAAGATAGCAGGAAAAGCTTTTTTTCCAATAACTGCCCAAAAATGAGATCAGCTGGCAGAACAAAGTATAGCCTCCCTGCTATCATTGATTGTCTCCAACAGTGAAGGTACAGAATTCAATTTAATGTGCCTGTTTTTAAATAGTGTCTGTGTGTGTACACACACACGTATGTAGATACCTATATAGATATATAGCGATACATATAAATATAATGACAAAATTAGAATTTGGAAAACAAGGTATTATGCTATGTCTGTGCCACCAAGGTTTGCTCTGAGTCTTTGAAGAAACAATGGAGGAAATAATCAGATGACTTGATCAGCGGGAAATGGATTGTACAAAAAGGCTGTGACAGACGTTTACCATGCTGTAGAATTGGCCTTAGATAGTGATACTCTTGTGTCTGCACTTTTATGAATGAATGAGTAAACAAATGAGTTCATTCATTTTTATTTGAAGAAATCAATCCAGAAATATTTACTGAGTAAATTTTGCTTGCAAAAAGCCCCGTGCTGTGAACTTGAGGGCTATAAAGACACTGTCTAAATAGAAGTTAAGGATGAAGTATGAACAGGAATAGATAAGCCACCTTACAGAGAAGTGAATGATTCATCCCTTGAGAGGAGTCTGAACCATAAGTAGTCAAGGGCTTTCGAAGTCACTTCCATTCCAGGGCTCAGGAAGAGCTTTGTTATAGTGGGGGTTCCGCTGGCCTTTGACAGACAACTAAATTGAAACAGGACTCAGAAAAATGGAAGACAGGACTTGCAGGCAGAGCAGCTAACCCAAACCACTTCACAGGAAAAAAGTTAGTAATTTTTTAAGGCAGGCTACAGCCTTTGGTGGGAGGGTGCGTTATCTCACAGACTGCAGAGTTTGAACTTTATCTGAGAGGTAAGAGGGAGCCACAGGAAGCTTTGAGGGAAGAGGGAAGTAGTAGTTGTGCAAGATGATTAGAGACTTGGAAAATAAGGTACTAGTCCAGGTATGCAGTGACAAAATCTGACAGAGAGCAGGTGCGGGGTGGGGGGAAGGGAAAGGCAAGTGAAGCGAGGAAGAAAATGAGGTAATCACCAGCCAGAACGCTGAATAGACTCTGCGCCCCTAGAGGACAGAGATTGTATTGTATTCATCACACTACCTGACACTTCACAAGCTCTGGGTATTTGCGGAGTGAATACAGAAGGCAAGGGACGGGAAGGATTTTAATTATTGCACTTTTGAACGTGGGCCACTTAGAAGAAAGTGGCGCTGTTCACTAAAATGGGAAAATTGGTGGTGAGAAAATTCTGATAAACAAACAACTAAAATGAAATGTGATGATGATGTGGAACTGGAGTATCTCTGCTCTTTGGTTCCTCTTAAACACCCCTGATCTGTAACTGACCTACAAAATTATTTTTTTAGGTCCTGTTAGCAGTTCTGCAACAACAGGAGTCATTCCTTTGTTCATGATCGTTGTCTTCTTTCCTAAGTTCCTTGCACGCATTAAAAACTGTGACTCTATGAAGTAATTAAGATGGGGGGGGGGAATGGACTGATTGTGTTTTGCCTGAAACTGCAGCATGAAAAAGGCCCAGTAGGTGGGCGTGCTGTCTGGCCATGCTAAACATCCAAGGAGATAAAAGATAACCCCTGGCAAGGTTCCACAGACCTCAGATTTTAAGGACCTGCATTTTTGCCAAACATGAAATGTATCTGGGATGCCTCGGGCAGTATCACAGGTACAGAGAAGTGGTTAAACTGTGATTCAGTGAGTCCTACTCATGGATTTAACCATTTTAAAGCCCAAACAAGATTTTTTATTGCAAGAAACAGATTATTTAGTTGGAGAATCATTCTCTCAGCTGTTCATCATTTTTTATGAAGGCTTCTGTGGGTCTTTTTTTTTTTTTTTTGCATAAAAGGACATTCTCTATGTCTGCCAAGTTTGGAAATGTTATCCAATTCTCTCTCATAGAGATCACAGTTTGCAAACTTAGCTCGCAAATTCAAATAACTATGTAATTACCAACCACATCTTTAATTTAGAGCATCTGACACTATAAGGCATGCCAGTGAAAGTAATGGTATCGAACACCATAAATGTCTTGAGAACAAATAAACCAATAAAAATGTTACTCAAGATAATGTGTGCAGTAAGAAAACTCACAGGGAATTTATGTCTGCTTAAAACATCTATTCAAAATTTGCTTTTACAACTACTTTAAATGAATAATAAACATGTTACATTACTAAAAATAAACCCATTCAACAATAACAACAGAAAGCAGCTGGTGTGATGGGCTGTTCTTCCACTGCAGCTGCTGTGTGTTATTAAAATTTTACATTTTGCAAGCGATATAAAAGCAGTCTAGACTTTTAAAAATGCTATATTCAGAATGACTGAAAAATTGTGCTGAACACTGGAATTTGACACAACACTGTAAAATGATTATGAATCAATAAAAAATGTAAAAAAAATGCTATATTCATTGGGACTACTTTAGAATTTTCTCTCATAACTCAGAATTATAATTTTTTCAACTTGAAAACATAAATTTTCATCCCTATATTGCAGTGTTTGTGTTGTAATGTCTATGCTTTCAAATATATGAAATGGATGTGGTCAAAAGCTTAATAAACTTCATATACTACATATTTTCATCTGTTTACAAGACTTTTGTTCAAGAAGTCCCAAAGAGGAAAATAGACACAATTTTCCAAGTACAAACTGTATTTGTTCTTCTGCATATTAAAGAATAAAGCAAAACCTAGAAAAATCTATACATAAAATACTGTATCATTATGTGAACTATGACAGCTGAACATAAACTTGGGAATGATTCAGTTAAACAGTCTAAATGTATCAGGTCCTGGGGAACACGAGTAAATGAAAAGCCACTTCTGGTCCCAAATGGAAGGAATAAGCATGGAAACCAACAAGATGCTGGGAGTCTTGGATGCCTAGATGTCAGGCACTTTCCCCACTTCATTTCATTTAATTCTCAGTCTGGGTGGTTTGTCCTGATGCCTTCATCCCCTCTCCTGCCATGAGTCCTCTCTGCTCTTCTGTGATGTCTTCCCCTACAGTGATCCATCCCTGTTTCCCTTTCCTCTCTCTTTTCCTTCCCCTACAACATCCTAATTTTTTCCCTATGTATCCTCCAGAATAGAATAATAATAATAGGATAATAATGAGTGGTTATTGGTTTAAGCAGATGCCCTGCATACAAAATTAAAGATTAATCCACGGAGGACCAACACTATGGAGTCCACTCCTGGCTTCAACATCCCTTCTGCATCACAGCCCACCAAGGTTGAGAACTGGGTGCCTGGGGTGGGGGGGGGGGTGCTTCTTTGCCATTCCTACTATGGGGTCAGAGGAGACAGCTCTATACCAATGGTCATTTCTTATGATCTCTATTTAAAATGAAACTAAATGTGTATGAGATCCTTTCTCCCTGACCCATGCTACACTATACACCCTGGTGTGCTGAATATTCCCATAGTGCCTAAAACACGGACATCTTCCAAAAGTCTTCTGTCTTAGCAGGCAAAAGACACTTTGTGAAACAACACTGTGTCCTTTCTAGATGAAAACCATGCTTGAGTATAAAGCATGCACTTTATATTTTCCCAGCAGAGACTGACATGTAGTCTCTCCTTTGTCTTATGTCCCAGTGGCTTAATTAATCCATGCCATCTGCCCAAGCCTCTAAGTATTTGAGTTTAGAGCTCCTTTAGATTCCCCAGCCACACTCTGATCACACCTGTTAACCTTGTCACTCCCCTCAAAATTATAATTAGCAATTGACTTCAATGATTCAAAAATGAATGTCTCTTAAGCAAAATTTCCAAAGTGACTCCAAAGTGCACACACCCATCCTTGAGTGGGGAAGGGAAGAATGAGAGATCTTGTTACCTGCTGAGACTTCAAGAAACCTTACCTACTGGTCTAAGGAAGGGTAGCCTGCCTTCAGCAAATCCAACATGTCTCACCCTTGCTAAAGAAGAGCGTGCAAACACAGCCACATATGCAGATTTAATCTCATTTGATCAT
The DNA here is from genome assembly GCF_048564905.1 of Vicugna pacos. Taxonomy (NCBI): domain Eukaryota; kingdom Metazoa; phylum Chordata; class Mammalia; order Artiodactyla; family Camelidae; genus Vicugna; species Vicugna pacos. Next base: position 19,403,731 of record NC_132988.1, read on the forward strand.
CCCGCCACTCTTAGAATCTTCTTTTAAAAATGACTTTGATAAGCCAATTATTAATTCGTCTTTAACAAATGACTAAGTTTATTTCCATTGGAATCTCTGATAGAAAATACTTAATAAAATGTGTTCAAGTTTACTGAATGTATTTGAAAGTCAAAATTAAATAAATTCACAACCTTAAAAATAATCTGAACATCAGAATTAAAATCTCCTGTGTAACCAAGGGAGACCCTATGAGACCTTCCCAGGGCAGACCTCTCGCCCATATCCTCTACTGTAGCTCCTCCCTGAAGTACCCAATAATAGCATCTCATGCATATTTCCTGAGTTTCTCAGATGCTGAAAACCACCACCAAATGGAAGAAATTAACTACTTGATGATCACGAGCAAGTGGCTCCCAGACCTTCTGACACCTAAGGATCAATCACCATCAACCAATCAAAACCTGATCACATACCCTGGGCTGCCCCGCCCTCAGCTGGCCTTTAAAAAGCCTCAGCTGAAACCCTTTAGGGAGTTCAGGTATTTGGGGCACTAGCCGCTCCTCCTTGTTCAGCCGAGCAACAGACCTTTCTCTGTTCCAGACTTCAATGTTTTCGAATAGTTTGGTCTCACTGTGTGTTAGGCACACAAATTTACGTTCGGTACAATGTTGGCAAAGCCAGCCTAAGAGTTTATGCCCATGGAGATGGAAGGGACTGCCCCTTCCCTGGGTCCCAGCAGCTGCCAGAGCTCCCTTCCCTCAGGAGAACCAGCAGTCACAGGCCGGCGGCCCTGGTGCGAGGCTGTTTGGAGCTGAGACACACCGGAGCTGCAGTCCACATTCGCTGTCACTTGGGGGTGAGTGGCTCCAGCTTGCTCAGGCTGGGTATTCTCTCCACTCCATCTGGGCTCATCTGCTTGCAGGAGGTTAGCTGTCCTGGGCTCATTGTGAGCCACTCTGAGTCTGTTCTCTTTCGAGAGCTGGGGAAATCTGTTTGGAGGCCTCCATCTGGGAGCGGAAGAGGAATTTTTAGACTACACCTCCTCTGACTCTGCGGCTGACCGTAGCTTATCGGTTGTTTGTGTTTTTGTGGGACCATGTTTGTTGTTTGTATGTGCAGGTGTATCAGGACTTGTGTTGGCTGGTGAGACGTCTTTGGTGAGTAACAGGGCTCGCGGTAACGATGCCAGGGTATCCTTCCCTAACGCTTTGGCTTCACCTGCCATGGAGTTTTGGTTGGAATTTTCCCTTTCTAGCCTTGGTCTTTCATTCAGCTTCATCTCTGATGGGGCGCTGGTTGGGGTTTACCCCTTTTGGACTCATGAGGCATTGGTTAGGAATCTCCCTTTTGGGGCTACAGAACTGTGACCCTGAAAGACTGTTTTGGATCGTTGTTTGCTTGACATTTGATAACATCAGCTGTAAACAATTAAGTACAGATGATCAGGGCTCTGTTCCATTTTATAGTCCTCCTAGGGCGTATTTGCAAAACCAGATCTTTAGCTATGCTCCCATAAATGAAAGAAAATGATATTTTTTATTGTAACACTGTGTGGGCTCAGTACCCCCTGAGATCTGGAGAACAGTGGTCCCTAACGTCTCTGCTCTTATATCAAAATGGGCCTTTTGCAGTTTGGCTTTTACCCTTGGCAGGGAGCGGGGTGAAGTGTCTGGGTACCTGAGCCCAAATCTTGTTATTGTCCCAGTTTTGTGGAAAGTGAGGCATGTGAATGTGAGCGAATGACATACATACTATTGTCTATTACTGTGAGTTCTTTAAACTGAAGTGGATACATGGGAACTGGGGAAAAAATTCCTGAAAATAGCCAAGATGGTTGGGTTTTGTAAAAGCAGTTAGAGGAGGAATTAGCATTTCTCTTCTGTGCCTTTGGGATGTAGGTGATATATCTGGCTTCTCAAGGAAAAAAAGAGGTTTTTTTAAAACTCCAGTGGAAAACTGAGAGATCTCTGGTTCTGCCTGTCTTTACATTAAAAAAAAATTGACTTGTAAATAAACTCTATTTGACTTAAAAGTAAGTGCTTACAAATTAAATACTTCTAAGTGTAAAAGAAGCTAGTCAGAACAAATTTTGGGTTCATGTGATCTGGGAAATGCTCAATACTGAATTGATATCTTTAATAAGCTAGCTTAAACTTGTTGGTATAATCAATACAGACATGTCTTTTATTGTACCTATGTTTACAGAAGGTTAATAAGTTTATGTTTCTGTTGCAGAGTTTGTCAGCAGAAAGAAAAAAAAATTAACTTGGTATGATGAAACTCCTATAAGTGAATTAAATGCAAATGGGATAACAGCTTTTGAGTGAACTGTTTAGAAATGATTATGTTTTAGGAATGTCTACTTAAAAAGATCTCTCCAGACATTCGGTAACTTGAAATTTTAGAGTTATGTTAAACTGGGTTAAATGATGGAAGTTTATTGAACAGTTGAATAGCTAGGCCATCCCCAAACAAATTAAGATACTGAAACATTCACTGGAGGTTGAGATTTTTGACAATTGAGGGTTCTAATTTAGATGTGTAATCAAAGCTACTGAAAATGATGGAGGAAATATTTCAGTGTGTTTCAAAGTAGGATGTGTTTTTTGAGTTTAAAAAAAAAAGATATGAGTAATGGAATTGTCTTTTGTTAAAGGAAAAGAAGGTGATATGGTCCTGGAGCTGGTTGTTTCTACGTGGGAGAAAATGAAGTACGGGCTAATAATGGATACAGAAAGTTGTAGAAGGTTTGTAGAGAGGGAGCCTAAAAAAGGAATTCCATGCATGGTTGGGCTGAGATAAGATTAAAATTAGGTAAATGGACTTTGTTTTTGAAAGTAGTCTGGTGCAGGACTAGATTTGGTTCCTCTCTCTTAAGAGAACAAGGTTACTTATAATACTTCTGACAACAGATTGTGTGAAACGTTTTGATATTTTTTTGACAAACTTTCTATTCTAATGAAAGTTCTTTTAACTTCAGCTAGCTTTGGGATGCTTCAGGGCCCCTTGAGGCATCTCAGAGAAAAATATTAAACGAATTAGGACTGGTTGGTATGTTGAATTGTATGGGAAGCATTGGCAAATGAGTGATAAGCCTCCTTGGATTATACAGTATGAATAAATGTTGTCAGTGTGAACATTCTAGAAATTATATAAAGTTTCTGAAATTTAGATGTGTCCAGGTATAATGCTGTAGTCATAATTCTGGTTGTTCTCTTGAAATGTTGTACATCACAGCAGCTTGATTAAGCTTCTTTGTCAAAACGGTTGTAATCAGATCTTTTACCTTACATTTTTGGGTCTTTCGTCATTCATAGACAGTTAAGCTGATGCTTTGCAGAACTGCTTTATCTTCCAGAAGATTCATAAAAGGAATTTTTTTTTGACAAGTACAGGTTTCTTTTAAATCTTACTGCTGAGCTGGGTAAGATATTTAAGAAACATAATGAAAACTCTGATTTCATAAAACTGTTAGTTAAAAAGATTGATTGCATAGGATTGAGTGAACTGATGAATATGGTTATAATATTTTGAGTGTTTGAAGTATGACGGGCTTTTATTCTGTTTTCTAATTGAACTTCTTGCCGGATGTTTCTATTGATACTGCCCCTGATGTTTAGGATAGAAAGAGAATTCTCTATGAAAATGAATATATGTATGTATATGCATGACTGGGACATTGTGCTGTACACCAGAAACTGACACATTGTAACTGACTGTACTTCAATTTAAAAAAAGAAAGAAAGAATTCTCTAATGGAGTTGTCACTGTATAACTACTCATGATGTATAACAATGCTTGCTCTAAGTCTACTGCTAAAAGCACATGTATGGTGCTTTTGTAACAACTGGGTATAAGTGATAAAATGTATGGCCTATATAGTGTCTCCCCATTAAAGTACCTCTGAGCCTTTTCATGATATCTGACTAGATTTCCCCTAATATGGACAATTAGGCAAATATAGAGGAGGCCTAAGACCAAGATACATGATCTAAACCTGGGGCAGGAGCTATCACCTCAGCATCAATGGACAGATATTTTGATCATCAATGCTTTCTACTGAAAGATTTGTAATCAATGTGGGAAATGATGGGGGAATCTGCACATATCAAGTTACGGGAAATAGTCATTCTGGCTTATGCATGGTTTGACTTAAACTTAACTGACCACCAAGTAGCCTGTTTTCTGGCCCTTCGGACATGCATTGTACATCTGCTTTGGCCTTGAAGAGGGGAATGCATTTAAAAGTCAAAATGGAGTAGCTGTGGTTCAGACATCCAAGGTAAAACTAGGTAGCCATTGTGAACATGATTTCAGACACATTCCTGAGTTGTTGAGAGCTTGAATTTTCTTAGCTGTGTCATACCTGAGATGCCACCAGCCATTCTCAAAGCATTGTCCCCTGGCAGATGGCAGCTGCAAACTTATGACCTCAGGGTATCCTCTGGTAACTATTAAATTTTTAGACAATAAAATTGCTTTAGACATTAGGAGAAAAAAGAAATATGTGGTGGCCAGAAGCTCATATGCATATGTTAACACCACATCCAAAGTTAAAACCTACTCAGATAAAAGTAGACAACTGGCTACAAGTCTCCCCTAAAGTGCCAGGTCCAGACTGGTTTTCAGGTTTTAATTCTCTTGAATTCCTCAGGGAATGAGATCTTAATCATACAAGACTTGGATCCAGGACTTGGAACTTGGGACTATTTCCAAATCTGATTCCATTCCCTCAATCAAAGTAGGACTGTGCCCCGTTTCAGCAGGAAGGAGTCAGAGTGGTCATCTCCCCATTCCCTGAAAGATTTTGGGAGCGATGAAACAGGATTGGCAATTGAAACTGAGTTCCTCTGCCAAGTTGATGATTAACCTCTATCCAGAATATTATCCTCCTTCTTGTCCAACACGTGTTCTTAAGCTTGAGGAGTATCAAAGAAAGGGGGGAGCTGTAACCCAGTAGGACCCTATAGAGCCTTCCTGAGAAGACCCCTCCCCCACATCCTCTGCTGTAGCACCTCCCTGAAGTACCCTGATGATAGTATCTCATGCATATTTCCTGAGTTTCTCAGATACTAAGAAACCACCACCAAATGGAAGAAATTAACTACTTGATGATCGTGAGCATGTAGCCCCGATATGATCTGGTGGTAAGGATTGATCACCATCAACCAATCAGAATTTGCACAGCTGATCTCATGCCCTGAGATGCCCCTCCCTCAAATGACCTTTAAAAATGCTCAGCTGAAACCCTTTGAGGAGTTCAGGGTTTAGGGGGCATGAGTCACCTGTTCTTGCTAAGCTAGCAATAAACCTTTCTCTGCTTCAATCTATGACATTTCGAGATTTTGTTTGGTTGGTTCTTTTGGCTTCCTATATGTCAGGCGTACTAATTTGATTTCAGTAACACTTGGAGTGATTCTGAATGACATTTCAAAACCAACAGATCAATTAGCAAAGCCATGTTTATATGAAATCCTCTCCATTTTTATCCCTGAGTCAGCTTAAATGGGCAAGTTACACTAGTTTTTGGTCCAATCTGAGGAAAATGCATATTGCATAAGTACAGCATTAATTGGAAGACATCAAACAAGGAGAATAGGCAGCTCACACTCAAAAGACACGAACTCTTCTGTGACTTTCAGGGACGGTTTTTAAGGACAGTGTGAAGGATAGGGTCTTAGGGTGCATGGTCAGCTTGTGCTCGATTCTCTGATTGGTTGTGATAAATATACTAACATTATTTTCAGGACTTGGCTGAGCTCTACATTTCAGATCAATAATTAAAAGAGAAAATGTGATTTATTAAAAATAATTCCTCATCAGATAAAACTTGTAGACAAATAAGACTGTGCTTAAAAGCTAGACTTTCTATTAACTCATTCAAAATAAGTTAATGAAAAACCCAAATAATGAATAAAATGGTGTCCTCTTTAAGTCATTTTGACATCAGATTCAACTAAGATTTCTGCAAAAACACTACCAATTAAATATTATCAATATTCATCATTATTTGAGCTTTGGCTCCTAAAATTTGAAACTACTCGAAAGGAAATCTCTGCTAAATAGACATGGTACCTACATATACTACCAGTGAGCAATGAACATCAAGGAGATCAGAAACAGTTTTTTACCCTTGATTCTTTTTTTTAACATGTGTTCTTACTGCCTTCCTTTGAAGTAAAAACAATTCTTTTATATGTTGTATGGTTTAAAGTACAATGATCAGTGATCATATGGCAAATCAGTGCTTTGGATTTTGAAGGTTTTATTTTCGACCAGGAATGAGGGCATTTGAATCAGCTCTTTGTCCTGGTACAGAGCAGAAGAGACCCTTCCTCTCTTACCTTCCACGGGCTCCCTGACTTTGACTCCTTGCTGCCCAGCCACAGCCCACTCAGGAGCCCTGCGAGTCAGGGTGACACACCCATCAGTCTAAAGGGCAGCTCTCTCTGGCAGGAGTGAGCCAGGGCCACCTGCTCTCATCCTGGTGTCCGTTAGACTCTCAAAAGAGCAGGAAAATAATCTGATTCTCCCTTCTGTCTCCTTCTGTAGACCACTCAGTTCTCAAATGTGCTGACTGTAACCATGACCTTTACATTAACAGGATAACTAGAAGGATTTGTTGGGAGAGTTTTAGAAGCTCATGAGTGCAACATCATATATTTGATACAAACTGTGTGGCTACTCCTATTCATGATCTCCTTGCCCACTTCTCAGTGCCCGTCCTGCAGGGCATGGAGATCCTTATTCAGATCTACACAAAGGAAGACATGCTCCTGGGATACGGTCATTGAGATGGAACTATGGCCACTGCATTCCTTGGCTGGAAGGGACAATAGGAGATATAGGTGCCCACTGATTCCATGTGTAATGGGGCAAAGCTGGCTCAGCCACTGACAGGCTGATGTGCTTTAACTCACTTCTCTTGAAGCTGTTGTCCTGACAAATGACAAATGATCTACACGGCCAATGGATGCCATTTCTTAATGTCTTTTTTGGAGGGAGGGGATTATTGAGTGTGCTTTTTTTTCCCCCAACTTGTAGCCTTTCTGGAACATGTTCTTTTTTTTTTTAATTAAAGTAGTCAGTTTATAATGTGTCAATTTCTGGTGTGCAGCATAATAGTTTAGTCATACATATATTCCTTTTCATATTCTTTTTCATTATAAGTTACTATAAGATATTGAATATAGTTCCCTGTACTATACAGTAGAAACTTGCTGTTTATCTATTTTATATATAGTAGTTAGTATCTGCAAATCCTGAACTCCCAATTTATCCCTTCCCTCTGCCCCCATTTCCCCCCTCCTGGTAACCATAAGTTTGTTTTCTATGTCTGTGAGTCTGTTTCTGTTTTGTAAATAATGGAACTTGTTCTTTAATGTCAAGAGTTCATTGCTGATCCCAAAGCCAACTGAAATAAAGCCTCTGTAGGTTTTTTGTCAGTATTGTAATGTGAGATGTTTGTCAGCAATTCAATTCAAGGCATTTATCTTGCAAAATTTAGAGTTTAGTTGCTCTTTTATTTCTCCAGTTGGCAGAGAAAAAAAAAATAGCTTAAGCCAAGGTCAGGTTGAATAGCTGGTCTCCTTAGCCTTGCCGGGTAGCAGAGATACTGGTGTAGAACTTCCTAGTTCATGAGGCAAAACCTCCCACCTGATCTCAGTCATGTCTCCTGAAGTTGGACATGTTTCACTGAAAACGGACTGTCTCTCTGCCGAAGCACAAGCACAGTATTTGGACACATAGTCTCCTTTCTGTGACCTATTAAATGCCACTTATGAACTGCAAGGCAGACCCAATTATTTATGGAGTGGGCAAGTCCCCAGGGGCATGTGAGGACTCCTCTGTAGGACACACTTTCAGTGATAGTTGAATTAATTTACAAAGTAAAATTTTTCTACTTAAGACCTGTAAATCTCCATTTCCCATCTATAATTGTAACAATAACTTACATTTATTGAACACTTACTGTGTGCCAGGTTCTGTTCAGAGCCTTTTATGTGCAGTAATCTATTTAATTCTTATAATGGCTCTGTAAGATAGGATCTATTATTATATATAAACTAGAAATAAGACACATTGCCACCTTGCAGGGTTTCACAAGGGTCCAATGATGCAGGGCATATGAAAACCTCCAGGATAGCACATAGTTTGTAGCTCCTTTCTTTCCCACTTAATGATAGACTTGAAATGCAGCTCAGGTTTAAAGGATAAACTGAGGATGGTGAGAGATAAAAGAAATACAATATGGATAAGTAAGATTGCCCTGTGGAAGGGAAACTCTAATAAAATAAATATTTGGCTAGAAATCAAATTGTGTTCTCTCAATGGAGCTGTCACCAGCCTCTAATGAGTTGTCATAGTCTGAGAATGGGAGAAGGAGGTTAACCTACATCTGCCCTGGTTTTTTTTTACATAGCACCTCGATGTTATAGTATGTCAGTTACTAATTCCTCTGCTCTTTCATTCTTTGATTCATTCATTGAATGAACAGTTATTATTTACCTGCTCTGTGCCATGAGCATCAGGTACCAGGGATGAACATCGCACACTCCCTGCTCTCATGGAGCTTGAAGTCTAGTGGAGGGGAGGGGCAACAGACCTTAAGTTGTCCGTGAAAGTGTATAATTGCAAACAGATTTAATATGGCTTGGGGAGCATAGGAAAAGAGCTTCCTGAAGATGCAGGATTTGAACTGAGAGGAAAGAGGAAAACCAGAAGAGTGTGGCAAATGAACGATACCAAAAACAGTCTCAGGATTTTTCCACCTAGACATTACTAATGACCTTAGCAAGAGTTTTGTTGAAGAGTCTAAAGTGGAAGTAGGACTGGAACGTCTAAGAGGGAGTTGGAAGGAGGTTAAGAAATGGAGATAGTAAGCAAAAACAAATAAAACACAAGAAAAGTAGCAACAAATTATCAGTGAAATGCAAATCAAAACTACAATGAGGTATCACCTCAACCAGTCAGAATGGCCATCATTCAAGAGTCCGTGAATGATAAATGCTGGAGAAGGTGTGGAGAAAAGGAAACTCTCCTACACTGTTAGTGGGAATGTAAATTGATTAAGCCACTATGGAGAACAGTATGGAGGTTTCCTTAAGAACTAAAAATAGAGTTACAATACGGTCCAGCAATCCCACTCCTGGGCATATATCCAGAGAAAACTCTAATCCTAAAAAGATACATGTACCCCAGTGTTCATGGCAGCTGTATATACAATAGCCAATACATGGAAGCAACCTAAATGTCAACAGACAACTGGATAAAGAAGCTGTAGTATATTTATACAATGGAATACTACTCAGCCATAAAAAAGAATAAAATAATGCCATTTGCAGTAACTTGGGTGGACCTAGAGATCATCATTCTAAGTGAAGTAAGACAGGAAGAGAAAACAAAATGCCATATGACATCATTCATATGTGGAATCTAAAAAAAAAAAAAAGAAAAGAAAAGAATAAAAGAGGTCTTTAATGAACTCACCTACAAAACAGAAACAGACTCTCAGACGTAGTAAACAATCTTATGTTTACCAGGGGAAAGGAGGTGGGAAGGGATGAATTAGGGAGTTTGAGATTTGCAAGTGTTAGCCACTATATATAAAACAGATTTTTTTTCCATGAATGACTGAAAAATTGTGCTGAAGACTGGAATTTGACACAACATTGTAAAATGATTATAAATCAATAAAAAATGTTAAAAATAAAACAGATTTTTTTTAAAGTTTCTTCTGTATAGCACAAGGAACTATAGTTAATATCTTGTAATAACCTTTAATGAAAAAGAATATGAAGACAAATATATGTATGCATATGCATGATTGGGACATTGTGCTGTACACCAGAAACTGACACACTGTAACTAACTGTACTTCAATAAAACTACACTTCGTTGTTACGAGGGAAAAAATGGGAAAGAAAGAAAGAACAGCAGCAACAAAACACCACTTTTAAGAAGCCTGATGGTGAAGAAGAGGAGAGGGAGTTAGCTGGAGGCGGAGGGTCAGAGGGCAAAAATATAAACAGTTTATTTAGCTTTCTGTCATCCTAGCTGCCCACCCCTTCTCTGCCTACAATGAAAATAGCACATGACAGGATAATTGCCAGAGTGAGTGGTGCTTGGACAGGAACCAAAATTACACTCACACAAGAACATTCACTTGGTAAAATTTAATATATGCAGCCCAGTAAGTTTTATTATGAAAATATCCTTGGACAAGGCAGGAGCCTTATAAAATAGAATGCCTCTTTCATTTACAATGGAATTTTACCTGTGTTTCAATTAAAAATATATATATATTTATTTATTTTTAATTGAATTATATAGTTGAGTTACAATGTTGTGTTTCTGATGTACAGTATAGTGATTCAGTTATACATATATATTCTTTTTCATTATAGGTTATTACAGGATATTGAATGTAATTCCCTATGCTATACAGTAGTACCTTGTTGTTTATTTTATATGTAGTAGTTTATATCTGCTAATCCCAAACTCCTAATTTAGCCCTTCCCACTCCTTCCTCTCTGGTAACCACAAGTTTGTTTACCAAAATGTCAATTGACAGATGAATGGATAAAGATGTGGTGTGTATATATACATATATATGTGTATGTACACACACACACAATGGAATACTAAGCTATAAAAAGTGAAATAATGTCATTTGCAGCAACATGGATGGACCTAGAGATGATCATACTAAGTGAAGTCAGTCAAAGACCAATATGATACCACTTATTTGTGGAATCTGGAAAAAAAAAAGATACAGATGAACTTATTTACAAAACAGAAACAGACTCACAGTTGTAAAAATATTTTTAATACTTTCCAGACACACCAGAGTAGCATTGCATAATTAAGCTAAATATATATAGTTTCAAATTTACTGAATATTCTGTTATATGAACAAATCTGCATGTTCATGAGGTATACCTGCATTCTACTTTAGTGGATTATACAGACCCACAGTATTTCACTGGCTGGTTAAATTAAATATTTAGGGAGAAAATTAACTCTGGCAAGCCACTAGAAGATTATTTCTGCTCTGGTAGTCAGTTACTGCTGCTGCTGTGAATAAAATAGGCATCTGCAACGCTGTAAAAAAAAATCAAAAGAATAATTTAAGGATGGCAGTCTACTGATTTATATTCCCCTTGAAGCCATTTTTATTAATGCAGTTTGGGATGCATCTGTTTTTTACTGTCATTAGTAGGTTTTTCTCACTTTCACATTAATTGCGTAAGAAAGCACGTTAACTATCATTTCACTTATAGGAAACGATTACTCTGCACTGTGGCTACATGGACACCTCTAATACTTAAAAAATGAGTATGAGGCTAAGTACCTGACACCACACCACGGGGGGCAGTCATCTTCAACTGAAAGCCGTGAAGAGCCAAATTCCATTCCAAGTGTTAAATAGATTAATTCACAGAAATTGATCCAAAGATCTGTGGTATTTTCTCTGCTACTGTCTCTCTTGACATCTTCCCCTCTGGCTACTACATATTTTTCTACAAAGGAAGTAATTAGGAAATAGCTTATCTAATCAACTCACAGGCAATTGTTGTTGATCAGATATGGAAACTAGGTTCTAAGAAAATAAAAGGGAAGCTGACCTGCCCACTCGATTTGTGGTACCTGAGACCCACTGACTAGACACAAATTAGAAGCTATTCAAGTTTATCAGGCTCGATGCTAGAGCTTTTCCCAAAAACTGAGCAGAAGAGAAATGCCGGGGTGATTTTGGAAGCACTGAATTGCAGGATCCGGAATAAGCTGCTTTATCAGGCAGACAGCTAGAAAATCCTATTTGCAAAATAGCTCCCACTAGCTTCTTTTATGTCCGAAGTGCGACTCAGTCTTGGCTAGAAAATGCGCTCTTGTCGGTCGTAAGGAAGCCGGAATGATGGCTCCCCTCACCATCAGAAGCACCAATGCCTGGATGAATGGACCACGGGAATGCAGTGTCTCATAGGCACAGAGCTGATCCGGTACAGTACTGTCAGCCAGCCCCGAGGGACAGTCCCGTTGAGCCACTCGGGGAGGAGAGTTTCCAGACCAACTGGTCCGAGGCAGGCAGCCTAGGGCTGCACGATGGCCGACCAACCCTCCAAGCGAGAAGGTCAGTAAGATAGCTGCGGGAAAGGCCCCAAGGATCCGAGGGGAGAGCTCCTGCACCCTCCCAGGTCTCTGGACGCTGGGGCATTTCTGGGCGGCCCCTCGCACCAGCAGAGGAGAGATTTGGGAAGGGGAGGGAGCAGAAGGTGGCGGAGCCCATCTTCCCCCACCCCACCCTCCTCCCCGCCTTTACCTGCCACAGCTGAAGCACAGCCACCGGCTCTTGTCGAGTCCGCTCATCCGCTCCAGAGTGGACAGCGGCCACCGCCTGCACCTGCCGTTGAGCGGGCCACTCTGAGGACGGGGTACCCTCCAGGCATCCACCGCCTAGATCCCATGGCTAGGATTTCTCTGCGCTCTGCTGGGACGCCCCGGCAGCTTGTTGCCGCGCTCGGCTACCTGCTCCTGAACTACCCCCTGCTACAAGGACAGGTATCCTCGCCTGGGGCTGAGCCCCACCCGGCACTCTACCTGCCCACCTGGGGCTCCCTGGGCCGCAGAAGCCCCGACGGCCCCAGGCACAGCGTTCTGATCGCCAACCCGGGGCTCCGGGTGCCCGTGGGCCGCTCGCTTTGGGTCGATCCTCTCCGGGACCTGGTGATTCGAGTGCAGCCGGGAGACCACTGCGAGGTGACGGTGCTGGACGCCCTGCCGCCGTGCCACGGCGCGCTGTCCCCGCGCCGCTTCCCCTGCGCGTTCGGGCCCCGCCAGGTCCAGTACACTCACTTTGGCGCCCACAGTCCCCGGCGCGCCCGGGTGCGGCTGCAGCTGCGCTACGACGCCCCGACTTCCACTCTGGCGCTGCCCTTCACCCTGGCGGTGGACGTGGTCTTCCCCGAGCTGGAGCTGGTGACGCGCAACAGGCCCTTGGCGGTGGAGACGCTGCGCGGCTGGAGCCACGCCATCGACAGGAGAGTGCTAGACTTTGCCTCCCCGGAGTCAGGGCCTGCGGACACCCGCAGGTGCCGGCTCACCCCTCTTCCTCCCGAGAGCGGCCCCCTGCCGAAGTACGGGCGTTTGGTGGACGCTGTGGGGGCCCCTCTCCCCAGGGGCAAAAGTGTAGACTGTGAGGCTTTTGTCCGGGCTGGGGTGCGCTATCAGCACACGGCCACCACGCCCTCGCCCAACCGGGACTACGTGCCCATGGTGGCAGAGCTGCTCAGGTCAGGGGAGTTGCTGCTCCGAGAACACTTCCAGCTGCTGGTGAGCATCCGCGAGGGAGTGGAGAACACTGCGCCCAGGCCGAGCCTCGCGGCCCTGATGATGATGGAAGTCGATCAGTTGGTGCTGACAGCCCTGACGGCTGACGCACTGGCTGCCGAGGACATGGAGTCCGATGCTGATGATCTCATTTTCAACATTCTTAATGCCCCCACCACCAAGCCGGGGCACCTGGGCTACATGGTCAGCACTGATGACCCCCTGGGCCTTCCAGTCTCCTTCTTCACCCAACGGGAGCTGCGGGAACTGAAAATTGCTTATCAGCCACCTACAGAGAAATTGGATGGGGAGCGTCTTTTCCAGCTGGAGCTGCAGGTGGTCGACGGAGATGGCGCCACCTCAGATCCTTTTGCCTTCACGGTGGTAGTGAAGTCCATGAACACCTTGGCCCCAATGGCTAACTATACCCGGGGATTACTGCTTTTTGAAGGTCAGTCAAAGTCCCTGTCCAGCGCCCAAAGCCTTCAGATCCGTGATAAGGATAACCTGGAAGAGGTGAAAGTGGTCGCAGTCAAGGGCTTGAGACATGGGCAGCTAGTGGTGCCTGGGGCGCCTGCCGGGTGCAAGCACTTCACACCAGTGGACCTGGCAGCAGGGCGAGTGGTCTACCAGCATGATGGCAGCAACACCTACAGTGACAACATCATCTTCCAAATGGAGGATGGGCAACACCAGGTGGAGTTCCTCTTCCCTCTCACAGTCATACCTGTTGATGACGAACCCCCGATGGTCAGTGCCAACACCGGGCTCTCAGTGACTGAAGGGCAGGTGGTCCAGATCTCCCCCTTTGTCCTGAGTGCTACAGATATTGACTCTGAGGACTCAACCATCCACTTTGTCCTGGAAGACCATCTTTTGGACAGAAAAGAAGGAAGAGGGTGGGATCCAGCCTCAGGCTCCTCCCACTCAAGTGAGTGTCTGGGGGAGATGCTGCTGCGGCAGGTTGAACCACCTCTGTTCCCTGAAGATGAAGATTGGTATTATGTGGAAAAGGAAGGACTTTATGAGAAAGTGGTGACTGAGTGGCTTCAGCGAGACATAATGGAAGGGAGACTCTTCTACCGCCATCTTGGACTCCATAGTCCTCAATCTGTAATGACCCAGATGACTTTCCATGTGCAGGACGACCATGATCCGCCCAATCTATCCAACCAACATTTCTTCACCATCAAGGTCCAACCAGTGGATCTGCAGAGTCCAGAGCTGTTTCCAGGAACTACCCTAGAAATGACTGTGCAGCAATACAAACTCACTCACTTCCAGAAGAAATTCCTCCAATATGTTGACTGGAACTCAGATGATGAGCACCTATGGTACACCGTACTGACGCCCCCAACTGACACAGATAGCAACCATCAAGTCCAGGCTGGAGAAATTGTGATCACTGATTCACCAGACACCCCCATCACGCACTTCACCCAGGCCCAGGTAAATCACCACAAAGTTGCCTACCAGCCCCCCGAGAAAAAGCTGGGAATTGTACCACGAGTGGTCCAGTTCACCTACCAAGTGGAGGATGCTGCTGGCAATAGTGTACCCGGAACATTCACATTATTCCTGAAGCCTATCAACAACCAGCCTCCCCAAGTCACCAACAGAGGCTTTACTGTCTTAGAGGGAGAAACTTTAATCCTTAGCAGTAAGGAGCTGGATGTTACAGACTCTGACACAGACATTGACCAGATTATCTTCATGTTAGTTTGGGGTCCCCAACATGGACACTTGCAGTACTTAAAAAAATGTATGGTCCCAGGGGAATTTTTCATGCAAGCTGGTATTGTTAATGGGAGTATCTCGTACCAGCACAGCGGAGACCAGACCACCAATGACACCTTTCGCCTGGAGGTAAGCGACGGGGTGCATCACATACCCATCACTGTCCAGATTTCTGTGCATCCCACTGCGGCTGGCAAAAGCCCCACTATCTCTATTACAGGTAGTCTATTATTAGAAGGTTCCATAGATGTACTGGAGAATAGAGCCACTGAGATCCCCATGGGCATCCTACAAGGCCAGAAGGACACAGGTGACTTGATGCTGTCTTTCATTGTGGAGGACAGCCCAAAACTGGGTGCTATTCTGTTGAATGGTTTCCCCACAGAACGATTCACCCATGAGGATCTCATCAGTGGGGCAGTAGTCTATGCCCACACAGGGGGTGAAGTTGGATTCCAGAAGCAGCATGATACCTTCAGCCTTGCCCTCTCCAAGGATTCTCATCGATGGGCAGTGGGGGCCAGCACAGTGGACAGAGTGCAGGTTCAAGTTCTCGTGCTGCCGGTGGACAATGTGGCCCCCAAGGTCTTGGTGGGGGAGTCCTACATTGTCTATGAAGGTGAGAAGAGCCCCTTGACCTTACAACATCTCAGTATTGAAGATGTGGACACTCCCCAGGATAAAATCCTCTGCACAGTGACCAATCAGCCAGCCTCTGGCTACTTGGAAAACGTCGCATCAGCTCCTGACTCAAAAGAGTCACGGGCTGGTATCCCCATCAGTGCGTTTTCCATCAGAGACATCTGGATGAGACATATCAATTACGTACAGAGTATCCACAAAGGGGTAGAGCCACAGAAAGATCAATTCACCTTTCATTGCTCTGATGGCATCAACTCCTCCCCAAATGTCTTCTTCCCTGTAATGATCTTACCCACCAATGATGAGCAACCTGAACTTTTTGTCCACGAGTTTGTGGTGTTAGAGGGGATGAGTCTGGTCATAGATACCCCACTGCTCAATGGAGCCGATGCTGACTTGCCACCAAATGAGCTTCACTTTCAGCTCGCAGCCCTCCCTCAACACGGGCGAATTATCCAGCAGCTGGCCACCGGCAGCCAGCCCATCTACAGCTTCACCTTGCAGGAGATCCAGGAGGCCTCCACCATTGTGTATGAGCATGATGACTCTGAGACCACAGAGGACAGTTTCGAGGTCTGGCTGAGTGACGGCAAGCACACCACCCACAGGAAGGTACCCATTGTGGTGATCCTGGTGGATGATGAAGCCCCTCAGCTGACCATCAACAGTGGGCTGGAAGTAGAGACTGGATGTACTGAGGTCATCACAGGTCGGGTCCTGAAGGCCACAGATCTTGACTCAGATGATAAAAGCCTCAGTTTTGTCCTCCGTTCTGGACCTCAACAAGGGCTTCTACAGCGACTGAGGAAACCCAGAGGGGAGGTGAAGGACAACCTCACCCTGGGAATGAACTTCACCCAGGATGAGATTGACCGGGGCCTCATCTGTTACACCCACACAGGCCAAGGAGTTCAGGACCTCATCAAGTTTGATGTGACTGATGGGATTAACCCTTTGCTAGACCGCTACTTCTACATCATCATTGGCAGCTCAGACAGGGTCTTCCCTGAGATGGTTCAAAAAAGGGTCACCCTGATGGAATGTAGCAGAGTAACCCTCACCATGGATCTGCTTATCACCAGTGATATCAACAGCCCCAATGAACAGCTTCACTTCAGCATCTCACAGGCTCCTAGCCTGGGGCACTTGGAAATCTCGGACCACCCTGGGGAGCCCATTTCCTCTTTCACTCAGCTTCAGTTGGCTGGCAACAAGATATTCTATGTCTGCACTTCCAAGGATAAGATAAAGATAGACAGCTTTGAGTTTCAAGTGACTGATGGGCACAATCCCATGTTCCGGACCTTCAGGATCTTCATCACGGACGTGGATAATAAGAAACCTATCATGACCATCCGTAAGCTGGTACTGCAGGAAGGGGAAAGCAAATGGATCACTCCCTTTGAGTTGACAGCAGAAGATGAGGATACTCCAGACGATCTTCTTCTCTTCACTGTCACCCAGGTCCCCATCCACGGCAGGATTTTGTATAACGGCAGCCATCCTGTGGCCACCTTCTCTAAGCGGGACCTGAACGAGAACCTGATTAGCTACTGGCATGATGGCAGTGAGACGACCGAAGACAGTCTGTCCTTGACTGTTTCCGACGGCATGCATGCTGATTTCTCTGTCTTCCCTGACGCTGACCTGGAGACACGCAGACCTCAGGTAATGAGGATCCACATAAGATCCCTGGACAACAGGCTCCCCCAGATTGCTTTTAACAGGGGTGCCCTGGCCTTAAAGCACCTTCACACTGGACATGTGGGCTTCCTGATTACCAGGAGTCCTCTGAAGGCAGAAGATCAGGACAGCTCCCACAGGCTCCTAAAGTATAAAGTGACCAGAGGACCAATGCATGGCTTCATTATCAACACTGGCCTTGGAAATGAGAGCACGCGAGTGTTTACACAAGGTTAGTACACAACGTGCCCTGGTGCCTCTGTCCCTCTCCTTGAACAGATCAGATCTCTCAGTTATGTAAGGAAATTGTCCTGACCCCAGTCCATTAGCAGAAATATTCTAATTCTATTGAAATACAATGGAACGTGAAATTAATAAACCAAAAAGGTCCTTTTTCAGCTATTTCATCAGCATACCCATTTAACAGACACCCTCAGACATTTAACAAGACTTGTACTTATGTCTTAATGCTGTAAAACACAGGTAGAAAGCTTCTACTTCTGAAATATGATAAGATGCCATTGATTTTGAAAATATCAGTTTAAGTTTGAATTTTACATAAAGAACTGCATATTTAGGAATCACTTGCATAGTTTATCAGTAAGTCTAGGTTTCTAAAGCTAGTGTTTGGTATCCAGATTTTAGACATAAATATTATACTGCATGTTTTATTGTACTATTCAAATGCCGTTTCTGCATCTAAAAAAACTTTGTCTAAGTAGGGGGATATGTTTTAATGATCATTTTTCTTTTATATTTGTCATTACTACTAATGCTGAACTAGAGTCAAGTCCCTCTGCTTTCCCAGGTGATGTGACACCTGGTGTCTTTGGCTTCTCTTCAGTCTTAAAACTTTTTCAGGTAGCTCTGTGTGTAAGATGTAAGAGGTACATAGAATTTTACGCATTCAGTACATATAAAGCTAGATGCAACCTAAGAGTAAAACTTATGAAAGTTGTTTGAAAAAATAGTTTATTTATGTTTTCAGAATTGCTTATAAAGCAAATGAAATCATGAAGTTCTGTAAGAATTATTCTTAGAAATAAATACTCAAATGCAAATTGTCTTTAAAATACTAATAATGGGGGGCAGGAATAGCTTAACGGTAGAGCACGTGCTTAGCATGCACAAGGTTCTGGGTTCGATCCCCAGTACCTCCATTAAAAAATTGACCAATGCAAAAACAATTATAGACCCAAGTGACAAACTCTCAAAAATCTAAGAGAATGGGCAATAGGAAAACATCCTGATTTTATTCTCATTTTCTTTTTCCTTACGATGCAGTAGTTATTCTTTAACTTCATTTCAACAAGAGTTAATGAGTATCCACCATTATTCCAAGCTCCGTGCTTGTACAGAAGACCTAAATCCAGGTGGAATCAGCTGTCTATAGAGGGCGAGGGTGAAGCACGCATGGCTAGAAGGTTCTCCTTATTGGCCATCACCTCAGAGATCACACACATGGTAGCCCAGCAGCAGAATTTTAAAAGTATAAAGTTCTATTTTTTTTTTTGCTATTATAACTTCAAGAAAACATTAGAATCTTATTCACTTCATTGTTTTTTTAAAAAAAATTAGATCCATGTTCATCTAGTCATTTTTAGATTTATTTATTGTAGTATTTTCATGCCCTATGAAAACACCGAGGTTCTTAACACACTCGTTTTCTGTTGTGCCAACACGATGTGTGGTGCCTGTTCCTTTACCAGCTGATGTTGATGAGAGGAGGATCTACTACGTCTTGCATGAAGGCAGCAAGGCAACAAAGGACATCTTCTTCTTCTCTGTTGAAGATAATGGTAAGTCAGTATTGAAACCACAAAAAGGAGTCTCGGTTAATTAAAATCAATGTGAAATGGAAAAGAGTTCAATCATTTGCATAGTAATCATAATCAGTAATATAATACTAACAAATGAGTTGTTTTTATTTGTGGTTTTAATGCCAGCTGATCCTCGACAAATCACTTTTTAGGAAAGGAAAGCAATGAAGAATTTCAGTAATGAGATATGAAGTATTTCACCTGGCCTGGATTATGTGTGACATCCTTTAAGCAAGTCAGTCTCCTCTTCAGGAGGTATCTGAGAATCTAGCTAGTAGCTTCTGTCACTCTGAAACAAACTTAAAAATGTACTGTTAGATTTTGTTAGGATTTTTAGCTCCAGAACCGAATCTTAGTGGCTACCCGATCCCAGAATTATAATCTTGGATGGAGTAAAAAATGTATTGACTGGCATAGAGGAAAGTTTGCTTTTTAAAATGCCTGTTTATGCTACACCTATGTTTGTTTGGAATTAAACCCAGATCTCACAGATTCCAAAGCCAGCGCCCTTAACCACTAATGCTAGGCTACCTCTGTTTTGGGAAGCTGAAATCTTGAGTAGAAGTCAGAGAACAGAGCAAAGACACCAGTGCCTCACCTGGCAAATAAGTACCTTGTAAACTAAAGAGGTCAGAATGGTCAAACGCAGACTCCAGAACATTTGAGCTCATACCTGATCATAGTTGGACCTTGAAATGTATGCATGTTCGTTAGCTAACTATAGATTTGTGCATTCCCTTATTCAGTGGGCTTTCTTACTGCCTTCTTCTAAGCACCATGCACAGAGCTAAGATCCATGTCTTTCTGTGATGAGCATTCTTGGAATAGCGTCCAGCTGCTATGAAGGACTTTACATGTTTTCGTGTCTGGTATTTTGGAATTTTATGAATTTTATGAATTTATATCTTTCAAGAGCCAATGTAATCTATTTTTCTTTTAAAATAGTCCCACTTTTTAAGATGTTTCCCAAACAGAATGTGTACTGAAACTTACAACGTGAGCTGTTAGTAACTGTCTTCCCTGATAGCACACAGCACTGGCGGAAGGTAGTGATTCCAGTTATTTAAGCTACTTGTGATGGACACGCTTCTAAGGATGCATTTTTCTCCACTGGGCTGAAGGAGACTTTGTTGCTATTGTTGTTGTTTGTGGTACTGGCATTGGAGCCAGTAGAGAAGGTAGTACCCTGCCTCCAGGACTGGGCACGAGGCTTGAGCTCCAGGCAAGCTCCAGGGTCTTATGGATGGAAGTCCTGGCAAGGTGACTCTAGAGGTGCAATTTCGTAAAGCCCCAGGACTGGCAGCAGGAAGGCTTCCAGTTCATAGGCTCTGAAACCAGGCTGCCTGCATTCAAACCTTTGTAGCTGTGTATTCTTTGAGAAACCTTCTTTACTTTGCTCATCTGTGAATTGGAGATACCTAGAGCACGTGCCTCATAGGAGTATTATGAGGATGTTGTTAGTTTCCCATTGCTCCTGTAACAAATTGCCACAAATTGAGTGGTTTAAAACAACACAAATGTATCATCTCATAGTTCTGCGGGTCAGAAGTCCAAAAATGGTTCTAACTTGGCTGTAGTTAAGGTTTGGGCAAGGTTGCACTCTTTTATGGAGACTCTAGGGTGGAATCCATTTCCTTGGCTTTTCTGGCTTCTAGAGACTGTCTCATCCTTCCATCTTCAAAGCCAGAAGTGGTGGAGCATTTCTCATATTGCTTCACACTGACACACGTTCCTGACTCCCTCCTACACTGGGCTCACCTCGGTAATCCAGGCTGATTTCCCTCATCTCAAAATTCTTGGTCACATCCTCAAAGCTCTTTTTGCCATGTAAGATAACATATTCACAGGTTCTGGTAATTAAGATGTGGGCGTCTTTAGAGGGCCAGTATTCTGCCTACCACAAGCATTAAAGGAATTATGGCCCTTAGAAGAGTTCCTGGCACATAGCAAGGCCCTTAGAAGAGTTCCTGGCACATAGCAAGGCCCTTAGAAGAGTTCCTGGCACATAGCAAGCACTCAGTAAATATTATCATCTTTAGAATTATCAGTTGAGATACTAAATTTTGTGTTTTTTCTTTTTCTGGGTAAAAAGAAATTTAATAATTTATTCCTGGAAATGTATAATTAGATGACTTGATTATGTAAGGTCAACTTTTACCCTATTATGGTGAATTATTTTATTGGGGGCACTGCTTGGAATACTTGGCTTCTTGTCTCTCTTCTGTCCACTTATAAATTGGTTTAATATTTGTTAGAAGCCCACTAAAAAGGCAAAGGAAGAAGAGGAGGTAACTTAAATCCACTGTTCTCACCTTCTCTGCTGTGAGCTAAGCTGCTTAATATGGGAATATTTTGCCTGCTCACATCTTATTTTCTATCTCAATTGTGCCTTTTTCTTTTTCTCTGCTAGAGTGAAATGAAGTAGCACATATACCAAAAATGTACCACAGTGCCTAGCATTAGTATTCCCCAATAAATTTGAATTTTCTTCTCTTTCTTCTCGTATACTTAGGAACATAACTGCACTGTGTACACAGATTAACTGGGAATTCAAATGGAAATTTTTTAGTGTAGCTGTTTATAGTTTCCATCAGTTTCTGCAGTTTTGAGTAATCCAGATGAAGGTTATTTCAGTATAAGATCTTCATCTACTTATAACACTGATGGTAAATGTCAGTCAAGGTTATCCTGAAAGCTACTGGTAACATAGGGAATATATCTGAGATTTCTAAAGCTCTGAACGGTGCCAGTTAATCATAGTATGAAGTTCATTTATTGTCCTCTCCCTAAATTATTGTGCTAACAGATTTGTCTTGAAATGTTGCCCAACTCTACTATGTATAATAATGAGTGGGTCTTTTCTACTTAGCGCGCAATATTACCTTAAACTTATATAGCGCTTAATATTGCTACAAAGTGTTTTCACCGATATTATTCCATTTCGATCCTTACCACAACCTGTGAGAAAGAAATTGTTATTTCAAATTTTAAGAGGAGGAAATGAGCTTAAGGAGTTAAAAGATTCACAGAAGGAAATCGTCAGTGGGGAGGGTATAGTTCAAGTGGTAGAACGCATGCCTATCATGCATGAGGTCTGAGTTCAATCCCCAGTACCTCCTCTAAAAATAATTAAACCTAGTTACCTCCCCCTGGGAAAAAGTAATAATAATAAATTAGTTAATTTTTGAAAAACAGAAAAGAACCATCAGAGGAGCCAAGTCAATTTTTTCTAGTAAGTCACACTGAATAGCTATTGGGAGTGGGATGATTTTAGTTTTGGATGTGCTATGGCTATTTAACTTTTTTAAGACCAGAAACAGATTGTTTCCTTTTCTCTTAAATTATCCAGTGTTTAAAGCCAATTTGATCAACACTATGTATTTTAATATTTGAATTGTACTTGATACTTGCCTCGCGGTCCATGTGAGTACCAGTGTGCTGTTTAGATGAGCAGTGGAGGAAACAGCTGGAGGGACAGATGAGCCTCACCACCAATGTTCCCAGGTTCAGTAGAGCCAATCTGTGGAAGAATGAGTTCAGAGCTGTGAAAGGCAGGAAATAGTTGCAGAGGGCTGGGTTTGCTGACCCTGTGCTAAGCAAAATTTTATATCAGCTATGGTACTATCTGTGTGCTAGCCTTCCCTTTTTGTTATTTGTGGTTTAGTTTGGTTTTGTTCATTTTTGTTTTATACTGAAACCATTAACTCTTTTTTTTTTAAATTTTACTTTAATGGAGGTCCTGGGGATTGAGCCTGGGACCCACTTAGTGCACACGAAGCATGTACTCTACCACCGAGCTATACTCACCCCTTGATTCTTTAAAGAAAGATGGAAAAGTTGCTTCCTGTTTTTTGATCACCGTACAAGCTATCCAGAGGCTCACCTCAGTCTCACTTCCTGTTTGTTTTGGAGGCCAGGCCTGGAGCTCATCTGTCACTGCTGGCACTTTTTTTTTTTTTTTGCTACAAATTAATCATTTTAGAAATGGGAACACCTTCTCATAATATCCAGGATTGAGTCATTTTTAGGAGTCCGTTCAATGAATGGTGAATGGTAAGGAACAGTATTGATGACGACCTTAATGACACTATTACACTCTTGTTTTTAGCATTGTTAATTACACTAAAACTGAAGGCTTTAAGTCTAAAATTTTGTGTAAAAATGACCTGAATGTACAGGCATTTTTTAGCATCAATAGTCTAAAAAATTTTGAGTGACCTACAATTCCTCCACCAGATAACTGCTCTAAACATTTTTAAAAAGATAATATTAAACTGCACTGATACCTAATTCCTTTCCCCAAAGAGGAATTTTTCTTTGTTTCCTTACAAAAAGAAATCTATTCACATAGCAGAATATCCTTTTTATTTACCCAAAAGAGGCTGTTTGTGCTTGCTTATGCTTGATTCTGAGCCTTGGCTGCTTTAGCTTAAAATATAGGTCCACGTGTAAAATAATATATATGGTGTATACCTGTTATGCACTGGCACAAACAGATAACTTTATCTGCCTTATTCTTTTTAAACAGCTATATAATATTTCATTTTAGAGCTATATTGTAGATAATTAACTGGTTATCTATAAAAGGCATTTTTCTCTCTTTCATTACCAATGCTATTATGAACTTAATCTTGGCCTACATTTGAATGTAAATACATGCTTTTACTTAGCAGTGGATTTACTTAGCAGCTGATTTAACCTGGATGTTTGAATGTCTAAAACATTCTAGCATTTTCTGAAATGTCATACTTGCTTCAGACATAGGTTTTTCATATAAGAATGCCAAGGCAGATGTAACTAGGGAAGAAAATGTGACAGCAGTTTACTCTTTTTCTTTTAAATTTTTTATTGAAGTGTAGTTGATTTATAATGTTAGTTTCAGGTGTACAGCAATGTGATTCAGTTACACATATATTTTTTCTTTTCAGATTCTTTTCCATTATATGTTATTACAAGAAATTGAATATAGTTCCCTGTGCTATACAGTAGGTCCTTGTTTTATCTGTTTTATATTTAGTAATGTGTATAGTAATTAAATTAACTATGAATCCTTAGAAGTAAAAAAGGATGAGTAAAGAAAAAAAAATAAGCAAAGGCTTTTTTGCTGTTAGAGGCTCCAAAAAGCCCCTGGAATTGGACACCCAGGTGGTGGTTCTTGCTTATCTTATCTCTGCCAGGGCTGATTCTGGAGGGGTCTCTACCTTTGGTGTTTGCGAGGTCTGTCCTGTTGAACTTGTAAGGATTTGAGCCTGCAGTTTAGAATCAAGTCTGCAGTTAGAGTGATCGGCCGCTAGATGGACTGCTCCTTTGAGTACAAGTCAAAACAAGTTTTACTAACTCCTGTCGGTGGGTCACCACTCAGTGACAAGGAGAGAGACAAGGGAACCTTGTCCACTTACATGTCACATGGCAGAGCTAAGGGCAGGCACAACATTTTATACAACACTGTACATCAATCCTGGGTGCTTGACTGTTGTACCTTATTCCTGATGTAAGAACAAATGGCTTTTAAACCTTCTCACTCTAGTCAATGCCCACGCCTTATTTGGTATGATGTGGTTTGCCCATGCTCAGGGGGACAAAAAAAAAAGAAAAAAGCTGCTTTTCCCATATACTTATAACAATTAGACTTCTGCAGACCTAATTTCCCCAGAGAAAATTAAGTAGGGATTCAGGATAAAAGTTCTTTGGATGCTGAGGCATGTGCGAGGGGACTTCCAGCGGGCTTTGTTGGTTCGTTATTGTATTCTGCTTGTGCTAAAACTTATGGGTTTTGCCACATTTTAAAAAAATTAAAATATGTGCTCAAATAAAATAAATTCAAATAGTGTAGAAGAGCATAAAATGAAAAGCTAGAGTTTCCTTTCCTGTTCCCATTCATAGTCTTATTCCAGAGAAAACCAAACACTGTGCCTCTGTGTGTGTGTGTGCGCGCGCGTGCATGAGTATTAGCGCACATACATAGCTCTAGCTGTAATTATGTCTTCCATTAATTTTTAAAGTCCTGGAAGCCTGGAAGATAGTAGATAAACTTAGATTTTATTTACTGATTGTCCAAGTTTTAATCTTTCTGTTAGAGGAAGCTGTTTGGTGTAGCTTGGCCTGTGTATCCCAGGAAAAGAGGAAAAGGGAGCTAATCTGGCTAATTAAATTGATACCCACAGTGAAATCATGTAACCCTGATCATAACCTGTGTTAGAATTGACATGCCTCCCTGAATGAATTATTTTAAAAATAATATTAATGTTTTAAAAATTGTGAATCACTATGTTGTACCTGAAACTTACACCTCGATAAAAATTTTTTAAATTTTTTTCAAATTTTTAAATAATATTGATCATAATTGTGGATGATTTGGAAGGAGAATTTTTGAAAATAAATAAATAAATGTACTGTGGAGTTTGACTCACAACAAAAAGCCTCAAAGAAAAATAGCTTTAGTGTCTTTATCTTTGAGTATTTCATGAAAGCATTTTTGTTCAAAGCTTTTTCCCATAAAATAAAACATGCGTTTATTTTTTCATTGTTATTTATTCTTTTAAACCATGCAATTTCACGTACAAAAATAGAAAAGCCAGTTTGAGCATACAATAACCTAAGAAAGTTCCAGTCCAAGAAAATAATCACACTTCACGAAGATGATTAATGAAAGGAGAAAACGTTTTTGAAAGAAAAGAAATATTATGAATGATGTTCTTTTAATATTCTCTATCAATCAATTAGTTAATTAGTAATTAATCAACTACTAATACTAAATCAATACCTTCTATACTCAGAGTACGTCATTTGGATCGCATTGTTGTGTGCCTCTTGCTTTTCATTTCCAGTTGCTAAGTATCCTGATTACTGCACTGCATCAATTTAAGAGACATTTTAATGCTTGAAAAGAGAATTTATTTCTTGAAAGAGTCAAGGCTGTTCTTCTCTTGACTTCTGTAAACAGGCTCTTAAATAATCACTTCAGGAATAAACAGATTTTACAAACTCGGGGTTAAGTCTTACACTCCACGAACATACATATGTGCCTAATAAATGGATAATTATAAATGAATACTTATGAGTGTCTACACACATACGTGTGTATTAGTATGTGAGGTGTGTATGTACATGTAGAGCTCTCTAAAAAGAGAAAACTGTTTTGACTCATTCGGAATGACTAGTTACCGTGTCTCTGTCTTGATGGTGAGGTAAAATGCTTCAGTTTCAAATTCAGGTTTGGCATTTGAACATCTTTCTTGTCCCAGGTATTGTGCTAGACATTTAAATACCTTTCTTCTCATTTAATCTCCACAAAGGCATCATGAGATAGACATTAGCTCCCATTTTATGATGTAAGTAAACCTTTATGTCATTGAGTGAATTGGTTATATCACTAAAGATGTTAGCATTTGAACATTCTACAGAGTCATGTGGAAAGATAAGAAAATCACAAATTCCTAATCCGTCTGAAATTGTCACTATTAAAATGATCCTTAAATGTACTGATCTATTCTTTGTTCAAAAATAACATGTTTCTCTGGAATGCTGAAGACATTTAGTTTATAACCAAAATGATAGGGTCACATCTAGAGGCTGAGGCTTCTATACAGTATGTGCACAAAACAGGTCCTTTAGTGAGAAGACAGCAAGGAGCACAAGAGCCTGAATGATGCTGTCACCACTCTGAGGAACCAGAAATGACAGTTACAGCTTGGGTTGGCTGACCCATCTATAGGCTGGAGTGACTGGAGCCACTGAAGACAGTATTTTTAATAGAAAAAATAGCACAGATTGCGTTCTGACTGAGGTTCAAATTAGTTGGGCCGCTGGGCATTTGGCTTGTCGTTCTCCATCAGGACATAAACATGTGGGGTTGTCTCCATGTATGACAATGACTCAAGCTTTCCTAAAGTAATTTGTAAAAAGTGGGAATGAATATGTGTATACCCATGTGCATGCTTCCTCCCAGCCTTAATTTGTGAGAAACTGGCAGAGAAACAAAATATACGTAAGGAGCACAGAATGGATATCAAACTCTGGCTTCATTGGCAAGGGACCATATAGAAAAATATGCAAAACAGACCCAGTGCTTAACCTGGTCGGGTTTCCGGGGACCCCCTGCCCGAGCAGTAGCACAAAGCTAGAAAGTCAGTAGCGATGTGCCTTCAGCCCAAGACGATAATAACGGTGGGGTCCACTGAGTAACCAAGCACTGGTGTTTTGCCCGTTTGGTGTGTTATTAGAAGGAGGGCCTGCATGTAGAAAGCTCTGCTTTTGCTCCTGCTTCTTGACAGTAGTTTGAGAAAGCCAATACAGGAATGTGCTGTTAAGAACTGTGGCAGAAACAGGGAAATTTGCAGCCCCGGATCATTGTTAGCAGTGCCATCGGTATTCTGTTCTTGGCTTTTACTTTTTTTTCTACCTCTCCTTCTATTCGCTATTCTCATGTTCTTTCTTTCTTTCTTCTTCTTTTTTTTCTCCCTATTCTCTATTCTCATTTTCTCCCTTATTTGCTTTGATTTCTTCAGCCCAGCTTCTAGAATGAGCTCTGGGTGTGCCTCATGCTCATCCTGTTTCTTGGTTCCTGGTTCTCTGTCCAGCCCTGCATATGCTTCACCTGTGGCTTTGTTTACATTACTCAACCCCACTTATGCCTGATTTTCCATCTTGCAAAATAGTTTTTAGGAAATAGGACATCTTTTACTGGACTTATTAAGAAGTGTGTAAAGCGCACAATCCTATTATTACAATAATCCTTACATCTTACAATAAACATCTATCTGACTGGAGCCATATCTAATAAATGTGCTGAGGAAGGTGGGCAATTTATTATTAGAAGTAAAAATTCTCTGAAACAGAAATGTGTTGTCATGATGTTTACCCCCCAATAAAAGCCAAAACATTAGAAAAGTCTACTAGTCAATTAAGTGTTAGTAAAGACAGAGAAATCGAATTCCCTCTGAGATTGCATTGGAAAATGTTTCATTTGTAGTGAGCTTCAAGGACTTGGACATCCTCTGTTTTAGGAATCAAGGAAGGCACTAAGCTGTACCCAGGCGAAGGCCCTTGAGGGAGCTGGCAGCATTCCAGCTGGAAGCCTCTCTGCTCAGGAGAGGTGACTGAGTTACTCAGTTGAAAAAATTACAATAACCTGTAATGGATACAGCTCAGCGGTAGAGCACGTGCTTAGCATGCACAGTGCCCTGGTTTCAATGCCCAGTGCCTCCATTTTTTAAAAAGTTACATGGACTAAAAATGGCCTTTTGTCTCTGCTTCCTGTGAAAAGAAAAGTATGCACCAGTTGGCAAGGAATTAGGGAAAAAGGAAATGAGTTTCTTGAGCCAATGACTATATATTTTTTTTTAAGTTGCTGGCTATAACTACTGGTTTAAATGACTCTTTCAGGGAAGACTTGTAACAGATGACACATTATTATTCCATTGTGTGTATATGCCACGTTTTATCTATCCATTCCCCTGTGGATGAATACGTGGGTGGTTTCCACCTTTTAGCTCTTGTGAATAAGGCTGTAATGAACAATGACGTACAAGAGTCTGTTCAAGTCCCTGCTTTCAGTTTCTTTAGGTCTGTACTTAAAAGTGGAATTGCTGGGTCTCATATGCTTATTTTATGTTTACCTTTTTTTAGTATCTGCCCAACTGGTTTCCGTAGCAGCTGCAGAAATTTCTTTTAATATTCCGATAACTGTATAATTGGGTTTTGCATAATTCTATGCCTCGTCTTGTGTGCATTTAGAGATATTGTTCTAAGAAGGGGACCAGAGGCTTCCCCAGGCTGCCACAAGGCTTCTATCGCACAAAAAAAGGACCAGAACCACTGCACACTGCCTTCTCTTTCCTCTAAGGCAAAATTATTTAAATCTGTAAAATCCTGGCAGGTGTTTGGTGTCAGGAACTGTAATTGAACAATCATTACAAAAATAGTGATTTTGCATTTTCTTGGAAGTGCAGTATGGATGAGCTAGACTAATAAAAAATGCTTTCAGAACCAAGTTTTCCTGGTTGGTAACATAATACGCAGTTTTACCAACAGACATATGCTGAGAAAACATAATATGCAATTCAGTGGATAAATATAAGTTCAGGCCTTTACTAT
Source organism: Vicugna pacos (assembly GCF_048564905.1). NCBI lineage: Eukaryota > Metazoa > Chordata > Mammalia > Artiodactyla > Camelidae > Vicugna > Vicugna pacos. Next base: position 19,433,019 of record NC_132988.1, read on the forward strand.
ACCAGAGCATAAGGGCTAGTTAGATGAGAACACTTTGAAAAGCCAGATAGTTCCTGAGATATGGTTGATCTGATCAAGCAGTTCTATTGGCATTCTGTAAAGAGAGAAAAATGTGGAGTTTCAACAATTTGCATCCCTTGTGTAGAACTATAGTCAATGTAAAACTTTATGAAACACATTCATTCACAAAATGCAACTGTCACCAGTATCTATTTTCATCATCCTAAACAGAAACCCTGTAACCATTAAAACAGTACCTTACTGTTAGCATTGCTGTGTCACCTCTATACGGTTTCATCTAACTTCTGTGTTTTAAATAAGAAAAATTTTTTAACCACTTACTCAATTTCAGTGTTCAGAATTCAAAATACAATCTTCAAGTATGGAAAGAAACACATAGTTAGAACTTGGACTCAGATTTCAGGAAAGGCATGGTACTGTTCTGACTTGACTATAGCATCATTCATTCCATTAACATATCTATTCCTGCCCTATGCCAGGCACATGGGATATGACAGGAAAAAAGACAGAATCCCTGCTCTCAAGGAACTTACAGTCCAATGGGGGATAAATTAAAAGGCACGGTAAATGCTAAATTAAGAGTCAGCTTAGATTTTTTGCAATAGCCAAGACATGGAAACAACCCAAATGCCCATTTACAGATGACTGAATAAAGAAGTTATGGAATATATATACAATGGAATACTACTCAGCCATAAAAAGATGAAATATTGCCATTTGCAGCAACATGGAAGGACCTAGAGGTTATCACCACATACTCTGCACACATACTTTGGCAGTGTAGAGAATAAATCGCAAGCAAACACAAAAATTTAAAAGAGGGAGATTGCAGTTAAATAACTCAAAAATTATGTTGGTATAAACTTATGAGGTGGCAATAAGGGTGGAGAGTAGTGGATAGATTTTTTTTTTAATTTGTAGGAGCTAGAGTTAACAGTTCTTGAATTTGAGGGAATAAAAAAAGGAAATCAAGATTGATACCCAAGTTTCTGGCATGGGTACCTGGTGGCATAGTGGCAGGAATCATGAGTTCTCCTTGGAAAATGCTGAGTGTGAAGTTCCCATTCTAGATCCCATCCTTGCCAGCCCCATGGCTTTGGGCAAATCCTATAACCTTCTTGAACCTCATTATAAAATAGGCATGCTTTTCTCTTTCTCTTTCTGGCTGACTTACCATATGATATCATTTATATGTGGATATAAGTGATAAAAAGACACAAATGAACTTATTTGCAAAATAGAGACTCACAGACATAGAAAGCATACTTACGGTTACCAGGGAGGAATGGGGTGGGGAGGGATAAATTGAGAGTTTAGGATTTGCAGATACTAACTACTATATATAAAATAGATAAACAGCAAGTTTATACAGCATAGCACAGGGAACTATATTCAATATCCTGTAATAACCTATAATGATAAAGAATATGAAAAGGAATATAAATGCATACATGTGTATAACTGAATCACTATACTGTACACCAGAAATTAGCACAACATTGTAAATCGACTACACTTCAATAAAAATAAAATAGAGGGGCTGATTCCTGCCTGGTTCATAGGGTGTGATGAGTCTCATAAAATTATCTGTGTGGAAGCTCTTTATAAACTAAAAAATCTATAGGAGCTGAGGGGATAGGTGGAAACACGTAACAAAAGACCAACATGGCAATTCTTAAATACTCAATGACTTCAGATAAGATGGTCCAGAGTTTCACTGGCATCACCCAATGCCCTTGATGGGGATGTGGAAATGCCGAGGCACAGAACAGGATGCTGCAGCTGAGGGGTGGGGAGTGCCTTAAAATTCATTTGCTAACTGAGAGTAATTTAGCTTTCAGTTCAGTGGATACTGATTAGTAAAGTGGTCACATAAAATGCTATAAATCTATTTCTTTTATTAATGAGTTGTTGATCAGACCCTTGAAAAGATCTCGCTTCTACATTAATTGGAACTGTGTGCATCCAAGGAGAGCATCAGAAAATATTTTGACTTGTGAGAAAGTAATTTCTGTCTCTACTTCTTAAAGGATGAAGGGGGAGAAGGAGGTGAAGATGACATAGGCTGCTTTGATACAGAAGAAATCAGCTGAGTGCTGGGGAATTGTCTGCTTTACATCAATATTATTAATATTTTCATTTCAATGGTCTAGTTCTTGCAGCTACATTTTTTAGTTGCTGAGGAACAAACAAAAGTTTTTTTTCCCATGTTTTCTACTTCTGTGTAAGTCCCCAGCTGTGTATAGCATCTCACCATTTTGTGCTTAATTTCAAATGTTGAGTTTCCTCAGTTATATGGTTTTTCTGGTGTGCCATAAAGGCATAATTTAAAAAATAACAAAGCCATTCATTCAAATGGGCTTTTTCCTGCCACGCTGTTATGGAAAACAGTATGGAGATTCCTCAAAAGGCTAAAAATAGACTTACCATATGACCCAGCAATCCCACTGCATATACATCTGGAGGGAACTCTAACGCAAAGATCCATGCACCCCAATGTTCATAGCAGCACTACATTCAATAGCCAAGACATGGAAGCAACCTAAATGTCCATCAACAGATGACTGAATAAAGAAGTTGTGGTATATTTATACAATGGAGTACTACTCAACCATAAAAAAGAATAAAATAATGCCATTTGCAGCAACATGGATGTCCCTGGAGAATGTCATTCTAAGTGAAGTAAGCCAGAAAGAGAAAGAAAAATACCATAGCTATCACTAATATGTGGAATCTTGAAAAAAAAAAAAAGAGAGGACACTAATGAACTCATCTACAAAACAGAAACAGACTCATAGACCTAGTAAACAATCTTACAGTTACCAGGGAAAGGGAGTGGGAAGGGATAAATTTGGGAGTTTGAGATTTGCAAATGTTAACCACTATATATAAAAATAGTTTAAAAACAAATTCCTTTTGTATAGCACAGAGAACTACATTTAATATCTTGTAATAACTTTTAATGAAAAAGAATATGAAAAGAAATATATGTATATATATGCATGACTGGGACATTATGCTGTACATCAGAAATTGACACATTGTAACTGAGCAAACTTCAATTTAAAAAAAGGAAAATGAATCTGACAAATGAAATTGAACATAGAAATAAACTCCATTCAGTCCCTTTGGATCTTATGAGTTGGATAGACTGAGGTAAAGACTATGCATGCTTTTTATGATTCTGACACTAATTCCAACATGTGTTTTTCCCAACACCACCAAGCAGTTCTTTGACCCTAGATGGGTGTCCAACCATTCAACTTGGTTCTGACACTATCTAGCTGGAAATTGCATCAGATCCCACAGGTTAAAGGCTCAGTCATACAAGGCTGCTTCCCTACCTCTACCCTCACATGCTGTCTGTCACCTATGCTTCGGATCAACCTTCTATAGATCGAAGGTTCCAGCAAACCCCTTCCTTAGGTTTGATTAATTTGCTACGCAGCCCACAGAAATGAGAGAAACATTTTACTAGGTTACTAGTTTATTACAAAAGGATATAACAGGACAGCCAGATGGAAGAGATGCATAGAGCAACATACATGGGAAGGGGAAGGAGTTACTAAAAATATTGATGTACAGGATTCACCCCAGACAAATTAAATCAGAGTATTTAATAGGTTGGGAATATACTTGAGGTTTTATAAAACTCCTCAGGTAATTTAATTATGCAGCAAATATTGTCACAAGGATTATATGTGCCTATTAAGTAATTCTGGAAGTACGGGCTCTCTTCTTTGTTTACCAGAATGGAGGTACATGAAGTAAAAATTTTTAAACAAGCTAAACAATGTCTAACAGCTGGGCTGTAGTTGGACTACTGACTTAAACAGAATTAGTATAACAAATGTTTGTCTTCACAGTAACATTAGTAACTTGAAGTGTAATGGAAAAGTAATAAAATGATTATTGGTAAAGATAAAAGGAAGAGATAAATTAGGGCAAATCCAGTTCCTTCCAATCTTCTAGCTACACTTGCTTCTCATTAAATGTGGTTTATAGATTTTACCATATGATGTATACACCAGGTTCTTCCTAAACAACTGAATAAAGCAATGCTGGCCCAGTAATCTGGACTGGCTTGATTTTCTTGGCATTTGGAATTCCTGCCCAAAGAAAAGGAAGACTCAACCTTTCTGAACTTGCCAAACAACAACTCTTGAAATAGTATTTCCAAACCTATGTTCTATTATGCTGTGCTCTTATGCCACGCTACTGTGCACAGAGAATGTTGGGCCAGGTAAGGAAACAGGTTGGAGTTAAAGAGAGATTACAAGTGGAGGAATGGGAGCCAGCACAGAGGAGCAATGACTGATGAGAATAGTCACAGCGGAGCTGTTCCCTCCATTTCCACATTAGGTGGTTCAGGCAGATAAGTGAGTCCTAGGGGCATAAGGCTGTGGCTGGGATATACAGGATCTGTAGAATTCTGACTGTCAGAGATGCCTTGCAGATATTCTGACTATACCATGCACCAGCAATCTCCTACTTAGGTCTCTTTTCCTAACAAATGAATTCACAGGAAAGAAAAATAGGAACTGCAAAGGAAAATCAATTTAAAGCATGAAAGGTGAAATTATGTAAAAAAAAATTACCCTTTCATGCTTAATGAATCAAAGACAATGTGTCTGCCAGCGTGAAGCCATTTTATCAGAAAATAGCTCAGGTGAAACAGTAAAGGAAAGGGCATGACCAAGTCCAACTCCATCACACATGACAAAATGAGGGAAGAGACACATTGCAGATGAACAAACTGTATTCAGAGGTTCATAAAATTGGAGTGTTTAAATTTAGAGAGTACTTTTTTATGAATCTCTTCTCAGTGCACCAAAATTAATATTTAGGATGATTTCTAACTAAGTGTTTCAGTCAACTTACCTTTTGAAATAAAAGTTAAAGGTGTAAATTTTAAAAAAAATTTACAATCACAAAAAAGAATAAAATACCTAGGAACAAATTTAACCAAGGAGGTAGAATCTCTGTGCACTGAAAACTATAAAAGATTGTTGAAAGAAATTGAAGACAACACAAAGAAACAGATAGTCTGTACTTCTGGACTGAAGGAATTAACATTGTTAAAATGTCCACATTACCTAGAGAAATTTACAGATTCAGTGCAATCTCCATAAAAATCCCAAAGACGTTTTTCACAGACATAAAACAAAAAAACTGTAAAATTTATATGGAACCACGAAAGACCCTTAATACCCAAAGCAATCCTGAAAAAAAAACCCCCAAAGTTGAAGGTATCACATTAATGGAACATATTCACATTCTATTACAAAGCTATAATCAAAACAGCATGGTATTGGGAGAAAGACACATAGATCAATGGAACAGATCTGGGAGCCCAGACATAAATCCATCCATACACAGACAATTAATTTACAGCAAAGGAGAAAAGAACATACAACGGAGAAAGAATGGTGTCTTCAGTAAATAGTGTTGGGAAAACTGGACAGCCACATAGGAAAGGAAAAAACTAGACCACTATCTCATACCATACACAAAAGTCAACTCAAAATAGATTAAAGACTTGAATGTTGAACACGAAACCATAAAAGTCTTAGAAGAAAATACAGGCAGTACATTCTTTGACACCAGTCTTATATCTTTCTGGATGTCTCCTCAGGTAGGGGAAATAAAAGCAAAATAAACAAATGGGACTACATCAAATAAAAATCTTCTGCATAGCAAAGGAAACCATCAATAAAATAAGAAGACAACCTACTGAATGGGAGAAGAGATTTGCAAATCATATCTCTGATAAGGGGTTAGTATCCAAAATATATAAAGCACTGACACAACTCTTGTTGAGTTGAAAATACTCAACAAGAGGAAAACAAGCAATCTGACTGAAAAATGGGCAGAGGCATCGATAGACATTTTCCTAAAGAAGACGTGCAGATGAAATAAGTTAGACGAAGAAAGACAAAAGCTGTATGATTTCACTCATAAGTGAAATATAAAAAATAAGAAAATGAACAAACTAAACCAAATAAAAACAAGCATACAGATACAGAGAACAGAGTAGCTGTTACCAGGGGAGGAGGAGGTGAGGGGAGGGTGAAATATGTAAAAGGGGCCAACTGTATAGTGATGGACAGAGACTAAGTTTTGGTGGTGAGCATGCTGCAGTGCGGACAGAAATAGGAGCAAAATATTGTACACTTAAAACTTATATAATGTTATATATGCTGTTATAAACCAAAAAAAAGGCAAAGGTATGTATAACTTTGGCAAAATGCTCTACAGGCTTGAGGGCCACTGATAGAAATCACAGTTTGAAAGATTGTCCAGGGAGTTCTAGATCTTTTACTTCGAGCAAAAGAGAATTCTCTGCCATCTGAGAAGTTTTAAATTAAAGACACCCTACCTTTGCTAAACCCATTATTTCTTAAACATATTTAAACACAGAATAGAATATTTTTTCTTTTTAATATGACCCTTTTTCATAACCAGTTCTATGGGACTCCATCCAGGAAATGACATGTAAATTACTTTGAAGTCATGTCAAAACTACATGAAAAAATTAAATTCATTCCATCAGTGCTTCTCAAAACTTACACCAAAATAATCCAAAGGGCAGAGAGAGTGAATCTGTCCTGAGGAGGGGCAAGGAACAGGACCTGGGGCTATGGCTATGACCTCTAAAGTCTGAGATATTTTTAAAATTCCCTATGGATTTTGTATTCTGCTTCATAATACAAGCACTTGTATTGATAGAAAAGTAAAACTCTGGTCAGTGGGTTGATGCCAAATTTTCTGAGTCTTCCCACACCCCCTCGCTCATGGACACCACCTCATATTAATGACCAATATTACTTGTAACAACAGTTATCGAAGCTGTGAAGTCTCTTAAGAAAAAAGATCACAAGCCTAGGTTACTGAATCTCTCTAATGTATTACACTACCTACTTCTCACCCCATCGTAATTATAAACTTGAAAATAACTCCTTGGTGTATACTCAGAAAATGCCTAAGCCTAAATACAATTTCAAAAGAAATTCAATTGCTTTCCTATCAATTGAAAATCATTATTCTTCCTAATGAGGAAAAAAGAGAAGGGTTCCCCAAGGCACCAAGGAGAGCTGATATCAAGAAGCCCTGGGTTCTCAAAGCTGAGGGGAAGGCTTCCACTCCTAGGTATACACCCAAGAGAAGTGAAAACATACGTCCACACAAAAACATGTTCATGAATGTTCTTAACGGTATTATTCATAATAGCCCCAAAGTGGAGGACGCAATCCAAATGTCCATCAACTAATGAGTAGATAAATAAAAAGTGGCATATCCACACCATGGGATATTATTCTTCTGTAAATGGAATGAAATATATACTGATACAAGCTACAACATGGATGAACCCTGAAAACATTAGGCTAAATGACAGAAGACAGAGAAAGACCACATATGATATGATTCCATTTATATGAAAGGTCCTTAGTAGGCAAAATTACAGAGACAAAGTAGATTAGGGGTTGCCAGGGCCTAGGGTGGGGAGGTGAGGTGCAGGAAAATGGGAGTAACTACCAATGGGTATGGCTTTCTTTCTAGAGGGTGAAAATATCCTAAAGTTAGATTGTGGTGATGGCTGCAAATACTGTGCATACACTAAAAACCACTGAATTGTATACTTTAATTACACAAATCATATTAATTTATTAATATATTACTACAGTATTAATAAATTAGCATTATATATTACTATATAAGCTATTAATAATTCAGTATAATATTTAAAATATTGTATAATTTTATATATATTACATTTTTTACATTACATGAAATTACATTTGGAATTTGAAATAAATTGATTTTGTGAAAAAAAAACTGGTTACGGGGGAAAGGGGATGGTAGATAAATTGGGAGTTTGGGATTTGCAGATACTAATTTATATATAAAATAAATAAACAAGTTTCCTCTGTATAGCACAGGGAACTACATTCAATATCTTGTAGTTATCTGTAGTGAAAAAGAATATGAAGAGGAATATATGTATGTGTATGTATAACTGAATCACTATGCTGTACACCAGAAATTAACACAACACTGTAAACCGACTATCCTTCAATTTAAAAAAACCAAAAGAACAAAAACAAAAACAAAATTAAGGGAAAAGTGAAGCCGCAGGAGTGGTTGGTCATTTATATTCAACAGTACAGAACATAGATAATCTAGAAGGGAACTGTTTAGAGCTGTTTGCAAACTTCCTGCTGCTTGCAATTTAAAAAAGCAAAAGGAAAAAACCAAGCTTTGTATACCTACAGGCACCAAATGGAATTCAACAAGAGATGCGAGGACTATTTCATACCTTTCTTGACTGTTCATTGTAGCAAATGAACCCCATTTCACTATTCTTTAGTCATAATTATACTATTTCTGTAACACACTTGCATTTATCAAGAAACATACAATCACATATATGTACTTGTTCGTATCATAATGGTTTCTCCAACAGCCTAAGCCTTCTTTTCTTCATTAAGTAGGCTTATGGTGACTGAAAATTCTTCTTAAGATACTTTGATAAAAATAATCCACTTAGACCTAGTGGGCACATGCTGAATACTCAAGAAAGTCTGACAGACTAGTTAATAGCATTCTTAGACTTTTAGGGCTGGAAGGGCCTTTGCAGATGAACGGTTCAGCCTCTTCAGACATCAGGGGAGGACCAGCCCTGCACCACGCAGAGCTAGCAGGCAGCACAGCTGGACTCCCACTCAGGTCTCCGGTTCGCAGGCTTCTACTTTCCCACTCAGCCTGCCTTCCACATGATAATTCACCACAGTGATGTTGATAACAAATAAGGTTTTAACCGGTTACTAGAGTGCCAAAATCAGTCACAGTACTTTTCAGTTGTACAGTGTTAACTATAGTTTATAAAGAGCTTCCACACAGATAATTTTATGAGACTCATCACACCCTATGAACCAGGCAGGAATCAGCCCCTCTATTTTATTTTTATTGAAGTGTAGTCGATTTACAATGTTGTGCTAATTTCTGGTGTACAGTATAGTGATTCAGTTATACACATGTATGCATTTATATTCCTTTTCATATTCTTTATCATTATAGGTTATTACAGGATATTGAATATAGTTCCCTGTGCTATGCTGTATAAACTTGCTGTTTATCTATTTTATATATAGTAGTTAGTATCTGCAAATCCTAAACTCTCAATTTATCCCTCCCCACCCCATTCCTCCCTGGTAACCGTAAGTATGCTTTCTATGTCTGTGAGTCTCTATTTTGCAAATAAGTTCATTTGTGTCTTTTTATCACTTATATCCACATATAAATGATATCATATGGTAAGTCAGCCAGAAAGAGAAAGAGAAAGGCATGCCTATTTTATAATGAGGTTCAAGAAGGTTATAGGATTTGCCCAAAGCCATGGGGCTGGCAAGGATGGGATCTAGAATGGGAACTTCACACTCAGCATTTTCCAAGGAGAACTCATGATTCCTGCCACTATGTCACCAGGTACCCATGCCAGAAACTTGGGTATCAATCTTGATTTCCTTTTTTTATTCCCTCAAATTCAAGAACTGTTAACTCTAGCTCCTACAAATTAAAAAAAAAATCTATCCACTACTCTCCACCCTTATTGCCACCTCATAAGTTTATACCAACATAATTTTTGAGTTATTTAACTGCAATCTCCCTCTTTTAAATTTTTGTGTTTGCTTGCAATTTATTCTCTACACTGCCAAAGTATGTGTGCAGAGTATGTGGTGATAACCTCTAGGTCCTTCCATGTTGCTGCAAATGGCAATATTTCATCTTTTTATGGCTGAGTAGTATTCCATTGTATATATATTCCATAACTTCTTTATTCAGTCATCTGTAAATGGGATTTGGGTTGCTTCCATGTCTTGGCTATTGAATGTAGTGCTGCTATGAACATTGGGGTGCATGGATCTTTGCGTTAGAGTTCCCTCCAGATGTATATGCAGTGGGATTGCTGGGTCATATGGTAAGTCTATTTTTAGCCTTTTGAGGAATCTCCATACTGTTTTCCATAACAGCGTGGCAGGAAAAAGCCCATTTGAATGAATGGCTTTGTTATTTTTTAAATTATGCCTTTATGGCACACCAGAAAAACCATATAACTGAGGAAACTCAACATTTGAAATTAAGCACAAAATGGTGAGATGCTATACACAGCTGGGGACTTACACAGAAGTAGAAAACATGGGAAAAAAACTTTTGTTTGTTCCTCAGCAACTAAAAAATGTAGCTGCAAGAACTAGACCATTGAAATGAAAATATTAATAATATTGATGTAAAGCAGACAATTCCCCAGCACTCAGCTGATTTCTTCTGTATCAAAGCAGCCTATGTCATCTTCACCTCCTTCTCCCCCTTCATCCTTTAAGAAGTAGAGACAGAAATTACTTTCTCACAAGTCAAAATATTTTCTGATGCTCTCCTTGGATGCACACAGTTCCAATTAATGTAGAAGCGAGATCTTTTCAAGGGTCTGATCAACAACTCATTAATAAAAGAAATAGATTTATAGCATTTTATGTGACCACTTTACTAATCAGTATCCACTGAACTGAAAGCTAAATTACTCTCAGTTAGCAAATGAATTTTAAGGCACTCCCCACCCCTCAGCTGCAGCATCCTGTTCTGTGCCTCGGCATTTCCACATCCCCATCAAGGGCATTGGGTGATGCCAGTGAAACTCTGGACCATCTTATCTGAAGTCATTGAGTATTTAAGAATTGCCATGTTGGTCTTTTGTTACGTGTTTCCACCTATCCCCTCAGCTCCTACAGATTTTTTAGGAAATCAGAAGTCTGTATCTTTCTTGATTCATGTACAGCAAGCCAAATGCTTTAAGAAATTCAATTAACAATAGTTAGAGAAACCGTCTAATAGATGAACCATTAACTATTTGCTTGTAAAGTCTGTGACAGAGTAAAACTAGCGACACTTTTAAAAGGGAAAATGGGATGTGTTTTAAAAACCTCTTGAGGAATTTGCTGTTTCTGAAGTCTTTGTTTAGCACTGTGGACTTACTTATCTGTGCTTCTGGCAAAAAAAAAAAAGAAAAAGAAAGAAAAGATAGAATTTAAATAGTAAGCAATATAGAAACATGGAAATTATCAAAAGATGCTCAGACCACTGCAGTGATTAAAAAAAAAAAACAGCACTGAGTTTATTGACGTGACAGGAAAGGAAATACACACCAGTAAAGAAATTCAGAGTGGTTCCCTGGGAAGAAGAGTCGGGGACCAGTATATCTCAGAAAGAGGAAGTTCATCGTGATTATGCTATTTAAGGGCTGCACACAGCAGCAGGTGGAATGATTCCCTGGTACTGATATTATAGATAAAACAAGTCCCACTGTTCAGAGACCATGGAAGTCTCTTCATTTGGGCCTGGCGAGGGTCGAGCACGCCAAAGTCACTGATTATCTTTGGCTGGTGGGAGCTTTAAGTTCATAGCAGTTTATCCGCTATGGCTGGTTAGAAACAACTGTGGCCGGTACAGCATCCAGTTTTGATATCTCTTAGGCAAGAGCTGCTGCAAGTGGAAAGTTCTTTTGCAGTCCCCTCACCCCCCACTGACAAAATGAGGTGACTATAAGATAGGCAAATTATCCAGCTTTCAGGTCTATGTCACTATTTTGATGAGGGGGCTAATTACACACAATGTCATAGTCTTTATCAGTCACTCCGAACTCCTTTTGTTGGAGAATCGTCAGACATGTGAACTGATGGAACAGTGACTCTGGGATAGCATCTGTGACTTTGTTAGCAATTGACATGACAACAGCAATGATTAGGAACAGGGATAGAAACAGCGTAACCCATCTGTATGGAACACCACCAACTAGCTTCCTTTTGTGCCATGAATGGTGTCCGGAGGAATGCAGAGGTTTCTAGAAAGCTGAATGCTGATCAGAAGGCTGTCTGATGAACAAGATGAGCAGAGCATGGGAAGATCATAGGGTGTGGACTATAAGTGTGACTAAAGAGAGTTTAGATTCAGTGAGTTGGAAGTTGCTCCTGCAGATCAGATATGACTGTTAAAATTTTCATACCAGGAAGACAGAACCTACCATTGCAACAGAATCCGTTTAGAATTCTGTAGTGAAATTTAACAGGCATGGAATCTCACTCTTACAATTTTTTTTAATAAATAGCATTCCCTTGTTTCACTACTGCAATATTATGGTTGGTAAGAAGTATGTATTTGGTCATTCAGGTAACCAAAATACATTTCTCCTACATATTTGGTTTTCACCCACAGATCGTGGCTCACAGCTCTCCTAAGTGTTGAGAATGATGTGAATGGAGTGTCTTTCGGAAAGTACCTAATAATGGGGGATGGTTGTCAGGAGAACCAACCAGATGATGAGAGGGTTGGAACTTTCAGTCTTACTGCCATTCCCACCCCACCCTCCCCTAACCCACCACCTCTGGGGAGGAGAGAGGGACTGGAGGTTGACTCAGTCATCAGTGACCGATGATTTAATCAAGCGTGCCTATATAATGAAGCTTACAAAAGGCCTGGGTTCAGAGAGCTTCCAGGTTGGTGAACACATGGAGATTTGGGGACAGTGGCGCATCTGGAGAGAGCACGGAAGCTCACAGCACCCTTTCCCCATACCTTGCCCTATGTGTCTCTTCCATCTGGCTGTTCCTGAACTACATTCTTTTGTAATCACCAGTAATCAAGTAAGTAAAATGTTTCTATGAGTTCTATGAGCTGCTCTAGCAGATCAGTCAGATTTGAGGAGAGGGCTTGGGAACCTGTTGAGTTCCCTGGGAATTATAACCTGTTCATCAGAAGTACCAGTAACAGACTGGCTTCTGACTGGTTTCTGAATTGAGTTGCCAAGGAAGGGGGTTGTCAGAATTTTCAATCTATAGCTAGTTGGTCAACAGCACAGGTAACGACAGACTGGCATCTGAAGTGGGGGAGGTGGGAGTAGGGGCAGGCAGTCTTGTAGGACTGGACCCTTAACCTGTGGAATCTGATGCCATCTCTGAGTAGATAGTATCAAAACTGAATTTTAGCACACCCTGCTGGTATCTGAGAATTGCTTGGTGTTATGTGGAAAGCCATCACCCGCTACATGTTAGAACTGGGTCCAGGAACCTAATTTAACTATCCTAACTAAAATGAAAACTTGGCTCTACTTTGTAAGACTTAAGATTCGTAAGCCACAGAATTTTAAGTTCAAACAAACAATGAATTCTTAGCTCCAGAAAATACACCAGGATGTATATCCCAACACAACATTTGATGTAATGCTTGCTAATGTATCACTCTTGCAACTCACATTTTTCCTCTGTAGCATCTTTGAATGGATGTTAGGTATATTTTATATAAAAACACTCCTAAGTCTTTGTATGATATTTCTAATCTTTTCTACCATTTTGAAGAAGTTCTAAATGTTCAATTGGTTTTATAAACAGAGATTTATTTTTCTTTTCCACCCATTAAGTTTTCTTTCATGATTGATCTGATTTTAAAGAATCCTGACAGCTCTCTGCAAATTAGCTAGCAGTAAAGTGTTTTCTCTCTCTCACTGGGGAAGGGAAAGGATTCTCCTTACAGAGAGTTTCTGCTACAAAACCTGTGTGCTAAATACTTCTGACTTAATTAAAACAAGCAAATGAAACAGGAAGACAGGGTCTGAATGTGTAAATGTGATCATAAGTACCTATGGCAGGACATGTTAGGAGATGCCTGAATCTAGAAAAGTTTTAGAAAAGTTTAATGTATAAGAGAAAAAAGAGGTGGAGGGGAATATCATGGTGACTGTATTAGATAGAGTACTCCAGAGAAACAGAACAGTAGGAGGGATGTGTGAGAGTATGTGTGTGTGTGTGTGTGTGTGTGTGAGTGAGAGAGAGAGAAAAAGAGAAACAGAGACAGAGATGGAGATTTATTTATTGGCTCACGCAGTTGTGGAACTGGTGAATCTGAATTTGCAGGGCAGGCCAGCAGGCAGGAAGCTTAGGCAGGGGTTTCTCTGTTGCAGTCTTGAGGCAGAATTGCTTCTGCCTGGGAGAAACCTCTGTCTGTGCTCATTTTATTTTCAACTGATTGGATGAAATCTACCCATGTTATACTTCACTTAACATCAACTGAATAGCAGCACTATTTACAATAGCCCAAACATGGAAGCAGCCTAAATGTCCATCAAAAGATGAATGGATAAAGGTGAGGTGTATATATATACATATATATGTGTATAAATATACATATATAGTGGAATACTACTCAGCCATAAAAAAGGATAGAATAATGCCATTTGCAGCAACATGGATGGACCTAGAGATGATCATACTAAGTGAAATAAGTCAGACAGAGAAAGACAAGTACCATATGATATCACTATATATAGAATCTAAAAAAAATACAAATGAATATATTTACAAAACAGAAATAGATTCACAGACATAGAAAACAAACTTATGGTTACCAAAGGGGAAAGGGGGGATGAATTTGGAACTTGGGATTAATAGATATACATTACTATATATAAAATAAACAGCAGGGACCTACTGTACAGCCCAGGAAACTATATTTAGTATCTTGTAATAACCTGTAATTGAAAAGAATCTGAAAAAGCATATATACATATATATAAGACTGAGTCACTTTGTTGTACATCTGAAGCATGTAATAAATATTCTTTAAGTCAACTGATGTCTTAATCACATCTACAAAATCATAGCAATATCTAGTCTAGAGTTTGACCAAACAACTGGGCACCGTATCTTGGCCAAGTTGACACAAAATTAACTGTCATAGTGATGGTTCTGTCAAAAAGTTGTAATCATTCCTGAAGCAGATAGAAGTACCCTCACTTGATGAAAAGACAGTCAGGGTAAATCAGTGCCTCTTTCTTAGGCTTGATTACTAGGGGAGTTTAGAAGAGCTGGTAAGCAGTTCCAGAGACCACTGACGTCTTCACTCACCCCTAGCAAAAGTCCATGCTGTCACTGATGGTCTCACCAGCCTCCCTAAGTGCTGAGTTACCCTCTTCTGGGAGCAGACAACGTCAGCCTCCTAGAATCTCATGCACACAGGCTGCTTGAGAAGTCTCAAGAAGTATTTCTCCTCTTTTTTCCAGTGGTATTATTTCCAGTCTGCATGTTACCCATTATTGATATGTAGACAGAAGTCAGTATCTGGGAAATTATGAAAATAATAATTGTAGAAAGGAGAGTCTTGACAGAAATAGTATATTTTAATTCTTGATTCATGACTTCTGCCTGAGCCTGCCTGGAGAAATCAAAAAGCCACTTACTCTACTATAACTGGCAACTCCATGCTGGGCAGAGACAGGACCTTGGCTTAAGGGGCAGCCATATATTTTTTCCATAGCTTGGAGCATGCGGTTCATACACTCTTAGTAGGAAAATGTTTCTTTTTCTTAAAGCTCCAAGAAACGCTTTTAAACAGAAATTCTATGCTTTCCAGACTGGGCTTTTATTTTGTTATTTAAAAAAAGAGCAAAATTATGGAAATGATTACTACTGCTGTTATTATTATGCTTACTTAGAACCGTGGACCCAAAGACCAGGAATGACTTTGGAGGTCATGCCCATTTTTGTTTCTTTGTTCAATGAAAGATGTGAGAAATTTACATTGAGATTTTACCACAAATGTCAAGGGAACTGCTAGGTGTGATTTGGGATAAAGCAAAGAGCCAATTAAGAAGCCATTTTGTAGATGCTGCTTATTAAATAATCATTCTTTCTGTTTTAAATTTTAAAAAGAGATTGTATACAAATACTAACTAATCTTCCAGAAGCTGGAAAGAGCTCATATATACACAAAAAGAAATAGAAATACAGGAGAGGCAGATACCTGGGAGAGGGGCCAGGCACAAGAAAGAGGAGAAGGAGTTTTGGGAAAGTACACAAGTGCGCATGTGCACACACACACCAGGAAGGGAAAAAGAGTAAAGGAAAGACACAGAGAGACAGGACACCTAGACTATCCCATGTGTGTTTGGCCCCGTGTATGTGCTACAACATTTCTTTCCATGTTAAATGTCCCCTGATCATTATATAATACTATCCTATGTCAAATTATGCAGCAGCATCATTCATAAAATAATACATATAATCCAAAGGATTCAAAACAACTTGTGTTTTAATAAAATATATCTTTAGTTATTTTTAAACTGATTTTTCCTCTGCCATTCATACAAGCAGTATCTGGGGTTCAGTCTGTCGTGAACCTATTAGCTGTGACCTCTTCTGCCATTTTTTTATTCTTGCCAATCCATTGCATCATTCAATTTCCATTTTCCTTAATGGCCTATAAGATTTATGAATTTGACATTTGATCACTTTGGTAGAACCCACTGGCATCGTTTAGAGCTTGTGCTATTAAAAAAGGCATCTTTCTTTTGAGAAAATGAATATTCTACCTGAGAGTTTGTAAGTTGAGTGGAAGCTCTTCATTTATGTAGCAATTGCTGATTTGTGGTCTGGCAGAAAGGAATTGCTGACAGGTAGAATGCTTCCCCTGGAAAGAAAAGCTCAGTGTATACTCTTCGTCTGATATGTGCTTGCCAAGAACTAGGCTGATGACATCTGTCAGCTCCCTGGCTTGATCATTTTTGTAAAGTGCTGATGAACAATGGAGATGATTACTACAGAGCTGGGCTGTGGTTTACTTTAACTTCCAACCTTCCTTCCCTAATTACTGTTTTGTCAAACCTCAAGAAGAACTTCAATCAGAGGTCATCCTCCATTCACTTAGAGGTTTGTTGGATGGCTCCAAGGTTTGGCCAAGCTCACTTACAAAAGTGTGTCCATACACTTGGCTCTAAAATCTGGCCTTTAATCAGCAGAACACAAGGCTTCCCTTTGATTTCCTTTTCTTCATGTGGACCTTCAGGTGGCTCCTCCTTTTCTCACATTTACCAGTCAAATGTCTCTCGGAGCTGTCTCATATCTTCTTTGAGCATACTAGGTATGTAAGTTGGGGTGGGATGTAATATGTATCTGTTTCTTCTTAGGAGAATAAGTGATTCTGGGTGTTACACCCACTATTTCAGAGCCTCTTGATATTGACATTAGCCTAGCCCCACTGGGAGCTGTGCCCTGTTGCTGGACACCTATAAGGAACTCCAGGGGCTTGGTTTGGTAAGGGGTCACATCTTCCCAAGGTGTGCAGTGTATTAGGGTTTTTAAAGACATAGTCCTTTTCCTCCTTCCTTCCTTCCTTCCTTCCTTTCTTTATCTCATTTCTAATGCCAACCAAGCACAAACTTACATGACCAGTGTTACGGGATCAATTTCTAAAACATGAGAGGAATGCTGGACCATGGGGAAATACTTAAATAATAGGTACTCTGGAAATGTAAAGCATCGTTTGATCATTTTTAAAAAGATTTCTCTAGAATAGGGCCCTCAGATGAAAAGAGGGTTTCTCAGCCTGTATACAAAGTATTCTGTGGAAGGAAAGCTGCAAACTAAAAATCTAAAGCCTGGGGTGCCGGTCCTGGCTCTGTTTCTAACTAGAATAAAACTCCGGCTTTATACTGTGGTATTACTACATTTTTTAAACCATTAGCCACATTCTTATGAAACAAGGTCATAGAAGTAATATATTTACAGATTGTACATAGGTTAAATTATTAGCAGTGCTCATTTTATTCTCTAAAGCTACATTTAGGTCAGATTTTTCCTCCAGGAGATATTATTCAGCAGGTACTCATTGAGTCCCAGTCATGTGCTGGGAAGCGTGCTACGTGCTAGGGACTGCTCGATGAAGAGATACGAGCAATCGGCTCCGAATATAGAAAGAGAGTCAGATGTGGGGACAGTTAACTGCAGTACTGTGAGAGGCAGTACCAAGGAAGGATGTGCATCAGGGGCAGAGGTGAGCCACTGCCCAGGGAAGTTTCATCAAGAAGCAATGCCCAGGGGGTGGAGGGATAAATTAGGAGTTCAGGATTTGCAGATACTAGTATATATAAAACAGATAGACAACAAGGTCCTCCTGTACAGCACAGGAAACTATAGTCAAAACCTTGTCACAGCCTATAATGAAAAGGAATATATATATGTATAACCAAACCACTCGGCTACAGGAAACTAACACAACATTGTAAACGGACTGTAATTCAGTTTTTAAAAAAAGAAGCAATGCCCAATCTGGGCCTTGAAGGATGAATAAGGGTTTTCAGAGCTGATTTCAGAAACAGCACCACGAGCTTGGCAAACCGTGCATAGCTTAGTACAGTTAGCTTCTAGATTCCAAGGCAGCAGGAGAGTCGGAGATGATGGAGAGGTGGAGAGGACCCAGATCGGGGCGGGCTTTGCATATTTCTTAATTTATTGACTAGCTCTGTGACCGCAGGTGAGGCAAAGTTACTGAACCGCAGGTGCTTCATCTGTGTAATGTCAGGTGTGATTGCTCCCCTTCAAGGTTGTCGTACTGATTGGATTTTCACATGAGATAATGGATATGAAAGGACTCCTTTATATATGCAGCCGAGGTTAAGATCATACCTCAAATGTGCCAGTGAACCTCTGTACCCAGATCGTTGCTGTGCCTGCCGGACAACTCGTTCTCCTCCTCACCTGTGCTAGGAGCTCTGGAAGGCTTACAGCTCACGTTTAATTTGTCAAGATACACTGACTTAGGCTAAGTAATATGATTGTTTGTCCGAGCTGGGACATAATACGTTGATATGTTTTCTCTGTAGCCTCACTCTGACCTGAGTCTGGGTCCCTTCCCACTGTGCTCTGCTGCCTCTCTACATATCCAGTTGAGCTATACAAAATTGCTCATTTTGTATAGCCATTTTTGACCTGAAGAAAACATGGTTTCCTGTGGTTTAACCTAATAGAAGGATGTGCCCAGCTGGCCAGCTTGCTGCCCAGATGCCCCTCCCTCCATGACCTCTGCCGGTGGAGAAGGCTCTCTTCCCACTCAGATCCCTGCAAACTTGGGTTTAGAGAAACTCAGACTTTTCCAAAACTTCCGCATACATTATCACGTTTGATCCTCATAACAGTCTCAAAAGATAGGGAAGAATGTCTGAAAGAAAAGTTTCATTAAGAGTGCACCAAATAAGAGTGCCTGCCTAACATGCACGAGGTCCTGGGTTCAATCCCTAGAACCTCCATTAAAAATAAATAAACAAACCTAATTACCTCCCCCACCAAAAAAGAAAAAAAGATATAACCAAATAAATATTTTGGAAATGAGTGTAAGTTGTAATTGTAATCAGAAGCGTGAATAAGAAATAAATGAGACTAAGCACAGATTATGCACCTGGATGTGGCGCTTACCTAGTCAGTCACTGGCTCTCCAGAATACTGAGGACCACGACCCTCTTGCTGCCTCATCTCACCCATTAGTCTGGTGGGTGGAGCTGGAATTCACAGCATCTGTGTCTTCTAGCTAATGATAAATCATGACTCCATTGTGGGCAATTTATTATTTTTTTCACATAAACATACATATATTTGTTTTCATATTTTTTACCATAAATTCCTATAAGATATTGAATACAGTTCCCTGTGCTATATAATATAAACTTGTTGTTTATCTATTTTATATATATTAGTTAATACCTGAAAATCTCGAACTCCCAATTTATTCCTTTCCCACTTCCCCTGCTGCTAACCATAAGTTCGTTTCCATGTCTGTTTCTGTTTTATAAATAAGTTTGTCTTTTTTTTTTTAGGTTCTGCATATAAGTGATATCATATGGTATTTTTCTCTTTCTGGCTTACTTCACTTAGAATGACATTCCCCAGGTCAATCCATGTTGCTGCAAATTACACTATTTTATTCTTTTTTATGGCCGAGTTGTATTCCATTGTATAAAATATATCATAGGTCTTTATCCAGTCATCTGGAATTGACATTTAGGTTATTTCCATGTCTTGGCCATTGTATATAGTGCTGCTATGAACACTGGGGTGCATGTATCTTTTTGAATTAAGGTTCCCTCTGGATATATGCCCAGGAGTAGGATTGCTGGATCATATGGTAAGTCTATTTTTAGTTTTTTGAGGAATCTCCATGTTGTTTTTCATCATGACTGCATCAAACGACATTCCCACCTAGCAGTGTAGGAGGGTTCCCTTTTCTCCACACCCTCTCCAGCATTTATTTGTGGACTTTTGAATGATGGCCATTCTGACTAGTGTGAGGTGATACCTCATTGTAGTTTTGACTTGCATTTCTCTGATAAATAGCAATACTGAGCATTTTTTCATGTGTCTATTGGCCATTTGTATGTCTTCAATAGAGAATTGCTTGTTTAGGTCTTCTGCCCATTTTTTGATTGGGTTGTTTGGTTTTTTGTTATTAAGTTGTATGAGCTGTTTATATATTCTGGAAATTAAGCTCTTGTCAGTCTCATCTTTTTGCAAATATTTTCTCCCATTATATAGGTTGTCTTTTTTTTTTCCTTATGCTTTCCTTTGCTGTGCAAAAGCTTATAAGCTTGATTAGGTCCCATTTGTTAATTTTTGCTTTTATTTCTATTGCCTGGGTAGACTGCGCTAGGAGATCATTGCTGAGATTTATGTCAGAGAATGTTTTTCCTACGTTTTCTTCTAAGAGGTTTATAGCGTCTTGTCTTATGTGTAAGTCTTCAAGCCATTTTTAGTTTATTTTTGTGTATGGTGTGAGATAGTGTTCTAACTTCATTGATTTACATGCAGCTGTCCAGTTTTGGGCAATTTATTTAAACTGCTAGATTGCTTAGGGAACAGAGAGCCCTGGCATCCTGGCCCCAGAGCACAGTAATCAAGTAGATTTACCCCTCCAGTGGGGAAGCAAAAGAAAACAGAGTGAGATAAAAATGGAGAAAAAGATTCTTTAGTTCAGTACATGAAATGACCCAGTTACTTTGTCTGCATCTGTCTAGATTGTTTCCAAAAATGAGGATGATTATCTGATCTCCAAATAGGAAGTTTCTCCCTTACATTTTGTTACATTGCATTACATTACATTACATTGTGTTACATTCTCTGGAAAGAAGAGTATGGTCCGCATCCTCCCTGAATCCTCTACACTCTGAAGAAGTAAGAATGCACATGGTTTCTCCCTTCCAGTTAAACCGCATGGAACCCCAACTCCCAGACAGAAATGCCCACTGCATGTGATCATGCAATTAGTGTATTTCTACTTCCCTACTAGTTGTAAACTTATGCTAATACAATCTTTTTAATTATGATTATTATTATTACTCTCTCAAGTTTTGCTTTGAGAGTTTTTACGTTATTTTATTTTGTGTCAAAAGCAACATATGGTGCCTCTACTGAGGCTTATAAAAGAATGTAAGAAAAACTTGTGTTCTTTATTTTTTTGCACTGCTTCCACTGAGTTTATATTGAAAAACTCTACTTTAAAAAGGAAGAAAAGGGTATGGAAACTTGTATTGTTATCCATAGCTGTAATATGCTGGGTTTGTTTTCTTCAAAATGGAGACGCAAATACATCATCAAGACAGTTTGGGGACATCTCCAAAATATCCCAAACACCTCTTTTTAAACCACACAAAATCTGCCACCCACTGCTGCCCCCACCTGCCCACCTGGTGAGGGCAAAGAGCTGTCCCTCCCCTACCTGACCCCACATTTCCAAAGATTGCAGAAGTGGATTTAGAAACATTGCAGGGGAGATAGCATTGCCGTAGCTTAAGAGGACACACTACAAGAGAAATGACTACAGGTATCTTATCTGTTTGCTCTGGGTTCCCACCCACCTGTTTCTGGGAAACCAGCTGGGAGTTTTCACAAAACAGCCCGTTGTTCCTCAAGAAGAAAATGGACGGGAACCTTTGGGGTTGGAAACTCCCAGAGGAGTCAGCTCTCCTTCCCAGCCTGGGGATGTGAATAGCCACTGAGGCCCTGAAGGGAGAGAATCAGGCAGGCCAAGGAATCACTGAACAGAAGTGAATGACACCAAAGAACTGGGAGTGGAATAATAAATATCCTTGTGCTGAAAGGGGATGTGGCCTATGTCACCTAACAGAGCACATTTTTGAAATTGCTACCCACAACTCCAAGATCAAAGGGAGACAGCTAGGGGAAAGAAAACAGAGATCCATCTGATAGACAATTTGACTTTTTCTCTTACCCAATTTGCTAATTCTTCTATCTCAAGTTACATACTTTTCTCTGAATTTATAACTATTGAAGAAGAAACATTATTTTATAATCTGTAGACATGCAGCTGGAGTTCTGCACATCGAGCCAGAAGTCAGAGTAGCACATTTCCTCACCATAAGGCACTATGAACACTTTCCAATTGACTAATGACATTAACTGACACTGAGTGACAACTGTTACTCATGAGTACTGTTTCCAAATGCATGATGAATAGGTGCTTATGGAATTCAAATACATTATCAAGTTATATTATGCTAGTAGTTGTGGAAGCTAAATGCTTATGACAATAAAGCTATTTGATAATGGCATGGAGTAGTAGAAAACATAAGGATATATATTATTACATTTTCATTGGGTAATTATTAAACATTTAAGATCAAATATCCTATTAAATCTTTTTCCAAGTTTAAGGTCAGAAACCATTTGACACTTGACAATGGCTGCTGCTTTACCATTCAGTATTTTATTTTACCTAACTGAGCATCAGCATTTATTAGATGTGTTTTCAAAATCGTCTTTAGCAGTATATAATCTTTTTTGTTTTAAATTTTTATTTTCAATTTTTAAATTATTGTGTTTTTAGAAGAAGAGATGGTAACTAGAATTAGTAAATAATTTGCATCAAAATTAAATCTTCCTGAATACTGTATTTGGATAAAATACTTGGTATATTTTTTTCTATTTTTTTTCACCTAATGGGATGTAATTGTGAACTATAAATGCATTATGCCCTTTAAATTTGATAAATTAGAAATTCTGCAGTTGGGTGTTTTTCTTCATTATTACTGCAATAGTTGCTTTCTCAGTCATTCCTATTCCAAAATCTACCTTTTTGTACACTCAGACTCTTTCCTCGTCCTACCTGGCCCTGTCAGTGTCTCCTCCCTGACTCTGGTCTCTGCCATCTTCTTTGCCTTCCCTTTTTATCTTTCTATGGCTTCTTTTTTAGGCAGATTATACTGCCTCGCCCAGTGCCTGGCACATACAGATATTTGGTGCATGTTGGTCCTTCTTTGTTCGTCTCTCTGATTATGTTTTCATGCTCTTTTTTTAGAACATTAGGACATCAATTTTGTTCTAGTTTTTTTTTAAGTTGATTCTTCTTTTACATGAAGGAAAATAGGGCACTTAACAATAATAGCTTAAGCTATAAAAGTCACACTCGCCCACACTCCCCTACCTACAAGGCATCTCACACACCATGCTTCATTTCCTTCTGTCCTTAACGCCATTTTACAGAGGAGGGAACAGAGCTGGAGGGACTGGACAAAGGCACTGAGATAATGTGTGAGAAGACAGAGCCTCAGGTCTTCCCTTCTGAACCAGACAACCTGATGCTTCCCCTTCAGAATCCTGCCCAGAAAAAGGGTGACAGTAAGTCAGACTCCACTAAATAGCTCTTGTCCCCAGCTTGTAAACTCTGATTTTTCTCTCCACAGGAAAAATTATTTAAATGTACTTAATATTGTATTCTTCTCGTTTTCCTCAGACTAACTTAGGCAGTGCTCAGGCTACCTTCTAAAATCAATGGGGAGTGTTTGATTATTCAAATTCAAACTTTCTTTCATTCTTTTCCCAAAACACAAAAGAAGTGTGAAACAGAGATTTTTATCAGAGATGCAATAAAATCCTTTAACTTCATTTACACCAGTGGTTCTCGACCAGAGATGAT
Organism: Vicugna pacos; assembly: GCF_048564905.1. Taxonomy (NCBI): domain Eukaryota; kingdom Metazoa; phylum Chordata; class Mammalia; order Artiodactyla; family Camelidae; genus Vicugna; species Vicugna pacos. The sequence continues at coordinate 19,456,842 of NC_132988.1, forward strand.
TCTTCTCCCTGAAGAACATTTGGCAACATCCAGAGATATTTTTTATTGTCACAACTTGGAGGAAGGAGGGACAGCTGGGAGGGACTGCCACTGGTATTTAGTAGGGAGCGAGGCCAGATGCTGAACATCCTACAATGCACAGGACAGCCCCTTATGACAAAGAATTATCCAACCCAAATGTCAGTAGCAATGAGGTTGAACATCCCTGCCCTAGAGTTTAACAAATAATAGTTATGCCAGTTTGCTGTAGGAAAAACAAAGTGTTATCCATTGATAGAAAGATTATACTTATGTTTGAAAATATTCTTTTTTTGACTTCTAGATAGTTTTACACCAGACTTCCACATTGTGATAAAACTAACTCAAACGCTGCTTATTTTCTATTCCGTTACCTGTTTTCCCTTCACTGGCTCCCAAATGTAACTGTCCTCAAAGTTTAATTCTCTGTCTTTTCAACAGTTACTCTCTCTTGAAGTACATACATAGCATCAGCTACACAATGTCCTTGACTTATGTAAATTGAATTTTCATACAATCCAGAATCTTTACTCTTATTCATTACACCTTAAACCACCTCTCATACATGGAATGTAGCTGCTAATGCATCAGCTGGCTGCCTGCTGATGAAGGGGGATAGGGGCAGGGAGGGGGCATGGGGGGAGATGTGCCTGTGCAGTGATCCCGGCTAAAGCCTGTGGGGGGCACAGCCAAGGCCGAAGCAGCACTCTCTGGCCTCCACCTGGAGAGGGCGCAGTCACAGTCTTCACCCCTTTTCCCCCTCAGTGTTCCCTGACTTCAGAAAAGCCAGGCATCCTTGCTCAGGAGGCACCGTCATTTCCTCGTTGTAACGTGGGTGGTCAGTGGCAGAGCCAGATCTGGGGCCATCTATCTCCAGAGACCATGCTCTTAACCATTCGATGACAAATTAGCTACATTTGGGGTGGGAACGTGTTTCTGTCTTTATTTCTGAGCCTTTTTTATTATGCATGTTTTGATTCAGAGGATCTGAACTGTGAAAGATTCTGCCCAGTTTCCTTGTGAAGTTTTTAAGTTGCATTGATCCACGACTCATCACAGTGGCGGCTCAGAGTCAGACACAGAGCCCTGGTCAGAAGTCACAGAACTGGGGTCTGGTCAGGGCCACCACTACCCTGTGTGGACCTGGTCAGGGTACTTCAACAGCCCAAAATGGCTCATCTAGTTATACAGAGAGACTACTATTTGCTCTACTCTGTAGTGTGATTGTCAGAATAGAATAAAGAGGATGGGAAAGAAGTTTGAAAAAGACACAAAAGAAAAAGTAAACATACAGTATAATTTTGACTCAGGATTTCAAAATTCAAAGGACTATATACATGAAGAATTAAAGTGGTTTCAAACTGGAAACAAGACCAATCTCATTTCTAATTGCATAGAAGGATTTCTAGGATATTTGTTTTACATTTTTCTGTATTAGGATATCAACAATAATATTAATTATGTGATCTATAAAGAGAGAGAGAAGACAGATGGAGAGTAAACATGAAGTTTGAAATTTGCACCCATCAGTGAGGTCCTGGTATGCCAAATGAGCATGACTGGTGACGTAATGAAATTATAATTTTAGTTGTATGTCCTTTTAACATTTATTCAATGGTGGTGGTTGGGAGGAAGGACTTGGGCAGGTTACATAACTTTTCTGACGAGTCTCAGATAAAAACATCTTACAGTCATATTAAATCAAAAACACAGTGTCAATCTGGTCACTGGAATTCCCAAGGAATAACCAAATCTCAGAACTTGTTCTGTGTTAAGCCTTCTCTATAGCTATGGACCAGAACTTTTGATATGGAGGTGGGGAGGGGCAGAAAGGAAGCAGGGGTGGGGGGAGGAGGGACAGGGACCAACTTCTGCTCTGTCCATGCCCGTGGTTCTTCCAGCCTCCTAGCAAGGCTTTGCCCTTTCAGGGTTGACCCCAGAGAGTGAAGGGATGGGGGATAGAGCACAGTCTGGTATGGGAAGTGTCATTGCCATCGGATGCCAGGGCACCTGGGTGGCAGCTATTTAAAGGACACACTTTCTTTAGTTGTTATTTTCATGAGTTCCTTGAAGATTCCTGTTGCTGGAGCTCCCTCACCTGCAGTCCTTTTTCTCTTTCCTCCTTTCCAGCCTGTGGAATCTGGAGGTCAGTGTCCAGCTTCCTTTCTGCTGAGATTCCATTGCCTTCTTCATCGGCCCTATTGGGAGGATGACCACCTCTGGTCCACACACCTGCTTTCTTTCTCCTCCTCTCTGGGATGCTTTTCCCCCCAGTACTTTCCAAATGTAGCCCTGTCTACTCTCTCTCCCTGCCTAGATCACTTAAGATTTTTCAGGAACGCCTTAGTCATGTATGCAGCAGGACATGTCAGCTCTCCAAGAGGTTCACTGAAGCCCACTCCCACCAGGCTGGGGATGAAGATGGCAGGCCCACCTGATGCCCACAGCCTTCTCGGGTGGTGGCAGAGATTGCCCCCAGTGCGCCAGCTTTTCCTAAATTACTCACCTCACAAATCCTCCTTTCTTGCCACACTCTGCCCCCTTTGGATAAGCTTGATCTGACGTAGGGGTTCAGTAGTAGTGGAACCGGTCAGGAAAGCTTTCTGCTGTAAGCTTTGCACACAATGATCTGTCCTGGGCTCACTCTGGTGTCTGATATCTATTACATTGGCCTATCTGAAACTGAGTCAGAGTCCTATATGAACATCCTTTTACGAGTGGCTCTTTGCAGCTTCAAGCACGCCCAGCTCTGCTCTTTCTTCCAATTTGTTCATAGTACACAGCCCCAGTAAGGGGCCAGGTTGACCGTCAGCAGAGGCCTTATTTTAAAAAACCCTTGGTTTCAGAAGCAAAGTACAAACCCCAGTCACTCATTTTATCCATCTTTTTTATCCCCGTCAATTATAGGAGGAAATGAGCGAACAAATCAACGTTTCCGTCTCTACTGGGCTTGGATCGCTTTGGAGAGAGAGTACTACATCGTGGATGAGGACTCCATGGTCTTGGAAGTGACCCTCACACGCAGAGGGTATCTCGGAGAAACATCTTTTATCAGTAAGTAACTGGACGGGTTGTTGGCAAAAGGTAACGGAAACATGAAATTTAGGCTTAAAGATTACTGTAAGAGAATGGATTGAAACAGAATCAAAAATGGATTGGAGAAAACTTCTGAAAAAAATGTGTGTGAAATTTTGCCATGGTTTTCATGCCATGTGAATTACAGGCTTATATACAGCAATTTTTTATCCTCTGTCTCTATTTTCCCCTTTCTTTTTCTTTTCAACTCAAAGGACTACAGGAAAATTAAAACATTTCATAGCCATCACTCAGTTTCTTTCAAAATTGCTTTTAAGCGTATAACACATTATTGTGCTTATTTCTAGCTGTTTCTTTTGAAAAATTATTTGAGTACATGACCTATTATTGTGTTATTTGCAGCTCTTTCTTTTGATAATGTGTAATTTTTTTAACCCTGCTATTAGGTTATAAATTCCTCCAAGATATGAACAGTGGGAAATGTTTCTATGTTCTACAAAAAACTGTGCATCTTTGGGGTAAACAGATACGTAATGCCTACATAATACATCTCATTCGCATCTTTAATAATCAGTGATAATTGCTCTAATAATGCATTTCATTTCTATAACATTTTTAGCTGCCAGAACTCATCATTTTGCCATTATTTTCATAATCTGTTGTGAAGACAGATAGCAGCGTGTTATCTTCATTTTACAAATGAGCATTTTGAGTTTATCAGATATTTGGGGTCCAGAGTCCTGCCAACTTATCAGGGCTGTTGGAGAGAAGCCAGGAAAGAGATGGCTGGGAACAGACAATCAAGGAAAGGCATGCTTTTCCCCATCTCCTCTCCAGGCTCAGGGCCTCTGAGTCAGGACTGTTCCCCTAGGAGAAGAGGCCAGCCAGAGAACACCCTGATTCCCACGCGGCCCTCAGCCTCCATCTACCCGCAGGTCACTTTATCAACACACAGTGGAACTTGCTGTCAGGAACTTCAGCTGAAACATGGCCTCTTTCTTCTTGGGAGGTTCTGTGTCCACGATTCTTTATCTTGGGAATTTCTCATGGGCAAAGATTTGGGTTATTATGTTGAGTATTTTCATATACTGCCTGGCTCAGGGAAAAAAACTGTCTCTCTGCCCAGAACCGTCTGGATGCTTGTAGAGTAACTAACCTCCTCAGGGAGGTGGCCCCGGACCTCCTCATCTGAGCCAGCACCCCCGTGTGCCCTCTCCCCGTGCCCCGCTTTATTGTTTCTCCATGGCATTCGCCATCCCTGATACGCATCATATGTCCGTCTGTCCACTGCCTGTCTTCCTCGGTAGATTTCCAGCTCCATAAGGGCAGGAAATACATCCTGGGTCATGGCCAACCCCCCAAAACAGCGTGGGGCATATTATAGTCAAGCAATATTTATTGTTATGTGAACTACAGTCAGCTCTTTCATTCTATAAAATATTACTTAAAACCACAGCAACATCGCAGTATCTACAAAATACCTTACTCAGTGCTCCGGGAAGCCCTCCCTCCCGCCTCTCCCCAGCCCATGCCGGGGTTAGTAGTCCAAGCACAGGATCTAGGAGAAAACAAGACAAGACAGAACAACTGTGGGATTTGGACTCTTGCTCAGATATGTACTCTGGTTTTTGTGACACACTAATGACCTTCAATTTCCTCATCTGTAAAGTATCCATCTCAAGATTTATTTGTGGATTAAATGTGATAACGAGTATAAATCAAATCTAGCCGAGTCCCTAGCACACAATGAATACTCAATAAATGTGAACGACCACTAGTATTTCACTGCTCTCATCCAACAGAACTGAAATCACCTGTTTCTCTCCCCCAAAGACTTGCAAACCCCTCAGGGGTAGTGGTGGCTGTACCTAGTCCAGCATTACAGCCTCAGCACCTCGCGCAGAGCCGGTAGTCACCAAAAATTAATGGCCACTTGCCTGCACAATTTATATACCAGTGCCACCTAGCTCTACTTAAACTGTTGCCGAGCACTGTGGGAAACAATATGGAGGGTTCTCAAAAAACTAAAACTAGAACTACCATATGACCCAGCGATTGCACCCCTGGGTATATGTCTGAGAAAACAAAGACACTAATTAGAAAAGACACATGCACCCCAATGTTCATAGCAGCGTTGTTAATAATTGCCAAGGTACATAAGCAACTTAAGTGTCCATCAACAGATGAATGGATAAAGAAGATGCCATATATATATTATATATATACATATACACATATGCATACACACAAGGGAACATTAGTCACAAAAAAGAATGAAAGTTTGCCATTTGCAGCAACATGGACATCACACTAAGTGAAGTAAGTCAGAGAAAGACAAATACTGTATAATATCACTTACATGGAGAATCTAAAAAATACAACAAACTAGTAAATATAACAAAAAAGCAGCAGACTCACAGATACAGAGAACAAACTAGTGGTGATCAGCAAGGAGAGGGGAGGGGGGAAGGGCACGGTAGGGGAAGGGGATTAAGAGATACAAGCTATTAGGTACAAAATAAGCTACAAGGATATACTGTACAACATGGGGAATTTAGCAAATATTTTATAATCACTATAAATGGAGTATAACATTTAAAAATTGCGAATCACTATATTGTACACCTGTAACAGCTACTATGCTTCAATTTTAAAAATAAATAAATAACTGTGGCTGAGGACACACCTTCCTCTTCCTTATCTTTTCCATGTCAACAGGGAGGCTCTTCCAAATTGAACATCCATTCTCAGTTGCCAAACTAGTATTAAGGCTTTCTTCAGCAGTTTTGAAAAGTCAATGCTAGCTCTTCTATCCTGGAAATTATTTTCATGCTTTAGAGCTTTGGGCATCTTTTACATGATGTCAGATTCTCTAAGAATGAGACCAGAAATGGCACAAGGGGCTCTGAATCTCATTTTATATAAAGCCTTTCACAATAGCTGGTGTCAGGCCATAATAGTTGATTTCACACATTCAAACAACTGCAGAGTCTAAACCTTATAATGAAACCCGGGTATCCATGCTCCGTTAGGTGTTCATTGGGATGATAAATCAAAACCAAACAATACTAGAATGCTGAACACTCCCTGAAGAGGGGAGGATTGGTTCAGTTTTGATGGGCTAGTACCTTCCACCCTTGTATCTCACACTGGGTATTTTTAACACTGTTTCGTTGTTGTTCAGTTCCTTCAGTACATTGCTGCTTCCTATTTCCTAACAGTATTCAAATCTATACCCATCTGTCTGTTCCCACCAACGGTGTCTTATTTGTCTGGAAAATTACTAACAATCTCTCACCATCAAAAATCAGTAAACACATTTTTAAAAAATCAAGCCACTGTGACTAAAGATCTGCATGAGGAAAATACCCTAGAATTATTCTTCCAGAGGCTGCAGAAATTGAAATGATCAGATACAAAATATTTACTCAAAAAATACTTACTGACTCCCTACTCCATGCCAGGCACCGTTGTAATCACTCAGAGTCCATCAGTGAACCAAACAGCCAAAGGTCTCTGCCTCCATGGGGTTTGCATTCTAGCATCTTCTCCCTTAGGCTCTGAGCTTTCTGGAGCTGGAACAGTTTCTTACTCACCTCTGAATCCCGAGCACCTGGCAGAGCTTGGCACATCAAATGCCCTCAGTGAACATTTGAAGAGTTCTCTGTCCTCTCTCTTCTGTCACTCCTCCTTCCCCGCTTTCCTCTCACTTTCATGCCCCTCTGCTTAGATACATTGTCTAAGCCAAAAGTAGAGTTTATAACTCTAATTCAAAAAGATGCATGTACTCCAATGTTCATCACAACACTTTTTAAAGCAGCCAAGACATAGAAACAACACAATAGATGATTGGCTTAAGAAGCTGTGGTGTGTGTGTGTGTGTGTGTGTGTGTGTGTGTGTGTGTGTATATATATATATATATATATATATATATATATATATATAATGGAATATTACTCAGCCATAAAAAAGAATGAAATAATGCCATTTGTAGCAACATGGGTAGAACTAGGGAATATTATACTTAATGGAGTAAGTCAGACAGAGAAAGACAAATATTATATGATATCACTTATATGTAGAATATAAAAAAATAGCACAAATGTGTCTATATACAAAACAGAAACAGATTCACAGACATAGAAAACAAACTTATGGTTATCCAAGGGGACAGTGTTGGGTGGGATAAATTAGGAGTAAGGGATTAACAGATACAAACTACTATATATAAAATAGATAAACAATAAGGATTTACTGCATAACAAAGGGAACTGTATTCAATATCTTATAATAGCCTATAATGGAAAATAATTGAATTATATATATTTATTTATATAGAAAGTTATTTATATATATAAAAAAACTGAATCATTTTGCTGTACACCTGAAGCTAACACAATATTGTAAATCAGCTGTACTTCAATTGAAAAACAAAGCTTATAAGTATCTTCTGGGAACATTAAAAGAAGCAATTTCTGTGTTATTTGCTTTTCATCAACAATAGAATCCACTGTGAAGGAACATCTCTTCTTCAGTCACTTGGCTTTATATTTATAGTCCCTGATTTTTGTTTAGGCATTGTAACCAAAGAAGAAACTGCAAAAGAAGGTAAAGATTTTAAACAAAAGGCTGAGACACGGGTACAATTCAATCCTGGACAGACTACAGCCACGTGGAGAGTGAGAATTCTATCTGACAAGGAATACGAAGCTTCAGAGACCTTCCAGATCATTCTGACGAACCCTATCTTGGCTGCACTGGAGTTTCCAGAAATGGCAACTGTTGAAATTGTGGACCCTGAAGATGGTATGTGGCTCCTATTGATATGATCTATTAACCAGGATGGGCTCCGGGTCCATTTCAGGCCTTTTTAGCTCCCCCAGGCTCCATAAGCCACTGGACATGTTCATACCATTCAAGATTTAAAGCTAGGTAAATCATCTCAAGGCAGTAATTCTTCCTTTGTTTGTAGGGTTTTTGAAAAGGGATATAGAAAATTGAAATAGACAGGACTTTGCCAACCTTCCTTTAACAAATGCCTAAGTCCTCCTCGTTAGTTCTCCGCACACTCTATATGGCGCAGCTTTGCCCCCAAGTGGGCTCATTCCAGGCCCACCATCTTCTCACAGTTTTCTGGAAGCTCCCCACCAGATCAGGTGGGGACCTCGTATATCCCTTGCCCTAGATGTGGCCTCTGAGAACCAGCCAACTCATTAATTTTAGCATGTGTTCCACAAAGTTCTGTTAGAGTTGTGCATCATATTCTTGAATTCATCAGTTCATTCCACTCACTGATTGGTTCATTCATTCAGCAAATTTCTCCTCAGGGAAATTAAAAAGGGGAAAAAAAAAAGAAACTTTAGCCAGTGATTGTGCTATGTGCTCCCCCTTTTTGGGAAAGTAGAACAATAGTCCTTTAAAGAAGATTTTAGCATTCTTATATGAATTTTAATTAGACACATTAATTATCAAGATAGTTGAAGTGATTCAAGTATTGCCCAGAAGTACATGACTTCACTCTCAGGAAGTCTTAGGAAAATGCCACAAGGATCTACAAAGAATCCTCTGTATTAACGTGCCCCAAACTGCATAACAGAAGCTGTAATATAATAGAATTTCTACAGCAGAATTAGAAAACTTTACATGGCCCAAATAAGCCTAAGAAACTTTTCAAGTAACTCCCCTGTTTTGAAGCATCATAATTCACATTGCCTACAAGGTTTCTGAGAAACCTTCCTATAAAGAAACCTGTTTAACTTTATTTAACCAGTTTTCCCAAACTAGACTATAGACCTTTTTTTTTTTTTAATTTGTTGTCCCCAGAGAATATCCTTTAAAATCTCTGAGTTCTAGTTTTCTTGAAACACAATTTGAGAAATACTGTTCTATGGGTCTTGCTCTCCAGCAGACAAAAATAGAAAACACAGCCCACACCACCCAACGAACTAGGTATCTGATCCATTTTGTTGATAACAACACTTAGACCCACGAATCCATCAGGAAAGCCAAATGTGAGGGCACATGGCAAAAACAGTAAGAGTTCTGAGGTAAGAAAGTAGAGAGATCACCATCATTCTAAGCAGTGAAGCTTTTTGGATTTGAGGCAGGATTTGAGCTAGTCTTGAAGAATACAATGGGCTTTGGATGTGTAGTTAGATGCAAACAGATCTTCCAGAATGAGAAAATAGAGCATGTGACTGAATAACTTCATCCTAATGTATCTATTTTTATAGCAAGACAGTAATAACTTTAATTTACTTTTAGCTTCTTCCCCGATGACAACCTTTTGAATCGAGAGATGTGCAGACAGTAGACTACCATAGCTAAGTAAAGTGCCAGAAAGAAAATTATCACTGGTCTTCCTCCTCTGTAACTTGGGGCCGGTATTTTCCTAGAGACTGAGAGCAGTACTTGTTGGAACCAATTTAGGCAGGAAAAGAAAGAAGAAAAAGATTTAACATATGATAACTAGATAATTCAACGTTGAATTTGAGTTATCACTTAGTAATAGTTCCAAAAGAAGAAAGGATGGCCTCCTACAATACTTTTCCTTCTTGCTCCCATCACCAAGAGGAGGAATCTTTGTGTATAGATGATGTGGAGGAGAGCTCTGAGAGTCTCCACTTGACTGAGTAGGAACAACCTACCTCAAAATTTTATTTTTTAAACCAACACATATATTTTAACTACAGAATGCATGCTTAATGAAAAGCCTTGGAAAACACTGAAAAGTCCAAAGAAAAATAGTGCATGTAATTCCATCAACAAGAGATGACCAGTATTCCTATTCATATTTTAGTGACTGCTCTGATGATGTATATGTGTACAGTTATCCAAACTGCATAGCAGAGAACAGTAATATAACAGAAGTACATACACACACACACACGTAAATGTCAGTGGGAATATCATTTTAAGAATTAAGGGCAGGATGACTATCTTATTTTTCTCAGCATATTAAGTAGTCAGCCCTGTATCTCACACACGGTATCTGCTCAATAAATGTTGAATCAAATGTTTCTTGAATAAAGCAGGAAAAAATATTTTTATGGTAATGAATTAGATTATCTGATTGTTAAAAGCATTAAAAAAGCACTAAAAGTGAAAGAAGGGCAGAAATCTGTGAACTTCATTTAGAAGACCTAAAATGTGACCTCAAAAAAAAAAAAAGGCAACAAAATTCTGTGATTTCTCTTTCCATTTTAGTGCTAGATAATCTTTTTAACCTTTCCAAAGGGGTCTCCTAAACTCAATTCCACTGCCTCTCCAGTTCCACTTAATGATAAATATTTCCTATTCTTACTATATTTCATATAGTTAGTCATATTGGAAAATATAGGGGTCAAAGATTATGTGCATTTCTGCTTGGATGAAATACCACCAGTATTGCCAGTCAAATTGAAGTCTTGCTGAAAAATCTTCTTCCATCTTTCCTAGAGTCAACAGTTTATATTCCAGAGGCAGAATACAAAATAGAGGAGGATGTCGGGGAGCTTTTGATTCCTGTAAGACGGTCGGGAGATGCAAGCCAAGAACTCACAGTCATCTGCTCTACACATCAAGGTATGAGGCTTTGCTGGTACTGATATCCAGGAATAGGGTCTTAGTACAGGACCGCGGTGATGCTGGAGGTGGCTGGGTGGTGACCTCTGCTCCTTGACTCCATGCAACACTGTGTGGGTGCCCTAACTGCTCTGAGCTGATCTCCTCCACCAGGGATAAAATTATACTCGAAACTGGAATTCAAAACCTCTGTTGTGACTATCCACAAAATTTTGTGAGGGTCAGATTAGACATTTTATATAAAATAGTGTATATATGCTGGTAGAAAGTATAAATAAGGATTCTTAAATTTTAATAGTCATCATTGCATAAAGGAAACAACATGAAATGGTCTGTATACACCACTCAGTCGCTCTTCTTCGCCTCCCTCCACCCCTCCAACAACTAAAAATCCCCCCCAATCATGGGCCCAGCTGTCCTCACAACTCAAAACAACATCCCATTCTTTCTGACCTTGCCATTCTGTACAGTCAAAATTTAGCTCTCCTGTGTCTACTCATATCTTCTAACTCATTAGAACTATGTAATAGACAAAAATGATGGAACTATATGAAAACCATCCAAATGAGAGCAAGAGTAGGCTATAAAGGAAAACTCCACTCTTCTACACTCACACCAGCATCTCACTTCTGACAGCAGACCTGTGCAGGTTTCCCCCACACTAAGCAATTCTCCAGTTCCTGCAGATACCCCACTAGATGTCCTGAAACTGTTCAACTCTGACACGATCTACCTGGAGATAACACAGAGCCCACATGTTACGGGCTCTGTCCCACAAGACTGCCCCCACTTCAGATGCCCATAGCAAGTACAGGTTGTCACCTGTGCTTCTGATCAACAGGGTGTAAACTGGAGGTTCCCACCACCCCCTCTTTGGATTCGATAATTTTCTAAAACAGCTAACATGATTTGGGAAAACAGTTTACTTACTAGATTACAAGTCTATTACAAAGGATACAACCCAGGAACAGCCAGATGAAAGAGATGTGTAAGCTAAGGTCTGTTGGAAGGGACACAGAACTGCCATGCTCTCTCTGGGCACTCATCCTCCCGGCACCTCCATGTGTGCAGCAACCTGGAAGCTCTCTGAGCTCCTTTGGCTAGAATTTTTTTTTTATGGAGGCTTCATTACAGAGGCATGATTGATGAATTCTTGGCCTTTGGTGATTAACTCAACTTCCAGCCCCTCTCCTCTCCCTGGAGGCTAGGGAGTGGGGCTAAAAATTCCTACCCTTTAATCACCTGGTTGGTTTCCTTGGCAACCAGTCCCTATCCCGAGGCTCTCCAGGAGCCCCAGCACAGTCATCTCATTAGCATACAAAACAACCCATCACTTTAAAGTCTCTAAGGGTTTTAGGAGCTGTGCGCCAGGAAATGGAGATGACCATATGTGTGTTACTTATGTCCAAGGCTAATTTATTCAGAGCTCATGGTAGCAGGAGGGTCAGCCACCATCTCTAGCATTCAGCAGAGACTCAAAGGCAGGCAGAGGAGTGAAAAGCTTTATAGTGCAAAAAAAGGGGAGTCTTCAAGATAAACCCTGATTGGAGGCTGTCAGCTTGGGAAGCTGGACGCACCCTGTGTAACTGATTAGGGGAGCATGTTTGGCTTTCTCTAGTTGGTCCTAAATTGGAAGCTGGGGCAGAAATTAGAGGAACTGGGAATTGTGAAGTCCCGACCAATTGGGGCCGATTGTTAACAGCAGTTGTGGTTTGACTTCCTACACTAGTTGCTGCAGATTGCAGGTCAGAGTTCTACTTCTATACATGGTCTTTTATTCATACTCTTCTTTCGTATATCCAGTCTGTTGAAATCTCTGCTCACACTTGCTAAACATCTGACAATGCACAACCCCCACAGTAAAAAATTATCTATTCAACATATCAACTTCAGGGGTGGGTATAGCTCAGTGGTAGAGTGCATGCTTAGTGTGCACGAGTCCTGGGTTCCATCCCCAGTGCCTCTGTTACCCCAAAAGGGGAAGGCCTCGGTTCTCATCTTGCCAGAGAAGAGAAGAATTCAGATGGGAGACAAAAGCATTGTGTAGTTTAAAATTTTTAAGATTTTATTAGCAAAGCAAAAGTATACGTCCAAGAGCGGAAGGCAGGCTGATCCAAGAGAGGATAGCAGCTCCGGTCTTTGTCACTCTGTCTTATACCCTCCCTTAGGGACGATCTCTTAATTGATTGATGGCTCTTGCCCCTGGAGTGCTTAGTCATGCCCAGCCCCCTTACCCATCATGCACACAGGAAAATCCACGGTGGGGGGGGAGTGTTCCTAAGCCACAGTGCTAATTACATTACAGTGAGTATTGGTTCATGTCCAGTTAGGTCCTTGTCACTACCATGCAGTTGCAGCCATCTGGTCCCAACTGGTTTCTTGCTGGCACTCATCCAGAGAAAGTAAAGCCCCTTATGCTGAAGACGGGCATATCACCATCTTCCAGACCATCCTCCCTGTCCTCCACCTTATCAGCCCAGTGCGCCCACTTATCTAACTACCTAACACCTTCATTTGAAAAACAGAAAAAAAGAAAATATAAGCCAATTTTTAAAAAACAAAAAAATCTCAAAATATCAGTAGTGCCAAAGTTGAGAAGAGGAAAAAGAATAAATTCTCCTCTGCCTCAGAGGACAGGCAGTATGCACACAACTTATTCTGAGATACTCGAAACCAGCTACAAGGACAAGGCTTTCCAGCACAGCTTCAAGATCTTCCTGTTTGTGTTTGGTTGTATGTTTAGAGTCAGACAGCCCAGTAGCCTGTCCTTTAACTAAGGATCTCTTGAAGGCATCAGATACCGCCAGCTACCTGTAACTTCAGCAGTTCTTAAGTTTTACCGTGGTGTTACCTCATGTGGGAAAAGCAACAAGAAGAAATAACACAGCAAGGCAGTCCTTCAGGTCTTCTTTGTCAGCTGATCCCTGGGAGGACGTGCCAGCACTCTGTTCCAGGTCCACTCGGGGCTCTAGTTGGGGGTCTTACAAAGAATGAGGGTTCACAGGGCAGTGGCTGCAGGTGGGCAGAGCAGCTGTGGGAGGAAGGACCCTCTTCATCTGCCCTAGTGTTCCAGCTGGGCTGCTTCCGGGACTGGTGGCATACTCCCTGTCCACAAGCAGAGCGTCTGGAAGACAATGATTCTAGGTCTCCTAGATGTGAATGGGAGAAATGAAGTGGAAAGTGGCCCAATTTGGAAGATAATGTATAATTAATAAATAGAAAGGGGCCATCCTTCTGCCTCTGGAAAGAGCTACGCTGTGAAAGGACAAGCAGAGGGAACCGGGGAAGAACACAGTGTCTGGCAGTAAACCAGCCAGGATACGGGGATGCCTCCTCCCCAGGAGGCTGAAGCTACACCCCAGCTGAGCTTCCCATAAGGGGTTCAGGTTCAAGGGCTGGTGTTCCCGGAAAGCTCCTGTGTCCCTGGCACACAACTCAGACTCTTTGGCACCTGAGCTTTAACCCTTGATTCCTCACACAAAGGACTATTCTCACACCTGCAATAAAAATAAAGGAGAGAGAGAATATGACGGGGTCAGGGTCCTTCCCTGGAGCACGAAGCCATGGTGTGCACACTCCAATCCTGATTCTCGTACACCTCTGTAGAATTGTAAGACAGAGAGCACTTCTGCAATTTTAATGCACACTCAAGCATCATTATGGCATCTGTCTTAACCTACTCCCCTCAGACAATTAAGTATCTCAGAGGATAAATTCAATTTGGTTATTTAAACTTTTCTGTAAGCCTTGTTAAAACAAATGTCTACCGATTATGCATTTCCATGAATAAAATAAACATGACTCATGTATAAACAGTTGAATGGAAAGCAGACTCGCGCTGTCTACATTAATAGTGATTCACAGATACAACCGTGTAATAATACACTTGCAAGCAGATGAAAGAGGCAGATTTATGTTGTGTTTTCATGGGAATCTCAAGATCCCCAAATGTATTCTCAGACAATGATGTGGAAGTATTGTATTTAAAAAGAAAATATTGGGAGAAGAAGAGCTGAAGGAATAAACTCTCCATCATTGGCTGAGAACTATTGCTCTAAATTGTTTTAATCTCCAGGATATATTGGAGAAGGATGTGCAAATTAGACAGTTTTTGGCCCTGTTTTATTCTCAAGATAATCATCTTTTTCTTTTCAATAGTCACTTTCTCGTTGGGAAATTGCCCGTCTTGGAAAAACAGCCAATGAAGAACAAGACACTAGAACCTAAACCCAATAAAACAGAAACAGTATCGAATCATCCTGTGGGTTTTTTTTTTTTCACCCTGTGGTTTTGGTCAGTGCAAAGTCAGATATGTTGAGGTTTTTAAAACAATCAACTTTATCCAGTTGAAGGGACTGTGGTAAACCACAGCCATGGACCACCCCACGTCTGTGATTAGATTGTTTCTCTGGGTCAAGTTAAGAGGTAGAAAGCAGGTTCCAAGCACATCCAGGCAAAAGACTTTCTCCTTTGCCTAGAAAAAAAGAATCTGTTTTTATTTATTTGGGTATCAGTGTGTTTATAGGTTTTAGAAGTTATACCTTGCATCTCAAAGGGGTTCTTTGGATGATTTAGAAGTCCCTTGACTGAAGGTCTGCCAAGGGTTAATCCTTAGTTTTTTGTTTATCAGAACGTGTCTTCACTTCAACCTCAGTCGTGAAATTCTAGGTGGATAGTTATTTTCTCCCAGCATTTTGGAGTTATTATTCCATTGTCTTCTGCCTCCCATTGTCTTGCTAAAAAGTCTGCTTTTGGTCTAAAAGTCGTCTTCGTTGTGATCTGTCTTTTCTATGCATTTAAGATCCTCTTAAAATTATCTGAATCTGTGAAAGATCTGGGGGCTTTACTTGAAGATGTTTTCCTCCAAGGCAGATTTGCGTGGCTTATCCTGGGATCTGAGAGCAGTGCTGACCCAGAAATACTCCTACTCCCCTGCGTCCCAGGCCAGATCGCAGAGTTTCAGATTCACCTCCCTGACGGTGCCATAGGTCCGTGGCCCAGTCTCCCCTGCAGTGCTAATTCTGAATCCCAGCTTGAGTGGGAATCTCTTCTCTAGCTTTAGTGTTTTGGAGTTTGGGGTTTTAAGGTGTTCTTTTTGGTTTTGCTTGGTTTTGGCCCTTGATGATTTCCCTTACCTCCTGTGAGCACAGAAAAGCCAGAATAATTATTTCTTCTAGATGTTTTGCAGTGGGAGAGCATCTCAGAATACCTAGCCAGCCAAACTGCTGGGAACAGATGTCCCAGACGACTCTAGACAGAAGCTCCCATGCTGCTCCAGCCCTGTTTCTCCCCTCTCCACTTCTCTCCACTCACTCCCGCACCTCCCCCCAGTCATGGACCCCTCTGAGCATGAAATGAACCGTGCCTGGGGCTTCTGACACTGCCTACTCTGACCAGGAGTTTGATGCTATGTTTTTTACAGAAAGGCAATATCTTGTCTTGCTGCCGTATTAAAAATATACATTAAAGGAAATTTGTCTATTTAAAAGAATTTGTAATCGAGTAATACAATAACTAAAGACAACAGGGGGAAGTTAAAAAATGCTCTATTGGGAGATGGAACTTTGACTCCTGGACAAGACACTGGGGTGTTCTCTGCCTCGATTTCCTCATTAATAAAGTATCCTAGCCACCTCATAAAGTTATCAAATGCCATGCTATAGTGATTCAGTCACCCTTTAATGTGGCTTCTTGAGAGATCTTTCTCTCTGACTCAAAGCATCATTTATGATTTTTATAGAGCAAGTGTACTATGTAGCCATAGAGACTGTGCCATAGGCACCCTCTGTAAAGCAACAATTAATTTTTAAAATAATTTCATAGATTCTCAGACTCCCTGTCTGAGATGGGCATGGATGGGGAAGCCTATGCTGTTGTCATCATGGATGGAGTGGTGTGCTGGATCCAGCCAGTACTCCTCATGAGAGTCAGTTGCTTGCATCTCTTCCCAACTCTGGGTTCAGTAACTTCACATTGATAGTGAAACTGGCCATGGTGGGAATATTTACATGACAAAAATCAGCCAAAGCTACAAATCAGGGATTTTGTGTGGCTTTCTGGTTTGTTTCTTAAACATTTAGCAGCATACCACCATGTTAGTCTGAAATGAATTCTTTGGTTCTAACATTAATTTTAGAGAATTAAACCCCTCCTCAGTAAGACGGTTCATCTTGCCCCATAATCTACCCCTGCAAACGACAAGGGATGTAGAGTCAGTGCCTTCTGAGCAAATCCTCAGAAGTCACTTTGGAAATAATTCTCATTTTTAAACAAGCTGTATTTATACAGGCAGCACACACTCATAGATGACAATTTGTATTTGTGTTGATTTATATTAGCAAGAAGAAAGTGGATGTTGGTGTTAGCATGCATATATGCACGTACCATAGCTATAAGCAAAAGAGACCCTTGCTGGACCTAGAGTGTCTGACCTAGGAGCTCACTGTCATACCCCCATTGCTTTTTACTAAGGAGAAGTGTGGTGGGAAACACTTATGATTTTCGAAAATTACTTATTTGGTATATTGAGTTACTGCACAAAATCTTTGTCTCCTGAATCTGGTCTGTCTAAATCTTTTCAATCACTGTGACTACTTTTTATTCTTTGAGCTCTAAACCTGTGCATTGCTACATTTTTAATACTGCAAAGGAGTGCACTGAATTACACTGCTGATGGGATTGTAAGATGGTACAGCTGCTATGGGAAATAGTATAGCAGATCCTCAAAAAATTACAAATAAAATTACCATATGGTCCAACATATATCCCACATCTGGGTATATATCCAAAAGAATTAAAAGCAGGGTCTCAGAGAGATAGTTGCACACATGTTCATAGCAACATTATTCACAGTAACCAACAGGTGAAACAACCGAAATATTCATGGCTGGTTGAATGGATAAACAAGATGTGGTGTGACCATACAATAAAATAGTATTTATTCAGCCTTAAGAAAAGAAGGAAAGTCTGACACATGCTACATTGAGGATGTGTAGGTAGCATGTGTCAGAATTTGAGGACATTATGCTACGTGAAATAATAAGCCAGTCACAAAAGACAAATACTGTATAATTCCACTTATACCCAGTACCTACAGTAGACAAGTTCATAGAGACAGAAAGTAAAACGGTGGTGTCCAGAGACTGGGGTGAGGAGGAAAGAGGGAGTTGTTTAACGGGTACAAAGTTTCAGTTTTGAAAGATGCAAAAGTCCTGGAGATGTTTCACAATAACGTGAATAGGCAACCCTACTGAACTGTACACCTAAAAATAGTTGAGCTGGTAGGGGAGGGGATAGCTCAGTGGCAGAGCACGTGCTCAACATGCACAAGGTCTGGGTTCAATCCCCAGTGCCTCTGTTAAAATAAACAAACAAACAAACCTAATCACCTCTCCCCAAGATGATAAATTTTAGATTATGTTCATTTCCCACAATGAAAACAGTGCACTAAATCCCAGAAACCCCTCCTCTAAGTATTTACTCAAGAGAAATAAAATGATACATCTACTCAAAGACCTGTGCTTGAATATTTACAGCAGCATTATTCAGAATAGCTAAAAACTGAAGCAACCCAGATTTCCAACTGGTAAATGGGAAAACAAATTCTGGTGCAGCCACACAATGAGGAGCACTGTTTAGGAACAAAAAAGAAGAAAATCCTGATGTATCGATACATCTTCAACACATAGTGCTAAATGAAAGGAATCAGGCACAAAAGGCTGAAAACCACATGGTTTCATTTCCATGAAATTGTCTGAAAGGCAAGTAAATCTATGGTGACAGAAAATGGATGAGTGGCTTCCCGGGCTGGGAGACAGGCAAGCAGAGATTACAAGGGGTACACATTAACTTTGGTCGGTGGGTAAAATGCTCAACATTATGCTTGTGCTCATGGTTACATGACTGCATATATTTGTCAAAACTCATCAAATGGTGCATTTAAATTGGGGAATCTTAACGTGTAAATTATTATTACAGAATTTTAAGTGTACTGCATCTAAACTAAAATTGTCTGATCAATCCTGTACTCCTTGTAAAATAAGTAATTTTGTGGCTGTATTTTGGTGTCATGTGAAGAACTCTAGGCAAGATCTGAAGGTCAGATTACATAGATGGCACTGACAGCTCTGCCACTAAGGGGAGGGCAGGGGTAGGGGATAGATTCTCTGGTTATAATTTTATCTGTACTTCAGTTTTCCAGTCTATAACAGGAACAAATTAAGTTAAACCAGACCCACCATCCTATGATCCTTCAGCTTATTTAGCCCCTAATCTAAACAAACTTTATGCTGGTGCAGCCATTGTGGAAAACAGTATGGAAATTTCTCAGAAAACTAAAAATAGACTTACCATATGATCCAACAGTCCCACTCCTGGGCATATATCCAGAGACAACCTTAATTCAAAAAGACACCTACACCCCAATGTTCATAACAGCCCTATTTACAATATCCAAGACATGGAAACAACCTAAATGTCCATCAACAGATGACTGGATAAAGAAGTTGTGGGGGGGGGGGTTGTAATGGAATACTACTCAGCCATAAAAAATAATAAAATAACGCTATTTGCAGCAACATGGAGAATGTCATTCTAAGTGAAGTAAGCCAGAAAGAGAAAGAAAAATATCACATGATATCACTTATATGTGATATCTAAAAAAAAAAAAGTAAAACTTATGCAATATATACCCTATTTAAAGACCACTAACTGTGGATCATGTTAGAACAGCAGGATCTGTTCTTAAAGCCTTCTAATTATAATATTAATATTTGTGACTGTAAGAGGTAAGTGTGCCTTATAATTCAGATAGCTCTTATCTAAAAATAGTTTGAAGAAAACTCAGTGGGGAGTGGGCTTCCTGTTCAGAACTCCATGTCTTCTCACCTCTGTTCCATCTCCTATTTCCATAGGTTCTGCCACAGGCACCCTACCTCCCACAGTGTTATCTTTCTCTGACTACATCTCACGTCCAAAAGATCACACTAGCATCCTCCATTTTGACAAGGATGAAGTTGAGAACGCCTGCCGGGTCCTGATCATCGATGACTCCCTCTATGAAGAGGAGGAATCCTTCAGCGTTTCACTGAGCCTGCCAACGGGAGGGCAACTGGGGGCCAGATTCCCCACCACCAAGGTGGTTATCCTGGCTGACCGTGATGATGGTAAGTCCATTTCCTCCTTTCCATTCTTGGCAATAACTACCTTCTTCTCATACTTTCCTTCAACAGTTGAAAGACAAATCTAGCTTCAATGATCTTTTAAAGGAATTTTTTTTAATTGAAGTCAGTTACAATGTATCAATTTCTGGTGTATAGCACAATGTCCCAGTCATGCATATACATACATATATTTGTTTTCATATTCTTTTTCATGAACGGTTATTACAAGATATTGAATATAGTTCCCTGTGCTCTACAGAAGAAATTGGTGTTTTTATATCTATTTTTATATTTAGTGGCTAACATTTGCAAATCTCAAACTCCCAAATTTATCCCTTCCCACCCCCTTTCCCCGGTAACCATAAGATTATTTACCATGTCTGCTAGCCTGCTTCTGTTTTGTAGATGAGTTCATTAGTGTCCTCTTTTCTTCTTTTTTTGATTCCACATATGAGTAATAACATATGATATTTTTCTTTCTCTTTCTAGCTTACTTCACTTAGTAATGACAATCTCTAGGTCCATCCATGTTGCTGAAAATGGCACCATTTTCTTCTTTTTTATGACTGAGTATAAAGGAATTTTTGATACTGTTCCCTTTCCAAAGGTGCTGAGTAGCCTTTCAAATACACAGATATCACCAACACCAAGGACAACGTAGCAATGAAGGAAGATTAAATATTTACCTATGCATTTGTTCAAATAAAAAAAGCACATCCCAAGGAAGAGAACTAAGACTGATAAGGAAGCTGAGAAGAGGACCTAGATTAGGTATCTGATCACCCACCAGGACTGCCCCACAAGGACACTCATCTTCACAGGACAGGGAGCCTCCCTCACAGCAAGTACATGAGTCTTCAGATGGTCTAAGGGTACCATGGAGCTCCATATGTAGGCATCCAGACTTCTCCTCCAGCCCCACCTGACAGGGTGTTTGGCTCCAGTCCCAGCTGAAACTCAGAGCTAGAGAAGAAGAGAGGGCTCCCCACTGCTCAAACCCAACCCCTCGCACCCTCAGACTCAGCAAGAATCAAGCCCAGTATTATTTTCTTAAGTCTCAATTGCCTTTTCTACAAGAAGCACTCCTAAGAGAAAATATCGATGAAGGTGGGGCCAGGATCAGACTGTTTCATTACTAGTCTCAAGTTAGGTTGCCCACTTCATCTCCCCAGCATGTGTCTGCCAGGACTTGAGGGCTGTGAGTTGCTGTGTTCAGATCTAGGCAGGACTGGACTGGTCTCCGATTACAGAGCCCAGGTTTGTGTGATACAGCACAGAGCTTCCGTGAGGTGAGAGCTATGTCAAGAGATAAACCAGATCGAGTCGAGGTTGAAGAGTGTATATACTCTCTAGCTGGGGATGGCCAAACGTATCACATATTATACTGTTCACGAACAAAGGAAAATATGAGTGAGATTAAAGTTGGTTTGTTTTTTGTTAGTTTAGTTGGTCTCCTAAATGCGTTTGCTTGTTGATATCACACCTGTGGACAAGATCTCAAATGTACAACAGGCCAGTTTTGGTTCACTGAAAAAAAAAGTTGTCAAGGACTAAGTTCAGTTCCAAAACATATTTTCACAAGTATCAAGGGCTAAGAGTAAGTATAGACCCTGAAGTCTATGTTCTGTTCATCGTGTGCTTTCTTTTCAAAAATTGCCCCATTAGATTTAAGATAGCGATTGTTTTTCTTAAAATAAGGTGTAGGAGTTTTCAGTATACGCCATAGAAATTTAGAATTTGTATTATATTTTCTGTTACACCAAAGAGAGATTAGGGAGTGTCTACTAAGACTGTTAACCTTGACTATGTAGTTTTTTGGAAACAGAAGTGTTACAATCTTATATATAAATTATCTGTTGTTTTCCCCACAGAAGAAAAGGAGGCTCTGAGTAAATTTAACTGGTTTTGACTTCTGAAAAATCACTTCATAGCCAAGAAAAGGATGACAATATGGTGGTATGTGGTGTTTGAAGCCTAATTGAAAGATGGGATTTTTTTTTCGAAATATCAGGGTTAAGATTAGGATTATGGCTAGCGTATCTGCCTCTTACTGAGACGTCAGGAAAGGTTTACCTGGACCAAGTTCTAAAGACCAAGAAGTTGTCAGGCAGGCAGAAGAGAAAGAAGCAAAGTTATGGAGGCAGGGACTTTTTTTTACACTGTTCTACATGCTCTTCTTCATAGTAGCTCTTTCCTTTATGACTACTTCTCAGTTTTCTATAGTGATGTGGAATTAACATGAAAAAATTGACATCTGTATCCAAATAACTTCAAATTCCTCTTCCCTTCACTGCCACACCTTTTCCTGAAGCCAAAGAGTGATGCCAGTACCGTATCAGTTCTCTTTCCCTGCCGGACCTAGTTATAGTCAAAGTACACAAGGAAAGAAATGGGAGAGAAAGAAAGGAGATTGGGGAGGGAGATGATAGAGTGAGGAAAGGTGGAACTGGGGGCTCTGAATCTGGGGTACCACTACCTGTCCAGGTAACCTTGGGCAGGTGAAGGTATAGAGGTTCCGTTTCCCACTCCATGAAATAAGGAGGTTTCAATGGGTTATCTCCCGAGATCCTTCCAACTCTGTCATTTGATCATTCTTGAAGTCATCTTAAGATCTGCAGCACAACCCACACTTATGAAATGAAGTATCCTGTAGACTATTTGAGTTTTTTCATTAAAATGTTATCATGGACTTTAAAAATCTGTGCCAAAATTTTATTCCTAACAAGTCAGAAAAAGAAAGGAGCTAATCACTGAACTTGAATTGTCTTGTGATTTAAGCTGTTCATTTTGTCTTCTGTTTCTCCAAGGCCTCTCCCTAGTAAATGAATTCTTATTGTTTGACTCATGCTCTGCTTTCCAACTTGGGTGCTGGGAGACCCCAAAATAATGTGTCCATACCCTACATAGTCTTTTATGCTTTAACATTTTCCAAGCATACACTGCATTACACTTTGATAAAGAATTTGATTTTGTGTTTTAAAATCATCCCCAAAAATTAAAGCAAAAGAAAAGAATAAGATTGTACACTTTGCTATAAGCTTAGAAAAATCCAGTGTCCTCAGATTGACACCCTCTCCTTAAAGGAGACTCCACATGGACAGCAACTTCATAAGCAAAATATTGTTTGATGAGCGTGGGATCCTAGCAACACCATCAAGCCAATAGAACCAACTCTATCTTGAGCAGAAACAACAGAATGGTCTTGTGATTTATTCATTTTGCCTTCTGTTTCTCCAAGGCCTCTCCCTAGTAAATGAATTCTTACTGTTTGACTGTCCTAGACTCTCACGGTCCATAGTCAAAATATTCTTTCTCTTAACATGGCTGAAAACAGGCATTCTTTACGTTCTTTTGGTTGCGTTCTCTTTCCTAGGTTCCATGCAGAGTGAACGTGAGCTGAAACAGCTGGTCATGCTACAGATGTGACCGTAACTTACCTAGCCCCCGTCTCCTGAAGCTGCAAGCTGACATTACAGTAAGCCCAGCATGACTCTACCCAGTGACTGCCCTGTAACATCTCAATCTCCAGGGTCAGAATTAATGCTATTTCAGATACTAGTTCTGCAGACTATGAAGGTGTGATGTCCTCCATCCCCCTGTTCAGGCACTCCACAGGCACCCATTTAGCCACTGTCCTTGGATGACTTCTGTGGGTGCTGCTTTAGTCTCTAGATTAAAGATAGTCACAGATTTTGCCACTCATGATGCTAATGGTTTCTTTGAATGGTGCCATTTATTATTTCCTTGAGGAAACAATCACAGTGATTATTAGCTTGATTATACTGCTACTCGATTATAGTCTTTTGGACGCGAAATGACAATTTCCCTAATTCAGTTTTTAAGCATTAAGCATTGATCAGATTCTAACTCATGGTGTATCATGGGAAGCAGTTTAGTTGTCCTTTCAGTTAGAGATAAAAATGTGTGTCTGATGAAATGGATGATTTAAGAAAAAAATTGGGGAAAGTGCACATTTTCCAGGGTTAGGATTTACATGTAATTTGTCCCTGTCTGAGCACTTGTTAAATACCACTAATGCTTTCTTTGTGCAGAAGTGTCAAGTCCATCATCTGGTAGCAAAAGCACATTTTCCTTTGGGCCAGGTGATGACACAATATCCAGCAACGTAACGATGTACCCCAGCAGCTCCAGGGTTGGAATTAGGATGAAATGTTTTTATTCTATTTAGCTAGACTCTGGGAAATGTTTGGCTTCCTTAAACAGAGATCAACTAGCCCCTTGTCAAATAGATCACCTGCAGAAATGCCTTTGTAAAAGCAATTGCCATGGGATAGTGCTAAGAAAAGAAATGGTACGGGGCAGAGGCAACCTAACAACCCAGGACCCTGCACTGCCATGGGACCCATTATAAAAAAAAAAAAAAAAAACCAGCTTCTGAGGGCAGAGGCCACAGAATATGGCCAATCAGTGTTAGCTGAACATATGCACCTTAGACTTCACATGCATGCACCTGGCTTAAGATGCTAGCTTCCACCTGCCCTGTAACAGGGGCAAGATGGAGCTGAGGACATTTATTAATTACCACTGTGTGTCTGTTCTGTATACAAACACTTTATAGCAGGTCCCTGCTTATCTGCTGAAGACATTTCCTTCCATTTTCAGGATGTGATTTGAAAACTCTTGTAGTCTGCCACAAAAAAAAAAAAAGAATTGATGTCATTTCACAGAGGGCTATTAATTTTGTCCTGAAGAAATAAGATTTTTATAACATGCATAAAATTTGCCTATAAAGATTGCCAGCTAGATTAGTATCTTTGTCATTAAATGGATGTCTAACACAATGGTGATGGATTTAAGAAAACATTGTAAGGGAGAATTATGCATAAACAAAGTGTCATTTTGGCAAAATCAGCACATCCAACTTTCTTAAAAAATGTGGTTAATACTGTTGCTATGGACCAAGATAAACTTCATCACAAAGTGTTTTTTTTAATAATAATTCTTCTCATTTATTTTTGTCCTTTTCTGCTAGTATAAAATTTATATACAGTGAATGCACATATTGTAAGTGTACCACTGGATTAATTTTGATGGTTACAAGTACCTGTGTAAATACTACATAGTCAAGAATTTTTCCATCATGTCAGAAAGCACCCTTGTTCCCCTTTCTAATTAATTCTGTCCCAACCCTACTACAACCATGTTTGGATTTTTGTTACCATAGATTTATTTTCCCCGTTTTTGTACTTCATATAAGTGAAATCATAAAGGGTTGACATTTTTATTTTTCTGGCTTCTTTAATTCAACACTTTAATTTTCAACAACTTTAATTCAACTGTGAGATTCATTTAAATTGTTCCATATACCAGTGTTCATTTTTTAAGTCCCTGTCCAGAATTCCACTCTGCAACTTCTGCATCATCAGCATCCCCCACCAGCATGCTACCTTTGTTACAATTCATGAACCTACATTGACACATCATTATCGCCCAGAGTCCATAGTTTACATTAGCTTCACTCTTGGTGTTTGAGTTTATATGAATCTGGACAAAAAAAAAAAATCCACGTTTTTAAAACTTGAAAGGCATGTTGCTGTGCTGTAAACCCCAGGAAGCCATTCAGAAAAACGAGTGTCACTATGTCTTATAAGGCTAGTTATATTATAATACAATTGTTACAGGCTTTAAAAGTAGAAAATTTTTATTTCAGTTCTTATTCTTCAACTTGGGCACTTTAGTCCTATTTATGCAGCTTAAGTTTCATAAGATGTATTTTGGTTGTTTTGCCACTGTTACTTGCATATATCTTAAATTTCTGGATACGCATGCTGCGTTTGATGTTGTGATCACTCATATTTTCCAGTATGCTTTAATCTCTTGATTTTCTTGGATCTACTCCTCTCTCTTCATCAGTGTCTCTCTCTCTTTTTTTTTTTTTTTTTTTGAGCTCCTTCCCCTCTGCCAGTCTCCCTAATGGTTGATATCCCCACTACAGTTCTCCTTACTCATTCACTTTGTATGGTCATACCATCTAATACAGGATTGACCACAACTTCTGTGCTTAGGACCCCCAGATCTCATCTGCAGCCCTGATCTGGTTTTTGAACTCCAGGTTCACACATGAAAGCCTTTCTAACCCTGACCAAGGCTGTTTTCCCTCCTGTATTTCCAGCTGAGTTAATGATGGTCCCACCCCCACACCTGCAGGGCATCCCAGAAGCCACCTACATCCACTCACTGGCTGCTGCTCAGGACACTTACCACATCTATCTCTTCCACTCCATCCCTAGTACGAGTGCATAGTTCAAACCACCCTCAGGTCTCACTTGGATAATTGTGATTTCTTCCTAATCAGCAGCCCTAACTCTTCCTTAAATCTGTGGCTCCCACTTAGACAGGTTAGTTAGACAGGTGGAGAAAACAAAAAAAACAGCCACCTTACCACTGCTTAAAATTGGTTCCCACATTCTACAGAGAGTCTAGAAAGTGAAGTCCCATCTGCTTAAAATGGATCCAGGTTTCTGCAGGATCTGGCAGGATCCTCTCTAAACTCATTCTCTGCATTCCTCTGCTCTCACTTGGCACATTTCTAAGAAACACACTTTTGTTTTCCTCCCAAAATGCTAGGATTTTTCATGTTTCTGTGCCTTTTTTCATCCTTGTCGCATTTCTCCTCCCTATTTCCATTTAAAGAACAGTCTCTTTTGAAGGAGATAAAAACCCATCCAAGGGAGTGGAATCCATCTAACATAAATATGATGTGGCCAAAATGTCATACTCTCAGAATTGCCCGCCCTTAAGGGTTATTGCCAGTATCTCAGTTTTCTAGACAGGGCGAGGGTGAGGACGACCTGGAGGTGCTGCCGGGCTGCACAGAGCCGCCCTTTCCTCTCTGTTACCACATCTCCTGTTGCTCAATACACAGAGCATCTTGGAAGAGTTTTGTGATTTTTCTTCTAAGTGACATTGTCCTCTTCTTATATCTTGTATCTTACTGTATTCAGAGAGGCCTAATTCTTACAATTTTTCTTTGAACAGTGATGTAACTCAATTTTTTAAAACATCTTTCTTAGCTCTCTCCCTTCCCCAATACCAGACAGAGTAAATTCTCTGCTACAAAAAAAAAAAAAAAAGAGCAGATAGCTTTGTCCAAACTTAAAAAAAAATCTTTTGTAATAAGTTCAAAATATATCAAAAGTAAATTAAGACAATCCACTTGATAATTTCCTGAGCATGTGTAACACACCAGCCCACCAGATGATGTGTTCCTAAGGGTGCAAAGTCATGTGGGATGTGGTCCCTGATCTTGAGATGTCTGGAGGGCTCTGACAAAAATGCCGAACAGTGTGTTGGAATGGTGGCTTTAACATGATAGCTTTTCAAATTGGCACTAAATCACAAGAGGGGGTCCTAAGGAGACCATCTGAGATACAGTGAACGGGGTCTGGCTCTACCTGGAAAATCTCAGTGTAGGAGATAAACTTACTGGCTGCTTTGACAGATGAGCAGAAGAGAGAGACTACATTAGGGTTAGGCAATATTCCTAGAGTTTATCAAGGAGAAGGATGCAGGAAGGTTGCAGTGGACCAAATGTAAGCCATGCGTGCGATAGAGAGCCAGGATGGACCTGTCTTAGCTCTTGTCCAAAGGCGCCACCTACAGGGATGAACAGTCCCCAGCACGAGCACTGCCAAGTGCTAATGGTTGAGAAAGGACTAAGTGACCAGCCAGAATAGAGGCAGTCATCCTCATCAAGGGAGCTGCAGGTGAGAAATTCCCAACTATGGCAGTGAGAGATCTCCAGAGAGCACACAAAAGTGCCCATGAGAGACAGAATCTGTTTTCTTCCATCTTCTAAGACCAGGCCATTACAATTAATAATAAATAATAATAATAATAATACCATTAAAAATTGTAATAATAATAATAATAAAGGGGTGTAGAACTCAGTGGTAGAGCATGTGCTTAGCATTCTTGAGGTCCTGGGTTCAATCCCCAGTACCTCCATTAAAATAAAAAACATTGGGAAGAGTTTGATATTTGCAAATATTAACTACTATATATAAAAATAGATTTTAAAAATTTCTTCTGTATAGCACAGGGGACTATATTCAATATCTTGAAATAACCTTTAATGAAAATACATGTGTGTGTGTGTATTTTTATATATATATATAAATATATAAATAACTGGGACATTGTGCGGTACACCAGAGACTGACACATTGTAACTGACTGTACTTCAATTAAAAAAAAGTTGAAAGGCCAGGGAGTATGGTCACTATGATGATACCTGTCAAGAAAGACCTTTCCTGCTGCTCTTGCCTCTCCTCCCTCTTTCCTGCCCCAAGCTTGAAGGTATCAGAAACATCCATTAACAACACTGGGAAGATGGAATGAAAGTTCTGAGTCAGAAGAGAAGATGACCCCATCCTTCTCTGAGTGCGGACCTCTCACCTGCGGTGCACCTGAGGCGAGCGACTAGCAGGTGTGACCAGTCACCATAGTTAGAGAGCAATGCAAAGTGTCCGGGGAGCGCAGGGTAAGGGATGACTAACCTCTTGAAGGAAGTATGGATGGCTTCCCAGAGCACGTCACTCTTGCTCAAGGTGTTACAGAATGCGGAGAAGTGTGTGAAAATGACACATTGAGCAGAGAGTTCCAGCTTAGAGAACACAACCAGCCAAGATGGAGGCCAAGATGACCCCAAGACGGAACCCAGAACCACACGGTGTCCTGGATGCGTGTGAGCTGTTCAGTGTCACTGGGACACGGAACACAGTGCCAGGTGTGGTACCTGAGAACTCCAGAAAAAAAGAGACTCAGGTCAGATCATGAGAGCTTTTGCATACCATGGTAAAACTTTTAGTAAAACTCTCCACAACATTAAGGGATCTATTTTAAAAATATATCCTGAGCAAATAATACCTGTTAAATTTGATTTCTACCTTCCAAAATTTAAATGTAATTCCGACGTGCTTCTCTGTTGGCATTCTGCTTGGCAAAAGTGTCATCTCTCTAATGTGGATTTTCCCTTTACTGTGTCAGGGATCATTCCTCTGTGGTGAAGCTGCTTTCCTGGGGTTTACCTTGTTGGTTTTTTTGGGTTGTTTTTTTTTTTTTTTTGCCTCTGGATTTCACAGTCCAAAAAAAATGGTCATTTCAAAACCTTTTTCGTGGCAGTACCTCCAGTGTTACAGCTAAACCTCGTGCAAACTGTGAAAGGTCAGCTAAGTCCATAGGCTGCTTTTTAGAATGTGGAGAAGCAGATGGATGGGTATATCTGCTTGGCCAAATCTTGGCTTTTCCTCCCATTGGAAGCTGTGTTCCTCTCTCCCACCCACCCTCAGAGCCTGGTGCCCACCCTGGCTTCCTTCAGCCTTCTCTTTCTAGGGGGACCTTCTCTACTTCTAGGGGTAGCATTTCCGGCATCTCAGCTGATAGGATCCCTCTGATTTCTGTCTGTCTTTGTGATAAGCAAATATTAGGGGAAAGGGCACGGCAGTCCCTGGATTCAGAACCCTGGCTGGACTGTCCCTTAACACGAAGAGCACTTCGCTCCTGAGAAAAAGCCTCCTGAATTCATTGCCATCTTTTCCTCAACAGCAGCTAACTTGCCTGACTGACGGCTAGTCGGCCAGTTTTCCCCAGCTGAGAAATTTCTTTGTGCAATGGAGACCTCTTAAAGGAGAACAATGAGTGGAATTCTAACTAACTTTGTCACACTACACATCCCGGAATCAAAGTTATGGCGTGAGACTCCTTGACGTGGTTTTTTTTTCCCTGTGTTTTGTTTGTTTCTCCTCGAGCCTGTGGGATCTGTCAGGTCTGATGATTGTGACAAACACCCAGGGCCGAAGGAGACAGGGGGCCTGGGAGGCTGAAGCATTCTTAATTTGTCCTTTGGTGTCTCCCTAGAGCCTGCCCTGCACTTTGGGGATGCTGAGTATCACGTCGATGGAAGTGCTGGCTCCATGGAGGTGTGTGTCTGGAGGACAGGCACTGACCTTTCCCCAGTGTCCTCTGTCACCGTGCGGTCCAGGAAGACAGAGCCTGCATCAGCAGAAGGTGAGAGGGATGTTTAAATAAAGTAAGCTACAAAGAGAATAGTGCACAACACGGGGATTGTAGCCAATATTTTATGATAGATATAAATGGAGTATAACCTTTAAAAAAAGAAATATGTTTAAAAGATATTAAGGAAAAAAATAGCTCTCATTTTTTTAAAGCATGTAAGCAGTTGGGTGAGTCCTCAAAGGGAACAGGAAACGAATAAAAGCAGCTGATTTGAAAATGTGGGAAAAAATGTACAATTACCCAGATGTGCGTCTAGGGCGAAGTCCCATCCATCAAGTGTAGCATGCCTAGTCTGTGTCAGTGGGCTCTGATTTAAAATTTCTCCCACCTGAGCACAGAGAATGACTTCTGCTGTTTATAAAATAAAGAGAATATTCAAACAGTAGCCTTTACAATTTATTTGTTAACCACTTGCTCATCATGGGCCCAAATTAATTTTCCAGAGTTGAGAATATTTGTAGATACTGTAAGCGGATCAGAAACACTATTTCAGACCAAGGCACACCGGGATGGCTGAGCAGGTCCCAGCTCCTGGGAGAATCCAGGCACCTTTTAACCCTGGAAGGGTAGGAGGGTTTCCCTTCTGATTCTTGGGCATTTTTCTTGGCTTCAAGAATCATGTCCCCACATCTCACTCACTGTACCTTTCTTGATATAGAAAATCAAGGTCTGGTTGGCAGTGGGGCTAAATGGTTCTGAATACCACTTCCTCTGGTGAGCCTGTCAGCTTCTTTACCAGGAAAGCACACACACACACCCACACACAGAGTAGGATTCAGCAGAAAGAAAAAGGGTAATTTCCATCTACATTGTCACTCACATTTTCTCATTTGCAAACAGAGACATTGTAGTCTCCTGGGATATGGACGGTGAGCCTCGTTCAGGACTAACATCATATGGGTCCAAGACACAGGAGAATATTTTAAGATTAAAAACTAAAATAAAAGCACAAATCCTGCAAATAAAATTCAGCAATCTAAAAGCCTACACTAAGTGACAAGACACAAAGAGAAAATTTATCAGTGAAAATGTGAACCCGGTTTCAGCATGTATGCAGAAATAGTCAAGGAAACTAGAGACAACTGGTCAGGTTTCCAGCCCAGAGCTTGCCCTTGGGAGAATTAACACGTTCTACCACTTCAGTGAGGGTGTCCCATCGTATTGTACGTGACACCAGTGATGGTCCCTAAGAGTTCTTCTGTTGTCATTGTTTTGCATTTTTTTTTTTTGCTTTCCTTCCTTCCTTTTTTTCTTTCTTTTGTTTTCTTAATTTTCTTTCTTTTTAAAATTTTTTTAATTTTTAATTTTTAAAATTCAAATTTTTATTTTTAAATTTTGTTATTTATTTTTATTTTATTTATTTATTTATCATCATTTTCTTAATTTTCAGACAGAGCTGTTTCTCACTTTGTAAGGATTTGTGGAAACGAAAGAGAATAGACCAACTGGCTCACTGGACTTTTTTGTTTACGGTGGGGAAAAAAATTAAAATTTATTTAGATAAATCCCCTTGCATACAAATAATGATGCTCCTGCTGGCTCTCAGGTAGGGATGGATTAATAATCCATGCTCGAGGTGGTGATTTATGGGTTTAAACAGGAGACACGCAGAGGTAGCAGTTTAGACTTGGTTATCAGTAGAATCTAGTAAATACTTGATGTCTGCTCAGGTGGGTTAATTAACAATAATAATTATGTCTAAGTCTGCATTTATAATATATCATTATTTATTACATAAATGATAATTATAATTTCTGTGCACTGAATGCCTACTGTTTGCCAGAGTCTGTGCTAACATCTTTGCTATATTATCTCTGATCTTCACAACAACCTTGTAAAGTAGCAAAAATTATCCCCATTTTGCAATTAAAAAAATTGAGACTCAAACAGATGAAACCACTTGCACAAGTAAGCGCTGGAATTAAGATCTGAACCCAAGTGCATAGGATCCCAAGCCCTCTTTCCCTTACTCTCCTGCCTTGGTAATTTTCACGATAATCTTGTTTTGTTTTTTCTTAATGTAATTATTTAACGGTTTTAAAAATTTTTATCCAACTCCAAACTTATAGCAAAGTAACAAATACAGTACAAACATTTTTTTTCCTGAACCCTTGAGAGTAGGTTGATAGTCAACCTGGAACCATCTCTTCAAACACTCAGAACGCAATTCCTACGAAGACATTCTCCTCTATAACCACAACACAAGCGTAAAATCAGGAAATTAACCCATACATTACCACAATCTAATCTTCAGACCTCATTCAAATTCCACCAGGTGTTCCCCCAAATCATTCTTTATAGCAAACGAAACAAAACAAAACAGTACAGTGTTACCCATTGTATTTAATTGTCAAGTCATCTAGTTTTCTTCCATCTGGAGCAGATCCTTGCCTTTCCAAGACTTTCATGACTTTGATATTTTTTAAGATTACAAACCAGTTTTGTAAAATGTCCCCTGTTTTGGGCTTGTCTGATGTTTGAGCAGGAATGTCCCAGAGATGATACTGTGTTCTCATTGCATTCTATTCAATGGCACAGTTTCAATTTATCCCACTACTGATGCTGTTAACTTTGATCACTTGGTCAAGGTGATATCTGCCAGGTTTCTTTATATGAAGTCACTTTTCTTCTTGCAGTTAATACATCTCTTATGGAGACATAACTTGACACAATGTAAATACGTTGTTTCTCCATTTATTTATATCACTCAGGGTTTCCTATTTTATTCTATTGATTAGAATTTGTCATTACTTTTGATGATTTTTAAAAATAAGTAGCAAAGGGGCTAAACGATCAGGTGAGCCAGCTTGCAAAATGATTAACAACCCAGAAAATGGCGGCAGCTTCACGGCTGATAAAATGGAGTGGAATGTTGTAAAGTTAAACCAAATTATCTGGAAAAGATGAACGAGTGAAACCTAATCAAAAGTCATGATCATCATCTTAACAGTTCCAAATAAAAAAGAGAAGTTCTTCCACTACAAATTGACGTTGCCTTCAGAGAGCCTTCAGTCTGTCGGTGGAATTTTGGTGGAAGCGCTCAGAAGGTGATGGCTTGCACTGGTGAGGATGGCACATGGTCACAGATGCGTGGCTATTGTGGCATTTGGTAGAATATGGAAATTTCCCCTTTCTGGGGATCAAGTCCACAAAATATGATTCTGAGAGTGCTGTGTACATAGGAGAATGATTCAGACCTTCCATTTTTTTCTCTGAAGGAAAACTTACGACAGTGAATCCTATAGTCTCACTCTTGGCTTTTCCTTTCCCACTAGCTGGAATAGATAACGTTGGTATCAGCCGAAATCTGAATTTTGCTCCAGGAGTGCACGTGCAGATATTCCAAGTGACAATCCTTGACGACCTGGGAGAGGCCATCTTGGAGGGTCCAGAGAGGTTTGAATTATTTCTCGAGATGCCTACAGGTGCGGTGCTTGGAGAACCAAATAAAACCACCATTTTCATCAATGACATCATCACTGACCATAAACCAAGTGCTTGTCATTCCTTTGATTGAAAGACTTCAAGGGAGAAGAAAGAGCCAAAACATGTCCCCTAATAACACAGTTTCTAGAACTTAGCAGTTCTGGGATATCAATGATATCGTCCTGTCATTTGTGTTGTATCTATTCTGGTGATATGTGCAAATATAGTTTATGTAACTGTACAAATACATATACATATACACACACAGAGAGAAAGGATTGAACCCAGAAAAGATCAATTAGCCTGTGCTCTTTCTTTGTGTTTTTCCATTTTCTTTTACTTTGTTACTAAGGCCAGTGAACCCCACTGTCATCAATTAAATCAACAGTTAAAAACAAAAGGATGGACCTTTTTTCGCTGATTGATGCTGGACAGAAAGCCCTCTTCAACTATAGATATACTACCATCCTCTTTCAGTTTCCTTACTGACATTTGCAGATAAGCCTAAATCTCCTTTTTTCCAATTGCTCAATCTTCCTCCACTACAAGCCTTTATCGGAACCACTTAGAAGGGAAATCCTTTCATCGACTCTCCCTTCTTTTGCAAACTCCTTTTTAAAGAGGATAATAAATGAGAAAGTGATAAAAATGCAAGTATCACAAGGGAGAACAAGGAAAAGTTGAAGAGTTGTATAATCCCCAAACTGCCCAATTATTTCATTACTCATTTTAAATGGACAGTGTAATTAACCATGAATACATTTCAGCTAATACTACATAAATTAGAGTTTTCAAAATATTTGAAATATTTTGAAAACCACATCTTTGTGCCCCATCATTATAGTTTAGGCATTTCTTGTAAAAAAACATTTTTAAATTTGTATTTTAGACATGACTTAACCTGTTCTCAAGTCAACATAGCATGTGATATAAACCGTTCCAAGAAGCCAGTTCCTGAAATATTGAGCAGGAGATAAGAAGGCTGTTGACCTCCACGGGGTCTGCATGTAGAGGCAGAGAAGTCTTCTCTCGCATCAGCCCAGGTTTTGCTTCGTTGGTGGACAACATCACCTTCCCCCACCAGAGAGGAGATCTTTCCAAACTACTTCCCATCTCTTCACCTCATGTCTCCCTCTGTAAAATGAGAGTTTGCACTCCATTTCTGTTAAGATCCCTTCCAGTTCTAATTCCTGTCTGGGCAAATATCTACTAACAGAAAGTCACTCTCCCTTGTCTTGCAATTTCTCTGACTGCTAGGATCAAATGTCTTTTAAATTCAATTACATTCAACAAACATTTTTTGGGCTTCTCCAACACGTCAGAGAGATATGGGCCCTTCATAAATGTTTAAAGAAGAAGGAGGAGGAGGCAGAAAGGAGAAAGGAGAAGAAATAATGAGAAAACTACATCCTGGCCAGGATAACTCTCAGATACACCCAACAGATCCTACAGATGCCCTGACTCAGTTTCCAAATGAAACATCCATCTTGACCTCTCCAATGAGTACTTCCATGCCCAGGAGAAATTCACATCGTCAGCCTTGTATTTAAAAAAAAAAAAAAAGCCATGGAGAATTCTGTTTTGCACCTGAAATTAATCCCAGTCTTTCAATGTTTTGCAGAAAATCACCCTTTTTCTTGTTCTGTCTTTTGTTAGGGAATTACATTCAGATGAATGCACTGTTTCCATCATTTTTTCTGGGTGATGTTCGCCACAGTGCTTTCTATGAAGTCAGCCTGTTCCACTCCCAGTTTCCTCCCAGTAACTCATGCCAGGGTAGCAAAACTAAGTTTTTCAGGCTTCTTCGATAAAACCTAGAGTATTCTAGATACCACCTGTGGTGTACCCAGTAGCTGGGTAATGAAAGTGATGTAATGGCTTAAAAGAGAGAAAAATGGCTCATTTCCTACCAAGAATGGAATTACGCACTATGGGAAATTGGGCTCATTTTCTGTCCTTGTGTGTTCTTCCCCAATGTTAACATTTTTGTGGAGAAAAATATATATACTTTTTTTTCTCATTTAATATTTTAGTTTTCTCAGGGATTTGGAAGGCATAATGGAGATGTACCAGGTGCTCCATGCAGTCATTGTCACTGCGTAAACTCTAAATGGAAAGGTGTTACACTTTTCATTCCGGTACCAGGGCCCAATTTAAGGAGTCCACGTACAGGGTGAATGAAAAGGACAGGCAGCTAAGGGCAGTCGTTTCCCAGAGCGGAGATGTCAGTCACGGGTCCTCACCCACCACCACACCCGCCAGGGCTCAGCCCAGGTGACCATGGACTACGAGGGGCAGCCCAACACTGATTGACTCCACAATCAGTCTTCTGCCAGGTAAGCATCCTAAAATGTATTTGTCTCTAGGCACCGCCACATTGCTCCTACTAGCCTTGTTTATAATAATGAATCATTATAAGCAACCTAAACGTCCAATACTTAGGAAATAGTTAACTGAATTATGAGACATCCACTTGATAGCATGGGATGGATTCTAGATTATCAGTGATCGCATTGCTATTGCAATCCTTAAGAAAGACTAAAAGGACATCCCTCCAGCAGGTAAGAACTTTGTGTTAGAGTAATGAGATCAGTGGTCATTTTTTTTCCCCAAACTTACTCTATAGTCATATTGATAAATATATGTGTTCAGTAGCAAGTTGTTTACACCAGAAATTGACACAACATTGTAAACTGACTATACTTCAATTTAAAAAAGAACAAAAATAGCAACTTCTTGCTATTTATGAAATTAAGGCTATTAAACAGGTTGTAATGACCTCTCGCTATTATATTATTACAACTTGTGACAGAATTACACCATTAAGTCTGACTAAAAAAATAAGCCAGACGCCAAGAGGTATATGCAGGTCACCAAAACTAAGTACAGGAGAAATGAAAAGAAAAAAGAAGGGTAAGTGGAGTTCAGAAGCTGGGCCTCACCAAATGTATCTCTAAACATAATGAGGTAGGAACAAAGGAAACAAAACAAACAGAAGTTGGCAGGTGTAGTAGGCTGAGTAACGGCCCCCAACGAATTCAGATCTTAATTCATGGAACTGTGAATTCTCCCTTCTATGGGAAAAGCATGTTTGCAAGTGGGATTAAGCTAAGGATCTTGGGGTGGGAAGACATTGCTAGATGAGACCTAACTGTACTGACAAGTGTCCTCATGTGAGGGAACTGGTGGTGACACGTGGAAGAGGAAGAGGCGAGGTGACCACAGAAGCAGAGATTGGAGGGACAAGCCATGGGAGGCCGGCAGCCCCCGAGTCTGGCAGAAGCAAGAAATGAATTCTCAACAGCCCCCTCGAAGGAGTGCAGCCCCACCCCAAATCCCCACTGCGATTTTGTCCCAAGGATGCCCGTTTCAGACTCCTGGCCTCCTGAGGAGAGGCTATGGGAGAGGAAACATCTGCTGTTTAAGCCATCAAGTTCATGGTAATTGGTTACAGCAGCCACGGGAAACTCGTACCACCGGCAGCTAGAGATCAGCAGAGTTCCAGATGTTGGCAGAGGCAGCAAATGAAGAAAACTAGAAAACCCGCTCAGAGAAGCCAGGCAGAGCCCGGTACTCAGTGGTCTTTGTACCCAAACTCAAGGCCCAGGCCTGAAGACACGACTCGGTTCATCTTCCCGAGGTGACCCTTGGCAGGTAGCTTTAACATATACCATGTCATGGGGGTGGGTACGGCTCAGTGGTAGAGCGCATGGTTAGCATGCACGAGGTCCTGGGTTCAATCCCCAGTTCCTCCATCTAAATAAATAAATAAACATAATTACCTCACCCCCCCCCAAAAAAATAGGGAAGGAAAATTTAAATTTTTATATATGTATATATATATATATATACATACACACACACACTACACACACACACACACACACACACACACACACACACACACACACACCCCATGTCATGAAAGCAGTATGAATTCCAATCTCAGCTGCGGTTAAGCTGTATTTAGAAAGAAGCCGTACTGGTCCAGTATGAAGAATCCTAGTAATCTTAGTATTAAAAAATCCAGTGATTTCAAGACTGTAGAACAAGACTCCAAATTTGGAGCATGGTTGAAGGAAAAAATATATGTACATTTCTCTCTATAGATGTAGGTCCTCCTCTAGGTGTCCCTCCGTAAGTTGAATTAATAATAATCACTCATTCACCAATTTCACTTATTTTCTCTTTCTTTCTTTCTTTCTTTCTTTCTTTCTTTCTTTCTTTCTTTCTTTCTTTCTTTTTGGTTGAGATATAACTGACACATTACCATTACATTGGTTTCAGGTGCACAATGTAATGATTTGATATGTGTATTTATTGCAAAATGGTCACCATGCTAAGTCTAGTTAACCAGTCTTACTTCTTGACCTGAGGTTTGGCTGTCATTTGAAAGACCAGCACTTCCGACAGCTTCGCTCTTGGCATTGTGGCATGTCTTGACACTATGATATGCCAGCTGAGAAGCAGAAAACACCCATGTGGTAAATCTCGTGGACGATGCAATTTATGAAAAAAATGAAGAGTTCACAGCCTTTTATTTGACTCTCAGAAAAGAAGCACCACCTTGGGAGCCTCAGTTGGGGACTCCAGCGAGGCCCTAGTCAGGATGGAGGATGAAGAAGACAGGGAGATTTTAGTTACTTTCTACTTTTAGGGCTGGTAGGAAATACCAAAGTCAGGAGCTAGAAATTTACAAATTAAAGAGGTGTTGATCAACACATGTTCTAAGTCTAGATATAAGAATTAAGTTGCACATGCCCTGCCTGAAGATGGAGAAACTATTTTATAGAGCCATTATTAACCGTTCTTCCCACATGAGATTTTTTTCCTACACAATTTGAGAATCCACTAGTTCTCTAAACATGACCGTAGGAATGTCTCTGCAGGCATGCATTGTCCAAATTGTAAATGGAATCGTAACTTGGAGCAGAACTCAATTAACCCTGTTACACTCCATCTTGAGGGTTCACACAAAGGACGGCTCAGCGGCTTCTGGGGGAAACCACAGTCCTGTGTCTAAAGCTGGGGTCACCAGAAATCACGCCCAACGGGGATGGTGTTGTCTTTGCATCCCATTCCTTCCACTGTGCATTTGTTATCAGCAGTGCTAATGACCAGTATTTTTTTTTTTATAAAGAGGCATTAAGCGTAAAAATGTGAAAAGAAACGTAGGTCTGTGTTTGGATTATTTTCATGTTGCATCTATAATGATCTAGTGTGGAGACACATTGTGAAATCTGTAAGCAGGACAGGGCATCTTGGAGATTTTGAAATGCCAGGCAGAAGGCACGTTCACAAGAGGAACGTGCGAGGATCCTCGCACTGGCTCAGTAGATGAACGCGTAGGCAGAAAGTGGCAGATAAAAGGCATGTTACTATGTGGGCAAGACAATAAGCCTTTTAGAGAAAGATTCCCCACACCACACTGAGAGGACCAAAGTCTCAGATCGCATGAGGAAAGGATGTTGTCCCCCTGGGTGTCCTGAGAGGCTGTCTGTCTCATCTGCTGCTGAGGTCAACCCCCCGAATGCTGGAGGTCCCCAGGCACTTTATAGGAGGGCCTCAAGAACTGGGGAAAAGCTATTAAAATGAGAAGAGAAATGGGGTGCTGCCTTAGGAAATGAGAAGAAACAATTTCAGGATTTTCACTCAGCGAAGACCAAACCAGCAACAAGATGTCCATTCATTCAGAAAATACCGTTGGGGAACCCTTTACACCCGAGACGTTTTTTAGTCCCTAGGAATAAAGCAGCAAATAAAGGTGAAGCTTTCAAGCTCAGGAAGAAAATGAAACAGACAGAATCAATAAACTTGTACTATTGGCAAGGAGCATAAAAGCTGTAAAGAGGTGAGTAAGAAAAGGGTGAGTAAGGGGATGCAGAATGATCGCGGGGAGGAAGGGGTTAGCTACATGGGGAGAGAGGATGGCTTTTGAGCAGAGACCGGCCTGGAGGTGGAGTGAGCAGGAGGTCTGAGGGACTGTGCACCAGGCAGAGGAACCAGGTGGCCAGAGGCAGGTCAGGAGAGCAGCAGGGAGGCACATCTTTGTGAGTCAAGAGGGAACCCATGGACCTTCCCCGAGTAGAAGAGAACCCAATGGGAGGTAGTGAGCAGTCAGTGAGCAGTGAGGGTGATGTTGCCTGCCTGGTCCCTCAGATGCTGCGGAGAGATGAGGGTGGTCACAAGAAGACTGGTTAAGAGGCTAATGCAGGAGGTGAGGCAAGAGATGGCTGGACTAGTCAGAGGAGGCTGGTGAGGAGTGGGGATTTCTGAATAAGCTCTGTCGGGAGAGGTGACGGTGATAGATGGTGATGGATGGGTTCCTGGGGCATCTTCTAAACCTGCATCAGGAAGGTCGACTGTGTCCTCTCACAAGGTCTCCCTGAATGTCCCTGTTAGAGATGATCAGCCTGAGTGGGTCATGGATTTGACCTAGACTTAGCATTTTTATTTGCGAAAATTCCCATCTTTTCCTAAAACCAAAATTTAGCTACTTTTAAGTCAAATACACATGTTTCTCAAATATACTATAGTCTCGTGGGCAAGCCATATTTTTTATCCAAGCTAGAATGCTGAGTAAAGAAGTTTCTTCATCCCTTACAATCTTTCAGATGTCACATTTCTGGAAGGAGAAACTGAACATTTTGTTGGAGTTGAGATCTTTTATGATGAGCTGAGAAAAATGAGAGAAGCCCTGACAGTTTACTTAAAACCAAATGACAGGTGATTATCATTTCAATCAATTATAAGGCAAGTGCCCTAATCTTTGCAACTTTTATTATTTTATAATTTAGTGAAATATAATTAACATATTGTACAATTCATCCATTTAAAGTATAGTTTTCAGTGGTTTTAGATATATTCAGTGAGTTGTGCAACCATCACACAAATTTTAAAACATTTTCATCACCCCATAAGGAAACCCCATACCCATTAGCAGTTATTCCTCATTTCTTCCCAGCCACCCCCTGATCGCCCCCAGACTTAGATGACCACTAATCTATTTTGTATCTCTAGAGATTTGAGTATTCTGGAGCCTTCTTATAAATGAAATCATACAATATAGATTTCATATGTGACTGACTTCTTTCATTTAGCATAACGTTTTCAAGGTTTATCTACATTGTAGCACATATCAGTACTTCATTCCTTTTTATGGCTAAATAATATTCCATTTTATGGCTGTACTGTGTTATTTATTCAGTAGTTGATGTTTGGGTTGTTTCTACTTTGGGGCTATTATGAATAATGCTGCTGTGTACAAGTTTTTG
Organism: Vicugna pacos; assembly: GCF_048564905.1. Taxonomy (NCBI): domain Eukaryota; kingdom Metazoa; phylum Chordata; class Mammalia; order Artiodactyla; family Camelidae; genus Vicugna; species Vicugna pacos. Next base: position 19,497,359 of record NC_132988.1, read on the forward strand.
CGTGGATGTATGTTTTCATTCCTCTTGAGTAGATACCTGGAGAGAAATTATGAGATCATATGAGAGCTCTGTGGCTAACATTTTGAGGAACTGTCTTGCACATAGCCTTTTAACTTTCGCAGTTCTGGTAATCATGTATGGTCAATGGACATTAACTTTTGAGGGCATTTCCCAACTCTTGAATCCTCTATAATTAAGTGGCTCCTTGTGTCTTTTCAATGGAAAAACTTGCATGTGAGTATCCCCTGGTTTTCAGACATCACATTTGTAATGCTAAACCAGGAATTTGAGTTCAAAATTGTAACCAAAAGAAATTCTACCAGTATTTTGTGTTAAGAATATTTTGTTATGTTGCCTTCCTTTCAAAATTGGTGATTCATGTGGTTTCTCTCTATTAACCAAAAGTTTAATTAAAACTGTTCTTAACCCATCTCTAGAGATTTTGAAGTTTACTTATTGTTCTTAACTACTGTTTGATCTATTTGTTCTGTAAATTTTAAAATGCATGAAAAAATATTTTACTGATGTAAAAAAATTAATGCTGTGACTATTTACAATAGCCAAGACATGGAAACAATCTAAATGTCTGTTGACAGATGACTGGATAAAGAACTTGTGGTATATTTATACAATGGAATACTACTCATCCATAAAAAATAATAAAATAATGCCATTTGCAGCAACATGGATGGACCTGGAGAATGACATTTTAAGTGAAGTAAGCCAGAAGGAGAAAGAAAAATACCACATGATATCGCATATATGTGGAATATAAAAAAAAAAGAAAAGACAAACAAACTTATTTACAAAACAGAAACAGATTCACAGACATAGAAAATAAACTTATACAGTTACCAGGAGGGAAGGGATAAGTTGGGAGTTCAAGATTTGCAGATACTAACTACTATATATAAAATAGATAAACAACAAGTTCATGCTGTATAGCACAGGGAACTATATTCAATATCTTGCAGTAACTTGTGAAAGAGAATATCAGAATGAATATATGTATGTTTATGTGTGACTGAAGCACTGTGCTGTACACCAGAAATTGACACAACATTGTAAACTGACTATACTTCAATAAAAATATGTATTAAAAAAATGAGTGCTGTGGACGTGACACTGCTGTAAGAAGATGAGGTTGGCATGTTCCACATTGTGCATCTTCCCTTACTGTGGATATTAATAGTACCTGCATAAATGATTTGACACAGATCATGCATTCTAATTTCCTAAAACATCTTCAGTAAAAGAAGAAGTGATTTTGTATCAGGTAACTCTTTTTATGTCTATCACCCAACACCAGACCTAACCCAAAGGAAGGTCCCGAGACCGTGAGTAAATGGGCAAATAAATAAATTGATGACTCCAAGTGTGTGATCAAAGTGCTATCCTGCCAAAGGAATTTTTCTCAGGCCAGGGACCCAGCAGGAAAGCAATGGCACACTCAAAAGTGTGCACCTGAAGAGTATGTGATGAGGGTGCTACTGCAGAGGTGCAGGCAAGATTAAAGGAGCCAAGAGGGGCGAAGAAGCACTGAGGGACCAGCGGCAGTCAGGAGCCATTACCACCACAAGGCCTGAAGAGGCAAGGACAGAGCTCTGTGACCAGAATTGGGAAGCACAATGGCTGGAACCCTGTGGAGAAAAGAGCCACCTACACCGTAGGTACGGGCCAGCCAGAGGAGGTGGTGTTCTGAGCTCTCTGCTCCCCTCTGGCATCTCCCATTGGCCAGGCCCAACAGGAAGCCAGATGGAGGGGAGCCCAGGTGTCCTGGCCCACTGGGGTCACCTTCCGGGACATGAGAGAAGCAGGGACGATAGATCCGGAGGAGATGGATGGAAAATAACCAACTCACAAGTGAACTGGATGGACAGCCTCTTCAGGAGCTGGGGGCCTCTGACTCTGCGGAAGCTCAGGTGATCAACATTACGAGGTAGGAATTCTGCATCCGGATCTGAAAATCAAAGGGACAAATGATGTAATAAAAGAAGGATGATGGGTTCTTCGATTGGTACAGTCACTTCAGGATCGTCAGTAAACATCCCAGAGCAGAACACTGATACGATTTAATAAAAAATATAGCAACACACTGGGGCCACATTTTGCCCATTTTGCTGTTTTTGAAATCACACTTGTTTCAGGTAGCCAAAGCCATTGCATACATTGAAAAAACAGTGTCAGAGATGTCACCGTTCCAGCTCTGCCCGAAGTGGTATCTCCACTCACGTACGATAGCACAACTGCTACCAAAAACAACAGAAGCCCTCCCGCTGGTTTCCCACTTGCGTGTGTGACAGCAGGACACATTTTTTTCAGTCCTCTGCTCAACCCCAGCACGCATCAGCCCTCAGCATGTTCACTTGCCCCCCCCCCCCAGCCAACAGGCACCACAGCTCTGACGTAGACAAAATCCGTCAGCCTCTTAGCCTAGGCTACCCTGATTTTTCTATAATCAGAAATCCTTTAGGGCTCGATTCCTTTCAAACCTCTGACCTTGGTGTCCCCTGGCATTTCAAGCTGTGGATACTGATTCTTCCCAAATGGGAGTAGGGGTGTTTCCCAGCAGGCAGCTGACTGTGTGACAGGCATGTGTCAAACCAGATCAAAATGGAAACAAGATACCTCTTCCTCAAGCATTAGTGATACGCGTTTGAAACATTTTAATGAAAACAAATCTGGTATGGGGTGAAACAGAAAATGTGCCTTGCTAAGACAAGCCACAAACTTTAACCACATTTTGCTCAGCATCCCAGGGTGATGTGTGTTCAGTCTTTTGGTGGTCAGAGCTGCTGTCAGTAGAAACGTTTGGTCCACACAGACATGAACTAAAAGAGTGCATCTTTTGCCCCCATTTTTGGTCTCATTTTAGGCTTGTAATCCCAAATCCTCCAACTATGAGAAGACAGGAGCCATCTGCTTGACTGAGAGCACTGGTGACACCCTGACCCTCTGGGTCCGGGCTCCCGGCAGCAGGGACAGGGTTGCCAGCCCCATGCAGGAAGTGGATGGACTTCAATACTTTCTTCATGGACATGAAATCCATCACACACAATCCCATCTGTTTCCAAGCCAAGTCAAGCTGCCGTGGGCAGCTTGAGCCATCACTGCCAGTGGTGATGTGGGACTTGAGCTGCTGAGTCCAGTTGTCAGACAAAGAGGATGGTGAGTGAGCGTCTCCCAAAAGGAACTCCCTTGGCACGAGGGCTCCTTAATGACAAGAGAAACTTACTGCTCAGACCTACAGAGGTTGGTCCATGTCACCTTCATTCTTCATCATTGAAATAATATAACATCTGATTTATGTAAATAAATTTATGTAAAATATCTAAGAGCAGGGAGAGGGTATAGCTCAGTGACAGAGCGCATGCTTACCATGCACGAGGTCCTGAGTTCAATCCCCAGTACCTCCACTGAAAAAAAATAAAACAAACAAACAAAAATAAGTATCTAAGCGTATATTAAACTAGATTTGGGGAGATGGATTTTCTTAAGCATATATTTTGCATTTTATTGTATTGTAATAACAAGAGACAGATGGAAAATCGATTTTTTTTAACTTTCCAAAAATTTCCAAAATGTTACAGATTTTGTAAACTGGTCCCTACAGCCACATGAAAAGGAACATATAATAATAAGTTCTTGCATTTATTTTGAGTTCATCATCAGCCAAGAACTGTGGTAAGTGCTTTCCACACCTTTTCATTTCGTCCTCACACATTTCCTGTCTGGCCTGTATTACTAACTTCAGGTGAAAGAACTGTTTTACAGGTAAAGGAACTAAGGTTCTGAGATGTTAGAGGGTTTGTCCAAGCTCATGAGTCAAGATTGTAACTCACTGTGATTCTACAGTTCGAGGTGTGTCCAGTTCATTCTGTGCCTCCTCACTGTACTGCACGGAAATAAAAACGAAATGTAATCGTGCCCCCAAGTGCTGTAAGATCTGTGTCACCAGACAGTAGTTTTTAAAGATGATCAATATTGCCCTTCCAGTGTCAGGATCAACATATTTCTAATGTCTACTTTAATAGAAAGCATTATATATATATATATATTACACATAATATATCTATATGAGAGATTATTTCAGATTGTACAAGTATTTACGATTGAATTAAGTTCTTTAACTAAAGCAGACACAATGCTGCCAGGAATATATTGACCGAGGAGGAACCTTGAAAGTCACAGCTCTCGCACCTGTTACAGGGAGTGTTAAACCAAAGGAATAGCCACTTTCTGGCCACACAGCGCGTGCTTGGTGTCAGCCTGTGAGGCTTTCTCTCAGATGGAACACTCCTGAGACTGTGTGTAAGGGCCCAATATCCGTTGCCAGCTCGCCATTATCTTCCTTCCAGCGTTCACGTTGACGGCAGGGGATGCCCTAAAGCCATTGTTGCCATAGATACAGCAGGAATGATCCTGGGATGGAAATTTTTTGATCATGCTGCTCATCTTGGGGGAGCTCCCTTTTGGAATATGTTCTATTACCTACAGGCATGAACTCATTTGGAAGAATAGAGAGCTACCTCCAAAAGGAGGTAGCTCTAAGTAAAACTGGGGTTGGACAACACTGGTGCATCCAGTCCATGCTGCCTGAAGCCTTAGGAACACACTGGCCCTGGAGTGGCCACATCTTTGCTCCTGCCTGGAGATACCCAGCATCTAGCTTTCCCAGTGTTTTAAACTATGTCCCCAGTACATCTCATTAGAAAGTGAATTATGACAAAGCTATGAAATAAAGGTTTATATCTCTAGTTTGTAAAAGGAAAAAAAACCCAAAAACAAAAAAAATAAACAAACAGAAAACCAAACTAGAGCCATGTAACAATTTGGGGCCCTAATAAATGTTGGTGCACTGCGTCCAGACACCCCTTCGTCAGCTCTCCCCAACCGGCTGGCCATTGGAGACACTAAGTGTTCCTGAGTTTCCCCTTCTTTTTTAAGCCAGTCTGAATAAGTACAGATCAGTTATGTGTGCATGTGTTTATGTAAAATCAACAAATATGAACTCATTTCACTAAACTTCTGTTTGTGTGCTTATGATTTTCTGTGTCCACAGTCATATCGTCCAAGGACTAGAAGAAACTCCAATCAGAGGGTCAGTTTATAACCCAGCAGGACCCTGTGGCGCCCTCCCAAGACAGATTCCTCACACGTACCTTCTGCTGCAGCTGCTCTGTGAAGCACCCAGATAACAGTATCTCATGCATTTTTCCTGAGTGTTTCAGATGCTGAAAACCACCACCAAATGGAAGAAATTAACTAGTTGGCGATGGTAAGCACAGAGCCCCAGACCTTCTGGCCCCTTAGGGTTGATCCCATCGATCAGTCAGGGAATTGTGCACAGCTGATCACACCCCTGGGCTGCCCCTCCCTCAGCCGGCCTTTAAAAGGCTCAGCTGAAACCCTTCCCGGAATTTGAGGGATTCCTGGGTGGGAGCCACCACGCGTTCTCCTTCCTGGGCCCAGCAGTAAACCTTCCTCTGCTCCAAACCCTGGCGTTTTGGTGTTTTTTGAGCTCACTGTCTCTCAGGCACACAAACGTGCATTTGGTAACAATTTTGGAGAAGACGGCCTGGAGTCTGTGCCCCACGGCAGGTCAGTCCTGGTCAGGGGCAGCCCTTCCGTGGGTCCCAGCAGCTGCCGGAGCTCACTTGGCTCTGGGAACCGGGAGGGACCCTCCCCGACATGCCAGGTGCCGGCTGCCCCAGCACAAGGCTGTTTGGAGCTGAGACACACCGGAGCTGCGGTCCACGGTCAGTGTCACCTGAGGGTGAGTGGCTCCAGCTTGCTCAGGCTGGGAATTCTCTCTATCCATCTGGGTTCATTCACTGGGAAGTGAGCCCCTCGGGGCTCATTTTGAGCCACCCTGGGTCTGTTCTCTTTCGAGAACTGGGGCAATCTGTTTGGAGGTGGAATTTTTAGACTACACCTCCTCTGATTGTGCAACCGTAGCTTATTCGTTGTTTGTGTTTTCACGTGTATCATTTTGGGGTGAGCCCCTCCGGCTTGCTGCAGGCTGGGAAAATTCAACCTGCGCCACCTGGGCTCCTTCCCTTCAGGGAAGTGCGCCATTCTGGGCTCACTGGGAGCCGCTCTGGGTCCATTCTCATTGGGAGCCAGGCCATCCTGGACGCCTCTGTCTAAGAGTGGAAGTGGAATTTTTAGAGTGCACCTCGTCTGATCTTTTGTTGTTTGTATGTGTGTATGTATCAGTATTTGCGCTGGCCAGTTAAGACATCGTTGGTGAGTAACAGGGCTCACGTGTGACAGACACCAGTTTATTCTTCCCTACTGCCATTGGTTGGGATTTTCCCTTCCTAGCCTTGGTCTTTCATTCAGCTTCATCTCTGATGGGGCACTGGTTGAGGTTCTCCCCTTTTGAATTGATGGGGTATTGGTTGGGAATCCCCCTTTTGGAGCTAGAGAACTGTGACCCCGAGAGACTGTTTTGGATCATTGTTTGCTTGACATTTGATAACATCAGCTGCGAATAATTAAGTATGGATGATCAGGGCTCTGTTCCATTTTAGAGTCCTCCTAGGGCAAATTTTGCAAAACTAGATCTTCAGCTATGCTCCCATAAATGAAAGAGATATTTTTTATTGTAACACTGTGTGGGCTCAGTACCCCCTGAGATCTGGAGAACAGTGGTCCCTAACGTCTCTGCTCTTATATCAAAATGGGCCTTTCGCAGTTTGGCTTTTATCTTGGGGGTGAGGGTGGGCGGCTGGTGTGTGTGTTTGTGAAGGTGTGCCTGAGTCCAAATCCTGTTCTTGTCGTGGTTTTGCAGAAATTGAGGCATGTGAATGTGAGCGAATGATATATACATGTTACTGTCTATTACTGTTAGTTGTTTAAACCGAAGTGGATATATGGGAACTGGAAAAAAAGAAAATCTCTGAAAATAGCCCAAACGGTTGGGTTTTGTAAAAGCAGTTAGAGGAGGAATCTGCACTTCTTTTCTGTACCTTTGAGATGTAGATGATCTTCTTGGGCTCTCAAGGGAACAAAGAGGATTTGTTTGTTTTTTAACTCAAATGGAAAACCTGTGAGATCTCTGGTTCTGTCTTTACATAAGAAAATTGACTTGTGGATGAGCCTTATTTAATTGACTTAAAAGTAAGTGCTTACAAATTAAATACTTCTAAGTATAAAGGAGCTAGAATGTCGGGTTCATGTGATCTGGGAAATGCTCAATACTGAACTGATGTCTTTAATAAGCTAGCTTAAGCTTGCTGGTATAATCAATACAGACGTGTCTTTTATTGTACCTACGTTGACAGAAGGTCAATAAGTTCATGTCATTTCTGTTGCAGAGTTTGTCAGCAGAAAGAAAAAATTAACTTGGTATGATGAAATTCTTATAAGTAAATTAAATGCAAATGAGGTAAAGAGCTTTTGAGTGAACTCTTTGGCAATGATTGTTTTAGGAATGTCTGCTTAAAAATGATTCTCTCCAGATATTTGGTGACTTAAAATTTTAGAGTTGTGTGAAATTAAGTTAAATGATGGAAGTTACTGAATAGTTGAATAGCTAGGTCATTTCCCGAACAAAATTAAGATACTGAAACATTCACTAGAGATTGGGATTTGCGGGAACTGAGGATTCTAAATTAACTATGTAACTGTAGCTAGAAAAATGGGAAAACATTTCAGTGTGCAGTAGGAAAGTAGGATGTGGGTTTTGAGTAAAACAAAAATGGTATGAGAAATGGAATTGCATTTTGTTAAGGGAAAAAGTGACTTGGTCTTGGAGCTGATTGTTTCTAGATGGGGAAAAAAAAAATAAGGGACAGACTCATATGGATACAGAAAGCTTTGGGAAGTTTGAAGAAAGGGAGTCCTGAAAAGGGAGTTCTGTGCATGGTCTGGCTGAGATTAGATTAAATTTAATTTGGATTTTGTTATTAAAATAGGCTGCTGCAGGTCTGGATTTGCCTCCTCTCTGCTGAGAGAACAAGGTTACTTAGAATGCTTCTGATAACAAATTGTGTGAAAATTTTTGATACTTTTGACAAACTTCCTATCAAGTTCTAATGAAAGTCCTTTTGACTTCAGCTAACTTCGGGATGCTTCAGGGGCCCCGAGACATCTCAGAGAAAACTATATTACGCTAACTAAGACTGGTTGGTATGTTGAGTTGCATGTGAAGCATTGGCAAATAAGCCTCCTCAGATTATATGATATGGATAAATGTTGGGGTTTATATATATATATATATATATATATATATATATAATATATATATATTATTGAAGTATAGTCAGTTTACAATATGTCAACTTCTGGTGTACAGCATAGTACTTCAGTCATACATGAACATACATATATTCATTTTTATATTCTTTTTCACCGTAAGTTACTAGAAGATATTGAATATAGTTCCCTGTACTATACAGTATGAACTTGTTTATTTATTTTATATATATTAGTATCTACAAATCTCAAACTCCCAATTTATCCCTTCCCACCCCATTCCCCTCTCTGGTAACCATAAGTTTTGTATATTTGTGAGTCTGTTTCTGTTTTATAAATAAGTTCATTTGTCTTCTTTTTTTTAGATTCCACATATAAGTGATAGCATATGGTTTCTTTCTCTTTCTAGCTTACTTCACTTAGAATGATGATCTCCAGGTCCATCCGTGTTGCTGCAAATGGCATTATTTTATTCTTTTTTATGGCTGAGTAGTATTCCATTGTATAAATATACCATAGCTTCTTTGTCCAGTCATCTGTCTATGAACATTTAGGTTGCTTCCATGTCTTGGCTATTGTAAATAGGGCTACTATGAACATTGAGGTGCATGTATCTTTTTGAATTAAGGTTCCCTCTGGATATAAGCCCAGGAGTGGGATTGCTGGATCATATGGTAAGTCTATTTTTAGTCTTTTGAGGGGTCTCCATACTATTTTCCATAACAGCTGAACCAAACTACATTCCTACCAGCAGTGTAGGAGGGTTCCCTTTTCTCCACACCCTCTCCAGCATTTATTATCTGTGGACTTTTGAATGATGGCCATTCTGACTGCTGTGAGGTGATAATCTTATTGTAGTTTTGATTTGTATTTCTCTGATAATTAGTGATATTGAGCATTTTTTTATTTGCCTACTTGGCCATTTGTATGTCTTCATTGGAGAATTGCTTGTTTAGGTCTTCTACCTTTTTTGTTTGGGTTATTTGGTTTTTTGTTATTAAGTTGTATGAGCTGTTTATATATTCTGGAAATTAAGCCCTTGTCAGTCTCATCTTTTGCAAGTATTTTCTCCCATTCCACAGGTTGTCTTTTTGTTTTGCTTATGGTTTCCTTTGCGGTGCAGAAGCTTATCAGTTTACTTAGGTCCCATTTGTTAATTTTTGCTTTTATTTCTATTGCCTGGGTACACTGCCCTAGGAGAACATTGCTGAGATTTATATCAGAGAATGTTTTGCCTGTTTTCTTCAAGAGGTTTATAGTGTCTTGTCTTATGTTTAAGTCTTTAAGCCATTTTGAGTTTATTTTTGTGTAGGGTGTGAGATGGTGTTCTAACTTCATTGATTTACATGCAGCTGTCCAGTTTTCCCAACACTGTTTGCTGAAGAGACTGTCTTTACTCCAGTGTATGCTCTTGCCTTCTTTGTCAAATATTAACTGACCCAAAGTTTGTGGGTTTATTTCTGGGCTCTCTATTCTGTTCCATTGATCCATATGTCTGTTTTTGTACCAATACCATGCTGTTTTGATGACTGTAGCTCTGTAGCATTGTCTGAAGTCTGGGAGAGTTATTCCTCCAGCTTCATTCTTTTTCTTCAGTATTGCTTTCACAATTATGGGTCTTCAGTGATTCCATATAAATTTTAGATATTTGTTCTAGTCCTGTGGGAAAATGTCCTGGGTAAGTTGATAGGGGTCACATGAAACCTGTAGATTGCTTTGGGTAGTATAGCCATTTTAATAATATTCTTCCAATCCAAGAACATGAGATATCTTTCCATTTCTTTAAGTCATCTTCAATTTCCTTAGTGTTTTGTCATTCTCTGTGCATCAATCTTCCACTTCCTCATTCAGATTTATGCCTAAATATTTTATTTTTTTGGATGCAATTTTAAGAGGGATTGTTTATTTTCCTTTTCTGATACTTCATTGTTAGTATAAGGGAATGCAACTGACTTCTGTATGTTAATCTTGTATCCTGCTACCTTACTGAATTCTTTTATCAGCTCTCTTAGTTTTTGCATGGAGCCTGTAGGGTTTTCTGTATATAGTATAATGTCATCCACATATAATGACAATTTTACCTCTTCTCTTCCAGTTTGGATCCCTTTTATTTGTTTTTCTTGTCTAATTAGTATGGCTAGGACTGGACTTCCAATATTATATTGAATAGAAGTGGTGTTGTTGTTCTTGTCTTGTTCCAGATTTTAGTGGGAAGGCTTTCAACTTTTCACCATTGAGTACTACGCTGGCTGTAGGTTTGTCATAAACAGCTTTTATTATGTTGCAATATGTTCCCTCTATACTCACTTTGGTGAGAGTTTTTACCTTAAATGGGTGTTGAATTTTATCAAGTGCTTTTTCTGCACCTGTTGAGATGATCATGTGATTTTTGTCCTTTTCTCTTGTTGATGTGGTGTATCAGGTTGATTGACTTGAGTATGTTGAACCATCCTTGTGTCCCTGGGATAAACTCAACTTGATCATGATGTATAATCTTTTTATGTGCTGTTGGATTCTGTTTGCTAATATTTTGTTGAGGATTTTTCCATCTGTGTTCATCAGCGATATTGGCCTATAGTTCTTTTTTTTTTTTTTTTTGGTAGTGTCTTTGTCTGGCTTTGGTATCAGGGTGATGGTGGCTTCATAGAATGAATTTGGGAGTGTTCCCTCCTCTTCAGTCTTTTCAAAGGGTTTGAGAAGGATCGGAATGAGAAGAGCTCTTTGCATGTTTGATAGAATTTTCCAGTGAAGCCGTCTGGTCCTGTACTTTTGTTTGCAAGGTTTTTTATTGCTGATTCTATTTCATTTCTAGTGATTGGTCTGTTCAAATGATGTTTCTTCTTGATACAGTTTTGATTGTATGTTTCTAGAAACTTGTCCATTTCTTCTGAGTTGTCCAATTTATTGCCATATAGTTGTTCATAGTATTCTCTTATGATTTTTTGTACTTCTGTGGTGTTGGTTGTAATTTCTCCATTTTCATTTCTTACTTGTGCCCTCTCTCTCTTCTTGGTGAACTTGCATAAATGTTGTTAATATGAACATTCTAGAAGTTACATAAAGTTCCTGAAGTTTAGATATGTCCTGGTATAATGCTGTCAGTCATAATTCTAGTTGTTATCTTGAAATTTTGTAAGTCATAGCAACTTGACTAAGCTTCTTTGTCAAAAAACAATTGTAATCAGATCTTTTACCTTGCCTTTTTGGGTCTTTTGTCATTCATAGACAGTTAAGCTGATGCTTTGCAGGACCACATCATCTTCAGGCAGATTTGTAAAAGTGACTTTTTGACAAGTACAGGCTTCTTTTAAATCATACTTGCTCAGCTGGTAGGATATTTGAGAAGTCTAAGGAAAAACTCTAATTTCATGGAAGTGTTGGTCAAAGGGGCTGATTGCATAGGACTGAGTGAACTGATGAATGTGGCTGTGATTTTTTGGTTGTCTGAAGTATGGCTGGCTCTGTATCCTATGTCATCTGTAGTCTTCCTTTTCCCTCCGCTCAGACTCCCTGTCTCCACCCAGCATGCACATCAAAGAGGAAGGCAGGATGGTGGTCAGCTGCAGGACAGAGGGTGGCTGGCCATGTCTCCCCTGAGCCTTGCTGCTAGGCAACAGCACCGCCTCACCCAAAGAAGTCACCAATCTGCGTGAGATCGCAGAAGCTTTGAGAAAAATTCAAGCATTGGCTGCGGAGAAATACCAGTGGTCTGTAAGAGCAGTACACATTCCTCACTGGGTTTCTCCAGGGTTTTTGAAACAAGATCATGTCTGATGAGTGACGGTTCACTGCAGCTGAGCTCTGGAAAGATGCTGCCATTACCTATAATCTGTCCTCTCCCCAACTGCCCAGGTGCCTCTCCCTCCTCTCAGGGGATGGCTGCAGACCACCCTAATGCCTCCCTTACATGGAGCCTCTTGAGGAAGGAATCCACCTTCCATCAACCAGCACAGCACTGGTGTTTCATCTCAGATTTCACAGTGAGTTCAATTTCCTGGCAGGATTTAAGTTTGGGATGAAAAAGAAGTTTCTGTCATTAACAAGTATGGCATTCAAATCCTCAGTTGTTCTGTGACTGAGGAAGAATAAAGAAAAACTTGTGAATAGTCCCATGATTAGACAAATCGGGAATTCACAGCAGTTGAAGATGAAGAAATAATTTCTACTTGTCTCCCATTTCTCCAACATATCCAGTCTATACCCATATAATCTCCCTTAGGTTATAAGCTAAGCAGTATCAAAAAAGAGAATACTCTATAGTAAGAAAAATATATGCATAATCTAATTTTTGGCAAGTACTATTAATAAATCCTTTTCTTTAAAATCAGTCTGTTGTTTAGCTTGTTTAAATTACAAAGCCTCCAGTTTTAACTAAATTCTGAGAGACTTTCTTTTTACTGAAGATACATGACACACAGTGTTAAAGACTGGTGTCCTAGAGATAAGACACACACCCTGTGGATGCTGTAGAATCAGAGGCAACCATCTAGATCCCTCAGTCCTCTCATAACCTCATCATCCGAAGATAAAATCTGTCATGAGAGCTGGGTACCTCTCCAGACACAAGGGATCCCCAGCAATAACAAAGAGCCAAGACCCAGAGTTGCCAGTCTTGACTTGGGCAGAGAAGTTGAGGTGCAAGTTCACTTCTGAAGCAGTGCCCTGCCCACCATGCCTACCGATAAACTATTTCACTTCTTTATTTTCCCAATTAGAATCATTATCACTGCTCTCTTTTTATCTTGCTCCACTATCGTTTCTTACAACTTAGACTCTTCTGATAATCACTATCAAGTTAAGGCTGCAAAAGGCTATTTAATTATTCTAGTAAAAACCTTAACAGATCTGAGACTACTCTGGGATGTACACAGAAGTTAATTTCATGTAAGCCACCAAGAATACATTTTACTCATCATCTGTCACCTGCAGGATCCCATCACCTTTGGCTTTGATATCAGGTTCCAATGAGGGATGATTTTACCCCCCCACCCCCACCCCAGGGGACATTCAGCAATGCCTGGAGACATTTTTGGTTGTCACAGTAGGAGTGTTACTGGCATGTAGTTTGGTCACAGCTATGGATTTCAAGGTTTTCACTTTCTAGCATGCCTTTAGTTTGGCTTTATCAGTTCATGTTGGGTTATCAATTCACTGTACTTGTTTAAATCTCCCCCTTTAACCCCTGTATTTTCAGGAATGTCTCACCACACACATGTTCTACCCAAAAACCACTGCTTTGAAATAGAGCACATCATTGCAAAGATTTTTTTTTCAAGTCTAAAAAGGGGTAGAAAAAGGAAATGTTTTTTTTCACTCGAATTTTTTTCTGGAAAGCCAGAGTGGTATTTTGCAATGCTTTGCAAAGTTGAGACTTAGAAATGGACCTAAGCCTAAGATAGCTTAAATAATTAAATGCAGATCAGTTCAAATAAGTGTCCTGTATTAAATTAATATTCAAAGTACTCTATGCCTAAGAGCTGCTTCTCTCAACCTCACAAAGGACTTAGAAATATAGTATTTGGGTCACTGTCAAAAGTATATAATCCAGGACACGTTCAGTTGGTGTTATGCCAGATGGTTTCCAAAACAATTTTTGATCATTTATAATAGCTGCCAGCACTGTATTTTGTCAGATGTACAATTAAGCAACAGTGCTTAATTAGCATTTTAATATTTAAGGCTTTGGAGTAAACTTAATAATGCAAGAGAGGGTAAATAATGATGAGTGTCTGAGAAAAAAATAATTTATGGCTTGTTTTCTCTACTTATTTTGGAATAATTGAATTTTGAAGACTAGCTAAAAAAAATTTGGTCTGAGTAACCACAGATAATTCATATCACTCTTTTACTCAAAACCCTTCATTTGCATATCACTTGGAATGAAAACATAGACTCCCACTACAGCCTTCTCCACCCTAAATGACCTGGCCTCTGTCTTACTGAAGCTTCAACTCACTCTTCATTCCTTTTTAGCCACAAAGGTCTAGCTTTGTTTCTGAACAATTCTGTCCTCCTCTGTCCAGCCAGTCTTCACACTTGGCTGTTGTCTTCACCTGAAGACTTTACCCAATTCTTTGCACAAAGCTCACTGCCTCACTTCCATTTATGTCTCTGCTTCAGTGGACCCTCTTCAGAAAACATCCTGTCCACAATAGTCCTTGTCATCCCTCATTCTCCAGCCCTTTAAACCCTGCTTTCATTTCCTCACTGGCACTTGCCACTTCTCAAAGGTGCTACCTATCAGTGCTTCTCAGCAATGAGGGATGATTTTACCCCCCCACCCCCACCCCAGGGGACATTCAGCAATGCCTGGAGACATTTTTGGTTGTCACAGTAGGAGTGTTACTGGCATGTAGTTGGGAGAGGCCAGAGATGCTGCTGAACATCCTACAGAGCACGAGACAGGCCCCCACAATAAATACCTGGTCCAAATGTCAATGGAACTGATACCGAGAACTTCTTTTATACACTGATCATTTGTCTCCCCAAGAGCAGTACAAAGTCCATGGGAGAGAGAACCATGTGTCTCGCTCACTTACTCCCACAGCCTAGCTTTCTATACATGCATCTTAAAAGGAGTTCAAATCCACACTGCTTTCCAAAAGTTTATACCAAACATTTGTAGAGTGTTTCTCACTGTTATCTCCAATGACTAGGAAGATACCTTTGATCTTTTTAGATACTCAGCAAATCCTGGATCAGGGTGGAAATGCTAGTGTTCACACTTGGGAGGGTCTTAATCTTAAAGAAGTTATATTCTCCAATATGCATATATTCATTAATATATATTCTTTACAACTGGAACTAGGAATTCTCCGAGTACTTAACATGGTGATGTCGATTGTGTCTTTAAAGCATAGTGTGGTTGAATCTGTCACTTCCACAGTGTCGCTTGGCACCTCGGATCATGTAACTTTATGTCTGAGAGTAAAGTATCTATCTTGCTTACAAATTCATTTCATATTTATAAATTGTATTTCGAATTCTCTGGTTTTTATTACACATCTGTCCCTCTTCCTCCCACCTATTAGGTCAATGATCCAGTTGCAGCTGAATTCAGTCCCAATACCCAGATGTTTCTCTTCTCCACAAAGGAGTCGTGGTCCATGGGCTTTGAGAAGGGACTGAGGTGATCTTTTCCACAGGTAAAAGCCCTTCTATATCTCAGGAATGATTTAGAGTTACATTTCAGGTTCTTTTCCATTTTAGGTTATTACAAGGTATTGAATATAGTCCCCTGTGCTGTACAGTAGGACTTTGGTTTATCTATTTGATGTATAGTAGAGCGTATCGGTTAATCCCAAACTCCTAATTTGTCCCTCTCCCTCCTGTCCCCTTTGGTAACCACAGTTTGTTTTCTATGTTGGTGAGTCTATTTCTGGTTTGTAAACAAGCCCCCCCCCCTTTTTGTAAGTTATGCTGTATGTCTGTCTGGCTTATTTCATTTAATATGATAATCCCTAAATTCATCCACGTTGCTGCAAATGGCATTATTTCATTCTTTTTTATGGCTGAGTAATATCTCATCTCTCACACACACACACACACACACCACCCCCTGCCACCCACATCTTTTTTATCCACTCATCTGTTGATGGACCTTTGGGTTGCTTCCATGTCTTGGCTGTTGTAAATAGTGCTGCTGTGAACATTGGGTGCACCACAATTCACATTGTAACAATAGCCTCCAACTTGTCTCCTCTGTATCATTTCTCATACTCTGAAAACTTCCCCAAAGCAGATTTCAGCATGCCTGAAGAATCACCTGGAGCGCCTACGACATAAAGTACAGGGCCCCTCCCCCAGATTCTGATTCATTAGAATGGTGTATGATCTGAGCATCTATAATTTTAACAAGCTCCCAAGTGCGGCCACTGTTGCCGGGCCTCGGACCACAGGCTGCTCCAATATAACTGAGATGTAGAGTGACTTAAGTGTTAGTATATTAAAACTCACCAGAGAAACCCCTGCTAAAACTATCCGCATATCCAAAATTCAAGATAAAAGCACTTTCTCTATGATAGTATTAAATCATCTTCCTTACACCTAAACTAAACGAAAAAAATTCATGTTATCCTGATGATGTCATGTTAGTATGAAGGTATCTTAAATTAAGGTGTCATTTTACTTTGCTGTGGTAAAATGTGTTTAAAGCAGTGCTTTGCAATTTGTTCTGTGCCATTGAATCACCTCTGAGGGTCTTATTAAAATGCAGATTCTAATTCAGTAGGTCTGGCAAGATGCCTTAGATTCTGCATTCTTAACAAGCTCCCAGGTAAAGGTTTTAGAGTGCATAGCTCACTGTGTCCAAAGATTACTGTGATCTCAGTTTTCAAAATACATCAGACTCAGGGTGGTAACTTTTTTCAAATGAAACTTGCAGTGCTGAGTGATCTCTGAGACACAAGCAGAAAAGTGGTTTCAGAGAGAGGTGTACATGGTGAGGACAGGAGCACACTACCCCGACTGCTTCTGCTGTCAGGGTTCACCTGTGAGTAGGGACTGCTTAAATGTAGGCAGTGATTGTAAAACTCGGCTCTGCCAATCTGAGTGTGAGGCCTTTGCTCTAGAGTTCTGGCTCCAGAGACCCTGAAGTAGGTTACGTTTTCATTTTTACAAAGAACTTGTTCCTTTCTTGAAAATGGTCATAGGAATCACAGCTATGTTCTATGCCTGAAGCAAGGGCATTATTTTACAGGTGATTCAGCCTCTTCGTGTTTCCAACGTGAGCCTGCCTATTGAATTCCCCTAGAGAAACACTATCTAGTGTCAAGGGCTGGTGGCTTCTCAGAAATGGGACGGATAAATGTTCCTTAAAATGTAGTAACACCTGAACCTGTCTACCACACTAAGGACATACAGATCTTTAAAAAACAGTATTTCAAAAATACATAAACACAGAATCAAATATTGTAAAGCATAATCCTACCTGAGAAAAATAATGACTTGAAACCACGAACAGATTGGTAGGTTAATTGGTTAAAGTGTTAAATAGTAAAAACGGGTCAATATATTAGTATTTATCATATATGTCCCACTTAACTAGACACTGAGAATCCTACGGAGAAGACCAGCATTTAGAGATCCACAAATGCCACTATCCTAAATTAGAGCTGTTTAGTTCAGATTTCCTAAACAAATTATTAACACTTTAACACATTATAATATGCATATGTAAGCACTGCTGTAAAATTAAGCACACTTTGTCTATTATATGAATTTGAAATACCCTAAAATTTTTTAATGTTTGCTATTGGAAAAATTGTTTTTCCTCCAAAGTTACATTAATATTTAAAATATCGAAGTTGAAAGTAATGGTTACGTTTTCCATTTTACCTGTTTATCTTCCCAATAGAATATAGTCTTCCCCAACAGAAATTTAATAGGGAGAGCCTTACTCAATTAACTCCTATGTGAACTATTCTGGCTAACAGATGACTGTGACCCCGATCACCTATGTGAATACCCAGACTCTTCTAGGTTAGCTTTAAGCACCATTCGTCCCACCTTATAAGGCTTCCTTTTCCTCAACTGGAAATTGCATTCCAACTCTGAGTCTGCTCTATCACCAGCTCCTCTTTTAAAACACTTTGAGCTCAGTTAGCATTTTTCCTTCCCTTAACTAGCAGTATGAAAACCTGGCTTTACTTTATTCTA
The DNA here is from genome assembly GCF_048564905.1 of Vicugna pacos. Lineage (NCBI taxonomy): Eukaryota > Metazoa > Chordata > Mammalia > Artiodactyla > Camelidae > Vicugna > Vicugna pacos. The sequence goes on from NC_132988.1 coordinate 19,515,218, forward strand.
GATAAACATGCAATACGATGTTCTAATTAACTCATGAAACAGAAATGTCTCACACATTGGCTAAACCGGAATGCTCAATTTGGATATTGGTTTTTTTAATGCTTTTTCTTTGAGTGTTTCCCTTCACATGCTCCTGTATCGCTTGAGCTCTGAAGCGCTGGCAAGGAGTTCCCTCAGATGTCTACTCTCCACCTCCTCCTCTCACCTCAACAACAGCCCCCAACACAGTAGTAGGCTGTTTTTCTGCCTCTTGAAAACACCACTTCTTTTGTGACCTCTGTAGGTTTTCTTCAGTCCTTAGTTTCCCAATAATTTCTTCCACAATAAGGCACCATGGAGAAAGCAACCATTCTTCAAATTTTGCATTCATTAGGATCCATAATTGTTATTTTAAGGTCCAAAGTTATAAAGGAGTCAATCTGGGAGGAGCACAAAGCAAAGGCTACTCCACCAACTGCCGTAAGCACTGTATTCTGCTTGACACAGGGCAGCAACCCCACTTTTTAAAAGCAAGCAGCATCAATTACCACTACAGAAATCAGCGTTATAAACAAAAATCCCAACCAGGTGTGGGCAGAGGAAAGCAGCTGGGAAGTTTTGGAGGAAGAAATCTAATTAGGAAAGGGAAAAAGATAAACCTCCTAAGGAAAAAAGGGAATAAAAATTAAAAGAGAAAATTAAAGAAATGGAAAGAAAAGACCACTTAAGGATTATAAAAGTTATATTTATTCACGATGCTACATTTATTGCATTCCCTTAGAAAAATGGAGAACTGTTTATGTACCCAATTTGCACATATAAAACTTTATACAAATTATGTGTAGCACATAAAGGCCTCTGGTACAGCTAAAATCCTGACACTACAATTTGGGTAATCCTGCTTCAGGGTCTCCAGTTTATCAAGTCTGTCCATAGAAAATAAAAACTGGAATTATAGTCAGTCTTGCTGCTCACACTTAGAAATTATTTTAAATATAATAAAATAAAATTTTCAATTACTCTAAAACCCAAAAAAGGTAAACGGAGGGGATACATTTTGTTACCAATCTCAATTTAACAGTATGACAAATTCACACCTTATTTTGGCTGGGTCTTTTTTAAAAAAGAAAAAAAATCACCTTAGTTTTAACATTATCTTTCTAAGTTGTGGCTGCTTCAAGAAGGTAAGTCGTTAAAATATTTACCAAACAATTAAAAAATAATAATATTCCTTTTACAAAATGGTACAACAACACCTTAAGGAACCAGAAAATACTAAGTGTCTTTGGCTATACAACTAACAGGCCATTCTTCCAAAGAGAATAGGGCATATTCACCTCAGAACCAACTACAGAAACAGAAAGCATAACAGAAATATGCATAGAATTTAATGAGAGTTTGTCTTGCCTTTTTCTCATTCTACCCATATAATAAGCAAGGAGAATGCAATGCACACAGTCTTCCCAGGTGAGACTCAATAGCACTACAAAGATACCCAAACTTCTGCAAAGGCAAAGTGAATTAAAACAATTACACAGCTAAGTGACGACTGAAGGGACAAATGTTATTTGTAATTTTTTTTAACTTGTTTGCTTCTTTTCAAGCCTACAAGTGTAGAAATTATAGCTGATAAAAAGTCACAATCTTCACAAATGGAACTATAATAGAAAAATAAATCAAATGAAACATTTATTAATAAATGAAGCCTATTTTATTACTTCAAGTGTTAATGATAAAAAAATTTCAGCACAGCTGTTGCATTTAAAAAAGTGAAACTACATACTATGTTTCTAGCTCGGTAAACAGATGGACCTGCTGTCTCTGAATGACAAAACAATTGAGCATTGTACAGTACATCGTATGAAGACCCGTAAATTAAAGAACTACTGGTTTAAAGTTAGTGATTATGAAACAAATACATATTCATAGTTTGAGCTTCTTTTTTCTTCCTCGACCATCAGGTGCTCCGTCCATTTTACGTTTCTGTGTCTACAAGCAAACAGAAGGATTATCTTCATCACTAGAGCGCTACTAATGTGAAATCCGTGGGAAGGCCAGACGGCACCTGGCTAGTAACTGCCAACTAGTAACAGGTACTGGGTTTTCTTACTCAGAATAACCTTAATTCTCCAAATAATCTAATCCACATATTTTACTAACACAACAAAAATTTTAATGCTAATAAAGTAAATGAACAGTTAACAATTAATTAGCAACAGTAAATCAATACACCAAACAAATGTAAAACATGCCCTCTTACCAAAACAAAGCAGTAAAGAGAAATATTTTGTGAGGTTACATAAATACCAGACGTTAACCATAGATATTCATTTACTCATGACTTCATAAACTGTTAAATAACAAAGTGACTTTTTGGTCAATTTTTGCTTTCATATTGCTAAGATATTACTGGGACAATAAATCAAAGCTTAGAAGTCAACAGTAAAGGCTGTAAAGGCCACTGCTTTCTTAAGATTTCTTTACATATTCTAAAATTATAACTTGTATTCCCAAAGGCAAGCTTAAGCTCTTGGCACTGATGAGACAGAACTCCCAGGCTTCCACAAATCCCTGTATAGTCAGCTACCATCATAATGTGATTTCCCCCCACAATGCAATCAGCTGCATTGATTATTATACTTTCTCAGCAATTTAAGGCCATAATATTTACCAAAAAAAAGACTTAACACATCAATAGTGTGTTCGTTATGCCAAGTAATGTTCAAATTCTTGAAAAAAAGTTCTCCAGGAAAATGTTTACATTTTCCTGAGTACTTACTGAAGGTTTTGGTCCTCTTTTCTTTTTCTCTGCCTTCTCCTTTTCTTCTAGTTCCATGTTTTCTCTTTCAATCAAGGTAATTAAGGTGTTACACCTCCTTTGGAGCTCCTGAGTTATAAACATAAATTTACATGGTAAACTTATAGATAGAAAATACAAGTTTTCATGATTTCAACTTCAAAACAAAGATGTTTTTATAGCGTAATATCACTTACATACACCTGAATAATTATTAGTTTCTTTTGCATTATAAATTATTTTCATACACAATCCAGGTTAGGAGGATAAAAAAAGTATTCGTAAATTTTTCACTTCATTATTTAAGGCCATACTGTTGAGTATTCTTCATAAATCCTCCCTTCACTTAGGAACTGAAGCACTGAAAATGAACATCTCTTAATAAAAGTGACCCTGCTACTTAGTGTCTACGCCTGAGAACCACTACGTACATACAAAACTTAACAGTGTACATAGCTGAGGGTCAAAAATCAACTAAAACTTTAGTAGAGGTAATCTTTCCCTTAAAAGCATGACCAGTAGAATTATGGTAGTCGATGTACCACATGCCGCCTTTCCACTCGTGGAAAAATAATCATAAAAACATATGGTGAGTTCCAGCTCCTCTCTCTCCAGCAATCTATACAGGCTCCAGAAAGGATCTGAGTGTAGTGTGGAAATAGTAAATAATCTTGAAGAAAAGAAGTCCATTTGTATCACTGCTAGGTCCTTACTGAGTAAAACTGGTTTTAACCTTGTCGTAAGTGGCATTACTACACAAATAATCGCAACAAAATCATTCTGAAATATTATTGTGTAGAATACAACCACATAACGTTTAGATATTTGCAACAGTAAGTCCAGAGAGAAGGCAGTATACTAAAGTTCTGTATTTCCTTTAACAGGTGAACTGAGACACACGTGCCAGAACATGTTACAGATATGCTGGGGTGTGACTCTTCTTGGTTCTCAGGTGAGGATTATGGCTCAGTTGTTTATCCAGGGGCTAGACACATGTTACCAGTTCTTATGTGCGCCTTAACACGAAACATGTTGGGAAATAATACCAGCCTCCGGGCGGTGGTATTACACCTGTAAGTCAACGTGGCACTGCATCTTGCTTCACTCACTACAAAATCACTCTTATTAACTATATAAATTGTTCCTACTTAAAAAGACATGAGAGCTTACAGCAACTGAATCTGTTTTCCCTAAGGTTTCATAAAACAGTAGCCTCCGTTGTTTATCAGTGGTCAAATATTTAAAGTTTGTGCCCTACAGCCCCATTGTGAAGAATGACAGTGTATTTTAAATACAGAGGAAAATCTTACTATAAAGTTGTTTAAACTTTGCTGTCTCAGTATATCTCAAAATTAAGACTACAGAATTTTTTTTTTGGTATTATCATCCTGAAGAACACAAGATAAAGCTAAAAGTTCAAAGGTGATAAAGTATGTAAGAAAAGAGCAATTCAAAGCTAAACTTTTCTGAATTTTAACTTTAAATTTTAGGTCATTAGAAATGTAACCTGCTTATCAGAAACAGTTCCATATTGGGAATAAAAACAAAACCTAGCACGAAATCAGTACAGTGTTTTACTACATTAAGTTAGACTCGGGATTCTGATGGGCAGACACCTAAATGCAAGTCCTCTTTTTACAAAACCAAAAGTCAAATTTTAAAATTAAGACCATCATATTCAGAAATTGAAATTGACAGTGACATTTCCTCCTACTTGGAACCTGATTAAAATTAACATAAAAAACTAGCCCTATCATACACAGTGATGTTAAAAGATGTGCTATTAAACAATGGAACCACTCTTATGTTACCTATAATTTTAGGTTTTTATGTGGATGTGAACTGTTTCTTAAGAAAATTTTTAGGTATCTTAAAGAACATTAAACAATATACTTTGAACTATTTGGTACATTATTCAAAAAGGCCACAAATACTCACCATTGCAGTCCTGGACTTTAGAAACCAGTCAAATCTGAACTGAGGCGAGTTGCGAATACACTGTCGCAATTCATCATAAACATTTTCTTTGTCGAATCCAAGCTTGTGAAGCATACAGATCAGAAAACGATCCTCTTCTTCAGTATAGTTTTTCCCTTTGTTGGTACCATAAGATATTCTCAGCTGATGAAAAGGTGCTTTGTACCGTCCAATCTATGAAAAATCAGATTATGTATATTACATAAAATACAAATCCTGTGTAATCTATATTTTAAATTCAGCTTTAGTAAAGTTAGTTATAAATGCTGTATTCCAAACCAATTTTCTATCAAAAGCACGTCAATTATAACCTTTGTCCTGAAAATACTCTAGTCTTTACTATTTTGAAAAGAAACACTGAGACTTTCTGACATACAGTGATGGACCCGGACACGGCAACTGAAGTGCCGAGGGAAGCGGTGCTGAGAGTACCTGTAATGCTTGGTGTTGCTGTCTGAAGGAAATTTTAATTTTAAATCATTTCTTTTCCTTTTTAAAAGTTATTTTAACTCTCATATTTACAGATAGAAGTTACTTTACTATCATATTACTATTCAAAGTACCTTTGTGTCAAGTGCTTTTTTGATACTAATTCTTCTTTGAATTCTTGCTTCTCCCCTTTCAATCTGAGCCATAATCTTCTCTATGTCCTGTAGCTCATTGCATCGTTCCCAGAACACAGCTGTAGAAGTTGGGCAGAGGGGATAGGTGGAGGAAGGGAAGAAATGTAAGTAACTTGTTATTATAATTATAATCTTTTACTGGCTAAGGATTAAGAAATGATTCCATTTCCCTTACATCTAATACTAGTAAATAAGTCACAAAATTACTTCTTAGTTTCGTAAGATGGGCTGGATGATTTAAGGATGATCTCCCAACTTTTAATTTTCCACTATTCTGAAGTTCTAAGTAGACTCATCACAGCACAACTGTACATCCACTTGACAACCCAGATGACTTCAGGAAACACAGGAACACATAATACTTGAAAAGTTATAAAGAGCAATGAAATAAAAATGAAAGCACGATTATTCAGTGACCTGCTCTTATTTCCTTGGTTACAGGATTAAAAAAAAATAATGATGCCATTTTAAAGAAGGGGAGATTTTCTCAGTTTTTAAAAAAACACAAAATAAAACAAGGCACTAGGCCGAGGCAAAATTTAGCTTATCAAAACATAATTCAGAGTAAGGAAGTCTGAACTTTACAACAGCTCTCCAAAAACTTGAGAACATTCTTATACCTATTAAAATAGTAGATAATTACCTGAGTATTCAATGACTTCTTCTGGAGTTTTCCCTTCTACTTCTCTTGCTATATTTTCAATATCATCGCGGCCCCACTTCTCATTAGCTTTGATAAACTGGTTAAAATCTCTCTTATTCCAATTGGTAAATCCCTTCAAAGTGAAGAAAACAAAATATATAATCACAGCACTCTGAACTTGAGAAAGAAAGCTAATAAACTTTACCAGTGCTGCTAAGTATTACAGAAAGTTTTCAGTTGCTCCCAGTTTTTTTTTAAGTTCCTTTAAAGAGATGATAACTTCTCATGTACATAGATACGTACACACAGACGTACACTTTTAACAATACAGCATATATTGTTAGATAGCAACACAACTGAATCTGAGTGGGAGAGTGAAGAACGCTGCATGAGAAGGTGACATTTTTGCTGAGCTTTCAAGGAGTAGAAGTTTGCCAGAAGGAATGAACACAGATTAAGGAGCAAGTGGGAAAATAGAAGGAAAATAAAGCTTTAAAGGTATGTTAAGGCCAGATTCTGAAACACCTTGTTAAAGTACCAAGCAGAAATGTGTAATTGAGAGTAATAACTTAGTAGCAATATAGAAGATTCACAGGAAAGTAAAACTGGGAGAAAGGTGATCAAAAAGATACCCACTCTACCAAGGCTGGTGTAAATCTATAACCTTCTCAACCACTTCAACTAATGACAATCAAAATGTAGCACATACCCATATGCCCAGGCCTCTTCATCTCCATTTAATCCATTTCTGAAAGCAAAAACCTGAACTTCCTTCGTATATCCCAACACAATCTAACGTGGTACCTTAGAAAATAACCATTACAAATTCTGTGTTGATTAAAGGCTATACCTGTGTTAGAAGCTTCTCTTTTTCCTCTAACTCTTCATCATTAAGGGGTTCAGCTTCATCAATTTTAAGCTGTTCTTCTTTCTGTGCCTGTGCTGCATTTGGAAGGTCAGGATTTCGAGGCACCTAAAAATACATATATATTTTTTTCTATGCCATCAATATATTTTAGGAAGTATATGTGATGAACTAAACTCTTAATCATCTACGTGACTTTTCACAAGTTTTAATCCAATCATGAAAGAAAATATACTGATATCTGGCACTTATTCCTTAACACCAGATTAGTAATGAGCAAAGTATTATTTCTGTTACCTTGTACCCGATAGTTTTTCTGTAATAGAGAATTTCTTTTTCCAATAATTCAAATAGACGTGGAGGAAAGAACTGGAAATCCTGAACATTGGGCTGTTTTGGAGGTCGAGGAGCCTAAAGAAAAAATAGTACTGTTGGTAAAGAAAGAAACTATTCTGCTTTCAATCTATCTATAATTTTCCTTTGTTCTATAAACCATGACAGTGAATCCTCCAAACAACTGTATGTAACTTCCACTAAAACTGAACAAACATTAATCATTTTAAATGCAGACCTTCAAAATGAATTTTTAGAAAATTAACAAAAGCTGAAGAGTACACTATAAGAAACACACAAGATCTAATTCTCAGTCTGATGCAAGAAAAGGAGTCTACACTTCCAATACTTTCAGATACTTTTGTGCTCAACTCACCTTGGGTGCTTTAGGTTCACTGACACGGAGAGCTTCCCTGAAATAGGCATCAACAGCATAGTTGGCTTTTCTTTCTCGTTTAGGTGGTTCAATCCACTCTGTGAATGCAATCTAGCACATGGGAAACAGCTCCAATCACCAACTTTTACTATATAGTCAAGAATCTTACACGAATGTCACTCCTAATTTGTACATCGCTACAACTGCTATTTATAAGTGCAGAGATGCAGATAAAATCAAGCTCTATGAGGCTAGGGACTATGCGATTAAACACACAGGATGGTGTCTAATGAACAGCACGGGCATTCAGCATTTTTTGACCAAATTAATAACAACTGGTGGGAAAAAAGGTACAGAAAGTATGCTACAACCCAAATTTGGACAAATGTAGATATATATAGCCTAGAAAAAATTCAGAGGATATACATGTCTAAACGTTAAAAGGCAAATCATTAGGTAGAATTATTTTTTTCTTCTACCCTGTAGGTATTTTCTAAATTTATCTATCAGATAGCAAGTATTACGAAATTACGTTCTTCCCTTTAGTTATTACCAGCCAATTCTGTTTTTCAAGTATCCTAAAATACTATAATCACCCCGCACAATATATTTCACTGTAACAGTATATAAATACACTTTTAAAAAGTTTCAGAGTTTACCAACTGAAAATTTGGCATTCAATTTAACACAAAAATGAAAATGATTTAGATGTGAGTAAACAGAAATGACTGCTGTTTAAGACAAGGAATCAGACCTAACATTTAAATTCCAAATTTCATAAAATAAAGTCTTCAACTGAGTAACCAAAACCTCTTTCTAAATTACCTTTTGTTTTTCCCTATAATCTTCTCCTTCGAAGTTATACACACTCGACTCTGTATCCATTGTAAAATTTCTAAGTGAGCTTTCACCCATCTTGGAGAGCTTTTCATTCATCTCTGCAGTCTAAGAAACAGGAGAAACATCCCCTTAGATTGAGAATTTAAAAAGCATGAGAACTGTAGTCAAAACAAATTAGGCTTCACAGTACATAAAAACTTCTGTCTGTGGAAGAAATATTATCTATAACTCACGTAATTATTTCCTCAGTCCTGGATTAAAATATTTTATATATTAAAAACATCATTTAATCTGCACCTTACCTTCTTTGCTCCTCTTTCCAAAATACCATCAATATCTTCATCAGTAATCTCACTTTCTTTTGAAGCAAATACATGCGTTGCCCCGTGCCTTATCATTTGAAGCATTTCGTCTTTCCCAATTTTGTTCAGATTCTGATCCACAAGTCTTCCTGAAAAAAGATGTTATTGTGTCATGTTAATCGAACTTTAGTTTCCTGGAAACTTGGAATTTTGAATGTTACATGTAATATTATGTAATTTTGCCTCAGACATCAATCATCTGTTTATTCACATCTGATAATTTTCATTTTTTGCATAAAATGCCAAATTCTAAATTGTAAACCTTGAATTATTTCTAAAGCTTATATTAATTTAGCCTACTAAATATCATCTCAATAAAATACATTCTTATATGAGGAGAATAAATAGTAATTTGGGATATTTGAAAATCAGAATAAAAAACTAAAAGTCTGGTAATTTTCTGATAAGCAGAAACATATTAATGTTATTACTAATACTCCGAAATCAACTTTTTTCTACTTAGAAGAGTAAAGTACAAAATCCTTCATATTGCCAAACTTCAAGAGCCACTCAAATATATTTCAATTTTTATACTTCAACCAACTTGTGATGACTGGCTAAAGATGTAAGTTGTTTTCTCAGATCCTACATACTTGTATCATGGTTTTGGATCCCTAATGGGATGCACCACCAAATATCCGACTTTCAAAGTTAGGATATATCCAAAGAACATGTTTCTTAAAAGCTATCCCACTGCTTTACAATGTTCTTAGGCTTACAGAAATTACTTCCCTGTTGGACATGAAGGGAGTTTTTCAGACAAAAAGTACTTGTGCATATTCTCGTATTTTTAATTATGTCCCTTAGCCCACAAAACAGTAACATGGAGGCATGCACCCAGGGCTTGCTATTTGACTGGCATATATGTGGGCAGGGGGAGTACGGGAAACCATCCATTACATCACTTGTGAGAAACCTCACTGTTTAGCAGGCCCCAAAAGTCCCCAGAAACTTTCCTAATTAAATCTCTCACTGTAATGACCTCTTGATCCCCTGGATGAGTCACCTTCTAGATGTATAAACAGCAGACGGGTGACCTGCCTCTAACTCTGATGCCAACCTCAAGCTGGCATGAAGACCAAAGAAGGTAATATCCAGTATTTAAATATTTAGCACACTGCCTGGTACAAAGTAGGCCCTCTATGTTAAGCAATTATTAATAAAAACTAATAAGCAGTCATTTATTGTCTTTACGTATACAGACACCCAGCTAACTCTATGGTTGGCATTATGAGAGATCAAAGAAATGTAACATTTCCTTCCTTACAAGGAAATTAAGAAACTGGTTGACAAAACTAAGACACACAAATAGAATTATCCATGTACAATTTATATCTCTTAGCTTTATAGACAGCTAAAATACCTCTGGTCATGATGCAATTGGCAAAGAAAAGAATCCTATGATGTGGGCCTGAGGTTATTGAGGTTTCTGGTACCCCACTGCCCCACTTTTCTTACTTTATATATCCCATCAGCAACATTAAGCTTCCTTCATGAAAACAAAAATGTCTTGAAAGCTGATATGGCATACCAACTTGACGTTCCCTTCAGTTAATCTAAAATAAAATCTCTCACCATCTAGCCCTGTTTACGTTTCTGTGTCTCGCTCTCACTAAATTATACCTTGAAGTAAGAATATTGGTTAGTTTCGGTCACCAATGTATTTTCAGCACTAAAAACAGTGCCTGGCAGCTGGTGCTCACTAAACAGCTGCAGACGAGAAAAAAGAATGGCTTTATTTTTATCTCTTCATTATCACCCAGTAATCAGCAGAGTGTCAGCACACGTAAATCATACTCAGCACAGCTCTATTCAACATGCACTACACTGAATGCTGGCTGTTCTATATACATTGTCGCCCCTTTAATCCTTAAAAATCCCAAACAGAAGTTCTCCCCACTTAACAGATGAAGACACAGGCTCAGAGTTAACTAGCGGAGTCAATATTCAAATTTCAACCTTCTTGAGCCCAAACCCATCTGCTTAGCAAAACTGAAGCTTACATTAGTCTGGAATATAAAATTGTTGGCTGACAGCTTGATTCAATACATGTTTAATAATAAGAATCTCCTAAAAAAATCCAGGGAAAAAAAATTATCAATCCAACTTGGAAAAGTTTTAAAGTCCCACAGCTCACCTTGTTGAATGACTATTGAATCCAGCCTGAGTTTCATCTCAGCACGTTCCACTATTCTTTCTTCTACCGTGTTATCAGTTATGAAGCGGAACACTCTGACAGTCTTGGTCTGTCCAATTCTATGGGCTCGGTCCTAGGAAAACAATCATGTGATTTTGAATACAGTTAAAAATTCACAGTAAGTAACATCTGAATGTGTACACTGAGAAACAAAATTTAAATATTCTCAAATTTAAAACTTTTAAATATGTAAAAAAAAAAACTAAAATAGATTTATACTCCATTAACATTTCTTAAATTCTCAAAGTTTCTCAGTTTCAATCAAATTAATTGGTTATTTCACAGTAAAAACTTTAAGGAGGCATAGAAAACATCAGAGTTGCTCAATATGTGAGAAAGTACCATATTCATTTTACTATGTTATATTGAGAAAAAATACACATAACACATAACATCTCTAGGCAACACGTGCATATACCTCCAAAAACAAGTAAGTAAACCTACCTACCTACCTCCACTAAAAAAATCAATCAATGAATTAAAAAAAAAAAAAAGCTATTCTAAAAAAAGTGTTTTAAAAATCCTTTTTCTTAGATTTAAATTTAAAATGTTTTTCTACCTAAATCAAATCTAAATTTTCATTGCTATCAGGGAAAGAAGTGACATGAATACCAAACTCCACAAACAATATAAAAATCCTAGTCTTTAAGTAGTACACCACTACATACAAATAGTCAAATTAATTTGAATTCCATTTTGTTTAACTCCTGGCGAGGTCACAAAAGACATTCCTACAAACCACCCCCATTTCTAATTGATCAGTTTTCCCCAGCCACTCTTGCAAAGAGTCACAGCATGAAACTGACCAACACCAAAGATGTAACAGCTGGATTTATAATATGGCCAAGTTACTAGCAGTATTAAACTTAAGAAATTGTAAATTTTCATATTAATTTACAGGTCATAAATTTTCTCAACGTAAGAATAATCTTATCTGAACAAGATACTCCCACACATGGGCCTAAATTTTAAGCATCTAATGTGACAGGCAAGTTAGTAGCTCTCCAAACCTGTTTCCTCCTAGGACACAACTGTACTATCCTTGACCAGTTCCCTTGCAGTCAGTTATGCTATGACTGAGTGCTGATCTATGAATGTGAGCACACTTTCAGTTCTGACCCATAAAAAAAAGTCCTGGCAATCCTCAGCTTTCTCTCCTCCCCTTTCTGCTAACAGGATACAAGGGACATAACAGGACTCTAAAGATATGCCAAAGCTGTAAGATGGAAATACCCTGATTTAGATCGAAGATCACCAGCAAAATACTTTTACTGAACTATTAGGTCAGAGAAAATAAAATTCTACTGGATTAAGTCACTGACATTTATAGACCGTTTATTAGCTTAGTCTAACTAAAACATGTTAAGCACAGAATATATTTGTTTTCTCTCTTACCATAGCCTGAAGATCTACTTGGGGATTCCAATCTGAGTCATACAAAATTACTACATCAGCAGTAGCAAGATTGATGCCAAGACCACCAGCACGTGTGCTTAACATGAAAACAAACTTTGTGCTGTTTGGTTCATTGTATGCATTGATGGACTCCTGTAAACATAAAATTTTTTTAAATGTCAGGAAAGTATTTTATCTGATAGTTTTTAAATCTCCCCTCCTCAGATTTTACTCACTTGTCTCTCATCATGGGGTGTCTGCCCATCCAATCTACAGTACTCATAATTTCTCCACATGCAGTAATCTTCCAAAATATCCAATACTCTTGTCATCTGACTAAAGATTAGGACTCGTGAACCTGTTGGCAAATACAACAGCCCATTATCAGAAGCTTCAAAAGTAAAAAAATACATATATTCAAAATTTAAGGTTAACCAAAACCAAGACTAACCAATTACCCCTTAGTTCCAGGTTACCTAGTTGGTTATAAGAAAACAAACTACATTATTTATGATACAAATCAGTCACTCCTCACATGCTTCCAGTCATGGCACAAATAGGAAAGGGCAGAACTTATTTAACACACGAAGGGAAACAGAAAACAGCATTTGCCTCTGGTCTGGGAGGTCTTGCCATTCCAAAGGCTGAGAGAATCATTATCTTTTTATCACATTTACTTAAAAATAACCTTCTACCACAACAACTCTTTCCTGTGGATGGCCCCACATAACCCCCAACACACACCCAATATACCCTGGTCTCAGTCCAGGCCCAGAGACCCATTCCACATGGAAGGACCATAACTGTGCCTCACATCTACAACTGATCATCCTTCACTTATGCCATGACTCAAATTACTCCACTGCCGTCCATTTCTTCAGTCAGCTGCATAATGCCTTCAAGCAGGATGAATGAAGACAAAGGGATCATTTTGAAAAATAATGATTATGAAATTATCTTGTCTTAAAAGCTGAGACCAGTAATCTGCTCTTGTCCCACCTTCCCATATCCTAACTGCAAACAGATGGTCAGCAGTCTCCTACAAAGTTCTTGCCACTCCTCCCCACATATTCAATTTCTTCAATTAGTTAGTTTTCAAGTATAGTATTTTAGAAAATACATTTCAAAAAAAAACACGGTATAAAAAGGGGAAAGAACAGTATTCCAATTCACTGACAACTCCTACAATGTTTTCAAAAGTCAATATCCTAGAGGAGATTTATCTACTGGTACAATTTTCATAGGCCAAGATACACAAATGGAGAAATTTAAAACCTGACTGTATACTTCATATTACAGAATGAATAATTTATGTATGAAATGCCTTGATATCTGGGATTAGGTTCAAAATAATCTGGGAGGAAGAAATCAGGTAAACACTATGGATGAAAACAAGTTTTGCCATGAGTTTGTAATTGCTAAAGCTGGCTTCATACTGAATTCTCTTCATAGTTCTGTGATTTAAGTATCTGTACACATGCTTAATTTCATATAAAACCCCAGCACATTATAAATAAACTACTGTGAACACACCACCGTCTCTCAAAGGCTCTGGGAACTGCGTATGGGTAGAAAGATCAACCTCGTCATTTTATAACAAGAAGTTGATGTTTCTTGGAAAGCATGTATAAAATGAAAACTCTTCCCCAAAATCAAGGGAGTGTGGCTGCCCTGACAACCAATCACCTTCTAAAAGTTGTAAGGCTTAAAATTGGGGGACAAGTGGAGCTCATACAATGGACAAAAGTTATTAAATGTACCAGAGTAGTCATTTCATTGTGCAACACTTGCTCATTTTAACATCAGAATCTTAAAACAGCTTCCATCACTTCTCCATCTGATATCAGTAACATAGGTACCTTGTTCTTTTAATTTAGGGAGCAGTTTGTCTAACACCACCATTTTGCCACTGTTGGTAACTAGATGCATGTCCGTTGTATAAGGTGGACCAGGTTCAGCTCCATCGAAGAGATATGGATGATTACAGCACTTCCTCAACTGCATCAGAATGTTCAATAACCTCATTTTGTCCATCTTCCCTGCAGAGTTGAGTATATCTATATCCTTCATTAATATCCGAGTGTACCTATTGAGAAGAAAAACATTTTCAGAGGGCTCAAATGTTCCCAGACCAGTCCTTGCCACTTCACATACTTAATCCCCTCCCCCATCTCAACCCAAAAATACCTGTAAGAAACAACCCATCAATTTCTAAGGTGTGGTTGGGAGTCTATCACCTATAACCTCTTTCTTTTTTCTTCTGTTTTTCTTTCTTGCCCCCATGTTCTAATGTTCACATTTAATGCTTTGGGCCTTGAGGTCCCCCAAATTAAATTCATCTCCTTGGGATAAATTGAAACAGAATGAAACAGTATGATACAACATTTATAAGTAATAAAGCAAAACTTAAATGTAAGTTCTAAACATAATTTTAATTTGTAGTCTTTCCGACAGAAGAGTACCACTATTCCATTATTATTCAATGTAACTAGTGTAGCATCTGGGTAAGGACATTAAGATCTAAGGACGGAAAAAAATCATGACAGTATAAGGCATGATGATGAAAATAAGATGAATACAATGAGATTTAAATATAAGTAAAAGCACATAGAGTAGTGGGGCAGTTAAGCTAAGGCTGGATTATAAAAAGCCTTGAATGTATACTAAGAAGTTAGATATTATCCTAAAAGAAAGAGCAATCTGTCTAAACACCAAAGTTTCAGGACCTAGAATCCTCTGAGCAAAATAACTTAAATAACCTAAGCCATTTATGCTTAACAATTCAAATTACAGGGCACAAGTCAGACCTTTCCATCACAATTCTAACTGATACTAAGTTCACCAATGTTTTATAACTAAAAAAGATTTCTCTCCTCAGCATTGACTCGTCTTAATTCTATATTTGAGAGCCATTCAGGACAAGCCTAACATCTTTCCTACCCTATAAAAACCTTTCAAAAGTTTTGACGACATTTCGGATGGCCTAACTTCTACAGTGGTCATCCCTTTTCCAGATACATGCCCATTTCTTTGCTGTATATCCTTTCTGTCCTCTGATCAACAACTCCAGCCCCTTGCAAATACTTATCAGTATTAAGTATGGAACTGAATATACTTGAGCTGTTGTATAACCAGTAAAGAACAGGATAGCTACTTATTCCCCTCCTCTGAAAACTAGGTACCTTGTTCTTTCAATTTTGACTGAGTTCAATCCATCAAACAGAATTCCTTGAAAACACAAATTAGATAAACAAAATATAAACCAAAGTTAGCAAAGAATCAAGAGTGATTTCAAAAACATCTCAGAACATACCATTCCCTTTGCATTTTGCTGAGCCCCACATAGATTTTTACTTCCTTCTTTGGAGGCAAGCTCTTTTCAACATCAGCCTTAATTCGACGAAGGAGGAATGGACGCAAAACCTTAAAAGAGCAAAAAGAAATGGAGGTGACCTTATCTGTAATAAAGCAGCATTTCAGGATCTCAAAATTGTCTATTAAATACACAGAAAAGAAATTTATCTGCCTGAGTATCAAATGGTTCTTAGGACTTCTCCGTTTCAAATGTATAATTTATTATTACTGATTTTCTAAAGAGTAATATTAGGATGATTATTTATTCAATATATACAACTATATACTTGATACAGTTCATAAAATATTAAAATAGCACATTTTAAAGATGGTATTTTCAACATTCACTGCCTTTCAGGATTAAAACTAGTTACCTGAATGTAGACTAAGATTGCTTAAGAAATGGCTAGGTCCACATTAAGATGTCTTCATGGTTATAGTCTTTAAATTTACAATCTTTTTCTTATGGAAATACACCAAACATAAAGTACACAAATCATGACTATATAGTTCAATACATTTTAATTAAGTAAACATACTCATGTAACCATCTCCTAAATAGAACATCCCATAAATCGTTCTATAACCTTCTCAGTGACGATCCCCTTTTTTCTCCCCACAGGTAAGCAATATTTTTACTTTGTAACATCATAAACTAATTTTGCCTGTTTTGAATGTTATATAGACTCATACAGTTTTTGGCCATTTATATCTGGTTTCTTTTACACAACATTGTATCTATAAAGCTAAAGATATCCTTTTATTTGTTCTATTTATACTGGCTTATAAAAATACAATCATCACAAACATATTAAACCCCAAGTTAGGTCATGAAAGACCTTGTATGTCATGCTTACATGCTTTATCTTGCTGGCCAGAGTATCATAAGCTGGGGTCTGTTAAGAGGAATTTCTATCTTCCTACCAACTTCTACTTGTGAATCTTCATAGGAAGGAACAAAGCCATATTTCACAGTAAAAACATATCAACTCTACTTACAATGCACTATTTGCAGTTGCTTTTATAGTTACTGGATTTAAGAACAACGGAGAGATCTTTAGCCTTTCAGAATATCTTCTATGGAATGTAAATGGAAATAAGCTTTAAAAACTTGTCTGTTTTAAGTCCTTATGTAACTCTTCTTTCCCCCACTGAACTTTTTTTTTTTTTTTTAACCCTAAGGGATTACTTTTTCCCTTCAATAAGTTAGGATTCCACCCTTGGTTCTAAGGCAAAACTGCCATACATTACCCACTCCCCCCATCAGAAAATCAAGCAGTTATGTGGGCAGGATTCAAACAGATCAAAGCCACTGTTTTTTTGTAAACAGAATAATAATCCACTAACTTAAAACTGTATAATTTTTCCCATTAGAAACATGCTCTTTAACCCTACTCCAAAATACTTACCATATGAAGCCTTTCAACTAGCTTTTGATCCCCAAGGCAATTGTTCGTATCAAACCAGGAATCAAAGTCCTAGATTAACAAAAAATATATTAAGATCAGAGATCATATTAGCTACAAATACCCTATTATGCTAGTTATACAGCATGTAAAAAGGATTTCTAAAATTAATGAAAGGTAACAATCATTTAGTTCAATTCCTTCTTTTTCACGTGTGCTGTCAGCAATTAATTTTAGAACTAGTTTGAGAATCATGTTACCTCCTAAACATTTTTCTCAAAAAAAGTCAAGGTGACAAGTTTCAGAGAGAAAAGAAAACAGTTGGAAATCAAGATTTATAGAATTAGAAAATCAATATTCTTAAAAAAAAAATCCTTCAGTTTCAGAAAAGCTTAAACATTAAAATCACTTCAGTTTATTCTCGAAGATCACTCACACTACTCAAATACAAAGTTTCCAGAGCAATGTCACTTTTAATTAAACCTACTAAAAGTGAAATTGAGATTACCAGCATTTTATTATATTTGGGTAGGATATGAACAAGGACAGTTTCCCTATCCTTACTTCTTTAGCGTATTAATTATATGCAGCCGACCCTTTAACAATGCAGAGGTTAGGAGCACCAACACTCCACGCAGCTGAAAATCCACCTATAATTTAGTCAGTCCTCCAACTGCACATCACACAGTACTGTAGTATTTACTAATGAAAAAAAAATCTACATGTAAATGGACCTGTCTAGTTCAAACTTGTGTTGTTCAAGGGTCAACTGTATTTGCTTTGTTAGTAAACATAATCTTAGAATTCATATGTTAATCAAAACAAAGCTTTAACAGTAAGTATTAAACAAATACAAGTGTCAATGTAAGAAATTATCTCAAAAAAAATACGTAAAAGCAGAAATAAAGTAGCTTGCAGACACTGATTAAATGTCTTTCAAGAACACAAATTTCTCTACTCTTAAAAATGATCCTTAACATAACATAACATGGCAAAATTAACACCTTTTTGGGACTTACTGGAATATGCTCTTCAAAGCCACACACACACTACAACAATGGGAGCAAAGGTTCAAAAATGAACTCGAGTCCAACAAAAAACTGAAATTACGAACAGCACAGACTCTCAACATAATACATATTATATTCCTAAGTACAATCAATAGGTCAAATAGCTAATTAACCATTTCTATCACTGGAAATAATTTATCAAAGGTAAAGATTAGGTTCTGTGTTTGCTGGACCATAAAAAAGAATGGCTAGACAGATTTCACCAAACTTGAAGGCCATCTTGGGGAGAGGCCATCCCTGGGGACTTAAAACACAGGCAACATGAAGTATACAAATTCACCTGGGGACTACCCTGATCACCACCTTAAGAACATAAGCAGTCCATCTAGAGCCAGAAACAATGTCAGGCCAACATGACCATCAAAGAAGAAAGGGAATCTATGACATTCTAGAGAGAACAAACCATGATTTATAAAATGAGATTAAAATTGAAAGGCACAAAAGTAAACTGTCAGAATGCATACTAAACCTGGTAGATTACACTAGGATAACTACCTGAAAGTGTGAAAAATAAATTATCATCTCAAGCAGTGCTTAAAGGCAGGCCAATTCTTTTTTTCTTCTCCTAGTTTCATTAAGATAAATTGTTGTACAGCACGTACAAGTTTAAGGTGTACAGTACAATGATTTGACTTACACATCATGAAATGATTACCCAATGTTTAGTGAACACCCATCCTCTCACAGATAGAAAATAAAATAAAAAATTTCCCCTGTAATGAAAACTCTTAGGATATATTCTCTTAACTTTCATATATTACATACAGCAGTGTTAATTACATTTATCATGCTGTACATTACACCTCTAGTACTTATTTCTCTTATAACTGGAAGATAAGTAAGTACAATAAACTTTGTACCTTTTGACTGCCTTCATCCAATACCCCTTCTCTCCACCCTCTGCCTCCGCCACAAATCTGACCTTTTTCTCGTTCGTTTGTTTTTCTGAAGTAGGCCAATTCTATTACAAAAAATGTATAGTATTAAATAAACTATTATTATCTCAACCAGAAAATAATAAGAAATACTCACATCAGCTGAATTAAAAACATCTGGCAACAAAAAATTAAGGAGTGACCAAAGCTCATGCAAGTTGTTTTGAAGAGGTGTTCCAGTTAATAATAGCCTATTTGTAGTCTTGAATTCCCTCACTATTTCTGACAACTGAAAGAAACAAATTCACCATTAGAATGAATATTATGCATATTGATCAAATTTTAAATGAAGGCACAAATGATTTTCACATCTAAATATCAAATTACCTTAGATTTTTCATTTTTGATCCTGTGAGCTTCATCTATAACTAAGTACCTCCAATTAAATTTTTTGAAAACAGATTTCTCTTTAATAAGCATTTCATAAGATGTTACACATACATCCCATTCTCCTGGTAGTAAAACATCTCTGACAAAAGCAGCCTGTGTAGCAAGAGGGGAAAAAAAATACATTTAAATACATTAAATTTACTGATGACAAGGATGTAATTCAATGTGAAAGGGATGAGAATATTAAAAAGAAATTGAGTTATAGCTATGGTATGCAAGCAGTGAGAACCAGCTCAAATTAACTTCAGTAATCTTATGTGTAAGAAGTAACTGGCAAAATTCAATAGACTAATTCTTAAATGTCTTCTTTCCTTGATTCCCCTAGGTGCTGAAATTCATTTGACACAGCTGTCTAGGCAAAGGATAGTTTCCTGACATGAAGATATTATGGACTAAAGGCTAATTTGCAGTAAGCATTTCATTCCTTTCATGTTTACAGATCTAGTAAGACATTGCTATTATCTCATTTTACAGGTGAGGAAACTAAAGCAAAGACTAGTTCAAAAATTGAGTTTCAAAGCAAAAAAAAGCAATTTGGTAACTTAAAATACCCGAAGTATCTATTGAGGGAGAAAAGAAACCTAGAATCATCACTGATAGCTGAATGAAGGGAAAACGAAATTAAGTACATAGTCACATACTGTATGAGTACATTTAAAAATCTTTCAATACAGTACAAGTACATTTTAAAATCTGAACTTTATATTCTTAAGTGTCATTGTTATTTCTGTATCTTCTTCTAAAAAGAATGTGACAATTGACAATATTTTGACTGATTTCAAGAGATATCATATCAACCCACCAAATTACTAATTATTTTTACTATTTACCATTACAAATTACTATTCTGTGACTACAACCATTTATACACATCAATCTAAAAATCTGGCTTCTCAAACTTCCAACCACCTCACAAACTCAAAACTTCCTTTAAAGTAAGAAAATACTTCTAGAATGGGAACACAGCCTTTTATTTTATAACCATCCCCAAAAAGCAGGAAAAATGAACTATACTCTTACAGCTTTCTATAGTCTACAATTCCTTTTCCCCAGTATGAGTTAACATATTTGTGAAGACTGTTTATTACTGGACCCTTTCTCTAATCCCTCCTCTAGTTAACCCCGCCCCCAAACCTAAAATCAAATTCTTTTAATACCAAAAATGTAATGAAATATGAGAAACTTACTCTTTGGTCTTTATCTCCTATTAAACAAACAGATCTAAGTGTTGGTACCCATCTCTTGAATTCACTCATCCAGTTGTGTAGGGTAGACTTAGGAACCAAAACCATATGAGGACCAGGAATGTTTCTATAGTGTTTCATGTACCCAAGAAGAGAAATTGTTTGAAGAGTCTTTCCCAGGCCCTAAAAGAAATAACCGCAAAGCAATGAAAAACAAAAATAAAACAGACTTCTATATTTATACTTCCTGAATATACAGAAACATTTTAAAGAAAAGCTACATGTATAGCTAACAAATGGTGAGAACTTGCTACGTGTCAAGACTATGAGTGTTATGTCATTTAACCTTCATAAGATGTCTTTGAATGTCTTTTGAAGGAGGTACTACTACCATCTCTGTAAGGCCCAGATGTTTGAATTGACTTTTCCAAGGTCACCCAGCAGAGCTAGAATTGAAACCTATTTCTTTAGACTTCATACTTTCTCCAAGCAATTGTTTTAGCACTATAGTTACAGGGAAACTTAAAGTTATGTAGTGAAACTTATGTAATGAATACTACATAACTAGTAAGTAGTAAACAAGATATAACGTTTTATGAGATAGAACTGTACAAGCTGCCATCATGGAGAAAATATTTATTGATGACATTCAACTGGCCTTACCTGTGTTTTACAGAAGTGGGGGGAGATGGCTAAATCATATTACAAAAGTCAACCGAAGGCAAGTTTCTCCAAATGTATCAATTTTTAGTTTATTACACTTTCATAAATAATAATTAAGTACAGATCACGCTTAGGCAACTAAAGAGAGCTTACTCCAGTCTGACGGAAGATTAGTTTGCTAACAGTTTTAGAATATAGTCAATAAAACTATATGTTATAAGCCTTAACCTTTATAAATCTCATGATATACAAGGTTTTAAATCACAAAAAAATTTTTTTTTTCTAAAAAGCTACCAAATACGTACCATTTCATCTGCAAGGATACCATTGATGCCATTCTCGTACAAAGAAATGAGCCAGTTTAATCCTCGGACCTGATAATCTCTCAGTTTACCCCATTTTACATCTAGGAACAAAAGAAAAATCACGTGTACATTTTAAAGACAAGAAATACAGGTGGGCAGCCCCATTCATTTGATTCTCAGAGGTTTAACTTAGCCTTACACACACATGCTAATTCTGACTTTATTTTCTTTACTAGGTTTTAAGAATGGGAATTCTCCAAGTTCCAAGGCACTAGAGGTAGCTGCTATGGCCTAGTGGAGGAGGAGCAGATGGGTATGGAAGACAACACAGAGTACAGGAAACATGACTGTAGGCATCAGAGTACCCCACATCACTCATTTCCTGTTCCCCATTTATTGCTCCTAGAGACTCTTTGGCCTCTTTATTCCCTTTTTTAATGTGTTTCAAGTGTTTCTAGCCAAGCATTTTCACCTTCTCTGATGACCCAAACAGAGGTTCTCTGGGGACTGTTTTTCTCCTAATAAAGGGGAAACTGGAATTAAGAGATTGTTTTTCTTTTACCCTTCTACAAGTTACTTTACCAATAGGTCCTATAAGGAGAGACAATCTCTCTTTCAGGGTTTACTGTAGTATTCTCCATCCCAGAATAATTACTGAGTATATGGATCACAATAAACCCAACTTTAAAAAAAAGTACATTCTATATTCCATCCCCTTTTCAAAAACACTGCTTTGGGATGAAAAGCTAATCAATGCTGGGAAAACCAGTTACAGTGTAGGAATGTAAGAGGTAGCCCAAAATAATTCAAATTTCCTTTCCTCCCCCTTATACCAGCTATCTGGCTCTGGCCTCTAGCTTCATGAAGAAATGGAAACTGGGTACTCTGCAGCCAAAAAAATCTGAAGGTACACACTTTAAACAGACTGCTGAATCTCTAACCAGATCCTGTCTTCTCTGAAGTAGTTTGCTAAGAGTTCAAGGTTTTTCAGTTAATTAAATAACAAATCCAAAATTATTGACCATTGTAAATTTTTTTGCTTATAACCACTGTGCTCACAGAAACTTGTCATCAAGTGAAACAGAGAAAGGAGGTTGGAAAGAAAAAATGCTAGGCTTCAGTAAAGACAAATGTGTCACCAGACAATCAAGATTTTTTTGTAGGTAAAACTTAAACCTGGTTAAAACCAGGTTTTCTTTTGGAAAACCATTAATAACAAGTACATTTGGGGAGAAAATTTAAAACAAATACAAAATCAGGAGATAAGTAAAGAAGTCTTTATGAAGTGCCTTTTTTTACACAATAGTTTTCTTATCTGGGGCAAATATAAAGCAAAAGCCTAGTCTTGCATGTACATCTGGGCAACAATAAGCACAATGGCATTTCACACTCCTTTGAAATATAGTGCTACTATCATACTAATATACAATAATTTCCATCCAAAAAAATCTTGTTCATTTCACAATAAATTTCAAAAGACTACTAAAAATTCCCTTTATAAGTTAACAGCCAAGACAAATCCAAAACAGTAACTAAAGGATGTCTCAAAAGGGGATTTTCAAAAAATCAAGTAATTAAATACGTATAACGTACATGAGGGAGAGTCCTCAAATCGAGTGCAAACATTGGTTGCTTTGGAGCTTTCTGTTAATAATTCTTCATCCTCCTCTTGCTCTGTTCTTCGGTGTCGATAGCTGTCAAGTTTAAAATAAAATCAAGTGATTTGAGTTTTGCCTTTAATTTTAACTACCAGCTACTATTTCAACATAATAGTCAAAAGGCTGGCCAAGATGATTCAAGGATTTTTTTTTAAACAGGCACATAAATTAAGACTTAAAAAAAATAGTAGAAATTACTAGTGAAATTTAACCTGAAATGCTTTACATGGTTTTCTAAAATATACATATTTCAACAGAATAGGCCTCCTCTCTTGCTCCCTCGTCTTCGGAGATGGCCCGCACTGTCTATGGAGTGTGTATCTACTTTTACTTTAACCTGAGCACTCAACCCCTACACCCTGGGGCCTTTCTCTTGCTTTCTGAAACAGCCTATGTACCTCTCTAGATAAATCTACCTTTACTTAAAACAAACAACAGTATCTTAGGTTAATCTGATAAACTTAAATGTGATAATTTTAATTTTAAGGAACTATGCAATCAGAAAAACCTCATAATTTGCATTTTAAAGTTACTTTTTAAGTATTTTGGCTCCCACCCCAAAATAGTTTCAGAAATCACATTTTAAAAACTACAACTTTCATCAAAAGCTCCAGAATATGCAGAAATAAGAGACTCAGGGCTGGGTAATGACCCTTAACCAGAGATTCATCAGAATTACTCAAAGCTTCTTAAATACACATGCCGAAATTCTACATCCTTAGAGTCAGATACACCTTCTTAGAAACTAATTTTCTGAAGTTACATTAATCTTAAAGGACTTAATCTCAAGGACTCAAGTTAATAAAACTACCTACTCCCCAATTCTCGAGTTTCCAATTATACCTTCATACTTTCAACAAATATTTTCATTTAAATTACAAAACAGTAGATTATTCTACTCTTGTGACCTCTAAATCTAATTTATTACTTTATTTCTATGAAAACTACATGGTTGGTGGATAAAGATAACCAGCCTTCCCAGACAGAGAAACATTCCTCAGAAATGCAGGACAAGGCAATAAAAATGCAAAGATATTCTTGCCTGTTTTATGTGCTTCTAATGAGAATGTCTTAGTTTAAGTGTTATTTTTTGTGCTTCTCTGTCTTCCAACCCTGTGAAATTTTGTGCAAAGATCTACCCTACCTCAAGTTAGTCTCCATAAACTGAGAGAACTTTGTTGTTTTTTTTTAAAATAAAATCTTCACAATAGCAAGATAGTTGATTATTGTGGCTGTTAAAACTGAAGATAAAAGATGGAATATGCTTTATTACTTCAAAGGGAAGCATCACTCAATTTAACTAGATGAGGTAAAGGGAAAAGAGATCATCCACATCCTTATACCAAAGGACAGGGCAGTACAAACACCCTAATTACTTTGCTTAAGCTAACTTTCTATTTAAGATGGTCTGAAGGTTAGAGAAGAAATCTTTTAACCCAAGACTCCTTTTTTTCAATAACACCAGTAAGATCAAACTGAACAATTGTTTATGTATTTGCTACACAGTATCTTTATTTTATAGGATCTTAATAGAAGTGTTTCTTTTCGTAACATTATACTGACTACCCCATAACAAAATCTATAATACTAGTTCGCATTTCTGGAGCATGAGACTGATGCTACTTAAATAGCTGCAAACTTCTCAAGTCAGAACAATTTAAATATATGTGAAGTGCAAAGTTCTCTTATGAAAAGTTTCATACATATTAAAACAAAAGCACTTTGGTTACACACAATAATTAAGCAGTAAGATACATTAGTACAGTAGCATATTCCAAGTAAAATTAAGGTAAAATGCTTTTTGGATGATAATCCCTTAGAGACAGAGCTCATACCTCCATGTTTCTGTATATCATGTAGTAAATTTAATAGTGTTGATAACAGTTTGCAATTTCCTCTTTTAGATAACCATGCATATTTTAATTACTGGTCACATTTCATTTTTCACTTTGGGAATTAGCCATTCCATGGAGCCAAGATTGCCCTAAATTTATTAATTATTGTTACCTAAACATCTTAGTTATACAACCAGCACAAATTTAAAAAAAAAATTTATAAATTCAACATATAAGACTTTACACACTTTGAACCAACATATAATGATGGCATATAACCTGATACTTTGATATATATAAAGCCAACTAAGTATATAACAAAAAATTTAAACAAACAGCTGTGGTATAAATGATCGCAACATCCACACCAGTACAGACTTCAGATAAAAGCAATACCCTCAATGTGTGTATGTGGTTTAGGAGACTAGAGCACGCTCCAAGTCAAATCTAAATTCAAACTCGGATTATTCTAACTCCTTCTAGGTGATGTTAAACAGGCCACCTAACCTCTGCAGTTGTTTCCACTCCAAGGAGTGGATAACATCTGAATTCCCTACTCAGTTAATATAAAATTAAAGCATTATGCATATTTTTATTTATTTATATATGTATGGTTACATTCTGCCAAGCCAACTGGGACCAAATAACAGCACTAAAATAATTTTTTTTAATAAAGTGGTTTTATGCTTGTAATGAAGATTATCAAAAATAAATTTGGCTGAACTATTAAGTATTGACTATTACTCACTCGCCAACTGATAGTAAGTTCTGTTTCTCATCCTTTTTTATTCGTGGGCGCCCTGGTTTCATCTTCAAAGGTGAGGTTGGTGTCTTCTGAGCAGCAGGCTGAATGAAATGTGCAAACAACTCTGTCTGCTTTAATAAATACTCAAACCTATTTGCCCGGTCAGTTTGCTGCAAAAAATTTTAAAATACAGTTTATCAGAATAGTAATACAACTTGAGAAATCAAAGTTTCAGCATGCCTCCATATAACAAACTCAACAATAAAAAGAAACCACTGATACTGATTGATAGATGAGTTTCAGAAGCACTACACTAAGTGAAAGAAGCCGAACTTAAAAAATATATATACTACAGGATCTGACTGATATGAAATTCTAAGTAGTGATTTTTCAGAAAACGGATCTGAAGTGGCAAGGGGATGAGAGCAGGAGAAAAGGTTTGCGGATGACAGAACTGTTACATACTGACTGAAAATCGTTAAATGACTGTATGTATCTACCAAAACTCACTGAATTACAAACTTAAAACTATCGTGTGTCAATTATACTTCAATTCAGTTGACGAAAAAATATCAAAAAAATCAAGACACTGAGCAATACAAGTGAATTTATTCAGAAGGGGGGAAATCCATTGGTCATTTATCAGTTGGGCTGTGTCAAATTTTAAAATGGTATCCCACTTGAAAAACATCTATTAAGTTCATGAAATATTCATTTACCCAATGCAGGTCTTAATACCACTTCTTGCTTTCATATCTAACATTTGCTGCTTTGAATGAGTTTGGATGAATTTAAACCAAAAACAATTTAAGATGCTTGAAATCAAGTTTTCATAAAAACAAACGAAAATGGAAATCTAGAGCCTTTATGTAACAGACTTATGGACACACTAATAATAGTTTGGTTAAAAAAAGGAGAAACAAGACAAAAGCTCAATAAACAGAAACCAGTTACTCAACATTTCATTCCCTAAAAATGTTTAAAATGTCAGTTTTAGAATTAATTACAAAACATCTAGCAAAGTAAACACGAGGCAATCAAAAATAGTATTGCAAAAGCTATGTGTTTTTTAAAGAAAAATGTAATTTGTAAAAATCACACCATTGTAAAAACTGAAGCCCAATTTGCTATCAGGAAGGCACATGGTGACAGTGTTTCATTAGGTCACAAATGTAGCCCAATCCATACAATTAACAACAGGCTGTCAACATGCTTCTCCCTAGTAATGGTCCTACAGATGACAAGCTTCAGATCAGTTTTAAAATACTGAACCAAGATACATACATGTATATGTGTTTTGCAGTTTCCTTTCTTAACACATATATAATAGAAGAAAAGCCAAGAACGGGCAACAAGAAGATTTTGGGGCTTCAAAGGCTATTCCATTATTTGTAATTACATTTGGAATCAAGATAAATAAGCTCTGAAAATAAATTCAGATAGGTCAGAGTCTAGATATTTTAAAGTAAAAATTTTTCTACAGTATTCAAATCACTGAATATGTATGTATTCTTCACTTCTTTCAAAACATTTTCAAATCAATATTCTCTTCAATTCAACAAATATTTTTGTGTCTACCAGAAAAGGTTTCTTTATAAAGAAGACTTTGTTTCTTCATGAAGTTTTCATCACAGTCCAATACTGAAAATAAAGATAATAGTTAAATTATGTTAAAGTGTCAGAAGATGATAAATACTCATAAGCAAAATAAGGCAGAGTAAGAAAAAGATGGGAAGTGGGAGTAGCATTGAAATTTTAACTAGGACGATCAGGAAAATCCTAACAGAGGTGATGTTTCAAACTGAGAAGGGAGGGGTCCCCCCAATTCTTAGACCTTATCATACCTCTCTGATGCTCAAAACCCTTTAATGGCTCTAGATGTCTTAAAGTATTTTTTTCAAAGTATGGTTCATGATCTCAGATCAAAAATATCCAAGATCCTTGTTATCTTCTACAAGGTAAAATTTGAGAATTTAAAGAATTAAGTATAAACTTCACTAGGGTTCAACAGAAGAGTCCATAATTTCCAAAATCCTCTCATTCATTCATGCAGTGATGGGGTTACAAACTAGCTGCAAAGAACCGAGGCGTTCAGAACAACATTTACAGAATAAGCTTTTAGAATTATAGCAAAGGGTAAGGGAAGTAACAGGCAAAGACCTTTTAGCTTGAAAAAATGAGGTTAAAATAAAAAATGACTTAAAAGCTTAAAGACAAGAGGTGTAAGGAAAAAAACTGCTTCCTAAAAAGCAGAACACAATAAAGTAAGATCAGGAACCCGAAAGAAATCAAAATCAAATGGAAGATTAAAATCAACAGCTTTGGAAAAAGCTTTTCTCTGAGACATAAGGAGATGATCAGGAAAGCAGAAGCCATACGTGTTTGGAAATGTAGAGGAAATACATTGGTGATGGGCCTGCAATTCTTTGTGGAGGAAGACTGAAAATGAGGGTGTGGCAGAAAAGGAGTAGAATACTTATAGCAGCAAAATTTTAGAATGGCTGAATGGAATTGTTGAGCAATAAATACTGAAAACCCAAGAGAGTAAAAACCATACATGTGTTCCTGTACCAATCAGCACTATTATTTCAGTTTTCTCAAGCAGTACGCAGCACCTTGGGTTCAAGAACGAAGAGTACACATCAAGAATTACCTACGATTAGAAACTAGCAGATGATAAGGAGATTGCTTACAAGAAAACTGCTTAATGTTGAAAAAGGAAATTAAAACTAAGAGAATGAAAAACTTGTAGGAAGTGAGGAAAAAATGGCAATAAAGGGCACCTGAAAAAAATTGTAAAGAACTACTGAAAATCTCCATTATATAATCAGATTTGTGTCATAAATGTACTCTGCAATAACATGAAAAGATTTGGAAGACGAGATATAAGAAAGGAGCCAAATAAAGATGCCAACAAAATAATTCATGCAACAGAAGAATACTGAACTAGAGTGATGGAGAAAAGATAAAGAGAAATATTTATGAGGTTAAATTTGCCAAGACTACTAATCCTATGAGGTACTGTCATATACAGTTTGGTATCTATTAAGAGAAACTTTTATTCATTGAGAGAACACTAAGTAGAAGTGTGGAGTAGAGATAGTGAATTCAGTTTTGGATATTCCTAAATAAGAGGTACCAAAGAGACTGAAATGTCCAAAAGCAAATGAAAACGGATGGAGGCATCTGGGCTACAGATAAATATTCAGAAGTATTCAGTTTAAAGATGGCAGATGAAAACCAGTGACAAGGTCCAAAAACAAATGCTCAGAATGTAATGAAGAAGGACAAAGGAACAATCAAGCAGAAAGGACATGGATATCATCAAGGGGAAAAGTCTCTTAAGGCAAGTAAAAATTCTGTGGAGTGATCAATAATGTCAAACACAAGTGAGATCGAGGAGAATGAAACTAAAATTAAGTTAAAGAACTGGCACTTAGAATCACTAGTGCAGTGTAAATGACAGAATCTAAACTGTGATGGGTTTAAAGGAATGAATGGGAAAAGCAGAGCTGGAAAATACATCTTTTCATTTAAATAAATTTTGACAGCAAAGAAAGGAGATAGGACAGTTATAGATACACACATATATAAAATGTAACAGAAATCATACAGAATATATCATTTATTTTACACACTGCTGTATGTATTTTGCACATTATATGTGTTTACATATATGCATGTGCACATGTAAAATACATATATTTTTAGGATTTCTGAATCTACTTAAGAGAATAAAAAATATTTACTGACAGTGAAGAGAAAGCCAAAGAACAAAGGGAAAGTGAAACATGTGCCAGATATTGTTCTGGGTGCTAAAGACAGAAAGCTCAAGACACTGATCCCACTATTAAGGAGCATACTGTGTTGTGCAGTGGTATTATTATTACATATGCTATTTTAACTTTTTAAGATTTCAAAACAAATGAGTTTAATCCATATAAGCACAAAGAACAAGGGCCCAATACATAGTAAGCATTCACTGTTAGTATTATTGAATTTAAATTTAAAGCTCTTTGTAGATACTAGTTAACTCATTGTTAAAAAAAAGTTTTCTAAGAGGATATGAAATGTGAGCTGGATCTTCAAGGACTTCAATATAACATTCATATTCTCTTCTGTAAGGATCTCACCCATATTGTAAGCAGGATGTAGGCAAGGAGCATATATTATTCTCTATGTAACCAGTAGAGTAGAATGCTAGACAGACCAGAATAAACACATTCAGAATAATTACTTCTCTGGTCTTTAAATCACCTCAATGCTAAATCTTAAATTAAAGGGGGTTTTAACATAATCCGTATATTGACATTAATACATGAATTCATGTAATATTTCCATATTTGCTTTACATAGTCAAATAAGTAAGATACAAAAGTCATAGTACCCCATGTTATACATATTTAAACTGGGTATCTGTGCCTTAATTTTGGTACACTTAAAAGGTTATTATAAGACTCTATTCATATACCTAGAACATACCATTTTTTCTTCATAGGTAGGATCTGGTTCTTGGATTTCTTTTTGCTTTCCAGGAGACGCATCATCAAATACTTCCTGGTAGGAGGGAAAAACCAAGGATTGTTCTTCAAGAATACTTGACACATCATTATTAGACTGATCTCTGTCAAAACACATTCTAAGTAATACACTTCTGTCTCAAATTTCCTAAATACTTAAATGGCTGTCATTTAACCTGATAGGAAACCTTGATGAAAAATACCAGATGACAATTTATTTAAGCCAAATATGTAAACTGTGTGGCTACTGCCAAGACTGAAACACAAGATTATTATCTACATCATCCTAGAACAAAATTACTTTCAGCAATTCGGTTTCTTTTCCTAATCAAAAATTATAAGCCAAATTAAATAGTATAAAATATGAAGAAAATACATTCCATTTTAATCATAAAATTGCAGTGTCTACTGCACCTCTATACAAATGTACACCTGGAAAGTGGCCTTAGTCACCCTGATTCCCATCTTCTGGAATACTAAAAAATTCACCATGCAGCCTAAATTAAATACCCTTTAACTACAATCTAATTCTCTAGTTGGTAATAAATGTGTTATTCTTGCAAATTTATTCACCTTGACATTCAAAAATGCCACAAACAACAAAAAACAACTACACTGCAAAGTTCCACTCATCCATTAAAAGAACAATGTAAGAACTGTTGGTACAAGTGTAATTTTCATCAATGATATTCAAATCTGTGCTTGGCAATATATACTACAATAAAGTTATCTGTGATTAAAAAGGTGGGGGGAAAGGGGCTGGTATAGCACATGAATTAAGAGGCCAAATGACCCAAATTCAAGTCTAACTTCACTGCTAAGAAAGACCTTTAGGCACCTGTGGAACTTAAAGCTCATCACAAAAATCTCAGGTCTCCACAAGTAAAAAACGACAAAGCCATCTACCTAGCCTACTTTACAAAATGGTACTGGGATAGATACTATGAAAGATCAAATACATCTTTAAAAAGTAAGATGTGCTTTCCAACAGCAGTCATTATTTCTTTCATAGTTAAAAAAAAAAAGGTTTGGATTTCAGGACTCTTGAAGTCCTATGATTACTGGTATATAGTGTACCTACCTATCAGTCTTGTCAATAGTGAGAGATGAGGATGAATGAAGACAGGCCCCATCCACATTGTCAAAAAAATCACAGTAATAAACAAAAAATGAGATCGCTCCCCTGACCTATCAGCACCACAAGCAAAAAGGAAAAATTAACTTCATACATAGAAAAGCTAGCTAATATTTCTAGGAAAATGGGCTTTGTCAGAAAATAAACGATTTTGGAAAAATCCACCTTAAATTCTACTTTCAAACAAGAAAAGGGCATTAACATTATTTTCAACTATGAAACAGACTGTCAGATATATTACATATGCGTGCTCAAATCTAGTTTTTAACCAGGGAACCTCAATGATTTCTGAATTCAGTTAAAAGAGAACAAACTAAAGTAAGGTACGTTTCTTTGAGAAGAACAACAAAGTCACACTATAATGTGAAGAAAAAAACCAAAATCTAGTCAGTGAAAAGATTGATAAAAAAGTAAAAGTACCGATATTCCTCTACTGAGAAGGTAAAACTAACTTATTCGTCAATAAATGAAATTGTCAGACATCTTTTTTTAAGAATATATATATGACAGGGCAAAATATGTGGGAAAAGAGGGTCAGCTTCAGAGCCAGACCTGGGTTCCATTACAGGTTCTGCTTATCAAAGACTCAATTTCCTCATCTGGCAAAACAAAACAAAACACCACTAACTTCATTTGTTACTTGTTATAACCTGACAATTCATAATTAAACTTTAATTCCACTTCAACTTGAAAATGGCACCTGAAAACCAAAATACTTAATTTAGGCTTTAAATTATTCTGCTTTCTGGTATTTCTTTAACACCTCTAATGAAACTTTGGTTACTTCAAAATTTGAGTAACAGCCCCTTTTGAGACGCTGAGGAAAACTATGGACAGAAATTTGCAGAGAATTGCGTATTAACATACAATTGCTTTCAGCGTCAGATTTTCAAACCCACTTAAACCAGGAAGCAGGAATCCAAGTTAACCCTAGAAATGCAAAGAACCATTTAAAACCTTAAGGAAAAGAAAACAGGCAAAACTAGATGTGAATCGGAAACAAATCTCGTCACTGAAAACGACAGAATATCAGATGTCCTATTCTATCAAAACCTACCCTCACCTAAAAGTTCTCACAAAAACTAGTAACATGTTACTTCACCCTAAGTTAGACCGTTGGTACCCAAATAAAACTATTATACGCCGAATGCTTCAACGGGAAACTGCGCTACCATTTCCTTACTGTGTTAATTCTGCATCAACGTTCATTTTTAGAGCAGTACTACCTTCACTCAGTCTATCCAAGGATGGAAAAATCCCAGAAATCTTTGGACTTCGACTGTAAAATATCTTAAAACAGATCTAAGGCCAAGAATAAAATCTGGAAGGAGCAAGCAATCACTTTGTTCCCAGACATCGCAAAGCCTTCCTTGGAGCGCACCCAAGAGACCCGCCTGGCAATTCCCCAATCTTTCCACCCTCGCAGGACTGTCACCACCCCCTGGCCGGCTAACCCCAGCCCAGCAGGCAAACAGGCTCGGCAGTGAGCGGTACCAATTTTCAAAATAAGGCCAAGGCCCTCAAAGAGGAATTGAGCTGGTCTGAAAACCAACCAACCGTCCCTGACTCACTAATTCATTCATCCACCCATCCGTGGTCCCCCCCCACCCCCCGCCCCCAATTAGATGGTGGTTCAAGACAGCTGCTGCTGCGTTGGTCGCTTCCCTCCCCGTGGAACAGTGCCTGGGAGGAGCCTCTTCTCCCTTCACAGGAGCAGCTGTGCCCTGCTTATCCCCCCACGGCGCCCTGGGCCATCCAGCTCTCGGCATTGTTTCTGCCCAGAACAGATACCGCCCCGGCAAGGACCGGGATGAAGAAAAGGAGGCCCAAGTTCTCGGATGCGCTGCTTTTAAATGCCTTCCCTACACCGCCGTCTACCCTCGTTCTTAGGGGGACATCTCCCTCGCCCTTCCCCCAAGTTGAGTGGAAACTAAAAGCCAGATTCAGAGATGGGCGAGAGAATGATGGGAGCCTAGCTAGGGAAAAAAGGGGGGGGGGGGTACACGTCTCTCGGCCTAAGTAATCAAAAACATATGTCTAATAAGAGCGTTCGAGGATCTGGCAAGGTTCGCTGAAGAGACAAATATGTAAGTGGGAAGTGCCAGAGATCCAACTGAATCCACCTGGATAGGTGAAGCACAAGGGCGCGGGGCTGAGAGCATCATTTCGGATCCCAAGGGTCTGAGGCCGAGCTTTGGTGCAGAGGAGTGAAGTTCGGCTCTGCGTCTGTTCACGACCATAGGGGCCCGGGAACCAGTTCCTCCTCCCCATCCCGCCCTCTCCCCAAGCCACAAGCCGCCCTCACCTCCATCTCGGAGTCCGCGGGGCCGGCGCCGGCCGCAGAGGGAGCCGCCTGGGCCGCGACGCCCTCGGCGCCGCCTTTGTTGCTGTTGCTGCTCCCGCTGCAGGCGGCCGAGGCAGCGGGCTTGGAAGGCGCGCTCTCGGGAGGCGGGGGTGGCGGAGGGTCGGCGGCGGACGACATGATGTTCCGTCTGCGTCACCCGCTGCTGCCAGAGGCCGGGCCGGCAGGGGTGAGGAGGAAGCCTAGGCCTGGGTGGCTACGTCGCAATGAGCAGATGGAGGAGCGAGAGGACCACCCGAATGCCCCCTGCGCCGCCGCTCGGCGACGAGCCGGAGCCAGGCCCAGCAGCCTCCCCCTCTCGTTCTCGGCCCCCTCTTCCACTGGGCTCCGGGTTCGACCAGCGCTTTACCTCACGGCGGGAATCACGTCGACGAGAGTGGGCGGGGCCACCCGGGTCACAGAGGTCAGGGAAGGCGGGCTGATTTACAGGAGGGCGGAGGGTTAGGGGGAAACGAAAGGAAAGCGAAGAAGGGACCGAGTCCGGGAACTGGCTTCGCGGCCTCACCTTCTTCCTCTGGCAGATACCATCTATCTCGCCCGCATCCAGGTCTACTACCTACGCCACCGACTTTCAACACTCGCGAGATTGATAGTTGGCCAAATGACTGGGTACCAAGTGCGCATGCGCATTCCCCTCTCGCTGCCCTTGGCCACTCCCCCTCCGAGGTCCCCAGCGGGCTCTAGGGCGAGGAGTGGGCGGGGCCTCGAGGGAGAACTCGTAGACGTAGGCTTGTGCGTGGGCTCCCGGGCGTGATGCGAGAGCCGTGCTCCAGGCGTTCTTAACGGCTTGCTGTCCCCGACCGCCGCGTCTTATTGGCATGGCAGCGATCGGCGGCGTTCCTTAGAAACTTGCCCGGGTTTTGCGCCGCCTGCTGCAGCATGGAGGCCTGTGCAGGCCTTAACACTTTCACCGCCTCCGCTGTTAGGCGTGACGCCACGGTGTTGACGTTTCCCTGTTTTGTTGTCTAAGGAAAAGTGCCCGTTAGTGTGATTTTTTTTTTTGTCAACGTCGCATGTTAGTTACATCAATCATTTCTAAATGTTTTCTCTTCGGTTCAGAATTACATGATATTTCCTCTGAATTTACATGCTAAAAGTAAGCAAACAGTTCCCAACACCGTGTAAGTGAGAAACATGAGCAATTAATAGATAAGAAAGAGAGGCCATGTGTTATCTTTTCCTCAACCACCAAACAAATAAATTTAAAATTGTCCATTATTCTTTTCTCGGTAAGAAATGTTACAGGTAATCACTACTGGTTTGTACACTGCCTTACGCTCTCTTCAACACAGCCTGAGGGTCTCGTGCATCATCTACTACTGAATTTAAGCACATTGTGTTCTATTCGATATCAAATCTGCCCACCGCAGTAAATTGCTATCTGCCCTGCACAGGCTTTTATTCATATTTGTATCCCCATGTCCAGCTTTCTATCAATATGTACTGAATAAAGGCGACACTTTGCAAGAGTTAAGCTTTGTGCAAACTCTGGATTTTGCTGAATTTCAAACAGAAGGGATCGCCTTTGAATACATAGTCCGCAGACTTTTAACCAATTGAGTAATAATTCTTTGAGAGCTGGAAAAATGACCCCTAGCCCATTAGAAATACTATTTCTGAGGCTACAAGGAACCGCCTATGGATACATGAAAAGAAAAGTACCTAAAGGATGTTCATCATGTTCTTCACGTGTAATTACAAAAAACTAGCAACAGATTAAGAGTCCAACATTGAAAATACGATTTTAAAACTATCGTACACCCAAAAAAAGAATTCATCGACCTTTAACAACCATTAATGTAGAATCATGTTTATTATATAGTGTTACCTGAAAAAAATTTTTAACAGTTCAAAAATACAGATAAAACTTTGGAAAGATAGTCCTGAAAGTATTGAAAGTGATTGTTGTTGGTGTATATTTCTTAATTCTTTTTTGTTTGTATTTTTTATTTTTCAAAAATGAACCTGGGTATTATCATATTGAGAAAACAATGTTAAAAAACTTATGTCCCCGAAAAAGCTTGTGTGAAAGGATAAAAGGTACTATCTAGGGTGGTTGCTGACATATAGACACTCAGTAAATACTTATTAATAAATATTTATTCAATATTGACATTGTTAAGTAGAAAAAATATAACATTTATGTAATATTCAGAACATTTCTTCACTCTATAATGATAGGTAAATAACTTGGTTTCTGGTTTGGAAACCCTAAAAATATACTGAATATATAAATGGATGAATCTTAAGTCTGATAATAGTTAAAAGAAAACAATAAGTAGCAAGAAAAACAATAAATAAAATTGCCTCCAAAATGGCAACTGTCTTTTTTAACATATGCATTTACACTGTGAGTGAGTCTGTCTTATGAGCATATGAAAGCTATATGAGAATCTTGTAGGGAAGATTTTAGAGGAAAGGAGGGAAAGGAAACAGAATGTCTGAATCCACTAATCTAACAACAGGGACAGAGAAACAGATTTTGAGCAAGATCTAGAAGCGGAGAGGAAGAGGATAGACAAGCTACAGAAAAGACAGGATGCCTGGAAACTGAGCTGTGGGGACATTAGCTGAGTTAGGCAGAGAGCAGTGCTTATATGATCGCCAAATGACAAAGGCCTATTCTTCAAATACTAACAGGCTACAACGAACAGCTAGTTCTGGAATTGATGGCATAATATAGGATTAATGTAGCGGTAAGAGAGTAAGCTGGACAGTCAGGCAAGCCTAGTGCAGGCTCAAGAACTTAGTAATTGTGTGAATGCAGGCAAGTCATCTAACTTCTTTGAAATCAGTTTTCTCATCTTTCTGTTATTATCCCAATTTTATATTTGGATAA
This sequence comes from Vicugna pacos, assembly GCF_048564905.1. Taxonomy (NCBI): domain Eukaryota; kingdom Metazoa; phylum Chordata; class Mammalia; order Artiodactyla; family Camelidae; genus Vicugna; species Vicugna pacos. The sequence goes on from NC_132988.1 coordinate 19,552,006, forward strand.
TATTCTTATAAGGATGTCATAAGAATTAAATGAGATAGCACATGTAGGGTGTTTAATACAGTGCCTCACATATAGTGAGCACTGCATTCAAGTGTTAGGTATTTTAATCCTGAAGAACATGAACCTAAGGGTCAGAGCCTCATTGGAGAAAGGGCAATCTTATGGCTTTTTAATAAGGAGGAGGATAAGGGGAACAGTGTCAAGAACACACTGGAAGGAATTACCACTTTAACCATGTTCCCAGATACAGAACGCGACAATGTAAAACCACGTTAGTGTTAGGTCTCAAATATGCCAATACATATCGTTTATATCTAACATTCCCTCTGTTGGATTTAGTGTGCTAGAACAGTACGTGCTATGCTGAATAGAGTGGAGCAAAGAGACACTGCCAGAGGACAAAAGATACCAGAGACAGGACTCTCTCAACATTCTGGCCTTGAATGGGGGAAGAGAGTGGGAAGGGCTAAACTGGGAGTTCGAAATTTGCAGATACTATATATAAAATGGATAAACAACAAGTTTATACTGTATAGCACAGGGAACTATATTCAATATCTTGTATGGTGACAATATGAAAACAAATATATGCATGTTCATGTATGGCTGAACATTATGCTGTACACCAGAAATTGACACAACATTGTAAACTGACTGTACTTCAATTAAAAATATATACATACAAAAAAATGAAGAGACATTTCACTGAAGAAGTTATACAGAAAGCAAATTAGCACATCAAAAGATGTTCAAAAGCATTAGCCCTTAGAGAAATGCAGGTTAAAACTGTAATGAGATATCATTTCATATCTAACAGAATGGCTTAAATAAAAGATAATGACAACACTGAATGCCTGTGAAGATACAGAGAAAACGAATCATCCACACATTGCTGGTGGTTATGTGGTGCAGAGGAGTTTGTAGACCAAAAACCCTGAGAATGGCTGATTAAGGAAAAACTATTTTCCTTGAAAAAACAAAAGCATGTGCAGAGTAGTTGTATCTCTGAAACTATTGCTCCAAAATATACGGTCATAATCATTTGTATTAATAGTAACTTTTAACCAAAATAGCCTTTATTTCACAAAAAAACTATAGGGTAAATAATTGTGAATTTTATGATATACATTCACTTTTTAGCAGACAAGCAAAGCTTATGAATACATGTAACACAGCCTTCTACAGCCATCCACATCCTTTATAAGGCTTCTCAAAGTGGCCAAAATAAGCATATTCATTAACAGATCCAAAGAAATAGCCTCTTTTTTGCATTTAAAATATAAAACAAAAGCATATAAACTGAAAATTACGCTTAGTAACCAATGTTTCATTGTCATATCTTAGAAATGATTTAGGCATCTGATAAATATCCGAGAATTAATGTAAGTCTAAGGTTTTAAGTTACTTAAATATATTCTTCAAGCTAACAAACTATAAAATGTAATTACTATTGGAAATCAGAATAATAACTCAATTTGTTTAAACACAGTTTTATAATCTTAAAAATTAAATGGAGTTTATACTAGCTTATTTGATCAATAAGCCAGTATACATTTAGGAAGAACATTCCCAACTAGAATAAAACATAGGCTGGCATTATACTTAACACTGGTAAGTCGGGGCCACTAGTTACGAGAACAGTTACCTAGGTCTACCTTTTGAGCAGGAGCCAGGATGAGAGTGGTGGATGCAAAACATTGACTGGCATCTCTAGCACAAATGTCTACAGTCTATTTATGCAACAGAAAATAAAACTTTTTATAGAAAAATCTATAAATGTCCCCATTGAAGCACCACAATCCTTTTAATTTTCAATCATACTTTAAATTTCATCAAAGGTGTCCATTCTAAGCTCAGTGGTATTGGAAATACATTCAGCTAAATTGTACTTGAAGTATATTTTTGTGAGAGCTGGAGGTTAATTTCACCCATTTGAAAATTAGACTCTTACTTTTTAAGGTATGCAGTTATTTTTCTATAATAACTCATCATGAAAGAAGATAGGAACTTAGTATCTTATAAATTCTAAAAAAATTCTTTTCAGTTTTTGGCTTCTCTCTGGATAGATGCTCCTCACCAAGTGTTGAATTTATCTTATGTCTAGATTAAATGCCCCAGAGGGCACGTAAGGGGGGATATCCTGTGACTCTGCTACTGGTCAGGAGACCTACTGAGTTGCATTCTTAAAATAGCACAACTTTTGTGTTTGTCCTAGGAAGATGGGCCACTTCAGATCTAGCTAGTGGAAGGAAGTGGAGATTTTCTAAGTCTCACATTCAGACATAAAAGCGAGGGACGGAAGTCAAAGGAGGCTTCCACTTACTCACTATTTTGTAAGGGAACCCATGAATTAAAACACAGGAACCTGGACAATGAGAACTTTGTAAGACTTTGTAACCTTTGTAAGTCATTCCTGCTTGTCATTTTTGTCGCTCCTTAAAAATCTTAATTCTTTTACCATTGAATTTTTTTCTTCTCCAATTCTTTCAGTACTTTGAATTGATGAATCATGATATTTGGAAAAAGACTAGATTTTAATTCTAGACTCACAGTTAAACTCTCCATGAAGTAGTTATTTTCACAGAAAGTTAAAGTTAAATTCTCCATGAAGGAGGTGTTTTTCACGACACTGTCATTTCCTTTATGAAAGTGGTAATTCTTATGCAACTTTGAGTCCCACTCAGAACTTTAAGGTGGAAATTGTGATTGTAATTGTATCTTCCAGCTGGTTTGCATTTTGTTTACGCTTTGTGTTCATGTCCTCGCAGAAGAAAACACCAAGATGGGATCAGACTGCAAGAGACAAATTTAGGGGAAACGCCTGTTAAGAGTAAAGCGAGGAAGCCAGCCAGAGCAGGCAGGGAGTACTTTCAGAGATGCAGGGCTAACACAGGTAAAGAGGGGAAAGATGGGGGCTGCAGAGGGAGAATTTCAGCTCTCAGCACAGCTCTAAGGAAATTGTGGCCAGGCTGAAGAGGAGTCCTCAAGCCATAGCCTCCTGTTAGATGAGTGCCGTGTCCCATGGGAACATTCCTGTCCTGGTACCACTGCCTACTGGGACAGCCTAGAAGTGTGTCCCAAGCAGAACACGGGGTGAGTTGTTTTGACTTTTTGGAGACAGGTGGGTAATAAAGGTGGGATGGTGAGGGGCAGCTGCAGAGGTGGGTCCACAGGGTCAGCAGCTGAGGCTACAGGAACCCTGACAATACGTACAGCTGAGTGTCTAAGCATCAGTTTCATGGTGGTGTAGGAGACCGGAATATGCCACTCCAAAACACACTACTTTGGCGTGTATTATTTTGAACTGGAGGCAAATGAGAATCAACAGATGCAGAAAGAAGCCTTCCTGGAGTGTCTCTGATTTGATTAAAAACAGAAACTCTGAAATCTGAGGAGTGCCTTCCCCTCTCCCAGGGAGGGTTCACAGCTACGAGGAAGACAGAAAGTCAGCACTCTGGTGGACCTGCACAAACATTACTCCGCTCGTTTCCCCCATTTATTTACCTTCCCACAGCCTGCAGCCCTTGAAAGCCTAAAACCTTTGCCTTTCTCTTGTTGCTTTTCTACAAATGTATTGTTCTTCTGTTAAGATGCTATAGAAGCCCAAATTCTAACCACCCCTTTGAATTACTCTTCATTGAGGTCTCTCCTCCATTATGTGTGCTACACATTAATAAATTGTTTGGTTTTCTCTTGTTAATCTTTTGTCAGTCTAATTTTACAGGGCCCTAGGAAGGTAGAAGCAAAAAAATTTTTTTTCTTTCCTACAATTGCCACAAACATATATGACATGTTTTGGAAAGAGAAAGATGGACTTTTAATAAATTTGTCTTCTAATTTAAATTCACTAATTTCAAATGAGTTTATACAGACACCTATGTATACACACACTACACAATCTTCAAGGTGGAAAATAAAACATAAACTTATAATTGAACCCTTAGTTTGGACTTATAAAGATCCCAGGCACTGGGTATAAAATAAAATTTAAATAAAAGAAAACTTGGACTTCGGTGATGATCATTCACATATATTGGGCCAAGTACTGGCCCAGGTGTTTTACATGTGTTAACATATTTGGCCCTCACATTATCTCTTGTGAAATGGGTAATAATTGTCCCCCTTTTTGCAGAAAGAGACGCAGACACAGAGGCAGATAGAGTAGTCTGCCCAGCACTGTGCAGCCAATGTGTGATACGGCAGATTCATTAGACCAAATTGCAGAAGAATCAAAGAGGAAACCTGTAGTTTAAGGCTGATAGCTTATTATCAGTGTGGAAATAAATGAAGACCACCCAAATGAGAGCAAACAGAAGCTGTTTATTCAGAGCTTACTATACTGAGGGAGTTGGCTGCCATCACTTGCCCTAGGCAAAGTGGGGAGTGGAAAAGTTTCCCAGTAGTATGCTCTGATTGGAGAGTGCTGGGTGGAAGAACTAGAGGTAGACTAACTAGAAGCAGGCCCTCTTTTATATAGGATTGGTTTGAGGAGCACCTTTGGCTTTCTCTGGTTGGTCCTGAATTGGAGGCAAAAAATAGAGAAGTTGGTAGTCACTGACGAACTCCTGCCCGTTCTGGGCAGACTGCCATAGAGGTTGTGGTTTAGTGTCCCAGGCTGGCTGCTACAGAGGTTGTGGGTCAGAGTCCCACTGTCACACATGGTCAGGTTGTATATTCAATTTCTCAAGAGGAGAACGAAGTCACCCAGTTTATCTTAATTCTGCTAATAATTGTTTGCTTCTATAAGGATAATGCCAATAAAATGCTATTTAGGTTAGCTCACAATATATGCATGCAAGGAGGTTGAATGCAGCAATAGTTAAATGAGCAGTACATACAGGATATACACACACACGTATATAAATACAATTGCGAAGGAGGGTTAATTCTAAGAAAACCCCAAAGTTTAGTACCTCGATTAGTTCTTATATTATTCTTACCTGAGAAAGTCTATTTTAAAATGTGAGATTATGACAGACTAAGAATTGTTCTTTAACAACCATTCTCTAAGTGCTTTCATGCTTAGCTGGACACAAGACCATGATGAGTAAATATGGTATTTCCCATCCTCCCTTGCTGCCAGTGTGGCCACGTAAATGAAGGATGAGTGCAATTTACATGAGGGAGGAATGAACTTCTATTTTCTGCAAGCCACTGTTATTTCAAGCCCCTGCTACACACTGCTAAACCAAATCCAATAATACACTGTTTAACTTTTCTCCTGTGTATAATTCTGGGCTTGAGAATGTGATTTTGTTTTGAAACTAATTGAGATCAAGGGGAAAAAAGTTAGAGACAGAGACTCAAAAATGGTTTTCTACGTGGACTCAAAAATGGTTTTCTACGTGGACCAAATGCCCTTCAATGAAAAACAAAAGGATATCACCAAGACACAAAATTGGTACTTCCCAAGTGTCCAAAAATCAGTTTCTTCTTAAAATTTCTGCTCTCAACGTAAATGTGTACCTGTTACCTGTCTAGAAAAAGGTAAATTGTGGCTAAAGTGTATTCACAATTAATACTTTCATCCATTCCCACAGTGAGCCAGAGTTCTTAAGTACACTGAAATAAAGTTTTATTAAGGCATCAGTGTATCAAAATATTAAACTCTGTGCTTCCTATTTCATACATGATTTTGCTTAAGTAAGGATTACTTTCCCATGCTAAGATTAGTAGTAGCCAAGCACATGCCTGGGAACCAGCAATTTTTCAAGTCTTGGAGGAGATAAGAAAAATAATAATGGCTTATATTAGGTGGTGAGCTTGCCCTGTGTCTGTGGCTTCTGCGGTTTTACATATGGGAAGAAAGGGGCGTTGGAATGTGGGACTTTCCCATGCCACTTCTCCTGTGAAAGTCGGGAGGATGTTAAATGACTAGTATTAAAGAGGAAAACCTCTTTTCAGTTCCGCAGCAAGGTATTAAGGCCTCTGTTACCAGGAACCTGGCAGAGGGATGGGTCTCTGGAGCAAATTTATGCCGCCACCCTGGGAAGCAGAGCTGTAAGCAGACTGCAGGGCCCAGGCCCCAGCTCCACACCATGTAATTAGAAAGAACCGGTGAAACAGAAGCTGTGTTCCCAGCTCTTTGATTAGGGAAAAATTCCAGCTTGGGAATGGGAAGAGGGAAGATACAGGCTCAGAAGAGTGATTCTCAAAGCCCAGCACATCTCCAGGGGCATGTCAGGTCGGCTCCTAGGCAGGTATCAAGAAAGGGACTAAATATTCCAATTAGAGAAAAAGATTGTCAGACTGGATAAAACAACAAAGCTAGTCTATATGCCACTTACAAGGGACACACCTTAAATATAAGAATACTCGAAGGTTCAAAGTAGAGATAGAAAAAGACAGTTCTTGCAAATACTAACCAGAAGAAAACCAGTAGAGTTACAATAACATGAAGCATCACTCGGAGTAAAATGGGACACTTCGTAAAGATAAAAGGACCAGTTTACCAGGAAAATATAAAAATTATAAATTCGTATGCATCTAATGACAAAGCCCAAAAATATATAGAGCAAAAACTTATAGAGTTATAAGAAGAACTAGAAAAATCTACAGTCAAGTGGGAAATTTCATACTCCTTTCTTAGCAACTGGTACAAGCAGCTAAAAAGTATCAGTATGGATAGATATGAGATTGATATGTTAATAAGCTTGACCTAATTAACACATGTAGAAAATTGCACCTACTAACAGCAGATACTCATTCTTTTCGAGAACTCGTGGAATGTTTGGCAAAGTTGAGAATGTGCTGAGTCATAAAGCGTTAACAAATTTTGAATACTCCAAATCAGAGTATTTTCTCTGACCTTAGGGGAGTTGAGCTAGAAATCAGTAACTGAAAAATCACTGTAAATCTCTCATGTTTGGAAATTAATCAACATAATTCTGAAAAGATCAAAATGGAAATTAGAAAGAATTTTGAATGAAATGATCATAAAAATATGCCATTCCAAAATTGTAGGACATAGCTAAAGCCAAAATCAATAATCTAAATATTCATTTATATAAATCATAAAAAGAACAACAAATTAAATTCAAACTAAAAGGAAGGATATTATGAAAGTAATAGAAATTAAAGAAAGAGAAAAGAGATGTACAGTAAATACCAGCCATGCCAGAAGTTCATTATTTGAAAAGACAGAAAAAAAATTGAACCTGGGACCTTTCGCATGCCAAGCTCACTCTCTACCACTGAGTTATACCCAACCCTCCAAAAAACTAAGACAATTGGTAAATGCCTGGAAAGGCTAATTAAGAAAAGAGAAAGCATGATAAAATATCAGGGATGGAAAAAAAGCATCCCGACAGAGCCACCTGGCATTTAAAAGATAATAAAAGCATATTATGAATATTTTGCCAATAATTTGAAAATTTCATTTGAAATGGACAAATTTCTAGAAAACTATGAAATTCAAAACTGACAAAAGGAGACACAGAAGTAAATTTTGTATAGTTTTATATCTATATGAACTATCCCTGCTTCTACCAAAATCTTCTTGGGCTCCGAATTCCGTCTGTAGCCTTTTCAAGGAGTTCACCCCCTACGGTTAGTCCTCCTTGTCCCTGTATCATAGATTTTTTTTTCCTTCTCTACTCTCTACTAGATCTTTGCTGCCAGTATGTAAACATGAGCTAGTGTCTAATACTCTTAAAAAAAAAGGCAGAACCCTTCCCCCATTTTTTATGTCATATCTTCCTTAATATTTTTTTTTTATCTTTTCATAGAACATCTTCTCAAAGGGGCCGTTACACTGTTGTCTCTATTTCTGCACCATCTGGACCGCCCTAATCATGCTCTGTCTCCAGCACTGCACTCAAAGTGCTTGTGTTAATCGGTGATTTTCATGGGGCCAAATCAAATGGCTGCTTCTGTGTTCTTACCTTACTTTACCTCCCAGCAGGATTTCAGACTATTGACCACTCCCTTTTTCCTGAAATACTCTTCATTTGTAAGACCACACGCTCCTGGTTTCCTTCCTGCTTTACTACCTGTTCTTTCTCAGTCTCCTTTGCTGACTCCTCATCCTTTGCTTATCTCTACATGTGGCACGTAGTTATGTGACCAGTTTTCTAACTGCACATTCTCCCTAGATGCTCTCATCCATTTCCAGGACTTTATATACATCTGTATTGTGAGGACTTCCAAATATATACCTTGATCCTTTCTCTTCCCCTGAAATTTTATCATATTCAACAGCCTATTTGTCTTTTCTATGAGAATGTTTAGAACTCTAACTCAGACTTAACATGGCAATACAGAACTTCGTCCCCAGACCTCAAGTGCATCCCATCTCATAAATGACTCACAATCCATCCAGTTAATCATACCTGATGTCTAATCTGCTGGGACCTCCTGTTGAAGCGACCCTAAATATATCCTGGGTTTTAAGGAATGTACTGCTGAGCATTAGCAAATACTACCAGTTTTTTGAAGTGGTTGGACCAACTTATAAGCTCATTTATTATATGAGAATTCCAGGAACTCCACTTTTTCGCCAATACTTGATGTTGTCAATCTTTTTAATTTTAATCATTCTGATAAGTGTGTAATAAATCATTATGTGATCTTCATTTGTTGAAGTTGGGGACAATTTGGATATGTTGCTAATTTAAGTCTTCTGTCTATTTTTTTCTGTTGAATTACTTGCCCTTTATTATTGATTTGTCAGAGTTTGTTATATGATTTGGAAATGAAACCTTATCAAGTATGTGTTTTGCAAATATCTTCTCCCACTCTTGGCTTGTGTTCTCATTCTGGTAATGGTGTTTTGATAAACAGAGTTCCTAATTTTAATGCACCATGAGTTAACAATTTTATTTTTCAATTTTTTTTATACTTAGCAATATTTGAGTTCTATTTAACTTATAATGATCTAGTTCAATCACTTTTCATCTGAGTGAATTAAGATTAACTTTCTAAAATTATTTGGGCAACTGGTGTCACCTCAAACCTTTGGACTCTAAATCTAGTGCTCTTCTCACTTTTAAAATTATTATTTCTCTCCTGGAGTTTACTAATACAGATTTTTAAATTTTAAACTTCATCAGTGATCACTAAAATTCTCCTAGAGTGTCGCCAACATGAGTTTTTATCTGTTTTTTGATGTTATTTATTATAGTATAAATGATTCACATTACACCAAGTATCATGCTTGCTATGACTTTATGGAGTTCGGATTACAAAGAAAATCCCATTGGGCAATTACAGAACAAGGGTACCTACAGTGCAGTAGTACAGCTAGGATATTGACATTGATACGGTCAAGCTACAGAGCATCTCCATCACCACAGGAGCATCTCATGACTTTTATATCATCCCTACCCCTTCCTGCCCCCAACTCTTCCTTATGCCCTGGCAACCAATAACTCTGTTTTCCATTTCTATAGTTTCGTTATTTTAAGATTGTTATATAAATGAAATCATACAGTATGTAACCCTCTGGGATTGGTTTATTTCACTCAGCATAATTCTTTGGAGATTCATCTAGGTTGTTATGTGTACCAATAATTTGTTGCTTCTTATTGCTGAGAATTCTCCTCATCATTTGTGACATGGTAGAAAAAAATGGCATTTATCAATAGGTGTCACACCTATTTAAGGGATCACAGAACAGTGATTTAATGATACCATTTGTTGTATCTACTCCATATAAGTCTGAAAATCAGTGTTAAAGTTTTTTAGATGATTTTGGGATCACTATAGTAGAGGTGATATACGCAAAACAATGGAATTCCCTTGGTAACAATTAGTTACATATACATTTACAAAGTTGAAAATTTTAGAAAGTGTAGCTTTCTTTTCACATAATTGTCTCCTATTTTTAAGGGCTCTCATATACACACATACAAATACTAAACACCCAGGTTCACCACAAAGTCTGCTCATTTGCACTAGCCATGATGGTATAAAGTGTTTTACTGAAGTGATGTACTGAATGGTGTGTGCTCTAGTCCCTTGGGGATTATCTGTTTGCATTTTTAAGTGGTAATTTTATGCTGGAATGCTCGGGCTGCCTCAGAATGCATACTTAGGTGTGTCTCCTGTCTTCCTCCATGTCAGCTAAATCCCAGACTCTGGCAGGGCTTGGATGGGCACAGTCTTCTCAGGATGGGTACAGCCTGAAATCTCATCCCAGGAAGGACCTAATAGCCTCGAAGAGCAAGAAAAGCCAGAGTCATAGGTCTGAATCAAAGTAGAGGAAGAGAGAAGGAGAAGAGCATTAGATGACTCAACAGAAAAAAACAACAACTTGATTAAACAATGGGCAGAGGACCTAAATAGACATTTTTCCAACAAAGACATACAGATGGCCAACAGGCACATGAAAAGATGCTCAGTGTCATTAATCATCAGAGAAATGCAAATCAAAACCTCAGTGAGATACCACCTTCTACTTGTCAGAATGGCTATCATCAAGAAGACCACAAATAACAAATGTTGGTGAGGATGTGGAGAAAAGAGAACTCTCATATATTGTTGGTGGGAATGTAAATTGGTGCAGCCATTATAGAAAACAGTATGGAAGTTTCTCAAAAAATGAAAAATGGAACTACCATATGACCCAGCAATTCTACTCTTGGGTATATATCCAAAGAACACCAAAAACTCCAATTCAGAAAGACACATGCACCCCAATGTTCATAGCAGCATTATTTACAATTGCCAAAATATGGAAGCAACCTAAGCGTCCATCAACAGATGAATAGATAAAGAATACGCGTGCACACACACACATATACATCAGAATGGAATACTACTCAGCCATAAAAAAATAATGAAGTTCTGCCATTTAGAACAACTTGGATAGATGTGGAAGGTATTATGCTAAGTGAAATAAGTCAGACAGAGAAAGACAAATACTGTATGATATCACTTATATGTGGAATCTAAAAAATAGAAAAAACTAGTGACTATAACAAAAAAGAGACTCACAGATATAGAGAACATACCGGTGGTTACCAGTGGGGAGAGGCAGGGGGAGGGGCAGTTTAGGAGTAGGGGATTAAGAGGTACAAACTATTATGTATAAAATAAATAAGCAATGAAGACATACTGTACAGCACAGGGAATATAGCCAATATTTTATAACTATAAATGGAGTATAACTTTTAAAAGTTATAAATCACTATGTTGTACACCTGAAACGTATATAATATTGTAAATCAACCATACTGCAATAAAAACAAACAAACCTAAGGGCATCTGAAAAGCTGAGAGGAGCCCTAATCAGAGCAGGAGGAGCCAGGAGATCCCCAGCAGGGATCCAGTTGAGAAGAGACAGAGGAGTCAGTGAAGGCAGGAGCAGAAGAGAAGAGAATGGACTTAAGAAACTGAGAGGAATATTTATTGTATGAGTAGAGAAAAAAGACTGAGGGTTATAAAAATGAATTGATAAGAATTCTTCATGATTAAAGTATATCACAAAACATGCATTTGTAAGGATGAGCGCGCCAGTCCCACATTTCTCTTCCTGAGAGTACTCCCGGTCTCCACCACCTCCCCAGCCATCAGTCTTACCTCTCCTGTGCTGCCTGGCCCCCTCTCCAACTTTTTTCTGTTTTCTCTCTGATCCGTCTTTCTCCAGCTATAAACACAGGGAGTTAGAGCAGATCTTAGTCACACATTCCTTAAAAGCGGAGTAAAACTAACTCAGATATTACCAGAAATCTTCAAAAAACTGGTTTATCCCATCCAATATGGAACATGATTATAAACTTTATTAATAGTAAGAATTAAGTAAAATTCTGCCAATTGTTCGTTTCGTGAATTGGTCTGATTCTGCAAGATCTAGGATGGAAACTTGGTAGTGGGTGGCTGAAGCTGATGGAGAAAAAGGTCACTGGAGTTCAAGGAGCTGAGGGAAGCCAGTGTTCTGTATGCACCACTCAGGAGGAGATTAAAGTTACCCAGAGCACTGAAAGGGACAGAGAAGAAGGGAGAACAGTGATCCATAGAGGGGAGGACGAGAGGGAGTGGGCACTGCCTGGGAAGGGGTGACCGGGAGTCACTTGATCACAGCAACAAGCAGAGTGGTGTCTTCACCTCAATTGCTCTGGATTTGGAAGAAGGAGGGAGGCTTGTGTGAAGCAGCATTGGAGAGGAAGGGGACTCACTTCCTGACCCCAGGGCCTGGGGTGTGACAGGAAAGAGTTCCACTTGAAAGAGCTGGGGAAGTGGTTTCCTCAGTGGCACCCACATTCCATCAAGGCAAATTGAGTGTAAAGTGGAGATGAGCTTTTTCAGAGAACCAGAGGAAAGCCTTGGTGAAGGGAAAGGGGTGGGAGGCTGTGGGAGACGAAGGGATGATCGTTTTGGGCTGAAGAACCAGAGATGACAGTGAAAGGGATTCGGTGAATGTTGGGGTGACTGGGGATGCGAGGAGCCCCCTGGTGCGGTGGCTGCCACTGCGGTTGGAGTGGTGTAGGCAATGAGCAAAGTGAAGTCCTGAGGAAGGCAATTCCTTCCTCCTCTTGCAAGCCTTTGAGTGAGCATTTCAGCTCGCAGTTTCCGTCTCTGCAACTATAAAAGGACAACCGAATGTCGGTAGCAATGTTGTTCACAACAATCAGAGTGGAAACAATCCAAATGCCCATCAACTGATGAATGGATAATTCAACATGGGGCATCCCTGCAATGACTACTATTCACCTGTAAGTAGGAATGGAGTACTGATACATGCTCCAACCTGGATGAACCCTGTACACACTAAGCCAGGTGAAAGAAGAAGGTCACAAAAGGCCACACAGACGACTGTATGATTAATTTATAGCAAATGTCTAGAAAAGGGAACTGTACAGAGAAAAAGTAGATTAGTGGTTGCCTGGGGCTTGCAGGTAGGGTTGGAGAAATGGGTAGTGACCACTGACAGGGAAGACATTTCTCTTTGGAGTGATGAAAATGTTCTGAAATAAATTGTGACAAAAAATAAAATAAAATAAATTATGGTGATGGTTACCCAATGCTGAATGTACTAAAAAATTGTCGAGTTGTACCCTTTAAATGGGTGAGTTACATGGTATGTTAATTACATCTAAATAGAAAAGGAGGGCAATAACTCCTGTTCTAATCAAACAAAATATGGATGTGAGAATTCTTTGGAGACCAAAAGGCACAATATACAATGAGATCCCTAAGGCAAGTGTGGGGACACCTTCATTAAGGGATTAAAGAAAAAGGCTAATATTTGGGGGCTGGTCATAACTGAAAAATTGAAGGTATGGTGACAGATATGGCTTCAAGAAACTTTTACAGTTGGAATTCCGTGAAAGAATAGCCACGTAAATTTATTCCACTTTTCGACAGGACTTGCCCTGCAGATTCAGTTTTATGCACAAGGGGGCGATGTCCACCAAATAACAAACGTTCATAGTTGCTAGAAATACGCAAAAATCTCAGGGAAAAAGATAAGTATCATAAAAAACAACTGAAATTTATAAGTCCCCTTAGTATATATGAATTTGATTATGAGAGGACAATATCTGGAAAGAAAATATGAAAGGGATACTTTTTGGTGTATAATATTTTATGCTTTTTGTGTTTTGAATTGTCATTGTGTTATTCAAAATAGTACAGAGAAAAAATACTTTATAAGGAAAATTATTTTATGTTCTTGTTCAGATTAAAATATTAATTTGATAAAAAGGATTTGAGGAATATATGCAAATATATAGACATTATTAAAAATATTTTTAAATGATTGTGAATTCATATTCATAGCTTTAAAAAACATATTCTAATAAACTTTCAGCATTGAGTATAATGTTAGTTGTGAGTGTGTCATAAGTGGCCTTTATTATGTTCAGGTATGTCCCCTCTATACCCACTTTGTTGAGAGTTTTTATAAATGGATGTTGAATTTTGTAAAAAGGCGTTTTCTTCATCTACTGAGATGATCATGTGATTTTTATTCTTCAATTTGTTAGTTTAGAGTTATCACATTGACTGATTTGCAGATACTGAACCATTCTTGCATCTCTGGGATAAATGACACTTGCCCATGGTATATGATCCTTTTAATGTACCATTGAATTCATTTGCTAATACTTTGTTGAGAATTTTTGGATCTATGTTCATCAGTGATATCGGCCTGTAATTTTCTTTTTTTTTTTTTGGTGTCTTTGGTTTTGGTATCAGAATGATGCTGGCCTCATGTAATATGTTCACAAGTGTTCCTTCCTCTTAAATTTTTTGGAATGTTTTGAGAAGGATAGGTATTAACGCTTCTTTAAATGTTTGGTAGAATTCACCTGTGAAGCCATCTAGTCCTGGACTTTTGTTTGTTGGAAATTTTTTTTATTACTACTGATTCAGTTTCATTACTGGTAATTAGTCTGTTCACATTTTGTATTTCTTCTGGATTTACTCTTGGGAAATTGTACATTTCTAGAAATTTATCCATTTCTTCTAGGTTGTCCATTTTATTGGCATATAATTGCTTGCAGTAATCTCTTACAAGCCTTTGTATCTCTGTCAGTTGTAACTTCTCTTCTTTCATTTCTGATTTTATTTGTGTGAGTCCAGTCTTTTTTTCTGGATGACTCTGGCTAAAGGTTTATCAATTTTGTTTATCTTTGTAAAGAAACAGCTCTTAGTTTAATTGATCTTTTCTAATTTATTTTTAGTTTCTATTTCATTTATTTCTGCTCTGATTCTTCTCGTATTCCTTTTTTTCTTATAAATTATGCTGTCATAAACACTCTTGTTTGTATATCTTGGTATACATGCATGGGTTTCAGTTGGACGTATACTCAGAAATAAAATTATTGTGCCATAGAGAATGCATATGTCCAACTTTCATAAATAATGACAGTCTTTCAGAGTTGTACCAATTTGAACTCCCACTGACACTGCATGAGAATAACACTTCCTTGTCAGCATTGGGTATTGGCAGCCCTTTTAATTTGAATCATTCTAGTGAATGTACAGTAATATGACACTGTGGTTTTAATTTGCATTTTCCCATTACAAGAAAGGTTGATTCATTTCATTTGTTTATTTGAGTCTTTTTGTATGTTTTTGTGAAAATTCTGTTCATTTCTCTTGTTTTCCCCTTCCCCTTTTTTGGATTACTTTATTTTTCTTACTGATCTGTAGGAGTACTAGTTGCATTTAGGTTATGAGTCCATTGCTGGCTATACGGGTTACAAATATATAAGCCTCCACGGATTTTGCCTTTGACTCTTACTCATGTCTATTGATGAACAGATGGTCTTAATTTTGACATAATACAATGTATCAGTCTTCTTTTTTGGTTAATCCTTTTTTTTTCTCTTTAAGAAAGTTTTTGTTTTTACTCCAAATCATGATAAAATTATCCTATATTAACTTTGTTATTGTTTTGCTGTCCACAGTTTACAGGGAATTGATACTTGTTTATATTGTGAGCTAGAGATCAATTTTCGTCTTTTATTTACATGGAAATCCAATTTGTCTAACACCATTTATTGAAGATAACATTATTTTTCCACTGCTCTGCAGAGCCGCCCTGTCATAATCAAGTATCCATATATGTGTTGTTCTGTTTCTGGGCTCTCTCTTGAGTTCCGTTGGTGTATTTTTCTTTCCTTGTGCCAAGATTACTCTGCATTAATTGCTATATTATTATAACAAACCACATCTTAGAGTACATCTTCCACATTATTTTTTTCAAGAGTGTTTTGGCTGTTCTTGGCTCTCTGAACTATAAATATTTAAGAATCACCTTCTCAGGTCGATTAAAAAAAGCCCTCTTGGGCGCTCGCGCTCATCTTGCTACCACCAGGCCGCACTCACGCAGAACGACGCCGCCGAGTTCGTGGACCTGTACGTGCCCCGGAAATGCTCCGCCAGCAATCGCATCATTGGCGCCAAGGACCAGGCGTCCAACCAGATGAACGTGGCCGAAGCTGACAAGGTGACAGGCAGGTTCAACGGTCAGTTTAAAACCTATACTATTTGCGGGGCCATTCGCAGGATGGGAGAGTCGGATGACTCCATTCTCCGAGTGGCCAGGGCCAATGGCATCGTCTCAAAGAATTTCTGAGACTGGAGAGGATCATGGATGTGGGATGTTTGTCATAAATAAACAGTGAAAACCCATCAAAAAAAAAAAAAAAAAGCCCTCTTGGAATTTTTAATGAGATTGCATCGAATTTAAAGACTAATTTTGGGAAAAACTGACATCTTTATGCCCTGAATTACCCAATCCATGCACACTGTATATCATTCCTCTTTTTATTTTGGTTTTATTTATTCTTAATGTTTTATTATTTATTTATTTATTTTCATCTTAATTTATTTATTTTGGTGGAGGGAGGTAATCGGGTTTATGTATTTATTTGTTAATGAAGGTACTGGGGATTGAACCCAGGACCTTCTGCATGCTAAGCACACACTCTACCAGTGAGCTAGTCCCACCCCCTATTCTTAATGTTTTATTGTAGAAGTTTTGCACATTCTATTTGAAATGAATTCCTATTTGATATTTTTGATACTATCATAATCTTCATCTTCTAAAAAACTCTTAATTGAACAGCTTGCTGTGGGTTTATAAAAATACAATTAATTTTTGCCTATTGACCTGGTTTCTAGCAATCTTTTAACTTTAGATTTGGTTGGATTTTCTACATACACAACTGTATCACTGTGAATAACAGCAGTTTTATTTGTTTTGCCCAAATCTCATACTTCTTACTGGCAGGGTCCAGCCTTGTTTTAGGTCTCAAAGAGAAAGTTAAATATTTCACCAATATTTCAGTATGATGATGGTTGATGGATTTTTAAAATAGATATTCTTTTCTTTGGAACACATTTCCTTTTTACTCCATGCTGCTAAGAGTTTTGCTTTCTAAATCATGCATAGACGTTGAAATTTATCAGCCAGTTTTCTGCATTAATTGAAATGACTAATATTTTCCCACTTATTTTACTGATACGGTGTATTACCTTGAACTCATGTAGGACTGGCATTCTTTCTTTCTTACTTAATTGGCAATATTTATTGACGATTTTGTCTGAGCCCCGAATTCTCTTTGTAAAAAAGAGTTTTAATTACAAAATTCATTTTTGTTGTTATAGGATGATTCAGATTTTCTTTTCTCAGTTGTAGTAAATTGCTTTCTGTAGCAATTTGTTCATTTTATATAATTTTCAAATTTATTTGCCTCAGGTTGTCCATAATATCTCTTTTAGTATCATTGTAATGTCTGTAATATATGTAGTGCTATCCTGCTGTTTTGGTCTTGTTAGTCACATACAACATAGGATTATACTATATTTAGTTATATAGCCTTAATTTTTACATAGCAGTATATCTTGAAAAACCATTCATGACATCAAATATTCTTTTATCACAATAGTTAGGACTTTTTACAGTAGCAGAACCTATTGTTCAAATAAATCTTACGTCAATGTGGAAACAGAAAAAGTAGAGGCACCCTAATTAAACCAAGGTGAAAGGGTGCTGGATCTCCCAAACTGGCTTCTGTTTTTTTTTCAGAAGTCTCTCTTACTGGAGAAACACACTCACAGATTATTGTTTTATATTATAAATGGCTATATACGTGTGTGTACAATTTAACCAGCCCTCCATTATTGCCTACACTTGTAACTCCTTGGAGAGAAATGATTGTGCACATGTTTGATTAATTCCTTGAAATTCAATTGCTTGGTTAATGGTTAAGCATAATTTTAAGACTTTAAATTGAAATAATAAACTGCTCTTTAAAAAAAAATTGTACCAATTTATGGTCCCAGGGGTAGCACATGCTAGTGTTCCACTCCCCACACCTGTATCCAAACTGGATATTATTATTGGTTATTTTAAAATATTTGAAGGACTACAATGCAGTCTTTAAAGATGACAATTCAGATAGATGTTTAACAGCTGGGAAGATATTTCTGACAGCAGTCAAAGCAAAAAGCAGCACATTTGCAGGCAAAGAAAGGAAAGTAACACAGTTTGTTTTTCCTCTTCTCCCCCCATTTTTCTTTAAACATACAGTTTTGCAATATGAGAATAAGAAAAGAAAAAAAAAACTATTCCAGAATGCAAGAGGCAGAAAATTGGCCCCTGCGTCTATTTTCAACAAAGGTAAGCCATTCTAGTAATTTTAAAAGGAACATAAAAGTAATTCCAAAAGGAATGTAGAAGATAGAGTTTACAATTACTGACAGGTGTGTAGGGCCTTAGGCATGATTCTCAGAACAATGCCACGGAATGGCCAGACATGGAAACAATCAGGTATCTGGGTTCAGGAAACCAACTCACTAGTGGTGGAGTCCAAGATCACATGTCTATGGCGCCACGCAGGTGCAGGAAGCTGCCATGACAGACGGTGTCTCCAAGAATACACCATCTTAGCAGTCGACCAAGGATCAGGAACCCGTTGCTTCATCTACTAGATTTATCAACACTGATGCTTTGCAGAGCTCTGCCTCCCTCTCCACTGAACTGTTTCTGAGTTTAAGTGAATGTGACTGGTGGAAAGTTGATGACGGCAGAGCCCTAGGTGCAAGGATGTCTGGAAAATGTAGTTTTTTCCTTACAGCTTCTGAAATACAGGATGGCACTCTAGTTCTGGAGTTTGGATCAGCTGTTAAGCAAACAAGTCTTCCCCAGACCCTACATTTTCTCATGGTAATAAATATGAAGACTGTGAAGGATTTTCTCTGTTTGCTTTACCTGATCTGCCCTCTGCCCTCCTCTGCCTTGCCCAGTGCCCGAGAGGATGACCTCCATGTATTACATGTCCTGGGTTATTTCTGGCTGCTGGTGGCTTTCAGCCAATGGCAAGTCACAGAAGAGGTAACCTGACTCCCTCCCTGCTGGTCTGCATTTGGCGGTGGTTGTGTCCTTCTACAGAAGTCCAAAGTGTCTGCTGGTGGACAGCTCTTGTTGGGTGTCAGTAACGGCACCCTCCACTTGCCCACTTAGTTCTAAAAGTGGTAATGACTTCTTACTGCTGCTAAGGGTTTTAATCACCTCTTGTTAGTTCCCTTAACCCAATCCATAGATATGCAATAGTTCCTTCATTTAACTCTCATCAGTTACTCCTTTGAGTGGGACATCTTTTCCTGCCAGGAATGTGACTGACGCTGTGATGCATAAGACTTAGTTTTTATTCTAAAGTGCATACAGCTGAGTAGATGAGACAAACATAGCCATCTATTATGGACTGAATTCTGTCCACCCGAAATTTGTCTTGAAGACCTGAACCCCAGTACCTCAGACTATGACTGTTTTTGGAGATAGGGCTTTTAAAGAGGAAATTAAATGGGGTCATAAGGTGGGGGTCTAATTCAACATGGTTGGTGTCCTTATATGAAGAGAAAGTGACACTAGGGCTCACATGTCCAGGAAAAGGCCAAGTGAGGATACATTGAGGCCACATCTACAAGCCAAGGAAAGAGGTTTCAGAAGAAACAAAATCTGCCTACATCTTGATCTTGGACTTCCAGCCTCCAGAACTGTGAAAAAATGAATCTGTTGTTTAAGCCACCCAGTCTGTGGTACTTGGTGATTGCAGCCCAAGCAAACCAATATACCATCACCAAAGCCAAATATGGAAAACAGAAGAAAGTTACCAATTTTGTGACTTTCAGAGGAAGAAGCTATCACCCCTGGGTGGGGGAGTTGAGGGAAAGCCTTGTGGAATTAAGCTGGAACTTGAAGGTTAGAGAGAATAGCATTACCTACTCCCCAGTATTATGAGGATTAGGTAAGAGTCAATATAAAACACAGTGTCTCAGTAACTGTCAAATAGCTTCGTAATTTGCAAGAACACACAGCTAAACTCATAGATCCAGGTTCAGAACTATTTCCTGACTTCCTGTAGCCTGCTCTTTCCAAGCTTTGTCTTGTTCTGACTGTTTAGAGTCCTTAATTCTTCAGTGCACTTGAGTTCCTTGGTCCTTCAGGCCCTCCATCTTTGGCCTCATCTCTTGACATTCAACTCTGCCCTTGTGACAACTAGCCTCTAAGATGCTCCCAGGGACCCTTGCTTCCTGGTATTCACACTCTTGTATGTCTCCTTCCACAATGAATCGGGGGGTGGACTGGATGACCCATTAGAGCACAGTAGAGACGAGAGTATGTGGTCTCCAAGCCTAGGTCACAAAAGGCATTGAAGCCTCTGCTTGGTCTCTGGGAACACTAGCTTTGGGGGAAGCCAGCCGCCATGCCATGAGGACACTCAAGCAGCTCTGGAAGAAGCACAGGAAGAGGAACACAGGCCTCCTGCCAATTGCCATCCTGCCTGCCACGTGGGTGAACCTCCTTGGAAGCAGATCTTTCCTCTCAAGAAGACTGCAGTTTCAACTGATTTGATTTCTTTTCATAGAAACTGAGCCAGAATTGCCTAGCCAAGACACCCCTGAACTTCTGATCATGCAAACTATGAGACTAGAGGATGATTAGTTTTTTAAAGCCAAAACATTTTGGTTCGTTACACAGCATTCAATAACAGATGTAGTATTTACAACCTTCCAACTAATACACAGTTCTCCACATTCTGCCTCTTTTCTTTTTCACACCCCTCTTCTCAGAAGACTAATAAATAGCAAACTAACAAATTGTTCATATTGTTCTTTCAGATGCCCTCCCTCCTTTTTCCTTCTTGCCAACCCTCCAAAGTCCTTCTCAATCTCCATCTCTATGAAGCTCTTCTTGACTGCTATCCTTGGACGGTCTTTGCCTCAGCACCTCATTGTTGGTCCCATATCATTATTTATGGTCCCATATCATTACTTCACACATACTAACTTGTCAAGATAAAGCTGGTGTAGATTTCCTCTGTTTCCCACAGCACCTAGCATAGTCCTACATATGTAGCAAATACTCTAGTAAAGTGACTTTAATTTTCATCCAGTAGACTCAAACTGGGACGACAGTATTTTCTTCTTAGTCTGAATTCCGAAGTCATTGCTTTATTTAAGGATTGGAATAAGCATCTTTCAGACTCATTGTTTTTTACAAAGTTGATTAAAAAATAGTTTTAGAAGTACATAGGGTATATGTGCTACATAAAAAACAGAAATATAAAGCAGAGATAATTAAATAAATATATTAAAGTCATAGTATTTGACAAGGGTCAAGACTACAACCCAAGCATAGCAAATGGAGTATTGTTCTTAATAGATTTTGTATGCCACCCAGCAAGAAGCCAACAATCTTTCTGTTCCTCTTTGCATACTGCTTTTCCTCCTTGGAGATGCTAATTTAATGGTTCCTGAAAGACAAAGATTTATGGCCTGTAGAGTGGAAATCTGTTTCACTGTAAGTAAATGGCTTCAGAAATTCATCAACACTTTAATTTTAGAAGAAAATATTTTTGGGGTAAAGGCTGCCAATGGATTCAAGTTGGACCTGTAATTTATATTTCAAATTAAACCTCAAAATCATTGCTTGCTTTATATATGCATATATACACATAAATAACTCAGAATAATGAAGTAACAGGCTTTCCAGAGAAAGAATCTATCTTTCCATCCATCCATCCATCTCTGTATGTATCTATTTATCTATCAAAATAGAACCAGTAGAATCTATCCATCTATCCGCCTAGCCATCCATTGGAGAGATTTATTTTAAGGAATTGGCCCACAAACTTGTGGGGGTTGGCAAAGTTGAAATTTGTAGGGCAGGTCTGCAGGCTGGAAATTCATAGGACTTGTATGTTATGGTCTTGAGGCAAAATTCCTTCTTCGTGGGAAACTTCAGTTTTTGCTTTGAAGGCCTTCAACTGGTTGGATGAGGCCCATCCATGCTATGGAGGGTGATAAGCTTTACTTATGGTAATGTTAGTCACATCTACAAAATATCTTCACAGGAACATCTATACTAGCGTTTGATCAAACACATGGGCACCACAGCCTAGCCAAGTTGACACATTAACCATCACGATACTGTATTTGAGAAAGTGGGCTTTTAAAACATTTGTTTTTTTTTTTTTTTGTACCATCATATGTTGTCCCACACACTGAGTACTCCAAATGTTCTAGGCACCACATAGATCACAAAATCAGAGACACACAGAGGTACAAGTGAATCACCAACATAACCATGATTAATAGTAATAAAAGCCTGTCTAATGAATTATAGAAACAAACTTTAGAAGCTTAATTTTCTACAGGTGTTAACTTATTTTATTAAAAAATAACTTTGTATAATTTAAAGGAGGGAACCTAAGAGGGGAATGTTACTCATCACCACAGTTAACAAAATGCCTTTCACTATTGACTCAGCTTTTAAATATGCAATAACACACATTCACAGAATTGCCAAATTATTCTCCATAAAACTTTCTAATAAAACTGTAATTCAAAATTGGTATCAGAGAAAGCAGCTTATTTTCCCCCCCAAAGAAGTTACCTGCACATATCCAGAGGTTTCACATTTACAGGGTGACAGAAAGATGGGTGGGGGGAGAATGACCTCAAAGGCGATCACGTCACCCTCCCCAAACCTCCCAAAGATGATCTACTGACAGAGCCAGAGCTGCAAAGTGCTGCACTGGGAGGGCCAAATGACTGACCAAGGGTAATTTTTGGGGTTTTATGAAGCACTGGAGTTGTCTGAAAACTCTCATAGATATGAAAAAGCCCAGCTAAGCCATTTTTATGTATCAAATGAATTTTCTGACGGTAAAGGTTGCACACGGGCCAGTACTTACCAGCCTTTTACTCAATACCTCACTAGTGGCGCTGGCTAGGTGAAGAAATAATGGGTGGACGCATGGGCAGTGGTCTTGGAAGCCTCTCCTGTTTAGTTAGAGCATGACTATTACGTGCTAGCATGAGTTAGTGGGGTCCTCACTACAGAAAACGTCCCTATAGGAGTAGGACTGGGAAGTACAGTGAACGGCAGAATTTGGTTTTTGATTTAGACACAGACTGTAAGGAAGGGTTGGAAATATAAATTTTTACATCCTTATTTGTTCACAGTTTCAGTATCCAAATTGACTACTTAATGGTCTTGAAACCAAATTGTTTGAAAAGTTTTATTTGGTAGCAGGAAATATCTACAATTAGATCTTTACAAAAGAAGATGAGTAAGAGGGGAGAAATAAATTTATACATAAGAGTTTGCTGTTGAAATCTGGGGTGATTATCAACAATCGATTTAGGTTACAAGAACTCACACAAAGCCATGTCTTCTTACCTAAAGGAAGCAAGAAGCTATGTTAATCCCTTGACCAAACAGTCCGTGGAAACTCATAATATACATTATACTGAACCTAAAGAAAGCTAAGTCTATGGAAGACAAACTAAATTATTTCAAGCTGTAGTAATACAGAAACATATTTAGTCAGATTTAAAATCAATCATCTCAACAACCTGACAACTGATTTTTCATCATAACAAGTCTGTGATGTCTACAACATTCAATGGCTTTTCATCTCATGGTTGGCAGTATTTTAAATTACATATAGGTCTATATATAACATATTAGATGTTATTGATGATACTTGTTGTCCTGGGATATGTCCCCCTCTCTCTGTATCCCCCTGATTTGGTCATGTTACGTCAATCCTGTTATGAACCCGATTGCTTATCTAACAATGGAGGACAAGACCTACCTACCACAATGACCCAAAGATAGGAATAAAAAGAACTGGCCCACCTCGTTTCTAAAAATTTAAAGGCTAATATTTTTTAATTTTTAAAAGGATATTTCATTCAAAATACTAATACCAATACTTTCAATGGGCCAAATAAAGAAGCACTAAGAATGTTTGGTAATATCCAAGAATTACGTCCATAGCATAGCGTACAGGCGTAACGTAGTTGACAGCTGAACAAAACATAAAAAAAAAAAATACTATTTTGGCTAAAGGGGGAAAGCAGACAACTTCTCACTAGTAGAGAAAGAAACACAAACACTGGTGTTCAATTTCCAGACTGAATGCATTTATGAATACAGCGATTATGACCTCCCATTAATTAAAGAGTCCAGAGGGAACTACGACTCATGACATTAATGTACAAGGATGGCAGCATTTCTATACCAAATTAAATTCAGTCTATGATTAAATACAATGCTATATATACATACAGACACTCATAGTACCTTTATGTTATTCTCTAAAATGCTCACAGTAGCTTATATGGTATTGATAAAAATAAAGATGCAAATGTATAAACTAGAGTGTAGATAAAAACCACTTTTATAGCTTACCAAGTGTTACCATCTGTGGATTAAATAGCTTAAATTATTCAAGTTTGAATTTTGATTTTTTGAAAGAAGAGCTGTGCTTTGGTATTCAAACTTCCATAAAATTGTACAGTTTTTCAAAATAAGGAATCAAACGTGGGAGAAAAAGACTTCTGATTTATAAGGTAACTGTCATATGGTTAACCAGTGGTTTTCAACCCATGCCTGGCCAAAACTGAGCTTCCTGAAGGCGATTAAGGGTATTCAAAAAAGTCGGATTCAAATTTTGTTTTTATAAAAGAATGTAGTTTAAAACATTAATAAAAATGCACATCCAGATGAGTATTACCATACTGGAGACTGTGTATGTATAAACTCCCACTAACACGATAATTGATTTTTGTATAAACCTGGGAATACAACTTCGGCTATCTCTAGGTAAAGAATCTCCTGAAATGTGTGCTTAAAACCTGTTATTATTTGTACTTACTTATGTTTGTGTGAATCAAAATTCTCTTGAAGAGTATGCAAATGAAATAAAGGCATAGAAACAAACAGACTGGCTGCTGAGGGTTTTACCCACGATCTATAACCCCGACTTCACATTTGTGTCATTTAGAAATCTTATTCTTAGCAATGGACTAAGTAAATATAAATGTGGACTCAAAATACAGCTACACTGATAAAATGGAACTTTCAGGCTTTATGTGTTGGGGTGACACAAAAGTTTACTTAAAAAAGATTCTAGTGCTAAAAAATGTTTGGAAGAGACTGCTCCATAAGAGACTGCCTTTTAATTTAATCTGTCAATGCAATGTTCAGTGCGATTTAGTTTAACAAACTGCTTAATGCACCTGAGTTCTTAAATCACTCTGCATGATGGGAAGATTTCTGCAAATGAGAAAGGTGCTGGTCTTCAAAAGTGGTGAGTATTTTGTAAAAAAATTAAGGAAAAATTATACTAAAAAATTCATCTTTGCCTTAGACTCTTCTGATAGGCAGTTATAAAACAAGATTTCTATTTTTGAATTCATATTATATTTATTGTGTCCCAAATCTCAAAATACTTTCATCTTCCACGTAACACAATTTAGTATCTTCACACACCAACTGTGTGGTGTGTTTTGATAGTTTAGGCACATTTTGATGCTTCTGGATTTTATTTTGTGGTTTCATTATAAAACAGCTTGCACACACCAGACTCCAACAATCTTTTTTATTTAAAAATCCACCTCAAAATTCAGTTCTGGGTTTTAGTTTTGGTTTAAAAAGAAGCAAACATTTAAAAACATCAAATGTTACTAGTCTACAATTCATCTTGTTCTGAACATTTTTAGTTCATAGAAGGGACATAAACCCATTACACTGACTAGGCACAGCACTCTGGCCAGGCAGCCAGAAATCAGGGCACATCTATGTACTCAGGCAACAGAGGTCAGGATGGAGGGAGATGGGCCTCAGCTGTGGGCACTCCTATTTCTATGCTCCCTCCAAAAACTGTTAGTAAGTCTCAAATCAATACATAAGAGATTGTATGTAACTTGGTTAAAAAACAAACAATTATACCTGCTTTCTAAATTACACTGCAAAGCCAAGACAGATAAGTACAATTGTAGCCTCACTAGATATAATTTGTGGTTGTGATATCCATGTCACAGGCCCTTGTTGTATAGGTGAGACAGAATCAGATGGTTTCAGGAATCTGGTTGGAAGAGGTCCATGACTGTAAGATTTCACATTATAGCAAGGCTCCAATATTTCTTGAATTGGGGCAGTGAATATAAATCACAGTACAAAACCCTTAATTCTTTTACTGGAAAAGCAATAGTTGCTACATGAGAATTACTTACATAACATCTACTTTTTTAAAAAAAATGCAGATAAAAAATATTAATTGCATAGGGATTTAAATAGTATAAGGCCAAGAAGAATATTAAGTAAAGTTAAAAAAATCATAGAAAGGGCACTATGGTGTCAAAAGATAGAATTTCATTCTCAGAGTAATAAATCTGAATTACTGTCTAATTAAAAATCACAGTATGTTGCTATAACTAACAGTGAATGTCAACTGTGTCATTAACTCCAAACTGGAAACCAAAATTAGAGGACTAACAAGAACACTAATGCTAGTTTTCTAAACCTGATCAGTGTATTAGCACATCAGTGCCTGGTACGTACCTGATTAGTTACATAATCTACACTTGGCAAGTAGAGTTTAATACATGTTAACAAGTGTGAGAGCTCACCACCACCACATGCTGTCAGTGATCTGTAAGCTTACTTGATAGTGTAATTATTCACTCTTTCCAAGGTGTAAGATCCCGCCCTCACTCCGGGGAGAATCTTCATTCAATGAACCCAAACACTGTAATTAACAAAACAGAATAAGGTTCCACCACTGAAAGCTCAATGTACACGAAGCAGAGAACTAAGTCCTGACACCAGTACATACATGATGCTCAGCACTTTGGAAGGTAATGAATGAGTCCAACTGTGCTCTGTAGTTCAAGCTAACGGTTACCATATGAAGTTTCAGGTAGAAAGGCAGGTTGTGAATTTACTTCACGTTGTAATGTTGTTATACTGTGGTTTAAAGACTAATTTCCAAATCTAAAAGTAGCTTAATTAACTTGGTATAGTTCTTAGAGTAGTGTGAGGAAGAACAAGAAACTCCAAAGGGATCACGTTAAGGTCCATTTGGAAATACCCAAACCAATGCTTTAAATGAAAAAGTGCATAAATACAGTAATACTACAAGTGTGTTAACTATGGAACAAATGTTTCTCTGGGAACCAAATAATACTATTTTCCCACACTATTTATACACGTGATGAATTGTTCAGCCACCACAAAGCACCATGGACAGTCTAGATTGCTTGATTATGTCTGAAAGGTCCTTTGATTTCAACTCTACTCAGCGGAGGATCTACCTACAGTAGCTGTGTCGGTCATCTCCGGGCAAACAGGATTTCTCTTGACAGTTCAGCCCTCTTTTGCTCAGGAAACAGCAAAGCGGTATTTTCATTTCACATTCTTGGTTGGTGTTTCAGACTCCGTGGACTGCCTCCCATCCGTCCAGGCCTCCCGGGTGCTCTTCAGAGCCAGGGTCTTCTGCTGGTCAACCACGACATAGTCCACTCTCTCGTCTGCGACACTGCTGCCTGAGCCGCTGCTCTTTTGCTAAAAAAGCAAAGAAAACCCCCATAAACTCCCACATAAGAAGGAGCACTTCTGAGTGAAATCCCATCTTCAAACAGAGACACACACGCTGTAAATAACTCTTGAAATTATATTTGGTCACCAAAAAACAACATTAACTATTTCCATTTAACAATATTGTCACCCTCCTAATTGGACTCTGTTTTTCCCCTAAATTAATACTACTTTATTTAAGAATTCAGACTAATGCTCCCATCACAGATGAAATCCTTTCAAATTTTTTTTAATTAATCTTTTTTTTTTTTTATTGGAGGTACTGGGGACTGAACCCAGGACCTTGTGCATGCTAGCTAAGCATGTGCTCCACCACTGAGCTATTACTCTCCCCTGAAATTCTTGGGAAAAAGGGAGAACAGACACTTGGTTCATCTTAGCTTGCTTCCTTAGCCTTTAACTTAAGCTTGACTTTTTCAAGTCCCAAGGACACATATGAGTGTTTACTTTCAGAGCTAAGAAACGTTTTTTGAAAAGGAGTATTTCAAGAATGGCAAATTGCCCGGGTTGATGGGCCTCTTACTCCTAAAAGACAACAAGATACTAGCTAACCTAAAACAAATGTAATTACTAATACACTACTGGTCTCACTAGAAATTAAGGGACATGACCAAAGTGTGAGGGAACTGGATGGAGCAGAGAGCTGCTGAAGGGTCAAGACAGTTGTCTGTAGGATGAACATCAATCTGAGCAGTGCAGTCAGGATGCCCTGGTGGGAGGCACATGGAATTGGAAACCTTTCTACTAGGCTAGGGACCATCAAAGGGAACTGAAGTGGTCCCACGGTGGTAGCATCACCCGCTTCCTAGCAGAAGCGAATACAAACCCTTTCTGAAGGAAGTTTAGTTCTGCAGGCTGCTCAGAGATAAGCTCAGCAGAATCAATTCTCAATAAAAATACAAGAAACACACAAGGAAACAAGCCATCAAGCATGTGAGTTTGCAGAAACAGTAAACACAGATTAAGACCACCAAGGTCTTCAGATGTTGAAATTATTGCATAAATGGTGTAAAATATGAGTATAAAATGTTTAAAGGAATGAAAAAATTAAACTTAATAAAAGGAATAGTATAACAAGAAAGGAATAAGAAGCTATTCAAATCAGCTAGGTGTACTGGGAAAAAAAAAACCAAGCAGAATGTCACATTAGCAATGAAAAATAAAATTAGTTGAAATTAAAAATTCAACACATGGGTTAAGCAGAAGAACTTGGTGACAGATCTAAAGAAATTATCCAAGTAAGCATAAAGACATGATAAAATAGAAAATATGAAAGAGTGACAAAAGGTGTGAAAACAGGTTGAGAAGTTCTAACTAATGTCTAATCAGAAACCTCAAAGAATGAAGAAAAAGAATAGCGGAAAAACAATATTTACAGAGATAATGATTGAGACTTTGCCAGAATTGACAAAAAATATGAATCCAGAGATAAAGACAACACATCTACCAAGCAGGATAAATAAAGAAAAAAATCTACGTCTAGATGTCTAGACACAGTGTAGCAAACCTGCAGAACACGGAAGATACAGAAAAGATCTTAACATCAGCCAGACTGAAAAGACAAGATTACCTACAAAGGAACTGGAATTAGACTGACAGCATACTTTTCAGCAGGAACAACGGAAGCCAGATGATAGTAAACAGTATCTCCTATGTGTCCAAAGAAACTTACTGTCAATCAAGAATTGTGACCTCAAAACAAAAAAAAAAACAAAAAACAAACCCCAGAACAAACAAACAAACAAAAAACAAAACCAAGAAACCCACAAAAGTTCTTTTTCAAGAATGAGGACAAAATAAAGACACTTCAGTTAAACAAAAACCGCAAGATTTTCACAAAAAGAACTTCTAAAGGAAGGAGGAAGGAAAATTAGAGAAGGAAGGTCTTAGATACAAAAAGGAAGGATAAAAAAGTTGGTAAAAATGTAAGAGAATGGAAATAAACATTGTCTATGTACTACAGGATACTACTACTAGTAATTTATGGGTTTAACAGTAACAACAACAAAAAACTAAAAATTTTGACAAAAATAGCAAGTAAGTCAGGTAGGGATTAAACTGAGCTGGGAAAAAAAAGACAACAGAAAGGGAGCGAAGACAACAATTAACTTTGGAACTTTAGAATTTATTTAGCATTTCAATGGTAACCATTAAAAGAGTAGAAAGTGTATAACGTCCATACCATTAGAAAGGAAAAAATAAATTTATCAGTCTGCATAACGTTGTCTGTGATTTATGAAAAAAGCATTAAGACTTTATTAAACTTAAATTAAACATACTAATAAAATTCCCCCAAAGGAAATGCGATTCTTCAGGTTTCAAATGTGAACTAAGTGTACTTACAGAACGAGGCTTCACTTACCTTGCGTGGTGGTGTGGATTTCCCAGAATCTAAATCTAGATCTAGGTACTCTACTTGTTTGTCTCCTTTGGGTTTGATCATTGGGCTGCTTCCTCCATCCAGACTATTACTGCCAAAAAGATTCTGAAAGTGTAACGCAACAGAATCAACTGTCCAACATTCGTAAGACACACCGCTTGTTACCTAGTTTGCCATCTGCTGAAGCCTAAATATTAATTTCAGGAGGACAAAGGTTGAAGAAGTGTCTCCTTAGAAAGTTAAACGATTTTTTTAGGATTGGGGAAAAATAAGTAACAGTTTTAAAACTGGTTAGAACATCAATTAGAGTAAGCTAACAGTAGTTTGAAAAGTAAGACTTGGTTCAGGCTAAGACTGGGATATCCAGCTACAGTGACCTACAATAGTTCTCCTTCTACACTGGTAAAGTATCTGTACACAATCACATTCTTTAAGTACCAGATCCTTATATCCCTCACTTTCAAATTAAATTTTTTTAGGGTTCTACCAAGATGGTGGAGTAGAAAGACTATGAGCTTACCTTCTCTCAAATTAAACTTTTTTATAAAGTTCTGTATTTTATTAAAAGACTATCATGTGAAAATTAGTTTAGAATAAGCTTATGCTAACTAAAAGCTGGAAATACCGACTCTACTTCAAAATCTATTTTGTTTCAAACATCTGGAATTTTTACCACTTAATTTTCTGTCTTAGCCTTATCCCTTCTCTCCTAATAGGAACTGTGCAAGAGGACTACTCACTAAGAAAAGAAAAAGAAACAAGGAAGAGAAAGGGCAGCAATAAACAATAAGAACGAAATAAAGAAAAGACAACATGGACTTATGTCCCTACATACCCCCTAGACTCTGATTATGACAGTCTTCTAAATGTGCTCCAGCAAATCTCCTGTTTCTATACCTTGTTGCTTTTAACCTCACCTAGGAATGTTCCTGAACTCTCATAGGTGACACTACTTATTCGTTAGGGGCTTTCATCCTTGTGCCATCTTTCACACAGGTATTATTGTTCACATGTTATCTCATACTTTTGAAGAAAAACGTAATGATGTAATGAACTTGACAATTTTACACTTGTTAGGATGAACAACACAAGTAGAAATGACACAAATCTGTTCTGTTGATTCTTTCCATTGCTACTGTATTTCTTTTGGCTTAGGTTAACAGAGTAAACTGTGGTTTAGGGCAAGGACAATTGCTAGGAAAACACTGAGTTTATTCCCTCATTTGAAAGCAGAGCTGCTGACAGCCTGCATGAAACATTTCTGTGAATTAGGAAAAGGTGCTCCTTCCCCGAGGGCGACACAGCTCTGCGCTGGGACCCACAGCCTGGTTAGCAGGACATGGTCTGGGTTGTATGTACTCAAACGCAGTATGTGTGTGGTCTTCTGCACGTACTACATACTGAATGTGACATGTTTGTGCAGTGGACAACCTGCACAACTGAATCTGATGACCCTATCTGCAGGAACAGATTTTTAAACCAAATTTATCAACTATTGCTAACAAATCATAAAAAAAATACTAATGGTTACATGTGAGACAAAAAATGTAAGTAAGTTTTGGTGCTCAATTAGTACAAAGAGCTATTCCCCTCCCCACTTTTTTCTAATTCATGAAAAAACTGAAAATTTTTTTCAGCTCATTCTCACATAAAAAACCAACCTGGAGAGTGTGTGTGTGTGTGTGTGTGTGTGTGTGAGAGAGAGAAGACAGAACCCATACCTGGAATTTCCCTAGTAGGAAACACTTAGAATTGTTCATGGTATTACAAGGGTATGAAAGGAACCCTTGAGTTCATATGATGTACACATTTCATCTCAATACATTATTTCTAAAGAGAATTTCTCAGAATTGCAGGTTAAACTTTTCGGTCTAATAATTACTAGAACTTGAATTTTTTTCATCTTTAAGTATGGTTAAAATATGTGTTCCTACAAGGAAGACTATTTGCTCTTGATCTAACCTCAACTGGGAACAGCCTGTCTCTGTTCTGGCCTTTTAATCCAGTGTTTTCCCAAAACAGTTTAGAAAAACCCCAAGATTCTAGACGTTATTATAAGTGTTCTGCGAACTAAATGGAAAATAATATATAGTTAGTGCTTTTTTTCCCCTAAAATTCTTTTCAAAATACGTAAAATTATTGAACAGATTTTTGCTGTTATTGTTACAAACAACATACATGTCTTTAATAATGTCCCATCGCTTGAATTTCAGGTGTCACATTAAGGGTTCATTTCAAGAATGCTTGACTTTGGATATCTGTATAAATGAATAGGCAGCATCACCAATTCACTGTTTCCTTAGATACCGTCTGCTCCATGAGTGCCAGTGTAGGAAAGAGCATGCATTCTATACATTTCAACGTAGAGAATTTAATCTCTATTGTCCTTATAAACCAGGTTTTAATCTCATCCTGTTCTCTGTTTTTTTTTAATTGACTTTATCGATCCAAGCATATGTTAGATCTTGTGAACTTTTATGGTATTCTATTCATACACTGAATTCCAAGAGGTGCAGAAAATACTGCTGGAACTATCACATTCCTTCCTTAGGAACTGTTGCTCAGGCTAGGATGAGCCCCTGGGTGGGTAGCAAGATGAGAAGGAAAGGCACAGCTGACTTCTCCGTTGTGAATGGGAGATGGATATTGTCAACTGGGACGCTTCTGCTCATTTCTAACACTTAGGGCCTGAGTACTTTAGAAATCCACTATCTGGTGGCTATTGAGATACTTCTACTGGCAGGTAAAAGTAACTTTCTGGTTTAGCATATGACATATAAAAGAACAATCTTATATTTTCATTTCCTTTGACTTTCTGAATGTCATGGTTTCCTTTCTAGTCTTTTCCCTTCACTTAACACCTACTCACAACAAATCATACTTTCAAATTCCCCTATTAAATGTCCTTTCCAATATTTTTATGATTATTTACTATTGGGGAGTAAAATAAAAAACTCTTTAGGATCTCAGAAAATAATTAACTTTTGTAATTTGAAAGAATTCCCTCAACCACCTGAAGATGAAATTGATGGCAATCTATACTCAGCACTGAGGATTTACTGAGGCTCTTACTAGTCTACTTACTGTAATAAAGAAAAAGTACTAAGTTAATAAAAATAATAAAACACCACCCATCAAATTGAAAAATAGCAAATCCAAAAGCAGAAGTCAATTAATATCTCATTGCCTTCAAGTTAGTGAAAATATGACTGATATTTAGTTTGCATTCTAATTCAAGGGCTGATGTAAATATTTTAAAATTAACTTATTCATTTTTAAACACTTTATAAATTTGATTAATATTTTAACATTAATTAATTCAAGGACCCAATCATACTTTTCAAATGGCTAACTTTTGTTTCTTCACAACATAGGAGAAATCTGTTTCTGCCTAAAGTCCATTAAAGACATACAACAAATTCATTGATAAAATTGAATCTCTAAAGAGAACTGTTTCAAAGAAAATAAAGCCACTACAATGCTGTTCATTCCAAGGTTTGACACTCAACATTTGCTTATCCTGGCAGACGCTGCCTGGTTGTGCCCCCCATCTGTTGTCCCCTCTGCCCAGGGAAGGGGATTTTTAGCCAGGCCCCCTGGCACTCAGAATAAAGGCTATGGTTTCCTGCCTCTTTCATGTCTGCGTGGCCAGAGACTAAGTTCTGGCCAACAGTTTGTACTCAGCAGTTTCTGGGAACCTTCTTTATGAGGCAGTTAGGCTGCCTCCTTTGCTGCTTCTCTCTTCCTTCCATCCCGCAGCTTGGATTGTGACTCTGCTGGGGGGCGTGGGGGGTGGGGGTGGAGCATCTTGTTCTATCGCGCATGTGCACCAGACCCAGGGGACAGTGGACCCGAGAGCTGGAAGGGACAGAGATCCCCGAGGGCTCCAGGAACAAAGCTGCCGCAACCACCCCGGATTGACTCTCCGGTCTTTTACGTGAGAAAGAAATTAAGTCCTTGTTAATTATTCTGTTACTCAGAGGGGACCCCAGTGCCAACTGATACACTCACCTACTCAAATATAAATAACAAAGCAAGCACTCACTCTAGTTTAAGGGAAAACAAAAGCAAAAGACTTTTAAAAATTAAAACTGGCTTGAGTTCTTAAACATCTGAAGTATTACTTTCTGAAACTACCTGATTTCTGAGAAACATATTGCTTACTGCTATTATAGAATTCTTGTGCCTTCCAGTAGTTACAGCAAGACTGAAGTAAATCAGGTTTTAACAGGTCTTTGATCTTTAAGCCTTACCTAAGGATGTATTTTTGAAAGATTATGAAAGACCTTTGGTATAAGATTATGTCACCCTAAGAGAACTCTGACATAGGGCCTGGAGAAATGGATTATAAAATGCCTGAGTATAAAATATTTTCTTGCAAAGTTTCAAAACTCAAGTACATCTTAAAAGAAAAAAAACTGTAACACTTTTATGATTTTAACTAATTTCTGCTTTATAGATATGTATACTACATTTTGACCCTTTATTGCTTTTAGACTTTATGATACTATTTTTAAAAAGCATTTTTAAAAAGTTGTGTTTTATTCTTTTAAGTTAAAAAAAAAAAAAGACAGAAGGGTAAGGTGTACAGTTTGGAAGAAAGGTCTAGCATGAGTGATTCAGAAGAGTGGCTCAGGAAGAGGTTAAAGGCAGACTCCACTCACCGAGTCTTCACTGGACAGGTTTGGGTTCATGGGAACGTAATTCTCTTCACTGTCATGCGAGTCACTGCTTGAAGTCGTGCTGTGCACTGAATCCGGCCGGGGAGACATGGGAAACCTGGAGGAGCTAGTCACAGAGATGGCCATCACACACATACACCGTGACCAAGATTCCCCAGTTCACTTCCCAAATACATATCAGTGATAGTGTACATTCTTTGAGAAATCTTCAAGCTTATAGTCATACACTGTACACATTTATTACAATTAATTGCACATGTTCAAATGCACAAAGTGTACTTATAGCTATTTGTAAAGGGATATTTTCTTTTTTCTTTAACATTTTCAATGTTTGATATAATTTTGAAAGGTTAGTTTCCATTTACAGTTATTATGAAATACTGGCTCTATATTCCCCATGTTGTAGGGATACATCCTTGAGCCTATCTTACACCCAATAGTTTGTACCCCCCACTCCTCCACTGCTATATTGCCCTCTGCTTTCTCCCCAACTGGTAACCACTAGTGTGTTCTCTATATCTATGAATCTGCTTCTGTAAAGGGGTATTTTCGAGCGTCAAATTACCTTGTGCAGAACAACAAAAAAGGTATTGCTGGTGATGTGGGGGTTAAGTAGAAAGTCACAGATATAAAAAGAGTTAAGAATTCCTATTTTATCCCTATTTATATATTCCACATACAAAATATGAACTCGCTGAACACAGCTTTGGAACTGTGTACATTCTTTTCATTTCCCCATATACATTTAAATGAACCTCGATTAAACAATCCCCACGAGAAACTACCAAGTCTTCTAGAGTAGCAGGTCTCAGAAATTTCTACTCAGGAAACTTTTACACTCTTAGATACTACTGGGAAGCCTGAGGTACTTTTGTTTACATGGGTGATAGCTACTGGGATCTAACATGTGATAAACAATAGAAAAACATTTACAACACAAAGACACACTCCATTAGGTGTCACAACGATGTTATCAAATTTCAGGCCACCTCTGGAAAACTCCAGCGTACACTCATGAGAGGAGAGTGAAAAAGGCAAATGAGATCTTAGTATCTCAGTGAAAACTGTTTTGCCTTCACAGGACCCCAAAGAGGGGAGCTTCCCCAGACCACCCTCGGGGACCACTGTTCTAGATATTTTCCATTATCATGAACAATCAAACTACAAATTTGATAAAGACTTACTCTCGAGCAAAACTCCTAGTGATAGGAGATCTCACTGGGGCTTGTAACTCTTCCCATTCTGGCAAAGGTTTTATTTCTAAAGGTGCTGGCTTGGCTGCAATGAGAGAGAGAAAAAGAAATTTTAGTAGACAGACATTTGAAAACCAGAACAAGATCCTCTCTATTTCTAGTTACACATTAGAGCCACAGCACACCTAAGACCAGCTAGTTTCCCATGTGAAAAGAATTTCACGGATGTTATATGGTTTCTCCAAGGTCACACAGCTAAAAAAATGAGTGGCAAAAGCTAAATCAGATAATGTTTCATGACTGCTGACTCAAAGTCTAAATAAAGCTTTTTATTACAGCTTGCTGCTTTTTAATTTAAGTAGCTATTTTACGGATATAAACTAAATGAGAATAAGAACGAGTAATGTGACCCAGTTCTTTCAGTTATTTGATTTATACTATTCATTATTTCCTTATTTTATTTTTTCACTAATTTTATCCTCAAACACAGTGATTTAATTTTCTATGTAAATACATTCCTAATCATTAACACAGAAGCATGAGTAATACAACTATTCATATAAAATGATGTTTAGAAATAAACACAAAGCTTTGGTAAAACCAAAAACTGAGAAAGAATTAATGACCAAATCTTAAATTAATTCATGTCTAGTCCAGAAACAAATAGAACAAAGCAAAAATTTTATCTCTCTACTCAAACTTAGCTCTGAGAAAAGACCTTAATCAAATAATTACCTCAAATTTTTAGCTTAATTTAACCAATAATATCATTTAATAAATTGAATATTCTTACTAGCATTTATTTATAAGTGGTCTTTGCTCATCTACTGCTTTACAGCAATAGACAATTACTCTTCTAGTGTATACCAAGAGCTCTTGGCCCTTAAAGTCAACATTCAAACGGTTTTTAGAAATTAATGAAATGGGAAAAAGAACTAAAACAATATTGTTTGTTAATATTCACTATATTTTAGGAGACTATTTAAATATATTAGGTAAATATTTTAGTTACATTTCATCCTGACACTCTAAAGAAAAAATTTTCATTTTTCCAGGTATCCTTCTAGCCTTTGTCCATATATGTGAACTTTTAATCAACTATGTTATAATTACCTTCAAACTATAAAATACGTAGTCATTTTAAAGGACTATGTAGATTCCTTGGGGCTTATGACTAAGTATTTCTGTCAACTCAAATACAAAAAACAACTCAATGTGATTTTCTGAAGACCACACTGATTTAAGTTCGACTTAAAATAATTTTGCCCATCTATCCACTTAAAATGGACATGTACAGAGTACTGAGCTAACCGAAAGTATTTCTTGAACTCTTAAGTTTTTACTTTTTTGAAACCCAAAGGCTAATAGCAATTCAGCTGTCAAATTCTAAGTAATGGCATAAAGTAATTAATCCACTGAAATGATTTTATATTCTGTCCCAGAACAGAGTACATGCATTATCTATAAATATAGGAGACAACTGGAACTCACAAGCAGCTCACAAGTTTAAAGAAAACACTGTATTGATGTCTAAAAGGTTAAAAGAATAATACAAAAGGACAAGACTGAATATCATATATTATCAAATATTTAACATGCTGCTGTTAATGGCATGACAAGACTTATTGTGTATTATGGAAAGCATTCACTTTAGAAATTACGTGCTGGGAAGCTTATTTACAACAGCAATGGTATGTAAGACTCGTCTCCTTTACTTTAAAAAAAAATCACAGAATAAATAAATTCCCAACACCCCATCCAGCATGCGGTGCTAAAGTACATACCCTTTCTTCTTGTAGCAAAGTCACCTATGGTTTGTGAATCAGTTCGCTCTAAACCATGGGGTTTGGGTCTTAAAATTTTAGGACTTTGACCTAATTGGTAAAAAGAAGACTCTCTTAATATAATGTTATTTTTTAATGGGAAAAAAATGGATTCTGTAAAAAAAAAGCAACAGAGCCCTGAGCAGAAATGTTAGATCTCAAAAGCATAAACAGAAGTTTGTTTGTGGAGACGATTTCAGTCTTGTTACACATATCATTCATGCTCAGTACCAAGGGAACCAGGAAGCTGCATGCAACCATGTAATAAGCAAAGTATTACAAAAGATGGTAGGGTTTTAGTGGCATAATTGCCTGGTTAGTTGTTATCTGTATTTGGAGGAAGGGAGGAAAAACATGTGTCATGTTAGTTATTCTTCTAACATGCCATAGAAAATTGGATCAAATAAAAAATTATGAAACCCCTGGGTCAGATCTCAAGGACATCTTTTCTTTGAAGTTTGGCGTCTCATAAGAAAGTACCAAGGTCTGCTTCCTTAACTTGACAGAAGTGTTTTAAAAACTTCAGTCTGACTACTCCTTCACCTCTAGGCCAAAGCCCTTCCAGAGAAACTATTCGACCACATCTCCTAATCCAAGGTCAAAACCAAGACCAGCATTTGTTTCCCCTGGATACTCAGTGGTTGCCCAGTGACACCATTTTGCAAGGATTAGATGTCTGGATTCTGGAACTGCTGATTATCCAGCTTTAAGTATCTGAAAGCATAAATTCAGCTGCTATTATTATTATTATTATTATTATTATTATTTTCATTTAATCTCTGCCCCGTACAAGTACTGCTAAAAAGCCTTATGAAAAGCACAAGTTTAACACTCAGCAGTTTTCTCATACTTTTTCCCACTGGAAGCCTGGATGCTGGAGTAGCAACATCATTTCAATCAGGAAACTACTCTATTCTCAATGGCACCAAATTCTCTCTCTCTCTCTCTTTTTTTTTTTGGCATTTACAAAGTTGAGTCGACATCTACTAGATGACAGAATTAGAGCCCACTGATTTTTGCTGATATTTAGAAATCTACATGTTTTTTAAGATGTGATTTTTTTAGCTTAAGAAAACATAAAACTTCTCTAATCCTCTCACGTACTCTCCAGGGTACTCCTTGATTTTCTTCCTAGAAATATACTGTGTTAAGTGAAATTTTTTACAGTGTAATTATAAAATTTGCATGTAGTTTCTACTCCAGGCAAAGTTTTAAAGCTGACCTTAGGACGAAAGTCATAACGTGAAAATGCTGCTTTGGTAGCTTTATTTCCTCATTCTTTACATTTATTCTTTATATCCTCCCAAGCTCAATTCGACATTTATGTTCCAGGCAGAAATGGAAGTGATACTTTAACAGCTCAGAATTATTTATGAGGAGAGAAAGGAGAAAAAGTTCAAGGTGTAAGTACTTCTTTTCTACTGCCTGGAGTCAAATACTTGAATGTTTCTTTGACTGCTTAAGAAAAGTGTGAAAACAAAGAGTAAAAAATAAGAATATTAAAGGCAAAAATGAACCAGCTCTGGAGCTACTGATCAAACTCTGATAGTCAACACAGTATCTCTTTCGCGCCTCAGCTTTTTAGACCCAAGGCAGTTACAAGTGGGCTTTCGCTAGATGAGGTTTGGACAAAGAAGGCAACAGGACGCATCTCATTTAGCAAAGGGCACTGACTACCGGTGAAATGCTCATTGTGCTTTAACCCTCATGGGTTAAAACAGTCTCACCCCGGACTGTCAGTCTCTGGATCGTGTGCTCCCTAATGTGGAGCACAACTTGGTCCATCTTAACCTTGGGTTCAGGATGTCTCCCCTGAGATCCTTATCTGCATGTCTACAAAACCACCTGACAGGGATGTTCTGCATGCGCTCGTTCATACCACGTGTTCAAAACAGAATTTATCCTCTTCGACCCACCACAGACCTGCTTTGTTTCCTATACCTCCAGTTGCCATAGCAGATCTTTCAGAGGAGTTATTCTAGATTCCACTTTCTCGCCAACCTATTATCAATTTTACTTTCTATTTATAATGACAATAACTTGTTTTCAATCCTCCAAGAAAATTTAATAACCTGCAAGCCTGAAATCCTTCCTTCCTTTTTTAATGTGCACTTCACTTACCTGATTTGTTTTTCTAAAAGTGACGAATTCACACTGTCTGGCTAAATGACATCTACCTCTCCTCCAAGTGCCCTCAAAACTTGTAAACATCACTCTAGGTCCCCAAGTTGAAGGAGCAACTGAGAGCCAGGAAAGGGACTTCTGTTATGCCTTTCCGTCTGATCCGCTCTAAAGCAAGGCTTCAAGAACCCTGGATTTGGAAAACAGGGCAAAGCACTCTTTGAGGAAGATGCTGGACAAAAGTGTGGTTTTAGAACATTTTACATGAAAGGATACGATTTTCTTCCTATAGTATCCTTAAATGTTAGAATGAGCTTTGTAGGGGGCCAACCTGATTATGTTGCCTGCCTGTATGAGCCCTTTAATAGTGTGTTCAGAATAAAGCCCACACTCATTAGCATGGCTTACAACTCGCCCAGGATCAGACACCTGCGAGGCATTTGGCATTGGTTCCTGCTTTCATACTTTCCTCCCTCCCACCCAAGATGGAGCCACAGTCCCATCTCCCCCCCTTTTCAAAAGGACTAGAGTATGCTGCTTATTCTGACCAGGAGATCCTCCACCATCACTTAATTGCCACTCATCCTCTCAGACAGAGGAGTTAGTGAACAGTGCCAAGAGCTTACCTCAGCCACAGCCCCTTCCATGCTAATTATGATAATGTGTTTACTTTTCTACCTCCTCCACTCAACAGTGAGCTTCTTCAGGGAAGCTACATTTTCTTCTTTGTGTTTTGAAACTCAAGACCTATCAGAGGGTACATCCTATAACTGACAGGCACTGCAGCCAGTTTGGGTGAACTGCAGTTCTCTTAAAGCTGGTGGTGTTTAAGCTGACCAATCTCATACTTTTTTGTTTGCCTTTGAAGAGAGAGAGAGAAAAAAAAAAGGCACTGAATATTGTTCCAAAAGTTGATCATTCCAAATATGGTCAAGGCAGTCACGAGCTCATGCTTCAAAAAGCAGATGCAGTCCTTTTCGAAAAGTCCATACTCTGTTAAGTATTATTTTAACAGGTACTACTTACAAATATTCAACTCAAAGTGGAAAATTTATTTCCTCTATCACTATAGGTTTAAGTTAGCCTAAATTAGTTACTCATCTGAAGTTTCACAGATGACGCTATTATTTCCAGTAGGCACCTCAAAAATCAAGAAAGAAGAAAAATAAGTCACAACATTACCCTCTGCTAATTCCAAGAAGTAATCAAGGTAGCATGCTGAAAAACCTTTATGCTTATTTTAATGGTCTCACTGTACAAAGGGGGCTATACTCATGATAGTTATATTGGAAGTGCAGGAATATTTAGGAAAAAAAACAAAACCCTGCATGTAGACGCTATCCTATAAAAATGCACTCTGGACTCATTTCCTTTAAACTGTAACACCAAACCAAAAACCTGACTTTAATATTTATTTATTAAAATCTAGTTGCATTTACTGGTATCACTTTTCCATCTTCCCAACATTTGTTGTAGTATAAAAGTAATTTTTAAAAAAGCATGTTAATTTTTAGTCACATCCAAAACACTGCTTTAGAAGAGCTCTTGAAAAAATGCTCAGAGCCAAGCTAAAAAGGTATCACTGAGATCCACCAAAGGAAATTCCTAGAGTGGTCTTCTGGGTGCTTCTTACACCCAAGGGAAGATCCAGACCTGAAGATTCTTTAACCAAACTGATGTACAAAAGCACCAGAAGGAACCTTGCACTGCCCTTTAAAATCCAGTACAATAGCTGATGGTCAGAACTACTGCAGAAAGCCATGAATGGACGAGGCCAAACAAAATATAAAGACAGCATATTTGAGGCTTGAACAGCTGTTCTATCATGTTAGAAACAGACTGAACAGGCCTAGTTAAGTGCAGGGGTTAAATCTAGTAGATTTCTGTAAGGACTTATTTTTACAGAAGGCACCATATCTTATAGAAATTTCCCAAACTTTACATAAGTACTCTTCCATTAAAGAAATCAGAACAGAATTTGTCCTGCACTTGCAAT
This sequence comes from Vicugna pacos, assembly GCF_048564905.1. Classification (NCBI taxonomy): domain Eukaryota; kingdom Metazoa; phylum Chordata; class Mammalia; order Artiodactyla; family Camelidae; genus Vicugna; species Vicugna pacos. Next base: position 19,593,547 of record NC_132988.1, read on the forward strand.
GACTCATTTGCTTTCCTAATATTTAATACAACACAAATAAATTACGTTTTTCCCCTATACGAATATTCACAAAACTTGGTTCAGAACAAATACTGTTGTGACAGTCGTAGTATGGGTTAAAATATAGCCACCACCGTTGGGCGATGGGTAAACGGTCCATAAAAATACATTCAATGTAAGTGTTCAAAACATCTGTGTATTTCTGCAGCTTCAATTACTCGAAAGTATTCGAAAAACTCATCTGTACTAGTAACTGCAGCAGCTGACATCTATAATTGGGGGTATAAACAAGACTAGAATGTCACTCATTTACTGTAGACCCTTCCAAAGAAGACAGTCACAGAAATTGGTTATACTGGGTGTTGAACTAGTTACACTGCGTTTTGAAACTAATCAAGCCATATATTATAGAACTAGGTTTGCTTATTATGAGGTTTAGTTAATAAGAGACACTAGAATAATAGATTGAGTCATGTATCTGATGTCACAAGATTTGAAATTAAAACAGACTCATCAGATGCTATGCATAAGAAGAATTTCATGACCAAATAAGACGTCTATTTTTACAGATTAATTTTTTAAGGATAAACTTTCCGCTAGGATCTGAATTTGGGTTTTATAATTTATTTTTCTGGAATAGCTGTAACTTCCTAAAGTGAGTTTGTACTGCACTATTAAAAACTTTCTCAAGCCTCCTTTCTTCTTCTCTTTTTTTTTTTCAGTTTTTTTTGGGGGTGGTAATTAGGTTATTTATTTATTTATTTCAATGGAGGTACCAGGGATTGAACCCAAGACCTCATGCATCTTAAGCATGTGCTCTACCACTTGAGCTATATCCTGCCCTACTCAAGCCTCCTTTATTGTATCATATTTATTTTAAAAAGTAGAGTAGTACTAAAGAAAAACAAAAATTTAAAAAAAAATTACTATGACTAGTAAACTCTTTACTATTTTGCTAAACCTATTCTTGATTTTGTCCAAAACTATGGAGGTATTTTATTCTGGGTACTTTCTCAGTTCTTTCTGTATCTAAACGGAGATACAAAACCAGTAATCTGGCCCATGAGCTCAGAACTGTCTTTCAACAGTTCAGTTAGTTCTTAAAAGACTGAGGAGAATCTCCAAAAGTAACCAAGGAACCTACTTGGCTCTGTTCTACAGTAAAATCACCTTAGGTTGGTTTAGAGGATGAGGACAATTAATCTCTCATGTACTAGAATATATATACTTTCACTATAGTCATAGGGAGGTATAATTATATATATATATGCAATACATATAACCTGTAGTATACATGCCATATTATGATATAGACATAAGATAATATATATTATAATACAGGGCATATGAACTCTGTCAGACCTAGATGATACTAAAAGCATATCATTATGATCCCAAAACTTTTCTAACATACAAATAGGGCTCTTTTCTGATTCTGCATTGTGCTTACCACATGGAACCGTTCACAGTGAACTACACTGGGAATTTTCAAACTGTGTTCTGCAGAGCCTGATGGAAAGAAGTAGCAGGCAAAGGAGCAAAGCTGGAGGGACTCAGAACTTCGTGCCTCACCCAGATCAGACCACCTCCATACTCACGTGGGACATCCAGATAGAAAACTGTTATGTTTTGTGTTAAAAACCAGTGACCTGCTGCTAACGTACTCATTACGGGAAAATAAGAGAAGAATCCGTTTAGCATTAAAATGAAGATTTCAATGTTTCACAGAGTTCAGGACACTTGAATCTTAACCCTCCTACAACCTGGGGGCTCTATGATAAATCTACACATGTCCAAACATACTTTGGCATAGTGTATGCAAACGAAAAAATGACTAATGAGGCCTAAATAGATTTAAAAACAAATGAGGATAAAGAGAAACGAGAGGAAACGTGATCAATGGAAAAGCCTGGGATGCTCACACCCTTTCTGAAATAACCAACCCTGATCAGGGCCCTGCTGCCGGGGCCACTTAGGTGGCCAGTGGTGTGACATGCAACCATCTTTCCAGCTGTGGGACCAGAAGGGGGTGTGTGACCCAACGACAGCCCGTCGATGGGCTGGCCCACCGTCCATGACGCGGCCTGGTGTGGCAAGACACATGAGACCAAGTCTCTCTGACCAATCTGAAGTGAGCGGATGATGAATGCGGTGGTCCACAGCAGGTGTGGAAGCTGCGAGGGCCCATAAAAAGCAGCCAGGAGGTGGGATCTAAGCCACAGCGGGGCGCTGGAGGCCAGCGCTCTCTGAAAGCAGAAACCATGTCAAGTAGAGGATACGGAGGAAAAGAAAACAGCAAAGAAGGGGAGAAGGTAAGACTGAACCAAGTAGAATCAAAAACTTCCCAGAGGACAGAAGCAGAGTGAGCCGGACAAAGTGACAGCCCCAGAGGAGCGGCTCAGTTCCCAATAACGTTCTCTTTTCACTTACTTACTTAAAAGTAAAACAAAACTCATTTTCTTAAGAGTGAGTCTCTGTCACTGTCCCCTACAACAGGAACTTAATTAGGATTAATAGAAATGATCCCAGCCCAGGTTAATGAGAAATTTACACAAACATTACATGCTTTTAAAAAAAGCTACATCTAGCACATGAGATCTTTCAAATGTGCTGAATTCCCCGGAAATTGTGCCACGCATCCCACAGCCAATATATTAACTTACTTGGTTGTCGAGATTAAACCACAGTCACAGCATGCTACCACACAGCTGGCTGTCCGGGTTTTAACCACTCAAACGCAAATTTTGAAAACTTGGGTCCATATTACCAATTTGGCTGAAAATTTTCTTTTACACTGAGTTCTTAACGAACCATGCTACCTTAGAATTTAATGGTACTTATGAAGGCCAGCATGAAAGAATAGACGAGAAGCATTTGTTTATACCCCAGCAAAGGCAGAATCATTTTTGAGAAGTTGTTATACAGACAGAATGGGGAGAGAATCCAAGCAAATCTTACTGCTCTTAAAGAACCATGTCAAGTGCATTAATAACCTCGAGTCTGATTTGACATCACACACCCTGGAGAAGAGGTTACAAAATAACAGCCAAAGGCCATATTTGGCTTGTAAAAGTGTTTGGTATGGTCTACAATGCTTTGCTTTGCTTTGTTTTAAATAACTAAATTAGCTGGCAGAACTTAAAAATCAAAAGGCTATACATATAAAACGCTGTATTTTTGACTTCTTTTGATAATCAGAAGAGTTTTCCTTTAGGGGCCCACGTTATTTTCACAAGTCCACAAAGGACTGTAGCCAGGCAGTAGTTACCCCATTTGGATGGGGCAAGGGCATTCCAGTTCCTCTTAATTATCTCCTGTTGCTTGCCAATCCTTGGGAATATGTTAGTTGGTAACCTCTGCTCTAGAGATAGGAGACTGAAAAATCTCACCTGGGCATCAACATATGACATAATAATTAATAATATCTAAGTAGCAATACCATTTTACTTAAACAAGTTGGTAACTAAGGTAATAGAAAATACTTCCCAACTTCTAGTGCCGATTCTGTTTTGGATTTAACGAGAGTTAAATGCAGATCTAAACTGGCAGCCCCCGACCCTTTTACCGTGCCACAACCCCCATACCTTTTCTGTCTGGCTTGAGGTTCCGATCCACGGGAGGTGGTTCACAGTCTGCAACAGGAACTGGTCTCCTGGGAGGGGTCTTTGGGCTGGACCTGAAGCCCATGTGAGCAGGAGGTGGAACTTGCATTCCAAATGAAGAAAAGTCAAATGTCCCTGGAGTCATTGGCACATAATTTGCTTCCTGAATTGGTTCTGTGAAGCTGCTGGAATGTTGCCGTGGAGGAGAGTTGGGATTCATGGGGACGTAATTTTCATCCAGTTCTTCACTTGAGACGCTTCCCACCGTCAATACGTTTTTGATTTTCTAAAACACACATACATTTCTTTTAATAAACGAAAACTATTGTCAACAGGAAAACACAGTTGTCGGTCATGCTTATTCACATGGGGCTGAAGGGACTTTTATTCCAGGATCTCATTTTAGTCTCAGAGCGCTAAGTGTGAGGATCCTGACAGTGAAACACACTTGATGATGTTAAGGTCAATTATACTTACAAAGTGGTTATGGAAGCCTTCAAGTGAACTAGATCTGTCACTTGGAAATGTTCGTGGAATATCATAGCAATCTTGAGAACTAGCATCTAAAACAGAGAATAAACTGTCAGCATTTCCTCCCATCTTTGCCAGTTCTCAGGGTAATCAGGAATGACATTCTCTCTCTCTCTGTGTTTTCATATATGCACACATGCACATATACAGATTTTTAAAAGGATGCTCACAGAGTAGTATCTCGCATTAACACATTGAAGCACTAGAAAATGCAGACACTTCCTCTTATGCTAACCAGTACCAGTATTTGATTATGACAATGAGTAAATAGCTAAGCCTGGGATGAAATGGTTATCTAAAGATGGAGAAAAGAAATACTTCCGTTTTTTCATCTTTTGCACCCTTGGGTCTAATTTGCATCTCACTAACTTATAACCACTATAACATACATTACGGCCACTTCAAGAAGTTAGAAACTGGTAATGAATAGCTAAATAAGTGTTGATATAAGTCCTATTCACAACACATTAAATCTTTACCTTCTTTAAAACAGCCGGATAACTCGAACACAAAACACAGAAGTTGTATCACACAGTTTTTAGGGTATGTGCATTGTAAACTTTGGCTTTTTAGTTTTAGGACTTTAAGAACCTCAGAGTGTAACCCAAACTCAATTTTTCTCCTCTCAAGGTCTGCAACTTTTGGTTGGCTCTAGGAGATGGTGAAGGCTCTAGGAATAAGTAAAGTGGCTAGGGGTCTGGGAAGAGAAGATTCAGAGCTTTAAATATAAATAAAACCAAACAAACAAAAAGCAGAATGACTTGATTGGAGTGGCATATCAGCTGGTAGACGTAACGTAAAAACTGCTAATTTAGAAGGAAGGAAACGGAGCCCAGCAGATGTGACAGAGAAGCGGTCATAACGGGACACAAATACAGGAAAGGGTATGCCTGGGAGAGGCTTTGTGGCTGGTCTACTTCCTGCTCCTCTGTCCCATCGGGTCTGCCCACCCAGGAGAGAGAAAGTGACAGAGGGGGGTGCACACTTCCTGAGGCAGGAAGGTATTCCTAAGGCCACACTTTTTCAGGGATGAATAACTCCATCCCCTTCTCCCTTCCAGCAGAACACGCACACGGACACACGCTGCATGCACAACCACACTTCCATGGGACTCTGACATCTTTGCTAAGTGAATGGGCAACTGCAGAGCTGCAGAGAAAAGGGATTATCATTTCACGTCACGCTATGCTTACAAGAACAAATATTTGGACCAATGGCTGCCCGATCGTTAACCTCTAACACGGCAGAAGCCAACTGGAGCTGACCTTTTCGCAATTTGTTCAAATCCACAGTGGAAATGGTATTACTACGTGACGGTGGCATCCCTGCCGTAGGGACACAGTAACTACCGTCAGTGTCCGAGGCTGCGCGCGTGATGCTACACGCTTCCACGGGAGAGCGGTCATGAGCCGGGTGTGGTTTCGGTGGCCGAGGTGGAGGAATATCTGGAATAGTGTCCAGCTTTGACGTCTGCCCCAAGGTTCCTTCGGGAAATGTTCGTGGGATCTGATAAGTATTACCAGGTGTTGGAGGAATGTCATAACTTATAGATACGTGCCTCAGCTGGGTCTCTACACTGGAGGTCCCCGAGGGGGTATTAAAAACATAGAGTTCTCCATCGGCTTCGGTACTTGATGGAGACGCCTTTGGTAGAACGTCGTGGGAGTAACTCCTGGGCAGGTAATAAAGGCTGGAGTCGACAGAAACAGATGCAGCGCGAGACGGTGGCGAGTCATACATCATCTGCTGCTGGAAAAAGCCATTCACTCCGTGTTTGCTCTGGGAGGAAGCAGGGTTTTTATGAGAAGGGACGTTATCATTGCAGTCTGTCTCAGAAGAGGTGGATTTGGCAGAATCAGTGTGTGTTCTAGATAAAAATAGTTAATGACAGAAGATAAAACACGGTGAGGACATAAGCCTGCGTTTGCAGAGATATATTTGGAGCTTAGCAATCAAAATCCATGGCTTTTTCATTAGACTGTGTGTGTGTGTGTGTGTGTGTGTGTGTGTGTGTGTGTATGATCCATCTGATTTAAAGCACCGATATTCCTTAGTTTTTTATGATTATATGCCAGGTAACAAAACCGCCACCACAAAACCGAAAGCATTCTCACTAATTCCTGTCCTGTACCTGCCCACACCCCCAACCCCACCTAGTAAATCCACACATAAAACCACAATCCCTGAAGCACTGGAATTAGAAAGGTACCAAACTCGTAGAAAGGTAAATGATTCAGGCACAGACACAAGGAAAGCACTTCCTCTGAAGAGCATGCAAAACCCCAGGCCAACAGTTTACCAAGTTGGTCCACTGCTCTTTTGCCCACCTGCGCAAATTTACTGTTCTGTGAAACAAAAAGTCTAATGATTACTTGGTACTGAATAAATTCAACGTAATCTCCAAGGAGGTGGCAACACGACAGGTTTTGCATACCTTCCTTTCTACTAATTTTCTTTAACAAATATTTAGCCAGTACTATAAAGAGGTTCAAAATCCAAGCCACAGAGTTAGCCAACTGCAAATAAGAATGAACTTCGAGAAATCTCATTAGAGTAAATTTCACACTTTGGTACATTTTCAGTCTCTGTATGTTGCGGTATCACAAAATTTGGGAATAAACCAAAACAAAGCTACCAATACCAGAACAAGCATCCTTCCTTAATGCTAAACAAGATAGCTTAACTACCTACGTATGTTGTCCAAAGCCCTGGAGGACCTTAAACTCAATATTAAAAAAATAATACCTTGTGATAGTTTTTCTAAGGGCGTATCTCCCTGATTTCTTGGTAACATCTGGCATTGTGTAACTGCATCTCTTCCCTGGACCTCTCCCCCTCTAGTACCAGAGAACCCTCACAGCGATGTCAATGCCCTGATTTTCCTTCTCCCTCACTGACTATGTCCTTATTTCATTGACTGACTCCTTCTTCCTGTCTCTCCACCTGGAAATGGCTAACAGAAATCAGTCCTGTGAGTCTTTACAAAAATCATTAAAAAAAAAAACCATTAAAAACTCCTTCTTTCTCATAACTTCACCTTCTACTGAAAGCTGACAACTCGCATCTTCTCATGAAACTCCGAGTCCTGTACTTTCAAACCGTTCAAATATATTTCTACTTGATTATCCCAGTATTACCTTGCTCCTGTGCACCAAATTTAATTTACTTCTCAAACTGATTGCCCTCTCTGACTTGCCATGAAAAGAAATGCCTTTAATGTAGGTTCTCTACACTCTAAACCCAATTCAGCTTTTACTCATTCACTTTGATCTCTACCATCCCTCGGGCACAGAGTCCTTTTTCCTAACCAAGTACCTACTATGCTGCTTTGTTCCCACCATCACCACCCCAGGTTCAGGTCCATGTCTCTGCTGAGATCTAGACCACTGACCCCTCCTCAGAGAACTTATTTCTTCTCGTTTCTCCCTCTTCCGATCTATCCTGGGTACCAGCCATGTAGCCAGTACTGCTGGAAGATCAGTGTTTTCAAAATATGATTTCATATCACTCACGTAGTCAAGAGAAAATCCTCTTGAGAGTCCCTCCAGGCTGTGGGACCTACAAAAAGCCCACAAACGATGCCACCTGGCACTGAGGCAATCAAAACCTGGTTCCACCTTCCTATCTTAGGTCCTACCACTCCCCAAGTGGAAACCTTTTCTCCCGGCAGCCTCTCCTCCCGTCACTCTCGTTCTCACCTCCCCTGCCCCTCAAGCTATTTGGATGTAAATTATTAATGACAGTCTCCTTTTCTCTCACCAACCAGGTGTGGTTCAAATCCTACTCCTCCTGTGAGACCGCTCACCCTCCATTTCAAAACCATTTGCACTATTCTTCCTAGGAACTTCTCACACATATTCTGAGATTTGCACTTGATTTAATTCTAATATGAAGTTAAGAGAAGCTAGAAGTACAATGAGTACTGAGTTCCTTGGCCTTGACATCAGCTTATGGGTTGGTGGAGAATAAATACAATTATCAAGCTATTTCCAATTCTGTGATAAAGCGGAGATATAGAGGCACAACCAGGGTGCTATGAAAATCCAGAGAGCATTAAATCCGGCCTGGGAATTTGGGGGAATGTCTTCCAGAGGAGCAGATGTCTAAGCTGAGTCTTGCACAATGAACAAGAGTTTGCAAGGCAATGCTCATATCTTGCCTTCATCCCTAGATACCTAATGCTTGCATGTTTTGACTTCTTCACAAGCTTTACTTATAAACTCTCAAGGAGACTGCATCGGAGGGGGCTGTACCTTATGTAATAAGTTTGTACCTTCATAGCACCCACAAAACAGTGGGCACATAGTGGGTACTTCATAAATATTTGCTATTTAACTGTTGCTGCTGCAAAACATAGATACAAAATATATCTGAGCAATGATCCACATCATAATTTCTACTACAGCAGGAAAACTGTGATACCAATGAGATCCATGAAAAACACTATATAAAAAGAAAACGTACTGAAAACTGTTACTTGGCTGTTGGCTTTTGAAAAATTGATATGGAAAAATAACTGTGGCTCTCCCTAAAATAAAATCTTAGTTAGTAGCATAGGCAACAAAGTTGCAAGTGTATAATTTTAAATACTCACAGCAAACAAGCAAAAATCAAGTTAGAATTTGATATTATTAACTGGTGCTGATTTATAAAAAAAATTTTTTTTTTTGCTCTTACAGGTAAAATCCCATTACAACAAATATATAGAAACTCATCTTTGAAAGGTTTGTTAGCTGTTTCCATTATCTCAGGGAATGGTTTACAGGAACTAATTTGTGGATCTTAACCAATTCTACTTAAAAATTTTTGAACAAGTGTTTTGTATGATCCCAGAGCCTAGTAACAGTCACTTTCTACATGAAAAAAATTTTTTTGTTATAAAAATAATGCCTCCATCTAACATCTGTTTAAAAAAAATCTTTCACCTCTCAATGCAATTCACCTCTGCCCTTCATACTGCAAATTAAGATAATAAATACACCCATGTCACTAGTTATCACATAGCTGCTAATGGTAAAACAGATCTTCTAGTTAATTTCTGACTCCAACTGTCACTATTACTTTAATTTAAGCCTTCCAATTATCCAACATCAAATGACAAGAACGATCAGATTAAAATATCTTATAGCTTGAAAGAAGAGAGGGGTATGGAAGCAAAGCTGGAGATGACAGGTAAATCAGGCTCTGGGAAAGGTTTTAGGATAGCCTTGGTAATCACGGAAATCCATATACTCCGTTCTACTTAAAAATCTGTCAAGTCAAGTCTTGTTGTAAGGTCTGCTTCATTGCTAGGTATGAAGATTCAAAAGTTTCGTAGTTTTTAGCAATATATTTGACTTCATCAAATTTCACTGATGCCCGATTGGTTTATTCCATAGAATTTGCTATACTGGGATTTTACCTGCATGATTAATTTCTCACACAGATCCAAAGCAACCACAACACACTCACTGCAATGGAATCGTTTTGCTTTCAAAATCTTCTAGCAGTAGATATTCCTCTCCTTCTTCAGAAACAAAAGATGACCCTTGGCTGGTTTACAATCACATAAGAAATGGAGCAAGATCACCATTTATAAATCAGTGAAATCTGTTAAGCAAGTAATACTGTGAGTCTGTAACAACGACTATGACACAGGAGACACATTTCCAAAAGAGCCTTGTAGGTACAAGTGTTCTCTGCCAAAAATTATAGAGAACGTGTTTCTTTAATAAAATCTCCTGAACATCAGACATCATTAGTCGGGGAACATACACCTGAAATATACGCCTAAAATATAAGCTTCTATAGGTGGTTTCTTTTAAGCCTTCAAATGAGGGTTAAAAAAGTTTAAAGGTGAGCTTCCTAAAGATATGCGCGCACGGACGCGCGCGCACTTGCGCAGACGGACGCGGTTTACCTGGGGGGTTCAGGCTTCTTGCTTTGACAGTTGATGAGCAAGAGGTAGTCTTGAGGGTCCTCCTGGATGCCAAGAGTTTCCAGGTGTGGCGGAAGGCTGATTAGCTGATACGGAGGAGGAGGAGCAGCGGAGGAATCCACCTGGGCGGAGGGCGGTGCTGTGTTTATCGCTAACGGTAAATCAGCCGGTGCTTGTAAGGAGTTGCCAGGAGGCTTCACAGGATCTGCAACATCCAAGCGTGACCATCATTGTCTACGCCGTTTTAAGAATTGTTTCTCAAACAAAGCTACTTGAAAGGCTGGAGATAAATTTGTTTAAACACATGAAAATAGGATAAACTAGGACAACGTCCGTTAAAATACATTCTCCCTAAATGGCAACCTTGACACAGAAAATAACTGGTTCTTCTCAAAGACATCTGAGAATTAGGGCTCCTTCTTCCAGAGGCTCGAGGAAAGCCAAGGTTAACACTGGCCTTGAACATTCTTTGGTTTTAAGGCTACTGGGAATGAAGATGTTAACACAAGCAGCGGATTTTATTCCCCCATAGTAAGTGCTAAGCCAAGCCAACCTTCCAAGGAGATCCACTTTTTTACGTGGTATCTACAGGCCCGTGGCGCTGTGTGTGCCAGGGCCAGCTCTTCACCCCATTTATTTTGCTATTCATTCATTTCTTTCTACTTCCCAGCCGACTGGGGAGAAATATGTCTAATTCCAGGATTCACATTCAGGGAAAGAGCTTCTCTTTGACATCACTTCTCCTCTCAGCTCATAGCCTCCTTTGCCATTTATTGGTTTCTGTAGTATCTTCATGCAGAAGGGCTCAACAGGTAAAGAAGTAATTTATTAAGCACTTAACTATGCTTTGAGAAGACAGGAAAAAATTGCTAAATTGTGTAGAATGAAGTAATTTGAAAACAAGTTAAAAAATTAGGAAAAAAAAACGCTGTAATTATTGACACAACCAAGGAAATTTTTGAGGGCCGAAAACAAAAATTCTCTGTTAGTCTGGTTAGGAATACGGAGCTATAAATCAATTTAAAAAAAAGGTAAATGCTCATATTTGAATAAACAAATCTGTTTCTTGCCTGTTTATATTAGAATAGAAAAGACTGGGTTGAAACTGAGACTTCCACAACAAAACATTACCTAAAGATGCTAAGAAGTGGTAAGAGAGTTAATATGTTCTACAGAATAGAATCAAAGGCAGGTCACTTGGTCTGTCAATTCCTCAGGGAAGAGCCACATGTCAGCTCTGTTCTCCAGATTCTACAGAAAAAGTCCACGTGCTTTTGATACTGTCTTTTTGTATTCAACTTTAACATCCATACATGCACCACAGCCAAGTTTACAGAGTTCATTTAAAAACTCTTCTTGCTAGGCAAAGAAGCTCATATCCTAACTGTAAAGCTTGAATAATATATTAGTATTAGGGAGGGGAGGGTATAGTGGTAGAGTGTATGCTTAGCATGCACAAGGTCCTGGGTTCAATCCCCAGTACCTCCATTTAAAAAAAAAACATATTAGTATGGCTATCTTTAATTAGTTTGATTTAATTAATCATTAATTGTGGGTCCCCCAAACAAACAAAAAGAATCAGAACTCCTGGGGCAGATGCTCAAAAATATTTCCTTCACCCAGCTGAAACTCACTTAGCACTTTCTCTATGTCAGGTTGGAAGACATGGAAGCCAGGCACCCCCTGAATCTGCAAGACCCATTTGCATGCACCTGCGCTTTGGAATTTGCTCCTCCAGAAACTTGTGAGCCCTACTAGGTGCTAACTGAGTACAGAAATATCTTTCAGTTGGACAATCTGGCCCGAGTACACAGAAGTGGAGCTAATTTCCAACGTTCTGGCTTTGTTATGCTTCATGCAACATCAAGTCTTCATACAGGCTCACCCAACAAAATCTAACACTTTATGACAGGGATTAATTAGTTAATTCTTTCTTATTGATGAAGGGCCAGAACACAAAGTGGTGAGAAAAGAGAAATGAATTTTTGGACATTTATACAACATCATGCCAACATTTCATGGGAACTGATAACTACTTCACCATGTCTAAATGACACTGATTATAGTGTATATAGCATACCTTATGAACTGTCTTGCTGTTTTGATTTTGTTACAAATATAAAGAGATTTATTTAAGGGGATTTAAAATGCCATGAACGTATCAGTGACTTAGAGTAAATACTCGTGGATTATCAAACTTAAAACTATGAAAAATATTTACCCTTTAAGGAGCTTAAAAAAATGATACAATACAAATGAACTTGTTTATAAAACAGAAAGAGACTAACAGACACAGAAAACAAACTTACAGTTACCAAAGGGGAAATGGGGGACATTTGGGATCAGCAGTACACAGTACTACATATAAAATGGATAAACAAGAAGGTCTACTGTATAGCACAGGGAACTACATTTAATAGGTTACAATAAAATAACCTGTAATGAAAGAGTATGAGAAACAATATACAGATGTATCTGAGGCACTGTGTTGTACACCAGAAATTAACACAACATTGTAAATCAATGATACTTCAATAAAAATAAAAAATAAAATAAAAAGCTTAAGAAGAATATATTCAACACTGGAGAGGAAAAAAAAGCAGAGGGATCAGAAAGCAGCTGCTGGATCCTACAGGGTGCATTCACAAGTATATTTTATGTATTTCTCCTTTCTTCTACCATAGAGATATGGTAAGACAGTATAATCCAGTTCAATTTTTAGTTTTGACTGAACGAAATGCAAGTGAACACTGGAAATACATTACTACATAAAACAGTATGAATTCTACTTTTCCACTGTAACTCCTAAAATAACTTTTCCAGGTGGTTGTTTTTACAGATAACACTTTTCCTTTAGTATTTTTTCTAAACTAGATGGCTATACACTACATGAACTGAGTGATTCATCGTAAGTGGGAAAAAAGTCACCCCATCAAGCAATAACTATTGTCTGTTTTATTAACACAATGGGATCGTCTCATTTTTAACCTTCCCTTTCTCCCGCCTGTGAATGACTAAAGTGTTTTCACTCTATAGCTTCAAGATCCTCTCAACTTCCTGGTGGGGGGGGGGGAGAAAAGAAAAATGAATAGAAAAATAATAAAAAGAACCAGATTTAAAAGTCCTTTTTTTTTTAAATCTTGTTTACAATATGGGAAGACTTCTGTATATTTCTAAAAGGCAAGAATCAGACAGAAACTTTCATTTTATTCACTAGCAAGCTCATGGAAGAAAAGGCCTTTAAATGAACAGCAAACCATTTCAAACAACACGGCTACAGGGGACTTAAAGGGGAAGGGGACACTGCTTTACCACTTTGGGCTCAGATAACGCATCATCTTCAAAGTTTTAGTGATTTTACTCATGTTAATTTGACTAGAGACTCAACTCTGCGTATCTTGTCAGCATGCATGGTATCTAAATATTCTCTAACATAAAGTTTCCAGCCAAAGTTAACCAACTGGTCTGAAAAAAGAAACTTCTGTTCCACCTTGTAAAGACATGTGACTACCCCATGAGTAGTTGGGCAGACTGTTTACTGCTTTCTGGCTCACTTGGGTTTCCAACTTACTGCTCTAAGTAATGCTGGTATCATGTTTCTGAGAACCGAACATCAGCTTAGGGTTTGCTTATGTGTGTACAATTATTTCCTGTCTCTTAATTCAGAAGGCATGAAGAGTAATAATTAGCACCCATCAGAGGTCTAATAGGCTGCAGTATCAAACTCTTAAATTGAACTTTACGTGGAAAGCAAGTAAGTACTGCTAAGGAAAGCCTTCACGAGTTTTCCGTGAAGAGGACCAGATGGTTCTGTGAGGAGAACCACCAATAATAAATCGGTTCACATGATCCTGACCTTCCTTAATGCATAGTTTTATTCTATCTGAAACCAAAAGGCCCTGGTGTTAGTGTCCCTCGCAGAAGTTGGGGGTGCCCAGATAATGCCTCTAAATATTCAAAACACTATGTATTTTTTTAACCAGATGGCACAAAAGCTTAAGCCTAGGGAAGCAAGCCTACTCTCTCTTTTTTTTTTTTTTTTTGGAGGAGAGGTAATTAGGTTTATTTATTTATTTGATGGAGATACTGGGGATTGAACCTGGGACCCTGTACATGCTAAGCATGGGCTCTACCACTGAGTTACACCGCCCCCCCCCATCCTACTCTTTCTTATTGGTAAGGTAGAATATTTCCAGGTGGACAAGAAAGGTCCTCTGCTTTTGTAACTACTGACATACCCTACTTGAGCATGTGGTAATGAAGCTGTGGTGTCGCTCACCTCCCGTCAGGAGATCAGATGAGATCCTTTTCTCCAAAGATGGGCTACATTTGCTGACAAAACATTTTTTTGTTTCTACTGCGAAAGTTTTCCTTCAGGTTCACAATGAAAGGTATGCAGGTTAAGGTCCCTCTGTTTCTTTTCATTCTTGATTTACCTGGTCTGTCATAGATTTTTTTTTTCCCTCTAAAGGGATGCATTTCAAATAGATCTATGTCTAATTAATCTAGCAAATAAGAGTCCATAAAGAGTATGCACTATTATTAATGCGAAAATAACCATCTTCTCACTTCTGAACACACCCTTCTTTATGGAAGAACATCTTATAAAGGTAAATCTAACAAAGGAATACAAACTAGAAATAGCAGTAGTTGCAATTTTCAGGGTTGCAACGTGAAATTTCTTCAGTTTACTTAATCAGATATTGAAGATGTTTAATCATAGCCCAATCTCTTTAATGGGTTTCAAGTTGAAAATTTTATTTGTCGTGACCATCTCCTTAACAGAGTGTGAAAACATTCCTGGAGACTTTTTAAAATAAACCGTTAGTCAGTGCTGACAAATGCCTGAATTCTTATCCAGAGGTGTCATGGCCTCAGGATCGCTTGGTGGATACAATCACCAGGTGCCTCACCTCAGGGGACTCAATGAATCAAGATCTCAGGGGCAGTAGTTTGAAAATATGTGATAAAACAAAATAAGACAAATTAGAACAAACAAACTCTGGTTCAATTGGTCCTCAGACAAATACAAATTAAAACCACTACACACTCACTGGAATGGCTAAAACTCATGATCAACAATACCAAACACTGGCGAGAACTTTATGAAGTAACTGGAAATTGTGTATGCCGTTGGTAGGAAAACAATTAGTACAGTAACTTTGGAAAACTAAAGCTACAAAATCTACTAAAACTAAATATATGTACCCTGTGAGGCAGCAATTCCACTAATGGGTATATACCTAGAAAAGCTAAGTGCTCATGTCCATCAAAAGATCCACGTAAGAATGTTCACAGCAGTTCTACGTGTATTAACTAAACACTGGAAACAAGCCAAATGTCTGTCAACATTCAAAGAGATCAATAGTTTATGATACAGTCACACAATGGAACTCTATATAGATGTAGAACTCCCGCTCATGCTACATGGATGAAATCTCACAGACTTACTGTCGGAAAAAAGAAGCTGGACTCAGTGGTTTTATTTATATTACAGTCAAGTAGGGGCAAAACTAATCTATGGTAATAGAAGCAAAATAATGGTTACATTTGAAATTTGATCTGGGTTTTTACTGGAAAAAGCATGAGAAAACTTCTAGGGGACTGGAAATGTTCCATTTCTCGATCTGAGCGGGGTTTCATAGATTCCTATTTCTACATATAGATATGGAATGAATGTATAAAACTATATTGAACCGTACACTTAAGTTCTGTGCCTTTGACAGTGGTTTAAGTTATACCTGAATAAAACACTAAATAAACAGAAATTTAAGTTCCCCAATTAAGAAGCTCTGCTTTATAGGAGTGGGAGAGTGTGTATATTCTCTCACATGGTAGTTTCCCTACTTTTCTAAAGGGAAGACTATCAAACAGAGAATTATGCTATTTTTTTTCTTAAACTAGTATTAGCTGAGCATTTTGAGTATAGCAACTCAACTGATTAAGAGGCAACTTTCTAAACTTGCTCCTGAAATTAGAGCAGGAGCCTTTGTGCCAAGTTGGTTAGCCGAGTTCAGCCCTAGGGCTATGTTTCCCAGGTCTTGTTTAGCAGATTTCACAGCTTCTACTTCGGTGGAGAAACAAAAATAAATCTGCACATTTCCAAGAAAAACAAAAGAAATTAGTTTCTACTCGCAAATCTACTAAATAAAAACATTCATAGGAACCACACACAGTTCAATGAGCTAGAATTGAAAAACAGATTCAGCCTGCCAGCATTCTGAGTGTGCAATAATAGCAGTGGTCACCTGGGGCAGCGGAAATAACATGGTAACGATATTTTGAGAGGTTCCTGGAATCAAAACACAGGTCAGATTTTTCCCCTTTCCTTTTGTTTTCAGGAGAAGATTAGTTACTCTCCTAGGGATTGGGCATACTTATTTTCTCAGACTGTAAAATCCAAGCAGAGTCTATTTCTTCCCACGTCTACCCTGAAACTAGTTAGAAAGAAAAATCATTTCGTGTTATTAATTTGAAGCCGAGAGTGGGAGCATATTCAGCTGTCTGAAAAAGGAAGGACACACAGGGCTCAGGGGACAGATCTAGGTAAAAACAAACGCACCTATTATTCAGTGAGTGGAGGTGAGGTCTACCTGGAAGCAAGAGATTATAAAGCAGGTAGTAAAGTTAATGGAGGAACAAAGACATTCTGATATTTACCTTGTCATAGTAAACTGTATGAGTGTGATCACAAAGAATAATAGCAATTCTCTGTGGTTCAGCATTTGATACACATCTTTAAATACGTGGAATTTTAAAGAAGGCGTCTAGCAAAGTCAGCTAGTACAAATGAACAGGGAAATAATGGTGGCTGCCTTTAAAGCCTTTTTGGAGAATTGCTACTACATATAAAAACCCAAAATTATAGAGCAAAATGAAGTGTTTGTGCGGCTCCTTGGTATTACACAATGAAGGACTGCTCATCTTTCACTGATTTATTCCAAGAAACTCAAGTCTTCAACATAGTACAGTAAGAGAGATTTCTAACTATGGCTCTTTGGGAGACGACCGGGATGAACTCATAAAAAAAATCTAAATCATAGAATGAAAAAAATACAAACATTTGCATTTAGATATAGTTCAGGAACTAAAATGAAAAAGTATTGGCAAACTGAAGTCCTTAGGGGCTTGCTTTAATGAACAGATAAAAATGATTTGCAATTAGCATAGCTATTCTTGGTAACCAACTCTGCTTATATATACCAAGTCTGATTAATCATACTGTTAATTTTCTTGCAACTTACCCTTTTATGGATATTGTGAAGATTAAAAGTTCACAAATTGAGCGCTTCACTCGAAGCAAATATACTTCTAATCTGTTTTACAAGGATTTGGGAGTTTTGCCGCTGAAAATGTGGCTATGAAGTTTCGAAACATTCCGCCTCCCTATACCTTTTATGAAGTAAAAACAGGCATTGTAGCCAATTCTGACTACTAATACCGATGAAAATGTTCCACGAAGGGCAAAAATAAAGTCCTCAGTACAGTCAGTTTTTGTCACAGAGCCATTTAAAACTACCTAGGCTTTCCCTGACCCCTCCCCTAACATGATCTCAGCTGTTATCTGTGCTTTTTTTCTCTTTGGCAGAGCACCTATCAACTGGCATTATAATTCCTAGATTATATGACTGACTCTCCTACTAGACTGACTGTAAGCTCTATGAGGGCAAGAACTGCATTTACACACTCAGTATCATACTTTAATATACATATAATTATACCTTAATATTATGCATTAATACTTTAATATATGTTAAAGTATGATTTATACAAAGTATGATTCATATAAATGAATAAAAACATATATGTATACCCATATAAACATATGTACACACACACATACACATGCATATATGCACAACCTGTGCTTATCCACTGGAATGAATTATTTGGGGTATGACTCTTCCCCCACTGGATGCTCAGTTCCCTGTCTATAACACTTGCCATCTGTCTCCCTAACTAGTCACTTAATATGTGTTGGTTGAATGAATGCCCACAGCCTTGTAGAGAGCTGGCAAACCCAAATAATTTGGTAGATTGATGAATTAATTTTCTAAAGCAGACAAAACTCATCTTGTTTCCAGTGATGACGGGGTGTTAAGGAAGCTCTCAGGTGATGAGAATCATTCTGTGGTGGACAAATGGATCAGACTCCATGCCTTAAACCTTGCGAAGTTAACCTGGGACACTGGAGCATTAGAGATTCTCATTTTGGGGGTTTGCAACTCGAACCTCCCCTGAATGAGCTGCCCAAAATTACACTCACATTCCTAGATAGAAGAATGTACTAAGAGGGCATCTCATATCCTTCGTTAAATTGAAGAATTATAAAGAAAACAAAGAGAGACAGAGGACATCTACCAAGGTCTTTCAGATCAGCTGAATCTATACGGCAGTCAATGGAGACAGAAGTCAGCCTTTATGTCCCCCAGACAAATCCTAAATTGAGAAGGTAGCAGGCAAAGGAACATCAACACAAAGATCATACGACTACTTAAATCATTTTAGCTGACAATCCACCCTACAAGGAAATGAACGTGATGTCTAAATCCAATAATTATCATTACTGAGTGGTTGTTAAATCACCATTAAAAAGAGAGCCATCTCATTTGTGACTTAAAAAAATCCTCCGCTGTACTCAAATATAGACTATGTATGCAAACAAGAAAGGAAAGGCGTTTAACTGGAGTTAGAAATAATACCCCCAGGTCCACTTAGAATGTGAGCATATTTAGTAACTTGACAAAAACAACTGAAGCCTTGATTCCACATGTGCAACACTTTCTTGAGGCTTTTAATCAGTAGAACCCTGTTGAAGAGTTCCAGGTCATTAGCCTCCTGTGGAAATCAGCCGCCCCCTTCCCTTTCTCAGTGCTGCTTTCCCTTGGGCGTTCTGGATGCCCTCCTCAAGGGGATCCCCCCTCCCCACTGGGCTAATCTCAGCCCTGGAAGCCTTTTCCTCCTGGGGACTAACCGGCCAGCGAGGAAATAGCATGCTGACCCGAGCTAATTAGAGATAAAGTTACTGTTTCACTTCAATCCAAATCTTGCTGTTGACTGTTACTACAATTTTTCCACCCCTCACTGCATATCCAGCCCTCCTAAATATAGATATTCGGGAATGCACCTTTGTCAATGTGAGTATAACCATGAAGGTAACAGGGTCAAAGACCTCAGGCCGCCGTTATTACTGATTCTTGGCTCTGCAAACCTAGATGTGGATTGGAGTCCCCTACAAGGGTTCTTAGTGTTTGTTTTAAAAAGGAAGATAAGTGGGGAGGGTACAGTTCAGTTGGTAGAGTGCGTGCTTAGTGTGCATAAGGCCCTGGGTTCAATCCCCAGTACCTCCATTTAAAAAAAGGCAAAAAAAAAAAAAAAAAAAAAAGGCAGACAGACAGGGAATTCGTGGCTAGTGCAGCTATATAAAAGCCCCCAAAGAGGAACTCCACTTGTAAAATTCTTCTTGAGGCCCCTAATCATTCAGCTCTTCCCAGGAAGGCACCCAAACCTCAGATCCTCAAGCAACTCTCCCCTTGCCTGTATCGTTCACAGCCCTCTTGCTCCAGTCAAGGAGGGGTCTGCTCCACCGCTGAGTCCCTCCCTAGCCCCTAAGCCTGCAGGTTCTGCATAGCTCCTTTCATTTATGTAGACAGAACACTACTTCCTTCAAAAGCCTATAGTTTACAACTGATCTTCCTCCAAGAAGCTTTCCTTCACCACCTCTTATTCAAAATTTGAGTCCCCTCTTCCTCCCTGCTCTTTTTAGAACATCTGTGTTAAGCAAACTCATATGTTGATTACTTTTTCATCATGTTTTGTGACTGATTCTCATTTGCTTTTCCTAGGTATCGATAGTCACCTTGGCCATTTCATAACTTCACAATCCAACATAGTTTAAAAAAATAACTCCTGTGTCCCTCAACAGATGAATGGATGAAGATGATATAGTATATATACACAATGGAATACTACACAGCCATAAAAAGAAATAATTTTGCCTTTTGCAACAACATGGATGGACTTAGAGGCCACTGTGCTAAGTGAAATAAGTCAGACAGAGAAAGACAAATACTGTATGATTTCACTTATATGTGGAATCTAAAAAAATACAACAAACTAGTGAATACAGCAAAAGAGAAACAGATTCACAGATACAGAAAACAAACTAGTGGTTACCAGTAGGGAGAGGGAATACAGGGGCAATATAGAGGTGGCGATTTAGGAGGTACAAACTATCAAGTATAAAATAAACTACACGGGTATATTGTACAACACAGAGAATATGGTCAATATAACTATGAATGGAGCATAACCTTTAAAAATTGTCAAACACTATATTGTACACCTGTAACTTACATAATATTATACATCAATTATATTTCAATTAAAGTAACTACTAAAGAATTACATTGAGCCACATGAAAATGTTATTTTGATAGGATAAAATAGTCAAGCATAAGCAGTGCTGTAAGGTCCAAATTAATATTTATATAGGAACTCAAAAAATGCTATTAAATAAGCATTCTTCTTGTCACCTTCTACTTTGGAACATTATTTAGACACTGCCCCACAATAGTTAAATCTCTCTTACTAAAATCTAAAAAACGTTTCTCCTCAAAATGATGAAAGGATTTTGCTTTTTCCCAATGTTGTTACTGTTATAAAAAAATAAAATATTATATTGTGTAACTGAAATAATAAAGAACTTGATAAGTTTTTAAAATGTAGTAACAAAGAACTCAGGACAAATCACAAAATCTTGAACTTACCCTCTTCTGTGGGGTTAAACCCACAGATGTCACAAATACAACGAACCCACTTATTCATCTCCTCCTCACTGTCTGCTACCAAGTAGAAAATCCGGTCAATGGTGTTGATATCAAAAATGTAGCTGTTTTCAAATTCTTTTTTGTTAAATGTCAATCCTGCATCAACTTGCTGACATAAATTTAAATCAATAATACGGATAGGCTTCTTGGCATGATCATTTTTGTAATATTCCAAGACATCTGGATCTCCAGTCAAACGGCCACTGCGTAACACAAACCATCTCCTCTTCCATGCCTAGGGACAAAACAAAAATACCCATCTGGTGTTAATCTGAGAGAAATTTTTCAAGAAGATGCACACTTGTCAAACCAATTTTACAAATGCATTGACTAGAAAAGTCATATACAATGTTTTTGTTTTGACATAATAATCTACCACTCCAGCAAAGTTTACTGATGCCTCCTCAATTAACTTAATAATGTGCACATATATGTATATACATATTTATTATTTTCCATTAGATCTACTGAGAAAATATTAGAAGACATTGATTGATGTTATGTATATTACACTGATATGTAATAAAGTCAACAAACGAAGGGAGACTTGGTTTTCACTAAGTGGAAAAATGCACTGGTTTCAACAAATGATGCTGGGAAAAATGGATAACCATGTATAAAAGAATGAAGCTACGACTCTTCCCTTTTACAAAAATTAACTCAAAATGGATCAAAGACCTAAGTGTAAGAGCTAAAACTATACAACTCTTAGAAAAATACATATGGATAAGCTTCATGATATTAGATTTGGCAATGATTTCTTGAACAGGACACTAAGACCACAGAAAACAAAAGAAAAACAGGTTAACTGCACTGCATCAAAACTTAAAACTTTTATACACTTGAAGGATGCAGAGTGAAAAAGGCAAATCACAGAATGGGAGAAAATATTTGCAAATCATTTATCTGGTAAGAAATAAATGTCCAGAATAGACAAAGAACTCCTATAATTCAATGACAACAAATATAAACAATCCAATTAAAAATGGGCAAAAGGAGTTGAATAGACTCTCCAAAGAAGATATGCAAATGGCATGATAAGATGTTCCACATCACTATCAGAAGAGACGGGCAAATCAAAACCACAATGAGATACTACTTCATATACACTAGAATGGCTATTATCAAAAAAAGCAAGTGTCAGCCAGAATGTGAAGAAATCAGAACCTTTGTGCTTTGCTGGTGGAAATGGAAAATGGTGCAACTACTGTAAAAAATGGTATGGCAGCCCTTTAATAAACTCCAGTGTGGGTACATATTCAAAAGTATTGAAAGCATAGTCTCAAAGAGATATCTGTACACCCATGTTCATAGCAGCATTATTCACAGCAGTCAAAAGATGGAAACAACCCAAGTGTCCATTGATGAATAAAGAAATAAATGAAATGTGGTGTGTGTGTGTATGTATGTATGTGTGTGTGTGTGTGTGTGTGTATATATATATATATATATATATATATAAAATGAAATATTATCCTGATTAAAAAGGAAGAAAATTCTGACACATAACTACAACCTGGATAACCATGAGACGTTATGCTAAGTGAAACAAGCCAGTCATAAAAGGACAAAAATTGTGTGATTCCATTTATACGAGGTACCTCTAGAGTAATCAAATTCACATAGAGAGAAAGCAAAATGGTGGTTGCCTAGAGTAAGGGGGCGGGGTGGTTGGGGAGTTAGTGTTTAATGGGTAGAGTTTCAGTTTGGGAAGATGAAAAAGTTCTGGAGATAAATGGTAGTGATGGCTGCACAACAATGTGAAAGTACTTAATGCTACTGAACTGTCCACTGAAAAATGGCTAAAATGGTAAATTTTATGTTATGTATATCTTATCACAATTTTTTTTAAAGCAATGTTTTCTCATGCCTTAAATCATGCCGAATTTTAATCTATAGGTTGCTTTCTCTTTTTGAGGGGGTTGGGGAGGAAGAAATAAGGAGGAGAAAAAAGAGTTGAGAAGCTTTCCTAGTTTCTCACCTGGAAAGTAAGCAAAGAAATGGACTGTGGCAAAAATCTGTATTCTTGAGAACGAGGTCCAACTTAAAAAAAACTTTCTCCTTCTCTTCCCAACAAACTTCTACTGGCCATCTGGACCAACACTCAACGTGTACTTCCTTCATAAGTTTTGGTAAATTTTGAATTTGATTTTACACCTAAAGAAGCCTAAAATTCTTTTACTATTACTCTCTTTAAAATCTACATTGATCAAATAATGAAAGCAGAACCAACTGCCCGAAACAGTTGGCTTTAACCCCAACACCTCTGCCCAGAGACAGAATTAAGCCTTACTCCTCTTTGAAGGTCTTACTCAGGGACCAGTCAGCTAGATCAAAAAGACGCCTGTTTTAGCAAGACTCAGTCACCTACTAAGAGACTTTCTCTACTCCAGACCAAATATACAAAGCAATATTGCCCAAAGAGTATACTCAGGACTGAGGAATGCGATAATTTATGAATCCCAAAGGAATCAAGTTTGCTTAATGACCATTGTACATTTCTGTTCATCTGGAGAGAAGGATGGAGCACCAATCATATCTCAGTCCTACAGTTCTGGGAAAGTATAATGAGACCACGTCTCTTCCAGTGATAATTTAGGGTAATGACAGCTTTATGCTTATGGCATTTTCAGAAATTTTATTCAAAGTAGTACATGAGCTTGGTGCTCTACATACAGCCTAATCAGAACAAGAATGCTCACGATATTGGTACCGTAATATATGCCAATTTCTCCCCAAACATCATTTCTTCATTAACATACCTATCAGTCTACTTTTAAGGGTATTTTTTTAAAATTTTAGTATAGTTGATTTACAATGTTGTGTCAGTTTCAGATATACAGCAAAGTGATTCAGTTATACATACATATATTCTTTTTCAGATTCTTTTCCATTATAGGTTATCAAGATATTGAATATATGTAGTTCCCTGTGCTATATAGTAGGTTCTTGTTGTTTATCTATTTTACATATTATAGTAGCATATATATGTTAATCCCAAACTCCTAATTTATCCTCCCCTCCTTTTCCCTTTGGTAACCATAAGTTTGTTTTCTATGTATCAGTCTATTTGAAAAAATCTACTAAATTTATAATCACCAAAAGCAATAAGTGTGACATGATAGGGTCTATTTCTTTTTTTTCAGAACTTGGCATCTGTAACACAAAAGGCATTATGGTACCAACTAAAAACTGCTTCATTTTATCCTGAAATATACACGTGAGCAGAAAGGAGGACTAACTAAAATCCACACATGCTTCTCCAATAGATGTTGAGTCTTAGCCTCCATCTTCATAGAATTTTTTAATAAATTCTGATGAGTCAGTTTTGACTTGCAGTTCTAGGAGTGCTAGGAAGCAGTGACAACGGTCTGAGGCAGAGAGAGAGAGGAAAACAAAAACTAAGGGGGCGGAGTGGTCCCTAAACCAGCTCATTTGGTCTTTAATAACTTGGACAACTGTACCGATAACTGCATTAACTAGGGGGACAACTTTAGATTTAACATTTTAATAGCTTCTTTAAATTGTATCCACCCAAGAAAATTTAGATATATTAAGAACTAAATCAATGAGATAACCAATCACTAAGATACTGATTGGTACTTGGGGGAAGAAATACAAGTAGCTAATTCAGGATTCCTACTCTCAAGGAGTTTACTAATTATGAAGAAAACACTTACCCCATACATGAAAATACTTGAGAACATAGCAACTCTGGGAAAATATATGCAGAACTATTGCTAAATGGACACATATTCCTTCATGGAAAAACTTATGCAATCCTTAAATAAGAAGATAAGTAGAAAAATGGGGGGAGGGTATAGTTCAGTGGTAGAGCCTGTGCTTAGCACGCACGAAGTCCTGGGTTCAATCCCCAGTACCTCCATTTAAAAAAAAATTCGAAGTAGAAAAATTACAAAGACCTAAAAATATTACATATGCAGTTCTTTAATACCATCAGGATTTTAAATTAACTTTTTAGTGTAACTGCAGCTCAAAGTTAAAAGCAAATGATCAGCTGATGTCCAGAAGGAGACGGCAGTGTTGGAATTCTACAGATGCCTTAGATAATACTGGAAAGTCATAAAGTGTTAAATTCACATGAAATTTAGCACTGGTTTCTGCATTCTAAAAATCCATTCAGTTAATATATTACTTCAAAATAAATAAATAGCATCTCTTAGTAAAGTTATGTCTTTATGGATACCTTCCTATCAAGCAGTAAACTTGAACAAATTAATAGAGAAGTAAAGAGAAAAGAAAATACAGTATTATGTCATTTATCCAGGGCCATCAAGGAATCATACCTTTTTGTAAGTAAGTGATTTCTCTAGATAGTGACAGCTCCATCTTTAAACACAGATAACTTTTTAAAACTTTAATTCTTACATGGGAATCTTTCTAAAATGCCTTACTACATAATTCATGGAACATAATTCATCCATTCCCCAATGACATAAGCTAAATATTACAGGCATTAATTTCTATACTGCACTTCAGTGAAGCTCTCAGGCCGCTGGACTGTACGGAGGGTCATTTGCTCCTATACTGAATAGTGCCAAACTGCTGTGCTTGTATAGTTCATCCATAAATTTTTAAATACAGTCTTTTTTTTCTCTGAAGTTTTATCAGTTGTCACTTCTCCCCTTCTAATAATATGGTTTATAGGATGCCAAACTTGTTTCCTGCCTCAGGGACTTTGCACATGCTGTTTCTTAAGTCCAGGATGTTCTCTCCTCTCTTTGCCAGGCAGACTTTGACGTTTAGGCCTTCCCTTTCCTGACCACCCTCAGCCCAGCCACCACCTATGCAGAGCAGGGCATGATTTTAGTGACCCTATCACTTACCCCTGTAGTGATTTTTGTAATTTTGCAATCCAAGTTTTCTTTGTATTTATTTATTTAGTATTTAACTCCCCAGGCAGAATGTAAAGTCCAAGGAGATAGTGACCACGTCTACTTTACTTGCCATTACATACTTCCTGCATAGCACAGGGTTTGGTATTTAGAAATATTTGTACATGAAATAGTTTCCCTAAGACTATGAAGTTGTAAGATTTTTGAGACAATTAGTTTAGATGCATGGGCCACACTGAATAGAAAGGCGTGCTTTCAAAACCTGTTCCACTTAAGAAAAAGAGCTCCAATACTAAACGCATACATAATAAAATAAACATAACTAAGTTTTATCAAAACATGTGCACAAAACACCTTGGGAAAATGACAAAAAGAAGAAAGAACGCAATGTATCCTTTTGCTATAGTTTATGTGTCACTCTGTGTGCCAGCTGACTGTGTCCCCCTCCCCCTTCCATTTCTTGGCTCCCCTGTTGAAATGATATGGTTAAAATTTAAAAGGCCCTTGGAAAATGAAATAAATAGCCAAGAAATGAGTGGCAATGAGTTGCAGGGCACTAGACAGATTGGGCTAGCGATTACAGAGGCCGCGAAGACATTATCTAAGCGATGAACCCTTGCAGCAGGAAATTACAGCAGTAAAACACAGAATTTAGCCAAGCAGCACCTGCCACTTATTTATTTATTTTTAACATGCTCCAAATGGGAATGTTTGTCTCAGTCACAAAATGAGTCACCCTCACTGAATCTGGCACAGATTAAACTGGAAAACAAAAGCAATTACATAAACTACACACTTTAATAAGGCAGATACAAAGGTTCTCTGGATTAGGGTACAAAGCACAATTTAGCCACAGAATAAAGCTTGATGCTCGACAAGAGAACTGACATCAGCACCCTTGCTAATCACAGCACAAAAGCTCCTCTATGTTTTGTCTGAGCACAAAATGGGTCCACATAAATCAGCCTTTGTTATCTGAAAATATCTGGGATTCTTAAAGTTTGCCCTATTTTTATCCCTGCTGCCTTGGTAGCCCCGGAGAAAGCTGCACATGGCTTCACCAGCCCTGCAGAGCAGTAACAGTCAAAAAAGGACACGTTTTCTAGAAACCTTCCAAAACACTCAAAGCAATTTTAAACCAAAGTCGTGTGAAGAATCTTTTCAACTGCTGGACTTCCATGACAAGCAAGTTTGCTTGAGAGGAACTATGCACAGAGATTTATTTTGTTGTCCTTTCTTACGTGCAATCATCACTTCAATCTGAAGTTGAACAAATGATGCAGCGATAACACCGCATCAGCAGGTCTACAGTTTGTAGTAGCTTAAAAGCACCACACTCCCATACCAATGTCCAATCTCAGGGTTTCAAGATTAACTTTGGCCAATACATTAACGTCAAAAGAGAACAGCATGTGGAGTCAGTCCATGGATCCCAATGGAAACAGATTTAGATCAGACTGCCAAATTAAATAGCCATAATGCTTGGAGTATTTGCATTGTAAGTACCCATTCTGTAAGTTCGGTGACTGCCTACTGCTTATAGGATAAAGCCAAACTCTCTGGCAGGGCACACGGAGCTCTACCAGCCCGTCTCTATCTGTCCAGCTTCACCTCTTGTCTTTCTGCCTTCCCCACACATCAGAAATGCTTGCAGGTCCCCTAACACTCTGCTCCTGTCCTGCCTCGGGCCTTGATACATGCTGCCCCTCGGGACGTAATCCATCCCCTGGATTTAGCTCAGACTTTGCGGCACCATCCCTGAGTGGCCCTCTCCAAACTCTCTGTTTCTCTCTTGTTCCTAGTGACAGTGTTTGACATCCCTGCAACTGAGCTTCTTGAAGGCTGGAACCATGTCTTTTCACCTTTCATCTTTCTTCTCCTAGTCCCAGGGAGGTGCGCAGTCGATATTTGCTGAATATGCCAATCAACGGAGATATGGATGAAAATATGGGCGTTCTCATATTCTCTGTGTGCGATGGGGATATTAACATGACTGCAGTCTGCCCAGCCCATTTGCCATTGGCTGACAAGAACCTGTCAGGCAAGGCAGAGGTGCACAGACCATAAATTGTTTTGCTTTAAAAACTCTACAGATATGAGAGGAGTTTTTAAACTTTACTTTAAAGGAACTGTTCTTTGAAATAATTTTTGTAGTTAAGCCAACTGCACACGTATTACTGGGTATAGACTTGTCACAAGGAAGCAAGGTTTTAAGATAGGTTTATCACTACACACTACAGAGTATGAATATGAACACATTGGCAAGTAAGGACAGACGGAGTCCCAGTACCTAGTGGGGAGAAAAAGTTTCCAATCTAGATAATCCCCAAACACGGGGCAGGGACGGGTAGTGGGGGAGTTAGGGGTAGTGTGGGGGGTGGGGGAGGGTAATAGCTCAGTGGTAGAGCGCTTGCTTAACACGCACAAGGTCCTGGGTTCAATCCCCAGTACCTCCATTAAATTAAAAAAAAAAAGATTAAGAAAAGAAAATATTATAGATTAGCCCCAAACTATTACCTGCAGTAATGTTATTAAATTCACGAAATATGCTTCATTTGCCTAAGTGGCAAACACCATGCCTGCCGCATACACTTGTTTTTTAAACTCTCTGGTGTGACTGATCTAGCATGTGCTTGGTGTAATGCTTTCCAAGATTCCCTAATCCCTTTCACTGGACTTTTACTGGAAGTGCTAATTACTGAAGAAATAGTCAATATATGGGTGGGCAAAAGAGAAGAGGTCAGAGTGGTCCAGTGATTTTCAACTCTAACTCCAGATAAGAAGTATCTGGAAAACTACTTTAAAAAAAAATTGAGTGGAGAGGGTACAGCTCAGTAGCAGAACCCATGCTTATTAGCATGCACGAGGTCCTGGGTTCAATCCCCAGTACCTCCAATTACACAAATAAACAAACGCCCCCCAAACAAAACAGTTGTAGTGTGGGCATCAGCCCTGGCATAGACTGTTTTCAATGCTCACCAGGTGATTCAAATATGCCCCCCCAAAACAAAACAGTTGTAGTGTGGGCATCAGCCCTGGCATAGACTGTTTTCAATGCTCACCAGGTGATTCAAATATGCCACTAAGACTTCAGAACCACTGGTCCAATCATTGGTCAGAATTAGGTTGCTCCTTAAAACAGAATTACAAAGCCCAAAGCACAGAAATCCTTTAAGCTTGTGTCTAATTCCTTATCTTTTCAAGTCTTCTGCTCTTGCTCGTGCAGTTGATATCTCCCTTCTTATTTTTGTTCCCAATATTTATCCCATTGGTGAATATGTATGAACTCCTTTCTACTGTTAGAAACCTAGTCCAATCTTCAAGGTTCTGTCCAAATCTCCCCCTTTCCTTCCCATACTTTCCCTCTGGAGTCTTGGCAACTCATCAGTCACTGCCCTGACACATCTCTTACGTCACTACGGGACAGCTTGGAATCATCTGTAATTTTACTACATGTTTCCAAATGTTCCAAATGCTTGTGAATTATCTTCCCAACTAGACACTGTGTCCTTTGAAAGCCGAGACCATTCCTTAAATTTTTTTGTATCTGAGACAGCACTTCACACATTGTGAAGCCCTCAAAGCCTCAATGGGATGCTTTTTAAATTCTTCTGTTCATCACAAGGATTGCGGAGAGCCAGTGAACTTAAATGAAAAGATCTCAGGCAAAGGGAAGAGAAGTCCAAAGGTGTGATGAGGGGAGTCCAAACTTCCTTCACAGGATGCCATACGAGATTTTTCAAAACTACCCCTACCTGCCTGTCTCTCTAGCAAACTAGCACATTTTGTTTGGTTTTGAGTCCAGCATGCCCCACCTCTCTCACTCAGTGAGCTCCTACTCATTCTTCACGACCCAGCTCAAGACCTCTTCTTTGCAGCTTGCATCAACTTCCTCTGAGTTAAGGCAACTACCAGCTCCTGCTTCTCTGAGCTCTCAGCACACGGGTCCTGAATAGCCCATTAACAAGGCCATCCCATTAGCACAGTTCAGAAAGAACTCCGATGACTGCACTGAGGTCTCTCATAGCTGCCGAACCCTCAAGTGGACCTTGACCTGATAAGCTGAGCACTTTCTATGTCCTCAAGCCAACTGCCTTTCCATCATGAAACACCACCACTGTAATTTTCCTAACTCTATATTATCCTAGGAAACTGGGGGAAAAGAAGAGGGGAACTTTCTTTTTCTGACATCTCTTAAAAGGTCTTTCATGACTGGTATGTAAGGAAAGGTCATTACTATGAAGTCTTTGTTAGAATTCAAAATGTATGTATCATCTCAGAAATCTGTGAAATGATATGGTTGAAGATTCGTGTTTCACAAAATGAAAATGCTATTTTTCATAAGATAGGCTTTACTCTAAACTTCATCAGCAGGGTAATGACTAAATTTAAGTAAATTATGAGACATTGATACAATAATAAATCAATGCAAAACATTTAAAAAGTGAGTAGATCTGTATATATGAAAAATACCCACAAAGTAACTGTTAAATTAAAAAAAAAAAGCAAGTTGCAGAATTGTATGATGCTACTTTGTCTGAAATGATTGTGTGTTTGCATGCACACACCAACTATGTTTAGAGAGCAGGTCTGGAAGGAGACACCGGAAGTGTTAACTGTGGTCATTCCAGGAATAGGAATGGGAGGGTCAGACCAGTTTTGCATTTTTATTTTATATGATTTTGTGCAGTCTGATTTTTTTCAAGGAGCTTTCATTTATTACTGCTATAGCTTTAAAACTATTATGTTTTAAAAGCTTTTGTCTAAAAATGCTCTAAAAAATAAAGTCTATTAACTAATATTTTAAAATCTAGGAATGGTGTACACAACACAAAAAAAGTCTATGTATGTATGGAAATGCATACTCTTCTTCTTATTCTGCAATTAGTGAATAAATTTAGCCTTTCTTTTAAATATAGAATTCCAGGATACATCTGGAGAGAGCCTTAGTCAGGAAACAGCTTAGACAAAGTGTAACTACTTTGTTTTAAAGACTAGAATTTAGAGGGTTTAAAAAAAAAAAGGAAAGTTGGGAGCACTTAAAATAGAGGAACAAATTTCTTCCCTCAAAGTCTGGTGGTTATAATATTCTTACAATTTTAATTTGTTTTAAAAACATGTCTGTAATGGTAATATACTTAGATATTTAAATATCTATAATCAGCGCTCTGGGAATTACTTTTTATCTATGAAAGATACTAAATTTCTATAATAATACAACCAGGGTAAATAAAATAAAGAAAAACAAATTAACCATGAAGCAGGGACAAAAGAAAACCATTTGCTTTAAAACACTTGAGTTGTTTTCCAGGAAGCACCATCTTTTCTCACAGAGCAAAATAAGGAAAAAACAGGCTTGTGGAAGTTTCCACTCCGCTGGCTCTGTCATTATGATCATCTGTTCCAAACACACACAAGCCTAAAATTTCCTGTTTTCAAACTATTGTCACCATTTTCTAGCCTAGTGTTATCTGTGCTAACTTTAGCTTAGTAATATAAACAAAAGAATACACCAAAAATAATGCAGAACAATGCCTAGATGTAGGCTAACAACTGTGCCACAAACCTTTTACCTTCGAGTTCACATACGATGCCTAGACGAAAACAAATTAGCTAGACCTAAACCAATTTCACAGTAGCAAAACTAGCCCCCCCAACACAAAAAAATCTAATTTAACTCATATGCTACAGTAGCACGTCCCGAAATCAAATTTAACTCAAATGCTACAGTGGCTGGGGAAAAATTCAAGGAATTTTGAATTATTAATTAATAGTACATAACATTTACTCATTGAAATCATTGCTAAACTAATGCCTACCTCAAAGCTCTGGTGTTAAGTCCTCCATAAAACAAACAAAAAAGTAATGACAAAAACTTCCTAGTATTTAATATGCCACAAATTAGTTCTTACACCTTTTGGGGTCATAGACTGCTTTGAGAATCTAATAAAAGCAATTTTGAATCTTTTCTTTAGAAAAAGACACATACATGGTATTAGACAGTTTCAGGGGTTCACAGAACCCCTGAGGCGCATGTTAAGAATGCTTGAAATAGGCCTATCCTTTAATACTTCTCACCACAAAGCACAGCTTGATAGGAAACCCCGGACCCCAACCTCAGTGACTGAAGCTGCACAGGAAAGTAGGTCACCTCATGGGGTTACCTCTCAATCCAGCACTGTGGGGCAGGCTGACTTTATCTTCACCTGTGAATACTAGTTCATACCTCATCAGATTCCCAATTAGCAGGGCTGTGAAGAGACAGTGACTTTGGGGCTTTTCAAGGCTTCCTTACTCTGATCAGAAGGAGGCTGACGGCGGGGGGGTGACTGTGTAGCTGAACCTGCACTGGGAAGAAGGACCACCTGCTCTGGGTTTCATCTGACCTCACCCTTTTCCTATCAGCGTGTGCACTGAGAGTCAGTGAGCTCACACCAGGGTCTGGCCCTAGGAAAGTGGGGTCAGGGAGTCCACTTTAATGTTTGGAATCAGCCTTCGGCCTGCCTCTGGCCTAGACAAAGGGTAGTTGGAGTCCATGTAATCTGGCCCACTCGAGAGTTAGGATGGGAGCCGGAGCCAGTGACAGAGCAAGTATGTTCCTGGCTATGTCTTCTGTGTGGCTCCCTAAGAACCTGCGGAGGCAGAGGTAGCACAAATGTCTCGGCAGATTCCTGCCATTCTAGCTGAAAACAGCAAAAGTCAATGAAGGGCTGTGAGCGTTATCAGGAGCTCCAAACACGTCCAGAATCATTGAACCATTAATTCTGCCTCTAAGACTCTCACCTAAGGAATTAAGGCAAAATGCAGATAAATACATAGGCATCAAAGCACTCCACACCAGTGTTGTTTATATGAGTAAATATTTGAAATGATCTAAACATTCCATAGTACGTAGAGTGACCAGCCATCCCGGTTTTCCTAGAACTGTCCCTGTTTTAGAAAAGAAGTTCCAGGTCCTGGGACACCTCAGTCCTGAGCAAACAAGGAAGGTTGGTGACAGGAGGTGACTGAGCAAATCACTAAGATACATCTGCAAAAGGAGTCATACACAGTCATTAAAATGATGCTTCTGAATGGCATTTTTAAGATTCCCTTCCCCCATGGTTTGAAAACTTTCCAAAACACTGAGAGATCTTGGCAAGGAACTAATCTTTTCCACTTGGAGTAACTGGAATCTGATGTGTAGAATACTGGCGACATCTTCCCTTTTACCTTTTCTGGCTCTCGGACACCTGTGCCAGGTAAAGCTGACTGCTCCCATCTGTGCAAACTTCTATTCGCATACTCTCCTCTTGTATGTCAAGCAGTCCTTGGTACAGCTGCCTTCCTCCCCAAGACCTCGTCTTATTCCCCTTTAATCTCAGTGCTTAGCACAGCACAAACATGCAAGGACTTGGCACCTTCAAAGGCACGTGTGATAGCTGTTACCTGAACAAATGAGCAAATGAACCAGCATCTCCTGGCGACCCTGAACATGCTGTCTCTGGTCTTCAATAACTTAAGACTTCCTGCAATTGGATGCTATGCCAAACCAATGGTGGGCCTTCTTATCACTGTAAGAGTTTGGCCATAAATCCTATCAAATCTCCTCCACAAGCTTCAGTCAACAAAAAGCGAAACTAACTTCACCAAGAAACAAGTCAGTGTGAACCCGTACGGAATCACGCCAACATGCTAAAGTTCAGACTACAACTTCAGCCAGCACCTACGGTATTCTGAGAAGTCTACATATTTCAGCTACAAATCATTATTTATGTTCATATCTTTATTTATGTACACAAATATTCTTCCTCTTTCCCTGTATATATTCAGCATTGTTGTGCATGTGTGTGTGTGTAATGCCATTCCAGGCTCTGAGGGTAGAATGGAACGTCACTGGAGAGAAGGCAAAATGCCATATTCTATGAAGCATAGTGTCAAAGTCCACGTTGAAGTGAAGGACAAGATGTGAGAGCTTTAACTTCAGCATTGTTGTTTAAGGGGGAGGAAACTAATGTCACATCTTAAAGTCACAGAAGTTTCCAGCACAGATACAAATTCTAATTGCACGCGTGGCTACAGAGAACTTGAAAAGTGGCTCGTGCAACTGGGGAACTGATTTTCTAGTTCACATAATTTAATTTAGCCGCATAGTGCCCAGTAGCTACCACTGGGCAGTGCAGTTTTAAAGTCCCTTTCTTTGAGGGCGAAGCAATAACAACTGCTAAAGAGACTACAGCTCTAAATAAGAAAACCCACAATACTGAAACTGAGCAGGGTTACTGTGGGCTGCTGGGCCCGAGATGCTAACAATTATGTGAATCTATTTCCTGATTTTTACTGGATCTCACAAACTTACCATGCATGTCATCTATGTTGTTTTTGTTATTTTTTTTGAAAAGAACATGTTTGCTGAAACAGTGACTTAAAAAGAATATAACACCAAAACCAACCTGTAATTTTAAAAAATGTATCTTCCACAAACCCAATAAATCCCTAAGCTCTATTTCCTGTTCAGCTATCCAATCCAAAATAATTAATTCTGGAGTAAAGCTAGCATTTTGAGTTTCCGGCAAAAACATTCTCATTTTTTGCCTCTAAGTTTGTTACTGAACATTCACAATTTATGATTAAGTAACACGCTGATATTTGGATCACGGTTCAAAAACAATACTTGCACATTGTGAACTAGAGGAAAAGCACTAAAGTGTTACAAAACAAAATTCAAATTTCCATAATGGTATTTATATGTAATAGGCCAAAATACCTCTTAGTGTAATTTTCTTCTCAACATAAAACTCTGTCTAAAGCTTCCAGAACAAAAGATGTGCGGCAATGAAAGGTTTCCTTAGAAAAACATACTTCCAAAGAGATAAATTATGCATTCTGGAGTCACTGACTATGAAACACATTAAGTTGAAGATGCAAGGAAAAATAACCTCGCCCAAAGAGGAGAACTAAGCACAAAGTTGAACATGATACAAAAGCTACTCCACAGATAACAGAACCAAGAGGGTCTCTGACGTGAACGTGGAAGATTCAGCCCAGGTGGGGCTGCTGACGCCCTCCCTTCCCTCTATGACCAGGCTGGGTAGGGGGTCATAACCTTTTGTTAAGACCCAATTCTTTGGGGAAAAACACTTTTTCATTCATGTAACATGTAGATAATGATCTCACCCCACAAGAAAAGCTGTTGATCGTTTACCTCTCCTTGTGTTCAACAAATCAGTGCTATCTTGCCCGTTCTTTGATGTGTTGGCCCTAAAATGAGCCCGGCTTTCTTTTTCCTGTCAACTTTCCAGCTCCCTCTACACCACCCAAGCCTCACAACCTTTGACCAACAGGAAGTAGATACAATGGACTGAAAACAACAGCGACTGTAAGGATTTGTGTGTGCATGATTTAATGCTTGAGGACCCAGAGAGAAGGGTTGGGGGAGAGAGAAAAAGACTAGCTGTTTCTGCCAGTACCATTTGGCAGGACCCAACTCATCTTGAACTACAACCAAAACTGCTACCCAAGTTATACAGTTCACAGAAGCTAATATAATATAATAATATATAATATATATATTATATATATAAATATAATATATATATTATATATAATGTATAATAATATGTATATAGATACATGACATGTAGTTGACACAAGATAACTTACACCCTCATCTGCTTTAACTATATTAGACAATCAGAGTTATTCACAAAATGCTGGCATCTGAGGTAACAGACAACTGACTGTGTCTGACTTGCCAACTTGGAAGTTCACTAAAGTCTGCAAAAGCTAAAAATAACCACACAAACATGTTTACAGCATTTTAAAAAGACAGGATCCACACTGTTTTCCAAATACAAACCTTGAGTTTGGAGCACAGGGATTGGCTTTGGGTTTTTAGAGGCGTCACTGGGACATCCTACACTTCACCACAGAAATTCACACTTCAGTGTTTTGCTTTAAAATATATAATTGGTGGTATTTAAGGTGGATCTGGAATGGAGAAGACGAGCAGGAGAAGATGGTATCTCTTCTCCCATTCAATGAGAGGGCTTCGGAAGACCACAGCCCCCTAACTCTCTGTGGTGGGACCAGACCGTCATGAAATTCTGAAAAGGGATATCCTGCCTGTATTTTTTCCACTCAATATATCCACCCTCCAATCCAGTCCCTGCCCCTTTCCCAAGACTGTTGGTGCTACTGAAATAGATATGTGTAGACAGAAAGTCAGGTGGAACATACACAAATGCGTAAGAGCCCCCACGTCCCAGCTGGTACACTGACTGTAGGCTTGTTCTTGTCCTGTTCCTGAAAAGTGAAAATTCTAAATCAAACACGGGGAAAATTTCCAACGAAAACCCATCATGCTCACATCAACTGGGATTGCCTGGGGGGGGAGGGGCGGGGCGGGGTACTAACACTATTAAAGATTCAAAGGCAGGATGGAAATAGCTCAGTGGTAGAGTGCCTGTTTAGCATGCATGAGGTCCTGGGTTCAATCTCCAGTACCTCCACTTAAAAAAAAAAAGATTTGAAGGAGTATTTTATTCATGTAGAAAAAAATGTCTATTTGATCACTTTAAGTTATACGAAATTATTTTTGTCATTAATTTCTGGGTAAGATTTATTTAACTTTTATCCTCTGCATTTAATTTTAAGAAATCTTTACAATTTAGTAGCTATTAAAAAAAATGAGAGAAAGAAAAATCTATAGCAACAGACTTAGCCCTACACTTGTAAGTTATAAACTTCAAATATCTATGCCTTTTAAACCACTGTGATGGAACCTTTATTTCCGGAGTTTAGCCAATATCAAAGTGAAGTGTTCTCCAGAATAAAACTGTTTAAGTCGTATGAACATTTTCTTAACAAATTTATTTTTAATAAGCTATAGCAACAATAAATTCAACAGAAAATTAGGGGAAATTATATATAATTCTACCACCATCAAAAATATGTATATATTTCCATATTTTCATCTGATTTTTATTCATATACATACATAGTTTTTAAGTAGCTAACTTTTTAAATAAAAATGAATGTATCTTCGGTTTCATAAGCCACACTTCTTTCAAAAGTTTAAAATTCTCTGGTTTAAGATTTTAATTCCTTAATATTCCACTTATTGTGACTTTTTCTAGGTCTCGCTCATCATGCTAGAATTATGGACATAAATGTGAAGCCCTCACTGAAATCCTTTCTGAAACTTGATTAAGGAAACACATTTAACACCTGTGAAAATGCAAGACATTTGTTTACCATGAGCTTTCTCAGCACAGCGTCCCAGATAAACTCTAGCAATTAAGATATTTAATGATAACTCAAATAACGTCCTGCTGGGCTTCGTCCAACTTGCTACAGTTGGCAGTTGATGCTCTAAGCAAATAATGACCAAAACAAATATGTATAATCTTCTCCAAAGAAATACTACCACTTGTTTACCAATAATGGTGACCTCATGCTGTAGAGAAAGATTTATCAAATCTAACGGATGAAGAATTTATTCCAGAAAAAAAGATCTTTTGATAGTTTAACTTACGTTAGGCATTGTACCCCGAAGACACTCTCAGAATAAATACCTTGACTTCTCGGCCATTTAAATGTTTATACTTTAAAAATGGAAAGTTTAGGCAATCAATTTATAGACTATCTACAATGAACATAGGATAGTTTGTTGCAAAAATAGAGGGGAAGTTGGGGAGAAACAAAATGTCTCTAGTTAAAATTTGACTAGCTTTAAAAAAGCTAAAAACAAAAAAAAGAGAATAAAAACAAAAGCACTGCTCTGTATTTGGTTGAATAATTGCCCACGAAAACGGAAAGCAATGAGATTTTCATTTAAAGATTAAGATTATGTAACCCTAGGCTGGCTGAAGTAAATGACTTGTGGGTAACTAGATCCAGTTCTTGGTGCGGCAAAGACAAAGGAAGAATGAAAAACACAACATCTCTAGCTCGCCACCTAAACGTGGCACTGAAGCCCCCACACTATACGGCATTCTAACTTCTAGGAGCAACTGGAAAAGAATAATCAGAAATAATAACTATCCAGCATGGCAGCCATTGAGAATCGCTTCTGGTTCCTTTCAGCCTAGTCTGTTCATCAAATGGCTTAGAGGACAACCATAAGTTACCATTTGTTTATATCAGCGTCCTAGGAGCTCTCTCTTTCTTGCTCTAATCTCAAAATCTAACACACATGACACCTGGCAAAAGTAGGGGCTCAATGAGTGGTGACTGAGTGAATGAATGAGCATCTTCATGTATAAGGTGAACCTTATAGGGACCATCATTACAAACATCCATAAATAATTATTAAGTGGCTTGAGGGTTGATGGTGGAAACATGTTAGAATGACAATGAATTGATCGAAAAATTTCCATTAAACTTGTATAAATATGTTTACACCTTAAATGTAGAAATAAGCATCATTTAAAACCACTTTAAATGCTATTATATGAAATATAACTAAATCGGAAAACTTTTCCCCCAGGTTACCCAGAAGGAGCAGCAAACACAGGGCATAAAATCATAGAGAATGCAATTCACTGAATAGGTTTCCTTTCTTCTCCATTCTTTTGTCTGCCCCCTAGTGGAGTCCTTATGAGCAGAGAAAACATAAGAAAGGCAGGCACTACAGAAATCAGTAAAAACAAAAACAGAACAGAACAGAACAAAGCACAGAGCACAAAGCGACTCTGGACTTCTACAGATCAGTTACTCAGGAACAGAAAGTTCCTATTCAACGCTCTTATCCCAAAGACAAAAGTCTTGGCTCATCGTAGGTAGGTTCCCTGTTTCCTTGTGCACCTTTGGACTTTTGATCATTACCTTTTAAGGAAAGTTAGATCTCTAAATTGCATCTAAGTGTTATGTGGGTCTCATTATTTAAGAAGACAATTTACTAACTGCTAGTTTCTAAGTTGACCTGGTCGGTCTGCTTTAATTTTTGGTTTTCAGGTTTCTTAGTCACAAGCAGCTAAAACAAAATTATTTCCATAAAGATGACTCTGGAAAGCTATGGGTTCATTTCCACAGTTCTTCGAGTCCAGGGACAGGTAAAGTGAAAGAGAGACTCCGCTTCAGGAATGGCAGGCGTGGCTGAGTGACTCCTCCCGGAAAGCAGGCTTATCTCCATGGGGATCTTTCTGTCTGGAAAGGGGCGCGGGTTCTGTCTATGATCTCATCACCAGCAACAGCTGACTCTCCTCTAAACTGGCTGCCCATTCTATGCTCGAGTTTCGCACTAACATGTACAATTCCTTAAATATGAAGATGACAGACACTGCTACTGACTTAGGAAAACAACCCATTACGTGACCCCCGCCTTGTAACAAGCCAGCCAGCCAGCCAGGGTTACACAAACGACACCCAATGAACGAAATATCAGAAAATCTTCCCTTAAAGGGAGATACAAGTAGTAGACGTAGTGTCTGGGCTCCAGTATCCAGTGGTTCCATTTCTTAACTTCCAGAGCAGTCAGAATGCCTAATAACTCAAGATTATTTTAAACAAAATGGTTTCTGGAGAGGTGATACTAGATTTTTTCCCATATGTAAGCACTTGAACATCTACAGCTCCTCCAGTGTTGGTGAGAACTCTGTATCCCAGAATTGCGTTAAAAAAAAAAAAATCAAATGAGAGGACCCACACGAAAAACACTCAGAGGTGAATAAAGGCACTAAGATAAACAGAGTTCCCTTAATTACTCTGTTTAATGCCCTCTGTAGGAGTGCATTAGTACGATAATTCTGGCAGGTTCTAAAAACAGTTCCCTTCCAGTGATTTATGACTACATCTTACATGTAACGCAGTATCAGCTTTAAACACCCTCACCCGCTTTTTCATGGAGGAAACAGAGGGACCCGAGAGATGTAGTCAAGGTTTCTTTTAATAAGCAAATGCTCAGGATAGAGGAACACAAGAGTGAAAATTTTTCTGTTCTCAGTCTGTTGTGAATGAGGAGACGGCTGACATCCGTCTCCCTCCGTTCATTTATCTTTCCCCTTTGGACAAACCCTCAGCAACAGGAAGTATCAAGAAAACAGAAGAAACTCCTACACTGCTAATGCTTTTCCCAAGTTCTCTTCTGTTGCTCACATCTCTGCCAGAAAAGCAAGGAAAGGCAAATTTCCAGCAAGGACCCCTGAAACATTTTATCTAACCATCAAGGTCTCTATGTCAGGAACAAGGAAGGGGGGGGGCGCGGATTTTCCCAGCTCTCTAGACTTGGACATGGAGCCTCGGGTTAATTTTTATCTGTTGTCTGTTTTACTACCAAATTATTTATAGAGGGCAAAGCAGCTAAAATAACTGACTTTCTTAAAACTTACTATTTTTAGATAATGATATCACTACTAAGTTTTAAATACGCTAACAGTATGATATAATTCTTAAAGTATGCTTATATATCTAATTTAATGTTTCAGAGTCTGTTCAAATCATTCATTAAAACGTAACAAAGGAACAAAACAATGAAGAGGCAGCTGTTCCATCTGTATATCTGGTTTTCAGCATGTCGTGTATTATACTTAGAGCAAAACAAGCTACTCAAGAAAGAACGGTTTCCATTCCCAAGTAACTATATTTTGAAAATCAGTGCAGTATCATTATTAAAGACTTAAGTCTACACAAGAAGCAGTGACTTTCTGCATGCTGGGAATGGGAAACATACAGCGTTAATCACAACTTGGGATCATATTTACTATTTTGTTTGCTGGTCTGTCTAGCATCTTCTCTCTCCAAGTGGATTTTAAGCAACTTGAGAGCAGACCGAGTCTCTCCAGTCCACCAAGCTGCAGCGCTTTAGATCAAATAAAAGGTGCTGAATAAAAGTATTTATATAAAAATGTTCTATGGAGTGCATACTTGTAGGAAGTTAAAACATCAAATGGTACAAAAGAGCTTATCAGGCAATGCAGTCATCCCCACCGCAAGCATCCTCGCCCCCCTTCCCCCACGCCGCTCTACTCTAAAAGTAGAACTGTTTTGGCTTCTCTCAGTGGTTACCCTGAGTTGGTTATTCTTGGTTTAGCACTATCCCCCCAATTCTTTGCCCTTCTCTGTGTTTGGGAAGGGGCTGAGTGGATTTATTCCACCCCCCCCACCCCACCTAATCTCCTGGCTTTAACTCCTAGTTGCCAGCAATGGTTGCCTAGTTCCTACGCATAGTGCCCCTGGGTGGGTGGGTGGGGTCACACCACGTTGCTCCAGAGCTCACTCGTCTTGTATATAGTTTCTAAATTAGCATTTATTATTTCTTCCACTGTCTTTCCAGCCCTAAGGGTATAAGAACCCTCATCCCAAACCCAGCTCACAGCACCATACACTGTCCTTTCATTACAGTCTGCATCTGAACCGTCTGAGCTGAGTCCAGTCTCTTATAAGCCAGGACACTCAGATACTTCAGATTTCCCAGTACTACACTTACATGTGACTTGTCACTTTTAGACATTATCTGCTGAAGTCCAGCCTGGAGAGGCAGCTCACTTTCCCTCTGCTGCCTCTCCCCTCCTCCCTCCCAAAGCTGTGATACCACCAGCTCCAGTCCCTCCATCACAGGGACTTCCAGCCACATACTAAACCCCTGGGTAGCTCATCAGGCACAGAAGGGTAACTTTCCCGGAACAATGTTCTCATCCTCTCGCCCATCTTCCCTCATGCCCTTCTGCTGTCTAATTTTCATCTGTCGTACACAAACTTTGACATCGTCAAGGCTGATAACACACACAATCTGTTCTATAATCACCTCGATATCTGTTTTTTTTTCTTATTCTAATAGTTGAGTCTAAGAGTTTAAAATCAATAAAGGGCATTTACACTCTCATAACCATGGATGTGCTGTTTCCTATAGTCCCAAGTTAGGGCGGTCCAGTGCTGCTGGTCCAGTGTCAGTGTTGCTACCCCCGGAGCCACGCAACGGAGAATGCTCCTTGGGGAGAGGTCTGATGGAGTCTCTGTTTTCAACCTCACCAATTGTGTTTATCAGATCTTCAACTTTTTCCAAGCCCCCCATTGCAATTCCCATTTTATCAATCCTCTCCCTTCCTAGATCCTCTCTGCTGGAATCCCCCCTGCTCCGCCCCTCTGCCTGCCCAGAAATGGGTGCCCTCGGGCTTTCCTCTTGGGAGCTCCTGCCTTGCTTTCCCAGGGTGGGTCCACCAAACCCTGCAGGCTGCGCCTTCCTTCTTGGTTTACTCCTCATTCTATTACCTCCAAACCTTAAGACAGGGTATATGGAAGGCGTGCTTTAAAGACAGCACCAGGGCATTTTATAAGCCACTGCAATTTGAAAAAGCACTGTTTTAAAAATTAGTATTCATTATGCTATTCTCTGAGAATAAAGGTAACAACAATACAGTCTGCCCTCCACATCTGCACATCCAATTTCAACCAATCTCAGATCGAAGGTATTCAGGAAAAAGAAAAACTTCCAGAAAGTTCCAAAAAGCAAAACTTCAATTTAACACTCCAGCAATTATTTACATTGTATTAGGTGTCACAAGTAATCAAGAGACGATTTAAAGTGTACGGGAGGACGTATACTAAGCCATTTTATATACGGAACTTAAGCATCCGTGGATTTCAGTATCCGAGGAGGGTCCTGGAACCAATCCCTCTCAGATACCAATGGACAACTGTATTTTAAAAGCCTTCTCAAACATTTTTAGTTGCAACTAAAGGCTTTCACTGCCTGAGCCATGGGTGTTTTCTAACAGTCTCACTGTTTGCCATTTAAGTTACAGTATCAACCCATGAAAATGTGGGTTTCATGTTCAACTTCCCTTTTGTATACTCAACAGTTTAAACAATTCATTCGAAATTTAAAATATTCTTAGCACAAAAACATCTAAAATGACATCAACTAGCAACCTATATGCTCTGGGGTCGATATTTCATTGGAAATAATGAATAACTACTATATTTATTCATTCACTCACTCATCTAAAAATATTTATCGAGCACCTCCATGTGCCACTGTTCTAGCTCCTAGAGGAACATTATTGGTTCGAGAAACAAAAATCTGCCCACCTCAGCAAACTTAAATTCTGGCGGAGAAGACAAACACAAGTAAACCAGCAGAACTGGCTTCAATTCTGTAACTGCCACGAAGGAAGGCTAAAGTGGATCTGAAGGGGCTCACCTTATCTGAACGGTCGGTTGGAAGGATGAGGGACATAGTTTTAGCACTCCCGTAAAACGTATTCTAGTACACTAAGCTGCCGCTATTCTTAACACAGTCCCACTGGGCAGGGACAAGTATCAAGCTCTCAGGATCAGGTTCTGGGAGCTGCAGGCTTGAAAGCCCTGCAATCTTGTCCACTCAAAGGTCTCCATCAGCTAATAAGATGAGGTAATAATAATCAATGTGCGGCTTCACCGTGTAATCTCCATTACTTCAAGTCCCCTGACATCATTAAATACCAATCCTGGAACACTCATCTCTTCGGTCCAATATCCACAAACAGAGTAAACGACTCGAGTGAAACAGAAGGGGAAAGAAAGAATGAATTGTACTTCATTTTTTGTTTGTTTCTTTTAACATTTTCTACATTTTGTAAATAAGCAAGTTTGTTCTTCTCCTACTTGGGAGAGCCAGGGGGAGCGAATCAGGAGGTATTAGAGAAGATGAAGAGAGGTTTTCAGGCATCCAACAGATGTTTTATGATGATAATGATGACGATGAAGGCAAGTGCCCAAAGGGAACACAATTACTTGGCTTCACAGAGGAATATACAGATTATGATGATTTTGCATACGTATGTGACAGGTGTTCTGAGGGAGCATACATATAATGCATGTTCAGGAAACATTAGTTGACTTGGTGCTGAAGATTTATTTCTGCACAGGAAAATAATCAAACAAAAGGCAACATGCTTCCCCTCAAATGGGAGCAATTAAACTGGACACACAGAATCATAAAGGTGGGCT
This sequence comes from Vicugna pacos, assembly GCF_048564905.1. Taxonomy (NCBI): domain Eukaryota; kingdom Metazoa; phylum Chordata; class Mammalia; order Artiodactyla; family Camelidae; genus Vicugna; species Vicugna pacos. Next base: position 19,637,189 of record NC_132988.1, read on the forward strand.
CCCCAGGGAAGGGGAGATGTTAACACTGGCTGACCTGGAGAAACGGCCAGCCTCCTTTTCCATCTAAATCTTTCTTCTCTTCTGCTGACTGCTTTTCGTGTTCTTGTTTCCCCCTCTTTCACTCCTGAACCATTATCCTCTCCCCGATCTCTCTCATTTCCACTTTATTTCTTCTTGTCATAAGCATATCAAAGAATGTCTGTTTGCTTGGTCTTAAAGTGTCACATTTAACATTCTTTTTTTCACCTAAAAAGTGAGTATCTTTATTGTTTCCTTTGATGCTTTCAAGCATTTTTTTTTTTTACATTTGAGTACAGATCTGTCTTGACTTCTTTTTTCAGTAAAGCAGACACTATTAGAAAGCAAATGGGCCTTCCTTCTTGATGCAGTAAACAGAAAATTGTCTTTCATAATTTGGACATTCACCAGTTGAAAGCAAAGACTAGTCTGGATGATCTCTAAAGTCTTTCCCCATCACAACAGTTAGTAATAATCATTAACATTTAAGATATATTCCCTAAATACCAGGCATTGCTCTAAACACTTTATCTATGAACACAGTTCTCACCACAACCCTATGAGGTAGGCCCTGTAACTACTCCCATTCCTAGGTGAGAAAATGAGCCAGAGAGACATTAAGTGACTTGCTCAAGATCATACTGGAATTAGTAAAGCCAGAATTTGAACCAATGTCCCCTGGCCCCATAGTCTGTGCCTTAACCACTTAACATTAGACATCTGTCTATGACGGGGGCAGCAGACCCTTTCATGAAGGGTCAGGTAGTAAATATTTCAGGCATTGCACAATTGCTACACATGGTCCATGACTCATATTCTTCTTGTTTTTATTTATTTGTTTTTTACAATCTTTTAGAACTGTAAAGAGCCTTCTTAGACATAATCAGGCCTACAGGATGTAGTTTGCTGACCCCTGGGCTATGATTTTATTAATTCATATGGGCCATTTTATGATTTTTCATTTGGACAAATTCAGACAGAAGCTAAAGTGAGAGATTCCAGATAGGCAATTTATAATCTGGAGTCCATGAATGCCCGAGAGCTATCAATCGTGGGTTGTCACTGAAACAATAAAGGTAAAGCAAATGCAAACAGTTTGGAAGCAACCCAAGTGTCCATCAACAGATGAATGGATAAAGAAGATGTGGTGTGTGTGTGTGTGTGTGTGTGTGTGTATACATATACATATATATACACACATATGCATATATGTACACACGATGGAAAACTACTCAGCTATAAAAAAAGAACACAATTTTGCCATTTGCAGTACCATGGATGAACTTGGAGGGTATTATGCAAAGTGAAAAAAGTCAGACAGAGAAAGATAAATACTGTATGGTATCACTTATATGTGGAATCTAAAAAATACAACAAACTAGTGAATATAAGAAAAAAGAAGCAGACTCATATATAGAGAGCAAACTAGTAGTTACCAGTGGGGAGAGGAAAGGGGGAGGGGCAATATGGGGGAGGGGTTTAAGAGGCACAAACTAGCAGGTATAAAATAAGCTACAAGGATATATTGTACAACACAGGGAATATAGGCAGCATTCTATAATAAATATAAATGGAGTATAACCTTTAAAAATTATGAATCACTATACTGCACACCTATAACATATATCATCAACTATACTTCAATTAAAAAAAGAAAATGCAAACATCAGAATCAAAGAGCTGAAGGGGGTTTGTGAACACGCGCAAGGACATACAGATATGAACCAGGTACAATGATCACTAATGGGAATTACTGAAAAACAAAAATCTAAGTGAGCTTCAATGACCTAGTACTTCACACAGGGAAAATTCTGGATATTTCTAACTTTATCTGTTGGACAGAACTACTATTGTAATCTGCTCACTGATTCTAACAGCACCATCTGAGTATTAAAGAAATGTCTTCCTTTTCAAAGCCCCTCATAAACACAGATTCATTGTTGAATGATCAAAATATTCATTATTTTCAACGTCGGAAACTAAAGAAGAGTAACTAATTAACTACCAGTCCAAGACCTCTGAGGAATTTGGAAATCATAAGAATCTGAACTTCATCAATTGGAATTCTTCCTGGGCCACTGGCAAGGTCCTACTCACATAAAACATTAACACGCCATCACCACTGACCACCCTCTTAAGGTGTCAGCACTTCTGAAATAAGTTTTTGTAGGCTCCATATATTTCTCCACAACTGAATTTTCCTTTAAAAAGCAAAAGCTCAATTTCAACCACATAGCAATCATTTTGATAAACGCACCAGAAACTAGGGATTTAAGCACTATTTTGACTTTTGACTCTACCGAGTCCAACAGGTCAATCTACAAAATCCCACCTCTTAGGAACCTTACTACCTTAGAGGTAAACATTTACATGAAATTTGGTTCAGGGTGGGTGCTCTTATTTATTTTTGCCACTTTGGTGGGGGAAAAATAAAAACTGAGAGACCTAAATTCTTTCCTGTCAACTTTTGGACCATCTGTTAAAAAAAGCTGCAGCTATTTTCAGCAGTTATGCAAAATGTTACTCATAAAAACAAAAACTGATGTCTGCTCACATTTGAGCATTACTCGCATATAAGAGAGTCCAGTGTAAGTTACCTCCAAGCCTCAAATTGTAGATTTTAAAAATATTACATAGCCACTCAGAATATCATTTCATGCCTTCTGTTTCTTAGCAATTGCTAAAAGCACATGAATAAAAATAACTTGGAGATCAATTTTACAAGCATTTAAAAATATTTGCTGTAACACTAGAACTTTACCCCAACTTGGAGATCCTCAAGAACTTGTGCAAATCTTCTGTTGAGAAAAGTTGCTTATGGAGTAATTTTTTTTTACTTGAAATATTCACTGAATATTTCAGCGAATATTTTTTTCCTTCACATACTGCAAAGTATATTTTTGAAAGAGAAAAATCAAGATAAGTAAGTCTCTGCTCAAGTTCAGGCTTCTCTGGAGAAGTTCCCTCTTCTCTGCCTTTTTTTTCTGGGCTTTGAAATAACTTCCTTGCTCCTGGAATAAGTTTCTCCAGAGGCCTCTGTACTTTGTCCTTGCTGGGTCAGATAAGGGGTTAAGTTTTATTTACAGAGCAGGCCTTTCTTGTTAGTGGCGGCTGAGAAAGGACACAGCTAGTCAGCCTTCACTCCCTTTATCACATTCCCACCCCTTCTACAGCCTTCCACCCACCCCTTCTCCTCTGCCTCCAGGCTTACCTGGATTTGTGGTTTAACCCTGAAAGGACCCCCTCCCTCAAAAGACAACTAACATATTAGGGGAGACACACATTTGGTGCTGCAACGACTCTTCCTCTTCCCCTTTAGCAAGGATACTTAGGCCCTCCCTTGAAATCTTATTTTCTAATAAATAAAATAATGGCTGCACTTGATTAAGCTCCACTCCCCCAAGTCTGTTCTGTTCTTCCACCGTCAATGTCTTCCAACTGGGCACATGTCGTCTAGCTACAAATTCCACTCCCAGCATCTCTGGTGGCCAGATGTGGCCAGGTGACTTGATTCTCCCTAACAGAGAGTGAGTGCAGGGGTGTCAGGGCCTGAAGACATGATGTGATGCCTCTATACCCTTTCGCCCTCTGCCTCAGGCTTGGACACAGAGGTGCCCACGACCTCGCTCTGACCATGTGGATGGACTCTGAGATGGGGGGAGGGTGTTCTAACGAGGAAGAAGGAAACTGGGTCTCTGGATTTCTGCCACAAGCCTGATTGTCTTGCCCTGCAAGCCTGGATGCCACTAAATCACATATCTTCTTTAACTCACTGTGCTTTGGGGTCTCTTTGTTCCAATGGCATTGGTTTTAGCATCACTGGTGCAAGCACTGGATGTAGCACTGTTCTGACAGTCTTCCACGAATTACCTCATTAATGAGCCCCTAAGGAAAGTATGGTTACTATTCCCATTTTCCAGATGAAGAAACACAGACTGGGAGGACTGAGTGACAAAGAACAGCAAAGGACGGTGCGATGATCAGCTGCAGGTCCCTGTGATGCAACATTCAAACACCGGCCCACTACACGGCAGTGTCCACTCCAGGTCACTTTGCAAATTACCTCCCTCTGATTGAGATGTTTCTGCTGTGTTATCGCTTACATACCCAGAGCAGAAATATTATGAGCTCAAAAATAAGGGATATATATTCTATTTCATTTGCTCATAAATACCATCAATCTACTGTTTGTTGCAGATCAAAATTTGTAGAACCCTCCACCCACAAACTTCAAACGAATCAGACAGCAGACCAAGTTGAAAGAGACTTCTGCTTGAAACGTTTTACTTCCTTTCCAAAAGTCTATTCTGTTACACGCAAAGCCCAGAACTGTACCTCAATCCAGTGCTGTAAGACACAGGATTAACTCAAAACGAACTCATATTGGCTGAGTTTAATATCAGGCTTATTATGACAGGGGCCATGACACTCTTGCCCAACGCTGGGGTTTTCCTTTCAGCAACAGGAGGCTGCACTCCTTCACCCCTCCTGAACGTTTACACCCAGACCAGGAGGGGTGCCAGGGACGCATGTACTGGAGGAGGTTGGCAGGGTGGAGGGAGGAGGGGGACATTTCATTATTTTGCTGAAGGATCCATGTAATCTTCCAGACAGCTCTTACAATTAAGTGCCAGGGTCCATTTATTTATTCCTTCAACAGATAACATATTGAAGGCTTACTGTTTGCCAACTACTGCACCAGGCACTGGACCAGGGTCACATGTACAAGGAGAGTCAGGAGATGGAAGGAAAGCAGTAACTTTGGCAATGGCTTTTCATCCTAATTTAAGCTTGAGTCAAAATTCCAGAATAAATGGTTTTATGCTTTAACAATTGCACAATGCATAGACCAGAAGAAAAAAAGGCCCTTCCCTTTCCTCCTTTCCAACATCCCTCTGTCAGAGGGGGCTGTAACCACTACTTGTAGGTGGGCTCTGAGCATCAACTTGAACTCACAGGTGGGGCCAGAGCACTTTGTCTAGCTGGTATCTTTCCTTCCAGTCCTTCCAGAAGGTCTGAATATACATTTAAGATGCATGCTTATCCCTCTGTTTCCCACCACCCTCGCCAACTCCACTAGGTTTTCATTAACAGGAGATGGATGAGTGAACAGCATGAATTCTTTGCCAGCATCAGCAAGTTATGTCATGATCATTCTAGGCTTGGTTAAAAAGACAGAGGAAGAAGAAGGAGTTGGTGTTCCATGGAGGCATCATTTCTAAAAAATAAAAGCTTTTCTGACATTGGATGAGTGGCTGTGGAAAGATGGAGCTATGAAAACGCTACCTTCAATGAGTAAAAGGTGGTGATTTTAGACGGACCTTCAAGGTATTAAGGTACATCTCCGATAGCACCAGTTAGGAAAGGCTCCAGTCCTGCGCTGGGAGAGGACCGAGTGGCTTTTCTGCAGGTGGCAGATCTCCTGCACTCAGGTGGTCCTGCCCACGTGCTCCCCTGCCCCTCATGCCTCATACAAGTGCTGTCTGATTTCTGGCTCAGCTTTGGCTTTCAAGGAACTTGCCTGAAACTTCCAAATATGAAAGCATTCAAATACTGCCTCAGGTCATAAGAAAACACTTTTACAATGCAGTGTCCTCTCTCTAAAAACTAGCTAAAAATTGCTCTGGGTCTTGAAAATCTTAAGTGGTACTCCTTTTTAACGTAAGTATTAGAGCCCTGTTTACATTTGCACCTGAACTCCTCCAGGGAAGTCAATTCCGTTTTTCGGGAGGGGCATTCATCGGCAGATGGCACTGTTTGGAGAGAGCATCCCGTACCACTGACCAACACCTATGAGGTGACAGTGAAGATGGCAGGGCTCGGTCAGATCTGGACGCAGCCTCAGGACCTCATGGCCTCTGCAAGACCAGAAACAGACACGGGATGCCTCTAACGCCACACGGAAAGTAGTGAGTGCCATAGGAGGCAGAAACCAAGCACTATGAGTGTTCAACGAGGGAGAGCTTACCTCCTTAGGTTGGAAGAAGGGGCCCAGCTGGAAAGGAAACTCTAAATGTGGGAGGCGCCAAAATGAGGCTGGGACCCCCATCTGCCCAGCTGTGAACGTGCCTACCCTGTCACTGTAGCCCAGGTCCCCAAAGCCTTTCACCAGAGGGAAGCTAAGGAAACCACAGGAGGAAATACATGGAGACGGCCAAGTACAGACTAGACCTGAGGTATTTCTGCGAGGCTGGAGACCCGGGTGTGTGTAAGGCTGGGAAGGAGAACAGGATAGGAAAGCAAGATTAGTGCTAAAGTGTGCGAAGACCTGGAGTGACCAACCAGGGAGGTGGGCCTCTATTGCGTAGGTAATGGGGCCCACAGGAAGATGTTTTTTTAAAGAGGAGTAACGTACGAGTCACACTTACAGGCGGCGACCTTGGAGGGTTTGGAGGAGGCTGAGGCTCTGTGCAGGGAGACCAGTGAGAAGGCAATGGGAAAAGAAGATCTGACCTATGGTAATGGAGTGAAGATGCAGCAAGTGTCAAGGGCAAGACCGAAAAGTGGGCTGCAGGAACAGGGGGAGGTTCCTGAGTGCGGATGCTCCGCTGTAAAGATGGAAGCTCACTTCCGTAACCAACCTCTGTACGTCCCACTTCACCTCCACCAGGGCACTTCACACCTGGCTCCTTAAATCTTTCCTCATGTTGCTTTTTCAATGACCACCCATATATCCCCTACTCCCCATGGGTCATGAATCTTCACAAGAGCCACCTCCTAACTCTGCATTTCCAAGGCAGTGACTCATCTGCTTACCAGACTACCAGCTGCTCCCCTAACACTCCTTGCCCCCTTTTCTATAGCAGAGGTCAGCAAACATCTGTAAAGCACCAGAGAGTCAATACTTTAGGCTTTGCTGGCAATAAGGTCTCAGGCACAACCGCTCACTTCTTCTACTGTAATGGGAAGGCAGCTGCAGAACATTCGTAAACGTGACTGGGCATGGCCTTATCCCCATACAATTTCATTTTACAACGACACGTCGCTGGCTGATCTGATGCTCAGACCACTGCTTGCCAGCTCCTGGTCTGCAGTAACCGCAGCCTTCACAGGGTGTCTGGCTTGCTACGGATGACATTTTCCAGGCTCCCTTACCGCTAGCTGGGGTCATGTGTCTCTGTTCTGGCTAATAGGATGTGAGTGAAAGTGATCTGTCCAACATGGAGATTGTCTCCCTTCTCTTGGCTGAAAAGAGGTCATGGTGAGTCACCTTCTACTGTGAGGTGGGAGCAGCACCCACGGGATGGCAGAGAAACTATATGGCAAAGAGCCTGTCTGCTGAGGTGCCCTACTAGTCCTGGACCAGTACAGACCATCTGGATTGTCCTGAGACAGAAAGAGAAGGAAAAAGCCCCCCAACCTTTTAACTTAAGTCACTGTGTTTTGGGCCATCTCTTTATAAAGCTTTACATTTTCAAGTTTAGCTCAATGCATGAGGAGGCTGTATGCAGAAGGGGAAACAATTCTCATTCTGGTTTGTCAAGAAAGGAAAATCTGAATATTTATTCAAGGTAAATTATTTTTATAAAGGCAACAGGTACAGTCCTCTGATATTTACAGTAAGAAGTAAATTTATTTCAACAGTAGACACCAGAAGTATGTGCACTACAGAAGTAAAATAGGAATTTGCTACTGATAAGGTATCATTGGTGCTGAATTGGGTTTTCAGGGTTTTGACCACGCATTTAAATGTGCATCAAATGCTAGACATAACATTAAATCATCATTTAGATGTTAATTTGTTATAATTAAGCTACAAACATGGTTGCCTTAAACCAGAGATGCATTGCCCTTGTGTGAAGGTCTTATTGCAGTGGTTTATGTATGTATGTGTGTGTTTGATTGTGTTTTGTTTTATGTTTATTTGAAGAGTTTACTAATACTGCAGTTAAAATTATCAAGTTGGCTTGAGCCTCTTGAAATTAAAAAACAAAAACAAAAACAAACAAACAAAAGACCCCTCCTCTTCATCCAGAGAGGGCTTTAAGGCTGTGCTTGCAACCTTCCGTCTCGGTCAGGCTGGAGGTCTACCGAATGATCAATAATCAATCAGGAACCCACACAGCAGTCAGATGACTTGGAGCAAATCCATCATCACCATGAAAGCGTACTCTGGGCCATTCACTTATAAAATACAAGCTCTCATTTTATCTTGAAAGCAATTATAATTCTCATCATTTTTTAAGGATGAGGTTCAGAGAGATTAAGAAATGTGCCCAAAGTCATACTGCTCCTAAGTAGCTACACAGATACGTAAACTCAGGGACACGTGACTCTCCAGCTTGTTCTGCCCACGTCAGCTCCCGCGTGTCAAGGACAAGCCACTAGTCAATTCTAGGATGATTTTCAGAGATGACTCTGCGCTGTAGGTTTCAATTTTCAAGCTGCAAAGCGCCACTGAGACCCACTGATTGACGGCTCCATTTGGTGTCATTACTACTCCTCTCTCAATGCCAAGTAAACCAAAATGACACAAGGTTAAATGACTTACTCAGATTCCTTTGAAAGACTTGGAGAATGCCAGAATGTGGATTTCGTGAGACAGCCACAGGAGCTGCCAACTCGGTCCCAGCTCTGCCACCACCTCCACCCCCACTGCCCATCAGACATGAACGGCCTGGGCACCTGCTACGCCATGCTGAACAGGGCCTGCAGAGCAGTTTCCAAATATGCCAGCAGAGGGGAAGAGCTGCTCCTCTCTCCAGGAAAGGGTGAACAAAGACACCAACACATGCTGCTGGCCCCAGGCTGTCAGGTGCAGTGTCCATCTCTGCAGGGGGCCTGGTACCCCTCACAGGACCATCTGGCTCTGTTTCCCTGACTGCCTGGCCTCTCCCGTCCTGTACAGCCTGGAGGCTCAAGGTAAGTCCAGTTCACCCCCAAATTACAGCAGAGCCAATGGTACCAACTGGTAGGTGAACCCAAAATTCAGCTGCAAAAAATGTTAACCTTATTTCAAGTTTAAAAGCAAGAACTATTTCAAAATTGGTTTGGTTTTTTAAAATAGGATAAGTTCATTTTTGAAAAGTTCCCTTGTTTAATTAGCTATAAATGGCTAATTAAAAATTAATTACTATAATTGTTGTTATACCAAGAATTCAATAAAGAAAATGTATTGTTACAAAAATGTGGCAAAGAATAAATAGGTTTATCTTGAGCAAAGCACAAAATTAACACGTTCTCAATTACTTTTTTAAACCAATTATTTTTAAAATTAGGAAGAAAGGCAGGGGAGGGATAAACGAGGAGTTTGGGATTAACATATATACGCTAACATATATAAAATAGATAAACAACAAGAACCTACTGTATAGCACAGGGAAATAAATATGGTATCTTGTAATAACCTATAATGGAAAAAGAATCTGAAAAAGAATAGATATTTATGTATAACTAAATGACTTTGCTGTACACTTTGCTGTCAACTAATACAATGCTATAAATCAACTGTACTTCAACTTGAAAAAATTAAAAAATAAAATTAGGAGGGAAGACCTCAGCCCCAAAATGGACTTTTTTCTTTGGCACATCTCTTTGTATTCTCAGAGCCAAACTATAACGGATGCCAAACTGTGCAGCCATTTAAAATCCAATTTTCAAAGAATATTTCTGGGATGTGAAAAAGGTTCTCATATATATTTTGCTTTTTAAAAACCAGATTTCAAAAAGGTTTATAGGCATCCGTATAAAAGGATAACTACACATCCATATACATAAGTAGAGAAAATTAGTCTGGAAGTAAATATCTCAATAGCTCTGAGTGGTAAAATTACAAGTAATTTTCATTTTCTTCTCAGCGTTTTCAAATATCATAAAAAAATATTATTTTTAAAAGAGAGAGACTATATAAAGAAGATCATGACCCTAAAAGCACAACTTTCTCCCTTTACTGTGCTCTGTAAGAGGATGCAGAATGCAGTTTGTGCCAGCTACTTTATGTCCAAAGCATATATAAAAGATCTCAGAAACTCCCATATTAAAGCACACCATGTCCTTGTGCTCTGACAGTGCACATTTCAGAAATATCAGGAGGTACCGTAACATATGGAGGGAGATACGGAGCCCCTGGGGAGAGGGTCCAGATTTCTGACACCCACAGCTATTACCCATGCTTTACCACCACTAAATTGACATTAGAAATGGAGTGGGGGCTGTGTGTAGCACTCAAACACCTGTGACATATCACTATGGAAGAAAAATATTTCCTGGAATTTGAATTCACAATTACTGCTTTCAAACTGAGAAAACAGCAGAAAACAACTGTTAAGTTAAAAAGAAATGTGTGCATGTCACAATTTAGCAGTTGCTAAACTGTACTAGGTATCAGTTCCTATTTCACAACGGGAGTTACTAAAACCACAGAAACCCCCCACAATTAGGGAACAGAAGTCGGAATAAAGTTTAAAACTAGAGAACATCTCTCCCATCCTAGTCACAATGCCCAACAAGGTCGGAGGACACACATTTGTTTGCAGATACAGAAAAAAAAAAATCATAACAGCTCAGGGAAACAAATCACTGCCCCTGATTTCACACTAGCAGTCATATGATCCTCCAACTCCTGTTTCTCAGTCTCTTTTATAAAGCCAACAGACCATCAGAAAGGCCTAAAGCAAGCCAGCTTCTGTACTCTTTAAGTGATGGAACCTCTTAACAGAGCAAAACAGGACTTCAAAAGAAATCTTTCAGGAAAGGAGAAGGTAGGGAGTTTCAGGAAAATGATAAAATTCCATCGCTTTTCCAAAATAATAAAAACAGTTTCCCAAGCCCCAAATACAAAAGCAGAGCAGAAAATAAAAGTGTGTTCTCAAGTGACACTATTCTTGAGCGAAACACACTTTCACTTGCTATTTCAACGAGCACATCCCCCCCAGGGTTATTTTATTTAGAGGGGGGGAAAAAGACAATATACTCTACAAAAATAGACAGCTCTATGGAGAAATTTTACCTGCCTTAAATAAATATTTAGTTAACTAAAGAGAAGATTTTCCACAGTAAAACAACAGTAGAGGAAGAGCCATAACACATCAACGCTAGTCTCTCTAACCAGAGAACAAGCAAAATGACAGCTCAAAAGAAGAGATAAAGGTTGTAAGGTAAGAGGGAAAAACATTCACCGAGATACTAAGTAAGATTCTGATCCATCAGCATCAATACGAGAAGATAGTAAACACACCTTTCATGCAGGCTGCCTAGAAGGCCAGCTTCCCCGTCTCTCTGATTTCCATCATCCTGCTCAGGACTGGTCTTGGAAAGTGATATATGCCCACGGAAACGCTGGCCTGGCCTGCACCCAAGTCAGTGACTTCAACTGCTCCACATTCATTACAAAAGCTGCACAGAGTGGACAGACAGGGAGAGATAAAAGACCCGGGCAGACTTCTAAGAGCAAATCTGTCTCCTGTTAAAGAAACTGGCCAAGCCCTGTGCAGAAACAATGGCCTCCTCGATGGAAAGTATCAGTTCTCATTGTAAAGCCTACAGCCGTTTCACGTAAGGTTTTGAAAGCTGGCATTACACACTATCAAGAAAAAAAAAAAAGCTTTTCATTGTAATAGACTGTAGTAAACATGGCCTTGTTATGTGCCAGGGACTGTTCCCTGTACTGCACCCAAATTAACCCATGGGATCTCCAACAACCCCACGAGGTTAAGTGCTATTAGCCCCAGTTTACAGATTGGGAAAATTGAGGCAGTGAACTAATAAGTGTCTTTCCCAAGATCACAGAGCTGGTATAGCTGACCCTAGGCTCTCCGGTTCTGGAGGCCAATGGCTTCACCACACACAGGGCCACCCCGTGCTGAATCCTGCTGGTGTCTGCGGCCCTCAGTGACTTAAACTCAGGAAGGTCTCAGCTCCGCTACTCCACAGACTACGATTCTGTTGCTGCTTCCTGGCTGCTCTAGGGGTTGGAGGGGAAGGGCAGAGAGCTAACTTTCAATGAGTACCTCATTATGTCAGCCATTTCAGAGAAGATAAATGTTCTCATCTGTCATGTGATTTCAGCATTATTATTACAGTTCCCATTTTCCAAATGAAAAACAGATTCCAAGGGGTTAGGGACCTCACATAATGCTAGTGAAGAGATCTGTACACCGTCCATGTTCCTGCCGCCACACAAAGCATCTCCCTCCAGCACAGGTCCATCCCCTAACTGGGCGGGATCCCACCGCTACTGCTAAGCTCCCTTATTTCAGCTATTGTTTCACAAATGAACGCTGCCTGGATGACTGGGAGGAACAGAGAGGGGTGACAGGTCAGTAAAATTCTAACAAAACAGGAGGAAAAAAAAAAAACCTTCCTAAACCAGAGAAAATTCCAATTAGGTAACAGAAAGTATATTTTGTGTGTGCGTTCTCAGCACTGCTGCAGAGAACTCTGAATTGTAAATACACAGAACCGGATATTTCTGGTGCACATAAACTAAGCCTCTGCAAATCATACTACATTTTAAATGCACTAGAGGAACTCATGGGAAAGAATTCTGTGGTCCAATCTCTTTGGAAAATCAAAAGCTTTTATGATACTCATCCTCTAAGTCTTTGAATATTCAAAAGCAGGTATATTCTATTTTACAAATGAGGTATATAGTAATCCAAATTATTTTACATCGGTTTGGGATCTACCCTGCCTTAAAATTGAAGAAATGGACCATGAGACATTTGCCCACTCTTTCCAGTCTGTGGTCCTATAAATTGCTAAGTTGCCTATCACACACCAGCATATAAATTAACTAGCATCTATGTTGTGGTTAAGAATGTCTTGAAATAAAAAGAATAAAAGGAATCAAAAGACTGATGATGAAATAAGAAAGGATCATGAGACTCTGACTCATGAAATGTGCAGATAGAAAGGCTTCAGATTTGAATCTCCTCATTTTATGGATAAGAAACCTAAGGCCCAAGAATGAATTGATCTTTTCCAAATCTTAATTAGAATCAGCAGAAGAAACACTAATACCCAATTCAGTGGGTGCTTCACGGCCCAGAACTGGCTCCTCTAACAATGTAAGATAATACAGTATTGTAAGCTCTAAGAGAGCAGAAACTGTGTCATATTTCTTGTGCCCATCGCTCCTACTAATTGTCTTGTTTAATGTCTTATGAAATCTCTCTTCAGCAGAAGGGAATCAGAGGTGGTACAGGACGCTACCCCTGACTTCATTTCTGGTCTTTGCAGACTGTTAGGCAGAATCCAGAATCTCACCACACAGCTGTGCAAAATCAGCTTCAACATTACAAAGAGAACAGAGCGGGGAGCAAGACCCAGATGTAGCCCTAAGGACATCCTATGAAAGGACCCAAGATTCAAAGGCAGGGGACACTTGCAATCAGTTAACCAGTCCAGCTCAAGATTTCTCCCCTCCAACATGAATAAGCTGTTACTTCCTGACCTCTACGGCTGCTTCCCATATTAAGTGTTATGATTCTGGTGAGACCTGAAAGGTATAACTTTGACACATAAAATAATACTTTAACAAGCCCCTTTTGATTTGCCTCTCTGGTGGGTTCCTGTGAATCCTAATGTGTACAAGCAGTCCCACCCCGACCTGCCCCAACAAATGAGGCGGGGACTGGGGAAGCTTTGCTCTGTGATGGCCACTGAGTCCCCACTTACATTCCTAACACCACATCCACCAGAAAAGTGCCTGGGTTGGGGGATCAGGCCTAGAGCACTTAGAATTTCACTCCTAGCATCAGGGCCCAGGGCCATGCCTGTCACATCAAAAATACGGCTGCAAGGCTGTGGCCCCTCCAGATAGGCCTCCTCTGTTTAGCGACCAGTGAGACTCTGAGCAGAAGAGGGCCCCCCTCGTCACAGGTGGTCACCTGCAGGGGCTGCCGACAGTGCAGAGCTGGTCTGAGGCCAGAGGCACAGGTCAGAGAGAGGCCAGGGCCACTGGGAAGCCATCCTAGAGCCCAAGTCCTGGTATGCAACCTGAAACTCGAGAAGGTGATTAAGAAAGAGATACTCTGACAAGGAAAGAACAGGAGAGGTTTAGAGACTAGAAAAATGAGCGAGAGGTGACGGAGAGATTACTTCGGAAATCCCAGCCAACCGTCTCAGAAGAGCAAATGTTACTGTCTTCCAAATGAGTCAAAGTAAAGATGCATTTATTGGGTCTGTGAGCTAAATGGGATCTTACTAATTGTCTAGTAACAGAGTTGTGTTAGCAATACACTTGTGTCAAGAAAAAGAAAAGCCAAGGGTGGGGGTTAGGATATAGCTCAAGTGGTAGAGCGCATGCTTAGCACGCACAAGGCCCTGGGTTCAATCCCCAGTTACTCCTCCAAAAACAAATAAATAAGTAAACTTAATTACCTTCTCCCAACAACAACAACAACAACAAAAGTAAAAGAAAAGCCAAGCCACAGAACTTTCACAATTTAGGAAAGAACCAGAATTTACACCGTTATCTCTGTATAGAGCTTTACAGTTTATGAATCTCCTTCAAGCATACTTTTTTTTAAACTTCTTATAAGATTTTTTTTCCTGACTCCAATTTAATCTCGGTTTGTTTTTAGTGGGGAGGGGAGAGTAATTACATCTATTTATTTATTTTTTATGGTGGTACTGGGGATTGAACCCAGGACCTCGTGCATGCCAAGTATGCTCTCTACCACTGAGCTACACCCTCCCTGCACCATGTACACTTTCTGCTCTGATCCTCTCACCTACTTTACCACATCTGAACAAACTGAGGCTCGAGAGGTTGATTTACTTGTTTAAGATGCTCCAAACTGCTATGTAGCACGTCTTCAGGTTCACCTGCGGCCCTTCCAGCAAGCCAAGTCTCTCTAGAGCTACTTTTCCTCAAAACCCACCTTTGAGGAAAAATAAAATGCATTCTAACTCATTGAAAAATTTTTTTTCCATTTTACTTTCTAGCATTGAAATGGGCTGCAGGTTGACTATCATTAAACTGTTCTTAGAAATTTTTTTTATTGAAGTCTAGTTGATCTACAATGTTGTGTTAGTAAGTTCAGGTGTACATCAAAGTGATTCCATTATACATACATATATATATTCTTTTTCAGATTCTTTTCCATTATAAGTTATTATAAGATATTAAATACAGTCCCCTATGCTATACAGTAGGTCCCTGTTTATCTATTTAATACATAGTAGTGTGTACCTGTTAATCCCGAACTCCTAACTTATCCCTCCCCTGTTAAACAGTGCTTTGATATGCTACAAGCATTGCCCCTTTGCTGCAAAGCATGTTAGCATACAATGAGTTAAATATGCTTTGAGGGCTGGTCTGGAAACTTGAGCAGCACACATACTATACTGTTGTCTCTATGGAAAGCTGTGTTCCAAGTACCCATCACCTGACTTCAAAGAGATCTTTCAGAGCACAGGAACACGGCCTAAAAATGATCACCACTGTAACCTGAAGGCATTTCTTAGATTTCACTTTTCTTTTTCATTTCATTTAAATATATACAGACATACAACAGAGCCTGTTTTCATGGAGCAGCACGTCCGGTATAAAAAGCTAAGCATTTCAGTGTAACAGAAGAAATTTCATCCAACTCCCACATATGATGCTTGTGGATTTCACAAAGAAGTGGGAAAGTCCCCTTCTACCCCAAAACTGTGCCAAGACATCTGACACGCTCATGTCTGCCAGAAGTCTACTGTTATCCAAGTCAGAATCCATGTTTTAGATACATCAGCATAATACTGAAATGACCCAAAAAGTTCAGAAAAGACATCGTGCCAGAAGAATTAACTTTTTGAGGCCCTTCAAAAGAACTGTTCCGAGAAAAATTTCTCCTTGCCAAGGGATTTCAAATGCTAAAAGCAGAACAGCAGGTTTTCAGTTATGAATTTTCAACAAATTACCCAAAATACATAGTTGAAAGTTCTCATCAAGTTATCTTGATATCTTGTAGTCACTTACGGTGAAAAAGAATCTGAAAATGAACATATGTATATTCATGTATGACTGAAGCATTGTGCTGTACATTAGAAGTTGACAACATTGTAAATTGACTATACTTCAATAAAAAATATATATTCCAAAAAAAAAACATAAAAAAGAAGAATTGAGGTGCCCAGTTTAAGAAGATTAAAAAAAAATCCAGTGTCTATAAAGAGATAAATCAGAGGAGGGTGGTGACCTCTGTGCCTATTCAAGGAAACAGGGGACCTGGACACTGGGATAAATTCAGTTAGCAAGTTCTTCTGACACTTTTTGATTCATTACAGTGGTTTTATCCACGACGTTTCAGAAATATTCCTGTTGTATAAGTTTAGACGTGATGATTATGCTTAAACCAAACCAAACAAAAACCACAAGAAAGAACAATCAGATGAAATCTAAATATCATACTCTCAACCGAAAGATCAGACCCAAATGTGTCCGCTGCATCTCACTCTACCTCAAACAGGAGGTACTGTGTGGACCTGGTGGCTCAGGGTCCTGCCGTTTCCTCTTATGTCCTCACTCAGGGCAGTCCTTCCAGCAAGAATCTTGAAAAAGACCGGCTAAGAACGACGGGGATCAAAACAAAAGGCAGCTCACACGCATGAGAGACTCTGAATTGCCTAATCTCGGTCCCCAAGCGTCTCAGTGTGCCGACCCTCTGTGATTTCTGACGAAGGACAACGGAAACCTGCTTCAAGCTGTTTGTAATCAAAAGGTACAGAGCGTGAGAACCTAATTCTCCTGGCTATTGAGATGAGTCTTAGAATAACCACAGGCAGCTAATATTTAATTTGGTGTTCTTGCCTTTCTGTGAGAATTCTGAGTAAGAGACAAAATGCCCTCATAAAACATAACTTAGCCTCAGTGAAAAGACCTCATCGGGGAGGCCATTATCTACACTGCCTCGATCTCAGAGGCAAGCCGTTTTTTGAAAAAGCCAAATTACTGTTACTTTAAATACTTTTCTCTGTTTCTTTATATATATATACACACACATACACACACACACACACACACTTAAAATAGTCTGATACAAACCCATACAGCTCCACAGGGCTGTGCCAGAAATCCAGTCATATTCTAGTGAGTTTATTCTGGTTTTATTTTTAATATAAAAAAATCAAATATATGCCTTAAATTCTTTTTCCCAGTGGTGCTAGCCTTTAGTTTTTCTGTGATGTGAATCCTTATACTTCCTTATCTATGACTAGAAGCTTATGTTTTCTTACTGAGTTGCTTAAAAGTAGACACACTTTCATGACCTGTAAACAATCTTAAAACACACAAGGCTACAGTCCAAAATCAGTCCTCAAATGCTTGAGTTTTTTTTTCTTTTTTATATTCACTAGGTGCCCTGGGGCACGGTTTCGTCAGGTGTACCATGGTGGTGTGTGTTTGGGGGGTGGAAGGTGGGAGAGGGAGGAGTACCAGGGGAAGCAGCATGCTTGATGATTTCGAAGTTCCCTTCCAACTCCAGATTTTGATTACTTGCTGGTTGCTCTGGTCTGCACTGATCCCAGACATGAGCTCCTGTAAAGCAGTGGTTCTTGGGGGCAGGGGGTGTACTATTTTGCCCCCCAAAATGTTTGGCACTGTCCACAGACCTTTTTGGTTGTCACCGCCAGAGGTGGGGTGTGCTGGGTGTGCTCCCGGCATCCAGTGGGTAGAGACCAAGGATGCTGTGAACCAAACATCCCACCACGCGCAGGTAGCCCAACAACCAAGAGTCATCCAGGCCTGCTTTGCCAATGGTACTGAGGCTGAAGGGTTACAAGCTGGGGAAACTAAATGATCTGTCCTATTCAGAAAACTGTGGAGGCCACTTCCAAAAATATTTACTACCTTTCATATTCCTAGACTGGCAGCTCAGGCACTTTGACTGCTAAAAGGGAAGCAGAAAGCCACAGGGCTTACTAGCAGCTCCCCTCCTTCTCCGTCCCTCCTGCTCATCCACACCCACTGAATGATCAGTGCTGGAGGCAAGATGGATGAGCCACAGTCCCTGCCTTCTGGGTACTACCTGTAGGAAGGAGACAGAAGATTGACAGTGGTCACTGCCTGGATAGAGCAGCCCGTGAAAGCCTGCAGGTTTTTAAAAGATCCATGAGGTATCAACAGTTCATTTAATCCACAGATACTACAAAGGAGGCTTCATTGGCAAGTTTTAAAATAGACTCAGCTAAGAAAGGTTCAGTTACGTTAAGAAGATGTGTTTTCAATCTGATCCAAAGATGAAAGTTGGTCCTCAGCCATGAATGGCACCTTGATCCTTCTAAGGGAGTATATAATCAGATGTGCCTCCAAGAAAACTAAACAGTATTCCAAGGATTGCTGGGTATTCCAGTCCTACAAGTCATTCTAGAGTCTTCCTGCAGGAAAAGGTGAGTAAGGAAGGCCCAGAGGTCAGGGCAATGACTGCACAGTGGGAACCACTGCTTCCTAGGATACTCTGGGACAGACCCAAGGGAACAATACAATTCTTCCAAACCAAGACACCTTTGAGAGTGAGTTACCCGAGGATGTTCAAACCAGGACCAATGTTCACAGAAGCCACGACTGCTAAGCTGTGGTAGTCCTTCTGAAACGATATCAGGTGGATATGAGGTGCCCACAGGAACCTCAGAATAGCCGTGGGCAACGAACAAAAGTATGACTTCTGCTTTCCTAGTCAACTAAAAATCAGTCAAAGTCAAAAGGAAAGAAACCTGATACTCAGGGTAAACTCAACACAGCCAAACTTGGAAAACCCGAGCATATTTTGTTTATGAATCTAAAGTATAAGATTATAATGTGCTCCAGATGGGATTTAGTCTTTTCTTTGGGGCACATAAAAAAAAAAAGGCAAGAAAAACTATGCAACAGCTTCTGGTCTATCAACTTAGCTAATATACTGATTTTCCTAATACGCTGACCCTCCAGCCTGCACAAGCACATCTGGTATACTTGTGGTCTAGGACACAAACCCTCAGTTAAAGGTCATGTGACTTCACAGGTTTGGCATGTCTAATGACATTCTGGTCCACAGACACTCCTGTACCAGTCAAGAGATCACCTCTGTGACTTTAAAGGTCTCATGACCAGCAAGGCATACGGGCTCATAGGCATTTGAGTGGACTCACGATGTTGTACACTTAATTGAGAAAATCCTAGAAAACAGGACACCAAACGCTCTGGAAGACAAAAATGTTCCCAGGAAGAGTAAGGTCAATATTGTCTTTTTTCTAAACCATAAACAAGGTGGCCTCTTAAGAAAAAACTACACATCTTCCAGGGAGCTCACAAATTAAAAACCAACCACCACCCCCCCCAAAAAAAACCAAACCAAAAACACACCCTAGTGTTTTGGGCACATAACCTACGACTGCAGGGAAGAGCTGGCTCCCTGTGAGCCAGTGAGGAACGTGAGTCCAGAAGACCTCAGGGAAGCCAGCAGCAGCGGCAACCCTGGCACCATGGCCCCTCTCACTTTCTTTTAAGCTTCATCAGAAGCAAGAAAAAAATTCCTGGGGAAGATGATACAACCTTCACCCAAGTCAGAAGGCCCAATTACTCAACTTTGGTTTGATTTTGATGTTTTACATTTGATCAAGCAAGAGACTTAAAACTGGAAACGGTGGCCCATCCTGAAAAGAGGGAACAGAGGTCACATTTAAATTTTAGCTTCATCTCATCCAAGGGAGTCACTACTGGCAAGCTCTGAAGCATGAAGGTAGAGGTTCCAGAAAGGAAGAAAGGGCACACGCAGAAAGGGTACACCACAGACCAGTAAGGCCAGTACCAATTCAGACACGACTCTGCCTTAATTTCAAGTAGATTATAAAGACTTAGGGGTAGGAGGGAGCAGCAACGTCTTCCTGTATTTCCGCTGTCATGTCAAATTATCCCAGTACATTTGGAGTTTTTTTTGGTAAGCCTGGTATCAGAGAGAAATGCCACAAATAGAATGTCTCTTCATTTTTCAAAACTGTCTATATAAAATGCACAAATGTGAGCTGGAAGACACAGTTAAGGTTACTCACAGTTACTTGAAATGCCGTCCTAGGAGAGTACTAATTACTGAGCCTGAAGGAATGGTCTGGTGTCCTTATTTTTTTTTAACTGAATAATGATACTAATCACACAGGTGAAGTTTGAGGCTATGCTTGCTAATTTTGTAGATGGCACAAAGTTACATAAAAGTTAATATTGAAAAGAATCTTAATGTAGAAAACTGTGTGGACAGCCATGAGACAACATTTTAATAGAGATGGATATTGAGCCCCCTATTTAAGTACAAACAGAAATCGTACAGAGAGAAATGCTGGAGACCTGGCTTAACGGTACTTTAACACAGAGAGGCAAAAGTAACACAGCTGGTTTAAAAAAAAAAAAAGGAAATTCAATCCATGGCTGCATCATTAAAATTAAATAACCAGATCAAGGGAAGAAACAGTCTACTGGGCATTGCCCAAGTTGAAACCACATCTAAGGAACTGAGGTAAATTCTGGGAGCAGCATTTTTGGAGGAAATAAATTTTCTAGAGAAAGACCAAGATGGTTAAGGGTTTAGAAATCACACCATCTGAGAAACTGGTGACAAAACTGGCAAGGTTTGGCCGAAAGAACACTCTCTGAAGACAGGATGGCTTTTCTCAAGTATTTAAAAGGCTCTCCCAGGGACAGCCCCTGAGCAAGTTCTGGTTTGCCAACGGCCTTCTGGAATGTAAATGTAATACCCCAGGTCCAGCTGGACAATAAGAAACGGGAGGAAACACAAGCTCTGTAGTGCTGGGCATTCTGTTTACACAGCCTAAGAAGGAATGAGGCTTTCTGGCAACCACACTGCACAGGTGACTCATAATGAATTTAGGTTTCTCTCCTGAACGATGGCTAACAGCTGACAGTCCCAGCAGTTACTGCCACTGGTTGGTCGTCACACTTTATATTTCTTTGCTCAAAGTCCACCTCTATCCACTAGAACATAGGCTTCATGAATGTAGGAGTTTCGTCTTGTTCACAGCTGACTGTCTCCCACCTAGAACAAGTCCCGGCCCATGGCAGGCGTTCAATAAATACATGCTGAGTAAATGAATGACTGTCAAACAACAACCAACAAAAAGGCTATCGTGGGGACAAGAGACAAAGGACAAGACACTAGCCCTGTGCTGTGTAGCTCCAAAAGAGAGAACTAGCAACCACTCTAAGTTATAGGAAGGCGGCTTTCAACACAAGAAAATAGACCTATTCCACAACAGGACATGCTGCTGCTCGAAGGACGATTTTGTTCTTTAGAAATGAAAATATTAAACTAGATGTTGGATGATTATGAAGTCTGCACTTTTTGGATGCCTGAACTGAGTAACCTCAAGTAGTTTTGAGACTCAGTGATTCTCCACAGACTCAAGTTCCATAGCATCAGTGACAGGGATGTCCCCTTCTAGATAGGAATCGTTTTGACAACAACTGCACTGGACAGTGTCCACCCACCCCTCCAGATCCACTCTCCATCGGTTCTGCCCCACTCTGAGCTGGGCAGGCTAACTGTTAGGACTGCAACATGGCATGTTCTCTGGCTTTCGAATGGGTTTGGTCAATGGGGTGAGAGAGAGGACCCTGAGGGTAGGGGACCGATTCCCTAGCTGCATCCTTATGCACCCCCTGACCTGGAGACCTCAGCTCCTGCAAGTCCATCATGTCTACACAGCCTTCGCGCCTGGGGTTTGGTAAAACTTCTTCCTCTTTCCTCTGCAAGTGTCGGGAGTGGCCCTTGCCCACCCTTCTTACCTGTCCTTGCATTCTTACTACAGATTTTGGTAAGTGGTCTTTTAGATTTATTATTTAAAAAAATTTTTTTTGAAGTATAGTTGGTTTTCAATGTTGTGGTAATTTCTGGTCTACAGCATAGTGATTCAGATATCTACCTATCTATCTATATAGATAGATATTCCTTTTCATATTCTTTTTCATTATAGGCTATTACAAGGTACTGAATCTAGCTCCATGTGCTACACAGTAGGACCCTGCTATCTATCTATTTTATATATAATAGTTAGTATCTGCAAATCCCAAACTCCCAATTTATTCCTCCACCTCTCCTTTTCCCCCTGGTAACCCTAAATTTGTTTTCTGTGTCTGTGAATCTGATTCTGTTTTGCTAATAAGTTCATTTGTGTTATTTTTTTAGATTCCACACGTAAGTGATCTCACACGGTATTTTTCTTTCTCTTTCTGGTCTACTTTGTAAGCAGTCTTTTTATTAAATGTTCCTCAAATTGTCCAACTTGCGTGGGCCACCTGTTTCCCGCCAGGCCCCTGATCAATGCACCAGCTAAGCGGGTCTGCATCCAGTTTGGGTCTGAGAGCTTCCCGGGACAGGGAAGGGGCGGGCCGGGTGCTGGAGAGCTCGGCTGCTGTAACTGTTAGAGGAGCCTCCTTCCTACCGGGCCAGCTCCAGCATTCTTACTCATTAGTGGCAGTGCCGCTGTGATAACGCTGGGCCTTTCGCTGATCTGAAGCCAGTTTTCAGAACTCATCAGGACAGTGGGCAGGCACGCAGCCCCGACGGGTCACAGCGAGTCGGGCGTCTCCGCGGAACTGCTTAAGCAGCTCTATTTCCTGCACATTCCCTAACAGCGGCTTCCCAGTTAGGCAAGCATTTGGGCTTCGCATACTGTCCTTCCTTCAGAAAGAGGAAGCCACATCAGGATGCCACATGACAGTATCAGATTTTGGACATCAACAGCGGTTGTTGGGAAAATCATGTATCTATTATGTTTTCTTTTTTTTCCTCCAAAAACGGGTTTGTGAAAGAGCAAACACCACCGGACTTCTCTTTTTCATCTCTTATTTCATCCTACAGAGGCTGACTTTCCGTGGAAACTACAGCAGTAGGGTATTTTCACCTGGCGTGGATTTTTATCTCATAAAGACTATATCAAGGGGGAAGCATGTTTTTTCTTCTCTTTCTTTCTTATTTTTTTTAGGGGGGGATTAGGTTTACTTATTTATTTTAGAGGAGGTACTGGGGATTGAACCCAGGACCTCATGCATGCTAAGCATACGCTCTACCATTTGGGCTACACCCTCTGCCCAAATACTGTCTTTTCTCACTGCCAACAGAGTCATATAAAATGAATATGAATCCTTGGTATTTCTTTCTGCGTCACAGCAAGCATTAAGCAAACAAAGGATCAGGTGGGAAAAGCACACAAAAAAACAGATGAATTTAGACAAAGGGAAATAAGGACAACTTTTAAGTTATGACATAAAGAGGAACAAAATCTTGAGAACTGCACAAAATACAAAGAGAAACCTCCAGAGCAATCTGCTGCCAGAAACAATTACTTGTATATCATAATCGAAAGATTTTTAACTGTATATAGTTATAGAAATCTGGCGTTATCTGGAGCAACTTGGACAGAGGGGAATGAGGAAGATAAAAACGAAAGCTACAAAACTTTTATAATTCCTTGAATATCTAAGTTTTGGACAATCACAGGATGATGGAGACAGTATCATCTACTCCAGAAACAGCACAGTCCTATTCGGGGTGGGGGGGACCACAGCTATGAAAAAAGCGGAAGCTAAGAGAACCCCAAGAGCCCAGGTGTTTACTTCTTCCAACTCTGGGCTGCTGTCCTCCCTGCCTGGGGCTCCCTGTCTCTGAACTTTGACCACATACAGTTATTAGCACTAGAATATGAGAAATTCTTTGCCATGCCAGCAGGAACCCATTTCCTCTTTTTTCCTCAAAATCAGGACCCACCAATATCATTTTTCATCCTTCTCAAAGCCCTGTGGATGGGGCTGGAAACACGAGCCCGGAAGCAACGCCCTTTTCCCTGCTGTACCTGCAGGGAGCACTTGCGATGGCCTTATCATCGGGACTTAGACCCTCATCAGAATTTGCGGCATGACCCCTGACTTAAGGGTGGTCCAATTATGGCTTCAAAAAAGATGAAAGATGTACCCTCAAGCCCTTGCACTGAGAGGAGAACTTATGTGTCTGTTTTACGAAGGCTTCAGTTATAACTGGGAATTGAACTTACTCCTTCGGAAGGGAACAGAAAAAAAGCACACTTTTAATGACATATCCAAATGTGACACATCTAATATAAAAGTGAAAAGCCACAGCTCTGGGGCTTTCTTGTAAAGAGGTCCTTCCCAAACATTTTCCTCATTGGACCAACATATGCTCTCACTCTTGCTCTCTCCCATTTAAACCTGGGGCTTCTAAGGATATTTATAAATAAATACAGAATTTCCTTTCTAGAGACACTGAAGATTTCCCCAGTCCTGCTACCAGACACTGGGTCCAGTTCAACAAACATGTCTTGAGTTCCAATTATGTGCAGACACTAGGTCCCCGTGCTAATAATGGGAAGACAGTTTCTTCCAAAAATGTCCTTGTCTTCCTTAATTCCTGGGACAGTTTTTTGCCATCCCGACTAGAACCAGCAACTATCAATTAGGCCTTAGTCTTGTGGACACCCATTAAGTTAAAAGTACTTAGTGATTTTTGGCTATTTGCAAGGCTATTTCTGATAGCAACAGAAGTGTTCCTGGTTCATGTGATAAAATCTGAAATGAGGGACAGGTACAAAAATGACCAAAAGCAAAAGTTGAAACTGTGGCACATACATAGAGCTGTGACAATCTGAAGGAAGAGAGATTGCTTATCACTGAAGTGATCAAGGAAAAAATTCAAGAAGGAAGTAGCATTTGAGACAGTCTTCAAACAAGGAAAAAGTACAGTGAACACTCAGCCATGAAAGGTGTGGGATGTGAACAGAGAGAGAGGTAAGAGAAAGCAGCCTAGGAAAATAATAGAGGGTCTTGAGAATCACAGAATTTTCAATTAAAGCATCAATTCAATCCATTTGGATAAACAAATTGTGATATATCCCAACAACGGAAGACTCTTCGGCAGCAACAAGGCACGGAGTTCTAACATATATCCCAACGTGGATGAACTTTAAAAACGTTACGCCAAGTGAAAGAAGCCAGACACAAGAGGTCACATGTTATATAATTCCATTATATGAACTGACCAGAAGGGGCAGATCCACATAGACAGAAAAGAGATTAGTGGTTGGCTAAGGCTCGTAGGGGTGGGAGTGAAGGGGGTGGGGTTTCTTTCTCACGGTGGTGAAAATGTCCTTGAATTAGATAGTGGTGATGGCTGTATAGCTCTGAGAATCTACTAAAAACCACTGACTTGTACACTTACATAAAAAGGTGAACTTTACAGTATGCAGTTTATACCTCAATAGAGCTGTCATAGCAAATAAAATTAATCCATTTTAATATTTATATTTATATAGAATTTGAATACCTAGGCTAGTGCCCTATACATATTTTTCACTTAGATGTATGTATTAACCATGTACACAGAGTATCATCTTTGTACAGAACATAAAACGTTAACAGCAGGTCAAAATTTTTAAGTTTAAGGTTCATGGCCTTAGAACTTATCTAGAAGAAATGAATCTGCTATCTTCTTAACCCTCCAAATCAGGTGCATTTTGGGTATTAAGAAGTAAATGATAAATAATTTATGGGAAGCTTTTTAATATTTGAACCCAAAGCAGACAGTATCAGAGATCAGTGTCTTTACATGGCTGAATTTTCAAACAGCATTTTTGTTGAAACTAAGGGAGTTGCATTTCATTGTGTATGTTCTCTAGGAAACACATGAAAAACACCAGTCATAAATTTTTAGATGCCAGTTTTTGTTTTGTGTTGGTGGTTCATTCATTTGTTCTTTATTATAGAAAGTGGGCCTGGTATTAGCATTTAATTTATTCTGTCTTCCTCTGAGAATGACTAAAGACTTTAGAAAGCTAACAGTTTCCTTTCTTGGGTCACATTTGCCATCAATTTCTGATTTTGTGCTTTGCTATATACACAATGAACTTAGAAAAAACTCAAGGATAAGCAAAACTTGACTCATCACAAGCAAAAATCTAGCTCAATGTTCATTTTGAGAGTAAAAGGAAACAAAAGTGGAAAAGATAACACAGATGCACATAAAATGATGCCAAGCTTAGCCAAGACATGGAAACAGCCTAAATGTCCATCAACAGATGACTGGATAAAGAAGATGTGGTATATTTATACAATGGAATACTACTCAGCCATAAAAACCGACAACATAATGCCATTTGCAGCAACATGGATGCTCCTGGACAATGTCATTCTAAGTGAAGTGAGCCAGAAAGAGAAAGAAAAATACCATATGAGATCGCTCATATGTGGAATCTAAAAAAACAAAAAAGCCAAACAAACAAAGCATAAATACAAAACAGAAATAGACTCACTAACATAGAATACAAACTTGTGGTTGCCAAAGGGGCAGAGGGTGGGAAGGGATAGACAGGATTTCAAAACTGTAGAATAGATAAACAAGATTATGCTGTATAGCACAGGGAAATATACACAAGATCTTATGGTAGCTCACAGAGAAAGGAATGTGACAATGAATATTGTATGTTCATGTATAACTGAAAAATTGTGCTTTACACTGGAATTTGACACAACATTGTAAAAATGATTATAAGTCAATAAAAAATGTTTAAAAAAATGATACCAAGCTTACCAATTCTGTATCACATGCACGTACTTAAGGCACAAATAGAAGGAAATGCCTCACAATGTGCAGAACTGTGGATTGTGAGACAATCTGAACTTCTAAGTCTGAATGTTTACCTTCCTTGGCACAAGTGAAAGGATTGCTCACTGTTTACCTTTTCTGTGCCAGTTACCAAGACAAGACTTTCTCTCATTTTAAATTTGATTCATTACTTCGCAAGAATCTGATTTCCTCCTACCAGGGAAACTTTAGCTAAAAACAATCTTCCAATAAACTTGCAGAAGTGCCTCTACCTTTGATTTCTGTCTACAGTGGTGTAATAATGATAAGTATTGACTAAACCAAGTTAATATGCATCCAGTGTGTTTTAGTAATTCCAGGTGCTTGCCAACTCTTGATAATGATCTCTTTTTGTCAGTACGAACACTGTGATGGATACCTGCAGGAATTATCATTCTGTACTAAACAGAACAGCAAAGAATACTTAGAGGCTCACAGAAGCAAACTGCTGAATAATTTATAAATTGTTCCATCACTAAAACCGAACTACTTATCAAATGTGGGTTTTCAATTTCTCATTAACTGTGGGGACCAGATTCTGGCTAAAGATTGATTTTTACATTAAAAGAAACTGCTAAGATGATGAATAAGAAACCAGCAAGGCAATAAAATAGGTAGTTTATTAGTAGTTATTGTAGAGAGGGAAAATAACACTCCAAAATGTACTGGCAAATTCAAGTTTAAGCACTAATTCAGGGACTCTCCTGTTACCATGATCACTAAATGGAATTCCAGAAGCTAGAAAGAGTACCTGTTTCTTTCCAGATCCTGAGAGGAAACGGTCCTCAATTCACTTGCCAGAAACAGTTAATATATTACCCGAATTGCAGACTTTAATTAAAAATAAAAGAGATGCAGCAACAGAGATGTTTGTGGTTCAGATCAGATTTGAAATTAACTACCAGGTAACTTCTCCAAGTTTCAAGGCGGACTGTTCTCATACAACACAGTTATTTTTTCACTCCAGAGAGTTCTAACTATGTTTTATAAATGTCTGTAGAATTTTTTATATAAACATCCAGATTTCCCACATTCTGGTTCCCAGAAACTAGGTTTTGTTCCTCAAGTAGTCATTAAGACGCAAGGGTAAATGATTTGGAGAAAGAAAAATACTTCACTGAAATATTTTTACTTATCTAAAGAGATGCCATGTTATGCGCATGGAAATGTGTCTATGTGTGTGATGGTGGTAGTGGAGGAGGAACACATACTTCCTGTAAAAGTAGGAAAATTACAGGAGAGCATTTAAAAAATATCTGTTAACCCCAACACTCATACATATGATCCTTGAGGAATGTGTACCCTTCCAACACAAAGCCCCTATGGCTCTATTTTTATGTCAATTTCACAATGTCTCCGGCTTCATTCTTTTCATGATAAAAAGTTGGAATGAAAAGAAATGGTTAGCTCCTGGATTTTTCATTCTCAATGATAGATAAATTCAGAATTACTTGAAAGCTGCAAAGGTAGGGTTACTGTATATTAACTGTTATTCATGCATGTCAGTATGCTTTCTCCATCATTATCTAAAAATACACTGTATAGTAGAACCACGTATGATAAGAAAAATGAGCAAATGAATAGGGCAATTCAAAACCACAGAATGACTGAATATCAGAGCTCGAAGTGACCTCGCGGGCTACATGAGTGCAATTCCTATTTAAATGGAAACCTGAAAAAAAACAAACTGGAAACCTGACTGTGACCTTGACAGGGTAGAGTCCCCCCTTATTCACGTGTGAATCCTTCCTACAAAGCCCAGCGTGTGCCCAGCACTCTATAAATACATTTGAAATACACTACCATGTTTGTCGGATGAATGAAATTCATTTTAATGGAAGAGTGCATAACCTCAGAAGGAAAGACTTCTGGCTCTGATCCTTCTACAAAGAAATGGCTTACTGTCCATTTACATATTAGTAATGAATTAAAGCCTGAACAAGAGATCATGCAATGGCAGTCCCCAACTAATGGAAAAGATGCATATCCAGAAGTTTGTATGTAAGCAGATTCACTGGACTCCAGAATGCATTTTCTCATAGATACAATGTTGCTCATAGCGGCTCACTTCTCTGGCCAGCCCACAACTTCCTTAAGCATACAGTTCCAACAGACTAACCACCACGCAGAAAAAGGTGCCATGGGAAAATGTGTCCGGCACCCCATTGTGGGGAACATCTTGCTGCTGCCCAGTAGGTAGGCTCCTTCAAGATTAGAGATGGAGGATGAGAAGAAATCAGACCAGGGTAAAGCTGTCAACAATGAGAGAGGGAGAGAAATAAAAGCTCAGTCTCCAGTGCTCTGTGCCCCCAGCCAAACCACCTTACGTTCCTCACTCATCTGCTACGCGTGCACGCCTGAAGCATCTTCTGTATGTCAGGCACTATGCTATGCCCTGGGGGGTGCAGCAGAGACCAAAATCAATGTGGTTTTTATCCTCCTGGAACTTATAATCTAGTAGGGAAGACAGACTTTGAAGGGTCAGAGAGGAAAATAGGGGAGAAGGTTAGTGGGGAGCAGAGAGAGGTCTAATGAGCAGAAAAGGAAAAGAGTATTCAAAACATAAGGCACCATTTCCCTCCCCTTTATTCCTCCATCTGCATTCTTTCATCATTGGGGTGAAAGCAGGTGAGGGACAGGAACAAGTGACAATAAAGCAGATGTAGGAAGAGATTTCATTTTCCTCTCCCCCATTTTTACCCTTTTTTATAGATCCCAATGCCAACTAGTGCAGGCAGAGGTGAATGGCATTGACGTGGGCTGCGGGGAGTGGACCAGCAAACAAGAGAGCTGTAGCAGTGACAGCAGGACTGAGAGGAAGGAGAGCTCACCACCCCAGGACAAAGCAGAAATCACACTGTGCGAGGAATGGACAAGATGAGGCTGTGCCTAATTAGGAAAAGCCCCTTCTGCTCAGGGCCTATCCAAGACAGACTCTGCTCTGGACATATAACCTTGTGATGACTGGATAAAGAAGTTGTGGACTATATATACAATGGAGTAGTACTCAGCCATTAAAAAGAATGAAGTAATGCCATTTGTAGCAACATGGATGGACTTGGAGATCGTCATACTAAGTGAAGTCAGACAGCAAGAGAAAGAAAAATACCATATGATATCACTCATATGTGAAATCAAAAAAAAAAGACACAAACAAACTTATTTACAAAACAGAGACAGAGTCACAGACATGGAAAACAAACTTATGGTTACCAGGGAAGGAAGAGGGGGTGAAGGGAGGGGTAATTTGGGAGTTCAGGATTTGCAAATACACACTACTAAATATAAAATAGATGTACAGCAAGGACCTACTATATAGCACAGGGAACTATATTCAATATCTTGACCTATAATGAAAAAGAACATGAAAAGGAATATATATATATGTATGTATAACTGAATCACTATGCTGTACACCAGAAATTAACACAACACTGTAAATGGACTATACTTCAATGAAAGAAAGAAAGAAAGAAAGAAAGAACGAACATCTACCCCAAAACCTCTCAGTTTTCCCCATCATTTTCTAAAACCCATTCAGGAATACTGATTCATATCTGTGGAGGCTGCTGTAATGAGAATACTTACAGCTTGATAAATCCACTGTTGGTTGAAAATACTATAAACTGGAAATGCATATAATACACCTAATCTACCAACCATCATTGCTTAGCCTAGCCTACCTTAAGTGTGCTCAGGACATTTTAACATTAGCCTATATTTGGGCAAAATCGCCTAACTACAAAGCATATTTTATAATAAAGTGTTGAACATCTCACATAATGTATGGAATGATGTACTGAAAGTGAAGTACAGAATGGTTGTGTGCATTTTGGTTGCTTACTTTCATGACTGCAAGGTTGACTCTGAGCTGAGGCTGCCGTTGGCCCAGCATCATGAGAGAGGATCGCACCGCAAAGGATCAAATTCAAAACTCAACGTACAGTTTCGGGGGGAGGGTCTGGCTCACTGGTAGAGTGTATGCCTAGCACGCATGAGGTTCTAGGTTCAATCCCCAGCATCTCCACTAAAGACAAATAAATAAATAAATAAACCTAATTACCTCCCCTCCAACAAAAAATAAAAAGATAAATTAAAAAAAAATTCAATGTACAGTTTCTACCGAATGCGTATCACTTTCATACCATTGTAAGTTAAAAACTCCTAAGTCGAACCATTGTAAGTTGGGGACAATTTGCTAAGAAATTATTAGTTTTGTGATGACATTTTTCCTCATATCTATCAGTAGCAGAAATTTTATTTTTGAAGTTCTGTGGGCGGGTAGCTGTTGTCCTTCTTTTCAATCCTTCCACCCCTACCTGCAATGTAACAGGTGTAGTAGACTTACATAATTCTTTTAGATCACCCAGCATCTGAATTTCCCTTCCTATGTTTGCAAAAATCATTAATTCTAATTTTACAAAAGCAGGCAATTTCAGATGATTGCTTTCTTAGCCCCCTTGCAATAGAGTGCAGGCATATGATCAGGTATACTGGCTCCACCAGAAAAATTCATCCCAGATTTTGAATCCCAAGAAATTTCAAGAAACAAGTACTGTACAGAGACCTGGGTCTAGGGTTGGGGCAGCGAGAGCAGCATCCAGAAGCAGGAGTGGCAGTATCTGGTGTGTCATGTCAGTGATGTTGGGAGTGCAAGATGTCAGGCCTATGGTCACGGCCCAGGAGGCAGTAGGGGTATGTTCCCTGGACCAGTTGAGTGGCCTTGTTCCTGGTTGATGAGCTTCCGAGCTAGGTTCTCAGCTTTCCTGGGGAAACTGTGAGCTAACTAGCAGCCTTCAGAAACTTCTTTTCTGATGACATTAGCCAGAGGTTTCTGTTGCTTACAACTGAGAATCCTGACTGATATACCAAGTCACGTAACATTTTATTACTTTTGGTCAAAGGCCACTGTAAGATTTAAAGAGCAAATAAACAGTGAGAGCCTACAGGTGACTCAGGGAGTCAGAATGAGCTGCTGAACAAGATGTTACTGAGGATTTCTGAAATCATCTCCTAAAAGGAATGACAGGATGAATGATCCATGCTGTTTAATAGTAGTATCCAAAACATGATTTATTTTCTATCAGGCTGAGATGCAGAACACTGCTTGCCATCCCCTAAAAAGCATTCAGCTACTTTCTCACATGCTCCAAGGTACCCTGTTGCTCAAGAATTTCAACTGGTCCCTCCAAAAAGCTTGAATTTTAATCTCCCTTCTTAATTATTCCCAAAGAAAGTGTGATGCCATTCCATTAAGCTGACTTAGTCAGAAGCATCACCTTGTATTAGCCTGATAGAAAAATCTTAAAAATATGTATCCTTGGGGAAAAGACCAGGTAGGAAACGAAAAAATGTAATTTTTGAAACTAGAAATACATACTCATACTTGAATCAGAATTGATATTTCTCCTACAATAATCTAACTTAATTCACCTTGGATAGTACATTTAATTTCCCCTAGTCACTATAAATTGCATAGAAGTTCACATTAAATTTTCCTTTTGGCTTATTATCAACAACTTTTGCCACTGTACTGTAAAAAGATATATTTTCAGTAAGACCCAAATTACTGTAGAAATCACATGAAAAACAAAATTTTGGCACA
Organism: Vicugna pacos; assembly: GCF_048564905.1. Lineage (NCBI taxonomy): Eukaryota > Metazoa > Chordata > Mammalia > Artiodactyla > Camelidae > Vicugna > Vicugna pacos. The sequence goes on from NC_132988.1 coordinate 19,669,376, forward strand.
TGAAAAAAATTCTTACTATGAGAAAAATCAACACAAGAAAACTTTTTTTTAGCATGATGGCAAGGGTTTGGGAAAATGAAACTTACAGGAAAAAGAGTTTGTGTTGCCAGTTACTTTTTTTTTTTTTTTTGCTATTTTTGCAATGTCCAAAAAGAATTCCTTGTCCTCAACCAATTTTATTTTCTGTTTTGTCTTCTAAAGGTCTCACTATTTTCTCATTATAAACTCCAGTAATCAAACACTGAGAAGATGGTAATTCCATGGATGCAGGTTTCAGTTCAAGAATAAAAAGTCAGAAGAGAAGAACAGGAAAATGTATTTTTTATCTCAAACAATAAAAGCAAATTTGAAACAGCAAAAATAATGTAAAAAAAAATCAGGATCAGACAATGTGAACTGTTGGAAATTTTTCCCAGCTCTGAATTCTGATTTTTTTTAATTTACATGATACATATAAAATTATTCTCCCTCTCATTATTTCAGAGGACAGAGTGGTGAATCTACTTAAACAAAGGAAGCCTCTGTCTATAAGCCAGGATTCATATGAAGTTAGATCATTTGCACAAGGCCATACAGTTTTAAGCCACATTCATAAAAGAACCATTTCCTCTTCTACTCTCTAAAATTATTATTAAACCAGAGATGCTGAAAAATCAAGCAGGCTGCAACCTGCCTGACCTTCAGAAATAAGAACCTCTTTCAGGATATTTGGAACTAAAAGTGAGTCATGGGGGAAAAGCAGGTTGCTATTAAACTTAAATCTTCTAAGTTAGGGTTCCCCAGTCTTTTGGCTCAAAGAGAAGCCCTAAGATCCGTACAGGTGAGAGTGAGAGACTGTAACTAGCAGGGCAGGGAGAGGTCATCACCATCACGCTAGGCTGACAAACACCCTCTGGCCCTGAGAACCTCTGCCAATCTCAGAAAGGCCCTGTAAGGAGAGGAGAGGCATTCCAGGGAAGACTTCCACATCCAACAGGAGATCCCAATTTCCAGATAGGAGCCTGACGATGAATATGTGAAGGACACACTCAACCCTGAATAGGACACACAGCCCTACAGGGGGTTTAGGGCACTCACACACGAGACAACACACACCTGTCATAAAGTTTAACAGACATGGACAGAGGATGCTCTAGAAAACCCAATAACCCTGTAACTGGGGATGTGTTAAGCCCCATATGTCAGCTTAACTTCTTAGTGCACGGGCGTCAGAAATGCTCATGGACGTGTTCTCTCCTTGGATGCTGAGGCAGGGCCAGAACAAGACATCTAAGTTGTGTTCCTCCTTCACTGTTTTCAAACTGGGCATAGACAGGTGCAAATGGTTCCACTGGATGGGTTTGTCTGTTTCTGCTTGTGTACAAAACTCATTAACGGACACAGCTACCACCTGCTTCTAGTGTCAGCTGTTTCTGGTATCAGACATGGCAGGTTGGGTGTCATCAGCATCAAGGAGTGGCCCTCAGGGAGGCCACCAGGCATTGCTATAGTTTCACTTGGATTTCCTGTTCCTCAGAGAGAACGGAAAAGGACCCCTGAGGAGGGGGCCGACCCCCAGGGCACCTGACAGCTGGGCCCCTCTGCTACCTCACACCTCAAGTACTGGTTAACTTCTCAAGCCATTATAAAATGTTACCCCAGGTTTACTCAGCTCTGCAGTTTATCACAAACTGACCAAACAGGACGAGCCAGTCTGGATTATATAACATGTAAATGAGCCAGGGGAGGTGCAGGGGGAGCTGACTGTAGGACAAGCCGCGGCAGTGGTTCCATGGGTTCTGCCCCACTACACCTGCAGCCTCTCCGGTCCCCATTCTCCCCTGGCACTTTCTATCGCAAATATGGAGCATACCAAATGAAAGTGACCATGTGCATCCCCACAAACACCAACTAGTAAATCACCAAAATGAATGAAAAGGGACACGAAAGTTTAGGTTTTACATCGTTTAGGCTTTTTTCATCTGGTACACCTAACCAAATAACTCATATTCAGACCTAACAATATTAACACATTCTAAAGAGATTATCAGTAACTAGCATCTTCTTCCCACATACGCGTGCTATCAGCTTAAATGTGGGCTCAGTGCCAGGACTCCAGTTTCACCAGTGTTGTTATGTGACTTGAATAAACTGTTTTATAGTTTCATGCATGTACTTGTTTAAGAAACAGATCTTACATCTACCACCCGCAGAGATGTTGAAGAGGTACTAAATGGTGAAACTGGTAACATTCCATAAGTAATTCTCTAACAGGATAAACCGACACAACAGAATATAATATTTAACGTTTTATAATAAAAAAGGAAAATACTGAACTGATAATCAATTTTTCATATTAACCCTACATTGCTTCATGAATTGCATGATTACAATCAGCTATAATTTTTTTTCTTTTAAACAGGCTGTTAGGAATCAATTGGAAAAAAAAGCTATTAAGAATCGAAGTTGTATTTACATAATCACTTAAAGAGTAGATGATGACTGTAAATATAGGAGTCATACATGACACTGAAAAAAATCACAAAGAAATCAGTGAGGTTTAAGAAAAGCTAGCTGAAATTTAGTAACTTCAGTCTAGAAATTCAAAAGCATACAAATATATTTATATATGCACACACATGACTGGCATAAAAAATGTATATATATATGCTCATTATAATAGTTGTTAAAAAATTAGGGCTTGGTTTAATATATCAGAGTTCTTTCCTAGGTTCTCATCTGTTAAAGTTTTTTTTTTAAATAACTATGATCAAACTTTCTTTCCTGGTCCCCCCCACCTTTTTAAATGGAGGTACTGGGGATTGAGCCCAGGACCTTGTGCATGCTAAGTATGTGCTCTACCACTGACCTATACCCCAACCCCATTCTTTTCTATTTTTGATACCCATTATTTGTGGTTTTGAAAAATCAAGTCTTAAGGACCATCTTTGACAAGATAAATAAAAAAACAAATCAGGGAAAAAAGCCTTTTCGGACAATCCTACAAAATGTACATTTAACATATTGTTTCAAAATCTTTCACAGGAGTGAGCAGTGATGTCATCAGGCTGTATCTCTCCATTCCTAAGAGTGAGCATGAGGCAGGGCAGCAAACCGGCTTATACTGTGGAAACCGTGACGCTGTGGCAGGCACACACAGCTTCAACAGAGTCTAGATTCAAATGCCACCTCGTTGGTCATCCCTACCCACCCTTCACTGCAATAGGGAAACTGGAAAAAAAAAATCAAAGTGAATGGTTTTTGAAAAAGCTCCCTGGTGATTTTGATTCTCTTCTGACCTGCCCCCCAAACTGAGAACTAAAGAACAAAGAAACATAGGCACTGCCCATCTCCTCACCCTTAAACCCGCTACCTCCAAATACCTGAGAACCCCTGGTCTCAACTGACTACTCCCCTGGCGAGTTTTAGAGCCTCAAGTTGTGGTTTCAGCAAGACAGGTGTCAATGCAAAGTCAAATGTGATACGGGCCACAAAATGAGAACTTTCTAAGGCCATTTCTATACTCTACAGAGTTGAGCCAGGCTGCCACCTTTACGAGCTGAGCATCCACTGGGGAGGAGGTGACTCTGCAGGCGCCCTAGTTCATCCTGTCTGTCCTGTTCCCATCATTCGTGCTCACATGATAAGCTTGCAGAAGAGTTTCTCCAGCGAGGCTCACAGAAAGAGCTTCAGGGCTAATTCGCAAAGACAAAAACCAGGAGTAGGAACTCCAACTCATCCAAGGAAAAGGTTATTCTGTTCGGAGGGTAAGGGAAATATTCTAAATAGCATCTTGGAAAATGCTTCCCCTCCAAGAAGGAAAAGTAAACATTTCACAGGCTAGAATCTCTATTCCCCTCCCAGAAATTCCCATGGCTCACTTGGCAGGTCTCCAGGCCGCCTAGCTCAGCTGGCAGATATTCAAATACAGTTATTCAAAATATGTTAATGAGGCTGACAGGGCGCTTCCATCACATAACCCCACCCTCCCTCCCTCCCTCTCTTTGTGTGAACTGAACTTGTGCAGGTTAAAACAGGCGTGCCAAACACTTGCTAAGTGAGATTACTGACTGTTGGCTAAATGACTGAGAATTTAAAATAAGCATTCAGGGAGAACGGCTTTGCTCAAAACCATGTTGCCTTTTAAAAGGAATATTTTGATGCTCAAGTCACTCCAGCTCCCATATTCCTCTATAGCTGTAAAAATACAGGCATTCATGATTGACATTCTTCAAGTGCTATATGCAAAGTACCTTAAAGATTCCAAGGTACTTTACAAGCATTCTTTTGAACCTAACTTTCAACTGACATGTTTCATTCTACAAATGAAGCAATGGGATTAGTGGTCACGCACTGTGAAAATAATGATAACTGGAATCACAGACAGGTTTATTAAGTTATTAATTTATCAGTTAATAAACCTATTCAACAGTATCTCTTTAGCCCAATAGCCAAATACTTCCTTCGAGCACAGAGATCACAAAGCCAACTAGCTCCTCATCCTGGGATTGGTTGTATTCTAAAAATCTCAAAGTTCCTCCACAAAATCAGACTGTCTCAAAATTTTCATTCCTTTCTCCTTGCCTCCCCCAAAAGCATTAACTTGCTTCTTCATCCACACAGGCATTCCACACATAGTCTGAATTTTAAAACGCAGGCCATGCAGCTTCGTCAGTAGAACAGAAAGTGCTGGTTCCAAAAAAAAAAAAAAAAACTGAACATCGCCTGGTCCCTAAATTAGGCCCCAAATCACCAGACCTTATACAGGAAATCAGGATCCAGTACCTTCAGTTTCAAAATTAAAGGGAGGCTGGAAGGAAGGTATAAATGGGATTACATACTTACTCGGGGTGACTCACTCTCATATGTTCAAGATTAAACTGAGCTCGGAATCTACAATCAGGAAAGAATTTTTCCTCGGAGGCAGAGAGGGGTGTGGGATTTCCAAATGTGCACTAAAGTAGGATCTTCAGTGTGAATCAGGTGAGCAAATCCCACATAATGAACTTTCTACTACAATGAAGGAGTAAACATAGGTGAAGTGCACGCCTTCCCAAAAGGTGTTGATACGAAGCCTCTCCCTATGGTTCCAAAGCTAGAGATTAGACGGAGAAGCAAAAGAGACTGGGGTGGCACTGCAAGGCCAATATACTTAACATTATTGAACTGCACACTTCAAAATGCCTAAGATGGTCGATTTCGTGTTATGTGTTTTGACAATTAGAAATAAATTTTTTTCACAAAGAGAGAGACTGGGGTGAATTTACCATGCTGCAACTGCTCTAAGGGGCAGCTAAAATGCTCTTAGAATGTCAAAGTGAGTTTTGGGGATGATAACCCCCTGAAGATGGAGGTGGATATGGCGGATTGGGAATGGCACCAGCATGGGGCTTCAGGACGCTTGTGTTCATGTCTACCCCTGTCTGTCGAAAGCAACTGGTCTTGAATTCAGGGTATGTCCTTGGCCCCGATTCCCTAGGTCTTCATTTTTCTCATTAAGAATAGGATGAGTAATAAGTTTCTCTCCTTTCACTACTTTAAGAAAAATATCTTCCTTGAATCATTTTCTTCTCCTTAAGCATTTCAATAAAAATCTCAAAGTTACAAAAAGTTATTCTGCTTTGGAAATGTACGGTTTAGAAATACAACAGGTTCCATGTGAAAAACAAACATGAATGTTTTCAAGGCTAGAATTTTAGTGGAAACATTAAAAAATACTTTGATATCCATGTTCCAACATCCCTTAGTTAATAAGAACATGGATTTCTCAGCATACAACTATTTCTCCAAGCTGGGAATAAAAACCACACTTGTAAAAATATTTAGCATGCATAAAAGCTACCATAAAAGAGTATCTTTTAGTTCTTTAAGAATCACTGATATCAGTAGGGAGATATTAAGCATTAAAATATGTCTGAGTATTAAAAATTGAAACAGAAATAAACTACCAACATACTATGACTTTTAAGTTAATATATGCACATTTTCTGTTCAAATACAAGTAAGCATAAAATCATAGAAGGCTAAATATGTATATTAACTTTAGTGATGAATCTTATTTAATTATTAAAGAAATATTTCCCTTTAGTAATTTATACAAAGGGCAATGAATCTGCTTATCTAATATTTTATAACTTTTTTCCTATATGTTACACCAAAACCAGAAATTTTTAAGTTAATATACTCCCACTGAAAATTCATACGGTATATTTTTTTTTATGCTGCACTTGGATGACTACTTAATGTTGTGGTTCTCCCCTAAGAGCACTTATAACTTGTTTTCGGCAAATTTAAATATTCGTTGGAAATATCTATCACTATGTTGTTAAACATATGGGTTAGAATAAATTACAGAAAAAGAATCTGAAAAATACCCAGAACTATCAAGAGATTCATATGAAAAGAGGTCTACCAGGTATACGGTTCAAAAAATACAGGAAAACAAGGAAATAAGGTCACCTCAAATGAAGACAGCAAGGGGTGAGCCCAGCCTTCAGTTCTTCATGGGGAGTAGAAGTCTCAGGAGTCCGTCCAGCCTTTCTCGGGAGAAGCTGGTTCTGGGTCTCCACCACCGCCCAGCAAGAGCCCTTCCATTCACTTCGGGAGCAAAGTGATCTCCTAACCAAACTTACTTGAACTCTCGGTGCAGCGAGAGGGTGTGGCAGACACTTTGTATAATAACAATAATGATGCTCCACACTTACAAAGCAGATAGGAAGATTCTGTAAGATCTTGCGGACAGATGGACAGAGTATCTAAAAGGCTGACGTCTTCCTAAGTAAATGGAGGAGACGGGAGAGCATGAAATACGGGGGGAAAGAAGGAAGGGAGGAAAGATCAGCCAGCTCCTCAATATGCCCCCACAGTGTGGAAAAGTCCTACAGTACAATCCTAGCACCGAAAAATGAACACTTTCACACTGAGATGGTTTGGGTAGAGTAAATGCAAAAAACGAACACTTTGATGAAGAGATGGTTAGAGCAGGGATGGATTCAACAAAAGCCGATGATAGCCATCATTTTACAAGTAATGCCCCAAATTCCTTTTCTTTGGGAGGAGGATATCAAGATCTTTCTGCAAGGTAGGAATAGCATCATAAAGTTCCCCTAAGGAAATAATGCATCAAAAAATGATCACTTTCTAGAAACAGAGTTAAATTCAGTAGGTGGTTGGAAATAAATTCTTTATTCCTCTGCTAGGATTAAATAACCATTCCCAACTGGTTCACTTCTTGAGCAATTTTCTAAAATAGAGTCTGTCTGATCTGTCTCTCACTCTCTTTCTCTAAAATGGACTTTACAATGAAAGTTTGGGTTAAAAGAAATAGAATATACACATTAAACATTGGGAGAGGGAGAGACAGAAAGACAGAGAGAAATTTGAAAAACAAGAACTTCTTTAATCAAGTAGAATTCCTTTCATGGTCTTTTACAAATCGATCACATCTCAAGTAACGAAAAATCAGGGCAAACCAGACATGTACTCAAAAGACAAAGGGAAAATATACTTGAAATTAGAACTATTCCAGGAAATCTGGACTGTATTTTAATAATATGCTTTCAGATCCAATAACCAGAAAAACCAGAACTTCGGGTGAAGAACTAATCCTCCGTCAACTCTTCATCTTTAAGCTATTCATTAAACTCTCGATTCAGGAACGCACATTCTTTTTTAAATCGATACCTACATAATACCTTCCTTGATTTAATAACACCTTCGTTCCCATGGTTAGGTTCTTTCTCATAGTCTAACCTTTCTAAAAATTCCCTTTCACTTTTGTCAGCCTCTAAGTATGCCCTCTTTAGGGGAGAATCTGATCTAAGTCACTGCAAGAAAACACTAAACACATATATACACTTTTTAAAGCATCACAGCATATTTCCCTTACCTCACAGAAAAAAAAAGCTGAAGATACTTTCTGAGTTTTGGTTCTTACCTTCCTACTCCACTCTTTATACATTTTTACTTCTACTGGATTTTTTCTTTCTTCTCCCATTTTTTCTCCATGCCCAACTCAGCATTTCTCAGGTATCATTTAAGGACCACCTACATCAGAATCAGCAGGGATTTGAGTTCGAAAATGCAGTTTTCTGGACCTCTACCTAGATTTACTAAAAATTTCAGAAGGTGGGAGTAGGGCTTCAGAATTTTCATTTCAGAAGTTACCTGGGCAATTGGGATGCACACTGAAATTTGAGGACCACTGTCTCAAACCCTTGATTCCTCCTTCACCAAAGGAACACAGGGTGACTCTACATATTATATATTATATTATGTATCTATATATTGCATATTATATATCTATATATAAATAAGTACCGTCAGAGCATCTGAGAAGGGAGAGCGGCGAGGCAGTTCTGTCCACCTTCCTTTTGAAATGCACATGGAAGAGGCAGGAAAGTTTGGAGGGCAGAACCTGAACTGGTTGTGAAACATCAGCACAAATGCCGACTCGTCAGCCCTGCTCCGTGGCTACTGCCAATTACAGTAGCCAGACCTGCGAGAGGACTGATTACATGTAATTTATAAAAAGTAAACAAGCTGAGCAGCTTGTGAACAATGAATGGAGATACTCAAGCCAAGAGGTAATAAAAATCATGAATAAATGACTCAGCATCCCCCTCCCCACCCAGACAACAATTGCTTGTACTCGGGGTAGGATTAGCGCGGGCCAAAAAACTGAGCATTTGGGGAAAGATTTAAATGATAACAGACCATTGACCAGGAGAGAGATTTTGTCTCTCACAAAAACCTCTGTGACAGGGCTGCACAGTCCAGAACTGGAGTTCAAAAGCTCAGTCATTTCAATGACTTTTTCTCAATCTTATTGAAGCCAGAAAAGGAAATGCCTGGGTCCAGGGCTGCAACCCAGTCCTGCACCTGAGTGATGGCTTTTAATGGAAACATAGGGAAATAAACCAAATAAATAATACAGATGTAGGAACCAAGCCTTGTGAGGGATTCTTCTACGAGAGGGTTTCCTACCTCCAGCACGATTGATATTTGGGGGCTGGGTTATTCTTGGTTGCGGGGCTGCCCTCTGCATCATGCAGTGTTTAACAGCAGCCCTGCCTCTACCCACCAGCCACCAGTAGCACCCCCAGCTGTGACAACCAAAAACATCTCCAGACACTGCCAAGTGTACCCGGCGGGGGCAAAATCACCTCCAACTCAAAACCATGCTCTACCCAGACACCTTATGAAGAAATGTTCGTATTAGTAAATGAGCTCAAGGAACATTTTTGACATCAGAAAGTCTCATGATTTCTGCTTTTAAACATGCATGTATATTAAATATAAACCTCTGAAGTCCACCATCCTGTTTTTTAAAATATATTTTTCCATTACCAGGGACTGCAATACAAAATCTTAATATGGTTTTCAGGAGCTATTCAAGCCACTACAAAAGTGCCACATAAGGAAATTACTGTGTGGGCGCCTCACTTTTCCTTGTCATGATCAATGTGTTGAATTGTGCTGTCAACTTTACTGCCAGAGTATTTACATCCACTTAACAGAGCCAAGGTATCCATCAGGTGCTACAGCCCATGAGACTTTTAGGAGCCCATGAAGCATGTCTTCCCTTTCTTAAAAAAATTAGAATTAAAAATGCATATAATAAGAATAATAAATATCTAATAACACATCCAGCTTGCTATACATTCATCTTAATACAGACCCAGTTGCAAAATATAATTTTTCTTTTTTTGTAGAGGAAGGGAACCCATGAAGGCAAAAGTATCTGGGGCTCAGGAAAAATCACAACATGGCCCCAACATAGAAAGGGGAGACAAGGAATTAAATAAACAAGGACAACCCGGTGTGACAGGCGCTGTGCAGCAGAGCATCAGAGGAGAACAGAACAGATGCCCTCGGCCCACTGGGTCTGGGTGTGTGAGTGATGATGGTGGTATGAGTTCAGGGGAGGCGGGGGTGGGGTGGGGGACAGGGGGTAGAGAAGAGGGAAGAATAAGCACCGTTAGCCTGGTTGTGGAGGCAGAGAGGGGACGGCCAGGGATTCCTGGAGGAAAGAAGAGCCCATGCCAAGGCCAGCAGGAGCCATCACCAGGCCAATCTGGGACCTGGAAGTTCAGGACAGCTGGGGAGGAGCGTGCGTGAGGAGGGTGCGTGTGCAGAGGCCACATCACAGAAAGCACTGCAAGCTAAGAGAAGGGGTCAGGCATTCCTCAGAGCAAAGGAACGCGGCAGAACAGCCTCAGACTGGGAGCCAGGACTACCAGGTCTGTGTTCCACAAAGGCCGTGCTGGCTGCCTTGATGAGGACGGTGTGGAGGGGCCCAAGCACGGAGGCAGGGAGATGGACAGGCCACTGCAGAATCTAGCAGGAGGGAAAGGCAGCTCAGGCCACACACAGGTCAGTAAGTCAAGAGATATTTGGAAGGCAAAACCGCCAGGATTTGCTCACTGGGTGTGGAGAATGAGAAGAGAACAAAGAAAACCATATGGTGTAAGGCACTGGGGAAGGGATGGTGGCGTGATTGACAGAGAGGGAACAGTAAGAGGGCGGGGCTGAGGGAGAGGACGGGAAAACCTGCAGTGGGCAGACCAGCTCCGCATTGCTGCGGGGGTCTAAGCAGTCAGATCCAGAGATGGGGTGTGAGAAATGGGCTGAAACAGCATCTTCAGATCATCTACATATAATTCAGGGGCAATTTAACTGGCCTTTAAGACCCACAGACGGACTTTAAAGATGAGATAGAACACATGCAAGACGATAATAATGTTTGCATGTCTGTTTGTCAGAATTCTGGGGGAATGGAGAACATGAAGCTTTTATCAGATTTTCAGAAAAGTTTATGAACTCACGATGGATGGTGACCCACTAACAGTGAGAGCTGGGAGGAGGGACCATCCGGGGCTAGCAACACCAGAATCCTTCGGAACTCCAACGCTTTCGGACACCAGAGCCTGGGATCAGGAAGGCCCAAGAGGGGACATGTTTGGAGAAGATGGATTGGTCATCTCCAACAGTGGGGGCAGCCTCGTGTGTACAACCCACCCAGGAGTCTGGCTGGAAAAGGTAGGAACAGAGACAGTCTCACCCTAGCCTCATCTCTGAAAATGAATCCATCTTTTAAGGTCCTGGTGAAATCTCTCTTGCCACCATCATGAAATTTTAAAAGGATCCCAGAATTCACCCCCCTCTACCGAATGGGGAGGGGATTGCCAGTGTTCCGCATCTCGGCTGAATTCGTCTAGAGTCTGGCCTCACACGTCATAGATCATAATACAATTTGCAGTACTCAGTGCATCCTGTGTCCCTAGTAGCACATACACTCCTGAAAGGTGGAGACAGTGCCTTCTCGGTCTGTTTCTGAATTCTTGGCAGCGACTTGTTCTCAGCAGGCACTCCCTCAAGGGCTGAAGGGTCTGACCTGAGAGGTGACAGATCTGGCCCTGCTAGAACAGCTGGTTAACCTCTATGACCTCGGACAAATCAATTAGTCTCCCAGAGGCTAATTTTCATTCCCTGTAAAAAGAGGAGGTTGGCCTCTCAGCTAGGGGAGAAGGAGATATGCGTGACTGGGAAAGGTATTTAATATAGCTGTTGTTTTTGGAATGCGAATCACAGAAAATAAAACTAGATTATAAAACACAGGACACTCAAACAATGCACGATAGAGAAATGGGTTGGAAAAGGTTGAGAAACATTGAACTTGATGATTTATAATTTTGGGCTTAAAATTCTACAACTCTTTGGTCACGCTCTTCGAGAGACTGTGCCAGGTACCACACTGCACAGTTTAGACACAGAACAAATGCAGCCTTTGTCCTCTGGAAATTAATATCCTATTACAAACATCAAAGAATGATAAATGAAGCCACAATTTTCTCTGTAAACAGATCATGTGTATACACCTTCTACTATGTATACTGTGGGTCATTACGAAAATCATAGAGAAAAACTATATTTAAAATAAAAATACACCAGGCATGCTTTTCCTGTTTTGACTACTTCACTGCTTAAATGAAGGGAAAGAAAAAAAGAACACTGTTCAACAGCATCAGTTTAATTCTGTGCACTTTTCTTTAGAGAGAAATCACATATCTGTATACCCTGTGAAGGCTTTGGTTTTATGTAACAGGAATAAATTAACTTCCCAAATATTCTGCATTCTTACTAGCTCAGTATTTCCTTTACCTTTTTTCCAATACTTCAAACACCGAAATCTAAAATTATCATGGAAGGCCTGTAAAATCCAATCCTCCTACATGACTTTGGGGTCAATTATAACTTTGCCCGAAGGTAAGGGGTTCAAATACTTCTCCCCTAACTGAATGAGGGCAGCATTCCTCGTCAAGGTCTTCGTAACACCACTGGAATTCAACCACTGGAGGTAGCATTTTACCAAGTGTTGCTGCTCCAAGAGTCAAAGACGAAAGCCTTTCTCTCCCGCTAAGTCAAGCAGTCATCCTTCCAACCAGAAGCATTTTCCTCTTGGCTTCTCTGACTGGCCGAGGCACTGATGGGAATGTGTGATGAGCTGGAGCTGAGAAAGCACACCAGGTACTTAATTCTTTACCCAGGTAGTCATTTCAGGGAGGAGTTCTGCTAGTCAGAAAGTGGCCTGACCGCATTTCCCAGCACAGCAGTAACTAAAAACTGCATTTCAGGAGAGAAAAACAGTCTACACGCTGGGTGGAATAGAATGAGTCCTAGTCCTGACTACCACGTCTCAGGACATAGATAACTCCCCCTTTTTAGAGAAAAGGTGAAAGAATGTGTGTGCAATGATTTTGACACAAATACCTTGTGATGTTAGTGGCGAGGCTTCTAGATCAGAGGAAGAAGTGAAAACAAGGAGGAAAAGGACAAGGGGGGCAGGGACCCCTGGGGAAAGGAGAGCTTTTTTACCTCTCTCCCACTTAAAAAAGTTAGCAGATAAAATTTTATAGCAACTGACTAACTGAGGTATTAAATACAATGATAAAAATGACAAGAAAAATGGACTGACTTCTCAATCTTCTCCTGATGCTACTGTCTGCATTTTTTAATTTCACAAAAGCAAAATTATATTTACCTACATATAATAGCTAAATTATTTCTAGGCAATAATGACAAATATTCAATTCAACCAAGCAACATGAAGTCAGTTAACTGACACTTTTTCCCTTTTTCAGACCAGAAGATGAAATGTAAAATGGAATTTTGACGTTTTCTTTTTCCATGTGTGACGTTCCTTAAGAAGAACAACATAGAAAACTTTTCCAAAAAAAATTTTTTTAACTACATGAGTCAAAACAAAGGAAAATAAATAAGAAAGGGAAAAGAAAAACAATGAACAGGATAGTTAAAGCAAAGTTTAGTATTTTTCTTCCTTTCAAAAAAAAAAAAAACCTAAGATTTTTACATTGAAGAGAAATGTTTGGACTCTCCGTATATTGTTTTTAATTCATGGAACAATGTACCCATTTGCTTTTTCCCTTTTAGGACATTGTGTTTTTTTTTTAATCACAGGGAATTACCTAGGCCAAGTTTGAATTCAAAGAAAAAAGCTGCGAGAAGAAAAAACACCACTGTAAGAAAAACTCGTGGTACATTTGGCATTCTTTCCAGTATATAAAAATAAAAGAAAACTCAGTTTAGAAACAGGATAAAAAACTCCTAAAACACATGGAAAGGAAGGAACAATTAAACAGTAGGAAAAAAATTAAGATCACTCACATTTCCCCTTCTAGCAGCTCTGTTTCTTTGCAACTTACATCTTCCCCGGGCAGTGTGCATATAGTTACTCTGCTAAAAACAACCACATGGAAAATTTCTGCTCCAGATAATGCTGCAGGACAGGGATTGGCAGCTAGAAGTTGTAATCAGACTGCTTCAAGGGCTAATGTAACCGAGATAACGACCAAGCATGCATTTCAGTGGAGAGCCTTAACTATTTTTTTTTGTAAAGCAGGCTGTGGGAGGGTCGAAAGCAATTAGGTTCTACTTTAGACACATTCAGCAATGAAAATTTTCCTCTTCAGTTAGGGAGCATTTTGTTGCTGTAAATAAAAGAATTGCTTAAAACAGAAAAGATTCTTTTTTTTTCCCCAGTTAAGGCATTCGTGTCTGACTTAAGGTGCTCACATAGACAAGCCTGGAATGGTCCAAACTTCTGGTTCCCAAAATGACTTTTCCCTGTAATTCCACAGGCCTGAGCTGCCATCTACAATTCATTAAGGTTCCCCCAGCCATTTAGTTGGCAATCGAAGAGGCTACTGATTTAATGACCGTGGAAATCCAAGGTACAATGGGCCACATCTCCCCAGGAGTGGTCTAAAGAAGAGAAGAATGCTGATTTTATTTGTGCCCTTGGGGTGGCCAAAGAGGGGGAGCCGGAAGAGACCAGGGACTTGGTAAGTTTCCTGTACTCAGTCGACAGACCAGCCGAGATAGAGTCACAGGAACCTCATGACTTCAATCCAAGTTCAAATGGCAAATTCAGATGGAGCTCTGACTTGGGGGAAATGAGCCACCAAGTTAATGCCAGGAATGTGAAATGAGAGAAACCCTTCCATCGACAGGCAGCAGGGGTTTAACGTGATCCAATGGTGTTATTCTCTTCCCTCCAACACGAGCTGGCACTCACACAGCTGGGCTAAGATGGCTTCCCAAGTCCAAAATAAGACGCTAGCCCAAGGCGGCGTGGGCCCTCCTGCTGGAACTCAGAAGCAATCGAATCAAAGGCTCTTTTATTCTCCCTCCCACCAGAACATGCTCCCTCTCTGTTGTAAACGAAATGCTTGCCAGAATGAATTATTTCGTTTAAAACAGACAGAAAGAAATTGTAAATAACACATGTCCCTTGGAATTTTAATAAGTTCAGGTGACCGGACAGGCTGGGTTGGTTGTTTGGTTTGTTTCTAGCCTGGGACAGAAAATTCACTCGTGGTCAGGATCTCCTCAAGGGGCATTAGGTCATGGCAGAAACGGGAACTTCTCAAATTGTAGGTTAACAGCTGAAGTCCAAACTCCACGCCTGAAATGGAGGTGTTCCATCCTTTTCGCCAGGATGTCTAAACTCAAAGTAAAGTCCTCCTTCTTCCTTAAAGACCAGGCCACCCTTACGATTTCACTACTTCCGTCAGCAGTACCTGGATTCTTCCAAGAATAGAGCCTGAAGTTCACCTGTGAAGCCTTCTCTGGCAGCCCCCATCGCCTTCCCCTCTCAGTCTGAACTCATAAGCAATTGTTGTCTGTATCATCCATCTGGCAATTAATCATGCATGGCCTTATAAACATAGCTCTTATAAAATTATTTAAAGGAACATGCAATTTATAGCCTGTCTTCACAAATAGATTAGAAACTCCTTACAGGTCGGGAGTGGGCCTTTCCCACCACTGTATTCCACACATGGTACATTTACAAAAGCTCCAGAAACACCTGTTTATTTATTCAGTCAACAGATACCTTGGTGAGCCTCCGCTCTGTAACAGACACAGCACCCAGCACAGGCACTGCGCAGCCCTGGGCTCTGTGAGCCTGCATCTCATTAAGGGATGGCTGGAGGGTCCCAAAGAATTCTGCCTAATCAGTTCTAATACATTCACTAGATTATTTAAGATGAACAAGAAATGAAGATTTATTTCCCCAAAGAAGGAGGCCTACGGAGAAACTTCTCATCCACCCTCCCTTTCAATGAAACATCTGAGAAGAGGAGTATTAGATGGCAGGAGAGTTTAGAATGTAGATGTCTTGCCCACCCTTCCACATTTTACAGATAAGGAAACTTTGGATCAGAAGGGTCCAAAGAGCATGGGGGAAGCGGCAAAGCCAAGGCGAATCCTGGGTCCTGACACTTGGTCCAGGGTTCCTTCCACCACAGCACAATTTCCCCGAAACCCTTCAAATACAAAGCAGTAACCCACCTGCTACAATGTCCCCGCTAGTGTGTGTCTCTGTAAGAAAACTAGGAGCGCTGGCACTTAGTCACCTCTTAAACTTCCTCAATCCGCAAATCAAGACCTTATCTACATGCTTTTCATGTCAACCACAAAATATGCAATTTTATTTAGACTTAAAAGTGCTCTGCCATTGTATTTCTTTCCTATTTTTAAAGCAGACTTATTATGGCAAAACACACTGAAATAACTGATTCAGCTGTCAAGCAGAATATCCAAGTATAATTCTTGCCATACTGCTGTATCTGTTTGAAGATGATCAATTCAAAAAAAAATTTTTTTAAACAGCAGAATTCCGAAACTACTTCCAAACTCATACACCTTCCTCACAGAAATTTGAATCCCAAGAGACAACAATCAGATTTAGGGATTCAGCCAGTTTTATGTGGAGAGTTTGGTACTTATCACTAAGCCCAGGTACAACAAAAGAATTAACTATCATTAACTTCCATAAAGACTTAATGTAATTGCTAGCTCCTAAGAGCAACAATGCTCCTGCCTTCCTGGAAAAGGTAAAGAGAAGACATTAGAAATTTGAATGGAATGTTCACTGCTAGGGTTGCAAGAAAAAATTTCCTTCAACAGCATAATTATGCTCCTTCAGCCACTGTAAGCAAAAGCTTCAGAATCTGTTGACTGCTACTGGTAATTGCCAAAAAAGGGCAGGAAGAGCTTCCAGACATCACAGTGCTCTTCGCTGTAGGGACATGATGGGGCAGGGACGTAATGCTTAGCACAGATCTTGGGCTGTCCTTGAACCAAGGAGATGCTGTTATTCTGCCTTCTCCACTCCTCTCTCTGCCAAGTAAGATGTCAGGTGCCCCCTCCCTGTCCAAGAGGCAGAGGCTATTTCTGTTTCTGAGCCCATTCCCAGAACCAGGGTTGGGTTCTGGAAGTCCAGACAAGAACCATCCTACTCCCTGACAGCTGAAGACCAGAGCCCAGGCTGGGTGCAGATTACAGATTACACACCCAAGAGTTGGCCGGCTGACAGCTAGCAGGCCACCTTGCTCTGGCCTCAGAAGCAGGTTCTCCTGCTGAGACTGCACACCTGCCCCATGCGGACAGCTGGGCCATGGAGGAGTCCAAACTTGCTGTCTGGGCTTGGGGCAGGCCATGGGGACGCTCTCCCTGAAGAGATATGGGAGCTGGCTTGAAGCAATCCTTTGTTCTCAGACTTACATTTTATCTCAGCTAAAATTTCAAGTCCTGATGAAAATTTCACCATTATTTCAAAGGGCTGCTTTTTCTTTAAATAGCTCTTTAAAAAAATCTGAGCGCCACTGTTGAGTGCATACTACCAAGAGTTGACTTGTTTTCTGTAACTCTAAAGATGCTGATCTGTACATGATTCTACTCAGGTCCTTAACAGAGTAAAAAAGCAGCTGTTTAATATAGAACACAGGATGAGAACAGCAACACAGTAGTAGCAAGACTGAAAGCATGAAAAATTTCACCTCCAGTTAAGTAGACTTGAAAAAATTCAGAGGACGGAACACAGACAAGAGGTTGTTACTCTTTTGCAAATAAATACAGGGGGGAAAAAAAAAGACAAAAAGACTAGAGAATCTACTCACTAGTCTTCCCCTCTCTTTCACGCCACTTTCACACTCTTTAGGAAATTCAAGAAAAGTGTCCATATCAGATGAACACACTAGTGTGCAAAAACAACGCCGCTGACTATGAAACAGTAAACATAAAATGGAATTGTAAGTGAGATGCATTGGGGCCATAACTTGCAATGCCTTTAAAGACAAAACTGAAACAATTTCTTGACACTCCTTATGGATCATCTTAACCAATGCTTGGACTACCCTATAAATATTGTAAACAGCGAGACAACTGTCCAAGTCTCCTGGGCCAAATGTTCCCCAGCAGAATCAAGGCACAAACTCCCTGAAGTCACATTTGACAATGATAGTCCCACACATCCGAGGTATCTTATCACAGCAAACCCCTTCATTCAAAGCTATTATCAAGCACCATTTGCCTACTGGGTGGCCAACGATGTTTCCTTTCATCTAGAAAATAAAGATTTTATGTGAAAACAAAACAAGCATAGGAGATGCCTCTGTTTTTGAGGGGCAAAGCGCGCTCTAACAAAAATTACCTAAATTGGATACCCAGCCAAACAGCAATCACCTGGGAACATCAAAATCTTTTGGGCAACCAACATGACAGGGTAAATAGAAGACGAGCCTCATTTTAACTTATAAGGCTCCAGTCACCCTCTTGGACTTCTCAGTTCTAATGGTCACCCTGCCCACGGTCTCCCTGGGTCATCTCCACCCACTTCACTACTGTGGAAAGAAAACTCCAGCACTCCGGCAGGCAAGGAAAACCCTGCCCCTCCTCAGCTGGTAAGCATATTCTTCCCTCTGTTGATGACAACTGAGGGACCCTGCTGTCTCTCTAAAGTCTTCCGATGGTTTCAGGCTGCATTCAGCTTGTTCCTCTAAACATCTCTGAAAACACCTCTAGTGTTCAGCTTGGGCACACAATCAGAAACCACTCCGCGTTGCTGGCTCCTTCTCCACAGGCTCAGCTTCTGTTCCTTCAAGCCTGCACCTCTGATCCACAGCCCGCCTCTTCCTGGCATGCATGCTGCTCAACCAACATCCACCGACTCACAAAAAGGCCCTTGACAGATGACCCAGCCTGAGCGCCACTTGAAATGAACTAGGGGAGTGTCATTACCCTTTTAAAGCCTGGTCAGTTGGGCAGATCTAGGTTCATATCTGGCCTCTGGCATGCTCTGGTTCTGCAAACTGTGTTGTCATCTGTTAAACAGATGATACCAACCTCATAAAACATTGTAATGCTCAAATGAAATCATAAATTTTTTAAAACTTAAATGCCCCCGTTTTTTGGTCACTGTTAAGACATAATCTTTTGGGCTGATTTTCTTCCTGGTTTGCATTACATTAAATTGCAAGCCTGAAAGGCATGGCTTTTTTCCTCATGGTGCCTAGTCCACTGCTCAGCATCTTTTGAGAGCCATAAACCAATCACATTAAAGGACACATTAAACCTCTATTATCACTACCTATTTCAGCTAATGTCATGCTCTTTAGTTCCCCCAAGAACCCAGTCATTTAAGTCTATGACTTTCCCAAACCATGCCTTCTCAAAACAAATACATCTCTCGGTCACCCTATCCCCTCTTCTCACACACATACCACCTCCTATTTAGAACTCAGCTGAAAAACACTGCCTCTCTCCAATTCCTGGAATAAAGTTAGCATATTTACCAGAACATTCAGGCAAACTGTGATGGTGGAGAGGAAGGATTTGGAAGGATTCAAAATCTCTGGAGAACTTTCTTAGGATTTGTGGCATCAAGTCCTTAAATGAGAATTACTTGTCTATAACAAATTCTGGCAGAAAGAAAACCAGAAACTCACTGGTGAGTTGTCGGTGAAGTTAAATATGGCACTTCACTCGATTCTATGCATGCAAACAGTGACTAATAGGATTAACTCGAGCTCTCTTACTGGGTGTAGATATCCTTTAACAAGAAACAGGTTCCATTGGAAAGTGTCGCCCCCCTGGTAGTCAACTTATATTTAAAAGGGCATGCGTTTTGCTTCCGAAACATACTTTACTAGAAAAATACTTGCTCCACATGCCAGGGCAAAAGTGTCATTTCTTTCCTTTGCAGGGGGCAGCGACAAAAGAACCAGTGGGGGAGAAGGGGATAAGCTCTCAGACCCGTGAAGAGGACACAGATGTCCATCAAAGTAAGGTTGGTTCTTTCAAGGAATTTTTTTCCGTAACAGCTAAAACGTTTTAACACATAATCAGCATCTTGTATCAATTACTCAAATACCATGAAGCAGCCCTGGTGGCCTGGGAAAGGACCGCAAGACACAGAAATCCTGCCTGGCCTCAGCTGTTCCCTCCTGCGGGGCTTGACAGCGCGTCCAAAGCGTCCAAGCATCAGCCACCAGGCTCCCCCCAGCGCGCTCCTCCTGCAGCAAACTGCCAAAGCTCTCAGGCCAAACTCCAATGTCCCTTGATTCCAAACCGCGAAAATGTGAACCCTGCTAGGCAAACGGTAGGGCGCGTAATATTTTTTTTTCTTTCCCTGTGCGCGGATCTGAGATGCTCGTCTCTAAAGCCAAATTCCCAGGTCCCCCGCCCGCTTCCCGCTAACAACTCCAGGGGAAGGCGGGAGGGAACGCGGACCGAACAGAGGGTTGGTGAGTTCAAAAACCTCCGCGGTTTTCCCAGTGCGGGAAATTTACTGGACCGCAGCCCTGAAGGATTCGATGCAGATATAATGAAAGGAGAATGCTCTCCCCCCACCTCACCCCTGCTAAAAAGAATACTAAAAACATGCAACGGGCGTTCAGCTGGCAATGCCGGGCCCTCCGATGGGCGGATGTCAGGAATCTGGAGGAAGAAAGGTGCCCGGCCAAGTGGAGGCCCGGGAGTGAGCTTGCAGCCCGGGTCCCAAGCCTGCCGGGGAAGGGGCCCAGGGGAAAGGGATGGGGACTAAGTGGAAGCAGCAGCCCGCGCGTGAGCTGCCCGGGGAGGGGAGCGGCGGCCGTGCTCTACTTACATAACGCTTCAACTTCTTCTCCGGGGGGGACTTGCGGAGCCATCCCGAGCAGACCACTTCGCCGCCGCTCATGGTGCTCGCCTCTCGGACTCCGGGCCGGGCGCGCTCCCGACACCGCCGACGCCGGACGGCCGCGCAACCGCGGGGAGCTAGCTCTGGGGCGGCGTCTCCCGGGCGGACGGGGCGGACGGGGCGGACGGGGAGCGCTGGCTCTCCGCGTCCGAGCTTCTCTCCCGGAGGCAGATCCACTGACGTGAGTAGAAGTGGGCTGAGCCGCCGAGGCCAACGCGCCGCCGAGGCCAACACCTCGGGGCAGGGGCCGCGGCCGGGCCTCCCTTCAGTGCGCCCGCCCAGCCGCCAGGCGCGCCGTCCCGCCGGCCGCCTCAGCAGCGCTCGGGCTCTTCGGGACTCTGCCCCGGCGCGGAGCCGGAGCCTCGGCCCCTTGCACTCCGCCCCCTTGGGACGGGACCTCCCAGAGCGCTCTCCCAGACAGACACGACACTGCACGCGCGCGCGCGCGCACACACACACACACACACACACACACACACTTACACACAAACACACACAATGCCCCGCGCGGCGCCCACTCCGGCTCGCCGGCTCTCGGTTTCCGTGCGCCCAGCGCGATCCTCTCCTTCCCGCTCCTCGGGGAGGGTGGGTCACTTCCCCGCGGCGCCGGGCAGCGGAGGGGAAAGGGGAAGCCGCGAGGGTCCCGTGGGCAGCGGGCGCAGGTCTGGTCCCGGGCCACGGAGAGAGCCGCCGGCTTGGCGTCGCTGGGCAGGGCGCAGGTCCCGCCGGAGGGTGGGTCCGCGCTCGCCGCCGCCGCTGCCGCCGCCGCCGCCAGAGAGAGAGGGCGGAGAGCGGCGGAGGAACGAGGCGCTCCGCTGCTCGGCTGCGGGGACCGAGCCCACTGTCCCGTCCCCTCACGCTCCTCCCGCGCCGCCTCCCCCACCCCGGGGCGCGCGGCAGGTTCGGAGCGGCCCGGCCCCCGGCCCCCGATCCCTCCCTCTCCCGGCCTCCTGGCTCCCTCTTCCTCCCTTGCCTCCTCCCCTTCCCACGTTCGGGCCGGCTCCGGTTTCTGCCCAGACTTTCTCTGAAACTCCGCCGGAGCACTTCCAGCCAAAACAACGAGGGCCGGGGAGGAGGAGACGCAGGGTGGGAGGGAGCGGGAGTAGGAGGGAGCAGGAGTCCCAGAGGCACCCTGGGATCTGTAGTTCGGGAAGCCGGAGCCGGGTCCTTGGCCGCCGGGCGGCGATTGCGCCCGGAGCCCCCAGAGGACTCCTCGCCGGGAAAGGCCAGGAGGCCTCGCGAGGGCGGCGTGGCCGCGGCTCGGGCTCCGGGAGGAGCGAGGAACGTTCATTCGCTCAGTCTAGGGTTTGCCATCTTGGCTTGGCCGAGTGTCAGTTCGGAGTTTGTACTGGTGCATGAGATCAGGAGTTTGGTGGGGTGGGGTAGTTCTCTACTTGACATCCTTCAAAGGCACAACTGCCGGGAGGGAGACCTCTGCGCCTTGGAGAGTCGGTGACCTCTGGATCCCTGTCCTCAAGACTGAAGGGCAGGGTCCAGGAGGACGAGGGCGCCAGGGGACGCGCCGAGGGACGCGCCGAGGCGACCATCCTGGAAGAGAGATCTGAGAGGAACCCTCCTCCGCTGGCCTGGGTTAGTCCCCGGAGCGGCCTTGTCGGAGGGGTGGGATCGCTTAGTGGGGCCAAAGGATTTAGTTGAATCTATCCCTGGGACATTTTGAACTCTCACATTCCCTCTATTTGTTGCCAGTTTCTTCGAGTTGACTTTGCTTTTTAAAATCTACCCTTAGGATGTTGGACCAGAAAAGGGAAAGTTGCTGGGTGTCCTAGTTTTATTTGCTTGCTGGTGTATGCTTTACAATTAGGATACCTGGTCCTGAGTTTAACCCGATTCTGTAATAGAAATATCTTTAACATTTTTTATGCGAAACGAAGCCCCCAAACAAATTTTAGAAGGTAATATAAAAAAACAGATAAAAATGGTAAAAATAGTAGGGGATAAGTGAACATTCTGGGGAAAGAATGGCCTCAGGCATTTTCTTGTTAATACGACGTTCATATTCAGGAGTTCCTTTGAGTCTGAAAATGTTGTACTTTGATAGTAGGAAATTAGGTGGTGACAAACAAAGGTCCTTGCACTCATGGGGGGTGACATTCCTGCGGTGGCCTAAAATAGTGAACAGGGGTCAGTACAAGTGCAGATTGTGATAAGTGTTGTGCACTGGAGGGAATAAACAGTAAACTGGAAGAAAAACCAAGCTGAGCTAGGTCAGATAGGATGAGAGAAGCCTTCCTTGAAGAGGCAGCTAAGCAGAGATTTGAAAGATGTGAAGAAAGAGGAGAATCAGACTTGTTTCGTGGAAGAATCAAATGGATAATCATGAGGAGGACTGAGAAAGAAAAAACAAGCAAAGGGGTTCATTGCTTTTCTTAAATTTTAAGGCTTTTTAGAATACAAGTGAGTGTAATTTTTATGGCAACTAATAAACCAAAACAATTTTTTAATGTGCACTCAGGTTTTACCACAAGCCCTGCAAATGAAAATAAATTATCGAATTTGTTTTCCACTTCTCCCACAGGCAGTGTGTCTGTAAACTGAGTCAAAATATTTATGAGTAACATTGGTAAGACTAGTCCACTCCTTCGTAGTTAACTAACTGTTGGCTAGAAAATTGACCACTTCCTCCACTCCTGTTAATAAAGACATTTTTAGTGAAAAATTGTAACATAGTTATCCCTCTGGCCTCCCCCTCCGTATCCCTGAGGAACTGGTTCCAGGACTCCCCACTCCCCATACCAGAATCTGTGGATGCCCAAATCCACATGTCTTATTTGCATATAACCTAAGCACATCCTCCCATCCACTTTAAATCATCTTTAGATGATTTACAGTGCCTAATACAATGTAAATGCTGTGTAAATAGTTGTAAACACAATGTAAATGCCATGTGCCAGCAAGTGACAAGTTCAAGTTTTGCTTTTTTGGAAACTTCTGGATTTTTTTCCAAATATTTCCCATCCAAGGTTGGTTGAATCCTCCGGTAAGGAACCCAAGGATATGGAGGGCTAGCTATATATCTTGTACTATTTTGGAATATTCCAAAAAATGTTTTCTTTATTTCAAATGAGGAATTCAGTGATCTCATTTCTATAAAAGAACTCATTAAGTCTTTTTCCCTATTTTCAACTATGTTGTTTGAAATTTGAAATTCTAGAGATAAGTAAGGATTGTGGAGCATTTGGAGGTAGATATGTCTCCATGTTTGAATGATAGAAAGGAAATTTGCCTTGTTTTTATAATGTATGCCATTTTTAGGTTGTCTGTTAAATTACATTTTATATCTTTATACATTAAAAGGCATGCTGGAAGACACTGTTATACATAAGTATCTTAAATTCCATTCATTCAGCAATTATTTATGGAATGTATAGTATGTACATGTTCTCCAGGATACAGTAGGGAGGATAACCAGACCTGTTTCTTCACTCTTTTGTCCTAGAGAAGAACATTTTACTAGTAATTAGTCCCGTAACTTCTACAATACAGTTGAAAAACTGCTGTGAACAAAAAACAAAGCATCTTCGCAGATGTGGAAGGCAAGCTTGTGGCTACAAGGTGGGGATGAGTGAAGAGGGATAGAGTGGGAATTCTGGATTTGCAGATATACACTACTGTATATAAAATAGATAAACAACAAGGTCCTACTGTATAGCACAGGGAACTATATTCAATACCTTGTAATGGCCTATAATGAAAAAGAATATGAAAAAAAAGGAATGTGTAACTGAATCACTATGCTGTCCACCAGAAACTAGCCCAACATTGTAAATCGACTATATTTCAATAAAAACAATTTTTTGAAAAACCCAAAGAGTCTTACTTGGGCATAAAATAGGAGGATCTACCCCCTGGGAGGAGAGTGGGTGGATGAGGAAAGATGCCTGCAGAACAGACTTTAAACTGAGATCTTCAGGTTGAGTAAAAATGGCCTGGCCAAGTAGCAAAGAAGAGTCCTCAGGCTGAAAGAAACTCCTGAGGACTTGAATCAAGGCAGCAGGGAGGCAAGTGAGAGGGACATTGGGTTGGGTGAGGTGACAGGGGCAGGAAGGGGACAGATTGTACAGATGCTTGGAGACCATCCTATAGTTTAGATTCTTCCTCAGAGCAAATGACTTTGTCATCTCCCATGACCTTCAAATCACCTCAGACAGTGGCCCCCCCCGTGGACTTTGTCATTCACCTCCCGCAGCCCACTTTAGCCACTGTCTTCCAGCTTGATGCTTCAAGGTGTTCCTGTATGATCTTCTTAATTCTTCCATGGCTTTCTAGCCTGTTAACCCCTCTGCTCTCTCATGGTCCTCAGCCCTCTCCATCTTCACTTCCCCCCTTATCCAGTTTGAACTTTATGGTCCACATTTTTAATAACATGCTTCCAACTCACAAAACCCCAACTCTGGGTGAACCCAGAGTTCTGTACCCAAACAGCCAAACACTATCGGAGCAAGTTACACCGCAGAATGACTGACATCACTATAAATTCACATTCAGTAACCTCAAATAGATCCCCAACCATTGGGGCAGATCTTGGTTTTCTGGAACCTGAAACGTAAACAGTCTCGAGTCATTTTTCAAGGAAAAGAATATACAATTACAAATACCAAATTAGGATGGATTTGTATTTAGAATGAGGAAATGAATAAGAGAGAAATTACTGGTGCCTAGGAGATACAGAGACCTTTCTTTTGAGATCTCTATGATGATTTACCAGAATCCTTACATGGATATGCTTCTGGAGGACTTGCCCTCCCGCTTGGGATACCCCACGGCTCCCAGCAGCTCCTTACTCGGGTGGGGGCTTGTGCAGTGAGCGGCCTTGGGCTGAAGCTCCGGTAACTTCATGGTTCTCTCTGTTACCTACCAATCCCACTTCCTTTGTCTGGACAGTTCACTAGCCTGCTCTCTAGAATATTCTTTTTTTTTTTTACTAACAGCTTTATTGAGATGAAGTCACATACCATAAAATTCACATTTTTAAAGTGTATAATTCAGTGGTTTTTAGTATATTCACAAAATTCTTCAACCTCACCACTACTTAATTTCGGACTATTTCATCACCCCAAAAAGAAATCCCATTCCTCCTCTCCCCGCATCCCTGACAACTATTAATCTTTCTGTTTCCATGGATTTGCCTCTTTTGGACAATTCATATAAATGGAATCATATGTGACCTTTTGTGATTAGTTTTTTTCACTTAGCATAATGTTGTCAAGGTTTATCCATGCTGTAGCATACCTCAGTACTTCATTCCTCTATATTGTTAAATGCTTTTCCATTATATGGACATATCACGTGTTGTTTTTCCACTTATCAGAGGATGGACATTTGGATGGTTTCTACTTTTTGGATATTATGAATAATGCTTGCAATAACTCTTAAACCATCTTCAGAGATCTCAAATGTCCCAATCTTCCACCTTCCCTATCAACCAAAGGTCTTACAGTTTTATCAGACAACCAAATGCTCAGATGGAAACTCCTTCAACCACTGGCCATCAAACATGCAAACCTACATACCATCTTCACTCCTGCTACTCCCTCCTTCCTGTGGCAAATCCAGGGCATTGCTTTCCTTTTATGAAAGGTCAGTCCTTCGATTTATGCTTTGGATTTCATCCCATTGCACCTTTTCAAGAACATCATCCTCTAAATGATCTCTTCTCTCTGTAACTAAATACTTTACTGTCAATGTCAGTTGTTTCTATTGCTGTATGTGTGTTGTGATAAAACTTTATTTAAAAAAAAAGAGAGGTGAGCCAGAGTTAGCCAAAGTGCCATAATTTGCCAAATTTTGCATTCTACCACCGTGATCTGATTGGGTGTACATTCACTTACATACATACACACAGCCCACTCTTTTTTAAGTGGACGTGAACCATTACCATGATGCCTTTTAAAATAGCTATTATGAGAGGAATCTTAGATGAAATTGCCAATAACACACAATTTCAGATTATTTAATTCTTCCCTTATGTTAGCACTATTCCTCTGAATAAACTACTGTGTAATTAAAATGAAAGTTAGTTGCATTATTTGTGACAAAAGCATGGTGGGCAGCGGATGACAGTTCTCTTCAGTTTTAACTGAAACCTGAGTTAAATTACCCATCACATTTTAAATATACTCACATGTCTTCTGTTAAAACAATGTAAAAAAAATTCCTCTACATCTTATATTTCTTTTTAGCTACTGTTTTTTTAACCAGCTTTTCTCTCCTCTCTCACAGCCAGACTTCTATTAAGTGTTGCTGTAGTTTCTCTCTCTAGTTCTTCGTCTTCCAACTCTCCTCATCCTGCTTCCTTCTGGCTACCATCCAAATTTCTCTCTTCTGTTTGCCAAGGTCACTGATGACCCCCACATCACTAGCATGTTCAGTCTTCATATTTCTCCATCACTCCTTCCTAAGACGCTCAGTACCCTGGATCTCTGAGACATCGCAGATTTGAACCTTCCTCTCTCCTTGCCGCACTTACATTTCTTTGCAGGCTCTTCCTTGCCCGTGGCATTCTGAAGTCTAGGCCACCTCGCTTCTCAACCTATACTCTCACGTGGGCTGGTGTTTGTGTCTTTATCTATACACAGACCCTTCACAAATTCCCACCCCCAGCCCAGTTCTCTTTTCTGAACAACCAACCTGTAAATGTAGCTACCTTCTTTATGTTCCATTGAGCAAAATCAGAATCATGACCTCCTCCTCAGTTCTCACCAACACTCCAGTTTCTGTTTTCTTTCTCTTGGTCATTCTTTCCATCTTCCCTTCTCTGCCATCACCAGCCCGCTACCACATGTAGATGAGCTTGCCTGTGGGAAATTTTTCCATTTCATCTATTTCTATGCTACCCCTCGTTTCCTAGCTACTTCATCTCCCACTTGGATTTTTGGTCATATGCTTGATGTAGCAACATCCTCTTTCTCCTGATCCATAGATTCTCTACTTTTCAGCCAAAGTAGTCGTTATAAAGCTCAAATATAATCACTTCAATTGCTGCCCATTGAGCATACGATAGAAAACAAAAATTTTTTAATATATTTTTATTGAAGTATAGTCAGTTTACAATGTTGTGTCAATTTCTAGTGTACAGCACAGTGCTTCAGTCATATAGGAACATACATATATTCATTTTCATATTCTTTTTCATCATGAGTTGTAAGATATTAATATAGTTCCCTGTGCTATAAAGTATAAACTTGTTGTTTATCTATTTTGTATATAGTCTAAACACAGCCTCCAGGCTGTGCATGGCCTCTCCCCTATGCAGCTACCTGGCCTCATCTGGACCACTCTCATGTGTCCTGTGCTCAGTCACTCAGGCCTTCTTCTGGTTCCTCATACATACTCTTCTTCCTTTCCTCTACGTGGCCTCTGTTCTCACTGTTCCCCTTGTGTGACTTTTATTTAGTTTTACTGGGGCTAGTTAATTCCTGCTCACTCTCAGATCTCAGGGCACTCATCTCTCCCTCAGGAAAATTTTCCTTATACATCCTTTGAATCATATTTCCCACTCTACCCTCTTACTGTCATATTATCCTCTACAGGAACATATGTCATAGGGGTGAGTATAGCTCAGTGGTAGAGCACATGCCTAGTGCCCACAAGGTCCTGTGTTCGATCCCCCGTGCCCCCATTAAGAAATAATAGTAATAAACTCTTTAAATATATATGTATATCTCATAGTTGTTGTTTTACATCCTTTTGTGTGATTATTTTAGACATTGACTAGTCTCTCACTAGATAATGGACTTCGTGGGGGGAAAGGATCATGTCTGTTTTGTTTATTCAGTTTATTTGTACCCCTAACACCTACCGGGGTACCTGGCATTATAATAAGTTCTTAACACTTATTTGTGGAGTGAGTGAGTGAGTGAAGGAAGAAAAGGGCTTTGATCATGTGGTGAGTGACCCGAATGTTTGCTTGCTGCTGAGATGGTGCAGGAGTCAATGTGTTTGGGTATTGTTATGGTCTGAATGTTTCTGTCCCCTCACAATTCATATGTTGAAATCCTAACCCCCCAAGGTATTAAGAGGTGGGGCTTTGGGGTGATGATCAGGTCATAAGGACGGAGCCCTCATGAGTGGGATGAGTGACTTTGTACAAGAGATGGAGAAAGTTCCCTTCCCCCAGGTCCACCATGTGAGGACGCAGCAAGAAGGTGCCAGCTGTGAACCAGAAACTGGGCCCTCTCCAGACACCGAATCTGCTGGCGCCGTGATATTGGGCTCCTCAGCCTCCAGAACTGTGAGAAATAAATTTCTGTTATTTATAAGTTACCCAGTTTAAGGTAATTTTTTTATGGCAGCCCACAAGGACTGTAAGACCAGTAGGGACTGTCTCCTGAATAACCAGACTCCCAGAAGTGACAAAGCGTGCTTTGTAATATTGCCCAAAGGTGGGATTGTTT
Source organism: Vicugna pacos (assembly GCF_048564905.1). NCBI lineage: Eukaryota > Metazoa > Chordata > Mammalia > Artiodactyla > Camelidae > Vicugna > Vicugna pacos. Next base: position 19,698,314 of record NC_132988.1, read on the forward strand.
TCTTTTTAAATTTTTCTGTTTATCATATGTGTATTTAATTATTTCTCTATAACAAAACGTATTCCTTTAGTAATAGGAAATTTTAATGTTACGTTTTAAAAAACAAAAGCAATGTAATATTTTAAAATTAATAAATAGCTTAAACGTAAACTTTAAATATTGAAATTTTCACACCTCTAAATGTTTCTAAGGAAGTTGTGTTTAAATAACCTTGGAATGAAAATATTCTTGGAGTAAGATTTATATAGATGTAGTGAGAAGATGGTCTTTTGACAAAAGAATAAAATATTGTTTGTTTTTAGAATATTTCAGTTATAATTATTAGGGGTTATGATAACTTTAAACAGATTATGATAACACTCCCTGAGTTGCATAATTTTGTTTCTAACCTATTATATCAAAACTTAGGTTACTTACTGGGTAAAAGAGTTTTTGTGTTGTAAAATATAAACTAAAATCCTTAATGATTTTGATATAAAAACTTTACATATAATAGTATTAGAGTTATTTAATATAATAATTACATTTACACACTTGGGTGAGTTCAGACTGTGTTTTGGATGAGCAACAATAGTCTACTAAGTTAACACATATATACTTCAATTAAGGAAAAGTGAAGTTTTTTTTTAAACTGAACATTATAAAATGACTGCTTTATCAGACTAAGGTTAAAACTGTATGTATGTACAGAGAGCCAAGAAATAGACCCACACATGTTTGGTCATTAAATTGTGACAAAGTTGACACTGCAGTACAGCGGGAAAATGAGAGACTTTTCAGTAAGTGGTGCTGGGTCAATTGGACATTCATATTAAAAAAAAAAAAGAATTTTGGTTCCTATGTCACAACATACACAAAAATCAATGCCAAATGGATTGTAGGCTTTCAAATTAAATTTGAAAAACGAACACTTCTAAACAAAAACATAGAAAACTATCTTAACTTTGGGAAGGTAAACAGACACAGAAAGCACTAGCCCTAAAATTTTAAGAGATATATTAGACAGCATTAAAACTGACAACATCTCCTCATCAAAAATCATATTTAAAAGAATACAAAAACAAGTCATAGAGTGGAAGAAGATATGTTAATTTCTGTATTTGTCAAAGGGCTTGCAGTCGGAATATATGAATACTCCTAGAATCAGCTTTCAAACTAGATAGAGTAAAAGAGAATAGAGTTACCTACCAAACTGAATAACTTCTTTTAAAAAAGGACAAAGTATTTGAAACAACAATTTTCAAGACATTGGACAACAAGACTGAAAGACAGTGAAACCTGGAGGCAGGAAATAAACCAAGTGAGCGCTGCAAATGGCTTGTTGCCTGCAGAGACTCTCTGGGGCACAGCGCAGGAGTCTGCAGTTCTCTCTGAGTTGAGAAGATGGATCTGGGAATTCGGAGAGGCTAATACACTAAGAGGTCGCAGGACACAATACCAAATAGGAAAGAACTGCACAGAGGTGGAGCACTGGAGATCCTCACTCCGATGGTCCCCTCAAGTCTTCAGCCAAATACCGATCGGCAGATGCAGGTGAAGAAACTACCTGATGCTAAGGAAAGAGCCACTGGAAAGGACTACAGGGGAAATCACATAGGGTGGAAATAGTTCCTGTTCTCCCACCCGGGGTGAAAACCGTCATAATTCACAAAGCACTGGAGAGTACTCTGAAGGATTTTGTCTCAGTAGTGGGGCAAAATTAGCTCTGGACTAAATGCTGCTGTGAATCTACCTAAGAAAATGTAATAGCTAGATCCCATAGGATCAAACTGTTCCCAAGAAACTTAACTATGTCCTAAATCAGAGCTCAATATGTTTATACGAAAACAAAAACATTTAACACTCGACTCATTTTCTACACCTACCCAGTTTTCTCAATTTCCAACTTGTACCAGTATTTAGTACTCTTTTTTAAATGTCTTTTTATAGATTTTCCAACAGGGCCAAAATTTCTATACATTGAAATTTTGACTCATGTTGCCAGAATGGTCTTCAGAATTCCCTGACACTTGTTTTGAGTTCGTACTCCTAAAAGGATGCAAGTTGATAAACTTACGCTGAGAGTGATTAAGGGCAGTTTGACTTCCTCAGAGGTATTTTTTAATTGACGTATGGTTGACACAAACACTCTTTTAATCTGCTAAAAATGTTAACTGATTGCTCTCTTAACTCTAAAGATTATATAGCTTTAGTATAAATATATATCATATATTTTTGTAAAATTTTGACAAAACCTAATTAGCATGCCTTAAGTCCATGCTTCTTCCAATGTTTATAAAATCTGATTTAATAATCAAAAGCTCTTGACTTGGTATTGATCAGAGATTACAAAGAAGCTGGTAAATATGACCCCAGATGAGGAGAAAAATCAACTGAAGCCAAACCAGAAGTGATATGGTAAAATTAGTTGACAAAATAGAACAGTTGTTACAGCTATATCCCATATGTACAGTGAGCTAGAGGAATGATTTAACATGTTAAGTAGAGACATGGAAGATATTATAAAGACCGAAATCAAACTTCTAGAGATGAAAAATACAATGACTGAAATGAAAAATGTACTGCATACAATTAATAGCAATTTAGACATTGCAGAAAAAAGTTTAGTGAATTTGAACATGTAGCAATATGAAACAGAGAGAAAAAAAAGATTGAAAAAAATGAACAGAGAGCATCAGTGAAAATGGGACCAGTTCTAATGGGCTATATACATGTAATTGGAATCTCCAAGGTGGAGGGCACAGAGAAATAATTGAAAAGATAATGGGGAAAAAATTATCCAAATTTGTTGCAACTGTAAATCCACAGAGTCAAGACAGTATCACTGAGAAAAATTAAAGAATACCTAAGTAAGATATACTGAGTTCATGAATCAAAAGACAATATTATTAAGTTGTCAGTTTTCCCCCGAAATGATCTGTAAACACAATCCCAATAAATACCCTAGCAAGCTTTTTTTTTCTGTTTTGGCAAAATTGATGAGCTGATTCTAAAATTCATATGGAAATACAAAGTACCTGGAATAGCTAAAACAACTTTGGAAAAGAACTAAGTTAGAGAACTTACATCATCTGACTTCAAGACATATAAACCCACTGTAATAAAGACAGTGGAGTATTGGCATCAAGACTAATAAATGGATTAAGGAACAGAATGGAGAGTCCAGAAATAGACTCACACATATATGGTCAATTGATTTTTGACAGAGGTGCACAGGCAATTCAAAGAAGAAAGGATAGTCTTTTCAATAATTGATGCTGAAGCAATTGGATATTAAAATGCAAAAACAACAACAACAAATTCAATCCATACCTTGCAGCACAATAGATTATAGTTGTAAAAGTAAAACCTGCTAAAAAGAAAACTTCTGGGAGAAAGCATAGGAGAAAATCTGCATGACTGAGTTATGCAAATATATCTTAGATGTGATGCCTAAAGCATGATCCATGAAAGAAAAAAATTATAAATTGGACTTTTATCAAAATTAAGAATCTCCACTCTTTGAAAGACACCACTGAGAGAATGAAAAGACATGCCACAAACTGGAGGAGAAAATATTCACAAATCACATATTTGATAAAAGACTTGTATCAAGAGTAAATAAAGCACTATCAAACTTAAGAAGAAAACAAACAACCTAATCAAAACATGGGCAAAGGATTTGTATAGACACTTAACCAAAAAAGACATAAAGGTGGGAAATAAATCATATCAAAATATGTGCACAAAATCATTAGTTGTTAAGGAAATGCAAATTAAAATCACAATGAGATCCCACTATACACCTCTCAGGATGCCTAAAATTGAAAAGATTGATTATGTCAAGGGTTAGAAGACTGAGCAACTAAAGCTCTCAAACACTGCTGTGAAAATGTAAAATCAAAGGCATTTTGGCAGTTTCTTATAAAGTTAAACATACATATAATATATGACCCAGACATTCCATTCCTAAATATCTACCCAAGATAAATGAAAGCATATGTTCACTCAAAGAGTTGTGCACAAATGTTCTTGGTCCCTTTATTTTAAATAACACCAAACTAGTAACAACTCAGATGCCCATCAACAGGTTAACAGATAAAGAAAGTGTAGTATATCCATACAATGGGTTACTACTCAGCACTAAAGAGGAATGAACTGGTGATACATGTAATGACATGGATGAATCTCAAAATAATTATTCTGAGTGAAAGAAGCCAGAGAAAAACGAAAATATACCATGTCATTCCATTTATATAAAATGCTAGAAATATAAACAAATTGATAATGACAGAAGGTGGATCCATGGTTAGCGGGGGCTGGGAGGGATTAATTTTGGTGATGGTTGCATGGTTTGTACATATACAGTTTATCAAAGTGTGCACTTTAAATACGTAACACTTTATTGCATGTGAATTATACCTCAACAAAGTTGCTTTAAAAATAAAACAAAACAAGATAACCAACCCAATAGGAAAAACAGCCAAAGATGTTAAACTTAGGCAAAGCTAATCTATAGAAGTCAGGAGAACATATGTGGGCATGGGGGTGAATGTGGGTGGTTGGGCGGTAATGTTGATTTCTTGGTCTGGGTGCTGGTTATAAGGGTGTGTTTACTTTTGGAAATTCATCCAGCTGAACGCATGATTTGTGCACATGTCTGTCTTTATGTTATACTTCAATTTTTAAAACAGCTTATTTATTAGAAAAAAGCAATCATATATACATCTGTGATCATGGTGCAGAATTTCTGTGACATGTTGTAGCTCTGTTTCAAGGGAAAGTCTCTGCCACTCTTATTCTAGGAGATGAATCCTCTTACTGTGCTTTTCCAGGTGGTAGAAAATTTTCCTCAGAAGTTTCTCAGAAAGCTGTTTATTATTTTTATAAGTGAGAAATGTGCCTATTTTAGCTTCAAAGAAATCAGCAGCTTCTTCCAGACAGGAAATTGCTGGGGAAATGAAATTAGATTGTTCAGAATGTTAATGCAGTTAGATTCCAGTGGGGTGGAGCCTTGGCACGCTAGCCAATTTGGCTGTTCAGCTCATGTGCTTCTTCTCTGCAAACTGCCTCCCTTCCCAAGCCCACCAGGGTGGATTCTTTGGTCATGGTTGCACTCTGATGCTCTTGCCTCCGGTGACAGCTGATGGTACCACTTGACATAATGGAAAACAAGTGATCAGCTGTGCCAAGCCAATCAGATTCACTCTTGAAGAATTTGGATTCGAGACAGAGACTTTAATGAATTAGTGATGGGCGCTAGAGCTGGGAGGTCTTGTAGCGCTCCAGTAAAGGGAAATGAGATGTCTGCTGAGGGAAAGTGAGATTAAATCTCATGAAGTACCAGAAAGGCAGAGACAATCCTGGTTTCAGCTTCTCAAGGGGCCACCCTGGAGTTCTTGTCCTTGCGATCCGTGAGATTCCATGCGTTAAATTAAAACCTTCCTTTTTATTTAATGTAACCTGAGTGGTTTCTCTTCCTTGCATCAAAGTGATTCCTGTCTAAGATACTTGGCAAGTCATCTCAGTAAGTAAAACCTGGGTTCTAGTGGCAGAAGGGAAGAGTCCTACCATGTAGAGTCTTAGATTTGTAGTGAAACTTCAGAGTTGTCCACGCTTCTCCCCCATATCAGGAATTCCTTCTAGAAGAGAGCCACTCTAGCTCTGCTTGACCACTTCACCTTGTTTCCCTCCTTCCCTCCTTCCTTCCCTCCCTTCCTCCAACAAATGTCTAATGAGTGTCCACTATTAGGCAGGCACTGTTCTGGGTGCTTATGATTAAGCAAATCATTGCAGAAAACAATAGAAGAACATTATGCTGTACACCAGAAATTGATAAAGCATTGTAAACTGACTATACTTCAATAAAAAAATAGAAGAGACAAAATCCTCTGTCTTCATGGAGCTTATATTCAAGTGAGGAGAAACATTTTAGAAGGCAATAGTCCTATGAGAAAAAGAAAGTGAGTAGGTCTATTGTGTTTGTATGTTTGCATGTGTGTGTGTATGTATATATATATACATACACACACCACATCTTCAGTGTCTTATAATAACCTATAATGGAAGAGAACCTGAAAAAGAATATATACATCTGAATCACTATGCTGTACACCTGAAACTAACACAAAATTTTAAATCAACCATACTTCAATTAAAAATAGATTAATTAATTTTTTTTAAAAGAAAGTGAGTAGGGTAAGGGCCATGGAGAGTAACAGTGGTGATGGGATATGCAATTTAAAACAGAGTGGGTGGACCTGGAGATCTTCATACTGACTGAAGTAAGCCAGAAAAATACCATATGATATCACCTGTATGTGGAATCTAAAAAAAAAGGAAAAAAAAAACACAAATAAACTTACTTACAAAACTCACAGACACAGAAAACAAACTTATGGTTCCTGGGGGAAAGAGGATGGGGAGGGATAAATTGGGAGTACGGGATTTAAAAACACTAACTACTGTATATAAAATAGATAAAGAACATGGCCCTACATTATAGCCATTATAGCACTGGGAACCATATTCAATACCTTGTAATGGCCTACAATGAAAAAGAATATGGAAAGGAATATAAGTGTATCAACTGAGTCACTGTGCTGTACACCAGAAATTAACATAACATTGTACATTGACTATACTTCAATAAAAATTTTTAATTTAATTTAAAAGAAATAAAAACCAGAATGGGCCTCACTGAGAACATACCGTTTGCAGAGACTTAAGGGGGTGATGAAATTTAAGGAATGGAGGAATCAGAATGAGCTGGAGGAGCAGTTGTAGGAGATGAGGTGGGGGCACCACAGGGGCCAGGTCATATGGAGCCTTACAGGCAAATGCTGGGATTTGGGCTCTTGCTCGGAGTGGCCTGGGGAGCCATTGCTGGGTTCTGATCAGAGAGACATACTCTGACTTATGTTTTAACGCAACGGGTTTCTGTTTTGAGAAGAGATATAGGAAGGCAAGATAGATTCAAGGACATTGTGATTACTCCTAAGGCAGCCAGTGCCATTTAGTCAAAATCTGTATTCTTATCAATTTTATCCACTATTCTAAACTCTGAAGCATTTTACATTTTAATTACTTTCCTTTTTAAAAAATTTTTTATCTGATTATAAAACTGACTATATATGTTCCTGGTAGGATAATTGGGAAATACACATAAAAGAATCACCCATTACACTACCTCCAAAGGGAACCACATTTTCATTTTTATATAGTATTCTAATCTTTTTACTGTGCATATGTTTACATATTTTTAATCCTTTTTCCCAACAATTCTTCAGCTATTTGGAGGAAGATAGTCATATTTTCTCCCTTAAGTATTTCATCTCTAGGCCAGGGTAACTTATTTTGTAATTCATGGATATATTCCAAGATTCTAGGAATCTCTTGAAAGCATAAACAAAAATCATGTGTGTTTCTGTATAGAGGAAAATATGTTTCTCCAAGTTTTCAAAGGGGATTACTCATAAGAAAGTCAAAGGAAATTAAGAAAGTGATACAAAACTTTTGGGGTATTAGCCTGCCACAGAATGGTCTCATTTATGATCCCATCCCATTCCATAGGGGTGCGTTTCTAGCAGCCATGTTTGTCTAATGTCCTCCATCCATTTGGCTGCACTTGATAGGGGTGGGGTAGACATTTGACCCATGCCAAGCCAAGTTTTGTTGGGAACTTGGAGCTGAGATCAAGAGAAAGCCAGTTTCTGGCAAGTGGATGAGGGACTGGAGAAAGCTGTCTTGTACAGACAAAGAAGACGCCCCAGAGGGGAGGAGCAGAGAGCCGATACTGCCAGCCTTCCCAGTGACATTCCATTTCCTGGCTCTAGCCCTTCCTAAAGCTCAGCTGTATTCCTAGCCTTAGATTCTATGAGGCACTCCTGTTTCCAGGGGTGATATTCAAAATATTTAAAGCCAGTACTCTATGGGAACCAATGAATCAGAGCAGATGCGAGAGATAAACAACTCTTTCAGCCATACCTATGCATCTCATCGGAATGGCAGCCTTGTCTATATCATTACAGTTCCTGACCCCCTCTTGCCTAAGCTAGCCGAGCTTTCTGTTGAACCAGAGGAATTTTAATTGATATAGAGCCACTCAAGATAAACAGTTGGCCCAACAATTCCCTGTGCAGTGGAAAGCCCCGATCTCGCCATCCTGGTCTGCTTCCCCAGAAACTGTCTGTGGTTGTTAATAACCCCCTTGTAGAATGGAGGTCACAACGGAGTAGTCAGCTGTTGCCTGACCAGTTGAAGGTGAGTCTGTGGAGATTATTGCCTTGCGTGATTTGGACACAATCCTATTAATGCAGCCCACAAGAGGATTAGCTTTTAGAGCAGCTAAGTCACATCACACTGAGCTTATGATCAACAAAATCACCCCGGTCTTTTCACCTAAAATAGTCCAGCCGTTTTTTCCATCATCTATATTTATGAAATGGTATTTGGAACTCAAATGCATGGCTGTTTAAAATCTCATTTTGTTCCTCTTGAACCAGGCTCCCAAGCTCTCAGAGCTTTTAAAAGTATCCATCACATTCGCCATCTCTCCTGGCTTCGTGACATCTACAGATTTGAAAACTTTGCTATATTGTACCTTAGCATGATTAGACTTGTCTGAAATCCAGTCTGGGGGGATACTCAGTCAGTGACTGGAGTCTCAGTTGAGTATCAGATGTTCACCAATATCTAGAAGGCAGGACTATAGTCAGAGAGCTGACCCGGTAACAGATATTCTTGTGAGAGGCACTGAGATAAGTTGTAGGGGGTTTCAGAAATCTGTAGCCAGGGACAAAGCTGAATCACAAACCAAATGGAATAATTGGTACTCGGGACAATTGCAGATACAAATTTCAGTGAGACAAGAGGGCAGGTTGGAAAACCCAGTTATCCTGATAGAGGACTCAGCCTAGAACTGCTCTTGTCTACAAGAGTGAATGACCTTTGCTACTTCACTGGCATCACTGACTTGATCACCAGGGAGCCACCCTCTCCTTTACCTCCGCCTTCCTCCAAGTTGCTTGATGAAAATGCTGATCCAGGCAGCACCATAGACAAAGCCACTGAAGACCTGGGTACTGCGAAACTGATAAATCTACTAAGAGCCTGCACTGCTGGTGGGAATGTAGTTTGGTGCAGCCATTATGGAAAACAGTATGGAGAGCCCTCAAAAAACTAAAAATAGACTTACCATATGATCCAGCAGTCCTACTCCTGGGCATATATCCAGAGGGAACCTTAATTCAAAAAGCTGCACCCTAATATTCATAGTGGCACTGTTTACAATAGCCAAGGTGTGGAAACAATCTAAATGTCCATCGACAGATGACTAGATAAAGAAGTCGTGGTATATTTACACAGTGGAATACTACTCAGCCATAAAAATTAATAAAATAATGCCATTTGCAGCAACATGGATGGACCTGGAGATCATCATTCTAAGTGAAGTAAGCCAGAAAGAGAAAGAAAAAATACCGTATAATATCACTTATATGTGGAATCTAAAAAAAAAAAAAAGACAGACAAACTTATTTACAAACAGAGACTCACAGACGTAGAAAAGAAACTTATGGTTACTGGGAGGGAAGGAGCGGGAAGGGATAAATTAGGAGTTTGAGATTTGCAGATACTAATTAATACATAAAAAATAGGTAAATAAGTTTATACTGTATAGCACAGGGAACTATATTCAATATCTTGTAGTAACTTATGGTGAAAGAGAATATGAAAACGAATATATATATGTTCCTATATGACTGAAATATTGTGCTGTACACCAGAAATTGACACAGCATTGTAAATTGACTATATTTCAATAAAAATATGTATTTTAAAAAGTCTACAAAGAGCCAAGTTCAGGAAGCATGAGAGTAAAGGAGATGCCAAATCTACATAGCAACTAGAAGCCCAGGTGCAAGCACAGGAGACTCCAATTGTGTTTTGCTGGGATGGGGATACTTACACGGTCAGTGCTTTTGCCTCTGACTTCCAAACCCCCCTGGTTTAAAAAGTATGGTTTCCAGAAACCAATGTCTACCTATGTTCATTGTAAAAAATTCTTTTGCACAAATTATAACTAATGATTTAGCCATAGATTTCATTATATGTTCTCTTTTCTTTTCTTTCTTTTTATGAGAATGTGACATCCAGAGATTTCCTCAATGAAAAACAATGACATATTTATCTGGAAATGGTTACATCCCTGAATTCCTGGATAAGGGCTTAATGATCTTCAGATTGTTAGTTGCATGACAAAAAGTTGACACTGGCAATGAGCAAAGGCCAAAACAAAAACCATGGTTATTATCTTATTGTAATTGTAAGCCATGTTGAGTCAATAAAAATGAAGTTGAGATGTTTAAAATCTGGACACTAGTCATGATTTCCAATAATGGCACTGCCTTCTAGTCAATGTTTTATTCTCTTATTTCATACCTTAAGAATTTTCATGCAATTATTTCACAAATAATTGTAGTGGAGTATGAAACTTACAACCTGCTCATACTTTCTCAGGATTTCCTTTAAACATTTTCACTAAGGTCATTTAAATGTAAGCACTAATGTATCTCCAACAAAGATCCTTCTTTATTTTTTCTCTTTTCTTTTATCCCTGCACTTAGATATGTAAATAAAAGGTTTCAGTCAATTGATAGAAACTTATACATTGCCAACAGGATAGAAAGACAGAGAACATTTGATGAAGACACTTAATCCCTTCCTCTAGTGCCTGTAAGAGAAGTAGGAGTTCTGAGGTCTACCTGAGATGATCATCGCTGCAAAGAGCTCCATGGCCTCAGTGGTCCGTAACGAGGACACAACTGTGATGAGGTGGCCCCAGATCCCTCTTCACCAGCCCCTGCTCATAGAGCAAGCCGTGGGACTTCTCAGTGCTGATATCCCTTTATCTCTGCAGTAGGATAATGTAGATTTTTTCCCCAAGTTCCTCTCTTCCATGTGCAGTAACCTGGACTTCTGAGTATCGTTGGTGGGCTTAGAGGAATGTATCTCTTTGAAACTCCAGCTTAAGAATAGGAATTTCCTGGGAGGGCCTTCAGGATGGTGGAATAGAAGGATGTGGAGCTCACCTTTTCCCGCAGATACATCAAAAATACACCTACCAGTGGGACAGTTCTCACAGAATACATACTGAAATTCAGTGGATCTTGTACAAGTGGAACTACAAGGAAAATCATCATGAAACTGGATAAACAACAAGGTCCTACTGTATATAGCACAGGGAACTATATTCAATACCTTGTAATTGCCTATAATGGGAAATAATATGAAAAGGAATATCCATATATGTATAACTGAATCACTATGCTGTGTATCAGAAATTAACAGAACATTATAAATCGACTGTACTTCAATTTAAAAAAATAGGGGGAAAAAAAGAACAGGAATTTTCTTCTAGGGAACACGATTTATTCACTTACTCATTTACCTTTCTTGTAAGAGACACCAGTGAGTGAAGAGATACTAAAAAGAAATTTTATGAAGTTTTATGATAGCTCTGCCATCAAGAAGCTTATGATCTAGTACGGTGAATCTCCAAGTCATCTAAACTTTAGAAGGTATAGCTAGTGCCAAGGTATTGGGAAAGGGTCCATCTGGTCCTTGAATGGTTTGTCCATGTGACATCCTCCAGTCTAGTTGCTTTTGCATAGAGATTGCCACTAAGATGTCCTTCATTTCTAAAAGTTCTGCCTGGTCCCTTTAGGTCCTGTAAATCTCTTTTATACTCTCCTGCTATCCCTGGAAGGCTGAGGAATTATTCGATTTCCTTCTTGCCAAGCTGAGGTTAAGAATATTTGTGATGTTTGGGTCTTGATCTGCTCAGACACCGTGCAGAGAGCTCCTCTGGGGTCTTAAGTCTCCCTGGAGCTCTGTCCAGTAAGCATCCTGCAGGTGCCTGTTGCTTTCAGGCTGCACAGCTCTCAGAGGTCTCACCCCATCACGCCCCCCGCAAGGCTTCTGCTCTAAAACAGGTGGAGAAACACCTTGGGATCCACTGCTGTCTCTTGGCTTAGCACCTTGCCTTCCTTACTCCTCTCCCCTAAGCTCGGGGGAATCTTTTGTTAGTTTCTTCCTCTCTCGGACCTCATTTTTAAAATCACTCTGGAAATTTCACTGATGGGACATAAGACACAGAAATTTCTTTTTTTCCTGCTTCCTTCCCTGTGACCAGAGCTCAGGTCTAACTATGTGCTTAGATGATGCACGGAAAGGAAGTAAGTAGGAAAACCCAGGAGAAAATAGTGGTGAATGCTTGAAAAATGCAACTGTAAAACAAGAAGGCCATGAACACCACGCGCAAAATTACCAGTACAGGCTCTTAGGGCTCTGAGAAGTGTTCAGGGAAGGGAGAAATTCGTGTTAACTGTAGAGGCAGAGTGGGCTCCATGGAGGAGGCTGAATCTAAGCTGGGCTTTGATGGGTGGTTAGGTTTTGGGCAGATAAGAGGCCAGAATCTCATGTCCCAGATGGAGAGGATAATTATCCTCACAGCCCAGATGCAGGAAGGTGAGAATAGGTTCCATTGGTAAAGAAGGCTGGAAAGATTCTGAAGAGCCTTGAATCCCAGGTAAGGAGGACAGTTTTAAAATGTGGAACAGTCTATCCCTGGATAGACTGGGATTTTAAAATTGTAGAATAGATAAACAAGATTACACTGTATAGCACAGGGAAATATACACAAAATGTTATGATAACTCACAGAGAAAAAAATGTGACAATGAGTGTGTATATGTCCATGAATGACTGAAAAATTGTGCTGAACCCTGGAATTTGACACAACATTGTAAAATGATTATAAATCAATAAAAAATGTTAAAAAATGTGGAACAGTATTTTCTAAAATGGAAAATAAATAAGTAGATAGATAGATAGATAGATAGATAGATAGATAGATAGATAGGGACTTCAATCAATCAATCAGTAATGTCAATAAATAAAGACTTCTGCCATCAAATTCAACAATTCACGCATTCTTATAAATGTTTCTCAGGTGCCTGAGATAGGCTGGGCTTTTTGTTGGAAGCGAGGACCACAGCAGTAAAGAGGGGTTGGTTCTTGTTCCAGAGAGGGAGGCAGTCATTAAACAAAACATTTCCAGTGGTAAGCACTACGACAAGAGAAGTAGTCAAGGAAGGAAGAAGTATAGCCAGGAAACATAACCTAGTCTGGTTTGGGGAACAGCCTCGTTGAGAGAATGGAATTTTCAGTTGAGATTTGGAGGATGAGGTGGGGCGCACCAGATGAAGAGGTGGAAAAGTGTCCCAAGTAGGGGGGGGTGGTACATGCAAAGGTGAGGAGGAGAGATGGGGTGGAACATTTGAAGAACTGCAGAGGTTTCCATATGGCTGGAGTGTTGGGGCCAGAGGTCTCCCTAAGGGTCTAGACCAACTGAGGAATTTTAGACCTTCTCTGATCCTCAGTTGATTCTCCTGTACCCTGAGTTAAGCACATCTGCATCACCATGGTTAGGACAGAATGATATGGAGTATTAAGCTTCTTTATAATAGACACTATATGCATGTAGCTTCCTTTCCCTGCTTCTCTCTCCAGGAGGAGAGTGACTTGTTCAAAGCCCCACACTGAGGGAGCAATAGAGCCAGACCTCAGACCCAGGTTTCCGTGTCCAGGGTTATTTTTACATTATCTGTCTTTCAGGGATTGAAAAAGCACTGTTCTATAATGGGCAGTGATCCTGAGACTCATTCAAGTCTCTAGTCTCTAAAACGATGAGGGCCTTCATTTCACCTGAGAGCTTGTCCTCTTCTGTCTCCAGAAATTGCCTTGGTTGTTAGACCAAGGTGATCCTGGCCAGTCTCCTGGATTCAGCACTCTCTTGGCCTCTCTGAGAGACCCTTCTTTCTCTATGGACCTCAGAGCCCCAGGTCCTTTCCAACTCTAAGCCTGTGTGAAGATTAAATTGGAGAAGAACAGGGGTTCTTGTTCCAGAGACCAGAGCTGCTTATTGAAATCCATTCTCTTCTATATCCTCAAAGAGAATTCTAATTGGATTTGGAAAAGCAAGGGGCCCAGCTGCGAAACTACCTTTCCCGGCCCACTCTGCAGCTAGGTGCGGCCATCCGACTACATTCTGGCTAATGAAGTGGGAACAGAAGTCGTTAGTTGACTCTGAAAAGATTCCTTAAAGGAGACAGACAGCTGTCTCTGATTCTGGCGTAATGGCTGGGCTCCCTCTTGTACTGTGAAGTGACCTTAAGGAAGGGAACAACATAATAAGGAGGACTGAGCAGAGGAGAGGAGTAAGGAGCCTGAGTTCCTGATGACTATGAACTGCCATGCTTGCCCTGGGCCACCCACTGGTTTCTTGGAGAGGGAGGGGCGGGGGTGGGGTGGGGAGAGTGAGAGAATATATCTTCTGTTTTGTTTATATCATAATTCCAAGCTCCTGTTGTCAACAACCAAACACAACTCCTGACAACAGCTAGCCACCCCCCAACCCCCAACCACTTAGCCTGGGGAGATGGCCCTTTTAAATGGGTAACAATGTCTAGGAGGATTAATCAGGCACTATGCTGAACCCTTGACATGATTAGCTCATGTAATTCTTATAATAATCCCATGACTTAAGCATTATTATTTTCATTTTACAGATGATGAAACCGAGGCTGTGGAACGTGTCCAAAGTTATACGCCCAGTAAGTGCTAGAGTGATGATTCCAACCCGGTCTGTCTGCCTCTGGAGCTCATACTTGTTCTTTTTTGGTTTTTTTGTTTTCTTTCTTTGGATCATGTTTTCAGTTTATTGAAGTATAGTCCATTTACGTGTTGTGTCAGTTTCTGGTGTACAGCATAATGTTTCAGTCATACACAGACATACATATATTCCTTTTCATATTTTTATCATTAGAGGCTACTGTAAGATATTGAATATAGTTCCCTGTGCTATACAGTATAAACTTCCTGTTTATCTAGTTTATATATAGCAGTTAGTATCTCCAAATATCAAACTCCCGATTTACCCCTTCCCACCCTCTTTCCCCACAGGTCACCATAAGTTTGTTCTCTATGTCTGTGAGTCTGTTTCTGTGTTGTAAATAAGTTCATTTGTGTCTTCTTTTTAGGTTTTACGCATGAGTGATATCATATTGTATTTGTCTTTCTCTGACTTACTTCACTTAGTATGACAATCTCCATGTCCATCCATGTTGCTGCAAGTGGCATTATTTCATTCTTTTTTATGGCTGAGTAGTGTTCCATTGTATATACATACCATAACTTCTTTATCCAGTCATCTGTTGATGGACAGTTAGGTTGTTTCCATGTCTTGGCTATTGTATATAGTGCTATGAACATTGGGGTGCATGTATCTTTTTGAATTAGAGTGTTTTCTGGATATATACCCAGGAATGGAATTGTTGGATCATGTAGTAACATTATTTTTAGTTTTTTAAGGAACCTCCATGCTGTCCCCCATAGTGGCTGCACCAATTTACATTCCCACCAACAGTGTAGGAGGCTTCGCTTTTGGGAGCTCATGATTTTGATCTCCATGACCAGGGTGTGCTACCTGCAATGACCCTGATTTGATACTTATTACTAACCTACATCATATCATTGTTTGCCCTATCTCAATACATTTTATTTAGAGAGGGAAAAAAAGAGAAATTTTCTTTAGAGGTGACCTGAGCATCTCAGTATATTTGGCAATTATATCTCACACTCCAGATTTAGTAGGGCCCTTGGATTAGCCATCCAGTGTCACAATTATACCTTCCTGGTCACGCCGAGAGTTTATTGTAAGGAAAGCTGAGGCCCAGCCCCTTGATCTGGTCAAGCCAATGCTGAGTCAAAGGAAAGGCCCAGACGTCCTTCTCTTTCTGCCTTTTAACTGTAACACCTAGATCTTGCTGCTCTGCTGTGTTGAGAGTGACAGAGCCCTGTAGGGGCACATCTAAGTGACACCCTAAACCCCTGGACTACACTTTATGATAGTGAAATGATATGAAGAAGTTTTCTTTTCTAGAACTCCAGGAGCTGTGGAGAAGGCAGACGAGCCTGGTCAGGGGCCCAGCCCACACCTCCCAGGCAGCTTCATGTAGCGTGTGGTGTCTCTGATGGTGCAGTGTGAGGGAGAGGCTGTGGGGAGCTCGAGGCTGCGGTGTGCAGGCTGGCCCGCTGTTACACGGGGAACCAAAGTGGGAAAACCCGGGAGAGGCCTGGCACGAGCAGACTTGTTGGTGCTTCAAGGCAAGAGGCAGAGCTTTGAGCCCAGGCCTGGAGGGCACGTGTACTACTTCCCGAGGGCCGCTGCAAAATTGTACCACACACTCGGTAGCATAAAACAGCTGAAGCACATTGTCATGGTTATGGCAGCCAGGGGTCCAAAATGAAAGTGTCAGCAGGGCTGTTCTCCCTCTGAAGGTGCTGGGGAAGGCGTTCTCCTAGCTTCTGGGACCATTAGGTATTCCTTGTCTTGGAGATGGCCATTCTCCATCTTCTCCATCCCTCTGGGAGTGTCTGTTCCTGTATCCAAATTCCCCCCATTTAGAAGGACACCATCATATTGGATTAGGGCCCATCTTTGTGACTTCACCCTGACTGCCTCTGGAAACACCGTATATCCAAATAAGGTCACGTTCTGAGGTACCAGGGGTAGAGCTGTAACACATTTTCTTGGGAGATGTAAGTCAACCCATAACAGGATGACACTCAACTTACAGAAACAGATGGAGGAGCCGAGCTAGAGGGAACCAGAAGGTTCAAAGGCCAGGAATACTTGAGAAAATGTTGGGAGGCCCTGGTCTCATACAAGCTGTAACTCTGGGAGTTCAAACCAAGTTTACCTAAATCTCTAAGGGTTAGGGAAGCTTTCCTATGAGATCAGGGTGCAGAAGAACGGGAAGAGACGAGGACACTGCCCCCTGGAAGGGCACACCCTCTTTGATAGAGCTGTAAGAATTCTCACACTATCGGGTGGATTCACTGCCTACAATGTAATTTCCAAGTATTTTTAATATTGATGTTAAGGTGCCTTTCCAGCTGCCACCAGGAAACATTAACCTAAAATATAGTTTTGCCTCATGTTTCAACAACATCATTAAAGTACAGAATGGGGAAGAAGGATACAGCTGATGTGTTTGTACTTACAGAAATAAAAGGGAATCTTGGGGGAAAAAAAGAATTGAAAAATAGTTCAGTTTTCTTTAGTGCTATCTAAGGCAGAGAGTGGTGATTCTAGATCCACAGTATGAAGTCATTTCCCCCAGTGGAAGTCGTTAGGTTTATTCGTCTGCCCGCTGTCCCTGCCCCTACTGCCTGCCCCTGGTGACTTAGATGAACTGCTGTGCTCTCTCCACGTGGCTCAGTTCTGATGCCTCCCAGAACAATTCTGACTTCAGGTAGAGTCATTTCAATAGCCCCAGGTTTCCCTCAAACCAGTGAAGGATGACTATTCAGCTCTCTTGTAGGTTTATCGCAAGTATAATACTGAAGCTCGAGCTCTGTGTCACAAATCTGTGCTGCCCACTCATCTTCCTGGTTTGTAGTTGCTCATCTGTGGGGTTCTCACTTGAATTATGGGGTTGTTGCCTTCAGACTCTTGAGTTTATGTACACAAACACCTCCCCCCTCCCGCCTTGTTCATAAGCCCATTTGGAAGAACCGTGCATCTACTTTGGCTTTCATTGTGAGTTCCTGTCCGAGTCATCTGTTTAATCCTTTAGTCCTGTGGTGAGCTCTGGGATCCAGCCTTTCCCTGGCTGTTTCCCTCTTCCTAGTGACCACGGCCGTGCAAGTTCCCAGATGCCTATGGCCTTGTGACCAGATTTTAGGACATTTAACCTAGATCCCCTGTTGCCATGCTGCCCCATCTATTGGGGTCCCTGGTAGCTCCTCTGGGACTCTTCCCTGGCCTGAGATTGGAGAGTGTCACCTTATACTTGTTCTCTTATCACCTTGCTTTGGTGAGTTGGTCAAGCTCAGGGATTACTAACTATTTTCTGTAAAAGACAACATACTAAACGTTCAGTATTTGCAGGCCATATGGTCTCCATTGCAATCCCTCAACTCTACTGTTGTAGCATGATTGTGTATCAATAAATCTTTATTTATGAAAACAGGGCAACAGGCTAGATTTACCCCAAGGGCCATACTTCGCTGATCTCCTGGTCTGGTCTATAGCTTGTCTCTTTATTGCCTCATTTTCCATTTTCTTATTCTCATTTTCTCTACCTTCATCCACTTCCCTTATAGTGTTACAAGTAAAGCACCATACCTTAATTTCAAGTTCTAAGATAGGACACTAATTACCTCTGGTTATTTCAATAAAAATTCGTCTGTGTACTTGAGTCACAGGTCTAAGTTTCAGTGTCCTCAGGAGCTTCTTAGGTCTCTTCTTCGAGGAGGCACATAGATTAGCATCACAGATGGCTCAGACGTTAATCAGAGGCCATTTAGGCAGTTGCTCCTGTTCCTTTTCTAGGAATTCGGACCCTGCCTTGGTTCTGATACAGTCTAGGTGGTAGTCACCGTCCGTTGCCTTATCCAGTGCTACTCCTTCCACGTTCCCTGAGAAAGCACCCAAACTTCTGTTCAGCTCTGTCAGCAGTGTGCTTAGGGGGCATAGATCCCTCCCAAATGCAGAGAATACATTTTTGCCTGGAATTTGTTTTAGATTACGTTTCAGACCCAGTTCTGGGCAGCAGTATCTGGGAAAAGTCTCCTTGGGGCTTTTAGGAAAGACTTTTTCCCATAATAAGAAACCATGTCCTTCTCTCCCTTCTCTTGCTTGTCACTGTATGAGAATAATATTCTTGTAGTCATTGGACGCATCTTGGCACCACAAGGGGAGACGCGATCAATAACTTTAATGGTGGCAGAAGGAAAAAATGGAATCTGTTTGATTATGGGCTGGTACCACAGCTTCTCTGAGCTGTACAGTTTATGCCCCAGATTAACTTTTTAAAAATCTGAAAGATTCCAAATTCTGAAATGCATCTGGCCTCAAGCGTTCTGAATAATGGATCCTGGACCTGCACTATATCTTATATCCTGCGTGGGAAATAAAATCCCATTTCTAGGGTGAATAGTACCCCCACGCCCCAGGGGAGCCAATCTTCCATATGCTAACAAAGAAGCAGCCTCTCTGTGTCCAGCACCTCCCCAGAGCCTTCACCTCACTGAGCTCAAGTCTACGAATGGGAGGAAATTCCAGGCTACTCCCCGTGAGAATTCAGTGGTAGCTTCTTCCTCAATACCCATTTGTTTTTATGAAGAAAACCCCATCCAAGGGTAAAACCAGCTGTGGGTCTCCTTCCTTCTTCAAGATTCGGTGGTGGAAGGCAGCAGAGCAATGCGGAGTCAGAGCTTAGTCTCTCTCCTGACCCTGTGTGCAAATCAGACTGAAATATGTATCAATAAGACGTGACTTCTCGCGCTCAGCTGAAGCATCTCGTTTCAACAAATTTCCCCATTTTATCATAAAAATCACCATATCTGCTTGGCTGATAAAATCTGTTTGAATAGGGCCTATGTACATTGGGTGGCCCACAGCAAACCTCTGAGGGCAGTAAATTGCATCTTGGAAATGCAGGCTTTTTGGAACTGTGTCTCCATCAAGACTCCGGGGGATTTCAATGCAGAAGGTTTTGCAGAGTTTGCATTTTTCATTCATTAAGGCTGTGTGGCTGCCAAACTTCTCTTCCTGTTAGTCATACAGGGAGGAGGGCTCAACACAGCGGGCTGGTCATAAATTATCGTGTGGCTCACGGCAGCCCACGAGGAATATACCAAGGGGGCCATAGATCTTGGCACAAGTTTTGTGAACGATTTCTGAAAAATCCAAATGTATTGAAAAATCACATGTTTACAGAGGAATGAAAGACCCAGGGTATCTTTAGATTCCGCAGGCCGAGAATTAAGCTCGTCCTTTATCTAAACCAGAGTGAGAAACCCAGAATTAGATGACTGTGAATAGCCTATTTTTGTGGCATTCCATAGGAAAATTGCTACAAGTAAATGATTCTTCTGTCTTGATCTGTAGTTCTAAATCTTTTTTTTTTAATTTTTGTGGATCCCTTTGAGAATCTGAAGAAAGCTCACCAGAAATTGCTCACAAATACACACACAGTTGTATATACAATTTCAGGAGGTTCACGAGTCCTCTGAGGCTCACTGTAACCTCAGGTTAAGGATCGCTGCTCTTTATATTAGAAGCTCCTTGATGGCAATGATTATGTCTAATCATCCTGTCTAATTATGTCTAATCTGCATAACATCCCTCCTATTTGTGCCTAATACCCCATTACACACTCAGAAATTCTGGTTAGTGTTCCCTGACGTGAACTTGAAGTAATAAAGTTCCTTTCTATTTTTTACAGTGTTCTTTTAAAAAGTCCAAGGTGTTTATTGGATCAAAAACCAAGTCTCCTTTTTAAGTAAGTTCTGCAATGTATCATACATTCCCTTGATGTAGGAAAAAAAAAAAAAGAATTACTTTCTCTCTAGCTCCAGAATTGCCCTGAACCAAATTTATACTCAGGCAAAATTGGAAATGGAATTGCTGCTGCTGAGAATTTCCCACTAGCTGTCTACCTTCTGCTTCACGTGGACTTTGAAGACCCTCCTTTTTACTTACATCTTCCAGGGCTATAGATAAAATGCTGCTGCAGGCACACACTGACCGGCACAGTTCCGGGGGCGCCATTCACACATATTACCAGGTGGACTTGAGACCTTGCTCCATACTGGTAATGACCACCAATGTTGAGTCTAAACGGTGCTAAGGAGGTGTACTATCTTCACAGCCCCGATGTGATCTCCATTAGTCACTGGAGGAAAGACAGACCAAGAAAGCTGAAAGCCATAAAACTCGTGAATCGCAGAGTCACAGTTTGAAGCCAGACTTCCCTGACTTCAAGACCCTGCACTGAACTGCTACACTTGTCCTCTTCCTTTGTACTTGCGAATTTGCCGAAGAAAATCAGGTTAAAGAATTGGATGGGGAAGAGATCTACTACCCTTCCTCCCATCCTCGGAAAGGATTCCCAGGAGATGTGTCTGCAGAGCTTCCAGGCATTGACACTTCCTTGCACACCTGCCAGTGTGACTGGAGAAGAGTTGAAGGTACATTGTTGAGGATCATATAGGGAGGCCCCTGGAGAAACTGCAAAGCAGGCAGACATTGTCTTAGGTCCCCTCAGCTTCTGTTTCATCCTCTGTCACTTGGCACCACTTGTTTTATAGGCGAAAGTGCAATGATGTGGGGAGTTTGGGCATCTTCTCACTCACCTACAGGAAAGGGGCAGAGTCTCCTCTACAGGCCTTTGTTGCAGGGGGCACGTGGGAAGAGGGACTCACAGAGAAAAATACTGAGACCGGGCTATTCAGAACCTGACCCAGGCGTGTGCTGGGGGTGGGGTGGGCTGGGGGGGTAGGCAGGCTAGGGAAAAAGAAACCCATTCCTCCTTTCTCAGGTCTGATTGGTCTAGGAGGTGCCCCTGGGCATAGTCGCTTGGAGGAAGGATTCATCTTCGAGTCTGAGAGCACTAGCCCTGGCCCCCAGGTCTCCCAGCTCTGCCCTCTGAGCCCCTAGTCGGCTTGTTCCTGGGAAACTAACAAAATCCGGAGTGGTCAGCCGAGGAGGAAGCAATAGGTACTATTCAGTTTCCAACTTCGGAGCTAGATTTGAGATAATGGAAGTAGATTACCCTGGTGTTGATGCCTTAAGAAAGGGGGACTGAAAGTGAGTTACCTGGCTGCAGCCAAGGTTGGCAGAGCGCACAGGATTGGGGCGGGGAGGGAAGGAAGAGGAGGGAGGCTGTGCTGGACACACTACACAGAAATGACCAGGGCAGATGCAGGGGAGCCAAGGGCAAGCCTCTCCTTAACCTCACACCACCCCTGGAGAGGGGCCAAAGTCTTAAGGAAACTGCACACGGCTGCAAATTGACTTCTCCTCCTTGTCCGCAGTTCAGGTCCTTCGGGAGCACCAGCCCTTGAGGACAGAAGGCCTGGCCCCGGCCCCCGGTGGGCAGTGGTGGTGTGGGAAGAGAAGCCTTGGCAGCCGGACTTGGGTGAGGCTGCTCCGCGGGGGAGTCCACCCTTGCTGGAATGGGAACTACTGAGTTATTAGTAAACGTAAAATGTCCCAAGGGTAATCAGGCACTGTGAAAGTACTTAACAGGGAGGATCTTTCCTGAGCTACCTAAAATGACGTTTCGATTGGGGTTAAAAAATTAGGTTGTTTTGCAGCAACATGGATAGACCTGGAGATCGTCATACTAAGTGAAGTAAGCCGGCAAGAGAAAGATATCACTTATCTATGGAATCTAAAAAACCAGCACAAATGTACTTATTTACAAAACAGAAACAGACTCACAAAGAGAACAAATTTATACTTACCAGGGGGGGAAAGGGGTGGGAAGGGGTAAATTGAGAGTTCGAGATTTGCAGATACTAACTACTATATATAAAATAAATAAACAAGTTTCTGTGGTGTAGTACAGGGAACTATATTCATATCTTGTGTATGAATGATAAAGAATATAAAAAGGGATATATATATGTCCACGTATGACTGAAACATTATGCTGTGCACCAGAAATTGATACAATGTTGTCAACTGACTGTATTTCAATTTAAAAAAATAAAGTTAATTATAGCAACGAAAAAAAAAGAATGAGATAATGTAAGGAATTTAGTGCCTGGAAAAGAGTAACTATTCAGTGTGACTGTTATTGTTGTTGCTTTTATTTATAATTCACGTTTGTCACATCAAGAATATGGTATTCTATGTGCATATTGTGGATTTTTTAAAGAAGTACATGTAGACATATGGCTATAACATTGATATTAATAATAGCTTGGTGAAATTATATAGATAACAGGATGAGATAAATATAATCTTCACATATATTTCATAAACTGTATTCCTCAAGTAGTGTAAATTGGGGAAGCTAGTTTTTTCTATTATTTTTGTATCATATTGGAGTAATGTTAAAAAAAAAAAGCCAACCATTTTCCACAATGCTAGAGATTTCAATATTTTTTTACAGTCCTGTATAATAGTAACTAATTGTGAATTATTTTTAAATCTTCAAGGACATTCTAACAAAAATGAAATTGTGTTAATCTTATGTTTAGTGTTCATTGAATCTTGCTGAATGTTGTATCTTTGAGTACGGTAATTTTCCTATACCATATATGTAATTATGTTTTAACCTGATAAGTCAAATAAACAGAATGGCCTATTTTTCAGTATTCTAGAAAAAAAAAACTAGGCTGATCTATACCATTGCCTAGGGGAGACCACAAAGCCACAGGATGCTAGAATCTGTTGTTAGAGGTCCCCAGATGTCAAAAAGACACAAATGAATTATGGTATTTTTGAACTGGATATAAAGCTTCAATGTAGAGACTGACCTGCAAGGCTGCCAAGCGAGTTCATGTGGGAGAGAACAAACAGTCCTGGTTATCCAAACCCTAGTCTCCTGTTACTTCTTGTTCTGCATGGTGAGCACCAGCCTGTGCCCACCCTGGTCCCTCTAGACCAGTATTCTCACCTCTGTTCAGGATCACAACTAACTGAAGGGAAAATGCAAGAAGAATAACCTGAATTTCATATTCAGAGCAAGACAGGGCAAGAGTCCTGGGAGATGGGAAGAGTTTAAAAAAGATCTTTCTTTCCTTTTTCCAAGGGAGAAAGCAGGGACTATTCTAGGATTATGTCTCTTCTTTCCCCTCCATAGTTTCCTCCTCACTTCCATTAAATAACATATCTATTGGATATCTTCTGTGCTCAAGACATTGTGCCAAGCATCACCACAAGTGCAAGGATGGGGAAGCCACGGTTCCCTTCCTGGTGGGAGTTCTAGTAGGGGGAAAATGACAAGTACTAAACACAAATAACTATAATAGAAGGCTTATTTGGTAAATCCAAAGATAGTGCTTAAGAAATGTGCCCTCCTGGAGAAGGATCAGGAAAGGCATCTTGAAGAAAGTTACATTTGAGATGGGACTTGAGACATGAATAACACTTAATTAGCAGGAGGAAAATTGAGGGTTGGGTGAGTGTGTTCCTGGAGGAGGAAATAGCTTGGGCAAAGGCCCAAGGACACAGGGCCTGGTAATGACTGAGAGATAGTTAGGAGTCTGGGGGTACTGAAGTGTATGGTGTGTGAAAAGGCTCCGAGTGATAGTCCGCAATACTCTGCTCTTCTGACGTTTCTAACATCGCTCATCCCTAGAGCAGGTGCCTTCAGAGCCAGTGACCGATCAGAATGTAGATTAGGTGATGAAGAGCAGAAGGCAGGGTTTTCTACCTGTGTTTCCTAGGTTCTACCTGCATATACCTGTTTCCTGTGCCCACTATTCACATTTTTCCCTCTTTTCATTTCCAACTATTACAGGAAGCAAGCTTGACCTTCCACATCAGGAAAGGAGTCTTTGTCCGGTCTGCTCTGGAACATACACCGTTGAATTTTTGAATGCACAGATGATTATTTCTTAATAATAAGAAAAAGAAAACTTTATGTAACTTTTGCCTCAAAAGTGAAGTATCATCTCATACTGGTCAAAATGGCCATCATTAAAAAGTCTACAAATGATAAATACTGGAGAGGGTGTGGAGAAAAGGAACCCTCCTACACTGTTGGTGGGAATGTGGTTTGGTGCAGCCACTATGGAGAACAGTATGGAGATTCCTTAAAAAACTAAAAATAGACTTACCATATGATCCAGCAATCCCAGTCTTGGGCATATATCCAGAGAAAATGCTAATTTGAAAAGACACATGCACCCCAATGTTCACAGCAGCACTATTTACAATAACCAAGACATGGAAGTGACCTAAATGTCCATCAACAGATGATTGGATAAAGAAGTTGTGATATACACACACACACAATGGAATACTGCTCAGCCATAAAAAAGAATAAAATAATGCCATTTGCAGTAATAGGGATAGACCTGGAGATTGTCATACCAAGTGAAGTAAGGCAGAAAGAGAAAGACAACTACCATACAGTATCACTTATATGCAGAATCTAAACAAAATGACACAAATGAACTTATTTACCAACAGACTCACAGACATAGAAAACAAACATGATTCTCAGGGGGAAGGGGAGAGGGAAGGGATAGACTGGCAGATACTAACTACTATATATAAAATAGATAAACAACAAATTTTTGCTGTATCATAGAGGGAACTATATTCAACACCTTATAATAACCTATAATGAAAAAGAATAGGAAAAGGAAAATGTATATGTGTATAACTGAATCACTATGCTATACACCAGAAATTCACACAACATTGTAAACCAACTATTCTTCAAATAAAAAGGTAAATGTCAAGTTTAACATTTCAGTTTCTCAGAGTTGCTATGGCTCTGGCTGTTGTGTGCTCCGATGCTAAACAAGACAGGACTTTCCAGCTATTCAACAATCCTAAGCAAGTAGCATGTCTGAACAAAGAGTATTTTGGCTACTTTGCATAAAATTTTTTTTTAAGTTTTGTGACATATATTAATGAAATATTTGGGGAGGAAACTACATCATTCAGTTCTTCTGGAATTTGGGGAAATCTCACAGCTGCCTTTGACTCCAGTGGGTTTTCTTGGCATCATTCCACTCCCCGGTAGAAGATTATTCATGGAAAGATTACATCTCTTTATTTTGGAGAAACCACAGCCATGGGAAGGCTCACCAAGTCAAAACCTGGTCATGTTAGACCAGATATGAACGACTTTCATGTGGGGGATGCCTGTGTAAGCAGTCCCTTCACTGCTTGGGGGATGAAAGATCGAGTCAGGAAGGAATACATCTAGAAAAACCCTGCCAGCTCATAAAATTCCCCATGCAGCATTAGAATTCATTGAAAGCTCTAAAACACAGATTTCTCTTTGAAGAGATGAACCCATTTGTCATTTGCGTGGTGCAAATTACTTTACTTAGACAACATTTTACTCTCATTTCACAAGTTGAGCCCATGTATATGGAAGCAATGGAATTATTGATAAGAGGTAGGTGGTGGGAAGGGAAATGTTTATTCATTTTTAAGCAAGAGACATTTGCCTCTCTTTTACTAGATTTTTTTTTTCTTGTAGGGGAGACACTATTACAATTACATGGTCTTTATAACACTGAATGGGAGACCACATCAGGGTTCTGGAAAACTCCAGAAGCTGGAAGGGAGCTCTGATAGAGGGGATAATGCAGGCTCTGGGTGGTAGGAGGGGAGCCAGGAGATGGGAAGGTTGTAAACCCAGAAGTACCTACTGCAAGTGTTGCCCAAGGACCTGCTGGTAGGAATCGCTCCTTGACATTGATGAAAACCTGCCGACTGCTTGTTCCCCACTCACTGTCTGAGTGGCTTAAAAATAAATTTTGTAGACCTGTTGTGAATTTTTCCCCTTCCTGTAGATAATGAGAGGGATCTGGTAGACTAGATGGTGACTTTGGAGTGAACCGGCTCTGGCCCTTATCTGAGATCTGTCACTAATGTGCTGTGTGATGCTGAGCATATTACTGAACCTCCCTGAACACCCTTTGTCCCCCCGTGTGTAATAGAAGAGGCTCATCCCTGTCTTGCAGGGTTAATGTGAGAACTAAACAAAATAACGTATGTTAAAAAAAAATCTCAGAAGGATACTTTCAGTAAATACTGTATTTCTTTTCCATAAGGCTTCATTCCAGTGTAGAGTTCTGGAAGGACAGTCTCAGGGTGAAGAACTGGCAGAGCACTGGGGTTATTCTTGATGTGGTTCCTCCAGGGCTCAGCACAGCTCACACCCCCAGGGCGCTGAGGCTGACTCACTCTCTCGGGGGACCTGGGAGCAGAAGGCAAAATGGACTTCGGTTCAGTGCCAACTAGAGCAGAGCCTTTCCAGAGCTCTCCCAAGCCCAAGGCGTTTCCCTGGAACTGGACCAGCCATGAATGCAAGAGGCCTGGCTTCACTGCATTTGGCTTGCTCTGGAGTTTCCAAAGAACCCTGCCAGTGTCCTGCTAGACATGAGATGCTGCGCCCTTTTTCCTCAAAGATGTTTGTGTTAATTAATCAAGGCATTTTGGAGCAGGAATTCTTCATGTAAGAGATATTTCCCACAAGCATTCCAGCCTGTAACACATCTTCCATGCTAAAAATACTTCCTATGTTCTAACCCCTAAAACTTTATAAATTACCATTCAAGCTGGAAACAGTAATGATTTGTCCATGTTCCTTAATTGAGTGTCATTTGAGGTGAAAAAAAAATCAATAGTTACCCCAGCAGCCATCAAATGTTACAGAATTGACTCCAGCCTCTCTAATCTGCATGGTTAAAAGCACTTTCAGAAACCATTAGTCTAAAGAGAAAAAAGAACTGGGAGTTCCCATGTGTTGATGGTGTCGATTTGTTTTTGTGCATGTTTCTCTGGGATGATCAAATAAGATTTCTGGGAGGATATTTTTAGTAGGTGTATCAGTTCCTTTATTTTGTGATAAATGTCTTTACAAAATGTAGTTTGTCTGACACAGCATGAGACTGTCAACATTGATGGTGACACATCTAAGCTGAATCCAGCTCCCCCACAAAAAGGAAGATCAGTAATTGGGTCATGATGCTAAGGAGTGGAGTTTCTGGGGGAGGGGCAAGGAGGTTAACACCTTTTTCCTACTGCGTGGAGTAAGTACCCTTTGGGAGGGGTGGGGAACTTAATTTGCCCTTCAGATGGTCCTTTCAATGTTCTTTTTCTTTTTTCTTTTTTCCTGATGTCTGGTTCAAAGAGGTGGGACTGGGTAGCCTGTCAATCAGAAGGGCCCATTGCATCTTCGGAGGTTCTAGAAAGAACTGAGTAGGGCTCTCGGGGAGGGAGGCACTGGCCAGCTGCTCTCGACCTGATGCAGAAGCACTCTTTCCTTGAATTTGTCTTGTCTCCTCCTGCTTCTGGAGACGTAGACCCCCGGGGACAAGATCTGAGTGAGGGTCTGGAAGAGCGATTCTCAGAATGTGGTCCCCAGCCAGACCAGCTGCATCGGCATCACCAGAGAACATGAAAGAAATACAGATTCTCAGCCCCCAGCCCAGATCTGCTGACTCCAAACCTCCGTGCATAGAGCCCGCGCTTTAACAAGCCCTCACGGTTCTGCTGGTGCAGATTCAAATTGGAAACCGCTGGCCTCAGAAAGCCTATTTCTAGGCTAAGTCTTAATTAAGCTAGTGAGGCTGTGCCTGCCCAGCTCAACGGAGGAGGAGCGACCTGAAGTCGGAACCTCAGCAGGTAAGAAAGTATGTGGACGTGGGATGACTGTCCTTTTGGACATTCACCGTAGGTAGCCAAAAAGGTGGAAGGCTGGATCATTGAGCCAAAAGTTTTAACTGTTTTTAATCATGCGCTCAAAGAGAAGGAGTGTTTCCCCTTCATTTTGCTCGGCTGTTTGTTTTCTCGGGAGGGGAGTGCCTTACCAAAGGTGAGTGAGTTTGAAGAAACTCAGTCCTGGCACTTACCACCTGGATGGGCCGGGGCAAGTTTTTTAACCTCTGAGGCTTATTTTCATCATCTATAAAAATAGATTAATACCTAGTTTTTGGCGCTGGTGTAAAACTAGAGATTCCAGGTAACCCTAATGATCTGCCTTATGGGAGGAGGGCGATAGATCATCCAAATAGAATGAGTTTCTCTTTGGCTTTGGAGATTTCTTTTTTCCTAAAGATTTATCTTCCTCATTCTTTGCTTGGGCCGGGATGAAGTTTCCCTTCCATGGTGCGAATCATTCCCTTGGATGGTACAAACTCACTTTTGTGGCTGGAGTTTGCCAAAGAGTCGTGCAAGCCTTTTACAGACAACTGAGTGGGCTGCCAAATATCGGTCAGTTCAAAGGTCGTGGGCCGTTGGAAAATACTACTATTAAATGTCGGTGCTGGAGTGTGTGCCAGCTGGTGTCCCCCTGTGTGCCTGATGGAAGGTGAGCAGAGTGACGTGCAGGTGACTGGGAAGTGAATCTGTACTCAGGGAACAAGGTAGGCCCTGGGAAAGGGGGACGGGGACGAGAGGACACCCCTCATGTTGAAGGTGGCTGGCTGCCATAAAGTAACACAAATGACTACCCAGAGACACCTTGGGGAAGACACTAGGGTCATCACACCTCAGTCTTCTCATCTGCAAAATAGTGATAGAGCCCGGGCCCCACATCCCCTCTCCTAAGGATTAAATGAGGTGGCCCCTCGCGGCCAGCCCATAGGAGAGTACTTTACATGGGAGTCTCCCTGAATCCCATTGGCCCTCGTGTGTTTCACGATGCTGTGTCTCCCTGTTCTCCCCCAGAAAAGGACCCTTTTCAATCTGTAAAGCATAAGAATAGATGATTTTGACCTGGTATGTCATACTGTGATCTGCCAAATAGAAACTGTCTATATGTCTTGAGGAGAACTAGCCAGTTGTTTCTCATCTTCATATTCCAGAACACAGTGATATCCTGGCCCCCTCTTTCTCTCTGAGTGAGAGGGGTGTGCTGGGTTTGAGTTCAAACATGAACACAGAAAAGCTCCTGAGGCTTCCAGGCCCTCATTCTGCTCAAGTGTTGAAACAAAGAGTAGGACCAGACCTCTGCGAGCATCCTCACACCTGTTTCTTGTCTCATGTTCTTAACAGTCCTGTTGAGAGTAACTTGTATTTGTTCTTTTTTTTTTCCCCTTGAAATATCGTAAATCAGGATTTTTTTGATGGTTATTTTATCAGTCCCTGTATTTCGAGTGCTGTATGAACTTGTTTATTCATATTTTCTGTTCTTTCATGCAAAATAGAGGCTATGGTAAAATGGCAACATGGCGACGTGGAAATTACACATGCTCTCAAGTTCCGTAGGCCTAGGTTCAATCGACTCAACAGTCTGTTGAATGCCAGCTGTGTGACTTCAGACAAATCGCTTAACCTCTCTGGCCTTCCATTTTCTTATCTGTAAAAGGGAGATAATGAATGATGTCCATTTCATAGGATTACCATGTAGGTTAAAGATAATATATTAAGGGACTTTGCACAAGGTAAGCTATAAACCACGTTTAGCTGTGATTAAATCCCAGCACTAGAGATTCTCACGTTTGTCTGAAAATTTAACAAAAGTTATGCTCTTCAGAATTACCCTTTGAGGCAATATTGTTCTCTTTTTGTAGACCAGGCAGAGAGGCTCAGAGAGGTGAAGAGAGAGGTGAAGAGAGCTAAAGGAACATGCTCAGAGGTGTGTGTCTAGAGAATGAAAATACAAGGTTTCAGCCCAGATTTTTTTGACCCTAAATTTAGGGTTCCTTTTACTCCATACCAATTACACTTTCGTGATGAAAACTTAATTCTTTGTGGTATAATGAGACCAAAAATTGTGAATGCCAAAAATAGACACTTTGCCTATGCCTTTTTAAAGCACTGATTACCTTCTGCCTCACAGGATAACTACTTATGCATATGCAATAGTTTATCTGTTAGCTTATGCAAAAAAAAAAAAAATCAAAGCAGAGCCTGACTCTGGGTGTTCTTATGTTCTCCAGAATATCAACACAGGGTCTTAGAGCCCGTGGGTCCTCAACATATGTTCACTGAATGATACAGAGCTGAGTGGTGGAGGTTTATACCTAGCTTTGTGTAATAGTTACACCAGCATGCCATCCCACTTCGTTTTTGTGTCTTGCAGAGTTTGTTTTTAAAATAATTTCCTACACCTGTCTCTATTCCCAAACTGCTTGAGGTGGTTTGTTGCTCAGATTAATTGGTACCTGACTTTGCTGACTCATTTTGGGAGATCAACAAGTTCACACACCAGTGTGAATAAAGAAGAAGGTGGGGACCAGTCTTTTAGGATTTATTGAGAGACAGGCACTGACATATCGAAAAATTGATACGCAAATGAAAGGTGCTGTTTAAATCAATGAACAAAAGTCCATGTTGCAATCATTTCCAAACAGTGCTCTGACAAAAATTAATGTGGTTCAGCGACTTACCAGCTAACAGAATGGGAAAGTCTCTCGTCTGCTCGGTTCAGTCATCCTGTGTGCTCCACATCCCACCCCATCCTGTCCATGAGCAGCTCTGCTCTTAGTAAAGGCTTTAAGCTAGAAAAGATTCTGCATTGACAGTTACAGGGTTGCTTCTGGTCCATTGCCTGCTCTACAGACTTGCTCCCTTTGAGACCGAAGTTAGTCTCAGAATTTACTTAGTGACACCAACTCCACCTCCACCTCCACCCCAGGAGAGTAACACCAATCAGATGTATTCAACCCAACCAAGGATGCAGCGCAGCACAAGGGGACATTTATACTGACAACTCAGTACTAGTGGATGTGTTTTCAGAACTAACCAACCCAAGGAATAAGGGGCTCTGGGGAATAAATAGGGGCTTGAATTTCCGCGGAGGAGGGTGCACTGGCGTTAAGCGTCAAATGCTTGGGACTCAGGAGTCATCATTTTCTTTTCCAGTTCAGCAACTGCTTTTTGGCTAGGTGCTATTATTTAAGTTTATTGACAGTTCTGTTCTTTGGTTTATTCATTTAGAACTGTGGTTCTCAACGGGGTATCATTTTGCCCACCAAAGGACACATGGCACTGACTGGAGACATTTTTGGTTGTCACAAGCAGGAGAAAGAATGGTGGTACTACTGGCATCTAGTGGGGAGAGGTCAGGGACACTGCTAAACATCCTCCACGACAAAGAGTTATCCGGTTCAAAATGCCAGTCGTGCCAAGGATGAGAAACCCTGATTTAGAGAAACTACCCCCTCAAATGGAACGTTAGGCAATTTTACTTTTGTAGAACACGTTGAGATCTTTGGATACAAAGCTGCTGTGTGCGTTTTAAAAAGTCGTGTTGTTACAAGTCCCTGGGCCTCAGTGAAGCTTGCTGACAGGGTCTGACTCAGCTCCTTCCCACATTTTAAAGGGTTATCTTTGCTCTCATTGGGATTTGTCTTTTTTTTTTTTTTTTTAAAAAAAAGCTTGTTTTCCTTCCGAAAGCACTTTAAATTTTAAAGGGTTGATCCTGAACCACTTGGTTATCTAAGTCATTTCTGGCAGAGTTAGAAAGAGTCTTAAAGAGAACTCTTGCGACTGGTCTTGGTTCAAGGCTAAAGGAGACATTTTCCGGAGGTCAAACAACAGGGGAGCCTTTAGCAACGGTCCCCTTACTGGCTGACCCGGCAGCGTACCCCTGAGTGAAAGAGAGTTAGGTTAGTAAGAGCAAACTGAGTCTTAATTTCATTGGCTCTTCTCTTTCTTTTGCTCCTGGAAAATTCTCTTCAGTGGTCCGTTAGGATTCACACAGAGAATGACAAAGAGGGGAAAAAACAATTTCCAAAGTAGACAGTCACAAGAATCAGATTTATTTTTTCTGGAACCATCCAGGAAAAAAAGAAAGCAACCACACAGACAAGACAGTTTTAAACCCAGCCTGCTTCTGATTGAAGTCATTTCCTTTCTGCTAGGCTTTCAGAATTCGACTTCATCGTATCAAGTCTGTCTGAAGACCAGATTGGCGCATGAGGTATATTTGGCACTCCTTGGACTTTGGCAGACTCAAGAAGATTTCAAATGTGTCAGAAATCTGGGAGGCCTGGGGAATGGAGAAATGGAGTTTATTTTCATGGAAAGTTGGTGGTGTACTTAGGTTGCTGAGAATATTTTCCCTATGAAAAGATGATTTAACTAAGGCTGAAGATGAGGGGAAAAAACTTAAACCACTGAAGATCAGGCTAAGAAATTGAATTTCTACCTAAGAAAATTTATTTGGGCATGGAAATATCTATTCCATTTTCCAAGGAAGAGCATCCTACCGGCCCTGTTAATATGATTTCATTATCGTTCAATGAATTTCTTTAGCGGGTGACATAGAAAAAATATTGCAGCTGGAGGGTACCACTGAAAAGCACTGAAGGGAGGTCCAAAGAGGCTGCTCTGAGAGGATGACAGCGAGAGAAGCAGGCTACCCACGGTTGCTGTGAACTGCAGCATTGCGCCCAGCCTTACCTTTGATGGCCCTCTGATAGACATTTCTCTAGTTTTCTTCCTTCCAGTGTTTGAAGGAGATAATGGGAATGTACATGGATCCTGGTGATGACACTAGCATTATGAGTACTGCTTGAGGGCTGGACCTCAAATGCTGAGAACTGACTGTTGGATTCCCAGAACATTTTGCACAATGATGTCTGGGATGCCAAGTCAGCAGAGTGACTGTCAGAGGAAACGTAGACAGCAGAAATCTGTTGGAAGAAGACGTTAAAAACTGGATATTTACACAGAGCATTTTGCAATAGCGTCTTTGCCATGTTTGCCTTGTGGTGTGGTGGTGTTTACCTTGCCATAACTTTGTTATTCTTTATCTGTATCATTCTATAGCTTGAAAAAGTATTCTCTTGCTCCTTCTTAAAGGTAATCTCTCTTTGGCGTTGTATGATTCCTATAGTCAGTTATGGGTTTGGGATTGGCAAAAATCCATGATTTATTAAGAAATCAGCAGTCACATCTATGTGCTTGTGTACGTTTTTCCTCTTCCACATAGACTGAAATTAAAGAAGGAAGTAACTTGATCTGATTGGCAGAACATTAAGGTAGGAATGAGATTTCCCTTACAAGCTGGAGGTACAGACAGGGAGAAGAGTTAGCAGTGTGGTTCAGGAGTATTGATTATATCCACAGTGGGGAAAGAAAGCCTGTTAATGCGGGTATTTTTTTTTTTAACGATGTTTAAAAAAAATTGCTACTACCAAGTTAGGATAATGTTATCTTAAAGAAGCCCATAGTAAATATTTTAGGTTGTGGGCTGTATGAGCTCTCTAGCAAAAACTTCACTCTGCCATTGCAGTATGAATGGAGCAGAGAGCGTAAGGAAGTGAATGGGTGTGGCTGGGTTCCAATAAAATTTGATTTATGGACACAGATTTGAATTTCATGTAATTTTCACATTTCATAAAATAACATTCTTCTTTTGATTTTCTTCAACCATTTAAAGATCTAAAAACTGATCTTGGTTTGCAGAATGAGGTGACATAGCAGACTTGGCATGTGGTCTGTAGTCTGCAGACCCCTGATGAAGAGAAAAACACAGTGATTTTGGGAATTAGACTCGGGTTAAAAATCTGGCTCCACCGAAAACTAATAAATCGCTTGATCTGGCTGAGGGCAGATCACTTTTGTAAGTTGGTTTCTTCATGTGGAAAATGGAGAGAGAAAAGTCTCCCGTTCCTGGTTATTGTGACTATAAAAGAGGTAACGTAAGTAAAATGTCTGATACTCTGCTCTTCCCGTAACAAATGATAACACGATAATAAAAATTATCTTAACTGCATGAACCGTATTTCCGAGTCACCTACATCTGCAGTATGAACCTGCCATTGTATGTTTCTTTAAAGGTAACATGAGATCAAATTTTCTCA
Organism: Vicugna pacos; assembly: GCF_048564905.1. NCBI lineage: Eukaryota > Metazoa > Chordata > Mammalia > Artiodactyla > Camelidae > Vicugna > Vicugna pacos. The sequence goes on from NC_132988.1 coordinate 19,732,664, forward strand.
AGTCGGCTACTTTAGTTTAATCTGACCAGGATTTCTTCATCCAGATGCATTTCTGTAGTCTCCTACTGGAGTCTATAGATCCAGACTCAGTAAGTCTGATCCCCAACTATGTATCCTTTCCCACATGAACAGATTAATAAACATTCAAAGCATGCTTTTCGGGAAGCTTCTTACATTGCTCCAGGGAGAAGCCTGTCACTTTCAAATTGCAGTGTAAACCTGGGAGTTGCCGAGTTCCTGGTTTGCCTTTCTTGTAGGACTTGGCGGGACAAGAGTCTTTGGTTTCACTTTCGGGCCTTACGTTTGTGACAGAGGGGGAGATGGCTACGAGATGATTGTTTGCCTGGCTTTCACTAGATAATGCAAATGAGTGCTTGGGAGAAACTTTATTCAGAGTAAGTCTCCACATCTAATTCTTTAAGGTACAAGCATTTCTCCAACCCCATAATTTGTGAAAATTACTTCCCACGAGAGCTTCCAGCCTCCAGAGCTATATTTGGCTGAACCCAGACGCTAATTAGACTTCCCATTTGAAGGAGAGACCTGTTTCTCCATCTCTTCTTCTGACTGTACCACATCAAATTTTGAAGGACAGTATGATCTATGGGCCAGGACTAGGATAAGACAAGCATGACGCTTGCCTTGGGTACAAAATTTAAGGAGTGCCCCAGGCTTGGTAATCAAGATAAATGATATTTTAATGCAATATTTAGAAAAAAATCAAAATCCAGTTGAACAGAATCCAATTGAACAAAAATTCAAACTTTTCAAAATTTTAAGTAATTAGGTCCAGTAACGGTGCTGGCCAAACCCTATTTGAGCTTAAGGCAAAAGGAAAAATCAGTAATACTGATGCAATAAATCTTAGTTAGACTTCTTCACTACTCTGTCTCCCTTGGTGGCGGTGCCTGAAACTTTTACTATAATTTAAAACATTGACTTAGAAACTGAGTAGGTTCTGTTGCACTGTTTTCCTGTCTTCACTGCTTCCTTGCTCTCTCTCCACATTCTCTTTTTTGACTCTTCTCTCCTTTTGTTTCTATTATCATCCACTCATGGTTTTTTTTTTTTTACTTTCTTTCTGCACGTGAGCTTTGACCTGTTTACTCATCCTCAGTTTCTACAAGGAAAACGATCAAAGAGCTCTTTCATTTATAATCACTGCGTGGTTTCCCATCAGTCAATACTAATTCTAAGGCAAAGATGCCTTTCACGGATGGTGGTTTATGTCCTCTTGGCTTGAAGCCAATGTGGTGACCTCTTTAACAATTCTCATAGTTCCCTTGGGTGTGGAAACCTCCAATCTGGGAAACACTGAGCTATGTGAGAGCTGATAAACCACAATAAGTTCGAAGGATTTCCCTTTATACTATCAGTGGCACTCACAGAGTAAGTGTTCATGAGTGCATGGGGCCATTCGTCCCTGACTCCTGACAGTTACCAGCACATTCCTGAGACAGGAGGCTTTGAGAACCAAATGTTTGAAGTAAGCACCATTGGGATGTGCGGGACTATTAATGTGGCAGTATCTGGCATGTATAATCTGAACAAAAGCTCCCTTCCTCTTTCTTAATGTTTATCCCAGATGAGAGCATGGCTCAGTACCAAGAAAGTTTTCAGTTTTTCTTCCCAGGAAAGTTAAGCCAGAAGCGCAGAATGCCGCAGGGAAGTGACCATGGGAGTAGGAGTCAGAGCTGTCCTATATTCCGTGCAGTAGCTGGAGCACCACGGAGACATAACAGCTAATGAACAATTTTAAATGCGAACAATTTTATGGACACTGATTAAATCCAGCCCTGGGATTCTAGAGCAGCTCATCGGACAGAATCATGATTTGAGAATATTTTTGCTATTCTCCAGTGTTGAAAAATTTATTTACCTTGTCTGTTGCCCAAGGGTATATATATATATGAGTTCCTTTAGCCCAAAAGTTTCCAAAAGTTTAAGCTCTAAAACAGTAAAATAAACATGTCATATATTTATTCGCATGTTGTCCAAACACACACCAAGTGCTTTTTATGGTTGGTTTGAAGTTTTGATTCTGGTCTTCTGTATTTATTTATCTTTCTTTTAAGGAACAGGGTGAATATCCTGTGCTAGGATAGGGTGGGGGTTGGGGGAGGTGGCTCTTTCCAGATGATGGGAGAAATCGAATTTAGTTCCTCCAGGCTTAGAAAGCTTCCTGCATTAAGTAGAATTAGACATGAGCTTGAAGAAGGCAAAAAAAAGGGGGAGTTCTCAAGAAGCCTTTTCAGCCAGATGAGAATAGTGGCTTTCGGAGGTCAATCCAAGGGAAAGAGAGAGCTGTGTTCTCAAACTTGAGCATCCATCAGAATCACCTGGAGGGATCGTTAAAACAGGCATTGCTGGGCCCCACCCTTGGAGTTTCTGATTCAGCAGGTCCAGGTGAGGCTTGAGTGCTTGCAGTTTTAACAAGATTCCAGATGATGCTGCTGCTGTGATCCAGAGACCACAGTTTGAGAATGACTAGCACCGATCGAGTACAAGTTCCTTACTTTTACTGCATTTGAGACTCTTGGGGATTCGAAGAAAGCTGTCAGAGTCCCCCTGGAAAACTGCACAAACAAAAATGGGAAATTTGGGATCTAGTTTCAGGATTCAGGTGATCCGGATTAAGGACACTCCTTTGGTATTGCTGCACTTGAGATGCCCTCCCACCATGATTCTTCAGGTAGGGACTTCATCCATTCATTCCACCAAGCCTTGTAAGAAGAGATGTGATGTTGATTTTAGGGATCACTTAAGGCCCCTGGATTTTACTAACATTTTTAAAGATAGAAAAGTTTTCGTAGGAAAAATAAAATCATTAAAAAAAAACCTCAATACTTAAAACTATGTAAATGTTTTTACAAAATTTGTTCTGGTGCCCTATGGTTACTCAATTCATTTTTTATTTTTAAAGTTTATTCTTTTTTTTTTTTTTCCTTTAGTGGAGGCACTGGAAAATGAACCCAGGACCTTGTGCATGCTAAGCATGTGCTCTACCACTGAGCTATACCCTCCCCCTCAATTCATTTTTAAATAAATCAAAACTATAATCTTCCTCTAAAGAAAGTTGACCTTGGAAGCATGAAGAAAACCTGCAGTATTCAGAAGAAATGTTGAGTACATGCATTTTAAGTGTTGTATGCCTATTTCAAGCAATTGTTGAAGGGAGGGAGGGAATTTCCAGTTAGTAAGTAAAGAAAAGCTAAGTCTCTCAGAATTTCGTCAATCACAGGCCATGTGCAAGGAGAGAGAGCACAGAAAACTGCAAAGAGACATGTGTTTTCTGGTCAGAAGACATAATCTTGCATGCAAGCACTGACATTGACTAGCTCGGTAATCCTGCAAAAACTGCAGGAGTCCCTTCTGGGGCCCCAGCTTCCTTTTCTGTAAAATGAACATGTTATCTATCTCACAGGTCCTTGTGAAGATAAGATATTCATGTGAACTTGCCTAGCATAGAGGTGTCACTCAATACTTTTCCCACAGCTCCGATCTATCCCCTTCGATCCTTTCAGGTGTTCTTTGCTCGGTACTTGGATGGTTTTCTCCCTTGCTTGTGTTCATCAGAATTCTGCTGAATTCTCAAGGGGAACTCTCCGCAGAACTCGGGGGTTCTCTCTCCATGCAGCAGTCCTCCCTCTGGTGTTTGGTCCTGTGGACGCTGGCCACACTGGTCTCCTGGGACTTTTTTACGTCTCAGCTCAGGGAGTCTCCTGGATCTGCTTGAGTTCCCCCTCTGCTCCTCCAGCTAGAAACTCTCAAAGCAGTAGGCTGAGCCTTGTGCTTAGCGTGTGAGTGGACAGTGTAACTCCTCCACCCACAGCTTTCAGAGGCCCCCTGACATTTGCACCAAAGAGGGAGTCTCTTTTCAGAGGAAGACTGGTGCTGACTGTTACTAATGGTAGACTCCTGGTGGTGGGGGTGGGGGGACAAAGGTGGTTGTCAGTTATCCGGGTACAGCCTTAGTCTTAGGCAAGCCTGTGACCCTGGAACTCAGAGGACAGAGCTTTCTCAGCACTCCCCCAGGGTAGCCAAGCTCCACATTGTGTACATGGCAGTCTTACCCTGCCTCCAGGGGTGGGCAGACCTCTAGTTCGTATCAGCACAGGAGTCTGAGCCCAGGAGGCATACCTGTGCTTTTCTCAGGAGCAGAGGGCTTTTATTTCTACTATTCCTTCAAGCTGTAGGTCTTTTACATGTGTTGCTGCTCCTAACCAAGTGGTCCCCAGCTTTTGCTTCATATGAAAGGAAGGTCTAGAAAAGCAGGCCACGTTTCTTGCTTTTCCCTCCAGCATCAGTCAGTTATTGCACATCAGCAAGGGCTTTTTTGGAGTCTTCTGCCCTGTGCTTAGTTTTTCTTATGAAGACCTGGTGGAAACCTGCAGAAAAGAAGTTGCAAGTGAGTGCAGATTCTCCTTGTGTCAGGGGCTCCCAGTTACTGTGAACTGACCCATTAGCACCGACTCAGTCTTAAAGAATTTAGTAAGTAATATTAGTTGATTTCTTCTTATCCCCCTTTATGGCAGTCACCTCTTCTACTCCTGCTCTCTCAGAAGCAATAGTCCTGCCTCTAACTGTCACTCTTTGAATTCAGTTTGCTTGGTTGTCCTGTGAAGTCAGTGTCTCTAGTAAGTTGGAGAAAAGTTATAATTTTACTGATTGTCCAACTTTTCTTGTTAGAATAGGAGCAACCTTGTCCAGCACCTTTTTTTTTTTTCAGTTTTTAGTTTTGGTAGGGGGAAGCAATTAGATTTATTTATATATTTATTCTTAGAGGATGTACTGGGGATTGAACCCACAACCTCATGCATGCTAAACATGCACTCTACCACTTGAGCTATACCCTTCCCCCTAAAAGTTTTTGACATCCTAAGCACAAGGAGAACACGCTTCCTTTTCTTTAAGCATATTAAACATGGTCATTTTATATTCTGTGTCTGATAATGCCGCCGTCAAACAGTATAAATTTCAAATAACATAAATTCCCTCACTAGGAAATACATACACAAACACATATACAGATTTGTTACAGGGAATTCACTTACATAATTTGGGGAGCTGGTTAAGTAGCCCCTGCAAGGCTGTTGTCTCTGCTTTCGAACCTGGAGCTTTAAGTCCACAGGGTGGGAAATGAAGACCATAAGCAGGCTGGAACTCACCAGTGTGATCTGGAATCCTACGAGGGTGGCCCGATACACTTGTTCATTCTAGTCGCCTCTGTTATTGGTGACAACGGTATTCTGCAGAAGCTGGGGTCCTTTGTCAGAGGACTATATACGTACTCTTTGGCTAGAAGAGCTAGAGAAGGATGGAGGGGAAGGGAGAGCAATTGCAGGCCCTGCTGATACGTCCCAGCGAGGTGGGGCAGCAAAGCAGCAAGGTGTGTGCCCTCCAAAATGGCACACTAACTACCGTGTATAAAATAGATAAACAACATGTTTCTTCTGTATATAGCACAGGGAACTATATTTCAATATCTGATAGTAACTTATGGTAAAAAAGAATATGAAAACAAATATGTGTATGTTCCTATATGACTGAAGAAGCATTGTGCTGTATGCCAGAAACTGACACAGCATTGTAAACTGACTATACTTCAATAAAGATATATATATTAAAAAGGCTCATTTTAAAACTGAATAATTTTAGTAATACCTGCTTTGTATTATATTACTATGATTAGAAGTTTAAGAATATGGAGGTTTAAGGACCTCCCTGCATCCTATCCTAACAAGGAAGCATTCAAGAAAGGGAATTCTGGGAAAAGCACTTCAGCCAGGTGACACATCCCAAAGCCACCAGAGATAACTCCACAATCTGAATTTATTATAGGACTGTTTTGTGGACCATATTGTTCCACTAGTTCTCATTCTTTTTCCTTATGTATTTTGTTGTTTTTGACTGTGGACCATTCATTTTCCTTGACTTTTGTTTGTGGGAATTCTTATAGGCTTGGTTGGAAGTTGGCTTTTTGCAGAGTGTGTTTTTATTTGCTTCCGGGAACCTGGGGGTGTTATCAGTAAGGAATTATGTCATGCTGAATTCTTGGCTTGAGATTTTTACCCTACACGTGTTGTATGAATTCAGGTACAAACCCACAATAAGGACTGAATTGTGGATCCAAATTCTTAGCATCATTCTGCACCCCCCCGATACAGTGCCAATTTTGAGAGAATTGATTTTTCTTGCAATTCTTTGGAGTTGAGAACAGACTCACTTCTAGTTCACCTTCACACTAAGAATATAGCCCCTATATCCCAGAGTCATGTTGGGGAGGGGAGGAACTATATTTTTAGATGTCTACATTTGCTTGTCCCTGGGTTTTATTTCACTTCCCCATTTTAGTATTAACGGAAAGACACATCTGAAGGAAATATTTTTAAAAGCATAGTTGAGAGTGAAAATTTACTATACCTTAGCTAATACAGATCTCAGGAAATGAACAATTTGATGCAATCTTCTTTCTGGATGTTTTAGAGTTAATTTAGAATTTAAATATTAAAATTTGAACTATTTTAAGTGAAAATATTTCTAAAATATCTGCCTGTCATGTATCATAGGGAGTGCCAAATATAATTTGTGCCTTTTGTGCTTACTTGGAATAACCATTTTAAGTATTCTTAAAGTTCTAATCATAACAGTAATCCTACAAAGCAGGTAATGTATTACTAAAATTATTCATTTAAAAAAACTACAAAAATTGTAGAACAGATAAACAAGATTATACTGTATAGCACAGGGAAATATACACAAGATCTTATGGTAGCTCACAGAGAAAAAAATGTGACAATGAATATATATATGTTCATGTATAACTGAAAAATTGTGCTGAACACTGGAATTTGACACAACATTGTAAAATGATTAAAAATCAATAAAAAATGTTTAAAAAAAACAACTTTAAATTGAAGTTTGGAGAGTACTTGGAGTAAGAAAGGATAAAAAAAATTTCCAGATGATAATTTTGTTTATGAATGAGATCTATAATTATATTTTAGAAGATGCATTCTCTCATGGGTATTTTTTGAGGATATTTAGTCTTGACTTGAGTGACCACTGAAGAAAAATACCAACAGCTTACATATATTGAGTGCTCACTGTTTACCAGCATCGTTCCAATGCTTTAATCCTCACAAACCGTTATGTGGTCAGTGCTATTTTTATTTCCATTTTATAGTTAAGAAACTGAGGTACAAGGAGGTTAAGTAGCCTGTTAAAGGCCACACAGTCAATATGTAAAAAGGTTGAAATATGAGCCCAGGAATCTGGCTCCAGAGCTGGTGCCATTAACACTGCACTATGCAGCCTGGCAGGATGCTGTCCCGGCAGTGAGGAGATGGCCGGAGACCTGTGTCTTCTCTGCCACTGCAGGCAGAGCACTTGTACTGTTTTCTTTTCCCATCTCCCTTCTGGGAAAGATTTCAAATCTACAGAAAATTTGCAAGGTGAGGATAAGGAACAACTGTATATATTTTAAATCTTTTGCTTCTTTATTTCTCTGTCTTTGAGCCATCTGCAGACATCATAATCATTCAACCCTTAGGAGACACAAGCTGTATCTTCTAAGAACAAAAATATTCTCTTATTATGGTCTATTATCAGATTTCTGTAATTGTCTGAATACTATCCTTTATAGCTTTACTTTTTAAAGTCCAGGATCCAATAAAGGATAACTTATTATGTTTGGTTAATGTGCTTTTTTAGCCCCTAACTAGAGTACTTTCCTATTCTTTTTTTCCTTTCATGATGTTGACTTTTTTTTTTTTGTCTGGACCAGTTATTTTTGTAGATTGTCCTTCAGTTTGGACTTGTTTAATTTCTTCCTTGTGATTAGATGCAGGTAACACGTTATTGAAAGAAATGCTATCCAGGTGACGTGGGTCCTTCTCAGTGAGTCACGTCACGGGCACACAATGTTTGTCCCATTATCAGTAATGTTGAACTTGACTATTTGGTTAAAGTCGTTGCTGCCAGACGTCTGCCTGAGGTGCAGAAGACCTTTTTCCTTTCAAATTAATAATTCATGTTAGGGTGAAACCTTGTGACTATGTAAGTATTTTTTCCCAAAGAATCTTGTACCCAGTAAGTTTGGCATCCATTTTTGGTTCTTGTTGAATCAGGTATTACGGTAGTGACTGTGTAAGTGGGGATTTTCTACTTCCATCATGCCTTTGCATTTTTTTTTTCTGTAAAGAGTAACTCCTCCTCCACTTGGACTTTCTATAAGTTTTGTGTTGTTTTTAATCAGTGTAAATATGCCTTCCTGGATCCTTTTCTTCACCGTAAGACCCACTTCGGTCAGGACTCACTCTGATGAATACTCTGTCTGGAGTATTGCTAGTGGTGGCCCCTGCATTCCGACCCCAGGCTTTTGACGTGCCTCATTAGTCCTGAGCACTATCTTATTTTCTGGAGCTTTCTTACTTCTCTACAATGAGACATGCCAGACTCATGGAAGTCCTATTCCAGGTCTTCTACTTTTGCTCATGACACAACTGCCCATTCCTAGATTCAGATCTTTCCCAATTTCTTCCCTTATCTTCTCTCCTTTTGTTAGTTTCCCTTGATTCTCGCATTTACTTTAGCCATTGTGCTGGCACAGTGGCCTTTTATACATGTCACAGGCACTCAGAATGCATCATTTATACCAATAAAAGCTTGGTCCAAGCTATAATCTGAAATTGCCCTCCTGTCTTGTCCACTGCTTCCCTCTTGCCTCCTACAATCCATTCTTCTAAAAGCAGCCAGAACAATCTTTTAAAAACATAAATAAGACATTAGTGACTTCTCTGCGTAAAACCCTCCAGTGGCATCCAACTTCATGCCGAATAAGAACGGAACTTCCTCCTATGGCTACTACGCTCTTTTCACATCTTACCTCCTACCGCTTTCCTTCTTGCTCCCAGGCTTTAGCCTTTGTCCATCAACACGCTAAGTTTATTTTTACCTTGGAGCCCTAGTTCTTGGATTGTCTGTCTCTGGGATGCGTGTCCTTGGATCTTTGCAGGGGATACTCCTCCTTACCCAGTTTTAGCTTAAAGGCCTTCCCTGTTCGACCATCCAAACGAGGCCTTGTCTGTCTTATTTACTGCCATCCCCTTACCTCCTTGAATGAGATGCATTATCGACGGTAAATAAGTATTTGTTGAATGAATCAATAAGTGAATGAAAGAATAAATCATATATAGCACATCAGAATATCAGGTATGATGTGTGGAGATTGCAGGAGTTTTTGCTTTTGTTCTCTTTTGTTTTGCTAGAAGCTCAGGTATTATCACTATTATATTATTATTATTTGTGTGTGTGTGTGTGTGTCTTTGCAGGAAGGGAGGTGTCAGTGTTACTTCCAGGTTCAAATCCACTGTGAAAACCTTAGGATTCTGGAAGGCTGTAAGGCTACTCTTTCTGCTTGTGAGACCAGTTTTGCAGAGAGGACTGTGTCTCTTAATGCTAAAACCCACACCTCTAGAATGTTTAGATATTAAATAAGAATCTATTTTAATTATACTTTCATCTTCCATTTTCTGTGAAGCCGGTTCATCTCCAGAAATAAGATAGGTCCCAGGAAGAATATTTTATGAGTTATTCATGTATAGTTTAATTCAAATCAATACTAAATAGACTTAAGAGCCCTGCATCTTTCAGATGAAAAAAATGCATGATAAAGCCTAGTGTTGTTTGATGGTGGATACATATGACAGCTAATGAGCTAGGACTCAGCCACTCTTTTGCCTCTGTCTCCATATTTGGTTATTTCCTAACATGTGGACAAATACTATCTGAGTTTTTAAGTTTGTTTTGGATGTTTAGGTTTTCCCCTAGGGTTTTGTTTGGCAAATCATTTTTTTTTTCCTTAGCCCTCCAGGTTCTTAGTCATAGGTATATCTAGAAATAATGCTGAAAACTTTTATTACTTCTTCAAATACAGTGATAATTAAGGGTTAAGGTTTGATATTAACAAATACACACTACTATTTATAAAACAGATAAACAACAAGGACCTACAGTATAGCACAGGGAACTATATTTAATATCTTATAACAACCTACAATGGAAAAGAATCTGAAAAAGAATAGATGTGTATGCATAACTGAATCACTTTACTGTGTACCAGAAACTAGAAATCAACTATACATTGAAATCAACTACATTTCAATAGAAGGAAAAGAAGTAATTAAAGTTTTTTTCTGAATTAAAAAAAAATGACTGCTATGCAAAATGTTATCACTATACCATGTGAATATTTCTGACTCTTCTTACTACTGAGATAATTAAGAAAGAACTAGTTCCCTAAAAATAAAATTTAAAAAACAATGAAAGTAATTGTCAAAGCTAGCAAAGGTGAAATGCAGTATAGATGTGTATATATGCATATATATGTATATGTGTGTATAATATATAAAAATATGTAATTAATAATATATGCATATATATTTTTCTCTGAATCCTGTGTTTATGACAGAATGCTATTAATTTTGTGGCAAAGTGCTCATGAGAATTATTTTAAGAGCTACCTTCCTTCTTTATTTCTCTGAGTAAGTGTCTGAAAAGGGAAGAAGGTTGACTCAGCTAGAGTTGGATGCAACCCTCACCAACCCATCAAATTCACTAATAAATGGGCATTTAAAATAGTCTGGACAAGTTAAGTAATTTTGGCCTGAGTGCTAACGAGCTAGATCATCGTCTGCTTGTACCACTCCCTGGTGTTAGGCTAGACATTTAGAGGAGCTGTCAGAAGTCACGATGTGCCGCCTGTGTGTGTGATGACAGCCCTGGTGCCCAACCTTGTGGAGGCACGAGCCTCCGGTGTCTTCCTAGCAGTGGAGAGGTTTCTCCTCAATTCCTGACATTCCTAGGTCGACTCTCTTGGGATCAATGCCGTGTATTTCTGAGGCATTTTGTCAGGGAGACATTTTGTTCCTTGCAAACCTAGCTGGTCTTGTATGGAGAACACAGACGTGGTAATTTAAGAAAATAACCTTAGAGATATAAATCAATGTGGGTTCCCAAAAAGCACCTCCTCTTTCTCCTCAAAGAATCTAACACAGTGAAATGAAATAGTCAACACCGGATCCACAGCCTCACCATTTTATTCCTTCTCCAAATTTCTATTTTAAGAAATTTCAATCCCACAGGAAAGTGGAAGCAATAGGACAATGAACACTTGTATACCCTCTCTCTGGATTCAAATATTGATGCATTTTGCCACATTGGACCATTTGAAAGTAAATTTCAGACATGAGGACCGTAATTCTTCAACATGCACCTCCTGAGAACAAGACTTTCTTCCATCATTTCATTATTGTGCTTAAGACAATTAACAGTAGTACCGCTGGTGGGAATGCAGTTTGGTGCAGCCACTGTGGAAAACAGTATGGAGATTCCTCAAAAGACTAGGAATAGACTTACTGTATGACCCAGGAATCCCAATCCTGGGCATATATCCAGAAGGAACCCTACTTCAGGATGACACCTGCACCCCAATGTTCATAGCAGCACTATTTACAATAGCCAAGACATGGGAACAGCCTAAATGTCCATCAACGGATGACTGGATAAAGAAGATATGGTATATTTATACAATGGAATACTATTCAGCCATAAAACTGACAACATGATGCCATTTGCAGCAACATGGATGCTCCTGGAGAACGTCATTCTAAGTGAAGCAAGCCAGAAAGAGAAAGAAAAATACCATATGAGATCGCTCATATGTGGAATCTAAAAAAAAAAACCCAAAAAACCAAAACAAACAAACAAAGCATAAATACAAAACAGAAACAGACCCATAGACATAGAATACAAACTTGTGGTGACCAAGGGGGCGGAGGGTAGGAAGGGATAGACGAGATTTCAAAATTGTTGATTAGATAAACAAGATTATACTGTATAGCACAGGGAAATATACACAAGATCTTATGGTAGCTCACAGAGAAAAAAATGTGACAATGTATATATATATATGTTCATGTATGACTGAAAAATTGTGCCCTACACTGGAATTTAACAACATTCTAAAATGATTATAAATTAATAAAAAATGTTAAAAAAAAGAAATTCATACTTACTCAAACATATATTTAGTCTTTTAAATCATATTTATCTTTGTCGATCCTACATTACTTGGTAGTATTTTCGTAAGTAGCTTTGTAATAGCTTCTAGTTGTGTTATGCTTATGTATGTGTGCTTTCCCTAAAAGAATTGCTTATATATTCTTTCCCTATTTTACGACTCAGTTTTAAAACCTTATTTTTCAGGTATTATTCATAGTCGCTGGTAGTATATATTGAAGTCATCTTTTTGGAGGGCAATTTTGAAAGCATCTATCAACATTTAAAATATAGATACCCTTTGACTGACAATTGTGTACTTAGGAATTTATCCAGAAGAAACATTTGTACTAATGAATAAGAATATATGTACAAGGATAGTAGTTGTAACAGTATTTGTAATAGCCCCAAATTATTGACAATATAAAGGTACACTCAGAAGAGGCTGACTGAATCTTGGTAAATCCACAATGTGGAAATTTCTGCAGTTGAATAAAATCAAGTAGGTCTCAAAATACTCATGAGATGAAAATATTCATGAAAGATTAAGTGCTATATTATCTAATCTGATTTTTTTTAAAATGTTTATATATGCATACATATTTTATATGTTTAATTGGTACATAGATATGCATTTATATATATTATATATATTTGTATATGTGTGGGAGACAATCTTGAAGGTAAAAGTTATAGTAAAATAATTGTGTATACTTAAGATTAAGTTTTCTTCCTTTAAGAAATTTAAAATTTGTTTTCTTTAGTTGCAGGTTTTGGAGATGGGAAAGGAGAATTCTTCCCTTTTTACTTTGTAAACTTTATGTGTTTTATTTTGCAGTGAGAGCATATTGCTTTTATAACTAAAAATGTAACAGATTTTAAGGCTTTCATATCAAAATAAATTATATATATCAAAATTATTTTCAGAGAATTTAGAGAAAAGTGTAAAAGTCCAACCTTTTAAAGAAAATAGACATAAATATTTATCAGTTTAAAGTTAAGGAAAAAATAGAGACTTTCACAAATTTTACACTTCCATGTGTAAACCAGTGGCTCCCCTAATTAAAAACTCTGTGCTTAATTATAGTTTTCAATGTTTGGTTGAGAGATTTTGCTAAAGCAAATTAAACAACAGTTTAAAAGAGTTTCAAAACAAGATGAAAAAGTGCTGATAACGTTGCATCATAAGAACATCTTTGCTAATGTTTTAAAAAGAAGAAGGAAAGGAGGCTGTTGGTGACTGGTCTCCAATCAGAGTGTCATAAAAGCAGGGAAGGTTTGGAAGAGGGCCACCGTCAGGGAGCCTGGGGCCGTACGGGGTTGTGGTGGGTGGGGCAGGAGGAAATATCTGGAATATAGGTTATTGTGTTACCAAGTAGTCTCTTCCTTTTTCTGTCTGGCCACGTGCAAAAGCCCCAAGGGAGACCAGAATGGAACAGCCATTTCAGAGGAACATCTGGTAGACCAGCCACCTTCTCAGGGTGGCCAGCTTGCATCACAGGGTAAAGGAAACAGGCTGCGGTCGGGAGGAAAGTGTTGTGGCTTTTGTCACCACCCTGACGCTGAAAAGCCCTGAGAGGGCCTAAAAGGGAGAGAAGACTGAAGGTCAGTGAGGGAGCAACCAAGCCAGGAGACAGTGATTAGATTTCAGCCAAACAGTCAATAACCGGGAAGGCACACTGAGAAAAGTTGTAGGTTGCCCACATTTCTTTGACTGAGGCTAGTTTTGCTTTCAATAGAAGGTTGGCACTTGGGACTACTAGTGAACCTTTATACCCATAGATTCCCCCCCGCCAAATGAAAAGCTCTATTTTGTTGTGATGATGATATTTAGAAGCATAATTGAGTGGAAGAACATGCTGAGATCTTCATCCCAGCAAACCACACTTGTGAATGGCCTCATCCTGAAAACCATGAGGTCACAATCTAACCGTAACTCCTGTTACAGATGATCTGGCTTAGGGTGGGCCAAAGACATTCCCTCTAATTTCTGATTTCCTCTTAAACTCTACCAGGCTGATTGACTGAAGCAGCCAACACCCAATCTGTTCTAATCGCATCTATATTTTGGGCATAGCAATAAAAAGATGTATGGATTACCCTCCCATCCTATTTCTTCGGGTTCTCCTGGGCCCCAGGTGGGGTCAGAACTCTCCTCCTGCAATGAGGTAACAGGAGATGGAATGGTTAAGGGAGGCTCTGAATCAACACGGAACAGAGCTGGGTCCAGTCTGGTTGCTATTTGTGGGAACGCTGAGGAGCGGAGTTAATTCTAGGCATTGCCCTGAACAGGCAAGATTGCCATGTACAGAGCCTAGTGTGTCTGAGTTAGGCTGCATCTTGCTTGGCTGCCACTGTGTGTGTATGTGTGTATGTGTACAAGTAACTTTCACTGTAAGTCTCAGGAAATTACAGAGTGCTAATCATTTACAAATAGAGATTCTACAGTGTACTCAGTTTTTTTCACTGCATCTTTTACTTTCTAAAGTTTGGACCAGCCTTCTTCAGATCTGCCTTCTTCTAGTTTGTTGCAGTTTCCCAAAGGTTGGCTGCTGCTCAGCAGGTTTTCCAGTTAAAACTGAACTAAAATCCCTCATTCTCTCGAGGCTGCCCAGCCTCCCGCTGACTCTGACTTAGGCTGTGCCTTCTGCTCCAAGGCGGTACCTCCTGCCCGCTCTGCCTGAGGGTATGGTGCTGTTAGCTTATGTTGGATATTAACAGGTTGAGAATTCACAGGCTGTATTCTGGACACTTTTTTTCAGTCTTTTTTCATTTCAAGGTGTTTCCTGCACACTTGAGCAGCTTTTTGTACTTACAGTGCAGCTTGGTTAAGGAAAGGTGGCATTCTTTAACTTTATTTTCTTCTTGTCTGGCTAACAGGAATGGTAGAAAATTAATTGCTTCTTCCTCCTTTTCAACCAGCATTTTTTTTTCCCTGCAGCTGAGGCTCCTAATCAGCATATTAGCCATACTCTCTAAATGTATATAATGCATGAATGATTCAGTTTCTCCACATCCTTGCCAGCATTTAGTATTGTCACTATTTTTAATTTTGGTGGTTCTGACAGGTATATAGTGATATCTCATTGTGGTTTTAATTTGTTTGAATATTCATTCCCTAATGACTAATGATGTTGAACATCTTTTCATGTGCTTATTTGCCATCTATATTCTTCTTCAGTGAAAAATCTTTCATCCATTTCCTCATTGGATTTCTTTTTCCCTGTTGAGTTTTGCAAATTCCTTATGTATCCTAGATACTAGTCCTTTGTTCAGTATGTACTTTGCAAATGTTTCCCCAGCCCTGTAGCTTGTCTGGTCATCCTCTTCGGGTGGGTACTCACAGAAGAAGATTTTAAATTTCGTGAGGTCCAGGTTACTAGCTTTTTTCTATAGTGGGTTGTCCTTTTGGTGTCAATTCTAAGAACTCTTGGGTAGCCCTACACTCTGAAGATTTTTCTCTATGCATAGATTTGCATGTTTCACCAAATTTGGGACATTTTCAGCCATTATTTCTTCAAATGCCCTTTCAGCCCTACAGTCTTTCTCTGGTCCTCATGTAACCATGATAATAAGAATGTCGAGTTTTTTGTTCTTGTCCCACAAATAGTTGCCTCAAGTTCACCACTTCTGTCCTCTGTCATCTTTACTATTGAGCACACCCAGTGGGCTTTTAAATTTCTGTTACTGTATTTTTCAGTTTTATAATTTCTGTATGGCCTCTTTTTTTCAATAACTTCTGTTTCTTTGCAGAGATTTTCTATTTTTTCATTTGTTACAAGAGAATTTGTTATTGATGAAGTGTTTTTTATAATTCTGTTTTCAAATCTTTGTCAGGTAGCTCCAACCTTCGATTAGTCTTCAATTAGTCTTGATTGACTTTTCTTATTCAAATTGTAACTTTCTTGGTTCTTGGTTTGGTGGTGATTCTCATTTGTGTCCTGGACATTTTGCCAATTTGTTGGCAAAACTCTGGGTCCCACTTAAACCTTTTACTTTAGCAGGCGTTCACCCTGTTCGAGTTTTGCATGTAGCTCCTGGCCTACTTTTGTGGTCGGTGGTTCCAATGGTAGTTTAATTCCTAGGGCCTTTGTGGTGTTACTTTGGTGGGTTTGGTCTGTCAGTCCTCCAGGCTCCCCCGTGCACCCTGCTGGTGCTGCCTGAGTGGGTGGAGGGGTGGTCTCCAGGCCTGGGTGATGGGTGACTTTTGGTTAGGAAGGGTGTGGTAGAATGCCTCTATCAGTGCCCCATGGTGCTTCAGTGTCTCTGGGCAAAGGACAGTTTAGGGCCCATGGGAATAAAGAGGCTTCTTGGACCGGGCTGTTTGTCAGAACCGTAGCCAGGTTTTTGCCAGTTCTGCTCACTCACCTCAGTTTCTCTTGGCAGAAAAAGGAAATCCCAGGTCCTGCAGGAAGGAAAGTGGCTCCCCGAGCTCAGGGCTCCCAGTGGAGCCCCCTTGCCTGTGGAGTTGGGTTTGCCTGATGTTGTCAGAGAGACTCCTGTTCGACTTGGGGGAGGAATGAGCCTCCCTGTGCTGCCTTCCATTGCGAGGTCGGGAAAGAATCTGTCTGGTGACTTTATTCTGTTGGGTGGGTGGGGGGGCAGGATGCTGTTCCTCTCATCCTGGGGTCCCAGACCAGCTCACCTTCTTCTCACTACTTTTCAGAGTTCTCCTTTGGGTGCCTCTCATTCCATTTCCAGAGTGCATAGTTGGCCAGGAAAAAGTGACCATGCCATCTGGTCTATACTGGCAGTCTGTGTGTGTATGTTTTATGACTTATATTGTCCTCCTTCGAGATGCTAGGCGGGATATGGAGGGAAGAAAGCTACTTGATGCAGCAGACACACATTAAAGTAAGGGAAGAGCTACTTCTCACTGGCTTAGAATTTGATAATTCTTGTAACTTTATTCCCTGAAGATTGCCCCTTTATTTGCCTCAAAACATTATTTTCCACAAACCACCTTTTTTTGGCCCTTGTACAGATTTATACAACTGGCAGAGTATACTTTCTGCTCACAGTACCCCAGAAACCACAGGATGTGCTGAACAGCGAGAATTAGCCTTCCTGTCTTGTTCCACTTCGCCTGCACTTCTCCAGGCTGCAGGCAAAGTGTCTAGGAAGCCATGGCAAGCTCAGTACTTACCAGATTCAACAACCCCCCAGACTCTAAAGTAATTGCAGATCTCATAGTTGTAAAGTAATATATACATAATAGACCATCAGTAACTATCAGCTGTGTGAATGAGTCATAATTTCAATTTACATTTTTATTTTCTTTCTTTCCTTTTTAAAAAATTGAAGTATTTAGTTAATTTACAATGTTGTATTAGTTTCTGGTGTACAGCACTGTGATTCAGTTTCATAAATATATTACACATATATATGTATTCTTTTTCAGACTCTTTTTCATTGTAGGTTATGATAAGAATGTAGTTCCCTGCGTTATATAGTAGGACCTTGATGTTTATCTATTTTATATATAGTAGTTTGTATCTGCTAATCCCAAACTCTTAATTTATCTCCCCCTCTGTTTCTCCTTTGGAAACTATCAGTTTGTTTTCTATGTCTATGATTCTATTTCTGTTTTATAAATAAATTTATTTGTATCATTTTTTATTCCACATAAAAATGATGTCCTATGATATTTGTCTTCCTCTGACTGACTTACTTCACTTTGTATGATAATCACTGGGTCCATCTATGTTGCTGCAAATGATGCTATTTCATTCTTTTTGTATATATGTGTGTGTGTATGTGTATATATATATATATACACATACACACACACATATCACATCATCTTTATTCCATCATCTGTTAATGGACATTTAGGTTGCTTCCATGTTTTGGCTATTGTGAATAATGCTGCTATGAATATTGGTGCACGTGTATCTTTTTGAATTAGAGGTTTTCTCTGGATATATACCCAGGAGTGGGATAGCTAGATTATATGGTAATTTTATTTTTCATTTTTAACGGAATCTCCATACTGTTTTCCATAGTGGCTGCACCAAACTATATTCCCACCAGCAATGTAGGAGGGCTCCCTTTTCTCCACACCCTCTCCAGCATTTATCATTTGTGGGCTTTTTAATGATGGCCATTCTGACTAGTATGAGGTGATAACCGCATTGTAGTTTTGATTTGCGTTTCTCTGATAATTAGTGATGTTGAGCGTTTTTCATGTGCCTGTTGGCCATCTGTCTTCTTTGGAGAAATGTCTGTTTAGGTCTTCTGCCCATTTTTGGATTGGGTTGTTTGTTTTTTGTTATTGAGTTGCATGAGCTGTTTGTATATTCTGGCACATTTTTATTGGATTCTCATCTGAGCCCCCATTTTTCTTAAGTTGAGATCATCATTTATTTATAACTCAGTTGAATGTGTGTTGAGAACAGGCTGAATGCTCTGGCTGTGTGCTTCCACAGTTTCCTGCACCTCCCTTCATGCAAGGGATGTTGACCAGTGCAGCTCATTGAGCTTCTTATGAATGATGGGCTTTGAACCCCTGTTAGCGTAAGCAAACAGCTGACTTTAGGAATATGTAGAAAGACATTCATTAAAAGGAGCAATCAGAAAATCTGGGGAGTTAGGGAGCTGGAATTCCCTCCTCACCCCAAAGCCTCAGGATGCCCTCAGGGACCATCTTTAGTTTAGTGCATGTGTAGTCTGGATGTGAGGCTCCCAGGAGTCTTCTCAAGGACTCAAACATGAGGAACTGATATCTGAACTTTTTCAGCTTCCCAAGAATTCATAGTCAACCTCAAATGGAGTGCTACCAAACACACCACACTTTGTTTTACCTGTGGAATACCACCCTAGAGGTATTCACGATGCAGGCATGCCAGTGAAATGAACCCTCACTGAACACCTCAACTTTGATCACAGGATGCATCGGATTTTGCTGTCATTGCTTATTCGATCATATCACTTATCCAACTAGACTTATAGCAATGGGCAAAGAGAACGGTTTTGCTCTCCATTTTCTCTTTGGTAGCTAACACAGTGCCTGACACACAGTGGGTGTTATTATTTAATAAGTAACTATTTCAGACACTGATAGGGGCGAGAAGGAGTCAAAAATGTGAGAGGATAGGTTGTTCCCCCAAGAACTTATAACTTTGGTGAGGAAGGTGAATGGGGAAATAACTAACAGTAGTGTAAGTCATTACAAGAAATGCTAGGAAGAGATTAAAATGATCAGCCCTGCTAGTTTCCAACACAAGGAAGTTAATTACTAATTATGGGATCGAGGAAGGCTTTACAAAGGAAGTGGCTTTCAGCTGCATCTGGAAATCATGCAGTCTAGGAGATGGTAGATTCCTTTTCCAGAGTGCATCCTCCTTTTCCTCACTTCTGTTCTTTTTCCTGAAAGGAGAAATATTTACAAAGTCTTCCGGTTACTAAGGGTCTGCTTCCTGGGGAAAGTCCTGAGTAGCAGTCAATGATGGAAAAACAAGAACCTTGTGGGATAATAGTAGATCCAGATCTGAGTGCTAAGTCTGGAGGGAAAATATTAACCACGTTTTCAACCCAAATACTATTCCAGGGCCTTTGGGAGTCTCTTTGTTTTGGTTTAAGCAATTTGTTTTTGGCTCATAAGTAATCTCAGATGGTAGCAGCATTTCTAATTAGGTTTTAGTCCTGCTGGCTGTAATCTATTTAAGGGTGTGAACATTTTTTTTTTCTTAATTGGATTCACAGTGTTTCTGAATTCTCCAATGACCAACAGAAATTGTATAGACTTCAGTAATTGGATTTTCCAACTGAAGGGCTATTAACTCTTTCAAGGAGAGAAAATATATAACAAATCCAATTGAACGCTGTTATTTTACTAAAGGACTGCACATTTTTGTAAAAGATTTTGCTAAAATATTACCAAGTGTTTTGGGGCCATCTCACTGATTTCCACTCAGAACCTGGTTGAAAAGGTGGGAAGGAGACAAATCAGATTGTTTTTCTTTACATGATTTCTTCATCACAGAAAGGTTAGGGAACTTACGATTTATCACACAGCAGATCAGGAGCAGAATCATTAACTTTATCTTGCATTGCATGCTTACTTTGTGGTTACAAAAAAACTTTGAAAACCTTTGCCCCTAATAATAATTAGAGTTTTCACTAACCACCCAGAAAATAAGGGTGTGGGGAATAAGGCATTAAAGATGAGTGTGCTGAGGAAGGCGAGAGAGGGTGGGGAAGTTGAAGGCTGCCTAAGGGAAATGATTTCTTGAGGCACCCTCTAAGCCCTTGCCACCAAAACGTCAGAAGAGGCTGTGACCCTCCGGCAAGGGGTGGACTGGAAACAGCTGTGGCATAGCTAACTCACAAGGGTCAGCTGAATGAACTGAGCATTGCCAGGTCTTTCCTTCCTCTACCGAAAGTAGTTGATGTATCATTATCTTCAACAGAATTTGTTGGGGTCAAGACGTTTATTGTCTGTACCTCATAATTAGCTCTCATCTACTCTGTGTAGTGCAATTTACATGGGCATCTCCGCAAATAGACTGTAGGCTCTTCAGGGGCAAGCGCCACCGCTTAGAGACTGTATCCCCACGGGATCCTATAGAAGTCCTTCTAAGCTCGTGAGGAAGTCAGTAAATACCTTCTGATGGTATTTCATTTAACTTAGATGCAAGGGATGTCCAGCGCGTTTATCTCGGGGTCAAACATTTCCCATTTTTTGAGAATTGATGTCCTCCCCTTTTGCACCTGTGAATTATCAGAGGGGGCATCAGAGCCATGCCTTCACTTTGAGATTCTCCCTGATAGGCCAAGTGGAGCCAACGAGAGTCCTTCTCTTGGAGATTCGGCCTTTGAGACAAGGAGGAAAAAGACATTAGATTTTCCTGCCAATGGAAACCCATTAACCAAAGAAGCAAGACCCACAAAGTCCCTGGTTCCTGGACGTGGCACACACTAGTCTGACCACCACTCTCAAACACCGCAATTTCCCTCCAGTGTCAGCTGACGATTCCCTGATCACATGAAAAATAGTCCCAACTTCCAGTCTAGGGATGGTCCTAAATCTATAACCCAGTTCTACCCAATGATAATCATAAACTCGGTTCTGTCTAATGAGGCATAATAGGGTCTTCTGTAAAATACTTATTGCTCCTTGAGAAAAAGAGAATAATTGGTTGTTCTCTGCCCTGGCCACCATCCTCACCCTCTGCTCCCTGCCTGGTGTTAAGGCAGCTGTCTTGTAACCATGAGGTCACCAAGCACAAGAGTGACTGGCATACCAAGGCTGGTAAAATGAAAGAATGGAAAGGGTCTGGCTCCTTGATGACATTGTTAAGTGGCAGAGCCAGCCCTGGAATATCTGGAATGTTATTTTGTCTAATAATTAAATGTCTTTTTTCCTAAGGCCACTCTTAGTCAGATTTTTTTGTTATTTGCAGTAAAATATATCCTAAGGATAGACCATATGACCCAGATCTTCCTTGAATTTTATTAGATTCACTAATATACTTCCTATAGATTCTTTTTCCCCCTTGGGTAACTAGAGTAAATTTCTATCTTGTGCAGCCAAAGAAGCATTAACTTCTCATATAGGCTTCTTAACCTATTATATAGGCTTTTCACAAAATATTTGAGGCTTTTCTTTGTATCATAGGAGGAAGTCAGGAAAAATGTTTATCCAAATACAAAGAGCATTTGTTTCCTATGCTTCCCGGAGTGTTTTCCTCTGCAGTTTGACTTAACTCTGGATGAAAACAACAATAAAATCAGAATCGCCTGTTGCTCTCATCCTCTCAGCTTTGAGAATTGCACAAGACAGATGAGAGTATTCAAGTGTAGCTTCATCAAAGACAGGTGCTCTTGCTAAAGGGAATGCAATTCGGACTTATCTTTTTTTTTCACCACCCTTTTTATGTCACCTGAGTTGAGAGTAAAATTTAGATATGAATATGTAGCAAAGAGCATTTCAAACTGGCGTATCTCCATTTTAAAGAGATAAGGTAACTTTCAATAAAAGCCACAAAAACATTCATGTCCTCTGACCAAGTAATTCTACGCTAGAGAATTTTTCCTAAGGAAATATTTTGACAGATGTAGGGCAGATGTTTCTATCTGTAGTAGAAAAAAAACACTAAAAAAGGAAAACATTAAATATTCAACAATAAGAAGATAATATAGTTAATTACAGTGTATCAGCAAGAGGGACTACAACCATTGAATATACTAATTGTGTAAGCAAGGTAAGAATATAGAACACATTTGTGATACCTTTTTTTAAAGCACAATACATAGTGATATGTAAACTATGATTGCAATTATAGAGAAGCTCGGGAAGGTATATGAAAAAATAAAAAAAAAGTTTTTGGAGTTAGGTGGAATTGAGGGCGATTTCTTTCATTTTTCCAGCGTGATTCCAATGTGTTTTGTTATTCACGCCAAGCATCATGTCATGCCAAAGTCATCACCTGTGCCTGGGAAAAAAGTTTTCCCTCTGTCCAAACCTCATGTGGGCTTAAGAATTTGCTTGTTTTATGTTCCTATGTTGAATAGTCTGAGCGATGGAAAAGTCTTGATTAGTATGTAGCTGACAACTGACAGGACCATGATGACAAGGGGCATGAATGTTCAGAAAAGACTCTTCAGGGCCTTCACAAGATTGGTGCCGTATGGTCTAAGTGGTATCAGAGTGGCCTGCTTTCTTCCTAATCCATTATTTCTCCCCGTGGGCCACTGGGCGGCTATTCATATCTTATCCTTGGGAAGGTTTCTGAGCCTAAGAAGTTCTCTCCTAGGCCTTTTGAAGTTCACTCATGTGGCTGTGGTTGTATTCAAGGGCATATCACACATACTGCCTGGAAAAGATTTCAATGAATAAAAGTAGTTCCTTCGCCTAGAACTTCATAGTCCTTTTCTTGAAGAGAATGTAATTGGTACAATAGCACCATCCAGAAGATAGTTACATTTGTCCTTACTGATGAGGAGGGGCTGGAATGTGATGAGGATGGGCAGGCTGGGCTGAAACGACCTGGAAGTGAACTCATGGGTGAAGCAAACACATTTAATTCTCCTTCCATATTTATTCGTGTCTCTAAATAAGCTAAGAAACAACTCCATAACAATGGTCATGTTCAGTAAAAAGAATGGACCGGTGTTAGAAGGAACCATGCCTTCAGCAGAGATGAATACAGCCCTGGAGGGAGACCTTGGCATTGTGCGTAAGAATTTTCTGGGGCTAGCGTCCCAGCCACAAGAATGTAAATTGCCTTTGGGGGCTGTGAGACCGAGCAGTGTCCATATAGAAACATATGTCTGAGGTATGGAGGTTCTCGGCATTTGGAAATGTGGGGGAGAACTTGTGATGTCAGGATAACTGGGAGATGTTACTCAATTTGGTGAGCAAGGGCTCGGAACACTAATCTCTTGCAGTGTTGTAGACTGTCTTGAACAGTGAAGGATCGTCCTCCACAGAATTCCATTGATGCCCCTGTAGGAAAACACTAGAAAATCAAAAATCTAGTTTTCAAACACTAGAAAAATGAGGTAATGGGGACCATGAAGCTATCATCAGAAATGGAATGAGTATGGGAGCTACAGAAGGAAAACACATTTCTCTGGCTGTTGAGTTTTGTTCTGATGGTAATGACTCGAGAATTCAGGACTGCATATTAGGAAAGGCTTTATCGGAGATCCTTATACAACACTGTCCCAGGAAAACCCCACTGGTTTGGAATTCTCCAGTTAGGCGCATTCTGGAGGTGGTGACATCAATTGATTTGAGAGAGGGAGCTTATAAAAATCATGTTTCAAAAATACACCTGCTGGAATCGTTACCAGCCTTAAGCGTTTTTCCAGGCTTAAAAGTTCACCTAGGCTTCTGAGACTGAAACTCTGACAGGAAATATCTATCAATGAGATAAAAGAAAGAATACATTTTATTTACGGTCTTCATTCTGAGTTTAATTATCACCTGAAACAGTTCGACAGTTTTTTTGGCCTCGTGTATATTTTTTCCCATTTGGGGATATTCGAGTTTGCACTAATGTATTTAGCCACGCAGCATGATTGACTTTTGCTTAAAACTATCCCAAGATGACTTCATGGAGCATAAGGAAGTTTCTGTAACACGTATTCTTCATCGACGAGCTTCGTGCAAAGGTTTTTCTGCCGTCACACAGCTGCAGGTATGTTTGCTCAACCTGTAGTTTTAGGGTTTAACTAAGCCTTTTCATTGTAATGTCTTTTCTCGAGGACTGATTATTCATTATTATGGAGGGTTAATATAGGGGAAGGATGAGTCTAGTAGTGATCCTTCCTTAATTGCATTCTCCACTGTAAAATGGGGAAAAGCATAAACAGAAACAAACCGCCCATCAGGCTGAGGGCAAGGGAACACATTGAAAAGAGAAAGGCTATCAACGTGTCGTCGGCCTTTTCCGTATGCTACTAATGTGTTTGAAAGTGTTTTCAACCCTAAATCCAGTCTTTCTTACATTAGAGATTTTAGTTTCCTTTAAAGATAAATGAACATCCACTCCCACCCCGCTTCCCTCTCCAGCTCTTGTAGAAAGGCTTCCCATGCTTTGGCTTGTTCTCAGTGTCGTTTGGTTCTCAGAGTGCTTTATCTTGACCCATAATGAGTAACGGAACCCAGTGAAGAAGTGACCGTAAACCCTTAATACACTTTCTCACCCCTTCTCTTCTCTCCTTGCATGACTTCTGCCATGTTGCTTTTGGCAAAGTCCCGCGGTCCAGTTAGCGAAGGTAACTGGAGAGCAGGGGTGTGGATCTGGGGTTGGCCATGGGTCATCTTCCTAGGTGGCTTTTTGGAGCCTGAACTTCCACTGCACTTACAGGAGAAAAAAACCTCTAGGGATTGAAGAGAAAGAAAGATTAAAGGGTGTTTTCCTTACTTTACAGATCAGATGGGAACCTGATATTTGAGATTGTTTTTCAGCACTCCCTAACCCAAGGGAAACATCTGAAGAGGGAGGGCAGGGTGTTTCTGTCCACTTAGGAAGCCATAGTAGTGTTCCCAGAGGCATTCCCTCCGGAGCAGAACTTTGCTCACAGCCTGGGTGGCCAGGGAAGCTTCCTCCTGGAGAGATGCGCTGAGGCAAGGGAGGGGCTGGAGCAAGAGAGCAGGTGAGCAGTCTGGGCTTACTCTTCCTTTCCCCTCCCTGGGGGCCTCAGCTGGGAGCTCAAGTTGGGAGGGCTGATGTAGTCAGGAGAGATGCACTTCCTCCCTGCTCTTAAATTCTAGGAGAGGCTTATCACATGCTGATTCTGTTGCCTTGAACTGCTTTCTCATCTGTTCAGAGAACTGCTGCTAAATTTTCAACCCTCCTGTGCAAAGCCTTCCCTGAGAGCATCCTCCCTTTGCTTTCCAGCTTTCATGCCCTCCCAGGGGATCAGGAACACACCCTGTTACTAAAGTATCATTCTTAAAGCAGTCCACAGGCAAGCTGCTCACCAGGCTTTGTCTCTTTGGTGACCGAACAAATAGTCAATAGGGTCAGTCTAGTCCACATGTCTTTCTGTGATGGTATCTAGAAGGATTCTTGAACTTGAGATCTTTAGGAAGACGATGACAACAACAACTCTATGAAGAAAGGACAGAGTCCACATGATGAATGAAAACCATTTACTTTTTTTAAATTTTATTTTGTATTGAAGTGTAGTTGATTTACATTGTTAGTTTCAGGTGTATAGCAAAGCAATTCAGTTATACATATACATACATACATACATACATACATACATACATACATACATATGTATTTTCAGATTCTTTTCCATTATAGCTTATTATGAGAAATTGAATATAGTTCCCTGTGCTACACAGTAGGTCCTTGTTGTTTATTTTCTATATAGTAGTGTTAATCGTAAACTCCTAATTTATCCCTTCCCCTGCCCTTTCCCCTTTTGTAACCGTAGTTTGTTTTCTGTGACTGAGAGTCTGTTTCTGGAAGACCATTTACATTTGACCATAGACAACGTAAATCTCTGTGCTGGATTCTCTGTTGGTATAGAAGCAGCAGTCCACCTCCCTCCCTCCCATCCCCATGCGGAAGTCTGGAAGCTCCTTTTTTCCAAGCTGCTTTGTCATCAGTGTCTAGTTTAGGTTCCAGGAACGGGAGCCCTCCTTGAAGCTGAGAACAGAGCAGAAGGATATGCTATCCTTGACTCAGCAGCTGTGGGCAAATGTGTGAGCTTCAGCAGAGCACAGACGTGAGGCTTTGTCAGGACTTTCTAAGTATTCTTTTGAAAATCACCCACTGTGGTGCTGCAGGAAGCTGTGATCATTGGCTCAGGTCTGTTCTGATCCTTGAACTTCCTGATCTTCTGAGTTCTGTGAGGGGCTGCCCTGACCTTCATTCTCCTCCCACTTACAGTGGTTTTGTGTAAGGGCTCTGATTCCCTGTATTAAATCCCCTCCTGCTTGAAATACCTACAGTGGCTTCTGTTTCCTTGGCTAGACTCTGACTGATACAATCTACATGATCAAGTAGAAAAGGTAACAAGGGTTAAAGGGTGGATCTTCGACAGGAGATTTTAGTTGCTACTCATCAAGGGTCAGATGATTAAAACAAGAATCATTTTTCCTCTCATGCCATCCAAACACTGCTCATCCTCTTTTGTGTTCCACTCCTGTTTTGTCTCATATCTGTACTGTGATTTGCTTTCCATAAAAGAGTTCTCACTCTCATATGATATAATGGGCTGCACACAGTAGGTCCACAATATCTACTTGTTGAATTAAAAATGTACCTTACTTACGCCCTTCTTTTATATTCATTTTAGACACAGTATTTGGTAGCTGGATAGCAAATCAAGGAGGTTACTGCACTTCCAAAACATTTTGCAAAATGTTTAATGATGACATACACCAAGGAATAGCTCATCCCTCAGTGTGAATAACTGTTGAATCACTGCCTAGTCATTCTTGCATATAATCACTTACTCAGTAAATATTTATTGATCACCTACTGTGTGTCAGGAATCATTATAAGTGAACAAAATCATTATAAGGAAACAAAACAAGCAGAAATCTCTGCTCTGTTCATCTCACTGCTTTGATTTGGTTTTGACACCCGAGACTGAATGCTGTTTCCTTTGCTCCTTTGTGTGAGCCTCACTGTGACTAAGGCAGTTCTTCTCGGTGGGATGATAAGTGTCCTGATTGCAGATCCAAAGGGAAAACTGATATTCTCCTTATTAGGAAGAAGCATCGAGTCCAAGGTGCTGAATGTGAACCTCATCTTCCTGGGATCCTTAATATAGGAGTGACACTCTGGCTTCCGTGCTGAACAATGTCACGTGCAGACATGGACACACTTTCTTCCCCTTCATTAGGAACAGTGGAAGTTAGGCATGGTTTCTCCTCAGATCTTGGCACGTTGTTGTTCTACTGGCATTGATAACATTTGGCAGCTCTCTCATTCAAGTTCCGTCTTGCCAGTGGTTTATAATATTTCTCTTACTGTTTAGATTTAGACATAAGATAGTCTGGACAGGGTTTGTATTCTAGATATTGTTTTGGGTGCATTTCCTTGAAGAAGTCCCTGTTATCTTTGCTCACATGCTCCCTTTGAGTGATTTCTGGGATGAGACTGACTCATTGCTTATGACTAATTTTGGTAGATTTCCTTTAAAGAGGATAATTCTGTAGTTAATCCTAAGACATTAC
Organism: Vicugna pacos; assembly: GCF_048564905.1. Lineage (NCBI taxonomy): Eukaryota > Metazoa > Chordata > Mammalia > Artiodactyla > Camelidae > Vicugna > Vicugna pacos. The sequence goes on from NC_132988.1 coordinate 19,760,376, forward strand.
AAATATTCTGAAATATTATATAATACACCTGTGGGTAAATGATGGAAATGGATTGACTTTATGTATATATTTTGTCCTTCTTAGTAAATTTAATACATGGGGAGGAGAATTCACCCAAAGATCATTGAGGGTAATTTTACTTCTGTTCATGAATAAAAGAGGCAGAACCCTTCACTGCACTCCTGCTGGTCCCAAAGTGTAGCCAGAAGGAAACGAGGGACCATTAGTGGTTCTGGCTGATAAAGAGTCTCAGGCTACTGAGATATGGCTTTTAACTTTGTTGAAGCTTTACTTCCTCCTTACACAGAAAGGGTGATAATCTGACCAGGGCTGAGGAGGGCAGGGCTGGGAGTGGGTGTGGTCAGAAAAGTAATGGGGATCCAGGCAATAGCACTGCCTATTTCCAGCCTAAAAGGCATTTGGGCAGCCGAGATTTGGCTCTATGCAAAAGAACCTGCGATGAAAGCCATAGCAGGGACCAACTGAACTCCCGTTTTTAATACTTAGGCCAATCAGTACAGCATGGATTATTGTTTTCAGAAGATGGAAAACCTGTGCTTCCAGATTCTTAGTCTCTATGTCCAAATATGAAGATAGAAAACAGCAAGTCTGGCCAAATGGACTTTACAGTGTGTATCCTGTTGGCTGCCTGCGTGCAGAAGCAGACTGAGTTGGACTGAAGAAAGACAAAGCATTGTGCAGAGGATGGGCAGAGAAAATATGAGCAAGGCAGTGGGGAAGACTTTGAAATCAGTTACAAAAAAAAATACAAGGAAAGGAAATACTAGAGACCTACTTTAAATAGCACCTATGAACTGTCCTAAATCAACAACAACAAAAAACTGGAATATTAAGAGCTAATTTTAATACCTTTTCCACTCAAGAATATGTAAAGTCTTCCACCAAACCCCAAACAAACAAACCTCATTGGACAGTACCCCAGTAGTAAAGTTAATTCTACTGTATGCCAAGTGAAAATAATAATAATTTTCTTTTGAAATCCAGGGGGAAAAGAAATGTTGTAAGCCTGAGGCTCAGCTGGGGAGAAGCAGAAAGATGATGCTTAACGGTGGTTCTCTCCTTTGCGGTGTATTTCCACCTTAATCCACCCTTATAACATTCTGCGTGTCATTTATTTAAATAGAAGCAGCTATGGATATACACACAATATAGGAAGGCAAGCTCGGAGGTGTTCCAGCTTTGCAGACATGGTAGGTGAAACGGCCATGGGGCGCCCTGGCCAGCGCGTTCCAGCTCTGTTGGCTAACCCAGGGGCGGCCCTGCAAAGTCATCCCAAGCAAATATTTTTTCAGTTAATGGGCATCATTACTGAAATTTCACACAACACTTCAGTCTTGCTCTGCAGCTCAGTTTCCTTCCACATCCAATATCCAACCTTTTAAAATACACATTGGCAGAGCGAAATTGGCTTTTGAAAGTTTTTAGAAGTTCTACCAGATGGGTGGAAACAGGCTGTCAATTTCTTCTCTTTTCCATTTCTTTTTTTCCAGAGCCTTCTGTCCTAGTTTAGGGAATGTATGAGGTCAGGGAAGCTAGTGGGGTCTGGCAGCAGGAAGAGAGAAGCGGGTTCGTAAATACTATCTGGAGTATCTTTTCTTAGGATGAAATCTCAGCAGGGAGAAGCCACAACTCTTTGCCTACCGGTTGACATAGCTTTAATATCTTTATGAAACTATCTTCTTTATTTCTACCAGGATTATTTCTACCAAGGAGATTATAGTTAAAACCATATACAATGAATGTGATAACAAGATAAGGAATTTAAGTTAAAAAGCCGTATATACAGGCAGAAAAAAAAATGCACTATTGTATATGTATGACTGAAACATTATGCTGTGCACCAGAAATCGACACTTTGTAAACTGACTACACTTCAGTTTAAAAAAAATAAAGAGGAAAAAAAATGCACTATTAATTTATATTCAGATCTTTATAATAACCAAAACAAAAGAAGAAATATAAGCATATATTTACTGAGGTCTTGCAATTTGCCCTGCTCTGTATTTGAACATAGAAAAGCACGCGTGAGGAGTCGGGCTCCAGGCGCAAATCCTATGTGTGACCTTTCAAGGCTGACCGTGGGCAATTGCAAAGGTTTCATCCGGAAGGCCCTTGGGGGAAAGCTGCCCTCCCCGCACTTGGTGGGCAGTCTGGAGGGAGTAACAGTCAGACGCACTTACCCACAGGCCGGGCAGGCTAACACTTAACGACATTCCTTGTCCAAATGCCTCTGTTCGGAGGCCTCCTTATCAACAGGCCTTCCAGTCACTTATCTTTCCCCCCCACCCACTTTTTTTTTTTTTAATGGAGGTACTAGGGATTGAACCCATTACCTCATACATGCTAAGCAGGCGCTCTGCCCCCGAGCTGTACCCACGTCCCCTTCCCGAAGTCACTTTTCTGTGCTGACTCAGTGTTCAGTAGTTTTCCACTCTTCGCCGTCTCTCCACCCCCCAACCCAGGGCTCCTCTGGCAGTGAGACAACCCCCCAGTCTCTGCTAATCCACCTGACCTTCCTCTGGAGCTGCTCTGGGAGAGAAAATGGAACACTGAGGGAGCCAGTGCTTTTTTTTTTTTTTTTCCCCCAGTTTTGCCTTCTGATTGTACCATTGCAGTAAGTGCATAGAGGCTTAATTGTTCCTCTGAGTTTGACTTGTTGTCTTAATTGACCATCTGAATACCTGGCAGCTCAGCTGTCTCCAGTTCAGCTCTTGACCGTAATTAGATATCAAACTTGGGAACAGAGACCCAGTTTACGGTTCTTACTCAGGGCTGAATGGATATTCATCCAGAACAAGCAGGCATCTTCCCTGAATTCCAGGGTCCATCTGCCCCTTGAGAGGAATTGAAAAATATCATGGTTTCATGGACAGGACACAGAATGAAGTGCCAGAAGTCTTGGGTTCCAAAATATACCTGGCTGTGTAATGTGGACATATAACATCACCCACATTTTCTGGGTTTCAGTTTTCTCAACTATGAAATGAGGAACTCTGGACAAGCATCTTACTACAAGGCAGTAAGATGCCTTTCACTCCATGGTTTTATGAAGCGAGTGCTCACCTGGGCCATCCCTTCTTCATTCCTTGATGTGGGTAAGAGTGTCTATCACTCACCTTTGCTAGGACGTGGGAGTGATAGAGAAAGCTGGGGCAAGAGCAGAGTCCTCAGTGCCTTCAGGAACAACCACCCCATTCTAGATCATCCAGTTGGGACCTCTAGGCCTTGGACAAGAATCCGTGTTTTCTCTGAGGACAAAGAGTAATCTGGCCTGGGAATTTTATAATTTTATGCATATTTTTTAGAGCAGACAAGCCCATGGTTTAGTTTTAGGTCATCCTAGACACTGGGTAAATGATACTTTTCTCTCTTTGTGAGCATAGCGGAGTACTTGTTCTAGTATTTACTAAATAGATTTTGAACAAACATGGGTATTGCGGACTGAATTGTGTCCTTCCAAAATTCATTTGTTAGGGGGAAGATATAGCTCAGTGGTAGAGTGTATGCCTAGCATGCACAAGGTTCTGGGTTCAATCCCCAGTACCTCCATTAAAAATAAATAAGTAAAAAACCGAATTACCTCCCCTCCAAAAATTTTTTTTAAAAAATAAATAAAATTTAAAAAACCAAACCCCGCCCCAAACTCCAAAATTCATTTGTTGAAATACTAACCCCCAGTGTGATTGTATTTGGCAATAGGGTCTTTAAGGAGGTAATTAAGGTTAAATGAGGTCAGAAATGTGGGACCCTAATCCTGTAGGACTGGTGTCCTCACAAGAAGAGAAAGATCTAAATAATGATCTTTCTCTCTCCATCCATGCACAGAAGAAAGGCCATGTGAGGACACAGTGAGAAGGTGGCTATCTACAAGCCAGGAAGAAGGATCTTACCAGAAACAACCCTGCTGACACCTTGATCTTGGATTTCCAACTTCCAGAACCATGAGAAAATGTGTCTATTGTTTAAGCCGCTCAGTCCGTGGTGCTTGGTTATGGAAGCCCAAGCTGACCAGTACAGTGAGGGAAAACATCTGTTTAAAACTGATTGTCTAAAAATGAAGCAAAGGAAAAATGTGGCGTGATATTGAGCAATTGATGGAATGTGAGAAAAGAATATCTATTTGCCCTTGACATTGGAGAAGGTTCCTTCAAGCAGCACAGCTTATCGACATGTGATTATGTTTGAGTCTTTGTGAGTCCAATCTTACCATTTGTTCTGCTGAGAATACCATTTCCTTAATCATATTTTAAATATTCATAGTTGTTTTTCAATTTTTCATGATTCAACCTTTAGACAAAGTATAGAACATTTAATTATAATAATTATATATATACATGTATATTCAAATTACATAAAGTAAAAATATTATAAACTTTAATTTAAATTTAAAAATGAAAGGTAGAGCTGATAAGCTGAAAGGTGGTGGAGGAGGAGAGTTGGAGCAAAGTGGAGGGAGCTCATTCCTCATTGTATAAATCAGAGTATGGAACAGTACTAGTAGTAGATGGATTAAGAAATAGAAGACACAGTTCCTTAAAGTTACAAAAATTACCAGTAGTAGAGCTAAAATAATAAAGGTTAAAATGTTCTTGGAGGAAAAGGAGCTAGTTATGAGCTAGATCCCTCATTATTTATGAAATAAGATCAAAAGCTACTTGAAAAAACAGACACATCAAGATATAGAAGTGTAGGTGTATTGTTTTTATTTTTAATTTTTTTTATTGAGGTCTAGTTGATTTACAATGTTGTGTTCATTTCTGGTGTACAGCATAGTGATTCAGTCATATATATACATATTATTTTTCATTATAGGTTATTACAAGATATTGGATATAATTCCATGTGCTATACAGTAGGACTTATTTATCTATATGTAGTAGTGTGTATCTGCTAATACTGAACTCCTAATTTATCCCTCCCTCTACCTTCCCCTTTTGGAACCATGAGTTTGTTTTTATGTCTGTGAGTCAAGTCTTCCTGTTTTGTAAATAAGTTCATCTGTAATTTTTTTTAGTTCCACAGATAAGTGGTATATACATACACAATGGACTACTACTCAGCCATGAAAAAGAATGAAATAATGCCATTTTCAGCAACATGGATGGACCTTGAGATGATCATACTAAGTGAAGTAAGTCAGAGAAAGACAAATATCATATGACATCACTTATCTGTGGTATAATGTTTTGAACTAAAATCTCAGTCATAAGCAGGTGATATTGGAGTACCAGTCAATGGGGGATCTCTTTTCCATTCAGTTTCCGAACAAGTCAGGTAATAGGTCAGGAGTAAGGCTGATGGGAGATGTCAAGGTTACTTTATTAGTGGCAAAGGCTAACTTGGAGGACATGCCTTGTTCCGAGAGCTGAAAAGCTTGTTTAATGCACTCGGGGAAGAGGAACTTTTTCCAAGCAATTGTAAAAGTGCTGGACCAGGGCAGCCCTTCGCACATTGTGGGAAGAGGCCACACCTAGCAAAGCAGCAGGGAACACCTTCCCCCGTGAAACTCCAGCCCCCAGGGGAGAGAAAGGAAGGAGTCAAGCCAGACAAACACAGTTTATCTTTTTCAAATTTCCACTCAGATTAAGCCATTCTATAAATGAATGGGGTGGAGAGAGGCCTGGATAGACACATGTGGAAGGAAACATCAGGAATAGGGAGACCTCCCCTTAACAGTTGCCTCTAGGGAGTTGAACCTGTACTGTGTGTAGGGTGGACTCGAGAACTTTACTTTTCATTATAAGGGAAGAATAGCAATAGCAATGGGAGGTGAATGAGCATTGGTCTGTGCCTTGTCTTCACTTTGGTTTATTTTTAATCCTACTTTGCCCTTCCTCATCCCTCTGCAGATTTTGGTTGGGCCACCTGGGAAGAGGGGATGATAAAGAGATCAAAGGAGGAAAGAGTCAGTGCTGGCTTACTACTGTAAGTCAGTTCTCCTGAATGTTTATCTTCACCCTTCATTACCTCTGATGCAGAAGCCACACCTTAATCCATTTCCATAGAGTTAACCTTTATTTAGCCCCCTCTCCTGTTTTGGGGTTGCACCATACCCTTGTTTTCTTTTGCTCTATATGAATACATTCTAACAAAGTGAGACTTCAGGGAGGACCCTCAGGCCCTGTGATCAGACGGAGGTGGGCTAATCCCAACAGTCCTTGTGTGATCCTTACCCATCCCTTTTCATTCCGTTTACTCCTCCCACTCTGTTGCACTAAGGATGCATTTCTCTAACCCTCAAGACTGAGCATCTCTTCTTCCTCCATTTGTCAGGTGATCAAGAACTTGGCATTCAGAGTATCTTGATCTGGGTGGTAGTTACGCAGGAAATAAAGGTATGTGAGAATTTACTGAAGTGTATACTTAAGACTAGTTCACTTCATCCAATCTACTGTATGTGTTATACTTCAATTAGAAAAAAAAACTAGCCTTCAGTTTCTTGACAGTTTCTATCCATGCCCAGAACTGGCACAAATACAGGCAAGGCCCTTCCCTTAGACATTTATTATGACCACGCTTTGAAGGTGGGACTTTCTGAACTTTATATCCTTTCCCAGTGTTTCTCAGTCTTTTAAATATTTCTTTTCCTCATGACTTACTGAACATTTTCAGGGCACAATTAATTTTCTTCTTTACTAGACCTTATTAACTGAGACATAAAATCTACAAGCCTTAAAAAAAATTGTTACATTTGGCTGCATGAAAAAAAAATCAACATCTGCATGATGAAAACACCATGAGTAACATAAAAATATGGATGAAAGATTAAAATGGGAAAAAAATAATCACAACTCAAATCACAAAGGTCTATGTCTCTAATGTAGACTTATCGGTTTATAAGGAACCTAATAAAAAGAAAGGCAAAAGATGTGAACAAAACCTTCCGTAATATATGAGACACCACGCACATGAACAGAAGCTTAACCTCACTCACCATAGAAGAAATGAAAATGGAAACTACACCAAGACACCGTTTTCAAGTTAGAAGCATCATCATACGGTAACTATTCTAAGCGCCTTTAAAACAGGAATTTGATTGTAGCCCCTAGAGGGATATTCTTAATGGGAAATTACAGAACAAGGAAGTTGGTTCATTCAACAATGACAACAGAATTTGCAAGGAAAATAAGGGAGAAATGAGAGGGAAACCCATAGATTTAAAAAGCCTGAGAAAGCATATCTAAATCAATTGCATTGTATGGACCATATTTGGATTCCGATTCAAACATAAACATTCGAACATAAAACATTAGAAGCGATGTAAAAAAAAAAGAAAAGAAACATTCTAAGACAATTCGGGAAATCTGGATGCTGATTGGAAATTTCATGATGTTAAGAAATGATTGAAAGTTTTTTAGGTGTGAACATTTTGCTATGGTTAAATTTTAAAAAAAGAATTCTTAGAATTTAGTGATATAAATGGAAATATTTAAAGATGAAATGATGCCTGAGATTCCTTCAAATAATCCCAAGGGGCAGGGAAATTGGCTGATAGGTATATGGAAATTTGGTATAAATTTTTCAGTCTAAAGATAGGTTTTGTACAGGGCAGCAGGGGAAGAGAAAATTTTCATTGTATGGAACATTAGCAAGTTATGTGAAGAAGGTCTTCACATACTTGAGATCTTTAGTTCGACTTGGGACTCTGATTCCATGAGACTCAAACCCCTAGAGATAGATAATGTACCCTTTTTGGCCATAAGAGAATGATGCCTTTGAAGAGAGCAAAATTCAGAGGTTCAAGGGCCAGCTGATTTTAAAACTGCCCTCAACACTTGTTTCCCTCATTTATCTCCTTCTTTTTTCTTCTATTGCTAATTCCAGTTCAGCTTGATTCTCTCGTTTCGCCAATTCATGCAAAGGCTGTTATAGTAACTACCTTATTATTTCTTCCCATGGCATAAAGCTCATAGAACAGAATTATTTCTGTGGTAAACACACTTAAGACCTCCCTAAACACTGATATTTTAAAAAGGTCTAGCCAGTAAGTCATAGAACGGAGAGACACTGTTGATTAAAAACACTTTATACCAATGGGCAGAATTTATTTGCACTTACTATCTGGTTAGGTAAAAAGTTATTTCTTTAGAAAACCTGAAAAAATTTTCTGTAAGTTATTTAAAAATTTAGTATGTTTATTAAAATTTTTAAAAATAATAAAAAGAAAAACTGAAAAGATACAATTACATATACATGATACAAAATTTTTAAAATGCTCCCAAAATACTGTAAAAAACAAGTCTCCCTTCTGGGGAGATTTCTCCCCAGATTTCTCCCTGGAAACATCAAAGCTAACAGTTTATTGTGTGTTCCTTCCAGAGATATTCTAAATATATTTGCAGAAAACATGATTATATATCACCAATGGTAGTAAATGAAATATAATTATTGAGTAATCCTTAACTTTCCCTAATCTGTGACTTCTTTGGGCTCCTTTTAACTTCTGGACTATTATTTACACAGCCAGCACAGAAAAACAGTTCTGAAAAAAATCTTTGCCTCACGTTTATTTCTTCTTTGGCTTTGAAAAATCGTTTCTTGATTTTGACAACTCTAGCAATTTCATTTTTTTCCAGATGAATAATCACAGGACTGAGTAAATAAGAATTTAAACTAATATGTGCATGATTCACTGATGGATTTCAGTGAACATTTTGCTTTGGGTTCCATCAGTGTCCTAAAAGTGACGTTTAAAAACATTAATAAAACTAGGCAATCCTGCTTTTGCCTCTTGTCTCCCCAGTTTCAGAATCGTGAGTTTTAATGAAGACCAAACCATGGGGATTTTTGATAAAAAGGAATCTTGACTTAAATGACAGTGTGTTAGATCAACCGCTGCAGGATGGAAAAGATCAGAGATGGGAGGAGAGGTAGGAGAGTGGGAGTGTGGGAGGGCGTCACTCCCTTTGGAAGCCCATTCCCTCCCAGGTCCTGTGTTCTAGCTTCTCTTCTTAACACCTTTCTGTGGGGAATGTGCATTGCTTGCCCACTGCCCAACAGCCTTCGGAGGGAGGACCTCAGCAGTGGTAGCTGCTTAAAGAAAGACTAAGTCATTCGAGTTTGAGAGTTGGCAGGTTTAGTTTCATACCACATGCATAATATAAGCTATTTATATCAACCAACAATTATGCATATAGCTAGATCAATTATCAAAAGGTATATATTAAAAATGTTAAATAATACTTTATATAAAATTATACTTCAGGGTGTGAAGTAAAAATCATAAAAACCTAGAAGCAGCCCTCAGGCCTGCCACCCCATCTCTTTTTCCCTCTTTATTTCCTTTTCCTCTCCCCACTCTCTTTCTTCTCTGCAGTTCAGCTAGTCCCTAAGAAACAGTCATTCCATCCTCAGGCACAAGTCAGATCTAAAGCTGGCCTCAGGCCCAGCCAACTCCATGCTGTCTCTTTCTAAGAGGAAGACCAGGTTACACTTACTAAAGAAAGTAGGTGAATCTTCTCGGAAGAGTCACGGGCAGAACAGCTAACCAAATTAAATAGAGGCCATAAAAATGCATCGTTCTGAAGGCCAAAGAGCCCAAGAATGAAATAAATGCCAAAATGGATCCATGTAAGTTTAAAAGTAACTAAAATTGCTAAAAAAATTAATCTTGCCCTGTGGCTTTTGACTCTGCCTGATAATGAAATAGATTAAGGCTCAAGTGGGCCAAAGACTTTTTCCTCATTTAATAAAAAATCTAGTGCCTATTCTACCCAAATTGAAATCTTCACACATTATCTTATTCTGTTATTCGAAGTGCTGTAGCCTTGTAAATTCTATAATATATGATATAATACAACATAGTAAATAATATAACATATACATTAGTATAAAACTATTCTTATCTATAAGTCCTAATTCCAAATTTCTAGAAAGGAAATTAGTTCATCTTGGGTGGAATGTCAGTTCTTGGCCCAGTTATGACCAGGTTCTTCGTTGGGTACACCTCCCTGAAAGTATGAAGTTCTTCCATCCACTTGTCCTAATGCAGACCATCCAGACACTTTTTGACCAATGATGTCTATCAACTTCTTCAAGACTCATAATTCTGGGCTCTTGGAAAATGACCCTGCCCAGCACACTCTTGTATTCAGTTCCATGTGCATTTAGTGCCTATGAAACGTCAGGTGGTACAATGGACATTGGGAGGGAAAGATAAAGTCATTCTATCAGAGGGAATTCAGTCTAGTTGCAGACAACCACATTCCCAAATATACAGAATTAACAATAGGCTTTCCTCATGTACTTAACACTTTAATAAAGATTGTGTTAAATGTACCTTTTTGGGGGACACTTTAATGGCAAAAGAAATCACATTAGTCAATTTATTTAAAGTATGAAAATTAAAAACTCTCCACTCAGAAATACTGTGTCTGAGGAGAATAGACATGTGACTTCTTGTTAGCAGCTCTCCCAAATTTCTATGGAAAGAATAAAATAACTGACTAATGTAAAGCTTCAGGGTTATCACTTGTCTTGCCAACTATGATCATACATTTTTTAAAAATGAAGCCCCTCTTTATAAACAACACTGTTATTCTCATTGTTCTTCCTTAAAACCAAACCTCCAGTGTACTGAGTGTTCTTAACTGACACTGCATTACCTAGAAAATAGAGATGTGGAGTATTTAAGGCAGTTATTCTGAATCAATAGTAGATCTGGGAAGATAACGTATTTGCCAGATGGCAGCCAATCTATTATTTTGTCTCTAGTATTTAACACAAACTTAGCCCTTTGTATACTTTTAAGTGTCTAACCATGATGTTCCAACAAGGGATTGTGGAATATTCAAGAACTGTTCCAGACAATTGCCAACCTGTTTATATTGGCAGCTGGTGTCCTGGCTGAAGACACAATACAGTATTCTGGGCAGTCACTTCCCAAAGCAAGATTCTTAGTTTAGTTTGGGATGTTTTCTCTAATACTGTTTTGCTGGGATTTAGGCATGGGCAGTGGAGGTTGAGAGGCAAGTTTTGTATTTCTATCATTGTTATTATTTTACTTTTCGTTCTGTGTTCATCTTAGCCATGGGTGACGACAGTAATAAACTGGTCTCTGACCATTGGCTAATTTGATTATGCAATTGCTTCAGTTGTTACCGAAAGCTGGGAGGGGGGAAATTTTCCAAGGCAAGAAATTATTCAGCAGGGACATACAGAAGTGTACCATCAATTACAACAGCAAATTACTTTTCCATGTTTTGAACCTAGATTTCAATATTTTCCTCATTAACTCTGGACCATGTTTGAGAACAAACTGCTCCAGACAGAACCAAATTAAGTTCAAGCCTGTCCTTCATACCTGAAAATGATGGAGTTCTCTGGAAATATAAGCTGTCAAAAAATGCAGCATGAGTATTATTTATAAACACGTGCCTTGGAATTAGCCAAGTGTAGATCATTCTGGAGACACTGAACAGCAGCAGTGCTCTCCACTAGGATGTTGTGATTTTGGTATCAAGATCACATACCACAAGGCAGACATCGTGGAAAATATTCACTTCTGTTATTGCCTGTTTAAAGAAACTGGGTAAGTGCTAGGAAGTTGAGGACATACAACCCCAAACCCCAGAAATAAAAATAAACTTAAGAAGACAAGATGTTCTAAAAGGGTAAATAAACATTATGAGTTATTTCCTTTCTGATAGCCATGAACAGACTGGTTAATAAGTGGTCAACAGGAACAACATTAAAATAAGTCTGTTGCTCTGTTGCCTTAATAATGGGGAAGTTAATAATATTGTTATAAGTTCCTCTTTCAGAAGTCATATATGGTCCATCCTCTGAGTAGAATTGAGCCTGAAATTTCCAGGAAGATGGGCACCCAGAAGTTTTTTCTTAAATATTTTCTTTTATTCCATAATTAGAGAATAGACATGTATTTTTTTAATTGAATTATAGTTGATTTACAATGTTGCGTTAGTTTCTGGTATACAGCATTGTGATTCAGTTATACATATATATATATATTCTTTTTCATTATAGGTTATTACAAGATATTGAATATAGTTCCTTTTTTTATACAGTAGGACCCTGTTTATCTGTTTTATATATAGTAGTTTGTATCTGCAAATCCCATACTTCTAGTTTATCCCTCCCCACCTTCCCTTTGGTAACCATAATTTTTTTCTCTGTGTCTCTGAGTCTGTTTCTGGTTTTGTAAATAAGTTCATTTGTGTCATTTTTTAAGATTCTATATGTAAGTGATATCATATGATATTCGTCTTTCTTTGTCTGACTTACTTCACTAGTGTGATAATCTCTAGGTCCATCCATGTTGCTGCCGATGTGTTTAATTTTTTATAAGGGTACCCAGATGTCGGGTACTTAGGATGGGAAGGTGGCATAAAATTACAAAATGTAGTTTACCATCACTATGGTTCACTACTATTATTTAGAGTTGTGCTGTTCATTATGGGAGCCGTGAGCCACATGGGGCCATTGACCACTTGAAATGTGGTTAGTGCATCTGAAGAACCAATATTTTAATTGAAAATTTAAAATAGGTACTCAATTTAGATATATGCAAACAATTTATTTTTAGTCTTTCCACTTTTCTCCGACTCTCTTAGTATAAGCTCATCATCCATCCCTGGGGCTCCTGGAGTAGCTTCTTAACTGCTTTCTGGCCTCTGGTCTTACACTCTGCTCGGCTACTCTTAAAAAAAACTGCCGGTTATAATGAAGATTTTCAATATTTTTTTGAAGTATAAAAGATATACAGAAAAGTATAAAATTGTAAGTATACAGTTTGATATGTTATAAAGTGAACACAACTGGTAAATGAACAACTAGGTGAAAAATAGAACATTAACTGTACCGCAGAAGTCCCCATTCATGACCCTTTCTGATTACTTCCCCCTCCCTTTCTCTAAAGGTAGCATCCATACTTCCTACATCCACAAACTGCCTGTTTTATGTAAATGGTTTGCTTTCCTTAAATTATGTTTGTGGAATTCATCCTTCTTGTAATGTGTATCTGGAGTTCATTTCCACTGCTGTATAGGAATTTAACATATTATATACCATAATTTATCTAGTCTATTCTTCATAGACACTTTAAGTTGTAGGCCATTATTAATAATACTACACTGAACCTTTAAAAATATGTTTTGTGAATATGTTTCTATAGGATCTATTCCTAGTGGTGAGTTACTGGATAGTAGAATATGCATGGGTCCAGTTTTCAAAGATAACTGTCATTTTTCCAAAGTAGTTTTATCAATCCACACTCCTGTAGGTAGTGTATGAGACTTTGTAATCTGCAGCCTCATCAGGATTTGATACTGTCAATCTTTTTAAACTTAATTCATCTTACGGCCATTTAACGGTGTACCACTGTGGTTTTATTTGTATTTTTGATGATTAATGAAGATCCGTATCTTTTTATATGTTTATTAGAAAGTTGTTCTTATGAAGTTCCTGCTTCTCTTTTCCTCATTTTCTTGCAGACTATCTTTTTTTTATTTTTGATTTATAGCAGTTCTTTATATATTCACTTATGAGTTGCAAATATCTTCCACTCCATGATTTTTTCATTCTGAATGGTGTCTTTGAGGAACAGAAGTTTTTCATTTTATGTAATCCATTTTACCACTGCTTTCCTTCATGACAAGGGCTTTTTGGATCCTATTTAAGAAATCTTTCCATATTCCTAGGTTTTGAAGATATTCTGCCAGGTAATCTTTTAGAGCGTTAATTTGCCTTTCAGTTTAGATTTACAGTCCATCTGAAATATATTTTTCTATGTAGTGTAAGAGCTGAATTTCTTTTATTTTATATGATTATCCAATTGCCCCTTATAATTTATTGAAAAGACCATCCTCACGAGTCTAAAGTGTTACCTTTGTCTATTGTGACCAGCTCATTCCAATTTCCTTGGTTTTAGTTCTGAAAGTACTATATCATGGGAACAGCCTCAGTTTCATGCAAACTAGGATGGATGGTCATCTTACTTTTGTCATAAATCGTGTGTGCATAAGTTTGGGTCTATTTCTGGATTCACTTTTCTTTCCTGAACAGAGATAATAACCCACTCTGTTCTAATTAGTTTTGGCTTGTTTTGTTTGTTATATGAGGGGGTTGTAATTGGGTTTATTTAGTTATTTCCATTTGGAGGAGGTGCTGGGGATTGAACCTGGGACCTCGTGTGTGCTCTACCACTTGAGCTGTATACCCTCCCCCCATCCTAATTAGTTTTATAATAAGCCTTGTTATCCTCTAAAGAAAGGCATCCTACCTTGTTCATTTCCAAGAGTCTTGGCTATTGTTAGAATTTTTTCATTTCCATCTTATAATCAGCTTCTCAATATAAACAAAAAATCCAAGATTGGGAATGCATTGATTCTATAGGCCAGTGTGAGGAAAATTAGATATTTATAATATTGAGCTTTCTAAACCGATTTATTTAGGTCTTCTTTACTTTCTTAAATAATGTTTTGTAGTATTCTGTGTGGAGGTCTTGTGTATGTTACGTTTTTAAAAAATTGATTTTGAAAATATGATGGTACATATAATCACTCAATTTTATATTCTAATACTTGTTCCCGAAATCCAGATATACATTTGAATTTTGTATACTGGCTTTATATTCAGGGAACATGCTAAACTCACCTATTGATTTTAAAAGTTTGTATGTTAAGTTTAACATTCTTAATTATTTTGGATTTTCTACACAAACAGGTGGCTGGCTCCTAGGCTGTGTTTGCCAAACCCTGCTTTAGTCCACGTGTATGCTTCTTTTCCTGGAAGAGAGTCTCGTCTGTCTGCATGGTATGCTGGGCGCATGGGGGATGCGGCAGGAGGCCCAAATCGCTGCTCTTGGGCATAGTGTGAGTCTCGAGCTTTCCAAAGCTGTCCCTCCTTTCCTGGATATTGAATCAATGGTGTCAAATCTGTTTCCAGCACCCTTCATTTCTTTGTGTAGATCCAAGTTTCCATCTGGGATCATGTTCCTTCAGCCTGAAGAATTTTCTTTAACATACCACGTAGTCCAAATATTCGAGGAAAAAATTCTCAGCTTTTGTCTAAAAATTTCTTTTTCACTTTCACGTTGAATGACATCTTTGCTGGTATAATATAGCAAATATTTACTACGTAGGCAGCGTTTCCTTCCTACACTTTGTAGATGTCATTCCATTGCCTTCTAGCTTGCATATTTTTTAATAAGAAGACTGCTGTCTTCTGTTTTTCTTTATCAGAAATCACAAACTTTTTCAGTGAAGTACTCTAGTAAATATTTTTGGCTTTGCAGGCCAAATAGTCTGTCACAACTACTCAACTCCGCCATTCTAGTGAAATAAATGCCATAGACAATAGGTAAGCAAATAGATGTGTCAGTGTCCAGTAGAACTTTATTTATGAAAAAACAGGAGGCAAGATAGATTTGACTTGAGGGCTGTATATAGTGTGTGAATCTCTGTTTCTCCAGTTGCTTTTAACAGTTTCTCTTTATCACTGTTTTTAATGAATTCAGTTATCATGTGCCTTGGTATGATTTCCTTTGGAAATCCATTTCTTTATTCATTTTGTCTTGGACTTTCCATTTCTTGGAATTTCCTTTTTTTTTTCATTTTGTCCATATTTTTCTTTATATTCTTTTAAGCTGCTAGTTTGTCAGTTCCTTCCTTTCCATAATTTCTGAATCGGCATTTTTTTCTTTTTACTTTTAAAAAATTGAAGTATAGTTATTTTATAATGTGTCAATTTCTGGTATATGGCACAATGCTTCACTCAAACATAAATATACATATATTATTTTTCATATTTTCACCATAAGCTACTACAAGGTATCGAATATAGCTCCCTGTGCTATACTGAATTTGTTTCTATTGACTGTTTTTTCTCCTAAGTATGTCATATTTTCTTTCTTTGAATGCCTGATAATTTTTGATCAGATCCTGAATATTGTGTATTTGTTAAATGTTGGGTTTGTTGTATTCCTTTAGAGTATTGGACTTTGTTCTGCATGCAGCTGAATTACTTATAGATGACTTTGATCATTTCAAGGCTCGCTTTTAGTTTTCCCTGTAGGTAATGGATCAGCCTTTGCTCTAGGGCTGATTTAGCTCCATTACTAAACCATGGTCTTTTTAAGGAGCACAAGACACAACCCAGGATAAAAGGGAAGACTAGTCAGTTTGGGAGGCCAGTATGAGATATACTTAAGCATATTGCCAGGTGAGCTGGAATTAGTCAAATGAAAGCAGGAAGGGGGAAGTGGGGTGAGGGGAATGGTATGCTATACTGGGATTTGCATGTGTAGAAGCCTAGAGACGGCAAGTACATGATGTTGTCTGAATAAGGACTATGCGAGGTCCAGTAAAACTTGGGAGGACAGAAAGGGAAGAATGAAGAGATGAGGCTGGTAAAGTAAGCAGTGATTAAACTGGTGCAGCAAATGAGCTTGCTAAGAACCACATTTCTTAACCATTTAGATCACCATCTACAAGTTTTTACAAAGCAAATCTCATTTTTTTGGAATCATGTTTGGAGTGCAAAAGAATAAGTGAGACAGATTATAGAATTTTATTTCATAAATTTTTTTGCAAGCTTTTTTAAACATGTAATTTGCTTAAGTCTTTTGTTCATATTTTTCTCCTACTTGTTACTGTCCCTCTGTTAGAGCATTGACTTTGGAGTTCTGAAGGCCTGGATTAAAATCTCAATTCTGATTTTTTAGCTGCATGATTTTGAGCAAATTCCTTAAACAGAGTCTTTCTTTATCCATAAAGGAGTAAGGGAGGGGAAAGGTATAAACTCACAGGACTGACATAAGTTAAAAAGACATATAAATATCCATGTCCAGCACATGACAGCCAGCCAGCATATTAATATCCTTGGATAAAAGCCCTCGGGAAAACAGCTCCTTTTCTAGCCCAGAAGTTCTCAACTGAGGCAGCACATTAAAATCATGTGAGAACTTTAAAAAATATTGATGCTCAGTCCCCATGTAGTTTAACTGGTCTAGGGGGGGAGTCTGATACTATTTTTCAAAACTTTTCCAAGTGATTCTAACATAATCACTTCAACCAGCGGTTGAAGCCGCTGGTCTAGCCAGGGAAGGCTAACCTTTTCATCTCTCTGAAATCAATGTGTGTGTGTGTGTGCGTACGTGTGTGTGTGACTGTCTAGCACACAAAGCAAAACTTGAAAACATATTTATTAAGAGAAAAACAACTGCAGGCCATAACTGACACTGATGAGAGCTGGCTACACACTTGGCTGACTTCTTAGATTCTATTTTTAATGTTAAATCCACACTGGTTATGTAACACTGAGGCTAAAAGTTTTACATAACAAATCCCTTTGAATTTGTAAAACCGAGATTTGTTTTGTTGAATAAAAATCTTTATCTCTTAAAAATTATTTCTTTAGCAAAATTTCTTTTTATACAGGAAAAGCTGCTGTTGCTTTTTAAGTCAGCCTTTTTTCCAAGCACTGTTTATTTTGAATCCTTGTTTTTTTCAAATCCCTCATTCATTTTGAGTTTCATTCACTTCCAAAAAGGACTCTATAAGAAAATTAACTTAGTAAAACAAAATAAGGCTAGCTCTATGATGATATGACAGTTTGGTAAACGCCTAAGAATATATATGTATATGGAACAGCTTATATTTTAGACTTATTTTTAAAGCTTCTTTGGGGTAACTTTAAATTCATATTTCCTTGCTTTCTCTTTAAACCTGTTTGTTACAGGATCACATTATCCAAAGTTTAACCTTATTCTTGTAGATTGTATTACTGAATTATTAATAAGTTAACATTTTCTAGTAAGTTTTCATAAGCTGAGAAGAACTTATCCTTTACTTCCAGAATATTTAGTTTTAGAAACCTAATCTTATTAGGAAAAAACAGAGGGTAAAAGGATATACAAAGTACAACACCTTTATGAGGAAAAATACCATATATAAATGTAAAACATTATTTCCTCTGTTTTAGCTCTCTTGGTATAGAGTATATTGTGTGGAGTACACAATAGGAAAAGATACACTAGGGATTAAGAACTGGAACTAAGTACACAATATCAAAATGGTCATTTCCATTAAGATCTGGGTACTAGAAAGATTATGCCAATTATGTTTAATTAAACTGTGCTGGGCACACATTAAGCATTCAATCCTCTTTCATAAGAGGGCAGCAGAAAGTACTTAAAGAGGTAGTATATGAAAAGACAAGTACTTTTGTAAATAACATCATAAAAAGAACAGATCTAAATGAAAAAGAACATTATAGATCTGAGCTTAAGACTTACTTTTGAAATATTTTTGTTCTTTCCAAATGTGACTTAAAAATCGGCCTTCTGAACCTGTCACAAAGTCCCCGAATACCTCTACACATTACGAGAGATCTTTATTCCTACATCCACAGGAGTCTTCTGGAAACCTAAGGTATGGAAACAAAGGTCAGGAATCTCTACCCCAGCATTGCCCTACTTCTCTGGTTATTCAGCTGGAAGAGAGGTGATGGGAAGATGCCTGAAGGGAGACTGAGCTACACTCCTTTCTCCAACTCGAGCTATGGAAGTGTCACAAGACAGTTTCACAGGCACCTGCCTAGAGGATGGGTTACCCAGGCTTACACGACCAACCACATTTGTATTTTCTTCTTTGTATAGCTCTCTGAAAAAACCTCTACTGTTCTCAGTGTGCCAGTAAAGATCTTTGAGAGGAAAAGGCTTAGATGCCTAGTTTTTAATTTTTGTTAGTAGTGAGACCTAATGTGCTCTTCTCAGCAAAATGAGCAGCTACATCTTAACTGATTGCCTTGGATTGAACTGAAGAGAAATAGTAGTAGTACTCTAGCCAGCCTCCACAGTCAGACCCCACAACATATGCAAGAGGCAGAGGAAAGGACAAGGGTTAGGAATATGGGGAAAGGGAATACCTAATATGACAACTAAACCAAGCTGCAGTCAAGTGAGAGGGATGCTAATTACTGAGGAGGAAAATCATCAGAGCAATCCTAAGTATCAGCTTATTGAAAAGGCTCAGGTGGATGAATTTTTGACTGAAGCTCCTGATTATTCTGGTTCCAAGTCTTCCACAGGTATAAATGCTTTAAATTCAGCAAATAATCTTACTGTGTTTTTAATTTTAAAAGGAAATCTTTAATTTCAAGTCTTTGGTACTGGTATGAAGTTATTGAAATGTGTAATATTATATAACTAGAACTTTATCTTTCTGTTATCATTTTGGAAAAAATTCAGTATGTATTACCTTGAGACATATGATCCTTAAATGATCATAGATAAAACTTTGGGTAGGTCTAATGGTCTTTATGGAAGTTTCCCATAGAAGCAGCTGAACCCAATATCAACCCAGCAAATATTTAATGACTTTA
This sequence comes from Vicugna pacos, assembly GCF_048564905.1. NCBI lineage: Eukaryota > Metazoa > Chordata > Mammalia > Artiodactyla > Camelidae > Vicugna > Vicugna pacos. The sequence goes on from NC_132988.1 coordinate 19,779,738, forward strand.
CCAATTTTAGTAAATGCTAAGACTGATATAACCTGACTGTAAGTCATTATCTAGCCAGTGGACAACTGAACACATTGGGTAGCTCAGACACCCACTATGAGAATAGGAAGTCCACAGGAAAGGAAGTTGATAAAAGTCCTTCTGGGTCAGTGATTTATACGGAAGAGAAAGCTCAATCAATTCTGCAAAGAATTTCCAGTTTAAACGAATCCAGTCAGGTTTCCTAATCTTCCTCGTGACTAGAAACAGGTTAGGAGTGGGACGCGGTGGAATGAGGATGAGGAGTTGTTTTTAACTCCTGCCATTAAAAGCTTGGGAAAAAGATAAACCCCAAATCACCAAAGGCCATTCTTTCCTTAAAATGTTTTCAAAATAAATAGGAGACCAATCTTCAGAACAATGTGCAACCATGGGTAAGTTAAAACTTTTATGAACGGGGACAACTGGGCTGACTCCTGAATACTGTGTAATCAAGACCCAGGAGCCCCAAATGGTTGCCAGTTTCCTGGCAAAAGAACATGTGGGACGGTACAGGCTGACATTTTGACATTTTATCTCAAACTGTGAAACAAACAATTGTGCAAAACATATGACTCAACAACAACAACAACAACAAACTCAGAAAAACCTGGATGAACGACTCTAAAAATATGTGATCAATTTTTAATATTCTGAGGATTAAGTAACAAAAATCAAAGTTTTTTTACATGACTAGGTTCATTTCCTCTGAATTCTTCTAAGAGTTAAAAACAAACTATCACACTTATTGATTTAGAACCATCAGATTTTACTTCAGGAAAATCTAATACCTTTCAAAAAGTTATAATTTTAATGTTAGCACAAAAAAATTACTTCCTAACATTTTTCATTTAAAAAAAACTTTTCCGCAGCCAAAGATTCCTATTTTTGAATTACAGTACTGCAAGGCACATACAGAACTCACCTCCTTCAAAACACACAGAAGATATACTCCCTGAAATAGAATTTTTAAAATCCTCAATTAGAAATACTACAAAGTTAGCAATTTTTAGGTAAAAATGTGGCTCCTACAGGATCATGCACCTTTCTTAAAATCAATTCAGCACATATGTATAAATAATCCTTTTTTAAAACATTTGTACTTGAAATGCAGATACAGTGATGCTGAAGACAGCACTACACAAACCTGAAAAGTACTACAGCTGGATGAATTTTATGTTATTGCCTTCAAGAGAGACTGTATCATCTCTAGTATTTTCAAAGACTTGAATTTAATAATGGGGTAACTACACAGGTAATCTAAATAAAAGATTTTTTCTTTCCTTTTTAACAATATTTCCTTCAACTCTAATACCAATTCTTTTATAAAGGATAATAAATGAAATTTTCTTTTTCTTTCAGTAAAACCAAGGACAGGACCATTTAAATACCTCTACTAAATTTAATGCAGCTTAATTAGGGACCAGGTATATATTTTCCTCTGAAAATTTTTGGTCAAGCATGTCTAACCATAAAAGCAAATGGAATTTTAAGAGGTAGATTTTTTTCCCATGATGCATTTTGTTAATAAATGTATTGTCAAGAAAATAAAAACAAGCACTGAATGTGTTTTCTCAAAGTATAAGGGTCTAATGAAAAGAAAAATAAAAGATAGGTAAGATACTTGTTACAGTCTGACATTTTAACAGTCATAGTATTGGCTGTTTTGTGACCAGTGCATTTGGACTCTCTCAGCATCAAAATACGAGTCTGCCAACAGTATTAAATCCTCCTCCACCCCCACCACCAGTTGGTCCGCAGCTTCCTGGTGGATCATTGTCGTCAAATCCATTGGGCCGAAATGAACAGGAGGCAGATGCAGCTTGTAGGGCCCGGGCTCGAGCATTCAACTCTTGTTCCTAAAATTAAAAATAATTTTTATGAAATTAAAATTCTAAATACACATGGATGGACACAGCACCTATATATAAATATTTTAAAATTGCCTCAATATGCATCCTTCAACTCTCAGTGACTGTAAAAATATTGATTACACTGATCCTTACCAAATCTTACTAAAGTAAAGTACATAACCACAGATGGAGCAAACAAGATAGCAAAATCCTGGTATAACTCTACGGAATGACAGATCCTAAAGGCTGTGTTGTTTCAATACCTCACTTTATAGAAGAGGAAACCGAAGCCCCATACTTAAAATTTCTCTACAGAAATATTACAGTTCTTGCAACACTCATCCACACATACAGGAATGGATTTCTTTTCTAATACACAGAACAGAGAATTCAAAGGTCATGACAGTGGATTATCTACTCCCCATCAAGTGGGACCATTTTGGGAGTGGGCGATTACAGTAAAAACCATAAATAATGAAAGAAGGCTGAATTTTTTTCTATCCTTTCCTCAGAATATTTCTCAGTAAATAAAAGATACCAGAAACACTGCTAAGCACAATGGAGCCTGTCTCCTTACAGTATTACTTAATGCTTTTCCCTACCAGATTACTAGAACTTTTATAAGGAACCATATTCATCTCAGTGTCAGACAAGTATTAGGTGCTCAGTGAGTATTAATGACCTCAGATTGGAACACTACTAGGTACTTAGCTACAAAAGGAGTCTATGTGAATATTTATTTACTCATAAATAAATCAACTGCAAATTCATTTGACAAGGTGAAGAACTAGATTCTACAACTGGCACAAACTCCTTGTAAGAACAGGGAGAATATTCTGGCAGACCCCTTTTTCTGGGAAAGAGTCTATAACTTTCTGAAGAGGTCATCACTGTGAGCAAGGCCTGCAAGCCAGGTAACAGCACAACCCTTAACTGGTTGGGTGTCATCATCTTAAAGAACCTTCACAGTACACTCAGCATGAATAACAAAAACCGTACGATTTCCAGTTTTTCAACTAAAAGCCTCACTACTTTGCTCCTCCAGGCCATAGTACTATTATTTTATAATTTCTAGCTAAAATTTCTTAGTTGACTATTCTACCTCTTTCATGAGATGTCCAGTTTTTCACTATGGAGAAAACCCCCCAGGCTTACCCTGACATGTATCTGTCATATTATGGACACCTTGTTTCTCAGTAGCACACAGTGACTGCTGTGCGATTCCCAGTACACAGATTATCAAGAACCACATATTTTTTCTATGGCTGACTGTGACCTTAGATAAGAAATCCTCATAGTAGAATGGCTTAATTAACCAGTCTCTGACAGGCCTCAGAGAGGCTTTCAAACTTAATTTGCAGGATATTTTTCAAAAACATTTTTTCCATTTACTCTATCATTTACAACATTTATAACTGGCTTCTCTGTATAGTGGCTAACCACACAATATTTTCCAGGAGATATGTTAATTTATTCTTCAATCTGTAAAGTTAATGTAAGAATTATAGATTTTTTCTTTAACATACAGAAAATAAAAACCATATTTATTTCGGAAATAGACACAAAAATAAGAAACAAAAATCCTCTGCTCTATAACCTATTAAACCAGCTAAACAATCAATGAAAATATGACTCTGTATCTAAGAAATAATATCTGGTTTAAGATTTGCACATGTTCCCTAAAGAAAGAAATTAAACTTAATGAATATGGTAGGTGGAGTTCAAGGCGTTCTATTCCTAAAAGCTATGGTGAATTTTGCCTGGACTTTGTTGAAAAGCGATTTCCTGCCAGAAGCTATGTTGAAGGAGATACAAAATACAAAAAAATTGAGTTAGTAACTCCATTGCTTCTGAGACTCTTGAAACCTATATTATATTTCAAGACAGAGCATCCCAAGAAAGTAATATTCCTTTCTGCTTTCTTATCTATTTACACAAATACATGGCTAACAAGAAAAACGTATGAAATTCTGTTTTTAGAAGCTTAAACAATGGATAAAAGTAGGCTTTTCATTTTATTTCTTTTAATATAGATGAGAATATTATGTAAATGTCACAAATTATGAGTCTCACAGCATATGTAATTTACATCCCAATTTTATATCAAGTATGAAAGTTAATTATTTCAGCAGTAGACAGTTGACCTAGTGAAATAAGAGTTACTATTGCTTTGGGACAAAAACCTTTCAGTATATTTAGATTTCTCATTCAAGTAAATCTGTTAACATTAAATTAATCCATTTTTTCCCTTTAAACTACACTGATATAATGTATACTCTTCTGTATGTATGACAAAGCAAAATATTAAGACATTAAACTACCACCTCCTCCAAGGAAACAAAGAAACCCAACAAGCAAGGGGAGAATTGCCTGCAGCTGGTGTGGGACAGGCGGGGCTAGGTATGATCTCCGCAGTGCAATGGTGGTGCAACTTACAGCTCTCCCAGGATCCTAACCAAAGGCATGATTTTTGCAGTCCAGACTCTAAAATAACGGAGATACTCCTAATGGAAGTTGGACTGAGGGGAGAGAAACATATGAAAAGCCAAGCCTTTCTCAAAATTTACTTCAAGATCCACAATTTACATTGGTCTCCTATGTGTCAGCATACGACAAAGTAGAAAATGGTTTGTCAGACAGGATTTTTTGCCCAGGCATTTCAAAACCACCAATCCTGCCAACACTAGAAAGAGCAAGAGTTTCTAACTCCTGTAAATCTAGTTGTGACTTAACTCCACACCCTTCCTTTTATTAAGATTTAAGTTTTCTACAACTGTTTTATGTGTTACATCATAATTCAAACTGCATCAATTACATTGTTGTATTTAAAAGTGAATAATACAGTCTAACTATATTTAAATTTCTAATCAAGAGTATTATTATAATTTGCTTTATTTTTCTTAAATAAACTTTGTATCTTTTAATTAAAAATTTTTTTTGTTGAGGGGAGGTAGTTTTACTTATTCATTTTTAGAGGAGGTACTGGGGATTGAACCCATGATCTCATGCATGCTAAGTGTGCTCTCTACCAATTGAGCTACACCCTCCCTGTATAATTTGCTTTAAAAAGGCACTTTGATAATGAAGCTTTAACAGCCTGTCTTAATATAGGCAAGTAAATACCTTAAAGTAAAATTTAGCATTATCTTTTTCGCATTAAACAAATGGCCAATCTGAGACTTAAGATGCAACTTAAAACTACTGCACAACACTGAGAAACTGAATTAACAAGGTATATAATAGTTCTCCTTTACAGTGAGAGAAGGGTCTTAAAACAATAATGAAAAGAATGGCTTATCACACATAAACACTGTAAAATCAGGATGTAATTGGGTAAATGGCAAGACAGAGAAAATCATTTAGAGCTAGGCTGCAATACAAGTAGTTGTTATGGTTGTAAGAGCTTTTGGCATTCCAGTCACAGAAATTTGATGAGTTTCTGCATGTTTCCAAAAGTCAAGATTGTACTGAGTCTTATTTTTATATTTTACATATTAGAAAATTTCTATTTCAATCTAACCCTCTTACCTTCACTCTCCAGTCTTCAAGAATCATGATGATTCTTATCAAGTGCAATATCATTTGATATCTAGCAAGAAGGACATGGTTGAATATAGTCTATTACCTTGATCATAAACCTTCTGACTGGATGTTAGAATCTTTGCTAGTGGATAATTCTAACAAATATTCTGTGTTTCTGATTTTTTCCTGTAAAATGTATCATGTATCATTACTTATTTTACAGTATAGTAAATGTGAAAACTTTTGAATAAACTTCCCTCTGAAAATCAGTACCATTTCTTCTCTTATTCTATATCTTTTAGTTTTGTGACTTTCAAACACAAAATTTTTAGAAACTTAAAATCATTTGCAACACCTAATTACTACACCTGCAACTTCAACTTCAATTTACTGCCTATCTTTTATGTTGATAGCAAGTTGGCAGGTTTCAAAGAAAAATACTTTCAGCAAGGTCTTTATTAATTTTAAAGTAAGAAAAATCAGTAACTCTGTGAAAATTACATTTATAAGTAAGTTTAGTTCATATGAAACCTTTTACCCATGGTTTTTATTATTAATTGTTCTTTTATAGCCTTGGTTTTACTGATCAGATCCTTAAAGAATAAAAATATCCTATCTTTAGTGTCCTTTATGTTACCCACCTGACTGTCAAGAAATAGTTCTTACAGTATTTATACAAATATCTAGAAGGAATAAATGCCAAATTTGGCAGTTGTTTCCCCTGGCAGATGGGACTGAAGAGAAGAAGAAAATACTTCCATTTTATTAAACTTCCAGTGTTTCTGTATGGAATGATTTTACAATAATCTCATCTTTTGTAATTAAAAACAAAGAAAGTCTTCTATACTGCATCTAATTGCTACTTTTCATAACTAATTCCTAACATTAGAAAGAAAATTTAGTTCCATAGGTTGAACCTATTTCATATAAACCCAGATTCAAAATTCAAAATTATCACCTTGAAAATGTAGAAGTTGGATTTCAAAATTAAGGGCACTCATTTAACCACCTGTCAACTGGGTGTTTAAATATTTTTCACAAATGATGAAGCTTCTATTTTCAACTTACCTGTAAATACAGCTTATTGTCTTTTGTTATGGCATCCATTAGTTCTTTCTGGAGAGGTGGGTCTCCATTTACCCAGAGTCCACTGGTTGAATTATTACCACTTAAACCATTAGTGCTGTTCTGTTTTTTATACAAAAGCACATAGGCTGTGTCCTTTGGAAATCTACTCGTGATTTTCTGGACTGACTGAAATGAAGTAAACGTCACTCTGCTGTCATTAAATAAAAACCATTCTTTTGATATTTCCTGATTTTCCAAATCTTGTTCAATCACTGCACGGGGACTATCTCTCCCTAGTAAATGACTCTGGGAGGAGGCTAACGCCAGAGTTTCGGGCTGGTGGCACATCTGGTATGAGGACTCCGTACCTGTGATGTTTCTGGCATAAGAGTAGTAATGCCCGCTTTCAGAGGATACACCAGAGTGAACGACAACGGAACTTAATAGATAGGGCACCAATTTTGGGCAGCAAGCTTCTTCAGTCCCAGAAGGCTTTAATTTTTTAGCTAGATTCTCACTAATATCAGTGAAGTCAACATCTAGAGACCAACTTTCTGACAATGAAGAGAAAGAAGTAGTTCTTTTAACTGGCAACTCCAAAACCAGTGGCAGTGATACATTGTCTAGAATTTTTCTTCTCACATGATACTTCTGATCATATGAAAATCTTAGGAGAGTAAGAATTAGGTATTCAGGTTCCTCCGTAATTTGCATAGTTTTCTCGGCATTCTGCAGAGAGGCACAGTTTTCACAATAATATTGGTTGTCACCAGTAAGAATCTCTGGAGCCAAAAAATAATTTAGTAAGTCAGTTACTGAAGGTGTGATTTCACCTCCTGGTTTCTGAGGTACATCCTTATTAGCAAGAATCTTGCTAGAGTCATTAGGGACAGAAGTCTCTTCAGTACAGCGAAACTCATCGGAACTGTCCACCATTCTTTCACTCACAGCTGAGTCACAGACAAAGGCAGCTGTTGCTGGATTACAGACTCCTGGTTCTTTTGAAGGACCAGGTACACTGGCTTGCATTAGACCACCATCCTGTGTACTGGGTAATGATGCTGGATCTTGAAAAGACAAGTTTTCCACAGAAGAGGAAGGACAAAAGGCAAGTGAAAGATCCGTAAAGGCTTCCACTTTTTGTGAGGTACTCCTGCAGTTCAGACAACATATGTGAGTTCGTAGTTTTCCTCCAAACATTTTTTCGATTAATGTCTTCTCACCATCACTTGTGCAAGGGGTCTCTGTTAGTACAGCTGCCTTACTGGCTACTTCTTGTAAAGAAGTTTCATTGTACCCCATACTTTCGGACAGCTTGTGTGAGGACTGAACTTTCAAGATCTTTTCTTCTTCATGGAGCCTGCAGGAGAGTATATCATTATAGAGCTTCTTCACCTAAGTTTAAATGTCATTTCCGTTTAAAAACATTTGTGGCTTACATAAGTAGCCGAATTATTTTTATCAAATATCTTGCTTAATTTAAAATGTTAGCCACTATATGTAAAAATATATTTAAAAAGTTTCTTCTGTATAGCACAGGGAACTATGTTCAATATCTTCTAACAACCTTTAATAAAAAATATGAAAACGAATCTATGTATGTATATGCATGACTGGGACATTGTGCTGTATGTACACCAGAAATTGACACATTGTAACTGACTGTACTTCAATTTAAAAAAAAAATAAAACCAAATGAAAAAATAAAATATTTAAGTTTTTCTTCCTTTAAACAAGAGGAATATTGAACAGTTTGAGAATGTAGATCAGACAAGACGTTAGGGACTGTTACTACCCTATATTCTCATTACACTTTCTTCATACTGCTGTTTTATAGCACTTATTATAGTCAACTCTATATGTCAATTAATGTCTTATATATCTTTGTCTGCCTGGCATTTCATAGAAATCCCGGCAGAAAGAAATCATTCAACATATCCTTGCTGAATGGAAGGAGGGTTGCACATGTCGAGCTCAACTAGCCATTCACAGAACAGAAGGAAGGCAATACAGGAAAATAGTAGCTCTTCTTATTAACTATGTGGTAAGAAGACAGTAAAATTTACCAAATCCATTCAATTAGGAACTGGTCTAAGGAGCAGGTATTAAATTTTTTGTCTCAGGACGCCTTTATAAAAAATAAGTACGGTTTCATTTATGTGGTTATATCTATCAATATTTACTGTATTCAAAAATTGAGAATATAAATAGTAAAATAAAAGATTTGAAAACAATAATAAACTAATCACATGTTAATAGAAATAAACATTTTTAAAATGAAAAAGTTATATTTTCTAAAACCAAAACAATTAGTGAGAAGAATGGCACTGTTTCACATTTTGCAATTATTTCAAGACTCTAGCTTAATAGAAGGCAGCTGGATCTTCCTATCTGCTCTGCGTTCAGTCTACTGTCATACACCATTCTGGATGAAGTATATGAAGAAAACCTGGCCTCAACTACATAATATGCACAGATATGAGCTGGAAATGGGAAGACCCAGGAAAGTGTTTTGGTAACTCCCTAGGGGTCCTTGTCCCACACATTGAGAACAGCTGGTCTAAAGTAAGAAGATTAAAAAAAACCAAATTAAAAATGAGAACAATTAAAAAATATAATAAATGCAAGGCATTTTAAAGATTAACATCTGAAATATGTTTTTACAGGTAAAAACAATGTTCTGTAAAAATAATCTGTTATGAAAGAACACAATTCAAATCACAGCTTTAGAAATACTTTTTACCTGTCTAGTAGAAACCTGAGGTATTCAGAACAGTCTTGCTGTGATCTGGGGGTAAACCATGGAGGTCTGGAAGCCTCAAAGAATATCCGAGGTGCATATGCTTCTCTCTTTTGGTATCAGTAGAGACAAAACAAGGGAGTGATTCTCACACCATGAACCAAATAACTGAAATCTTAACATATAATGCTTAATCAAGATTACTAAAATTACACGGCTTAACCTTTACTACAAAGTGCCAAACATAGGGACACATAAAATTAGCTAGAAATAAATTTAGGTAACTTTCAGTCATACCTTCTCATTTTGCAGATGAGAATTAAGATCCAGAGAAACTATGTGACTTGCCCAAGGTCACACAGCTAAATTAGCAGCAGAGGGGATGATATCAGAACCCAGGTATCTCTAACTTAATACAATGCCCCTGGCGTTATCCCTCTGACAGTCATGTGCTTGATTCCACAATTTTTAAAAACATAAAATCTGAAAAAGACATGCGACTGAATATATGTTTTGGATAAAGTAATAAGGGGCATACTCCACAGAATATGCATACCTATTTTAGGTGAAAATTTTCTTGGCTCGGTACACATGTCATAAATATATAGAATATGAACACACTGTGGGTTAGGGATCTTGCTAATTTTATTTTATTTTTTTTCGTAAAGAGGCAGTTTAGTGAAGTGATGTGATGGATTTGGAGCAAGCTAGGTTCAAATCCTAGATTTTGACATGGCAAAAACAAACAAAAAAGAACTGAAAAGACATCTGAAAAATTATGATCGTAACTTGAAAACTTAGAATCCTCCTGACATTTTGAGTATTTGTGGTACATAACAGAGCTCTAAGTTAAGGAAAATTTTTATCAAGATAGGAGTGTTTATGGCATTTTGAAGGAAAGGAGTTTAGTGTACTGGCTGAACATGGGTTCCAGAATCATTTGGTTCATATTCCAATCTTGCCACTTATTTGCATGACCTTGAAAGCAGGTAATGTAAGCCCTGTTTCTTCACCTGTAAAATGGGGATACTATCGTATTACCTTATAGATTGAGTCTGAGGATTAAGAGATAATATATGTAAACCACTTAGCACAGGAGCCAAATTTAAATGCTAAAAAAATGTTAGCTTTGTTAATTATAAAAAGAAAAACCTTTAAAATTATATAGGGAAAATCTATGTACTAAAACAATCCTTGTTGGCTTGCTATGGCCAGGTCTTGACTGTAACAAAATTTTAATTAGGGTCACTTCTTAATAACTTTTTCTTTTGTTGAGAGTATGGAAGCTCCTAAGGTTTTTTCCCTAATAGCCCTGATTTAGTAAATAATATAGTATATATAATGTATTTATAGCTACATGTATACACACAGATATACATATATATTATACAGCTGACCACTGAACAACACGGGGGTTACGGGTAGGTGTACTGGCCCTCTGCTTAGTCAAAAACTTGTGTCTAACTTTACAACAAGCCCTCCATATCCGTGGTTCCGCATCTGTGGATTCAACCAACCATGGACTGTGTAGTACTACAGTACATCTTTACTGAAAACAATCCATGTTGACACAACATTGTAAACTGACTATACTTCAGTAAAAATATTAAAAAAAAAAAATCCATGGACCCTCACAGCTCAAACCTGTGTTTTTCAAAGGCCAACTCTATATATAGTGATACAGCAAGTGAATAGGTCCATTTATTAGAAAACAATGTTTGGGAGCTGGAGGGAAGAGATTTTGTCTTCCTTGGTCCTGAAATGTTAAATTTGTGAACATATTTCCCCCAGATAGAGAATAATAAAATGATCCTTTAGTATCTCATAGGCCATCATTATCATCTCATAGGTCAATCCTGTCTTGATTTTTTCCATTTAAGGAGGTATACTTGAGATATTTCTCAGCTTGTAGATAGGAAACAAAGCATTCCTATCAATTCAATTCCACCAACTCTGGACCTATCTTCTCTTCTGGCTGCAACTACCTACTCTTTTAGACTCTGTGGAACTAAGACAATCAAAATAAAATCAGAAAGTAGTATTTAATACTTATAAATGGTATATATTATTCATATGTATTACTGAAAACTTAAAGTTCTTTGAGCATAAGGATTCCTTTTTGAATGCTTATCAGATTGCATATTGTGTCTCTAAATAAATGTCTGCTGGATGAATTTACTATATGTGACTTTCTTGCCATTAGCATAAACTCATTTCATTGGTTTAACATGTGGACATAAAAGAGCAACACAAAATTTTTAGATCTAGAGCTTAAAAGTTTAGTTATGATGAAATGGTATATACATATATTAGCAACGGGAGAAAAAAGAAGCCAAGATGCCACAAAACTATTTTAATTGTTCATTTTTAACTGTTTATTACTGTGAAAAATCTATCAATTAGTATCTATAAACTTAATATTAAAGATGCATTTTAAAAGACTTCTTCATGGAGGAACTTATTTATTGAATAAAAATCAAATTTTAGCTATAATAATTAGAATAATGTGTCAGCAAAATATTTATCTACAAGAATGAAAAGCAGAAGGCAGAAATAAAAACTTAGGGCATATCCTGATTTTAGGCAGTATCTCTTGAGATTTCTAAGTGGATCTGTTATGCTGGGAGAAATATGTATTATTTCATCAATTAAAAAGGTTCACCAAGTTTGGTATACTGGGAAGTTTAAAGAAGATTATCAATGCAGTTAATATATACATACTATACACTCTAACACTCACCTGTGTATGAGCCAAAAAGGCAAAAAGATGCTGTAACTTTTTCATTAATGAATTGCACCCATTTAGATTTAACGATAATACTTGTCTCCTGAAACTGAAAGAGAATAAAATATAATGACTTTTGTATACATGTGTACACACACACGCATTTTTTAAAAGCTAAATAGAAGTTAGCTCAAGGACTTATTATCTTCAAGGTAAAATTTCACTCACCTGTAGGCCCTTTACCTGGCAAAGTCACTGCCCACAATGCAGTGAAGAAGGGGAACGAGAATAAAGGTAAATGAACACTTCCTATGCGGCCTGGCAATGGCCATGTGCTGTCACATATTATTTCTATCTTTCCGATTAGCAAATAGAAATAGATTAGGCTATTGATGGGTAACTTAAGTAAACAACTTTTAAATTCTTTCAAATATGCATGAAATAAAAAAATATACTGCAATTGAAACTCTAAAGTTAAGTGATTGAAGGAGTGTGGTACTAGTGCCAGATGGGAAAAGGACAAACTATTCAAAAGATAGTATAGGAACAATTGGGTATCCATCTGGAAAAAAAATGGAATTGGATAAAATTTTACACTGTCACAAATGCCACAGAGGAATAATGAGCTAAATGTAAAATACAAAGCTACTAAAGTATTTAAAAGAAAAAAAAGAGGGGGGGAGGATTTAGAGGAGGAAAGTTTCCTAAAAATTCAGATACTATTAATGATAAATAGCAGATTTGACTGCATTAAATAAAAAATTGCAAATGAAGCCCTCTACGAATCTGAATCGCACTGACTGGAAGAAAGCATGGTACAAGGGATTATCATCCAGAGTATATATAAATCAGTATGCAAAAGAAAAGGACCCAAGAGAAAGGTGCACAAAAAATAGATTATTTAGAAAAGAAACACAAATGAACAAAGAAAACTAGAGAGGGAGAAACTGTAATGTTCAGCAATATGCAAATTAAAACAAAAAGACACTTCCCCCAAGACTGGAAAAAATTTTAAAGACTGGTTATACCAAGTACTGCCAAAGGTATGGGGTCATAGGTACCCTCATGAATTAGTATGCAAGTACAAATGCTACAGCCTTTCTGGAGAGCAATTTGCCACACCCTATTCAAAGAATGTCCTCTATATCTGCATTTGGGCAGACTGATGTTAATTATGAGCAAAATAACCCAACAGTCATCAATAGGAGTATGGTTAAATAAATTATGATACACCTGTTTACTCAGAGTAACAGTTCTGTCATTGCCCTAACATGGGACTATTTCCAACACAAATCATTAAAAGATAAAAGTGGCTGGAAAAGAATATATAAACAAGATTCTTTATAAATATATTTAAAAAAATAGTTTTTGTACCAGATAAATCTTATCACTATACAAAAAACAGGTCTGGAATAATGCATGCAAAGCTTAACAAATTATGTTTGGGAACAGGAATATCTGATTTTTATTTTATGTACTTCTAGATTTTTTTTTTTAACCACAAAGAATTTACTTATTCCCAAAGAAACAAAATATGCTGTCTGCCTATCCTGAGACACTATTATTGGTCACTGTACAGTAAGATGTGCTCTTTGAATTGCTTTTGCCAGTTCTAACTGCTCGTTTCTGCTTATTCTAGAGCATCTGTAAAATGAGACTGCTGCATTAGACTATCTCGGGAGGTAAAACACGGATCACTTTAGCTTTATGCTAGGTACATTTGCTTGAAAAACAAACAAAAAATCTCAAATACAAATAAATCAAAAGACAAAAGAAAATAGTAAGCCAAAAGAAAAACCTCTTAGTGTTGCTAGTATATTCTGACGCCAGGAAATAAAACTAAACCCTTCATCTTTTAGGTTATGATTCCTCTAGGTAGGCATAAAAACTTACAAAGGCTTGGAACTCAATAAACATCTTTGGTCAAATTTCATGAATACTCTATTGGTACTGAAGAGAAAAATTCAATGGGGTTTTTGCCTTCAGGAAAAGTTCATCATTATTTTGTACCTTTACAGACTATATTCACATAGCTAACAACCTCTGATTTTCTATTTGCTTGGCTGCAAAAGAAAGTGAATTTGAAAGTAAATCTGTAAGAAGCAAAGAAACATGTCTGTTTACACATCTGTTCAGTATCTATTAATTTGGGGTGAAAAGCAGAGCTTAAACTTTTCCAACAGCAACAAAGAAGTTATTGATCTGATAAACAGCAAAATAACCACAAGCAGAAAAAAACTAAACATGACCACCTCCAAAGATATATAGGTTAAAAAAAAACCCTACTGTTTAACAGGATAATAAATTAGTACTTGAGAACCCTTAAACTCTGTCAAATAAATAATACACAATCCTTCTGTTACATTAATAAGTATTGTCAGAGTAATTCAAAAGATTCTAAATGCAATATATAATATAAATATAAAGTAGAATTTATATGTTAACATGTTAAAAGTTCCTGAGCACTAAAAGAAATTTTATTTCTGAATAAGACAATTATATGAAAATACTAATATTGCTGTTACATATAAGAAATAACGTGAAGGCAATTCAAGCATCTTAGTTTTCATCAGCATACATCAATTTCTACAGTTAAAATGAAAAAAAAAGTTCAAATTTAAACTTACTCCGTGGCCATAAACAATGCCTGTATAACACTGTTCATATAACAGGTATTCCCTAGATTAATAAGACCAGTTTTCCCAGTTTCAGATTTTCCAGAAAGTCTAGACAAACAAGATGCCAAAGAATTGGATTGAGAAGTCCAGGCACTTTGACTGAGAATCAATTTAATCTTCTCTTCACTGGGCTTAGGAAAATCCTATAGATCATAAAGAGGAAAAATAGTGTAAAAATATAAACTATTTTTTGTTATTAACACCATAAAGTAGACTCTTCCACTGATATTTAACTTTTTATTTTCTCCCACTCAGTTTTGAAATCACTGGTAATACTTGACCAGTTATCAAAAACTGAACCATACTACATGGCAAAAATAATTATCTCTTAGAATGCATTAAATATCTCTTAACAGTAGAGTTTATCAAGCTGAGGAATACTCAAGAACCAGGAATTCAAGTCTCCTTTGAACTATTTATGTTTCATATTTGCCATCAAAATGTTTTCAAAATAGAACTCTGAGATCAATAGATCAGAACTCTGAGATATGTAGTGCTATTCAAAGGCAGCAGAATGAGGACTTAAAATTAGCACACAATTGAACAAGGTAAACAATTTGCTTTCAAATTTTGTAATGAGGATAAGAAATATCCCCTTTTCATTTACTACTGTTTACCTGCTCTTACGCCTTAGAAATAAAAGCTCAAAGTAATAAGGGGATGAAAAATGAAAGTTATCTATGCACAATGACCTCTGACTTTAAAAAATAAAACTCAATCTCATGTTTAACCATACAGAAAATTATTACAAGATACAGTTTCTTCCCCGCTTCGTGACATATGAGATAAAATTTTAAGTGTAAATGATTTAGATCCAATATCTATACAAAGCTGAAAAACAGTAAGTTTGCAAATAATTCAAGTAAAGATTCTACAAAATATGGACACTCATGAATAATCCATAGCAAAAATGAAAAAACAGAGAAGTCAAATATTTTATTAAACTGCCTTTCCTTAATTCTAAGATGTATCTTACATATTTTAACACTTCTGATATTGGGAAACAACTCTGATGTATGTATTCACTTAATGTAGCATTTTTTAAACTGTTACAAATTTAAAGATATGCCTTATAATTATTGGCTTTGTAGAACTGAAGAAATATGGTTATTAATTTAAATTAGTTACAGAAAGTAAGAATGAGATTACTCCCTAAAAATTAATGAACCCTGATTCCAATTGCATTTTTCAAACAAAAAACATATTTCCATTAAACAGTCAATTGAAGAGCTGGTCATAGGAATGTTTCACGGTGTTCATCTATCACATCACGGGCTGCAGCTCCGCAGACCCCGGTGCAACTGTCATCGTACCTTTACTGCTTCCAGGATAGGTTCATAGAGATCTGGAAATCCAGAATAGTGATACATCATACAGTGTATCAATTCTGTTAACTGCACTAGGAAGGCTGTACTGGAGGGCAGACCATCACTTTTGAAGGAGTGAACCAAGTTAACCACATGAGGAACAATCTGAACAGAAAAAAAGACAAACATTTCTCAGTTTACAAAAATGGCAACAAGTTCTGGAAAAGAATATATAAATAAGATTCTTTATAAACATATTTTTAAAAAATAGTGCTTTTTTTTTAGCCTACAAATGGAATGCAAATGTTACATGATCAGCAAGTGCTTTTTGGTGTGTTCAGTCATTGCCTTTTTCTAAAAAGTTATGAAGTTAAAAATTTCTAGAATATCAAGGTACATCTAGTTTTTAAGTCAAATGTAATTCTACCTAGGACCCCTCTCCTCATCCTTACACTCCATCTAAAGCTAGGTTCAAACTAACTAAAGCAGAAAATAGGAGCCTTCGTTACTACTGCCGTTCTAATGATGCTAGGGCTGTTATATTTACCACGTTGTTCAAAAGGGACAAACTTTTAAAAGCTAAACCTAGAATTAGCTCAAGAGCTCCATCTAGTGTGAATTTTAGATTTTTCACTTTAAAGAGTCATACATACTTTGCACATTAACGTCTACTTCAAGAAAATCTTCAAAATAACTCACACACATAACTAAAATTACAGCTCAGGCTACAGCACTACCTCTATTTTTAGCTAAGGGACTACCTCTATTTTAGGGACGGTGTCTTATCATGGTTATCCTTACTAATGACCCCCATTCTACACTTCCAAAAAAAAAAAAGATGGTTCTAAAAATAAAGTGAATCAGAAACTTCTATTATTTTTAGGGAATTTGGGTTAAAAATGAAAGCAAAATGAGGCTAAATGAAATGCTCACGGCTCATAAATATGTAGAAAACTATTAAAACCAATAATAAGTATAACAATGTCCTTTCATTATAAAATTAGACTAAAAAGTCAATATAGAGCCAATCTTATTTGAGGTTATTAACAAAACAAACTCTATTTTGCAGAAATGGCTCATTCCATTGGTACACTGCTATACTTGTTTCAACTAATTATTAATTATAATCTGATACTTCATATTTATATTTCACATGTATAAAGCATCTTATTATTTTATATTTGTAGAACTTTGTGTGTAGCAACATGGGAAAATATGTAATGTTAAATTTTAAAAGAAGGATACAAAAACTGCACATAGATGACAAATATAAATACAGTCCTGTTAAAATACCTAGGGGAAAAACATCATAATGGAAAACATAAAAACTATAGTGTAGTGAGATTATGGATAATTTCATGACATATTGGCCTAACTTCCTGTATTGTTAAATAATCTTTCTGTAAAAGTTTAATTTTGTTGTAAATGAATTATATGGTTATTGTAAAATAAAAACAAAAACAAAAAACCTAACAATACAAACTTGAAATAAGTGAAAGTCTCTGTCTCGTTGTCCACTGAAAGACATTGCTTGCTATATGTCACACTTCATATGTCACATTATATACCACATGTTATTTTTTGTACAAATGTAATCATACCATATATATATACTGCTTGTAATTTTTATTTCAGCTGACAATCATCTCTTGCATCAATTCATGCAAAACCTCCCAACTGGTCTCCCTGTTTTCACCCTTGCCCTTCTTCAGACTATTCTCAAAGTACCCAAATAAACCAAATAAAAGGCAGTGTAGAACTTTTTTTTCTGGTTGCTAACTTGTGATAAAAGTAAAGTGATAGCTCTATGGTCTTATTATCAAACAGCAACAACAACAATTAAAGTACTATCCCAGTCAATTCCGTTCCTTCCTATAAAAAGAAAATCATATTCTTAAATTAACATGGCCATTCTCGATCTACTGTGTCTGGTTTTACTCTTATGCTTTGAGGTCTTATATCACATTCTAGCTTTTGCACCACTTTCTTTAATTTACCCCATCAAAGGTATTAATCTGACCATAAAACTACAAGTTCCTGAAGGTTCACTCTGTAGCTCTCATCTCTACATTTCAAAGCAAGCCTGAATTATAATTCTTCTTCATAAAGCCATATCTATCAGATACTCTGTTGCTAAAATAATCAGAAATCCAAAATTATTGTTTCCTCAGAGGTGATGGGAGAAACAGAGATGGAAGAGGAAAGAATTTTTTAAATGATTATTTCATTTATAATTCCAAATCTTCTAAAAGCTTTCCTAGTGTAGACTGGGTCTCTACGATCAGATAATACATGTAGTTGTCTATAACTACATCTTAAATGGTCAAAATTACCACTGATGCAGAAATAAGACTACGTTCTTCATAAGCACACTGATAGACATCCAAGCAGGCTATTACCTTCTAAATGCCTGAAAGTGGAATTTTTTCTGAAGGAACAAATCTAAATATTTACAGACATTATTGTGATATTCATTAAACTTAAGTTACAATTTGCAAAAATGTGTATGATTTATTTAATTAAAAGCTTTGATATTTTTTCTTCAGTTTAAAATTTTTTTCCACTTATAAAAAGCATATGAAAAGAAACTTGATCCATAATAACACATGCTATATTACAAATTTTGGTTTGCTCTAAAATATTCTTACATATATAATATAATGAATAATGATGCTGGTGATTCCAGACTATTGCTCATACTTAGCAGCTCCTAAACCCAAGTCCTTCACTGAGTTATTTAGAGCTACAGGTGATTTAACTACCACATGACCCACTACTGGATGCCCAAGTTAATTTTAGTTGAGTAGCAGGTCAGGCTATACACAGTATGTAGACAGCAATTAGGTCTATGTTTTTAGACTTTACTAAGCCAGATCACAATTTTCAATTTTAGATCTAACTCTTCCTTAAATAAATGATTGATATTTGCTTATTTCAGTAGCCAAATATTTCCAAGTCAACCATTTGCTATTTCAATTACTTTTTTTCCAGGGGGGAAAAAAAAAGCAATGCAAGGTAAGGAGATATCTTCCATCTTGTAAAAACTGAGCAAAGAAACAGGTTTAGAGTATAGCATAAGTGACTAATCAGAGAGACTAAGGAATGTCCTCAGTGTGGAGAGCAATAAAAGTTAGAATGGATGAGTTCCTTCCCAGAAATTCTGAAAATAAACCTTTTCTCAAATAGCCTACACATCATCATGCCTCATCACAGGGACAAAGAGTTGATTTTTTTTTCCTTGAAAGATTTTGTTAGTATACATACTATATTAGCTCAAGTTTGAGTTTTGTTTGTGTAACAGATATAAGGTTACTAATTAATGTTCAAGCTCACCAACTAGGGCAATTAAATGCAGAAATCACTCATGCTAAGTGATACTATATAATGTAATTAAGGTTTACTTCTATTGAGCCTGCAGACTTCCTTCAGTGGAAATAAGGCACTTAGCAGCCTATGTGAGAATAATATTCTGAGGCTAGTGATATGTCTAGCTAACAATCAATATTTGGAATTCTGCACTTCATCAATCTCCTTTGAATTTGTTTGTGGTGGGCCAATATTCCTAAAATTTTAACTCTGTGGGTATGTTGATAATGAATTTCTTGTTCTGTAGAACTGAGGATCAGACCTTGGAGAAAGTGGGTAACCACATAAAGCACTGCATTCCTGTGACACCCTAGATAGACAAATGGACAGTTCCTAAAATAACACTCTGTCATTTCTCACCTAATAATCTGATAATCAAATAATCAATATCAAATCAAATCAAAACCTGTGATGTAGATGGTTAAAAGTGGCAGGATTCTAGATATATTTTAAAGGTGGAATCAACAGGATTTGTAGGATACAGGTTGAGAGAGAAAGAAAAGCCCTAATTCTGGGGCAACAAAACAAAGAGTGATGTTTTTGAAGTTCTAAAGTAGTCAGTGGTTTTCAACCATTTTATTTCTACACTATTCACATGTGCAACAGATGCCATCTGTGACACTGACATGGGACGTCTCTCATTAAGAAGAGTGGCTTTCAACTTTCCATTGCTGATTCTGATTGTAAGTGGAGCAATTCTGGTGAGACCTAGAACATTCTGAAAACATATTCTTTGGAAGGAAATCTCAAAATCTCAATTTTGACAGCAACTATAAAGCTACGTGAGAACAGTCATATTTAGGACTAACCTACAGTCTTTTCACAATCAACAAATGTGACTCAATAGTAAACTGAAATTTTAAGACAAGGTTTTTCAGCATAGAAAATTTGTGTCACAACTTACCAAATGGAACGCCTCTGGCGAATGCTGAAAGCTCAGCAGCATGTGAGAAAGAACTGCAAGAGCACCGGGTCTCACAAGAGGAAACCAAAGACGATTGAAAACCTTCAGGAAAGACAAGACACCCACTTTAAGAGTCAGCAGGGAATCATTTACCCAACTGGTGGTTATTTTCCTAGGGCCAAAAATTATTTATGTGAATATCCCCCTTCCTGGAAAGTTCTATCATAACAAATATTATTAAACTCTGGGAGAGGGAGACAGTTGGGAAATAATGACAGAGATCAAGGGAATATAGTGACTTAACCAACTCTTAAAACCTCCTGATCAAATAAGAAACTGTCAAATCATGTTTACAAGGTAATAAGCTCCACAGCCCATTATTCAGTCAATTCATTCAAATATTTATCGAGCACCACTATTGCTCAGCACTGTTCTGGGCAGGCAACAGTAGATTAAAAAAAAGAAATCTCTGATCTTACAGGGCTTACAGTCTAGAGGGTGGGTAGAGATAATAAAAAGTAACATGGGAGAGAGCTGCTGTGAAAGCAGGGCATGTTGCATAGGGAATGCTGACTGGCAAAAAGGCCTGCTATTTCATACAGGGAATCTAAAAACTGCCTCATGAAAAAGGTGGTATTTGGCTATTAAAAAACTGAAAGGAATGAGAGTAAGTCTGACAGATGGCTGATAAGCAGGAAAAGGCCCAGCACTGCAGAAGCCGAGGCCTCCAGCCTGGTGGACTAGAGAGATAACAACAAGGGCAGGGTAAGTAAAGCGCAGAGACTGAGGCAATCATAGTGGGAGACTGGAAGAGAGAAGTAGCAGTGGGCCAGATCATACAGGACCTCGAGGGACACCTGAGGGGACCAAGAGCAGGAAGGCTACAGCAATCAATACAGCAAGGGATGACGATGACTTTAGACCAGGGCGGTAGTGATGTAGCTGGTTAAAAGTGGTAAGATTTGGGATATATTTTAAAGGTGGAGTCAATAAGATGTGTAAGATATGGGCTGGGAGAGAATGAAAAGAAACTTCAAGGTTTTTGGCCTGAGCAAGAGGAAGGATGGAATATCCATTTATGATGGGGAAGACCAGGTCCTGGAGAGAAAAATCAGGGGTTAAGATTATGGATAAGTTGAATTTGAAAGCTAAGTACAGAAAGTTGTAGGAATACTATTCAGCCATAAAAACTGACAACATAACGCCATTTGCAGCAACATGGATGCTCCTGGAGAATGTCATTCTAAGTGAAGTAAGCCAGAAAGAGAAAGAAAAATATCATATGAGATCGCTCATATGTGGAATCTAAAAAAATAAAATAAAATAAATACAAAACAGAAACAGACTCATAGATATAGAATACAAACTTGTGGTTGCCAAGGGGGTGAGGGGTGAGAAGGGACAGACTGGGATTTCAAAATGTAGAATAGATAAACAAGATTATACTGTATAGCACAGGGAAATATATACTAGATCTTGTGGTAGTTCACAGCGAAAAAAATGTGACAATGAATGTAAGTATGTTCATGTATAACTGAAAAATTGTGCTCTACACTGGAATTTGACACAACATTGTAAAATGACTATAACTCAATAAAAAAATGTTAAAAGTATAGAAAGTTGTATACATGAATATGGAGTCCATGGAATAATAATGGACGAGAAATATAAACTTTGCAGTCATTATCTTAGAGATGTTATTTAAAGCCATGGATGGCTGTGAGTAGACTGAGAAGAAAATGAACCAGAGGGCACTCTAAAGGTAGGAAGACCCACTACAGAAGCCTGAGAATCCAGTGAACTAGGACAAAAACTACGAAAGTATAATGTCCTGGAAACTAAGTGAGGTAAGTGTTTCAGTAGGGAGTGATCAACTATGTCAAATGACTGAAAGGTTAAATGAGAGGAGGCCTGAGAAATAGCTCCCGAGTTATGCAACACTGGAAAGCATTGGTGTCAAAGACAGTTTTGACAGAATAATGGTGGTAAAAGCTTGATTCGCTGAGATTCAAGAGATAACGGGAGGAATGTGTTTTCATATTAAATATTTGAAAACAGCAAAATTAATTACCTAATCTTAAGCAGCGTTCTAAATTTCTAAAGCTCATTCAGAATTATTATTCAAAAGAACAAAAACAAGAACATATTCAAAATTAGAAGCTTTAAAGGGGACAATTGAAAGAAAAAGATAAAAAGATTGACTATATTAACCTACACATTCTAATAGATTTATATATTCCCACTTACCAGTTCTATTTTCAGTAAAGTAACATCTATCAAAATAGTAAACTTCTGGACAGCTGCCAGTCCTTTCAGGAGTGCAATCACCCATGTGTCTACGTGCTGAGCCAATGGCCAAGACAGCCAGTCAATCATTCTGAAAATTGAAGGAAAACGAAACCATCAGCATTGAAAACATCTTCAACATTATTTAATTAGGAATAAAAAGAATTACAGTAGATACTCACTTTGTGACTCAATATTTACTGAGCTTGCTTGTGAAAAGCACTATTGAAGATGTAGAAATGAGAATAATAGGTGCTTATACTCAGAGTTTCTAATCTTGTAAGCTGACAGTTTCTTATACAGTATATTTGCATAAAAATTTCTCAGATAAGCTATCATTTTGCATAAACACAAAGTTTAACATTTATGCTATATATGGTATCAAGAATTTATTAGGCAAATTTACTCTAATAAGAACAGTTTAAATACAACTATCTTAACTAAGACATATGGATATGAACCACAATTTCTCCTTGCTAGTAACTGCAGTCTAAATATGAAATGCGCTGTTTAAAAAGACTGTATTTTGAATTGTGGAACAGGTCTCTTCATCTCTTTCAAAATCCTACTACACAAAGACAAAAGAAATTTTAAATAGATAAAAGGGCACTGAATGTGTAAATATCAAAACGGCCTCATTTTGTATTAATGAGTGTGTTTCTTTTTGAGTACCAACCCAGTTTAATAGAAATAAAGATAAAATAATATGGGGTGTGATGGAGACTGTCCCAAAGGTTAGACCTCAACCACAATGAAGAAGACTGGTACAACTCTTCTGGAGAGCAATTGGGCCAAATGTTCTTATTCTTTGATCCAGAAATCCAATTTTGGCAAATATATAATTTAAAAAACTTGTAAAAAGAACTCAAGTTTTTAAAGTCAGAGCGATCTGGTTTAAAAATCTCAATTCACCATTTAATAGCTGGGGGATCCTAAATACTTATATAAGTTATTTAACTTCTTTGCATCTCAGTTCATTATCTGTAGATTACAGATAAACATGCTTATTTTACAGGGCCGATGTATAGGTTAAACGCATTAATATATGCCACTGGAAATACTCACAATGAATGTCTCTCTTCCACCAAGAGATAATGCCTTGATCATATGAAACATCAAATATAAATACTGAGTACATAAACACATGACCAAAAGAGCAACTAACATGTTAAAAGGACTGACTTTCCTATTGATATGTTATAAACAATCTACAGTAGCACTGGAGGGTTATCTTTATTAAGGTTTTTGCTCTTAAGATTAAAATGTTCCATTAGATACTAAGAGTGGTTCCAAAGTCCAAACACATTTTAACTGCAGGTTATCAGTGTGTTCCCTCTGTTCCTTACACACATTGTCTTTCCCTGCTTGTCTTTCTGGCCATCTTCTTCCAATAGTGATGGTTATAAGTCATTACAGTAGTCCCTGACAACTGTTCCACATCTTCCATCTGTTGTTAGTCTGGTTTTCATAAGTCTGTGGCCACACTACATACATGGAGTAGAAAGTAGAGATAATTGAATTTGTGTACAAAGGGTATATTCACTGTAGCACTGCGTATTATACAGAAAAAAATTACAAATTATCTAAATGTCCCCCATAAGGAAATGGCTAAATATACTATGGTACTGTTATTATGGAACATGACGTAGAGTTTTAAAGAATGAGATAGATCAATATGAATAACTCCATGGGGATCTAATACAGAAAGAGCTGAGATAATCTTAAATTAAAAAAGAAAAAAAATCCATAAATCTTTTTAAAACTGTTTTTTTGTTTGTTTGTAACATGTGAGTACATACTATACATTTTTTTAGTGTAAATATTCACAGGAAAAAAGATGTGGTTTACAGGAGGAGTGTATGTGAACACACCTCTTTGGCTCTCTGGACTCTGGCCCGTAGGGAGCAAAGTTCCAGAGCAGCAGCAGACTGGGCTTCCTAGCGCACAGGGCCCAAGGACAGGACTCCCTCTGGCTCAGGTCTAAGGGGAGCATTAGTAAAGAGTGAGGGGGCAGAGCAGAAAATTCCACTTGGCCATGGCTTTTTAATTTTCCCCCATCACCCAAAAAGCCTTTTCCTCCTCCCCATTTCTGGCTTCCCCTCTCATAAGCCTTTATTCTTTACCTTACCCCACATATACTCAATCTTCTGACCAATCTAAAGATACTTTAAGTCAGAAGTAACATGAGGGGGAGGGAATAGCTCAAGTGGTAGAGCCCATGCCTAGCATGCACAAGGTTCTGGGTTCAATCGCCAGTACATCCTCTAAAATAAATAAACCTAATTACCTCCCTCCCCTCAGCCAAAAAAAAAAAAAAGTAACAGGAATAGAAGCCACTTGTTCAAAAATATTTGAGTGTCTATTATATAACAGGTACTGTGTTAAGTGCTAAGAATATTAGTAATACAGGGTTTCTGTCCTCAGATTGATAAGAAAAGTTAGGAAATTTATCAACAGTCACACAATAAACAGCAGTACTGGTATCTGAACTAAGCTCTGCTGGTGTATAACGTAATACTTTTGGCTACACTTGAGTTACATTCCAGTTTTGCTTCACTTTGATTGGACTTGCATATGCCCAAAACCTCTCAGGCATAAGCGCTGTAGAATGAGTTATATTTATGATTAACTATGGTAATCTTATCCACCATGTATTGGTTACATTGTGAATTTTAAGGACACATAACCCTGATATGCTGATAGTTCTAAATGTTCTTTAAATAGTAAGAAATTAAATGTAGTTGTAATAAATCTTGTTTCTTCCATTAAATTGTGAGCTTAAGACAGCAGTCTTGTTTTCTTAAAATCTTTATTCTTCGATTGGCACTGAAATGGAGCTCAAATTTGTTGAATAAATGAAACCATTTCTCAAGGTGGGAGGGTATATAGCTCAGTGGTTGAGTGCGTGCTTAGCGTGTATGAGGTCATGGGTTCAATCCCCAATACCTCCATTGAAACAAACAAACCAAATCATCCCCCTCCAAACACACACACACACATACACACACACACACACACACAAACAGCAAAAAGAAGCCATTTCTCTTTATAGCTAAAAAAAATACATACAACTTGAAAACCTTAAATCAAAATTGGCAATATTATGAAAGGCCACAAAATAAATTTAATCTTAATTTGTAGAGAATAAAACTAATTTTCACTGTTAGATGGCATCTTAAGGGCTAGATCCAACCTTCAGTTTGACGTGTTGCAATGTTTTGAAAATTTAAAAAATTCACATAAAAACTGATTTCAGGCTTCTTTTGAAAAGTCAGATCAGCAACACTGAACTCAAATTTCCCTATGATAAGATAGCTTTCACCGAGGATCAGCTTTCTCTTTTAGAAAGTGCCTGTGCACCCCATTTCGTATTATTTCCGTCACACCTGGCCTATTTCATACTTTAATGTTACTTATCTGGTTCTGGTACAATACCTGTATTTGCATTTCTTTGGATTACAGAGAATGACAGTAAAGCATGGTAAGTGCTATGTGTGGGGAAGTATAGTGTATGGGGGAGTATAAGGTGGGAGTGTGGTAAAAGTAAGCATCCTTCTCATTTACACTTGCAATGTGAGAATAGTTACTCCAGGTACATTATGAGCTAAAACACGATCATGTAGGATAAACTGGAAATGCAATACAAAAACTGGATCACAACTTCCCATAGAAACAAATAGGTAAAAATTAATTTCCAAATATATCTTAAAAATAAAATAAATTCCTAAGTTGGATACTATGATTATTTTGAAAGGTTCAAAAATTAAGACTAAGAGTGCCGGATGCCAAGAAGTGGAATTTGCACCTGACTTAGTAAGTGCTGGAAGTCATTGTAGTTTCTCGATCAGAAGGGAGAAATGAGCAGCCAGGATGACCTAGAGAAGAGAGACAAGTCACTGCTGGCAAAAAGGCCAACTAGAAGTCTCTGCTGCAATGACTTTTGGCATGTAATGAAAAATGTGAGCTATTATTACCCAGGCAATGAAGGTGATGGACCAACCGACTTCTAATTTCACTTTCAGCTGTGAAATCTAATTCTCTGAATCTTTCTGTTTTACTTAGAGGACAACATAGTTTATGATATATTCATCTCAAAGGGAGACTTCAGTGCTACTACAGTCATACTGACAAAGGAGTGCTGCTAACAGGACACAGGAGTCTGATTATGGAGAGATGGATGAAGTAAGAGTGTTTCTTAAAAGCAAATGAACAATGAGAACTTTACATAAAGACTTGCAAATCATCACATGTAGATAAAGATTGATACAGGGAAAAGGAAAATAAAAAGAACAGATAATAGGAAGAAAACCCTAACAGCACTGTATTACAGGACTTTTGGAATTTCAAGAACTATGAATACAAAGATATCAAGAAGATGAGAATAATGTATAGACCACCAAAATGGCAAGGAGATCACCATAAGCTGAAAGCAGTGGGGATCGAGGCCACATGGCAGGAACAATGTGTACATAGACTTTTCTCCTGTATAGAAAGCACTTTCACAAATCTATGGAATTTAAAGAGAAAATAAGCAGTAAGAAACTGGAAGTAAAAGTTTAAAAGTTACAGACAAATTGACTTAAGTATAAGACAACAAGGAAGAAACAAGAAAAGCTAGAAGACAAAGGCTTTTTTAAATACTGGACAAAAAGGGGGAGAAGGTGGAGAAAATCAAAATTCCCAAAGTTTATGTTAACAGAGAGTGAGATTATATACATGTAGCTTTCTGAGAACCCAACATAAATGTTACCTTATGACTGTAATTTATAAAAGGCTCACAAAAACCATCTTGTTCCAAATCCTTATACTTTATTTAAATGTGCTATCCATACATACACACATATACACACAGGAAAAAAATACGAAAAAATTACAAAACAAGAACAGATATGAAAAAAGAAAAGGTAGACAGGAAAAGCTTCATTAGAAAAATAGTTATTGAACTAAAGAAACTCAAATTCTGGGATAATCTCTATAAATGGGTACCTTTGAAGGAAAAATTAGTGAACTGTAAGACAGTATTGATGTTCTTCCCCTTAGATCTCCACAGCTTTGCATCCTCATTTCCTTCATGTCTTACTTCACGGTCACCTTCTCAGTGAGGCTTTCCTCATCCATCTTACTTAAAATTGCAAACCATTCCCCCACATTTTATCCCCTTCCTGTCTACTTTTTTTTCCCAAAACACGGACCACTATTCAACATACTAAATTATTTTACTTATCATATTTAATCAAATCTAAAACAAAATCAATTTTAGAAAGTATAGTTTACATACCACTAAGCCAAGAAAAGTCCTGCCGTTTAAACTACAACACCAATGATGTGCTTGTCCACATTTTAACATCTCAGAAATCAGGATGCATCTTGGAATTGAGGAAATATGTTATCAGGTACTGTATACCTCCCCAACTTGAAGGCAAGTCCATGAAGACAGATATTTTGACCATTCGTTCAAGGTTTTTAAACATTGCTTAGCATTCATGGTACGTGCCCAATAAATGTGATATGAATAGCTGAATGAATGATTGAATTAATAAAAGCACAACAGTTCTGACAAATGCAAATAACTTTAAGTTTACACCTAGAAATAGAAGAATAAAACTGCAAAACATCAAGGATAAAGAGAAAAGCATAAACATTACCAGAGGAGCCTAACAACTCACAAACGAATGATACTCGGATTGACTGCAGACTCCAAGGCAGCAACAATAGATGTCAGAAGACAATGCAGTACTATTTACAAAATGCTAAGAGAAACTAACTATCAAATTAGAATTCTGTATATTGACAAATCATCTATTTGAGAATAAGCAAGAAAAAATGCATTTCAAACAAAGGCTAAGAGAGTATTACCCAGAGATCCTAGTTGAAAGAGAAAGTAAAAGTATGTACTAAGTAAAAGTATACACTTAGCCAGAAAAAAACAGATCCCTTTTTAGGGAGGAAATAGGCTGTAGGAAACAATACTGGGCAAAGAAATTAGTGAAATATATTGGTAATTTAACCAACTCTTGACTGTACAGTAAGTGCATATATGTTTTGTTTCTGGAATTTAAAAAAGCTTAATTGAAAATAGATTTGTGAATTATTGGGATGCCTGTCAAGCCTATAATAAGGTATTCATTCCAATTAGTTTGGAGAATCTTTATATATTTGATTGCATGATTTCAGTTTTAAACACTAAGTTTTTCATTACCTACAAAATACAACAAAATATCTCCTCCTCCCAAATCTGCAATTACCATCTTTGGTGTTATGAAGAAGTACCTGCAAAGAGCTTGGGTCATACTTGCATCTTTTACATTTGGATCCGTAGTAAGGCTCCTGATGAGAACTGTAATCATCTGAAGAGGAATGTGCTGCACAAGACTTGCCAATGCTACAGAAGGTTCAAATGATGCATCTATTTTTTTAATTAAAAAGAAAAAGGAATATGGCAAGAAGGTTCAAGTGAAGTATTTAGAGAGAACAACAGTTTACACCCCCTCCCCTCCCACCCCAAAATGTAACTGCAGCAAAAGTGTTAATCAGGAAGCAGTTGTTAGGTTCCACCTTATGGACTCTAGCGTATGAGCAATGTTAAATTGCAGAAATGAGAGAGAAAGAGTCAGTGGCAATGATCGCTCATCCTATAAGCAGAACTACTGCAATATAAAATCTGTTCTTGGCTATCCCCATATTTAGTCCATAAATTACTTTATTTTCTTGCATTCTTTAATATTGTTGTTGCGGCAAAATATTCATTTGTAAAGCAGCAGTCAGAAAAAAAATGTAAGGTATAACTTAAATTCCCATTTTAGATCCTCCAGAGTAACTTACAACTACTAAATTACAGTAGTCATTACATTGCTTTAAGGAAAATTTTTTAAAATCTCTTAAAGAAATAGAAATTAAGGTGAATTTTAGGGGGACTTTGCTTAAACTACATAAAAATTAAGCAAATCCAAGGTGAGTACCTTTACAACCATAGCTGAAAAATTTCTGGGGAAATCTAGTAGGTCTAGCCACACAAACAATACAAGAACAATTACAATTAAAAAAAAAACCCCAACTCAGACACTGCCAATATATAGTTGGTAATTCTTTCATAAATGTATTTAATTCATCAGAAAGCATGGAGCCTGTTAAAACTCTACTCTTATTCCTGGTTCTCAAGAAAAAAGGAGTACACCTTCTTCACAAGTTCAATTTCGAACAACAGCCAGAGAATGGCTGTACCAAGCAGAGAGGGAGTGAATACAGTTTTGGATCTACTGTTTCACAACTTAACAGAGCTGAACACTCCGTATCCCAACAAGGAATGTAAAAGCACACGTAAAATTCCTGGGTGAGAAAGCATTTTCCCAAGTACCACTTGATCCATTCCTGACTTCTAAGGACACAGTCCGTGGGCTGTATATACACCTGGCATGCAAAAACACCTGTTTAAGTCTTCATACTCTTTCCCTTCACTCATTCCACCTGTATCCACTCTAACTTTACTGCAGAGAAAATATCAATATTCAAGAAATATGTAGTTAACTAGGAAAATCGAGTAATAAAACTGCACAGTCCATCAATTAAAAAATGGGGAAATTCAAACACTAAGGAAAAACTCATTTCAACAAGATGATAGAGTCACAGCACAATAATAATATGGTAAACATTATGCTGCCATTAGTCACCAATGAATAGAAGTTTATATAGTAGCTGTCATCTTCAAAGCATTCCCTAACTTGAGCAAGAGGCTAGATAATTAAGCAACTTGTTTACTGCCAAAGGTCTTAGACCTCAACGTTCTCAACACTTAAAATAAAAAACACTGCCTGTTTTCTAAGGTCCAAATGCCAGCCTGAGTAGGGTAGTGGACGGGAATTTGGATGAGGGTGTTAAGATTTGATCTCCCATTAAGACGTTTTCAGGACAGGGAAGCAAACATGGTGTACACATGAGAGCGGAATATTGAAATTTCCAAGGGAGATTTTCTCGTAATATAATGACCCTTACCTGTGGAAGAAATGCTTGCAAAAACTTCTTGCAGGGAAGGCAGCAGGGTGGAGGGCTCGGCCTTCCAGATGTTCTGCAGCAAGTTACTCACTTTTGTCACCTGCGAGACATACTCCCGCAGCTCTTTCTCCTGGGTGGAGACGCACTGGAAGTGGCCTATCGTTCGAACCAGCTGTTGACAGAAGGTGATGGACAGTTTCCCTTTGGGGATGCACTGCACGAAGTCGGTCAGGAGGTCGCTCAGTCGGGCGCACAGCTGCGGCTCCGGCCGCTCACACACCATCCGCAGCACCTCCACCTGCAGTAGGCTGAAGAGGTCCAGCACCGACGGGCAGCTCATGATCAGCCTCAGGCCATTGTGAATGTAGTCCAGGATGGCTACGTCCTTCCTGTCTAGCGAGTGGTAGCCTTGCTGCAGGAGGCCCAACACGAACGTCTTGTTGAAGAAGGACTCGAACTCCGGCCGGTGGTACCGTGCGTAGGCCTCCAGCACTTGGTGCCCCACCTGCCGCTGAAAGGGGTCCTGGCCCTCCAGGATGAGCCGGGTCGTCAGGTCAAACATGGCCTCGCACTGCGCCTCGTCCAGCCAATTCTCCGCCGACTCCACCACCTTCCGCACAATTACCCGCTTTAGCGGCAGCGGGTGCGAAGAACTCACCAGGCCCTCCAGGATCTTGTCCATGGTCGCCAAGCTGCAAGGCCAGGGCCAAGGGGTTAAGAGCGGGCGGCCACAGCCCGGGCGTGGGGCAGGAGAACCCCGGGGCGGAGGTGAACTTCGAACGCGGCAGCAGTAGCAGGACCGACCACCGCCACCGCCGCCTCAGTAGCCACATTTATCGGGCAGGAGGGCCCATCCAAGCCCAGGCAGGAGTTAGCAAGCCTCGGGCGCGTAAGAACCGGCACCGCCTGCGGCGGGCCTAAGGAGCAAGAGGCCCACACTCCGCCGCCGCCGCCCGGGGCCCGCGGTCTCTCTCAGCATCGGCGCGGAAGGGCTAGCGAGGCCCCCCGGCGGCGGCGGGCACTCAAGGCCCGGGGCTGAGAGCCAGTCGGTGAGGAAGCGCGCCTCCGCGACCCGCGGCAGGTGTGGGCGTCCGGGCTCCGGCAGGTCGTGGGATGAAACCGGTCCTGAGTTGAGTCAGGAGCCGCTGTCACCCAGCGTGCCGAATTAACCCGGGAGAAGTGAAGGCGAACACCCTTGACCCGGATTCAGAAGGTCCACCGAACCGGAAGTGAAAGATGCCGGATCCCCTGAAAGGCCCGCCCCGCCGCCCCGCCGCCCCGCCGCCCCGCCGCCCCGCCGCCCTCCTTTTCTTCCTCCCCTCTTCCTCCACCACCACTCGCCAACTCCCTTCCCGGTGCCCTCGGACCCCGCTCCCTGCCCCGCCCCTTCGCTGCTGCGCATGCGCGGCTGTCTCCTCCGAGTCGCGCGGCGACGGCCGCGTCATGGGGGGATCGTGTGTCGAGTCACAGGTGGCTTTCCAGGAGGAGTGGCCCGAAGCGGACGCGGTGCAGGTGGCTGTGACTCTAGATTCCCACCTTCCGATCTCTGTCGGTTCTGTCCGAGTCAGGGTACTTATGAAAGGCCGAGAAAGTTTTATTTATTGTAAAACTTGTGAATGGGAATGTTTTGGAAAGGCGAGCAGAATAGCATTTAGGGAGAAAGTAAGGAAAAGAACTCAGAATTCGGATTGAAGAGAAATCGTTTAAGGTCTTGGCTCATTTTTCAAGAAATGAGCTAGGGTTCCTAAATGTGAGTGCCTTTTTCCTACGTTGCGGTTATTAAAGTAGAGTGTACTGGCGGCGGTATACTTTTAGAGACGACTGGTATCAGTAGGAGTTTGTTTCAGGAAGCCTGTAGCAAATACCATTTTAGTGAAATTATGTGACATATTGAAACATTTAAGTTGTCCCAAAAGATGGGAGGAGAGTAAGGAAAATGACAGGTGAAAAAGAATGAAATATTATACATAGATATAGATATATATCTATGTCTCTCTCTCTCTCTCTCTATATATATATGCCTGTGTCATATTAAAGAGTGCTTTGAAAATAGAAAACCAGGTGAAATTTTCACAATTATTTCCGTGTATGCAGACACTGAAGATGGCTTTACAATAAAGAAGAACAGGTGCAATCATCATGCTTGCACTCTTTCAAGTTAACTTCCAGTGATTCACAGAGTTTAGCCTTTAATCAGAGGCCTTTAAATTGTAAAACTGCCTAATTATAGTCCCGTCAAGGCTTGACTAATATAACTGTGAAATCAGACATTAGTGGCTTATACAGACAAACTTCAAAGAAATGACTCATGTTAAGGGTCCAATAGAAAAAACGAACAAGATTGTAAGTTGTTTACTCTGCTAGTATTTTGATTTTTATCAATTTCCAAAATGGCTACACCAATATACTTAACACATCCATTAGGATAATCTTAAAAATAGCAGCAGTTTAAAGAAGATAGGAGCTGGATAGAGGAAACTTGAGACTGAGTTACTTTGTAGGAAGAGATTGAAGATGAAACAGAAATCAGGTAACTGATAGATCTAAAAGACAGTCATGGCAGAACACAGGAATAGCTTTGAAACTTTTCCTTTTCCAATAGATGGAAGGTAAAACTGCAGAGAAAGTTTGACTTTGCTGGGAATGTTGCCACATTGGAAGACAAAAATAATGTAGAAAGTAAAGCATTAAGAGGAATGAATGGTAGGCTTGTGAATGTGCTGATATCCTGTAACTTAAATACTAAGATGTAAAATTAACAATACTTAAACACTATAGGTTACATCATATGTTATATGATAAAGGAACAAGAGAGGAAAGAAAACAAAATATTTGTTATATATATATGTATCAGTATATAAGCATGTATTTTTGTTGTATATAATAAGCAAATATATTACACAAAAATTCATAAGGAAATAAGGAGGAAATGTTTTTGACAATTACAGTCCAGCTTCTGAAACTGGTCATGTGGTTATAGTTGGTATTTATAACAACCTTTTCCCACTATCTATTCTGCATTCCCTTTGCCTTCAGCAAATACTTCAGCTGGTTGTGGTTCTTTGCCTGATGGGGTGACTCAAACCTTCATTCCTGAAGAGTCTGGGCCACTAGTAGTCCTGCCTGGGTTGGATTGTTGTCGATTTCAATTGACTTTAATCACAGAACGTGGTAATAGTAAGAGATGCCCTAAGGAAACTCTGGTATTCCAGACAGGATACCTTCCTTACTTTCATTGTAGAGTTGCAGTTCAATTTCCCCATGATAGTTAGGATCAATCACTTCAGCCAGCACAGTAACTCCCTTCTTTGTATATTTGACCATAGATATGAGGAGTCCAAAGTGGCCTGATGGCATTCTTAACTCCCAGTTCCGTGAACTCATTGGTTTGTTTCCTGGTGGAAGCATTCTTCCCTTTGGAACTAAGACCTAAGCCAGCAGGGCATAATGTCATAGGAACAGGGAGCAAATGTTTTGCTAATAGGTCACTAACAGAAATAGTGAGTGGTGCCACTCCCATTTCTACCCCTTGGTTTCTGGACCTGTGAATTCTGGGTATGAGAGAGGCAGCAGCATATATTGGATACTCATTGTAATTGAAACTTCAAAAACCTATTCCACCATTCTGTCAAGCCATCTGCTTCAGGATGGTGGGAAACATGGTAAGACCAAGTGAATTCCATGAGTGTGGGTCTGTTACCTCATTTGCTGTGAAGTGAATTCCTTGATCAGAAGCAGTAGCTGTGTAGAATACTGTGTTGGTGGATAAGGTATTCTGTAACTATGCATGGTAGTTTTGGCAGAAGTGTTGTGTGCAGGGAAGGCAAATTTATATACAGTCAATGTGTATTCAAGTAAGAATAAAACATTTCCCCTTCCATGATGGAAGCAACCCATTTTAATCAACCTGTTACCATGTGGCTGGTTACCACCCGGGGAATGGTGCCACATCAGGGACTCAGTGTTGGTCTCTGTTGTTGGCAGTTTGGCACCCAGCAGGGGCCAAGCCGGGTTGGACTTGGTGAGTGGAAATCTATGTTGTTGAGCTCATGCAAAATCTCTATCCCTGTTACCATGGCCATTTTGTCCATGAGCCCACTGGGTAGTGAATGACCTGGGTGGCTGGGGAAAAACTGATTGGCTACAGACCAAGAACCAAGCAGGTTCACCGCTCGAAGTCTGCCCATTGGGAGGATTTCCTTTACCTTTGTCCTTCAGGAATGTCCCAAAACGAGGGGCTGTAGTGCTGTAGCCATCCACTTTTGGGTGGAGCTTGCATATTGTCCAAAATCATCTGTATACCAGGCTACAATCTTCTCTTCCTCTGTCTACTGATTGTAGAGAGAATTCCTCACTCTGGCATGGAAATGTCTTACTATTAAGTCTAGAGTAGTTCCTCCTCTAGGTCCATCTTTTGCTCACCAGGTCCACTCAGCGTAATGTTATCAATGTAATGGAGCAGTGTGAGATCTTGTAGAAGAGAAAGGCAGTCAAGATACCTGTGAATTAAATTATGACCCCTAACTTAGGACTGGAGACTTAACTAGTCCCCTGAAGCAGGAGAGTCAAGGTGTATTGCTGCTGGCCTTGCTAACTGCAAACAAACTGCTTCTAGTGGTCTCTACTAATAGGTATAAAGGAAAACAAAACAAAACAAAACATTTGCCAGAGCAGTAGCTGTGTACCAGGTACCAGGGGTTGTGTTAATTTGCTTAAGCAATGAAACCACCTCTGGTAGAGCACTGCAATTGGAGTCTCCACCTGGTTAAACTCATAATAACCCACTGTCATTCTCTAAGATCCACCTGTCTTCTGCACAGTTTAGATAGGTGAGTTGAATAGGGATGCGGTGGGAATCACTGCTCCTGCATCTTTCAGGTCCGTGATTATGGCACTAATCTCTGCAGTCTTTCCAGAAATATGGTATTGCTTTTGGTTTCCTGTTTTCCTAGGTGGAGGCAGTTCTACTGGATTCCACTTGGTCTTTCTCACTTGAATAGCCCTCACTCCTTAGGTCAGGGAATCAGTGTGGAGATTCTGCTAGTT
The DNA here is from genome assembly GCF_048564905.1 of Vicugna pacos. Taxonomy (NCBI): domain Eukaryota; kingdom Metazoa; phylum Chordata; class Mammalia; order Artiodactyla; family Camelidae; genus Vicugna; species Vicugna pacos. The sequence goes on from NC_132988.1 coordinate 19,815,240, forward strand.
GTTGAGTATATTTGTTCCAATAATTAATTCTGGGATTGGGGAAATAACCACAGAGTGGGTTAGGGGACCCACTGGGCCCATTCACTATGAGACAGACTTTAGCTAAAATTCCATTGATTACTTGACCTCCGTAAGTTCCTACTCTGACTGGTAGATCACAGTGGTGTTTTGGATCTCCTGGAATTAGTGTCAGTTCTGAGTTAGGGTCCAGTAGTCCCTCAAAGCTCTAATTATTTCCTTTTTACCAATCACAGTTACCTTTGCAAAAGGTTGTAGGTCACTTTGGGGAAGGCTGGGAGAAAAATTAGCAGTATAAATTTTTGGCAGTTCATTCAGATGGTTCTGGGTCTATCAGCTGGCTCTAGTCTGGGAACTGAATGAGGTGCCGTGACTTTTTTTTTTATGATTCAGGTTAGACTTTTGTTCACTTGACCTAGGACTTTTCTGTTTGTACAGATCATTTCATTTCTAGCAACACCATGATCAGTTAGCCAGGTCTATGCAAGTCAGACTATTCTTTTTTTTCCCCCTTTAATTTTATTTTTTTATTGAAGCATAGTTGATTTACAATGTTAGTTTCAGGTATACAGCAAAGCAATTCAGTTAATTCAGTCAATAATTCAGTTATACATACATACATATATACACAAATATTTTCAGATTCTTTTCCACAATAGCTTATTACAAGAAATTGAATATAGTTCCCTGTGCTATGTAGTAGGTCCTTGTTGTTTATTTGTTTTATATATAGTAGTGTGTATCTGTTAATCCCGAACTCCTAATTTATCCTTCTCCCAGCCTTTCTCATTTGGTAACCATAGTTTGTTTTCTATGTCTGTGAGTCTATTTCTGGTTTGTAAGTAAAATTTGCATCTTTTTTTAGATTCACATATAAGTGATATCATATGATACTTGTCTTTCTCTGTCTAAGTCAGACTATTCTGATTGCTACTTCTCTGCTGTCCATTATGGTAACTGTACCACCCCACCCCCCCTTGCCTTTAGCAGTTAAGGGCTACTACTTTGACTCCTGCCACCTGGAGATCAGTTACTCCCATTGCATTTAGGTTTTTCAATTTAGTGACTGTAGTCCCCGCTGTAAGGTCTGTAGAGAAGAGTGATCACAGAGTTCTTCAAAGATGTAGGGGCTACCCTCATAAATTTATTTCCCCCAGTAGTGGTGAAAGGTATGTTTTCTGGACCTTCCCAGTATGGATAAAGTAGGTCTAAAATGACAAATTCACCGTACCTTTTCAATCTCCCTAAGCCTGTGAAACCTTTCCTCTACATTAAACCAAGGCAGGTCTGGCATTTCTAGTTTGCCCACTGCAGGGTGACTGATATCACTGAGGGAATTAATTTTGATAGGAGAAGAGAAATAGCTGTAAGTTGGGAACTCCAACATTAAGATATTTGGAAAACTAGGAGGAAACAACAAAAGGAGCTATGAAGAAGCTATTAGTGTGGTAGGAAGAAAACCAAGAGAGTGTGGTATCTTGGAAGCCACATGAAGAAAACAATTAAATACATTATATATTGTTAAATGGTCTAATAAGATGAGGACTGAAAACTGAGTACTGGTTTTAACAACATAAAGATAAGTGGTTGGATAGAGTGATGTGGTGAATGTTAAAGCCTATAGTTGACTCGAGAAAATGGGAAATAAATTGATGACAGCAAGAATAAACAACTCTTTCAAGGAGATTTGCCAACAAGAAGGGGAAATTATGGAGTGGTAGCTATAATGCGAAGCAGGATCAAGCAAAAGTTTTTTTTTTTTTTAAGCATGTTTGTTGGTGAATGGAAACAAATCTAGGAAAAGGAGAAATTATTGATACCTGAGAGAGAAGGAAGAATTTCTGAGCCAATGCCCTTGAGTAGATGAGAAAAGACCTAGTACACAAATGGAGGGGTTGCCCTTTGCTAGGAGCATGAACAAGTTCACTCAGTAACAGGAGAGACAGCAGCTGTAGGTAGGTGGGTGAATGTGGTTGTGGGAGTTTACATAAGTTCTCATCTGATTGCTTCTGTTTTATTCAGTAACATAGAAAGCAAGGTCATCAGTTAAAAGTGAGACTGCAAGAAGAATCGGAGATTTTAGGAGAGAGATGAAGCTATGTAACAGTTGTTTAGGAGACTGGAAATATAGCATGATTCCAGGCAGCATTAAGGGCCCACTGAAGTTGGAGATCATGAATGTAAATGAGACCAGTCAATTTGTTTGTTTCCTCCATGTTCACATGCACAAGTGCAAGTATGGAATAGGCAGAGTTGGACATTACCAGGGTTGTGGTTTAGCCAAGCGCAGGAGTTAAGAGAAGGGCAGGAGAGTTGAGTGTATGCAAAGGAGTGGTTGTGACTGACCATGCAATTAAGCTGGGTAAGGATAGAAGTTACGATATGGGGGTGAGAAGCATGAAAAAGATGTTAGGATCAATGAAATGTGGTTCTGGTGGGGTCAGAGGATTGTTGGAAATTTCCAGGTTCCAAGTAGAGGTGGTGAGCTGGAAAAATAGGAGATAGTGGTCAGAAAGTGAGATGCCTCAAATTGAGAAGACCGAGAGGCAATACAGTCATCCTTTAGTATCTGCAGAAGATTGGTTTCAAGACGCCCCATGGGTACCAAAATCTATGGATGTTCAAGTCCTCTCTATAAAATAACATAGGATTTTCATATGTCCTACACATATCCTCCTATATACCTTGTCTCCAGATTAATTATAACACCTAATAAAATGTACAGTTGACCCTTGAACATTGTGGTGGTTAGGGGCATTGACCCTTTGTGTGGTAGAAAATCCATGTATAACTTTACACTCAGCGCTCTGTATTCTCAGTTTCACATCCACAGGTCCAACCAACGAGGGATTGTGTCATACTATAGTATTTAGTGGAAAAAAACCCACATGTAAGTGGACCTGCACAATTCAGATCCATGTTGTTCAAGGGTCAGCTGTAGATGCTATGTAAATTGTTGCCAGTGTGCAGCAAATTCAAGTTTTTCTTTATGAAATTTTACAGAATTTTTTTTGGAATATTTTCTATCCATGACTCATTGTATTAGAGGATACAGAACTCATAGATAAGAAGGGCCAACTGTAGTTACTGGGAAAGACAGGATTGAGGTATTGCTATTCAAGTAAGTAGCTGGAGTAGTGTGGAGGAGAGGAGGTCAAGGCACTGAGTGACAGTGTATTGAATAGATCGTCTATGTGGACATTGAAGTCAACTGACAATTATGATAGGAATAGGGTTTGAGACCGTGTCAGGGAGTTAGGAACTAAAGTCTCTGAGGAGTAGGGTGGAGGCAGAGTGGCCTGGGGATTGTTTGGGTGCTGCAGCAGGGAAAGGGAGTTGGTCCTGTATTTTGATGTCATAAAATTTAAATGGGCCTGTTTATGGAGGAGGGAGGAAGAGTGGTCTGGAAGGAGCACCAAGGAGCAGAAAAGTTGTCTTCTCCAACTCCAGGCCTAGTAGTGGTGGAGTTTGGGAGTTTGGACTGGAGAGAAGAGGGCTGCAGAGTTGATCAGGTTTTAAAGCAAGAAGTGAAAGAAATATTTAGAGAGAGCGAATTTGCTAATGACTGAGTCTCAGAGGGCCCAGTGGAAAGACATCAGGTGTCAGACAGGGATGAGAAATGGGTCAGAAAAGGAGATGTTCCGAGCCTTATAGGAATTAGAATCCTGAAGATGAGAGTTGACTTTGGCTTTTTGTGGCAACTAAAATCAACAGGCATAAAGGGGATAATGCGATTCATCTTGATGAAAGTCTTTGATGAAAGCTTTAAGTTTAGAATGGAGACTGTAATGAAACAAATGTGCAGCCTCAGTGCCTATTCAAGGACAAGGCTGGGCTTAGATTACTCATGAGTGAAATACCTTTTGGCAAAATGTCTGCCTTGTAAAGGGTGCAGGGTTATGAACGAATCTGAAGACCTTGGAGATAATCAAGGTATATTATTCATTACTTTCAATTTACATTATACAGCAATTATAGCTGCTGTCTCAGAGACTTTCATTACCTTAAGAGGATCCTTCTCAAAAGCTAGGCAGTAAGTTCTGCCTTCTTTCCTGAGAAAAGTTTGAATAGCAGTAGCATCGTATTGATTTATAGACATTTTATCTATTGTTACAGTCAAACAAAATTTGAAACTTGAAATTTGATTTTTTAAAAAATTCCAAAAGTTCAAGGCAGTCATAACTGGCTGAATGTGAATTCAAAATAAAGAAATGGTAGAGGAACTCTAAACTTAAAAAAATGGACATAAGACATAAATATTTATAGGCACATAAAAAATTAAAACAGTTCTCCCTATTCTGACTAAAATAATCAACATATGATACAGGAGAAAACAGTGGGTGGGAATATTAATTTTGGTCTAATTCTTGGTTTCATCAACTCACTCATCTTCTCCCTAAGTCTAGATCTGTGTGTCTCTTCTTCACTTACTTATAACAGGAACTCAGAACTATCATGGCTACTTTTGAATTTTGAGAGGTGAAAAAATTTCTGGTCAGGGGCAACCAAGGCTTTGATAGTTTCAGAGAGGGCTGTGTAATCATAGGATGATGTGAGTAGGAATGAGGTGGACAGCAAGAAAGCAGGTGACTATGGCCTGGTTACAGTTTCACTTGTTTTGTGATTAGGGTGTTCGCATAGTCCAAAAACTCAAGTTTGCTAAATGAGGAAAGTACTGGAATGGAAAATCATGTGGTATTTGCACATAGGTTTTGAAGATTTAGATGGAAAGCAGGACTGAAAGTGTTATCGTTTACTGTTTAAGTTCTTTTTTAAGTTTCTGCGATGACAATTAGTGTGCAAGACACACTGCGGCATGGCAAATTACAGAGAAAATAAAACCAGGGTCTGCAAACAGCTACCTTAGAGTTTTGTTGTAATGGTAAATAAAATGAAATATGCAAGGTACAGAGCCCAATACTTGGCTTAAGTTGCATTTCCTTTCTTAAAAATTTTCTGGAAATTATTAGTTTTGAAATGTTTTATAGAAATAAAATAATTATTTCTGGTTGCAAAAAACCTCCATAGTTATTTAGATCAGCTCTTTAATATTGTGCTAGCTATACATGTGTGTGTGTGTGTGGATGTGGGAGTGTTTAATCATAGTAGATTTTCCCTGAAATGGTCCCTTTTCTCAAGTATCATTAACTCATTCTTTCAGATCTCAATTTAAATATCCCATCTTAGAGGAAGTCTTACCTAACTTCACAAAATAGATCAAGTATTCTACAAAATATCCTCAGAGCACCATGTATTCCTCTCTAGCATGTATCACAATGATGATTATTTTTTTCTGTAATTTTTGAATCTCTTTCTTCTACCCTAGGAGGTTAAGTTCTCTGAGGACAGAGATCATGCTTATCTTTCTTCCTGTTCCTTACTTAGCACCCAGTACGGTATCTCCCAGTACTTAGCACTCAATAATTATTAAATCATGAATCTTGGTTTTAATAAGAATCGTTTTGGGGATATGCTCATTTGGCATATATCAATGTTTTTAAAGGAAGATTTGACAGGAAATAAGTTCTTAGTGGTATTGTAAATCTTTAGGGATTATGCATGTTAGCTCCCTTTTCTATATCTATAGATACATCTATTGAAGGGTTTTCTTAAGATGATGTGGACATTCCCAACATATAGGTTATTAAATGTTTCAAATAATTTTTTTTAACCTTTCTTCTGAGGCTTTGTACATACTCTTTCTCAAAGATATATTACCAGGGATCTTTATTTCTTAGATGAAACAAGATGTGATAGTTTGTTATAGGCTTCAGTGTAGAAGAAATTATTTGTATTTTAGCAAGATGGTGCTTAAGTCAGCTTTCATTATTTGTATTTTAGCAAGATGGTGCTTAAAGCACCTTCATGTGAAGAGCAATCCGGAGTGTTTATTTAAAGTATCCCTTTTAGCTCTAAAAAGTAGACGTGTTGGCAAACAAAGAACCAAAGCATTGGTGACAAAGCAGGTCAAAAATTCTTTCTGTTTTTTGATATGTTGCATACTTTTTATTTTCAGTTGCAAATTAGTGAAGAAGGAATATTACTGTTTTTCAAAACAGACCTAAGTAGGTTCACTATACCCCTCTTTTATGTTATGACCTTGGGTATGTTACACACACAGACCTCAGCTTCCCCATCTGCAAAATGAGGACATCACCTTTGTTGACAAGGATGTTCTATGGATTAAATTATCTAGTGTACATCAAGTGTTTTATATATGATGGCACACAAAAATGCTTCTTGCCCCTTTATGATCAGGTTGGTGACGTTAAAGAGAAAAATCACAGGTGTAAAATGGCATCACTTGTGTTAAAGTCCATGACACCAAACTTAGATTTAATATCTAACCTAATAGCAGTTTCAGCCTTTCACCAGAAATGTAACCTTAATCAACCAGTCTGGAATTTTCTGGTCAGCACCAACGAGGTAATCTGCCACTTGGGTCTTCTCCAAGCTTCAGAGGAAGAAGAGGCAATCTGCATGATAAATCCCTTGCAGTTCCCTTCCCCCCACGAAAGAGGTCATCATGTCCTAAAAATAATCCTTTTCTTTCTTTTGCTAATAGCTCCCTTGCCCCACCCTTCTTCCTATAAAAACTTCATTTTGTATAACCCTTCTAGTTGTTAGATGGGTTGCCACCTGATTCATGACTTGCCTAATAAAGCCAATTAGATCTTCAGATTTATTTGGTTGAATTTTTGTTTTTTTAACAGGCTGAGAGAAAATAGCATTGTAGGATTTTATTGAACTATGGTTCATATCATTTGACACTTCAAACCAGGCCCCTCCTTCCCTCCCTTCGTATCTTCCTTCCTTCTTTCTTTATTTATTTTTCTTTCTATCTGAAAAGGTAAAGTTTGTAGTTTAGACTGTCATTTGTAATTACAGTGAAAGTCTTTAGGGGATGAAGAGAATGGAGGGTACATACCTTCTCAACTGTCCATATCTGGATGTTAGAAAGTTCAGAAAACTGAGGAGTTGTAGTAAGGTTATTGAGAAGAGAATGTCTAGTAAAAGCATTGAAGAAAACAGCTAAAAGATTATGGAATATATTTCTTATTCTTCATAATATAGATGTAAATACTATTTACAGAGTTTCTATATTACAAAGAGGCCCATGAAAAGAGAAGGTTGGATTGGTGGAAAAGCTAGAAATTGTTTTTTGGCTCTTTATTGGTTTGTTTGAAATGGAAAGATAACAAGGCATTTTTTTTCTTAGCTTTTAATGACTTTGAATGTAATCCACAAGTATAGTGTCCCAAAGCTAAAGAAAGCCTGTTCCCTTTTAATGGCATTTATAGGGTAAAGTTAGTGCTACTGTATTTATCTAACCAAAATTGTTTCTGTCTTAATGTATCTCATAATTAGATCCCATATTATAATTCTGGTTAAATCGTTTGGCAATGATGGATCACAAGGATGAATTAACCAATCTATCTAATTTAGCTTATAGCAGACACAAATTCTAGTTATTTAAATGATTCATCTCTTCTACTCCAAGGTTTCTTACCAATGATGTGTACCACAATAGCTTTAACTCTATATAGATTTTTATAAAATTAATAAAAGATCTTTCTTACAGAAAGGAAAGAATTTCAACTGATCAGTAGTCACAGGCCACAGATATTACTTAATTCAATTAAATTTTTATAGTTGGATTCAAATGCTGAGTCAACCCTATAATTCAGTTCTCGTACTCCAGTTCCCCCATTGCTAAAATATTATTAAGAGTAAGTCAGGAAACCAGACTGATTGATAATACTACTAAATCTTGTTATCCACCCTCAGTGGCGCCCTCATTGCTGTTAAGCAAGTTTTCTATTCATCTCTAAATATTTCATATCCCCCAAGAACCCAAGCTTCCTATCCTTGCCTTTTTTGGTAGTGTGTTTCATTCTAACTCCACTGGAAATATTGAGGACTATCACATCAACTCCCTTAATTTCCCTCTTCAATGGAAAATTTTTTTTTTGTATTTTAGCACATATTTCCCATCTTCCTTCTAATCTCAGAGCATAAAATACTTTCTCCTTTTTAATTTTGATGCTCATACTGTCCATCCTTTCTCACTTCTTTGTGATATTTTGCTTCATCAATTATTTCTGTATATCATCCATCAATTGCTTTCCCTCAAAAGATAGATATGTTACTTTCCTCAGTCATCTGATCTATTTGCCCATTAGTAACTCACAGTATTTTAATAACACTTTTTTAAAAAAAGATGTCCTATGCTATTTAAATTATATGTAAAAGAATGTTCATTTGACTTTCATAGCTCAGAAATCTTGCCTTAGTGAGCATCAGTGAGGATTACCAGTGAAACTAGCCTTAACCGTATGGTTCACTTTGGCATATACACTTTTAAATTATTACAAAAAGGTTTTATTTATTATTTATAATGACCACAAGTATAATCTAATTTTAGTAACTGAACATCAAAATTATTTTCCTATATTCACCTTTTATTCAGATTTTACAACTATTGATAACATTTACCAGGAAAAAACTGGGTATCATTATTCTTGTTGGGAGAAATACCTCCTCTTGGGTACTTCCTTTTGTATCTTTCTGTTTTATAATTTTCTACCCAGAAAATCACTCTCATTATTTCAGTGACTATTTTTCAGCTTTGCATCTACTGAAATACTTGGCTGTCCCAGGAACTAATCAAGGCCAACCCTACCATACCAAATCTAGAGAGAAAAGCAATATAACCTTATGAAAACCAGTTTTTAAAAAAAAACCTTAAATTGCTCACATCACTTTAAAATACCACTGTGCCACAATGAAATAGCCAAATAACTATGTTTTTATTACATGGCAAAAGTATCTGTCTCATGGGATTATGTTTGTTTAATGGAACTGTTATGATTAAAATATATCATTAACACAATCAACAAAGCATTATTACCAAGGGCCATCTGTTGATATATGAAAACAGCATCATTATATAGAACAAGATAGTTATTTGTACCTAAATGTGTACTTTCAAGACTTAGAGAAATAAATGTACAAAAGATATATAGTAATACAATTTAAATGAAATACAAAAATGTTATGTTTTTAATATAATTTATATATTTGAGTCATTTTTGTGGGGAAAAATCTATAAAAGTATTAAATATTATATAATGAAAACACTATAGAGGATTCCGGGAAGATACTAAAGTAGGAAGTACCAAGAATCTGTCCTTCCAACTAGACAAAAATTGCCCTGGCAGAATTTGTCTGATGTAACTATTTTGGAACTCTGGAGTCTATTGAAGCATTGCAATTTCCAGGGGAAATATTGGATGGTAAATTGTGGTTAATTTTGGTCAATTCAAGCTCTTAGCATATTAACAACTACCTGTTCCCCACCCTAGCCATATGGCAGGCAGTGGTGTACACGTTCCTGGAGAACCTTGCACATAGCTTGTGGGAACCAAAGTGGGTTAATAAAAGACTGTGTCCTTTAAATATTGAGGTCTGATTGCAGAAGTGCAGAAAAAGAGGTGGGTCGTCATTGTTGTTACACCTCTTCCCATTGTTGTAAGCTACACCCCCTTCAGCTAAAGTGACTTCCAGAGGATTTAAAGGACCGATGCCCGTTTCCTCTCCCCTCTATTTACCTCTTTTTTTAAAAAAAAATTTTTGGGGGGGAGAAGTTAGGTTTAATTATTTACTTATTTTTAGAGGAGATACTAGGGATTGAACCCAGGACCATGTGTATGCTAAGCATGTGTTCTACCACTTGAGCTATACCCTCCCCCTCATTTCCCTCTTTTTACCCTTTTGTAAGCGAAACATTAAAGACTAGGGCATTCAAATACAATAGCATATATAGGGAAAATTAGAAAATGACTATGCATACTCAGGGACAGTCTCTGAAAAGACTTGGGAAGACCTTAAATTTATACCTCAGATTGATTCTTGGCACAGAGACAACCTACAACAATCAAGAAAACAAAGACAATGAACAAAAACAACAAGAACAAAAGAGCAAACCCTGAGGAATGGGGAGAATTGGATTTTCAGTTACCACATTATTAGATTAAAATATCTAGTTTTCAACAATAACAACAGCAATAAAAAAAAAAAACAAGGCATACAAAGAAACAGGAAAATATGGCTCATTCAAAGGAACAAATAAATCAACAGAAACTGTCCCTGTAAAACATCTGGTGGCAAATCTATTAAAGACTTAAAAAAACTGCCTTAAAGATGCTTAAATAACTAAGATGTGGAGAAAGTCAAGAAAATAACATATGTACAAAATCAATGAAAATATAGAAAACGTAAAGAAAAATTCTGGACCTGAAAAGTACAATTACTGAGATGAAAAATTCGCTAGAGGGATTCAAAGGCAGAATTGAGTAGGCAGAATAGTCAGTCAACTTGAAGACAGGACAATATAAATTATCGAGACTGAGGAACAGAAGGATAAAGATTAAAGAAAAGTGAGCAGAACCTAAGGGACCTGTAGGACATAATCAGTTGGGTCAACATGCATTGTAGGAATCCCAGTTGGAGAGAAGAGAAAGCAGCAGAGGGAATATTTGAAGAAATAATATCTGAAAACATCCCAAATTTGATGAAAGAAATGAATATAAACATCCAGGAATCTCAGTGAACTCAAAGTAAGGTGAACTCAAGACACCTACACTGAGACATATTATAATCAAACTTTCAAAAGCCAAAGACAGTGAGAGAATCTTGAAAGCAGCAAGAGAGAAGCAACTTGTCACATACAAGGATCCACAATAAGATTATTTTTCATCAGAAACTTTGAGGAACAGAAGGCAGTGGACTGATACATCCAGAGTGCTAAAAGAAAAATATACCTGTCAACCAAGAATCTTGTATCTGGCAAAAATGTTCATCAGAAGTGAAGGAGAAGGGTGTGGGTATATCTCAGTGGTAGAGTGCATGCTTAGCTTGCACAAGGTCTTAGGTTCAATCCCCAGTACCTCCATTAAAAAATAAAAACAAGAAAAAGTGAAGGATAAATTAAGACATTCTCAGATAAATAAAAACAAACACTGAGGGGGTTTATTACTACCGGACCTGCCCTGCAAGAAAGGCTCAAGGGAGTCCTGCAGGGTGAAATAAAAGGATGCTAGACAGTAACTCAAAGCCATATGAAGAAATAATGATCTCAGTGAAGGTAAATACAGGAGCAGTTATAAAACTTAGTATTATTGTAACAACAGTTTGTAAATCCCCTTTTTGTTTTTTACATGATTTAAAAGATTAATACATTAAAAGATTATTAGTCTAAAAGCTAGTATTATTGTAACTTTGGTTTGTAATTCTGCATACTGTTTTCTGCATAATTTCAAAGACTCATGCATTTAAAATAATTATTAATTTATGTTTGGGAAGAAGTATGTTGTATGAAGAAGTAATTATGTGTCACCAACAACCCAAAGTGAGGATGGATCTGAAAAGGAGAAGAGTTTTACATGTTACTGAAATTAGTAAAAATTCAAATTAGAATGTTATAACTTCAGGATGTTAAATATAATCCCTATGGTAAGCCTAGGTACAGAATAACACAAAAGGAAATGAGAAAGGAATTTAAGCATTTTACAACCAAAAAAAAAAAAAAAGAAAAAAACTAAACACAAAAGAACACAGTAATACAGGAAATGAGCAAAAAAAAATATATAAGAGATACAGAAAAAATAGCAAAATGACAGAAGTACTACAACCTACTAAGTCTGAATCATGAAGAAATAGAAAATTTGAACAGACAAGTAAGGAGCTTGAATCAGTAATCAAATACTTCCCAATCAAAGCCCAGGACCAGATGGCTTCACCAGTGAATTCTACCAAACATTTAAAGAGCAAATGCCAATCCAAACTCTCCCAAACTCATTTTTTGAGGCTATCATTACAAGGCTGATGCCAAAGCCAAGAAAACAAAACTACAGGCCAATATCTCTAGTGAATATAGATTCAAAAATTCCCAACAAAATACTAGTAAACCAAGTTCAACAGTACATTAAAAGGATCATACCCTGTGATCAGATGGCTTTTATCCCTGGGATGAAAGTATGGCTCAATATACACAAATTAGTAAATGTACATCACACTAATAGATTGAGAGAAAATTCATATGATCATCTCAATAGATGCAGAAAGAGTATTTGACATAATTTATTTTTTCATGATAAAAATTCTTAATAAATTGAGTATAGAAGGAACAAAGCTCAGCCTAATAAAGGCCATACATGACAAACTCATGGCTAACATCATACTCAATGGTGAAAAGACTGAAAAATTTCTCTAAAATTAGGAACAAAACAAAGATGCCTACTGTCACCATTCCTATTCAACATAGTGCCAGAAGTCCTAGCCAGAGCAATTCGAGAAGAAAAAGAAAGAAAAGACGTCCATATTGAGAAGGAAGAAGTAAAATTATCTGTTTTGCTGGTTACATGATCTTGTATATAGAAAATTCTAAAGACCCCACCAAAAAACTGTTAGAACTAATAAATGAATTCAGTAAAGTTTCAGAACACAAAATCCACATACAAAAATGAGTTCTGATTCTGTACACTAACAATGAGCTGTCTTAGAAAGGAAAACAGTGCTATTTATAATAGCATCAAAAACAAAATACTTAGGAATAAATTTAACCAGGAAAGTGAAAGATCTATACACCAAAAACTATAAGACATCGATCAAAGAAATTGAAGACACAAATAAATGGAAAGAGATCCCATGCTCATGGATCTGAAGAGTTAATATTATCTAAATGGCCATATTATACAAACCATCTATAGATCCAATGCAATCTCTATCAAAATTCCAATGGCATTTTTCAGAGAAATAGAAGAAACCATTCTAAATTTTTAATGGAATCACAAAGACCTCAGATAATGAAAGCAATCTTAGAAAGCTAGAAGCATCACACTTGCTGACTTTAAATTATATTACAAAATTATAGTAATAAAAACAGTATAGTACTGACATAAAATGGACACATAGACCAATAGAACAGAATCAAGAGTCCAGAAATAAACTTGTGCATATATGGCCAGCTCACATATGACAAGGGAGCCAAGAATACTCAATGGGGAAAGAATAGGTTTTTCAGTAAATGATGTTGGGAAAACGATATTCACACATAAAAGAATGAAACCAGACCCACATCTTACATTGCTCACTAAAGTATCTCAAAATGAAATTAAGGACTTCAGCATAAGACCTGAAATTGTAAAACTTAAAAAAAAAAAAAAAAGAAAAAGCTCCTTGACATAGGTTTTGGCAATGATTTTTTAGATGTGAACCCCCAAACTGAAGTAACAAAAGCAAAAATCAACAAGCATTACTATAACAAACTGAAAATTTTCTGCACAGCAGAAGAAACAATAAAATGAAAAGGCAGGCTGTGGAATGGGTGAAAATATTTCCAAACCATGTATTTGATAAGTGGTTAATATCCAAAATATGTAAAGAACTCAACAGTGAAAAAACAAATAATCCAATTTAAAAATGGGCAGAGAAGTTGAATACACAATTTTTCCAAAGAAGACATAAAAATGGTCAACAAGTACATGAAAGGAACTCTACATCACTAACCATCAGGGAAATGAAAATTAAAACCACAATGAGATATCATCTCATCTGTTAGGATGACTATTTTCAAAAAGACAAAAGATAAAAGCTGGCAAGGATGTGTAGAACAGGAAGTCTTGGTGCACTGCTGATGGGAAGGTAAATTCGTATAGCCACTATGGGAAAAGTATAGAGGTTTCTCAAAAAATTAAAAATACAACTGGGATTCAGCAATCCTACATATAGGTATATATTGAAAGGAAAGAAAATCACTATGTCAAAGAGACATCTGCAGTCCCATGTTCACCATAGCATTCTTCACAACAGTCAAGGATGGAAATAACCTAAATGTCCACTAACAGATGAATGGATAGAGAAAATGAAGTATATTTATAGAATGAAACATTATTTATCCATATAAAAGAAGGAAATCCTGCCATTTGTGACAGCATGGATGGGCCTTGAAGGCATTTTGCTAAGTAAAATAAGCCAGACAAAGACAAATGCTTTATGATCTCACATATGGATTCTAAAAACATCAGACTCATGGGAACAGAGTAGAATGGCAGTTGCCAGGGCCCAAGGGATCTGGGAAATGGGGAGATGTTGGTCAAACTACAAATTTTAAGTTAGAAGATTAATAAATTCTGGGAATCTAAGGTACTCCATGGTGACCATAGTTAACATTATTGTATTGTATACTGGGAAGTTGCTATGAGACTAGAGTTTTACCGTACTCACCCTAACAGCAACATTAAGTTAAAAAGAAATGAGCCATCAAGCCGCGGAAAGACATGGAGAAACCTTAAATGCATATTGCTAAGTAAAAGAAGCCAATCTGAAAAGGCTACATATTTCATGATCCCCACTGTATGACAGTCTGGAAAAGGCAAAATTAAGGAGAGAGTTAAAAAAAATACATACATATATAATAAATGTTATATAAATATATATAAAGTATTTATAAAATATATATGTGTGTATGTGTATACATATGTATATATTTATATTGGTGGTTTTCAGGGATTAGGAGGAAGAGGGGATGAATAGGTAGAGCACAGGGAATTTTTATGGCAGTGAAACTATATGTAATGATGGACACACGACAAGCATTTATTAAACCCACAGGATGTAGGACACAGAGTAAATGCTAATGTATCAATATTGTTTCATCAGTTGTAATAAATGTACCACACTAATACAAGTTGTTAGTAATAGGATAAAATTGGGAATGAAGGAATATGAAAATCCTTTAAACCTGGGAAATTTTTCTCTAAACCTAGAACTACTCTAAAAAATAAAACCTATTAAAAAAAGTCTTCAGACACATTATGAAAGATTTTATTTACTCCATCTGTTCTGGGTCCAGGAACCTTTATTGTAGGGTCAAGTAGGGTTTGGCAGTTCTGGGATTTGATTTTGCCATGCTTGCAAGTTAATAAGTTAGCTTGTTACATCAGTGCATGAGCATCAGTATGTTTGCATTGGCCCTCATTCACATGGGAGTGACCAGAGGTCCTAGTTGGGAGCCTGCACATGCTATTGGTTATATTATAACTGAACTTGGGAATCCACTGTTTTTATAGCAAGCAGTAAGCAAGCCTGCTCTTTATTTGGGATGCGTGAATTACCTTATTTCTCAAGGTTGCCCTCTGCAAACACAACTTTGAGAAATGGCCTGGGCAGACAATGGTCAGGACTTTGTGTTCTTGGCACACCCTGCGAAAGTGTGCAGATCTCCTCTCCCAATGAGTCCCTTTAGTTCTGGTATCTCTTTCTAAGAGTACTTAGAGAAAAAAATGCTTCATATTAGGATTTCTAAAAACAACAAATACACATTTTCATGTACAGTTGACTTACATATAGGTATATAAAGTTAAATATGGAGTTTTCACAAATGGAGCCCTGATGTCAATTTCCATTTCCTTTTTAATAAACATTCTTCTTTGTTCTGGTGCGATCTAGATTTATATTCTTCCAAGTCTTCCTGATCTTCCTTTGGAGGGTTCCATGCAAATCTGCCATGGAATGGTGACTTCCAAAGCTCTTAATACTGTTTGCAGAAATTTATATATGCGTGGGCAGTTTCTAGAGCTTACTTTAAATACGGTCTTTTCCTTGTAAGACTGCAGTGAACCTTGTTCTCTTTGCCTTGCCCTATTTTCTACAAGGCTATGGTCTACTCCCTTTGGCAGGAAAAATTGCTCCCTGTTTGATATCAAGACTGAAAACAAAATCACAATGGGCAGAAACATGGCCACCATAATGCTTCCTGGGTAACATTATTAGATAATCTTCCACTTTTCTGCATCTGTGCCAGGAACATTGTTGTTTAATTATTTTATTCTCAGTATTGTGTGGGTTGTAAAAATCCATGAAAATATGATTTAATATCCACCTAAAAATATATAAAAAATGAATGTCCTTAATGAATAAAATGGATAAGACTAAATGGAGTGCCCATAGTTTATAACTATCATTTGTGTAATAAAGGCTGTGGAATGCCTATGCCATTTAATTTCAAATCAAGTCAATACTCTTTTATCCTCCAAATAATACTTTAGTCACGTATGCTAATTATTGCTATTACTGAAGTTGATAGAGTTACCTTATATCTCTTTCTTTGCTTATCCCCATTGTTTGTAACTTAGCAATAAGGAGATAAAATAGCTTGCATAATCTGAGCAGAGAGAGAAAAAGAAACTCATCAAACCTCTTGCTAATTTTCATAAACCTCCAGTCATATTTTATTGTTTCACAATTGACCAGCCTGTGCCTCTTTTGGGGGCAGCACAGAGGGGTTATGCTCAGTGGAATATCAAAGGGTCATTACATTTTGGGACATGGAGTAAAAATAATAGTTTTCTTTATTTTTACTTCTCCTGACATTAGTAACTCCCTGGGTGGAAGTCACATATATTTAGAAACTGCATTAACATTTTAAGGCCATTTTGGTGCTAGTTAATAAATTATACCTTCATTGTACTAAAATAGCACCTGGATGGACATTCCAATGGACTTTCAGAAACAGAGTAGTGTAGCAAGGCAGTGTTATTTACAGATAGGAACAAGAGCTCAGCTGGAGAGTTAGACTGCCTGGGTTTAAAACCTAGTGCCATGATTTACTAGCTATATGACTTTGGGAAAAGTAATCTCCAGTCTTCAAGCTTCTTATATAATGGTAATTAACATAGAACATAGGGCTTTCAGATGATTAAATGAGATAATCCATGGAAGACACTTACCTTAAGTGCCTGTCACATCATATTCACTCTGTAAGTGATAGCTCTTACTATTTCTTGGCATTATTATAATATATTGATAATAGTGAACTTAATGAATGCTTGTTATGAGCTTGGCACTGCATTTTCATAAGCATTGGCTCGTTTAATCCTCACCAGTGTCCTCTGAGGTAGTAATCTTAACACAAAGGATTGGGTTAACAAATCAGACAAGAATCAGAGATCTCACTAGCACTGTTGGGTGAAATGATGATTTGGCATACTTAACTATGCTCTAAGTTTGCCAGGAGGTTTGTCATTAATATGTTCATAAGGAGACTTAGCTAGGTCAACTTCCTTCTTTTCTAGAAGCCTTACTTTTGTGAAGGGAGAGAATGGATTGCAGGATACTGTTAGCAAGTTTCTTCCCAGTCAGGCACTGTTATTATTTCCACTTAAAAATTAAAGACATTGGGGCACAGAGAGGCTAAATTAGTTGCATAAAGTCAACCAGCTAGTGATGATGGAGCCTGGATCAAAAAGATGATGGCTTATGGAATACCCACACATGAGGCACTAAATTGCATACAACCAAACTCACATTTAAACCAAGCTCAATCAAACTCACATTTAATATTCTCAATAACTTAAAATTTAAAAGAAGATATTCTGATAGATACATAAAATACACAAAATATTTAGCAACACATTGAGAGAGAGTATTATACAAACCTGGTTTTCCAGTTTCCCTTTCTCAGGAATGGCACCACCATCTAGCAAACCAGATGTCTAGGAGTTGTCCAAGACACTTGCCTACTTTCCTTTTCTTCACCCCCATATTCAACACCCCATAACAGATTCTGTTGTTTCTACCTCCTACATAACTTGGTAAGTAATTCAATTTGCTTCACTTTTCTGTATTCCCTAGTCTTAAGTACAATCTTCTGTCTTCTGAACTACTGCAATAATACATTTCCAGATAAGAAAGTAACCTATACAAGTACCCTCTTAAAATATGGTCTCCATACCACTTGCAAAATGATCTTTCAAGTTGCAAATCTGATCATGTCATTCCTGTACTTAAATATATTAAGGATCCTCATTCTTAAAAAAAGAACAGAATTCTCTGTTATGGTCTATGAGGCACAACATGGCTTAGCTCCCAACTATATTTCTAGCCTCAATTCACACTGTGCTCCCCCCGTGTTCTCTGTAGTTCAGCCACACTGGCCATTTTGCAAACTCTTGTAATTTCAGTGCTTCCTCCTTCCAAATAGTTTTTACATATGCTTTTCCCTTTTGCTTTTTTTTTTTTTAATTTATCCTACTGACCTTAGTTTAGTTATTTTTTTTCTCCATAAAGCCACCTCTCACCTGTTTGACAAGGCCAAGTTCCCCATTCCAAAGCATGGACTTTAGGTAATTTCACTGAAAAACAGTTGACTTAGATAGAGTTGGTTCCATGAGTGACCAATTTGCTAAAAACAAATTTGGCAAAAGCCAACTTTCAGACCAGTTCATCTTATTGGTCTTGGATGGTTCTCTGCAGCAATCTTTCTGAAAGGGGCTTAAGTCTACAGAAAGTAAACTGCATTTAAGGAGAAGCCTACCATTTGCTTACGCTGGAGTACTAGATTATTGGGCTTACAAGAAGGACTTGGCATCTGAAATGTGAAAACATGAGACTGACATGCAGCCCAGACAGACTGTCAAATTTGGGGTTAAAGAGCTGTCATGAAAGGACTGAATTAAAATTTCTGTGAATGAAGTCTTCAAAAAAATCCTCAGTAATTCAGTAAATTGGTCACTTGATGAAATTATGATTTGGCAGACTGCTTTTCATCAAACTGATTTTCTAGAAATTGGTTTTTGGTGAACTAGCTTTCAGTTAATTGTCTGTTAGGGAATTCAGTGAATCAATCATTTGGAAAATTGGCTCTTGGCAAATTGGCTTTCTGCAAATTGATTTTTGGCAAATTGGCCTTCTTATGGCATCATGTACCTCACCTTGCAGTACGTTTCATAGTTAACGTTTTCCATTTGTTTTAGGATTACTGGATGGGTAGTGCTC
Source organism: Vicugna pacos (assembly GCF_048564905.1). NCBI lineage: Eukaryota > Metazoa > Chordata > Mammalia > Artiodactyla > Camelidae > Vicugna > Vicugna pacos. The sequence goes on from NC_132988.1 coordinate 19,834,095, forward strand.
TCCCCACTGTACATAAGCATCACCAGGGGAGGGACACTGTCTGTTTTTATTCACCATTTTATTCTCAGCTCCTGGCACAGTGTCTGGCACAAAGTATGTACTCAATAAATATATGTAGAATGAACTTTATAATAACATGTTGCTATAGATCAAAATGGAATAGAAATGGATTTTGGGTACCACTCAATAGGGCTTAATTACCAGTTATCTAGAGGAACTGATTCTGAGGCAGTTGACTTTAGATAAGTGCCTGTATGAATGCTGTGTATATAAGGTGGTACCATTTTAACTTGGCAATAATAACAATCGCTAACCTTTCTATATCACTTATTTCATGACAGACTTTACAGTTATTAACTAATTTAGTCCTTGCAAAAATTCTGTAAAGTAGAGTCCTACTGTTTTCCTTATTTTATAGACGAGGAAGCTGAGCCATGGTGAGGATAAGAAACTTGCCAAAGGTCACGCACCTGCTTGAACACAGGTGTGTGTTCAAGCTGGCTTGTGTTCAACACTGGCTTCAGCACTATACTAGCCAATATGTTGCAGTTTTCTTGACTCAGGAAACTGAAATTTTGGTCAAAATTAGGTAATGAGGAGTGAGCAGTTTGTAACTTCTAATATTTCTTAGGATAGACATGGAGGAATAAACAGGTTATGAGAAAGGAAGGGTATTCCAGGTGTAGTTATTAATGTGATCTAAGAATGCAATTCTGAAAATTGTCATGGAGCATAATGTTTGACGATGGGCTGAATGATGGCTGGATGTGATAGGAAACAGGATTTTTGAGGGAATTTTTATGTGTCCACTGGCCTTCTGAAAACTCCCAAAATATACAGCATGTATAAAAACAGGGTGCTTGCAGCAAGCACAGCATCAATGCAAAAATCCCTCTATTTACTGCAACTAAAACAGTGTCCTTGCTGTGCAGTCAGCTGTAGGACAGTTTTTCTAATGTCGCTTTCTTACCAGATTGTTGCTCCAAGTTCCTTCTGTATAGAAATTCTGGAGCTGACTCTAGTTCCCATAGGGTTACCTGGGAGGGAGTGAAAGCAATAGAGGTGGGAAAAGGATCAGTAATAACTATGGAGAGCAGGGAGTGGGATTCAACAGTTCACGGAGGCCTTGTTACCATTGTTAAAATAGTAATGCAAAGCATTAGCTTGCCGTGCAGAAAGAGAGAGAATGAGGACTTACTGCTTTAATGTAAGCCTTTGTATTTATCATTTCCAGGGGAAGGGTACTTTCATATATACCATGTTTAATTTTTACAACAAATTTGCAAATGAAGTATTATTCTTCCTATTTTACAGATAATGAAACAGATTCAGGATGAGTAATTTTCCCAAGGTCTTATATGTAGTAAGTGATCTTGGAAAACTAACCAAGATCTACCTTATTTCAAACCCATTGTAATTTCCTGCCCTTGTAGGATATTGTAATGTAGGGACAATAATGATCGTGTTGAAGAGTGGATGTTTGTTCTCAAGCACACAGCACACAGAATGTGAAGGAAAGCAAAGTTTATGCTAAGGAATAAGTGTTGGTGAATGATACAAAGAAAAGAGATGCCTTGGTGAATAGGGCCTGTTTAATGAAATGGAGTAATGTGTTACCATAGCCGTCTGTCAAACATAACGGCAATATATTGACAGCACAGTCATCTTTGGTTTGAAAATTGGACTGAATGAGAGGCTCTTCCCGAGAACATGTCATCAAATTTATCTCCAAAGATTGGGCATACCCTTGAAAGAGACTTGATTCATCAAATGAATGATAAACTACTGTTTCTTTCAAGGTTTCTTTTCTCCGTAAGATGAAAATGTTGAGTATTGCTAAACATTTTCTCAAGAATATAATAGTTGCAGGCCAGAATTGAAATGTTCAAGGTGACTCATGCAATCTTTCTGAAAGTTTCATCAGCAATTCTCATTGGCTTTGCAGGAAATTGTTAATCTCATCAAATTCTATATAGGAAACAGGAATGAATTCATGTGTATTTTTTTCATCACATTATGCTTGCTGGTTTTCTCCTATTGCCATCTATGGGAACTGCTGTCGTAAGGCTAAAGGTTAAATATGTTATTAGTCAAATTCATTGTTAAAATTTTTTGAGTTAAATATCAGCTTTTTTTCATATGTGCTAAAATCCTGACTATAACAAAAAGTTAACATACACTTCATTAGATCTGTGCACATTTAAAATTCTAGACAGAGCTAAGGAAGGTATAGAATTTTTTCAGAATATTTAAGAGTCTGATCCATTATTTACTAAGAAATATTTTTTTGAAATAAGATTTTCTATTTTGGATGCAGACAGAATTCTGAAAAACACCTTTCTTTTTAGAATTGTCTCTAGTCTTCAGCCATTTAAAAAATTCTCTGAACCGATTTCCTTCTCAAGTCTCCAGATGCATGCACACAATGACATAAATTTGAGACGAAGACTTGTGTGATGATACGGAAACTCAGCCTTTTAACTTTTTTGGGGGAATAATATTGGTAAAAGTTGTACATTTCCTTTTGTCTCTGTATGGATAATGCTGCTTCATTGATTTTGTGGTTTCATCTGTGAAGAAACTAATCTTCCAATCTCTATCTTTTATAACTTTTTAATAACATAGTTTAAGTCAGGATTATATGACAGATGAAATTACTTCCAAAGAAAGCAATAATGAAGAGATTAGTTACTCCCTAAGATTTGGTTTGCTGCAGAATCTTTTAAAAGCAGATCTGACTCAGCTATAAAAAAATGAGGTACTCTGAATATTTCTTTCCTCTGATTCTTTTGAGGTGATAAGAGAATAGAATTGCTTCATTTGTTTAAAGAGTGAACAATATTAATTTTTGTATGTGTGTTTGACTAAAAATGTAGTTATATAAATAATAGAGAAAATGTTGCTTCATGCAATATTTTTTTTTCAGGATATGGTAAAAAGGTTGATTAAGTTCTATAGGTTGTTGACAATTCAGAGTTTTAAAAATTTTTATAAAAAATTCAGTATTACCTAACCATTCTTCTCAGTGGACTTCCTTTGGTATTGAAGATAGTTGTAAACATTCATCTCCCTTATGTTTTGGACAATCAACAAAGAATCAGAAACAAGAGTCTTATAATAAATGACCTTAACTACTTACTTTGAGTTGGCCAAGCTTAATGGGTATGAATAGTATTTGCTGTGGAGGAAGTTTGCCAATATTTTGGAAGTGTGATTTGTGTGTTGACTACAAGTCTTTGTCTTTACCATTGACCTGATACTAATTTTCAGGTAGATTCAATTTGGGGAGACTTTCCCTCTCCATATGTCATTAACTCAGATACTATGAACTATTTGCTTCATAGTTCACTGCATTTCTATTTTATGCTACTGTGTTTTAGATCAGATTTTTGGGTAGTGGTATAAAGAATGGGCTGATGAGGCACAAAATAGGACATAAGGAGGCCAGGTAGGATGCTATTACTGACCAGTTAGGACTAACCAAGAAAGGATAGAGATTTAAACAAATATAGTATCAATAGGGATGATGTTAATAAAATAATCTTTATTGAATGCTTTCTATGTGCTAGGCACAGTGCTAGGTACTGTACATGGATTGTTGCATTTAATATTCACCATGTCCCTATGAAGTGGGTTCCATTCCCATTTTGCAGAGAAGAATGAAGTCTAGAGAGGCTAAACGTCACATAGATGTTATGCAGTCAGAGAGTTGTATAGCTGCGATTTGGCTCCATAGTCTGCGCACACAACCGCCATACAACAGACAGAAATATTTGAGAAGTAGAATTTAGCAACTGATTAGAAGCAGGGAGGATAATGATGGAGAGCTCAGGTGTAAGTCTTCGGACTCTGGGTTGGGCACTCCGGTGAATGATAATGCTTGTCTCTGGGTCAGGGAATACAGAATGAAGAGCACGTTTGGAAGATTAGGGAGTAATACGTTTAGTTCTGGACATCTTGATTTGAGGTGCCTTTGAGTCACATCAAGAGAGGTCAGATAGGCTATGTGAATCTGGAGCTCTGGCAGGAATCTGGATCAGAATGCTTGGCATGATGTCTGGCATGGCTGTCAGTGAATATTCGTTGGATGAAATGACAGATGGAGGGGAGAGAGAGAGAGAAAGAGAGAGGGAGTACAAGCACAGAGAATTGCTAATTATAAGAGTACTGTTGGTACTTGGGACTAAGAGAGTGAATAAAATTTCTCAAGAACAGTGTGTCAAATTGAGAAAGAAGAGAACGCAGACTGACTCTGGGGCAAATCAATACTTAAGAGTCAGATAATGGAAGAGGAACTTGAAAAGATGACAGAGAAAGGAACTTTAAGACAATAATATCCCAAAAGCCAAGGAAATGGAAGGATTTTAAGGATAGTATTAATAATACTAAATGCCATAAAAAGAGGCCCAATAAAATAATAATGATAAATAGTTAACACTTACATGACATTTAACCATATACCAAGCAATGCTGTAAGTGTTTTATATGTATTAGCTCTTCAAGTTATATCTGTGATATAGGTGTTTTTATTAACCATGCTTTATGGATAAGAAAACAGAGAGATGAAATAACTAAAGTAAGTGTCAGAGTCAAGATTGTGAACCCTGCAAGTGACTGCAAAGTTGATGTTCTTAAACCACTGTGATATTCTTGCTCACAGAAGCAGGGGCCAGAATGTATCTACTGGATGTGGCAGTTAGGAACTCATTTATTACTTGGAGAGTGCAGTTCAGCTGGATAGCGTAGGCTTGAAGCAGGATGCAGTCAAGAGTGCAGGAGACTTCTCTTCCTGGGAGCTTGGCTATAAAGGAGAAATGAAAGAGTTGGGAAAAGGGATATCAGAGTTGAATAATTATTTTTAGGAGAGATTTAGGGGTGTTTACTTGGTGAGATAAAGTGTCTTAGGGGAGAGATTTCGGGATATAACTGGGGAGAGATGGCAAAGGAAAAAATCAAGTATTGGGCTCTAAGCACTTTAGGAGATCTTCAACTTGGCCAAGAGTGAGGAACACCTGTCATACAAAAGAAGAGGGTTCACGGTTGGGTAGATATGCATATGGGTTTTTTTTTTGATGGAACAAGGAATATATTGATGGAGTTCATACTTCCTTTCAGTTGAAATTGCTTTTTTCGTTTGTTTCCATTGCTCCAACCTACTATAGAACATGGAATATGGGAAGTAAGATAAAACTCACCAAAATAGTTATAATAACTTTTTGAATCATTTTTTAGTTAGGTGATCTAACTAGGAATAGATTTTGAGACAAGTGTCATTGTATATATCAAAATAAGCACCTTTTAAGAATTTTTAAGTTAAAGATTGTCAAAGGACAAAGTGAACGTTTGATTTACTTAGAGTTATTTAGGTGCTGAATGGAGTCTTAACCCTCAGTCACATTTTTTACCATAGATTGTTCACATTATTAAAGACATTTTCTCAATTAAATTTGTGAGTGCTAATGGATCATAGGCATTCTCTATAATTTCACACTTAACTGACTAGTTTATCAAAAATAGAATCTGACTCTGGGACATATGTGTTCACAAAGATCATCAGTATGCAATTCCTGTTTGTTGTCTGCCATTCCCATAAATAAATGTTCATGATTTTGTAGAGTTTTATAGCTCATGTATTCTTTTGCTCTTGATAACTTTTCACATATTGTGAATTTGTAATACATTTTATTACTGACAATAAGTAATAGAACAGTAATAAAGGAAAATAAGCTAGTGGAATAAATAACAAAGTAGAAATATGCTAAGAGATGGTTTAGTGAACAACTTCCAATTTCACTTTGAACATGATTATATTTCTGTAAAAGAAATTTACAATAGACACTTGAAAAAATTATTTGACTCCTAGAATTGTGTGTGTGTTTGATATTCAAGAGAAATTGAATGTCTTTGATGCTTTGTGGGAGCTACACTCACAACTTCTTGGCACTGACAGTGTGCTGCTGAGTCAATTATTTTGCCTGGTTTTCTCACTTGTAAAACGGGATGCTTGTATCTCATAGTGTTACTATAGATAGAATTCAAGTGAGCCCAAATAAAATGTTCATATGAAGTCAGTTAAGCTTTTATTATCTATTTTATGAGGTCCAGGACGTTGTCTAGTATTCTAAGAGATTCCCAGGGATAGTTAAATGGTTTTAAAAAACCTTTCCTGAGAGTCTGCAGAGGTGCTTATTTAATTTGAATTTTATTTTAAATTTACGTTTTTATTTCTTGCATACCAAAGCACAGATACCACTCCAAGCTTACAACAAAAGCAGCCATTCTCTCCTCCACCCTCCCCACCCCCAGTATCCTCTGTACTGCTTTCAACTCTTTTTTTAGCTTATGTCTTGTTATTTTATTTCCACCATGTTTCTGTATACTACTCTTTCTTGATTTTTAATTTTAATTTTTAAATTTATATTTATTTTAAAACACTTTAAAGCAAAAAAAATTAGACAATGATGAGATAATAATTTTTAAATTTTAGACTTTCCTTTGGTTGACTTCCTACTATGGAAGATGACGATAAAGCTTTCATATGTCCCCCTCTCCCACCCACTGCATACCCAGCCACAGACACACAGTCCCTCTCTCTCTCTCCTCCTCATACACATATGTCATGATTTTTGTGAAAATGAACAATAATTGTGTACCTAATTATAAACGTGTAAATATTGTTCATAGCTAAGCCATGTTTATATTTCCTTTCTTGTACAATATTTATCTTTCATGGAACTAACAATTGCTTTTATTTTTTAAAAATCTGCTTTATCCCCACTGTGCTCCTTTTACTAAATTTAGCCCCCAAATTTCCCATAGAACTTTGAAATTCTTCTTGACATGGTCAAAGACATTGATAACTTGTCAGATTTACATTTTCCCTGATGACAGCCCTCTCAGACCCTTGCTGGTCCCCAGCTGGGACGGACTGCCCTGTGGGCCTGTTGAGACTCCTCTTCAGCATCGTGCTGGGAGCCCTCTCTGCCTATACCTTCATCTGTGTGCTGCTTTCCATGTCTTCCTCCTTCTTGGATGGAGGTTGGATGTAGCATTATAAGTGGAAAATAATTTTCTCTTTGAATTTTGATGGAATGCCTCTTTTGTATTTTTTTTCTAATACATACCATTTTTTCCCTGCAATTTGTATGTTGAATGAATAATGAACTTAGATTTAGCCACATACCTTCAAGGAGCTCTGAGTTTGGAGAGTGGGTAGGATTTAGAAAGAAAAGGTTAATATTTGTATGTTTACCATATGTCAGGCAATAGTATAATATACTCTCTAATTTAATCTTCGTAACATTTAACTGTATAATAAAGCAACTGAAGCTCAGAGAAGTTAAGTAATTGCCAAGATTACTCAGACATATAGAGATTTAAATACAAGTGTCGTTGGAGTACATGTGTTTCTCTTCCAACTACACTCAATAGCATCTTATTTTATCTCATTAAGTATTTTGGTTATAGTATTGCCTGGGGCTTAGATCCTGGTTTCATATCTGCCTCTTTCTACCTGAAGTATGATTTGATATGTGTAAAGTGCTTAGAGAAGTATAATAGATATTGTATAATGTTAGCTCTTAGCTGACGTCATTATTAAGATTGGTTTGGGTACTGCTGTCCCCTTCTCCCATTCTGTTTGCCTGTTAACTTCTCATTCTTAAAGTTATCATTTTACTTTCACTTCCCTAGTAAAGCCATTCTAACTGGAAAAGCTTCACTCCCTCCAAAACTGGATTCATTTCAATTCACCTTTCACATTGTAACCTTACGGAACTTAGTGTGTCTCCTTCATATCATAGTCTGTAATTATATATTTTTGTGAGTATTTGTTTCAAATCTGTTTTCCCTATTGAAGTCTAAGCTCCATGTCTGTTTTGCTCACTTTTGTACTCATAGAACCTAGCAAAAACTCAGAATATATGTATTTTATAAATATTTGTTAAAATATTGGTTGCATAAATGAACACTGATCATAGGCAAATCTGTTTTTTCCCTTTACTGAAGAAATACATATTTAATAGAGAGTTAGAGTAATGAACAATAACTGCTATCATCTTTTCCATGTTTCCTATGTATCTAAGTGTAGGGAGAAACCATTCAGAGATGGTGCAGTTTGTTTCATCATTAGTGGGTTGTGAAGTCAGTTTAGTGGGTTGTGACCAGCTTTAAAAAAATGACATGAATGAAGAGAAAATATGAGTACATCACATGTGATAAGGGGGAAGTGCTGTCTTATGAAACATCTGTTTCAGATTTCATATATATCTGTATATCTACACACACACATGATTATATCAAGTGGATTGCACTGTAATAAAAATATTTTTTATTGTGAATATAGTCAAAAAGTCTTGCCAAGTCAATTGCTTTAGAGCAGAGATTGGCAAACTTTTTTCTGTAAAGGCCTAGCTAGTAAATATTTTCAGTTTTGTGATCCATGTGGTCTTTGTCACAACTACTGGACTCTTCCATTGTAGCATGAAAGCAGCCTTAGGTAGTGAGTAAAGAACCAGACATGGCTGTTTCCAATACACCTTTACAAAAACAGAAGTCTGGATGGATTTGACCCAAAGGCCACAGTTTGCTGACTCCTGCCCTAGGGAGATGGGTTGGCAGGAAAGCTTTTATCCTTCTCTCCACCTTGTTAGTTGAAGGAGATAATTTGATTAATTTGGGGGTAATCTGGTAATTCTGATTAACCCGATGGTTCAATAGGGAAAACAGATTTGAAACAAATACAAAAACACATAATTACTAACTGTGATATATATGAAGGAAAAACAGTAAGTCCTTTAAGTTTACAATGTGAAAGGTGAATGGAAATTAATCTTGTGCTGGAGCGAGGCTTTTCTAGTTGGAGTGGCTTGGTGGATGGGAGAATAGGGTACCTCAGGCTCTTATTCTCTTGATTTTCCTTGTATTCCTGACTATGTGATAGAATTGAAAAAGATTGGGCAGTGCTTTCCTCTCTGTAAAGAAGAGCTTGTCACTCTCTCCGCAAGGCCTTTGCCTCTGTCTTGTATGTTACATGCTGCAAAATAGTGTATGTGACCTGAGCCCCCTAGAGTCGTGTCACCTCTGCCTGGCAAGTGGCTTTAGAGTCTGCACTACAATTCTGCCTCTCTCCTGAGTGGGTTTTAAGGATCCGAGTTAGAGTGTTAGCAGGATCCAGAGTTAGGTCTGTTAGCAGACCACTTAGGTCTAAAGTTCAATCCATACTCTCAAATCCAACTGTTAATAGAAACACCTGAATTTTAAACTGATTGGGTATTTGTCTAGATTGAGTAAAATGGACTCTACGGTTACAAGTTCTTTGTAAGAGTACTTTATAATTTAGAACCCAGAGAGATGAGTTTAATTCTCTGAACTTCCAACATTAAGAATTGGGTATTCAAACTATATTTCAAAAGCAGGAAGAAAAAAAAAGAAAATTTGATTTCTCTTTATCTCTCTCTGGAATAATATATATCTCTCAGACCTTTCTCACTTCAACTAACCTGAAAAAGATGACACCCTAAAGTGATTCTGATTTGGTTTGAGAGGAATGGAATATATTGAAAATAACTGCTTCAGAAGGGTGTGGCAGATGTTATAGATTGGCTGTACCAAATTCTTTTATAATCCCCTCCCTTTCTTTTCTTCCACTAGAGTAGTAGAAATCTTAAAGACTCATGCTCCTTAGACTCCCTTGAAGCTAGGTCGAGCCATGTGAAGTAGATGAGGTAAATGAAATAAGTGTTTATTTTCCCCCATCTTTCTGGATGAGATGGTTCCTAGCAGGTGCCTGCAGGTGCAGTGCCATCTTGCACACACGAACAGGAAAACTCCCTGCCAAGGGTGCTGGCACAGGAGATGGAAGGAGTCTGTTTGCTTGATAACATCATTGAGCCTTTCAGCCGCCAACCCTTAGACTTCTTGTTGCACGATATAAATAAATTCCCATGGTTTAAATGACTTTTAGTCAAATTTTTAGTTATTTAGTGGTAAACATAATCCTAACTGATACCAAAGGAAGCTCAGCATGTTAGATGAAAATTGTTATTATAAAATAATGTTCAGAGGACATAATTTAGGTAGTGAAAGGGGAAAAAGCATTGGTTTGAAATTTAGTAGTTTGAATGAATAAGTTCTAAGTAGTTTGTAATGCTAAACCTTTATTCCTTTAAATGCAAGAAATCATGATGGGGCTCTTAGAACTTCACAATTGTAGCAGTTTCCAAACTAGAGAAAATTCAAGATCTCTTCATTCACAATGCCCATCAAACACCTAATATGTATCAGGTATGTGCCATAAGCGCATGTTAAATGAATAATTGAAAATGCCATTGAAGGAATAAATGAATGTGAAAGTTGTTTCTTGTAGGAAGTATCGTAGATGACCTTATCAGGAATATTTAAAAACACAAATCAGGAAAGTTGTAGAAGTTTTTATACTTATTTCTGTTGATATCAGTAACTTTGAAAGACAGATGTAGACCCTGACATCAAAAGATTTTGATGTTTCAAAAAGATACGATCTTGTCTGTTGTGAAAGTGGAAAGGACAATTTATTTAGTCTAGAGTGTGTAAATAAAATAAACAAATGGAAACATGATCTTTCGATTTTATTATGAATGTTGAAATTAATTTCTAAAATGTCTATACTTGCGTCAAAGTATTCTCTGGAACTTAAAGGGAAACATTGTAACATAATATTAGGAAGCACAAAGACATTTTAGAATATAAAGTGATGACTGATGAGTGGTTTTGACTCTGTTTTACAAGTTTGGGAAGAGTCAGAGTTGCATCTTTTCTTATAAAACTATAATTGTAAGTATATGCTTTCCTGAATTTTATGAGTCATGCTAGTGAGTTATAGAGCCTGAGGGGTCATGAGAACCCTTGGGTTTTCAGCCAGTTGGTCAGAAGTGTGGGTGTCCTGGAAAACCCCTGAGCTTGCAGCTGGCATCTGAAGTCAGAGCAGTCTAGTGGAGGACTGAACCCTTAACTTGTAGGGTCTACGCTAAGGTGGTTTGTGCCTGAATTGTATTGAAGTACATTAGTCTGTTGAAATGGAATACTGTCCATAAGAAATGACTGGTGTTTGCAGCCCAGTAGTAGTCTCAGATTGTATCCTGTCTGCCATTAGGCTGACTTTCCTAGGAAACTCTCTCCTTATTGAAGATTAGTTTGCAGGAGATTTTTTGGGTAGTATTCTTAGGATCAACACTTGTTGAAGGGAAGGTGAGAGTAGGATTGGGCAAGGGGAGAATTCAAGCTGTGATGCAGTCTTAAGAGAAGACTCCCCTATCCCTACAGAGTCTTTTAAAGGTAGGATGACTCCTCAAAGCTACCCCAAGTTAAGGTAAGAGACGTGGACCTTGACACCACTGTATTGATCAGTCATTCTATGTAGGCCACCCAAGGCGAGGGTATGACAATGGTTGAGACGTTTCTCTTTGACCGAAGCAATCTTAGAAGGAAGTTGCCAACTGAGGATTGCCTGTCAGTAGCACACTCAGAGGCTGGGATAATCTTTTTTTTTCATTCCTGAAGGGAAATCTGAGCAGCGTATCACAGAACCCACCACAGTCCATTTCTTATGCTGCTCAGATTTCTTCCTAAAAGGTTTGGCGGTAGCTCTTCTGGGTTTCAAAGGGGAAGATTATTGGGAGAAACTACAACCCTCCTGCCTATTGCAGATGGTCTTGCAATTGAGCCTCATCCTCTACCATGTTTAGTACCCATTTTATATTGCCCTCACTCTCAGCTAGAACTTGTGGTCTTATTGGCTTACGTGGTGGCATGGCTCATCCTTGAGGGGTTTGAGCCCTTGATTAATAGAGTTGTTTCCCTTGTCTGTTTACCTTCAAAACCGGGCAAAGAGCACCACAACATCCCAAATGGATGAACAGGTGTCAAACATAACATTCCTTACTCCTAGTATATAACAGTAGTACTGCCTACCCTTGACAGTTATCCTTGCAAGATGGCGACTTCTTGCCTGCTGATCCTTGAGTACAAATTGCCTGAAATACCCAGATGACCACATTTTGTAGTTCAGCGGAACTCTTGCTGAAGATCCTAGTATAAACAGTATCCTATTGGGAAACAGGAGCTCAGAATCCATTGAGCCTAGAATTGAAGGTATGGGAAGTATACATTCCCTAATGTGTACTGCAAGTGATAGGAAACAGGAGCCCCTTGGCTCCCAGACAGAAGCAGTCGTCCTATTGGGGACCTGGAACCATATAAATATTACTGATTCCAAGTGTACACTGCATCCTGGAAGATGGTGCACCATATTCAGAAATTACCGCATTTAAATATATTTCAGCTGTGACTTCAACAGGCTGTCCCATTGCTTTACGAGGTCAGCAGTTTCAGGATGGTATGGTATGTGATATGACCAGTGAATTCCACAGTCCTTACTTGAGTATAAATATATACCTTTTTTGCTGTAAAGTGAGTCCTTTAGTCTGATAGGAAGTTATATGTGATCCCAGGCTGGTGGATACCTCATTAAACCCTCTAAGAGAGGTGCAGGCTAAGGTACTGTAGGCAGGAAAGGCAAACCAATACCCAGAATTTATCTTTATTTTCATTAAAATGAATTTCTGCTCTTGCCTGGGTGAAAGTTGTCCAGTGCAGTCAACTTGCCACCAGGTAGATGGGTGGTCTTTTCAAGGAATGGTGCTGTATAGAGGACTCAGCACTGGTCTTTGGTGTTAGCAGGTTGGGCTTCCTTGGCAAGTAGGGGCTTATGTTACTGCACTCATGCAAGGCCCCTTTCCCTGACACCAAAGGTATTCAGTTTATGTGCCCACTGCATCAGCACTGGGATGGCAGATTATAGGGAACGGTTGATATCAAGTGATTGAATCATTTTGATTACCTCATTGTTTAGTGACTCTTCTGTGGGAGTTGCTTTCTGGTGGGCATTAACATGTAAAACAAAGATTTTATACTTCATGCCCACTCTTACATGTCCATTTATATACCTCTACTTTCTCTTTCTCCAAGCCTGGTACCAAGTTTTGCAGGTTGGGTTCCCAGAAAGTAGAGTCCTAAATGGAATTAGTGTGGGGGAGGTTTATTAGGAATGCTTGTGGCATTTATGTCTGTGGATGAATGGGGATGGAGGGAAGCAGGATAGGGCAGAAGGAAATGCTGAGCTGCTGTAGTGAAGTCTGAATGGAGGCCTCAACTGACCATCTGGGGAGTTATGAAGATAGAATGAGCTGGGGAGAAAGGGCTAGGCCTAAATATACACACACTTGTCATTTATTGGATATAGGATTCTTAGGACAGAGACATGACTTTGGACAAGGTGTCTTTCTTTAGGTATGATAATTCCCAAAGGGGGTTATAGCCTAGGGCTGGCCGTCTGCCCAAGTTACTAAAAATTGGATGATAAATTTAAATTCTTCATTCCTGAAGGGGAATCTGGATGGCACAACACAGTGTCCAGGACTGTAGAAAATTGGAGGCCTTTTCCAATTTGAATGACCTCAGTCCCTTTTAATGCAAGTTACATCCATAATTTGAGACAGACTTCTTTCTGGATGGAGCATCGCTGTATACTGTAGGAAAACACCCTTAAGATTCTTAGTAGCCATTTGTCTAATTGAGACAGTCTACTGGGTACTATTTTAAATCTTTCTGAGGTCTTAGGAAAGGGTCATACAGCCATACCCTGAATCAGTCTTTGCTCTAAGGCCCGCTCTTTCTTTCTTTCTTTCTTTCTTTCTTTCTTTCTTTCTTCTTTCTTTCTTTCTTTCTTTCTTCCTTTCTTCCTTTCTTCCTTTCTTCCTTCCTTCCTTCCTTCCTTTCTTTCTTTCTTTCTTTCTTTCTTTCTTTCTTTCTTTCTTTCTTTCTTTCTTTCTTTCTTTCTTTCTTTCTTTCTTTCTTTCTTTCTTCTTTCTTCCTTCCTTCCTTCCTTCCTTCCTTCCTTCTTTTCTCTCTTCCTTTCCTTTCCTTTCCTTTCCTTTCCTTCCTTTCCTTTCCTTTCCTTTCCTTTCCTTTCCTTTCCTTTCCATTCCTTTCCTTTCCTTTCCTTTCCTGGGGAAGCTTGGGATGACAATAATAAGTAGAGCCCAGCAATTCCAGGGCTCTCTGTATATCCTGTATATTCTGTTTGCAAACCGATCAATTCCTTCTTTATAATCTCTCTCTTCTTGTACCTTATACATAGCTCAAAGAAGGCAATGGCCACTTTCAATAGTCTTCCTAATACACTAGCTGGAGCCACATATCTTCTAGGTACATTATTTAGCTTCTAAGTTACTTCAGGTAAGAGTTTTTATCAATTATTCCCACATTATACACCATGAGTTTCTATATTTTTCCAGATTCCAGTAATAATCATCACTGCCTCTCAGGCCCTACTAACATTTGGTTCATCGTTCCTCCAGCCATCCTTCTTCCTTTTCTAGCCTCTACTCACCCTATTCACGTGATCCCAAATACAATGATGTATGTTTATGTTTTGTTAAGTCAGTACTCCACTTCTAGTTACATATTTCTGTATCAATTATTTATTTCTGTATAAAAAAGCACCCCCAAACTTAGAAGCTTAAAACAACAACCTATTTACTTACTCATGATTCTGCAATTTGACACGGTACAGCTGGGTGGTTCTTGTGCTGAGCTTTCTTGGGGTCATTGGTGTGGCTGCTATAATCTGGCTGCTCCACTGGGAGTATGTCTAGCTGTTAATCTGGGTTGTTGGCTGGAGGGGAAGGGTGTTATTTAAAGGTTCTCTTTTGCAGGATAGCCTGGGGTTTTTTTTAATAGTCACTACAGACATTCAAGAAGATGAGAACAGAGTTCTAAAGTTTGAGTCTGATACTTGGAAGTTCCTAGCTCTACTTTACCACATTCTATTGGTCAGAGCAAATCACAAGCCAGCCCTTGTTCAAGGGGTTGGGAAATAAAACCTACTTTTTGAGGAGTGAAACATAAAATATCTTGTGGTCGAATTTAATCTCTATATTTAAAAATAGTGTTAGCTATTTTTGACTCTCTCCCCAGGCCGTGTCTCTTATATTCATCTGTTCCTTCATCTACTTCTTTAACCACTTATTCAGTGTAAATTTGACAACTATTTATGGGATACCTAATATGTACCAGGCATTGTGATGAGCATTGGAAATCTAAACTTCAAAAACTGATGAAATTATAAACATCTCTTAAAATTGTAAAATTCTGAGCGCTCTGTTATAGTTTTGTTCTAGAGTTTTAAGTGTTTTATCATTGTGCAAAGCTTATAACATATGATTCAATTGAGCTACTCAGCTGCAAACAAAAGTTATAAAAGCGAATGAAATGTCAAGATGAACCATACCTTCCTGTGAATGAATTTTTCTAACTTCATTTGTAGGATAACTTGGTTTCAGAAAACATAAATTAATAAAAAACAAGCAAAGACTTGTTTTTCTTAAAAATAAAGCTGAACAAAAGGTAAGGCCTTTTGTACAGCTTTATTTTAAAGGGTAAGTTGTTTTTTTTTTTAATGATTCATAGGTCCCTTGGATATCCAGGCATCTATAACTGCTGTATAACCAGCCCTGATGGGCCATAAATAGAAGTTCTCTCTCTGGATGGAGAATTCTGATCACTCAGGAGGACTCCAGGCTCATCTCAAACATGATATCCTTCAAAGGACTCTCTGACCATCCTCACCTTTCACCAAGAGTTAGTTGCTTTCCCTTTGTTATTATAGCAACTAGTATAGCACCCTAGTATAGCATGTATGGCATATTTTGAACTATTTGTTTGGTTTATGTAACTTAAACTATGATCTTCTCAAGAGCAGGGTCTTACTTTGCATTCTCTGGATCTAACCTCACATATGGTAGACATGTAACATCTTTGTTAAATATACGAATACAGGATGTGAGAGCTTGCCATACGTGAATTATGATGATGTTATAAATTACTCCAGTTGCTTTATCAACTGTTGGAGTGCCAGAACTACCTCCTAGTCATAGAAATTCAAAGTTAACAAAGACCTTTGAGTCAATCAGATCAGTATTTTTTTCTATTTTATATAACTGAGTAAAAAGACTCAGAGGGTTTAAGAGACTGCCTGAGGTAACACAGTTAATTGTGAAATAAGGGCAAAGCCAGAGAATTTGATTGCCAGTTCTTTCCACTCTACCAAGGATCCCAGGATTCCTGATTTAAGGTCTCATTTTTTATTGGGTAGGATCTTCTCCAGTGCTGCTCAAAGTAACTATAGCTGACTTGCTTTGAAAAATATGAGTGTGTTCTTGTCAGCATGGACTTTCCCTAATTGATTAGTTTAGCTCTCCAAGTCACTGTCTCCATTTTAGAAAATCGGCTGTTTTCAGGGGACAAGCCCTGGCATTTCAGTAAGATGTATCTCTCTCATTCTGAACCCACTGTATCTTTAGTGTACAGAAAATGCTAAATAAAGATCTGTTGCCAAGTTTATTCATATTCTTGAAATACAGCTAGGTTATAAAAAGTCAGTAGTAAAAGTGTGAAGGTGATACAGGAAAAAAAATGTAGGGTGAGAGAATGGCCGTGTCCCAGGTCTCAGCTGAGTCCCTGGGATGCATCCTGCCAAGTGTGGGTCCTTGACTTTGCACAGGAAAGAATTCAAGAGTGAGCCACATTTGAGTAAAGGTAGATTTATTTAGAGAGATACATACTCCATAGACAGAGTGTGGGCCAACTTGGAAGGCGAGGGAGCAAAAGGATGAAATCACAGTGTTGCTAGTTTTTATGGGCTTGGTAGCTTCATGGGCTAACAAGTGGGAGGATTATTCCAACTATTTTGGGGAAAGGGGCTGAGATTCTCAGGAACTGGACCACCGCCCACTTTTTGACCTATTATGGTTAGCCTTGGAACTTCCATGGCACCTGAGGAAGTGCCATTTATCATGTTAATGTATTACAATGAGCATATAATGAAGCTCAAGGTCTACTGGGAGCAAAATCTCCTGCCATCTTGGGCCTCAGGGCCTGTTGAGAGTTGAATTTTCTGCCACCTTCATGTTAAATGCTGTGTCGTTTCTTGAATGGCTGTGACCTGCTCCCATCCTTCCTATCTCAGAGGTGGGAAGGGAGAGGTCTTATAGATGTGATCGTCTGTTTGGCATGATAAGAAATTAATTTGAATGGTAGGATACAGAGCTAGTTTATAAAAAGCATGGAAAGAGGTAAAGGTTGCTGGAACACTGGACTGTTTGTGCATATAATGGCCATAGACTGTCATACTTTTTTATGTTGGGTTAAAGAGAATTATACATTTTCCACAAGGGATTGGTATGAGCAAAGCAGGATATTGCTAAGATTAATTTGGCAATTTATGTAGAGAGACAAAGACAAATAGTGAAATACTAATACACATTCACATACACACAGGATCTTACTGTAATTAAGTATATAGGTCATGAAGATACGTTCTAAGACAGTAGGAAGAATGCAGAGATAAGGCACAGATCTCAAACCTTGATTAATTTACCCAGTGTTTTATTTTCCAGTTGCTCCACTAGTTTTCAAAATCATTTTTCTTTTCTTGCTTTTCTTACCCAACTTTCACTTTGAAATACTGGTCGTGTCTGAGATACTTAATGAATCTATTGAGAAAACCACCATCTATTTCAGTGCAGTAGAGGAGGAATAGGTACTGGACGCCTTCGTATAGGCAAAGTTGATTTAGATTTGTTGGCGTTATTACTGAGTTTGGTCCATCTTTCCTCCCTCACTGATGATGCTGGGAGACTTTCTTAGTCTTTTTTCCAGGTCAGAAAAAAACAATGAGAAAGGGAAAGAGTCTGTATGTCTATGTTTGAGGAGTAGGTGGTGAGGGGTGGGGCTACAGGAGCTCATAGAAGAGGATAAAAAATTATGGCTGTTGGTTAGATATTTTTTATTATGCACTTTTTTCTTTTTTCCCCTATTGTGGCTGAAGGCTACTAGGGAGAGGAAGGGCCTTTATTGGATTATAATAAGCATTCTTGTTTCCGACCCCACTTAATGAAGCACTCAGTAAGTAAGTTGTGTGGTTCTTTGTGATTCCGTATCTATCTGTAGATTTTCAATCCTGGATAAGCCAATTCCTGGGGAGTAAACCTCCTCTGCTCTTAAATCGCCTATTTTTTCTATACTATTACAAGCCTAGAAATTCTTCACACTTGTCCTATGAATTGGGTTACTTTTTTTCCTCTCCAAGTGAATCCTTTGTGAAAAATCATGTAAGATTTTTTATTTATTTAAAAAATAGTATTAACTGGTTTTAAGCAGATTTTTCAACCAATAGAGGAATTAACCATTAGATTACTGCAAGCATAAAGCCTCACAGGACATTGAAAGTATCATATTAAAACTTCTGTTTATATTTTAATTAAATTAGCAGAAGGTGACATAAGAATAAATAAGGTTTGTCAACTTGTTCTCTCAGTGGAGTGTCACCAGGTGTCAGTGTCTCAGTAGATCAGCATATTCAGCCTTACTGGTCCCAAAACAGAATTGATTTATCTACCTAGAGATGATAAGCCCCATACTGACCCAGCTCATAAGATATTGATTTCACCACCACTTCTTCAGAACTTTTATCGAGGTATCTACTAACACCAAATCCAATGGTGAATTTCCTCCCCTTAAGTTACTCACATTCTCAGCAATATATGACTCAGCTGATTGCTCTTTTCTTAAAACTTAGTATGTGCCTTTTAGAACACACCACCCTGGCTTTTCCTTGCTTGCACAGCGTTCTCTGCTTGATCCATTCACAGTAGGGTGCTCAGAGTTCAGCCCCCAGCCCACTTTCTTCTCTACTTTTGCTCTATTCAGACAATCTAACCTAAACCCATTACTTTAAATGCAGTCTATTTGGTGATGACTCCCAGAGTTCCATCTACATGGCTGCCCTCTGCATGAGCTACAAGACTTGTATATCCAACTACCTGCTTGTGGTCTCAAGTTGGATATCAAATGAGCATCCCAAATTTAAGTCCAAAAGTAAGCACTTAATTTCTAGCCTCCACCACCCTTGGTAACTGGCTCTTCCCTCTTCTTTTCCATCTAATGAATTTGTGATTCTTTTTGCTCCCCCACTTCATCCCCGAAATCTAGTCCATCAGCAAGTCCTATCAGCTCTACCTTCAAATTAGATCTCCAATTCGAGTGCTTCTGCTCAGTTCTCATCACCACCTAGATCTGAGGATGTCTTGTAAGGTAGAGTTACTTTTATTGTATGTCTTTTTCTGTTGCTTTTTTTGCCAGTATATTATGTTCTTTGCTCACTACATATATATGTATATATGTGCATGCATATTTATATGCATAATGTATAATAACTGTATACTTATGCATATATGTACATACATGTATCTCTGTCTGTCTGTCTATCTATTTATCTATCTACCTATCTAAACTTTTGGCCTAAACTTTATTTGTCATTTAGGCTAAATTTGTTAGCCCAGATTCCTTTAGCTTCATACTAGCCTAGTCTAATCTTTATTTTAAAACTTTTGAAAGCTTTTTGTTTTAGGTGTGCTCTACTAGACAATATTTTGTTGGGTATTTTTAAAAATCAATTTTGAGTCTCTGTTTCTGAATTGATTTATTTATCCTATTTGTGATTTTTGTATTACCATTCTCCTAAGATTTATTGCTAGATATCATTTCATATTTTTCCAGTGACTTGTTTTTTCCCCTCCTTTTCTTGTTTTCTATTACGCAGATCAAATTTGTTTCTTTTGGCTTAAAATTATATATTCAATTTTGTCCTCACTCTGGTTGCCCCTGTTATGCCTGTTACCGTTTCCACTGGTACTAATGTTTATTTACCCAAAACAAGTTTTTTATCTTATTAGTATCTGTATTGCTTCTCTTAACAAAACAAGTACTTTAATTTACTCATGTCTTTTTTGGTCTCTCTCTCTCCCACCTTCATCATAGTAATATAGTTGAGAGTGTTAGTTGTGAGTAATAGATGCACTTTTTCTTCTTTAAAATTTTAAACCTTAATTTCTAGACAAAAAGAAACTCTGAGAAGATATGTAATTACCCTTACTTTTCATGTCCTTTCTAGTACATCCTGAATGCCTTCTTTCCTCCCTTCCTCTCTCTCTCTTTTTCTTTCTTGTATTTTTGCTGGTAGTATTTAATGTGGATTTCTGTGTGGCACACCTTCTGAGACTCTGCCTAAAAATATTTTTATTACACCCTCATATTTGAATGACAGTTTTGCTATACACAAAATTCTAGGTTCAGAGTTATTTTCCTTCAATTTTTAAAATTACTTCGTTGACTAGTTGCATCCTATAAAGGAGCTGAGACGTCTAAGGTCAATAAGCTCCTTCTTCTATTGTGCCATACTCTTTTACTCTAGAAACGTTTTAAATTTTTTGCTTTGAAATGAGCCATAGTAAGTATTGGCATAAGTCTTACTTCGCTGGTACTTTATGAACCTTCCATTTGAGATCTGTTGTCTTTCTTGAATTCTGGGAAATTTATCTCCATATTTCTTCAAATATTTCCTTTTTTTGTTCGTTTTTACTGTTTTCTTCTTTTGAGTCTCTTGTTATTCAGTTTTAGCATTTCTACTTTTATGCTCTTAACTTTTCTTCATATTTTCTATTTATTTTTTTCCTCGACTTTTGGGAGAGTTCCAAAATTTGATATATTTTTTAAAACTGGTATTGTGACCACCTTATACTATCTATTGTACTCTTTATTTCAACTGTATTTTTAAATGTTTCCACATAGTTCTTTCTTTTTATGGGTTTTTAACTCTTTTGTGTTACTAATATGTTCTTTTATCCTCTTAAGTATGTGTTGATTTTAAATTCTTGTTGGGATTCCCCTCAAAAGTATGTTTTAGATTCCTTTGTTTCTTGGCTTTTATCAGGACAAATGTAGGTCTTTCTGAGTCATTATAACTTTCTGTGTATATTGGATAGGTAACCAGAAAACCAGGTTTAATGTCTAATGCTGTCACTTTTCAGCTGTTTAACTTTGGACAGATCTCTTAAACTTCTAGAACTGGAATCTCTTATCTATAAATTGAAAGAGTTGGCGTTTATGATCCATTAGGTACCTTTCTTTTCTTTTCTTTTCAGTTTTATTGAGGTATAATTGACAAATAAAATTGTAAGATATTTAAAGTGTACAATGTGATGATTTGATATGTGTGTACCTTGTGAGAAATTTCCCTCCACTGAGTTAACACATCCATCATCTCACATATTTTTACCTTTTCTGTTGTTTGTTTTGGTGAGAATGTTTAAGTTCTACTTCTTTACCAAATTTCAATCATATAAGACAGTGTTATCAACTGTAGTCACCATGTTATACATTAGATTGTCATTCTTACTCATCTCATAAGTAAAAGTTTGTAACTTTTACCAGCCTCTCCCTATTTCTTCCCTGGCAACTACCAGTCTATTCTGTTGTTATGAGTTTGACTTTTTTTTTTTTTTTAAGATTCCACATATCATATAAGTGATACCATACAGTATTTGTCTTTCTCTTTTTGGCTTATTTCACTTAGCATAATGCCCTCCAGGTTTATTCATGTTGTCCCAAATAGCAGGATTTCCTTTTTTAAGGCTAACATTCCATTGTATATAGGTACCATATCTTTTTCACCCATTCATATTGACTGACACTTCAGTTGTTTCCGTATCTTGGCTATTGTGAATAATGCTACAGTGAACGTGTGAGTGCAGGTATCTCTTCAAGATAATGATTTCATTTCCTTTGGATATAAACCCAGAAGTGGAATTGCTAGATCATATAGTAGTTATATTTTAATTTCTTGAGGAATCTCAATATTGTCTTCCATACTGACTGTACCAGTTTGCATTCCCACCAACAGTGTATGGGGGCTCCCTTTTCTCCACATCCTTGCCAACACTTGTTATCTGTTCTCTTTTTTGGTAATAGCCATCTCAACAGGGGTAAAGTGATCTCTCATTGCGGTTCTGATTTGCATTTCTCTAATTAGTGGTGTGGAACACCTTTTCATGTACCTGTTTGCTATTTGTATGTCTTTGAAAAACTGTTCATATCCTTTGCCCATTTTTAAATTGAATTATTTGTTTTTCTGCTCTTTATTGAATTGTATAAGTTCCTTGTGTATTTTGGATATTAACTCCTTATTGGATATGTGTTTTGCCAATATTTTCTTCCATTCCATAGTTTGCCTCCTTTAAATTTTGCTGATGGTCTTTTTTGAAGCTTCTTAGATTTCTTAATTTGGGGTAGTCTTACTTGCTTATTTTTGCTTATTTTTTTTTTTTTTGCCTTTGCTTTTGGTGTCAAATCTAAAAAATTGTTGCCCAAACCACTGTCAAGGATCTTACCCTCTTATGCTTTCTTCTAAAATTCTTATGGTCAAGGCCTTATTTTCAAGTCTTTAATCCATTTTGAGTTGATTTTTGTGTATGGTGTAAGAGAGGGGTCCGGTTTCATTCATTTGTATGCGACTGTCTGGTTTTCCTACCATTGATTATGGAAGAGACTATCCTTTCCCCATTACTTATTCTTGGTTCCTTTGTCATAATTTAATTGACCAAATACGCATGCATTTTTTTTCCTCTGCTCTCTATTCTGTTCCATTAGGTCCCTTTTTGTTCTATAATTTTTATGATTGTGTGGAGTTTTCAATAATTTATTTTAGATGCAGTCTTAAAAAGTCTCACTGTGGGAAATTCTTATCTATCATTGATGAAAAGTCTTATAAAATTCTATAGGTAAATAGTATGTAGTACTAATAAAAACAAAGTTTCAGCCTTCTGGGTTGAGCAGTTGGCATACATATTCACTCTAAAGTAGTGGCACTCAATCTTGAGGGCACATAGGAATGAATATAGGGAGTTTGAAAAAAGTATAAATGTATTTGAAAAATATATTGCTGCTAGACCCATTTCAAATAATTAAATCAGAATTGCTAGGTATGGGAACCAGGCCCAGATAGTTTTTAAAAGCTGGTTTTAAAAAAACTTGCAAAGAAGGCTGTTAATTAGGTAATAAAAGCTAACAGACCGAAAGTAATTGAAAAGGCAGAAGTGAAAGGGATTCAGTTTGAACAGTTTTGAAAAAGTGTAAACAACAATTTTCAAACAAATATATGACTAATAACTCAGTTGAATTCTGGAAATACATAATTTGAGAAAATCTTTTATATATATTTTTAAAATTTATTTTTTATTGAAGTATAGTCAGTTTACAATGTATCAATTTCTGAGGTACAGCATAATGTTTTAGTCATCCACATACATACGTATATTCATTTTCATATTCTTTTTCATTATAGATTACTACAAGATATTGAATATAGTTTCCTGTGCTATATAGTAGAAACTT
Organism: Vicugna pacos; assembly: GCF_048564905.1. Taxonomy (NCBI): domain Eukaryota; kingdom Metazoa; phylum Chordata; class Mammalia; order Artiodactyla; family Camelidae; genus Vicugna; species Vicugna pacos. Next base: position 19,857,423 of record NC_132988.1, read on the forward strand.
ATTTTGCAAAAAAATTTTAAAAAGAAAATTAGTGCTAAAATGCAAATTAAAATCGTTTTCTAGTTCAAGTTTGTGATATACTTTTCCTTAGATGTTTAAAACTAGTCCATCAAATTGACCATGCCATCATTGTGCCAGGGAGAGTGCTAGAAGTCCATTAGACAGGGATGAAAAAGAAGAGAGACTTTTTGCATCAAATAGCCCACAGTCCAGCGGGCATGGTAGACTTTAAACAGATAAGAATGGTGCAGTGTGGTTTATGATTGGAGAAATGTTTATGCTGGGAACATAGAGGAGGAAGTAATGAATGATTTAGGGGAAGTGGTATCAGGGAAGGCTTCACTAAGGAAATAGAGTAGGAATTAATTCTGACTGAGTAGGAATGCATTTAAAAATTCATTTAAAAAATTTAAATTATGGAGATAATGTTTCCATTCTACTAGAACCAATGAATAAGGCAACATCAAGAAAAGGTCACTCTAAGATATGATTGAATTGTACAGCTAAGGAAACATAATGATAAGATGCTTATGACCTATTAACTGTTTTTATGTTTAAAAATTCTGCCACAAACAGAATGAGAAAATAAATAGCTATGTACTAACATAATAGGATATAAAATTTAGGAGAGATAATACTTCAGAAAAAGGAAAAACTAGTATGGTGTGGAATGTTCTGTAAGTCTTTAGAAGAAATGAGGTTTGATGTTCAGCCTCAAAGGTGAAGATTTGAGTAGATGGGGAGAGAGGAGGTTGATCACAGTAGTACCGTGGGTGCCCAGGAAGGAAAGAATGACAAAAAGAGAGGAATAACTAATAGAATCTGATGCCTCGGAGCCCCAGCAGGATACAGAAAGGAGATCAAGCACTAGGAGGTTACTGGTGATATTCATAGAAGAGGTTTGGGTTGGGGGTGGATTCATTTACATGCTATTGTGACTATTTCAGGCCAGGCATTGAGGCTGGGACATGGGATCTGCTTTTGCAGATGTGTAGGTGTTTCTTCCCTAGCAACAGATGGTGTTATAGTCTCTATGATAATAGGGGCCTCCAAGTCGACACACTTTGGGTGGCTCTGGTTTCACACCCTGTTATTCCTGGTCTAAAGTTATACCCTTGTTTAATTCTTCCTTTTGATTTGAAAAAGGAGCAGTCTTGTACCCCTACCAAAGCTGAAGTTAACCTCTTTCTTTTATATTTTGATGGGATTCTTTATATCTTGAGCTATCCTATAATACTTGAGTGTATTTAAATTTTCTTATAAGATATCTTACTGACATTCCATTGGAGCTTTATTACCTCTCTCTTTTTTTTTGACTAAGATAACTAACAGACACCAAGCCAAACCAACCCATCAAACAACAACAACAACAAAAAACAAACAAAAAACTGACAACAAGCATATATTGTTGAATAAGGATGTCTTTTGAAGATCTCATTTCTCTCTCCAATCTCCTTTTCAGAATGCTTGCACAGGACAAAGTAGCTATGAAGAAGATAAAATTTTCTGTATATCATTACAGAGAAGCATTATATTGCTTCTACATGTCGCTAAGATTACAAACAGATTCTGTTGAAAACGACATCTATTCCAAATATGACATAGCTTTTAAATGAAAAAACTTTGAATGAAAACACATTTTGTATAACTGAAACCTGTACCTTTATCTGACATTCTTATTTTCCACCCTCTCTACCCTCAGAAAAACACCCTCTGCTCTACATAGGCTCATTTTCTTTTGTTCCTCAAACATACTAAATTTATTCACGCTCCATTCCCACTTCCATATGTTCCATCATCTCAGGATGCTCTCCTTCCCCAGGAAGCCACAGAGTTCCTTTCAGGCTCAGTTTGAATCCTCGCATAAGGTTTTTGGGATTATTCTGTCCCTCAGTGACTTCTCTTTCTCTGAAATGTTAAGGCATGGATAATTTGCTTCAACCAAGTTAGCACTAGTATAAGAATGCTTATTTCGATTTCCCCAACAAGAGTCAAATTTCTTCAGGCAAAGCACCTATTAGAAAGGTATATCATTAGGACTGATTAGTAGCAGGACTCAGTGCAGTACTGAGGACATGAGAGGATATTAAAGGAGCTCCATTAGAGTCAGAGTTCCTCAAGGGCTGTGGCTTTTAGCCTCTGCCTCCAGCACTCTGTCTCTAGAACCTAGTCCTGGGCTTCACACTCATAAGCGTTAGTTGGTTCTCAGTAAATACTTTCTAATCTACAGATTGTTCTGATTAGCGTCTAACTAAACATATAAAGTAGCATCAAAACAGCTTGCTTTTATATTGTGGATAGATGGCACTATAAGACAGTTGTCTCAATAAGTAGCGATAACCAGAAGTTAATGTTTCTGTGAGTTGTTGCACAAACACGAAATCAGTGTGCTTTTGTCCGCTGATGTCTTACTCTAACATTCCTAGCCTAAAGGAATGCACCTGGCTTGCTATGGCAACAAAATATTTTGTTTTTCTACCTATATCCAATAATTTCATTCTGGCCACAGTCTGGTATATTTGATTTATTCAAACTTGAAATACTGTCTTCAGTAAAGCTAAACTGAAACCGGATTTTAATCTCCCTCCCTCCGTCCTAGGTCACAACGTCCTAAGGATCTACCTTGTGATTTTTTATTTTACATAGATAATATTTTCCCCTTTTCCTGTTTCATCCCATAGTAGAAGGTAGGCCTGACACCATTTCCCTGTCAGGCAAGTCTTCTAAAGTGTAACACAAAAGTCCTTTTCACAGACGTTGAGTGTACAAGCTACGTACAGACAGGCAATCATAGGTTTACAGTGTATGTCTGACTAACAAATATAATTAAAGTGTGACTCATAGGATCATTCATGAATAAATCTCAAACACCTACTGAAAAAAGTCACCATCTGGGAATGAACACATACTGAGTGAAAAATAGGAGTACGTGTCTGGGAGAAGTTACCTACCTCTTTATAACAAATTACCACAAACTTTGCAGGTAAAACAGCACCCATTTACTACCTCAGAATTTCCTGGGTCAGGAGTCCGGGTACGGCTCAGCTGGGCCCTCTCCTTCGGTTCCCAGGACACTATAATCTAGGTGTTGGCCCTGCTGAATTCCTTCCTGGAGCTTGGGATCTTCTTCCATGTTTACACGGCTGTCAGCAGAATTAAGTTCTTAGCAGTTGTAGGACTGAGGTCCTCATGTTCCTTCCAGCTGTTAGCCAAGGGCCTCTCTCAGCTCCCGGAGGCCCATAGTTGCTCGTCACGTTGCCCTCTCACTGGCCCTCTCGCAACACGGTGGATCACTCTCCAACGCCAGCAGAAGACAGGTTCTCTCTTTAAGAAGGGCCTGTTCCCTCTTTTAAAGGCTTTTACTTGATTAACTTTGACTCACCTGGATAGCATCCCTTCTCTTTTTTCACTTTTGTCATCTAATGTCACCTAATCACAGGATGAAATCCCACCATATCCACAGACCCTGGCCACATGCAAGAGAAGGGGACTATACGGGGCTGCATCTCTACAGCAGGGGATGGAATTTTGGGGGCCAGCTCACAGGTCTGCCTACTAGTCTTTAAATCCTATTTCCCCCTTCTTAGTTGTTCTGGGGAAAATGGCAGCAGCCCAGAGGTAGGGAGTCAAGGTCAAGTCCTGACTCTGCCCCTGACCCATTGATAACTTTGGACAAGTCATTTGCCCTTTTATATAGGAGGGACTAGATTTCTTCCTCATTTCTATTCAGGTACTGATATCCCCAAATCCCATGATTCTGTCTCTAAGTTTCTTTGTATGCAGGAGGGACTCAATATCAGACACATGGCTGCAATTCCATCAAAGTTTGTTTAGCGGGGTCAAAAATTCAACCCACAATATAACTTGGCAAGCAGAAAAATATAGTTACTGAATGTAGTCTACAACTTTACATATAACCTCTGTCAACTAATTGGAAGGGAGAAAAACCAGCTTAATATCCAATATATAGTTTATCTGGTTCAATAATTTAAAACTGGCTATTTAAGCAGTGGATAATACCTCTTGGATAAAAATATGGAGACTTTCATACAACTTCCTCCTCTTCCCTGCCTTCTTCCTAAGACTGTCAGCTTTGATGGAGATAGGGAGGAGGAGGAAGAGGAGGATGGGTGGGACTAAAACATCCTGCTCAAGGTGGGGAGGTGTTGGCATCTTCAGGTGTCACGCTGGGCCTCCTCTGCTCTCCAGGTGATATGCCAGACTAGCTGGGTGCAGCATGTCCTGCTGGCATTCAGGGCTGAAGTCTGCAGCTGGTGTAATTTATATTTCTTGTATGGCTTGGTCCAGACTCAGTAACACTCCCTGATTTAATTGCTCTCACTTGGGCTCCTGCAGGTGCCCTTTCCTGACACTCCTCTCAACTTATCTAATATTGCATCTTCTCTAGGTTGAAGCTTGGAAAGGGAAAACAGGGAGGCTCATGCCTGGCTACCCTACTTTTCTTGTTCCCATGATCCTTTGAGCCAGAAGAGTAACCTGTTTTTCTTTTGTGACCCTAAAGTTCCTTCCACTAAGTCAGCACTGATTGTCTTAAACTTCAGGGCTATCTTTACATTCTTGGAGAATGCTATGAGCAAAGTCTCTCATGTTTGGCTTTTCATATACTAAAAGAAGAGATAAAGGACTTTTGAAAATCCTTTCCCAAACCAATAGTATTTTTTTAATATGTAAGAAAAATGTTGTTTATTTATAATTTTATCAAAAGAATGAATAGCTAAATATGAATTTTCTCAGGGAATGGGAGAGAATTAGTAATGGATAATTAATGAGTGAACGAACCCACAAACTGAAAAGGTAGCAGACATGACATATTTAAAAATTGAAGGTTTTTAGTGATTTTTCCAAGTTCTGAACATATCTCAGATTTATTATGATAAGTAATAGGAGCAGGCAATAATATTTAAACAGACAAGAGCATGAAATATATGCACCAGAGTAATTCCTCTGAAACTCCCCCACACTCCACGTTATAAAGCCTGATTGAGCAGCTCGTCTGCAAAGAACACAGTACAAAAGAGATCTGAGATCACAGCTTGGAGGTAGTATAGTAACATATCTATACCTCTCTACACCTTCAAGAATTTCCTGTCTTTCTCTTCATCTTCACCTGTGTTCCTTTTTAAGGGCTCCACACATAATGCTTAAGAAGCTCAAGTTTACACGTGTGCTGTATGGTTTCCTTGCTAAGTATCAGACCAGTTGAAGCCAGGTCATCTGTTTTCTCATTTTAGGAGAGATCTTGGACATTTTTACAAGTCATGACATTCATGGGGTCTGGATCATATTACACATATGTAGACAAGGCTTTATATGACAAGCATACAATAAATGTGTTGAATTAATACATTATTATCTTTTCATGAAATTTCCAAGCCAATAGTCTTGCTTTTACATCTAAAGTATTATATGATTGAATCACAATTATTGAATATTAACTCACTCTATTTTCATTCTTTTCACTACAAATTCTAATCTACCACAGGCAATCAGACTTCTAGAGTAAATGTTGTGTGCTCTGGAAGATATTTTTAAAATACCATTATTGCATCCCTTTCAGTTACCCATTAAAGTAATATTATTATTGTCTTGTTCACTTGTGAATTCCTTGTACCTGAGAAAATAGTTGGCACATTGTAAACTGAACGAATAGATGGATGTATGTACGAATGAATGGGGCAGAGAAGTCTTCATAGGCAACTTGTTTTGCAGCATCACATAATCTGAACGCCTTTTTCTGTCTTTCCCTCTCCAAGCTTCTATTCGCTCAGATCCATGAGAAGTCTGTATTATTCCTACAGTTTTCTTTCTGCTTTTATTTGCTGTCTGTTTTCCTCTGGGAGCTGTATATCTTTTTTGGTTAAGCTGCAAATCAAGTTATCCTCAAAGTATATCTCAGCTATTACTAAATTAACTTTTTTGAGGGGTCAAACTATGTCTTATTTCCCCTCTAGAAAGTTTAAATTTAATTTAATATGTGATTCTCTAAGGACTGCTTGCTCATTGGTGGGAGGATAGAGAGACATTTGTTTATTAAAGCCTATCATTTATATTTTGTGGTGTTAACCGAGGTAGAATGAGGAAAAGAAGTAACACGAATATCAGTTGTGATAATAATCACTAATATATATTAAATATCTATTTGGGCTGGTTACTGCGTTAAGCTCACTTTACACAACCATATTTATGTTTCATGAGAACCCAGTGATAGATGTTAGTGTTGACCCCATTTATAGGTGAGGAAATTGAGCCTTGGATTGAATTACAGTAACCTGCTCAAGACTCAAAACTAAGGGTGGTGACGCTGAGATGATCCGATGTCTGTGAGATTCCAGAGTCTGTGCTCTTTTCCTTGTGATACACTGCTCTGGAACCATAACTGGCATATTTTTCTAAAAATATCTTGAAAACAATTCAACAATAATTTAAAGAAAAATGAAATAAAATGCTAAACAGAGAGAACTTCAAAACAGTACTTTTTTACTTAATTTAAACAGAGTGTGTAAGTGTGTAAGAGTGTAAGAGTAGGTGGGTTACCATTTTGACAAAAATCCCTAACATTGAGAAACAACTGTTTTGATGGCGAGGCTTTCAGTTACAAGAACTAGTCATCCCCAAACAGAAAAGTGTCTCCCAAATTCCAAAAGCTATCCTTTAATAATCAAGATCCAAATCTTGGGAGGCTATGGCAGAATTTTACTGTAAGCTTGTTAACTGAAAAAAATGCACAATCTAAAAGTTGAGACTTATATTTTATTCAGTGGGCATACTGAGGACTTAAGCTGGGGGACAGCCTCTCAGGTAGCCCTGAGAGACTGTTCCAAAGAAGTAAGGGAGAAGCTAGATGTATAGGAATTTTTGGAAAAAACTAACAAACAAACCCAACCCCAGAACATCAAAGGATTGCTGTTAATTAAAGAAAAAACAGACATCTCAAGTTAATGAATTTAGGCACTTTTCTACGTATGGGAAAATGCAAGTGTCTGGGGTTATTGAAATCTTTCCTTTGATATACACCTTAACTATCTAGGGCCAGTGTCCCATTTTTTTCTCTGTCCTGAATCCCCTTAGGAGGCACAGTTGGAGGCAACTGCAGTGGCTGATGGCTTCATGGCCGCAACATCCTTTGTTTACTGATACAGCAGGTGACATTCTTCTCCACAAGCTCTAGAGTAGGAAAGATATATGATATGTCACACAGAGAGAAGGTAAACACTCTCTTTGGGCTGGTCAGAGAAGCCTGGAATGAGAGGGAGAGGAGTGCAAAAACAGTAAGTTACAAGCGAGACGCCTTCTTACTTTCCCGTCTCTTTCCCCTAGACTGTAAGCCTTTTGGGGGCAACAGAAGCCCCAAGATGGGGTTGAGAAATTCAGAGCAGGTCTTCAGTCATATTTCCCTTTTCATGACTTAGAGAAGGCAAGAGCCTCTTAGAGTCAAGTCCCTGAATGTAGCATGGTGCTGGAGTAACATGGCATGTGGGTGGTTGATAGCAATGCTGATGCAGGTGACCCAGTGAATGGGCTTGATACGGGGAAGGCTGACCCTTCCTACTTAAAGGGGATCTGGAACTCTGCTCTAGGTGGCGTAGACTAGCCTGAAGTCTAGATTAGTTTAAAGTTTCAGATCCCTTTAGATAGACAGGGTCAACATGGGGAAAAACATGTTATCAGAACTGAGAGAAAGTATTGTTTACGATTATATTCCAAGCATCTAGTACAGCCTGCTGGCACATAGAAGCATATAATAAATATTTATTGAATAAGTTGAATGAGCGAAGAAGGGGGAAATAGGCAGGAAATTGAGTCTTTATTTATTTAAAAGGAATTTTTGAAGGAAATTGTCATATTGATACTTGACATAAAGTCACTCTAAGTGGAGAATTAATCTTCTTTTAATTTCAGCAAAGCAACCCTACAACCAAGTGATCAGAAAAAAAAGTCACAAAAACCTTGTATCCTTGGAACATCTTCATGGTTCCAGAATCTGTAGGTTGTCAGTCATTTTGATGAAACTATGACAGCTTACTTGATCTAATCCTTTTACAAGCTGTTTCATTCCTTAGTGTCTAAAAGAACTGTTCCTGTCTAGTGCCCAGCATAGCATGTAGTACTTAGAAAACACTTAAAACAAATTTGTTGGATGGATTGCAAAAGAATTCATCCAGTCTCCGGATCTGAAAATTTTAGAGGGAGGAAAAATTCCCTCCTCTCTTAAATCATATTTGTTCTAATTATCCACATAGCATCTGGTATAAGGTGGTTACTCAAAAATAATTTGTTGAAGAAACTGAACGAACAAAGAGGAAAGAAGAGAGAGAAAATTTTAGCTCACCTTGCGTACTTCAACCAAAGAGATCTTTCCAGAGAACCTATATCAATCTTAAAATCGATTCTGTATTACTGTCAATTTTAGTTTTTAATGCACTTTTGCCATGAAACCCCATGTTCAATCTTATGATCATATAAGTATTATGAAAAAAATATATTAAGATACTAGCTTTTTCCAGTTCTGTCTTTTATGCTTTTTAAGGAGGATGGCCTCTTAGGAAGAACTGTGGTTTTGCTGAATGAGATGGTTTGCGGGGGTATTAAGATGTAGAGCAAGTGGAAATTAGGTTCTGAACTGAAGGGGTAGAGAGACCCAGACAGCCGGGTATATGGACATTGTCCATGTGACATCCTAGCTCCTGGGCTGAAAGTCTTCCTCCTTGGGTGTAGGTTGAAGCTTTGATATTTTTTATTGTCATAATCCTTGTGTTCTGCCTGCATCCACTGCTGACGTCTCTGCCTAGTAAACCTGTGCTTTACTTTTTCTCAGCTTGGTCAAGTGCTGATTCTGATTGTGCCTTCCTGCTGATGTGGCCTCTCTTTAGCCCTTGATAGTGCTGAGGTCTGTTGAGTCTCTGGTATACCCTCCATCTGACCTTGGCCAAGGATGTACCCCCTGCAGTAGAGGCTGTGGCTCGGCTTTTCCCCCAGGATGAGTGATTCCACAGTTGGCCTGCGGACTCTCATCCTAGGATCTCTCACACAGGAGCAGAGGGTGATCCTGTCTCTGGCTGACCATGCCTCTCCTGTGTCTCACCCACACTGGGTGTGGTCATTTGTTGGTCAGGGGTCACTCTGCACAATAATCTCCTCCCAGAGCCCTAAACAGGCAGTGCTTCTCCCAGGCTATCACCTCCTCCTCCTCTTCCCATGGAGCCTTGAAGGTAGGAATTTGGGCACACACCTAATTGCTTATCACCCCTACTTCTATTCACATTTCCCCCCTCAAACCGTCATATTGGAAAGTATGGGCTTTTCCCTTCTCTTCCTGACTAATTAAAATATTTTATGTCAGTCCCTCACTTCCCCAAAGAGCTCTGTCTCTCCATTTCTTTAAAACTGTGATTGTGAGTGGGTGTAGGAAGATAGACAACCTGCTTACCGATAGGCATCGTAGGAAGCTATTTTTAAAATACTGTGATTGCTTCACTCTGAGAATGATTGACTTAGATTAGGGCCAGATAGACTGAGGTTTCTGTGAACTACTTATGGAATAGAAGACTGGAAATTAATCCAACCTTGAATGATTCTTGATTTCTTTACTGATCAGAGTTATTCCTGGAAATGGAGGTTTATCTGTTTTATTCTGAGTTCTGGGGACACTTCATTTAACTCTGGTATAGTAAGTTTATACTTTTATATAATAGTACTTAACTTTCCTGCTGTGATTATCTCTGCTTAAGTCTCTCTCTCCTTTTGATTTGTATGAATTCAGGGCAAGGACCTGGTTTTTCTTACATCTCTCACTGCATCCCCAGCAGTCAGCGTACACTTGGCACATAGTAAGTGCTCGAAAGTTGTTTGTTGAATAAAAGACATCATTTAAACCTATGGTTAAAAATTGTTTGACTTTAAAAGTGGCAATATTATAAAAGGCCACAAGATGGGCTCATTACACTGTGGAAGTTTATAAAACATACCTGAATCATGAAATAAACAATTTTATGCAAAAAATTAGGAAGATTTCATATATGTTTCTGAAACTTAAAGAGGAATTGAAATGCTTTTAGTGACAAATCCTGGCAACATTTAGTCATTTATTTATTTATCTAAAGAATTGTATTAAAGGAAAGTTAGCATCATTTAATTATCATTCCTTATTGTGGCTTTAAAAACAAAAGTTTTATCTTTATCACTCTTCCCATATATTTCTCACTATAGAACTGAAAATTGTCTTCCTATTTACAGAATAGTAAATTATATTTCTTCCTCTTAGAATTCAAAATGGTGTTTGTCACTTTTTTCCATTCAAAAGATTAAGCTTATTAATTGAGTAGCCTTTTTTTTCTAAACCAGTAATGCTTCTTGAAGATTGTATGACAGGACAGTCTCCATTGTTATCTCATATGATACTAATGAATTAGATAAGGAAACTGGGACTCTGAGAGTCTCCCAGCTAATAAGCCCAGCTGATAATAACTAGAGCTAAGGCAGATACAAATCAAACAAAAACAAAATCAAAGAGAATATGAGCTGTTGATAAAGCATGGTGGTGTGAGAGAGTGACTGGGGCACTGCTTTAAACTGGATGGCCTCCTTGAGGAGGTGACACTGATGCTGAGCCAGGGATGATAAGAAGGAGCCAGGGTTTCGAAATTCTGGGGAAGAATTTTCCAAGCAGAAAGAACAGCCAGTACAGAGGTTGATGGGAGTTGGGGAGGTGATGGCTCCTAGTTTGGAAAGAAGATGGAAGTTGTGTGGCACTAAAAGAGTCATCCAGTATCACTCTTAATGTCTTTGACACAGTTGGTATTAGACATCTACTGTCTTGGCTTCCCATGGAGGTAAGCAAACACTGGTGTGCGTCTTTGCAACAACCATAGGATTGTTGCTTATTTTAAGTGACTGGCACTCACTACCAGGAAGAAGGAAGAACTCTTCCAGAATTGGCTATTCCCTAACTAAGGACGGTCAGGGTTATATTCTATTAGGATGACTCCAAGCCAAACAGGACCTCCCAGCACCTGCTGAAGCCATGATGGGATTGGAATGTTTTTCATGTAGTCAACATGTATATGTGGAGTATCTACTGCCAGGCATAGAGTATAATGCAGTGAACAAAACAGAGTCCCTTCCCTCAAGGAGCTTGTATTTTAGGATATCACGGCTTATGTAACTTACATATGATTTACTTCAATTCTCTTTGGTCCAGCCTCTGTTTGACTAAACTTAGAACTCTTTCATTTATTGGGTGTTTGAACAAAAAAGGAAGTGGTACCAGTTGTCAGGATTTCCATTCTCCTTCCCTTGTCCTAGTTGGGCTCCTTGAACAGTGGGAATTTTCTTGAGGATAGATGTAGTGCAAGCATTCCTGCCTACAAAGATCCAGAGCATCATGGCTGACATCAGAAACCCGACAGATATACTGGCTTCTTTGTACCGTCCTGGTCTCTAATGCAGGTGCAGAGTTGCACAGTGCTCCCTCAGTCCCTACCTAGCTTCCGTCCATCAGGTCAGGGTTATTCCTTCATGGTTCGTGTCCTCTTAAATCTGTAATAGGAGAAGCAGGAACTTATCACTCAATGACTAAAATCTAAAATCCAGTAGGAGTCTAATTATTATACATTCAACTGCTTTTTCTGAAATCTTTCCATAGTTTAGGCTACCTGGAAGAAAAAGTCATGAAAGAAAAAACGAACTACATTCATACACTGACCTTTTGACACAAGGGATAGTATCACTTGTGATCACGGTGTTATTTTCTGCCCTCACATCTCACTAATTCACAGGAAAATCCTCTAAATAGGACTTGAAACCACCACCTGCTCCCCTCTCCCCGCCGCCCCAAGCACAGCTCTTTTACAATTTTCCTTTGTCATTGAAAGCAAATGAAATAACAGACTGTGTGTATGGCCTATTCCTAAGCTTCATAGCACCTTTTATTAGGTTTCATGCCACCTTATATTAGGGTTTCTATTACTGCAGTGGCAAATTACTACAAACTTAGTGGTGTAAAACAAGACAGTTATTATCTGATAGTCCTGTAGCTCAGAAGTCTGATAACGGGTCTCACTGGGCTAAAGTCCAGGTGTTGGCAGGGCTAGGTTCCTTTACAGAGGCCCTAGAGGAGCATGTTTCTTGGCCTTTTTCAGCTTCTAGAGGTCACTTGCACTGCCTTGCTCCTGGTTCCCTTCCTCCATCTTCAAAGCCAATGACTTCGCATATCTCTGACTTTTCTTCCATCATCATGTCTCTCTAACCACAGCTGGAAAAGGTTCTCTGCTTTTAAGTGCTCATGTGATTAGATAGGACCCACCTGGATAATCCAGGCAATCTCCGCTTCTCAGAGTCCATACCCATAACCACATTGTCAAAGTCCATTTTACTATGTATGGTAACGTATTCTGAGGTTCTGTGGATGAAGATGTAGACATCTTTGGGACCATGTTTAGGCCTACCACATCCTTTTCTACAAAAACGGGATGCACTGAGAAATGTCTACATGTAACTCCTGTTAAATCCTCATGTATAAATCCTTCTATATTCAGTTAAAACTCTCCTCTCTTGTCCTCTCCTTTCCTTACCACTTCCTGTCCTCCCATCCCCTACCCTCCAGTTTTCTTCTTTGGGGGATAGAGATGGAAAGAAAGTGAGATGAATATTGTGCTTTTGTCTACTTAGTTTCTTCTTGTTACAAGCCTTTGGTGGGGGAAGTGAGGGTTCTTTTTATCCACTCTAATCCTGATTTTCTGGTAGGGTTAACAATCATAGTACTCCTCTACCTCCTTGCCTCAGAACCCCGCATCTAAGTAGATTCTCTTATCCATCTGGACATTGTGATGGGTTCAGTAGTGGGCATTTAACCAAAACTGGGACAATCAGAATACTTCCCTGAGATTTTTTTGTTTGTAAGAGGCTCCATTGGGGAAAATTATTCTTTCTATCTTTGTTGCAGGAAAGCTGAAAGCATATGATTCAGAGCTGCTGGTTCTGTCTTTCACCACTTGGAGAAAGCAGGAGACTGATGAGAGCAGGAAGAGACAATTCTGGTGAGTTGTACCTTGATTTTATTCCTTGAGGTCTTCAAACCTTAGGTTCGTTTTTGATTTTATGAGTTACCTATGTTTGTTTCCAATAAATCTCCCTTTTGTTCAATCTAGTTTGTTCTGAGATTTGTTTATTACAACTCAGAGTCCTGATTAAAATAGGTTGTGTTCACTCTCTGAATGCATTTGTCCACTGACTTCACTGTTTATCTTGTTGATGCATTGGGTTTAAAAGGTCAAGGATGTCTCCATGGGAGAGGGGTGGGGAATCAAGAAATAATCAGAAGAGATTCTGAAATGAGTCCACATGATTTTGCTTATGTTAATTCTTCGGTCACACTTTCTAAAAAAATTGCCCCCCTGTTTTACAGTCCTTCTTGGATTATGCAACTCAGTTAATTAAAGAGGATTATGTACAGGTGCCAGTAATCCTATTAATACAATGGCAGTAATATGAAATGCTTGAAATTGGAATACTTTCTGTTTTCTATTATCCAGTCCAGTGAAATCAAAATCCTTAAAGTGAAGTCACCCTTCTCATTTTTCCTTATTTTGCTTCTGGAACTTACCTATTCCCAACAAAACTTTCAAAGGCTTTTTATTTCTAAACCCAGATCTCTCATGCACTCCATTTTTCCAAAGTTCATAAAGTTGTATAAGAACATTTCCACTGCAGCTCTGTACCTGGAATTTTCTGACCTGATCCAGTAAGTGCCAATTTTGCTTTATAAGTTAGATCTCAACAGCATAGTTCTGAGACTCGGAAATGGTTGCCTCTTTGTGTACATTTCTGATGTACATGGAGAGGTCCAGCATGCATTTTCCAATGCATTGCAAACTACAGTTCCAGGAGGGAATTGGTGGGGAGACAAATGCCCAGCCAGCATATGAGGCTTATTTCACATTAAATCATATGACTGTCAACTGGAGGTGCTGAACTACATTACTGACGAAGATACCTCTTCTGCATCCTGTTTAGGTATGGAAATAATTCCTCATCTCTAGCCTACAGTGACTGTCATCACAAAACAAATTTAGCTTGCTGCTTAGAAAGTAGTTGTTCATCGTGTACTTGTTGAGCATAAGTTAGATACTGGTATGTAAAGGTGGACAAGACAGACCTGACTGCAGCTCTCACTGAGCTTATCGTGGGAGACATAGGCACCCAATAAGTGACAAATAATGTTATAATTAAAAATTATCCTGAGTGCTATAAGAGAAAAACTTCTAAAAGAAGGTGATATTTAATTCAAGATCTGAATGTGTTGGATGCGAAGGAACTAGTCAAAGGAAAACTATTAGGAAGAGGGTCTTAGGCAGTAAGAGGAGTGTCCAATGAGGAAGAAATAACAACTACATACGTCCTGAGGCAGCACATAAATTGTAGATCTTCAGGGCCTTCATGCATACTGTGTGCTGGAGCCGGGTGAGTGATGTGGAGTGTAGTAAGAGTGTATGTGTGTTTGGAGGAGAGTTAAGGAAGGCAGATAAGTTGTACAAGGCTCAGTTTGCCTTAAACCAGGTTATGAGTTTTAAATTTTATTCTAGATACAATGAGAAGCTGTTGAAGTATTTTGAAAGTGGGAGAGTCATGATCTAATGTACATTTGAATGAGATCACATAGAATCTCTTTGGAGAATGTCTTGGAGGGTTATCCCTAGTCAAAGCAGGGAGATTAGTTAGGGAACTATTACAATAGACTACACGGGAGGTCAAAGTCATGACTCTTAGACTAGAGTCATGGCAATAGAGGTTGAGAGAATCATGTGGATTTGAGGTATATATTGGCAAAAAGGACCAACAGATTTTAGTGATGGGTTGATTAGGTGAGTGATGTCAAGAAATCTGCTTTGACTGGCTGGATAGGTAGTGGTGGCATTTGGGGATTTGGAAAATGACTTCTAGTGGAAGAGATTTTGAAGATAAGTAACAGTTCAGTTTGAGAAATGTTAAGCTTGAAATGTTTATAATACATCCAAGTAGAGCTATCAAATGAGAAACTGAAAAAACTAGTTAAATTAGTCTGGAATTCAGAGGAGAGATCTAAGCTACAGTTTTAAATGTGAGATCAAAACACATACATTTTTCCCCCATGCTTTAAAAAAAAATAATTTCAGACATATAAAAAAGTTAGAAAATAGTACAAAAAATCCTGTATACATCCAGATTTCCCATATGTTAAAATCTTATGTAACCACGTTACAATATGAAAACCAGGAAATTACCATTCATATAGCACTATCTAATGACAAACTTTATCCAAAGTTTACCAGTTGTCCAACTTGTATCCTTTTTGACATCCAGCATCCAGATCTACATATTGTATTTAGTTGTCATGTCTGCTCAGTCTCCTTTCATCTGGAACAATTTCCTTGTCTTCATGACCTTGACGTTCTTAAATAGTACTGGCCAATTATGTTGTAAAATGTTGCTTAATTTGGCCTTGGGTCTTTAGAGAGTCCTAACCAATATAATGACTAGAAGAGTAAACTTTGAATGTCTACCAAACCCTCAGAGCCCTGATGCTGTCCAGGAAGGCCTTCCTGTTCCTAAATGTGTGAATTCCTGGCTACCATGCTAGTGGGCTAGGGAGGAGAATCATACGGTGGGAGGAGGTGGGAGGATGCAGAAAAGAGAAGCAGTATAGATTAAAACCCTCTTTTGCCCAGCAGATTTCCTGTCTAGAGCAGCCTGAAAAAGAATTGGGAATAAGTTTTGACCCTTAATGAATTTCAGAGTTTTGACTATTATTTGGGACCAGCTCTTTATTATTGCAATTAGACTATTCTTGGAATTAAAGTGACCAGAAGATTCTCATCATTTGAGATGCTGGGCAGCAAAATTTGTTCCTCCAAATGTGTCTCTTTGCCGTGAGGATTAATTGAGGCTGATTATTTTTAAGAAACAGAAGATTCAGGAAGTCTTGCTTTTTTACCTCCTCCATAGTTGCCTAAATAATTTAGATAAAAGACTTGTCTTCAGAATAGAGTCTGTCTTCTGAATATCACCAGAGATTTTGGAAAAAAATTTTAGACCAGGTATGGTCCATTGAGATCAGATTTCTCTCTGGGTCCCATTTTCTCTGCCAGCCCCAGCAAAATTTGTTTACCAAACATTTGCTTTTTCATCTCCATGTCAGTTGCCTTCTTCTCCTTTGAAGTCCCAAACCACTGATATCTTTTTTTTTTTTTTTTTTTTTTTTTAGCTGAAGATGGTATTCAGGGTGAGAGCTTCAGCCATTTTAGCAAGTTACTAATTTCTTGGGTCTCTCTTATGTATACATGACATAAAATTTTTGTTTCATTTTCTCTTGTTCATCTGTCTCATGTCAATTTAATTCTTAGATCAGCCAGAAGAACCTAGAAGGGTAGAGGAAAATTTCTTCCTCTCTGACAGAGATGAAGGAAAAAGTCATGAGTTCTATTATACAGTTTACTCAAAGGGCAGGAAAGAACTAGCTTAATAAAATTTCAGTGGGCAAGAGGCAGGGTACAATTATTTGGTTTGTACTCCAGTTTCTTCTTCAAATGTAATAGTTAGACATATTTGTGAATAAAAAGATTAAAAATTCATAAACTAAGTATTCAGCTAAACATTTTTAAAAAAGAAGAATAGGGTAAGCCCAAACAACATAAAAGAAAGGAAATAATGCTGTGAGCATAAATTAAGGAAATACAAATCAAACAATATAAGATCAACTAAACCAAAAGCTAGTTGTTGGAAAAGACTAACAAAATACAATAACTTTTTCCAAGATTGAAGAAGATAAAAAATAAAAAGAAAGCATAAATAAACACTATTACATATTAAATAACAGGCATCACTATATGTAAAGTAAAAACTTAAAGAGAATACTATAAAAAGATTTATGTTAATGATTGGAGAAGAGCTGAAACAAATACTTTTCTAGAAAACTATAAATCACCAAAATAGATTCAAAAGGAATTATAGGGATTAACAGATACACACCATCATATATAAAATAAACAACAAGGATTTACTTTGTAACCCAGGGAACTATATTCAATATCTTGTAGTAACTTCAAATGGAAAAGAATTGAAAAAAAGAATATATATGTCTAACTGAATCACTTTGCTGTACATCCAAAACTAGCATATTATAAATTAGCTATACTTCAATAAAAAATGGAAAACAAAGAATTATAAGATCTGAAAAGATTTATTATACACACTAAAAAACTGAATGAACATTCAAATATTGACACACAACAATGGCACCCTTCTCTGAACCTTTTAGAGCTGAGTTTCATGAAGTTTTTAATGAAAAGAATAATCCCAATCATATAAAACATGTTCATACAACAGGAAAAGAGGGTGTACTTCTCAATTCCTTTCATGAGTCCAGGTAATTTTGATACCCAAAAAAATGATAGTACGAGAAATGAAAATTAAAGGCCAATCTTATTTATGAACATAGTTATAATAATCAAATAAAATACTTGCAAACTAACTCTATCACTGAATTTAGAAAAGACACATTTTAACCAAGCAAGAATCATGTCAAGAATGTAAGGATGATTTATTATCTGAAATTCTGTAAAGTAATTTCCAATAATCACAGACTACGCAAGATTCAAACACAATATGATGTCCCTTGTATTCTGTATTGCTGTTGTAAAGAAATCACCACAAATTTACTGGCTTCAAATAACACAAATTTGGTATCTTACAGTTCTGGAGGTCAGAAGTCCAAAATCGGTCTTAGTGGGCTAAAATCAAGGTATTGACAGGGCTGCATTCCTTCTGGAGACTTTAGGGGAAAATTCACTCCTTTGCATTTTCTAGCTTCTGGAGGCTGCTCACGTTCTTTGGCTCATGGTCTCATCTTTCGTCTTCAAAGTCAGCAGCATTGTGTCTTCCAATCTTTCTCTCTCTTCTCTCCCTCTCTGATATTCCTGGCTCCCTTTTATAAGGATCAGTGTAATTACATTGAACTCACTCAGATATTCCAGGATATTCTCCCCATCTCAGAATTCTTAATTACATCTACAAAGTTCCTTTCTTATATAAAACAAAATACTCACAAGTTCTGGGGTTTAGAATGCAGCTATCTTTGCAGGCTATTATTCAGTCTACTACACCTCAGAAAAATAATTTGATAAAATTTAACATGTGCTCATGATTTTAAAACAAACAACAAAAACAATGATATCAAAACTCTTACCAATAGAAACAGTAAGAAACTTCCTTAGCCTAGTGAATGGTATCTTTAGGAACATTTGCTTTTAAGGTAGGGAACTACTCAAGAATTCTCTTTATCATTGTTTCCGCTCAGTATTCTGCTGGAGGTCCTATCCAGTGCAACAGATAAAACAAACAAATAAATGGTAAAACACTAGACAGAAGAAAAAAAATTGTTGGCAGATTTTCCACAGAGAAAAACCAAAGAAAATTTACAAATAAATATTAGAACTAATGAGAAAATCTGCAAGGTTACTGGATACAAAATGAATTTACTGCTGTTCCTATTGTACATCAGCAGCAAACAAACAGAAAATGCAAAATGTAATTTTAAAATTTCACTCAATCCTTACCTTATGTCTTACACAAATAAAAATTCCAGGTAGATTAAGGACTTAAATATTTAAGGCAAAACTATGGCACTTTTTGAAGGCAATATGAGAAATTAACTTTATAACATTGTAGTAGGGAAGGAGTTACTAAATAGGATACAAAAATGCAGCCTATAAAAAGAAGACAAAATTCAGCCACTTTAATATGATGAACTTCTCTTTCAAAAGGCATATAAAGGAAGCATAAAGACAAGTCACAGTGGAAAGATATTTTCAAAATATGTAATTGAAACAGGATAAATACTCAGAACACATAATGATCTTCTAGAAATTAATTAAAAAAAAGATACCTAATAGAAAAATAAGCAAAAGATTTAAACAGGCACTTCACAAAAAAGGAGCTCCAGATGGCCGATAGACATATAAAAAGGTGTTCACCTCATTAGAATTAGAGGAAGACAAATGAAAACCACAATCAGATACCATTCCATACCTAACAAATGAGTAAAAATTAAAAAGCCTTATACCGAGTGTTGTCATCAGTATGGAGCAAAAGAAACTTTCAGACAATGGCGGAGTGTAAAACGATAACATCACTTTGGAAAACAGTTTTAAATTTGAACGTAAGTAGACACTGATTCAGCATTTCTACTCCCAGGCATAGACTTTAGGAAAATTAGAACAGTTGACTGAAGATATATATACAGCATTGTTCATACCAGTATATTTTGTAATAGCCCCAAACTGAAAACAACCAAAATGGCCATCTCCAGTAGAATAGGCAAAATTTAGCATATTCATGCTTGGAAATGCTCCACAGCAATGATAATGATTGAACAGCCATCATGTGTATCAGTATGGCTCAACTGCAAAAATGCAAGTTTGACTGAAGTATAGAGAATATATACAGCATGATTCTATCTATAGAGTTGAAAACCATCAAAACTTGACCAGTACATTGTTCACAGATACATACATAGGTGATACCACTGTCAAGAAAAGCGCTGGAATGTCTAATACAAAAGTTAAGACAGAGGTTATGACTGGAGGAGGGAGGAAGATAAGATTATGGAGGTCATGAGAGTCTGGCTAAGTCTTATTTCTTGTCGGGGAGGAAGCAGATGGTTTCTCTACATAGCTGTTTTTAAACTACATTTCATACATCTTCCCTTTGTATAATGTATTTCTTCCTTTGTTTCTTTTACACCCACACCCACACTCAAGAAATTCCATTCAGATTAGCAATAAAAACTAAAGTTACTTAGGAATAAATCTACAAAAACATGCATAACCTTCATAGGGAAAATTCTGAAACTTTCTTGAAGGTTGTACAATGAGCAACCATGACATTAGTGCTCAATATGGATGAGTGAACTCAGAATTGAAAAGATGACAATTCTCCTCAAATTAACTTTACATTTAGTGTGTTTCCTTTTTTCTTTTTCCCCTTTTGGTGGACTTTGATAAATTGACCATAAATTCTGTGGAAAGGTAAAGGGCCTAGATTAGCCAAGATAAATTAAAGTACAAGGATAAAGGGAAAAAAAATTCATACAACATGTATTAATATATTTCGTTTCTTTGAAAAAAAAAAGACTGGGAAATGAAGAAATAGAGTAACATTTGTAGGCAACCCTTTTGAAAAGTTTGTCTGTGCAGAAGAGCAGGAACACAATTTGTCAATACTTGCTCTGGTGCACACAAACATTTGAGCTCATGCATCAGCTGCTTCCTGCGAAATTGAGACATAGCTTATCACTCAGATAATCAAGCTCAGGGTTTCCCAAACTTGCCTAGTCATAAGAATTGCCTAGAGTAGTTGTTAAAACTGCGGTTTCCTTTGCCCCATTCTAAATCAATTGAATTAGACTCTCCAAAGGAGGGTCCTGGGAACCTGTATTTTTAATAAACTGCCCAGGTGACTCTTCTGATTTGGCAAGGCTGTGTAACACCAATCACTTAAAGAATAATTGTTGTTAGAGAGAAAGAGATGATAAAACACATTTTGTGGAAGTATATACATCACTTTAAAATAATAGTAATCATCTAGAAAAATATGTATTTTCCATAGATGAAAAGTATTTCCACAGAAGTTTGGAATCTGCCTTAGTTACTAAGAGACTTTTTAGGAGGCCACTTTATAAATGTGTCTAACTTGCCAAGTTAAAAAAAGAAATGTAGAGGTCTTAACTTATAGAAGCAGTAAATATTTAATTCCGTTTACTTGGGATCTCCAATTAGGAGATCATTGGTTTAGCTACAGTTTTCGTTGCTATATATTTTTATAGAAGAAGGAGATATGATACAAATTATGTTTTGTGGTTCTGTCCAACAAGATTTGTGATTCTTCTGTATTTGTTGCATTCAAAAAAGAAGCAGGTCTAGGATGTGGTAAAAGATATAATATTATAGGTTTTTGACTCTTCTGAATTCTCACAGCCCTCAATTTGTACCTTTTATTAGAGAATGTTTTTGATTGTTTTTTCAATTACACAAATAGCATGACTGAATATATTCTCATTGCAGTTGATTCAAACAATTCAAAACATTAGTATTTAATGCTTATTAGATGAATTCTCTGGGCACTTGGCGCATACATAGTACTGGCGCCATTTTGCTGGTGGTGGGTGCTTGTGGGAGTGCAGGCTGGTGAGAGACAGGGCTTCTCAGCATTTCACCACTGCCAGGTACCATTCTTCCATCTCACAATTCCAGAAATGGGAATTTTTCAGTATATTTAGAGATAACAAGCTGCTCCATTGCTGACATGTTGCCTAAATTCCCACAATTTTGGTTGATGAGCCGGAATGTGATCTTCCTAATCTATGATGTGGTATATACCTGTTTGTTGTAATGGGAACGCTCACCATGCTCTGCCAGGGCGACATCCTTCCTAACTACTGAGGAATGTGAAAAACTGAGCTCTTAGTTGGAGCACAGCTTGTGTACGTGGAATCAGAACAAGGAGCATAGTCAATCCTTGGGGGAATATTTTATCTAAACTTTAGGAAATAAAAACAAAATATCACTGGCCTGCAACAGGACATTTCTTTACTGACTGCAGTTGCCCAAGGTAATTAGTGTCAGTGAGAGAATTGGAAGGAAAAAGCAAATAAAAAGGTGTTTAAAAGGGAGCTTACTTTAACAACTGCGAGAAAAATTGTAACATGACAAGTTTTCATCAGTGATTTGAAATCCAGACATCCAAGACTTTTCCAAGAGCTCAAAGCAGAAAAATTATTAGTTAGCAATAGACTTTAAAAATATCCTGCCTGGGACTTAGATTTAAAATATGAAAAATATTTATTCAAAGAAGTTAATCATGAATGGAAATAAAATGTGACAAGAAACTACCGCCGAAGTATTACAAATGTAAGAGTTTCAAAAAGTCGCACTGAGAAAACATGACAGAAATAAACGTTTTTTTTTTGTTTGTTTGTTTGTTTTAGCAAAAATAGGGTCTACAGCAAGTGAAGCTCCGCCAAACTTGTTTAAAATACCTACTTAAACAAGCCGGAATGTCAGAGTGCCTGTAATTACTGTCTCTGAATTTCCTGTGGAGTCTATTTTGCAATATTTTGGAAGTCTTTTACCTCAGTTTGCAGAGATGAGGGAAAAAAAGTAAACAGGTGTTTAAAAAAAAAAGAACAATTTAAATGTAAGAATAAGAGACCTGAGTTGCACAAACACCCAAGTTCATTAACATATAGAGAAGCTCTGTACCACAAGAAGGTAATATCTGAGCAGATAAACAATACAATTGTTTTCTTTTTCTGATCTGAGCATGAAATCATCCCTGAGTTTAATAAAAGACATTTGGATGAGCTGTATGAGTGAAAACAGAGGGAAGAAAAATAAACCAAGGCCCTTAAGAGGAAAAAGAAAATCAAAATAGGCATCATAATCTTAAGAAAGAGGAATTATACAGGTTATATATACATCAAGGAATTTGGACCTGCTAGTGCATTGGATCTTTTGGATATTAGGGATATTGAGTGAAACCCCTAGTTATCTTTGGTTCCTTGTTTATAAAAAATGAAAATAAGCATATACCTTTTCAATGGATGCTGGAATGTAAATGCAGGGTTTATGGAGAATGTTCTAAATGCTTTAGAAAGGAACTTAGAATAATATGGTGTAAGTGCATTTATTTAAATCGAGCAAGCACCTTGGGCTTGTTCATTTTTTACAGTTCATTAACTACAGGAGTGCAAATACTTTTATCTAGTGTTCACTGTATTTTTAAAAATAAATAGACTTTATTATGGTATAGTGTGCATATAATAAAATATGCCTATTTAAAGTACAATCCACCATATTTAGATAAATGTATGTACTTACCACCTCCACCGCCAAGACATGGAATATTGTCATCACCCTCAAAAGCTACTTCATAGTCTTTTGCAATTATCAGGACTTAGTATTTCAGACTTTTTAATGTTAGTCAATTTAATGGAGATGTAGTAGTATCTCATTGTGGTTCTAATTTGCATTTTATTGGTAGTTAATAATATTGACCATCTTTTCAAGTGCTTTTTTGACATTCATGTATTTTCTTCGGTGAAGTGTTTGTTAACGTATTTATGCTGGGTTATTAGTTTTCTTCTTATTCAGTTAATGTGAGTTCTGTATATGTTCCGGATACAGATCCTTTATCAGATAAATGTTTTGCAAATACTTTCCCCAGTGTGTGGCTTGCCTTTCTACTTTCCTAAAAGTGTTTTTTGAAAAAGCAAAAGTTTTAAATTTTAATGAAGCCTGATTTATCAATTCTTTTCTTTTCTGATTTGTGTTTTTGGGGAATCTATCTAAGAAATCTTTGCCCATTGCATGGTCACAATGATTTACTCCTATGTTTTCTTCTAGAAGTTTTATATTTTCGGTTATTACATTGAAATCTATGAACTATTTTGAGTTAATTTCTATGTGGTATGAGGCAATGAATGAGGCTTATTTTTGTCCTTATGAATATGGATATTTAATTGTTCAGCACTATTTATGCATGAGAGTATTTTATGCCCCTTGAGTTAGACGTAGATGGCTGTAGAGAATCACTTGACTCTATGTATGTGTGTTTCTGGACTCTGTCTTGTTCCAGTAATGTACACGTCTAGTCTTGCACCAGTACTGCAATTTCCTGCTTATTACAGCTTTACTGTTTGGCCTGAGAGCAGAGAGTGTATGCTTTCTAAATTTTTCCTTTTTGGGGGCTATGCTAGGTCTTTGCCTTTTGATATAAATTTTAGAGTTAGCTTGTTAAAAATATCTCCTGGAATGATTTACTGGTACTACACAGAATCTATTGACAGTTTTGTAGAAAACTGATATCTGAAAAATCTTCTGATCCATGAATATGGGGTGTTAATCCATTTGTTTTCGACTGTCTTCAATCTCTCTCCACAATGTTTTATAGTTTCCAGTACAAGGGTCTTGCATGTATTTTTCAGATTTGTATCTAAGTATTTTATGTTTTTGGGTGCTATTGTAAATTGTCTAGTTTTTATTTTCTGATTGTTTCCAGTATACTGAAATTAAATTAATTTTTCATATTGATTGTTTATTCTTCTACCTGGCTAAATATATTTGCTAGTTCTAACAGTTTTCTTTTAGAATCCTTAGAATTTTCTTCATAGACTACCATATCACCTATGAATAAAGACAGTTTTACTTGTTTCTTTTAGTTATTATCCCCTTTGGTCACTTATTTTCATTTTATTGTACTGGCTAGGAAAAAATTAGAGGGAAAGCATTCCATTTTTACCATCAAGTGACATTTTAGCTATAAATTTTTCACTGGTGTCCTTTATCAGGTTAATGAAATTTCCTTTAATTCTCAATTTATTGAGAGCTCTTATCACAAATGGGTGGTGAATTTTCATCAAATGCTTTTTCTGCATCTATTGAGACAAACCATATGGCTTTTCTCTTTTATTATTTTATTGTGAAGAATTACCTTGATTGATTTATAAATAGTAAATCAATCTTGTATTCCTAAATAGAATCCACAATCTTATGCGGTATTATCCTTTTCCTCTATTGCTGGATTCTTTTTGTTAATATTTTAAAAGAAATTTTGTATCTATATTCATGAGAAATATGTCCATAATTTTCTTGTGATTTCTTTGCTTTGGGGATCAAGATAATGCTGACCTCATAGTGTTAAATGTGTTGGGAAGTGTACTGGGGATCCCTAAGACCATCTTCAGGCTTGATGATTCTCTAGAAGGCCTACAGAACTCAGAAAACTGTTATACTCATGACTGCACTTAATTACAGTGAAAAGATACAGATTAAATTCAGCTAAGGAAAAGGTACATGGGTTGAAGTCTTGGAGAAACCAGGCTCAAGCTTCCAGGGATCCTCTCCTAGTGGAGTCACATGATGTCCTTAATTCTCCTAGTAATGATGTGTGACAACATGTATGTTACCAACCAGGGAGTTCACCTGAGTATTGGTGCTCAGACTACAGAGCTTTCGAGCAAAAACAGGTGTCCATCATAAATCGCATTAGCATGAATTACCTAATCAAACTGGTATCATGTGGCCCAAGGCCTCAGGCATACGAAAACTTTCTTATCAGTCAGAATGTCAGACGGGTTTAGGGCGCATATCCCAGGAGCTGGCTAAGGGCCTGTACTGGAGGAAGGACATTCTTGAGAATGTGCAGGATTTGAACCACCCAGGCCTGCTGGGTTAACCCTTTCCTGCACAGGATGTATATTTGTAGCCTCTGTTTTCTGAAAGAGTGTATGTAAGATTGTTCTTATTTCTTATTAAATGTTGACTATAACTTACCAGTGAGGCCATCTGGAATTCAGATGTTCTTTGTGGAAAGCTCTTTAGTTAAAAATGCAAAATTTTAGTTGATATGGTACTATTTATGTTGTCTATTTTTTTCTTGTGTCTTCTTTGTAACTTGTATCTTTCAAGAAATTTGTCTATTTAATTTAGCCGTTAATTTTTTTGGCACCAACAAATCTTTAATAATATTCCTTCATTAGGTGTGGGAGTTTGAAAATAGTCCCCCAAAGATACATCCATATCCTAATCCCTGGAACATGTAGATGTTACTTTGGGAAAAGTTAAGTTGTAATTAAATTAAGGATTTGTAGATGAGGAGATCACCCAGGATTATCTAGGTAGGGCCTAAATGCCATCGCAGTGTCCTGATAAGAGAGAGGCCGATTAGAAAGTTACACAGAGGAGACACTGATGTGAAGATGGAGGCAGAATTTGGAGTAATGCAGCCACAGACAAGGAACACCAGGGAATGCTGACAGCTACCAGAAGCTACAAGAAACAAGGGGTTCTCTCAGAGCCTCTGTGGGGATGTAGCCCTGCTGACACCTTGATTTGAGACTTCTTGCCTCCAGAACTTGAGATAATACATTTCTTGTGCTATAAAGTTTGCAACAATTTTTCCCAACAGCCTCAGGAAACTAATACCTTCAGTTTTTATGGTCTATAATAACTGTAGCAGTATTGAAATTGGTAATTTGTGTCTTCCACTTTTTTCCTCTTGAACATTTTGGGTAGAAGTTTATCAGTTTTATTGATCTTAAGCTTTTATTGGTTTCTCTCTTGCTTGTCTAATTTATATTTCATTTATTTCTGCTCTTATCTTTATTATTTTATTCCTTATGTTGGGTTTTAATTTTCTCTTTTTTTGCCTAGCTTCTTAAAATGGATTCTTAAATCATTGAGTTTGCCTCTTTTTTTCCCCTAATATAGGTATTTAAATTTATAAATTTCCCTCTAAACACTGCTCTAGAACCAACCCACAAAATTTGATGTGTTATATTTTTATCATCCAATTAACAATGTTTTAATGTTTTCTAATTTCTCTTACAACCAGTGGGTTCTTTAGAAGAAGTTTGCTTGAGGCCAACTTCAGCCAAAAAAGCCACAAATTTAATCCTTATCCATAATAGTAGCATCTCCATTTGTTTCTGTGAGCTTTTGGTTTTCAGTGTCTACAAATAGTTATTTTTAAAACATTCGATCCACTTTTTATAATTACCATGTGCAAGAGGCTTTGCTCAACCACTTCATGGTGTGGAGGCAATAAAGAAAGTCCTTTTATTAGACATCCTATCCACTGCATTTTAATTGCCTCTTTTTGTGCTTGTTACACCTTTATTTCACTGTAAGCTCTTGGAATGTGGAGACTGTATGATATTTCACGTTGCATCCTCAGCACCTAGAGCAATCCCTGGCACAAAGCAGTCCCTCCATAAACATTTGTTAACTAAATTAATAAAATTCTAGCAATGAGTCTCACCTGACATCTTCAGAAGCATGGCAGGATCATTGTTACGTATGCCCAGAAGGATGCACGATTATTAGAATTATGTGAAGGAATTTCAAATATGCAAGCAATATGTAAATAAGGAGTCCACTAAAGGTGAAGCCATGGTTTAGTGGGAGGGGAGATGGGATGTCAAGGCAGGTGAGGCTGAGCAGATCAGGAAATGACTATGATAAAACTCCAGGCAGAGAGATCATTGGGAGTCTCCTCATTAACACGTTCAGGAAGCCTAAATTTGTGATCACAGTGAATATAAGAATACTAAAGTGATCTTTGTTTCTCTGGGAACAGAAACAGAAGATAATTACTATTTAAAAAGGCAAATAAACAACACCTCTGTATTCATGGTTGTCAAAGAGAAGCTTACATATATATTAAAATATTTATGCTCTTTTCACCACTCTAACACTATCAAACCTTATTACTTGTACTGGTTTTGAAATAGTGATAAAGCAAGACTAAAATGGCTTTATTTGTTTATTTTTGAATGTATCCTCAAGATATTTTTATCTTAGTCAAGGATTAATTTAAAAGCATATTATCTGGCATGGGAGTGGTTTGAAATAAAGAGAAGACTAAAAGTTTCTATTTGTTGAGTTAAATACTAAAAATATATACTACAGTTATGGCTTATAGAAATGTAAAAAGAAAATAAATAACTAAGGGAAAGAAAGGAAGAAATTCTGCACAAGAAGAAGAAAGAAGATGGCCAACAGACACAAGGAAAGATGCTCAACAGTGCTAATTATTACATAAATGCAAATCAAAACTATAGTGAGGTACCACCTCACACTGGTCAGAATGGCCATCAAAAAGTCTACAAATAATAAATGCTGGAGAGGGTGTGCAGAGAAAAGGGAACCCTCCTACACTGTTGGTGGGAATGTAAGTTGGTGCAGCCACTATGGAGAACAATATGGAGTTTCCTTAAAAAAACTAAAAATAGACTTACCATATGATCTAGCAATCCCACTCCTGGCCATATATCCAGAAAAGACAAAAACTCTGATTCGGAAAGATACATGGACCCCAATGTTCATAGCAGCACTATTTATAATAAGTGAAAAAGCAACCTTAAAGGTCCATCTACAGATGACTGGATAAAGAAGATGTGTTATAAATATACAATTGAATTATACTCAGCCATAAAATAGAATAAAATAATGCCATTTTCAGCAACATGGATGGACCTGGAGATTGTCATCCTAAGTGAAGTAAGTCAGACAGAAAAAGACAAATATCCTATAATATCACTTATATGTGGAATCTAAAAAAAAAAATGATACAAATGAACTTATTTACAAAACAGAGACTCACAGACATAGAAAACAAAACTTATGGTTACCAAAGGGGAAGGGAAGGTGGAATAAATTGGGAATTTGGGATTAACAGATACATACTACTATGTATAAAATAGATAAATAACAAAGTCCTACTGTACAGCACAGGGAACTATATTTAATATCTTGTAATAACCTATAATGAAAAAGAATCTGAAAAAGAATATTTGGATCTATCTGTCTAGATCTATAACTGAGTCACTTTGCTGTATACCTGAAACATTATAAATCAACTATACTTCAGTTAAAAATACGTCAGCAGGGTGGGGGAAAATACCAAACTTTTTAGTAATTTATGAAGTATCTGGAAGTAGTATTTCTTTTTTTATTGATGTAAACCCTTTTGATATTTGGGGTAGTTCTTTTCATTATGGGTAAGATCGTATTTAGGTGTACATAACAAAAGTCTTGTTTTACAAAATAAAAATTTTAAATGTTAGCCCCAAAAAAAAAAAAAAAAGGAGGAAGAACAGGAATGCTAGAAATGCTTGCAGGGGGACAGACTTTCATCTCGAATGGGCCGGTTAGGTAACGTTACTGGTAATTCTGGCTGAACAGAGACTGAGTGGATGCAGAGTGTACCTCTGTCTAAAAGGGCGGAAGCTACTCAGTAAAAGTTCATTGTCCATATGGGACCAGAGCCTTGTGTTACTAGGTTATTAATTTGTTTTCAATTCTGCTGATGCTTTTGGACATTCTTCAAAAGTTCCACATAATTCTCTTTTGCTCTAATTTCCAGTTTATACCTAGCCTGGCATCCTTTCTGAGTTTCCTTGCTCTCTTTAACTAAACCACTTTTCTAGTTTTTGAAAGATTCCTTTCTTTCCTCTTTTCCCTCCTTTTCTCTCCCCATTCTTCCCTCCTGCCCTACTTCCCTTCCTTCATTCTTTCCTTTTAAATAATTCTTTCTCAAATAGCTCTCTTAAATTGGAAAAATCTCCTTCCACAATCCTTTAACCTTGCCTAGGGACACACACACACACACACACACACACACACACACACACGTGCACGCACAGCTTGACATTTTAAGATCTGACATACATTTATCTTGGGTTTTCAATGAAGTGTTCACAAATGCTTTCCAGCTTCCTGTAGGTTATTGAATTTTTAAATGCTATCATTCAATATCCCCCTAACTAATCTCCACAGATTTTTCAAGTCCTTTTCCTAAAATTGAATAACTGGGATGGATTTTTCTTTTGTTTTGCTTTCTCTCTTCCACTGGCATGCTCAGTTTAATTGGCATCATCAGTTTAATTGGCATCATCACAAACATTTATCAAGGGCTGCACTGTAAGGCACTGTGCAAGGGGGTGGGGACCCAAAGAATATGGCATGCTTCTCTAGTTGCTTATAATCATGATGGGGAGACAAGATATTGCATGAAAAGCTGCATAAGGATAGAATGTCATATATACTAGGTAACAGAAAGGTAATATAAACAAATACTGCAGGCATTCAGTGACAGGAACAGTTACTATGGCCTGGGATAGTCAGAGAAAGAAGGGTAGAAGTGAGCACTCATTTAATGTTTATTATGTCTCGGTATTTCCCATGTGCCATTTCCCATTATTTAGTTATTTCAAGATACTGGTGAGGTTTATAATGTCACTTCTTTTCAAAATGGTGAAACTAAGACTCCGAGTGGTCAAAAATGGTATTTCCAAGAACACAGAGATAGTAAATTGCAACCCAGGATTTGAGATGAATAGTAATAACTTGTTTGAGAAGTAAAGAAGTGAAGGGCCTGGGAGAAGTGGAGAGTTCTTATGAGGTATAGTAGAGAGAAAAGTTTTAATGTTAAAGGTCAGATCAGGTAATGCTTTGAAAGCTAGCTTCTCAGTGTGTACTTAATATATTCTAGAGGATTGTTTTAACATAGTCAAATATTACATGTTACTTTAGAAAGGTAACATATCTTCTAAAATTCTCTTGTTTTAGAAGATATCTTTTAGGTATCTTTTTGTCTGGTAAAACCTGTTTATACTACAGAAATACTGGTGTAAGTGTGCAAAAGTGTATCTATAGGGGGTTTATGATAGCCTTGTGTTTAATAGTGAGAAAAATGAAATTAACCTATGTGAGAGAGACTGGCTAGATTCTCATCAAACCTTCTTGTACTTCCTATGCACAAATTCGAACACATTTTCCAGCCTTCTTCATGGGCTGCAAGACTAGTTCTTGCCAGTAGAACATGAGTAGGAGAAATAAAGCACTTCTATCCGTGACAGTGAAGAGTTACGTGTCTTCGCACTTTCTCTCTCTTCCTTCTGTCTGCTGGGTGACCTTCAAGAAGGAAGGAACCTGATACCCAAGAGACCATGTGAATGAGAACACCACCTACTGACCCCCTGGGCTGTGACCTGAGTTCAGCCATAACCTTTACTGAGTTGAACTGTTGAAGTTTCAGTCTTGTTTGTTATAGCTCTTAGCGTATCTCATTAATAACATCTGATGTACATCTAGGGGAATGAATTAATAACTTGTGGTTCTTCTGTAACTGAGCAGGACCCTATGGGGCCTTCCAGGGACAGAGCCCCCCTCCCCACTCCACCACGGCCTCTGCCTGACTCTTGTCTGTAGAAAAACTTTAGCCTCCTATCCCTTTCCTTAGTTCCAAAGAATACATTTAATCAGAGAAGTGAAAAAATGCAGAAGCAAAGGAAAACAGTCAAACAAGACAAAGTAATACGAGTTTAGCCATTAACCAAAGCCAAGGACCTTTAGTTTCTCCTCAAGGGCTATAGATAATATTCTTAGCCATGTCCTTTGAGCTATTTTTCAGATACTGAAACCCCTACTAGGTGGAAGAAGTTAACTATATGATGACCAGACTGTAGTTATGAAATAAGCTGCTCCATCTTGCACAATTCCAAGAACTAGCCTTAGGGAAGCAGGAGCAAGCTGACCCTGGAATTAAGAATTAACTGTACTTTAAAAATCAAGATGATGCTGATCAGGCCACAGCATGACCAATTTCAAGATAATCGTCGAAGCTGACTGTGCTCTTCTGCACATAACACGCCCCCTTGGCCACCCCTGCCCCAAGCCTGCACACCTCTGAAACTCTTTTTTAAAAGCTCTTGCCCCTTGATTGGTAATGGAGAGTTGGTCCTTCGGGACATGCGTCCACCTTCTTCCCAGGATTGCTGGCCTCCTCGATAAAGCTACCTTTCCTTTACCCAACACTCTCTCAGTATTGGATTCCTGGGCTATGAGCGGCTGAACCTGAGTTTGGTAACACTTCTATATTATGGATTGCTATGTGGCCAGTTAAAAGAATTAGGCAGAGTTTTGGTACCATCATAATAAACACCTCCAGGCTATGCTGTGAAGTATGAAAGGCATATCACAAAATAGTATGTATAATATTCCACTTATGAATACCTACCTTCCTAAGCTCTGTGTTTGCATGTGCTTGTGCACAAACACGCAGGGAAATGGTTGAAAGGATATTGGGCTTCAACAAGGAGGGCCATCACATTTTTCTCTATGTACTGTAGTATTTGAACTTTTAACAATGAAAATGTATATAAGACTTTCATAAGTGAAAAGAAAAAGAAAAAAAAATCTGTTCAGACTTTTTTACAGTCTTGTAAGTCTCAATTAAAGTAATAGTTGTAAAAATTCTTAGGCTAAAGTGCTAAATATATATGAGATTTTCATTATGACAAACCTCTTCAAATATCTATTGTTAAGATGTCTATTTAGATTTCTGATTAAGCTATAATTTTTTTGTAACATAGGAACGTTTTAGAAGTTGCAGGTTGCTAGGCTATCTTAGCTGCTTAATAAGGAATCACTGTGACTGCAATTTGAGATGCCTCCTGTCCTCTTATGTTTTTTGCTGCACTCATTCTCTAGTTTTTCTGAAGATAAAATATTGGGAAGAGGAGGAGAATTCTCTTTCCTTTTAGAGTAGCATAGAAACATTTTCCCAATTAAGTAGAAAGATTCATAAGTGGGGTGAAGAGGTGCCTACACGGCAGTAATTTTCAGCTCTCTGCTCTGGGAAGAGAGGTCGTAAATAATGAGGGTGTAATACTGTCAAAAGAAGCAAATAGATATTTCTAGCTGATAAGGAGACCTGAAGGCAAACTGAGCTTGTCTCTAATTAGCTTGAACAAGAATTAGTTCAAAGGCAATCAGAACATTAGACCAGGGTGGAGCAAGTCTTCATGAGGCGAAACCGGTGGAACCAACATGCTCCGCTTTGGACCGACCTGGGTTTGAGTCTTGATGTAGCCAGCTACATCGTGTGCAATTTGGCAGAATGAAGTCATGTTTTTCAAATATCTAGGACAGTGTTTGATGCATGCAAGACACTCCATCCATTTTTTTTTTAAAAACAAGTTTTTAAGAACATATTTTTTAAGAAGTACAGCACTTAAAGTAATTATTTCTATATCATTGTTCTGCTGAAAAGCTTTCTGGTTATGAAAATCATTCTACTGCATAGTCAATTTTATTTGGTAGGAAATCTTAGGATCTGAGAAGAGAAGGAGGCAGGGAGATAGAGGAGAAGAACAAAAGGAGGAAGAAGATAAAAATGGAGGAGGGGACCTGGAGGAGAAGATGGAGGAAGAAGAGGAGGATTGAGTGAAGGAGGACAAGGAGGAGGAGCAGAAATATGATTATAGTCACTTTTAGTTATGTGTCATATGACAAAAAATGTTCTTTTTTTAAATCAATGAGCTAGTCGGATACATTGCTTCCTCTTTTTAACAGAATTTTCATGACAGTTTTTACTCGTACAGTAATTTCCACTGACTGATTAGTTGCTAACTTTTTACCAGAAGTAATCTATCAGTAGTATTATCTTTATTGCTACCTATTTTATTAAAATCTAAGGCTTTTTTATTATAGTGGCATTGATATGATAATCACATGGAAATACCTATGTGTTAATTGGTAAATAGAAATTATTAAATTATTAAATATTAAATTAAAGTCAAATTATTAAAAGATGAATTTGAAATTTATTTTGTTGGAGTTGTTGGTGAGAGAACATATGGACCTTATAGATCACCGTGAAACTCCACGGTGTGTGATTTGTAGGTTGTACTGATTCTCATTGTTTTCTCAATGTTCAAAAATAAACAGAGAACATTTTTTGAGTGTATCTTAATGGTAATTGTGACTTTTCCCAATGCTGTTTAAAGTTTTTATGTTTGTTGATTGAAAGTTCAAGAAATTTCTTCATTCTGCCCAAGTTGATCTTGCAAATGATGGTTACTAGAAGGTGGTTAGATTGTATAACTTTACACTCTTCTTGTAGAGAAGAATACATAATTATTCTTCATTAGTATAGTGTCAGAAATATTCATATTAATTATTACATTTGAAGATAATATAAATAAAGGAAAATTTAAGGAAATGAATCTGAAAGTTCAGTTTAGGACCATACTAAGCAACCTTTACTATTAGACACGATTTGGTGTGGAACTTAAATTTCTATCTTAGAGACAAATAATTTCCTTGGTTAAAATCTATCTGCTGGAATACAACAATGTCTTTCCGCTAACTAGCATGTTGTAGAATGAATAAAGAAAAGAAAATCCACTACCACTCTTACTGTCAATTATTTCCATTGTAAAATGAGGATAATAATATCAGCCATATCAGCACATGTTACTGTGAAGCTCAAGTAAGAAAGTGTGTGTGAAAATGTTTTGAAGATGTAAGGCGTTGTTATAAGCATTGCCCAACAGGTATGATGTGAGATGTTTCTAATGGCCTGTTGGAAACTCAGTTCCATTCCCTTTCTTCTAGGATATTCCCTATATTATAGAAATTGGAAGTCTGGAAACTAAATTTCTTAGACTCAAGACCAGAAAGTTTCTGGGTTAGATTCTGTTAAGGAGAAGCAACTTCATGTGATTTGGAAGATAGAAGACAAGCTTCTGTCCTCTTGCTACTTCTGCAGAAGAGGGAAGATGCTTGCTTGCATCATCATATTCCCTCAAGTTCTCAAATGATAATGCTTGCCAACACTGATCTACCTTCTATCCTCAACCCATGGCCTCCAACATCACCCTATTAGTATAAAGCAGACAAAAGGGGTTCAACCATAGTCAAGATCTGTGGATATGATTTGGTTCCTATTTCTCCTTTTTTGAGACCCACCTCCTTCTTTTATACCTTGGGTGATTGACAGTGATGCCCTTAAATTACAACACTTGTTTTCAAATTTGGGGATTTGGGATGTGAACTTCTTCTTTACTCTAAAATAGACAAAGTGGCAAGCATTCAAAATGTGATGTAGTGGGATTATTATAGATATTTAAAATTTTTTTCCTGTTAATTTCAACATCTTTGTCATATCTGGGACTTTTTCTGTGGACTGTTTTCTTCCCCTCCTGGTTAAAAGTCAGATTTTCCTTTGCCTTTATACATCTAGTAATTTTTTTTATTGTATGCTGGACAGTGTTGATGTCATGTTAAGAGTCTAAATTATGTTACCTTTCTCTATAGAGTGTTGATAACTGTTTTGGTAGGAAGTTAATTTGGTGATGATTCAGTTTGATTCTTCTGAGGCATTGTTTTCAGTTTTGTCTGCAAGGTCTATAATAGCCCCTACATTATGGTTAGATATGCTCCACTCCTAAGTTCTGAGGTCACATTGGGAAATGCTTAAAAGGATACTTAGAGAATTATATAAGATACATGGGAGGTTAGAGTGCCAGCATTGTATGATCTCTGGATTTTCCATTCAGCTTACAGACTCCTAGCAATTGATCCTTGCAGATACACAGCTAAGGATCTAGACAAAAACTCTAGAGAACTTCTACGTAGATTTATGTGTTTCCCTCTCTGCAAAGCTCTCTCCTCTCTGGCACCCCCATCTAGCAAATAACTATTATCTCAGCAAACTCTTAACTCTAATGTTTATATTCTATACCCAAGAAAGCTGATTTAAGCTCTACTTCTCTGTGAGGCAGTTTGCAAGTGTGCCTACAACAAAAGCCAGGGTGAAAGTAGAACCTAACTTGTATGTTTTCTTTGAGTCTAGGATCACAGTCCCACGCTTTCTTTTGTTTAATGTTTAAAAACTTTTACTGCATATATTTTTCCAGTTTTATTGTTACTGACTGCAGGAGGATAAATCTGATACTAATTACCTCATTATCGCTGAACTTCCAGAGAACTTTTGGAAGTCAGCCATTATTTTCCCTTGTGCCATTCTCATTTGTGAATGTGGTGCAAGGAACCTCTGCATCTTGTTACTAGCATGGAAATGAATCCAGAACCTGGAGGAGGTCAAGGCCCAAAGAAATTGAGCCCAATATACTGCATTAAGCCAAACTTGAAGAATACTCTGTCTCTGGATTTCTAGTTATGTGAAGATATAAATGTCTTCATTGTTAAACCTAATTGGAATTACAATTTCTGTTACTTGCTGGCAAGCCATTGTAATTAATATTAGCCCACACATATATTTTTAAAATTAAGAGTTAAATCATGTTATAACATGCTATGAAAGAATATTAAAATTATTTCTTACACTGGCTTTTTTATTTGTCAATCATTATATGAAATAAATGCTCCATTGGCCAGGGCTAAATACAAGAGATTTTTCATGAAATCATTTTTTTTAATAATTAATTCCTTACTGCTTTTAACATTATGCAGTTATTTATTTAACACTCTGTGAAGCACTGAGGATTCAGTTGTTAAACCCAAAAATAATGCATGAATTTGCATCTATAAGCACTTATGTTCATATATGCCTAGAGACAAATCTAATAAGATTGAAAGAAAATGTCAAAAGGAGTTAACATGGGTGGTAGAATAGTTGATTATTTTCACATTTAAAAAATCATTTTTTCTACTATTTCAGTTTTAAAAAGCACTGATACAATAACAGTACACTGTGTCTGGCATTGTGATAAATAACTTATATATTAACTTTTTTCTTTCAGTTTTTGCAACAAAAGATATGAATTACATTATTCTTATTTTGTTGATAAGGATATTGAAACTCTGATTTTAAGTATTGCCCAAGATAAAATAGTTAATAAATCATGGAGGATGTATTACTTTTGTAATTAGAAGACAAAAGAAAGTTAATTCTCCTTAATAAAAATAATAACATAGAAATGTATTTAACAACACAAAAAGATGGTTATAGGTTAAGTGACAAAAAAATCTGTTTTAGTGCAACTGTCTCAGAAGACTCTCATACTGTCATGGCTATGGTCTGAGGAGATTTTTGACACTGGACATGTACAAACCTTTCTTCTCCTGTGAAAAAAATGGGACCAGTAAATTGACATTAGCTTTCTTAAGCTCAGTGCCACAGCAATGTAAGAAAACATACAGTGTCTGAAGATCTGTATTTATGTTCTCTCTTCTGGAATTATGATTTATAGTTCTTTTAAAGATTTTATTAGGGAACAAAAAAACTGCCTCTCAGTGCCTTAATGGAGCCAAGAAAAGAACTTGTCATTGGTTAAGAATACTATTCTTCCAGTTTCTACCCATGAAGCTTAACTACAAGAAACCCCTTCCCCCCAAAATTTGTCCTGAGAAGGGTTCAGACAGTGTGCATATTTGAAAGAAAAATTCTCACCAGTAGATGGTTGAGAAGCAGTTTAGGTAAATCTGACCCATACCTAACATGGCCTTGGGCACAAAATAGATGAATAAATCTCTGATCCACCTCTGTTTCTTAGTATCCTCAAACCTCTGTCCCATTGTTTCTAAAAGAAACAGTCAAATAAGACATCCTTGGTTTTGGAAAAACCATGTTATCTTGGTTTTTTTTTTTTTTTGCAAATCTGTATTTATAAGTTTTATCTAATGAATGTATTTTATTTATGTAATAAGAGTATATATTATTTTAGAGTTTTAGGATTATAGTGGATCTTAGGAGGAATCTGAATAATTCTCAAGTGAGTGAGAAATCTTTAGGTCCTATAAAAGCATATTCTTTCTATCTTTCTTTTTAAAATTCTAAGGGGATTTCACTATCAGATATTTAACATGGGTATTTTGTATCATTTTCTTCTTGCCATTTAAAAACTTTGCTGCTATAATCTCTAGGCCATCCAAAGACATACCTGTGGCTTTTCCATTCTTGAAGACTACACTGAAGTGCTCTTTCTAGTCTCTCTCATGAATGAGCTCTTCCAATACAAGGACAGTTTCCTTTGAAAAGGAATTTATCTCAGTGGTTTACAAACTCTTAAAAACTTTAAAAAGCCTGCCTCATGAAGGTCAAGTACTCTTGTAAAAATGGCATTTCACTGAGTGGGATGTTCATTGACTTTAGAATTCCTTTTGCCTTTGATTTCTCTTGGTACCTTGATCATGATACACAGCACAGTTGTCTTCTTACTGGGACCTAATTCACAATATTTACATGTAGTTCTTTTCTCCAAGAAGATTTTCTAAACTAAAAAAATCTTTGTTTCACTTTTCAATTTTTTATCTTTTCCTTGTGTATTATTTAGGATTTCTTTTGATTGCTGGAAACAAAAAATCTGGACAAGAGCCACTAAAGTAGGGATTTGTTTTGGTCAATATAATAAGAAATCCAGAGGAAGTTATCTGAGTTCAGTCACTCAGGGATGTCATCAAATACTAGGACTGTTATATTTTCACCTCACTACTGTTAGTTGGTTGGCTTTTTCCTCATGCTTGCAGGAAAATTGCCAAGTAAATTCTGTCTAAAACTGAGTGAAGTTTTTGGGTTTTGGATTCACTTCTCCTTTAAGCAAACATCCAGTAAAGTGTGGGTAGATATCAATGACCTTGTTCTGAAAGGTGTTGAAGATTGGGGAGAACTTTCTTCTTTACACCATCCTTTCACTTTCTGTTTTAATCCAAGCCTAATCTTTGTTCACAACTCACTATCAGCAAGTAAGATGTTGACTTCTGGCATATTGATGTCCCATGAAAGGCTAGAAAGAACAAGTTTGGATCTGAATCAAGCCACTAAGTGTGGGGATTTTGAGTCCAGACTGGGTAATCATGATAGTGAATGTTTCTCACAAAATCCTCTAATACAGATGTTGTCTGGAGTCTCCCACCCTTTAGAGATCTGGCTGAACATGTCCTGAGACCCCAGTTTTTGAGTTTGTGAGACTCCTTTTCTGATTTCTGTGAATTTCTGTGACTTCTTTTTTAAAAAAATTCAGGTTGTTTGTGATTATTTAAAGGTGTACAATGTGATGATTTAATACATGTATACATTGTGAAATGATTACCACAATCAAATTAATTAACACATCCAACACCTCACATAGTTAACATTTTTTATAGTACTAAGAACATTTAAGACATAGTCTTAGCAAATTTCAAGACATAAGAGTGCATTATTAGCTGCAATCGCCATGCTAGCCATTATCCCCAGCATTTATTCACCTTATAACTGGAAGTTTGTGTGCTTTGGCCAGCTTTCTTCTTGCCTCTCTCTGCTTCTTTGCTCTTGAGTTTATACTAGTTCCTCTTTTTCTTTTAAACGTCAATTTAAAGATGGAGCCAAATTCTTCACAGTTCTTTGGAAAAATCCAGTGCAATGTTTTATGAATTCAATATCATTACCAAAGGTTTTAGGTTTTAGAGCTAAGGATACAGCCTGTAATCTCTTGCTAGCCTCATGCTAAATACTCTCTGGTCTCTGCAAGTCCTCATCCCAAAGGGAAAGGACTTCAATCTACTACTGTAGTTCCTCTTGTGGGGAACAGCCTCATCAGGCCAGCCCTTTTCCCAGCATTTTCTGAATTTTGGGCACCATAGCATTCTGTAAATTGTTAAATTTCTCTACTAGTCAAAGGTCTTTTAGTTGATTTTGGCAAAAGCCAAACTCAAAGTTATTAGGGAAAAATGGGAACTTACTGGCTCATAAACCTGAAAATTCTGAGTAACGCCGGCTCAGTCGGAGTTTGATCCAGAAACTCTCTTGGCCTCATCAGGACTAGCTCTTTCTCTGATTTGTCCTTACTTTCCTTAGTAATGCTTCACTCACAGGTAGGCTCCGTTTTTGTTTGTTTGTTTGTATTGTTTTTAATGGTTTTATTTTAAATTTTTATTCTATGTAGGTTATTTATTTCTATTTTATTTTTCAAAGTATGAATGTAGGAAGTTGGAAATTGTACCAAGTTGATCCTTTGGCACCTAGAACTACTGCTGACCATCTGTGTGACCTGGAGCAAGTCACTTAACCTGTTAAATGTTAAATCTGTTATTTGGGAATAATACCATAAGTCTCAGAGCATTTTTATGAAATTATACGAGTTGATTTATATCGGACATTTTTAATGGCTTTTTAAAATTCTGATAAAATATATGTAATATAAAATTGACTATTTTAGTGATTTTTAAGTTTACAACTCAGTGGCATTAAGTATATTCACCGTGTTGTGCAACCATCACCATTATCTATTTCCAGAACTTTTCATCATCTCAAACAAAACTCTGTATGCATTAAATAACACTTCTCCCCTCCTCCACAGCCCTCGGTAACCTCTAGTCTACTTTTTCTGCACAGGTTCTGTTTTAATAGTCTCCTCCACCCCACAGCACCAGGCTTACATCCTTTAAATTTAGTGACTTCAGTAGAAAGAGTTTTTTACATCCCAATAATTTTCACAAAATTCCCAGGTTCTATCTCAATGGACCAAGTTGGTTCATCTGCCCTTCCTTGAACCAACCTTTGTGACTACTGGGATTGGCCAGACCTGTGACATGCGATACTTCTGGATGTTGGGGATGGGGCCATTCCTACCTTTTCCCCTAACTATATGGACTGAAGATAGTAATCTGTCATTTCTAAAGAAAAATCAAGAAGCTATTATCAGAATTTATATCGGACGAAGCAGTGCTTGCTGGGCTGACAAACCCCAGGGAGAGTCTGGCCTGTGCACACTTGTCCATGTGGATCAGGTGACCTCTAATCTATGATCCTTCAAAAGGAAATGGGATGCTTTTTCTCCTAAAGGTGAATTGATCTACTAAAAATAATAACATCTGTCACATAAAAGTAAAAACACAATTTAAAACTCAATTGGAAACTTTTGTTGTGGTTGGGAGAAGATACTATATAAAAATAAATATGAAATTTTTAGGAGAAAGAAATAATTGTTTTATTAAATAAATTTATAATTCTATTTTATGATAAAGCAAAAGGAATTAGGAAATAAATGAGGAGAGGGAGCTACAGATAAACGGAAACATAGATAGAGATTGGAAAATTCCTCTGTAGGGACAGAGAGTGTAGATTACTAGAGACAAACTATTCTTATCCCAGGTTAGATTTTACTTGAACTTCTGAGCTAGGTATTTCAACTGTTTTTTCCCCGAAGTCCTTAGATCAGGATCAGTAATTATGGGATATTTAAGCTGTTATTTTCCCCTTTCTGAATCCATGCATAGACATAATCTCTCTTGGTACTGTTCCTGTGAGTCTACCTGTGGCCTGAGAAATGTTCCAAAGAATTTGCTCCAGGCAGCCATCAATGAGTTCACATGCAAAATTAAGCCTATTTGCGATCCTGGTCTTAGATGTTCATTCTGACTGAGACATATAGGATTGTGGCCTTGGATACCTTGGCAGTACCCAGGGCAATATTATTACCTTGAGAACTGGATACAGTGGACCTAGAGTTGGGTCCAGACCCAAACCTGATACTTCTTCATTCACGTGTTGTGAGATTGTGACATGTATCCTGAACTACCTTGGAGCAGCTAGACTGTCCCATTCCAGGATTATGCAGCAGGCCAGTGGGATAGCCAGCACGTTGATGCTGCTAGGAATCAGAGTTCTCACTGTAGAAGAATGGTGATAAAATTATGGATTAGAGGCTGTAAAGGAAGAATCCTGTGGTATTACTTTGGAATCAGATACATCAGTAATTTTTATATATTCATTCAGAAGAAGTGATTGCATTTAGAAGCAGCCCTGCTCAAAATGTGTATCTGAACTTAACTTACATATATTTGAAGTAACCTACATATATTTGAATTAATAGCTAATACTTGTTAGTACTTTACTATAAATAAATCCTATAGGCTTTTATTAATATCTCGTTAATAAACTCTAATTCAGTTGTTCTTAATAGGTGACAATGAAATGCTTTAATTTGTCATCAATATGCCAAAAAAATTTTTTGTTAACAGTTACTGTGAGGTTATATGTCAGATGGAAAGTTGACTGATGGGTTATTTGACAGCATACAGAATGGGTTAAAAGTTACTATGCAATTAAGAAGTTAGAAGCATATTTTAAGACCAAATAATGCCTGGTAAAGATTGTGAGTTTACTGTGATGTGAGAGAAATTTGCCTCTTGATTATCTAAGAAAGTGTGGTCAGGGCAAAAAATAGTCCCCTCAAATGACAACTGAATAGTCTGATAATTAACTGAAGATGATTAAAGATCCATGTAACATTATATGACAGTTATAATTAGGAAGGAAATCTATTGTGACAGTAATACACATATAAAGTGTATTTATCCAGAGGTTTATTGTTACTTATGCTTAGAAATAATCGGCATATAATGGAAATACAATAGAATCGATGGCATCACATTAGTGAATTTAAGAGACCATGTCTTGGTCAATAAAGTATATGAAGACACAGAAGACAATAGGGAAGAACTTTAGAGTTTACATTCTTGTGATCATAAAAATTAAGTGAGTCAAAAACCCCTGGGGATTCTTCCAAGTGGAGCAAAGTAAACTTTCCAAAACTCAACTGTGCTGACATCACTGCTGCTTCACCTGGTTGTGGGAAGCCCCCTTCTCCACTCCATTCATTAAACTGTAATATATAAAGCAATATGCAAGTAAAGAAAGATGTAGTTAAAGGCAAAGCAACATATGGTCTTCAGAGCTTCATGCTGAAGGAGAAGAGATTCCTGGGGAGTTTGGGAGGATTTTAAATGGAGGACAAAGAGTGAGTTCTTTGGGGAAAGAAAGACTTCAGGCAGTAAATAAGAGATGGACTGAGTCTGCTAAGAGTATCCTGGGTACGGTGTCTGCCATCTCTCCTGCTGGTGTGTTTGGCCAGAATGTTTACCTGCCTGTTACCTGGAAAGAAATCCTAAGGAGTAGAGATGCCAGCTATAGGAATGATTATGTTATTGCTGAGATGTTAAAAGTTGATTAGTGGGTTTTTAAATATTTTTCAAGCACTGATCTGCCAAAACTTCTTTTTTTTTAACATTTTTTATTGATTTATAATCATTTTACAATGTTGTGTCAAATTCCAGTGTTCAGCACAATTTTTCAGTCATTCATGGACATATACACACTCATTGTCACATTTTTTTCTCTGTGATTTATCATAACATTTTGTGTATATTTCCCTGTGCTATACAGTGTAATCTTGTTTATCTATTCTACAATTTTGAAATCCCAGTCTATCCCTTCCCACCCTCTACCCCCCTGGTAACCACAAGTCTGTATTCTCTGTCCATGAGTCTTTAGATTCCACATATGAGCGATCTCATATGGTATTTTTCTTTCTCTTTCTGGCTTACTGCACTTAGAATGACATTCTCTAGGAGCATCCATGTTGCTGCAAATGGCGTTATGTTGTCGGTTTTTATGGCTGAGTAGTATTCCATTGTATAACTATACCACTTCTTCTTTATCCAGTCACCTATTGATGGACATTTAGGCTGTTTCCATGTTTTGGCTATTGTAAATAGTGCTGCTATGAACATTGGGGTGCAGGTGTCATCCTGAAGTAGATTTCCTTCTGGATACAAGCCCAGGAGTGGGATTCCTGGGTCATATGTTAAGTCTATTCCTAGTCTTTTGAGGAATCTCCACACTGTTTTCCATAGTGGCTGCACCAAACTGCATTCCCACCAGCAGTGTAGGAGGGTTCCCCTTTCTCCACAGCCTCTCCAGCATTTGTCATTTTTGGATTTTTGAATGACGGCCATTCTGACTGGTGTGAGGTGATACCTCATTGTAGTTTTGATTTGCATTTCTCTGATAATTAGTGATATTGAGCATTTTTTCATGTGGTTTTTGATCATTTGTATGTCTTCCTTGGAGAATTGCTTGTTTAGGTCTTCTGCCCATTTTTGGATTGGGTTGTTTATTTTTTTCTTATTGAGTCGTATGAGCTGCTTATATATTTTGGAGATCAAGCCTTTGTCGGTTTCACTTGCAAAAATTTTCTCCCATTCCGTAGGTTTTCTTCTTGTTTTATTTCTGGTTTCCTTTGCTCTGCAGAAGCTTGTAAGTTTCATTAGGTCCCATTTGTTTATTCTTGCTTTTATTTCTTCTAGGAGAAAATTTTTGAAATGTATGTCAGATAATGTTTTGCCTATGTTTTCCTCTAGGAGGTTTATTGTATCTTGTCTTATGTTTAAGTCTTTAATCCATTTTGAGTTGATTTTTGTATATGGTGTAAGGGTGTGTTTTAGCTTCATTGTTTTACATGCTTCTGTCCAGTTTTCCCAACACCATTTGCTGAAGAGACTGTCTTTATTCCATTGTATATTCTTGCCTCCTTTGTCGAAGATGAGTTGACCAAAGGTTTGTGGGTTCATTTCTGGGCTCTCTATTCTGTTCCATTGGTCCATATGTCTGTTTTGGTACCAATACCATGCTGTCTTGATGACTGTAGCTCTATAGTATTGTCTGAAGTCTGGGAGAGTTACTCCTCCAGCCTCTTTCTTTCTCTTCAGTAATGCTTTAGCAATTCTAGGTCTTTGATGGTTCCATATAAATTTTGTTATGATTTGTTCTAGTTCTGTGAAATATGTCCTGGGTAATTGGATAGGGATTGCATTAAATCTGTAGATTGCCTTGGGCAGTGTGACCATTTTAACAATATTGATTCTTCCAATCCAAGAGCATGGAATATCTTTCCATTTTTTAAAGTCTTCTTTAATTTCCTTCATCAGTGGTTTATAGTTTTCTGTGTATAATTCTTTCACCTCCTTGGTTAGATTTATTCCCAGATATTTTATTACTTTGGGTGCTATTTTAAAGGGGATTGTTTCTTTACTTTCTTTTTCTGTTGATTTATCGTTAGTGTAAAGAAATGCAATTGATTTTTGAACATTAATTTTGTAACCTGCTACCTTGCTGAATTCTTCAATCAGCTCTAGTAGCTTTTGTTTGGACCTTTTAGGGTTTTCTATATATAGTAACATGTCATCAGCATATAATGACACTTTTACCTCTTCTTTTCCAATTTGGATCCCTTTTATTTCTTTCTCTTGCCTGATTGCTGTGGCTAGGACTTCCAGGACTATGTTGAATAGGAGTGGTGATAGTGGGCATCCTTGTCTTGTCCCAGATTTTAGTGGGAAGCTTTTGAGTTTTTCACCGTTGAGAACTATGCTGGCTGTAGGTTTGTCATATATAGCTTTTATTATGTTGAGATAGGTTCCCTCTATACCCACTTTGGCGAGAGTTTTTATCATAAATGGGTGTTGAATTTTATCAAATGCTTTTTCTGCA
Source organism: Vicugna pacos (assembly GCF_048564905.1). Taxonomy (NCBI): domain Eukaryota; kingdom Metazoa; phylum Chordata; class Mammalia; order Artiodactyla; family Camelidae; genus Vicugna; species Vicugna pacos. Next base: position 19,902,093 of record NC_132988.1, read on the forward strand.
TCGATTGAGATGATCATGTGGTTTTTGTCCTTTCTCTTGTTGATGTGATGTATTACATTGATTGATTTGCGTATGTTGAACCAGCCTTGTGTCCCTGGGATGAACCCCACTTGGTCATGATGTATAATCTTTTTTATGTGTTGTTGGATTCTATTTGCTAAAATTTTGGTGAGGATTTTGGCGTCTATGTTCATCAGTGATATTGGCCTATAATTCTCTTTTTTTGTAGTGTCTTTGCCTGGTTTTGGTATCAGGGTGATGGTGGCTTCATAGAATGAGTTTGGGAGTATTCCCTCCTTTTCAATCGTCTGGAAGAGTTTGAGAAGGACTAGTATGAGTTCTTCTTTGTATGTTTGGTAGAATTCCCCGGTGAAGCCATCTGGTCCTGGACTTTTATTTGTAGGGAGGTTTTTAATTGCTATTTCTATTTCCTTTCTAGTGATCAGATTGTTTAAGTGTTCAGTTTCTTCTTGATTCAGTTTTGGTGGACAGTATGTTTCCAGAAACTTGTCCATCTCCTCTAGGTTATCCAGTTTGGTTGCATATAGTTTTTCATAATATTATCGTATGATATTCTGTATTTCTATTTTGTTTGTTGTAATTTCTCCATTTTCCTTTCTTATTTTGCTAATTTGTGCTCTCTCTTTTTTCTTCTTTGTGAGTTTGCCCAGAGGTTTGTCGATTTTATTTACTTTTTCAAAAAACCAGCTTTTGGTTTGGTTGATTTTTTTCTATGGTCTTGTTAATCTCTATTGTATTTAATTCCTCTCTGATCTTTATTATTTCCTTCCTTCTGCTGCTTTTTGGGGCTTTTTGTTCTTCTTTTTCTAATTGATTCAGGTGGTGGGTTAACTTGTTTGTTTGAGATTGTTCTTCTTTTTTGAGGAAGGCCTGTATCGCTATAAACTTCCCTCTTAGCACTGCCTTTGCTGTGTCCCATAGGTTTTGAGTGGTTGTGCTGCCAAAACTTCTGATTTTAAAGTACTATAAACTAAAAATTTTGAAAACCATTGCTAAATGGGCTTCAAAGATTTGTCACCAGTTTTCTTCCCAACTGACTTATGGATATATCTCATTTGGATCATAACTCAGCACGGGGAATTCTGTCAGCTCAGCTGTGGTGTGAAGGAGGCAGAGCAAGTGAAATTCTAAGGAGGAAGAGATCTGAGACAGTAGTGGGACCAGAGTCCTGGGTTTCCAGTCTAAAGGAGATTTAGCTGAGAAGCAAGCCAGGGAACAAGAGAGGAGCACTCCTTGCCCAGTGCTCCCATAAAGGTCTCAATCTGTGACTCCTGGACTAGAGAACAGTGTGTCGTGATATCAAGCTTGGAGAAGTAGGTAGTCATGAAAGGCGACAGATGAGGAATACAACAATGTGACTGAGTTAGAGTTTGGCCCAGGAGTGTTTCCAGAGCTGAGTAGGTAGTTGTAGTCTTTTAATATTAGGTTTCTGTAGCTGTGTGGGGTGGTGTGTCCCTTGTAGAAATACCATTAGGGAGGAGAGTCATTTTAAAACATGCTGAACTCAGCGGTGTCTGGCATTAGAAGAGTTCTGAAGCCCAGCTTGTTGGATAACTTGGTGTCAAACAAAATAAAGAGAAAGCTATGAGGTAGAAAGAGGCATGGAAAGAAATGGAGGATTAGGGGTTAGAAAGGAAGAGGCTTAAATAATCTTAACTAAATTTTGTGCTAGGCAGACAAAATGAGTAGGATATTTTATGATTTGTATAGCTATGAAAGGTCTTAATGAGATTTATGGCTACACTTATTCTGATTATTTGGGCAAAAATATTTTTTCTCTTAATTACCTAAATAATTGAGGAAATGTATAATGGTCCCAATTAGCTATTTAAGATTCCTCTGTTCACCAGATAATGTAATCCTCTATCGTATTTTGTATCAGGGAGCTAAGGAGAGATCTTCAGTAGAAGATTTTCCTATTTTCCCATTTCCAGTCCTTAAGTCTTTTGGTGAAATTGGTCCAGCCTGTATAATTTCTGATAATTAGAAATCAAGACATTGTAGTGCACATCCCTTTTCACTATTTGTTAAAGAATTAGCTTTTGTTTTCTTTTAAAACACTATGGAATATATCCAAGATCTTTCCTTTCTTTTTTTAAGTAAAGGAATCTTAACCAATTGTTCTAAATTTGCATAAATTTGAATACTATTTTACATCGAGTAGGAGAGTGCCTCTCTACTTTTTTTAAGAACACAAAGTTTGATGGGAGTGAAATTAAAATGTAATGACTATTAATTTCAAATATCATTACAATGTCAGACAATTGACAATTGTAAGATTTGGCTATTAGTCCTGTGTTCCATAAAGCTGAATCACTTTTTCCATCAATATCTTGATTTCGGCTCTAATAGCATTTCTGTCTCCCTTAAAGGCTGTCAGTTAAGTTAATAAATAATGCCAATAAAGTCCTTGACAAAACTTAGAAGCTAGCATGACATAGAAATCAAGATATTATTTATTATAAAATTGATTACTTGTTCATCTTCACACTTAAATTATAGAGAGATATAACATATAATATTTTAAAATTTAAAATGTGTCACTTTTACATATCCATCAATCATTGTCTGTGGGTTTTTTTTTTTTTATTTGAGAAATTTCTTACTCTGGAAGTACAAAATACTACATGTTTATTTTGTACATTTCCTGTACAAGACCATTCCTCTAGGGAGCCCTGGTTCCCTTCATTTGAGAATAGTATTAGAAACTAAGATCTGGCACTAGAGGTGCTCATTGGAACTGGGCTGATGTTACTTCTTGGCTCTCTCAAATGACGAAATAAGGAAATATATGAGTGTATATTAACCTAGGTATATTATGTATACATATAAATACCTATAATTTTATATAGAAATATGTAAATCTGAAAATCTCTAGAAGTATAAATATTTCTGTATGTAACCATCTGTGTCGTGTTACACTCAATAAATATGAGCTCATAGTGATGTCTCCAACCCTGATTCATTACCATGTGGATCCTTCTAGCCGCCTCCCCTTTCTTATGTGAAACCTCTCACTTCAACAGTGAGAAATCTGGCTTGCACCATCTGCCATCTCCTTACTTAATTGCTTAATTTTTGTATTCATGTGCAGCGGTATCAGAATTGTTAATCCGTACTTCTGTGGCAAACAACATTATCAACTAGAGTACGGTGCTTATGTGGATTTATCTTGGCTTTCATTTATAATACCCATTAGTTTCCAGAGTTACTTAGGTCAACACCTTTTTTTCCCTAACCTCTTAAGTGAGGTGATTTCATGCATCTGTAATGCAGTTAAGTTGCTTTGCCACGTTCTGCATTCCACTGTGAGATTCTCCCAACCTTCTAAATGATTTTTTAAAAATTTAACATATTAAGGCTCACTCTCTGTGCTCTAAATTTCTATAGGTTTTGATAAATGCCTAGTATCATGTATCCACTACTACAATATCATACAACATAGTTTCAATGCCCTAAAAAAATCTCCTGTACTTCACCTGTTTAACATATCTCCCCTATCTCCAAATACCTGGCAACCATTGATTTTCAAAAAATCATTTCTATAGTCTTCCCCTTTCCAGACTCATACAATTTTCCATTATTTATTTTTTCAGGTTGGCTTCTTTCACTTAGCAATATGTATTTACAGTTCATCCATGTCTTTTCATGACTTGGTAGAAGAGGATTTTTCTCTCTCTTTATCCTTTCCTAGTCCCCAATATAATACCACAATTTTTGGTTAAATCCGTTTTTGATGTTTTCATTATGATTGTGTATGTGTGTATTCACTGCTGAAATCAAGTATTATAACATTAATACAGTTTGTTGTTAGACCTTTTTCCCTCTGGAGTTGATAAATCCCTTATTTTTTCCCATTTATTTGGTTTTGTTTAACTTAAAAGCTGTCTTACTGTACTCCCTAACAGTTCTGTAAAATATTTATGAATATAATTTTCTAAGCAGTCAAACTTCTGAGATAATCTGCTAGCAACCTCACCACGATTTTTTACTTATTTTTTGCTAAAAGCATTCTTTCTGGAACCGTCAATATTCTGTTCCATGGTGATGTGTGGCATAGACTTTCTGCATGGCCCTCATATTGGGACTTCCTTTTGACAAGTTCATACAGATTCCTTTTATCTCTTTTCTCTGTTAGATCCTTGTACTGATTCCATGTCTTCTTTTGCCTTATTTACTTAATTTTAGTGTAACATATCCTTCAGTAACTTCTTGTAAAAAGGTACCTGGGAAGTTAAGTTTTTCAGACACTTGATTTTTCTTGTTAATTGTGAACACATTCTTAGCATTGTGAACCATTTTGCTAGCATCCCAGGTTTCTATTTGGAAATCCAGTGCCTTTCATATTCCTGAGTTTAGTGGAAATTTTGAGAAACAGTTTAATTGCTTTTGAATATGTGCATGTTGATGCGTGTGTACTCTGGGTATTGCCTGGTAGTGTCATTAATGAAAAAAACGGAAAAACTATTTTTTTGTGTTCTTCTTATAGCCAGTAGTATTTTTTCAAGAGGCTCAATGGTATGTAAAATGCTATCTTTATAAGTATGTTTTTGATCAAAGTACCCTGGTATATACCCAGTATACTACAGTTAACAATTAGTTTTCATTTCATGATGATTGTACTTAACATTTTATTTACATCTTGAGTTTAATTAGAATCTTTTGCAAGTAGAACATACATAATAGCAATGATCACCAAGACACATTGTTTGTGTCATTATATAGTCATCTCTCAGGTCAGAACAAAAGTAAAATCATTAGATGACACAATTTAATAAAATCTCACACATAGAGTGAGCTTTATTTAAATCGTAATTAAAACAGTGAAAAGTACACTGCACTGACACAAAGATTCATAGGTGAAATATAACTAAAGGAAATAAACATTTTTTTCTTCACATCAGAATGCAGAGGTAGGGATTCCATGTAATTTTCAAGTTACTAATATTAAAGTCAGTATTGTTTCAAAGAGCCTCAAATAAAGAAAGCTTGCAATAAGAAGTCCAGTTAGAGTACAATTCTGCAAAACCTGACTTGGGAAATATTATGTCCGCAAATATCTGCTTGTGACAAATTTAACATCAATGACATTACAAGAATATCTGAATACTGGCTAATATCTTGTTTGTTAAGATAACTTACCCTCAACAAAAACAGACATTGGTCTTAAATGTTTAAAAAATAAAAATGTATGTGTTCTGCTGAAGGTTTTGAAATGGTGATGTCATTTTAAGTGCAGTGATTGGTTTCATAGAGCAAGTGGCATAGAAATTTATGCATCTTGGTAAATGTCTCATTTAGACTCCTAGATAATGAGTATAAGTGTGGATAGGAAATAATGGTTTAACTGCACATGTATTAGAATGAGCATACTAAGCATTCCTGCATGCATATTAATTTATCAGGAATTATGAGAAAATTAAAATTAATGATAATGATTCCTGTTCTTGAAGTTACAAAAGACTAGAGTCTGAAGCTGAGAAAGATATTTGAATTTGGGTTTTTTTTTTTTTTTTTTAGCAAAGGCAAGTAGTGTAACATTACATTATTAAGGATAAGGGAATAAAATAATTTCATTCCACAAATGAATGTCTTACATGACTACTAGAGCTGTACTGGTGAATGCTATTTCTAGGAAGTATTGGATCAGTTTTCAAATAAATGATACTGGTTTGCCATAACAGCCCCTAACTAAAGTGGACACATAGGATATTTCTTTCCCATTTACTCTTCCATAGTAATCCTTTCAACATACTACATTTTACAGGGCACAATATCACTGGTTGCAACACTTAACTTAATGAATTTTCAATGCCTCCTTGTTTACAAACATAATGCCAGTGTTAAAACTCTTTATTTGTTCATTTATTATAAGGTAAATACCAGGTCACTAAGAAATATTAAATTCTTTTTATCCAAGTTTGTCAAAGTTATTACAGTACTTTTGTGCTTGGACTGGAAAATATATACACTTTACTGAGTTAGTGGCTTTTTACATTCTGGAGATCCATTCTGCACCCAATTCTCCAAATGGGAACAAATCGACACCTTACTGGAGAACACTCTGCCCCATTTTGTTTTTGCATTTATTTCTTCAGCTAAGAATATCCCAGTATCTCATTTTCTTTTCTTTATTGCTCTTTTGCATGGGCTGATTGTTTCAATGGTTTTTCCCACAGTAGCAGTCACATCTTTTTCCTGTTCACTGTGCTGGATGATTGTCCCATTTAGCACTTATTTGCTAGCTTAATTTCTTGCTTCTGTACTAATTATTTTACTTTACAAGGAACGCTGACAAAAAGAACAGACTGTTAGTCTAAACATTTACTATAGGTTCTATTCTCTTTCTATTTCACCAACAACAAATAAATACAGCATTTACTTAAATATCAGCAACAAAATCCAGAGGTTGTCAAACCACGTGGCATATTTCCATGCTTGAAACATTTCAAACTGTCTCAATATTAGATATTTTTTTCCTCATGGGATTGCTTGCCCCTCTGTTTGATCTTGGAGCATTCATACCCCCCACCCCCATGCACTAATTCAGCCTACAGGGTTTTGACAACAGCCATGTTAACACAACAGGACTGGCCTCCTGGCCGTACCTATGCACCATGCTGGTCCAATCAGAACCTCTCTGAAATCAAGCTGTTAAGTTTTGGTCTTGATCTGATGGGTCTTTTGAATTTTCAACACTAGATATTTTTTATTGGCCATGTTTTCCACCAAAAGCAGAGAATGCCTGGCTGCAGAGATAGAAAGAAGGCTGGAGCTGACTTTAACGAATGAGCAGTGGTGAAGGAGGGAGAAAGAGTCATGAAGGCATTTAAACTCCTGGTTTCGTTTGTCCTGAGCCCAGCTGCATCTGTGTCTTTGAGATACCCTTATACATAGTCTTATGTTAAAGTCCCCTTTAAAAAATTTATGCTACCCCTGGTTTGTTTTTTTTTTTTAGTTGTTAACAAAAGCATTCTAGTATATGTACTTCTCAGGACCCAAGATACTTTACATTAATATTGTCTATATGTCTCTATGTTATTACAAAACAAAATACAATATAAAAATAAAACATAAAACACGATTCCTGACTTCTGTCATTCCACACAGAAAGGCTATGGTCCTTCTTAGATGTTAGCAAATAGTCCCAAACCCTTGAACTTTGATAACTGGGTGTCACCTGGGTGGTGTACATCAGTGTTTTCCTGATATATCAAAGATAATCTTATTTTATTTGGTATTAAACACTTTACATGTTTTATTTTTTCCTGAACGACAATATTTACGTATTGGATCATGTTTTCCTTTTGGTTTTTCCTTGTACTTTAACTATCTTTTCTCGATGGAACAGGGTTAGCTTCACTGCTTTTAGTGGTATGTGTGTGTATAAGTATGTATAGGTGTATTTATATATATATGTGAGTGTGTATATATATATATAATCCAAATACGTGCACATATATAAAGTTTTATGTATATATATATATACAACTTGGCCTTTGTTAAACCATGTATTTAATTGTCCCTTTTTGACCTAAAAAATCACAGTCTAAGGAAGTCTTAACCTAGATTAAAAAGTGCATATAAATTAAAATATAGCAAAAATATTTCATTTTACTGAGAATCCTCACTTTCTTCATAGGTCATAGAAACTTAAGCAGCCATACTAACTACTTTCCTTCTCTCTTTATTTAAAAATTCTAATGGAAACAGTCATATAAAAATACTTTTCAAAGGTTTCCAGGGACTGTAAGCCTTCCTTGATTTGTAATTAAAAGTAAGTTTTAGATGAAAACGAACATATGTATATATATGCATGACTGGGACTTTATGCTATACACCAGAAATTGACACATTATAACTGACTATACTTCGATTAAAAAAAAGTAAGTTTCAGGGTGATATCAGCAAAATGGCAGAATAGGAAGCCCCAGACCCTCCCAGCAGAGACATCCACTCAACAATAAATGGACCAAATTCCTTTGTGAGAAATTGAGAATCGGTTAAGAGGCACCCGCACTCCAGGGGAGCAGTGAAACCAGCCAGCATCAAAGTTAGTAGGAAAATTTGTGGCACCCACTCTGCCAGGCTGGACTGGAGAAAACTCCCAACTCTTGGCTTTTCTCTGATGAGGGAAAGAGAAGAATGAAGCATATATCCAACTGTTCAGACTTTTCAGGGACCTGCCTGTGGGACTGGTTTCTGTTTTGCCTGAAGCTAAGCACTGACGGGAAAGGGTGCCAGCTCCAGGGCAGCTGAGAATTAGGTGATGATTTGGATTAGCACACACCCCCTCTTAATAGTTCCTCCCCCTAGCCCCATCCCCTACTCCTGGCCTCTCCCTGGAGAGGGAAAGAGTTGGAGCATGTGTCCAATGTTTAACGTTTCTGCGGGGAGGGCTCTCTTCCTCTCTCTCTTTACCTTTATGTTTTCTTAGCTTTTAAAAGCATGTCTTTTTTTTTTTACATTTTTTTGTTGAGTAATAGTCGTTTTACAATGTTGTGTCAAATTCTAGCGTAGAGCACAATTTTTCAGTTATTCACGAACATATATACATTCATTGTCACATTTTTTTCCGCTATGAGCTACCACAAGATCTTGTATATATTTCCCTGTGCTATACAGTATAATCTTGTTTATCTATTCTACATTTTGAAATCCCAGTCTGTCCCTTCCCACCCCCTTAGCAACCACAAGTTTGTATTCTATGTCTATGAGTCTGTTTCTGTTTTGTATTTATGTTTTGTTTTGTTTTTTAGATTCCTCATATGAGTGATCTCATATGGTATTTTTCTTTCTCTTTCTGGCTTACTTTACTTAGAACGACATTCTCTAGGAACATCCATGTTGCTGCAGACGGCGTTATGTTGTTGGTTTTTATGGCTGAATAGTATTCCATTGTATAAATATATCACATCTTCTTTACTCAGTCATCTGTTGATGGACATTTAGGCTGTTTCCATGTCTTGGCTATTGTAAATAGTGCTGCTATGAACATTGGAGTGCAGGTGTCATTTTGAAGTAGGATTCCTTCTGGATATATGCCCAGGAGTGGGATTCCTGGGTCATATGGTAAGTCTATTCCTAGTCTTTTGAGGAATCTCCATACTGTTTTCCACAGTGGCTTTCCTTGCTTCCCTCTCCAACTCTTAATGATTTAGATGTCTTCTTTTACAATTTTGTGTTTATTCTTTTTGTAATTCATGGCAGTTATCTCCTTTCCAGTTATGAGTTTCTCATTTTTGTAGCATCCTGCTTCTTTTCTATTTAGAGTAGGCCTGTCAATATTTCTTTTAGCATGGGTTTAGTGTTGCTAAACTCTTTTAGTTTTTGCTTGTCTGTGAAGTTCTTTATCTTAATCATCTCTTTATTTTTCACTTCATGCTTTTTTTTAATTGCAGCAAAAGGACATTAGGAACACAACATGAGATCTACCCTCTTAACAGATTTGCACATGTAGAATGAGAGTAATATTAACTGTAAGCATAATGTGGTACAGTAGCTCTTTAGAACTTACTCATCTTGTATAACTGAACCTTTATACCTGTTGAATAGCAAGTCCCCATATGACATACTTGTTGAAGACCATTTGACTGTAAATGCCTATATTCTTCTTTCTCAAGGTTGTTTTGGCTATTCAGAGTCCTTTGTGATTCCATATGAATTTTAGGATTGTTTTTTCCCATTTCTGCAGAAAAACACCACTGAGATTTTGATAGGGATTGTATTGAATCTGTAGATTGCTTTGGGTATTATGGACATTTAAAAATATTGAATCTTAACATCCATGAATACAGGATTTATTTGTGTTTTCTTCAATATCTTCCAATAATGTTTTGTAGTTTTCAGTGTACAGATCTTTTATTTCCCTGGTTAGGTTTGTAATTATTTCATTCTTTTTGATACTATTGTAAATGGGATTGTCTTCTTAATTCCCTTTTCATACTGTTTGTTGTTAGTATATAGAAACACAACTAATTTTTATATACTGATTTTTGTATCCTGCAACTTTACTGGATTTATTACTTCTAACAGTCTTTCAGTGGAATCTTAAGGTTTTCTGTATGTAAGATCTTGTCATCTGTAAACAGAGACAATTTTGTTTCTTCCTTTCTTATTTGAATATGTTTTATTTCTTTTTCTTGCCTTAATGCTCTGACTAGAACTTCTAGCACTATGTTGAATAGGAATGGTGAGAGTGAGCATCCTTATCTTGTTCCTGATCTTAGAGAAAAAGCTTTCAACCTTTCACAGCTGAGTATGGTATTAACTGTGGGCTCGTCATATACAGACTTTATTGTGTTAAGATACATTCCTACTATCACCAAGCCTTTTACTTCTATTCTCTACCTCTCAGGCATCTAGAATATACTGGGGCCTGGCAGTGCTCAGTGACAGGCAAGACAGAAACCAGTCCCTTGGGCAGCCCCCAGAGAAGATGGAACATTGGATGCACAGTCCAACTCTTTCCTTTCCCAGGGAGAAACTGGGATTTGGGATTTTTTACCCACTTGCTTAAGGCTGAGTTACATGACCATGTGCATGCTATTCCAAACTGCTGCCTTTGTTCTCAGCAGCCCCCAACCTGTGGACCTTTCCTGTCAGTGCTCAGATTCAGGCAAGGCAGAAACTAGTTCCTCAGGCAGTGTCCCGAAATATCAGAACTTAGGATATATTGTCCTGTCCTTTCCTTCCCTCCCCAGGCTGATCCTGGGAATGGAGGGTTTCCTTCTGATTGTGTGGCACAATATCAGGGGGAGGGCTTACGGTGGTAGGGAATCTCAGATTTTCCTACTGGCTTCAACAGAGCTGTTTTTGCACTTGCTAGAAGCTTCTGAGCTAGTTTCTGGATTTCTCAGAGAATTGGGCCGTGAATTGTTGTTGAATCATTGTGTCCGAGGAGAGTAGGGCTTCTTATTGTCATCTTGTTGACATCATTCCATCTTGCCTTCATCTTAAAAACTTTTATTAATTTGCTACTGCATATTTAGAGCTGTGCTAAACTCTGGAGATTCTGAGGTTACATTTCATTATACAGACTGCCATAGGTACTTTGTTCTTGTAACTCTGATTTTCTTTCTTTGTTTTCAGAATAATAACTTGTTTCTTCATCTTCAAGTTGTGACCGATAAGTTCCTTTTCCTTTCGTTTTATAAAGCATTGGGGATCTGAACACGTTTCAAACTGTTACAGTCAATATTCCTACTGATGCTTAATTTATTTCATTTATGAACAGTGGTACCCCTCTCAAGATGGCTCTTGAATCTTTATGTTACAATCCTAGCGGTAGTCTTTGATAATTTCTTATTTTCTGGATAGGATGTTTTCAAACTCATATTGTACCTTCCTTCCCTAGCCATGGGATCAGCCATTTCTTCAAAAATCTCTCTTCTTTTTTGGTAGGTAATGATATTTAAAAACTACAATGTTGGTGTTATTCCTCAGCATTTTAAATCAGTGATATAACATTCTTTCTCTTTCTTTCTCATTGTTAAACCATTCTGGCATCTATTGCTGTGAAACAAACCACCCTAAAGCTTAGTGGCTTAAAGCAACAATTTGTTGTTGTCTTTTACAACTTTGTGGGTTAGCTGGACTCATCTGGGCACTTATTCCTTAGGGAGTCTCTTGAGATTGCAGTTAGATGGTGTTCAGACTGGAATCATGTGAAGGTTTGAATGGGGTGGATGTACAAGATGGCCTCTTCACTCATATGTCTGACACCTCAGCTAGGAAGGCTGGAGAAATCTGGGACTGGCCTGCTATCTATGTCCGTATTCATTTAGTCTCTCTACAATGCCAGATGGAGCTTCCTCACATCATGTGGGTCTCAGAATTGTCAGGCATTTTACTGTGGTGGCTAGGCATCCACCAAAATAAGTGTTGTAAAAGACCAAGGCAGAAACTACAGGTTTCTTCTGATCTAACCTCAGAAACTACACGGAATCACTTCCACCACAGTCTGTTGGTTACAACAGCCAGCCCATATTTAACGTAGCAGGACACTATACTTGTCTAATAGGGATTCACATGGTATGTTGTAGGGCCATACTTGGATGTTATCTACTATATACCATTTCTGTTAATAGCATCCTTTAGATCTAAATGCATGCAATCAGATCATATCAAATGTTTATTTGGTTTGCTTAACTGTTCCTATTCCAGTATGTGTGAGGCACTATTCTAGGAGCTGAAGATACAGTTTCAAAAAAAAAGATACACACACATTCACAAACATACTGACTGGTCTCAGTTTACTAATGACCACCAACATTAAACTCAGTGTGGGGCAGAATTAGAGAAGGTCATACATACTAAGAGGTATGATTCACTGTGGGACTATCTGTGTCGATTAGCTACCACATATACCCATCCTGCTAACATCACTTTGACACTGAGAAATACGCAGTAGCATTATATCAAATTCTCACTTTATTTAGAATCAAACTTCCACATCCCCTCTCCTCACTACTATTTTAGCAAAAGCTGATTGATGCAGTTTTTACAGTATCAGTCTGGCTTCTGTGTTGAGAATAGACTATGGAGGAGGGCAAAGACAAAAGCAGGGAGATTATTAAAAAACTGATTGCAAAAATCCAGGAAGAAGGCTAGGACTTCTATGAGATTCTGATAATCTCCTTTCGTCCCCTTTGAGGACATCTCTGTCAGGTCCCTTGGCTTTCCAGTCATTCACAAGTAGAAGAACACTTTTGAAACATACTCTTCTATCTGACTGTATCTCAAAGTCAAAGCTGTTTCCCCTCTGACCACTGCCTAGCATCCGATCCCAGGCGTGGCCTGTGGCTGGAGGCTACCAGTGAGAACCAAGGCGAGGTCTGATTTCATGCCACCTCCTGTTTTTCCCTCTCCTTTTCCCCTGTCTGCTGCTCTTGACTCCCACTGGGTTGGGATGGGATGCGGGGGGATTCGAGGAGGTGGCAAGTCTTAATGATTTAACTGTTATTGTCACTGATGGCTTTGTGGACTCCAAGCTGCAGATGTTTGTCCTTTGGGGCACCGTAGGGACATCCTTGCCACCCTACTAGTTCATCTGAAGCCTCTAATGGGGGGTCCTCAGGCTGCTCTCTTGCAGGACATCTTCAAGACCACAGCACCTACTCTACATAGTGCAAGTGAAAGCTCCCATTTGCTGTCCTCTCTCCTTGTCCTGCTCTTGCCATCTGCTCATATTAGCTACAGGGAATACATGTCAGGTTCTCCCAAGAGCTCCCTTTCCTGAACCCACTCAGTATTGGCAGTACCAGAGTTTCTGTATTCCACACTAAGGATCCAGACAGAGGTGGGGATGCCAGTCTCCTCTTCTCCCAGGCCCTCTGGATCTCTACAACTGCTTCTTTTGGAGACTACTCTTAACCAGGTTGAAATGGCAGACTAGAAGGGAAAACCCATAATACTCTCTGGGCGGATAGCTCACGGCACACATAATTCTCTAGTCCAACAACTTTCTTTAGCATTGCTTTCTCTTTAAAATCAGCTTGAGGTGGATAGATGGGAATGAAAGAATCAGATCTGATTTTGATTTCTTGTAAGAAGCCCCAGAGTGGATATTTGGCACTTTCTTGGTATTCTCTTTAAAATGGAGTTTCTTTGTCCAATATTCTCAGACTATAGAAAAGTCTAATTCAAGACCCTATTTAAGTTTTCTATTTATTGATTTAATTGTTTAAAATTAATATCGTATATCACCTGTGGGTTTTTTAATTCATATTCATGTTTACATAATTATTCAGTTGATTCAATATATTTTGGTTTCAGGTCTTCTCAATTAGCCCCTAAGAGCCCTGACAAGAGAATCTTGAATTTTGCTGAGATAAGAATGTGGACTGGGCCAGCCTAGGTCTGAGTGCAACACTTTTATCTCCGTGGCTTTGTGTTCTCTGCTTGTCAACAGTAACTCTGTAAGGAATGAAATACGTGCTTCTTTGAGAAAAATGGCTATTATGTGAAAAGTAAAATGGCTAAAGGGAAAACTTTAGCACAGATGGAAAAGGCAGCTAAACTGCTGGACAAGGGTGTATTGGGAACCACACGACTTTTTACTGAGGTGTGTGATTTAGAGGAAAGCTGAATAAATATTTCAGAATTTATCATTTTGGTGATTCATGAACACCTCACAGTATTCCCAAAGCAAATGTCAGTGCTCTCTATGCTGTATCAGATATACCTTTATTTTGTAAAAGTTTCTTATATGTTTGCCACTGTAGTTTCCTGCAGTTGTATTTGTGTGTGCGTGCTTTTTAAAAAATTTCTTGGCGATATTTTTCAGAGGTGCCTCTACTACTTTTTCTAAGAATCTGCTCCCCGTTTTCTAATTTACCTATTTCTGTACTTTTTCATCAAACTCTTCCACCAGACATTTGTTTATCCTGCGCACTTCTGTCTTTCAAGTCTGTTTAAATGTCACGTCTTCAGATAAACTTTGTGACTGATTTATCTAAAATAACAACTTCCTTCTACCCCATTTCTGTCTCTAACTTTTTATCCTACTCTATTTTTCTTTACAGCATTAATCTCTAAATAACATTGTTACATAATGTTTATAATGTTACATAATGTTACATAATGTTTATTGTTTATATGTCCACTTATTTACATATTTGCCTACAGTATCTGGAATGTAATAAACCTTTACCAAATATTTGTAGGATAGATAATTGAATAGAGTGAACACTTTTACTCATCTTGCCTTCTTAAGAAATTTTTTTCTCAACCACTTTTGAGTTAAATTATGAGTTCATTTATTTCTATTTTTATTTAATAACCATAGTATTTAATTTAACAATACTTTATGACTGCACTTTTCATTTTTTTCTTTTCATGCTAGATTTATTTAGCAAGGTTTTTTGATATTTCCAAGTGATTTGGGTATTTTTGTTGACAATTATCAGTTTCATTTTGCAATCAGAGAATGTGAGTTGTACAATGTGTGTTTCTTGGCATTTATTGAGATTATTTTCATGAACTACTACTACATGGTAATTTTTTTTTTTTTGGTAAATGTCCTCTAAAGTAAAGTTTAATTTATCTAATAAGTAAACTTATTAATTGTACTACTCAAAATTTAGGGGGACTTGGTCAGTCTTTGTTTTGTAAAAGAGAGAGTTTTTTTCTAATTCTTATAAAAAAATCATTTTCCATCAGTATTATCTTCTATTTCCAATATAAAAGTTAATGATTGTTTTATCTTCATTGGAAATTAAATTGCTTATTTACTTTGTTTGAAGTTAGTATTACGATTTGCTTTCCTTTGGTCTGATTTTGCTTATTAAATCTTTGCTTCCTTTGGTTCTTAGAATTTTAATGTACAAATGTTAGGTGTGAATTTTGAAGTTGACTGTTGTTAGATTTTGGCTTAATAGGAGAGTTCAGTTATTTTTTGTCCAAAATCTTTACAGTGATCTTATTTCTGTTGTCTTTCTCTTTTCATTTTGAATGTTTCTTTGTTGTTAGATTTCTTGTCTCTGATTTTCATTTTCTTTTTTCTGGTGACAGAAAGATAAAAATCTTGTTTGAACTTTAAAAAACAGTTACTTGAATTAAAAATGAAACTTGAAACTAAATCTTATCTAATTAAATTAAAGAATAAGAATTTTTGAATTCTATGTAAAATAAAGAATTGAGCATAAGTTCCTTCCTGTTACCTTTTTTTTGATTTCCTAATGTAATCTGGAGTTATACATGTTATTATTTTTGTTATTTGGTTATAGATTTCAACCTTGTTTCTCTTTCAAGACTCAGTTTTGCTTTTTGCTTTGAATTTTGTAAACATAAATAACAAAGACTTAACAAATTGAACCCCAGTATTCGATATTCTCATCTTTTTTTTTTTTAAATTGACTTCCTCCCGTACACACACATACAATCTGAGTTTCAGTTGGTCACATATCCATTCAGCTAGAGATTTTAGTTTCTAATCTCCCTGTAGCTAAGTGAGGCCATGTGACTAAGCTTTGCTCAACTGGATGTAAGCAAAGTAATGTGTGCAATTTCCAGATTAATTTTATATAAGGAAATGACTTGCTTTCCACACCTTCTATGTCCCAATTTCCGTGGCCTAGATTGTACATACGATTGTCCTTTCCATCTTTAACCTTATTCATGAGGACAACACTCTAGGGGATGGCAGAGCAAGAAGGTAGAAGGGATCTGGGTCCTCACATGACCTCATGGTCTGTCTGCCTACTTACCAGGGACGGCCTTTCCTGTCTAGACTCTTATAAGAGAGAGAAGTAAACTGTAATCTTGTGTGAGCCATTGAATTTTGCAAGTCTTTTGTTTTAGTTTCTCAGCCTATTCCCTAATACATCAGATTTTCAGGTTTTCATATTTTAAATTGCTTGAGGTAGTCCTTTTATGTTTCTAGTTTCTCATTCTTTTTATTTTCTCTTAATATAGTAAAGAAATTTTTGTGTTTAACTTTTCAAGTAGATGTATAGATGGACAGTATATTTGTTAAACCATTTCATCATGTTATCTTGTCTGAATCACCATGTTATTTTTTCTCCCCAAATTCTGAAGATAGTTCTGGTTTTCTGGGTTCAGTGAGACAGGCCTGACTTTCTTTTTTATCCTTCAAAGGTAATCTATTTCTGCCTGAATTAAAAAAAATCTTATATTGGAATATTTTGTTTACTTTGTATTTAATTTAACCCATTTTATATAAATTTTGCCTGAAATTTGGTAAGCCTTTTGAGTTATCAATGTCTATGCTTTTTTTCCCCTTCTACTTCAGGGCATTACTATTTTTTCCTTCTAATAAATCTTTGATGATTACTTCTGCTCCCTTTCTCACTGGTGGTGACTATTTAAATATTGAATTTTCTTTTTCACTGTAGTTATCAAATTCTTGGGGAATTTCTCTAAGTTGTTACTGATTAAGTTGTATGCAGTCTTAATTCTGTGCTTTACATGTTCCAGTGCATATTTTAATTATTTCATATTTTATTGTGCTTTCTTAAGGGCTTCTTTGCATTTTAATTTTTCTCTGCCAGGTCAGTTTTCATGTATGTCATATCTCTCATTTCACTGAGTCCATGATTTCTTATATTTCACTGAGAATAAAAAAACAATATAAGCTTTTATTTCTTGGGTAAATATTATTTAGAGGTAGACATCTCTATGTATTTTTAGGGTAATAGCTAAGTTCTTTCTTATATATCACAGAGGAATTTTATTTTAAAGGTCCCCTATTCCCCATTTCTTTCTGATGTTTTTAAACTTGAATGAAGAATTATTTCTTTGGGCCTGGTATTTGTCAAGTAACATGATAGTTTCATTCCCTTTGAGTTTATGTATTATTCACACCTTTATTGCTCGAATTCCCCCCTCAGCTCTTAAGCTGACAACCAACTTCAAGAGTACAACCTCCAGCAAATTTCTGGTGTATAGCAGACATTCATGTAGGATCACTTTGTTCGATAGTGTGAGAAAATGTCTTCTTCTCTTAGTTTTTAATTCTTAAATTGTGAGGGAGTAAATTTATTTTTGGAATTAAAAATATCTTGAAATTTGGCTGATTTGTTTCAGATAGTCCATGAGTAGAGTAATGTCTGGAGGGTATTCTTCACTCTGCTCTAACTAAAACCTTAATTTACCTCCAAAGAGTATACACCATGACCACCCATCCTCTGACAAGTGTTTAGCACTAAACATTGATGCTTCCTCAATGTGTGGCGAGAGAGAGAGGTAAATGTGAGCGTGGAGGGAAAATCTTCAGTATTAAGTCAGCTGGTATGTTAGGACCTTTTCCAATTCGTTCCTATAAAACCGAATAGGTGTTTTAGAGGTCATGTCAATGATTATTTTTAGATCCTATTGCAGCTATAATTAGGTGTAAATAATTAAACAACAGCTGATTTGTTTTTGCATGTTTCTATTGCCCTTTAACTCTCATCACTTCTTTTTCTTTTTATGGGACGATAAGGAAGTGTGTGTCAGTTTCCGTTAAGTCAGCATCATCATGACCTCAGTGTTCTAAAATTTCACCTCAGTTTTGTTTTAAGCCTCTTTATGCTTTGGGGAGAAAATTTCTTATTTTTCTGAACTAAACAAAAAATGAATAGATGTGAACTTCAAGCTCAAAGCTGTGCAGAGCTGTCATCGGCATTCCCAAAGGTGCATAATTGCCTGTGGGAAAGACTTGTTTTGTCTGAAAATCCTCTGAATGTTCATGAAAATTTATAGAAGTCAATTTGGCGCCTCACTCTGGGTAGTGGGACTGTTTTTTAGGCTTCCCCAGAAGTAAGTAATGGGTGGAAATGGTCACTTACAGTGTCTTTACAGAAATAGTCCTACAAAGGCAAAAATGCATTAGAAACTTGGGACAAATACAAACATTTCTGACAAGCAGCTTAATCATAATACATATCCATTCTCTTCCTCAAACTTTTAAATACTTTGCTCACAAAAGCACGCAAAGGCTTTGCAGAACCTCTTACAGGCTTTGCAGGAGATTCCCAGGAACTTAGAAGGTGTATTTACCCGGTTTTTGGATGGCACCTATTCATAGTCTTCATCTAATCAGATTAATCCATTTAGCATTTTTCAGATGTGAATTACTTTCTGTATTTAGGCCCTGGACTGTTGCATTGTGGAACTGGCTTTTGTTCTAGCAGAAGTTCCCTCACTGACCTGATTTTTGCTCTCTCTTTCCTGCCTTGATCTTTCATTATTTTCATAGGTCCTTGTTCTCGATGCAGTGACTTGTCTTAATCTTGGCAACTGTGTTCTCTCTAACCCTCATTTGTCTAGTTTTGATCTGTAGTTTCAAGTTGGTTATCAGTTTCCAGCCTTTTCTAGTATCTAAACTCTAAATTCTGTTACCTTTGATTATCTGAATTTGGCTCCACTTCTAATTCTGTAGTTTCAACTGTTGAAAGTCTTGGAATATCAGAACCACTGGCAAATTCATATGTAATGTATATGTGTGTTTAGGTGTGTTTATGTGACTACACTTCAATTTAACAAAATATAGATATTACAGAACATCCTAAGTTGTGTCCAAAAAATAACTACCCCTTAAATTAAAAAACAAAACAAAACAATTATAGACGTACTTTTCCATCATGCCCTTCTCTCTGTGACTTCCCTGAATTCTGTAAGTTCTGTATTTTAAAGATATCAGTATTGCAGAAATAGAAGATTCTGCATTTCCTACTGCTCAGATTGCCTCAGGATCTAACACAGGACCACATAGTTATGCATCTCCTTCTTCAAGTTATACTACACTCCCAGCCCCCACTGCCTGAGAGGTAATAAAACTACCAAATTAAAAGTATCATTAGGTAGAAGAGGAAGGGATAGGAAAGAAGAGGATTGAATGCTTTCTATTTATTCTTGGGAAACTGGTGTATTAAAGAAATTACATTCTTCCTTTAACAAACTTATTTACCACCTTTTTTAAGATGAAGGGATTTTGTCAGTTTAGATGGTCTCTGGAGACTAATGACAGGGTTCTTTTTAGGTAAGTTAGTAATAATTCCTATCCTCATAACATTTTCTGTCCCATGAAAAATACATGAAGTCATCTTGTCCTCGTATGTTTCCTTTTTGGAATGTTGATAATATATTCAAGGGAATAAACAAGTCATGAAGGTACAGGGGCGTGACATTTAATAATTGGTGACCTTCATCTTCAACAGTCAGCACTTATTACAAACATACAAGGGAAAAAGCCAGAGTAGAGAACCTTAACTCAGGGAAGAGAAATAGTGACTGGCAGCTAATGATGGGTCCTTTACAAAAGGTAACCATCATTGTGATTTTTAATTTAAATATATCTTAACATATTTATAGAATAATTTCTAACTCTTCTACTGTATTTTGTTTTAAATAAAATTGAAAATCTTCCTTTCTTTGTGTATATTTAAACACTTCTAATTTTATTCTACCTGGTCTCATGTTTAGAACCCTTTGATGTTAAATATTTTGGTAAGTTAGCTACCTTCTGTTGGATCAACTGTTAGCTACTTACATTATAAAGTTATCATTTTTGCTTTAGTTTAGTTTGTTTAGTTAGCTTTTTTGCAAAATGTTTTTCATTTTGATTTTGCTTAGTTTGTCCTTTTACTTTCCAATACTCCATATTTTCTCAATTACTGTGATTTTTTTCATCTTAATTGATCTATCATTGATCTCCTAACTTTCTTACTGTCATTCATTATTAATGTAGTACCAGAGATGCACCTTGTGCCTTATATAGATTATTGAATACAAATGAATGGGTCACTGCTTGGGATAGAGCTTTCTACCTTAGGGTATGATGTTTCCATAGTACCTGTGGTACCTGAATTGCTATGACGTTCTTAACTAATGGAGGTAAAAGGCTTTCATGGCAGAGGGCTATTGAGATGAAGTCACAGTACTCACTTCATGCCGTACTGATAGAAATGCTGAATCTAATATTTACTTATTAGAGAGAAGTGATGTACCTTCTAATCTTTTGAAATTATATGTCAGCTTGTATGATAGGCATAGGAAAATACATTTATAACCTCATGTATTTCCTCACCGATTAATAGGGTAATCGAAAGAAAAATCATTATAGCTCAAAACCCCTAGGGCAGCTAGCAGGGACATTATGCTCGATTTGCAGAAAATCTTCCAAGCTTGCTTCTATGTACAGTAAAATGTTTTACGGAGCAAAGTAAATCAATAAGGAGTAAGAAACATAAAATGAGATAGGATATGTATACTTAAAATTCTAAAGATATTTTTTGACCTACAGCAGGATTGGACAAAACCTATATGATCAAAATTTGCATTACTCTTTGTAAGTTGTTTGAAAAAAAATTAACTCAACTTTTAGTTCCAGAATTGAATTAAGGTATCTATATTTGTGCTGCAGTCTCAGTATTCTCCTTGGAGAGCAAATGAATCACAAAATAAACCCACCCCTTTAAACATAGAGCCAAGCCGAAACCAAGCACTTGAGCTGCAGTCTTCACCTTCCTTAAGCAGTGGAAGCCCTTGTGATTTTAAATCCAAGATTAAAAAAAAAAAATTGGAACTCTTCCTACTGTGTGAAATTTCTTGATTCTTTCTCATTGTCTTTACTCATTAACCCCATAGATCTTTTTTTTTCTTTTTATTGTGTCCTTGGGCACGTGCAGAGAAGAAACCATTAAATAAAGGTGGTGTCCTTGTTTGGTAATAGAGGCTGGTCTGGCTACCAGCTTGTGTCTGAAAGATCATCACATTAGCATACTAACCGATGATTTTTTTTTGTTCTGTCTTCAACATAATGGTTTTAAATTTAATATATTCAACTCATAGTCTCATTAGGGGCTGTGAATACGACATGGGTGTTTGTGGAGCATACATTAAACTCTGGTTTAATCATAATATACTGTAATACATGGAGTAAGGAGTTGGGCACGCTAAGAGGTTTCAGGAGCAAGAAGAGAGATGCACAAAACCTTTAATTTTATTAATTTAGAAAGCATTTTTCTTCTGGCAAAGTTTTGATTTGTTAGTTTCCTAAATTCTAAGTGAACTCTGCTTGGCAATGGAGAGTTATAGTGAGTTTAGTCTAACATTCCACTCCTAGCCCATATTCAGCCCCTGTTAAAATAAGTATTTAAATAATCTCTGCTAAGTTCCTATACATCTTGTTCTTATAGAGTTTCCAAGTCCTCATAGAGTTTCCTAGCATGAAGACTTGGCAGGGGATTCTGCAAAGATCCATAGTCGTTTCTAAAGAAAACTGCCCTGTGCCCAGACTCTGCTGATGGAGAGTGCTAGGCAGCCAGCTCTCGGCCAGCTCTCCTCTGCTCTCTCCTCTTCTCCCACCTGTGGTTTTTCTGCATGTGGTTTAACGCCAATATGATTGGGCCTGATGGGCTTCTAACCCAAGGGCAGTAGGCTGGCAGATGACTAAAAGATGGATCCTTGTGGCGAGTTTGGTCCATGTAAAGTTTACCTGCGCTCATTAGTGCTTGCTGTGGGTGATGTCAGTTAGGAAGGTCAGAGGCAGTTAGCAGAGGGAGACAATACTAAACCGCTATGGCCACAGTGGAGCCAAATCATGGGTAAACAGAAGCTATGAGAAGGTAACAGAGATACACAGAGGGTGAAGAGATTGGTGGTAGCAGGAAAAGAAAGAAGGAAATACTCACAGAAGAGCTGTCACATTAGTGATGGGCCACTAGGGTGAGATCCAGTTCCCGCTGCTCAGCTTCCCAGCAGCCTTCTGCTCTGAACCACCTCCCAGTTTCAGGCTCCAAGAGGCCAGCTCTACTCCAGTCCTGTTCTTCGTGAAGCCCAACTAGATGGTTCGGCTTTTCCTGGGTACCCCTGAGGCTAGTCGTGGGCATAGTTTTTTTCTTTCTTATCTTACTGGTATGATCCACTTCACCACCTTGGGTACAAAAGAGTTCATATTTATTTTACTTTTCAAATTAATACCAGCTTGAGTATTCATGTACCCAGATTATTAGAAAGTCCAATATCTTATTCATGAAGTTTTCTTCTCTTTGATTGTATTGAAAATTACTCGTAACCTTGGTCATACTTCTAAACTCTCATGGAGAAAGGAAGTCTTTGTTTTCTGCTGACTTTATTTCCGTCACTGCCACATGTTGCTGCTCAGAATGGAAGGCCTTGCAGTTTTCTCTGCATTCAGTTCACTGATGCAGTGCTGTCACTGCAGACCTACTAGTAACTTTCAGCATGGGGCGGGATGTTCTAGAGGTCTCTCCCCATAGTGTTAAGTCTGTCTGTGGTCACATTAGTATTCTCATTAGTGCAACTATACTAATCAATAAAGTTTTTAATAATAACAATAATCTTTATTAAAAGAGATGCAGTCATGATCTCAATGTTTGTGTTTCCAGGGATCTCTTTAATCTAACTTCTATGCAATTTTTGCCCATACTTCCTCTATGGAGAACAGCTCTCCACACCAAGGGCTATTAGTAAGAGTGGCTTTCATTTGGTTATATGAATATAATGCTGCACCCATTCCCCAAGGCTTGGGGTACCCACTTGTCTTGCATATACATTACTAGGAAATCCACTCATTAAAGAAGATATCCTCCAAGTTTATGCAATTATTAAAAAGGAAATCTGCGCACTAAATTCAAAAATTGAAAGATACAAAAGGGTTTATTTTGAAAAACAAATTTCTGTCTCATACTGTTCCCTGGTTGTTTAGTTCCTTTTTCCAGAGGTGTGTATATTTTTTAATGATACTATATACATATACATAGACACATGCTACCATCCTACACATATAAGTCTGTGCTTTGTTCATTTTATAATCACAATTGCATAACAGTATATATAAAGAAATTTCCTTATTCTTTTTAAAGGTGACATATATTCTGTCATATGCAGAGTATGATTTATTTAGTCATACATCTATTAATAAACATTTAGGTTTACCAATTGTTTGCCATTATAATGCTAGAATATGTGTCTTTTATATATATCATTTAACACGTGTGTATAGCGTATCAATAGGACCAACTTCCAGAAGTGTAATAGTTGGGCCAGAGTGTAAGTAGGTAATTACAATTTGCAATTTTGTATACA
Organism: Vicugna pacos; assembly: GCF_048564905.1. NCBI lineage: Eukaryota > Metazoa > Chordata > Mammalia > Artiodactyla > Camelidae > Vicugna > Vicugna pacos. The sequence goes on from NC_132988.1 coordinate 19,925,667, forward strand.
CATTTCAAAATCCTTCTCCATAGTTGTTGAAGTAATTTACATTCCCACACACTGTATATGAGAGGGCCTGTTCTACCATACCTTTCCTGACCCCATAGGTTACTAGATTTTTTTAATCTTTATTAACTTTTTGGAGAAAAATGAAATCTAACTATAGTTTTTATTTGTGTTTCTCTTAGTAAGAGTGCAATTGAACATTTTCCCATATGTTTACAAATCATATTTATTTTTCTGTAAACTCATAGCTTTTGCCTGGTTTTCCATTGAATTATTGGTGTTTTTGCTGTTGGACTTTAGGATCTCTTTCTCTCTGTTATCTCTCTCTCACACACACTATAAAGAAATTAATATTTTGTTTGTAATATGAATAACAAATATTCCAGTTTTTAACTGTTTTGGGAGGACACAGTGAGCTGTGTTTTCAGGATAATTACATTTATCAGTCTATATTTTCATGGCTTCTAAATTTCATGTTCTGTTTAGAAAGCCTTTTCCAACCCAGAGACTATGAGACTAGCATTATGCATCCCACTGCCCATATTTCTGCCATCATCTGTATAGTAAGCTACCCACTACTTGAGACGACGTGAGTGAATTTCTGTTTCTTGTGACCTGAAAAGAATAACTTGAACTTGTGAGACAGTCAATAGGACAGAAAGAACATTTAAAAGGTGCATTGAACCATGATTTCCAGCAATGACATAGTCAGCAGGCAGGTCACCTTAGTGTGCAGGACTCACAGCTGTGGCAGTGTTTTTTTGAGCAAAGATTTGAACTCAGATACTCACTGAGACAGAGACAGAGGCTCAAATAGTAATAGCCCTGAAACAGGGACTTACTGGTGGGAAAATAGATGAAGGTTTGATTTAGGAAATATTAAGCAAACATATTTAGAGGATGGACAACAGCAATTCAAACACATTTTTATCTACTTTAAATTTTTAACGTCTCTTTCCATCATGTATTTCTGATATATGTATTGAATAAATAATATGTGTAATTTCTATATACATTAGTTTATTAGGCACCAAGAAGTTTAAAGAATTAGATACAATAGTCTTTGACCTTCTGGAACTTAGAAGCTTACTTGAGAATTGATGAGTCAAGAAAATATGTATGTGTGAAACCAAGAACATATTTGCAAGGATATGTATCAGCTAAAGCACTGCAAATTGTATTTATAGATGAGTAGAAGTCAGTGAGTTTTTAAAAGTGGGAAGTAGATTAAAGAGCAAAGATTACTCCTTTTACAAAAACATTTATCATTGTTGAAAGTTTAGAAAACAGATAAGCAAAAAAAAAAAAGGAGAGAGAGAGAAAAACATAACAGCACACCAGAGATCCACTTTGAGCATGTTGTGTTTCTTTCTTTCTCTGACTCAAATTACACATTATATATATTGTTTGGCAACCTTTTTTCACTTAACAATAGGCTAGGGACATCTGTCATGTCATTGCATGTTCACCTAAAATATTTGTGGTGTTCTATTTAAGAGATATGCCATACTTATTTAACCAATTCCATATTGTTGGAATTTTGGGTTAGTTTCTAAATGTTCAAGATTATAAACAATGGGGCTAAATATTTGTGTTTATCTTTATTTTGTTAGGCTACACTGAGTAACTGGAACTGATGAGTCAAGTACCCTTTTTGAAAAAGGATTTTTGATATTCATTTATTCATTCATCCATCCATTCATTCATTCTTTATGCAGACAGATTACTCCGATTACACTCTCACCATGGCCTCATCAATACTTAATATCATCGTTTATAAAAATCTGTATTAATTTGATGTACCAAAATAATGACTCACTGTAATTAGAATTTTCCAAGTTGCTAGTGAGACTAAATATCTTTTCACAAATATCTTTGCCTTATATATTTTGAGGGAGACAGTTTTTTTTTTTAACATTTTTTATTGAGTTATAGTCATTTCACAATGTTGTGTCAAATTCCAGTGCTGAGCACAATTTTTCAGTTATACATGAACATATATATATTCATTGTCACTTTTTTTTCGCTGTGAGCTACCGTAATATCTTGTATGTATTTCCCTGTGCTATACAGTATAATCTTGTTTATCTATTCTACATTTTGAAATCCCAGTCTGTCCCTTCCCACCCCTCACCCACTTGGCAACCACAAGTTTACATTCTGTGTCTATGAGTCTGTTTCTGTTTTGTATTTATATTTTGATTTATTTCTCCAGGAACATCCAAGTTGCTGCAGATGGCGTTATGTTCTCAGTTTTTATGGTTGAATAGTATTCCATCGTATAAATATACCACATCTTCTTTATCCAGTCATCTGTTGATGGACATTGAGGCTGTTTCCATGTCTTGACTATTGTAAATAGTGCTGCTATGAACATTGGGGTGCAGGTGTCATTTTGAAGTAGGGTTCCTTCTGGATATATGCCCAAGAGCAGGATTCCTGGGTCATATGGTAAGTCTATTCCTAGTCTTTTGAGGACTCTCCATACTGTTTTCCACTGTGGCTGCACCAAACTGCATTCCTACCAGCAGTGTAGGAGGGTTCCCTTTGAGGGAGACAGTTTTTGAGTCAAGTGTTAGAAGGAAAAGTATAATTGTTTTGGGGCCACTAAGTGGTTAAGAATTGTTTCTCAGATCAGTAAGTATTTTAAAGACAGTTCTAACTTATAATTTTTAGTCATATTGCTTTTCTTCATTGGATAATACCTATTTATTGTAATGGAATGGAAAATACAAGAATAGCAAGAAGGAATGTAGTTCTAGAAAATTTCAGCGAGAATTGTATTTCCAGGATATTGGTGACAAAAACAAAGCAGCTTGGGTTTCAAATTTTAATCATTTTTACCACCCCTACCTAACCGCACCTCATAGAGACGGAATGCACTTCTGATCTTTGGCAAGTGGAGTGTGGTCCAGGCCGGCACTTCCATAGCCTTCCAGCATGGAAAGAAAGCCCCTTGTTCATGTTCTACATGATAGCCTGAAAAAGAATTCAGGGAGAAATCAGGTTGTGTTGAATTCCTGATGTTTCTATCCTAAGAGTAAAAACACATCCCTGTTGAGTTTGGGGTTACTCATTTTAGGTGAAAATTTTAGACTGTCCATTTCGGTTTCAGATGTTTCTGAAAGATGAACCAAAAATACTCCTGGTCACCCCAGTGTATGTATAGGACTCTAGGGACAAGAAGTTGAACCAGGCTAGAAGGTAGGAAATGGGTAACTGAAGTCACATGTGTCTGCCTGGACATGACCTGAGAAAGCGCTCTTGTCTCCTTTATTTCTTTATGTCTTTCGTATTAAGACTGTCCCTCTTCCCTTTATATGCTGAGTCTCTGATCCCTGTTGTCATGGTATTTGGAGATGGGGCATTTGGGAAGTAGTTATGGTTAGATGAGATCATGAAGATGAGACCCTCATGGTGGGATTAGTGCCCTTACAAGAAGAGACACCAAAGAGCTTGCCCTCTCTCTCTCTTTCATGTGACTCCTCTGAAGTCCAGGAAGAGCATTCTCACCAGAACCTGACCATGATGGTACTCTGATCTCAGACTTCCCACTGTCAGAAGAGCTGTGAGAAAATAATTTTCTGTTATTTAAGCCACTCAGTCTTCAGTATTTTGTTATGTCAACCTTACTAGATAATACAAGGGCTGACTAGTAGTCTGGGTTCTGCTCTGGAGTGGACCCGAGTCATCTCCTGATACAAATTTATAATTCACCCTGCTGAGGCTGAAGCCTAAACTGGCTTCTCAGTGGACAGTCAATAACCATTGCTTGTTAAAAGGTAGAAATGAGATCATAGAACTCTTCTGAATATATCTCTTCTGATAGTGAAATTAATACTTCAGATCCTGAAAAGTTTAATGATTATAGGACTTTTGATGTTTATAGCTTTCAAAAACTAGAGGTTCAAAAGTGTGGACATATTAAGGTATGAAAAACACTGAATAAGAATGGGGGAAGACAATGGAAATAAATAAGAAATACCCATATTTCCTCATATTTGAGAAATGATGGCTTTTTCTTAAAGTAAAAATACTCTTGGACTCTTAATGTTGGCTTAATTATTAATAGTATAACATTTAGCTGAGCACACATATATTTTATTTTTATCAAAATGAAAATTTTAAAGTTTAAACTTCCATTAGAAAATCATTAGATTCACCAGAATGTAATCATTTATTCTCTGGGATCTGTGGACTCCCATTTGAGAAATTCTGATATAAATAGAATGTTTGGATAAACTTCTAACAAGAGTATTTGATATAGAAAAATTGAAAAAAATATTTTTCTCCATAAAAAATGAGTTAGAACCAAGTTCACCATCCATAGTGCTACTCACACTTCCTCAGATGTCCCACCTTAGAAAATGTTTGGCATATTTTTCCTCCTCTACCTCTGCCCTGCTTCTCCATTTGTCTTTCTTCCTTCCCTCCTGACTATCCTCTGCCTTCTCTCTTCCCTTCCTTTCTACTTTATTTTCTTCCCTCTTTCCTCTCACATACTGTGTGCCAGACAGTATCCCACATGCCCAAAGGAGCTTTTGTATTAATGGAGTGAGTGACAATAAACCAATGAACAAGCACATAGATAGCGTGTTGGATGGTGATAAACAACCAAGGAATATAAAGCAGGGTAAAGAGGAATAGGGGACACTGGGGGTGTTATTTTATAATTACCTATTCTATATAGGATGATCTGGGAGAACATCTTGGATAAAGTGGCATTAAACCAGAGATACAACTAAAGAGCGAGCACTGTAGATAAAACTGGGAGAAGAGTATCCCAAGTGTAAGTTTAGGTGGGAGAGTATTTGGCATCTTTAAAGTATCTTTAAAGAACAGAAAGGATTTTAGCATGGCTGGAGCTGAGTGAGTAAGACGGAGAGTGTAGGGAATGGTCTAAGAGACATCAGAGGGTAATATCACAAAGCACCTCGTAGGCCATTGCAGGAAATTTGGCTTTTACTCTAAAAAAGGTGCAAACTATTTCAAGGTTTTGCACAGAAATGATTGTCTCCATGGGTCCATCACATTCCTGCACATCTTCAAAGGCATTAACAGATAATTTGCTCTGAATTGTCTTTTTAAGGATGTTTGCCTAGCAAGCAGCCTTGGAAGGTAGAGCTGTTTCCTTTCCTGTGGCAGGTTTGTTTATATTGCAGAATAATAAAGGCAAACATAGCTCCCTCTGAAAAGGAGGATAGGCAGGTTTACAGGAGCCAGGTATATAATATTGATGCTTCCTGACTCCTATAACACAACCCACTGCATATACTGGCAGTAATACCTGTGTCCTCATAATATCCTTGGAGAACTGGGGCTTAGGAACTTATGCAACAATGTTGCATGAACTACTTCTAGTACTGTGGGTAATGCATTGTCTTTTGTCTCTGATCCAGTAGTCTTGTGTCTCTGTCAGCATCTATAAACTGCAGCAGGCTACTTTAATTAGCTTTCTAGTAGGTAAAATCTCAAAACTGTCATAGTTCCTGTCCTGTGAGATGATCTGACTTATATGTGAAAGCACAATTCTGGCTGATGTGTGGAAAGTCAGGTGCAGAAGACCAACAGTAGGAGCAGGCAGGCTGGTTAGTAGGCTCTTGCAATAATCTTGGAGAGAAATAATGGTGGCTTGGACCAGAGGATAGCTGTAGTGATGTGTATTGAATGTTAAACAAGGATTCAGAATGAATTGGATAAAGCATGTGAAAGAAAGGGAAATGCCAAGGATGAAGGATTCAGTAATGAATTGGATGAAGCATGTGAAAGAAAGGGAAATGACAAGGATGATTCTAAAATTCTTGCTCAGAGCAATAGGAGGAATGGATGGGAAACTGAAGAAATCTTGGGGTAGATGTGGAAGAGAACTAAAAAATTTATTTTGGCCATATTAAGTTTATTTTATTTTAAACTTTTTTGTTACCCCTGGCTTTATTGAGATATAATTGACATAAAGCATTATATAAGTTTAAGGTATAAATATGATGATTTAATATACCTAATATTGTGAAATGATTACCACAATAAGGGTACTTAACATCCATCAACTCATATGACTATAATTATTTAATTTGGTAAGAACACTTAAGATCTACACTCATAGCAACTTTCATTGGTCAAGTATATAATACAGTATTGTTAACTAGAGTCACCATATTGTATATTACCCCCAGATTTATCCCCAGAACTTACTCATCTTCTAGCTAGAAGTTCACTTTGACATCATCTCCCATTTTGACCAACCCCTAGTCCTTGGCAACCACCATTCTACTCTCTATTTCTATGAGTTCCCATTCTACTCTTTGTTTCTGAGTTCCTTTTTAAAATTTTTTAGATTTCCTATATATGTGAGAGCATATGGTGTTTGCTTTTCTCTGCCTGACTTGTTTCCCTTAGAATAATACCCTTTAGATCTATCCATGTTGTTGCAAATGTCAAAATCTCTCTTTTTTATGGCTAAGTAATATTCCATTGTGTGTGTATATACACCACATCTTCTTTATCCATTCATTTGTTGATAGATGCTTAAGGTGTTCTCGTATCTTGACTACTGTAAATAATGTTGCAGTAAATATGGGAGTGCAGACATCTCTTCAAGATAATGATTTCTTTTCCTTTGGATATGTACTCAGAAGTGGATTGCTGGATCATACTGTGATTCTATTTTTAAGTTTTTGAAGAACCTCCATAATGTTTTCGATAGTGGTTGCATGAATTTACATTCCCACCAACAAAGCACAAGGGTTCCTTTTTTCCTGCATCCTCACCAGCGTTTGTTATCACTTTTTTTTTTTTGATAACAGCTATTCTAACAGATGTGGAGTGATATCTCATTGTGGTTTTGATTTGCATTTCCCTCATCACTAGTGATGCTGGGTATCTCTTCAGGTACCTGTTGGTTATTTGCATGTCTTCTTTGGAAAAATGTCTATTAATATCCTTTGTTCATTTTAAATTGGATTACTAGGGTTTCGTTTTTTTTTTTGTTTGTTTGTTTGTATTTGGGTTTTTTTGGCTACTGAGTTGTAGAAATTTCTTATATATTTTGGATATTAACTCCTTATCTACTATATGGTTTGCAAATATTTTCTCTCATTCCATAAATTGCCTCTTCATTTTGTTTATTGTTTCTTCTGCTGTGCAGAAACTTTTTAGTTTGATGTAGTCCCATTTGTGGTTTTTGCTTTTGATGCTTATGTTTTTGATGTCATATCCAAAAATTATTGCCAAGACAAATATTAAGGAGCTTTTTTGTTATGTCTTATTCTAGGAGTTCTATGATTTCAGGTCTTACGTTTAAGTCTTTTATCTATTTTAAGTTAAATTTTGTGAGTGGTGTAAGATAGGGGTCCCATTTCATTCTTTTTCATGTGAGTATCTAATTTTCCCATTGCCATTTATTGAAAAGACTGTTCCTTCCCCACTAAGCATTATTGGCTCCCTTGTTAAATATTAGTTGACCAAGTATGCATAGGTTTATTCTGAGATCTCTATTCTATTCCATTGATCTATGTCTCTGTTTTTATGCCAGTGCCATACTGATTTGTTTACTACAGCTTTGCAATATAGTTGGAAATCAGAACATGTGAAGCCTGCAGTTTTGTTTTCTTTCTGAGGATTTCTTTGGCTATTTGAGATTTTTTTGTGGTCCTATGCAAATTTTAGGGTAGTTTTTGCCATTTCTGTGAAAATGCCACTCAAATTTTGATAAGGATTGAATTGTAAATATAGATGACTTTGGATAGTGTGGACATTTTAACAAAATTAATCCTTCTTTCTATGAACAGGGAATATCTTTACATTTATTTATGTCTTCTTCAATTGCTTTCATCAATAGCTTTCATTATGCAGATCTTTCACATTCTTGATTAAATTGATTCCTAGGTACTTTATTGTTTGATGCTACTGTGAATGAATTTATTTTTTTTTTCTTTTTTCATATATTTTGTTGTTAGTGTATAGAAGTACAACTGATTTCTCTATGTTGACTTTGTATCCTCCAACTTTACTGAATTTATTAGTTCTAAATTTTTTTTTGCTGGGGTCTTTAGGATTTTCTGTATGTAAGATCATAGTATCTGCAAACAAAGATGATTTCACTTCTTTCTTTCCAGTTGGATGCCTTTTATTTCTTTATCTTGCCTGATTGCTCTGGCTAGGACTTCCAGTACTATGTTGTATAAGAGTGGTGAGAGTGGGTAACCTCATCTTGCTCCTCATCTTAGAGGTAAGGCTTTGAACCTTTCACTGTTGAGTGTGATGTTAGCTGTGGGGTTGTCCTATATGGCCTTTATTATGTTGGCATAAATTCTTTCTATACCCAATGTATTGAGAGTTTTTATCATGAAAGAATGTTGAATCATCCTTGCATTCTAGGGATAAATCCTGCTTGATCATGGTGTATGATCCTTTAAATGTGCTGTTGAATTCAATCTATAGTTTTCTTTTCTTGTAGTATTCTTAATTGGTGTAACAGAGTAATTCTGGCCTGGTAAAATGAATTTGAGAGTGTTCCTTCCTCTTCAATTTTTTGGAAGAGTTTGATAAGAATTGGCATTAATTCTTATTTAAATGTTAGGTAGAATTCACCAGTGAAACCATTAGTTCTGGGCTTTTCTTTGTTGGGAGGTTTTTGATTACTGATTCAATCTCCTTACTAGTTATAGGGCTGTTCAAATTTAAACTTATTTTTGATTCAGTCTGATAAATTTTATGTTTCTATGAATTTATTTATTTCTTCTAGGTTTACAATTTTTTTGGCACATAATTGTTCATAGTAGCTTCTATGATCATTTGTATTTGTGTGGCATCCATTATAATGACTCCTCTTCCTTTATAGTTTTATTTGAGTCCTCTCTCTTTTTTTTTCTTGGTTAGTCTAGCTAAAAGTTTGTCAACTTTATCTTTTTAAAAACTCAACTCTTTGTTTCATTGATTTTTTTCCTGTTGTCTTTCTCATCTGTATTTCATTTATTTCTGCTGTAATATTTATTATTCCCTTTCTTCTGCTAACTTTGAGCTTAGCTTGTTCATCTGTTTTTAGTTCCTTAAGGTGAAAAGTTAGGTTGTTTATTAAAGATTTTTCTTTTCTGTTAATGTAGGCATAAATCACTATAAACTTCCCTCTTAGAAGCATTTTTCTGCATCTCATAAATTTTGGTATGTTTTATTTCCATTTTTGTTTGTCTTAAGATACAGTCAGCCCTTTGGATCTGCGGGTTCTACATCCATGGATTCAACCAACTATAGATCAAAAATATTTTTAAAAATTCCCAAAATTTCCAAACAGCAAAACTTGAACTTGCTGTGTGCCGGCAACTATTTACATAGCATTTATATTGCATTAGGTATTATAAATGATCCAGAGATGATTTAAAGTATATGGAAGATGTGTATAGGTTATATGCAAATAGCAGGCTAGGATGGATGAAAAGGAAAAAGAGACCATCAGTGAAGTAGGAGAACCAAGAGGAAGTAGCATCCTGGAAGCCTTATGAGGAAAATGGGGAGTGATCAATTGTGTTGAATGCTGATGATAAAATAAAGATTAGGGATTTGCCATTGCATATAACAATATTGTGGCAATTGGTGACTTGATATAAGCGGTTTCTATTAAGTGGTAAAAGCAAAAACCTATGTGAACTGGATTAAAGTGAGGTTGAAATTCAGGACAGAAAATTAAGTTTCTGAACAGTCTGGAATAGAGAATATGCAATAACTAAAGAAGAACTTGGAAACAACTTTTTAAAGATATTATAATATGTTTGTATGATAATGGTATTGATCTAAGAGAGAGGAAAAATGATAATGGAAAAGAGGGAGGGAGAATAAATGTTGAAGTGATGTCTTTGAGTGGAGATTGTAAGAGGAGATTGGCCCCAGAGACCAGAGGAGGGGTTAGACTTGGAGAAGAGCATGGGCTGTTCATTTCTAGCATCAAGAAAAAGGTAGATGTAAGAGCAGCATGGCAATAAGAGCTTGAGAAATTTCTCTTAGGATATCATCTGACTTTTCAGAGAAATAGGAAACGAGATTATCAACCTAGAGGGCATAGTGTTGGAGATTTGAGGACAGGAAAGGCATGGAATAATTATCCAAGTGAATAGAAGAGTGAATGGACTAGAAAGGCAGATTGATTGCTGGGCATCCTCTTGAGGTTAAGGATTATGAAACAGAAGAGAGAAGGGTGAGCATGGTTGTATATTTCTCTTCAGCTCCATTCAGTTATCCAGGTGCAAGGGTAAAGAGCGTGGGGAGCTGGGCTTAAATAAGCACCAGGATTTAGCCAGGTGAGTATAATGGAAAGAGAGAGGAGGGTGGGTAGTTGGGAATGGGAAAGAGTGATTATAATTATGAATGGTGTTATTTAAATTGTGTAGGCAGGGAGGTGAGAACCTAATGGAGATGAGGGACAATTAATGGTTTCGGGAGATCAATGGATTGTAGGCAAAGGATTGATGGAAAATTTATTTGAGGGCAGAAGAATAAGTGGGGGGTTTTGGTTGAAGTGTTTATGGAAGAAAATCATATCTAAGTGCAGATCTGTTTCATCTAATCCACTTTGAATTCTGTTTCTTGATCTTTCTACATACATAACCCAGTCTGCGTACTCAATTGTTCGAACTCTTTTTATCACCTTCTCTGTTCTGTAAACTCTCCTGCACACAGAGAGCAAGAAGCGTCTTTCTGAAGAGTCATTTTGATCTTGCTGCTCAAATCCTTAGAAGTCTATAATCATTCCAGTCCATTCTAAAATAAAAATTTGATGTTTTTACAAATAATATCCCCATAACTTCTTACTGTGGCCCTTTCTACTCCTTTATTTTTATTTTTTTCATTTTGCATTTATAAACACAGTGTATTTCCCAGGAGTTCTTTCAATAAGAAAGGAATAGTTTTCTCCCTTTATGTCCTACTGATTTGTCTTATGAAAAAAGAAGCAGTTTAGGTCTGAAGTTTCTCATTTGCTGTTCTATGGCTCTTTGTAGTATCTTTTCACCACCTCTCCAGAGTAATTGCACCACAATCCCAGACCTTGATCTCTAAATTTTGCTTTATTTCCTCCTGTGATATCTAATAGGCTCAAAGCATAGAGAGTTAGGTTTTTTATTTTATTTTATTTTATTTTATTTTATTTTACTTTTTTAATCCAAATGTGTGGTTAAGATTCAAAAACACAGTCTTCAAACACAGAATGGGCCTTTGTCCTTCTGGTCCCTCTGGCAATCCATGTCCATTCTTTCTGATGTGTTATCAAGGAATTCCAGATGGAATCCTAACACTTCTTTTCTTTCTTTTTTTTTGTTTCTTGGCTTTCATCACCGTACCTTGCTCTAGGCTCAGTGTTCTAATTGGGTGTCTTTCCTTTTAAAGAGACAAGTATTAGGGACCAAGGCTATTGTTTTTTTCTCTACTGATTGGTTATTCTGAGTGATTAGTTCTCATTCTCATTTGACTGACCTCTTCCATAGAACCTTGGGACTAATGGCACTTGGGTAATTTTTTATGTAATAGATCATAAAATGCTTTTTTTCTTGCATCCATTTCTCATCATATTTTTAAGGCTTTCAGGTAAACCATTTCTCTGCTTACAATGACAATTTAAGAACTGACGTGGGCTTTTTTTTTTTTTGATGTTTTTGGAGAGAGCTTCAGGCTCAATAAAGCTAAATTCTGGTGAAAAATGGGACTTTTGATTTTTGGATGATCCTTATGAGGTCTAAAAGAGGAAGTATCTCTTAGTCACAGGACTTAGCTTCCTTATTTCTTTTCGGTGGGTATTATTAGCTATCTAGGGCTACCATGAAACTAGGTGGCTTAAGACAGCAAGAATTTATTCCCCCAAAGTTCTGGAGGCCAGAAGTTCAAAATCAAGATGGTGGCAGGTCCCTGCTTCCCCTGAAGCCTAGAGGGGAGGATTCCTTCTTGTCTCTTCCAGCTCCTGAGAGCCCCACACATTCCTTGGTTTGAGGCAGCATAACTCCAAATTCTGCTCTGTCTTCACATGTCTTCCTTGTCTGTATGTGTCTATGTCCAACTTCTCTCTTATAAGGATATAGCTCATTTTGGATTAGGGCCCACCCTTGACCAGTATGACCTAACTTAACTAAATACATCTGCAAAGACTCTATTTTCCAAATAAAGTGGAAAAAAAAACACCTCACATTTTGAGGTTCTGGGTGGACATGAAGGTTTTTTTGGACATTTTTCAACCCAGTACAGTGGATGAAGAAAGGAGACCAATAAAAATTGCATTATGATCATACTGTAGGAGGGAGATGTTTTGGAATGGTGCTGTGGAATTTGGTCTCCCTTCCACCAATATATACCTTTTATATGTAGAGTTGACATTAAAGAATGGAAATGTTGGAGAGTGACTCGTTTCAGTGATTCATGATGCTTTTCTCTGAGAATTTTCACCAAACATTAGAAAAATGAATGCTTTGAGGAGAAAAGTGGATTTGACAAAATATTATTAAAGTGGAAACATTAATAAATAATGTCTTTTACCAGATAAATGCTCTTTACCTGTGAAAGAAAAAATAAACTGTGAATCCTTAATTTTATCCATTTCACTACCCCTCAGTAGATGGCTTAACCTATTATTCTACTAAAAAGCCAGCTTCAGTGAGCCCTTTCACCTATGTGGAGTTGCCTTCAATGTCTTCATTTCTTCACCACCACCTGCCTCTTTTCTCTCACTTCCCTCCATGAAAAAAGTGCATCTCTCTTCCTGGCAGAGGCTGATCTTCGCACCTATGCTCCATCTAACCTCTTTTTCTTCCTCTGAGATTTCATTCCTTCAATTTTTCTTTCTCCTCTGTAAATGTGATCTTTCTCTCTACCGGCCGGTTCCCACATGTTGATAAACACATTGAGGTCTCCATCTCCTGCCAAGCTTCATTTTTTTGACTCTGCCACTAAAACCAATACTGTTTTTCTCAGAGCTCAATTCCTTTTGCCCTCTAAGCAACATTTGATATGTTGACCATCCTCTCTTTGAATTTTCTTTTTCCACGTCTCTCAATTTTTTGTACCTCACTGCTGTTTCCTCCTCTATCTCCTTCACTAGCTCCTATCTTCTGTATAGTGTCTTAAAATGGAGGTATTTCCCAAGACTCTCTTTAAAGCTTTCTCTTTTTGGATGATTTCCTCAACTCTCACATCTTCCATATGTATGGAACACACGCACAAAGAGAAGCCTTTCAAAGTTACACCTCTTACTCCCAATTTTTCATAATGTCAAGAGAAAAAACAGCAATAAGAATATTAATTACTGTTTAGTGAGTGCCTACTGTGTGCTGCCTACAGTGTTATGGTACCAGGTGCTTTTTCTTTCCTTTAAAAAAAATGTTATCTTATTTAATTCTCAAAAAGTCTATGAGTTGGATGTGATTATTCCTATTTTTCAGAGAAGAAAAAAGGTTTAGCGATTTTTTGTGTGTGTGTGTGTGCAAATCCACGTAAGTCATGGTACAGAGAAAGCAAAGGTCTGCACAACATCTCAATAAGTGCACCTCCTTACCTCCTATTTTTTTTTTTTTGTATGTGTGAATAACAGCACCTAAGTTCTTATTTTGTTAATTTCAGGGCTCAGGTTCTAAACCTTACGATTATTTCCCCACTTCCTTTCTCATAGGACTCTTTATACAGTCACATAATTACTTGCCAAATTCTTCATAATGTCTTGAGTTCAGTCTCTCTTTTCTAGGTTCAGGATTGCCACTCTAATTCAAACCACTCATCTCTTGCCTTGTCTATTACCAAAAAAGAAAAAAAATTCATTGCTCTCCTTGGCATTCTGAGTTGTCCACGCCTACATGGTGACTGCCCTTCCTGAAGCCTAGCGAGAGAGTTTTCATTCATTTTCTCATATTTCTTTGAAATTTCCATTGCTTGCTGAGTTAGGTACAGACTCCTGACACTAGAAGAGATATATAAAAGATTAGTTTATTTTGATGATAAACTAAGAAAGTACACATAAAGCACTTAGCACAATGTTTGCATATGGAAAGAACTTACTATGTATTGTATAATTATAGTAATTCAGTGCTCTTCAAAATGTGGTTCTAAACTTACTCTTTCAGCATACATATTCCAAGGCCCCTCAACCTTACCCTCTGTTCCAGCAGGACACATGAACGTGTGTCCACTTTTCTGCTGTAGTGCTTTTGTTCATGCTGTGTTTCTTTCCTCTCACTCTTTACCTCTGCTTTTGAAATCCTTTCAACTATAGGTTCTTCTCAAAGGTTGTCTTCATGAGAGTTTTCCTGATTCAAGATTTCCTGGTCCAAATTAATAGGGTATTTCCTCCTATAACCCCATGGCACCTTGTTTATAACTCTCAGATGACAAGAAAAATAGGCTATGTGGTAATGTAATTGTCTGGGTACTTGGCTCATCTTTTCTGGATTATAAAGTCCCTGAGGGCAGAACTTGCATCTAATTAATTCTGCATCCTCATAAAGCCTAATGTAGTAATTTGTACAATACTTGCACTCAATATAGGTTTGAATTTGTATTATCTCTCTCTCAATTTATTAGGATAATATTAAGCTGCTGCAACAAAAAAGACTCAAAATTGCTCTGGTTCGAGTGAGATAGCAGTTAATTGCCTTGAGGGAGGCATGGGGTCCAGGAGAGGTAGGGCGCCCTGCTCTCTCTACAAGCTGACCTAGCAACCCAGTTACTTTGACACACTCCCCCATGAAATCACTTGTTTTATTTTGTTTTTTCTCTCAGTATCTTCTTATAATAAGACCACTTAGAATAAATCATTCTGAATAACAGTATTTTGGATAACTAAGTATGTATGTATTCAGGCACTAAAATGTCATTTTTTTAATTTTTACTTTTTTTGGGGGGGAGGCAATTAGGTTGGTTTGTTTGTTTGTTTATAATGGAGGTACTGGGGATTGAACCCAAGACTTCATGCATGCTAAGCATACACTTTACCACTGAGCTATATCCTCCCCCACCCTCTAAAATTTCTTATTTGGCTGTTTTGAACAGAAAGCTTTCAAAATGTATTGCATCGTCATTGAAATTATTGAGTCTATTTTAATCATTTCTTAAATGCACAAAGTTATTTTTATAAATGTCGCCTATGTTGCTGAGCTGAAATAGAGAGATGCCCTTGGACCTGATGGTTCAGGTTTGCTGCTCTGTTATGATGTAGTAGAGTGATGCTTTTGGACACTCACCAGGCTTTTACTCATACACAATGTCCCCATTTCTTATATCTGTTTTTTAGCAATACCTCCATGCTTCCCCCTGGCTATTAGACTTTTAGTTGATAATGCTTTTGGGTGTCAGTGCAAATGCCTGCAGAAGCCCATGTCCCTCTTCTTGTCCCTGTTTATAATATTCTGTGGGTTTAGAAATTAAACAAAAACTAATGCCTGGCACACTTCTAGGTGTTTTTACCTATTTTAATTCATTTCATCCTATAACAACTCTATAAAATCTATTAATGTTTTCCTCATCTTCTGGGTTATCCAACAGAGCACCGAGTTTAAGTAACTTGTCCAAGGTCTCAGAGTTAGTAAACAGCAGAGCCAGGATTCGACTCAGATAGTCTAACTCCAGCGTCTGTACTCTTAATAAGAAGCCTTTAGGCTTCTTCAAATTCTACTTGAACTAAGAATGAGTGGATTCTGAAAGACAGTGAGAGGCACGCCTATAATAATCTCATTTTAGATCATCAGGACATTCTCTCCTTGGTCGATTCCATGCAGATTGAACTGAGAGCTAGACCAGGTCCACAAAGGTGAGGTAATATGGCTGCTGCAGTTTGGGCCATCATGTCCGAGAGCAGTTGAGGGAGCTTACTCCACACTTACACAGCCAGGATTCAGAGGTGAAATCAGGTGTTCTTCTCTGCTACATGTGACATCACTGTGCTTGGAAACCCATTCATTCTCTTTTTCAAGGTGGCCAAACAGTTCGATGGCTCTTGGTCTGGGATACATGTGAGACTGCTGTTTCACATATTGACCATGTGCATCACCAGGATGTCAGAGGGAAAGTCTCAAAGGAGGAAAGAAAAAGTCTAGAGAATGTCACCAGTGTTTTTCTTTGGTGCTTTAATATAAAAGTTAGTTTACAAACATGATTGAGTGAAAGAAAAAAAGAAAAATCATCTCTTGGTCGAAGAAAAAGGTGGTTATCTTATGTGGAAATTTAGTACTTTGAAAGGAAATATGCATTTGAAAAATGCAATGTAAAGTATCTGGATATTGTTTTCAATGTAAAGTATAAGCAGCAGAGAGCATCTTAGAGTAAGGAGATACTAGCTTGGGAACAATGCTAATAACCAAGACAATTAGTGACGTGAAAACATGCTCTATAAATACTGATGGTAGTGTAGGCATTATATAAGATTATTGTAGCCTCCACAAGATTGATATTTTCAAATGACTTGGAGGCTTTGCTAGTTTATTTTGATGGCTAACAGTTTTCAGAGTGTTCCTTGGGTGTTTATGCATTTTTCTGCTTTGAAAACAACCCAGAGCATTTTCTTTTCTTAGCAGACGTGACTAACACTGATTGAAAAGTAAGAAGTCTCCTCTCTTAGCTGTGGCTGTGGTTGGTTTTATTACAAGTCAGCAGCATGTTTTGGAGGCCTGCAATCTGGTTTATTATAAAACAAGTATGATAGTAGAATTTTCTATGAAATCTCATACTTCTACCATTTTGCACTCCTGCACCTTATTAGCCTGTCAAAATGAATAGTTACAGTCATTTTTTATATAACAACACATATAATTATAAGTTATAAAACTTGGACTGCAGCATATAAAGGAAATAAACTAGCCTATATAGCATCAAAATGAGTATGAAGGGTGTAGTGGTCCAGTATTAAGAAATTTTGTATATCTAGCATCTGATATTGGCAGACATAAATATTTCTCCTTCAAACCAGTAGACATTCCCATTTCCTTCTTCCACTCCCCATCTCACTCAGCTTTGAGAACACAAGGGTACATCATTGAACACAGAACGCATTGAAAAGTTTAAAAAAAAAAAGGAGCAGATTGAAGTTGTTGGCCTAGTGCCAAAGCATCCCTCAGCTTATATAGCATTCCTTCAGTTCAAGCAATTTGGGCCAGTGCTTCTTGTCAAGGCTGTGCGACCTAAACCCCGTTAGGATTACACCACTACTCTAAATGGGTGTAGGAAGAAGTAGAGGCCCGAGGTCAAAGCCGAATTTCTTGAGTTCCTATTAGAATCTTAAGCTGGTTTATTTAGCCTTGGCTCCGAATTTGAATAGTGCAATGTCATTTGCGATTTTGGGCATTTGGTTTTGTGACTTTGGTTTGATCTTTTAGATAGAATCAGTTTCCGTGGGATCGGATCACCCGGATTCCCTGGCAGAGGCTGAGGTCTTGCTCCAGAGGCCACATTCCTTTACGGCAGGTCTGAGTACTTACACTGTAACCTGTGACTCTGAACGTAAACCCAGATTCACATCTTGCCTTGTCCTCTGGCTTTTGTGTCCATGAGTTTTGTCTCATGTTTTTACCCTCATGCAAACCTAGATTCTAAATTCTATCATTTCACTGCGTTGCAAGAATGAAAATATCCACTCTTACCAAGATTTCCATGAATTTCCTACAACTGATAGAAGGTTTGAAGGTCTCAGGGTGAGGGCACCAACCTGGTTCTGTTTGCCTCGTTTCCTCTCTGTGCCTCACTCTGTTTTATCTTGGAATTCTTCAGACTCTGTCTTTTTATTATGGAGAGTATGCCTCATCCCCTCCAAGCTTTCAGTGATTGATAAGTGGGGCCTGAGGGCTTAACTTTTACTCTAAAGGCCTCTCCTAATGTCTTTCCAACAGAAAGAGCTCTCTGCTGCAGAAGAATTACAGCCTCAGCTGCCAGCTGTTATAAACTTTAACTATCCTATAATGAGTAATAGCTCAGTAATTTTATTAATTGCTTTTCTCCTTACATCTCTCTTTCCCCCTTTCTTCTTCCTTCCCATTTCCTTTCATTATTCCTTTCTTCTCTTCCTCTCTCCTTTCCTTTCTTCCTTCCTTTTTTCCTCCCTACCTTATATGCCTGATGTGTACTAGATACTCTTCTGGTCACTGAGATAAGGAGAATGAATAAGGCAGATGGTTACTTTCCAGAAGCATCAGTATAGGAAGGGGAGACCAACTTCCTCCCCCCACAAAAAACCCCACCACATAGGAGTTGAGAGGCAGGTAGAGGAGCAAAAAGTCATTTCATGATTGCTAATTTGGAGGACTGCTCTGATAGAAATGCCATGGATAGAAAATACTAGAAAAAGTGCTTTAGGCAGAAATGATTAAGTAAGTTGGGCATGAAGTTTTATGTACCTGCAAGATACCTGAGAAGAGGAAAATTCAGTGTGGAGTTTAGGAAAGAGATTAAATTTGGGATATAATTTTAAGAGTCACCAGCATGTGTGGGTGAGATTACATAGGAAGGAAAAAGAGAATAAAAAGAAAAAGGGGCCAAAAAAGGATGTCATTTTAAATAACATCCTCATTTGACAGCAGTCAGAAGCAGAGCCACAAAAAGTAAAAGCAAAAGAACACAGCAAAAGTAAAAAATTACGTGGCGACTAACCCAGTTCATTTCCAAACTCTTGCCTTCTTTTTATGACCTTGAAACCTTGGAGACCATGGATACAAAACTGACCACCAAGGGAGGATAAGAATGGAGAGTTGCACTTTAGGAAGGAGAGGAAGATCTTCATAAGGGAGGGAGTAACTGACAACGTACAATGTCTTAGAAACAGGAAGTTCACTGAAAACGGGCCCTTGAGTGAGTCTTCTGTCTTCTTTAACCTATTGCTGTTGATTGTTCCACCTTGTTCTGTTTCAGTGAAGACAGAGGGCAGATGGTCACCATCTGGAGTTCTCACTTTTCTGGTTTACTGTTTTTTTCACTGCTTTCCATTAAGTTCCATTATTTTAGGTATTATTTTGCAAGCCTTCTCAGAAATGCATTCTGGTTGTTTTTATTTCTCTAAAGTCCCTTTTGAATCTTTATCTTGACAGTCTTACTAGTTAAATTGAGTTAATGCTTCATTTGATCTCATTATGCTTTTACTAATTCACTCCTAGATAGCACTTGTTTATTGAGAAGCATGCTAAATTTCTGGATCATACTCAACCTGTGTTGCCTGGTAATCTCTGGATTTCTTTTGTTTACATTTCTACATAGACAAAAGTTAGTAGATCTTAGTGCGTTATAATAGAAACTGATTTCAAAGAATATGATTATAGGAAGCCTGAATGTTTCACTTTGTTTTGTTCTTTTGGCTAATGTGGAGAGATACAGTCTGAGTAAACATAATGGAAAAGACAAGACAAAGATAATTATTAAGAAGGTTTTTCAGTTAACAGAATTCACACTGAAGATTCCTATAAGCATGGACAAGGGTCAGTAGGGTTTCTGTAAATGGACAGTAATGAAATGCCTTCCCAGTCCTTCCGACAAGAAGTTGAACACATTAGATGCTTAAAGACAACAGAAAGTTGTCTTTTTTTAAGTCATAGATTTCTTTGGATTTGACATCTCACAAAAAGTGATTTTATTCTGCTATTTTCTATAAAATATGTGATTGGTTTTATGATTATTTTATGGTATTAATTTTATAGGGATCCTTGCAATAAATTTCAGTGCAATTTTTACAAGGAGAACAAAAAGATAAAATTGCAGTGGGGCTGAAATAATTCTTCTTCTTATACCTAAACATTTATTATACAAGTTTATGTAAAACTTTGTGATCACAAGGCCAGTGAGTCTAAAGACCTATTTATATTTCATCTTTTGAAGGGAAAGCTGGATGCCAGGGGTCCAATGACCAAGACTCTAGTTCAACTCTTAAGTCACCAGGGATGGGAAAAAACTGCTGGATGTCCTGGTCACAGCCTTTAGGCCCTCGAAGTCTTTCTTCAGGCTCATCCATCTCAAAAACGTGCACTAATCACAAGGTCATTACTCCAGAGGGGTTTCTCTTATTAGGCAGGGTGGGGGTTGAGATGTTGAGTTTTAAGCCATTTTATTATGATACTTTTTAAATAATCAGCAAAGTTGAGAGAATTTTACAGTGAAAAACAACACTATATATAAAACCACAACTCAGATTTTCTCACTTCTATTATCCTATAGATGCTTTATCATATATTTATATATCACTTTATCCATCCTTTAACCCATTTTAGCTTTTTGATGCATTTCAATGTAAATTGTGGCTATCAGTATACTTCTCCCTAAATATTTCAGCATTCATATTATGAACTGGAATTAGATATTAGATTTCTATTTTTACATAAAACTGATATGTAACAAAATACACAAACATTGCCAGCACATTCACTGAGTTTTGACCAATGAATATGCTTGTTAAAACCAAACCCCTATCAAGACATAGAATATCACCACCACCCAAGAAAATTCCCTCTTGACCCTCCCCAGTCAAACCCTACCTCTATCCCCAGAGGAAAATACTCTTCTGATTTTTTTCCAACATAGACATTCTCTTCTAGAATGTCAATATAAATGGAATAATATGTAGTCTTTTGTGTCTGGCTTTTTTCACGTAGCATGATGCTTCTGAGATCCACTTATGTTGTTGCATGTATTGGTGGTTTATTCCTTTTTATCACCGTGTGGTATTCCCTTATATACAGATAAACAGATTGTTTATTCATTCTCTTTTTGATGGACCCTGGACTTTTCTAGTTTTGGGTCACTATGATTAATACCATGAATATTATTGTACAAGTGTTTCTTATAAACATACGTTTTCATTTCTCTTAGGTAAATATCTCAAAGTGGGATTGCTAAGAAATGGGGTAGGAGGAGTTTGTTTAGTTCTATAAGAAACTGCCAAACCTTTTTTCAAAATGTTTATATCATTTTACATTCCCATTAAAAATATATAAGATTTCCAATTGCTCCATATCCTTGTCAACTTTTAGTGTTGTCAGTCCTTTTAATTTTAGCCATTGTGGTGTGAATGAGAACTACAGAACTTAGGAGCAAATAATTCTCCTTTCACTGCCCCTGCCCCCGCCCCCTTTTAATTAAAAAATTAATTTATGTATTTATTTCCCTCAGGAACCTCTTGCAGTGTTTATTGTCTGATTATTAAGACCATCGAGTCTAGAGAGTTTTGCCAACTTAAATCTTTGATCCAGAAGGACTCTACCTTATGGGCTTCTTGACCTTACATTTTTTTTCTTTGGCTCACTACCAGATTATATAGGGACTAATCCAGTCTGCTTTCAAACTCTTGCCTCCTTTTTATGACCTTGACACCATGGACACCACGACACCAGCTAGCTGATCTAGACATAAAGCAGGGAAAGGCTGTAGAAGAATTGCTACCCTTTCTATGAGTGTTTTATGTAAGACAAACATTTCTGCATTGATTTTTACATGATTTTTACAGGTTGGTTGAGAGAAAATACAGAGAATATAGCTGGGATGCTTCCATCTGCATGGTTTGCTCTGTTTCTGTATGCTCCCTTGAAAGAATACGAAGAACTCCTTTTAAAAACACTCCTCTCGTTGGTTTCCCAAAAGGCTGGAGGAGCATGAGTGCATGTGTTGAGGTGTGATGAATAGGACACTGAACAGATCTTGTTTCACTTTCTCACTGCCAGCTTTTTTTTTTCTCCCTCCACCTCTCCCAGGTATAGGCAATAGGCAGTTGGCCCATGAGCCACAGGAAGTTTGACTGGGCTCATCAAACAGAATTTCCTCAAGAAGTCTTGATTGTTGAGGAATGCTGTCACATGTGAACTTTAAGAAATCTGTCATTAGCCCCATGCAGTGCTCTGAGTCCTTGGCTACATATATTGTCTCTTGAGTTACCTACTCTTTTAGCCTGTACTCTGAGATTTTGTTTAACCTGTAGTTATTTATTCTTAGTTACTATCTGTATTAGTAGTAGTATTTTACTGTTGCATTAGCCATTGGTTTTAGTGTCATAGGATCTTCTTATTTTTTCTTTGTTGGGTCTTTTCCCTTGCCTGTTCTCTTGTTTTGCCTTAAATTTGGGTCAGAATGCTCATGGAACAAAGAAGATTCAAGTTCTGCAACCCTCTTTATATTTTGCAGCTGACTTTCTCTACTGCTGGTCTCATACTATCATTCCCTTCCACTCATTTCAGTTATTGAGGGAATTTAACAAGTTTCCATTGCCCTCACAAACATAAGTCACCTTGATATTTATCTTAAAGGAATCCTGGACAATAGTATCAGTAATTCCTACCTTTTACAGATACACAGACAAATGACGTTCTCATACTTGGTTAAGGTGTAAAAATCAGAACCTAAGGCCAGAGTCTCCAGGAATCATTAATGGCTGTCATGGTCCCTTAGAAAGAATAGAGGTATAAATACAAAGTATTGGGGATAGGATAGACAGAAGATGATTTTCTGTGATACTATTAATAGCCGAAGTCCTGGATGTTGCTGATTAAAAATGAAATATATCAAAGAAAAGCAGTGTAACCAATATCTACCTTTTTTGTAATAATGCCTACAATCTTTGTCATCATATATTCATTCAGCAAATATTTGCTGATGGCATACTATGTGCCAGGCAGTGTTTTCGGGGGTTAGTGGTAATCGGTGAACAAAACAGAAAACAGATTCACTCAATGAGGTGACATTTTGATGGATGTGGACAGAAAAATAAGGAAAATAAATGATAATTTAACATGTTAGGAAGTGATTAGTGCTGTGGAGAAAAATAATGCATGTGGTGGGTGAAATTTTAAAGGGGTGGTCTCATTAAGAAGAAAGCATTTGATCAAGTGACATCACTTATATGTAGAATCTAAAAAAGTGATACAAATGAGCTTATCTACAAAACAGAAACAAACTCACAGATACAGAAAACAAATTTATGGTTACCAAAGGGAAAAGGAGGAAGTGGAGGGACAAATTAGGCATTTGGGATTAGCAGGTACAAACTACTGTATATAAAATAAACAACAAATTCCTACTGTATAGCACAGGGAACTATATTCAATATCTTGTCATAACCTATAATGGAAAAGAATCTGAAAAAGAGCATATATGTGTGTAAGTGAATTACTCTGCTATACACCTGAGACTAACACAACACTGTAAATCAACTATTCTTAAATTTAAAAAAAAAGAGAGAGCACGTGAGCAAAGATTTGAAAAACATAAGGAATAAACCCTGTGAAAATCTGAGGAAAGATTGTCACAGGCAGTGAGCACCTGCTTGATACAGTGTAGGAACAACCTGGAGACCAGTGAGGCTGAAGTGAAGTGAACGGAGTACAGACAGTAGAGGAGAGCAGAAAAGCAATGGCGGCCCAGATCCCACAGGTGTCTTGTCTGCTGTTATAAGGACTTTGAAATTTATTCTCAGCAAGCTATTTACTCTGTTAAAGGAGTGACATGATTTGGCATGTCCAAACAGATCACTCTGGCTCTTGGTTGGGAATAAACTGAAGTGGAGCAAAAGTGTAAGTGGGGATATCATTTGAGCATGAATGTAACCTTCTCCATAACTGGAATGTACAAGAATTCTGAATGTAGTACAAATGAAGTGGGAAAATAGGGAAGCTACAATTAAAAAAGATAAGATTATACTGTGTAGCACAGGATAGTGTGTACAAGATCTTGTGGTAGCTCACAGCAAAAAAAAAAAAAAGTGACAATGAATATATGTATGTTCATCTCTCACTGAAAAATTGTGCTCTACACTGGAATTGACACAACATTGTAAAATGACTATAACTCAATGAAAAAATGTAAAAAAAAAAATTGGCTATGCCCCCCCCAAAAAAAGATAACTGAGGATTTCTTTGTGAAAAGGCTACAGTGTGTGTCTGCCTTGGTTGTTGGTGGTGGTTGCTGAATCTATCAGCTTTTTGTATGCTTATGGTGGATAAGTCTGCAATTGCGAATTTATCTTTGGCCCTTAAAATTCTGTTCTTTGCAGTTCTGTCTGTACTTCAGAAGTACCTCTTGCATCAGTTATATCAGGTGGCTTATCTTGGTGAATATTTGCCCAGCTGTCTCTGAAAAGTGTTGTAACTGCTCAAGGACAAAAGCTTTCCTCAAACAAATAGTAATGAACTTGGGAAGGTATTATGTTAGGGGCTCCTTCAGGAGTAATGGACTAGACAACCTCAGAAGTGTAAT
Organism: Vicugna pacos; assembly: GCF_048564905.1. Taxonomy (NCBI): domain Eukaryota; kingdom Metazoa; phylum Chordata; class Mammalia; order Artiodactyla; family Camelidae; genus Vicugna; species Vicugna pacos. The sequence goes on from NC_132988.1 coordinate 19,949,835, forward strand.
ATTTAGAAGAATATGAGCCAATGGAAATTAACTAAGTGTTTAAAATGGCAAATACTTTCTGTCGAAGACAAATTGGGTTTTAAAAGTCATCAAATCTATGGCTTTGTGGCAAATAATAAGGCAGTTCATTCTTTGCTATGAGAGTCTAAGGAGAATATCAAGATTTCAGGAAAAATGAAATAGAAAAATTACTCATCAGAGTTAGCTGAATTGTAGTATCTGAATAATTATAATGATCAAACCAATAAGAACAAAAGCTTAAAGTAATTATATAGGTATTAATTTAACTGCCCACAAATTTAGTTTCAAAAATATAATTTTATTTTTCTCCAACTGGAATTAATTTCTGTTTCATCCCATTTTGCCTAGTGGCACAAATTTAACTATTGTCACTTCAGTCAACTCAGACATTCCTCATTCCATTCAGGATTTTCTCCTTCCTGTTCTCCCTGATTGGGCATACATATTCTGAGGGGTCTTTCTCCGGTGCGCAACTAGAGAGGCAGGGTATCTATTCTCCAGCCATCAATTGTCCTTTTCGGTATCTGTTTTCACCTTCCAGAGGCTGATCCTCAGCTGTTGGTGTCCATCTTTATTCTAGAGCTAAGATTTGGGTCTTTAGTTCCTTGTGTACTTTGTGATTCCTCTCCTGAGGCAGTGAATGCAACTGACTTAGTATGAAGAATGTCTTGGACACACAAGTGATGGGGTTTGGTAGCATACTTCTAAGACGGCTGGCATCACTTCCTTCCTTACCCGTGCTTGCATGTTAATTCCTCATTATGTAATAGTTTGTTTCACCCTCCTCCTCCTGAATCTACACTGGCCCAGTTGACTTGCGTGACTAATAGAATGAGGCGATAGCAATGTTCTGAAACTTCTAAAGCTAGGCCAAGGGCATCTGCCTGGGCCTCTTGGAATGCTCACTTCTGGAACACTGCCTAGGAACCCAAAGCATCTAAGTGAAGTCCAACTACTCTGAGATGGCCATTCTGGAGAGGGTGCATGTGAGCATTCTGATGAATGGTTTTAGCTGAGCCCAGCCAGCCATCCCAGCCAAGGCACTAGGCGTAACACTAAGTGATGTTGTCTCAGACCCTTCCGTTGAGCCCAGTCACAAACTGAATGCACCAAGTCTCATCTATTGACACCATGCGGAGCACAAGACACGCTCAGCTGAGACTCTCCAAATTTGTGTCTCCAAAATCATGGGCAATAATATATTTACATGCTGTGTTAGGGCAGTTTGTTATGCACCAAGATAGCCAGAAAAGGAATGGGGCAACATAGTCTTCTCATATCTCAAATTTTTATCCCATCACCTAGTCAGTATAATCAAGGCAATAACATAGCATTGATTCCACATTATTTTGAGCATTGAGACCCCATTGTTAGGGAAACAGTCTTTTCCCCAGAGAATGGGGTCTGCCCCGTGACTCTGCGCTTATCTCTGTCTGCTGCTTTCATGTTTCACCACCTACAGATCTTCTAGGAATTCTTTCTTCGGAAACTTCCACCAGGGTTGTGTTTTTTTGTTTGTTGTTTTGGTTTTGAGTGTATAGCCACTCTCCTTGCTTTTAACCTGCTCCCTTAATTTCTCTTGCTCTTTTAACTGTTCACTATTTTAGATAGTACTTTCACTAACTCTTTTCTTCTATTTCTTTCGGCTTTGAAAATTTTCAAGTCATGGATCATCAGCATTAAAACAAGTGACCCTAAATGTGTGCTTCTGATCCTGGATTCCCTGTTCTGTTCTGTTGGTCTATTTGTCCATCCTGGTGCCAAAATCACACTTAACTAACCCTTACCTTACCTCTCTAGTCCTCTTCTGAACAGTACCTTCTTCATTGATCCTTTTATTTGGATTGTCTTGGTGAATTTTTATTGAAAAAAGCATACATATAAAAAAGTACACCAATGTTAAGTGTGTGCTCTATGAATCTTCACAAAATGAACACATCTGTGCAACTACCCACCAGATCAAGAAACAGAATATTCTGAAGTACCCAGAAACTCTCCTTTTGCCAAGCCTCCACTCATTATTCCAAAGTAACCTGCATTTTGACATTTCTAACCATCGATGAGTTTTGACTGTTTTGAGCATTGCAAATGGATTTGTATAGTGTGTATCCTTTTGTTTGGATTCTTTCATTCAACTTTCTGTTTGTGGTATTCATGTATGTTCTATATATTTGTTTGTTCATTTTAATTATTACATAGTATCCTGTTGTATGAATTACCACAATTTATTCATCCATTTGATTATTAATTAATATTTGAATGGCTACAGGTTTTGACTATTAAATATAGTCAAATATTAATATTCAAGGATATTAGTATTCTAGTACATATGTACACATTTTTGTTCGGTATACACCCTGAAGTGGAATTGAGGAATCATAGAATATGTATATATTCAGCTTTGGTAGATACTTTCAAACCAGTTTCAGAAGTAGTAGTAGTGCCAATTTACACATCTACTGGCAGCGTATAAGAGTTCCAGTTGTAACACATCCTGGTCACTGTTTGGTTTAGTTCAGTTTTTTTTTTTAAACTGTTAGCTCTTCTGGTGGATTATAGTGTTTTTTAGTATGATTTTCATATTCATTTTACTGAAAGAATAATGATGTTAAACACCTGTTCACGTGGTGATGGCCCTTTGATGTCCTTTCTGTGAAGTACCTGTTTAAATTTTTTCCCACTAAAAAATTGAGTTGTCTTTCTGTTTCTTATTGATTTATAGGAGTTTTATGGAATTGAGTCCTTTGAATGTATGGGTTTTGAATTTATTCTCACACTTTACAGCTTGCCTTTTTACTCTCTTAATGGTGATTAAAGAGAGCTTTAATTTTAATGAAGTCTAATTTATCTTTTCCTTTATAGTTAGTGCTTTTATGTATTCTACTAAAGAAATGTTTGCCAACCTCACAGTCATTGTATTGGTTTTCTATTGCTGCTGAACAACTTACTATAAACTTAGCAGCTTAAATAACATTATCTCATAGTTTCTGTGGGTCAGAAGTCTGAGCATGGCTTTGCTTGGTCCTTGCTCAGGGTCTCACAAAGTTGAAATCAAGGAATTAGCTAGGCTGTGTTTTCGTTTGGAGACTCCACTGGGAAGAGTCTACTCCTAAGATCATTCAGATTGTTGGCAGTGTCTGTAGGACTGAGGACCCTGGATTTTTGCTGGCTGGTGGCTGGCGGCCACCCTCAGGTCACAGGGCCACTTGTAGTTCCTTGAGGCCACCTGCAGTGCATCACGTGAACTTCCTCACAAGGCTACTGACTTCATCAGGACCCCAAGGAGAGTCCTTATTTTAAAGGTGTCACCTGATTAAGACAGATCCATATGGGATAATCCCTCTTTTGATAATAACTCTAAATCAACGTTTTTGAGGCTTTAATTAAATTGGGAAACCTTGAACTTTTGCCGCATTCTATTGGTTAGAAGCAACTCACAGGTTCCCTTCACACTCAAAGGGAATGGGAGCACCAGGGACAGGAATCATAGGGGCCACCCTAGGGTCTGTCCCACAATCTGGAAGACTTTCTTAATGTTATCTTCTAGAAATTTTATTATTTTATATTTCACAGTTAGTCTCACAATCTACTTGGAATTGGTTTTTTATATGAGGATGAGGTTAAGATTTATTTTTATTTTATGTGAATAAACAACTGACGTAGGATAATTTATTTGTCATACATCAAATGAACATACATGTTTTCCTATTTTTCTAGATTCTGGTTTCTGTTCATTGACCTATTTATCTCTACTGTGCCAAAACCTCACTTTTTACTACGTAGGTTTATAATACGTCTTGGTATCTGGGTAGTATAAATCCTCCAAATTTGTTCTTTATCTTAGCTATTCTTTGTTTTTTGTATTCCCATATAAATCATAGAATCAGCTGGTCAGTTTCTGCTAAAATCTCTAGTGTGATTTTTATTGGTATTTCATTAAATTTATAGATCCATTTGGAGGGAATTGATAAATTTAAAAATTGAGTCTATCTCTGGATTGAGTCTTGGAATCTCTGTGTCTCTCCATATATATATATATATATATATAAAATAATTTCTAACCATTTCTCTCCATATATATATAATATCTAACCAATGCACTAGCGCAGGAGGCCAGCAAACTATAGCCCTATACACACACACACACACACACACACATGCACACACACCCCTTCTAAATATATCTTTTAAATTTTATCCTAGTACTGTTTCATAGATTTCTGTGTAGAGTATTTCAAATCTTTCATTATGTTTATTTCTCTAGGAAGTGAACCAATTTTTTTTATGTGGTTGGAGCTTTTCATTAATCTCAGAAGATCAAGCATTTCTGAACAAAGAGGCAAGGTTGGGAAAAGACATAAATTCCCCAATCAGAGACTTAAAATATAATTTCATTAATAAAAATTGTGAATGCTCAGAAAATGAGAGACTCCAATATTCAAATATATGAACAGACTCAATTCCAAAACCAAGTCTAACAGCAATTACCCTGACAGCAAGAGAACTGACCTGTTCAGAATTCTATACCAGGGGTTGCAGACTTTTTTTTGTAAAGGACTACATAGTAAATATTTTAGGCTTTATTGGCCAGAAAGGAAATTTTCTTGCAATTGCTCAAGCCTGCTTTCGTGGGATGAAAATAATCATAGGCAATATTTAAATAAATAGGTGTGGCTATGTTCCAATAAAACTTTACTTGCGAAACAGATGCTAGCTGAATATGGCCCAAGGGCTATAGTTTGCTGGCCTCCTGTTCTAGGGTATTGGTTAGAAATTACTGAAATCTACGTAGCCCATTTAATTATGGAAATGGAATGGTTAAATAGCAAGCCTCTGAGTCATTGCAACAAGGAAGGATGTTTAATGTTATTCAAGAAGTGTAAAAACATCTATGTCTCTGCCCAAAGGGGCAGTCTGGTTCCTGACCTTGTAGTGTTTGCAGACTAGTCTAAAGGGGAAAAAAATCCCAGCAAGAACTCTAGAATGCCCTTATTGTACTTCATCTGACTTGCTTGTGAGTATAAACACTATTAATCAGTATAAATCATTTGGATTATGGGAATTCTGCTACTCACTTTTTGGTGTGCAGTGTTTTAGCATAATTACATTCAGAAGGTACAAAATTCTGAACTCAAAAGCTATTGCTCTGAAGCTTTTAAACATAAGGAGGGCAACCTTATTAATCATCTAAAACATTATATATGTTTTAATTACAGACCGTGAAAGAAGATTAATAGGTATGGGAGAAGGAATCCCTAAGCCCAGACATAGCTGTGGTAAATAAACTGTGAATCCAAATATCTGGAGCACAGGTTAAGATGAACAGATAGGTTATTTTTTCCCAAGAAGTTCTAAAACTTTCCGCTGCCATTTAGGAAACACATGGTGCAGTCTATCTATGGACTAGATTTATTTGGTTAGCTAAGGAATCAGGGGTACAATTTGTAATGTCTATTTTTGGAACTAATTATTTTAAATTTAGCAACTTCCTTGACATGTTGATAAGCATTTTGCACAACATGAGCTGTTAATAGCTATCATAAAAAAGGGGGGTTGTAATTAAATCAATGTGGGATGCATTGGATACTGCCTCCCTCCGTTAGAGATTCACCACCTGCATGAACATATGTTAAGGGCTTCAAGGAGTCTGGAAGTTATGAAACATGTTCATGCTTAGCCTAGATTTCTTCCAAACTTTTTTGGATGATGAAGCAGTTTGTTTCTCCTACAGAACACTTATATTCTGAAGTGCTAATGTTCTAAGGACAAAAGCTTGGGAAACAACTTCTAATATTTTTAATCCGTAATTTTAATCTATAATTTATTTTAATCCATAATTTATTTTCCCATTGTTTTTTGGAACTGCTTTTCATTGTTTCTGACATTTCTAATCAAAATGGTTACACTTATTTCTGTCATTTCATACAGACTTCTAGAGTCAGCTAACTTGAAAATAACTTAGGGAGAGAAGTTTATTTTTCTCTGCATGTTGATCCCTGCTTAGTCAAAGATATTAGAGGCAAGATATATTTTTGTATTGTTATCAGCAGTTTTAAAAAAGTATGTTGACAGAGAAATTTATCAATCTAGTAAGTACACTGAGTATTAGTAGCTTAGTTAAGTACTGTACAGTACTTTCATTTTTATTGTTTTAAAATTTATACCAATAATCTATGAAAAGATACTTATTATTAAAAATGAAACAATTCATAAATTTTTAGAATAAAACATAAAAATTTCCCACTCATAAAGACAATCTCTGTGAATAGTTTGGATTCTTTGGGAACCTTTAAAAAATGCATTTTAAAATATTTGCTTTTTGACTTTTATTGCATATGTAGAAAGGCTTTTCTTATCCCATAATTTTAAATAAAAAACTCATATACTCCTTAAACATGATATACTTGTTAAACATGATGACCAGAATTTCCGGAAGCCTAACTAAATATGCATAAGTGGCTTATTGATACTGTGTTACCATAAATAAATTCAGTGACATTCATAATATGTTCAATGTGTTGTTTCTTATTAGTGCTGCATAGTTCAATGCTCTACAAATTTGCAACAAATGGGATACATTAACATGAAATTATCATAAGTCCCTGCACATGCATCTGTGATGCATTGATTTGTATCTCTGATTTTCACTGGATAAATCTGTGCCTTTAGCGTATCTCAGAAGACATCATCAAAGAGATTCAATTTGTGTGTGTATATATATATAATATTTATATTACATTATAAAAATATATATATATATCCAAACTTTATGACTACCATGTATTTTTGTTAAAAAATCTTTACCTCTTTAGCTCATTTAGGATTGAATTTTGTATATGGTAAATACTTATCTTTTCCCAAATGAATCATCAGTTGTTCTAATACCCTTATGGAACAATTCATATGAGACTTATGTATGCCCAACTTAAGGTGGAAAATAAAAGTTTCAGAGTCATCTGCAAAGAGATGAAAGTTGAGGATGTGAAGGTGGATGAGATCTTGGGGATGGGAGTAGATACAAGGAAGGACAAAGCATGATACCCTGAACCTTACGACATGTGCTTGTTCAGAGAGAGGGAGAAAGAAAAGGAGTCTACCAGGAGATAGAATGACCCAGAGTGGTATCAAGGAATTTATGGATTAGGGAAGTTTCAAGAAAAGGAGACAGGAGTAGTAACCAGTGGGGAAGTAAGAGTCTATTGTGAAATGAGTGAAACAGAACATTCAGTACATTGTTAATTCAGGTTATTAAATTCTGCACACAGCTGTAGTGTAACTGGCTTTTGGATGATTTTGCACTATCTACCATGTATTCCGTTGTTTCCATCCATAGACGTGGATGACTGAGTTAACTGTAGACATGGTCTGTTTCTGGGTAATAAAGTGAAGTTTTCCAAACATTTTAAAATGCCATTTTATGAAAATTTTACTTGTATGGTGCATTTAAGGAGTATTTGTAATGAAAACCCAGTGAACATACAATGATATAAATGTATATAAAAGAGCTTTTGAACTAAACAAACCATGAAATTAAAAGATGTGGTTTGCATCTGTAGTGTGTGGTGGCATCCATTTGGTGACAATATGGAGCATACTTGGCCAAGACTCTTAGCATCCCCGTGTTTGTCTGCACCCACGGTAATGCTATCAAAGACAGTTTAAGCTTGTTTGCTAATTCTTTGTTTTTTATAAGCTAGTCATTTCTAATGCCTATTTGTGGCTCACTTTTCTCTGTTTCCCTCTTCAAAAAGAGGTGAAAAGCAGAAGTGCATCTGTCCCATTAAGTTTGGACACACTGTTTGATCAGCCTGGGGCCGTGCCATAAGGGTGATAATCACTATATAAACGCATAGAAACACAGCATCCCACTAGCCTTTTCCAGCTGCCCTGGAAAGCAGCCAGTCTGCAAATACCCAAGCCATGTGCACCGCTCTGCTTGGCTGCACCCTGGCTGAGGATGGATGGCGGCAGGATCTGGAGCAGCTGCTCCACAGCAAGACGCAGGAAGAAAGCTCCATCCAGGCAACTCACCGAGAAACCCATCGGACATGAGGACGTGACACCAAGGGAGCTGCGGTCGGTGATGAATGAAGGGTGCTGTCTGAGGGCAGACGTGGCACATGGCAGTGAGATGGAGGGGGATCATTTTGATTCAAGGTATTGAGCAGCTTGTAAAGCTAGGAACGTCAGCAAACAGTGCCGGCCTCTACACTGGTGCCTGCAGTCAGAAGGCAGGGCTTGACCAGCTAAGCTCTCTGAGAGCTTAAAGCAACTTGCAGGGTTTTTTTTTTTTTAAAGCTATATCCATAAATATGGAAAGTAACATTGCCAGTATCATCGTAATCATATATGAAGGAAGATGATGCACATCCATAAATCATACTAATGAATGCCAGCTAATGGAGATGTGCCCAATGCTGTATTCCATAAAAGTCTTAAAGTCATTTTCTGTCTGCTTCTCCTGATTTATTTTCTTCACAGACTTATCTTTGCCAGATATTTTATTATATTTTTATTTCTTTATAGATCATTTCTTTCCTAGTCCCTACCAAATAGAAGTCACAGGGGCGTAGGGTCTTTGAATGGTCTTGTCTCCTGCTGCAGCCCAGCATCAAGAAAAGTCCCTGCATATTACTAAGCCTTTGAGAGATATATGTGTTAAAAAAGAGTAAAAATTCAGTCTGGTATATTTTTAGTGATTTCCCATAATATTAAGGAAGCTCAAAACATCAATTTAGAGTAAAAAATGTGCTCATTAAGTGAACAGTAATTTCCTTCAAAGTGATTCCTAAATAGCTGAGTTTTACAGTATTCAAAATGTATAAGGCCATATTCCTGATGGATTTACCAGTTTAGCTGGTAAGCTCATTGTTTTGTGCTCATGCCGCAGAACAACAGGTTTTGACTAAGTTTCCCTCCTCCCCTTTCCATCCCTCCCATCCTGCCCTGGAGAGGACGCTGTCACCGCACACAAACTACCTCCAGCTCACTGTCAATACCTGAATAACAGGAATCAAATGAGCTACTTCCTTTCATATATTGGGTGTGTCTGTATGTAAAAGGAGGTGGGAAGATACGAGTTTTCCTAGGTAGAAAGAAGAGAATGTTTGTACTTACTTTAGGTGGAAATATTTGGGCTCTTAGCTTGGAGGTGTTCAAGCAGACATAGGAGAAACCCTAGATTCCAGGTGATTCTTGGACCATGTGGTGGTTCTATTTTCAATTTTTTGCGGCACAGCCATACTGTTATCCGTAGTGGCTGTACCAGTTTGTATTCCCAGTCCCAGTGTTCCCTTTTTACCAAATCCTCACCGTCACTTGTTATTTGTGTTTTTTTGATGACAACCATTTTAACAGATATGAAGTAATATTTCGTGGTTTTGATTTGCTGATCATTAGTGATGTTCAGCATCTTTTCATATGCCTGTTAGCCATCAGTATGTCTGTTCAGGTAGTCTTCCCATTTTATAATCAGGTATATATCTGAACAAAATGAAAACATGAATTTGAAAAGATATGCACCCAATGTTTATAGTGGCATTATTTACAATAGCCAAGATACAGAAGCAACCTGTCTACCAACAGATGAATGGATAAAGAAGATGTGGTGTGTATATTTATATGCATATATACACACACACACGTATATACACAAAATGGAATATTACTCAGCCATAAAAATGTAATTTTGCCATTTGCAACAACATGGATGGGCCTGGAGGGTATTATGCTAAGTGAGAGAAGTCAGACAGAGAAAGACAAATACAGTATTTCACTTATGTGGAATCTAAAAAATAAAACAAATGGACAAATACAACAAAATAGAAACAGACTCACAGATACAGAGAACAAACCAGTGGTTACCTGTAGGGAAAAGAGTGGGGAAAGAGGCAAGATAGGCAAAAGGAATTAGAGGTATAAACCCCTAGGTATAAAATAAATAAAAATAATACAAGGATGTAATAGACAGCACAGGGGCTAAAACCAATATTTTATTTACATGAAGTATAATCTATAAAAATATAAAATCCCTATGTTGTACATCTGACACTAAGATAATATTGTAAGTCAGCTATACTTCAATTAAAAAAGGGCTCCAGGTGAGTCTTATTTTCAGGCACATTTGGAAACCATTAATGTGGAAGACCTTGAGGTCTGGTCCAGTCCTCAGATTCTGTGCTTACTCAAATAATTCTCTACTTCATCTGTGTGTAGACTCAGTCTTTAAATGACTTTGGGGGGTGGTGTTGGTTAGGAGTCATATATAACTAAAATCATAGACAGTGGTTTATAAATTGGGCCATATATGCCTGGCTTAAGAACATACGAATGAATAAAGAGTCCTCATTTTATGCAAACTTCCCTGTGGAGTGACACACCCTCTGGATCACTGGACCCAGTCACATTTTTCGTTTGTTTGTGAGCATGCTTGAGGGGCCTGCAGCCGTGGAGTGCAGAGGTTAAACTCAACAACTAGAAAAATGATGACAGTCACAAAGTTTAAATAACAAAAAAGTGTGGTGCATGAAAACCAATCTTCAAACCCTATAAAACTCCCAATGCCAATCCCTCATTTTATTTTTAATTACATCATGATTATACAAGTTGAACTCCCCTGCAAGTTGAAAAACAAATAGTCAGGACTTAGAGCAATATTTCCCAATGATGGTTCTGCTTTGAATTTTCTTTTTCTTTATTTCTTTTTTCCCTGTGTATTTCAAGTGGATTAAATAAGAGAATTTTAATTAAGAAAACAATGTTCAGAGCCCAATTTGCTTCTCAGATGCTGTACTCTATGGTCCAGTAAGTACTTTAATGAGTTGTAACACTGCAAGATGTTTCTAGTTCCTTTACATCCTTAACTCCATCAGCATATATTTATGCCAGACTTACAAAATGAATTCTATTTTTCCCAAAGTGAATAATTTTTAACAAAGAGCTTAGTAAAAGAATTCATTCCTATTCTACTTTTTTAAAGTGCCTAATTTAAGGTATAAGCTATTCTTAACCCCAAGTAGGATTGAACTAATTTTTTCCCTAGCCATCTTACATAGCTATTCACATAGCAGAAGTCTTTGGATAATTATCTTATCTTAATTTTAGGTCTCTAGATACTGCAGAGAATAATTACAGAAATTTGGAATTTTATAATTTGAAGGAACATTCAAGGTAGTTTATTATAACAATCTCAATTTTCAAATGTGAGGAATAAGACTCGAGGACTAAATGACTTGCTCACAGCCATTTAAGTCAAGGAAAGCCAATCAATGCTAGCACCTGGGCATATAGGAGCCAGATTCTAAGTTCTTTCCAGCCCATGTGTTGACTTCAAGTGCCCTCACCCTAATGAAACCTGTTGATTCTGAATTATTCTTTCAAGCTATTCCAAAAGATGAATAGGGGTGATTTTGAAAACAAGATATTTCTGTTTATATACTATGCAAATAAATATACTTTAATGTATACACACGGTATTAATATCTATCATAACACATATATACGCACAGTAATAAAATGTCTCCCCAGACACAGACTTAGATGATTTTCTTCAAGCAGTGTGTGGCTTCTGTGTTCTCTCTTCTTTCCTCCCCTTCTGCCCAACCTTTAGATCTCAGTTGGAGCATCACTTCCTTAGAGAACCTTTTCCTGAATGCCCAGATTGGGTCAGGGATGATTGTTATATGGTCTGTTGGCCCCTTTTAATCTTTCACCACAGCACTGCTCGCAACTGTGATTTCATATTTGTGTGATTATGTAATTAATGTCTGCCTCTCCCCACTCTAGACTGACTCTAGCCATGTGAGGACCGGGGTGCCTGCTGTTGCTCATGCTTGTCCCCCAGGGCCTGTCTCAGTGCTTGGAACACACTCTTAGGGAGCATTTGTGGAATGACTAAAGAAATGGAAATATCCTCTATCCTAAAATGAATCTATACATGAAGTTGTTGATCTATTGCCTTCCTTCCTTCTAGTATCACATTTAGGAAAATTAATTTAAATTTCTGATTTCTACTCTTGCAGCTTCAGTCTGCTGCAAGTAGGCTTTATTCCAAGCATTTCCAAGTAGTCCTTGGCTGCGACCTACCTCCTTACTCGGGTGATTCAGGAGAGGCTGATCCGCAGGAACATCAAAGCCATCTTTCAGATGTCCTGGAGCTAAAGAGAAGGGAGGACACCACGCTTGAGAGCTAGAGTGAGAAAGTCTATACGATTCCTGGCAGAACTTCAGCCAGTGATTACAGCTCAGCATTGCTCAACAGGGACCCTCAAGGTTCATCCCAGTCTGGAGAGGCAGTGTGCAACACCTAAAGGCAAGAGCCCCTAAGGTCCTCCTTAGCTACTCATGAAATGAAAACTTTCCCCATTTGGTCTTGGCTGTAAAGAAATGGCCATTTCCTCAGAAGGTTTGGGAAACTCCATGGGATTATTGAGATAGGTCACAATGATCCCTTGAATAGATCGAGGTGAATGAGTCCCTGGAAAAAGGATGAAGATTTCCAGGAAGGGAAAGGGGAAGGGCTAACTGTACCCATGCCTCCTAAATGGAGGTTAGCAGAGGATGCCACTCTTCACCTCCTGGTCCAAAACCAAGGCCAGAGGAAGGTCAGTGAAGAGTGTCCCCAGAGAGACACGAGAGCTGAGAGACTTCTGCCTACCCAGATCCATGTGCGTTTGGATTGGGGTGCCAGGAAGAAATGCCACACATTCTCTTTGGGCTGCTTTGCCTGTGAAATACCATCTTTGGGGGCCCTACCCTGAGTGTAAATGAGCTTTGGATTAAAGACTAAGTTCCTACATTCTAGGAAAAGATTCCTGGAGAGAGAGACAGCCATCTTTGCAAAGGATTGCTGAGATTTTACTCGGAAGGTGCACCACGGCATAGAGGGCGGGCATGACCATCCTCATTTTGGGATTGTGAAGGCTGGGCCTGGATTCCAGAGCCTAACCACATGAGATGCCCCTGCCTCATGGAGACAGTGAGCAATCCTGAAAGACAGTCTAAAAAGAAGATGGCTTTGTGGGTCCCAGGGGAAGCCACATCAGGAAGTAAGTTATACATTAATCTCTGGATCAGGCTCTTGATCATCTCCACGATCTGTGAAGCCTTGTGAGAGCTTACAGCTTGATTGAGCGGTGCTGCGGAGAAGTGATGGAAGTTCTCATCTCCTGAGTCAGTGTAAAAGTATGGTTGTGGCGAGAGACCCCAGTGGCAGCTTGTGGGGCCCAGCACAGTAGCCTTGGAGGAGGCTCACTTAACAGGTGCTGCAGGCACAAATGCTTGAGAGATAACAGGGGCTGGAAGTCCTGTGCATTATGACTATTGTTATTAGCTGTGCTGGTGCAGGGAAGAGGCCCCGTCCCAGACGAGCACCTCCCACTATGCTAATCTATGCTAATTGCACAGCCACCTTCAGCACAGCACAGGCCAACAGAGTTTCTCTCTTTAGACACATGCATGTCTGGCAGGCAGGCACACTCCCTGCCCACTCTTTGTCTTTTAAACACCCAAAGATTCTTCTCACTCCTCTCTGTCCTTGTCCCTGTTTCCTTGGCCATTTTCATTCCCTAATGGCACCATTTTCTCCTGGTGTTCCCTATAAAGCTCTGAATACTTTTCATCAGTCTGTTTCTCAGAATCTCTGCCTCCCTCCTCCTCCTCCCTTTCAGACGTTGGCGTCTCAGGGTTCTGTCCTCCTCCTAGCTGTGCTGTCACCGTTGAAACTATCTTTGGGGGACCTCGGTCAGCTACTGCCAGGATGCCCACCCATGCCAGTTTTCTCTCTCCTCCGAAATATTTTTCCTGCTCTGGGGTCTATTGAGAGTTTTCTAAAAAATGTATATATACAAGATACGATCTTTTTCCTTACAGATAGTTTAAATTAGTTGCTATAAATGGCATCTTTTAATAGGAAACAAGTATTGTCCTTATGTCTGCATTTAACTATTCAGACTATTTTGATTTTTAGTTGAATTTAGAATATGATATTAAAAACTTTGTAGTTTATTTAAATCATAATTGTATGAGATATTTAATATGTACATTTAATTTTTATTGGTAATAAAAATCATAATACTGAAGTAAGAATTAAAAGCCACTTAGGGGACAATAGAAACAGTAATAATGTCTTAGTACTTATAGTTAATAGAATTATTCTTTGAAATTACCTTGTCTCAAAAATTAAAGCATAAAATGAATTTATAGATACTCAGTTTTTAAAGCACTTTTATACATAGAAAAAACTTAGCCTTTTACGTGGGCACAAATGTTGCTTATGAGGGAAAGGAATGTTTCCTTGGTAGCTAGCCATAAGTATAGTTACCAATGGAGAACAGAGAACTGTAATTTCCTTAGTCCCTAGATACATACAGGGGAGTTTTTTCTTTTCTTTAACATAAAAATGAGTTAATGCCCCTCAGAATTTTCTGTCAATAGTCAACTGCTCTGAAACTAGATCTCAGAGACAAAGTGACTCTGGAATTACTTCGATAATTCAAGAAAATCTTTCATTTTCATACAGAGTACTTCATTTAAACCATCCAAGTTTGGGTTTTGTTTTTTCTCAAAGGTTATGATTTTTTTTTAAAAATTCTTTTTTAGCTAACCACAGATGATCTGGGCATAGAAAACAAGTTCAGGGCGAGGGCCAGGACACAGGACAACCATTCTAACTTGGTGTCACCATCTGCCGAAACGAAAACGACACATACCGAAACACTCGTGGCAATCTATAGTGCCTCTATAAACGACAATAAATGAGACAAACACTAAGCATAGTGCAAATATGCAGAATAGCGCTGCTCTGGGTCCTCAGAATCGGTGAGGCAAGTCTGCTGCAGCTCCAGGTGTCCACTTGAGCACAGTGATGGCCTTGTAAACAGATTGTGACGTGGCCAGAGCCATCTGTGCTGCTCCACAGACCAGCACAGAGTCCAACAGAAGGGAGGAGCCGCAGCGAGTTCCCCTAACCTTCCGCCCGTTCACAGCCTATTGGTGCGCCGTAGTTCAGGATCAAGAGGTATCTATCTGCACATCTGGCTCCATTTTTGAGTCATCCCCATGGGAAGAGGAGTTGAGATGCTTGGCTGGCTCAGCTGCCTGGAGCAGCTGTGAACTCAGCGGGAACAGAAGCCTCAGAGCACGTGTATTTATTGCTGATTAGGACCCTGGGCCTGATAATGAAAGTAAGTGGAACTTGATTGGTTGGTTTGTTCACGGAAGCGACATCCTCATTGGCTGGCAGGGCTGCCGTTTGCCAAGGCTGGGGAAGAAAAGGTAGAGGAAGCAGAGAGCCGGAAGAAGCAACCCTAGAAAAGGCAAGGGATGCTGTATAGGAGTTAAGATGCTGCAAGGGCGGAGAGGAGAAGCATTTCCGAAGCACGGTTGTGAAGTGGTTATGAGCTGGGTATATTAAGCTAGACTCCCCGGTTTCAAATTCCAGCTCTCATGACCATAGGGAAGTTCCTTACCCTCCCTTTGCCTAAATTTCCTCATATAAGATGAAAATAACAGTCTTTATGTAGGAGAGTTGTTGTGGGATTATATGAGTTAATAGAGGTGGGGCACTTAGAGCAGCATGAAACGCACAGGAAAATTGCCCAGTGAGTTTGCGCCTTTATTAGCCGCTGTGATGAATGTTCTTACATAGCGCCTGAATATGTATCACTGCTTCCCCTGGGACCCGCAGCCACACAGCACACCAGCCATGGGTGCGCCTCTGCATTTGAGGAATTGCCAGACTAAAAGCAGAGCACTTTCTAGAGAACACAAAACAATTGGAGCCTTTAGTGCAAGGCTCTATAAACTCCACATAGGTCGGTAACATTTAAGGCTCTATAAACTCCACATAGGTCGGTAACATTTTAGGGCATTTTTGTGGGAAACACACACACACACACACACACACACACACACACAGTGATCTCTTACTTCGTGGCACACGTTCTGTTAAGCACTCTACATGTGTAATATCACATACTTCTCACAGCAATTCTGTGAGGCAAACCTAACTATTATCTTCATTTCAAAGATGAAAGATCTGAGTTTTGGGTGTGTTACAGTTACCTGGGATCCAATATCCGGTAAATAGTATAGACAGAGTTTGGACCCATGTCTTCCTGACTCCAAAGCAAACGCTCTTAACTGAGGTACTGGAAGGTGTGCAGGCCACGGTGGTCAAAGGGAGGCCAGGGTGGTGAGCACAGCCTGTAATGCTCTGAGGAAATTGTCACACTTTCTGGAGTTTGTGAGCTGAAAATTATGAAGCTTTGTTCTCTGTCACAGGGTTGAAATTTGACAGTTACAGTAAAGAAGGGTGTCCAAATGATGGAGCTTTGTTTCCTGTATCCGAGATCCACTTCTCCTCGGCCCTCATTTCCCTCCTCGTGGGAGGGAAAGCCACACTGCTTGCATAGGCCATCTAAAGCCCACCCAGTATCTTCTGTTTTGTAGGAGTGAATACTCACTTTATTCAAAGTTCACCCGATGCTAATATCAAACCTGCTGTTATGTTTGCTTCCATTCTGTCGAAGTATTCTCCTTCTGTTTCCCAAGATGCGGAGCTTGGGTATCCTCAGGGCAGGGAGGCAGCAGACTGATTCCTCTGCTGAATGTCTCCAGGTGGGGTGCCAAGTGGGTCTTCCTCTTAGCATTGTCAAGGTCATTACTCCTCTCTTGCTGCCTGAGCCTCCCACCTTGTCCTCCCGATGTGGCCGACCCTCTGAGGCATGGTCAGGGTGCTGTTTAATCCCGAGACATTTTCCCTGGGCATCTGCTCTAGGTTACATTATTCTTCAAAGAGGGACCACCCTCCACCCACTCCCCCTGCAGCAAGTGTGCCAGTCAGCCTCCTCCAATGACTTTCCTTCTTCCTCAGGGGTGGGGAAACACATCCTCTAGACTCCCAACGTGCGTGCTGTATAGGCAGTTGCCTTCAGCCATTTCTACACTTTGGCTTTGGAGTCAGAGTGAGAGCTGGGTGGTTCTCTGAAACAAGTGGTTTCAGAGAAACGGGCTTCTCTGAAAGGCTGGCCCAGCAGGGGGAGCAAAGACGCCTCCTGCTTGGAGAGGTCCTGTAACTTGTTTGTGTGTCTAAGCCACCCGCCCTTCACCCGAGGACTCTTTCCGCAGGGGTGGGTTTGGCCCCAGTGATAGGGGAGGGGGCAGGAAGCCCCTCTGGAGTTATTTACTCTGCATTCCTCTCTCTTCCTTTCTCTCAAAGAGAGGCTTAGCAGTTGGGTGGGAATTTTCTTTAGTGCATATCTTTTTTTTTTCTCTTCATACTTTTAAAAAATTCATTTATTTTTATTGAAGTATAGTCAATTTACAATGTCATGTTAATTTCTGGTGTACTGCACAGGATTCATATATATATTGTATATATATATATTCCTTTTCATTATACGCCATTACAAGGTATTGAATACAGTTCCCTGTGCTATACTTTTTTTTAAAAAGAAACTTCTTTGTTATTTAATTATTTTATTTTTTAAGTGGAGGTACTGGGGATTGAACCCAGGACCTCCTGCATGCTAAGCATGAGCTATTTCCCACCCTGCTTTAGTACACATCTTGACTACTCTGCTTGATGATCTGCTATGTAGAAAATCTTCCAAAGTTCGTTCTCTGATGTGCGATGAGAAGATTTTGGATATTAAGGAGTGTGTAGGGGTGGGAGGGGGAGGGTGCTCTTGCTCAAGGAAACCAGGCTTTCAGGGCTATTTCTCACTGTAAACTTTACAAATCTGATTTAACACTGAAATCTGAGCGATTCTTTTCCTCCAGGTAATATGGGCTTTTCCCTCAAGGCAATGAAAGCCCTTGATTCAATGTCTGGGAGAGCCTTAGGGAATTAAAAATACATGGTTACAATATTTTCAAGATATTACAGCCATTACATGTATCTAGTTTAATGTTACTTTCTGTGTGGATTTCCATTCTGTGATCCTCAACTTTCATAAAATTTTTACTTAACTGTTCCAGGATGATTTCAGTTGCAGTTTAGACCAGAGCATTAAACGGAGAACAACAATGGCCATGGGTCCCTGGGGGAGGAACCAGAGGTAGATTTAGGATACCAGCCTCAGGCTGTGTTGTGTGGTCCATTCAAAGATCCCAGCCTCCCCCTTTAGTCAAGAGGCTCGGGGTTTGTGAGTTGGCTTAAGTCTAGATGGATAAGGTATACATTTCCACTATGGTGATTTGAGTTAAGATTCTGATGCCTAAATCTAGACCACCTCTGTCAATTTAGGTACAGAAATGCTTTAAATAGGCAATCCATCTGCTTTATTTCTAGGGCTCATTGCTGATTCCATGGACAATTCACCGTCCCCAGGAATCCTTGCGGGTCAGAACAGCCTGACTTCATTTTCCCTGGAGGCTACTGTTTAATGGTATGCCCTTTCTCACTGGTGGTTAATTGCTAACACCTGGTCTCTGCCCTGCTGGGATTGCATTATTTCCATTGAGATCAGGAAGCTAAATTTTAATGCATCATCCTCCACTGTTGTCTCCAGCTTTCAGAGGACATCCAACACAGAGCTTTTCAGTCTTTCGGTGGCTTTCTCATCAATGCCTTGGTAAAGGAAGTATTCTGTGAGCCATCCCTAGGAGGTACAGTTGAGGTGGTGAGCAGGTTGCCACATAATGGATTCAGTCCAGCCTCCCATTCTCCGTTTGGGCTCCTTCCTCTCCTATAACTCTGGAGCCTTCCCACATTTTGACCTCAGTGATGTCGATCAGGGGTCAGCAAATTTTTTCAGTAAACAGAAAATAGTAAGTATCTTAGACTATGAGGAGAATATGGTCTCCATCACAACTACTCAGTTTTGCCATGATAGCTCAAAAGCAGCCGCAGGCAATATGGAAACACATAAGTATAGCTGAGTTCCTATAAAGTTTTATTTATATAAACAGATAGAGGACTGGATTTGGCTAGTGGGCCATAGTTTGTTGGCCGCTGATGTAGATAACTTTTGGATCCAGATTCAGTTAGCTAACTTAGCAAACCATCAACACCACTGTTGATGATCTAATACATTATTTATGAGTCCTTGGTGACAGGTACTCTCCGGGAGCTAATGCTCTCAGAATCCACTTCCACACATGCTCCTCAGTCCTACTGGCACATGTTGTCTCTCTTGTATAGATTCTCTCCTTTACAGCTGGCCTTGTATTACTCTGTCTGGACTATGTAGGGCTTTAACTCTTGTTAGGGCCCAGAGTCAATGAGGGGGGTTAGGGGTGAATCCTGAGAACAGTTCTTCCTGGTTAGTCAGTGAAAGGCTCCTTACTAAGGATTAAGCTAGTTCCCTTGGAGGGTGGGGAGAGTATTCTTACAGGAGAGAGAGTTCCTTGAACTCTACAAGGAATGTTCAGAGTTCCCCTTTGTATTTACCAGTGGTAATGTATAGACCACCCTTGCCCCCACCCCCGCCAATAAATGAGCCTTCTGCATTCAGGATGGGAAGAGCTGGGCACGCTTTGTCACTGGGAATAGTAACTGCATGGAATATGATGGCCTTAAGGAAAATAGAAACGTGCAAGGAAGGAAAGGTAATAGGTAATATGACAAGCTGACCTGGTCTGGACCTGCGTGTATTTCCTGTTGGCTTTTGAGGAATGGGGAGGGGAACTGCCGAGCTGAGAGGCTCAAGATGGTGGTCAGATGTAGTCAGGCACCAAGAGAGATTGCTCTAAAGGCATATATTTCAGAATTGCAGAGTCAAATGCAAATTAGTCAAAAAGAGAAAATATGATTTTACATTTTATATCATTTCAAACATTCAGAAGAGTTTCAGGAACTGTGCAAGAAACACCATTAACCCTTGATCCAGATCACCAAGTGTTTACATTTTGCTCCAAATGTTTATCATGCTTTCTCCCCTCCCTCTTTCTCTTATTATATGTAGTTTTTGCGTGCGTGTGTAAACTTTTTCTTTCTGAACCGTTTGACAGTACATTGAGGAATTGTACTTCTTTATCCTGTGATAATTCAGTGTGTACTTCCTAATAAAAAGAACATTTTCTTTATGATCAAAACCCAGAAATGTAATATTGATATATAACATTACCTAATCTGCTGCCTATTCAGATTTTATCAATTGTCCCACCAATATCCTTTACAGCTTTTTTTTTTTTCTCTTGGTCTAAGATGGAGCAAGGTCGTTCTTGTAATGGATTCAGTTTCAATCTTTCTAGAACCATTCCTCAGCCTTTGCTTTGTTTGACTTTGACAATTTGAAGAGTGCATTATAGAATGACATTTAATCTAGTTACTAAATTATTTTGTAGCATGACATTTAATTTGAATTTATCTAATTTTTCCTAATTTCAGATTTGTTTTGTTTTTATGTATTTTTGGTAAGAAAGCAATGGAAGAAATGCTGTTTATTTCTTAGACCATGATATTGAGAGGCACATGACATCAGTTTGTTCCAGTGTTAGTGATATTAGCTTTCTGCACTGTAAACTAACTTTTTATTTGTAATAGGTAATTCATAGGAAGATACTACACAACTGTGTAAAAATAATGTTCCTCACCAAGCTTCCACTTTGTAGTTTTAGCATCCACTGATGATTTTTCTACTCCATCATTCTCTCTGTGTTAGTGGTCATTATACCACAAGAGATTTTCCTCTTTCCCGTTTAATTATTGATTTACTTACATCAGAATGAACCCATGGATTATTATTTTATTCACTGGGTTATAGTCCATTATTATCAGTAGTTTGTTGCTTAATTTGTCCCAGATTTGGCCAGAGGGGTTCCTTCAAGCTGCTTCCTGTGACCTTTGTCAAATTCTCATGGTTATTTCGACACTTCCTTTTTGGCACAACGAGCTGCTTCAGGGTCATCCTGTACTTTTCCTGAAGCATCCCTGAAACCAGGCATTGCTTTGAAGGATTTCTGGTTCATTGGAGTAAAGAATGGCATTTAGCAAGCAAGAACTTGGCTCAAGACTGCTCATTGCTACTGTGTGTGATTTATTTTAGGCCTTCTCAGATACAAGAGATAAGGAATATATGGACATATGTATAAATGGGTGTGGAGTCTTTAGTGTCTTGGGCACACTTAGTTATAGCAAATAATTCTCTGTTTTGAGACTAACCATTGAGATGTTGGTCCTGGGTACTTGGGTAACTGTTAGGAGTGTAAGCTTTTGGGTAATCACGTTTCTTAGAGGAGCTCCTATTAATATTACACATAGAGTTGATTTGACTTGATTTTAAAAATCAACAAATATTTACTGAGAACTACTACATCCTCTCCTTCCAGATACAGAATCAATAAAGAAAAAAAATAACCTAGTGATTTCAGGATGAACAGAGTGGTACTATAGGGAACACATGTGCACACAATTCCAGAATACAGTTGCGATTTCCAGAGTAAATAATTTCTATCATGTTTTTAAAGAAAGTTTTCAAGCCTAATATCAGGTGTAAGAGTTTACCTTAAAATTAAGAGAACTTTATTTCTGCTTCTAGTTTTAGTTCTTGATTCTTCCCTACTGTATGATATCTCATTGTCTAATTACATATCCTTGAAAATTCATTCTTTCAATGGACATTTGAGTTGTTACTCTGTTTTCTGTATATATGAGAATTCTCATTGCTGCCTCACCAACATTTAGTATTATCAGAATTTTTGTTATATTTTTGGTTACTGTTTTGCCAGTCTGGCCGTTGTGAAGTGCTATTTCTTAATGGCCTTAATTTATGTTTCTTCCAGAGAGGTTTTCATCTGTTAGCTTGGAACCACTGTGATGATTTTAACACAGGACCACCTGAGCCCCATTTGAGCAACCAAGTGGACCTTTCTGATTTAGCTTCACCACCTCAAGTGGGGGCCCCAAACTAGATTCCTGTCCCAGAACTGTAACAAATTTTTCCAGAGTAACAACTGGTTTTGTGTTTTCTTGTTGCTGACCTTTCTAACTTTATTTCACTCTTTCCCAATAGATTGAACTTCCTGTCTGTACCCAGCCATGCATTATAGTGTTTTATCTGGGATCTAGTTGTACTGTAGTAGAAAAACTCTCAGAGATTCTAACCGACTTCATTTCCAGAAGCTGAAGCCAATGATGTACACATTTTTTTTTAGCAATATGCAAAAAGGTCACAGAACACTCCGTTCTCCCAGCTGAAACTTTCATAATCTGAGCATTTCACTAGCCACTCACATTGAATGCTAGGAGAGTGGAATACAGTGACCTTTGAACAACATGGGTTTGAACTGCATGGGCCCACTTATATGCAGATTTCTAAAATAAATTTGTCCTGCAGTACTACATCATCTAGTTTTGTTGAACCTAAGGATGCAGTACCACTGATTAGGAGGGCCAACTGTTAAGTTATGTGTGGAGTTTGATTGGGTGGTTGGGGGGATTTGTGCCTCTAACCCCAGAGTTGTTCAGGGGTTGACTGTAAACATTTTCAAGATAGACAAAGGAAATTTGTTTGCTATTTCAACCTTTGCTATTTGCTCAGAAGCTCCTGGCATCTTGTGGCCTCTAGCCCTCAGGACTGAAAGATTCAGGCTTTACCAGACATAGTATGATTGCTCCCTCCTCAGAGTTACCAGGAAAATGCCTTGAATCACATGGTTCCTACAGATGTAGAAGGCAGAGATGGTTCAGGGTGGGTGGGTAGGGAGTTGACTCTATTTAATGTGTAAGGTGCCAGCTAAAAATTGACACTTGCCATCTGCCTCTACAAGGGTTAGATCATGAGTCACTGCAGCCACTGACCTCCAACACACCTGGAAAAGAGTTCAGGACGGAGATCAGGAATGTGGCACTCTGTGCTCTGGGAAAAATTGGCAGAACAGGCCTTCAGATAGGTAGATATTTTCAGGAGAAGCTTTTATAAGCCCAAATTCTTACATCTCTTTATATCTAGAAAAACACTAAAATTATTAATGGAGACATCTGCTCCTCAAGACTAGCAGCAACCTTCTGCAAAAATGTGTGCTGATTGCATGTAACCCCTTCACCAAAATCACAGATATGCTGACCTCCCCCCTTACCTCTTTGGGGCAGTTCCTCAGAGCTGTCTGAAATGCTGTCTCTTGGGCTACAGTCTTCATTTTGCCCCCAGTAAAACTTAACTCACAGCTCTCACAATGTGCATTTTTTTCAGTTGACAAAGGAAATCAGGCTGGGGTATTCCATGGTGCCTGGTGGGGAACTCTAGAATATTTTCCATTCTGATGAAGCCAGCTCCACAAATGGAGCCCCAGCTGGCCCTTTAGTCCTCAGTGCCCCCACCCTGAACCCCATGCCCTCGGTGCTTTTAACCACACTGGACTCTCTGCTCTTCACCTGATATACAGGGCACATTCCAGCCTGTTACGTTCATGCTGCGCTCTCTGCTTGGACTGCCCTCTTTTCTTCCCTTTCTTGTAAATACCAAGTCTTCCTTTCTGACCCAGCTTAGACTTCTCCTGGATCTTTTCCTTTTGTCCATGACACTTTTAATACAGTGAATTATGTCCTCCCAGATTAAAATTTAAAAAGCCTAAGAATGTGGCTTCTCAGTGCCTAACACAGTACTGAGCATGAAATAAGTACTTGATGGATGTTAAATGATGGAGTGAAAAGCAAAGGAACAAATTAATGGCCAAGTTCTTATATTTGCTGTATTCTGAGGTCAGGCTGAAGCCTTCCAGAAGGGTCGGAAGAGTGAGGATCATCCTCAGAATTGGAGTGAGGAAAATATACTTCTCTGTTTCTTCACCAGCCACAAGTTCAACATGATAAAGTCATTATTTTCCTGTCCAGGAAGTGGATGGATGGGAACGAAGTGTGCTGCTTTGATGTGAGGCTAGGGGGTCCATTCAGCAAGCTCTCAAGGCTCTGCCAGGGCACTCCCCAGGAAACACCAATAAACAGCTAAAAGAGAGAGGGCTCTGTTGTAGAGGGGAGTCCTGGACCTCCAGTGCCCTGCTGGTGGGAGAGGAGAGTGACCTGCAACCCCTCTCACTGCATCTGGTTAGCTCTAGGTCTTCCCATTCAAACATTTTTCTTTGACGTGGCTCTGACTGGGATTCAAAGACGAACAATATTTAAGAACATTCACTCAGAAATTTACCACTTATTTGCCAGAAGCAGACCATGGACCATTTTGTGTCTGAGTTTCTGGGCAACATGTTTTGCCTATTAGAGTGTCATCACTTTTCCATCAAATTTTAACCTCCCAGGACCTCCAGGCCCCCTTTACATGCTCACAGTAGAGCTTCTCCTTCCCTTCTTTCTGTGACTCTTTGAGTGATGCCATTGTAACCTGGGGAGTTGAACTGAGGTCTGGGAAGTCCCTTCTTTCAGCCATCTTTTATTCAGGGTTTGGTCATTCATCTTTCAACACAGAATATTTCTTCACCAATGTTCTGTGGGTTCCCTGAGTAAGACTGCAGGCTGTAAGCCTCATTGTGTGTCTTAATCTAGATCTGTGGCTCTCAAATGCACCATAATCACCTGGAAATCTTGTTAAAACACAAATTTCTGGACCTCGCCACTAGAATTTCTGAATCCATATGTATTAGGTTAGGCCCAAGAATTTTCATTTCTAATAAAATCCAAAGAAATGCTGATACAGCTGGCCCTGGGAACACACTTTGAGAACCACTGGCTTCTAACTTTGAGACCCATTTATTTCATCCTATGGAGATGATGATGGGATGGGTTATTAGTTATGATACTGGCCAAGCTGCTACAACTAAAAAACCCCCAAACATGCTAGCTCAATCAAGAAAGATGTTTATTGCTTTCCAATGTAAGAGTGCAGTGGTGAGTGGTCCACTGCTAATAGGAAATATGTAACTTTTTCAGGAGCTTCCCACCTTGTCCTGGGCAGCTCTCTTTTCTAAAGAAATGGAAAAGGGCAAAGGAACAATACAGACAAGTAGTGATGACTCTCAGGAGATGGCCTGAATATTACATACACCATTTCAGCTCCTATCGCATCAGCCAGTACTGTCAATAGCCACACCTGCTTCAGGAAGGCTAGAAATGTAGCTACTCTGGCCAAGCAGAAATGTTGTAGAGTTTATTACAAAGAGGAGAGTAGGAGATATACTTTTGATAATTTGCTGTTACTGCCTTGAATGAGGTAATGAAGTTAAACAACTAGCAGGCAACACTTATAAGGACAAATGGAGATATGAGATGATGGCCTGGGACCCATAAATCTTATGTTTGGGGGAGTTGATTTGGAGGCTGAATTTGGAAGTTGGTTCATGAGTTCATTTGGTTTAGGATTTTGGTGTGAATATTTGATAACCTGAGGTACATTTATTGATCAGGAAGAAATTATGCAGTAAGTGCTGTTCTTTTGTTATTGAAGTCTGTTGTGACTTGCATAATTCATTTTTCTTAATATGTTCACTTGTCCAGTCATTATTTATTTTTGTGAGCTTATATTTATATTAGCCTTTTCAATTAAGATCTGCACTGATGAAATGAAAAAAAGTCTAGAAGGGTTATTGGTTTTAGACAAGTGTATTTTACTTCATTCAACATGAGTAATATTTTTCAAGATCTGAAAAGGAATTTATTATGTAATTATAAAGGTCTCAAGATCTCATATTTTGCCTTTAATAACATAGTGGGGAAATGTGCTTATTCCTATTCATGCAAATCTAAATGCTGCTGGAGCTAATTCACAATAATTTGATAAGAATTTGAAGTGGAGGCAATATTAAAAATACAGCATGCACTATGATAAAAAGTGCAATGGTCGTTTTGACATTACTATTTCTGGCTGATGCTAGGATTGGTACCAAAAAAGACATTATTTTTGACACTTGAAATATTATAAGAATGATGCATTATATCTACTTGACATTATCATTTCTGATGATGCTTATGTCCCTTAATTTTAATCCTGGAGGGTAAGATAAAAGGTTAGTCTTTTTCAGAAGATTAAGACATATTTTTAATCTTATTTCTTTAGGCTAAGTAGAGAAAAGATTTGAAAAATTATGTAGAAAAGTCAGCAATATTTTTAGGTCACCATGAACATGGTGCTGCCTTATTTACTTTTCAGGTGGTATCATGAGGGTATTATAACTTCTTCCATTTTGCTGAGGAATTAAGTAAGATTTAGAGATATTAAGGGCAGTAAGTCATTCAGCAGCAAATGTTCACTTGGTAGCAAAGTCAAGACTGAAGCGATTTCTGTCTCCAAATCCTGTATACTTTCTACTATACCACACTGCCTCTCATTATAGTAGACAAATAATCATGATATATCATATTTTAAAAGACTACCTATTGTCTGGCCAATCACTCAATTTATCACTTTCTTTTCTTTTTCTTCAGATTATATTCCACTATAGGTTATTTCAGGATATTGTGTATAATCCCCTGTACTGGACAGTAAATCCTTGTTGCTTATCTATTTTTTATCATTTTATTTTCTAGGGTAGATTTCCAAAAAGAGAGCTTGGAATGCCTAAGTTCTTAGATTTAGCCACCTATAATTGTTATGAAATGTCTTCATGCTCACAATCCATGTTAAGTGCTATCGGTTGTATCTCTCCTGATTTTGAACTTTGGGCAAAGTTTAACATGCTCAAGGGTTACAGGTACAGTCAAACAGCTACTGGTGGGATATTCCTCGTTGTGGCATCTGTGTAGATTTAGGGAGCATTTCAACAGGGGAAGGTTAAGCCCATCAACTTTTGACAAGTTAAAAAATTTTTTAAGTTAAATTAAAATATTAAAAACTGGACAAATTAAACATAAAATATAGAATTTCTAATCTCAGTGAGATCATATTGCTTTAACTTTCTGCAGAATAAAAACATCTAGTTCCATCTGGTGATGGATAGTTTGAGTTACTGGTCAAATTCTTTCTTTTCTTTCTCTTTATTTACCTAGAAAACCCCACCTTGCAGACATTTGGTGAACTGGCCAATAGTTCTGAATGTTCAGACCAAATATCCATCTAGTGATATTATGGAGTTTTCACATTGAAGACAGCATTTAGCACTCTCCCATCAGCTGTAAAGTGAGAAACAGATTGCACACAGAAGCCGGAAGAGCTCGTGAAGGTTTCATACTGAGAGGTAGAGGACAGTGGCCCTTTAAGTTCATTCTGGAGTTTCCTTTAACTCTGTTCCATTTCGGAATTTACACATGGTAATAAAATATGCTTTATAACTTATAAAATATACCATCAGTTTTTTGTCTATAGGTGTGAAGAAAATCATCAGCTCTTATAGTGTTAAACTCTTGGAGATAAGCCATTTGTATCACAGTTTGGTTTTCTAAAGAGGGCCTGATATCTTGTTTTTAACAATAGCAATATTTTGATCTGTTTCAAAATACTGGATATATCCCTAAAAATATGTCAACTGAGGAGGTAGAGAAATGGTCTCTCTTACATAACCAAAATCTCTCATTTAAAATGTGGCCCCCTTCCTTCTTAGAGAGTACACAGCACATGAAGCATCTCTTGTCCTGGCTGACCATCTCTTTATATAGCACGCTGAAAATAAATTTCTCAGAGTTCCTGTGTATTGGATATTGGTTATGCTTTGTCTACTGATTTTAATCTGGTGGGACTTTTATCAGGTGCCCTTTCCTCTACTGTTCAAGGTGGAGAATTTGAACCCAGTGCAGAGGGGAAGGGGAAGTTAAACAGCCGGCTCCCTGTGCTAACTCCTGCTTTTACCCGCGTGGCTCTGATACACCACCGCTGCTGGGCTTCCTGAGCCTTAGCCTCTGGGGCTGATTTCATTCCTGTTCGTTCCCAAACCTGTTTCTCTCTCTGGCCTGCAATCAATTCTGTGAGCTCCTGTTACCATTCCCATTAGTTTATTTATATTTAAGTCAGCCAGAAATTGGTCTGGTTTTCTGTGAGAAAGAACTTTGACCTGATTATATTCAAAATTATCACCATTTCCTGCAACAGTGAACCAACTACAAATTATTCATTTCTTGTATTGACAAAGCAAGGTGTTTGATATTCTGGTGCAGAAACTTATTTAACAGCGCCCTTTCTTGCTGCATAGCTAATGAGTGCTACTTAAGTACTCCATCCAATACACCACTTCTAGCTGTATCATGGCTCAAAAAAATTGGTGCTAAAATTTTTAAAAAGGCCTTTTCTCCTGTAGGATGAAATTTTAGTGATAAACATTAAGAAGGAATCATCCTTTTCCCTTCATATGTCTACCGTGCGTATTACAAGAACTGATTCATACTGTACAGCAGTGCTTCCATCAGCAAAGGGAAACAGCTGGTAGGATCCACGCATATTTGTAATTGTACATTTTGTGCCATTAATATTAGGTGACATACAACACGTTCACTAGATAAAACGAACTTTGCCAGTGACACTGTTACGAACTACATGTTTATGTCACCCCAAGTTCATGTGCTGAAACCTTAATGCCCAATGTAATGGTATTTGGATGTAGGGCCTTTGGGAGGTGGTTAAGCCTAGATGAGGTCATCAAAGTAGAGCCTCCATGATAGCATTAGTGTCCTCATAAGAAGAGTAGGAGACTCTCTGCCATATAAAGATACAGTGAGAAGACAGCCACCGTTTATAAACCAGGAAGGGGGCCTTCACCAAAAATCCGACCATGCCGGCACCCTGATTTTGAACCTCCAGGCTTCAGAACTGTGAGAAATAATGTGTGTTGTTTAAACCACAGTCTATGGTATGCTGTTGTAGCAGTATGAATTGATTAAGACAGATGGATGCTGTTTTCTTTTTAGCACAGTATTTTTCATTAACTTTAGAGACTTCTGGTCAACACTATGATTTCTGTATTTTTGCAAGAAGGTGTGCAGTAATGTATAATGCTTCTGTATTTTTGTCTCTTCTACCTCTTTAGTAATAACTATCACCAAATGTTTTTCCCACAAACATTATTTTGTAATTATTCTGAAAAAAAAAACACAGTTGGCTTACAAAAGAGATCATTTTGCTTTGTTTGGAAATGAAAGAGAAGCCTTGACAATGTTTTATATTTGAACTGCCATGGGGACTAGAAGGAATTCGATCACAAGTCCAGTATTATGGCTTATGCAAAGTAACTGTAACTGAAGATACAATCGTCCTAGCCTATTTTGCATTTGCTCCATGGTCATATTCCTTATATATGTTTATGATATTACTCTGTTACAATATTTAGATTAATATTTTCTTTAGTTCTATTATGCTTCAATAAACTAACTCTAAACCATATTCTCTGCCTTTGGGGCTTAGCAACTTGACATTAGACAATAGTTAAGATAAAGTGCAACAGAAACAATAAAAAACCCAATGATAACAAATGTAAGTAGTCAGCACACAAATGATGTGAAAACGTGTTAGTTGAGATGAGCTACAATCTGTTACCTGGATGTTAGTTATGGTGACCAATCAGTATAACCTTTGTAGTGTACACGCACACTTAATGCTATAATGATTGATAAGAACTTTAGAACTTCTTGTCAACAAGTAGGAATTTAAAGGAATTCTCTTGGAATTCATAGGTAATATTGCATCTAATCTTTGTGAAATATATACAAATAAACATGATTTTTCCTTTGGAATCACCAAATCACCTGTAGATCATTTGGTAATTCATAGAGGCATTTAGAAGACCACAATTAGATAAGTGTTGGATTAGAATAGAACAGTGGTTTCCATACTCTTAATTATACACTCATTCCAGTAAAATCCTGGCTATAAATGTTTATCTATTAATGATAAATTTTATACACTTACTTCTCTTCCAGAATTTTATGTACATTTAAAACCTATGCAAAATTACAAAACAAAAAAAGATAAAATAAAAACAAAATAAATTATATTTTAAAAATAGACTCATGACACAAAAATGTACTTTTTAATATTTATCCCTAGGCGTGCTATTTTACTGAGCTCTGTATTGTTAAATATACTTTATTATTTTTGAAAACCGTGGTCAACACTTTGTGATACAATGACTAAAAGCTATCTATGGTTGTGAATCTACCCCACAAAGAAACAGAAATTAGTTTGGCATTTCGAGGCCATTTATTCCATCAAGATGCATCATGCTTGACCTGAAAACTTGGTCAACATGATCTGCTACTGAAATCACTATCACAAAGAAATATGTTGAGAGAAGGAACACACACACAAACTTTGATTTACGTCCACTGCATCAGTTTTCACAGGGTTGGATAATTAAAAGGACCTACAAAATTCTCCATAGTATATTCACTTAAGCTTAAAGAAAGCTGAATGATATGATACAGCAGGAGGAAAAAGCACAAATATCAGAGAGGTAAAAGACTTTCTGGCCAGCTCCCAGGTTCCTTTCTTGGTCACAAAAGATAGGTTGCCTTGATCTCAAAGAAATCAGAGTTCCAAGTGAAGAGATGTCTTTTATACTCCTCTGGCCATGTAGCTCAAATCAGGCTCTCTGAAGAGGCTTAATAACAGAAACCAAGAAAATACCCAGAAACCAGGTGCAAACCATCCATCTGTATGTTTACTTATAGACATGATAAGCTGGCACAGGTTGCCCCTGGTCTTTCTTGGACCCTAGCTGAGGACTATATTCATCACTAGTTGGTACATTTCATTCATCACTAGTTGGTACATTTCATTCAAGTTTGGCCAAGGGTCAGCACCATGACTCAAAGCTTCTCTGGAGATAATAAACATAGGGTTGCAACTGATCAGCTGAGAGTAACCCTGTTCTTACACCACCTACCCCCTGACCCTCTGTCAAGCTGTCTTAATTACAAATTGGTCATCATCATTCTTCTTTCTGCCTTTTGTGATATTTATAGAACAGAAAAAAGCAGAAAGATAAACACCAAACTACTAATCATTTGCAACATTCAATGAGGTGTAGGTATTCTTAAAAAAAATAAAAACATGTTTGCTTTTCAAACATTCTAGCACAAAATTGTTCATTATCACATATAAGCTTGACAACTTTTTTTTTTGGTCTCCACTACCAAGAATATTAGAGCGTGGTGGCTGGAGAACAGAGACAAGTCCTGGATTAGGGATGCACAGAAAATTCATATGTTTGAGTGTCCTAGCAGATGTGCGGAACATGGCGTCATGAAGTCCAGAATAGACAATAGGAGGAAAATCAAGATTTGTTTGGCACAAAGGAGATAAAGAAGCAGTTGAGGGAAGAACCAACCATGGGACCATAGTTCAGAAACAGTGCTCTTATACCTAGGACCACTGCAGAGCAAGGCAAGACCTCGGAAATATCAGGCGATACATCAAGATTCACTGATTTGAATCCAGTTACAAGAAGGGCATGATGCTTAGAGCTAGGACACCAGAGAATCCATTAGTTCTTTCATTTATTTGTTCTTTCATTTTCACTCTTTCAATGTATATTTATAGAGCACCCACTATGTGGCAAAAATTAGAGCAGAATACACAAGGTTAAGCAAGACAGGAAAAAAAAAATCCCTGGTCTCAAAATTTATATTCTGATGAGTGGCTAAGGAAAGGTTACCTTGATTTTGGGCTAATAATCTAATGCAGAGATGCTTTAGTTCTTTGCAAATAGGAATGATACTATTTTTTAAATCCAGAGTCTAGAGTAGGAAGACACTGAAAGGAAAGGGCTTCGCACCCTTAGATTTGAGTTTTGGAGGGATGTGCCAGTAGAAAGTCAAGCCGATTATTTTACCACCTATGTCTTCAGATTGGAGAGCTAAGAAATTACATAGTTTGTGTTGAAAATCTAAATTCAGTCTCCCAGGTCTTCTTTTATTGTCATGATAGAATTGTGTCTTGATGTAACTGGCTATTTCAACGTTCCACTTGACTTTGTTACTGTAGATCTAGACTAAAATGAATCATAGACTGAGAAAATGTATAATATTCTGTTTCACTGGTGGTTGTTTTTAAAAGCAGATATTTAACAAAGGCTCTGCTCAAGCATCTCTGATCTGTTATAACAGTCAAACATTAATATTGTCCTTCTGCCTCATCACTCAATATGTAAGTACTAACTGTATTCAAGCTCTGAATCTTTAAGGATTCAAACTTAAAGATAAATATCTTCCATCAACTACAGAAATATAGCTTTCGTGTTATCTCGCTTCCTGGAGCTTTGATAAGCTGATTTATTTTTTTCACTTTCCCTCATTTTTAACACTGAAATAGTGAGCACCCAATCATGCAATTACACTTGAAAACAGTAAAATCAGAAACTTCACTAGCCAATCAAACTCCTTGTAGCTTAATGGTGAGGGAAAGACCCTATATTTCCATTTCATTAAAACGTTGACTGCTACTTTCCTCTCTTCAAGAAATAAAATAAATTCTTATGGAATTAGCTGGCAGTTTTTAAGACTTATGCAAATTGGTAGCAGAGCTTAAGCAGTTATAAAAGAAGCTGATAACTATGGAAAATATGAAGAACTGGTTTGCTCTGACTTACATACACATATGTGGCTGCATTTAAAGATTGAACATGAACCAATAGCTTTGTTGGAAAAAGAATGAGGTTTCTGAAGTATGTGCAGTGAGCAGAATGAAACCAGCATCTTTGTAAAGAAAATTTAAGTGAAAGAAAGGCAAAAGAAATATACTGGGGTCTTGGAAAAGATAATGGAACAACACTACATCATCAAATAATAATCAGAATGTGAAGGGTGAAAATGAAGTCCCAGAGTGAGAAATAACGTACCCATGACAACTTGGGTAATTTCTCTTTTCTTTTGTTAGAGACAATGGATCCTACCACAATGCTCAAATCTATAATAATAGCTTTTGTCACGAGAAAGTCATCCTGGATTTGTATTTGGGTTTATGAATTTATGTGCCATTTGTCTGTCTTTTGATGAATGACCTATCTGTGCTTCAGAAATGTAGATCTTATTTTCAAAAGCTACTCATAGTATTTTGAAAAAGAATGGTATATTTTGAGGGAAAAAAGGCAAATTAAAAAATTACAGCTTTGCTGACTCCAGAATTCTTAGCTCATTTTTCATTTGTTTCAATTATAGAATCTAATTAAACAATAATCCCTGCACATTTCATTGTAAGAAAGATTATGTAGCAGATGCCAAGGTTAATTAGTGGACAGTTGACTCCACCAATGAATGGAGAACGTTGTAATTAGATTCATATAAAGAAAAAAGTGTGAATTTGCACTTTTTGGATGTGTGAAGCCATATCAGTAATGCATATGGCTGCAAATAAACAATGAGGAATGGAAAGCTCTACCTCCAGTATCTTTAGCTGGTCTTGGCATGCACCGGTTGTTTTTTGTAGGTGGAAACATGTCTCAGTGCTAGATTGAGTCTACATTTAGGTATGGATTCTCACTCCTAGGAGATTAGTATCCAGACAGTGAACAAGAGCCTGCAATATAAAGCACAGCATTACCATGGAGAACAGGAACAAGTCTGGATTTGGAACCAAATGAAACTGGCTTACTCATGTAGCCTTAGGTATACTGTACACATTTTCTGGACCTTAATTTCTATAAAATGGAAAGTTGGAATCAATAATCTATAAATTTTTTCCTAACTCTAAATTCTTTAGTGTGTTTTTAAATTCTACATTTGAGATACTTCCTGGTCAACTCTATTTACTATGAAAATGAAGTCAGGTTTAACTTTTGGCCACTGGCATTTCAGAAATGTGAGTTAGATGGATTTGGATAGTGATACTATTAGATTCACATCATTTAATCTTAATGAAAGAATTGATTCTGTTTTTGCTAATATTAAAATCCTATGTCAGTTCAGTATTTCAAAACAATACAATCTATAAATACAGAAATCATCTTCCTCATGCTGTGGGCCTCTTGAGTAATGAGACATTGTGAACTACAGCAACATCTCAGGAGTGCCTCTGGAGGGAATCCCCATTTAATCCTGATTTAAACAATAGTTACGCTGGATAGCCAAAGAATCTGATTTTGAAAGTTATTTAGTATGTCCCTTTAGAAAATAAAACAAACCAAAACAGAGCAAACAAACAAACAAAACCCTGCTGATTGAGACTATATATTTGGTGGTCTAAGATATCCAAATTAAGTAATTTCAACCACTAACCAATTTCAATTAAGAAGTGATTGCTGAATAGACAAATATTCAAGAAATATTCTTCCTGGCAAATGAGTTTCAGATACTTTTGCAAGAACATTTTAATAAATATACATTTGACTTGAACTGTCATAGACAACTGTGGGAGCATTTGTCTGAATAGTACTATGATAAACAAAGTCATAGATGTATTTCTATACTGCCTGAATCATAATTTTTTGTTATATTTGATAGAAAAATCCAAAAATAACAGTTATTTAAACATGATAGAAGTGAATTCCTCTTTTGGATAGAATTCTGGAGTAGATAGTCCTAAGTGTGCATGGTGCCTTCTTTTTATCAGGCTCTACCTAAGCTTCTTGTACTACCCTGTCTGACTTCCATACTCAAGAGCCTTTCATCTCCAAGATGGCTGCTGCAGCTCCAGGCATTTCACTTGCACTCTAGACAGCAAATATGAGAAGAATATATATATATATATTTTTTTTTTTAAGGACATTTACTGGATATACAAATACCACTTCCACTTACATTGTATTGTCCAGAAGCTAAAAATCAGAGGTTCTAATGGAGAAGTAGAATGGCAGGATGAATATTAGGGGACACTAGCTATTATCAATTATTTCTACCTGAATAAAAAGCAGAAACTATGAAATATGTAAGTGAACATTTTTTTTCTTGACTAAGGTAGCCAGTGATTTGAACAAAATTAACAGACAAAGCACTGGCTAACTTAATCAAGAAAAAAACTGAGAAACACACGTGCACAAAATAAAAAATGGCATAAAAGTGAGAAAGCACAAATATACAAAATAAGAAACAAGACAGAATAATTTTTCTGTGTAAAATAAAAATGATAGATTATTCTGCAGACCTCCTCTATGAAGATATATTTGAAAACATAAATGGATAATTTTCTATGAAATTAACTTTACCAATTATGCTTCCATTCAGATAGAAAGTTTAAGCAGACCAATTACTAAAGTTGTAGAGGAATTACACCACTAGAAAACATTGAGCTTGGATGCTTTTACAGGGAAATTCTGACAAAACTTTAAAGACCAGATAGTACTAATGCTATAAAAATGGTTTCAATTTTTTATGACTTCAATTATACCTCAATGAAGCCAAAGAAAGCCCAATCAAATGTGATGTGAAAACTTAATTGAATCTTGATTCAAAAAAATTATAAAAGGTATTTTGAGAACAAGTGAATAAATTTGAATATGAACTAGATATTAGATAATTATTGAATTATGATCATGTCTTTATTTTCAGAGTGTACATGTGGAATTATTTAGGGATGAAGGAACATAACATTTGCAGCACCAAAAACAACAATTATTCCAAAGGATGGAAATTGTTTGAGAACTTTACAGTTCTTTTTTTTAACATGTAAAATATTGATCTCTAACTCTGATAAAAAACAGTACAAAAGAAAATAATCATGGATCAATATCACTGATATTGATGTAAATATCCTAAATAAACGTTAGTGTACTGAATTCAGCTACACATTCAGAATATAATATACTGGGACCAAATGGAGTTCATTCTAGGAATGCCAGACAGATTTAAAATTTAGGAGATCCACTAATAAAACACACCATATAAAGTTCTAACAAGACAAATCATATGATTATCTCCATAAATGTTGAAAAGTCTTTGGCAAATCTCAACCTCCATTCTAGAGAAAAAAGTAAAGCATAAAAAATAGGAATTGATGTTTACTTATTTAAGATGAATTTATATATAATTATATATTTATGTGATATATAAATTACATGCATGTATAATTTTATATCAACCTATCTATATCTATATTTATTAGTCCTAAAACCAGTATTTTACCTAATGGTGAAACACTAGTAACATTTCCACTAAAAATATGAAAAAAAGAATATTATTATTTAACACTCTACTGGACATATTGGCCAATGTAGTTAGACAAGAGAAATCTATTAGGAGCATAAAAATTAGAAAAGAAGTAAAACTATTTTTTTTCTATTTGCACATAATGTGACAATATACCTGAAAATTCTAGAGAATCAGCAATAAACTCAGCTTTTATGATGATGACTAATGATAACTCAAACAATAAAATAATTCACATATGCAACAAGATATAGAATTAGCACACAGAAATCAGTAGTCTTCACATACATAAATTAGCCAGGATAAGATATAATGGCTGAGAAGCCCCATGCATAATAAAGAAGATAAAAATATTTAAGATAAACCTTACAATTACATGTAAAATTTACATAAAAAATACTCCAAAACATTTTGAAAGACACAGACTTAGGCTTGAATAAATGAAAAGCGATTTCTTGTTTTTGGATAGGATTACTTAGCATCACAAAGATGCCACTGCTCCGTGAGTTAATTTATTAATTTAATAAATTCCCAATAAAAAGTGAACCAAACAACCAGCTTTTTCCCCTGAAGCTAGACAAGTTAATACCAAAATTCACGTGCAAAAATAAACATAAGAGAGTAGTTAAGAAAATACTGAAATAGAAAGTTTATGGAAAATGTGAGCCTAGCCTTCCAGATATTAAATATAAAAAAAACTTCTGTAATTAAAACAGTAAATTAACGGCACATAAATGGTGTGGCAGAATCAAAAGAAAGTTCAGATCTGGAGATAACACTGAAACAAAGGTGTGTTTTTTTTCTTTACCATCATAGTTTATAACAAGATATTGAATATAGCTCCCCATGCTATACAGTAGGACCTTGTTGTTTATCTATTTTATATATAAAGTGATAAATAGGAAGATAATATTAACAAAACATATTTAGAAAAACAACTAATATCTCTAATACATAAAAAACTTTTAAAAATATAGAAAAAGCTGTACATTCACTAAGATGGCTATAATCAAAAAGACACAATAGTAAGGGAGGTTAGAGAGAAACTGGACTCCTCCTACATTTCAGTGTGAATGTAGAATAGTGCGGTGCTTTGGAAAACAGTCTGGCAGTTCTTCAAAATGTTCAGCATAGAGTTACCATGTGACCCAGCAATTCTATTCCTGGTTATGTATCCAAGAGAACTGAAAACATATGTCCACCCCAAAACTCATACACTAATATTCATAATGACCAGAAAATTGGAAACAGCCCAAATGCTCATCAACTGACAAATGAATAAACAAAATGTGATCTATTTAAACAATGGGATATTATTTGACAATAAGAAGAAATGAACTTCTGATACATGCTGCAGCATGGATAAACCTTGAAAACATTATGCTGTGTGAAATAAGCTGGACATACAAGACCATGTATTGTACGATTCCCTCTATATGACATGTCCACAATAGGCAAATCCACAGAGACAGAAAGTAAGCTAGTGGTTGCCAGCAGCTGGGAAGAGGGGGTAGTGGGGAAAAGCTGCTAATAATGTACAGAATTTCTTTTTGGAGTGATGAAAATTTGGAATTTTGTACTTAGAATTAGATGAGATAATGGTTGCACAATTTTGTAAATATACTGAAAAACACTGAATTGGATACTTTAAAAAGATGAATTTTATAGTATGTGGATTATATCTCAATTTTTTAATGAAGAGGAAAATTCCAAAAACCAGATTACAAAATCTGCAAATGACATGAAGAGACAATTCATTTTAAAAGATATATTTTAAAAGGCCATTATCAATACTTATGTCCAGTAATAATATATTTATATTTACCTCTCTTTTAGAATCCTTTTTTGGTTCTTTATATTTCCTAGCACATCACAATTACACCCAGGTTTTCGTATTTATTTGAATAGGGTTGAGCTCATAATTCTTCTGTGGTATGTTCTGAGATCATGGCTTTATTTTTCTCATTGACTCCAGGTTTAGTTAAGATTTTGTTACTCAAATTGGTTCTTAAATCAGCCGCATTGGTCTCATCTGGAGTGTGGAGAGCAATGCAGAATCTCCCACCCCACCTCCCAGCTGCCTACTGCAAATCTTCATTTTAAAATGTGATCCGTAGTCCTGGGTTTTTTTCTCTGTGGTTCAGTCAGTACACGTGCACTTTGATAAACGTCCTTGGACATCTGAGAAGAGAATGCGGACTTCTCCAACACTAGTGAGTATCTATTAGAGCTATCTTATTGTTATTTAGGTTCTTCAGATTCTCACTGTTTTTTGTCTCCTTGATTTCTCACGGTATGCGGAAGTTAAAATCTTTCTATTTTGAGACTACTTCCCTTGTGTTTCCTACAGCTTTTGCTGTGTTAGTTTGCTTTATGTATTTTGTGTGTGTGTGTGTGCACAAATTCATGACAGTACCCTTTACAAACTGTCTACCATGTCTTGTCAAATGCTATGTAATTCCATGAATTCAGTGTTTCCATCACGGCCTTTTTCATTGGCTCCTCTGTCCATCACTGGTTTGGTTGAATTTTACCAGGTGGTATCAGGAATGGCTCATGGGTACTATATTCCTCAAATTCTTCACATTTGACAACATCTGCCTTTATAACACTTTTAGTGTTATGTGTTATTTTTATGGCAATTTTGTTAAATGCTTCCTTATATTCTGGTATTAACATTGCTATGGATAATTTGAAGGCCAGCCTAATTTTCTCCCTTAAAACTGAGTTGACTCCTTTATCCCTAAAAGCTGATCATAGATGACTATCTGCTGCCCTGGAATCCTGTCTGACTTTGCATTTGCCTCAGCTTTTCCATATTTTAAAGATGTTTTATAAACATTTGCATAAAATACAGTAAACCTGGCATTTGACAGACCTTCCAACTTTTACCTTGAAACTTGCTAGTTATGCATGTACAATGAGCAGAGTTTAGCTTGCTGTTAAATATGAAAGTGGACCAGCAGTAACCTGCCTCACTTATCTCAATGCTTTCCAGACATAACCTAATAACACCTCCCTCTGGAATTCAGCAAGCAGGGCACACGCCGTTGGAGTATACACAAACACAGACCATTGAGATATAACTAACTCCATTGGTATTTGGTGGTGGTGGGTTTGTGCTACTGCCTCTGCTGGCCGTTTGGTGTACCAGTCAGCTGTACTGTGGCTTCTTGTGCCATTGCCTCTGAGATACACAAAGAAGCTTCAGGAAGAGAAATGCTTTGTGCTAGTAGCTCAGAGCAAGGGCAGAAACTCTGCTGAATGAATAGAGAGCACTGGCTGCATCAGGCAGGGATTCCTAGAACTCAAAGACAAGCCTGAATCCCCAGTTCTTTTGCATCATGATCTGGCATTTTCTCTCCTTCTGCAGATCTGGGTCAGCAGCTACATTCCTGCCTCCTCCTCTCCTCCCACACTTGCTTCTGCAAATGTGGCATGTGTCTGGCTCCTTGTTTAGCTGTGCCTCTTTTGCCACTCTGGGCCCTTAGATGACGGATGCTCACCTAGTCTTCCTGTATTCCTAGCTCAAAGCAAGGGTCATTGGCTTGCTTCCTCTTGGTTTGCCACTTAATTTTTGGAGAGCTCCTTAAGGTGCCTGAGGTCTGCATGGAAATATGTTCTCTCTTAATATCCTTTCTTGACTTGGTCTTAAATTTGGTGGCTATTTTACATAGATTCTGGCTTGAGGCTGTGGTGTTTCCTAGTATCAATAGTTTTTTTCTTTCTCTTTTTAATCTTTGCTGTTTCCTTTGGGTATCAGTGAGTGGAATGGTGGGAGAAACACCTTTATATGTCTGCTTTAGCTCTGTCTTGCCCCCACCTCCCCTACCCTAGTTGGCCTTTTTAGGTGTCTGACTATCCATCTTGTACAAAGATTGGGCCCGCCTACTACCTTTTCTTCTCATGGATTAATTTTTTCCCAACTCTCCCTACCTCTTTGTGTCTTTCTTTCTGTCTTTAACATATTTACGTATACTTAACATATACACTCACCCTAGTCTCAGATCAGAGTAGAAAGTGAGTTTCTTATTTAGTATGAGGTAAGTTGTAAATACTTGTAGGTTAGCAATGAATAGTAAGAGGAAATAAATAGCACAAAAAATTCTGCTGAGAAATTGACTTAAATGATGCTGTTTGAACTCCATCACCTGAAGTAGGTTTTTCCACTTTGTTTACATCTCTGCTTCAGCTGATTACTTTGCAATTCTGGTGTTGCCTAAATAAGGAAGAGATGCTGCGGAACTATATAAATGGACTCACAATAGCCTTTAAAGAACAAAGAACAATGATTTTTTTTCCAGGTATTTCTAAAAGAGAATAGATCCATTTCCATTCAATTGCTTTAATGCTGTGATCCAGAAAATATAGATAAAGAAAGAAGATATCATGGGTCTTTGCTGAATAGTTAGTTCTGTCTTTCGTTTTCTTTTTTTTATGGGAGATGAATTTTAGAAAAGTACTTTAAATTCTAAAATTATAGAATGTTTTCCAGAATAGACCATATTTCATCCCAATCATTTGGAGGGTTACAGTCATCGGAAGGATTCTGGTGATTAATCTATATGAAATAAAGAATAACTGTAGAGTTTAGAAGACTGACATGATCTGACCTAACAAGGTCACTATGGTCACTGTGTGAAGAAAAGACAGTGAGTGCAAAAACTGCAAGATCAGTTAGGAGGCTACTGAAATAATTCAGATATGAAATAGTGTTGACTGAGACCAGGATGGTGGCAGGAAGGGTGGTAAGAAGTAGTAAAATTAGGAATATGTTTTGAAGGTAAGATTTGCTGATGGACAAGATGTAGGGAGATAAGGATGAGACCAAAATTTTTGTCCTGAGGAACTACAAGAGGGGATTTGCAATGACCTGAGATGGGAAGACTTTAGGAGGACCTAGCCATGTGGAAAATAATGAAAACTCACTTTTGGACATGTTTTGTCTGAGATGTTTATTAGACACCCAAGTAGAGAGGTTGAGAAGCCAGTTGGGATGTAAGCATCTAGATTTCGATGGAGAGGTTTGGACTGAAAATATATCTTGGGTGCCCTCAGCTTACAGATGGCATTGAAAGCCATAAGTCTGGATGAGATGATAAGATCATAGCTAGGGAGTGAATGTGGAAGGAAAAAGAAGACACCCTTGGGAACACCCATTTTTAGAGTTTGAGAGGTAAAGAGGAACCATTTAATGAGATGGATCAAGGCAAAAGCAAAGCCAGGGGAATGTGGGAATCCCGCTTCAAGAAGGAAAGTGATCGACTGTGTCAAATCCTATTGATGGGGCAAGGAAGACCAGGACTTGGAACTGAGCCTTAGAGTTAGCAATGTAGAGGTCCTTGGGGATCTTGACAAGAGCTGTTTATAATGACATGTGTGTTAATTAACATCTTCTCTAACATGAGTAGCCAAGTATCACCAAAATGGACACTGCATCTTTGTTGGTCACCAGAATACCCATCACTTAGCATAATAAGCACTTGTAAATATTTGTTAAAGGAGTGAATTCACTAAAGATGGCCAAATTTTAATCTTTATCTGAGACCTACTTCTGAGCTCCTATGTCATATACAAACATTCAGGGGAAATACTTTCCCTGGATTTACTACAGATTTACCCTGGATTTATGTGATTACTATGGCCTAAGCTCCGAGCTTGGCCTTGGAATTGCAAAAGTAAATTAGGTGCAGTCAGTCTCCTAAAGAAGTTTGTCACAGTTTGGGAGCCAGACAAATGAATGGACAATTAAAATGCCCTTGGATTAATGTAGTGATTGAAGTGAATGAACTCTGTGAAGACGGAGAAGGTGTGCCAGGTGGGCGGGGTGTGAGGGCAATCGGAGCATGGGGAGTGAAGAGGTGGGGAGGCCACGTCTTTGAGCCTGGTTAGTGGGCATCATCCAGGTAAGGGCACGTGGGGAAGGCAAACCTGAGAGCCTAGCCTGCAGATAAACACATATTTCTTTCTTTAGCTTGAACCCATCCTCCCACTCCTGTATCTCCCAGTTCCTCTGGCTTTGTTGTTTTGCTTCTTTTCCTCTGTTCTCTCTGTTCTACCTCCT
Source organism: Vicugna pacos (assembly GCF_048564905.1). Taxonomy (NCBI): domain Eukaryota; kingdom Metazoa; phylum Chordata; class Mammalia; order Artiodactyla; family Camelidae; genus Vicugna; species Vicugna pacos. The sequence continues at coordinate 19,991,810 of NC_132988.1, forward strand.
GATTTGTGGCTGACCTCTCTTCCTAGCTTAGTGCTTTCTCCGATTTCCTCTACAGAAACTCATTTCTTCGATTTAACCTTGAGTTGAATCTAGTTAACTTCCACCATGTGCAGGCCTGACAGACACTCCCCAGATCTGCAGGCCTTCTCTTCATTTCAGAGGGGTCTAAGACCTTTACCATTCCTCTCTCCTCCAGCATAACATCCTTGTTCTCCAGCAAAGTTTGACTACCTGAAGTTTCCTAAATTTACCATCCTGTTTAAAGCCTCAGAGCGTCTCCTATGCCCACTTTGAATCTCCTTCCCAGCACACTCTCCCCTCCTCTGGTGACTTCAACTCACAGTAAGTTCGCAAGATAATTTGCACATCATCTCTCCTGGAATGTATTATCAAGACAGGCCAAGTTAGGCTACAGTAACATCATCAAAATCTGTGTAACTTGAGGCAATAAAAATTTATTTCTTGTGCTTCCAAGATTCTGCATGGGTCTGGGAGATGATCTTGGGTTGATGTCTTTTTTGTGGAGGTTCAACACCCCCCAGGATCTTTCCATCTTGTAGCAACCCCACAACAACAAGTGCTCTCATGACCACTGGGAAGGGTGAAGAGAACGTGGAGCATTGTGGACTGGCTATTAAATGCTCCTGCCTGGAAGTGACACATGTCACTTCTGATCCCTTTTCAACAGCATGTGTCCATGCCTATAGTCAAAGAAGAAAGTGCCCTGAAGGAAAGGAGAACCAGAAATCTTGGTGATCATTAGTAATGTTTCCCTTGTGGGAAATACTGGTAAATGGTATTTGTGGGGACACTAGGCGGACTCCTGCTTCTAGCTCTATCATCAATGAGTTATTTACTGGGAAAATCACATAATTTACCTCTGCCTTTGTTTCCTCAGCTATAAAAAGATCACCAATCATAAAAGGGTCACAGTGAGAGCAGAAAAGCTTAGAACAGTACCCAGAACTTAGCACAAATTGAGTTATCAAAAAAAATCATTATTGATTTTTACTAGGAACTCTTCCTTGAGCTGTCTGCCTCATCCCATCTTGCAGAGTGAAACATTTTCTCCTTTGTATTTTCACTCTTCCTTGTGTGCAAATATAGATGTTTGCCTTTGTCTTGTAATACATGATCTTTAGGTGAAATGGTGAGTTTCTTAAAACTAGGATTTTGTCTGGTCAACACTGTACTCTGGAATCTAGCCCAGTGCCTGCCACATAGTAGAAACTCAATATATTTCATGTACATGAATGAATAAGTGAAAAAAGGAATGAGCTTGTGGTTTTAAAGCTCTGCACTGGGGATGAATCATTCGGGGGCTTACAAAAACCTCTGACCTTTTTATTCTAAAGTCCCACTCCTTAATGATCTTCTAGCTCCAAAACTGCTTATAAATAATACATTGACAGAATGGAAGCATTCTTGATTTGAATATTGTCATGCTTAGAGGGATGTTTTCTCCACTCAAGAACCCAACTACTTTGCCCCTTGGTGTGGTCCACAGCCTAGCGACCTCAGTGTCTCCTGAGAGCTTTTCAGAATTTCAGACTACACTCCAGAATTACTGAATCGGAATCTACGTTTTAACAAGATCCCAGGTGATTTGTATGCACATTAACATTTGAGAAGCACTGTTCTATAATACTTGCTCAAGGTGCCAGCCGAGCTCTGTTCCCTTCATGCCTATGGCTGAGAGTTAGGGACTGAGGGAATGCAGCCATCCTAAAGTTGTTTTGGGTTAACTGTTCATTCTGATTTATTACTGAACAAAAGAACTTGCTTCACAGCAGCATTATTTACAATAGCCAGGATGTGGAAGCAGCCTAAATGTCAATCAACAGCTGAGAAGATAAAGAAGATGTGGGGTTTGTGTGTATATATAAAATGGAATACTACTCAGCCATAAAAAAGAATGAAATAATGCTATTTGCAGCAACATGGATGAATGTGGAGATTGTCATATTAAATGAAGTCAGAAAGAGAAAGAAAAATATCATATGATATCACTTATATGTGGAATCTTAAAAAATGAAACAAATGAACTTATTTACAAAACAGAAACAGACTCACAGACATAGAAAACAAACTTATGGTTACTAGAGGGGAGGGAGGTGGAGGGATAAAGTGGGAGTTTGGGATTAAGAGATACACACTATTGTACATAAAATAGATAAAGAGTAAGGTCCTACTGTACAGCACAGGGAACTATATTCAATACCTTGTAATAGTCTATAATGAAAAAGAATATGAAAAGGAATACATATATATTCCTTTACATATATCTGTATATAAACGAATCACTATGCTGTACACCTGAAATTAACACAACATTGTAAACTAACAGTACTTCAAATTAAAAAAAAACTTGCTTCTAACTGATCCAATGTTAGTAGGATATGTTTAGTATTGGGAGAATGATGGATTTAGAAATGCTGTGTTCAGGAAGTTGAGGGATTTGCCATTGATTATTATTTAGTGTCAATTGATCTAGTATGTTTTTGTTACCAAACATAAAAAACATATCCTGAGAAATTTCTAGATTTTGGAAGTTATGAAAATAGGTGGCTTTTGATGGGTGGTTTTATAACATGTAAAATTGAGCTGCTTCTTTGTAAATTAGCTGATCTTAACATCGTAGAAGACTTCATATAGTTTCTGTGGTACTTGAGAAAGATATCAGGCAGCTGGGCTTCCTGGATGGGCAGTGATTGTTATCCTAGGTAAAGACCTTCAAAATATTTTTTAAAAAGTACTCACAAAGTGTATTCCCTGCTGTAAGCATCTTCCATGTGAGCAGTTGAAGGTGATTCTTGACGCCTGCCATGATTCAAGGCAGGCAAGGAGCAAGCCACAACTGGTTCACGCCCGAGGGAAGAACAATAGGGAAGCCTATAGAATCTAGCCAAGGACTGACTGGTGCTGCTTAAAAGCTTTTATTTCAGGAACCATCCAATGACAGATTTTACAGGAAGTCTCATCTTATGACCTACCTTGAAGCTCCAAGTAGAAGGAAGCCTCCCATCGTCTTTCCTCATGAGCAATACCATTCAGCACAGTAAACGTTAGTGCAGGGTTACATGGGGAAAATTTCCTTTCTATGTGAAAAATAGCCAGAAAAGTTCCCACAACTTCAGGATGCGTTTGGTTAAGAGAGCTAGTGCAGGACACTGATATGACTCTGTATAAGTGTGGTCTGTAGCTTTTTAATAACAGACTCTGCCCAAGAATCATCAGGTTAGGTCTGATTCTACAAATTGCTGTCTTGTTCTTAGTAGCTGTATATTTCTGGCCTGCTGAGATTGCTATGTTCCTTTTTTTTTCCACAGATAAAGAAGCAATTAAAGATTTACTGGATAAGATATTCATAAATAAGTGGCAAACATTCAATATTATCTATCACATAAGGAACACAAGCCAATTTTTATCACATTTTTTGTTGCCTCCTCCTTAACATATTTCCTAAAAAAAGTATCAAACATAAAAGAAACATATTTACCAAGAGATGCTGCTGCATCTTTTTAGCAAGCATAACAAACAGTTTGCACCGCTATTTTAACTTGTTTTGATGGATTAATTGGTACTTACGACAAAGATTTCTTGCATAGTTGACTACAGGCTTACCTTGGAGATATTGTGGGCTCAATTCCAGACCACTGCAATAAAATGAATATCTCAATAGGAGACAGTAAGGTGACTTACGTGAATTTTTTGGTTTCCAAGTGCATATAAAAGTTATATTTGTGCTATACTGTAGCCTATTAAGTATGCAATAGCATTATGTCTAAAAAACAACATACACACTTTAATTAAAAATACTTCATTGCTAAAAAATGTCAACCATGATCTAAGCCTTCAGCAAGTTGTAATCTTTTTGCTGGTGGAGGATTTGCCTCAGTGTTGATGGCTGCTGACTGATCAGGATGGCGGTTGCTGAAGGCTGGGGTGGCTGTGGCAATTTCTTAAAATAAGACAACAGTGAAATTTGCCACATCAATCACCTCTTCCTTTCATGAACAATTTCTCTGTAGGATGTGGTGCTATTTGATAATATTATACCCACAAGTAGAACTGCTTTCAAAATTGAAGCCAGTCCTCTCAAGGTCCTTTGCTGCTTTATCAATTAAGTTTATGTAATATTCTAAATCTTTTGTTGTCATTTCAACAACCTTCACATCATTTGACTGGATTCCATCCCAGGAAACCACTTTCTTCGCATGTCTATAAGTAGCAACTCTTCATCCAGTAAAGTTTGGTCATGAGGTTACAGCAATTTAGAAACATCTTCAGGCTCCACTTCTAGTTCTAGTTCTCTCTCTGTTTCTACCACATCTGCAGTTACTTCCTCCACTGAAGTCCTGAATCCCTCAAAGTCATCTGTGAGGATTGGAATAACTTCTTCCAAATTCCTGTTGATGTTCATATTTTGACTTCTTCCCATGAATTATGAATGTTCTTAATGGCATCTAGAAGGGTTAGTCCTTTCCAGGAGGTTTTCAATTTACTTTGTCCAGATCCATCAGAGGAATCACTATCTATGGCAGCTAGAGCCTTACAAAAAGTGTTTCTTAAATAATAAGACTTGAAAGTCAACATGACTTCTTGACCTGTGGGCTGTAGGATGGATGTTGTATTAGCAGACATGAAAACAACATTAATCTCCTTATACATCTTCATCAGAGCTCTTGGGTGACCAGGTGCATATTATCAATGAATAATAATATTCTGAAAAGAATCTTTTTTCTGAGCAGTAGATCTCAAAACAGTAGGCTTAAAATAGTCTGTAAATATGTTATAAAAAGATGTGCTGTCATCCAGGCTTTATTGTTCCATTGGTAGAACACAGGCAGAGTAGATTTAGCATAATTCTTAAGGGCCCTAGGATTTTTGGAATGGGCAATGAGCGCTGACTTCAATTTAAAGTCATCAGCTGTATTAGCCTCTGACAAGAGAGTCAGACTGTCCTTTGAAGATTTGAAGCCAGGCATTGACTTCTCCTCTCTGGCTATGAAAGTCTTAGACGGCATCTTCTTCCAATAGAAGGCTGCTTCATCTACACTGAAAATCTGTTGTTTACTGTAGACACTTTTACTAGTGATCTGAGCTAGACCTTCTGGATAACTTGCTGCGGTTTCTACATCAGCACTTGCTGCTTCATTTTGTACTTTTATGTTACAGAGACGGCTTCTTCTACGCCTCATGAACCAATCTCTGCCAGTTTCAGAGTTTTCTTCTGCAGCTTCCAAACCTCTCTCAGCCTTCACAGAATTAAAGAGAGGTAGGTTCTTGCTCTGGGTTAGGCTTTGGCTTCACAGATTGTGGTGAATATTGGGGTAAAATTCACCAAAGTATTAATAGTGAATACCACTGAGTAGGTTACAATAGATGTTTTTAATTAAAATGCTTTTTAAGAATTTATTAGATGAGTGTTAACAATTTTGTAATTAGAAAAAAGAATATTTGAAAGTAACATAAAATAATTAAGTGGTGGGATATTTTTCCTTACCTGTTAGATCATCCTGAAATTCACGGCCATCAGCAGTGACCAAATGGGTAAAAACATTTTATATTTCTTTCTCTATGAACTACCTATTCTATTACTGTAATCAAAATTTCATACTTAAATCTTACATTACTTTATCAAAACCACAGGCCATTCCAATAGCAATTTCAGTAGTATAACAAAAAGAAGTGCACATGTATATATTTAGACAAGTAAAACATAAACAAGAAAAGCAAAGAAAATTAAGATATTAAAAGTTTTTTTTTGAAAAAGACATACAACTCATTTTCTTTTATTCAGACACTGTTAAATGAATTCCTATGTAACATTTAAATTGACATTTTCACTCAGGTTTCTTCAGTTTTTGTGTCTGGTTAGTGAACTGGCTTTTTCATGTCCCAAAGTCATAAGATTGTTAGAAAAGCCGTGTATTCTATAATTAAAAATTGCCAGTCCTTTAGCTGTTTTGCTCAGCAGAGGCATAGGGCACAGTGTCTTTTAGAGACATTGCTCCTGAGATGGGAATAAAAGATTTTGACCTTTTATTGCTGCATTCATGAGTCGGAAGAACTTCATTTATTTTAGGTAAGGAGCAAATGAAGCATTGCCTATTTTCAGTGTTCGAAGAGCGGCTGAAGTCACCTACAACTTGCCAGTCAATAGTCTTTTGTAATGTTTTCCGTTTAGAAAACTATTGTACTTGTCCTCAAAACATCAGTGGCTCTTAGCTAGCAATTTGAACACACACACACACACACACACACACAAAGACCACAATCCAGTTACTGGTGAACCATAGTCATAAACAACATTAGCCTCATGTGTGAAAATTTTCTTCCTCCTCCAACTGAAAACACATATTCTTCAAAACTGAGAAATCATTCAAAAATTGACTGTTAAATGTAAAATAATTAGAGCCATGGGGCTCCATCTAGTTTAATGTTTTAATGTGGGGGAAGAAAAAAGGCTTAAGGTCTCTTTGATATTAAGTCAATACTATAAACACAATGACATTGGCTGCCCCAGCTTGCTCATATATAAAATTAAGTGCATGGAGAATCTCTGCACTCACTTTTATCTTAAAAGGAAAAATTATAATAGCAATTGAAAATTGGTAAGAAAAGATTATGTCACTTCCACCTTAGTCTATAAGTCACATTTTAAAGCTATATGTGAGTGCTAAGAAAGCTAAGTTCCTTCTCTGGTTTGTTTAAACCACGTGCAATTATGGATACGTCAAAAATATGAACGTCCACAAGGTATTTGAACATCTTGAGTCTGTACAGCCCAAGAAGAAGCAAGTCTTAGTAGGGCAAGTTTAGTCACTAAGATTCACCACTGCCGCTCTAGACAGTCGATATAAATTGCTGCATAATTAGCCCAGCGGCAATAATCCATCCATCAGGAAGACAAGGCGCAGACACCCGGAGCCATCGATTCTGCCTGCTGTGCTGCACCTTGTTAACCGTGCGCGCGCCTGGGAAATACCGCGGGATGCAGCGTTCGCCACGCGGTTTGCTTCCGCATTGAAAAAGAACGTGGCAACAATCATAAAAAGAGATCAGAACAAATAGCAGTGTCTATTTTTTAAAGGTTTGAAAGTACACGGGGTGGGCTCCGGAGTCAGGCTATGTGAGGGGCCCATATTTCCTATTACTCCTGGTCAAGGAGACAAAGTTAGTTAACGCCTCCCTGGTTAGGATCCCCATAAAAGAAACAAGAATGACTTACGGATGGTGGTGATATTGGGGAGACAATGTGTTGATTTCAGAAACGTCATGGAAAGAAACATTCTGAGTGATATTAATAACTTGTGGAAATTATGTAATTTCAGAAGGCTACCCTGGGGGCAGTCCAAAATCTATTTTTAGAATCAGACCTGTCAGACACATTTACACGAAACTAACTTCCTAACTTATCAAAGATAGAAACCTTGGAACTATATGCTGGATATGTAATATCCAAAAAAACATATAATGGCTGTTTTCGAACTAAATGTTTACTTTATCGGTGGCACGAGTAATAATTCGACAAAAATCTCAAATAGAAATTATTAAAATAGAGTTCCCTCCTCATACTATATTCAACCTGATATAAACTATGCAAAAGATCAAGAATAAAATTCTGTAATAGGACAGTTACTAGGAAGATTCAACACAGTTGCAAAGCTACCATTTTCAATGAGCTCCTTTTAAATTCTGCTATGACTAGTATACAAAGGTCTTGGGGTAATGAGGGTCAAAGTGATCTTTGTGTGATTCACTGATATAAAAAATCTTTATGAAATCTAATTATGTGCAAAAGGAAGCTACATACTTCATTTTGTACTAGATTCTTCAGAAAAATCTTAAGTTCAAACATAAAATCTCTGAAGTCATTGAGTTTGGAAGGAGAGATGTGCTCATTAGGGTAAATCTGGTTACCTGAGGATGACTGATCAGCATAATTAATGGTCTTTGGGGAACAAGAGGAAATATTTGAATCAGAAAAAAAAGTATGCTGTCTTGTATATGTGCTTGATTTAAAAGGAAGATGTAAGATATTATTTAGTTCCTAGATATGAACTTTATAAATATTAATATCATTGTTAGTGAGTTTGTAAGAGATGATATGGGCTTCTTTGAAAATTCAGAATAGTAATCTAGAATGATGCCATTAAAGAGTATTTATTAATATATAGTGAGATTTGATGCAACATGCCCAAGTTGACTGCATGGAATTGGATAGGTTGGTAGAGTTGTAAGTACTTCTATTCTGTAGGCATAATAAAGAAGACAGCAGTAGGGGTAGCAAAAGGTCAACTAGTAGGCAAAAAACTGCATGTGAAGAGGATGACAAGGAGCAGTAGATAACAATAGTCCAGGAGGAGGTCCTTTTTTTAAACTGAAGTATAGTCTATTTACAGTGTTAGTTTCTGGTATACAGCATAGTGATTCAGTTATACATACATATATATATTATTTTTCATATTCTTTTCCATTATAGGTTATTACAAGATACTGAATGCAGTTCCCTGTGGTATACAGTAGGACCTTTTTGTTTATCTATTTTTATATACAGTAACGTGTATCTGCTAATTCCAAACTCCTAATTTATCCTTCTTCCTCCTCCCCTTTGGTAACCATAAGTTTGTTTTCTACGTCTGTGGGTCTGTTTGTGTTTTGTAAATAAGTTCACTTGTATCATTTTTTAGATTCCACATATAAGTGATATTATCTGATATTTGTCTTTCTCTGTCTGAATTACTTCACTTAGTATGGTAATCTCTAGGTCCATCCATGTTGCGGCATTATTTCACTCTTTTTTATGGCTGAGTGATATTTCTGTGTGTGTATGTGTGTGTGTGTGTGTGTGTATAATGAGATTTGATGCATATACACACACACCCCACGTCTTCTTTATCCAGTCATCTGCTGATGGACATTTAGGTTGCTTCCATGTCTTGGCTGTTGTAAATAGTGCTGCTGTGAACACTGGGATGCATGTATCTTTTCAAATTAGCATTTTCTCCAGATATATGCCCAGGAGTGGGATTGCTGGATTATATGGCAAATCTATTTTTAGCTTTTTAAGGAATCTCTATACTATTTTCCATAATGGCTGCACCAATTTACACCCCCACCAACAGTGTAGAAGAGTTCCCCTTTCTCCACACCCCAAGGAGGAGTTTTAATACCAAATAATTGGGGGAGGTATTTGTCTAATAGCTGGAGATGAATGATCTCGGAGCAGTCAGTGTACAGAGATATGGAAAGACAGGCAGGTTGTCATGAGGAAACCCCGGCAGCAGGTAGCAGAGTTCCAATCACTGGAAGCCCCCCCCCCCCGGAAAAGTGCTGTGATGGCTACTGCAGACTGGCTTGCTCAAGATCAATTCCCACCTCCTGCTAGTGTGGTTTCCTATCCTGCAGAAGCTGGTGAGCTAAAATCTACACTTCCCACATTTCTAGATGTGATTTATGTTCTGCCAACCAGCTGCCTTTACAGAAGACTAAAATCCAGAACTGAAATAAGAGTGGGGGGAACATAGCGTGAGGCTCCTATTTTTGCTGGTGCGGATTGAAGTGGAAGTGATTTGATCTCGAGCTAGCAGCTGTCATCATGACTTCTTGCTTCATCAGGCAGCTTCCTGATTATGGGCAGGGCAATAGTAATTCTGCATCATGACTTGAGTGGTTTTTTTTTTTTCTGGCCACAAAATACAATTTTTTTCTGCAAGATCAGACTAAATTCTCTTCAGCTGATAAACATTATTATAAGCCATTTAATATCCCATAAACCAAATTCCTTTCTGCTGACACAATCTAGAGTAGGTTTTGTTCTCTATAATTGAACCCTCACAGGGCAATTACTGGCTATAGTGATCGTAAGCAACAGACTCTCAAAGAAATGAAATTTTGAGATTGGTTAGCTCACCGGTTGGAAATAAAGGCAGCTAAGCTTCTGCTAGTATCATAAGATTGACACCAGCTGCATACTGGTGATGTACTAACTTAGAGTTAACATATCTGGAGTTGTGTAGAATAAGAGATTCTTCATTATGGGAAGAAAAAGAATGTAAGGACTGTTGTGGGGATGTGGGGTGGGTTTTTCTATCAGTTCCATAGAACTTAAAAGAAGTGATAAAAGGAGATTTAAAGTGTTCTGCTTAAGGTATGGTCAGAACCAGAGAACTTCCATGGCTGCCTGTAGGACTCTCAGAGGAGATAGAAAGACAGAAACAGAGCCAGATCCTCTGAGTTTCTGAACTGCAGTGTAGGGTGGATTCATAGACTTCACATCTCTTCTGTGAACAAGAGGGCATTTGGGGGAAAGAATGGGACCAAGGAAAGAAATAGGGAATTTGATGGATTCTTATGTCTCTCAGTACCTTAAAAGCCTATATTCCACCAAGTATTCCTTGAAAGCAAACTTGTTTCCTATTTTATGAAGCTGCTCCTTTCTTGCCAGAAGGCTCTGTGATGACTTCACCTGAGGGAGTGCAGTCAGCAGGGAAGCCAGTCTTTCCCGAGCTGTACACCCCAACATCGCCTTCAGAGCCTTCACTAGAATCAAACCCCAGCATGCTGCTGTGGTGGCAAACACAGTCCAAGCTGGAGGGAAAAGATTTATACAACAAAAAGAATCATAAGATTTTGCTCATTTGCGATGGCAAAAACTTGCAGTCTGTGTGGGAATGGATTCCAAGGGTGTCAGACCAAGAAGGGAGAAGCTTAATTTGGATTGGGTTGATGATTTTGCATTGGGTGCACTTGCCAGAGATTCTGGGTTCAATATGCTCCCTTGAGCAGCTCAGAACATTTAATAGAAACATGGGTATGGGGGTAGCCAATGCTTAAGCTATGATGCCAGAAAGTTCTTGGGGCAGTGTAGGGAAATAGATGTAAAGAGAAGGAAACACTGGGGTATATTTATGATGTGCAAATCACTCATCAACACTTATTTATGTCTCCCGAGAGACTAAAGGACACTTCCTTCAGCAGGGCACTATGGCTGACCTCTGATGGTAGAAGCTGCTCACAAAGAAAAGGGCTCCCTGATTTCTCTGGGTGTGATGGGGTCCCAGGTGGCAAGGTACAAGGGGCAGCACAATGACAGGACTCAGAATAGAGGTGAAATGTGGTTATCATTACAAGTAGCAGGGCTGGACCGATGATCACAGGTTTTGAATGTCAAGGATATTTGACAGTGGTTAATGGAGTAAGAGGTTCCCCTGAAAGAAATATACAGGCCTATTCTCATCCTCCTGGATCTGCATAAACTGACACCAAAACAAAAGTAAAGTCTAGGTGACCCGATAAACTCTAATTACAAGTTATAGCTCTTTACTGGTTCACTGCCCTACAGCCCATAAATGATAATGTACCCTATGATAGTGCGGCAAACACTGTTCATCTTCTTAGTGGTCCCCTAAGAAGGATCTGCAGCCATCTGTCAGGAAAATGGCTGTGCCCAGCAGGAAGGAACCACCCAGATCTTTGTGGGATTACTGACAAGAGCTGTAACTAATATTAATGCCAGGGGACCCAGAAATGCCAGTGTGGTCCCCTACTCAGGAGGGATTGATTGAAGTTAGGGAGTATAAATAAAGCTTTGGTTTGGGTTTATTGCACAGTGGGTCAACGTGGGCCAACTGGTGATTCATTCTATGGTTACTTTCCCAGTTTCCATACGTATGGCTAGAACAGGCATACTCATCAACGTCTGCATACTGGCTTCCAGATCCATGGAATGAAGGCTCTGGCTGGGCGAGAGGAAGCTTCTGTACCAATATGATGCCACAATAAACGTAAAGCAACGCCACACACCTGGAAGGGTGGTAGAGGTGAGTGTTACTATCAAACCTTTCAGAAAGGGAGGGGTAATAATTTTTATTTCATTCTCAAATTCCCACCGCCCCACCTCCCCCTATCCTCATTAAGCTCTTCTGTTTGACCAGAGAGAAGACTGATGGGTCTTGGGAACAATATCAATGGATTATCGGAGCTTAATGAGAGAGTGATTCCAGTTGAAGCTGCTGTCCCATATGTGGTTTATTTTCTGAAGCCATTGGACACAGATCCTTATGCCTGACAGAATTGTCAAGTTGGCAATTTTTTAAAAATTAAATACCCAATAAGAAGAGGACCACAGATTCAGTTTCCTTTTTTGTTTTATTTTGTTTTAATTCTTATTTTTTATTGAAGTGTAGTTGATTTACAATGTTAGTTTTAGGTGTACAGCAAAGTGATTCAGTTATACATATACATACATACATATATATATTTTCAGTTTATTTTCCACTACTTCTCATTACAAGAAATTGAATATAGTTCCCTGTGCTCTACAGTAGGTCCTTGTTGTTTATCTATTTTATATATAGTAATGTGTGTCTATTAATCCTAAACTCCTAATCACCTTTGAAGTAGTAGGAAGCAGCAGAGGACAATGGGTTACATCAACTTTCTGGCTCTGTTTGGTAATTTAGTTCAGAGATTGGCTAACTTTTCCTGTAAAGGGCCAAATAGGAAATATTTTAGGCTTTGTGGGCCACAAATAGTCTTTGTTGCATATTCTTCTTCTTCCTCTTTTTTTTTAATAAAACAACCCAACAAAGTAAAAACCACTCCTAGCCTGCAAGCTTTATAAAAACAGGCTTTAGGGCAGATTTGGCCTCCACGCCACAGTGTGCTGGCCCCTGATTTGGTCCATGGGCTCCTTAGACGTCGCACGAGTCCGCGCGAGAACACGCTGCTCCATTACATTGCTCATGCTGTAACTATGACCCCAGTAAGCAGAAAGTAGACCTGGATGTCCTGGGAAGACATGCTGATGTCAAAAATGGGAGAGAAATCTTTTGAAAGTTCAATTTCCAAGTCACAGAGCTTATTTCCAGAAAGCTGTCTTTAGTTCTGGGTTTCAGAAACCAGGAAAATCCATCAGGAGCACTGGACACAAGCTGAGAGCAATGAACAGTAAGTGTGTCTTGAAGCCGGCCCCTCCATGTAGTGTGGCTGTTCTCAGGCTCTTCCCACCAGGGGACTTTGGAACTGAGAACTGGCTGAACTGACACCAGGGTGTCACATGGCTCCACCTGCAAGGAGAGGAGGGATATAGTGGCCAGAAACCAGGCTCTTGGAGAAATAGGTCCCTGCCACATTGATCCTGAGCCTCTTCCACCAGTAAGCCATTTTGATTGAGGGTCTTGTCTGACTGATAGGAGGAAGTCAAAAGTTGACTTTATTTTTATTCCTCAGATTCCTAGAGAAAGAAATCTACCTATAGGTTGTATAAAAATGGCTATGTTCCAAGGCAATTTTAAAGAAAGAACCATTCAGATATTGCTGAAAACCATGTAATAGTGTAGTTGTGAATGCAGAAATGACTTTTCTTCTTTATTCATTTTAAGAACAGTTTAAATGGGTTTGTGCATCATAAAAATTTAGCCTTTCATCAATCTTGGCTAAATAAACTGCAGTATCCCTGGAATGTAGATGACCAAGGGACACTTACTATTTCACATGGTATGCTTTCTCTTTTGGAACTAATAAAAGCCACAACTGCATGCTTTATTATAAAAAGCAGAACAGAATCTGGGCAGTTTTTTCCTTATTTCAGAAAGACAAAGCTCAACAATGAATAACATATTAGGAATCTGACCTGAACAGTAAGAGACTTGACTTTCTTGTTGCCAGGCCGGCTTAACCCCATCCATAAGTGTGGCCTGTAGTGGTGATAAGTACTTGAACCTTTTTCTTTGATTTCATGACCTTTAGCAGAAACATAAATTCACTGCATGTGTGTATGTTTTCACCCAAACTGTTTTCTTACATATCTGAACGTGCATTAGTTTCATTAAAGATCTTTACTGGCCTGATGCCCAATATCCCTGTCAAGCTGAAATTGCGAGCTCACAGTTCCTTGCTCTCAGAAACGATGCTAGGCTGTCCTTTGGACTCTCTAGAGAAGCGTGGACACCTGATCGAAGGCCAGCCTAACCATACATCAGCAACGAAGGAAGTAGCAAGAGGCTTTCTTCTTAATAGAAGAGAGATTAATTGCCTCAGTCAGCCTGATGCTATCCTTTGTAATTTGCACTGAGGAGAATGCAGGAAGTCATTCAATTGGAAGTAGGAGGAGAAAGAGGAAGCTCCAAAAAGAAGCATAGACAGTGAAAGTCGCTGAGATGTATTAATGATCACAGGGAAGGATGCAGATCAGAAGAGGGCAAAACTGGTCCAGAATGGCAGTGGCCCCCAAGTTTTCTTCATCCTGCCACTCCTAGCTGTCCACTCTGAGGTGATCAAGATCCCAGTAGCAGCAATGACAGTGGCTTCTCTGGCAGAGAAAAATGAGAGGTACAGAGAGGGGACCCATCGGGCCGACCAACACCACGGACTCCTAGTATTTCATGTCTGCCCAGGGTACCTCTGTCCCTTGTAACTATCACCCAAATGTGTGGCTTCTCTAGACTCTGGGGATCACACCTCCCTGCAACAAATTATTAAGTGTATGGAAACTGAAAAATACAACGAATTAGTGGATATAACAAAAAAGAAGCAGACTCACAGCTACAGAGAACACACCAGCGGTGACCAGTGGTGGGTGGGGGTGGGGTAGTATAAGGGCAGAGGATTAAGAGGTGCAAACTATTTTGTATAAAATAAGCTACAAGGATATATTGTCCAACATAGGGAATATAGCCAGTATTTTATCATAACTATAAATGGAGTATAACCTTTAAAAATGACTCATTATGTTGTACACATGAAAATTCTTTAATATTGTAATCAACTATACTTCAATAAAAAATTAAAATAAAAAAACCAAGAGTTGGAGCTGATTTTTGGAGGTCCAGTATTTTTTTTTTTTTTTGGATCCAAAGAATGCTTTTAAGTTCTACCAGTTTGTTCCAGTTTAGAGTCCCTTCAACCAATCATCTTCTTGTTCCAGCTCCAGGATGGCGGCTCCACATTGCTGCTGCCTCTGATCTACCCGGGAGGGGACAAAGTCACCAAGGCTCAGCCGAGATCCTGCTGCTGTGTTAACTGCGCTTCACAGGTGACCGATGGGCACAGGAAGGAGCGACAGTGGAGGAAGAACAAGCAAAGAACAGGCAATTTCTTGGGATTTCTTCTAAAGCGTAAAGACCGTGTCCTTCTATCATGGTACCTGGGATGTAGGGGCAGAAGAGGGTGGAGAGGGGATGTTACTTGGGCTGCCAATATAGTGCAAGGGGCACTTGGCATCCTTGAACAAAAAGTGCCTTTGATCTTGGGCTTCCTGCCTGGAGTTCAGTTGCCTCAAAGTCTTTTGAGGTCCAGCAAAAGAGAGGTCTAGTTTCTGTCTCATCCACCACTCCTAACCTCCAGCTCAAAGCCTACCTCCAGGAAACATAATTGTCTTCAAAGATGTAGTAGGGCCTAGAATGAGGGCTGCCTTTTTCATTGTTGTGTAGAGCCGTTGCTCCCTCACTATTTTGAACATCCCATTGAAGAATAATATTCTTTTTGGCTTTACCATTACAAAAGCCCACCAAAGCACTTTTTCTCCTCTCAAATCAGAAGAGATCTGACCACGTGGTTCAAGTTAATCTTGCATTTGGAGAACTTGATAAAATGTTCGCAGTTTTAAAACAGTAGTATTCACCTGCCTCCTGCTTTGACTCACCTCTGAGTACGCTGTCTATCAAAGTTTTAAAATACACTGGAGACTAGTCTCAGCTAGAGCTTTTGGTTACAAAACCAGAAAAGGCTAACGCAGACAGGGAGGTTTTTATTTTTATATTATAGAAAGCATAAAAAGAGTCACTCATTTGTTTTCATTATAACTTTCATGAAAGTGAAATTCAGTCCTATAAAATGTTACTTCATCTTAGACCAAATAAAATGGTTGTCTTCGGTTGTCTTTTCACATTGATGAATGTCCTCAGCCTTTTCCTAAGATTTCAAATGATCCTATTTGCCCATAAGTGCTATGTTTAAAAGGAAGAACACTTTTGAGCTATCTATAATGATTTCTCAGCTTTTACCTTAGAGAATATTGCAGTGCATTCTGCGTGAAAAGCTTACATTCTGTTTACAAAGAAAAATATCTGTAACTTTATATTTTGCTGGAATATGTTATAGAAACTAATACTCCAATGTACATGAAAAGTTACTCTGGAATTTCATAAGTCTTGGAAAAGTTAGTGGTTACACACACACACACACACACACACACACACATGCATGCACAGGTACACACACATTCATCAATTTGTGTAACGGATAATATTTTTCATATAACCCAGATGAATTTTCTCCTCATGCTAGTTCCGATTCATTCTCTATCTTCTCTGGCATTATTGCTACAAGAAAGGGAAGCATAATTGCTGCCGGAGAAAGGGGAGGCTGTGATAAAAGAGCCTTTGTGAAAAGGGGAGGGAAGTGGAAAACCAGGAAGGGAGAAAGGATAGGAAATGAGAAAAGGACAGAAATGTAGATGTGACTGTCCTTTTTATTCTTTAGAGGTTACTCTTCAAGGGGGAAAGAGCAGATCCACTGAGATATTTTCTGAAGAACCCCAAACATGGCACCTCTCAGAGAAGTTCCACGCTCAGCTGAGGGCAGCATTTAGAGAGCACTGACAGAGGAAGGCTCTGGATGGAGGGGCCATGACTTCCCATGATCTTCATGTGCTACATGGGACTCTAAGGTTCCTGGTGACTTTGGGAAGAAGGCAGAAGTGCTGAGAAAACCAGGGGTCAGAAGATACCTCAGGACGAAGTAGACCCCCTTCCAAGCAGAAGGTCCAAAAGAGGTGAAGTGGACACTAAAAACTAACAGATTTTTCAGCAAGTATGATGAGAGGTTCAAGTTGGATATAACTTGATTTAAAAACAAATAAATGTAAAACTCCCTAAGCTCCGGATGCTCAGGGTTTTCTAGAACCTTCACATCTGTTATATTAAATAAATAAATAATAAATGAAGCATGGTTTCTATTCTTAGGAGGAGCCTACGACCCAGTGAAGGAGACACAGGGGGCAACAAATCCAATACAGTAGGTGATACAACTGAGGCAGGTCCCCGGTGCTGGGGAAGCAAGGAAGATGGCTAAATGGATGGTCCCCTGGGAGTCGGTGAGACCTGCTCTGAAGGATGAGCATTTTCATTTTCATCAGGTGGACTGGCCTGGTCTCTGCACTGAAATGCCTCTCTGTGGAATTTGTGCCACTTACGTTTCCCCAAATCCCTCACGTGTCCAACATCATCTCCTTCATGAAGATTTTTCTGATCCTTCCAACTAGATTTGACTTCTCTAGTCTGATTTTCATGGCGTGTCAGCTTAATCTCTCTCCTCATTTTGTACTTTATACTTATTTTGTTCTCTCAGCTAAATGTTATGCTCTTCTCTGAGTTGCCACATCCCTGCACCCTGAGTGTACGAGACACTCAATAAATGTGATGTTAAATTGAGTAGTAAATAAATAAAAGAGAATAGGTTTAGGAAAATCAAGTCTAAACCTACTAAATGATGTGCTCTCTGTAAACAAATTTCCTTCCTTCTTTACCTTTTTATTCCCAGAAGTTCATGTAATTCTTGGCAGAATAGTAGGGGCTCACTAAATGCTTGTTGGAATTTAATAGGGAAGACAGTTGTAAAGATAAACTGGGAGTTAGAAGTGGTTCTGCAGAAGGTTTCTATTTCAAGCTTTGTGGAAAATTCTCCTCTCAGATACCAAAGACTATAGCTCCTTTAGCTTCTTTGGAATGATGATGCTGTTCACAGGTGCTGACCAATACCTCTGTGACAAATTTCATTTTGTAGGTGACAGTGAAATACCGAGCCAAAAACATACAGATGAGAAGGTGTCCTGTTGAAACTCCACTTTTTCCCCTTCCATGTCCATCTTCTTCAGTCTTGGCAAGGGGCTATTGGGTGGATACATTGTGCAAGGCGGATGCCAGCTCATCTCGTGAACTTATGGTGTCACAAAGGATTCTCACAACCATTCTATCTCTGAGGTAGGTAATATTATCCTCACTTTTCAGATAAAGAAGCCAACTTAGACATTTTAAGGCACTCATCAAAAGGTCACACAGCTGGTGAATGGGAGCACCATGATGGGGCCCTAATTTGTCTGATTTCAAAGAACAAATCTTGTCTTGATGAACAAATGAAACCTTGATGGGTGGGGTCTCTGGAGATACAGGTTTAATCGGGAGATATAGTTGGGTGCAATTCTTCTGACTTACTCTGGTGATCAAAGCTGGTCTATTCCAGCCTAAATCAGGTCACTAGGAGATGAGAGAATTTGATTATATGAAGAAGGGACCCAGGATGGTCAACTGACAGGAAGACTGGATGTAGTGAAGTTTTTGAAAACAGAGGGAGAAGGGTCTATCTGGATGTTGAAGAGTGGAATGCAAGATAGAGACATTGCTGAACAAGATGTGACAAAATATTCAGGAATATCGCTACCATCAGTGGCTCTGCTGACCACAAACCTTCCCTACAAATATGTCTGGTATGTAAGTTTCTCCTTTGTTGTATGCCACTGGTGACATTCTTAGGTAATAAAGTACTTGCTGGAAAATAAGGAGGAAGAAAAACAACTCAGATGTTTTCATTTTGAAGGCTTCTGTTAAAATAAAAAGCTTTATATTTCTCAAAGTGAAGTGGCATAATACTGTCACCTCTACTCCTTGAATACAGCTATCTTTACCCAGTGATGGTCTATAATTTCTCCATTTATGATTCTGTTCTTTTGCTGGCATTTACTAAATATAATCATGTGAGCTATTGTGCTGTAACCTACAGACACTCTATGAAAACAGAAGTTCAAATAATACATTAGTGGAAAATTATACATATTAGCAGCATCTTCCAGTTGAAAAGATTCTTCATACAACCAGATTTTAAAAACCAGATCCCTTATGGCAAATATTCTTACTCTGGCTTCATAGATGCTATTCCAGAGGAATCTATGTACTTGAAAAATGCATTAAAAATGTGAGGTATAAAGGATATATTTTTAAAAGTCAGCAGGGTCTTTAAATCTCAGGTATAAAAAGTAGAACATAATTTTTCTACAATAAAATTAACTTATGAGCACCCATTTGTACACAGAAACAGAAAACTTTTAGTTTTCATAGTCCCAGCCAGTCTTCTAAACCAAGTCCATCCTGGTTTAAAACTCACCCAGTTGAAGGTACCGCTGCTCCCTCTCCTCCTTCTCTCTCACCTCTGGGGTAGCTTGTTGGTCCAGGGGAGACTTAGAAGCATCGTGACATTGGCGGGACATGTCTGGGTGTTGATGACCCCTCTCATTTTCTGCAGAGATGACTTGGCCTCTGTTCTCCAGGTGTGAGTGACGCACGGCATCGCCCTAGGGCACAGCTGCTGACTGTTCTGAGCTCATTGCTTTGGCCCCGTGCCTGGTCTGGCAATGCCACAGAACTGTAGGCTCGTCTCCGCGTACCGGTCAACAGGCCACACCCTTGCTTGGTCCTGCGTCTGGCTGCCCTCCTGGGTGGCCTCCTTCATGTCCCACTGGCTGTGTTTCTCAAAGAACTTCCAGGCCTCCTGCAGCTCACAGGAGCCCCTTGGTCACCACTAAGGCACCGTGAGCAAGCCCAGGGGCTGGCAAGGCGTTAATTCTCAGCCCTTTAGAATCTAGAAAAAACATACTACCATTTATTTTTCCACTTTACACCCTCGTGTTGTGGGTTCTTCCATTAAGACTGGGGTTTTGCAAAGACTCCAATGGGAATACTGAGTACAACTTTCTTTTTTTCAAACTCTTGGGCTCTCTTAATATTTTTTTTTTGCCCTATTCTTTGTTTTTGTTTTTTTTTACATTTTTTATTGATTCATAATCATTTTACAGTGTTGTGTCAAATTCCAGTATTCAGCACAATTTTTCAGTCATTCATGGACATATACACACTCATTGTCACATTTTTTTCTCTGTGATTTATCATAACATTTTGTGTATATTTCCCTGTGCTATACAGTGTAATCTTGTTTATCTACTCTACAATTTTGAAATCCCACCCTCTACCCCTCCCCCCTGGTAACCACAAGTCTGTATTCTCTGTCCATGAGTCTATTTCTGTCCTGTATTTATGCTTTGTTTTTGTTTGTTTGTTTTTGTTTTTTAGATTCCACATATGAGTGATCTCATATGGTATTTTTCTTTCTCTTTCTGGCTCACTTCACTTAGAATGACATTCTCTAGGAGCATCCATGTTGCTGCAAATGGCATTATGTTGTCAGTTTTTATGGCTGAGTAGTATTCCACTGTATAAATATACCTCATCTTCTTTATCCAGTCACCTGTTGATGGACATTTAGGTTGTTTCCATGTTTTGGCTATTGTAAATAGTGCTGCTATGAACACTGGGGTGCAGGTGTCATCCTGAAGTAGATTTCCTTCTGGGTACAAGTCCAGGAGTGGGATTCCTGGGTCATATGGTAAGTCTATTCCTAGTGTTTTGAGGAATCTCCACACTGTTTTCCATAGTGGCTGCACCAAACTGCATTCCCACCAGCAGTGTAGGAGGGTTCCCCTTTCTCCACGGCCTCTCCAACATTTGTCATTTTTGGATTTTTGAATGATGGCCATTCTGACTGGTGTGAGGTGATACCTCATTGTAGTTTTGATTTGCATTTCTCTGATAATTAGTGATATTGAACATTTTTTCATGTGCTTTTTGATCATTTGTATGTCTTCCTTGGAGAATTGCTTGTTTAGGTCTTCTGTCCATTTTTGGATTGGGTTGTTTATTTTTTTCTTATTGAGTTGTATGAGCTGCTTATATATTTTGGAGATCAAGCCTTTGTCGGTTTCACTTGCAAAAATTTTCTCCCATTCCGTAGGTTTTCTTCTTGTTTTATTTCTGGTTTCCTTTGCTCTGCATTGGGCTCTCTTAATATTAAAAGGAAGTCTGTATTCCTACCTTCACCCCCAGACTCTTGGAGTTTGATGCAGTGCGTGTTGTTATGGGCTGAATTGTGTCTCCCCAAATTCATATGTTGAAACCCTAACCCCAATACCTCAGAATGTGACTGTATTCAGAGATAGTTGATCATGTTAAAAATGAGGCTGTCAGGACTCATAGACATAGAATACAAACTTGTGGTTGCTAAGGAGGTGGGGGGTGGGAAAGGACAGACTGGGATTTCAAAATTTGTAGATATTGATAGGCATATGCAGACTAGATAAACAAGATCATACTGTATAGCACAGGGAAATATATACAAGATCTTGTGGTAGCTCACAGTGAAAAACAAATGTGACAATGAATATATGTATGTTCATGTATAACTGAAAAATTGTGCTCTACACTGGAATTTGACACAACATTGTAAAATGACTATAACTCAATAAAAAATGTTAAAAAAATGAGGCTGTCAAGATGGGCTCTAATGCAATCTGAACATGTCCTTATGAGAAGAGGCTATTTAGACACACAGAGAGCTTGCACAGAAAGAGAAGGCCACATGAGGATGTAAAGATAGGTGGTTATTGTTAAGCTAAGGAGTGAGGCCTCAGGAGAAATCAGCTCTGCCAGCACCTTTACCTTGGCCTTCCAGTCTCCAGAACCATGAGAAATCAATTTCTGTTGTTCATGCCCCCCAGTGTGTAGTGTTTAGTTATGACAGACCTAGCAATGAGTGTACAACATTCTTCCCCACATTGCAACTTTCTCCCATCCTTCTAAGAGCTCTCTTCTTCCCCTGCCTCCACCTCCTGTGCATCTCCTTCAGAGCAGGGGTAGGGGGAGGGGAATGCATTCCCCAAGGTCACACCTGCTCCAGCACTCCCTACTCTCCAGCCAATTTTTTAACTTATACTTACTGGGCATTTTGAATCCTTTGTTGAAGAATCTGGAGTCTTTGTTTCATTTGTTCAAATGGGGTTGCTTGGAGGAATTCAAAAGACACACAATGTTAGAAGTTCCAGATCTCCAATAAATATGTCATATATCATCCCACTATCAATATGTGTGTGTCTGCTCATATCTTTTCTGGGGAAAGTCCACAGTTCTCTTCAAATTCTCCAAGGGGTTTCTGACCAGAAAAAAAGAAAATGTTAAGATTCACCATCTGATTATATTTGAACTATGGTTCAATTTCAAATATATGATTTATATACATTTTAGAAATAACTATTATGTAAATGAGAGAGCAGAATGTTTATCGTCAATAAATGTAAATGGTATCACACTCATTTTCTTCATTTAAAAAGATCTCTTATTTAATTTGCCATGAAAAAAAGCTAAAGCAAACTATCTGTGAAATACTTGATTCTGTCCTCACGCACATCTAGTCCCACATTGAGAGATCATAAAATCGTCCTGTTACTTTTACAGGGACCAGCATCTTCAAGCATCACCGTCAGCAAGAGGCATTCCACCTCACTCAGTATTTAAACATGCATATGCACCCACACACACAGATGTCGTGGCAGCTAAAGTTTCTCCTCCCCGCCTCTTTCTGCCTTTTGTGCCATTATTCATGGAACAACAAGGATTTGGAGATGAGAGTGGTCAGGAAGGACCTATACTCCTCCCCATGTTCTGGGATTTTTTTCCCTTCCCTTCTCGCCTCAGTTCACCATTATTATCCACCTGATTGCTGTAGTCACTGCTATGGGAATGCAACTGGACCTTGAGCCCCTAGCATGGTTGTCTGGACTGGAGCTTGGCAGCCAATCATGGCACTTCCTTGAGAATTTGAAACTAGCTGAAGAGTTATAAAATTCAAGAGCCATTGGTGACCATGCAACTGAGTGCACACCAGAGAAGCAGAGAAAGTCAGTGTATTGGGGGGAGAGATAGGGAAGAGGGAGAGAGAGAGAGGACCGAGCAGGCAGGGTTGTGGGAGAAAAGGGAGAGATAAAGTCCTTAACACATGTCCCTGTTTCCAAGCTGTCGCTGATGCCTGGTTGCATTCCTGTCTTAGGTTCCATGGATAGCTGGGTATCTTACACAAGTTCCCCCCTTTTACTTAAGTTGGGTCAAATTTCTATTTCTAGTAACATCACTAACAAATTTAATTACACACACACATACACACACACATATATATGCACACACAAGAGATTATCTTAATGTAAGAGTGTCAAAACGTCACTATTCCAATGTTAGATTTTTAAAAATTGGGATGAAAACTGACTTGGTCTATAAAGTTATCATGAATATAAATGAACAACCATCAAACGAAAAACCCTTATGTCATACTTGGTGCTATATTTTGGAAGAGACTTTTAATAGTAAAAGCTCACAAAAGTGGAGAGTCCTTCTTGTGCCATACCAGTCTCACCTGAAATAAAAATCTCCAGGAACAATGAATCCAAACAATGAAAAAGTATGAGCCACTTCACTAAAAAGGAGAATGTGATGCCAGCCCTGCAGATTCTGGCTTGATTTTATTGCTTTAGACAGCAAGGTAACTACTGGAGTCACCTTTGACCTCTGGCCCTACAAAGATATTTCAAAAGGAAATGAAAAATATTTTGTCCTTCACTGGCAAATAGAGTTATGTTTGGGGGGCACAAGTGGCTAAAAGTTCAAGGTTTGTAAAAGTGGATGCTGAATAAGTTTAATAAGTCATGGAAGCCAGGCTTATTCAAGGAAGACACTGCCAAATAACTAAAAAAGGTAAATATCAGGCTGACTGATGGATTTTTAAAATGTCATGTGGTATATGCATCTGATTCATTCTCTCTCTTTCCCCAGAATTTAAACTTCCTAGATGATGTGCACAGATATGTCCCATTTCCCACAGCAGCCCTGTAAAAGGTCTGTAAGGTCTTGGTCAGCATATATTTGTGTTTTAATTACAAGAGGGTTTTCTGGGTATCTCACATTAAGTGTTCATTTCCACAAAGACAGTTGCTACATCTATTTTTCAACTCTGTCTTCTAGACAGAATGTTTTAGTACTTCTGGAAGTGTGGCAACCTTCATACTCACATGCACAATTGCACACGTGCACCAAGGCTCCATTTAAAGTTAGAGGACGGGTATGGTGAACATCTTTTCAACTTAGTGGCAAAGCTTTGGCACCTGGATGTCCTGCTATTCTTCCAGTCTTTCTGTTTCTTAAGAAAAGGCTGAAACTCTTGCCCAATGAGAAAGTCGTCTCGTCTTGCAGGCAGATCTCTACAAACAGAACTTACCCATTGCTTTAAGCCCCAACTACAACACAGGTGGTTGTTTTTCTTTTTCTTTTTTCCAAAATGGGTGTGTTCAGCACTAGCCATGGAGGAGAAATTCAATTGTGTAATGGGCTCCCCAAGTGTGATCCACATCCTCGCAGGACCACCTGGACTGCTTGTCCTTTTTGGCCCTCTTCCCCCTCCACTCTATCCAGCTCACGGCAGACTGTGGCTGAGTGTAGCAGAAAGAGCTTGAAGAGAAGGAAAGGTGAGTGAGGGCTGCAGGGAGACAGTGGGCCAAGCACAGTTTCTGGCCCAGAGTGTTTATTAATTCATTCTGTAAACATTTATTGAAGCGACAGCATGTTAGGCATTGTTCCAAGCTCTACGAGTGATGGGGGAAAAAAAAAACAAACCCAAAACCAAACACCAGTGTCTTTGCTCTCATCGATAAAGCTTATAACCCAGTGGCAGCTGAATGCTTGCGGAGTGAATGGATGCCGAGATGCAGGAAGTGACAGCAGGGGTGACAGCTAGGGGCAGCTCCAGCTTCCCACTTTGTGTAACTGTAAGAAATGACTTTGCCCAAGTCGATTTCACCATCTTAACTTTAGGATTCCGGTCTCTCTGCGTGGCAAAGGGAACCCGCATGTACCGTCATCTTCATTTTATTTAAAATGTGAATTTAAAGTGTCCTTAGGGAGGATGCGTGTCTGGACTGGAGCTCGGCGTTCCCAGCAGCACCATTACCTGTGAGCAGCTCAGTCGAAACCTCTCCACGAGAACCGCCAGGTGGCACCTGTAAGGCGCAGATGGGCAGTCCTTCGCCCCACACCCCACCACCCGGAATAGTCAGGCTGCGTGCCTTCGCCCGTGGGCTTGTTGGCGAGGAAGTGGGGGAGTTTTAGCCTCTGTTCAGACTGCGCGATTACGTGCCCTGTTTTCCTGACATCCCAAACACGCATAGTGTAGATTTGTCCCCGCGCACCCAGGCTGCCACAGGCGTGTCACACGGTTGTTGGGAGCAGCTCGGCCTCAGTCACCGAGCCACGACGTGGGGGTTGGCGGTAGGTGGCCGTGGCTGCGCTGAGCTGGAAGCCTCGCCAGGGTCCGGGTCTCTCTCGCCAGACCTCAACACCAGCCGAGGGAGGCGGAGGAGTGGCAAGAGAGACGGGTCCCAGGGTGGTCGCAGGCAGAAGTCCGGGGAACCCGGGGCCATGGCCTCCCATTACCCGCCCCCGACCCCCGGGTCCGAGCCGGCGCTGCCAGTGGCCCGGGCCTGGGGCGCCTTCTCCCGCGGGTTCAAACCCTGTGGTTTCCCGGGCCCCGGCCGCAGCGTGGCGGTCCCGGGTCACCTCTCATCAGCGCTCCGCAGCGGCGCTCCCAGCAGTCTAGCCTGGGGACCGTCTCCGCAGGCAGAGGGGCCCGTTAGAGGGTCGGGGTACGGGGCGGCCGCACACAGAGCAAGCGTGTTGGGGGTCACTTCAGGTTGGGCGGCAGGGGCACCAACTCCACTCCCTTAGTCGCGGGAAGCTAGCTGCGCCAGTTGCGCGACTGTCGCTGCCGTCGCTGCCTCTATTCGGCCGCCGGTGACATTGGGAGGAGACTGCTGGGAACGAGCAGAGGAGGAGGAAGAGAAGCAGGGAGGGGCGGGGTGGAGGGGAGGGGGTGGGGAGAAAGTAGCGACCGTGCCAGGGGGCGTGTGAGCAGCCGGAGAGGCGGCGCGCCGCTGACAACTTCTCTGGGGCGCGCGCGGCGGGGCGGGGAGCGAGCGGGGAGCGCGGCGGGAGCCGGGAGCCGGGAGCCGGGAGCCGGAGGGCGGCGCGGGAGCCTCGGGGAGCCGCCGCCCGCGCCCTGCGCCCCGCGCCCTGCGCCGCCGCCGCGCCGCCGGCTCGCTTCCTCCGGGTTCCCAGCCCCGGGTGCTAAGGCTCCGCTCTATAAATAGCAGGTTACAGCTCCCGCCCCGAGTGCACACGCTCACCCGCGAACGCCGGAAAGTCAGGCTAAAAGTGTCTGCTGCTGCCGCTGCCGCCCCCCATTCTGCCTCCGGGAGAGGTAATTACCCGCCAAGGCTCCGAGGGCTCTGGGGGGGTTTTGTAGGGTGGGGTGGGGGGCGGTGGGGGAGGCGGGAGGCGTTGGAGCGGGTCTGAGAGCGCGCGGGCACATCTTGGCGGGGGGTGCTTGTCTGTTTTGGCATCAAGTTTCTCAGTCTTGTAGCCCCGATAGCCCCTCGCGCCTAAGGGGTGTGGTGTGCTGCCGCCTCTCCTCGGTGGCCGGGGTACCCCTGACACCCGGGGACCCTCTGGCCGCGCGCCCCTCAGTCAGGCCCGCGCTCACCCTCACCTCCTCACACTCTCTGGGCCCCGGGTAACTGAACTCTGGCCTCACTGACCTTCCAAGGCGGCGCCCACCTGCGCGGTCCCTTTGGAGTGGCTGCGGTGGCCCCGGGGGGCTCGCCCTCACCCCCATCCCGGCCGCAAAGCTGCCGCCGATACCCGCCTCAGAAGTCTTCAAGGCGGGGGATGGGGGTGGGAGTAAGAGTGACTGTTACTGGGGTCTCAGTTGCCTCGTTTTTAGATTTTTTTCTGAAGAGCTCCTCTCCATGAGCACCCCCAATCCCACTCCCAGCAACTCATTCTGGAAAAGAAGCCCGGTACGTCTCCTCTTAGCCACCTAGCATCTCTTGTCCTACCCCGGAGAGGTCTTGCTAGAGGCGTTAGAGAGCGGGGGCTGTGGCTTGAGGGCGCAGTGGTGGTGGGGGTGGGGGGTTGTTTGGAGTCTGAAAACTGCGCTGCAAGGTCCGCAGCTCTCTGGCACCTCTGGTCAGGAGGGCCCAGGCCCGGGGTGTTAGGAGCCAGGGGCTGGTTCCTGAATGGACTTTCAGGCTTGTAGCTGGGACTGAGATCAGGACGCTGGAGCTCCACATACCTGTTTTTGCCTCTGAAATCTCCTGCCTTTTGGGTAGTGGTTTCTGTCCTGGCACAGTGGAGAGGCACCGGCAGTTCTGTCTGGGGACAAGAGGTATAAGGGTGAGGATGAGCATATTGATTAGATTGTTGTTGCTGCTGCTGCCGCCGCTGCACAAAACTTACTGGAAAAACCCGGGAGGGTTTTTTATTGCTCTTGTTTTAATGATGCGGATTCACTTTGCCTGTCTTCTCCACTTCCCCCCGCCCCTCTCCGGAACTAGGTTTCCTCCCTCTTTCTGAGATGTGTTATTTAAGGCCATTACATTTATGACTCCAGGTGTTACATTTTGCATATCTCCTTCCTCTCGGTATGACAGAACTTGTTTGTGAAGGTGTGGCTCTATAAAATAAGTGAAAGCCTGGAAGACAGAGTGTAGATTTGTCTTCCCCTCAGGATGGGCACTAGATAGCCTGCATATAGGTGTACGACTGCACTTCAAAGTCCTTGCTTGCAATAGGAATTTTCTTAGTGGGTCCTGGACCAGCAGTAGTGGTTATTGGACAATGCTAAGACAGCATATAAGGTGGAAGGAATCACCAGCAGGGCAGCTGGCTAGTGCAAGAAGTTGAGTAAAAAGAGGACTGGGTATGTGGGCACCGTCTCCCTTAATAGACCAAGAAATGCATTATCTTGTTCCTTTGCGATATATCCCAGTAAAGCACTGGTATGAAATCAAAGGAGATGATCGATGGCTTTGTAATACATATGCACTTGGGCGCTGAAGATTGAACCTCTTGGATTTGTAGTAATATAAGTAACTACTGCAGTGCAATGCTTTTCAACGTATTTCTTTAAAATGTGATTTGGTACATTGTCCTTGAAAGGTTATGATACGTATATACGAAGAGTCAAGATCTCCCATGTTGTTAGCAAACATATGTGCTAATTGAAATACTGTTCTTATTTTAAGAGAATATTCTCTTTGATTAGGCAGATCAGTATTTATTTGTGATAAATTAATGACCAGTTAGATTGTATATCTTTTTAACTGTGTTTTGCTTTTGATCCTTTGATAAAGTATAAGAAAAACCAGGCAGACCAAGTTTAGAATTGTCCCTCTAGCTGTTTAAAGAAGCACATGGTCAAAGTTATAGGCAGAAAATACTTTTTAAATTTTAGGTTTGAGCTTCACGTTGGGGTTGCAAATTGACTGAATGACTTCATTTCTCATAAGTTTTTTGTCAAAATACTCATAGCATAGACTCATTAGTTAAATCTGATTTTAACATAATGATATTATATGTGAGCTGTGTGCACCAGAAAAATCACTGAGCTGAGAGAAAAGACAGATATTTGTTCTAAATTGTGAAAATTGAAAGTAATTCATTTCCTTTCTGAGACCAGGGAGTTTCTGCTAATAGAAGTAATATAAATCCTCACATGGGTAACAGAGGTAACTTTCACTACTTTGAGGCAAAACCCTAGGGGTCAGTTCTCCTAAAGACAAAGAAACAGGTGCAAACTGATCTCATATCTCTTAGCAATGGAGTGGATGTCAGCTGTCAGGTTTACCTGACATCTGAGAATACAAAGTTTAAAAATTATGAAATCGTAATTAGTGAGTAAAATGCTTACTGAATGTCTGTTACATTTTCTTATTTCAAAATGTGCAATTCCCAGCTGGTACTAATATTAGATATACAGATACCATAATTTTTGTAATCGGTGTGGAATAAATTCTTATCTTTCATAACCATGGGGATTCTAATAGACAGAAATGATCTGTTTTAAATAATCTCAGGTTAAATATTAATATTCACTTGAAAGTTGTATCTGTCTCTTCTGTATTCTGTACCTTAATTTTTCAACACTTGCTATCTGTCTAAAGTCTTAGGGAATCAGCTTCATAGCCATTTTGTAGCTACTTTGTTGTATTGAGTTAGAAATCCGTGATTATAGAGCTCCTTAGAACATACTCATAAATATACATGCTTTCACATTCAGGCTAAGAAATGAGGTTATTAGACAAATAATTTCAGTTTAAACATTTATGTTTAGATAAATCCAAATGATGCTGCTGTGATTGCATTTTTGTGTGCAAGATGCACATAGCTTTTGTTTTTCAAAACTTTAAATGCAGTATGTACCTAGACCCACATGAAGATATGAGGGAAAAATGTAAGGAATCTTCAGAGTCTCAGGCATAATTGTCTTTTGAATCAAGATTTGTTCATTTACTTTAGATATTTTCACTCCCTTGTAGATCAATAGGAGCTTTTAAAAATGCTTATGAAGTTTTATTATCATAACTATATTGTTTGTGTATCTGCAGCTGCTGTGGGATTTTTCTTGTGTAAGGCATAATTGTAACCACTGTCTTGTTTCCTGGAAGTGTCTTGTTATAGTTGGTATGCCATAAGGCCAATGGAATATCAAGGAGCAACTTGACTTTTTTTTTTTTCCAATTGTCTTTGTACTTTTAGTGAACACTGATGGATGTAGCCCCAGCATAGAATGAGAAGAGTTGGATTGCAGTATAATATGTGTTCTTAAATCATGGTTTCCAAGCTGTCTCTCTTACATTGCAATATTTTGAGTAAGTTTTGTCTTCTGCATTGGCAGCAGTACCAGCTAGGTGTCCTAATTGTGTGGTAGAGGCCTCAAAATAGCCCTTTGCAGAGCTACGTGAAATCGACTTGGCAGCGTTCTTTTGGTTAAGCTGATTAAAGGAAATAGAAGTTTTCTAGATCATGTGGCTTTGATCAGAGATTCCTTTGGGAATTATCTAAATTAATGATTTCAAGGGGATGGAGACAACACTTCCCTTAAAGGAGAAATTCCTTTCTCCCTCCCTCCTCCTTCTCCCCTTCCTTCCTTCCTTCCTTCCTTCCTTCCTTCCTTCCTTCCTTCCTTCCTTCCTTCCTTCCTTCCTTCCCCTCCACTTGTCTATCATCTATGTTCCTATTTTTACCAGCCCTACTGGTTGTTAAGAGGAAGCAATGCAATAGGCCTAATACTGAAATGACTGAGCTCCGTTCTCCATTTCCCACATTTCCAGGGTTGGGGAAGTTTGTGAGATGTAGAGGCAGCCTTGAGACTCTGACTTTGAATTACTAGCATAACAACAACAATGAAAAATGTCTTCCAAGATCAGTATAAAATATAATTCTTTAAAATTTCCATATATGGCTTATTTTTAATGTATCATTTGTTTATACATTGTCAGTACTTTAAAAGGAGAAACGGAGATTTTTATGTTTCTCCAAAGGGAGCGTGATTTTTAAAAAGTTAAGCAACAGTGATTTAAAGGGAGTCCTCTGAGCATTTTTCACTATAATAAACTTAACTGACAGAAATATGACTCTTTCACCTTTCACCTTAGTTCTTAAAATAGATAGTTACAGTACATTAAGAGGACCAAACTGGGGACTACCCAGTGAAGCAAATAAGATGTACTCTCTTAACCCTGGCACAGTTCTCTATAGCAATTTGGTCTTTAATCCAGCCTGTCAAATGTTTCTCATTTCATTTCCTTGGGGCTTTGCTTTTCTAGCCAGAAGATCTGAGATGAGCGCCAGCAATTAGCACAATCAAATCACAAAAATCATTCACCACTGGGAAAAATAAAGCAGAACGAAAAACCAGTGACATCTTAGGTTGAAATTATGATGTGTAGATGAGCGTACATTATAACTATGTCCTTAAGAAAGTTTGAAAGTGTCAATAGTGATTATTTAACATCCTATGAAGCCCTTTTGAACATCTTCATATACCAAACTTGCTAGATAACCACATATTCCACTTAGAGCATGGGCATATATCATGTTCATAATAGAATATGTTGCATACTTGATGCACAGTATTAAAAAAATCACCCTTTAAAAGAATTTCATGTCTTCATTAACAAAACCCGTAAGTTTTTATACTTACTAATCAGATCTTTTTTACCTAAATTTATGAGCCAGGGATGATTTTATGTTATGTGTAATTTCATTTCTTCCTACTAGCCTTATTCTCTTGAAGCAATTATGAGTAAATATGTTCAGAGCTGTCTTTTTGGATAAATTTGCTTTAAAATAGGGCCTTTCCACATCCATTGTGCATTTGAATTGAAAGAGACATTGAACACTAGGTGGCAGTGTGCAATGCTCAGTCGCCTTGGGTCTTTTTGATTGCAGTATACTCAGTATCAAAGCTTCTCTTTAAACGGAATTTATGTATATCACGAACGAGTTAATGAAATTAAAATCAACAGGCAGCTAAATCCTTAGCAGTCAGTATATTTAGAAGATCTATTGTTTGTAATGCTTTAAAGATTTGATTGTAATATTTAACATACTCTACTTTTATGTGGGGTCTGCTTATGTAAGGAATTGTTAGGAATTAATTGAATTAAACATGCCAGAATTCTGCTTATGACTAGGTAAGAGAAGGGGAAGGGAAAATTAAGTGAACACGAGACAAAAAAAAAAAAACCCCATGTGGACATTTTAAAACAGACACTGTATTAACCATCTGCATTTTAATCCTTATCCTCTCATTACACAGGCTAAGCAGATTCTTTTTACTAGGAATTGAAGGCTATAATTGTTAATTTTTCTCTATCTTTCTGCCCTTGAGACAATATGAAAAAAAAAGTGCAAATTGTTTCACTGACACTTTAGCAGTTCCCTGATGTCCTCTGTAATAGTGATGGTCTGGCCACCACAGTGATCAAATTGGATTAGCCATGTAGCACTATAATTTACTTTATTGTGACAGCTGAAATTTATCTAAACCATTTCTTCTTGGTTAATCTGGATGTCAACATCCCTTTCTTTGGCTGAATGATTAAATTATGGGTCACAGCAGAATTAAAATTCATTCCATCATCCGTGCACCAGAAGGTGACCTATGCATTGTGCAGTCACCTGACTGGAAC
This sequence comes from Vicugna pacos, assembly GCF_048564905.1. Taxonomy (NCBI): domain Eukaryota; kingdom Metazoa; phylum Chordata; class Mammalia; order Artiodactyla; family Camelidae; genus Vicugna; species Vicugna pacos. The sequence goes on from NC_132988.1 coordinate 20,023,773, forward strand.
CTCCTCAAGACCAATGTGGTAGGCATTTCAAAAGTGTTCATTGTTGTGGGAATGGAAACCATGGAAAAATTAATCAACATAAATTGGCATAATTAAGAAATATACTTCTTTAAAAAAAAGCTTTTTACTACATGCACTTGTAAGCACAACAAAAAAATAATACAGTGAACTCTCTTCTTTCCATCAGCCAGCTTCAGTAATTGTCAAATCATGGCCATTCTTGTTTTACTCACAGTCCCACTCACTTTTCCCCTCCCTGGAGTTTTGGGAAGCAAATCCTAGAAATTATATCAAAGGAAATAGACTTGTGAAGAAGTTATTTACAGAAGTAGGTATCATATGAAGGGCAATTTAAAAATAATTCCTAAAGTGTAAACACTACATATTTCACTTAAAAAATTAGACGTCTTGATATTAGGTAAATTAAACACTTGAATGTATTTCTGGAAGATATGGAAGACTATATAAGGAACAGATTTCAGTTTAGGTTCTATATTGTATTTTTTTTTAAATCACCAAAAGTGTGCAGTAATGTTCCTTGACCATGGTAAGTAGTTCGTACATGCTTGAAAACGAATGACTGCATTAGGATTCTTAGATGAAAACAAAGGTTGACTGCACATCTTATCACCACAGTTCTCTGCTATAACATTTTACTTCTAAAGAGGCAGACACTGTGGATACAGCAGACCCTTGGCATACAAGAATTTAGTTTGCATGAGTCCAGATTTTACCATCTGTCTTAAATTACTTAAATTACTTCCATGTAGTAATCTATAATTTTGCTGAAGTGTAAATTTCAATCACACAGTCCTGGAAACTGGCCTTTCAGGGAGGGAGCCGAGCCAGCGGCCCGGCGGTCATATGTCCAGGTGATTTTATGCTCTAGGTGACATGGCTCTTCGCGTTCTGGAGCTAATTATCCCTGGTGGGCGTGTTTGAGAATTTGGCAATCTGAGAAATTGTTTGGTCCTTCCCTTCGAGAATGTCATGAATCTCCCAAAATATACCTTTTAGATTTCGTGTGGAGTTGAAATTGTAAGGGAATAGAATTTTTTCAGATTTCAAAAACTTGACAGTAACCATTATGTATAAATCTTTGTGACATTATGTGTCTAAGAGAAAATATAATTCCATGGTAGAGAAAACAGGTAATTTGTATCTAAATGGTTTATGCCACACCATGTTTTTCATAGGCATAAATTATATAGGGAACAAAGCCCCTGTATAATTTTATTAATATGAGGCACATAATTTTTTGACTTTTTTTTTGAAATTTCCTATAATATTTTCTTTCCTGGGCTATGTTTTAAAGGCTGCCTCCCAATTTATTCATGTTGTTCATGCTCCCATTTCCCATTTTATATTTTGGGTGGGAGTGAAGAATGGTACATATTCAGAGTAGTGTAATGGGAAATAATTGAGCCAGTTGGCTTCTGGCTGATTTCTTTCTTTCTTTCTTTCTTTCTTTCTTTCTTTCTTTCTTTCTTTCTTTCTTTCTTTCTTTCTTTCTTTCTTTCTTTCTTTCTTTCTTTCTTTCTTTCTTCCTTCCTTCCTTCCTTCCTTCCTTCCTTCCTTCCTTCCTTCCTTCCTCTCTCTCTTCTTTTTTTTTTCAGATTATAAATTTAATAAATCTTTATTGAAAAGAATTTGGCAAGTAGTGAAAAGTCTAAAGAGACAGAAAAAAAAACCAAACCCCAAGGACATATCCATAGCATTCTATCATATTTCTTCGTAGGATTTCATGTGGTTCATTTACACAAGTTGAGATTATAGTATGTGCATGTGTGTGTGTGAAGACGAGTGTTCTGTTTTTTTTTTTCCAGTTAGAATTCTGTTGTTCAATTCAGTTTAGAATTTGAGCACCTACTTTGTGCCAGGTGCTGTGCTAAGCTCTATACTGGTTTACAGCAATAAATGAAAAAGAAAATCAGTTTTCCCATGCCTGTAAACACTTCTCTAACCATTTTTAAAAAATTACTACCTGATAGTTAGGCATACGAATCATTATTATTTGTTTAACCATCCTTGCAACTTAGTCTCTTACATTATTAGCATTTTTCCCCTTTAACATGCTGTGATGAATCTTTTCTGTGTGACCTCATTTTCTGATATTCCTTGTCTATCATTTTCGCTGTTTTCTGAGGAATGATTCCTTGCAGTAGGATAATGGACCTTATAAAACTCCTTATACATATTGCCAGACTGCTTTCCAGAAAAACTGTACCCATTTTCATTGCCCCTGGAAGTACATAAGTCCAGTCTCCACCCTCACCAGCACTGAGGGATGTTATTATTTTTAAAGCTTGTTAATTGGAATGAGGAAGAAGATTCTAGCAACATCAGCAGCAGTAACACTTAGCACCTCCCAGGCCATCCATCACCCAAGACCTTTATCTGTACTGTCTCCTTTAATCTTTGCAACAACCTTAAGAGGAGGACAAGATTGCCATCCCATTTGAAAGGTGATTTTTTTGAGAGGTTAAGTGTCTTCCCCAAAGTCATACAACTGGTAAGTGGTAGAACTGAGTCAGGGGCCAAGATGGATTTTACTGTGAAGTTTAGGCTTTAAAGTACTGCATTCTTCCATTTTTGTTTGATTAAGTGAGGCTGAACGTGTTTGAAATGCTTATTTTCATTTGTGCTTTATTTTTAATATTACTTCATATTTTTAGCCTGTTTGCATATCAGGACCCTTGGTTTTCTTTTCATCGATTTTAGTGTCCTTTATGATACTGTCCTGTTTTCATTTATGTTATCTCTATTGTTTCTCTTTCTTATTTTTTTTAGCATATGAATGATGAAAATGTATGGGTAGTTAAGTTGAATGTCATACTTCTTCCTTTTTTTTTTTGCTTAGACAATACTTTCTGATTTATAAAACAGATTAAACTTTACCTAAATTATTCTTCCTTTAAAACAATTTAGATCTAATTCTTTAATGATTTTTTTTAATCACTAGCCCACTCAACATTGTTTTGGCATATGGTGTGAGGTAAACATTAAATTGATTTCCCTCCTAAAAATAACATTTTTCTGCAGCAATTTTTGAATAATCCATCCATTTCCCACTTAATTTGTGATTCTATCACATCGTATCATATGTTATCTAATTCTAGAGGTACACACACACACACACACACGCTCCCACATAGTGGGTCTCTGCTTCTGGTACACATACTTGATTCTAGTGTTCTGTCAGTGTTCTTTAATTAATATCACACAGGTTTAAATGTTATTTGCTTAATACCTGATAGTGTTAATACTTTTTTCTTGCTGATTTTTCTGTGTTTGTGTGTAGCTTTTAAGACATTCTCACTGATACTTCTTCCAGACTCATTTTATAATAATTTGATAAAGCTGCCCCAAAATATGTTTAGATAAGGTTGAGTGCGTTCATGGAATTGAGGAGAACTGGCAACTGTATGAGATTTAATCCTATAGCACAGAAACTTGGTATGTCTCTCTGTAAAGTTTTGATTTGGGGGATTTTTCGTGCTAGATGTAAAGGCCTCTGTTGGGCATCAGTCATTTTGTCTAAGTATTTTCCTTCTTCATGAGTCACTCTTCAGACTGACCAGGAATCAGGCAGCATGCCCTGTGCACCATGGGCCTAGCTTCGCTCATCCAAGTTCAGATATGTGGTCTAGTGGCATCTAATTGCTCAGGAAAGGAGGGGGCACATGAGACTTGGCAGCTTCTCTTTCCCATGACTGGGCTACAACTTTGCTCTAAACAAATATTTATTTTTCATTATTTTACTTAAATTAGCCAAAGAAGATACATTCAGTATACATATTTAAAACATCAAAATCTAAATAATAATAGTTCTACTTCTACAGCTCACCAAGGAGGTATCATAAAATTATCCAAAAAAGTGTAATATTTTGTATATCAAAAAACAAACGAACAATGCATCAGAGATTGCTCAGTGTGATATTTGATTTCCAGGTGTCAAATCTGGTTAAAGTACCTCTACGGCTGTCAGTTTTACAGTGGCGTGACAGGGTTGGGTAACTAGCCGGAAGCTATGGCTTATTTATTCAGGTCTGCACATCAGTTACAGAGATGTTTTTAAAAAGTGAATATCCGGAAAGGTTTTCATACACACAGTTTGTTTATGTCTTTTTAAAATGCTATAAAGCTATTATACTCCAGCTGTCTTCCATTGACCCTGATATGTGAGACAATGTGCTTATTGGAATCATGCAAAAGAGAAGGCCTTGCTTTTATTAGCCTGAGTCCTCCAGGTTTGCTTGAAGCTGAGATTTGTTTTTAGTCTCAGGCTAAAGGACCCCACATTTGCTGCTGCCCTGTCTCAGGAAGCTGCAAATAGACAAGGAGGAAAAGTATTCCACACCTCCAATTCCAGTTATATTATTTTCAGTGGAAGTTCTTCTGTGTCATGGGATGGTATATGTAAGTTATGTTCGAGTTACTGGCATCGGGCTGTGGTAAGAACCACTTTTATCTCCCTCCCTTGAAACTGTAAGGGCTTCCCCATAGATAGGTCCCCAAGTCAGATTCCAGCAACATCCACTTCCCATTTCATCGGCTAGATGATTGAGCTCAGCAACAGATGAAAACAAGTGAAAAACCGATCATTTGCTTCCGTTAAGATTTTCTAGTTCCCATGCTTAGGTTTATATATTTCTTTTTAGTTGAAGGTTTGAAGCAACAATGCACTAGCAGTGATGAAAATCCTTTCAAAGCCTCAGGAGAGTGTTTCTCCCACTAGTTTAAATTTTCCTGTCAGAGTTTCTCAGGTAATATGATACTGAGAAAGAGTGTGTGAGAGAGAAAAAGATAGACCAGGGTGAACAGTGCAGAGCAAAGACATTGCAGTGGGGTTGTGAATCACACGACATTTAACTTGGGATTCTAACTCACACAGACCTGTATCTCCATCATGTTTTCTGCTTCTAGCACATAAACATTAATATAATAAAAAAAAGGTAAAAATGCACTGAAAAATATTGTTGTAGTTCAAGAAGGTACCTCTAGTGTTGAGACAGGAGGGAAGGGGCAGGGCACAGCCTTTAAAAGAATGACATAGCCATTGAGAATGGGACATAACCTGGTTAGAACCAGGTTGGCCAAAGATGGCAGAAGACTAGACTTCCAGTAGAGCTTGCACCTCGTTATGGGCTCATTGTAATATATTAGCTGACACACCCACATGTGTGATGACAATTCCCAGGATGACCATAAAAGGCCAAAAAGTGGGTGCAGCCCAATTCCTGAAAATCTCTGCCCCTTCTCCGAAACAGTTGGAATATCCTCCCACTTGTTAGCATATGAAATTACCTGGCCCATTAAAAGCTAACCACCCCTGCACCTGGTGGCCAGTCTGACTTTCCTAGATGGCCTCATGCTCTGGGGCTGCCTCTCTCGCCTTTGGGATGGCCCTCGCTGTGTCTATGGAGTGTGTATCTCCCTGGACAAACTCACTTTCACTGTGCTGTGCCTCCCTCTTGAATTCTTTCCTGTGCAAGCTGAGAACCTGTTCTCCAGTAACAGCTGAACTATGTCCGTGCTCCATTTTAGGATGTCCAACGTTTTGATTAGCTCAGGGCTAACGAGTTTCAGTGCTGAAACCTGATGAAATCTGGACAGATGGGCTGGTTGGTCACCCTGTCTCCACAAACCTATTTGAATAATATAGAGAGAGTAATAGGTAGAAGTTTTCAAATAACCAATTGTACTCAGTAGAAAGGAGAGACCGTTTTTGGTACATGAAAGTCTTCCTTGAATGCTCAACGAATAATAATCACCCCAGAGATGTTACAGAATCGGGACCCAGGTTGTTCTTTGCTGGCAGAAACTGGGTATTTTTAATTTATGTACTTGTACTTATTTATTCATAATTTATTCCCTGCATACTTCTGAAAATGATTTGAGATGGTTTACAGTTAAACTGCATGTAAAGATACTGAGTTTTTACAGCAGTTCAATACTAATGTAAAAGATACATTTCAGAGCTTGGCTAAAAGTACGCTGCCTTAAAAACTAAATTAGATAATACAAATACTAACCAGTATGAGATCTGAGGTGCTCTAAGTACAAACACGTATTGGGACATTTAAAATCACTACCCAAATCCCATGATTTTGGACAAAACTGTAGCCATGATTTGAGCCATGATTTGATGTTAGAAGGTTCCCACCAGATGGCCTGGATGAGCTGTTGTGGGAGGCCCCAGTATGCAAGAGCTCTGGGCCCATCCGAACAGGACTGGCTACTTCCTTTCACAGGCGTGTTTTTGATTCTGACTCCACACATTCTGGCATTGGTGTTGCATTGAAAAGACGGTTGCATTTACTGCCTTTGTTCTTCCAAGTCCAGATGATAGTGACTTGGGGAAAGTCACTGTGATTTACTGGAGCCAGTTTTCTCATCTGTTAAGTACAGATGATAATAACTGTCTCACAGTTATGAAGTGAGAATTAAGTGGGACTATGCACAAAAAATGACTTATCAAATACACTGTAAAACCATGGTATTAAAAATATTGACAACCACTAATGTAATTATTATTCTGTTATATCCTATGCTCAGAATGATCGTTTAGGACTCAATGACAGCTTTAAATGTAGCCAAGAAAGCGATATAGATTCAGAGTCCTCTCTGATGGATTTTAAGCCATAGCCTCCTTATCTGTAAACTGGCTCATTAACATACACCTTGCAAAGATGTTGTGAGGATTAAATGCCATGAGGGTTGTAAAGCACGCAGTGTCAGACCATAGTAAGTCTTCAGTAAATAGTAAGACTTCAAGATATTTTATTATTATGATTAATACTTTTTTATATGAATGAATACGGAATTGATTTATTAGAGTTATCTGTTAATGTATTTTCTAAACTCTCGACAGTAGAATTTTAAATGAAATCCCAGTGTATAGAGTAGATATAAAAACAATATTTTATTAGTGTAGATGCATTTTGTAAGTTCACATTTAAAAAATATGCTTGTTGATTCGGTCAGTCAATGGAAACATGTAGATTCCTTTGCTGAATACAAATACATAAAATCCGGGTTTATAGGGGATAATTGCACAATTATATCAGCTCCATCATACAACTTATTGTTTCTTCTTTTATTTTTTTAGATTTGATGTCTTTATATGAATTTGGCTTCTTTGGTATTTTTATTTTGTGTCTTTGTTTGGGTAATATGGATTCTTCCTCTAAATTACAAATTTCTCAAACTTCTCAAAGATAAGTCTTCAACTTATCTTTTGGATCCAGTGCCCAGTAGAATGCGTGGCACATCAGAGGCCTCCACACTGCTTTGTGGATAAATGAATAATCAGCAGAGTGGGGCTTATTTTATCTCAGAAGAATTACTGTGTTTTTAAAGGTGTTAGAATATGAAGAGGACGGGATATGGAGTGATGAAATAACTGATCTAAAATTAACGCCTTCTTGATGAAGGACTGGAAGAACTTTAACCTATTAATAAAGCTCTTGCTACACCAGGGAAGAAGCTAGTCTGAAAAGTCTGTGTGTGTGTGTGTGTGTGTGTGTGTGTGTGTGTGTGTGTGTGTGAATGTGTGTTTGCACACTTATGTGTGTTCCTTCATGCACGTGGGTTAATGAGAGCGGACAAGTGAGGGCAGAGTGAAGGAAGCTGCAAGGGCATGCTCGTTTGTGCAGGACGCGCCGCGTGTCAGGCCTTGCCACGCGCACTGTCTTGACTATGGTCTCCTCTCATTGGGGGTTTTTGCTGCATCAGCGCCTGTTGAATGAAATGTGCCCAGGGAAATGTTTATCACACTTTGGCAGGTGGACTATGGGAAACAATTACCAACCCTTTGTAGAACAGTGGGCTCAACTATTTTTTCTGTTTTTGAGGCAGAGTAGTTTGTAGAATTCTTTATCACTCCTGTCCTATCCATGAACCAGCAAGAAAAGGTTGAAATAAATCAGGAAAATATCCTTATGGGAACTTGCATACTTGCTCTATTCTGATAAAAATCACAGTAGCTGGCATTTATTGAACATAATGGGTGTTTCCTTACTTTAACTCTTTTACTCCCCACAATTGTATGAGGTAGGCACTGCTCTTACCCCCATTTACAGGTGAGAACATCACGGCACAGAAAGGGAATGGAACATGTTGCAGTTACATATTTAGGAAATGGTAGATCCAGGATTCTGAGCAATTCCTTCACCACTGAGGACCCTGCTCTTGCAATCTGGCTTTTTTTTTTTTTTTTTTTTTTTTGGTCGGGGGAGGCAGTTAGGATTGTTTTTGTTTTTTTATTTATTTAATGGCAGTACTGGGGAGTGAACCCAGGACTTCATGCATGCTAAGCATGTACTCTGCCACTGAGCTATATCCTCTGCCCGCAGTCTGACTCTTTGAATATCAGCTGCAGGAGTAAGAGGAAGCCTAATGTTCTTGCCAGTTTCATATTGGGGTTCTTCACTTGAGCTTCAATTGATGGGAAAAGAAAGTGCGCCTTTGAGGGTAGCTTGCAGCCATGGATGGTGTTGGGGCCAAATGTACTCTCCTCGTTGTGGTCAGGAAGGGCGACGGTGATTGTCCCCAACCAAGAGGGAGATTGGTTAGAAATAATTTAGATATCCTTAGCATCTTTCCCTTTGCCATTTGTTTCAAGTTGGGAAAAATGGTTATTTGGTTCTAGTTGGATTCATCTGTTGAATATCTGTGCACTTAAAATCTAGAGATGTTATGATGATCATGAGCATAAAATTGCCCAGTGATTGGAAACCTTTAATCATGCACTTTGAACATTCCAGCCCCAATTTTTTTGTGGCCTAAAAACCATCATAGGTGGAAGGAAACATCTGCTGTATTTTCCATGAGAACCGTGGAATCAAATATGCCTCATTTACACGGTCAACTCATGTGCATTGGGCACGCTTAAGAATTTTACTTGCCACTGAGTTTTCTACTTGGAACATTCCACATACGTAGAAATAAACCTCTGTAAAATCCACTGGTTAAAGCCATCTATAGAAGTTGGCAGCTAAAGGTAGAAAAACCACTGTACAGGCTGGATTGTTTTTCCTTCCTGCTGTCTTAGAAGATATATCCTGAGCACAAAATATATTTTATTTTTAGGAAAGATTTATTTACACCGTATGGTGCCAACCCTGCTAAGGTTTATTTGTACCCCGGCTACTTATAGTGAAGATACCATGGGAATTCATCTACACTGTAAGAACAGTATATTGGAAGGAAATGAGCACACCTTGGGTGACAGCTCTTCATTAAGATAAGCACGCATTAAATCCCAGTCTATGAAGAATCTTCTGTTTCTGAATGGAAGATGGTGGAGCAAGCTAGCGTTGCAAGACCATTGCAGATTTGTTTGCTGGTCTCCATGGGGTGGTTCATTTGCAGATCACTCAACGTGGAGGCTTAATCTTGGAAAGAGGAAACAATGCTTTTTGAAAAACGCTAGAGGAATTAGTGTTTTCAGTCTGATCATAATTCACTGAAAGCACGAGAGGATCTGTGTGAACCATGTTCCTGAAATTAATGGGGAGTGAGACGTCTTCCTTCACCCTTGTGAATCCTTGTAGAAGACGTTTGCAGAGAAATTATTGGAGCTGCTCCCCCGTGGGGAGATTAATGTTTTAATATGCAAAAGCAGACAACTCACAATTCCTTTGCGCCATGGCACTCCGAGCTGCACAGTCTTACTGCTTTATTTTCCCCTTATAGCTTGTCTGCCTTCAAACTTTTGTGGAGTCAAATAGAGCCGCTCATGCAAAGTCAAATCCTTGGTCTAGACTTGCGGTCTTGGCTACAGAGAACCACCAATTTGTGACGTAGCTTTGGTGGAATACATATCTATGTGAAGGTATTGAGATTTTCTTGCTCAAGCCTTTGAAACTGCTACTTGATTTACCAGCATCAAAGTTAGCCACTGTTAGGGGAGGATGTGTTTTTAGGCTCTATTACCATGAATTTCCAGTAAAAGTAAAAGCAAACAAAAGCGTTACCTTGAATAACCTACCTTTAATCTACCGCACTCCTGTGTCTTATCCCCACCCTCTCCTCCTTCCTGTCTGGTTGAACGAAAACCCACAGCTCTGCACTTAATCCTGTTTCCTCCTGAAATCTCAGGGTTCTCTACATAGCCATCATTTCTTGTCTCCTGTATCTTCACTTCTCTGCCTCTATCCAGTGAGCAGTGAACACACGCAAGATATGCACATGTTGAAAAGAACAGAACACTCTTTCTTCTGTATATCCCACTCCACCTGCCCGCATTTGTCTCCCATGAGGGAGCCAAGCATTTTGGAGGGGATGTCCAGCATTTCCTCTACTTTCCCGTTTCACTGTAGTCTGGACTTTATCCCCACAGCTCCAATGGAACTGCTTCTGCCAAGATCTCATGGAGGCTTTGAGTTGCATTTCACAAGTGGTTCTCTGTCTTTGACCACTTGGCAATATCAGCTCTGTTAACTATTTCTTAAAAAAATTCTTTATTTTTCTTAATACTGAAATCTCCTTTTCTTAAATTTAATTATTGAATGTAAAATGTTTTTGACTCTCTCTCTCTCTATATATATGTGTGTGTGTGTTTGTGTACAAAATATCTGTGTAGTGTAAGAAAAAATAATCATCATGCTTGTGCCGTCTCCCAGCTGTGTCTCTCTCTCTGCTTGGAACTCACTAAATCCTTAGACCAGCCTGAGTAGATTTGACCTCTTGTATTATTGATGTTAATCTTTGTATCCGTGAGCACAGTGTATTTCTTCTTTAGTGCCTTTTAAGACAGTATAAACATTTACTCTATAAATGTCCTTTACATCCTGTGTTAGTTTTATTTTTAGGTATCTCATTTTAATTGTAGTTATTTAAAATTGTATCTCTTTTGAAATTACATTTTCTAACTATTTGTTAATGGCATATAGAAATATTATTGATTTTAATGTATTGACCTGAGAAGCAGCCACTTTACGAAACTATCTTATTCTAACTTTGTATTTTCTGTAAGCTTTGCTGTTTCCTAAGTATATTTATTGCAATAGGAGTCTATTGCTAGTAAACGCTCTTGGTTTCTGTTTATCTAAAACTGCCTTGATTTTGGGCTTGCTATTGAATAATAGCGTTATGCAATTCCAAGTTGATAGTTTTTCCTCTCAGCACTTAGAAGATATTGTTCCCACAGTGCTCTGGCTTCTATTGTTACTATTGAGAATTTGACTGTCAGTCTAATTGCCATTTCTTTGTAGCGATCTACCTTTTCTTTCTGGTTAGGATAAAGGGGAACCACAAGGGAGAATGCAGAAGGTCGGGAGTAACGGCAGCAGGGCTGTCGCAGAGCGAGAGGTTACTGGACATTGGGAGGGAGAGTGGCGTCGTGCAGGAGCGGTGATCTTCTGTCCAGAGGCACAGCCAGTTCTGGGACCTCCCAGGGAAGGAGCCAAGGCCACAAACACCTGCACGCAGTCCCCCTCCTTCCTCCCATCTCCTACCTGTGCTCTGCGTGCATGAAACCTTCAGAGGAGCCAGGAGTCATGCTGTGATTGACATGTTGACAAATAAAGGTCAGATGAACAGAGGGGCAGAGACTTGGTGGGAAAGGGTGGAGAGTGTGGATCTAGATGGCTCAACACAAGGTATTTAGCCCTTTTGACTTAGTTTTCTTTTTTCTTCAAATCTGTCTAGTCATTTTCGATCATTTTTGTTCCTTGCTTGAATTTCAATCCCATCTTTTATTTCTTTAGGCATCTCATATTTAATTACTCATATTAGATCTGTTAGAACTGAAATCTTAAGCCTTGAATCTGTAGTTTTTGGCATTTCTGCTGACTCTTGCCATGATGGCTTGTTTTCTTCAGTTCATTTTTTAATGCGAGCACATCTTGGCTAAACATAAATGTGCTGCTTACAGGACCTGGGTTGAGGATCTTTTCTCCAAAGAGAAGTTGCATTTATTTCTTCAGGGACCAGGGACCTCCACCACCTTCTCCATTATGAGCAGTGTCATTGAAACCTCAGACTCTTGTGAAAGAATAATTAGAAATACATTTAGTCGGAGAAGACTATGCCTTTTTTTGCTCAGAGCTATGGTGGAGGCAGACAGATTACCTCATCTATTCCCTTTGTCGACGTGTGGCCGTTTTCCAGCCCGTGTTTTAGAAACAGTACTTCCCTTCTGAGAGTTGCAGTTCTGTGTGGGGCTCAGGGTCAACCTCACCAGGACGCAGGTCCAAGACCTTAACACCTATTCATCTATCCCAGGACCTTGCATTTCCAAGGCTTTGTTTCCTGGTGTTAACATCTCTCCCACCCTTCTTGATTCATTGTTTATTTTAATTTGCCATTGAGAGATTGTCTTTAATTTCTTGTGGACTCAGCATTGTAAATATGATCGCAGTTTATCTGACATCTAGGGCTCTGGTGTGAACGATTACCAGCTCTGCTGTGGTCTTTACTTCTTGTCTCACCCTGTCGACCTTCCCAAGGCCATTTCCTACCTGTCCTTTATACTTGAGGTCCTTCAGAGTTCTGGCGAAGTCTCACTCCCTGTGTCATCTTACATTTGTGAATCAGTTATTACTTTAATTCACAGCTGACTGTAATCTCTGTGTGGGCAGTGATTGTGTTGATATTTCCCACCAATATCTCCCTAGTGTTTAGCATAATTTGTAACACCTCCTAAGTGTCCAGTTCATATTTGTTGAATGAATGAGTGAATGGAAGAACCGTAATGTGTCTCAATAGAGAGTGTTTAGTTTGTCGTACTGTAGGTGGGAGGGGTTGGAGCAGTAATGGTACGATAATGGATAAGTACTTTCATTTTACTTCAGTCTTTCTTGTTTTTTAAATTAAAGTATAGTCAGTTTACAATGTTGTGTCAGTCTCTGGTGCACAGCATAATGCTTCAGTCATGCATGTACATATATACATTCGTTTTCATATTCTTTGTCATTAAAGGTTATTACAAGATACTGAATATATTTCCCTGTGCTATACAGAAGAAATGTTTTTTTTACCTACTTTAATATATAGTAGTTAATATTTTCAAATCTCGAACTCCCAAATTTATCTCTTCTCACCCCCTCCCACCCCCTGCTCTCAGTAACCATGATTGTTTGCTCTTCTCTTGATGAGATATATCTTGCATTTGGATTTGTCTCTACCTTCGTGCTGCAGGCAATGTTGAATATTTTTACCCCTCCTTTAGAAATGTTCGTCCATAATACACGTGGACATGCGGAATTCTAAACAGCTTTAGTCCGTAATGGGATTTTTCTGTCTGCTGAGGTGGGTGTTACTGCATCTGGTGAATAGTAACAAATTATTATTGGCCTTTTTGCCAATTAATATGAGGACCTTCTAGCTTGCGTATGACTTTATCACATTTGATGGTTGGGCTTGAAGACGTAACTTCAAGTAGAGCAGATAAAATGAAATTAACTTCTGCTGATATTCAGAGCAGGCAACAACTGAATATAGGGAAAAGCACTTTGAATGCAGAAGTAGCAGGCCAGGGTGAAATCCGGTTTTATCGATGTTGCACGGTTTTTATGCTAACAGCGTGGGACTGGGTTGTGTCTGTGAGATTCTTCCCACAGAGGAAAATGTGGAGAACAAGCTCCCGCTGTGTAGAGGCAAGCCAAAGACTGACCCCAGAAATAAAGAACTTCTGGTTTTTCCAAGAGTGGTGACTGACCTTGAAAGCAAGTGACTATTAGGAGCAGTAAGACAGGACCTGATTTGTGTTCTCTGGTGAGCCTTGAAAACAATGGTGGCGGTGATGACTTTGGGAGTGATGGATCCCACGGAGAGGCACCAATAGGCGGTGGACAAAGAGATGCTACTGCGGATTTCAAGAGCTGCAGAGGGAAAGCTATTTCAATGACTGACAAGCTTCCAGGAGCTTTTAAAGATGAAAATGGTCATTGTACTTTATCTTGGCTATTTTAGAGAGCTTGCAGGGTTATTCATTTTTCCCGTCTGTCAGAAGCTGGAGAGTTGAGTTTGTGAAGGCTGTAGTGGGGAGAGCTCTTGTCAAAGTGAAGAGAAACACAGGCTTAGCTGGCTGAGAGTTTCCACAGAGAAACAACCTTTGAAAAGCACAGTGTTAAAGATGAGGACAGAGGAACCCTGATATCAGAGAGGTAGGGCCTGTTAGGAGAACCGACACTGTGCAATTTTACGAGATGCGAGTGGGCAAGGTTGTCTGTTTGTTTTGTTTGTGTTTGAGCTTAAGAAAACAGTTTAGCATCAGGAGAATGAAAAGAGGTTCTGAACTCTGTGCTGACTAGGACTCAAAGATTTGGGAACAGCAGGCAAAATCTGCAGGAGCAAACCTGAAGGACATCAGCTTCTCAGGTGAAATGCTAGCACTAATGCTGTTCGCTCTTCTATGGTGTTGTCCTGATGTGTTAGAATATTCAAAGTGAAGAACTCGTTTTATGACATTTAAGAGTGTATTAGCCTGATTCCCCTGTGCGGCCAAATAAATTTATGGACTTAACTAAAGTTCAGGGAAACGGTTTACCATCCTGAAAGTTTGACTGTGAGAACTAGGAAAAGAAAAAGTGTGGTCACTGTTTCTCATATATGTATGTATATTTCCCAGCTAATTTGTTAACTTTCATTCAAGCTAACTGCATTGAAATTACATTTGAGCTGTTAATGGAAAACGGGCCACATAATCAAATTAAAAAGAAGTTTAGTGTCTAGAACAGGGAACATAAACAACAAAACGTGTGAAAAGAGGCTTTTGTTTTCCACATCTGTAGAAACAGGAGATCGAACAAAGGGTCAGTGAGCTCTTCCTTCTCGCTTGAGCGTGATGTAGCTCTGAGAATCTACACTTGCATTTTATTTCCTGTTTCTTCCTTGCTGTGCCCTACGCTACAGGCAAACGAGGCTACTTGCTGGTTCCTAAACACACCCCCTGCTTGTTCCTACTTCCTCCTTTTAGGGTGCTCTTCCTTCCCAATTCGGTCTCTCAAAATTCGACTCCTACTTTAAGGTCCACCCCAGGTCATATGCCACTCTTCAGCAAAGCTGACCCCAGGTTTTCTAGCTGAAGATGCTGTGTGCCAGGGCACTTGTGATTCTGCTATAATACTTTTCACGTGCTTCTTTGTGTTGTTTATTTACATGCTGTCTACTAGATTATAAACTTCTTGAGGTCAGGGATTCCACTGTTAGGTTCTCAATAATATATAGAATCGTGCTTTGCACATAACAGGCATTTTCTGTTTATATACTGAATTGAAAATTGAGTAAAGGAAGTGATTTGCTGGTAGATTAAAGCCAACTTGATAAAGTTACAGTAAAATCTTAAACTTCTGTCATGCATTTAGTGAAAATGATAAGATTTTATGATCTAGAGTCTAAAATAAGTAAATGGGAACTTTCTGGGACATTTTTGTTTCCAGATGAGAAGTTGGATTAGTACTCATATTAAAGTAATTCTAGTAACCGTATGCCCTCTTGAAAAAGTGCTAAGGCTTCTAGAAGTCAAGAGAAAGAAAATAATGTGTCATATTCACAGAATGCACACAGCATGCCCTTCAACATGTCAAAAGGAACGTGGTTACTAGAAACGTCTGCCATGTACTTTAGCTCATCAAAGAGACCAACATGCTAATTTTGTGCTATTACACAAAACTGTCATTGTTTTTCCTCTCTCTGATATATTTCCTGGCTTTAAATTCTCTGAAATGAAATGGAGATGACTTTAAAACATCCTCAACGCTTTGTCAAGAAATGTGTCTCCAACCCGAAACACAAAGATTTCCATTTTGAACCATTTCTAATTTGTATCATTAAAATTAAGGCCTAATTTTTTTTTTAGTGCTGCGTTTTTTCTTTAAACTAAGAAGGGATCTTTTTAATGTAAAACTTGTTCTGTTGACTGAAAAAATAGAAAAGCACACTGTGAGAAGTGTGAGTTGTTTTATTTGGGGCAAAATGAGGACTCTAGCCCGGGAGACAGCCTCTCAGCTAGCTCTGAGGACATGCTGTGAAGAGGCAGGGGAGAGGTCAGTATGTACGTGATTTTAGTGAAGGGGGTGTGTGCAATCAAGCACGCATTTTGACAGAAGGTTGTGCTGGTCACGAGGAGCAGTGTCTCCATTACTGATTTTAGTTTTTCCTAGATACAAGATGTAAGAAATTGGGCTCATAAAATCTTCTCCTGAAAATACCCAACTATCTGAAGACCGGTTCTGCCAGCTTCTCCCAGAGCACAGAGTGCCTCATTCCTGATCTCCGCCTTGAAGTCCTTTCAGGGTGTGTTGAAGGTCTGAGACTGCAGTGGCTAGTAACTTCATTCTTGTAGAACCAGATGGCGAGTGACAACTTTTTGTTGGCAGTATGAAATGGAATAGTGTTGAGGTGGTCCAACTATGTTTTTGAGAGACAGGCATTGAAACCCTGTATCTGAATAAAGGACTGGGGAAAATGAATTAGGCTGAGATCCCTATGACAGCTTATGACCAAAGAAATCCACCCTCCTGGCATTGTAGAGAGAAAGCTCTTGAATCGTGCCTTTGGAGGGGGTGATTCATATCAGGAGAGCCATAGCTCTTGGAGTTGGAGTTAATTCCGAATTTCAAAGTGATCACTTACTTAATTGAGTAGGTTCAAGACAACACTTAATATCTAACTACTTTAGCCTGTTCTAGGATGTTTTAAAGCCAAGAGGGCTTAGAGGAAGGAAAGTGGTTTAGGATAAGAGCCCAGAGGACTGACTGCTGCCGCCTGGTGCAGCCTTTGCTTTCTCATTGGGGATTTTCAGAGCAGGAAAACAGCTTTTATCTTAAAGCACTGTCAGTCCGACTGAAACAACCAAAAGTCTTTTGTGTCCCCAAGGCAGAGTAGATTTTTATGAATTACTGTTGAAGGTAGAGGTCGTTTGGAAGAGAAAATATTTAGTTATTTAGATCATCTGCAAACAATAAAGCACTTTAATGAAAAATGATCTTCATTTAAAATGACCATGGTTGATAGAAATTCAGTCTGTGCTTTTCAAAAGGCTACCTACTAGAAAAATTGTGCATTAGCTCTGCTGCGGTGGGTTGTTTGAGCAGTGGGTAGATACGGTCACATATTCTTGTAGCATTTCACATCTCAATTGTTTTTCATTCATGTTAGAAGAAACCCTACATTTTTGGAAGAGGTATGACTACCGTGAAAGAGAAACAAAGGGACAATAGCGTCAGGATGTTGTGCTACCGCGGAAGGTTTCCTCTTTCTCTTGTTAATCACTTGGGAACATATTTTGAGAAGCTGTGAGATACTGTCAGCTTTTGAATGAGAGAACACCTGGAAGCTGTGTAGTGACAATGTGGTAATCAGTGCTTCCGTTCACCAGATACTCCTGGGTCCCTACCTGCTGAGTGAGCACAGGATGGCGCTTCCTGGTCCCTTGTGTTTGGGCGGCCAAGTGACTGGTCTGACTAGTGACTTATGAGTGTCATTTCTTTACCTGAGCAATGGACTGCCACTGTGCCATCCTTCAGAAGTCTCTCCTTTTCCTCTGTGGTCAAAAACGTATTTTGAGATAGTGGCCGCCCCGTCAACCCGGATCCAGTATTAGGAGACGTGAGGCAGGTCCCCCCAGCAGCCCATCATGAACATGTGTAGTAAGTGAGAAGGAAACCTTTGGTAGAAGATGGGAAGACTGAGGGGTTTGCTCATATAGCATAACCTTGCGTATTCTGACTGATTCAACAGGAAGAATTCCAAACCATAGGACCACATTGGAAGACTATATGAAAAAAATGAGATGGGATGTCCAACAGCACTGGTATACGGAGGGGACCTGAGTCAGGTGTATCTCATCATGGAAGGCAATATAACCTAAGGTTGAGAGCTGCCAGGTCCTCCGAGGCAAAGAGGCTGAGCCATTATTTCCACATCTGTAAAATAGGAGGGGTTATCTAAGTACTTACCTCCTGAAGTTGTTGTGATGATTAAATGACATGGTGCATTTGAAGTGCCTCCCACAGTGCCACGTAATAAACATGCAGTGAGCTTGTGTGTTTACTGCTTTTTTTTTATTATTACAGTTGTAAGGACCCTTGAATTCTTCTTGTCAAACTTCCTAGCCATTTGAAGAATCACTTGTATAATATCTCAGGTAGTGGTCTTGCTTTTACCTGAAGTCTCTGGTAACGTGGAACCTGCTGCCTTCTGAAGCAGGGAGAAGTTTCTCCGTGTCTGGAAACAAAGGCTGTCTTCCCATAGCTTCTACGTATTGGTTCGACTCCTGACCTTTCTGGACACTCAGGACAAAATCTCATCTTCCTTCCACAGAAGAGAGCCAGATCCTTTAGTCAATCTTTCAGCGATGCCTTCACTTCCTCAGATGCACTTTGAGGGTCAGTGACCCATTTATGCCGTGGATCCAGACCTACACACAGGACAGGTGAGTGAGTGACACCCCTGTCCTGTGACAGTCGAGTTTGGTGAGCACTTCCTACCTGCCAGGCTGTGTCCTCTCCACGATTCTGTGAGATAATTTTTATTATTATCTCCATTTTATATTTAAGAAACTGAGAAAAGTAAAAATACCTCATTCTACCTGTTAATAAGACTGTTGACCACATAGGAACTGTATGTATATACAGGTGTAACTGGGAGCTCACAGAATAAACTGTACAGTAAAAAATATGTTAAATACACTACATAGTTGATGGCAACTTGAAAAAGAAAATATGAAAATAACAATATATTAATATTGTTTAATTAGTTCTTATATGGTTAATATCAATCAGATAAACCAATAATCAAATGTAAGAAATGTGTATTATTTTCAGGCTGATTAGTAACTTCTTGGATTATTCTAAGTGACAAAGAAAGAACATTGTCCCCTAAAAAAAGGTATAGCCACCTTGTGGTATCATTTTAATTAAGGCCCTGTGTTTTCCCAACGCAATATGTGAAGACAGAAAACCGACTGAAATATGGATCTCAGTGTTCCGTGAGCAAGTAATGTATAAATCAAATAAATAAATGAGCTCAAGAGAACGTAATAAGTACTATATCTTCATTGAAGCTTTTAATAATGTTATTACTAGAAAATGTGAACTAAAAATAAAAAAGCAATTGGCCAAGTTCTTGAGAGGCATTGTAATTCCTTTGAGAAATAACGGACCAGGCAGAAGCAAGCTTGCATATTGTGAAGATAATTCACACGGTTTGCTAATAAAATGCAGGAGACAGATTAAATTCTTAACCAACTATAACCAATATAAAGTTATAATAGAAACCATGAGATAGAGTCCTCTTAAAATCCATCAGATACACAAGACCAGCTTCATAAAACACACAAAAAAAATTAGAGTTATGGGACTTTGAGTTGGCTAAGTTATTTCAGAGTCAACGTTCCTACATTAAAAGATTAAAAACAAATGCACAAAGCCCAACTAACCGACTATATATGCAGAAAGGGAGCAAAAGGACACAGTGCTGTAGCACGCTGAAGGCATTCATTTGAACTGAGCACACCTGTCTTCCTCCCCAATACCGTCACAGCATACCTGGGGAAAGGACTTGTCAACTGAAATAGGAAAGGTTCCTCTTCTGCACGGAAACTGGTCACAGTTCTATGAACTCACTGATGATCTGTTAAATTCAAGGGACCTTAAAATGAAGTAGACGTTATTCCCATTTCATCTAATTTAAATAATTCTAATTTTGGATTTTAAGTCAATAGCTAACCAGGACATACACTGTTTCATGTTGGGTTTCAGGAGCCGAGTCTGAGACATGGATTCAGGAGACATGATTTATTGAGAGGATGCTCTTCAGAAAGGGAGAGGGCAATGCAGGCGAGGGAAGGGAGAAGAACTGAGCAAAGAAGTGGTTTCAGGTGAATTCTATCTTTGGCTCAATGTGGGGTAAATGCTAGCCTTGGCTAGATGTGGATTCGCAGTGGGGGTGAAAGGAGGGACTATGCAGGCATAAACCACACCACAAACCACAGCATACCATAAGTGGTCATCTAACGATGCCAGTCAGTCATTGGCTGCGGGCTGGGTGTGCGTGTGTGTGCGTGTGTGTGTGTACTTGTGGGGTGTCCGGGGAAAGGGACGTGGCAACTTCCCTGATGAGGTGACTCCTGTCTACACTGGCCCCGTAAATGGGCAGACGTGGACAGGGCATCAACACAGCCTTCACCGTGTATACATCTGAATTTTAGTTTTAACAACTTGCTATGGTCTACAGAAGTACCTTTTCTAGATGTCTGGCTGGAGGGACAGGGTAAACAGCTAGAATTTGCAGCCTGGACGTATACTGGTGTCTCACCTACATTGGTAGATAGCTGTAGACGGGGTTGAAGTGGGAAAAGGCTTTATTTAGCATTCTGGTTTTATAATTCCCTGAGACGCACGCTGAATTTTCTATTGCCGTTTTAAGACCTCCCACTTTGTGTGCTTAGTTTCTTTCCCTGTTGCTTGGTGAGTGACTCAAATGCTAACCAGACCCTGTGTTCTGTATCAGTGGGGTTAATTAAGCCTTTACAAGTTGATTTGTAAAAAAGGAATCCAACATCTCAGCACATTCCCTCCAGGCCATGTGATAAGATCTGGAGAGCCCTGGATGCAGCCCCCTAGGCCTCTAGGTGTTTGAAAGTGAAGTTGCTTATTCAAACTACTGTATCTATTTACTTTCATCAGTACATACTCCTTCCTCAATGCTTGATCGTTCTTCTACTCCAGAGCATTTGAGTCTGAGAAGACCGGAAACACAAGTGTCTGAGACCCTCTTCCTTCTAGAGTAAGCACTGAAAGATCATCCAGTACACAGAGTGGAGCGGAGTCATTTCTCCCTCAAGAAAGATTCATTGGGAGCTGGTGAGACCCAGATGTTCTTCTAGGTGCTGAGTATGTGACAGTAAATTTGCCCAAATGGGCAAAGTCCCTGTCCTCATGGCATTCACGTGCTAGTGGACCAGAAACTAATAAGCAAGTATATCAGTGGGAGAGATATATTTTTTTTTATTGAAGTATAGTCAGTTACAGTGTGTCAATTTCTGGTGTACAGCGTAATGTCCCAGTCATGCATATAAATAAATACATATATTTGTTTTCATATTCTTTTTCATTAAAGGTTATTGCAAGATATTGAATATAGTCCCTGTGCTATACAGATGGAATTTGTTTTTTATTTATTTTTATAGAGAGATATACTTTTATTTTATGGGTAAAAATAAAACAGGCTGAAGAGTTAAGGATGTTGGGTGATTGTGATTTTATATAAACTAGTGAGGGGGAAGGAGCTGTATGATATAGGAACAATTGAGCAGTGACCGACAGAGCCATGAGGGTATCGGGGAGAAGGGAGTTCCAGGCGCTGGGTGCAGCACATGCAAGTATGGAGAGGCACCCTGCCTGGAGAGTAATGTGGCTGGCAGGCTAGGATGGGCCGCAGGGCCCAGGAGCTCACCTCGCCGCAAAGTCTTTTCTATTGCTAATGTTATGTTGATTTATATTTTTCTATTGTCAACACCATTTTTACAATCCAGACTTTGAGGCATACAATTGACTTAACTTTTGGTTTCTGCAGAAATTGTCATTCTTCGGAAATAGAGATATAATTGGTAACACACACGTGTGTATATATTTACATTGCATTCCTTTTTTTTTGGTAGAAAAACCAGGCCCTAGAATAGCCTCTGATGAGAAAAAGCCATGGAATTGTCACTTTGGTAAAAATGCCAATAATGAAATCAAGAGCTGGCCTCATGTCTTGGGGAAAGCCGGCGTTGCTCAGGGAAGGGAAGATGGTCCTTGAAATTCGGGTGATATATCGGAGGGAAGGGAAATGCTGGTGAGGGAAGAGGGTGAGAGCAGACTTAAGGGGTCCACTTGGATCAAGGTGCTTCTCTCCCGGTTTCCATGTAATGCCAGTAGTAGCTGGTTTCTTACCGGCTTTTCATTCTTCACATTAATGAAGTTCCATTTTCTTATTATTTGTGACTACTTGATTTTTTTTTTCCCTATCATGTCACTTTCTTGTTATTTAAGTGTTGTCTCTCTCTCCCTTCCCCTCTCCCTTTCTGGAAAGCTGGCTATTTATTTTTCTAATTCTAGTGAAAGGAAACCGAAAAAGCCTCCTGGGTAAGTTTATCTAAGAAGTTCCAATTTCCTGGTGTCTTTTGCTGTTATTTTGGTTTCCTTTTTATAGTAATATACAGCCGTGGTAAAGCAGGTTTAGATGTTTAAAATTTTTTTTTTTTTGGTTCAAATACATCCGGAATATAAAGTGGCACAAATATGGAGATGGAAGAGACCCAGGAAATCTTAATGTCAAGTTATTTAAAACGGATTTAGTTCTACTTGAAAGCTGACTTCCTGGGTGATGTGCTGTGGAGTCTTAATCCCTGGCTCTGGTTTCTGTGGTTGGCATACCTAAGCGTTTAATCAGTCAGTCATCGCTCTGCTAAGGAGACTGTTGTGGCCCCAGCATTATAGTTGGGCTGTCACCTCCCTGGATGTGCCCCTCGGAACGGGGATGAATTGGATGCGTGGAAGGTGTGTAAGGGCTGGGGAACATCTGAAGCAGCTGCCTCTCCGGAGATGAAAGCACTCCATATGCAGTTTGACTTGAAAAGACTGGATAATCAAGGGGAAAGTAAGGAGAATGAAGAGGCTTGTAGGAGGCGGCTTACTTGTGTTTGGCAAACCTATCGGGTCTGTGACTGCTAATTTCATTTCACACGCCTTTAGTTTTATGCTGCTTTTTAGCCATGGCTGGAAAGCTCACTAAACAACTTCTGTCCTGTAATCAGAATGATCGACCCCCTTGTTGAATGAACGCATGCAGTGCAAAGTAAAGGAACAGGCCGGTAAACAGCTGAGAAAATAATCACATCCCATTTCCTCCCTGACTCCCATCTTCCCGGTTTGCACTTTAGAATTTTACATCGAGGACAACCGTTTCGATACAGAAGGCCTGGTGTGTGTCAGCATTTTAGAAGGTGCTATTTGAACTGAATCCATTCTTCTAGAAGTTCTTGTTTGTGGATACATCTGTTTTGCTCCTGATATAAGCTTCCTAGGGCTGCCCACCCAAGTACCACAGATCTGATGACTCAGAGCAACAGAGGTGTGTTCTCTCCCAGTTCTGGAGGCCAGAGGTGTGAAGTCAGAGTGTTGGCAGGGCTGGGCTCGCTCTGAAGGCTCTAGAGGAGGGTCTTTCCTTGCCCTGCCCTCGCTTCTGGTAGTTGCCAGTAGTCCTTGGTGTCCTTGCTTTGTCACTGTGATCTGTGCCCCCATTGTCACATGGCAGTCTCCCTGTGTGGGTCTCTGTGTGTCTATTTTTTCTCCTTGTATGGACAGCAGCCATGGATTAGGGCCCTCCCTGATCTAGTGTGACCTCATCTTAACTAATTAAATCTGCAAAGACCCTGTTTCCAAATAAGGTCACACAGTGAGGTTCAGGTGGACATGCATTTGGTGGGGGGCACTATTCAAACCAGTAAACCTCCCATCCCACTAAGTTTTAAACCTTTTGAAAGACAGGCCTATTCTTCAATTTTTTAATGTATCTCTACAGTGGCACTTGGAACCCAGTAGATGCTAAGTAAATGATTTTTAAATAAAATAACAGGTTTACTTTGAACATTCAAATGTACTATAAAGGAAAAATAACCAGAGATTCAAATGGTACCCAAGAACATTTCTCTATGTATAACACACAGAGATTATATATGTATTTTATATATGATTTTCTAAAAAAGTTAGGCACCATGGAATATTGTTACTATTTTTACTATTTGTCTTTTTGAGATGGAAAGTAAGCCTGAAGGAAATGACTAAGTGGATCCTTTTCCTTTCTTGGACTAACTAACTTCTCCTATAACAGCATATTTAACATAAGGGTTCAGAAAGCATGAACACATACTCAGTTAAATATTTAAAGAGTATCACTGTGATGTTCTTGATGAAATAATTTCTTATGAAATGGAGATTGGCCACTTGGAGTTTAACCTGCTTTGATCTATTCTGAGAATTATCTCCTCTGAAGTTACAACCCTACGAATGGAGAGTGGCAAAATATTCCTGAAGACTCGATCATGGGCCCGGAGGTGGGCGGATTTCCCTGGGAGGGCCCACCACGAAGGGGGGCAGAAGACCTGCATCTCTTCTCTGCCCTGGAGTGGTTCTCATCACGTTCCTGACATCAGTCTGTTGCCACAGAAACAATGATGGTACCACAAATTTAGCGTTATGACTTTACAACGGAGAGTAGAAATTGACTTTCTTTCTGCAGTCGGTGGACAAGCTCTGTGGTGAGGGGAGAAAAGCATCTTCTTTGAGTACAAAGCCAGCAATTTACAGAAGTGGAGAGAAAATGAGTAACTACCTATGGGAAGAAAGTGGGGTTTCCTGCCGTTGGTTTCTACCTACCCTTTAAAGTAGGACATCTCAGTTTCTGAAATGGGCCTCCGAACAATACACCTGATCTGTCATAAATAAAAATACATAGAGAATGAAGCTAATACATATAAAAATATGTGTAGAATTAGGTGAATGTTTTGTCAAGCTTGCCTAGTTTGTCTTCATAAGGTTAAAAAATCTAACGACAACTACATCCCTGCAGAAAGACGTGGGTTGATTGGGACGTCAGGCTTGCCTTTCTCGTCACAGTTTACTTCAGTAGAATGAATAGCATGCAAGGTGATTGCTGTGTTAAACTGAAGTGTAAGAGTGGCATGACAGACTTACATTTGTTTGGTTTTCGTTAAAACAAACTCTCTATTTTAGAACAGTTTTGGCTTTACAGAAAAAAAATTCGAGGTAATACAGAATTTCCAAGGACCCCATGCTGTTTTTCCTATCATCTTACATTATTATGGTACATTTACTAAAGTTAATGAGCCAGAATTGATTCATTATTATTAACCAAAATCTGTACTTGACTCAGATTTTCTTAGTTCTTAGCTAATGTTCTTTTCCGGTTCCAAGAGCCCACCCAGGGTATCACATTACACTTTTGTTGTCATGTCTCCTGAACCTCCGCTTGACTGGGACAGGTTTCCCAGACTTTGCTTATTTTTGGTGACCTTGACAACTTTGAGGAGTACTAGTTAGGTGTATTGTAAGACGTCCCTCTAGTGGAATTTGATATTTTCTCATGATTGCACTGGGGTAATGGGTTCTTGGGAGGAAGACCATAGAAGTAAGATGCCATTCATACCACATCATACTATCTTCACGTCTCAGCGCTGCTGAGTTAACCTTGATCACTCAGTAAGGAACTGTTGGTCAGATTTCTCCACTGTAAAGTTACTCTCCCACTTCTTTCCATAGTGTGTTCTTCATAAGGGGTTACCACACAGAGCTCACACTTAAGGAGTCCTGGGGGCAGGGGTTAAGCTCCATATCCTGGAGGGTGGGGCACCTACTTAACTTGTCTCTTCCTGCACAGGAGAACTGTCTCTTCCCCTCTACATGTTGATTTATTCATTCATTACAGTACAGTGGACTTGTGGATGTTTATCTTATGCTTTGGATTATAATCCCATGCTACTTCAAGAATTTATTTGCTCAAATTGTTCCAGCTGCGGCCACTGGGAACTTTTTCAGTTGGTTCCTATGTCCTATGTGCAGTTTTTAGGCAGGCCAAATTGAATTTTAATAGCCCATGACACTTCCTTCCCTCTTTCTGCAATAATCATAAAAAATGATTTTGGAGAAGAGGACAGATTATCTGGTCGTGGTGTAAGTAGGTAACTTGACCAGATGACAACATCTACTTTCTATCTTAGTTTTTATTTTTGTCTTAGCATTTTACTAATTGAGACTGTTTCGAGAAAAATGGACCTGCACTTTGCAATTTATGTTCATATATGTTTGTCAATCAATTTGCGCTCTCGGTGGTTTTTTTTTAACCTCTTAGGTGTTGGGAGAAAAGCCAGGGATGTGGGTGGTGAAGGACTCGCCACTGCCACTGCAATTCCCTCTAGTCTTCCTCTGATATTTTGCTTTTGCTTCAAGATAATTGCACTTAAAACATAACCTCTTCCAGAGAAAGAAAATGCGCGGTCCTCCTTTACCCCACGCACCTGCTTTCTTACCATTCCTCCCCTTTGGTTTTTGGCACAGTGATGGGGAAACACTCTGCCAGGAAAGAGATTATGTCCCATCTTCCCACCGCTGCCCCTCTGCAGCACCACCTCAGCCTGTGGCTGGAAGCACTTTTCCCTGGCCATGCCAGAATCAATGATGGTACCACAAATTTAGCATTATGACTTCACAACAGAAAGTAGAAATTGACTTTCTTTACACAGTCGGTGGACAAGCTCTGTGGTGAGGGGAGAAAAGCATCTTTGAGCACAAAGCCCTTTTGTGTGTGTGATGGTTCCCTCCTCTCAGGAGCAGCACCAAGCTGCGAACAGTCTGATGGTTCTGAGTAGAGTGTCTTTTAGGGTTTAATAGAGAAATTGGTGTTACGATTTTTAAAATAGTTACCACCATGTTTTATGTGGTATTAGACTTTCAGTTCAGAATATAAATGCTGCCCAAAGACACAGAATGCAGCGTAATAAAAGGAAGTGGGAGGTGAGAGGTGGTGTCCTTCAGTTGCTTGGCTGTTTTGCAGTATATAGGACACCAGAAGATTGTAAATCATCCACTTAGTATTCATTTATTTTGTTGTTGGCACTACGATCTTTTAAAGTGAAACTTTTTATTCACTTGGATCTATAATCTATGTCACTAGAAAGCATTTCCAACTTCTTTTATGAGTAATTGTTTCTTTCTTTATCTTTTTATTGCCAGTGACAAGGCATAGAGCAGAGCTCAACTGAGTAACACAAAACACCACTACATCGCTTAGTAGCACAGGGGTGGTGGAAAGACATGGAGAAATTGGTATTAGAGAAACACTGTGTTATACTTCCTGCATTAGCCCCGCTGACTCCTATGAGTCTGGACTCTGTTCATCCAGAGGTTTTTAGCTCCATGTGACGATTTGTCTGAAGAGGCGCTTCCTAAAAAGACCCATTGGCATTTCTTTACTTTTTATCAAATGAACGGTGGGGAATGACAGAGCAGGTTGCTATGAGACTGGAAAATAATGTCAATTTCCATTCTGAAATGCCATAGTATTTACGAAGGCTTTATAAGGTTGCAAGGTAGTGCTATCTTTACTTGTTACTGGCTCAGAATATGAAGGGTGCGTGTAAAAGTCTCCTTGCTGGTTTAAGAAGGACTTAGGTGGCACTAGAGTGGAGTGGAAGAAACTCCGTCCTCAGTGAGGCTGTTTTGAAATCTCACTTTTAACATTTTGAGGAGTTAGATCACAAATACATGAGGAGATGCTGAGGCAGGGCATACGGCATTAAAGACCCAGGTGGACCTTATGTTGTGGCTATAAATCTGATGTTGATCATAGTGAAGCCTTTCATTTTTTTTGGCATCTAAACAATAGATGAAAATCCTCCATCTGTGACCGGTGAGATGTTCCAGAAGGGTGTTCTTGCAGTCGTTATAAAGGATTGTCATTCTTTTACGTATATGCAACCTGCCCAATCCATACAGCTGAAGACATTAGGTAGGAATCGTCTATGGATTTCGGAAGTCTATTGCTTAAAAATATTTTACTAAAATCAGATGTTCTGATGTCTTTCTTATCCTATTTTCTAATGCATATATATAAATAAGGCACCAATAAGGTCATATAATTGTTTCTGTTTTCCTTCTATGGTAGCCTAGTTATTGATTAAACCCTTTAAGCTTCTGTGTTGTTTGCTTCTCAAAATGGACAGCACATGCTCACATCCGTTACCGCGTATTAGGCAAGAAGACCAACGTGTTTGCAAGGATGGGCTTGAACAGGATTTTGTGGGATTTTATTAACATCTATGTTGATTTAAATGCATATCTATCTTTCCTAACACTAAAGGGGGAAAAACAAAGCAAAACTGAGACATTTGGTGATGAGGCAGCTTCATGTCCTGCAGAGCCAGAAAGTGCGGTGTCTTCTCCACTTGACACCCACAGCTGAAGGGAACAGCACTTGGGGCAAAGTAGAACAGGCACAGTCCTGAAATCCTGGACCCTTTATCCACTATCGAGGCTGAAATAGCGCAGGTGTGTGGCCACATGCGTGCTGTTAGGTCTATCGCGTCCTGGAGATCCCGCTGTCCTTGCAGAGTTCAGCAGAGAGGTGTGAAATACATCTTAGGGATTTTAATTTTTATCACGAAACTCTATCTTGCATTAGATTTTAAGTTTGTCTGAGAGCAGGGACTGGGTAATTCCTCATCCTCTTACCCTCCACAGAATTCCCATAGTGCGTCACACTTTGGAGGTACTTAGTAATTTGTGTGTGTGTGTGTGTGTGTGTGTGAGAAATTGAAATTTGATTTTGGTTTTAGAGGGGCTTGGGGGATTATAGCTTCTGGCTGAGTAAATACTTGTTCAATTATTTAATCATTCACTGGATAATATTTTGAGGCCTATTATGTGTCAGCACCGTGTTTTCCTTTGGGGATATGTTGGTAAGCAAATGTAGATAGAGACACTCATCCTGATGAAGCGGGGGTGAGGAGAGTTGAATGAAAAAAATAATGTTCAAAATATTCCTAACCAGATGCTCAGAGGAATTAATATACAGATCAATGCATAAGAAAAAATTTAAAAATAATGGTTTTATTTTCTAACTTAACTGACATGGATCATAAGGCAGCTTCCCAAGTGCTGCAAATTCATTTAAATTTAACAAATCCTTCCAACAATTTCCAAATCATTGGTTGGCTTTTAGATAGGAGTTAACACAATGAATCACATCAGACTTTTCCAGTGACACCCTAAGTCTCCCCTAGGCAGCACTTCTGTGCACTTGGGGGGCAGCTGGCATGATGCCCTTGGGTCAGAGCAGGATACACACCTGGATGTCAGGTGACTCCCTTATGGCCTCGAGTCAGGGACGTGCTGGCTTGGCCCTCTGTCAGCAATACCTCCGCCAGTGCTACCTGCCCCGCCTGCGTTGTGCTGCTCTGAGGCAGTGACAGCCATTGTCCATGACTCCACGGCCATGGCCACCCCTTGGCGCACTAGGCAGATGTATGGGGTGGGGAGCACATATTCACCATCACTGCACCCGGCCCCATTCCCAGCCTCTCCTGACGTTGCTCCATGGCTGTATCCTTAGGTAACTCCTCATACAGCAAAGAGGGAGAGAACTCAGCAACTGGATTCAAAGTAAGTTAATATTTTAACAACCAGAGCAAAAAAATGTCAGCACTGTATACTGGCACCTATATATTATCTTTAATTTTTAGATTGCTAGAAAAGAGCCCTCTTCTGTCTGGACATGTATAATGAGTAAAATCAGGAGGAAATACTGTTAAACGAATGTGTTGTTGAATGACAATTTGTATGCAAGGCATTTTTTTTGGAGGGTTGACAAGAGGATTAGGAGTTGGATATAAGTTTGGATCCATATGATGACAATGAGATTTGGTCTTGGAAAATCTCCATAGTGACTTTGGGATCCCAAAGTAGGGTTAATAACAGGCTTACATGTACAATATATCTAAAGTATGAGTGTAAAGCTTACAAGTTAATCAACCGTATACTGAGATGACAATAGAAGTGTCTGAGAGAGTCCTTTGTGCTCTATAGGAATTCAGTATAAGATGTTAGTTGAGCTGATTTTATGAAGCCACTGGTACAGCACGGAAAACATGATTGTATATATTAGCTGTGGTCCCATAACTGAAATGTTAATCTCAGTAGATTACTGCTCATATTTATGGCAGTAAAATATTTATATTCTGAATCAATGAATAAATAATGCTGATGGATCAAGATGTAGCTCAGGGTTGTGAGTAAAAGAAGCTAATACAACAGGAGCAAAACTTTATGTGTGGATGCGTAGTGGAAAAAATGTGAAATACATGATTTTATAACTAAATGCTAACTGCATTATTACTAAGTTCCTTGATGACAAATTCTTTTTTTAATTTGTGGTGACATATACATAACATAAAATTTACTATTTTAACCATTTTTATAGTGTATAGTTCTGTGGCATTTAAGTACATCTACATTGTTGTGCAATCCGATGATACATTCTTATTAAGACCAAGGTCATATTATATCCTGTAGGATTTTTTTTTAAACCCGGGAAAACTAAATCTTTTTGAGTCACTGATTGCAGAGCGACTGAATCTTTTTGATCTAGGACCATCATCAGTCATAAGGAGATTACCCAGGAAGAATACAGATAGTTTGGTACCACCTTCAGCACTTTGAAATACATTCTAGTATCTATTCTAGGATGTTCATACAATTTTTTTCTTTCATCTGAGTTAATAGTTTCTTCACATGATGACAGATTATTATTAATAGTTTACGAATGGAAATTCAGTCTATGAAGACATCCTCAGTAATCTATATACATACCAAACGGATAGCTCCTGATACCTATTACTGTCGAGCTATATGGAGATGGGTAAGAAATGTACTGAAGGGTCAAACATTTGTCCTGAGTAGGATGTTGTAGATATTAAAGACTAATGGAGTTCTGGAGTGCTTAGAACAGCTGGATTTTTGGAAGACCTTTGTTTTTTCAAAGAGTGAAATGAACATAAATTACTAGGTATTAAGGCAACATGCAAAGTCATGATTAAAATTTGGCATGGCTGTTTAGTCCTATTAAATATCTTTTCTTATACTACATCAATAGAAATTGTGTGAAGAAACATGATTACATTTTAGAATCTTAAAAGTTTTACATCTTTTTCTTAAAATGAAAATGTTGACCATTTCCATTTTACGTTGTTTTTTGACATTAAAATTCTTTCAGCATGCACTGTATTCCAGAACACATTTCATTGATAAAAATCTGTTTACTGATGAGATTAAACTTTCCTTCTTTAGTATTAACGTTTTAATTCAAGATGACTGGTAAAATCACTTCTTATGTAAATATCTTGAAAATGAAAAATTAAAATTCCTTGTGTCCTTTCCCCTAACCAATCTGCATATTTGAGTCTTAATTTTTGAGTCCCGTATTGTAGTATTAACAATCCACAAACATTTAGGATAACAATGTTAGCTGCTTAGGCATTGTAGTCTTAACATTAAAAGATATTGATGATTTTCGTTCTGGTGTTTGGCTCTTCATAATCTTCATTATTTTAATAGTGAGTTGTATACATAAGTATCCTAACAATGGAAAAAGCATTCTGAAATAAAAATTCTTACATGGCAATTTCTGTTGGTGTCCTCATCATGAATTAGTTGGATAAACATACAGAAGGAGAGAGATTTATATTTACATTGTCAAAGGCTACTTCCAAGTGAAAAATCTGTAAGTTTTAGCTCTTCCAGCATAACTACATCCTAAAGTACTCAGTTTATAATCTTATTAATTATGTATGCATATTATTTATCTAAAGTAGAGTAGTCTTGTTGCACTGAAAAAAGAAAAGATGGGTACAGTTGAAATTAGGTTCTATTTCTACTTAAAGGTTGTATGTTTTTTTCCTCCTGATGGGATGATCCTTTGAGCCTTAAAACAGGTGTATGAGAAATCTTTTGAGAGCTTTTCTCTATGTCATTTTCTTATGTATCTTCATCTGACTTTCAATTTGAGAAGTCTTGTGATTTCTCTGCAGTTTTACTTTCCATTTGAAAGCCTTCAAGCAAAAGTCCTAGGAAGTTTTACCTGTTGTGAAACCCTATTTCGTAATTTTCAGTGTTTGTTATTCAGTAAAATAAAACAAGAGAAGAAACATTACTCCCCCTCTGAAGGAAGAACCTAGCTGGTGGGTGGTTTTCTGGTGTGTGTGTGTGTGTGTGTGAGAGATCATGAAGAAGACCAGCAGGACTCCTTTCCTGGGGAAACTGTAAGTCTCCAGTAGAGTCTTTTAAGTGGTAAAGAGAGATGATGGAACTTGGCAACTTAAGTACTTATAACAGTTGAAAAATCAAAACACCATCTCTGGTACCTAGAGAAGCCAGAGTCAGATGAATCTTCAATAACATGTATAAACTCAGTCTTGGTTTTCATGTGATTCTAGTATAAATGTTAACATATTTAGATAAAATGTTGTTCCAAAATGCTAGAGCACCTACGTATGGTATTCTTCAGGCTCAGGCATTGTCAGGGAAACGTCAAGTGATGGTGCAGACAACCAATGGTGATTGACTAGGTAAGTTACTAGGTATATTATGGAGTAGGACACAAAGATGGACCTGGAGGAAATACCATTCTCATCATATCTCAGTGGACAATTGCATTTCTCCGTTTTCTAACTCATCTTTCACCTGCTCGGCAGCAGTGCGTGATTTGGTCATGTGATCTCCCTGCTGAAAGCTCTTCTGGCTCCCAAGGATGCAGCCTAAACTGTGATGCCTAAGCTGTTGTGGCGTCTGACATTTTGGTCACTGTTTTCTTAAGATTTTCTTAAGATTTTATGCCAACACGTGTTTTAGAGACAAGTGTTTCTTTCCTTAAGAATGTATTTAATGTTTTGAAATAAATAATACATGCATAGAATCAGGTGTCAGAAAACATAAAACAAGATGTCCTATCAAAAGTCTCTCAACTCTGCCTCCCATTTGTCCTCTTCCACTGTCCCTAAGAGATAAAAATCATCCAGAGAAATTTCATGCTTGGAGGAGCTAGTACACACACGTATTTGTTACATGTTATTTCCTCCTTTATTTTCACACTTATTCACACTCTTCCATGGCTTGCTTTTTTCACCTGACAGTATATTCCTGGAGATTTATCTACCTGAGTGCATTGGCCAGAATAGGTTACCATGTTGATCCTAAAATCTCAGGGCCTCAAAATTACATAGATTTACATCTCACTCACATTACGTCTACTGTCAGTCATCTGTAGCCCTGGTCCAGGTCACTGTCTCTTGGGAATTCAGGCTGATTAAGAAAATCTATCTGGAACATTACCAGGTACACGACAGAGAGGAGAAAAAAAACATGGAAAATCACATGTTGGCTCTTTAATATTCTGTCTGGAAGTGACACATGACATATATGCCCACATTTTATTGGACAAAGCAAGTCATACCTTTTTCCAAGATCAACAAGGATGGGGATATAGAATCCTCTTGCAGGGAGAAGCATCACAGTAGGGGAGTTTCTGGTGAATAGTAAGCTAGTCTGCCCCAATCAGTAATTAAGACATCAGTATCATTTTTACACCTGCATTGCATTGCAATGAATGGACGTGCCGTAATCTGTTTAACTAGTTTCTTATTAATAGACATTAATTTGTTTTTAATCTTATTAAAGATTTTGGAGCAGAGGAGTGACACGATCTGACTTAAATATTAAAGTGATACATTTATTATAAGTAGTATTAGTGCATTTTCTCATATTGAAGGATCTTAGGATAAGCCATATTTGGTCATGATGCACTAGTCGTCTTTTTGAAGAAGTGTTGCTGGGTTCTGTTTGCTAATATTTACTTTGGGATTTTTACATTGGTAATCATAAGTGAAATTGGTCTGGAGTTTGTGTGTGTAGTGTCTGTGTGTGTGTGTTTCGAGTACTACACATATCCTCAAGATTAGTATCAGTGTTTTGCTCACTTCATTAAAAGAATTGAGAGATTTTCTTCATTTTTCCATGCTTTGCAATACTTACAAGGAACTGGCATTATCCTTCTTCTTCTTTTTTTTTAAAGGGTTTCTGGAATTCCCCTGGGAAACCAGAGACATATTTCTTCTCTCTATTCCTGCATTAGACCACAGAAAGGAATTCACTTTATAGGCTTCTTTGTAATGAAATTCAAAAGTAAAGTGGTAGAAATAGTTGGGTTTCAAAATTCTCTCTTACGAAAAAGTGCAAAGAAAATATGTTTTTTCTTATACAGCAAGAAAACTGAAAATGATTTTGCTGATAACTTTTCAGTGTTTCTCATGTAAAATGTAGTCAGAAGTTGTTGAGCATCTATTGTCTGATTATTAAATGAATATAAACTTGAAATTATATTGAACCTGTAGCTAATTGATGACTGTTACAAAGACCCATTTTAAAACTTGGATATTGTGTAAGGTGCTTTCAAGAACTGGTTCATGATGTTTACTGTCTTACATCCTCCCAATTTCTTTATTTAGTTTTATTATTTTTGCACAGAAAGGGTGATCAGTGCTATCTTTTAAATTACTATTATTTTCTGAATAGAACCTAAAGGAGGAGACAGGAACCCCCAGACTAAAAGCTGGAGGCTCATAGCTTTAGTGGGCTGAGCAGGCTGACATCCTGGCTCACACTTTCAAGACGCCATCCATAAAATGAAATTGCTATTTCAGAGAGATGTCTGCACCGTCATGTTCAGGGCAGCATTATTCACAATAGCGAAGACATGGAAACAACCAAAGAAATGTTATTCAGTCATAAAAAAGAAGCAAATCTTGCCTTTTGTGACAACATGGATGAACCTGGAGGACATTATGCTAAATAAAATAAACTAGACACAGAAAGAGAATATTGCATGATCTCACTTACATGTGGAATCTAAAAAGGCTGAGCTCATAGAAAAAGAGAATAGATTGGTGGTTGCCCGGGATGAGGGCAGGGGAGATGGGGGAGATGTTGGTCAAAGGGTACTCACTTTTTCAGTTATAAGAAGAACAAGTTCTGGGAATGTAACGTACAGCGTGGTGACTCTAGTTAATATTGTATTATATACTTGGAAGTTGCTAAGAGAGATCTTAAATGTTATCACCGAAAAAAGATAATTATATACAGTGATGGAGGTTTAACTAACTTTATTTTGCAATATATATTTGTATCAGGTCATCACATTCTATACCTTAAACATATACAATGCTATATGTAAATTATATCTCAATAGAACTGAGGGATAGGTACCTTCCATGACATTTAGTAGGTGAGTTATTTGAGGAAAATTCTGGTACCTATTGGTATATTTTCAGGTGCACAAAACAGGATTCTCGACTGAAAGTGGAATTTTTTTAAAAAGGATACAAATGAACTTATTTCCAAAACAGAGAGAGGCTCACAGACATAGTAAATAAACTAATGGTTACTTGCGGGGAGAGGGGATGGGGAGGGATAAATATAAATTGGGAGTTTGGGATTTGTAGATACTAACTACTATATACGAGACTGATAAACAGCAAGGTCCTACTGTATAGCACAGGGAATTCTATTCAATACCTTGCAATAGCCTATAATGAAAAAGAATATGAAAAGGAATACATATATATATAGCTGAATCACTATGCTGTATACCAGAAATTAACACAACATTGTAAATCAACTATACTTCAATAAGAAAAAGTGGAATAAATAGTTTGGGATTATGTTTCTTCTACCATAACAAGTGAAGAAGTAGATGACTCCAGGAGGCATAGTAACCCCACATGTCCAGACCCCTGGGAAGGCTTCCCTTCAGTTCTCTTAACCATCCCTCATTCTTACAATGTGGCTGCCATAATACTAAGCATGACATCTTCTCACCAGTCCTCAAGTTCAAGAAGAAAGAGGCAAACATTGCTTTGCACATATTTTTCCCTCTTTTTATCAAGAAGAAAATCTTTTCAGATATATTTCCATCGGAAATGAATAGTTCAAGTGCTTTCTAAACATTTTCTGGCAAAAGGAACTATGACTTCCATCTCTGGGCCTTGGCATGTTATTGCCCAGAACCTGAACCAGAGTAGACTCCTATTAAAGAAAGCCGGCAAAGGGAAGTGTCTTCTGAATGGGCATTCAGGTGTCTGCCTCGATACCTAAAAGCCAAAGCCTTAGGGACCTTTGCAAGGGGAAGATGGACTCCTCTGTGATTGTTTCATTTCTCTGTCCTCATGTCCACATGTCACTGAGTTCAAGCAATCATTCTCTTGCTCACCAACAGGGTCTTCATTCAGCTACATGTCGAGGAACCTCGGCCCATTTCTTCAGCCAAGCTCTCTGTCCTGAGTTCCAGATCCATGTAGTTATCTCACTGTCTACTTCATAGTTAGATTTTCTGCTTGGATGTTTCATAATTACAGAAATGCAGTGTGTGCTCAACTGAATCCGTTATGTTTAGTCCCTCCTGCTTCTCCTGGAGCCCCTACTTCAGAAAACGCTCCACTCTCTGGAGTCACCTTGGCTCCTGCCTCTCCATGAAAGCTCATATCCGGTCACTGGATTTTGTGACTGTTGACTTCTAAGTGTCTCTCAGGCCCACTGGATTAGTTATTAGAAAGGCATCTGCATTAGTTTGCTACGACTGACTTAACAAAATGCCACAGACTGGCCTAAAAAACAACTTCATTTTCTCACAGCTCTGGAGACTCGAAGTCCAATATCAAGATGTGTCAGAGCTGAGGGCTCTCCCCTTGGCTTGCAGATGGCTGCCCTCTCACTGACTTCACACCATCTGTTCTCTGTGCGCACTCATCCTTGGTGTCTCTCTGGGTGTCCATATTTCCTCTTCTTATAAGAACACCAGTGAGGTTGAATTAGGACCTACGCTAACAGCCCCTTTAACTTAATCACCTCTTGAAAGGCTCTGTCTCCACCTGCAGACACATTCTGAGATACAGGGCATTAGGGCTTCGACATCTGAACCTGGGGGGAACACAGTTCAGCCCATAACACCATCCCAGTTCTACTGTCTTAACTGTGGCCGCATCATGTCTTCTCTCGATTACCGATTGCTCTTTGCCCCCCGCTGGAGTGTGCTTTCTCATCCTGACACCCATGTTTAAATGCCTTCCGTGGTTTTCTGCTACTTTAGCCTAGTATCCAAAGCCCTTTGTGATCTGTCTCTAGTCAGCCTCTCCATCTTTACCTCTAAACAATTTCTTCTCATCAGATCCACTCTCTAGACGTATAGACAATGTTCAGATTCTCTAAGTGACTTGCTCTACAGACGGGGGACCCTCAAATACCCACTTTGTTAGTAATTTACTTCCAGCGTGGAATAATGTTCTATCTTTTATTCCATCATCTTGAGTTATCACTACCTTCCTAACACCTTTAGTCACTTAATGGGAATTTAAGAAGTTCCAAGCACTGTACCAAGGGGGAAATACTAAAAGAGACCCTTAACATTTAACACTCAGGTAGTTAGCACAAATCCTTGAAACAAAAGTAGGCACCATACTACCAATGCACTGTGATGTTTCTAGGGTTATAAGCTAATTAATGTACGGTTAGTTAGTGTTTTGCCTTTTGAGCTTAAAAGACTAAGAGATCTTTAGAAGTCATTGGATCTCTTTCTTTCCTTTCAGAGATCTGCATGTAAACCTCAACTCTTTAATATCTCTTGAAAAAATGATACCATGATGTATATGGTGATCCAGTTTCCATTTGATCAGATATACACACCACTGCTTTAACTTTATGCCATGTGAGAATCAGTATCAGAGAGGAAGCGTGATTTGTTAAAGAACCCCTTTCAACAGCCTTGAAAATAGGCAGTGGTACCTTATTGTTGACTCAGAATCTTCACCCGCTCTACTGCTTCCATAGAGATACATTGGCCATAAAAGGAATGAACCCAGCAGGGTTGTTTGTTTGCTTGGTATAAGTTATTACTCACTTTTGGGAGAAAGGAGATTGCTGTTTCTAAGTTTGCTGTATGTATATTCAACCCAAAAAGGATCATACTCTCTTACTGCTTCTCAGAGCACTTGAAAACAACTCATGCTTATCTTTCTGGTTCTTTTTTGTTTTCAATTTATGCAGTAATATTTTGCACAAGTCAAAGAATCACTTGCCTTTATGTAAACTACATACTTTTCTTGTTATTGTACTCAGAATGATCTTTATTTGGTCTAAATTTATTATACTTCTGTACAGCCAGTGTTTGTTATTTCTGGAAATTTAAGCAATGAAAAAGACCCAAAAGAGGCAAAGATTTTATGCACAAGTATGTTCATTGTATCATTATTTAAAATTGAACAGTTGAAAAATTGGAAGAACACGAGTATTTGATAGTAAGACAATAATTAATTAAAATTTGATAAATATAAAAGATATTTATAAAGAAGCTGATGTATAGGGGCATACTTTTGTTACAATATTTAGTAAAAAAATTAGGAAACAAACTATATACACAATAGATCAACTATTAAAATGCACTGTATATGCGAAGATGGAAAGAGATATGAAATTGTTAAAACTACGTATCTCTGGATTATAGAATTATAAAGAATTTTTGTTTTTCTCTTCTGTGCTTTTCTTTATTTTCTGACTTTCCTACACTAGGTATGCACTGTTTTTATAATCTCTCAACATTGATTTTAAAAATTATATTTGAATAGTCCTAATAGCATGGAAAAATTTTATATTATTTTTTGTAAGTAGAATGCAATATATTAGCTGTGCTATGGTTTTAGTTACAGTAAACAATGAAAGCGATTACCACTGTTTCAAAAGCAGTTGCTTCCGAGGAGTGAATTATGATGGTGTGTTCTATATATCTTTTCAGAATTGCCCAGTTTTTCCACAAAACGTATATCTTTTTATATGTATTATTTAAGATCAGTAAAAGATGCACAGAACTATTTAAAATATATTGGGATCCGTGAGATTCAGAGAGTAATGCATAAACAGTATTCCTGAAATATATGTATTTAAGGAAAAGAGAATTAAGAGTTTTTTTTAAAGTAACATTTTAAACAATTTTAGTTGTAAAACATTTAATAGAGGTTGAAGGTGAAATTTCCTTTATGTTGTGATACTTCAATGGGATTAATTCCAATCTTTGAATTTAGTGGTTTTGTGAAAAATTCACTCTTAAAAAGAAACCAAAACTACCCATGTATTATGTGTATGTGGGTAAAGTCCAGTGGTACCAAAGGGTTTATCAAGAAAAGCACCAGCCCATTTCTCACCGTCTCCATCCCATTGCTCAGACACGAACACTTCAACCATTTAAACCACTTCTGATTTTGATTCTTCCATTGATTAATACTGTAACTTTAAATAATATACTTAAATACTAATTGATTTGTCAATTTCTCAGTGCTCACTACTTCTTCTTTTCACTATGGAATCTGGTTGTTGATCTCATGTATACAATTTCCTTCCCTTTTCAATTTTGAATATATATTTCGGAAAAGCTCTTCAATTGTGTCTGTGTGTAAGTTTTGATAATACATTTTAATTTCTACTTTTGTTCCCTAGTCTGTAGACAAGGTCTCTTCATTCCTCATGATGTCCGGGGGGATATTAATACCTCCTCCTCCCCTACACTTCTTTCCAACTCTGCCTTTCAACCTGTTGGCTGTAACTTCCCTTGTACGTCATCCAGGTAGATAGTATTTACAGTCTGTTCTGAAACCATAATCAGTTCCCTCATGCTTTGAGAATCTAAGTCATTTCTAGAGATGATGAGTAAAATTACTTTTCCTTCTTCATGGGCCCGGTTACCCAGCCCTCAAGCCTCTTGAATCCATCTAGCATCAAGTTAAGTGAGTTCCGTGTGATCTCACGCCCTGCTAACTGCTCAAAATCACGCCACATTTGGGTTTGCATTATATATGTAGAAATCGCTTTCTTGTAGAGTTCTCTGTCTTTTCTGATGTTTCTATCCCTCTCCTTCTTCCCTCCCTTTGATAACCATAAACAACCTTTACACAACATCACTGATCTCTTCTGGCTGATTTTTATATTGATTGAGTCTATTTCATTTTTCTTCTTTGAGATTTTCTAGTGGCGGCCCAGTGGCTTCCTGTCCTAACTGAAATCTGTTGCTTTCTAGGCTTGCTGGTAGTGTTGTGTCCAAATTTCCTTTCATTGTGCTCTGCTCTTCTGTTGCTTTTATTTCTTACACTTTTCTCTTTCTTGACTTCCATGCTTGTTTCAGTGAGGCATCCTCAAGAGATTTCCTCTGAAAGGCAGATGTGAGATAAATGTTCTGAATTTGTGACTATCTGAAAATATATTTATTTAACCTCACTTTTGAAAATAGATTATCTATGCTCAAAAAAAATTTCCCTTAAACTCTGAGAACACTAGAATTTAATGATGATAATGGCATATTTATTGTTATGCACTGTTTTTTTTTTTAGTGAATTTTTATTTTTCCAGTTTGGGAACATTTAGGGTATGCTCTTTATATTAGGGAGTATAAAATATCATGAAAGTATGTGTAGATTTTTTTTCTTTTATTATTTCTTGGGCTTTGAAATTTGGTGATTCCTTCTCATGTGAAAACATGTATCTTTTTTTGTCTTCGCCCTCTAGAACTTTGGTCACTTAGATGTAGGTCTCCCCTACCCGGCCCCCACCCTTTTTTGGAGATCTTATTTTACTCTGCTCTGGGAAAGCTCCTTGACTTTATCTCCCAATTTTTCTCTTGGTAATCATGATTTGCATCTGTGGAAACTGTTTTTCCTTCACATTGGTCTCCCCTGAATAGAGTCTGATTGGAAACTCCCTGTACATGGATGAATCTTGTCAACTGACAGTCTGAGTTCTAGAGTGAATGAAAAGAAAGCTTCCTCTTAGGTCAAGAACTCCTAAATGCCAGAGTAGGTAAGTGCCGGCTTCAGTAGCAGAAGTCTAGTTTCTGCAACAATTATTCAAATCTTTAGCAAGAACTCTATTAGATTTTTTCCCCCTGGCTGTAAATGTTAAGCTGCTGGAAACTGTGCCTCTCTCCTGTGGCAGGGATAGAGTCTTCTTGGTTAGATTTTCACTGACTTTCCGTGTTCAGCATCCTTTTTGCTACCCTCTATGCCTCGCTGCCTTCTAGCACAGGGCTTGTTCAGTGTTCTCATTCCCTGGCTGTGGATTTTTCCATTCTGTTTCATTCATAGCACATCTCTTGGCTACTTTCCACCTCTCAGGATTTTGCTGAAATCTTTTGACTGCTGAACCCCTGATTTATATAGATTTATTCCCCGTGGTGTTGATTTTTGTCACTTTAATGGCACTGTTGTCTTGCAACAAATGAGAGAGACAATCGCATCTGCCTTGCCCTTTAACTTGCACAAGAATCCTCCGTGTCTGTGTCCTCCTTAGTTCATTCATTTAAAAATCCATCCTTCATGCTTCAAACATTTTTTGAACGCATATAAATGTGCCTGTCACATAGAGCGAGGTGTTGGGGATGGAACAATGATAAGATGTGACCCTCATCTTCGAGATGCTCACTTCCATTGTGCATGAATATTGAAATCAGATTCAAAGATGAAGGGCCTTTCTTTGGGAGGAATGGATATAAAAATGGAATGAATGTGGAGGTATTGTATGTCTCCCTCATATTAGATAATGTTCTTAAATTAAAAATAATGACCTAAATTTAGGTGAAAGCATATGAAACATATTGAATAGAGGCAACGATTATGGAAGTTTTAGAAAGAAGATTTGTAGTAAGAACAACAGCATATATAAGACAAAAAAAGTAGTTGAATAAAAGCATAATTTATCAACAGAATTTATTTATTTTTTGGTTGTGGAAGCGATTAAAACATTGGGTAAGCAAAGGCCATAGATTGGTTTGGCCACATTGATAGTTGCATTGGTATTAGTAAATATGATATTGATGATAATAATAATGAAAATTAGCAATTATTAAGCACTTACTATATACCAGATGCTATTCTAAGATCTGTTGTATTTTTGCACATCCCTGTGAGGTAGATATTGTTAAAACTTGTTCTTCAAACTGAGAAAATAGGTTTAAAAAGGGTAGGTTATCAGTCCAAGGACTTTAAGAGGAACTTTAGACAGCATTCTCTTTTACATTTTATTTTGTTACCTATTGCACAAGAAAACCCCCTATAAAGTATGCATAATGTTATAGAGAATGAAAATACAGCAGTCTTGCATACATACCACTCCAGTTAAGAGAACCGTTGTCTTTGAGGCTCCTGGGTGCTTGTTCCATTGTCATCCCTATCTGCTCTTCCTAAGAAGTAAGCACGTCTCACCCTGGACTTTGTGGTGTAATTCCTCTGTTTTTTCATCATAGTTTTATCACATGTGTTTCTATCCCTAAACCTATCTGGTTCGGTTTTTCATGCATTTGGAGTTATGTAAATGAACTCATGTAACTTGCTTTCTCACTGAACGTTATATCTTGACCTTCACCCATGGTGTTGCATGCAATTATAGTTTATTCATTTTCAGTGCTACATAGTGTTCCACAGAGTGAATACACCACAAGTCACTTATTTAATTCATTTTACTCTTGGATTATATTTTGCCATTACAAAGAATGCTAAATGAATATTCTTGTGAAATGTTCTTTAAGATACATGTGTGTGTATATACATTTCTATCTATCTATACTTAAGGTGTACATATATATATAAAACCAAGAGTTGAATTCTTAGCTTACAGTGTATGTACATACTTACACCCTAGTATCTAATGCCAAATTATTTTCCAAATTACATTCTCTAAATTTTTATTTTTTTTGCCACTTTTGCTAAGTGCTGCCATTTTTCTTATTAGATTGTTTGTCATTTCTGATTGATTTGCATATGTGCTTTGTGTATTTTCATGCTAACATTTAATATTATAAATTTTATCTCCCAGTGTGTGACTTGAATTCTCACTTTCTTTTTATAGTATCTTTCAATGAACAGAAGTTCTTAATTTTAAAGTAATCTAGCATATCAATATTTTCCTTTATGATTTGGGCTTTATATGTTTAATTTAAGAAATCATCCCCTGCCCAAGGGTACTAAAGATATTCTATCTTACCTTCTTAAAATTTTATTGTTTGCTCTTTCATATTTAGTTCTTAAATACACAGAATTTTTTGTGTATAATACCAGTACAGCTTTAATGTTACATTATTTTTTTGCCCATTTTGTTTCAACCATTTGTATGGAAAGATTCATTCTCTTTCTACTGATTTTCAGTTTTAGGGAAGTTTAAAGTTTTCTCTTTTAGGTGTTGACTGAAGAAAATGCACAACTTAAAGCTGAGAGTTATTCGGTGGCGTTTTTGAGGACTACAATCCAGGGTGGTAGCCTCTCAGATAGCTCTGGGGACTATTCTAAAGGGGTAAGGGAGGAGCCAGGCTATATACACGTTTTTGCTGGAAAAAAAAAAAAAAAAGCCGAACATCAAAAGATTACTGCTAATCACAAAAAAAACCCTCTGAAATCTCAAGTTAATGATTTTAGTGCTTTTCCGTGTATAGGACGATGCATGAGTCTGGGTCATTGAAATTATTCCTTTGATATGTGTATTAATTATCTAGGGCCAATACTGTGTCTTTCTCCATCCTGAATTCCCCTCAGGGTGTACATTTGGGGCAGCTGCAGTGGCTGATGGCTTGAAGGCTCAAGGGTGGGCAATATTCATTGTTTATGGGAATGGCAGGCAACGTTTTTTGTTAACTTGAAACGGCGGGAAACTTTTTTTTTTGGTCTGCATATGAAAATTTTAAAGTTTTACTCTCTGAAGCTTTTGTATAACTTTTGCCAAGTTAATTTCTTAGTACTTTTTTTTGTTCACTGTAACGAATAATTTTTTTTAAAATGAAATTTTCTAGCTGATTACTAGTGGTTTAGAAACATTTCTGGATTTTGTAAGTTCGTCTGTATTTGGAAACCTTGCTAAACTATATTGAGAGTTTTCGTGCTGATTCTTGTGATTTGCCATGTAGATGATCATCTTCCTTACACATAGGGTAGTTTTGCTTCTTCCTTTCGAACTCTTACACCTCATTTTTATATAAAATAACAATGGTAACAGTTATCTTAATCTTATTTCTGA
Source organism: Vicugna pacos (assembly GCF_048564905.1). Taxonomy (NCBI): domain Eukaryota; kingdom Metazoa; phylum Chordata; class Mammalia; order Artiodactyla; family Camelidae; genus Vicugna; species Vicugna pacos. The sequence continues at coordinate 20,067,428 of NC_132988.1, forward strand.
ATTTAAAGACCATGTCAAAAATTTCTCTGCAAAGTAGGATATTTACTGTAGTGTTTGGCCATTAAGCTTATTATCAAATTTAAGAAATGTTTTATTATTTTTATTTCTTTGCTTTTTATCCTATATTGTTGAACTTAAGAAATACTTTTTTGTACCTATTGATACCGTCATATGAATTTTCCATATAGTCTTTAATTTCTTTTCCATTTAGTTTTCTTTCATTTTTTGAATAAAGCTTTGTTTTTTCCATGTAGGTATTGTATATATTTTCTTAAATTTATTCCTAACTACTTTGTGTTTTTTAAATGTTATCTTTATTACGTTTTGTAGCTCCTTGTTGATAGTGTTTAGAAATGCAATCGATTTTTGTACATTGATTTTGTTTTCAGCAGCCTTGCTGAAATGTTTTGTTAATCTTGGTAACAGATACACTGGGCTTAGCACTGCACCTTATTTATTTATTTTGCCTTTTCAGTTTGACTTTTAGAATCACAGTTTTCTATGCACAGTTGATTGGAGTGTTCAGGATTACTGTCGTGCTAGGGCTTTGAGGCCTCTGAGGAAATCCTTAGAGATATGTTTTGTTCCTTGCAGGGTCTGACCCTTAGCTGCTGCGACAAATCCGTCCTCTACTTTGTTTTGTCCTTAATGCTTTTTGTCCATTGGTGGTTACATTGAAGTAGTGCCCTGCTCACAGTTGTGCTTCCTTGTTCAGTTTCACATTAACTGAATTTCTGTTGTGGCTACACGCTGATCCAAACAGTGGACTGGTGCTGAGGATACAAGAATGTGAAGTCAAGCCTTGTCTTCCCAGTAATGCAAGAGCTGGTAGACATTTGGGCAGATTTGTTCTTGATTAATTCTTCTGTGTTGCAAAGGGTAGCTTACTTTCTTTGGGGGAGCTCCGTTTTTCATGCATGGGAAGTTACTGGAAACAAAACACTCTCTGTGGGTGTTTCATGTTTTTTAATCTTTGGGTTTAAACAAATGAATGTATGTAGTATTGGCCCATTTCAGGTTCTGTAGCATTTTTGTCACTCTTTTTTTTTTTTTTGGTTTGTTTGTTTATTTATGTATTTAATGGGGGTACTGAGGATTGAACCTAGAACCTTGTGCATGCTAAGCATGTGCTCCACCACTGAGCTATACCCTTCCCCCTTGTCATGCATTCTTTATTTCATGTGACATTTTGGGACACTCAAAAAGTTAGAAGATTGTATTTTGCCAGAAAAGAACCTGGACCTTCTAGCTCCTGGCTGTGGTCATACATATCCATCTGGTCATGAGGACATGGGAGTGAAAATTGGTTGTAGAGAAAGCTTGCGTGGCCCAATTCATTCTGAGATTACCTTTAGCAGATTTTAATCTTGTGTTTCTAAAAACGTCTTGGGCACTTCATTTCCAAAGTCAGAGCAGTGTTTGAATTGATTTGGTGGTGTTGTCACATCAACGCTTTACCAGTGGTATGGAGGGTACCCTTGTTCTCTTGTGCTCTGTGACTTGGAAAGGCTCATCTGCTTAGATGTGGAGTGACTTTTGCATCTGTGACATCTCAGGACGTCTGCCACTCTAATATCAGTGAGAATATGGTCAAAGAATCTGTTACCTTCTCTGAGCCCATGGCAATGCTTTTCATTTCTTAAGCACTGTCTCTGTTTACCTAAAAGCAGTTTCCTTATACTAAAAGGAAAAGCCCTTGGGGATGATTAAATCAATAATCATACTTTTATATAATGGAAAATCATGCAGCATTTAAAAACATTTTCAAGGAATTTTTAATGTCAGGTGAAAATGTTTATGGTAAAATCCTAAGTGAGAAATGAGTGACTATTAGTATTTTTCTGTCCCCTGCCAACCAAGTACTCTAATTGGTATGTGTTGTTTTGACAATTGGAGGGAAACTTCTTTAAAAAATTTATAAAATCTATCTCTAAAACATCACATTTACACAAATATAATCAGTAGGATTAAATATGAGACATTGTAGGATTATTTAGAACTTAAAAAAATGAAATTAACTTGAAAGGATTCTCTCTTGGTCAGTGCTACTTGAAGTTTATTTTAGAGTTTCTGTCAACCACACTTGGGTGCTTGGGTTGTTGGAGGTGGGCTGATGAACAGCTGGAAGGCAGCGTGAGGCAGTATGAGAAGATCTGGGCGTGGAATCGGTGTTTGGGAGAACAGGCTGATGGTGGCTGGTTTGGTTTAGGGAACAGTCAATAGGTGGGTAAGTTGCAGAGCCTAAGTCTCAGGGTCCAAACTGCATTGGTAGGGACTGTGGCTCTGAAAACGATTATAGCTGAGAAGGAAGGCAAAAAGAAGGCCATTCTTTACCTCTAGGGATGCAGTACAGTGAGCCAAAGTACTGGGGAGTTCTTTTGTAGGAAGATGTGGGGGAGACATTGAGCCAATCACTGAAGTAGAGCTTAGTTGTCAAGGAGAAATGAGGAAGCAAGCACTGCTGGAAGGTACTCCTGCGGGAGGTCTCATCCGCAGCCTCCACATCACTGGCATCCTCATTCTAACTAACCCCCCGGCCAGTGCGCCCCCTGCTGGCCACTCTCTACACACACCCGCAGTAAAACATCTGGAGTCTGAATGGGCAGGGTGTAATGCTATAGGCAGAATTCCATTTTAATGGCTGCTGTTAATAATCTCTGACCTTCTAGTATGAAACCATTACCTTCCCCTGGTGAATGGCCCATAGAAAAGAGTATTTGCTGAATTGCTGAAATCAAATGAAATGAAACAAAAGCCCTTACAGAGTAGCTGTATTTAAAAGTCCTGCTCCATACGGTAGTACGTTTCTGAGATGAAGTCTTCGATGCTGTGATATGAAGCTTTGGTGATAGAACTAGTAAGTCATGCCATTTTTTAGGCCTCTGATCCTGGGCAGATCACATCCCCATTCCAAGTCTGTTTTGCTTCGTTTCAATAAAATCCTGGCTGTGAAGTCCGAAGTCAAAGATGGTAATGTGGGTGAGAACACTGGGCGACTGTGATGCAAATGTCAGGTCTTAGTCGTCTTCTTTCACGTAGAGCATTCTGAAATGCGGGCAGGCTTCTGAAAGACTGCGATGGCGTCAGTGTTGGCGTTGGGGTGAGGTGTGGTGTTCGCCGTGAACTAGTGTGCCCCCCTGGACATGGTCCTTCTCCCTTTCACGCTTGTAAAGGAGAAAGGGAAATAAGGCAGCCCCTGAACCTGGTTTATTTGTAATAAGAGAAAAAGGGATTTCGGTTGAAAACAATCTTCCATCCTTCACCATATAGAAATAGATATTTGTATACATGTTAAAATATAAAGTAGCTTACTGTTCAGTCAAATGAATTACATCAGTTTTCTGTCCCAGTTTGTGTTTCTTTTCCCCATACAGGACCACTGGCTTTGAAAACGCATCTATTAGAAATTTTTCATTTTCGCTAACCTTTTAAAGAATATTCAAGGGTTACCTATAAAAGACGTAGCAGAACCAAGAGAAAATCCCTCGGGTCTATCTTGGAAAGCCTATTTTCTGTTCTCTTATATTGGCATTTTTGAGGTCCTTCTTTTACTGCTTTCAAGAATTGTGAAAAGTTAAGTGAAATTATTTTTGAAAAATATCTTGAGCTTTGTGGAATAGAGATACTTTATTAAAGTTATTAATATTTGCTTTGAATTTACCAAGTGTTTATTGGCTGGTGTATCATAATGGTTATGCCTTCTTCCCCATGGGTCAGCGTTCTTGGGGACACTGTACGAGGGGATAAGGTCCGTATTTCTTAAGCTGACTCAAGACTTTCTATAATCACAAGGGCTCCAGTTGCTCCCATCTGAATTTTAGGGCTTTCTCCACTCCATCCGTGTTTCTCTATTCCCTGCTGGTCACATCTCTGCCCTCTCTCCCTTGCGTCTTGTACTGCTTTCTCTCTGGCACATTTTCTGTTGCTCAGGTCTACAGTAATCTTTCTGAACTAATGTAGCTTTTATATTTACATGGGTTTTTACTGTGTTTTCTCTTATATTACCATTTGCCTTTTTATATGTATGTCTCTCCCACTGTGCCTCATCTTGACAGTAGGTTTTTTTTTTTTTGAGACCAGACACTGTGTCCTGTAGGATTTTTTTTATCCTTTAAGCAACAAAATAGTATTTTACTCAAATTAGAATTTGGAGATGGATTTGTCATTGACTGTTGTAATCCCCAACTACTGTTGCATGAACCGAGGCACAACTGATTGCTCAGTGTCATAAAATAAGCTGATAACATGGATAGGAATGGAACCCAGGATATAAGATTTCTAGTCATCCTGAACCTGACATGTATTTGAGTAGATTTTATTTTTAGAGCTGTTCTAGGTCTGCATCAAAATTGAGAAGTTAGTACAGAGAGCTCCTATGCACTCCTACGTACAACTTACCCTGTTATTAACATCTTAGGGCAGTGTGGTATGTGTGATGTATTTAATGAACCAATATTGATACGTTATTTTTAACTGAAGCTCCTACTTTACTCACATTTTCTTAGTTTTTACCTCATGTCCTTTATTTTCCAAGGTCGCATCCAAGATGCCACATTACATTTATTTAGTTGTCGTATTTCCTTGGGGACCTCTTGACCATGACAATTTCTCCCTTTACTTGTTTTTGATGACTTTGACAGTTTTGAGAAGTACTTCATGTATTTTGTAGAATGTCTCTCAATTTAGACTTGTCTGATGTTTTCTTGATTAGATAGGAGTCATGTTTTTTTTGGGGAGAAAGCAGATAACAGAGGAAAACGGACATTTTTTGGACATTTTTGTCATATCCTGTTGAGGGTGTATACGGTCACCATGATTCACCACTGCTGACGCTGACCTTAATCACCTGGCTGAAGTAGGTGTCTTTAAAGTTACTTTTTTTCCTTTTCCCATTTTCATCCTATTCCTTGGGAACAAATGGCTGTGCTCAGTCCTCACGTAGGGAGTGGAGAGTCATGCTCCACTATTTAAATTGTTTGGTTTGACACAACACTGTAAAACGATTATGAATCAATAAAAATGTAAATTGGAATCTGTTTCTTATCCCCGATGTATTAATTTATTCAATCATTCATTTACATCTGTATGCACTCACGGATAGTTATTTTCTACTTTGGATTATACTCTTACACAACTTTATTTACTAAGTTGTTCCAGCTTTGGCCAAATGGAGCTCTTTCAGTTGGTTCACGTGCCCTTTTGGTATAGTGTCCCCATCAGTCTGGGGTTTGAGGCCTTGTTTTTGAAAGCACTTTCTTACTTTCCGGGACTAGAAAATGATTCAGGCTGATCTTGTATATTTCTTGCCCCAGTCCTAGAATTAACCGAAGAGCCTGGATTCTTTTCATTGAAGAATGGTAGCGACCAAGATATGTGTGGGTACTAGGTATGTTTGTTTCATTTAGGCCCTCTCTGTTGACGTTCCAAGGAAATATGTGTGTGTTCTCCTGTAGACACACACACACATATTTCTCTGTGTAAGCATCTTTATCTTTATTAAGCTAAACATGAGTTCTTTCTGATGCCTCCAGCTCTAATCCACTGTTGTATGCATCATTCTAGCCTTCTTCTCTTGCTTATCTGTAAATTCCCACTTGAACAGTGAGAACCCTGGCTCCCACCATCCGTCCTCATGTGCATAATTGTTCAGTTCCAGTGTATATGTATAGCTGTGTCAGAACTGTTAACTTGTTACCCCCCATAAGAATAACTTTATCAACTAGAGTACGGTGTTTCTATGCACTTCCTTTTGCCTTCAGACTTACAGACTCCAGTCATTTCCAAAGCCCCTTAGGTCAACATCTCCCTCTACCACAATCAGGGAATTTGCTTCATACATTTGTAATGCATCTATATTCTCTTGTCACAGTCTATATTACTTCTTTGGATCCTCTGATTTCCAAAATGACTGACTTATAGAATCGGCATAAATTAAGGTTTACTCTTTGTGCCGTATGGATTTTCAAAAATGCATGATGTCATAAGTCCAACCTCGTAGTGTCATGCAGAATTGTTTAATCACCCTAAAAATCCTACGTGCTTCACCTATTCATCCCTCCTTGTCCCCTTCTGAATTCCTGGCAACCACTAATTTTTTAAAAAATATCTTCGTATTTTGCCATTTCCAGAATATCACATAATTGGAATCATACAGCATGTAGCCTTTTCAGGCTGGCTTCTTCCACTTAGTGACATGCACGTAGGTGTTCCCAGCAGTCTGTGGCTCGGCAGTGTTTGCTCCAGGTAAGCTGTTCTTGGCTGTGGTTCTCTGTGCTTGCTCATCTCTGTAGATTTTGGGGGCAGTGGTTGGCCCTTAAACCTCAGTTCTTGCATTGGTCTAATAGTCCTTGATTTTTAGTTTTTCCAGCTTTTTTCTTTCTGTAAGCATGGAAATCATGACTTCTAAGCTCTTTATATGCAGAAACCAAAAGCCACAGGGGTTTCTCTTACCTTAAAAGTCTTAAAAATCTCTTCTTATAAAGCAATTTATCTCTTATTCTTTATTGTCCAATAATGCACCTTTACTTGCTTGCTCTCGACCACTCTGCCGTTCCTCTCCCTCTGTTCTACACTGACTGCTTGCCACCCAGGCCTAGCACTTAAGGTGCTGAGCCCACTTCAGTAATTGGCAAGGAAGGTGTGGGGAGGCTTAGGAGAGAGCAGGTGCTGTGCTACATGAAGTTTTATTACACTCCCTGTTCTTTTGAATGCCTATTTTCTATCATTTTAATGTTTTACAGAGTACACAAAGGATTCTAAATTTCTGTTTATCATAATCCCAGTGTAGCAAAATGCAGTGTTTAAAAAAAAAATCTTCCACAGGGGATGCATAAAAATAAAACTGGGAACTCAGAACTGAGAAGAGGGGAAAAGGAGGCTAGGTCAATAAAAATCATCTCTGCATAATGCTTTAGTCTTCCATCTAAAATAAATCTTTCTAATATGGAAGATACCCAACTTAATTTAAAATAAGGTTGCTTTAAAAAAGGTTAGCAAAGCAGGGAGGGCATAGCTCAAATGGTAGAGCACATGGTTAGCTTGCATGAGGTCCTGGGTTCAATCTCCAGTACCTCCTCAAAGAATAGATAAATAAACCTAATTACCTCCCCCCAACCAAAACAAAACAAATTTAAAAAAAGATAATGAAAAAGGTTAGCAAGACAAAAAAGGAAGTAAGTCAATCCAGCTGAACCACTGGCTAGCAAGTAAAGCCATGGCCTTTCTGTAGTAATTCTTTAAAGGACAGTAGTTAAATCCTTATTGATAAAGCTTATTTTTTCATAGTAAGCACTTTCATGAAGTTAACTTTTGTTTTACTGTCAGAGCCTGTTATGTCTAATATTGTCATGCCAGTGGCACACACCTTACATGTATATACTTTATATATATATTTTATTGAAGTATAGTTGATTTACAATATTATGTTTGTTTCAGGTATACAGCATAGTGATTCTGTATTTTTGCAGATTATACTCCATTATAGGTTATTATAAGATAAGGGGTACAATTCCGTGTGCTGTGTAGTATATCCTTATTGATGATTTATTATATATACAGTAGTTTGTATCTGTTAATCCCACAGCCTCAGTTTGTCCCTCTCCCCTTCGATCTCCCCTTTGATAACCACAAGTTTCTTTTCTCTATCTGTCAGTCTGTTTCTGTTTTGTGTATACATTCTTCGTATTATGTTTCAGATTCTGTATCTAAGTCCTATCATGTAGTATTTGTCTTTTTCTGGGTTACTTCCCTCACTGTGAAGGGGGGAGACCTAGTCACCCTTATGGCATAGATCTCTAAGTGAATAACCTCCCCCTCCTCCTGCTTTCCTAACAACCATTCTTACGCCAGCATTCCACCTCACCACCGTCCTGTTGAAAATTTGTCACATTTTCAGCATATCTCACGTGCATGTAAAGAACCATGGCGGTAATCCTGTGTGTTGTTATAGCACTTTTTAGCTCACAGATTCAGTGAGTATTATGAGATTGATTTCTCTAAAACCTCTAAGGTCTTGAGATAAATAGCTTGTAGACACTCTCTCTATTCTCATTAATTTCAGATTCGCAGCGGAGAAAGAAACAATCACACAGCTTCTGACACCTTTATGAGAAGTACATTAAGATCCGATTCAGTCTAGACAGAATCGAATTTTGGTTTAAATGGAAAGTTGTTTTCCTAGAGTTTATTAATGCCTTAATTCCTCAGTGCTAAATGGATGTGTCCCCAGCATCTATCAGATCAACCATAACTTGGTTTTCTGTCCTGCTTTCCTCACCATTTTGTATTTTGATTAAGTCCTGTTGATCCTGCTCCTGAAAACTTATTCGAGTCCACCCCTTTCTCTCAATTTCTCTGATAGTCAGCCATAGGTGAAGCTCTCATGGCCGCACCTCTGGAATTTGTTGAAGGTCAGCGATAAGAAGCCCTGCTTAATCGTATCATATGTGAAGGTTCAGACGCTTAACTTGATGGAACTGACTGTGAAAATCATGTTCACTTTAAAGAATAAGACGTAAAAAGATATAATTCACTCTAAATGACCCTGAACTTATGTAAGCTGTCATGGAGGGGCCAGACGTCGCCCTATTCTTTCTTTGCTGTGAATACAAAAGTAATGAGATTTATTTAATAAATATGAGCTCATTTCTCTAGAGGGCACTGCGTGCTTGGACATTTCCCTGACCTGTCACAGGCTTAGTTTCTGGCTCAACTCTCCCCAAGTCCACCCTCTTCTTCTGACTCACTGCCTTTTGTGCCCTCTGCCACTGTGGCACTACATTGCCACATGATTTATAACAGTCTTCTCACTTTCTTTCCATTCTTTCTGTTTCCTTCTTTCCTTCTTTTCCTCCTTTGTCCATCTTTATCTTATTATAATCTACTTGTCTACTCTTTAAAAGGAAGGTGATGAATGGTAACTTGACTTAGGGTGACGATGACTTTGCAAATACATACAAATATCAAATTATAATGATGTGCACCTGAAATTTATATAATATTATATACCAGTTTTACCTGAACAGCCAAATACAGCCTCCTGATCTCTTAAAACATGAGATTATGGAATAGGGACCAACCTCTCATGATTTCAGTGACTACGTTTTATTCTATGAACATGGAATGTAGCAAAAGAGGGGAAGAATGCTACACCGATATTGACCTCAGTGTACCATATTGATATAAGATGATAACGGCTGGGAGTCGTAGGTTTGTAGAAGGAATAGAAAGAAAAATTTTCTGATAGGACAGTAAACATATATCACTAATGCATCATTTTTTTTAAATAAGCTTCTTTGGTCTATTCTATTGATAGTTTTAAATCTTACAGATTCATGTGGACCCCAAATTATGTGAAGTTTGTATTCCAAAAGTTTGTTCATTAATGTCTTTGGGACCTTCTATAATTGAAATATTGTTACCAATGTTTGGGGTCCTAGGTGAGCCCACACAACACCATTCAACCCATTATAATGAATCTAAGCTATAATTTTAATAATTTTAATTCTTGTAACTGGCATTTATAAAATTGTCTCAGAAAGAAAAATTTTGAATTTTAACTTAGGATGCCAGGGACATTTAGCTGTGATTCTGTTAGTGATTGAGTTGAAATGGTCTATAACAGTGGGTCACCAAAAAAATCAGGGGCATTTTAACTCTACTTCAGCTTAGACAAAGTGACCTTTCCTGTTTACATACAAGATAATAAGTTGGTAATTCAGCTTACTCTCCAGAAGCTATGTTCGTTTTTATACTCGTGGTGTTGATCAAGTAGAAATGCTCTGAATTTAGCTACCGAGCCATTTTTCACTATGAACCCATTTCTCGCCCAACATTAGAAGTCATATGTTGCATGCACAAAAATTTACACAATGGAGAGGTTCGGGAGTAGCAGTTTGTAAAAAGCTGTAGACTCAGAAAAAAAAATGACAGAGAAAACAAACATAACCTTGTACATCCCTGGAAGGCAAACTGTACGGAAATCTTTCTAAAATAATGATTCCTAACAAAGTAGTCACGGTGAGTCGTACCCTTGCCTTGTCAGCATCACCAGAGAGTCTTTTTCAATCTACCCACCTGCCTTCATCTTATAGCTCCTCCTTCCAACCCCCACACTTACCCAGCCGAGAATCTCTGTCGTGGTGTCACTGGTGCTGAAGAGGGCGCATCTCACTGCTCTGGAGTGCTGGGTGGGAGAAAGCTGTCTAACTACTGGCTGATCAAAGCAGGGGAATAAGGTGACAGCAACCTATGTTGAGACACCTTGAGATATTCCTGAATCTGTGCTGTAAATCCTTATGTAACTTGCCATTTTTTAAACTAATAAAGCAGAAAGAAGAATCTGAAAACAAGTAACAAGTCTCAAAAGAAATCATCACCTTTTGGCTTTCCCTGTCACCAGTGTGCCTTTAGATAGCTAAAGTTACTGTATTATCTGTGTCTGGAGGGAGAAAAAAATAGAATAAGGAAGGATGTATGTGTTTGGGGCTGATGGCTCAATAATAAGCAGGCAGAAAGGAAGATTAAAAATCAAATAGAAACTTCCCTGGACGCATGTCTCACAGTATGATGTGCTGCCAGTTACCAAATGCTACATTTCTACAGATGAGGACACTGAGGCTCAGTTTGCTTGACTTGCTCAAGGCATGCCTAATATGGGAGTAAGATCCAGCTTCATGACCAGTTGCATGGGGCCCTGTCCTTAGATGAGCCCACGCTTGGTTTAATGCTCTGGGGCCACCATCCTGAAATTCTTAAAGATCTTTGTAACAAGAGGCCCCATGTTTTCATTGTGCACTGGGCCTTGCAAATTTCTGGTAGGCTGTGCTGAGGTCTTCCATAGTGGTCCCTAGAAATGTATATTGAAAACGCCTAAGCTCTGTAAGGTAGACGAAGAGAAGCAGAGGTAACTCCAGGGCTTGGCCAGCAAGAACTCTGTGTTCTGGAATCAGGGTATTAGGCTTGGGGACAAATCTTCCTCAGCAGAAGAATTGCTGCCTCATCTGAATAACAGTAGTGGTTCCAAGGTGCCATGTGGCCTGGTGCCTTATATTAATTTTCTGTTGCTATATGACAAATTACCACAACTTAGGGGCTTAAGTCTACAATATTTATTATCCCACAGTTTCTGTGGGTCAGAAGTCTGGGCACAGCTCAGCTAGACCCCCTGCTCTGAGAGTCACCAGGCTGCAGTCAAGTTGTTGGCCAGGTTGCATTCCTTTCTGGAGCTCAGGGTCCTCTTCCAAGCTCACGTGATTGTTGGCAGAGTTCAGTTCCTTGAGGCTGTAGGACTGAGACTAGTCCTAGAGACTAGAATTGACCAAGCTTCCTAGAGACCACGTGCAGTTTCCTGCCATGTGGCTCTCTCCATTGGCACTTCACCTGTATTCACACTTCTTCAAGGCTAGTGGGAGAATCAGTCTTTCTTTCTCCAGGCTGCTGTAATATAATTGTGAGAGTGACATTCTGTTATCTTTGCTATATTCCATTGATTAGAAGCAAGTCACGAGGGGAGGGATTTACGCAAAGGCCTTTAACAACAAGAGGTGAGGAGTATTGGGTGGTCACCCGAGGGTCTGTCCACCACATATAAAAATCCACAGCTGTAGCACACTCTGCCTCAGTGGAACTTTCCCCGCACACAGTTACTGAGATCGTAAAACTTTGGATATACATCTGTGGGATATAAAGAAGGCAGTGTGGATATTCAGTTCCCAACTGGACCTATACCTTGTGCATATATGTATATATATATATATTTTTTGCATTGCTTTGCTAGTTCAGGAATAAGTCAGATTCAAAGCACCCTTGAACTGAGTTCCAGTCATTTTTCATGATCACCCTCAAATCCAGGCCAGAATCTGTGTCTGCATCAGCTCACTAGTAGCTGGCAGATCTGGAGTTTAATCTCAGCTTTGTGTGGCTCTGAAATTCATAGCCTTCAGGCTGGGTTCGATCCAGGTGTTCTGGAGTCTGACATGTATATATTTGTTGCGGGGGGGGTCCACTTTGAGTAAGAGAATGCAAAATGATTTCCAAGGTTAGATACAAATTGATTGTTTAGAATGAGAAAAGAAATCACAAAAAATTACCCAAACCTCAGAGATTCAGGTCTCTTTTTTCCTGAGATCTCTAAGTACTTTGCCAGACATGCTTATCTAGAAATGCTTCCTAATTGCAGCCTGGTTCCCTCAAATTCTCATACAGGATATTCTCTAGCTATCGTCACCTTCCAGTATCCAAGGGAGGCAGCTCAGGTGATGGGCCTTGGAGCTTCATTAGCTTCACAGGAAACATGCTTTTGCTTCTCACTACATTCTCACTACTCAACAAGTGACTCATGGACCAGCAGTGTTGCCCACTCTGGGAGCTTGTTTTAAAATGCAGAATCCCAGGCTCCATCCATACCTGCTAAAGAAAACCCTGCATTTTAGCAAGGTAATTTATATGCACATTAGCGTTTGAGAACCATCTCAATATGCATACTGAGCAGCATTGCTTTGTCTATGGGCTGCACCCAGCTTGTTTTCTCTTGGCCAGAACAAGTGGGTAATAGACCTTAGCCCACAGCTGGTAACAATCTTGACAAGAAATAGTAAGAGAACGTCACATTGCTTTAAATTAATACCAGTCTCCAGGGTCAGACAAATTACATCCTTGGGGTTCAGAAAAATTTATAGCTGTGATTAGAGAAACACCGTCAGTAATCTCTGAAGAATCCCAGGGAACCAGAGAAGTGCCATTTTTTTTCAAAGAAAGAAGAAGATGAATTCTGTAAATTACTAGGTAGTGAGTCTGACAGCAATTTCCTACAAAATTCTGGAAGGAATTATTAAACAAGTAACTTGTCAGCTCTTAGAAACAGAAATGGTGATTACCAGGAATCGTGCTAAATTACCTTCATTTGTTTTTCTTGTAGTGTGTTTCTAAGAGTGGGAGGCCCAGGGAAAGCTATAGGTATGATAGTTTTGATTTTAGGGAAGTATTCGTGAATCTCCTGATGATATCATTATAGACCATATGCAGAAATTTGGTACAGATAATAGCACAGCAAAATGAATTCGTGGTTGGCTGAATGATTATCTACTCCCAGTTAAATTGCAAATGGTGTGAGAAAAGGAGGTAATGGTAGGTCTCTGTATCAATCAGGGTTCAATTATAGAAGAACTCCTAGGATGATACGAAATAAAGCATTGATTATAGGGATTTGACCTCATACAACTGTGGGAACTGGTTGAACTGTTTATGTAAAGCTGCTGCTTTTGCTGGGCCAGGAAGTCAGGAAGAAAAGATGAAGTTGGGGAGAGCAAGGATAAACAGGAATGTGTGAGGAGGATGGTCTGGCTCCTACTTCAGCCTCCAGGTTTCCAATTCCTTTGATGCAGGCATCTGGCAGGAGAAACTGAGGCCCAAACATGCACCTGGCCTAGGAGTGGGAGAGGCTGACGGAGGTGTGGCCCTGGCAGCTGCTGCCTCCAGTGAAGTCAGCCAGCTGATTCATAACCCATCTGTAGGGGACCCCAAAGCACTCAGCTGAATGCCAGGCTGCCAAGCTCAAATATAGCTGCTGGTCGCTTTTGCCATCCAGTCACACCTGAACTTCTCCTGCGGCCAATCTTAGCCCAGAACCCTGAGGGAAGGGAATTCTGGGAAATGTAGTTCCTGCTTAGCTGAGTTAACACAGTTGAAAGCTAATATAGCCATCAAGTTGTTCTTGGCTTTGCCCTGTTGATTGTTTTTAGCAACACAAAGCCATGAATGGTAGCACTGGATGGTAGGACTGAAAGGAAAATCTTAATAGATTGATTTCTCATCAAGTATCACATTCAGTGTGAGAGGCCATTCTTAACCACACTCAGTGAACTAGCATCTCAGCCTCCAGTGCCCCTGGCTAGTCCCAAACCTTGCTCTACTTCTCCATAGTACTTACTAGGATCTGTTGATACAGCTACTGGTTTATTTATGTTTTGTCACCAGAATTGCATCCGAATGCAAGCTCCAGGAGAGCAAGGACTTGCCTGTTTGGCTCAATGCTCAGTCCTCAGCACCTGGAATAGAACAGCACATAGACGGCAGCCAATAAATATTTGTTGCATAAATGTACCATGAGCTATACTAATAAATGGAACATCATATATTGAGAGATTAAGTAGAGAATGGAAGATATCTAAATTAATAAAAATTCATAAGAAAAAATAAGCTTGGGGCTTTAGTCGATGGCAAGCACAAATTTCCAATCAATTTGGAGAATTAACACATGTTTTATTTATGTTGGAAACAAAGGAGGCAATCTTCACATTGTACTCTCTATAGAAGGAGAAGAGTTACCATAGTTTTAGAAGATAAACAGCCACCATGTCAAGAGGCTAAAGAAGAAAAATTATATGATATCTATTGGTGCAGAAAAAGCAACTGACAGAAGTCCAATACCCATTTATGATTAAAAAATTTCATCAAACTATGAACAGAGGGGAACTTCCTCAACTTGATAAAGAACATCTACAAAAAAACCTACAGTCAACATCATACTTGATGGTGAGAAACTGGATACTTTCCTTCTAAGATCTGAAACAAGGCAAGGATGTTCACTCTTACCAATCCTATTCAACCTCATGCTGGAAGTACTAGCTCATGCAGTAAGACAGTAAAACGTAATGAAAGGTATGTAGATTGGGAAGGGGTTGTTTGCAGATGACATGATTATCTATGTAGAAATCCCAAAGAATTGATGGGGAAAAAAATCCCCAAAGAAGTAACTAAGAATAGCTAGTTAGCAAGATTCAATGTTAATATACAATAATCAATTGTTTTCTTACATACCAGCAATTAACAATTTCATTTTGAAAATTAAAAAAAATACCATTTACAGTAGCACCAAAAAGTGAAATACTTAGAGGTATAAAACTAACAAAATATGTATAGGATGTATAAATGGAAAACCACATGATGGATTAGAAGACTCAATACTGTCAAGATGTCAGTTCTCTTATTTGGTTTTTACATTCAGTGCATTCTCAACAAAAATCCCAGCAATCTATTTTAAACTTCATATGGAAAGCTGGGACACCTGAAAAAGCCATACAATACTGCAGAAGGACAAAGTTGTTGGACTTATACCAACAGGTTTCAAGACTTGCTGTACAGCAATAATAATCAACAGAGTATGGAATCAGTGAAAGAACAGGCACATAGATTAATGAAATTGAATGTAGCACCCAGAAATAAACTAATGCAAATGTAGTCAATTGATCCTTGATAAAGAAACAAAGGTAATTCAGTGGGGAAAGGATATGTTTTAACAAATGGTGCTGGAATAATTGGACATTCATCCACAAGAAAATGAATTCTAAACACAGAGCTTACAACCCTTTACAAAAATTAAATCAAAATGGATCATAGAGATAATTGGAAAATGTGGAAGTACAAAACGTAAAATATGAAGCTGCAGAGTTTTTAGAAGTAATATAGGAGAATATCTAGGTGACCTTGGGTTTGGTGGTAACTTTTAAGATACAGCACCAGAAGCATGATCCATAAATAAAAAAACTTATCTGTTGGACTTCTTAAAATTAAAAGCTTATGCTCTGCGAAAGACACTTATTAAGAGAGTGAAAAGACAAGTCACAGATGGGCAGAAAATATTTTCAAAATTCGTATTTGATGTAAGTCTCTTATCTAAAATATATAAAGAATTTTTTGAAAAATTTAAACGATCTGATTTTTAAACTGGGGAAAGGATCCAAACTGACATCTCACTAAAGGAAACATATAGATGGTAAATAAGGATAGGAAAAGAAGCCAACATCATTCGTCACTAGGGAACTTGAAGTTAAAACAGCAGTGAGACACCATGATGGCACGTGGGTTGAGTAAGTGAAGCGTGGGAGACACTTTAGGATGGTTAAACAATTCTGTATTCAATTATCCTGGTGGATACATGACACTATGCATTTGTCAAAACCCATAGACCTTTCCAGCACAATGAGTAAACCTTAATATATGCAGATTAAAAAAAAAAAACCATTAGTACCTTGGGAGGATTCCCAGAATAGAATGCAGACTTTAACGAAACATGTAACTGTATTACAAAAAGTATGAGACAGCCTCACTGAATGGGGTAAGAGGGAAAAGATACTGATTAAGTAAGTTTGAAAATGAGTTGAATCCTTAAGAGTAAAGTCAAAAGAAACCATGAATAAGAACTACATAAAATTGCTTCCCACCTGGGGACAGGTTACAATTTGGGCATTGCTTTACAAGTACACTCGAACAGCTAAGTACACGGGGAATGGATAGTGGAGCCAGATTTCTCAGTGTGGGAGTGGAAATTTGCAGATAAGTTAGGGAGGAAGCTAGAATGATTCATGTAATGGATTAGAGTTGGAGCCATCGATGGGAACTCCTGTTTAGTTTAATATAGGTACAAGTAGTTACATATGGAAATATTTTTAGACATGCATATAACATGGGTAAGTATATACACACATATCTTTTGCTCTGTGAGCTGAAAGAACCTCCAAGCAACTTCACCCCAATAGCAATAAGCATATCTAACTCTCAATTCTTGGTTTCTAATATCATTCTTTAGTGTATAAATTATATAAAACCAGGCATCTGGGAGGAATGGTTGATTTTAGATGTGGGCCAGGAAATATACAAGATGAGCTCATAGAATCTTACAATGCCTAAAAGTGAGGAAATACTTGAATAAACAAATAAATAAACAAAATCAAACAAATAAAACCCCTCAAAGAAATACAGGAGCCAACTGAAGGAGTTTCCAGTAGCCAAAGCTGGAATAATTCCAGGGACAAAATGAATAAAGCAATACTGGACTGTAATGCAAAGTATAAAATAAATATCTGTGGGTCTCTAAAGGTATAAATAAAAAAAAATAAAGGTATAAATAAATGACTTAAAAATAAGTAGATGGGGGACAAAGACAAATATCCTATGCAAATGAATTCCAAATAATGTATGTTGATATTCCATTCACAAAGAGATGGGACTTAACTCCCCACTCTTTAAATATGGGATCTGAACCGTGATGTTCCTCCAGAGAGTACAGTGTGGAAAGGGGGGTGAGGGAAGAGCAACTACAGGTGGAGAAACCTGACAAACACCACCTCACCGTGTGATCAAGGTCAGCATCAGCAGTGATGACACGTTCATACTATGGGCTTTTGACATGATGTGTTAAAAATGTCACTTTACCAACACAGTCTTTCTCTGTAAACCCATTATCCTGGTCTAATGATGAGAAAATCATCAAACAATTCTGATTGAAGGACATTCTACTAGATACTTGACCAGTATTCCTTAAAAGTGTCAAGGTCATCAAAAACAAAGAAAGTCTGAGAACTTGTCATGATCAAGAGGAGCCCAATGTTTGTATCTACTATATATAAAATAGATAAACAACAAGGGTCTACTTACAGCACAGGGAACTATATTCAATAGCGTGTAATAGCCTGTAATGGAAACGAATATGAACAGGGATATATATTTATGTGTATAACTGAATCACTATGCTGAACACCAGAAACTAACACAACATTGCAAATCAGCTATACTTATATTAAAGAAAAAAAAAGGAGCCTCATGTAACATTGTGTCTATATGGGATCCTGGACATTAGTTAAAAACTAAGGAAATCTGAATACAGTCTAAACTTTTAGTTAATAATAATGTGTCAATATAATTTCATTAATTGTGACAAATGTCCCATACTAATGTTAATAATACAGGAAATTGGGTATTTATGGTGTATGGAAACTCTCCCCTCTTCTTTGCGATTTTTTTTTCCTGTAAGTCTAAAATATGTTTAAGACCAAGATTTTAGTTAAAGAAAGACAAACGGAAAATGCAGAAGACAAAAATCACTGAGTAACCCTGGCAACCACATTATAGATGGAAAGGTTGATTTAAAACAAAATAGAGAGTGAGTATGTAACAAGGTACTTATAATTAAATAAGTGCTTATGAAGTAGCTGTCGTTGGAATACTGGTAATTCCTGCCTTCAGATATTTCAGATGCTGAATGTAGAGGCATTATGCTCAGTGTAGTTTCCAGTGGATGAACAAGAACAAGTGGATCAAAGTTACACGGAAGCGGATTTCAACTCAGATGAAAAGAAGAATTTTCTGGTTATCAGAGCTGTCCCAGTCTGACTCCTCTGCCTCTGGAGGGAGGCAGAGCACTTTCTCATCCTGGTCTTCAAGCTGAGGCTGAAGGAATGTCATGGTGAAGAGTGGCTGGGAGGAGGAGCCCTGAGGTGTCTTCACCTTAGGTGCACTGATTCCCTGTATGTTACCAACACCAGTGTGAGCACCTTGGTTCAGGCGGCTGCAGGCAGGCCCCCGAAACTAGTTGTTTCGTCCAGGTGGCGAGTTTCTCTCTGATCATCTTAGAATTATACACTCCAGATAGGAAGGGAGACATCATTGTTGAGTACTGTGAGCAATGGGTTTAAGGAAAGCCTCTGTGATTACATTTGTGTACACGTACCTTCTTTCCTCTTAAAAAGAACGCTAACAAAAAGTGAAAGAAAACAAAAAGAAGACATGAAACAAAGCCCCACAGTGGCTTTATACTGGATCCTCTCATCTCAGTTTTCAATACTGCCTGGTAATAACGATGCTTGTGGCCAAGCCCTGTGAACAGTGATGGAGGGCAGGTATCCACTACTGTTCTGTTCTGCATCGGACCAGGTGGCTATTACCCTCCAGAAATTCAGGCCAATTTAATTCTCTGCTGGGGAAACAGCACCAGGAGAAATTTTGGTCACTGCCCTTCTGCTACGTCTGACAGAAGAGTATTTTCTGCTTACATGTTCCATACTCATGCATTTCTTCTTCACATATCTCTACTTTGTGATTCATGCTCCAAAATTAAGGCACTTCAGGAATACAGAGACTGCAGGATCTTCTGTCATGTCTGCTCTCTGACAAACATACACATTGAAGCTCAAGCAAAGTGTAGCCCATCCAGTAAAAAAGAATTTCATCAGTAGATCTCAGATTAAGAAGTATCTCAGTGTATCTGCCATAGCGAGAGAAGTTAAGTGCACATGTGCATTGGTTTGCACGTGTGCCTGTGTGCATAGCCCGTGTGATTTTTAAAATAATGAACAATGTCTGTTCAATTAGAGACTTGTGCCACCTTGAAATATAAGGACATAAGTACACGGTAAATAATCTATCTATGCCTTGGCAATGGTTTGCAAGCAAGAGTAAATGCAAATAAGTAACTTTTTTAGTAGAAGACCATGACCTTTGGATTTTATGTCTGGTCTCATACCACACCAGTGTTCTAATTTCTTTGCTGATATTAATTATCGTCAAATTAATGCCATGGTGTATGACAAAGTGCAAAAGACAGCAAGACCCGTTTTTACTGAGAATTTGCAGGCATAATAGCCTGGTCTCCCTGGCCCGTCTCCAGAGGATGGTTCTTGATTTTTATCTCCAGCATCAGTTTCTAAGAGAAGATATTTCCTGGATTCAGACTGGGGGAGCAATGGTACTGCTAGAATGGGTCTTTAAAGCATCAGCTCACAGTGTCAGTATGCTGTCATCCTTCATCCACACCCTCCTCCGACCTCTTTGTGTAGCCACTTTCATTATTTGTGTACATGTAGGTCTCCTTTGATAGACCTTAAGCTCCTTCCCTGTTGGGGACTGTGTTGCATTTATGTGTTCATTCCTTCCAGCTCCATCATGCTGTTTTGTATTCGCTTTTGTACCTCCCTGCTATTGCCCACACTGGACCTTCAACCCTATCCCTCTTCATCCACCTACCAATATCCACGCATTATTTAAGGGTCACCTGAAATGTTATAGCCTCCAAGGAACAGGTTGTTCGGTTGGAATTAATCACATCTTTCACTGGATCCCCGCTCCACTTTGCTCTGGTCTCTTTTATAGCTATTTCCTCTGCTGTGTGTTTTACTTATTTATGTCCACGCCCACCCCGGAGACACATGCAGGCACACACTCTGCTGGAAGCTCCTTAGGACAGCCATCCTGTTTATCCCAGCACAAGGACTGGTATCCGCTTTACACACTGCAGATGCCTCGTACATGTAACTTTAATGACACAACACAGGGTCTTGTTGGGGGAGTTTCCGAACTATTTATTCTCTAATGGCTCAAAAAATGATATCCCTAGCCTGGGCCTCCCTTTTACCTCTCTTGTACTCATGTCTCCAGTTATCTCCTTCTCTCCAGTTGGCTGTCTAATTAGAATCTCATACCAAACATGGCCAGGAAACTCTTGAAATTTTTTCTAAACCTTCCTTATCTCAGTAAAAGTGGTACCATTTATAGCGCCGTTTAGACTGAACCTGACAGTAAGCCTTGATTTCCCTTTTCCTCCTATTCTGTATCAGATTCATTAATAGGTCTTGTCAGTTCATTACCAAGTATGTATCTTGAATCTTACACATTTTCCTCATCTCCAGATCTATAGCCCCCGTCCAAGCCACTGTGATCTCACCCCTGGATTTGTGTCACCATCATCTTACCTGAACCACAGCCTAATCAGTGTCCTGGACTCCGTTTTTTGCTCGCCTAAAATGGGTTCTCCACACAGTTGCCAGAGAACCTCTCTACTACGGCATACATCAGACCACAACATGTCTGGTTTTAAAGCTCGCCAGTAGCTTCTACTTAGAACTAAGTGAAGACTTCTGCCACATGATCCAAAGGCCCGCGTGATCTCAACTCTGAGGACCTCTGCCCTTCCTCATTTCTCTCTGCCCTCTGTCCGCTGTGCTGTAGTTGGCCCTGTTCCTTTCCCCAGATATGGCAGGCTAGTTTGTTTGTACCTAGGAATTTTATTTTTGCTGTAGTGTCAGGTCGGAGCTTCTCACGACCAGCTCTTTCTTCACGTCCTTAAAGAAGTCTTCCCTGACCACCCTGGCCCATGAGCCCCCGCAGTCGTCCTTTTCCATGATTTCATTTCTTCCCAGCACTTCCTAGGTGCAGGACACCCTTTCTTCTTCCACTTCCCCACCAGAGTGTGATCTCTAGCATCTAAAAGAGCATCTGCCTTAATAGGAATTGACTGACTGATAGGCTAACACCATCTCCTTGGTAGCCTGTCTTGCATCTCTAGGTAGGTGGTTCCTTTTTTCTGTGGTTAAGAATTTTTGCCCCTCCTTGTGGCGATCTGCACACCTCACAGCTGTTTCCTGTGCTTGACCATGAGCCACGCAGAAGTAGACACCGTGCTTGTGTCACCACGGCTTCTCAGAGGACTTGGCACAGAGTGGTATCCCTTTAATTCTGTACTCACTCCTCCCTTCCTCATTCTTTTGCTGTTGGAACTGCTTGTTAGTTATAGGAAACTTAAATTCCTATTAGAGCCTCTTAAAACTGAGATTGGGGAATTGATGAGGCCTATAATCGGTAAAAGAAACTCTGATCCGGGGTTCTCGCCTAATGAAAGAATGTGGTGGGAGGGCAGTGGGAATGGTCTCACTTAATAGAGGAGATGAAGATTTGATGCTCATGGTACCAGTTTATTAGGCGGGAAAACCAATGCTATTAATTCACTGAAAAAAATGATCTGTCAGAATAGTTCATCCACTCTACAAGCCGAGAGACTGGCTTAGGGCTTTTCACCAATTGTAGCTCTTTTACTTATATGAACATGAGCAAATGGAGATTTATCTTTATTATAAAATTTTACATTCATTTAAAACTGAACATTGATATTGGACTTAGGCCACTGGCTTTATTCCCAACCAAGGGGATGCAACCAGTGCCCATACTGGCAAACTCTCATGACCAAGAAACCCACTGATTTTGTAAAAACAAACCAACCAACAAAGAGTTGTCAGTATTTTGCAAGCACAACCCTGTCTGTTTTTAATGCTTCCACTATAGTCTTCTCACACCACACTGTACTAGATTTTGAAAGTTGAGCCCCAAGAGCTAAAATCATGAGGTTGGCTTTTAATGATTTCCTATTTCCTTTGAACCCCACCCCAAGTCCATCTTACCTCTGGAAAGGTTCTGGGCCTCTTAATAATGACTTCTGATCCCAGAGAAAAAGTAGAGACTTTTTTCATGCCCTCCCCTCCTCTGTGCTTCAGAGGACCTCATTCCTCCACCCCCGCCCCACCAAATCTCCTGTTTCCTTAGTGTCTTGCTTTCAACTAGATTAATGAAGAAAAACAGATTTGTCAATGAGTAATAATACCTCTGTGTATGGATCTAAAGGTATTTGCACTTTTAAAATACAGATTCCTGGAGAGCACAACATTTTAAGAGTAATAAACTATCAGCGGTGGAATTTCAGACACATCATTAATCCATATCATGTTTTCAAACACCTGTCATGCCCTTAATGTCTGCTCTAATGAGGACATGGTAAATTAGTGGTGTTAAAAAAATGGTTGTCTGTAGCTTAGCTATAGTTTATTAAAATATGACACGTTTATTTATTAAGGTCTGGTGTCAGTTTGGTGCCCAGGAAAGTAGTTGAAAGTTCCCCGCAGTGCATCGTGGGAAGCTCCCGGGGCCATTCTCACCTCAGCGTGGTCCCTCTGGCTGAGTTTGCCGTGGAAGCAAGCCCAGCAGCTGTGGGCCCTGTGAGCTTGGAAGAGCCCTCAGTGCCAGCACGTGCGAAATGAACTCACTGTTTTTTAATTCCTTTCTCTGACACGGAGTCTCTTTTTAAATTTCCTGTCTTTGTTGAAAACATTACTAAACAATCAACTATTTAAGCCAGAAACCTGGAGGTCATCTTAGAAAAATTAGCCTTTCTGAACTTTCATATATATTTAGCCACCTGAACGTATAAATTCTACCTCTTATCTTCACTGCCTTGCTTCTAGTTCGAGTTGGCCTTCCTCACGTTTACCGCGGGCTATTGCAATAGCCCCTTCGTATGGTTCTTTCTGCATCCAGTGTTGTTCCTCACCAATCCGTCCTCCACCCTACTAACAAGTTCCTAAAACATGAATCCTGCCCCTGTTCCCCATTGCCTATGAAACTAATTCCAAACTAAGGCCAAAGCTACCCTTGATCCTGCACTATCATGCTTTTCTTCTTGACGGCACGGCTTTGCTTCCTGACATTCGTCTGTGCAGCTCTAGGTTCCAGCCCCCTTGAGCCTCTAGGCTGTTCTTGCCCCTCTGACATGCTTCTGTATATACGATGCTCCCTCTGCGTGAAATGCTTCTCCTGAGGCCATTCCTACTTATCTGTCCTGATGCTGTGCAGACACAGCATCCGCTGTGAAACCTTTCTGATTGCTGTGATCTCTGGGCAGAGTGTGTTCTCCCTATATTGTGTAGCAATTAGGCTCAATGTATGCCTTCATCAACAAATGCATTTCTTTGGGTGACAAATGCTTGATTCTTTGCTGCCTCTAATAGACTTTGACTAGATTGAGATATAAGTGAGCAGGGCCCTATAGGGCTTTCCCAGAAGTGATCTCCCCGCCACGTTCTTTGCCTGCCTCTTATGAGTCACAAAAACCTGGCTCAGGAATTAGTGATTGAAAGGATGTGAACAAAGAGTGACAAAAGTAGCAGTTGGGCCAGGAGAACTGGTAACAATTTAAATAGTGGATCAGCCGTGCGGCAGTCACAGAATCCTTAGTTCCTCCCTGAAGTACATAGATAACATTATTTGATGCACATTCCTGAGTTGTTTTACAGATACTAAAACCCCCAAGAAATGGAAGAAACTAACTGCATGGTGACCATGAGCGCATAGCCCCCCAGACCAGCTGGAGCCTGAGGATTCATAATGTTAACCCCTGTGACCCCACCCTATTACCTCATCATCAACCAGAGAATTTTGTGGTAGTTGGTCACACGCCCTGTGATTCCCCTCCCTCACTTTACCCTTAAAAACTCTTCCCTGAAACCCGCTGGAGAGTTTGGGTCTTTTGAACATCAGCTGCTCACACTCCTTGTTTGGCACCTGCAGTAAACACTGCCCTCTCCTTCACACAACCCGCTGTCAGTAGATTAGCTTTAGCGCTCCTGACCCAAGTTTGGTTTGGTAATAGGAGCAGAGTCCGTGATGTTTATTCATTTATTACTTATGTATTATTCTTATTTTTGTGCCACGGGGTACAGTGTGCCTGGCATCTGGCAGGCAGTTAATAAATATCAAAAGGCTAATAATCACAGCTAACACGATTGATTGATTTTTATGTGGTTCTAACCCTTTAACATGAATGCCTTTATTAAATCCCTCCAGCAGGGCTTTGAGGTAGATAACATAGCCAGTGCTCTCAGCGCCCCGTGTCACTGTTGTTTGACTCCACTCTGGTCTCAGTCATCGGTGTGGCAGGTAGTTTTCTGCGAGCTCAGACTCATGCTGAGTGTTTCAGCTCAGGTCTGTGTGTGTCAATCTGCTTTCTGTCCCAGGCCTTCTCCAAAGCTACTGGAAGCCACCAGGTCTGTTTGTGCGCCTAGCACAAAAGTGAGGGGGATTTAACATCCCCAGGGCAGCCCTCAACCACAGGGGCGCCAGAGCTGGTGGGTAAGTGCTCCAGCCTCCTCGCCTTTGGGTCAGCAATTCTAAGAGGTTCTCTGTACTCTCGGAGGTCTCAGCGGAAGCCGGCTTCCATCGCTTGCGGGAGCAGCTTTGAATATTGGCTCCGATGCGGCTCTGTCTCTCCCTTGTTACTCCTCACTCCTCCCGGAGGCATCTTCCAAGCACACTGCTTACACACAAGAGCTCATCAGGTTCTGTTTTGGGGAAATCCAAATTAAGGCACGTTACAACTGTTGTCCTCATTGTGTTGGAAACAGAGGCCCAGGAAGGCTAAATATGTTGCCTGAGGTCTTATGGCTGGAAAGAGAGGGAGCCTGGGTTTGAAGTCAGATGGTCTCTCTGCAGAGCCCATTTCTTGAGCTCCCCTCCATCCTGAGTAACTGTCACGGCAGATGCTAGGGTCTCAAGCTGAATAAGTCACCTACCCCAACAGTGTTTAAAACTTGTAGCTAACAGATTAAAGTTTGTATTCCTCCCCTAGGTTTGGAGTACAAAGGTATATTACTTCTTTGAACTTTCTCCCCCCCACCAAGTAAATTCCCAATGTTAAGTTCCAGAGCGTTTGTTCCAGAGGAAGGAAAAGAACAGAAGAGTGACAGAGGAGACGTGAAGGTGTGATCACATGACATTCTTAAAAAAACAAACAAACAAAAAACTCCATTTTTTTTCCTTTGTGTCTTTTAAATTTCTCTCTCCTGCTTCCAAACTTGGCAATTATAAATCTGTTCTTGAGAGAAGCCAAAAATATAAAGGAACAGAGGAATACTTGTCTGTACACTACTACCCAGACATGGCTATTATTTTGTCTCATTCTCTTTTAACAGTATCGCCAGTCATCTGCTGGAATGAGCACACATGGGTTTATTTAAGCATATTTTGTATGTATGACATTTCTGGAAAATAGAAGTAAATTACTGTTTAAATCACTCATTAATTTTTGATACTTTTGTATTTTTATTTTCACTTTCTCTTGATTTTTTTACCCCTTTAGAGCCGTTGTTGCTGGTAATGAGGTTCTTGTCTCAGAATTCAGAGACGAGACACGGAGCTCAAGAAAGTCAAGTGAGGATTTATGAAGAGATAGCTAGTATGCTTTCAAGGGGAGAGTGGGCAGGCTCAGGTGAGCAGCTGAGCTGTTTCTTTGGCAAGTTGGTTTCATGGAGTGTAAAATGAATGGGCGGAATATTCATCAGGGAGGGAAGAGTTCGGGGTCGTATTCCCTGATTTCCATCCCATCTCCACCTTCCCGAGTGGAGGAGGGATTTTTGTTCTTATTTAGTCTGGACTGGAAGTGTCATGATGTTGGTGCGTGATGGGCACTTCTAATCTGCAAGGCTAATTTTATTGTAATGAGGGCACAATGAGCAAAAGGTTACACTCTTGGCTCATATCTATCCATCTGCCGTCTCTAACACAGTGTTGTTAACCCTGTCTGACACCAGAATCAACAAGGGAGTTAAAAGCTCCATTTTTCAGATTTCACAGTGAAGTCCTCTGAATAGTGGTGGTGTGGGAAGAAAAATGGGCATTTGATCATAATCTGGGAGTCCAGCATTATCTGAACCACTAAGTAGTTCCATGACCTTGGGTGACTTTATTCCCCATCTAGGTCTCAATTTCCTAAGATGTAGAATAAGAATGAAGAGTTTACTCTACATGTATAGAATATAGAGAATAAATCTCATGCAGAGGAAAGAGAAAGTGAGTATTCCCACTTTCTTTCAGAGCCATAGAATCCTTTAAGAATCTGTTGAAATCTCTGTATATTGTCCCCAGTGTCCTCTCTCTCCCCACTCCAAATGCATGTGCACAAGTGTGTGCATGGTTCCCCCGTGTAACTTCTGGGGCTGGCGTCACCTGTGGGCCTTCTGAGTTTAAGAACCCATAGACATGACCTCTAAGTTCCATTTCTAGCTGTACTCTGATTCATTCTGCGTAAGATTTTTCTATAAGAAAAGAGATTATTCTTTTTGCTGACTATCAGACTCACCATGAGTGACTTAATAAAAGTCCAGGTGATTTTTAAATAGGCATCAGTGATAAGAGTCAAACATTTATACTTACTTGCATCTCATTCTGTTATTATTCTATGTTTGGAAATCTTTTTAAACCATGGCAGTGGAATATGTAAACGACTGACTGAAGGGCTATGTCCTACAAATAATATTTGTTACACAGCATAAATGAATTTGAAAGTATTAAGAACATGATTGAGTAGATGAAAATGTATTCCCACATATTTCTATCACTGATCCAAATGTCTAAACTTAGGATGTTCGTGCAAATAGACTGCTCTGTACTTTTCTATAGAAGGCTATACTGATTCAACATCTCAATTTTCTTCAGGGAGAAAAATCTCGTTAAGTGAGAATCTAATGGGCTGGAAAAAACCAACAGACCAACCTCAATGAAATAATGTGTTTTTGGGGAAAAAAAAATAGGGCACCTTATTAGCTGGAAATGAATGGTAGCTTTGATTTACACTGTATTTGTCCTGTGTTTTCATGAAATTAGTACCTTTTGCTGACAGTTTCCCACACACTTCTTATGAGTTCAGGTCTTAGCTTATAAAAGAGAGGTAATTATAATCAGTAAATTTTAATTCAGGTTACATAAATAAAAGAAAGATGGCATAATATCCTATTGTACTGGTTTAGTTAATGTTTCTCTTCAGAATGATAGGAGTTATGACAATATTAGCAATGAAAATCATGTACACTTTTCTGAATCTAACCAAAACGAATTCTATGTTGTTAATTTTGTTTTGCACCAAACTGGCTCTTAGGTGATTTGTGGTTGATTGGAGGAAGGTACAGAGATCAACCTATTCCAACCACAGGGATATCACCTTCCATCTGTGACAGACGTACAGCTCTTCCTCCAAATACCATCAGAGTTACTGGTCCAGTGCGATTTTCTGCGTTGTGTTTGGAGAGATTGTTTTCGTGCAGTCCACCACTCAGTGTGGCTTAGGACTCAGGATGTACCTGGGTGACCATGACTCTTGTGTTACAGTTCACAGTATTTAAAATTCAGTCCTTCAGCCCCTCCTTCCTTTATCATCTTGGCTTATAAGCACCTTGCAGATTTCACTAGCCTTGCTTATCCCTCTGGACCCACTGTTAGTCATTTCAACAGTTCAACATTTCCATTGCCTTGCTAATCTCTAATGTTGAATCACCCCATTATCTGCTTTCTCCACTATCAGGTAACCAGTATCTGCCATGACAGTTTTTGGGCTGAGGTCTGTGCAGCATTACACTGACTCCTTTCGGCTGTGTCCCCAGTGTGTCTTAATCTCCTATTTATCTCTTAAAGACTTTCTAGAATATTTCAGAGAACCATTGCACCAAATCTTTTTCGCTATTTTCAAATACTTGGCTACTCATTGCCCCCTGCATAGATGACTTACTCTACTTTGAGATCACATACTTCCCCTGTCTTAATGAGTTAGCAGTCCCCTGTGGCCTTTCTAACCAAGTCCAACTTCCTAGTTGCATATTTAAGACCCTCCAACTCTGGCCCCAACATCCATGCTCTGGTGTGTGTGTCTGAGGGTCTCCAGTTTCTTAAGTTTCCTGAAGGATTTCTTGTTCTCAGGATAGATCTGATCATCATTGATAGTAGGAGGTGAAAGGGTGGGGATAGAGAGATTGGATACCCTTTGGGTATTGTATAATAGAGAAGCTCTTGGAAATCTAGGGTGTCTCTCAGTAACGTCTCTTGAGGAGTAATGGCTCTCTGAATTTTAATATGGTCCTGGGAGAAGAGCTGGTTCCTCCTTGTTCTTGTCAAAATAAGATGGTTATGTCACAGGGTGGGATTCCAGTATCATCAGAGCCCCAACTAAGTTACTTTTTGTTGAAAGTAACTATAATATCAACAGCTTCTTTGATGTCAGCCCAGTATGGTGCTGTACCAGCTATTTTTTGACAGTTGCCTTGAATTTTTCATTACTACATAAAACAAGAAATGACCTTTGAGGGTTTCAGTATCTGTTTGATGTATGTGTTCATTCGTATACTTTTTCAACAATCATTTTAAAAGGGTCAAAAAGTGAACACAACAATTTTAGTCAGGAGAGAGCTTGTGTTGTTGTTTTTGGTTTATTTGTAAGTTTTTACTGACACAGTACAGATTAAATGTAGTTTATGTTTTGGATGTAGTTTTTTTATTTTTTACACATGTAATTTTGTCTGACACATGAAAAAGGGAGATGGAGAATACCTTGAGAATATAAAACTTTTTTGGGGGGAAGAAAAATTTATACTCTTATAAATTAAATAATAAAATCAGCATTTTGTCATAACTTTTTAAATTTGAAATAAAGCATCTTAAAACTGGATGAGCTCAAAGAATCTTAAATAGTAGATTAGAGCTTTTAGGAAGCTGTCAATGAATATGTTTAATTGTTAATTTCCTACAGAATTTTCTTTTTGTTTCTTTTCTGTAAGTATTGGAATAATTTCATCTGTGTTGACAATTTATATTGCTTTTATGTAGATTTTTTTCCATTTAAAATTCCTTTTTACTAAGCAAAACTTGTGTTGTTGTATTTAGAAAATGCCATAGCTGTGGAGAGACAGAAGCATTAACAACTGAAACTTAGTTAAAATTGGTTCTGGCATGATTTTTACTCTTGACATACCTACTATGTTGACTTGACATTACAGGTTTCCTATTTCCTCATGATATTCTTTATTTCTCCTTTAGAAAAGAAACAAGTCCAAGTTGAATATATCTATGATTTCAGAGTTCTTCCTTAAGATATGATACTGTATTGTAATTCTCAAGATCAGTTTCCCTTCTCGATCATGTGTCAGTTTCTCTGGAGAAACTTCACCTTCTGTCCACAAAGGCAGTATCTTGATTCTCTGCCGTGTGTTCTGCTGTTTGTTTTTTGGTGTTACATCTTGTTACTGAGGGTTAAATCCATACAAGGAAGAAATTAATTAATAAATAGTGAAATAGTATTTCTCTTAAATCCATCCTTCTTATTTCATAAGTAAAATGCGTTAATGAGCTTATTAGCAAAATTCTGAAAGGCTTTCCGTCAGTGCTGACAAGTGAGTATACTTGGAAAAAGACCTTGAGTATATATACTTGCAAACTTAGAACCAATATTCACAGTATTCACAGTATTTAGGTTCAAGTAAGGACGTAGTTGCAAGCAGGTAGAAATTTATGCTTAGAGAATTTAAATGAATTCTCCAAGATGACACAACTGGAAGCTAAGATTTCATTCTCATTCTGATATTCTTTCTTCTGGCTTATACAACCTCTTGCAATGTATGTTATCCACCCTCATCCCCTCAGCCCCATATAAACTACATTCGACTGCAATGATTGAAGATAACATAGTCATTCTCCTTGTCTCTTAGAACAGTATGCAGCAGTAGATTGGATCTGGGCTAACGAGGCAGGGAAATTCATGGAAAAATTTGGACTGGCTTGCTGCAAAGTGCTTCTGCAGGATTGCTTTACTACTGGCAATGTCCCAGAAGCCAGGTTTAACCAGAGGGGTCTTAGCTCAGGGCAGCTATTTTTAACTCTTGAGTGAACTCATCTCATCAGACCATAGTGGCTCCCAGAGTTACACTGAGAATTTAAATCACGAAGATCATCTACCTTCCCAAAGTTCTTCTGAACTGTCATGAACCCTGAGCATCTGTGTTTGTGCTGGGACGTTGGCGAGAATGCAGTTGGACAACTGTTGTGAGTGTGGTCAGGGATTTCTCTTGCTTCATTTTAACATCAACCAGAGTGTTTCCAAGAACCCCACAGGCTCTAAAATGCTTCCAGAATGCCAGTGGGGATGCAGAATGAGGGCCAGAGCACCTAACCCAGAAATACAGAGTGCTTCAGAATGAACAAATGAAAAAAGTGTGGGCATGTGTACACCTGGCGTATGCTATACACATGGCATTGATCCCTGAGCCATGGGCTCAAGTTATGTAAGACATTTTTGTTTTAAATTCATTTGTGTCAGGGTTTCATGTTGGAAACAGATGATCAGAGTGATCATTTTTGGTTAGCAAGCTGAATCTGGCCAACTTCCATGTCTACACAGCTGGCCTTGTGTCCTGAAAGATTTTGAAATGGTTTATGTCCTGCCATTGGCTAAGACATGTCTTAACTGTCCCTACGTGAGACTGATTCATATTCGAATGGACGAAAAGTCAGAGCTGCCCCAGTGTTTCATTTTAATATAGCATCCAGAATGCAATTCACTTAATGTAATATCTGACAAAAAGGACTGTGCAATCTGTCATCCTCTGTCAATGTGTGAAAAACAAAAACAATCAGATATCCCACGTGTGTGGTCAGCTTGACAGTGACTTTCAAGTGAATTTTCCTAATATGGAACAGGCTGTAAAAATCACTCACAATGATTACAATGAGATCCACTGTGAACATTTTTTTAAAAAAACATAAAATTAATTGAAAATATATGACCCAGTCATCTGAAAAGGATGTTATAAATGCTCAAATGGACCCCTTCCTCCATCTTGACCACATGCCATCGTGATGTTTTGTGTACAAAGGCTTTCCCAGTAACGATTTAAAATAAAGTACCTGATATTATACATTTTCTCTGTTTTCAAAGTGGAAGATTAATTTGCAGAAGTATCATAAGGGATCCATGCATCAAACTGCAACCAGTTTTCCAACTTGTGGAAGGACCAAGGACTCCTGCAACCATGTCCCTGAGGTGAAATGGAGAATGTTGCAGAATACAGTTAAAAATGTGCAAGAAGATGTGTATGCTTTTTAGCTCACAGCAAAAATACTTTTTTATGACACGTGCCTATTCATGAAAATTATGTTAGGTTCATACTGTGTTCTGGAAAACACACTGGTGGATATGTCCTGGCTCAGAAGGATCTTGAGTATGTGTGTGTATGTGTGCCTGTGCCTGTGCCTGTGCGTGTGCGTGTGTGTGTCATCTGAAACTTAAAGATTAAGTGCAATTCAGGCAGACGGGAATTAGGAGTGGAGAGTGGTAACTGATAATGTGGTTCTTAGGTATGGTGACACCACTGCCAGGACAAAGGTGAAAGAGAGCATGGTTTGTTCAAAAAAACTTATTTTCAGTGGTTTTACACCAAATTTGTCATAAGAACAGTTGGAATAATTATAACCACAAAATTCACTTTTTTTTTCAGTTGTCATATATATCGAGCTTCATTATAACATGACTTCCATTTTTTTGAGTCAGTTGTTGAGAGTATGTTCAGCATAATTTATTGCTTCTTAAGAGTATCTTGGCTCTTCAGCATCATTGATTTCCTCTCTGGAATTGACTGCGAAGTCTTTTGTAAATGTTGACACTAACTTCAAGTATCCTGCTGGTCAGTCATGTAAATTGCCAATTTGTTTAAAACAATAACCTTTCACAATAGATATTTTGCTATATGTTCTAAGTCCCCTGATTTTACATTCTTTTCTGTGTATCTCTTTTTTGAGATGAAAGACATTTTCTTTGTCTTTTCCGTGTGTGACATGGCAGAGAGGCTGTTAAAATGATTTATTGCTGTTTCTTAATATGATGGCCTGAGAGCAGCATTTTCCAGATTTATTTGCTCAGGGAATGTATTCTCAACTCCACGATACTATCTACTTAATTAGAAATGTAGGTTGCTGGATATATGCAAACTTTGGCAGTTGACTGTTTAGTGACTGCACTGACAAATCTCAGTGAGGTATTTGATCTTGGCTTTAATTATTTAAGATGAAATATCATTAAAATATGGCAAAAAACAGACTTTCTGGTTTTCATTTTTCCAGAAAAGGAAACAGAGGGCTTCTCCTAAAAATTTTTGCCTATATTTTCTTTTCTACCCCTTGGGGAGCTGGTCAAAAGTGCACATGTTCTTTTCTTGTTTCTAGTTAACTAAGTTTGTAGCAGAATTGCTTCATGGTATAATAATAATAATAATAATAATAATAATAATAATAATAATAATAATAATAATAATAATAAAAACAACCATATAGAACATGTAGGTTCAGGTTCTGGTAGAAGCTGCTGTTGGGATCCTGGGCAAATCATTTAAATTCTTTGTGGCTTAAGGATTTTTTTTTTTCATTTATTTAATCAAAAAGTGCTGACTGTTTACCATGTGCATGATGGTACATTCAAGTTTGGAGGAAATTAGTGGGGAAATTTTAGAGATTAGTAGGAAAGAACAGACACACAAAAGTTGTTATAATGTAAATCATACACACACACATCTTAATAAATGCAAAGTAGAAAGTTAATACTGCAAGAGAGCTAGTATCGAATGCAGTGGGGCTTCTAGGGATGGAAAACTTACTTTGAATTGAGGAGGAAGGAGACTTGAGAAGACAGTACTGGAACTGGTCCTTGAATTTGAGTTTATAGATATGGAGAATAGAAGAAATGGTATTAGAAATGGAGGAGACCTTGTGCTTAAAAGGAAACAGGTAATTCAGTTTAGTTGGGTCATAAGGTGAATTAAGGGTAATGAGGAAACATAAGGTTGAAAATATAGGTTGGCGAAAAATCATAGAAGTTCTTGAACACAAAATAAGGAGTTTAGTATTCATTTTATTGATCTTGAGAAAGTCATCGGGAGTTATCGTTAAAGGAGAGACTTTGTCAAGACTGTATTTTAAGTCCTCTCTTGCACTAATGATTTAAATGTTTAAGCTAGATAATTTCTCAGAAACTTGGCTTCTTCATCTGTAACAGAAGACTCACAATATGATCTTTCTGAGTGGCCGTAAGAATTGGAGATAATGTGCATGTAGTTGTTATTTACTACGTGTTAGCAACTGTTATCTGTAGAATGAAGGGCCTTTAACAGGTGAATTCCAAGTTTGCTTTCTGTGCTGTGTTTCTGTGATCTTTCTGTGACCTATTTGCTCTGAATACCGTAGACTCCCAGAGTCAAAGGTAACCTCAGCGGTGTTCTAGTCCACTTCCTGCTGAGGGCAGATCCCCCTGTGGCAGCCTTTGTACTTGTGTTCCACAATGTCGGTCATCTGACCTCCTGAGGGGACTTGCAGTTATGAGAAAATTGCTATTTTTCAAAGCAGTCCTTTCCACTGTTGACCATTTAATGGCTTGAAAAGTTTTCTTTATGTTGATCTGACACCTGTCATCTTCTAACTTCATGTATTAGTTCTCTAGTCCCCTTTATTTCAAAGCTAGCAAACAGTAGCGTCTCTTCCACGGGTCAAATCTGACGCGTCCAGCATGTCTTTATGGTTTTCTTTCATGGGTTCCTTCTGAGTACTTCCACTTCTGCATCAAATATCCTTGGCTCTTTCATCTGCTCATCATATGACATAATTACAAGACTCCTTATCCTCTTGCTTGGCTTTCTTTGTGTGAGTTCCAGCTTTTAAATGTCTCTTTGAAACCATGGTTCCCAGAGCTATATAAAGTCCCTCTGATGAGACTGACACAGAGATCAGTTCAGGGGATCTTGCTTGATCTAGAGTCTAGACCAGTTCATTGACTCTTGCCTATGGAATTTTACAACATGCACAAAACCAGGCTCAACTCCAAAATGTTCTGATTCACTATCTGGAGTTGGGCCCAGATATTTGCATTTTTAAAAGGACATATAATTTTGATATCTAGCTGTGGCTAAAAATCAACCATCTAGACACTACACTCAACGGTGTCTAGAAGGAAGATTGCATGATGTTTATGGTGGCCACAGAGCATTATTTGTGTGTGCTGAGTTTGGGAACAACTAAAACCATGAGGGCTTCCTTTTAGCTCTTTCCTAAATCTGTACAGTGCCTTTTCTAGGACTGAGATCTAAGACTTTACATTTATTCCAATTACATCTCATCTTGGGCATTTCTGGCCATCACTCTGTTCTACCCATATTGTTTTCAAAACTCACATGCCTTATTCAGATAACCTTTAAGGACTCATTTGTTCTGATGGGTTCTGGTTAAGCATTCCACAATGATAAATACAAAAAAGCTACAGATTCAAGTCTGTCTTTATTTATCACTAGTCTTCTCTGGTGAGGGTTAGGTATTGCTCTCACTTTTTCATATTTGACATATTTATTATTTTGGCTAACGCTTTAAATGACTTTTCCATTCTAAGTTATAATAACACATGCCTATAGAGTTGGAAGCTGATGGAGGATAGGTCTTGGAATGCTATAATGTAAGGGCAGAAGCCTCCAGTCTAGCACCGAATTGGTGGACATCTTTTAGCCTTTAGGGAGCATCTCATACTTACTCATCTCCTGTAAGTATCAGGAACCCTAACTTAAAATGTCTTAAATAATGAGGACATTCATATCTTACATAGCAAGAGCTCCAGAGGTAGGACAATCCCAAGTTTCGTTAATTCAGCAGTTTTATAATTTCATCAGAATTCTACCTAACTGTCACCTTTGTACTCTGCCATCCTCAGCATTTCCTTTCAGGCTAACTTCCTTCATGGTCCCAAGATGGGTGCTGCAGTTTTATAACAATGTGCAGACATGACAATATCCAGGAGCAGAGAGGAGCCCTTTCTTCTTCATCATCTCTTTTCAGAATCCTCTCACCAGATGTCCTCTCCTGTCTCATTGTCCTGCACTGTATCACATGTCCCAGCATAAAGCAAACACTGACAAAGGAACTGGACAAATGGTGATTCACCCCCAGGTCTAGTGCTGGGGCTGGATCTAAAAAGGCGGCCACCTCCCTTGAAGCTCATGGAGTGTTTGATACCTGGTGAAAATTGAGATTTAATAAGCAAGACCTGAACAAAATTGGGATTCTGTGAGCAAGGAAGGAGGTGGATGTGGGAATAGTTTCTGGGTGAGCCAGTACTAATATCCATTTTACTACCCGAGTTCAACAGCATTGCCTTTCTTCAAAGAGTAGATATGGTTATTGTGTCCCTGAAAATGTTGTCAAAATAGTGAGATTCTGTGAGTGTTGGCTTGTTGCTAAAGATCAAGTGACCATTTTATAGGGCAAAGGTAACAGGACAAATCATTCTGCTGACCACATGGTAACATATAATTTTTCTCTAAAGAAAATTCATTAAAGCCTAATTAAAGGAATATATAATTTGTGCATGACTCCAGATTTATGCTCTATTTGTGATTGTCAGTCCTATGTATAGGTGCTCCATCTTTGCTGAGAAGGGAGGACCTTCAGCTCTCAGAAGCAACTGCCCCTTTATTTTTTATTTTTTCCTTCAGTCTGACAGTCTTATAACAACTCTTTTCAAAGGAGTTAAAATTATAACTTTCACTTGGGAGTTAATGGGAAAAAAAGGACAAATTGAGATCCCTGACAGAGGAAAGAAGAATCTGGGAAAGAAACTGTATTATAATCTTCAAAGAGCTGGATAATTAAATGCAAATTAAAATTTTATTTGGAAAAGTTTATAAAAAGTCAAAGTAATATGATTTCTAAGTGATCCTAGTGAAATCTAGAGTCAGGAATCCAAGATGTTGACGTAAACGTGTAGTCTGGGGGGTTCGTGTACTATGAATGACTCAGTGCCATTTGGAAAGACAACCATAGGCGACTGAAAAGTCTGTGGCCATTACTTGATTTCAGTGCTAACTTGAAGAAAGGACTCACAGACTTATAAGAACAGATTGAATAGAAACATATGTCATCCAGAGAAGAAAATGAAATCAGTAACAGGAACAAGTTTCCATTTACTGTGACCTACGTATGTGTCAGGAGCTGACTTGCATTGTTTCATTTAATCTTTGCAACCCTTTGAGGCAGGTGCAATAATTATGAAAAATTATGTAATTTTAAATTGTAATGTGCCATACAAATGCAAGATATTTTTAGCCCATGTTTTTCTGCCCCTGTGTTAGTCTATTATCGAGCAGAATGGCTTTCCTATATGCTAAGGTGAATGCACAAAAGCCCATGCGTGGGTCACAGTTTAGCCATAGAAGCACCATTAAGCAGTTTCACCTGATACACAGCCTCAAAAACCTCATTATATTGAATATATTCAGCACAGCAGGACTGAATTACATATTGAAATTCACAAGCCATATCACACCTTGAGACCAAATCCTTTCGTGTTCCAGATATACATATATTTTTAAGTTGGCAAATAGTAGATGAACCCCCTAGATCACTTCAATATTCTTGAAGTGTTTAAAAAAATTTTTTTTTATTTTGGAGAGAGATGTGTCTTGCTGATTAACTGCATTTAAAATACTGCCCCAAGAGTTTTTAAGCCTCCGTGTGGTATAGCTGTGAAAAAAGGTAGAACTGATGCCAAATGTTGGTGTGGATAAGGGGGAGCTGGATGAAGAAGGAGAGGGAAAAGCAGGTATATAATTTCAGAGTGCACTTGGCTTGTTCACATACAAATGCAGCATTTGGGTTCCAAGCAATTATTTTCTCTGCTTGTCAGCACTCAGGGTCACCACTGCTTCAGCCCAAGTAAAGAAGCTCGTTAGTAAAAGATGTCCTGGAGAACAGCATGACTCATTTCCTTGAGAAATCGAATGCACAAGAAACCCCCTAGCTAATAATATTCTGGAGTTATTTTTGAGAAAAGAAGAGGTACAGGGAAATTACGGGAGGCATATAGGGAAATTTCGAATGGAAAATCCACATTCTTCTTCATTCCAGATAAGCTAGTTTGGAAATAAGCACAATTTTCACACATGACGTTAAACCTTACTTGGAATTCTACCATTGTTATTCATATTTTTCAGTTCCTGAAGGTAGAAATCAGTCATCAAGGTAGTGCCTTCTAGGTTTTTCTTTGGAATCAGGAAGCTCTGGACTGGGCAGACTTTTTCAATAACATTACGCATAAAAAGCACCCCAGATTTTTTGTTCAATTTTCACAAACAGAAAATGATACCAATACAGTTCTTAGATATTTACTTTGTCATCAATATACTGACATAAATCTCGTCTCTTTTTCCTATGGGAGGAACAATTTATTGAGATATGTTTTATTTCCTCTTTGAGAAGCACATTCTACCATAAGGGAGCTTTCAACAGTAAAATTTATCCTGAAAACAAATTTGTGAAAGATTTGCATTTTTCTGTCTTTGGGAAGATATATACTCCCAAGTGTCCCTACATCACAGCAAGCCTCAAATATGATCAAAAAGAGACAGGGAGAGAGAAGAATCAATATGTAAATTTGTTTTGAGAGGTTCTTCTGGGCTGACCTGGTCTCCGTCTTACTAGCTGGACGGCTGACATCAAGATGATCATCAGCAAGTTGACCACAAATCGATTTTGCCTTCACTGTAAAGTGCAGAAACCTGTAGCACAAATAGTCCAACAAGCTAGCTACCGAGTAGAGCTGGATTTGCTTAACTATTTGACGACAACTAGAAAGACAGAGATTTACTATGTCATCATTGTGCGCACCCCCCCCTCCACCGCACAGTTAAAAGCTTAACCTTGAGAAAAGTGAAGATTTGAAATAAAATTTTTCACTTTGTTAGAGCAAGTGATAACCAATTAATGTGAGGCCAACTCTGGTTATTGTAAGCA
Source organism: Vicugna pacos (assembly GCF_048564905.1). Classification (NCBI taxonomy): domain Eukaryota; kingdom Metazoa; phylum Chordata; class Mammalia; order Artiodactyla; family Camelidae; genus Vicugna; species Vicugna pacos. Next base: position 20,105,435 of record NC_132988.1, read on the forward strand.
GGGCCTTATAAAACTAGTGCTGTGAGTGTTTTGTAACCATTTTACATCTTCGTAAAATGTTTATTCTGACTAAAAATTCCTGATTTAGACATTTACAGGTTTGTCCGGATAAAGGCTTGATCACATGTGCTGAGGCTTAGAGCTCTCCTCTGCACAGGGCTGTTTCCAGCTGGGCAGGGTATGCCAGGAATTATTTACGTTATTCTGCACTAGATCTATAAATCCTAACTCAGTGCCTGGCTCAGACGGGGTACTTGGGAAGTGCTTCCTGGATCACTGAATTCTAGTAACTTTCCGTGAATACATGCTGTTCCTTCCCTTTTTCATAGAAAAGAAGGAAAGTTTGCTTTTCTTCAGAGACTCAGAATGTGCAGGAAAATGTGGCCAATAATGAAGACACACCTGGGCCTCTTTTATTGGGGAATTTATAGGCAATTGAGTCTCAGCTGTCTGGCCATCGGTAAATGATGTAAAATAGGACGCTATCTGAAGAATTACGGAGGATCTGTAAGACTCCTGTACCACTCTCGCTGCCTGGCAGCTGCATTCTGTGACTCTTCCAAGGACAAAAGAAGGGCTCATTAAGTCCAGTATTTCCCCAGCTAGTTGCTTAAAAATCAAGCGATGAAGCCGGGAAGGGACAAAGCCTCCTTCTCCTCCAGCAACCAGCAGGGTGTTTCACTTCTGACACATGAAAGGCGGACAATTCCAAGCCTCAGGGACAGGGGCTTGGGCAGAAATTCGGGCTGTGATTCTGGAATCTAGACAAGTTACAGCTGGAAAAGATCTATAGATGGGGAATCTGAGGACATGCCTGGGCTGTGGACTCTCTACATGGGAGATTTAATGCTGATCTTTAGGAGAAGATTACCAGGCGGGCTTCCTCCTGGATCAGAATTTCATTTCCCGGGTCTGCACCCCTCTGACCACAAGGCAACCTGGGCCTCCTCAATCTCGGGTCTCCACATAGAATTTCGTTTTCTTTTTCAAACACATGTGGTACAATTCACTGGTCTTTACCTTACATGGCTGGCTTCCATTCTACAGCTCTGAAAAATGTCTGTTTCCTTAAGCAGGTCTTATAAAAACCCTCAATTTGGACGTCTGTAGGTTGGTGGCGTTTGTGTTTTAGCCTTAGATGTGATGAGGCAGGCCCCTAGATAGGAATAAGATAGAATTCCACATCCTGAAAATGTTAAGTTGTTTAAAATGGAATTTGTCTTTTTTTTTTGGGGAAAAGCACTTGTATCTTAGTTTGTTTGTGTTGCTATAGACTAGGTGGCTTATAAACAACAGAAATTTATCTCTCATCGTTCTGGAGGCTGGAAGTCTGAAATCACGGTGCCCACTTGGTCGGGTTCCGGTGAGGACCCTGGTTGTCAACTGCCAACTTCTCAGGCATCTTCACGTGGCAGAAGGAGAGTGAGCTAGCTCTCTGGTCCCTTCTTACAAGGGCACTAACCCCATTCACGAGGGCTCCACCATCACGACCTAATCACCTCCCAAAGTTCCCACCACCTAATACCATCACGCTGGAGATTAGATTTCAACATTGAAAACTGGAGGGAAACCAATATTCAGTCTGTAACAGGATATGGTTTGGGGAAATGAAATAAATAACTCCCTAAGTACATGGAAAAATATTAAAGAAGAAATATGGAAAATAGAACATATGGTGAGTGAAGCAGCACCTAGGTCAGGAATGAGAAAATTCAAGTTTCTAATCGTCTCTTTTGGATGATGCACCCAACCCTCCAGGCCTTAGGAACAGTTTTCTATGAGGTTAACTATTTAATGATTTTTAAAAATCAGAGTCAAATATGGAATACGTGATGAGACCATAATATCTATCACACTTTTAATTACTGGTCACTGATTCATATGGTCAAGCTGGCTTCAAGGAGTTCTCTCTCCTCCCAAATCCACGTACCACAGGCAGAAGCCAGGTGCTTAAAATAGAACCTTACTGGATGGGACAGAATAGAGTCACAGAATCATGGCACTGGAAGGGCCTTCAGGAGGCCTTTGAGGAATGTGAATTTATAAAGTACATCGGGTGTTACTGCTTCTTGAAGATGTCCGTGGGCCTGGGGTCAAAGAGAGAGAAGGGACAGAAGGTATGTGTTGAAAAGTGGGAAATACATCTTGTTTTCACGTTTAAGCTGAGTTTTTATTGTACTATGCAGCCCAGATTTCCTGCAGAGATCAGCTAATCAGCATCGTACTCCCTAGCTCTCTCTGTATAGTTGGGGCCATTGTCATGACTGGGCATATTTTTTGACACTGTTAGCTCCTTTTACTTTAAAAAATTACAACAACAACGACAAAGCTTCTGTTTTTGCCCTGTTGTTCATGCTAGTCCTGTATCTTACTTTTAGCACTGGATGAGTGAAACTACCCCACGAAGTTCTGATTACGTAGCATACGCTGGCCTTTTCTTTGTCATATTCCTTTTCGATGTTTCTCAGCATCATGTTATTTTTACAGTTGTACTCCAGACATGGCATGTGCCTGCAGAGTACCTGGGTCTTTCTGCAGGGCGTGTGCTTCGTTCTTTTGCATACTGTATTAATTCCTGACTCTTCTGTTTTCTAAATACTTTTCCTCATTAAGTTCTCTCATCTGGTATTTCACGTTTTATCGCCCTGTTTCTGGAATCTCCTGTGAGTTTCACATTAAATTATCTAAAGGACAGTAGTGTAGGTCATAACCCTTCACTCCCCAGGAGCTCTCAGAGCATCCCACTCCCTATGAGGATAACATTTAAATTCCTTTTCGTGGCGTCCGCACTCACCATCTGACCTCGTGGGCTCCTTGTTCACTCGTTCCTCTAAGGACCCAGCAATCTGACCAGACCCATTTCCCAGGGCCCCTCATAGATGGACCCCTCAGCCTTGTCCCGTGTCTGTGCCGCTGTCACTGCCTGCTCTCAGACCCCTTCCCATGGCTTCCCAGTGATCTGAAGCCCACCCAGGCTTTGGCCCGCTCCTCTGACCCCCTCAAGAGCTTCATCCTACCCTGTCACCCAGTGTGTAGACACCTGCCTCCCCCAGCTCTGCATCGGCCCTGCAGAGCCACAGCTGTTTGGTAAGTATCATAAAATGGTACCGAGCAAGATTTTTGTCTTTTTTTCACCCTTTTCCCTACTGAAACATATTCTTTAAAAAAAAAAATGGGACTCACGCTGCTTTGTCAAGATCATTCTAAAATGAGCTTTATTTTTCCTGAGTGGTGCCACTGAGTGACTCATTTTCTTCTCTATATACTTCTGTATTTTCCAAATATTCTTCACTAGAAAATAATGCAGTTAGTTTTTGTAGTAATAACAACAAACCCTTAGCTTGTGGCAACAGCCATCTAGAGTAGGTATCATTATCCCTATTCTGCATGTCAGGTAATTTACTTGAAACTTGCCCGAGTCTGTCTGACTCTAAAGCTGATGCTCTTAACCATCATACTCCTTTTAATGATCAGGAAAAAGAGCTTTAATCATTTAAAAAAATATTTTTGAGAGCATTAGTAATTCCTCTTAATTTAATATCAATGACAAGATTATATATTTGCCATTCCTTTATTCAGGGTTCATGAGATTATATTTTGACCACACCAGTGTATAGATATCTTATCCCACATGTACTTCTCACATAACTAACATGCCTCCCCTTGAAGATGGGATCTGTTACTACAACTGGAGTCTGTGAGTAGGGTCTCCAACTAATAGACAATGACAGAAGTGAAGCTCTGGCTTCTGAAGCCGGATCACAAAAAGTACGTGGCACCTGGTTTTCTCTCAGTGTAACCCAGTCCCAGTGGACAAACACTAATAATTAAGAGGGAGCAGGTTCATTCTGGGAGTTAGACCAGATTTTAAGCAAGAAGTAAATTGTATAATTTCATGTAAAACAAGACATTTATTTTGAGGAAATGAAAGGAAAGCAAATGTTTGAAAAGTAGTCATGAGAAAAAGCTGAAGGAAAAAGAGAGGTGGGGGTCCTCCATGAGACATTTATTTAGGCAGCACACAATTACACTTTGATTACAACATCGTTGGCAAATGAGAGAGTTAATAAAATGGTGACTTTAAGTGCTAAGAAGACAGATGCATTGTTCCAGACACTTGTCTTTTTTTTTTTTTAACATTTTTTACTGATTTATAATCATTTTACAGTGTTTTTTCAAATTCCAGTGTAGAGCACAATTTTTCAGTTATACATGAACATATATATATTCATTGTCACATTTTTTTCTCTGTGAGCTACCATAAGATCTTGTGTATATTTCCCTGTGCTATACAGTATAATCTTGTTTATCTATTCTACAATGTTGAAATCCCAGTCTGTCCCTTCCCACCCTCCCCCCACTTGGCAACCGCAAGTTTGTATTCTATGTCTGTGAGTCTATTTCTGTTTTGTATTTATGCTTTGTTTGTGTTTTTGTTTTTTTTTAGATTCCACATATGAGCGATCTCATATGGTATTTTTCTTTCTCTTTCTGGCTTACTTCACTTAGAATGACATTCTCTAGGAGCATCCATGTTGCTGCAAATGGCATTATGTTGTTAGTTTTTATGGCTGAATAATATTCCATTGTATAAATATACCACTTCTTATTTATCCAGTCTTCCATTGATGGACATTTAGGCTGTCTCCATGTCTTGGCTATTGTAAATAGTGCTGCTATGAACATTGGGGTGCAGGTGTCATCCTGAAGTAGGGTTCCTTCTGGATATATGCCCAGGAGCAGGATTCCTGGGTCATATGATAAGTCTATTCCTAGTCTTTTGAGGAATCTGCACAGACACTTGTCATTTTTAAAAACAATATAGTTGACTCTCAGTATCCATGGGGGGATTGGTTGCAGGACACTTGAGGATACCATAATCCGGGGATACTCAAGTCCCTTATATAAAATGGAGAAGTACAAACTACACCAGCATGTTCCCCACCCAGACAGATGAGGGCTTCCTTAATTATTCCTCGTTCTTTGGGCAGCTGGGTTGTTTCTGAATACTTCCAATCATAATGGTGTTACACATGTAATTTATAGCCTGTGAGGTGATTTCTTCTTTGTATTTTTCAGTCTGTATACTGTTAGTTCATCTGTTTTGTCACTTCTCTGGAGATACCTGGCAGTCGATCACTTACAAATTCCCTAAATATTTTTCAGAATAATTTTTCCACCAGTGTATTGGCATTCTGTTTGTATAGTTTTACATTTATTTTATCACATTTTAGTAAGCAATTTTAACAGGTATTTACTATTTTGTGTCTAATAATTTTCCTTCATCTCTTTACTAGTCAAAAGTTTTTAATCTCATTCTCAGATGGGAAGAAAAACTCAGTCTTTTATATTAAAATTGTTTTGAAATTATTTGATCCTTTTGAAATGTTTAGCCATGAAGCTGTGAATTACGGATTTCCAATTCTTTTCCACTCTGTTTTCACTGACAGTGACTAATAATGATTCTTTCATTCATTATGATGTTACTTTAATTTGACATTTATTAGGGTCTTACAATGATTTTATTCCTTTTCTTGGTTATCTTTTCTGTTCTACTTATTTTTCTGTGTTAAATACTTTATGGTTTCAGTGGTTTTCACTTTGTCATGTAGGTTAGCATTTCATAAGGTAACTGCATCAGGGCTTTAATGCTGTTTTTATATCATTTTATCTTATTCTTCCAAACAAATTGTGTCACCCTTGTGTAATACTATCTCTGTGGTATTGTCTGAAGTATGACATTAAATGCTTGCTTAGGGATTAATGTACATTTTAAGTTAATAATCTTAACCAGGACAGTGCTAATTTCTACATTTATTTCTATCTTCCTGGATTTTCTTGTTATGATTTCTCTGTATGTTTCAATAACTCTTTTGTGTTATGAACAGAATTAACACCCATCGCCTGAGTACACTGGATTTGTCAGTGGAATCATTCTCTTGTCTGTTTCTAGCTGTGCATCACTCATATGATAATAGCTGCCATGTTTGAAGTGTTTAATTTATGTTAACTCTTTACATTAGATTTAATCCTCACAACAATGCTACAGGGTAGGCTCATTATCTCCAAGATACAGATGAAACCACCAAAGCTCAGAGATTAAGAAAAGTACTCAAGGGCACATCAGTGGTCAGCATTGGCTCCTGTGTTCAAGTCCATGTCTGTATGCCTTCAAAGTTAAATTCCTTACCCTGTCTCTCTTAGAAGTACTGTTGATAGTTCTGATATATCTCATATATTACAACTCTTCCCAACTCAATTACAAGAGGATAGTATCTGTGTTTTCTATGTGTAAAATTTATGAATTTAAATTTCCCCTATGTTTTTTAATGACAAAATCCTTTTTGTGGAATCGATGGCACCTGCTTTCTTGTAACATGTAAAGTTAAAGTGCTGGCGAAGAAGGCTAATTTATCTCTCTAAAAAAGTTTTATTTTGAAATAATTTCAATCTTATAGAAAAGTTGCCCAAAAAAGTAACAAATGTGCATACCACTATGCTCTTTTACTTAGATTCATTTTTTAAACATTTCAATTTTTACTTAGTTTTTAAAACATTTTGGCACATTGCTTTATTATTTATTACATGCATGCACAGTTGTGCATGTGCATGTGTGTGCACACATGCAATATGTCTTATTTTCTGAGCTATTTGTGAGTGGGTTGCATACATAGTGCTTCAAGGAGTATTTCCTAAGAATAGGAATATTCTGTTGCATGTCTATAGTGTAGTTATCAAATTCAGGAAATTTAGCATTGATATAATACTTTTCTTTAGTCTGAAGGTTTCATTCCAATTCCATTAATGGTCCCAATAATGCTCTTTAAAGCATATTTTCCCTTTTCTGAAACAAGATCCAGTTCATAATTCTAGGTTTCATTTTCCTGTCTTCTTGTTCTTCACTGCTTTATCATCCTTTTATTATTATTAATTTTTGTAGTACATGCAAAATATTTTAATATGATACCTTCAAGAGATCAGTGTTAAACCACATGATTGAAGGATGCATTTTAAAATGACGGTACACAAATTAGAAAGTGTTTTGGAGTCTTTTCTTAATTGTTTGGATATCTTTGTGATTGATCTCTAATTTATTTTTATTGTGATTAGAAGAATAGTCTAAAAATAACTTAATATTTAGTCAATTTGGGTAAATATTCCATGTATACTTGAGATGAATAAATTTTATCTTTTGTTAAGTACAGGGTTTTATCATTCCTATCATTTATATATTATTAATATATAATATATTTCTATCATTTTCCTTTAGATATTTGGCATGTATATTAATTTTTGTTTCCTTGTTATATTGAGTACTCAAAAATTCAAAAGAAGTGTTATGTGTTAAAATCTCCCATTATGATGGTGTGATGGTAAATATTTCATTTTGCCCTTGTAATCCTATTAATTTTTATTTTATATAGCCAGGTGAATATGATTTTAGAATTGTTCATTGTTATATTTTCAGGTGAATTGGATATTTTATCATTGAGTAGAAATCTCTTTATCCTCAATACTGTTTTTTGGCTTCACATGCATTTTGTCTGATATCAGATAGTAATGTGGCTCTACCTCTTTCTTTTACTCTTTTTACTCAGTCTATTTTTATGTAGTGTCTTTCTTAATATATTTGAAATTCCTACTGTTATTATTTTGTGCCTCCTATTTCTCTTTTTTCTCTTATATTTTTCTCCTCTTTTTATGTCTTCTCTCTTTGTGAGAAAGTTTCTGATTATGAATTCAAGTTCTTTAGTAGAAGGAATGCCAGTTTTCTGTCTCCTTGATTCGGTTTTGGTAAGTTGGATTGTTCAGGGAATATATGCATTTCCTCTAAGTTATTGAATTAATAGGCATAAAGTTGTTCGTAACTTTTCTTTTTTTCTTTAAAGTCTGTAGGATCTCTAGCAATATCCATTATGCCATTAATGATTTTCTTAATTTGTTTCCCCTCTTTTTTTCCTGATTAGTTTGCTAGAAGATTATCGGTTTTATTAAACTGTTCGAAGAACCAATTTGTGTTTTTAAAATGTTTCTCTGTTTTTAATCTATTTAATGTTTCTTTGATTTCTGTTGTGATTTTTAGTATTTCTTTCCTTACTTTAATTTTTTCTTCCTTTTTCAGGGATTTAAGTCAGAAACTTAGATCTTATTTTGTAATAATGGGCATTTGAAGCTATAGATCTCTTTGTAACTACTGTTTTAGTTATGTCCCATAAATTTTGTTATGTTGTATTCTTATTGTCATACAGTTTGAAACATTTTCTAATTTTCCTTACAATTTTTTCCTTGGCCCTTGGGTTATTTAGAAATGGGTTATTTAATTTTTAATTATTTCTTTTTCTATGTGGATCATTAGGTAACTGTTACAGACTTTTAATTTAATCATAATTTGAGAAGAGAACATACCCTTAGATTTTAGTCTTTTTAAATATATTGAGGTATATTTTATGGCTGGCATTGATTGTATCATGGTGACTATTCTGTATGTTCTTGAAAAGAATGTCTGTACTGCGGCTGTCAGATCTAGGATTCTGTAATTGTCAGTTAGGTGCAGATTATTGGGTTGTGTTGTTAAGATTATCTTTTCTTTGTCTTATATCAACTATTAGGAGAGGGATATTAAAAATCAATAATGATTATGGACTTGTTTATTTTTCTTTCTAGTTCTATCAGTTTTTGGTTCATGAACTTTGAACTTTTATTATTAAGTGGATACACAAATTGACCCTTTTATCATTGTGAAACATCCATCTTTATCTATTGGAATATGATTTGTTTTGAAATCTTCGCTGTCTCATAGTAATATAATGACACCAGCTTTCTCATGCTTCTTGTTTGCATTGTAGATCTTTCCCCATCCTTTCACTTTCAACTTATTTATCTTCTTTAAATTTAAATTGAGTTTTTTTGTTGGCAGCATATAGTTGGATCTGGCTTTTAAAATCAGTCTTGCAAAATCTGCTATTTAATTGGAGTGTTTGGTCCAAGGGTTGGCAAACATTTTCTATTAAGAGCCTGATAATAAACATTTTGGGCTTTGTAAGTCATATGGTCTCAGTCGCAACCACTGAACTCTGCCATTGTAGCAAAAAAAGCAACCACAGCCAATGTGTAAATAGGTAGACAAGGGTATTTTTCAATAAATATTTATAAAGTAAATGGGCAAAATTTGGCCTGCAGGTCATGGTTTCTCAATCCCTTGTTTAGTCTGTTTGCTTTTCATTCTTTCTCTCTGTTTACATTTCATATAATTATTTATATTGTTGTTTTTAAGTCTATCTTCATATTTTTTCCATTTTTCCCTTACTTTTTTTGGTTTATTTTTTTGTTGCTTCTTTCCTGACTACTTTGGACTAACTGAATATTTTTAATACTATTATTTTATGTCCTTTCTTGCTTCTCATTTCTTATGCTTTTAAAATGTATGTGGTGTTTGCTGTAGGATTAACAGTATCCCTCCTTAACTTTGAACGATTTAACTCTCCTCGAATTCTGTTAGAATCAGTATTAATCTGTATATCACCTGATTCTTCACAATGCCACCTTATTATTTCATATTTGATGTTCTCACTTCCCGGTTCCTACTTCCCCTTTCCAAAATGTTATACTCATTCAACAGAATTCCATTACTTGTCTCTCATCTATTGTGCTGTTTTTTACATATTCTGTATTTTTTCATATGTCATAAATCCTACCTTGAAATTTTATTATTATTGCTTTTGAAAAAACAACCATCTTTTAAAGAAATATGGAAAGTAATACAATCTCTTATATAACCCACTATTTATTTTTTCCAGTGTTTGTCTTTCCTTCAAGCAGATCTGCTATTTCATGTGGTATGATTTTACTTTTTTTTTTTTAACATTTCTTGTAGTTTAGGTTTGCTGCAAATATTTTTCACTTTTGTCTATAATAAAATGTCTTTATTTCACCTTATTTTTGAAGTATGTTTTTGTTAGATGTTATATTCTTTTTTTTCTTGACAGGGGGAGGTAACTAGGTTTATTTATTTACTTGGTTTTCCAACAGAGGTACTGGGGATTGAACCCATGACCTCGTGCAGCCTAAGCATGTGCTCTACCGCTTAAGCTATACCCACCCCTCTATATATTATATTCTTAAAATTAAAAAAAAATTAGCATTTTAAAGCTGCTGTTCCATGGTTGTTTGGACTATTTTGTTTAAATGAGAAGTGAACAGTTATCTTTATCCCTTTTCCTGTAGTCATGTGTCTTTTTCTCTGACTGCTTAATCTTTTGTTTTCAGTAATTTGACTGAAATGTGCTTTGGTGTACTTTGATTTTATCTTTTTTGGGGCTTCCTCAAATTCTTTACTCCATAAGTTATTTGTTTCCCATCAAATTGAGCATATTTTAGCCATTATTTCTTTAAATACCTTTAAGTACTATTATTTTTTTCTGTCTGAGACTTCTATACATGTTTGATTGTTTGACACTGCCCTATAGGCCTCTGGAATTTTGTTCATTTCTTCAAACATTTTATCTCTGTTTTCCTCAGATTGCATAATTTCTATTGATTTCTCTTCAGCTTCACTGACTCTCTTCTGCTATATCCAACTTGCTATTAATCTGATCCAGTAAATTTTAAAGTTTACATATTAATTCTCCTTAGTTCTAGAATTTCTGTTTGGCTTTTTAAATAGCTTTCATTTCTCATCTGAGATTCACTATTTTTTCTCTTATTAAAACCATGTTTTCCTTTAATTCTCTGAACACATTTTTCTTTGGTTCTTTGAAATATGTATTTAATAGGTGCTTTAAAGTCATTGTCTGTTATATGCAAGAACTATGTCATCTGTGGGTTAGTTTATTTTGAGGTATTTCCTTTACTACATGTCATATTTTGCTTTTTCTTTGTACTCCTAGTAATTAATGTATACTGACATTGTAAAATAGTTACAGTATTAGGAGGTGTTAATGAGCTACGTCCACTCTGGTTGGCATGGACTCCAATATCCATTGTCGCTGCTTCACCTCTAATATCTCTGTTTCATTCTCAATGAGTGGCAATGACTCTAAAAAGCTTCATGTTTTCTTGTGCTGCACGTGTATAGCGCAGTCCGTGCCTGAAAACTTACAGGGAATACTACTCAGACATCTGAGACTTCCCTTCCACACAGCTGCTTCCTTTCTGACACCTTGTCTTGCATATTCCATCTACTTCCGCTTCCTAGAACTCTCATTATTGTCTTTTAAATGCAGCAAGCCGTGTACTGTGCTTGGATCCCAGCTTGCTTTACTGAGGTTGGAGAATTATTCCTCAAGAGAGTGTTGGGGAACTGGTGGAGTTTCCCCTTAACTCATACAGTACAGTTCTGTGCTGCCTGTATAATGCCCAGGAAGATTGACCTTATATATTTTGTCCAATTTTATGGTTGTTTATATTGAGTGGACGAATCCAGGACCAGTTACTTTATTGTTATCAGAAACAGAAGTTTCTTAAGCTTTCTTTCTGATTGAGGTTTCCTAGTCTTCCATTCCCTCTTTGCTGGCTTGAAGTTAATATATTTGATTTCTGTTTGAGATATTGACCTTAGAATTTTTGTTTGCATTCTTAAAATATAAAGTTAATTCATCTTGAGTTTCTACTCCTCAACAATGCAGGATATTACAACTTAAATTTAATTACCTCTCTTTTTTGTGAAATAATTAATTCAACCTTATTTTATTATTCACTGAATTAAGCATTATTATTAATATTATTTTAAATACAGTCATTGTTGATTAAGTTTACCCACATGCTCACTAATTTTTTTTCTCTAGTCCCTCTTGTGTCTTAGAATTCCCACCTGCAAGTATCTTTTTTTCTGCCCTAAATCTTTTCTTTCAGATTTTTTTTTTTGTTGTTATGGGTCTCTTGGTGTAAGCTCTGCTTTGATATGTCTGAATATTTATTTCACTTCTGCCTGAAAGTACAGTTTGGGAATAGAAATCTTAACTGACAGCTATTCTTTTCAGAGTTAAAATGTATTCTTTAGTATTCTGGCATCCATTGTTTTGAGAATCTGCTGTTCATTATCATTTGCTTATTGGTAAATGTAATTCCGAGTCAAACCCACAATAGGGATTCTTGATTTTTTGTGTTGAAATCAGAAGAAGAAAATTAGGAAAACAGTATAGAAAAGAAAAAGCAGCTAGTCAAAGATGTGGATTTAGTGAAAGATCATTGATGCCACAGGAAGCTCTGCATACTGAGGGTACCGCAGAAATGTCCCACCTTGATGCAGAGGGCTAGCCTTCGATATCCTTTGATTAGTCATTGTTTGATGATGGGCTGTGCCCAGAAGGAGTATGGTAACTCAGAGACATTTCCAGGAGGCTGAAGACAGTTATCAAGAGAAGGGTAGGTATGGGTCCACTGGCTGGTAAAGAGGATATGGGTGGGGAACCAACAGTGCCCCCTAAAGTATTTTTTATTTATGACTGGTTCAGTACTCTGTTTCTGGTATTCCACAGTTTTACTATTGTCTTTAAGGATAAATTTCTTTTTATTTATCCTTCTTGGAAAACATTGTGTTTTCTGGATCTCAAGTTTCAATTCTGAAAAACTTTTTAGCCAGTTAACTTTCTTGGTATTGCCCTTCCAGGTGGCAAAATTTAAGAGAAGTAAACTTCTCCTTTAGTTTTTGGCCCTCACTACCTCACTTACCTCACACTAGGTCTGGCCCTGGCCTCTCCTCCATTCTCTCTTATCTTCCTCTCAGAGAATCTGGTCACATGTTAGAGCTTTTTATTCTCTCCTTCATCTTATATATGTTTCATAACCTTTTCTTTCTTTGTTGTGTTTTATATATTTGTTCAAGTGTATCTTTCAGTTTATTAACTCACTCTGATGTTGTACCTGATTTTCTATTCAATGCATCTATTGACATTGCAATTTTATTTTTTTTCCAGAAGTTACCTTTGGTCTTTTAAAATTCCAATTTTTTTTTCAGTTGAACTAAGTTGATTTACAACGTTATGTTAGTTTCTGGTACACAGCATAGTGATTCAGTTATATATACATATACATGTATATTTTTTTTCATGTTCTTTTTCATCATAAGTTATTACAAGTTATTGAATATACTTTCCTGTGCTGTATAGTAGGATCTTGTTATCTATTCTGTTCAGTTGATTTTTATACCCTATTGTTCCTTTCATATGATTTTAGTTCCCTTTTTTTATATATTTAGAGATTTTTAGTGTATTTATTTTATGTTGTCTATCTGAGAGTTACAAAGTCTGAAGTCTTTGGCAGTCTAATTCTGCTGTTTGATGCTTCTTTGGCTCCTCCTTTATGAAGGCACATTTTCTTGTAGGTTGTGTAATTTTGGATTATGAGCTCATTTTTGGCTTTTTTAAAATTCTGGGAATCCTGAGAGGTCTGAAATGAGGTTATATTACTTTGGAGGAGATTTAATTTGCTTTTTTAAGTTAATTTCTCTGCTTGAAATTTTTCAGGATTTGTAATCAGTGTAATCCAAGCTCCCTAATCATAAGTGAAGACTATAATTTATGCATTTTTAGAAGAGTGATTTTCTTCTTCTCTTCTCCAAGCTAGGGATGTCACAGATAATTTTCCCCTTGTCACTCCCCCTTGGTAGAGGGCATTTAAACTTTTTTTTATACCCTTTTGATGTTTTTAATTCCAACCCCCCATCTTTTTCAAACCTAAAGTCTTGTCTGATGTTTCCTGTCAGGATACTGAAATCCAATCTTGAAGATCCTCGTATTAGTAAACACCACTGGAGCACGCATGATTTTTGCACACGGATGCTACTGTTGTTTCTGCTCTGTCTTCATTTTGGTACTGTAAGGTCATTCCTGTGAGCTCAACAATACATTTTAAAATGTGTTTGTTATATTGTAGTAAACATTCTACATGTTTTGAAGCAGAGGCTTTTTAAAATTACCAGTGTCTTTGCTACCAGAAGCAGAAATCTCCTGATTGGGCACCATACACTTTTTATTTTTATCCCCTTTTTTTCTGTAATACTTTGTAATGGAACATGGAGACATTCAACTATAATTTCTTTTTTTAGATTTTTTTCTTGCATTTAGATATTGTTCAGGTTTTCTGTGCATGAGTACTTTCAGCATTGTAAAATTTTTTCCTGCTGTGTTAGTTTTGTTGTTTATATCCTCCACCAAAATTGTTGATTCCTAGTGTAGGAGTAGAAAGTAAGAGTTAATTAAGTTAAAATTTTCTTTTGGACTAAGTTTTACACTTGTTTTAATGCGTTTAGGTACAGAAACCACCTACAAATAAAATATGGCTATCTGACTAATGAAAATATCTTTTCATATCCTGTGGGGTGGAGTAAATATAAGATGAAATAGAAAGACTGTAAAGGGATGTAAAACTTCTCTCTCCTTGAGCTAAGCCAAAATGTTATGAAAGTAGGCAAATTGTGCTTCATGTCTCTCCTAAATTGTCATTCTAAAGATTAAGATTATTAAGAATAATAATATATAAAAGTTATCAGAGTAATTAGCTTGAGCAAGAGGCCAATACAATGTATCCATAGCATTTTTCAAATATAATGTGAATTATATTATGAATATTCATTTTGAATATGAATACATTATGAATATATTTTTAAAAAGTTTTTCTTTGATCCCTTTTAATCCCATGAACTAATGGCTTATTTAAGCCTCCTCCATTGATATTAAAATGTATCTATTATTAATATCTTCTCTAGATTCCTAATGTCCCTCTTTTTCTTTTTGTTAGTGGTAGTTTTATTTTATTTCATTTTTACTGGTGGTGGTATATACTAGTATGTCCTAATTGGCAATCTTTTTTGACATTTCAGCCCATACTTTTGTCTGCGTTTCTAAAAGATAAGGATGTTTATCTTACATAACCACAATATGGTTACCACAGCTGACACAATTAAAATTAATTTTCTTTTACTATCTAATAACTCAAACTCATTCTCAAACATTCTTTATTTTCCTATTGGAAACATTTTTAAGAGTAATCTTCCTTGATGCTATATACTCAAATAAATTAACCTATTTGCCTTAGCTAGCTCATATTTTGCAAATCCATGCAAGAACCAATGCAAAGAGATAATGTGGTAAATAAATCTGATCATGTTTTTTCAAGATATGGGTACTGGTGCTTCATTAAAACAGTAAAAAGTAGCTACCAGCTCAGAATTTTGTCTTACAAAATTTGTCTTATTTAAGATTGATTTTCTTTTGCATTAATTTACTCTTTTAAAGCTTATTTTGATCATTTTCCATATGGATATTTCTGTTTGTTTGAGGGGTTTTTTGGATGGCTTAGGTGCATTTTATTGGTTTTCTTTCAGAATGAGGATTTTACAAATTAATGATTTTGGTTATTGTTGATGGTGGTAGTTTTAGCCAGAAGCAAAATCCTATATTACTACTAAGATATTTTTCTAGAACTTTTTCAGGTCAGCTTGTATAAAAAGCCAAAAAACTCTAGGGCAGCTTATAAGTGAATACCTGAGAACTAAGGAAATCTGAGAAGAATTCAGAAAGGATTTGAGATCAGCATTGTGCTATAATGTAGCATAAAATCTCCGAGGATTTGGAGAAAACAGTAGCTACTCTGCTATTGATCTTTTAATTTTGGAGCTCTCTTCGACATTTACAAGGCTGCACGCCAGAGTAAAAGCAAGTCAGCTCTGCCTGTTTCCAACTGATGGCATCTATAGTCATTTGTGGAGGATACAGCACCTTGCAAACAAAGAGCTTTACAGACAGCCCTAGAAAGGAAGCTGCTGTTTTTAAGTCCTCAGTCGTTAATTCAGCAAAATTCAGTAACACTGCAGGTAATAAAGCTGACAGAGATAGTGAAGTACTCAATAATAATTTTAACAGACTAAAACACTAAGTGGTAAAATTGATAAAAGTGTCTTTCACAGAACCTACAGAAACAAATTAGCTGAAGCAAGGATTAAGAAGGCCTTCAGTTTAGAGGAATATATCATCTAAAGTAAGTTTCCTGAAGTTGAATATTCCTACAGATCACCTGAGGTTCTTGTTGTTCTACTGCTGGTCTAGGGTGGTACCTGGAATTCTGATTTCTAATAAGCTCTCAGATCATGGTGAGGCTGCTGGTTTATGAACCACCCATTGAGAATAAAGAGCCAAGAGTCTGCGCATTTGACTTTGGCAATTGCGTGAGATAAAAGATGAAAAAATATGCGGTGAAATATGTAAAAATCAGTTCAGCGACTAGTGCTGAGTGTGTAAGTGTGTTTAAATTTAAGTGCCACGATATATGTAAATTGCTTCAAACTCTTAGGAGATAGTAGCCACTCTAAATTCAAAGTATGATGTATTTACAATTCTAAGGAATACATGAAAAGTGTAAAAAATAGCCAAGATAAACACAGAAGAGAAAATTTTTATGCAGCATACATTTAAAGTAAAATGGGAGATGTTGCAGTAAGAATTAATATTAATAATTTAAGTAATACGACCTAAAGACAGAACATGTGTTCTAGTAATGGGTACTCGCATGGAAATAGGAGAGGTACATTATCAGCAGAAGAGTCAAGGGAATGGGATTGGTGACAGCTACCAGTTTTCAAATCCTGCCTTTGCTCACTGGCTCTGTGGCCCAGGTAACTTTCAGTAATCAAGCTGTGCTTCAGTTTCCTCATCTATAAAATGGGATAATAGTGTGCCCAGCAGTTAAGGTTGTTATGAGTATTAAACGTATAAGACAGCAACTCAGAACAATGCCTGGTTTGTATTTGACAGTACTAAATGTTTATTTTTTATTACTACAATAATAATAATAAGGTACTTCTAATTCAGCTTACGAATTTTAAAACTAGTTTTCAAAAAGTAGAAGTTTTCTTGAGTTCATTTTATTGCTAAATTGCCTATGGGAAAATATTTGATTATTTGAATAAACAACAGAAAATGAAAATTTAAGATTAAGTAAATAAAGTTATCAGTGGAATTAGAGTATATCATTTAGAGAAACTGTTTTCATCAATTAAGCAAAAGGTCTAAATAATGAAAAACAAAAAGGTAGAAATTAATTATTCCCAATATTCAGTGTTCTGTATGTTTTAAACATGGAATGTGGCCTTTTATCGTTATTTTATTTCTGCCTTTCTTCTGATATGGATTAAGCATACATTTCAAGTGCTTGGACTTTGATTATTACTTTTGTGGGTTTTCATTATTGATACTTAATCTAGGTATAATTTTAATTCAGAGAAGAGAAAGCTTTTTCTATCTCACTGCTTGTAGACAGAGGTAAATAGGTGTTAATTGTATTTCTTTTTTTTTTTACATTTATATTTTCTTTCCAAGGTTTAAATGCAGACACTTCCAAAAACCTGAAATTCTAAACCTTTTATGTTTGTGTTTTTCTTCTCTGAAATAATTGTTTCATAAAATAAGCAAAGGGAAAATTAGAAAGGAATCCAGTAGGTAGCAGTTTTAGTATTTGCAAGAGGAAATACTTTCAAAGGTCATGTATAACACTTCAAATCGGTCTCTAGGTGTTTCCTGGCTAATGTAGCCCAAATTTAAAAAAAGTCTCAAACATATGTACTGTTAAATATACAGATATGCTTTAAAATGGAATATGCATACATTTTATGCTAGATTCCCTTTTAGTAAACAAAATCAACAATGAATAAGCAATTTTAGGAGGACTGTTATTGGTTAAAAATACAGAAAATGGCTTGTGTTCCAGGGAAAACACGAATGTTTTGTCTCCAGTTGTCATCCTGAGTTATCGCACCTGTAGTTGCTGAGGAAAAACATTTGCAGACCGAAATCTGCTCTTTTATTTCTTCCCAATCATCTTTAAAATCAAGGATCATCTTTAAAATTTATTTGTGCCCTTTTTTCAAGTGGGACAGACAGGTGAGTGGAGATTCCAATACTATTTAAAAAAATACTTATCAATGTATAACATGCGTATGGAAAGTGAGCAGATCTTAAGTGGATAGCTTGATAAATTTTTGCAAAGTGAGCACAACTGAAGATCTAAAAGACAGATCAAGGAGAGACTAATATCAGTACCTCAAAAGTTCCCCTTATGTCCTCTCCAAGTCGCTATGCATTGCACAAGAGGTACCCCCACCACATTTTATATAAATGCTGTCATGTTGTGTGTGCTTTCTTGCATATGACTTCTTACCCTAAATATTGCATGTGATATTCATCCATTTTGTTCATTTAACTGTTCATTTGTTTGTTCATTCTAATTAATGTATAGCATTTCATTGTATAAATAGATCTTAACTTGTTAATCTGTTCTGTTAATAGAATTTGGGTTATTTCCATTTTTTCCCTATTGTAAAGAGTCCTACTATGAACATTCTTGTACATAATTTTCGGCAGCTATAATATGCCTTTAGAGTGGTTATAAACCTAGTAGTGGAATTTGCCCAGCCATAGGACGTGTATATGTCTACCTTTAGTAAATACTACCAAACTGTTTTCTAAAATTACACCGATTTCCACTCTCTGCCCCCATCAAGCAGGATATGATGGTATCATTGTTCCATATTCTTGTCCACTCTCTTATTTTAAATTGAAGTAAAAATAAATAAATAAATAAATAAATAAAGTAAAAATAAATAAATAAATAAATTGAAGTACAGTCAATTATAATGTGTCAATTTCTGATGTACAATACAATGTCTCAGTCATGCATATACACACATATATTTGTTTTCATATTTTTTTCATTAAAGTTTATTACAAGATATTGAACATAGTTACCTAAGAGACTTGTTTTTAAAATCTGTTTTTATATATAGTGGCTAACATTTGTAAATCCCAAACTCCCAAATTTATCCCTTCCCACACCCTTTGCCTGGTAACCGTAAGATTATTCACTATTTCTGCGAGTCTTTTTCCATTTTGTAGATGACTTCATAGTGTCCTTTTCCCCCCAACTCTTGATATTATCTGTCCTTTTTATTTTAGCCACATTTGTCTGCATGTAGTGGTATCTCATTGAGATTTTAATTTGCATTTCCAAAGGACTGGGCTTGAGAACATTTTCATGTTTACTGAAAATTTGAATGCTCTCTTTTGTGAAATTTCTGTTTATGTCTTTTGTCCATTTTTCTATTGAGTTGTCTGCCTTGTTCTTATTTCTTTGTAGGAGTTTATCTAAGTATTCTGAATATCAGTCATTTTCTGATATATGTATTGAAGAGTTTCTTCTTGTACTCTATGCCTTGCCATTTCATTCTCTACCTGGTATCATTTGATGAACAGATGTTTTTTTCCCCTTGTTTTGTGGGTAGGAGTGAGATTTTATTTATTGATTGATTGATCTCCCAGTTTTTTAAAAAATTGAGATATAATTGACATACAGCACTGTGTAAGTTTAAGGTATAGAGCATAATGATTTGACTGACTTCATGAAATGAGTACCTCAGTAAGTTAAGTGAACATCTGTCATCTCCTATAGATAGAAAATTTTAAAAAAATTTTTCTTTGTGATGAGAATTCTTAGGACTTACTCTCTTAACGACTTTCATATATGACATACAGCAGTGTTAATTACATTTATCATGTTGTACATTACATCCCTAGTATTCTCTAGACAGGAGTGTAGGAAGTTGTGTTACCAGTTCAGGAGGTGCTAGAAAAAGTGGAATTGTTGCCTGTGCTTTGTCCTCACCTGCACAATACTCTTGAATAAATGAGTCTGCCACTCCGATCTTTAGTTTCCTCATCTGAAAAATGGTGACAATGGACTAGATGCTACTTAGTTCCTTTTTATCGGGGGTGGATGACTTAGATTTTGGATCACTGGTTGTGCTTCCAGACTTTTTCCCTTCTACTCTTCCCCTTGAAGCTTTGTGACTATAGGGGACAAGGGGTTTCTTATGATCTCATTTCGGGGGAAGGTAGTAGGGGAGGCCAAGCCCACCCAGCACTCCTGTGTCCCTGCTCAGGGCCCTTGGGAACATCTGTCTCCCTGGGACACCACACAGTGGCTGTGGGGATAGAGGGATTCTGTCTCAGGTTCACGTCTTAGACACTTCCCTCCCTCCTCTGATGCCCCTTAACTGCTCCTATCTCATGTGAAGTGCTGAATGCTGGTTTTCTCCGAGTTTGCTTCAGTCTGTGCCCCGAAAAGTATCTGTTAGTCCTAATGCTCCTATTACCATGTTCATGTGGGGCTTTAACTTAGAGGAGGGGAAATAATGACTCCGTGTCTGACCCCTTCCTCTTCTGTCTGTCCTCTACGACCCTTGAACCTGGGGTAGTTTTCCGTGTCCTTTTACATCACACCCTATGCTTTCTCTACTCTTGGCGCTGTCAGATTCTGGGATCTAGTTCTATAGGTCTGACTTCTAATGTGTTAATGGAAACTAAGATTGTGTTTTTAAAAATCTTGTTTTTCCTAAGGGAAGCTGGTAGAGAAGACTATTGTCTTGCTGTGGACTCAGAATTTTTGCTGGATGTCAAATTCTAAACACCTTTCTTATTTTATTGATCTTGTAACAATCCTAGTCCTACTTTAGGCGAGTGCTACCCCTGGCAGAAAGGTGAGGTCCTACGTAGAAAAATGCAAAAGCGTTACATGTAGATTTGTTTCCAAATAATAGCGCCTTTGTTACATGTTGAACTATCCTCTCTCTCACATATCACCTCTATCTCTTTCCTATCTGATGTATCACTTTGTTCAGATATTCTTTAAATTTGCACAACAGAAAGATTTTTTTTAATAGAATTTCTATCATAGGACATGGTGAGATATTAATGCTATATATGTTAACTCTGACTTATATTCATTAATAGGAACCTAATACATAGCAAGTGGCTATGTTCTTACTAGGGATCTCCCTCCCGTGCTGAGTTTTGAATTAAGCACTGAAGCGGATAGGTGAGAGGCAGAAGGTGCAGTAACAGTCTTTTAGAAACTTGAAATATAGTTGGGAAGACGTGACAGCACAACGCAACCCAAGAAAGCAGTGTAAATGATAGGCATTGACTGTTTTCACTATACAAGGTCAGAGAGTATAAAATCAACAGAGTCCACAGTACCCGGAGATCATTTATGGAGAAGCTGGAATTCAAGCTTTGACAGGGTGGTAAATTTGGAAGGTGCTGAAAAGTAAGAATTGAACCACAACCAGCAGGAATGGACATGGAGAAAGGAAGTGGGGGAGAAGAACACAGGGGCCCCTGGGCACTCTGCCTGACAGAATAGGAGGGATTATATTGAAGAACAGTGTAAGTAAGACTCATGGCATGCTCAGGAAACTTAAAAAAAATCCAGTAGACATATTTTATAATTTTTAGCTGCCTCCCTCATGGTTTTCTTAAAGCTCAAATTGTAAAAACAGGATGTAAAATTTGAAAATTTTGACCTCTTAAGGCAATAGCTACCAGATACCAAAGTGGTATTTGAGATGCATTACCTTGCAGAAGTCCCCTAGTAGGAGCCAGAGAGCTAGTTAGATGCCGCCTACATTCCTAATGCAAAAGGGGTGGGAGATCTGGAAATTAAAGGCTGATTTGTTTGGAGTGACCCGAAGGTCCCCTGGGAACGTCCACAAGGAGGTAGGGTGTGTGGTGTTTTCATGTTTCCCACATCAGTGCTCAAAAGTGGTGTGTCAAAGAGACTCAGTAAGTTTTTTGTTTGTTTTGCTTTTGTGTTTATTTGGAGGGGCTAATTAGGTTTATTTATTTATTTTTTAATGGAGGTACTGGGGATTGAACTCAGGACATCATGTATGCTAAGCACGTGCTCTCCCACTGAGCTATACCCTCCCCTCCTCAGTGAGAGTTTAGTATGTGTCCCTTGAAGTTTTGGCGGTGGTTGTAGAGACAGTGCACTGGTTTCTGATGAGTCTAAAGACCAGGAATTGAGCTAGTGGGCAGCCCATGGCAGAGCGAAGGAGAGGTGCTGAATTGGGATTAGCCTGTTTCCCTAGGGTTCGTTAGGGGGTTCCCTATGGAACAGATGTGAGCATGAGTATGAGATAGCGATCATGAGGCTGTCCAGGTCCTGTCCCCAAAGGCTGCCCGGTGACCAAACTGGTCTCAGCTGATAGAAGCTTCAGGTGCCACTTGGAGCTGAGGGTGGAGTAAGGGATGAGGTGAGATGAATGACTCACCAAGTACAGATGAGAGGATCCCAGTGACTGGAGAAGTAGGAGCAGTCACAGGAGAACCTGGAATAGGCTGAGAATCAGCTTTAAATACATATGAGCCCGCCTAGCTCAGTGACCAGAAAGTCAGCCTTCCTTCTCCACTGACCTCTTCTTTCCGCACCTCCCCTCTTTCACTCCATTCCCATATTCCAGAGGCATTGGAACCAACATCAATTAGCTGGGGAGGAGGGACCTGGGGGGTAAAATATGAGATACTCTTTTTTGGCTGTGGTTTCCACTGTAGCAGATCCTAGCCATGGAGGTAGACAATTTAAAGTTTAAATCAGCTCTTTATATGTAGCTGGGTATTCTGATTTCTAAATTGAGGATATGTTTGGTGACTTCATGTAAACGTAAGACTTTTTTTGAAAGCTCTGGGTGATCGGGTTATGGGTAAGGGCCTAATGCTTATTGGCTCGAAAGATGTGTTAGTTAACAGGAGCTCCTGTAACAAACCACCACAAACTGGGTGGCTCGGAACAGGAGATGTCTATTCTCTCACCATTCTGGAGGCTAGAAGTCCAAAGCCAAGATGTCAACAGGGCCATGTTCTGTCTGAAAGCTCTAAGGGTCGTATGTTTATGACTTTCTCAGTCTCCAGTGTTGGCGGCATTCCTTGGCTTGTAGGTACTCGAGTCTCTGCCTCCCTAGGTCTCCACGGTTGTCTTCCTCTGTGTCTTTGTCTTCACGTGATATCTCCTCTCTGTAGATTTGTATTTTTATCTCATCTTATAAGGACATCAGTCATAGGGGATTAATGGT
The DNA here is from genome assembly GCF_048564905.1 of Vicugna pacos. Classification (NCBI taxonomy): domain Eukaryota; kingdom Metazoa; phylum Chordata; class Mammalia; order Artiodactyla; family Camelidae; genus Vicugna; species Vicugna pacos. The sequence continues at coordinate 20,128,332 of NC_132988.1, forward strand.
GTACCCTACTCCATGCAGTGTCATTTTAACTTATGTCCCTACTTACCTGCCTGCCAGACTTAGTCTTTCCAAGTCCTTCTCTTTTGTGAGATCTTCTTAGACCAGACAGGCTACGGTCAGCCAGTGTTTACCAGTTCAGCTAGTTTGACTGAATTTTTCTTTAAGATTATTTTTTAAATGACCCTTTCCTGATGGCAGAATATTCTTTCAATCCTTTCTGTGGCTTCAACACATCTGTATTGTTTAGTGATAGTATTTTCACAAACTACTTGAAATAATTGTCTACAAATGTGTCTTCCATTAAACTGTGTTTTCCTTGAGTCCTTTTTGTTTATTATGGTTTCTCTGAAGTCTGTTATAGACCCTGGCTTGCAGTAGGGGCTCACTAAGTGTTTCCTAAATTGGATTGAGTATTCACAAGAGCTGACAGGGGCCTTTTGCTTTAAGTGAACGTTGGAGTATATCCCAGTTTCTGGGAGGAATCTTTAAATTAAAATCCTCAGCAAAGTCCAGGGAAGTCACTGCAGTGGAGTGACAGCTTCCTTACCCCTCTGAAATGCTTTTCATCTTTTTCCCTTGCCTGCCCAAATACCTGAAACAACTCTATTTCCTTTGCCATCAGAGTCTGATTAATAATAAATAAGCAAATTAAGTAGCATCCAGTATGATGTGATTAAAATCATTCTACCATGTGGCTCACTAGGGTAGTGTTCTTCAAAGGGGCAGCAAGGTTTTTTTTTTTTAAGGAGAACAATGATAATAATCCTAATAATGATGCTCATAATTATAATAGCTAACATTCTTAGTTCTATCTCCTGTATATGTATTTCTTTCATTTCTTTATCCTATCAGTTCTACGAGGTAGGAATAATTATCATTCTGATGTTACAGATGAAAAAGGAAGGTTTACAGACTTTGATTTCCTTGTCTAAATTCACACCACTAGTAAGATGCTGTGGTAATTGCAGTTATATGACTGTTCTTATAATGACTGTTAAAGTCAATTAATCAACATTACTTTTAACTCTTTATATATAGTTTTTTCAGTCAAATGACTTTCTTAAGGGGTGAATTTAAAATACCTATCTATGTGACAGTCCTTTCTGGAGAGCTATTGCTCAGACTTGAATTTCTTATCCTCCAATCTGAACATTCAGATAATGATGCAATAAAATCTTTTATGGGATACTCCTCAAGACTGTTATATGCTAAGGGAGGGAATAAGATATATTTTCATAACTTTTGACTTCTACAAAGTACTTCCCTCCTCATCGCAGCATAGAAAAGCTCTGAAATTGCATCTCATAAGGAGGGTAATCGCCAATTATTTACCGAGTCATCCCACAGTATCTCATTGTATCAATCCTGTGGAAAGACGGAATAGAAAAACATCCAAACTTTCATGCACATTTAAAAACCCATACTCACTGGAGGAGGGAGGAAAGTAAGTTTAGATAATTGCAAATTCCATTTCAGCCAGTTGTATTCCAAGTAAATGTTCTGTCCCGACATGGATTACATCTTATCTTTTGAAATGGTTGAAGCTAATGCTTTTCTGTGCTCACGTGCTAGTCTTGTTTCCATGTGAGAAAAGAGAGCGAAGCAAAAAAGTTGGGCTGAGAATCTGTCTCTGTCACCCATGTTCTCAGCTGCAGGGGAGAGGGGACCTTTGGGAAAGTTATTTGGCATTTAAAGGAAGTGGTTCCCAAGGCGGCTGCTGAAGGACGTTGAATATTTTGTTAAATGATTTTCTTCTCTGCCCTCTTTTACTAATAAATCTTCTTTAAGAAGCATTTAAAGAGTAAAAGGAAAGGTTGTTTTTATTAATCTCTTTTCTCTTTGCCCACAGAACCTAAAGAAATGGTGTTACCTGGAAAGAGATCTGCTGTCCTTTATGAAAAGTCAGACCAAGGTAATGCTTATTTTGAACTGATTTTTAGGTTTTTTAGTCATTGTAACCTTCATACATTCCACTAGTTGGTTTTTCTTAATTCCTGGTTTCAGTTATTTAATAATCTATCAAAAAAGTAAGTCGTTATCTGAAAAATAGAAGGAACGATTTTGGTTCATTACCATGTTTAGGATGTGAACAGTAAACTTTAAAATATACATTAGCTTAAAGCATTGTGGATAGTGGTTCATTTTCTGACACTGATCTTTCATTTATGTTGATTTATGGGTAGGATCTCGACTAGAAGATTGTGTTCTCTTTGTTTGGAAATAACTCCTGTGAGTGTATCATATTTACAAATGATAGGCAGTAAGAGAATTAGATTTTTTTTATTAAGATTTTCCTTTTATTTAAGCATTAGTCAGTTGTCTTTACATGTCATTTTTTGAATAGGCAAAAATTTCAGTGCAAATTCCTAGAAAACTTCATTGAGTCTGATGAAGACACCCTTACACAAAATGTATATTTTCTTTGGAAAGATTGAATTATATCTTACAGTTGTTGAATAGCATGCCTGATTATGTTCAACAGATTGCATATTTAGTTGCTAAATTTTCAAATTGCTATGTAATTTATTTACATATGTTGACCTAAGAGTGTAAACACTCATGCAGATATTCTGATGACATATACGTGTAAACAAATTGGAGCATAGATGCAGATATAAAATGTGTGTATGTTTTATGAATAAAGCTGCTATCTCAAAAGAGTTTTTAATAGAGAAGTTTCTGAAAGGTTAGAATCCTGATGGGAACTAAATCCATCTATTGATACCGTCTGCTTATATAGCTATGAAGATATGATGCCACTTTATATGTATGGACACACATCATGGATTTGTTGAAATGTGTATTAGGCTACATATGAATTGGAACTAATTGGGTTCTGTTTTTGATAAATTGTCTGATTTCTAAAGAACAAATGAATGCTGAAACAAAGGAAGCATTTGAATTTAATGAACATCAGAAGAAAACTGGTTTCTGAACTTTAATTTGCAGTTCAGCAGAAGTACATTGTTAGGCTGAATTACAAGCTGGGGTGCTTCTAGTTATTTTTGGCTTTTAGTTAATTTTTTGAAGGAGATATTGAACCCCTTAAGGAAATAGCTTCTCTCCTCTAAAGGGGATTTTACATTCTGGGCATTCTGTTCAGGTTTTATCTATACTAAAATGTGAATTCAAACTATAAAGTATTTTTAAATGGTTAATGAAGTCAATTGAGGGCTACCTTTTGCATAGAACTATTAGCGGTGACCGCCCAAAGAGAGAGACACTGTGATGAGAGCTAATACCTAGACAATGTGTAGAAGAGTTAGTTCAGTTGAAGCTGAGCTCTGTGATGCAGGTGTAGGGAGATGAATGGTAGAAAAGTGCTGGTTGAGGGGTAATCAATGGAAGATGACACAGTAAAAAGAGAGAAGATGTTATCCCAAAAGGGGAAGAGAAAAGACCCCAGTTTTTATACCCCAAAGATAGGAATTCAGATGGAGATGGAGCACTGTGTAGTGAAAGATTTTACAGGATTTATTAGTAAAGGAAATGTACACTTGCAAGAATGGGAGGTGGGCTGATCCAGGGAGGAAAACCGCTGTTTTTGCCCCTTATCTTACACCCTTGCTTAGAGGTGAGGTGGTCTTTTGACTGATTGACAGTTCTTGCCCCTGGAGTGCTGAGTTATGTCTGGCCCCTTGGTGCATGTTCTTACCCATAATGCACACAGAAAAACCCATGGTGGGGGTGCGGCTAAACTGCAATGCTAATTGTATTACAGTGAGCATTGGGTCATGTCTGGCTGGGTCCTTCTCACTACCTCGCAGTTGCGGCTGTTGGCTTCTAACTGGTTTCTTGCTGACACTCATTTAGAAGTAAAGCCCCTTTATGTGGGAGGTAGGCATACTGCCATCTTCTGGACCATCCTCCCTCTCTTCCACCTTATATGCCCAGTGCCTCGACTTATCTAACTACCTAACAAAAGGGACACACTACAGAGTGTGGAGGATCCATGTCCTTTAAAATAAAAAATAAAAGGTGGAGGAAGGGAGCACAGACTGTCCACGAGGCATTCATGTGAAATTTTTCTTTTTTTAGAGGTATGCACATACTAATATATCCAATTTTATTAGGCTTGTATGTTCTTTATTTAAGGTATGGATAAACTTAATCCAAACTGAGTGTAGTAAAGGAATAGTTGGGGTGAAGGAGGAAAATTCCCATTAACGTGGCAGAATTTCCAGCATTGTGGACCCAGAGTAACAAAATTTGCTTCTCCCCAACATGCAATTAGAGGGGGAGTCCAAGTGCTTTGGTCTGACAACACTTCCAAAGAGGTTATGCTCTGGGGTGTCGGCGTCTGTATGGAGATTGGGAGTGGGGTGTGAAGGAGTAACTGGGGTGGGAGAAATGTTCATGTCATCACCTCTCTAGCTGGTCCTTTGGATTCATTGAAATAGGGATGTTTGTAACTTTATAAAAAATTCCCGTGAATAAGACCAAGAGTGCTGATGTTCGCACGCTCTGCCTCTATTGTCCTAATGGGATATGTGCATTTAAATTCCAGTGTTTAAGTAGTAGAAGCAGAAGGCATACTGGTGAAGGTGCTATTTTTAGACCCATGAGACCATTCAGCGTTTCTCAGTTGTGCACGATGACTAACACACTCATTTTGTGTGTGTTTAACTCTGGCAATGGGGTTTGGGAAGCAGCCTATTGAGTTAACAGGCACTTTCTCTGTGTGTACAGATACCTGAAAGTTCTACATTTAACTTTTTATAAAAGCGTTTTAAAATATGTTTTCGTGTAGTGTTTCATTATGTAGTTATTGATGTCTGTTAGTCACAATATTCTTAATTTTGCCACCCAAAGGTAGAGGCAATTTCGCCTAGTCGGTTTAAATATCCCTCTCTATACCTAGTAAAATTAGGTACAAAAGTAGAGACTGTTACTCTGTTCCATTTTTCCACAGGTTATATGTCCTGGAAATAGATTGAATTTGCGTTAAGAATATTTCATGTTTGTAATTTATTTTTATTATGTAGGAATATTAAGTTTTATTCTCACATACATTTAACTTTCCTGTAGGAAATTGAAATAGAATATTAAGGATTCAGCAATTGTTTGGTGTACTGTAGGTTGAAATCTAAGCTTAGTATAAACACTTTTTTGAGAATTGAAAATAAACTGTCATAAGGCTAGGGTCCAGCATTCTTTATGCCCTAGGGGCACTAAGAAATGTTACAAATACATTGTTTAGAGATTGGCCTCATTGTGGTTTATTATAATTGGCTGTGGAACATTTTGTAGATGTAATACACGTTGAAAAAGTTTTAAAGGATAAAATTCTTCTGCTATTTTAAGAGCTTGTTACAAATTATATCCTGTATTATTTCTTACAAACTACTGTAAAGTGATGATGGAAAGTAAAGCATCCAATTTACAGGTTAATTAATAAGTTAATGACCATGAATTTAAATGAGATTTAGAAATACTTCCACACGTGTGATGAAAGGTGGGATGTAATTGTCGCAAGGCCTGAACTAATTCGTGTAGCGTCTGTCCAGTGCTTTACAGAAATGTAGCTACAATGTCAGGTGAACATGCTTCCAAAGGGAATCCAAACTGAAAGTCAGAGAATAAGTCATTGAACAGTTTCATGGAGAAGGGATTCAGAAGTAATTCTTAAAGAGGAATTTACTTGACACAGAGTCATTACGATAACTTTTATGAATTCTCTGATTTTTTAGATGATTTTTGTCATTTGCAAAAGTTCATGGTGTTCTTTACTCTTCTGAATATTAGATTTTGTGGGATGCTCTGTCATTTGAAAGCTTTAAGGAAAACTCCCAAGACTGCGATCCATAGCATCATCTAGAATTGTCTCCGGCTGATGTGCAAATTCTTGCATCGATTGCCCTCCTATGTTCTTGCCGTCTTTGTTTCTTCTTACTTCATTACGTACCGTTAATATTCTTGTCCTTCCCTGTGCTGAAAGCGCCATTTGGAATGCTTGCTCTTCTTTCTCTTTTATTCCAAAGCCTACATAACCTTAAAAATTCTCTTTACGATGCCTTCTGAGTTCCTCTCATGCTGCACGTGTCATTACGCTACAGCTGTTTCTCCTCCTTAACCCATGTTCATTAACATGGATACAGTATCTGTCACATGGTCACTGATCCGCATATAGTGCTATGTATTAGTTCTCATGTGTGCATGTGTGTATATATGTGTCTGTATTTACACACGTATAACTATTGTGTGTAAAGGTATACACACACAGACATAGGATATTTTTCCCCTTTACTGTGATCATAGAAGAGATCCCTCTGTCATCCACTTGACCCCTATCGGTGAGTGGAGTAGACAGGCGTTGGATGAATGGGCTCCTTGCGTCTCTCAGATTGCCACTGAAGGAATATCTAAAAGACTAGAAGATTCCTTTGTACTGTGAGAGTTACAATTTAGCTGTTATTTGTATTTATGAGGGCTAACTTGAGAGCCTTCTCTCCCGTTACATCTTTTCAAGGTGAATAAAATCTAAATTCAAACGGACTAATTTATAAAGCAAACACTTTTCAACTACTGAAATACACTCCGTTCACCAAAGGGAGATTGCCTGATTCCATCACCCACTGGCTTTGTGCCACTGTGCACGTGTCATTGGAGAAAAATCTAACCTGGGCTACTCAGCAAAGGCACTGTTGCTTAAGCAAAACACTGCTTTACAAGGGCACTGCTTATTGCACACCTCAGATGAGAATCAATAGGGGATAAAAGGTATGCTGTAATTTGCCACCTCATTTATTTATTCAGTCATTCATCAATTCAACATTTACCCACCATGGCACAAGCACCTTAGCAGGAGTGGGGTGCATGCAGAATTTGAGTGTCTCTCTCTTGTTCTACACACACACACATACACCTGTCTTATATGTACATATATACAGAGGCTATAAAATACACCTTTTTACTCGCTTATAGAAGTTATCTCTACGCCCCCTATCATTTTTCACATCAGTATCAATTTCGTCCGTATTCTTCTGTACATCCTCATTCCTGTGGATGACTGGAAACATTAAAGCATTTTTAAATTTTAAAAATAGCCATTTAAAAGTTTTTAGTAATTATTGAATCTCAGGCATAGGGATTTCATGGCCATTTTGAATGTTCATGTCTGTGGATACGCAGTCTGAAATAACGTATTCCTAGTTCTGCAGTTGCTCCTCCTTAGGTTGGGACCCTCAAAGTCCCTGAATGCTAGGAGTGCAGGTTGGGGAAGGGCTATGGTTATTTTGGAAGTTAATAATACTAGGACTGGAGCTGGAGTTGGCCTTTGGGAACTGGGGCTTCCTGGGAGCTGGCAGTTCTCTGGAAAGGACTACGGATTTTGAGGGAGTCGGTTCCTTTAAGGCTTTAACAGATGTGTTGGTTTTCATTTCTTCAGTTTTGCAGTAATAGCGTTACCCTGGAAGGGGACGCATGTCACTGGGGCAGAGTGGTGTGGATGGAGGCAAATAATTTGTAACACGGCATGTCCACTAGACTTTGCAAGTACATGTGGATGTGTCTGTCCCTTCCTTTCTCTAGGTTTATTTTTTAGTGCATTTAGCATTTAAAAAATTATGCCACTAGATGTCAGTAGCAACCTCCTAGGGTTCCTGTGGCCTTAATATGTGGAAAAAATGGTACCTTATTAGAACATCTTATCTGAGAATAGTAAGTGCTTGTTTTGAAAGTTTAAAAAAAATACTTTTTGAGCTATGAGGAGGAGGAAGATTACAAGCATCATAACATCTTTAAACATTATTATTTTTTAAACTGGGTTTTGCTCACATGGGACAAGTCACTCTTACTTCCAGTCTTCTCTCTACCAATGAGATGGCATGAAGAAATATGTGTGAGGCTGAGTAATTTCTCAGAAATTGTACCTGAGCCAGAGCTTGAAATTTCTGTTTTAATGCTTTATGATTCATTTATGCCACGATGGCATGAGAATTTGTGCTTCGGGCTTGCTTCATTCTGTTTCTGTGGAAGCATATTTCGTGTACAGCCTATCAGAAGGTGGTGTGCTATTAATTTTTCAGCATCCACATCTGTGCACTGTTTACTTAGTAATGTCTAAACTTCCCTGGATCTGTGCTAGTAATGTTATTTTTATAACGCAGTTATTATCTGGTCAAATCAGATTTACATTACCAGAAGGCTTCAGACTAGTCCGTTGGATTTTGTCCATCAGCTAAAACTCAGTCTTAGGGGACTGGCTGTGAGTTGACCAAGTACCAAGCAGATTTTTGAGTAACGATGAAAAAAAGTAGAGTTCTCATTTCTCTCCCTTGGAAAAATTCTGCTTTCAATGTATTTAAAAAAAAAAGAACTTAGCAAAAGTTGGTGAAGAGAATTATGAAAACATTTCCTTTCCTGAAACCAGTTTTACCAAGGAAAATACTAATGTAGATGTTACACCCTTATCACTTTTAAGATTTTTAAAAATTGTTTTAGTTGGTGCAGTGAGGGGGCTAACTCAACTAGCACATGGACTAAAGAAATAATTCCTTTCACACCGAGGTTGCTATAGTTGAGAATGATTGGTTTATCTTTATAAGATTATAAGTAAGTTTGCAAATTTTTTGCATTTCTGTTTTAGAATTACTAGTAAGAAGGACTTACCGAGATTTTCCCCAGGACTGGGTTGTTATTCTTTAATTATGTTTGTAGGTGATGAGACAGATATTTGCAATCATGGTGCAGTTACTTGACCCACATAATCTCTTCACACAGAGCAGGTGCAGTGAGTAAGTGCTGTTAATAAATGGAAGGCACGTTATTGGCTAGATGTTCAGTCAAGGCACCCTCAATATTGAACACACAGCTTGCTTGATCTATAGCAGTGCATCCTATGCTTCCGGTACTTAACCCTCCAGAAGGGGGTCAGGGCTTCTGTCTTCAGTCTGTCACTTTCTTTGTCATTTGCAAATAGTTAAATGACACAGATGTATGTGAAGTATTTTGAGTTAGAGATGCTGCCAATTTCAAGCAAACAGTTTTAGCTCCATATTAAGAAACGAACTCCCACTCCCATATGGACCAGTGCGTCTCTGCTCAACCTGTTCATATGCCTGTGCGTTGACACGGCTTAAGTTAAAGTATACAGAGGGTCAGGTCCCCTTTGGGCTGTACCGGAAGTGCAGACAGTTCAGCCTGACATTCAGAGCCTGCTTTGCTGCTGCTGCGTCCCAAATCTACCCAAACACATTTTCACCCGATTTTTCACCCAGGCGTGGCTTCGTAGCCCATACAACCTGATTGACCCCCACACCTGTGTTTGATCGACTTATTTCTACCTTGATGACTTTTCATTCACTATTACTTTTTTCTCTTTTCCCCTCCCCAACTTCTTATTCTTAAAAAAATTTTTTTAGTCCAGTATAGTCGGCTTACAACGCTGTGTTAATTTCTGGTGTGTAGCAGAGTGTTTCAGTGATACATACATCTATATTCCTTTTCATGTTCTTTTTCATTATAGGCTTTCCTAGATACTGAATATCCTCTTATTCTTCATTTCAGAGATAGCAGAATATAGTAGGGACACTTCTTACGAGCCAGATGGTCTGCATTCAAATCCCTGATTGATGATTTATTAGCTTCTTGCTGCCTGACCTAATGCAGGCTGTTTAACCCCACACAATCTCATATTGGTTTCTTTTGCAAAAACTATTAAAGAAAAAATACCTAAGTAACTGAGTTAATGCTACTATTAACTTAGGATATTGATATTAACTTATAATAGTTACTGGTACATAGTAAGTGCTTATATGTATATTAGTTGCTCTTTATTCTATCAAGTCAGCCTCAAAATTCAGTTCCATAAAATTTAGTCTCAACACTTATCGTTCTTCATACAGCAGCTATTAATCTTACTGGTGTGTGTTTGCAGCTGTGTGCTCACCCCACCAGCACTTTTATGTTTGATGATCTGTACATCTTGGTATATTGTTTTCCTCTTCAATAGAGTAGGATAATAATACTTACCATAGCCATCCCTCAGGTTATTATAAAGACAAAATTAGAGAACAAGAGTAACAACAGAATTGACGGTAATTATCATGCATCCGGCTTCTGTTATGTGTAAGGAACTGAACTCGGAGATTTACTTACAGTAAATTACCGCATAACGCCGTACACGTGTTTAGTGGGTGACAGCCAGGGAGGTGATGGATTCACATTTCAACTTAATGAGGGTGAAGAAATGGCAGACTATCCAAGTACAAAAGTTAAACAGAAATAGAAATCCGGAATTGGGTTCAAAAGACAAGTTACAACCTGAGATGGAATTTGGAAACCTATGGAATTTGGCTGAAGTTGTTTAAGAGGCTGGATGAGTTATCTGAGAGAGAGAGCATGCAGGCAGAGAAGTCATGAAAGAACTCGCTCACTCCCACCACCGAGCATCTGCACGCTGATACAGACGGGGGAAGTTCACAGTCGTGTGTTTCTGTAGTGTTTGTAAAGGTTATGTCTATAATACTGTTTTATTGCAGCTAATGCATTTATTCTTTTGAAGTCCACCACTGAAAATATTATCAGTATTATCATAAAATTATTATGTCTGAAATACTAGGACAGATAAAATTACTCTTGTCCCAGTTTTTGTCCTGACATAAATATCATTAACAACAACAATTAATCATGTAATAAAAATGTTACTGTCCATTTTTCCTAGAAGTTGTTTGATATTTGATCTAGTTGGTGATTTGATAGCTGGGCATAGATCAGATATTAGATATTTACACAGCATGTGTGAAGGGCTTTGGAGATCATGTACTTTTGCTGTGTTAGCAATAAATACCTTGCTTTCCATTACTAGAATATGCTTTTGATGCTTTTTCTTACTAATTTATTAAAATTGCTAAAGATGTAATAGATCAGTATTCTCTGATAGCTCTCACGAAACTTGTGGTAGCCATCTCATGTTCTTCAGGAAAATGGGAAACACATTCTGTGTGGTACTGGCAAATTTGGGGATAATAATAAAGGCAAATATTTATTGGCTGCTTAGTTGATGCCAGGCACTGTTCTAAACACAGTACTTACACCTGCAACTGACATTGTAAATTGACTATACTTCAATTAAAAACATATTTAAAAATAAAATAGATAAACAACAAGGTCCTACTGTTTAGTACAGGGAACTATATTTAATATTTTATAATACACTATAATGAAAAAGAATATATATATATATATAAACTGAGTCACTATGCTGTACCCCAGAAACTAACACGACATTGTAAATCAACTATACCTCAATAAACAAACAAACAAAAATAAACACAGTACTGTTCATTGGGGCCTACTATTAGCTCTGTTTCAGTTTTGTCACTAATGCTATGGGACAAACACCCAGTGAGCAAAACTCATTGGCACAAATCTGCAGAGTTTCCGGGTTATGCTGGTCTTAGCTGGGGTTGTTCATGCATCTGCAGTCAGCTGGAAAGTCATCTGTGGGTTTGTTTTGCTGATCTTGGCTGACTTCTCTCACGTGTCTGTGGACAACTTTGGCTGGGACAGCTAAGCTGGCTTGGCTTTGCTCTGCACCATCTCTGTTCCCCCAAAAGGCTAAACTGATCTTGTCCTCAGGGTGGGCTCAGGGATCTCAGAGAAATAGAGCCGAAATGCTCAGAGTCAGAACTAGCACAAAGCCATTTCTACCACGCTCTGTTGGCCAAAGCAAATCTCAAAACAAGCCTGGAATCAAGGAATGGGAAAATAGACTCCAACGTTGGATGAAAGGGGCTACAAAATCCCACTGCAATTGATTGAATACAGGAGAGTGGAGAACTGGGGTCGTTTTTACAGTCCATCCACCGGAATCTCCATTCTACATGTGAGAAAACTGAAATGCAAGGAGGTGCACTGTTCCTCCCATGGGCCCTGCCTAAGTTGCAGATTCGTGAGCAGATCAGATGTCATTGATTTAAGCCACTCAATTTGGGGTAATTTTTTAAGCAGTCATAGATGACTGCAACAGTATCATTACACTTTTGCCCTGTAGCTCCTTCTCAGGAACATATGTCAGAGCCTGCTCCCACCCAGTGACTACCATTCCATTTTGACCCATGCTTTATTTAAACTTACTCTGATTTGCCAAGGAAATGTGGACATTTTTACCAATGCTGGCTAACATACTGAGCAGTGTAAAGTTGTAGAACATTTCCAGTGTCTCACTACATTCTTTTGAATGATGCTGCTCTAGGTTGTCACTTACACATGTGGTCCAAGGCTGACTCCTGTAAATACTGGCATGCAGTTGCAAACATCTTTTGACTTTGAGCAGAGCCTTAAAGGATGTGGTCTCGATTTCCCAGGACTGAGCTCCAGGGGAGGACAGAGATGAGAATCTCTACTCTAGTTAATAGGGTTCTGTTTCATTTAAATCCACATGAAAAGGCAGCCTTTTTGTAGCCTTACCTACATTCTTTTCTAGCCCCTGGACACGTGGATAATGGTTTATTTTCTTGGCTACATTAGTTCCCTTTACTTTAGTCCTGCCTGACTTTCAGAATAATTCAATTCGCAGAAGTTATCCTAGGAACAATGATATCCCTCTGAAAATACTTGGGGGCTCTGTTCTCCCAGCAGAGAGTCCTCATGAACATGCAGGGCTTCTGTTGACTTGAAAGTGAACTCTGGCTGTGGAGTGGATATTACTCCCTTGAAAAAGAAAAAGAATAACTTCAAGGCAAAAGGGTCTTTATACTCCCTAGGTGTAAGTTTTCTTGAAAGCTTGTTTATTGATTTTCCTGGTAACAACTGAGCTTGCAAGCTATAAAAGAAAAGAAACAAACAGAAGCAGGGAAATAATATCAACGATCAACAAGTTTATTCATCAGCTTTATCTCCCTCGTAGGCAGTCACACTGAGCTGTGAAATAAAAAGTACCCTATTCCCCAGTTCTAGTTTTATTATAGAGTCCAGAGAATTTAGTTCATCAAAAGGGAAAGCAAACACTTGAACTCTCAAGCCAGGGGCCATTCCCACTAAAGGTGACTGCCCAATTTCATGTCACTGTATGAAGAAGGTGAGGCGAATTGAAGAAAACATGGCCACTAAAAGGGATGGTACAAGTTAGAATGGTGTTGATTTTGGCCTCTAATTGATCGGTCAGATTGCCTGAAATAGCCTCCATTAGCATTGGTCTTGTGGGAGGACGTCTTCCTAAATTTCTGACCCATGTGATAACACTTTTAAAAAGTCTTATAATCAGGTAATTTTGGAAAATGCTGAATTTTATATCTCCCTCCTGTAGTTTTATGATGCACATTAGAATATTAGTCTGTGAAAATCCTGCTAGAAAGAAACCTGTTTAACTTTGTTTAACCCAGCTTTTCCTAAAATTGATGGACGATGAAACATTTCATACTTTAGTATATTTTTATGTAACTCATTGCATCCAGAGACTTGATTTCATTGGTTTCTCAGAATGATAAATTTGTATTTTGGTGTTAGTTTGCTTTAACTAGGTTTTCTAACACTGAACACCTAAACTATTTTATCTAACAGCGATGGATTATTTTTGCAAAAATGCCTCCGGCAGTATATCCAGTCCACATGCTCCTCCCGAACCTTTTTGGCACTCCCCACCAAGATTATTTTCCCTTCCTTTGACCTTGAGTGGATTTGAGTGTGCTCTGATGGGCAGAGTGTACTGCAGAAGTGATGCTATGGGATTTCCAAAGCAAGGTCATAGAGAGTGTATGGAATCCTCCTGACCTTCTTTATTTCTGGACCCTTTCCCTTGGAGTCCAGGCACTGTGGTGTGAGAAGCTTTGCTTTGCTTTATGACACAAAAGTTACCTGGGAAGAGTAGCGCTGTAGCCACGAGCATCCATCTGCACAGATTAATTTTCCAAAATGAGCAGGATCCTAGGACCCTGATGGTGAGGGAGGGGCTGTAACATGGAATATTTTCTAAAGAAGGCTGTTTCAGGAGGGTTCTTGGGAAGGTAGACGATGGCCAAGCGGCTCTGGAAAGGTCTCTCCTGGGACATGAGAGTTTTCAGAGCTTTGTTTTTAGGAAGGTCAATTTTAGAAGGAGTCAAAAGGTAGATGATTAGCTGAAGCAAATTTTAATAGCTTCTGTAACTTCCAGATAGTTTTTAGTCACTTCCTTCCCCTTTGCAAATAGCCATTTCTCAGAAGAGCAGATTATTATCACTGTTCCTGCTTTCTCGCCAACCATTCACTCTGACCTGTAATCTTTCAATCTTTCATTCACTCTCATTCCAGTCTCTTTCTCAGATAACTAGTTTGGTTTTTTGTTTGTTTCTATTTGCCAAATGTAGTGGACTCTTTCTGGGTGAACTTATTGGTCTCTGTGATTTTGGATTCTACCTAACTACTTTTAAGTTCCGTATTTATATTTCCAGCCCAGGGCACAGTTCTAAGCTTCAAAATGTTATCCCACAGGCATCTCAAGCTTACATTCCAAAATTGATCTTACAAACTTGTACTCTAAACCTCTCCCTCCTGTAGATCATTGGAAGAACCATCATTCACCTGGTCGCCCAAGCCAGAAACCTGGGAGTCACCCCCTATTCCTCTTTGTGCTCTTACCTTCTCTTCCCCACCAAAAAAATCAATCACAATTTTCATGGTCTCTCCTCTGTCTCATAATTCACATTTCTCTTCACACCTTAGGTTCAGACTCAAATCATAGCATTTCTATGTGACATCTGAGTGATATTGAACAAGATTTCTAATCTCTTATGCCTCAATTTCTCATTTATTCAGTGGAGATAACAGTAATGCCTAAATGAAAGCATTATTGTGAGCTGGGGAAAACTAAATGGGGATAAACTAGGGGAGGAGAGAAAAGATTAAGTTGACTTTTTTGTCCCCCTGTGGAGGGAAAAAGTACTATTTATTAATAGGGAAGGTTCTTAATGAGTTGTTGAGTATTTTTATAGGAGCAAATGGCTTTTAAAATGCTAGTAGTAAATAAAAAAAAACTAAGGTTGTGATTTGGTTGTAAGTTATGGGAAAATAGTTTATTAATATTTTTCTCCTTTCATTGCACAGTTATGGGATATTGTCAGGAAAATAAAGGAAGAGAATTGAACTATCTTTACCATCCTTTAGGCAAACAGAATTGATTGTGTGTGTGATGAAGTAGATTAAAAAGGAAGAACCCCAAAGCGTCATCCTAGGACGTTTAACCAGGCTGATATGAAGATACCTGCGTCTTGTAGGCTTAGCCAACAGAACACTGCTCACACAGGATTAAGCCCTGGTTATGAATTTCAGACAATTTCCTGTAAGCATCTTTTATTTTTTGCTTAATAGCTAAAAGCCCTTTTAAAAATCATATTGCACACGCAGAGACTCATGCATGGAATAGTGTAGGCAAATCACACAGCCACGTGTACTCAGGCTACCACCATCAAAAGAAGAATACATGATTGATGGTTGTTATCCCTTCTTTCAATGAATTTTTATTGGCCTTCTGCTATGGACCACTAATTCTGGATAGTAGTCTACAAAATAGACAGAAATCCTTTCCCTGCTGGATCTTGTGTCCCAGTAAGAGGAGACAGACAGTAAACAAAATAAATAATTGTACTGTATTTTAGACAAGGGCTATGGAGTAAAGTAGGAAAGAGGGACAGGGCATCTTGTCATGGTGTTAGAATTGTCTGTTTCAAGAGAGAGGCTTGGAAGTCCTCACTAGGAAGATGCTATTTGAGCAAAGACCCCGAGGATGTCATGGGGTCAGTGAGTGGTTCTGCTCAAAGGAATGAGATGATCTGACTTTCCTTTTACCAGGATCCCTCTGGCTACCCTTTGAGAATAGACACAAAGGGAGATGAGTCGTTAGGCTGCTGCAGTAATCCAGGCAGGAGTGGATGGGGCCCGGGAGGTAGTACTGGAGGTGAGCATGACAGAGATAAAGCTCAATCTTAGTGTGTGTGGCATCTCTGATGCCTATGCTCTGTTTTGCAGAAATGCCAGTATTGGGGGGCAAGACTCAGGGAGAGGAACCAGGGAACAGAGGCTAGAGAGAAACATCAGGGGCTAGCAGGAGAATCATTAGAAAGTGATGTCACAGAAGCCAGAGGCATCACGAGTAAGAGGGCGGCATGAACCATGTTCAGCACTGCAGAGAATTCAGCTCTGACTGTATCTGAAGTGGGTACCTTCAGTCTGACAAGTAAAAGACCATCAGTGACATTATCAGGGAAAATTTAGTGGGTTTGCTAAAGCAGAAATGACAGATTGAGATTGGGAAGTGAAAAGGTATAGACAGAGAAAATAGATACTCGTTCATAACCAGTGGTTTTTATATATATATATATATCTGTGTGTGTTTGTGTGTGTGTGTGTGTGTCCACAATCCACAGTAAGAAATATATTTTAGTAGGGGAGGGTATAACTCAAGTGGTAGAGCTCATGCTTAGCATGCATGAGGTCCTGGGTTCAATCTCCAGTACCTCCTCTAAAAAAATAATAATAAATAACCCTAATAACCCCCCCTCCAGAAAAAAAAAGAAAGGAACAAGAAAAAAATTTTTAAATTTAAAAAGAAGTATATTCTATTTTGTGATCCATTGCACATGCACACACATGCTAACTTACCAAGTTTTTTGTGACATTATTATTACTTTTTATATGTGCCATCCACTCCATTTTCTATTCTATTCTATGTAATCTCTTATTAAAAATGCTTGCTGCAATCCACTAAATTGCTTTCAAAACCCACTCCAGGGTCCTGACTCATGATTTGGAAAACATGATCCTGGGCTGCAATCAAGATAAAAGATGTTCTCTTAGAACGTTCCCCACGTGCCTATCAGTCTCATATTTTGGCATTTGTGTAAAACTTCCAGAAACACAGTCTCTCTTACACCCATGCCACTGACTTAGGATGCTGGTCTGGCCCCTATAGGCATATGACTGTGGAATCCCTGCTTTAAACCTCAGCCTATGGGATTTGTCTCTGTAAACAGCAGTAAAGACAGGCATACTTATTTAGCTTCAGCCTAGTCAGCCAACTCAATGGATTAAAGGTTTTTAAGGTCTGGTTACCAGCCCTAATGACTGAGCTCTGAGTATTGATTCATGTCAATAAAACATGTGAGACAGATTTACAAACAAACATGCACCCCTGACCAGACTAGGTGATGAACGGGGCATCCGTTTCCTGTGTGTGAGCCCATCCAGTGGTCCAAAGTGTTTATTCATTTACTGATACAGTCTCTCAAAATTGTTATTAAGTGCCTAGCATGAGTCAAGAAGTCTGCGAGTTTGTGAACTTACAAAGAAACGAGACATAGATGAGTATGCTCTTGTCTCTCACAGAGCTTAAAACCCAAAGCTGGAGACAGACAATTTTGCAATCACAACAGCACCACGCTCTTGGTATTCCAAGATGCTGTGGGGATTCATAGCCAAGGCAATGGCCGTGAGTGCTAGGACCTGACTGTAGTAGCCAGGCAAGGAAGAGTGGGAAAAGATGTTCGAGTGAAGGGAACTGCATTTGCAAAGTTTGGAGATGTGAGAGCATGAGATTTGAGTGGAACTGATGGAAATTACCTGGGACTAGAACATAGAGGGCAGGAAAAAAATTGAGAGATGTGACTGAGAGAGTGACTGAAGCCAGGTCTTGAATAATCTGGTAAACCATGTTAATGGATTTGGACTTTATGCCTCTTGCAACAGGAGCTGCCAAATGGTTTTAACTGGTGTAGTGACCTTATTGGATTTCTATTTAGGAAGATCACTCGTTTTGCACTGTGGAAAATATATATCAGGGAGGAAGGCTGGTAGCCTGGACATACTCTCTCATACATACTGAGTACCTGACTCTTTGCCAGCACTGTGACAAGATCTTGGGCATTATCTCACTTAACTCTTATAATCGTCCTGAGAGGCTGGGCTTTATAAGTATTTCAGTTGTAAAGGTGAAGAAATGAAAGCAAAGAAAGATTAAGTAAGTTGTTTACAGTAGCATAATACATAGGTGGCAGAATTAAGATTCATTCCCTACCTGGAAACCTTATGATGCTCTTGACAATTCAGCTGCATCGACTTTGTTGGCAGCTACTTATGTGATATATGGTCTAGGATCGTAGAAGGGGCTGAAGAGAGATAAAGTACTTTTTTGGAAGTGAGGAGAATATGATGGGCTTGTTTCTGTGTATCGGGGCACAGAGGGGCTTGGTGAGGGTCAACAGGAGAGAAGGATGTTACTGAGACTTTTGACTGTACCAGTTAAGTTGGTGATGAGCCAGTGTGTGGGAGACGATGATACAGTCATTTGACTATGTAAGATTTAAGGTGCCAAGAGAATGCCTCCTGGAGCTAGCTGCCCAGCGTGGAAGCATGATGTGGATTAGCAGTGGAGAACTTGATGGTCCTGAACACCTAAGTAGCTGCCAAATCCTGGGGAATGTAGGACACTACCCAGAAGATATATTTAGGTTGGGAATAAAAAAATGACCTAGAAGAGAAGCACTAGTTCTAGAATAGTCAGAGGAAGAAAGAGCCCGTAAAGGGCATTGAGGACAATAGTTGATGGGAAACCCAGGAAAGTATAGTGAGTTTCAAGAAAAAGATAATGGTCAATGATCTTAAATGTTTTTGAAATGCTAAGTAAGAGAAGAGCTGAGAAATTCATTGGATTTAGTGATTTGTCTAGTGACAAAGTGACAGTGAGGAGGGCACTTTTGGAGAAAGATAAGAGACAGAAGATAGATTACCATGGATTGAAGAATGAGGGTGAAAAGTATATAGAGAACATTTGTTTATTTATTGACATTTACTTATTTTAAAGGGCTAGTGAGTGGAAGGAATGAGGGCCGTGATGGGGGAGGAACAGGGATTTTAGAGAGAGGCATTTTGGCATTTGTTAAGTAGAAAGGGATCTTCAGCATGTTCACCTGCTGATAAAAAAAAAAATGAGTAGAAGAGGAGAAGGTGAAAGATGCAGGGAAGAAGGACATACAAACAAATGAGTTTTTTGAAGAGGTGAGAAGAAAGGATGATATACAGAGCATTAGTGGCAAATCAGTTTTAAATTTAATTTTCCCATGTTAATTGCCTTCGTCTGCTTGGGCTACTCTAACAGAAATACCATAGTGTGGCTTAAACAGCATTTGTTTCTCATGTTCTGGAGGCTGAGAAGTCATAGATCATGGTGCCAATGATTTGCTTCCTGGTGGGTCCCTCTTCCTGGATGGCAGACAGCCTTCTCACTGTGTGCTTACATAGTGGACAGAGAGAGAGAGGATAAGCTTTCTGGCGTCTCTTCTTATAAGGGCACTAATTCCATCCTGAGGGTTCCACCCTCATGACCTAGTTATCTTCCAAGGGCCCCACCTCCCAATACCATCACATTAGGGATTAAGATTTCAAGATATGAATTTGGGTGGGGAAACAACATTCAGTCCACTGCAGAAATAGAAGAAAAGAGTAAAAAGTATATATAGACGTCTATAAATGTGTAAGTTTTGTGGCAAGATGGGGGATTCTATGTGACGGCTTCCATTTGCTCTGTGAAGTCAAGGAGGTCTTGAATTAAATCCTGTATAACCCAGATGCCTGGATTATACAAGATTTAATTAAAGTAGATGTCCCAAGGGATAGCTTGGCCAAATTACATGTAATTCATGTATCATTGTACTCACCATCATATAACTAAATGCAACTTCACTTTTTTTATATAGTAAAATTCTTATGGCAGAAGTCCTCCACTGATTCATTGCTGAAAATGAGCTCCCTCCAAGTGCGCTGAATGTGCTGCCCATGACCCCCACTCTGTACTTATCCCCTGCCCTGCATCGTGCCTCGGTCTGTTTTTGAAAAGTTTGCCTCGCAGGTGTTCTGGAACAAGTCTGTGTGGTTTGCCCATTCTGGTACCCTTATCTGGCCATCCCGCATCCTGTGTGGTGAGGCATGGCTCCTCCTATTAGTTGTTCTTTCTGATGCACCCTCCTTGGCTTTGGGGATGGGCGCCATCCTCCTTTTGTTCCAAGGGTGGCCATTACTCCTGGCCAATTAAGGGCTAGATTTTGGGTACACCAGCTCCTTCCATATCCTGATGACAGTGTTTCCTTATTGGGCAGCCCCACCCTAGTGGTAAGTAGAGCCCCAGAAACTGGCCATTCTCTCCACTGCTGATCTGGTGCTGCTGGCAAATAACAGAAACTGAATGGGTCCATTCACTTCTAGCCCAGGGTAACTTCTTTCACTGCTAAAACTTATCCAGTCTCTTATAGGTGACTGGAGGAGTTTGGTACCAACTCATTCTGTCCTCGAAGAGATGCACTCTTTCTATTTCGGGACAAATTCTGAGGAACGTTGATCATTGCAACATTCATTCTTTCAGGGATAATGGGACATGATGTGTGTCATTAAACTTCTCCAGAGAATACAAGCTATATATTTACTGTGCCCATAAACCCCAAACCCTGTGTACCAAGCTCTGGGCTAGTTTATTTAGACTCATTGCTAAATCTGGAAACACGTTTTACTTTTGTTCTCCTGAAGCTCTTGTTCCCCCTAGCCTTCTTATTAGTCTGTTTAAGGCTGATATTGTCATCTTGGCGCCTCATGATAGCCCCGTCACGGTAGATCTGGCCATAATAGGATTGTGGTCCAACCACTGAATCCAACTAACTGTAAAACATACTATTATTGTAAGGTATCGACTCACTTTTTTGAAAAGGAAAAACTGTTTACTAATTAAAAATTTGAGATGTCAAATACAGATTTGTTGTTTATGAGCTTGTGGCTTTGTTTGGAAGGGCACAAACCACAGGTGGCCCCTTCACAAACCCTCTTGAATTTAAACTCATGGTTTCAGGCTGTGGAGTTGATGCAGCCAGGTCTGTCCCTACCGTTTGGCTGTTAGGACGATGTGGCCATCCTGTGTATGGTAACTGAAGGATGAGGATGCCCTGGAAGGGCTCACAGAGAGAGCAGGCAGAGTGACAGGCACTGGACTGGGTGTTTTTAAAAATAGGTTCTCCCTTTTAAGCATCATATATTATTATGTCTCTTTTGCAGTTAAGGGAATCAGTGCTAAAAAGAGTTAAGTAACTTGTCAAGAATAACACAGCTAATAAGCTTCTGAATCAGGCTTAATACCACATCTTTATGATTCCAAAGGAATCTCCAGTAATTATAGATGGTCTTTCTCCAATAAGGATAGATATAATGACTGCTTTAAAAAAGATCTCCCTCAGTGTCATCTAACTTTATATGGAGCCAACACCAAAATGGAATTCCGTGAAACCGAATTAAGGAAGAAATCTTTGCAAATGTCAGTCTGTATCCAGAAAATGTTACATTTTGTCAGTCCAAAATAAATCCAAATGCCATGTTTTTAAACACTGGTCTATTGAAAAAATAGTCTATTTTTATACATTTTGGACTAAATCGATTTCTGGAATAAGGCAAAGATCAGTAAAAAGAATAGATCATTGTTTTTCATTGAGCTTATTGAGGTATAATTGGCATCCAGCACTGTGTAATTTAAAGGAGTACAGCATAATGATTTGACTTACATCATGAAATGATGACCACAGTAAGTTTAGTGAACATCCATCATCTCATACGGATAAAACATTAAAGAAATAGAAAAAATTTTTTTTCCTGGTAATGAGACCTCTTAAGATTTACTCTCATTAGAGCAGAATAGATCAATTTAGAGTAGCAGGTTTGGATAGATCCTTTTAAAGACGGCCCCATTGATAAGAGTTCTGTGAACTACCCTCAGTGTGATAAACTCTACTCAACACCTGTGTGGAGTCTCTCATGTCTAATGGTAACAGACACTTAGAGCTTAACAAGATCATTTAGTAAGACACTAAAGCTTAAAGAAGCCAAAGCTATAAAAGCACAAAAAAGATGGCGAGTGACATGTGTGGCATTACCAGTCAGGAAAATCTTGAATGGGTAGGGCTCTTAACAGGTCTGTCACACTCCTGACTTAGGCTTCACCTACTTGGGTGAGCTTTTGGTGTAAATGGGAACCTCTTTCCAATAACTTGGTTTGGTGTAGTTCAATTTATGTTGCACTATCATAATGTTCTTGATAGTCCTTGTATTTACTCATGTTTGAGGCACTGAATTAGCTCACTGTGGACCTGCACTTGTGTTTCTTATGATAGAAGTTCAGAATGACTTAGCCCTCACCGTGCTAGATTTTCAGTCTCTCCATAGTTGATTCTGTTCTCTGCACATCAGGGTGTGGAGGTAGCAGCCCCTGATTTTTGAAAACTGTGAATATAAGCAGTGAAAGCATCTGGCAGGAGAAATGGAAATGGAAATGGAAATAGTAACTTCCAGCTAGTGTTCAAAACAAGATTCACTGCTTCACATATTTCAATGTAGATTAGGTGAACTTCTCAAGAAGACAAAGTGCTTTTCCTTTCCTTGAGACCTCACCGTTTTTCCTGGCTACTCAGTGCTACTCGTTTTAGGGTATTTCTGATGATCATTTCAGCCTAATTGCACCTGTCAGAGTGTGTCTGCCCTTGATGTGACTGGATCTGTGAGGCATTCTTTCAAGGATGGCCTGGAGTTGGCTCTCAATGCTTTCTTGGCTATACCCCATCCACTTAGGGCACTCCCTCACTCCTACTGTGTGGACACTGAGTTGGACGGAGTGTCCACTAATCTCTGTGGTAATTGAATGGGTGTAATCTCTACTCTTAACCTTGCAACGGTCAGGGAGTCATCATGACCTGGCTCCACTGTCATTGGCACTTTCCTGACACTTTCAGGCAGAGGCTGTTAGCAGTGGCGTGCAGACCAGACTGTTCTTGCTGTGTGACTTTTTCTGTGATTCCTGCTGCTTTACTGGGGCTCCCTTGTCCCCACCAGTTCTCCAAGGCTGGCTTTCTAGCTTCTCATCAGCCTTGAAATCACCCCAATAAATTCCTATGTGGCTTAAGGTAGCAAGAGCCAATTTTTATTGTTTTCAGTCTCTCACTGATTTATGACCTTAACATTTTCTGAAATAAATATTTTAGTCATCTGAATTTCAACATTGTGCAATATTTGAGGTATGACATTAACCAAGTATTCATGGCCCAATAGTTTTTATATTGAAAATTGGTATGAAGATATAAATTCAAGACATTTCACTGATGCTAAAACATAAAACTGCATATAATTTTCCCATAAGGTCATGTGACCTGATTCTACGGAAAGATTATAATCTGAGGAAGGAAAAAGCATTTGATGCAAGATTTAAAGATTTTAATTCTGTACAAACGACCCAGGACAAAAACGAAGGATTAATAAATTGGGCCATATGCAATGGCTTGCTATTTTCTTAAATAAGAATGCTCTTAATGTTCTTTAAAGTAATGAAGGGGGTTAATAGAATCTGAAACATAGTTAGAAGACCAGAAATTCTCTATCCTACAATAGGAAGAAATACAGAAATATAGTTCTATAGAAATCTGACTGATTATGAAGACATAATTCCCTATGTACTGAGTTGAAGGAATACCAGATACACTGCAGAGAGGAATTATTAAAACCATATTTAACTCAGTATTGTACTTTTGTGGGGAAAAGAAAGCATAGAGTCTCTCCATCTAGTACATTTTTTAAGTTAAAAACGGCAGCTCATAATTTGATGACTTCATTTTAAATAATAAAAGGTTTATGCAAATATTCATGTTCTGAAACCAGATTACTCATTTACTGGGTCTAATCTGTCCCCCTGTTCCACTCTTCGTGGCTTTGGAAGTTACTACTCTGCATCCCCATGAGCACAGACTGAAGATATCCTCTGACCCTTGCCTCCTATTTACCTAAGAGACGAATCGCTATGCAGTTGCTGGAACCTCACCAACTGTTTAGCTAGTAGGTCATAGTCACGTGGCCATTGGTTATGCAACAAGGATGTCATTGGTGGTATAACAACAGAAGTTGTGGTAGAATAATGAGGGCAAAAGTTTCATTGAAACGGTTCCAAGGAGGGATGGAAAAGACAATTTGAGGACCAAGAGTTTTGGCAAATCTATCAAGATGTTGTATGTAGAGGAAGGGAGAGACGGGGGGTGGTTACTGAAGAAAGTGTCGTTTTGTTTTGTTTTTTTAAGATGGGAGATGTAACAGGTGATTGAAAAAAAAGACCCAGTTGTGGAACTGCATAGGAAAAAAGGGAAGAAGTACTAAAATGATGCCCTTGAGTAGAAGATGGGTTGAGTTCTGGTGTGCATTTAGGATTGCTTTTAGCCAAGGGCTTAGAGTTTACCCATAATGATGGGGCAGATGGGGCATATATAGGCATAGGGTGGATATGATGTGGGTGCTTGCATGCCTCCTGATCACTCATATTTTCTCATTGGACTGGGAAGCAGGGGCATCAGAGAAACAGAAGTATGGAGGAGAATGTTTCAGACATTTAACGAGAACAAAGGTGTCTGATAGTCCTTGAGGCATGTGGAAGAATGAATGGCCCAGGGATGTATAGTATCATTGTCAGGCTATCTTAAGAGCCTACTGAGGACAGAGGTGGATCTAAAGTGACACCAGCCAACGTGGTGATGAGATTTTCTCCAGACACACAAATGCACAGGTAGGAGTACAGGTGGGGAGATGGCTTTTCCCAAGTGAGATGAGGAAGTGCAAGAGAGTTAAGGTAGTTTGGGGAGTAAGCAGGAGGTTGAAGGCTGGGACCAGCCATGATGTTTAAAGCAGGGTAAGAATGGAAGTGAGGCGGGGAGGAGACAAGGTATGCTGATGAGATGGTAGCACAGTGACTTGTAGGTGTCGGGGGCCAACCTGAGATGGAGAGAGCTGACACCTGGCAGCCCAGCTGATTAAAATGACACGCTAAAATAAAAATGAGCAGTCAAAGCTTTCATCCATTACTGGGATAATGTAAATAAGAGGCTAATCCAGAGAAAGTCACCCACCAAGGGGTCCCTGTCTTCCTATGGGGCAGTGTTGGCTGAGGGTCCAGTGGGTCGACATAGATGTGGAGAACCACTTCACTGCCAAGGGAGCCCCGAACAAGAGGTTCCTGCAGGTTATGGATTCCGGGACCAGGTAAAAGGGCCAAAAGGAAGGGCTAGGAGTGAAAAAGTACTGCATCAGAGGAGAGAAAATTATCTGCAGTGTTTCCCTCCCCCTCCTTCAAGTAAGAAGGTCTAGACGAAGGTTCCTGAAGACAGTCTTGGTCAAAGGTTCCTGGTAAAGAGGCCTCCAAATGAAGGGACTGAGCCACGAGTGCAGCGTGCCAAGGAGTGCGGCTCAGCTCCGAGGCCTGAGTCCTTGACTGCAGCTCCCCTCAGGGCCTGTAATGCGTTAGCCAGGTGTCAAGTCTGGGTTGGGCAGCGCAGCCTTCCCCAGTGAGACCTGCCAGGTAAAGCCTTTGTAACCCCCTGGGCTCAGGCCTGAGAGATCACACACGGAGTTTTAGCCAGGAGCTGCACTGCTCAGTAGATCTGAGATGAAGTCTACAAATTGTTGGTGACGGGGAGTGAGTTAGGAAAATGAGGAAATGAGATGCTGGCAGCTGAGATCCAGAGATTCAGGATGTGGGAGTCTGGTAATGGAGATGAGTGGTCCATATAAGGTAGGAAAAAATCATTTGAGAGAGGAAAAGCAGTCATTTCTCTGGATATTGAAATCTGAGAGAGTTATGACAGGAATCGTGCTGGAAGGAGAAATGGGGACCTATCCTTTCAGTGCTAAGATGCTTCAAAATTCAGCTCATCTGTGTCTTTTTTCTATGAAAAATATTTTATGAATAATTTATTGACTTGAAATTGATCAAAGTAACATATTTGTATCTGTTTTCTTTTTTTTTTTCTTCAAGCTGTGAGATCTGTAACTGTGTTGTGTTCTTTAGCAACAGGGTGTGTTCCTGCTGACAGTTGCCCTTTCAAGATGGCTATGGTTGCTTGTCCTGATTAAAACCAAGTATTTGACAAAGTATATGTATAAGATGAACAATGTGATTTTTCATATACACATACATTGTGGAATAATTGCTAAGATGAAAGTAGTTAATACATCTATCACCTCACATAGTTAACTACTTTTTTTTTTCCCTGGTGGTAAGGATGCTTAAGATCTACTCTCAGCAACTTTCAAATATACAATACTGTATTGTTACCTGTAGTCATCATGCTGTGCATGAGAGCCTCAGAACTTACTCTTCTTATGTCTGAAAGTTCGTACCTCTTGACCTGTATTTCCGCATTTTCCTCTCCCCCAGCCCCTGGCGACCACTATCTCTGTTTCTATGAAATTGCCTTTTTGTTTTAGGTCCCACATATAAGAGATATTATACATAGTTGTCTTTCTGTCTGGCTTATTTCACTTAGCATAATGCCCTCCAGATTATCCGTATTGTCACAAATGGTAGGATTTCTGTGGCTGGATAAGATTCTGTTGTGTGTGTGTGTGTGTACACATACATATATATGCATTTATATACACACATATACCACATTTAAAAAATCCATTCATGGAAGAGCATTCGGGTGGTTGGCTATTATGAATAATGCTTCAGTGAACATGGAAGTACAGGTATCTCTTAGAGATATTGATTTCATTTCCATTGTGTACATACTCAGAAGGGGGATTGCTATCTCATATGGCAGTTCTATTTTAATTTTTTGAGGGATTATATTATTTCCGTAACGGCTGCGCCAATTCACATTCCCACCGACGGTGTATAAGACTCTTTTCTCCACATCCTGGCTAGCGTTTGTTCTCTCTTGTCTTTTTGATGGAAGCCATCCTAAGAGGTGTCAGATGATAGCTTATTGTGGTTTTGGTCTACTTTTCCGTGATGATTAGTGGTATTGAATACCTTTTCATCTACCTATTGGCCATTTGTTTGTCTTCTTTGGAAAAAAAGTCTATTTAGGTCCATTGCTCATTTAAAAATTGGATTATTTGCTTTTTTTGCTGTTGAGTTGTATGAATTATTTATCTATTTTGGATATTAACCTCTTATCAGATATATAGCTGGCAAATATTTTCTCCCATTATGAGGTTAGCCTGCGTGTCTTATAAACAGATCAGAATTTTAACAGCCAATCATCATGCACTACTCTTTGTAAATTCAAGCACATGTCACATTCTGAGAACCCAGCCTTAACATATGTAGCCCTTTATTTTGTTAACTATTCAGCTTTCTGGGAATTTGAAATTCCCAAATAAATAAATAAAATCTTTAAAAATCTGAGTTTATCTCATAAGAATGTTATTAGTATTTGTATATGAATGGAGAAGGAAAAAAAGGGGGCTTAAGTAAGTCAGTGCCTAGAAAGTGATTAATAATGCCTCGTCCCTATATAAGAACTTTTGCCCAAGCCTAGTGGCCTGGGATTTACACTTGTCTCCAGTTTGGGGATCTGAATATATTTAAGTCATGATACTGAGAAATCTGATGGATGCATTTTCTTCCAGTCTTTGCATATCTCTGACCTTTGTTTCCTGTTTTTCTTGTAGGTTCCTAGGATAGGCTCTGACCACATAAATTAGTGAAAAGCAATTAGCTTCTGTCATTTAATCCTATAGAAAAGCCCACTAAGAATATGCTGTCCAAACCTTTTCCAGTAGAAATCGATAATTTTATCTAATTGTATGGGATTTTTAGAAGATGAACAGAACATTGTCATGTGATTAAAACCTACTCCCAGAAACAATAAACTTGGCTTACCTATTTTGTTAGAGTATTATTTAGATTTATATGCTAATATGTATAATTCATTTTCACAGTTGATACCAGCTGCTTTCTTTTTTATTAATGGCCGCTCCATAAATTTAGGCAGGTTTCCTAGGAGTGAAGTTGGTGGCATTGGTGTGGGTTGAGGAAAATTTAACGGTTCCAGCGGGGAGGGTGATCTTGGGGTTGCTTGCCCTATGTTGCATCACAAATGTCTTTTTATTAGAAGTCTATCATTTAAATGTCTCCTTTTCCTGGAAATTATTAAGCATGGTATAAGATAATTTAATAACAACATAACTCAGGCTGCTTATAACTGATATCAACATTACACGCATAAGATGTGATTCCAAGAAGTTTTTTTTTTTAAATTTATCATTGGGATAATAAACTATAACTGACATATTTTTAAACTAAAAGAAAGTGAAAGCTTGCCAACGTCCCTGTTGTGTTTCACTCTCTCTGACTTTCTGTTCTAAGAATGAATGCATATAATGGCGTATGCTGGGCTGCACATTGAGATTGTATCCACTTCCTTGATGGAGGAAAGTACTTTTATATAAACAAGTAAGACATACAAAGGGAGGGGATAGAATATGTAACTTTACAGTAAGAAACTGGAACTATAAAACTACTTTCGCTTGGATATCCTTGGTGTTATCCAATCTGCCCCCTCACCGGGACCCTCAATTGGCTGGCTGGCAAAGGGGTGGTGGATTGACAGGCACCAAAGTGGATGACTGTGTGTTGCCTAGTTTTGGAATGTTCAGAGAGCTCTATAAGAAGTAGCTGATGGTGAGACAGAGGGAGTTGGGGGTGAGGGTATATAGCTCAGTGGTAGAGTGTGTGCTTAGCATGCACAAGGTCCTGGGTTCAATCCCCAGGACCTTCATTAAAAAAGGAAACAAAGGTAGTTCAGCACTGAAGAAATCCGTAAGAGTCCTGGTGGAGTAAAAAGCAAAGTAAGGGCTCAAGACCATCATAAGTGCTAGTAAGCCCAGGGACACCCTCTCTCTTAGAAGACGTGGAACAGGGCCGAGAGGAAACAACCTGTTTTAGGATCAGGATGTACTTTAAGTTCATTCTTTAGGCCAGCGTCACCATCTGACTTTCTCAACCCTAAACACTGTCTTCTAGACTCTTTGCTAATCTTTTCACTCCTTCAATACTCCGCATTTTCCTGCTTGATCCAGGGCACCTAGCTAGTGCTCATAGTCCCAGCTTGCTCTCCTGGAACTTGACCTCTGACCTGAATGGCAGCATCTGGGTTTTAGTTCTTCCAGGCCATCCCATCCCTTTCACGCTAACATCCTGATAAATATTGCCTTCATTTGTGTGAATGACATATATTACCACTGAGACCTCTACTGGCCAATTAAGATTGGGTTGCAGTTGGCACTATGGATGGGTAACTTAGTCCTCTGTAGCTGTCTTAATGAGTATTATATAACTGATTTAAATTCTATTGCATAGCTTATTAAATCATACGTGTTGGCTAGGCTCCTGCCTTTGAGGCATGCTGCTAACAACATGATACAGCGTCTTATTTTTCCTTCAACCAATCATAGTTATTTCCAATCATAGACTAGTGCATGGTATTTTAAAAATAAGCTATCAATTTACAGGTAATTGCATAAGGAAGTGACAGCTGCATTATACCTGATCCTTTGCTTAAAAACACATTAAGAACTAAGACATTCAGATCTTTTGCATGGGAAAGAATGTTTTCAGCATTATTAAAACTTATTTCAATATATTAATTTTTTTAAGATTTATTTTTAGGGAAGCAAAATAGCTATTAAGTTTGGCAGAATCCTTTGTTTTGGGCTTCCTGACTAACAGAACACATACTTCAAGTCTGACAGCGCTGTTTGAGAACTAGCTCCATATCTGGGACTCTTCAGTTTCCTGATTCATTGTTGGACCTCAATTTCAGAACTTTGTATCTTTGTAAAATCCTGAAATAGTGTCAGTGATTTTGATGTCTTCACAAAGGAGATTATTTTGTCAAGTAATGCTTTATACAATTTATAGATAATTTGATGATTTTTATTGCAGAGGTGTAAGTGTTGTTTAACAATGAAAAAAAAAAAGCAGACGATGAAGATGTTCTAAGTACCATAGAATTAGTCACACACATCCCTTCCCCAAGACCCTATTTTATTACTGGACCAATAGTAAAATGTAGTTCATTTTTAAATAAGAAAGTGGTTGTTTCTTAAGATTTTGCCCTAGTAGAGAGAAATATATTCCTGAGAGACCTCAGCTGGTATCCCTGTGCATGTAGTAAAAGCAAATATATTTTTTAAGAATGCTAAATATTTGAGTCAGAGAACATTTTGGTAAATTTAATCTGAGAACATTTTTAGGTTCACTGTAAACCTGTTAGCAAATCAAAGGAAGTGAATGATGAAATGGTGGAAGGGATGCTTCCTGTTAATATTCTGTATTGTTTTTTGCCTTCAATATTTATTTATCTTTCAGTATTCTTTGCTTGTTTCTAGTGATCTACTTGAAGTAACAGTAAGGCAGATGAGAACCTAACCTGATTTGTCCCAACTGTGGCTTCTGAATAGAGGTCTTTAGTGGGACAGAGAAAGCTCAGCTCATGGCTAAGGTTTCTGTTCTGTGTAAAGATCCAGTCTTGATCCGTTTTGAGAGCACTGAGTAATTCATCAGTTGTAAGCTGAAAACGGGCTCTCAGTTTCTCTTATCCATTCCCTTCATTTCAGAGGAGACAGTGGGGCCCAGGAAAGTGACACCTGCCTGCCCAGGGAGGGGCAGAGTGGGAGGTGGACCTCAAGCCTTCTCATTCTCCCCAGCATTTCTTAATGTGGAGCTCCACACAGATCCTCCAAGGGAAAGCATATGCAAGGGGCTCTTTGTAATCCAAGGTCAGTAGTCAAGGGGTTTTCTTGTTGCTAAGTACCCATCCCGCAGTCTCTGTTTTCCTGCGTTAGCCTGAGGAAGTGTAGAGAGGAGAAAAGGCAAGCAGAGCACTCAGTAGTCATATGATGGATGAGGTTATCTGAGTCGGGTGACTAGGGTGCTGAGATTGTGTTTCTAAGTCTGGATCGTCGATGGGTCAGTAGTTGTGGTCTTAGTAATGATTCTGAGACACGGGGTACCTGCCCTGACATTTTCTTCAATGGTTTCCTACCTCTACCTGATTCTCATAAATGAGCATCATGGTTGGACCTGCTTAAATGTACAACTTGAGTATTTACAGTATTAATCAGGAGACATTTTTTTAGTAGCATCTGTTTTCCAAACATGGGCCTTGTGGCATATGCTGCGTTATGATATGGATCCTAAGAAACTAAAATTAACAAACAACAGCAACAAAAAGCCCGCCCCTGGAGGCATTTTGGACCCACTGCTCTTTTTCTCCGTCTGAGAATGCTTCCAAATCACATGCGAGTCTTGATGTCTGAAGGGCTATCATTCCCCTCTGAGTTTTTTCGTTGGGCTCTTAGAGTCTGCTAGAAAATGTGGTGACAGCTACAGCTAAAGATAATGTTCCGATGAGAAGGAAATGAGACACATTGCAGGGCTGAGATGCGCTTGGAGCTTCATAGTCTCGCGGTGACAGGTTTAAACGGATGGTTCCTGCCGAGTTCTTAGTTCTGTCAAGTCCCGCAGGTCAGCTGGTCATCGCAGACTGAAGCATCCGCTTTATGATAACTGACAATTACATTCAGAACTTGGAACAGTGGTGTGAACAAAGAGACCCAGTGGTTGTGTATAAACGGCTTCTTAGTGTGCTTTTCTAAAAACAGATGCCAGGGAAAAGGTCCTTGACCTGTGGCCCCTGGTCTCTGGAGGTGGGTGAGGGGGCAGGTGCTGGGGGCCCTCCGGGCTAATTTCTGTCCCCTTGCTGTGCTTTACAAAGAGGTCAATTTCACTATTCACTGAGATAGAAAAGTCAGTATTGGGAGCCATTTAAAAAGTCTAAATTGGCTTTTCTAATGAAGTTGAAGGCACTGGGGAGGCTGTTGCAGGGATGGAAGGTGACCATTTACAATGCCTTCTTTGGTCCTTTTTGCCAGTTTTCCAGCAGTTCCCTGCAGGGGAGCTGGGTTTCTTTCAAGATTGTTTCAATGTAAAATTGACACTAAATCAAGAGCACAGTAAGCCCCAACCTAGCCTTTTTAAAGGAAGCAAATGTTGAAGGCAGCCAGGGCTCCTGTGGGGAGCTGATGCAGAAGAAGCGGGGAGACAGCAGATAAAATCACCGTTGAAGCTGGGGAGTGGAAAGTCAAAATTAAAAGGCTTTTGTATTTATTTTAAATATGTCTTTCTTTTCTTCTTGTATGTCTTGTCTTCACTTCACCTCTTGTATTATTTATTTTCTATAGTGAATATTTTTCTCTAGTTTCTGAGAACAAAAATGACCTTTGAAACATTTTTCTCTGTGTTGTATTTAGGCCAGGACCTTCCAGATCATCCTTTACCTACTTGCAGGGCACCTTGTTGGCTCAAGCTCTTAGGCAGTGCCTCCTGCTTTGCAACACACCTGAGCCATATATTAATGGATCAATAAAAGATGCCCTATTGTGTCTTAAAAGGATATTAAGAAATAGAAGCTGACCTGAAAAGGCGTGGTGCTGATGGTGACCAGATCTCTTATCAGCAAAATATAGCTAAACATGTTACTCACTTTCTTAATAAAACTCCAAAACAATACACAAGATAGTGCATTGTGGAAAAGATTATTAAATGTATAAATATCAGCTCACTTTGTTATGTAGATGGTAGTTGTCATCTTTTTTTCTTCCTTCCTCCTTCGCTCTTTTCTCTTTTTCTTTCTCTCTTTCTCTTTTCTTTCCTTCTTTCCTTCCTTCCTTCCTTTCTTTGTTTTTTAGTTTGTTTGTTTGTTTGTTTCTTTTTCTTTCCTTCTTTCCTTCTTTCTTTCCTTCTTTGTCTTTTTAGCTATCTACCTGTTGTGCAAGATAAAGAAAGTTTGTGTGCCTTTTAAAATTGCATGAACCAGAATTTAGTAGTTACTTGTAAACATAGTTCTACAGGAAAAGAGGCAGTTACATATTATTTTCTAAAGAATTACTCAGCTGTATATGAACAGGCATTTATGTGAAGCAGAATTTGTTTACTCTCAAATGTTTACCTCTGACAACTGTGAGACTTTTTAATGATTTAGTGTGAACTGAATTGTGGCCCATTCTATACCATCAGCTAGGGCTACTTCTTTAAGAAGTTTAGTAATGCAGATCTTAAGACTTGATGCTACTTGAATAGAGAAATACTAGCCCTTCAAATATTCTGTGGACTTTTTTTGTTCTAAAATGGCCCCGAAACGGAGTCTGGGTAAGTCTGTTGAGGGAATTATAATTTATTGATTTAAAACTAACTGGCTAAATTACTGTAGGTAGCTTGACACAGCCTATTGAAAACACTTTTAACATATTTTTTTTGGTAAGAGGTTGCAGCTTGAGAAAATTTCACAAGTATTTATTGTCTGCCAGTGTACTGGGACCTTCACTTGAGGTACTAGTCCTTCTTCTAAGTAGTTGATACCAAATAAACATGTAAATTAATTGCTGTGAGTTTTTTTTCCCCATTAGTATATATACAAGGTACAGCAGTGACACAAAAGAGGACCATTGGCTTCCTGAGATGGCTCAGGATGTGTAGCAGAAAAGAGGGAATTCTTGGAGGAGTAATATTTGCCAGATAAAAATGTTATGGGAAAACATTCCGGAAAAAAAGAAAATCATGCCGAGTCATGGAGGCAAGAAATATCATCATGCATTCAGGGAAGTGTACACAGTCCTACAGTGTTTCCTGTTTGAATCTTGCTCTCATTTCAGTATTCATAAAGAAAACAAATTATATTGCTTGCTGCAGGTGTGAGATACGTGACTAGGAAATGGCTTTCAGCTCGCTGCTAAGGAGGATGACGTAGTATTGATTACACAGCTCATTCTGGTGAGAAAATGAATTAGGAAAATGTTCAGAAGACCAAATTTTCTAGCATATAATACTGTAAGATAAGAAGAAACGATACTCTGGAAGGGACAGGGGGTCTGTTGGAGAAGACTGAGTGAAGCTTTGGTGACGGTCCATGGACCACGGGTCATGAAAGGATGAATAGGATGGATTGTGCTGTCAGGCAAGAGTTGTATTTCTTTGAGCTAAAGAGGCACAGAGTGAAGTTTGGTCAAGTCTGTCACGGTGGGACAGGGATTCCATAGGACAGGGTAGAACAGACTGGATGGAGAGGGAATCAAAGAATGGGGGGCCAAGGTAGAGATTGGTATAGGGACAGGGATAAAGTTATCCTGGCAGGGGAGGTGGACCTGACAGGGATAAGAAGTATGCGACCTGGAGTACAATTATGGAGACTGAGGGTCCCGCAACATCCCACACTGTTTGGAATGTCTCAGCGAATATCATCCATTTCATTCCTACTCACCAGGATGGTGTCTTCTATTCCTAGCAATTTATTTACAATTTTTTCTTTTAATGGAGGTAATGGGAATTGAATTCAGGACCTTGTGCATGCTAAGCACACACTCTACCAGTGAACTATACCCTCTTCCTTACTCCTAGCAATTTAAATGTGGCAACCAACTGGCCCTGGTATTCTCCATGTTCCCACTTTCTTGCTATTTCTGGTTGTCATCTCCCTGCCTGGCTTTGCCCTGCAGAACCCTCAGAGCATGTGAGTACCTGGACTAGACCAAGGCTTTTGTTTTTACTTCAAGGGTTTTGCTGAGGAAGGACGATCTGCTAAGAGAAAGAATTAGCAACTTCACTATCCCCACGTTCATTTTTGCCCTGAATCCTGGAAAAATTCAAGGTGACTTTGTTTGCATCTCAAACAACTCTAGAAGACCTTATCTTCTGCATTTCTGTATACAAACCCCAATCAGAGCTTTATTGAATTTTTAATGGTTATTTTCTCTCTTTCTCAAGTTTTTTTTTTAATTGATTAATTCTTCGCTTTGGTATTGTAGCTTTGCTTTGGTATTTTAGAAGGTCCTTTGAAGCCTTTTGAAATGAATTGAAAATTGATAGATAAGAGTAATCAAGTCCTCTTTCTAACTTCATAGGTCCTTTGGTATAATCCTCTTAGTCTCTGTCTGCCCTGGAACATGTTCTTGGTCAATGATCAGTTTCACGTCTTCTTCTATCTGATATTCTTTCTTAGGAACTCTTAGCATCACAAGTTTCAATTAAAAAAAAATTCCAGTCTTACTAGTATCAAAACTCTTTATTTCTTCCCAGTTTTCTCAAGAATCCTGAGATTTTTTTTCTCCTGAAAACATCACTGTTTCCAGTGATCAGGAAATAAAACCTTGCCATACAGCAGATTTTCTTCTCCAAATCTACTTTATTCTTAACAACAAGTCTTAGTCATCATCCCATATCTCCTACAAAATGAATATTTTCTGCTCTTCAATTTTTCTTGAGTTGGATGGCCTACTTTTAATTCTGGCGAGTGGAGGTAGATACATAATCTTCTCTCTGTTGGAGTTATTTTCTCCTAATAAAGGTTTATTTTTCCAAATTTTAAATTGCATATGGAACCGAGGAATAAATGAAGATTATTATTTATAGCTGAAGTTGTTTTGGGGGCACATTATACAATATTTGAAACACATTTTATACTATAGTCAAGTTTTGAATGACTGATAAGAATTGTCAAAGATGAACAATATTTTGAGGACCCTTGATCTTTCCTGTGCATGAGAATGGTGTTGCCCTGTGTTTTATTACTCCTTGACCTCATCTGTACTCCCGCCCTCATTTTGAGTCCTGACCAGTGAGTGTTAGGGCAACTCCCATTGAGGATCAACTGAACTCTTGGTCTGGTTCTCAACTTGAACTTCATTTCTTGGCTTTTACCCAAGATATGACTAAATATTGCTTATTAAATTGGCAGCCAAGGTTATCAGAGTCAGCATTTCCCCTACTCAGAGTTCTCAACCTACAGTTGGTGATTTTGCCATTTTCTCCCTAAACTTGTCTTAACTTTCACTTTCCATTAATTGAGAACTGGAATGTTAGTTTATAGCATGTAAGCATTTAAACTGCAGCATTTTAGAGAATTTAATAAGTCCTTTTGGGCTATCCAGGGATTAGAAACCACAGTCTCACTGTCTTGGAAGTATTTCCGGTCTCACTTCCAACCTGATTCTAGAGTTTGGAGAACTGAATCAACAGCTTAGGGGTTAAGATGCAACCAATGTTGAAAGTAAGCCTGGGATTTGTAAACCTGTGCCTTGTAGTTTTTGTTTTGCTAACTTCAGTAATCTAGTTTTTAAGTTAATATCTATTTATAAGTCATATGTTCTATACAATTAATCTCTTGCTATCATATGACAGTAGATAATTTTTGTTGACTTACTGTAAGTCCGTTGTCTTGATAAGTATTTTTTAAATGCTATGGATACATTTGCACGTAGATCTATTTGATTCTAGGGAAAGTATAATTGGTGTGAAAATTTAAAGACGACTTTAGCTTAGTAGGGACTCTTGACCCATTTGTATTCTTAGAAATGATGAAAGATAGTGAAATTTCAGTGAAAGGAAATATACCATATAAAAAACCCATACTATGAAATGTTCACCATGGAGTCACTAAAATATTTATTGTTTATAAAACATTATTTTCACCCTTGAACAGCCTTTGAAATATTACTCACTAAAAATGTCTCCCCAATGAAAGATTGTTCTAAAGTGCAATTGGCTTTTTTCTCTTCTCTGCAGTCAGGGAGGATCTATAAAATGGTAAATATTCAAATGTTCTTCTTGTAAAGTACTATATATTTCCTTGTCTCAGGCAAGTAGAGGACTGTGTTGGCAGAAGTCAGCTTCTGCTTATTAAGTAATACTGCTGTGGCTTGTCAAATTGGGAGGCAGCGTACCTGAAGCCACAGCATTCCTTTGATATATCACTCACTGCTATGCCTTTCAGAATTATGGAAGACGTACTTAAGTCTGAATCAGGGAGTAATGTCAGAGAAAATAAATATCCCCCTTTTTTGGCAGCAGTTTAAAATGTATTAAATTTTAGAAATGTTCAAAGTCACACATATGTTCTTTGATTTATCCCCTTTTATTAATATATAACCAGCATGCAGTGTTCAAACTGACCCTTTGAGGTCTGGATTATCACTCTGGCTACTGCTTTCTTTTCTAGTCTAATGCCAATTTAGTCCAATTATAATTTTGCCCAATAATTAGTAATAAGGACGTGTCTTTTTTCTTTTGTAGGAATCATGCGACCAGGGTATATTTAATCAAATACATTTTGGCTCTTCATTTCCAGCTGAAATGGCTGTGGCTAAATATCAAGGATGCCTTTTCAAAAACAGTGTCTCTGAAGACTTGGGGAAAGGCAATGAAACATTGATGGTATATACAAAATCATAATTTAAAATGATCAACTTTTTAAATTTTTAAATTACCAGACTGCCTTTCTGCCACTCCTGTAAATTCTCAGGCCTCTCTAAGTTTTGTGATTGTTGGGCTCATTTGGGAATTACTGGTAGTGCAGCTCTTTTGCCTAAGGAGGAGTGGGAGAGGAGGGGGAGGAATTTTTGCAGTGGGCTTCAGTCGTTCACCTAGACTCATCTCCAGTCTGAGGGTATTGTCGTACGTGTAGCTCCGTCATACAGCCAATCAAATACTCTTGGACAATTTACATGGAAGCTTTTTGGTGGTAATAGCTTGAGTCTCCATGAAGGAATCATACATGTGCAATCCTTTTCGGTAGAGCCATTTGTGAAGGTCTGGATTGCCTTCTAAGAACGTCCCATTTTGTATTGTTTCATAAAATGTACCTGAGATCTTGACAAACATATCTATCCCCTGAGCAGCCTTGTTGGCTGCCAGCAACTGCCTCATTTGCAAGCATGCTAACCACAAAGATCCCAAAGAAAGTTTTATTATGCATACACATTGAAGGAGTTTTGTGGTGGACAAATCTGAGTGATACGTTTCCTGTTTTATTTATTGTCACTCCGTCTACATATATACCCTATGTGTTAGCCTACTCCAGTAACAGCTAGTCCTGGAGCACGCCGTGCTCTCTCCTGCCTCTGTATGTTTACCTGGTATGTCCGTCAAGTCTGTAGCTGCCTGGTAAATGTTTACTCACTTTTCCTGACTCATTTAAAACACCAATTCCTCTGTGAAGCTTTCTGAAATTTCCCTCCTTTTCCCCAACACACACTGGCTCTGGTGCTCCCTGTTTTAGATCGCTCTGTACTTGTATCTGTTATCAGACTTAATAGACTGTATTCACATCTGCTGGTTCATTAACATATGGGATTCATACATCCCCAGGTCTTCCAGCCCGGAAAGTAAAACATAGGGTCACAGTAACTTGACAAAAAAGACATTTGTCTGGCGTCTTTCCCAAAAGTTGGTAGTCAGTGGAGTTGTCTCATATGAACCTGTTAAGTTGTCTTTTTAGCTTCCAAGTGGTAGATAGCATTTTTATCTTCTGTAGCATGTTCCATGGTGCCCCTTGGAAGCCACCAGAGCCCGATACCCTTTGCTTTATCTTTTCTCTTCCACATGGAGGCTGGTCTGGTGTCTGTTTATCACATGCGTATCCTGTGTACCAGTGTCCTCCAAAAGCCTCCCTGATGGGGAAAGTCCTTTCCTTCCCTCTGGTCCTGTGGTCTGTCCCACTGTCACCAAGAGTCCTGTTTTGTGCTGTCAGTTCCTTGCAGAAGTTTTCGTAAAATAACTCTTTGAGTGCCCCTCCTCTTCCACAGACACACAAACAAAACACACTGAGAAAATATGTCCCCTTCTTCCAGGGTGACACATTTCAGTGTAGGAGGCTGTTTGCATATGTAATATACATGTAGTCTATTAAAATAACTCAGAAGTTCAAGGGCCATATTGGTAGGGAACCAAAAAATAGGTAAGAGAAGTTTTGGCTGAATTAGCCTTCACTGATTTACAATAGTCATCCGTCGCAAAACCTAAGAATTAAATTCTTCTGAGAGGTTTTCCATTTTTCATGTACACACACATATCATGGATATAGTATGCAAATAAACATATATATGTGTATACGTATATAATACATAATCATTGCAATGGTTTTATTGTATGATACGTCCTTCCTTGCCGCCCCAAACTGCTAAAATACTCTTGTTTTCTGGCTTCTTTCCAACTCTACTGATATCTTATAGGTATCAAAGATATGTTCTATTAAGTATTTTTATAACATCAAACTCCCTGAATAGAACGCTGTTCCTTTTGGTGATGAAATATCAGATATCAATTCCTTGTCTGTCTTGCACAATCCCATGGTCAGTGTCCATGGGGGGAGGATATTTTTAATTTCACACACCAATACTCTGTGGGAATATTTTCTACTTCCTTGAAATAGGGAAAGCACTTTGTTTTAATTTTTCAAAGAATTATATTCTTTGTTCAGAAATTGGTTGTTATAATCATTAAATAACCAAATTAAGATCTTTAAAACTTGGTAAAATATAGATGCAAATGGAAAGAGACTTAGTCTTTTTATGAATTAATCAAATTATTTTAAATTCATTTTAATCTTTGGAAGGAGTCCACAAAAGCTGCCAAAATTGGTGTTGGAAGACAGGTTTACCAGATAAAGGGGAGAGCTTTAAAACCCATATTTATTTTATATCAGTTGCATTGTTAAGTATTTTTAAATTGTCACTTTTGTATTGGGATCCCTAAGACTACCGTCAGGTTTGATGATCCACTCCATGGACTCACAGAACTCAGGAAAACTGTTGAGCTCATGGTTACAGTTAACTACAGTGAAAGGATACAGATTAAAACCAGTAAAGGTGAAAGGTGCATAAGATAGCACCTGGGAGAGACTAGCCAAGAGGTTCAGGTTTCTTCTCCCGGGGGAGATGTGTGGACAACAGTTAGTTCTCCCTCCAATGATGTGTGACATGCAGAAAGTATTGGCAGCCAGGGAAGCTCACTGGACCCTGAGTGCAGGTTTTTTTGGGGGCCAGTCACATAGGCATGGAGGACCATATGCCTCACCTACTCAGTCTGCAGCTCTCCCAGATGTCAAACGGACTGTGGTCCAGACCCTGGGTAAGTAAAACACACAGGCATTCATCATATCGCACAATTAGCGTAAACTATTTGCCCAAGGCATCAGGTATACAAAGACAGTCTTGTCAGGCAGGATATTCTGTAGGCTTAGCGATTATCCACACCCAAGCCTGCTAAGTCAACCCTTTATTTTCAGCCTTCTCTTTGGAGACACCTAAGTTGAAATGATGCATATGGTTGAATTTAATTTAAGAAAGAGTCATGGTCCACCCATCAGAGTAAGTGTACTCAAAGAAGAGGTCTTATTTCAACCTCAGAAGATTGGCAAATACATGCATATGTTTATATTTTCAGTTAAAATAAAATGTTTAAAGCAGCAAATACCATTTTTTTGGATTCCTCCCTTATATTGGCTTTTAAATTTCCTAACTACTTGTCCCAATTTCATTTGCTCAAACTGCTTCTAATGAGCTTAAAATGATCTTAAATTTCTTTTATCCATGAAATGGCTCATAATATAAGGATGAAGTGAAAATTTAAAACAAAAAATGAAGTAGCTAAGTTATTCTCAGTAGTCACAAATAGAAACACTGCAAAAATCACCATCATGCAGTCTATTTAAATACATCTCAGTGCTTGGTGCTCCTTTAGCTCCAGGTTTCACTACCAAACAAAAGATACCAAAGGAAATGACACAGAAGGGAAGAAACAGTGTTTTCAAGTAGGAATGTGGAGAGTCCTCATTTTGTCCTTGTGCTCCAGAGCATGCTGCAGTGAAACTGACCCCCCCCCCCGTCCCCCATCCTGGGAGAATTTGGTTGCATACAGGAAGTCAACAGGGTAAGGTATTTTCATTGACTGATGCACACGTTTGTTGTACACAGCAGCATGTACCTTCTCTCTTAATGAATTTTATCTTCTGCGCATAGAGGGGGACATTGCCAGATTTCTTAAAATGAGAGGCAGCCTTAGCATGGCTGCTGTAAAGATGTTCAACTGTGCAGTATCTGTTAGAACTGCAGTAGCGGCTTCACATGGGGCTTGGGCCAGTGCCCTGACATGGAAACCAAAGGTTGTCAGTGAGTGAGCCATCACTATTTTTATAGACATCAACTATGTTATATTAAATCAGATGTAGAGCAGTACTGATAAATTAGTAAGAAGTTATTCATTTGGATTGTGCTGTGCTAAACTTTAAGATCCAAATACATGGGATTTAATCTTCTAGAAAAGTTATTCTTATGCATGATTCACAAATTCATTGTTAATTTTTTGAAGTTTTCATTAGAAACCTTTGCAAATATCTTTAATTATAATGGGAAACATACAAATTTAACATTTTAAATCTTAAATCAGCTTCAACATTTTTAAGAAAAATGCGAGCACTAGCAGGAAAAAATATTGATAGTCACACTACTTTTTATCCCTGAGAAGGGTAGGCGTATTGAGTAATGAATTATTGATTCAGTGTGAGTGAACCTGAGTTTATCTTGAAACTTCCACCTTGGATTGGGGCATAGCTAGAGTTTAACCTCTCTTTACTCATTATGAACCTCCATGAGATGGGAGTGGCCATAGGAAATGAAGGTTGTTGACATTTTCCTAGCAAAGATGTCTCTGCCTACAACTTAATCCAACTCTTTATTGCCACTTCTGTGCATGGCAAGTAATAGGTGCTGGTGGGAGGAAAGGTCAATACTATGTTGGATAAATATATACAAAAGATGGGTGTTTGTGAAGGCAGAGTCTAAAGATGTCCGGCTTCATATAGAAGCAAGACAGTGCATTTTGTTCCTAAATGAATAGTACATATTTAAAATGTACACAAAGTTATGAGGCTATCTTTTAGGTCATAAATCTAATTATTTCCTCTCCAACTAAAAATATAAAATTATCATCAACTTGTACCTCCTCATATTTCATGCATTGCATGAAAACAGTATTTTAGTATGCACTGGTATCACACTTCTATACGTTAAGGGTTTATTTTATCTCCCAAATCTTTTTTCCGTCTACATGATCAAAATAGTTACTCCATGATAAGAATAGATGATAGTCTGAATAAGGTTGTGACAGAGTAAATGAAAATGATATTTCCACATTTATACCTTAGGATGATTAAAAATCCAGAATCTGTCTTACTAACGTGACCTGGCATAACATAAAATGAGTGTTCATTTCCATAATTAAACTGTAATATTTATCTCGGTTAATATAACTTTATCTTATTCAATAAAATAAGTTGCTGATTTTGTCTTGTACATTATGATTAAGTTTGATTTTCATCTATCACTGAATCCTGGTCAGGTAGATAAGGAAGTCACTCTGACAGTGATGCACATGAAGGCATCAGGGCAATAATTCAGTTATCTAGGTGCCCAAGGGCTTCCTGTGAGGCTTTCTCTGTAGATCATCTCAGTCATATGTTTGTATTAAATTGACACTGTCAAAAAAAAATAAAGTGACACTGTCTGTTTTAGTTAAAGATTACTATGGGTAAATCAATGATGCTATTTTAATGAAAAATAGGGTACTGTAATTATATTATCACTGACATAATTTAATGACTTTAAAGGATCATTCTTGCATTTGCTACATAGCGTAGAAATATTACTCCTTTTCCAGTGTTTATTTTTTATTGACATTAATGACAAAGTCTTCAAAAAGAATATGATAACACTTCAGATTTTTTAAGATGTAATTTTCGTTTTGCAATTCCCGTACAAGGTTAAATTGGGTAGGTATTGTTTTATAGCCGAAAGGGAGAGAGAGGGAAAGAGAGAGACAGATTCTAGCCAAGTAATTACATTAAATATTCTCTCTGGGGGAAAAAAGTGTCCAAAAAAAGCCTCGAGAAGTCATGGAAATTGATAGAATAAATTAACTTCTTGTAAAATCATTTTCCACATCATTAGAATATTTGTTTCCAAATGTCAGAAGCAGATGAAATAATTTTGCTGCAGATATTGCTTCAAGGATGAGGCTGAAACTCACCGAGCACTAGAACAGTGAGGGATATTGAACTTCCCAAAGGTGTAGAGCAAGACAGAACTGCTCACTGAGCAGAAAGAATGGTGCTCTTTATGACTGAACTTTTGAGTTGTTTCTGCCTGGATGTGGGATAATTATATGTGATGAAATATCGTGAAGCACAGACAGCAATATCTGCCAGCCATATTTATTAAGATTGAATGTGCATGGAGAATTAAAATGCCAGACAATATTATTTGTTATGT
The DNA here is from genome assembly GCF_048564905.1 of Vicugna pacos. NCBI lineage: Eukaryota > Metazoa > Chordata > Mammalia > Artiodactyla > Camelidae > Vicugna > Vicugna pacos. The sequence goes on from NC_132988.1 coordinate 20,171,250, forward strand.
TGAATTTTAAGAAATTTCAAGGCAGATTAAAAAGTGACATTAGAACAAATCGGCTGTCTTTGCCTTCTGCTATAAATCTTCTCATAATTGTTTTTTTTCCTCTCTCATGATTAACAACTTTCCTTTCTTTGACATTTGCAGACATCTACCTCTTTGAAAAGCCTTTCATTTTTTCCCTCTTCTCTCTCTTTCTTTCTTTGCTGTCTATTATCCAGATGTTTGCTTTAATGCCAAAATTAATGACACTTTAAAATTACTCTTTATAATTTTAAGCTTTAGACACCTGACCTTTCCTGCCCATTTAATCTCTCTCTCTCTTTTTTTGCTTTAGCTTTACCCAGTAATCAAGCACAGCTAATTAATTAGCATCCACAGCAGAGGAGGAAAAAGAAATTGCACTTGCTTGAAATGCCTTTTATAGCACTACTGAACTGCACTTAGAATTTCATAAAGTCTAGTTTGGCTCAGTGGGCTCTTCCATGTTTGTTAAAGCAGGAGGTCCTGGCACCCTCAGGTTAAATGGAATCAGTTGCTCCGAACAGGATGTTTCTCTTTTTTACATGATAATAGGGGTATAGTGCCTGTGCTAGGAAAGAATATTGACTTCAGATCCATGGCTCATTAAAAGATCATACAGAGTAGAAAAAATGATGCTAGCATAAATGTGTGTTTTAGACTGTTTAAAGAGCCGTGTAATTACAGTCTATATGAGTATATACAGAATAAGACTGCAGAGAAGTGGAGTTTTATACATGCAACCTGATAGAACAATATATTAACATACTATGTATATAAATTTGAATGAAAATGCAGTCAGCCCAGCAGTCTTTCCATATAAATGTGTGTAGCCTCGGGGATGGGCAGGATGATTCCCCTTGGCTCCTAAGAAGGAATATACTCAAGAGAATTACTAAGGATTAGTCATATGGGTAATTGGATTTTCCGATTGTTGTGAATTGCTGTGAAGAGGGTCTGAGTTACCTTTGGGTTGGGGGTGTGTGTCAGAATCTTGCAGTATGACAGCGACTGAAATAGATCATGAGGGAAGAGAGCCATTTCTGTCCACTCTAGCTTGCCCTGATACTTCAGAAAACTCTCCAAACTCTTAAGCCTAAAACTCAAATGAGATGCCTGAGAAATGGACGTAGGAAGATGGTGGAGAAGACATTTCTAGGATTCGCAGCCCAGTTCTAGGATTGTGTTTGGTGAACCTGCACATCGCTAGTAAAAAATAATTAGTACAAAAAGTGCTTTTTACAACTGACTTCAACTCCCAAATAGCTTTCAAGTAACTTGATGTGAAAAAAAAAAAAAAGAGGCTTAAATTATGTACTTACAGGAAACCATTTCATATCAGGCAAGAGTCTTTGGTTCTACAATTTTCTATCTTTTTATGTTTTATGATTATTTAGAGATGAATAGCCAGCTATAAATAAAGATTCAGGTTGTTTGGCAATAGCTACTTTACAGGGGGAACTAAATGCCTTTTTAATTTGGAAGCAAACCTAAAACAAATGATCATGTTAGTTGAAGTGCTTCCCTTGTGGGGGTGTGATAGGTAAGGATGGGCACTAGAATTTGGCATGAAGTAGGCCATTTTGGAATGCAGTGTAGCTAAGAAATATTTTGATTTGCTTTCCTGTTGACTTCTTGGCTGGGATTCCTGGCACAAAGGGAGAAAATCAGATTAATAGGAATATGTGAAGTTTTAATATTTTATGTTAAAATGCCATTTTAAAATTACTCTAAAAATAATCAAGCCTAGTTTGAATTCAGCAACTAAGATCTGTAATTAGCTTTATGCATTGTGATTTTATGGCTCCAAACCAAACTCAAAGTGGATGAAGGGTAAGACTAGCTGAAACAAGCCAGCCAGTACATTGCTGAAAAGAAAATGGAACAGTTAGAAGAGAAGCTATGTCTTCTCTAAGAGTTGCCGTCCATTTCTAAGATCGGGTGTTCAGGTCTCTACGTCTAGATTAGACCATAGTGTATCTATTTTTTAAAAAAGTATTGACACAGAGAATATTCTTGAAGGATGAACAGCTCTTACTTCCCACTTGTCTGACTTAAGGAGAATGTTCAACTGGTACCGTAATTGTGATCATTAGTGTCTTCTGCATAAGGATTGGATTCTATAAAGAACTTGAAGAGTTCTCTTATAGAATAGTGTTTTCTGCTAGATGAGGATTTGTCAAACCTTTATCTTCTAGAGCTCAAACCTCTGTATGGGTTTGAGGGACTGATGGTGCCAGAGAAGAGACTGCCCATGCTTAAATACCTTCCAACTACATATGACCCCTCAAGTGACATTTATTTTAATTAGTGTTTCTCAACCTTTCTATAACAACTATTTTGGAATACCTGCTTAACTATCCTGAAACAAAATTCAGAAACAATGCAATCTGCCTATATACATAATTTAAAAAACTCAATCTAATGCCATAAACGAAGAAATAAAAGGAAAAGTAAGCTATCATCAAATAATATGTTTTGCAATTGGTAAACACTTATGCAGGATCTTACCAGAGGACAAAAAATAGCCCCACAGTTTCCAGTGCAATTTAGTTTCCAAGAAACTCAGAGGGGAGCAGGGTGATCCCATTAGGATTCCTTGCTTTTTAAAGAAAGTATATTAAGTGTCTTATCAAACTTTGGATTCTCAGTAAGTGTTTTCCTGATTTGGCTGAAGCAGCAGGACTCTTTTCCAAAGAAATCATATTCAGAGGTATAATATATAAATAAATAGTATATAAAGCAAATAAAAGCTTTTCTCCACTTTCTGTCTGCCACAGTGGCTGTCTCTGAAACATTGCTGTTCTAGGGGTCTGGATATCTGACTTTTTCAGGGATAGCTTGAGAGCTAAAACTAAGCTGAAGAAGATGAAAGGAAACCTGTTTTTACTAGTAAGTGATTTATTTATTTATTTTTCTTAGAACATTAGAACCATTCTCCCAGCCTTACTGTTAAATGGAATTTTTAAGGTTAGAGAAGATAAATTACTGTCTCTTGGGAAGATGTCTCTGGAACGTTTTATACAATTCTTCATTGCAAGATGAAGGAAATAACAAATCTTTGAGTGGATGAGATACTCAACTTGCTGAATGCTGGTCTAACTTCAGGTCAGTTACAGATGTTTGCAGTAAAGCCATTTGAGGATAGGCTGTGTAACATTCCTTCCAGTTCAAAATGCAGATTAAAATGTATCTCATGGAAAAACAAATCAAAACTACAATGAGATATTACCTCATGGCGATCAGAATGGCCATTATTAAAAAGTCCACAAATGGTAAATGCCAGAGAGGGAGTGGAGAAAAGGGAACCCTCCTACACTGTTGATGGGAATGTAATTTGGTGTAGCCACAATGGAAAACAGTATGGAGGTTCCTTTAAAAAGTAAAAACAGACTTACCATATGATCTAACAATCCCACTCCTGGGCATATATCTGAAGAAAACTCCAAAAAGATACATGCACCTCCGTGTTTATAGCAGCACTATTTACAACAGCTAAGACATGGAAACTACTTAAATGTCCATCGACAGATGACTGGATAGAGAAGATGTGGTATATGTAGACAATGGAATATTATTCAACCATAAAAAAGAATGAAATAATGCCATTTGCAACAACATGGATGGACCTGGAAATTGTCATACTAAGTGAAGTAAGCCAGAAAGAAAGAAAAATACCATATGATATCGCTTATATGTGGAATCTAAAATATGATACAAATGAACTTATTTATGAAACAGAAACAGACTCAGACATAGAAAACAAACTTATGGTTACCAAAGGGAAAGGGCAGTGGGGAGGGCTAACTTAAGAGTTTGGGATTAGCAGATACAAACTACTGTATATAAAATAGATATAAAATAGACAAATAACAAAGTCCTACTATATAGCACAGAGAACTATATTCAATATCTTGTAATAAATGTAGTAGAAAAGAAAAAAATATATCTCATGTATGGATGTGTGGCAGGTAACTTTCCTTCCACTAACCCTTTCTATATCTTATTACATTGTCAGATTTCCTTTATACTTGGTCTTCTTTTTTTTGGAGAAACAGATCATAGGAGAGTCTGTCATTGCAGAGTCACAATAACCTATGGAATACCTATCTCAACATCTACATTTAGAAAATAAGGCAGTGAAGCCTGGCAATGTAAACTCATTTGCCCGAGCTCACAACCAAAGTCAGTTGTCTAGTGAGAAATACGTGCTGGCCACAGAGTCTGTACCATCTAAAAAATCACTTCCCAAGAGAAACTTAAATCGTTGTTACTGGTTTAGACAGTATCAGACACTTAGAATTAAATATTTCTTCTAACCAGATTGGTTTTATTAACTAGCAGGGACCAGACATGTTGCAGGACTAGAGGACATCTCATAGGATTGACCGCTCTGGGTGACTCACTTCTTACAGTCCTAGTGCCCAGCCACCAGGTCTTGTAGGTTTAATTCAGCAGACCATCACCATGGTCTTCTAATAAATAATGTCATGATGATCTGCCTTCATATTTATATTTCTCCTGAAAAAGTAAATTCATGTTGTCACCATTCATGACCTCAACAGGGCAGGAGACTTTCCTTGTGTACTCTACACTTTTAATAGGCATATCTATTTTTTTCTTAAAAATTGATTACCAGAATTGGCTCAAAACACTGCCAAAACTCAATCCATAATGCCACTGGTTCCCAGTAGGGCATCATAAACACCTGAGGAAGCTTTAAGACCAAATCGGGCCAGACTACCCCTCAGAGGCATGGAAAGAGGAACGTTAGAGGTGCAGGACCTACAGGACCTACAGGTAGGACAGTTTACACAGGGACCAGATTCTGAGTAGGTTTATATTCAGGGGGCTTACTGGAAAATGCTCTTGGAAACAACTCCTGTATGAAATTGTTGGGGGAAGCAGGGTGGGCAGAGGGAGAAGTTGAAAAGTAATGTAGTTACGTTAGAGAGAAGCCTCAGACAGTCCTATTGGTAGCCTGGGACGTAGCCCAAAATTAGGGAAGGAGGTAGGGCCCAGTCATTGGAAGCAGACTCTCCCTGGGTGGAAGTGTAACCCAGGATGAGGGAGACACCTCCCAGCTGCCATCTGGGCTGAGACTCAGCTATGAACCGTTAGCAGCCACCACTCCTAGCAGCTGGGGAAACGAGTGCTTGGGCCTGACAGGTTTTCTAGGGGCTGGCTTCACCCAGATTCACTTGCTTTAAGTAGTAACTCACCCTGTATAGGAACAGCTCTTCCTGGATTATGGTTGGTTTCTTTTTCCGAGGAAATATAATAGAAGAAAGTTAGTCTGACCAACTTCAGTCCTGCCCCTGCAGCAGAACTTGAAGCTGCAACTGATACTCATGGTCTTCATCAATTTGTACTTATTCTAGGTTACATTCACCCCTAGCTGGAACCTCTGCTGGTCTGGATGGCTTACCTAGTGGTCTGATCCAAATCCCTGAAGGGTCAGAGCCCCAGATTCCCATAGCCTTCTCAGGCCAGTATACACCATGGCATTTGTCAGTTGACCATCAACATTGGGTAGGAGAGTACAAAGAAGTGCCCATCAGGAGCAGGTTGCAAATGTATTATTCTCTTTCCACACTGAGTCACGACATCCCTGTCTCCTCATAACAGTTAGAGTTGTGTGTGTGACCTCCTTTCCTGCCTACTGATGTTTTGACATGAAGTGACCGGCAGTGTTCATAGGTTAATATTCAACAAGACTCTTTCCAAACTTTATCAGTGCAATTTTTAGAACCTTAAGGAACAGAATAGGTTCAATGCAATCTCAGTCAATACCAAAATAATTTTTTATGGAAATTGTCAAGTTGATTTTAACATTTAGAAAGGCAAAGGAATAATAATTGCTGAAATTATTTCTTAAAAGATGGACAAGGATGAAAGACTCACACTCAAGACTTAGTCTAAAACTACCATAATCCAGAGTAGGTGGTATTAGAAAACGGATAGATATATGGATGAATGAGAAAGATTTGGATTCAGAAATAGGCTTACACATACATAGTCAAGTGATTCTGACAAAGGTACAAGATTAATTCACTGGAAAAAGGTAGTCATTTCAACAAAAGATACTGGAAAAATTGAATATCTATTTGCAAAAAAATGAACTTCAACCCATACTACACACCATATACAAAACTTAACTTTACATGAATCCTGGACCTAAATGCATAACCTAAACTATAAAATTTCTAGAAAAATAATGGGAGAAGGTATTTGTGACCTTTGGTTATATAAAAATTCCTTAGATATGGCACCAAAACCATGATCCATAGAAAAATTATAAATTTTTAATCTATCAAAATTAGAATCTTCTGCTCTTCAAAATACGTAGTTAAGAAAATGAAAACACAAGCCAGGCCGTAGATGGGAGGAAAATATTTGCAGATGCATATTTGGTACAGGGCTTGTATCTACAAGATATAAAAGATTCTCAGAGTTCAAGAAGAAAACAGTACAGCTCAATAAAAAGCAAAATAATTGAAGAGACACTTTGCCATGTACAGATGAAAAATAAGTGCATGAAAAGATGCTCAATAACATTAGTCATTAGGGAAAAACAAATTGAAACCACAATGAGACACTATTATACATCTATGAGAATGACTGAATTTTTTAAATAAAGGAATATAAAGGACTATATCTGTACCAAGGGCTGGCGAGAGTCCAGAATATCTGGAAGTCTCAAACGTTGCTGGGAGGCAAAACAGAACAGCCACTTTTGAAAAGAGTTTGGAAGTTTCTTGTAAAGGTAACGTACGCCTACCATATGACTCATCAGTCCTTCTCTTAGGTATTTGTTCACGAGCAATGAAAGCTTATGTTCACATATAAGTACATTAGAACCTGTGTGTGAATATTTATATATAACAATTTTGTTCATAATAGCCAAAAATGGAAACCATGCAAGTGTCCTTCATCTGGTTAATTAATAAACAAACTGTGGTGCATTCCTACAATGAAGTATGTAGAAACTCAGTAGTAAAAAGGAATGAACTGTTGGTTCATGAAAGAACATACCAAGTGAAAGAAGCCAGACTCAAAACGTTACATACTGTATAATTCCATTCTGGAAAAGACAAACCTATAATAAGGACAGAAAACATTGAGGCATGAAGCACTGAGGATGGGGTAGGATTTGGCTATAAAGGAGCATGAGTATTTATTTTGGAGTGATGGAATTATTCTATATCTTGATTTGATGGTGGTACCTCATTAGATGCACTTTACAAAACTCAGAATTGTACACTTAAAAGGGTAAATTATGTAAATTACACCTCGGTAAAATAAACATTTAAAATGGTTCAATGAGACTTTTATTGTGTCCCCTGCTAGAAGTGTTACTACCTGGGAACTATGACTTCTGTGCACTTAGAGCCTAGAGTTATGAGGATGATAAGCACACATTTCCCAGGTGTCACTGCCAGTGATAGCAAGGACCGTGCCTTCTATCCCTTGGTTTCTGGATCCACATAGTCTACCCAATTTGAGTTGCAGCATCACACAGTGAGACTACATGGGACAGGTCTTGCAGGATGGGTAGAATTGCAACGAATTTGCAAAGTGGGAGGGATTTCTGGGAAGAAGAAATTATAAGAGCAAAAACACGAAGGCAGGAAACGCCTTGTTTGTCTCAGTCTGTTCCGTTGGAGTGCTAAGTGTAGGTGGAAATGTATGGTATAAAGGCTGCAAAGGAAAGCTGGATCATATGATGATGTTGTGCGGAAGAGATCATATGTAATTCTGTAATCCATTCAAAGGCTCTGAGAGATGAATTGGCAGATGGTCATAGCTGCACTTTAGCAAGACTGGTGAGTCAGCAGTTGTTAGGATAGATTCATATGGCTCAAGAGTAAAGGCGGGTGTAATGATCCTCTGACTTTCAATATAACGTGCTTCCAAACCCCAAAGCCTCGGTGTTTTCACCTACATCTATGTTTTCATCCCTTTCTAATGCTCTAGAACTAATTATCTATCTTGTTGAATGAATTTCAGGTTTATCTTAGCCTTTCAGGTAAGTTTATATTAAGATACTCTTGCTTTTTTTCCTGGCACTGATCTTATACCTAGATATCTAGGCTTCTAGCTTTTTATATGACCGAGATTTAACCTTGAATCATAATTTCAGAAGTTAGTTCCTAAACTGTACTCCTATTCCCTATTATCTCTGCCCAGTCATCTTCTCTGTCTTTCATCCTGAGCAGAAGGATCTGCGGGCTCGTCTGGCTCTTGAAGACCTTATGTTTTTCACTATCCACAGGTAGCCTGCTCCTGGACTTACCAAGTGCTGGACATATGCTTGGCTTCTTATATAGAATCTCATTTAATTCCCAAACTAACCCCTTGCAGATATTTTCTCAGAAGGAGATACACGCTTAGGGAAGCTAAGTGGGTCATTCTTGTTCATGCAGTTAATAAGCAACTGACACAGGACTGGAGCTCAGTAATCTGACCCCAGAAGCTGCACTCCTGTCCTCTCTAGTGTCCAGGTAGAAGCTACATTCAAACAGGCCGGTACAGTGCATCATCGTTACTGGGCTTGGTGGTCTGCACGTGTGGAGCTAGGTTCTGTGAGCATCATGATCAGTACCTGATGGTGGAAGTCGCTTCCAGTGTATAGATAGCAAAGTGCTCGCCGAGTGGGTCAGGACTCTGGGGCAAGAAACTGGAGAAGAGATCAGGAACTAAGAAAAAAGGCAAAACATGAGGATCAGACAAGCATAGGAGGGGTGGAGGAAGTGGCTACAGTTAGGCACACAGATTCTAAGAGCTCTCCCTGGTTATGCCATTTAGGCAACGAATCTTACTGCTGATCCCATCTGGTGCTGGTTCTTGAGCCCATTATGATATCAATAAGGTCCGCATTGCCCCAGAATGTCAGCTTTAAGTGCCTGACCACAAAGAGTGGCATGTCGTGTTCAGTGATTTCCTTTATTTATAAAGCCCATGCTTAAATATACGGGTGGACATTTGGTATGTGTATTTATAGCAACTGAACTCCAGGAGCCATTAAAATTTGACAGAACAGCATGAAAATAGCCTCAGGCAATGTTGACCTTCCATTCAAATAAAATGGCTTGTTTATCAAGCAAATGAATATTAAGGGTTATTAGTTCTCATTAAGGGATTTCAGCAAATTAAAAGGTTGATAGATAGCCCTTGTCTGTACCCTTTTCTTCCCCGAGCCAGCGCTGGTGATGTCATTGGACTTTAGCACTTTGTAGTGGCATCTAGGAAAGCAAGCACATGTGCACACACAGGATACCAATTGCTTGGTAAAAAATCCTATTTCCAGTCTTAGAACTACCTGAATCTTGGAACTACCTCAAAAATGTTAGAAAAAGGAAATTCATGTGATTGATTTTTGCTGTTATTAAAAAATCATCATTCTCTGTGTTTCTAGATTCTGAGCCATGACACTAATGAATTTGTTTTAAAAAACAGAAGAAAGGCTTAATTTTTTATTACTTTTTCATGTATTTTCCTCTTCTGATCTTATCTTTTATATTACATGAAATGATTGGTTTTAGTAGCTGATACCTATTTCATATTTTAAATATTTTTTCTGTTTATAAAAATAGTATATTTGTAATCAAATATGAAAATATGCTATGAATATTTTAAAAAATCATTTAATGAATCACCCAGGAAAATCATTATGAATGTTTTACTTTATTTCTTCTGGCCTTCTTTCATAATGTGTATGTCATAATAAGTGCTGTGCATAATATAGTCATTAAACTTTTGTATATGCATATTTAATATATTAAATGTAAAATGCCATATCTATTGCATATTTTATTAATGGGCTTATAATATGCATACAGTTAGGTGTCTTTTTTGCTTAATATTGTATCATAAGACATTCATTAATAAAATATTGAGCAAAAATCTGGTTTTAATAGCTGTATAATATCATTAATAAATTTTTCTTAATTCATTTAATATTTTTCAGTACAAGTGATGGCTTTATCTCTAATTACATTTTAACTTAATTTACCTATAAACTTTTCCTCATCTTTGTGTTTTGAAACTCTCCTATCATTTTCTTTAGGTGTATTACTTGTAAATAGGTTTTCACATTTTTCTTTAACCTAATCAGGGATTATATATACAGTTTTATTCTTTTATTGCAGAAGTAAAAGTGTGTTTCTTGCAGAATAATTGAGGATTATGGATCAGTTATATGTAAATCAGCGATCTCCTCCCCCTAACTGTTAATATTTTGATGTGTACATTTCAATTTTTTGTATATACACATATATATATACTTATGTAGTAAGCAAATTATTCTAAACATGAGATCCCATTGTTTTTAGTGCTCTTGATTACTTCGTAAAATATTCTGAAATTTTTATATCACTTCATTTAGTTAATGGAAATATTTTTAATGGCAGATTGCATCTCACTATATCATAATGCTTAAAAAGGTCTTTTGGCTGTTTATAATATTTCCATTTTTTTCATTAGTAAACAAAGTTTCAGGGCATATGGTTGTAGCCTCTCTGACACATCAATCATTTCTTCAGAATGAAATCCTAGAAATGAAATTTCTGAGGAAAAAAAGGGATATGAAATATAAGAATTTGGGGTCAAAAAAATAAGATTGAATTTCTTACTTCAGTTACCTTGTTCATATTTTCTAATTTCCCTGCTTTCTTGTAATTTTGTTTGCCCTTAAGTCTCTATTTTTGTTTTCTCTTAATGAATTAAAATATTTATATCCCATTTCTATTAGTGTTTTCCTCTAAATTAAAGATTCAAAAAACTTAAATTTTTTTATTATAAATATTAAGTATATACAAATACAAAACTGATTATTATTATTATTTTACTGTATTTGTTGTCTGTTTCATGGTTTTGAATAAAAGGGATTAACTGGATTTTGGCATTCCCAAGTGTTAGACACTGTCTGATATCTCACCTTGGACTCTCGCATCCCCCACGTCTGTATATGCTGCAGTACCAGGTTTTGGATGACAGCAACCTAGTCTGAGCTGAGGAAGAATGACCCCAGCATTAGGTGAGACCTTGGTGTGCTGTATTAGACAGAAAGCTGGAAAGGGACGTAGCTGCCATGGCCAGAGAGGGCAGCAGAGGTGGCAGAGAGATCCAGGGGCCAGCAAGCAGGCAAACAGCTTGGGGTGGAAGTCGGGAGACGTAGGTGGAAGTGGCAGCAGCATGGGCCTCAGCGCAGTGGAACTAAGTAGGTGAGTCACCAGCCAGGCTCTGAGCCTTGATGAAATATTTTGATGGGGCAGGGCTTAGCCCGCCACCATCAAAGTTCTGGCGTGGATGATGTGGGTCATGGTGAACAGGGAAAATCAACAAGCTGCTGAGTTAACGTCTTCTGAGGCAGGAGCCTCGCGTGCCTTCTGTCCAGCCCAGAACTGAAACTGCAAAGTGAGCTCGGTGGACCCGTCAGGTGGACCCGCCAGGTGGACGATTAGAATCCTCAGGCCTGAGAATTAGGTGTTGACATTCCCAAGCAAAGTCATTACTTTAATGACTTCAAAGAACACACATACTGAACCGTTTCTCTGATACATTTTAGTTCTTTGTCATCTTTTTGGAATATATGGAAATATTTTCCCAAGATAATTAGTTTGCACAAGCAGACATTAAAAAAATACGTCTTTTTTTTTAATTCCTTCTCATATTCCATATTCTTTAATTTTATCAGAGTGAAAAAATTTCACTGACTGAAAGGTTTCTAATTTCTTAAGTAGCTTTATCTGAAAATCTAAAAACTATGGTGACAGTTGCTATAGAAATGCTCAGAAACAGATCAAAACAATTAAAATAGTCTTTCAACTTACAAATGAATACAAATCTCAAATCTATTAACTTTTCTTTATGATATAATAAATGGTCTATTTAAAAATATTCAATATAATTATTTCAGCAAATTGGATAGATTTTTAAAAATATGCAATTAAATGGCTGTGTCTTAAAACAACCTGTTTTCCATATTGAAAAAAAATCTAATTGTGCAAATATTCTTATTCTCTAAAAAGAAGATATATTCTTTGCATTTTAAAATGCTAACTTAGTCCATTCTTAAATACATCACTCACTTCTCACTCTCATTTTACTTCTAGATTTCTATTTCTTGTATTAAAATGTATAATTACAAACTGCCTTGAACTTCTAACTCTAATCTGAAAGATAAATGAAATTAATATAATTTCATTATCCTTCTATGTACAGACCTGTTCTGATTAATTTATTAGTAGTGATATTGCTTTACTTTTCTTAGTACTTGACAGTTTTCAAGTGCTGTCACATCTTTTATCTGACTTGATATTTTAGCAAATAAATAAGATAGATATTAACCCTACCAAGGAAGATAAATTTGAGATGGAATAACTTGTTGGAGTACTTCTGGACTAGAAAAACACTGACTGTCCTTTGTTTCTCTCTCACATCCTTACCCTCAACCATGTTTTTAATCCCTTTCCTTTCACAGTTACCAAAATGAATGTTGCCTTCATCTTTATAATTTATTTCAACAAAGGATCCCAACCTGGTCCAATGATTTTTAATCCTTACTAAAAAGATGACTGCCAACATTTATTAAGTATTTTGAATTTATGAAATGGCTTTCAATTGTTATAACAGTTCTATGTTGAGACCAACCCATCTATTTTAGGATTGTAACTATTTATCTTACATTTCTATAGCCAGGGATTAAAATAAAAGTCTATGTATCTGTATTTTTCTTTTACTCTATCCTAGGGTTTGGAGCTCTAGGGTTACTCTAGGTGATCCAATTAATAAACTCCAAGTTTTCTTTACTTCTTACTTCTGTAAGAGACCAGTGGGGTATTCATAATTGGTGGAAAGTGTTCCTCCATGAAGGTGTTCAGAGAACTCAGGATCTTTCTACCTTTTGATTCTGCCATCCCCTGGGGCCTCTCGGCTCTCTATATCTCTACATCAGATCCATCTGCTTCTTAGAAGCTTCAGGATGGAGATGACACACTCCCATCTTCTCATCTTCCTTTGGTGGAAGATAGTCACATGGACAAGGCTGAACTGTCTCTCTGATTGGGAAGTACCTCCCAGAATCCACACCATGCTTTTGGTGGACAGTTAGCCATCAATGTCATAAAAGATTAAAACTATGAATACTCCAAAGATAACACGTGTGATGGTATTTAATGATGAGGCAATAACAGGAGAGATTCAGGATTTTGCAGGGAAGTTTTTAAGAGCACGGCCACATGTATGCAAAGGATCAAGCTGTGTTCAACATCTGTCACTCTTCTGGTTGGTTGTGTTTTGGAATCTGGTCTACCTCAATCTTCATCTGATCATCTAAAAGACTTGAGCAGCACTTCATGGGCCCCGTTTACTAATATCTTATCCCCAACAATGCATCTGCTAATAGCTTCAGTTGGACTGTCTTCTGACTTGAGGGAAAGACTTCCAGCATCTGTTACTTCAGATGGAAGTAACAGCCTCACTGTTTCCTAGTCAGCAGCTGGTGCACTGTAGGTGAATGGGGCTGAAAGATTTGTATTTTAAATAACCGTCCTTGAATATCTGACAGAACATGAAAGAAAGATCTAGTTGTGTTTTTAAAGGATTTTTCAACTCTGAGAGAATTGGTAAATTAAGAAGTTTCCGTGTTTTAACTATGAGAAAAGATAAAATACTGCAGTTGGAAAAAAAACTCTCAAACATTACCTCATATTGAGATTGAAGCCTACTTTTCAAATTCTACCACATCTTGTGGATATCTGTTTTAAGGACTGAATGGCAGGAATCTGACTGAAATCCTTCATGATATAATTAAGGTCTTCCTTCTTGTGTTATTCTTCCACAGAATAGGAACAATTGCTGGTTATGACATTCGGCCCATTGAACTTTATTTTATCATTGCACACGTGATCTTGTTCTCTTACTGATGAGATAATTTAAGGATCTTTCCCAAGATTATAATTTAATTTTGTCCTGACTCTTTAGTGTTGAAGTATTGATTTCACCTGGATCTTCCATTTCAGAATTAATCAAATAAATATTCTTGCATTATATCACTGTCAATATTTAAGGAATAATATTAGCTTTTTAACTGATATTAAGTCTCCCTTTTGAAAACCAACAAAAATGCAGGAAGCTAGTAAATGTACAAGTGAAAAGAGCAAATAGATTAGAGGAGCAGGAAGCTCCCCATGCCCTTCATGTAGACTTTCAATGGAATAACGCATGTAAATGATAAAAACGAAGTTAAGTTTATAACCTACAGTATGTTGTCACAGATTCCAATTTTTATACTTGTATAATTAAATGTACTGTTCATTAACTTTACAGAATCCTTTTAATTCTTAAGTTACTTAACCATAGCCCCATGCTAGTTAATTATGGAAAATGTAAAACAAAGGTGTATTTTTTTAGAAATACAATTCATTCAGGTGCCTTCAAACACTTAACATTCAGGGTGCGCAAAATTAGCTACACTTGTCAGAAAATTTTCCAGCCAGATACTAAAAATGACCGTGGGGAGGATCCTCTCGCCGTGAGTTGGGCCAGTTTTGAAAGAATGTGGTTCACTGCAACTGTGGTGCACTCTATAACAAAATGAGAATTCACCGAGGACACAAAATGTTAATCTACTGTTCGCTGTAAATGAAAGTTTAAAAAATAAAATGACAAGAGCTGTTCAACTGTGGAGATAATGGAGGTCACCTACTGAGCTAAACCACCAGGCGAGATGATTTTCATAAGTATCATTTTAACCAGGAAAATTGATACCATACAGCAATGATAAAAGGATTCACAGGAGGGTTTTTCTTTGTTGATTTTTTTGTTTTTGTTGTTATTGTTTTTTAAGAGTTCTGAAACCATGCATGCTGAAATGCAATGGATTAGAAGACAGAAAACCCAAATTCTAGACCAAATTTGGTAATTTCTCATCCTGCTTGTTGTTCCTCTGAGAACTGGAGGATGAGATGGATCTGAAAGTGCCTGATGCAGGTACTAGATTCAGGAATCCTTTCAGTTGCATGTTCTCTCTCTCTCTCTCTTTTTTGGAAGCTATAAAGGATAGTATCTCCTGGCAGTGGCACTGAGATTGATCTGCTGTTAATTGTACTTACTTGGATATTTGTGTCACTTTGGGCTTTGGAACATTATTTGAGAACCGAGTCTCCTTACTCACTATTTTATCCACCTCATTGCTGACCACTGTTCTCTCAGAATGTTCTCAAAAAATGTATTGACTTTGAGTAATTGGATTTCACATGCGAATGAAATTGTAGCCCTGATTTTTTCTCTTTTGAATATTAGGTAGGAGACACTATTCAGGGAAGGAGGGAAGTCTGGCTTTGAAAACAAGAACTTTAGAAAATCCAAAAATATGTGGAAAAGGAAACAAGAAAGATTTAATCAAGGAAGCTCTTCGCCATTCCCTTGAAATGACACAATTCTACCAGAATTTTGAGTCTGTGGATCTCCTTAAGACTGACTCATTACCATTGTATTTGCAGGAAACTGTGTAGAACAGAGGTAAGAGAACATTGCCCTTTATGGTCTCAGTTTACTAACTCATTTTATGTATTTTGCTGCTAGTTTGAGGCAATTTAGTTTTTTTGAGCCAATAAATTGACTCAAATTTATTGTTTCATACTCTCAAGTAAAGGTGAATTACAGTTTAGTAGTGCATTAGGCAAATTAACCAAGAAAACACCTTTTTTTTTTTGTAGAGGAAATGGTACTGAGAAGTAGTGAGTTCTTTTATAAGAAATTGAATTTACCTTGTGTCAAATTTTGAGGCATTTGGCAGTTCAGAGTAGAACCTAAGTGCAATAAAAGAGAGAGAAAGAGTGAGAGAGAGAGAATTTGAATGCACAAAATCAATAAGCAGATATTTATTTAGGACTTACTAATCAGTAAATCACTTGCTACAGATGTTGGAAAACAATAAAACAATGAAGGACAAGAGGAAGGTGCCATTTATCCTCATCTGCTGTGGGCAAGACCCTTATTTGCTATCTTATTTGATTCTCACACCCATCTAGTGTGGAGGGTATTATCCCTGCCACATCATTTATGAGGAAATTGGGGCTTGGTGAAGTAACTTGCTTAAGGTGACTATGGTGACAAGGGAGAGAGGGTTACAATTCAGGTCTATTCTCTTTGTCGTCCACGCTCCTTCAACTACACTGTGCTCCCTCCATAGCTACAGAAAAGTCTTTCAGGATTTACTGAAATCACGCAGGGCTGTCAGCAGTACTTCGTTTGAACTGCGCGCACCAGAAGTCATAAAAGAGATCGACCATCTCTGAGGACAGCTTCTGTTTCTCCATACACAACTGGCAGGATTAAGCAAAACTGTGATGCAGATGAACATTTTCTTTTTCCCCAAGTTATCTTCATTGACCTTTCTACTTCTTTTCTTGGCATCTCTTCCTTCAGGTCTGTCTGTCTTCTCAGTTCCAAAAAAACAGGGAAGGGTTGGTGCCTGGCATTATATGTATAGGGTTTTAGTTCCTGTGCTTACTGCATTTTGCTTTTCAGATATTTTTATTTTTTAAAATGATGCATGTACATAAAGTGTTCTCTAAAATACAACAAAAACCCAGCATATCCCTGTTCCATCTCTCCTGGTTCCTAAATCCCACTTTCCTAAAACAGATACCTTCAACTGTTTTAGCCATTTCTTTTGGTATTTCCTCCCCTCCCCACTTAATAGCAGGTCTAAACAGCTGTATCTTTATTTATGCATTTAACTTTACACAATATCTATAAATTTCTCTCCATGAAATTTGAGGATTTAGTTCTCAAATTTTCGCCTGCTCATATCCTTTTTCCTTTCTACCAGTAAAGTGATGATTTCACTCTTTGGTGAAATCCTGTACTGTGTTTAGTTGTGCATGTTGCTCACTGTTGAGCCGCTTACTGTTATTACAATTTCATTCCTTTTCTTCTAACGCTTTTTATTTTCCTTGTCATTATTGTTTGCAGTGTTAATTAGAACAGGTTCCACCGCTGAAAAAAAACAGCAGTGTGTCAGTGGCTTGAAAGATGGAGTTTATTTCCGTTTTATGCCCCATTCTGAGCAAGGAGTCCAGAGGCAGAGACCCAGACTCCTCCTGTACTGTTTCACCAGCCTCAACACCTGGCTTCAGCTGCTGCTTCGTGGTCTAAAAACGCTTCTGTAACTTGACCGTCGTGTCTTCTTTCCTAAAAGTGAGAATTGGAGAAGAGGGTGTGTAGAGCACACAAATTGAAACATCACATCCCATGGGTCAATAGTTAGGCTCATGGCCACACGTAGCTTCTGTGAGCAGGATGAGAAATATATGTCTTGGTATGAGGACAGCTACATATCTAGGTAAATCTGGAGGTTTTATACCAACGGAAGGAGGAAGAAAGCAACTGACTTGTCCTCTTCCTTGATTCCCACTCTGTTTTGCTGACTTCTGCTTCTACTACTGCACAGAATTATCCATTCTAAGATCACCTCTACATCCTCATAGCCAAATCCTGTGACCTCTTTTCAGTCAATAGGGCATTTCCTTCACTGAAATTTTGTCCAATTCTATTGACTATAATTTTACTGAAACTCTCCATTAGAGTTTATAAATGTCCTTCCCTTTTTTTGTATTGTTGTAATTGTGAGAAGCAAAATTTAGAATTAATGAATGGATTTAATGTCTACTGTCTCCTATATATTTTTATTTGTTGATGACTAACAACATAAAATATCAACGAAGTTTTAAATACTACATCTTGACTTTTCTTTTTTTTTTTGATTGAAGTACCATCAATTACAATATTTCAGTCCCTCATTCACAGCACAGTGTCCCAGTCATGCACATACATACACACATTCGTTTTCATATGCATCTTGGTTTTCAGTAATTGTATTATACAATCATCTATAACAGATCTTGCATATATATTTTTTCCATAGAATAAATTAATATTATAAAGCTAAGGTTCTGTTTGGTCTTCAAATGCAACCACAAAATAAATAAAAATTTTTCCTGGAGTTGAATTAGCTGTCATTTTATGTTGTTGAAGTTAACTAAAGCTAGTTACAATAATATTCTTTTAAGCACTGAAGTTGGGCAAAAAAAAAAAACCCTCTGTCTTAAGTTTTAATAATCTAAACAGAAATCATAATCCTGTGATATGATTTCATATCTAATTGGCCCATAATTTTAAACACTTTGAAGAGAAAGAATATCACCTGCTGATTCTTTGAAACTCTAATTAGAAAATATTATTGTAATATTCATGACAAGTAGAAGCAGATATTCTCATGTGGGGAGTTGGTATAGATTCCTGCTGTTGTCTTGATTTTCTTGATCATGTTCTGTTCACATGTGATTCAGAATGGAAAAAAACGTCACTCAGCAGCACGCATCCTGTTTAGTAATTTGTTGCTCTCCGTCTTAACTTGAAATTTTATGGAATCCTTACCTAAACCTCCACACAATTGACTGTTAAGTATTTTCATGGTAAGCCTTGCAGGCGAATAAGGCTGAGCTTATTATATTCCAAACAATGAAGTGAGATGAGAATTGAATGAGGATAGTTGTTACAATAGATTTTATCTTTTTTAAAAATTTGAGATATAGAAAAAATGTGGAAAATTGCACACACACACACACACACACAACACACTCCTTAATGATTTATCAAAGTGAACACCCCTGTAACCATTGTGAGGTCAAGAGTAAGACATCGCCACCCCTTCTGTGCCTCCATTGACTTGTCCACCCCCAGCCCCTTAAATAGAATCATTAGGGTTACTTTGATTTAATCATTTTCTTGTTTTTCTTCGTGGTTTTACCACCAAAGTATGTATCCTGCCTAATCATGTTGTATACCCTCTCCTATTTTTGGAGTTTATTTATTATATAAATTTTGTAAAGCACACATGATTCTTTCCTATCTTCTTTTGCTTGTTTCTGATATTCATCATAGTATTGAGAAGCTGTAGCTTTAAAAATTTTGGGTGCATTTCATTGTATAAATATACCACATTTTAGCTATTGAGTCTGTTGTTGATAGATATTTGATTTGTTTCTGGTTGGGAAAATTGTAGATAATATTGCTGGAAACATTCTTGCACATGTCTCTTAGGGCACGTGTGCATATATTTCTGATGGAAACATACCTAGGAATGCAATTTTTGCATCTCAGGTTATGTCTATCCATAATATTAACAGATATCATCAAAGAGGTTTTCCAAGTGGTACCAATTTATATTCCCATCAGCAATAAAAGAGAGCTCTCTCTGCTTCATGTCCTCACCAATATAGGTAGTTGGAATTCTTTTCAATTTTAGCCATTTGACTGGGTGTGTGGTGGCATCTCATTGTGGCTTTAATTAGCATTTCCCTGAAGACTAATGAGCTTGAGCACTTTTTCATATGATTATTAACAATTTGGCTATCTTCTTTCTGCGAATGCTATTTAAAGGCTCTATTGTGTTGAATTTTTTTTTAATTGTAGGAGTTCTTGATAGTCTGCTTCAAAAAATCTCCTCCAGCTTTCTAGATTGCCTCTTTACTCTCTTAATGTGAATGAACAGAAGTTCTTAATTTTGATGTAGTCTAATTTATCCCTCATTTATTTTATGTTTAGTGCTGTTTAAATTCGTTTAAGAAATGTTTCCCTCTGCTGAGTTGTTGATGTTATATTATAATATACTATGTTTTTGAACCTTTGCTATTTTAGCTTCCATATTTAGACCATTTTTTAAATGTAGATATCTAATTGTCCTAGCACAAGTTATTGAAAAGTTATCTTTATCCCACAGCTCTGCAGTATCAACTTTCTAGTAATTCAACTATTCATATATTAATAATTCTATGTCTAGGCTCTCTGTTTCATTCCATTTATCTATTATTTCACCCTTGTACCAATGCTGGCTAATCTTAATTACTGTAGCTTTATAATACATTTTGATTTGCAGTAGAGAAGACCTTCCACCTTGTCATTCTTCTAAAAGAGTGTCTTGGTTCTTCCTTTGACATTTTCAAATTAACTTGTTAGGTACAGCTAGAAAAACTGTTAGTATTTTATTAAAATTTCATTGAATTCACATTTTTATTAAAACTGCATTGAATTCATAGAATTGCAATGTATGTTCTTTCCTGGTTTGCCTATGACTGTCCTGGTTTACACCTATGCTCCTAGTATCCTGTCTAATTTAATATTTTTCTGAGGTTTTTTTAATCTTTCAATTTTTATTATTATCATTATCATTATTATTATTAAATTACAATAAGCAGGGCAAGTTTTGCTAGACCTCTACTTTATAATTTCAGTTCCTGCATGGTCTCATCTAGAAGTGGATGAGACACGTGTACAGCGATAAGAATTCTCACTTTTATTTGTGGTTACATCTGGAAACAGCCAGCAGTGATCCACCTCTCTTTTTTCAGCTAATTCCTACCACAGTGCTATTAACATCACCCGTTCAAGACAGCAAGCATAACACTCACTGGTAGAATGAGGTGCACTCAAACATGAAGAGCTAGAGATAGCTAGCTCATTCTGATCCAGCATGGTGGTGGGAAAACTATACTATTTGATGTTTTTGTCTGTCTGTCACTGGCTGTGCCTATGGTATATTTGATAAATTATATCTTATAAAAATATTTGTCAAAAAGCAGTGCTTTGAGAAGAGGCAGAGTTAATACCTGTGAAAATATTCTGGAGGAAGCATTTTAACATAGACAACTATATACACACAAATTTGACAACCTAGATTAAATGGACCAATTCCCTTGTAAGACACAATGTGACAAAACTCACTCAAGAAAAAGTAGAAAATCTAAATTGGCCTCTATATATTCAAGAAATTCAATTAATAATTAATACCCTTTAAAAACAGAAAGCATCAGGTCCAAATGGGTTCAGACATTTAAGGAAGAAATCACATGAATTCTCTGCAGTCTCTTCCAGAAGGCAGAAGTAGAGAG
Source organism: Vicugna pacos (assembly GCF_048564905.1). Lineage (NCBI taxonomy): Eukaryota > Metazoa > Chordata > Mammalia > Artiodactyla > Camelidae > Vicugna > Vicugna pacos. The sequence goes on from NC_132988.1 coordinate 20,192,225, forward strand.
TCTATGTCCCACTTCATTCTATGAGATCAGTATTACTTGAATGCAAAACAGACAAAGACATTACAAAAAAGGGAAAACTACAGACCAATATTTCTCATGAGTGGGATGGAAAATCCTTAACAAAAGATTAGTAAATCACATCTAATAATGTACAAAAAGAAATTATACATCATGACCAAGCAAATTTACCCCAGATACGCAAGGCTGGTTCCACATTCAAAAATCAGTTAATATAATCCATCACATCAACAAGTTATGAAAAATTTTATGATCATATCAATAGATGTAGAAAAATCATTTGACAAAATGCAACTTCCAGCATGATGAAAACTCTTAGCAAACTTGAAATAGAGGGGAACTTCCTCAATTTGATAAAAAACATCTATTAAACCCTACAGCTAAAATTATACTTGATGGTGAGAAACTAGAAGCTTTCTGATTGGGACCATGACAAAGATGTTTGTTCACATCTATGCTTTTCAACATCATACTGGACATCCTAGCTAATGCAATCAGATAAGAAGAGGAAATAAATGGTAGACAGATTGAGAAGGAAGAAATAAAGCTGTCTTTCTACTGATGACATGATTATCTTTGTGGAAGAACCTAAAGAATCAGAAAAAACACTCTAGAACTCATAAGCAATTATGGCAAGGTGGCAGGATACATGGTGAATACACAATCACTTCCCTATAAATCAGCAATGAACATAAGTAATTTGAAATGAAAAACACATTAATATTATATTAACAATCAAAACAACTAAATACTAGATATAAATCTCACAAATTATATATAAGATTTTTATGTGGATTAACTATAAAACTTCAATTAATTAGATAAACAAAGAACTAAATATTTGGAGAGATATTCCATGTTAGTGGATAGGAAGACTCAATATTGTCAAGTAGTCAGATTCTCTCAGCTTGACCTATAGACTCAAGGCAATTCCAGCAAAACTCCCAGTGAGTTTCTTTGTGGAAAAACTGATTCTAAAATTTATATGGAGATGCCAAAGATCCAGAATTACCAACTCAGTATTGAAGGAGAAGAACCAAATAGAAAGCTGACATTACCTTACTTCAAGACTTAACATAAAGCTACAGTAATCAAGACAGTGTAGTATTGGTCAAAAAAAAGACAAATAGATCAATGAAAGAGAAGGGAGATCAGAAATAGATCCCCCATAAATACAGTGGACTGATCTTTGACAAAAGAGCAAAGGCATACAATGGAGCAAAGATGGGCTTTTCAACAAATGGTTTTGGAACAACTGGGCATTCACATGCAAAAAAAAAAAAAGAATCTGGATACAGATCTTAAAGCCTTCACAAAAATTAATTCAAAATGGATCATAGACTTAAAAGTAAAACACAAAATTGTAAAATTCCTAGAATATAACACAGAGGAAAACCTAGATGGTATGGTGATACAACACCAAAGACTTGATCCATGAAAGAAATAATTGATAAGCTGGACTTCATTAAAATTACAGTTGTCTTTTCTATGAAAGATACTTTTAGCAAAATGAGAAAGCAGTCCACATACTGGGAGAAAATATTTGCAAAAGACACATCTGGTAAAGGAATGATACTGAAAATATACAAGGAACTCTTAAAACTCAGCAATAAGAAAACAAACAACATGTTTACAAAATAGGATCTGAACAGACACTTCACCAGAAAAGATATACACATGGCAAATAAACATATGAAAAGATGCTCCACACTGTATGCCATCAGGGAAATGCAAACTAAAGCAATAATGAGATAATACTATACACCTATTAGACATTTCAACATTTTTAACAACAAAATGAAATTGTAAGAATAATTGCAGGTAATTTTTTGAAAATTTAAAAATAATAAGGCCACATTAAAAAATCATTTTTTTCTTTAATGACCCAATAATATTTTATAGATTTCTCTATAGAGATTTTGCACATTATTTGTTAGATTTTTTTCTAGGTATTTGATTTTTGTTACATTTTTATGTGTATATTATCTTTTAAAATTTTATTTTTGTTTATTTTTGACATACATATAAATGCAATTACTTTTGTAGATTTTGTAGTTTTGCAAAACTTACTATTAATTCAAATAACACATTATAGAATCTTATGAATGGTCATCTGTGTAGTAGTATATTTTATTTACTGAATTGTTAATTGCAGGATGGCTAAATCTTGCTTCCATAAAAAATGGGTGAAAAAAGGGTAATAAATGAAGTGTGAGAGAAGCAGATTTTTTTATTGCCTCTTACGAACATATTGTGAACAGTAATGGATTATTTCTTAGGAAAGAAATGGTTTGTGTCATCTCTTTTATGTTTCCTTTGTTCTCTCCCTGCCATACACCTTCCCTGTCATGCCGCCTGGGCACTTACTGTGTTTATCATTTGTTTGGAGGACTCTGTGGGAAGAATCAACCTGTCATAGGGAATAAACACACTTTCATTGCAAAGAAATGAAACATTAGGGATTCCATAACATAGTGGGGTCATATGTTTATGAAATGTGCATCAGAAAGATGAATCAAAGAAAAATATAAGCAACCAGAGCATTCATAGAATAATCACAACAGGCAAATGGTGCTCTTGGATGACACCTTCAAAGAATATGTTTTATGAGTGGGGAGCTGGCTGAAATGCACTGATATTCCATAGAGGTGGGAAAATGGAAGAGTGTCATTTAGGTTATGCTCTGGTGTCACAGTGAAGGGCTCTTGTACCAGGGAGCTGTGTATCCACAGCTTTAGTGACAATGTAGATAGCCACCTGCAAGCATCTCTCAAGCAGAGTCCTTTAATCATAGCTTAGTTGTGTGAAGCTTTCATTTAGATGAGTGATGCACTGAGGAAACAGCTTTGTTGATATGTTTGGATGGAGATGTATACCACAGAATGGAAGAAATAGTCTTCCTAGAGCATTAAATAATATTTATTTATTTGAGGAAATGTCAAGTGTTAGGAACAATTAACTTTTTCTGCCATTTGAGGGAGATAGATTCTTCAAATGGAAAAATGCAGGAGGGATATATTAAGTTTTTAAAAAAATATTGTGTAAAAATTCCTGCAAACTCAGTGACTTAAAACAATGTCCATGTATTGGTTCATGGTTCTTTGGGGCAGAAGCTTGGGATCTCTTGAGGCTGAAATCAAGGTGTAAATTGGGCTAAAATCCTACTTGGAACTCAGGGTCCTCTTCGAAGTCACATGGTTGTTGGCAGAATCCAGTTATTTGTGGCTGTAAAATCAAGGTCCCTGCCTTCTTGGTGACTGTTGGCTGGAGGTTGATCTCAGCTCATAGAGGTGGCTCTGAGGTCCTTGCCACATGGCTCTCTTAGTCCTTGTAGCCAGTGTCAGAGACTCTGCCTCAGGTCAAATTTCTAACTTTAGGAACAGCCATATCCCTTTAAAGGGTTTACCTGCTTAGGTTACTTCTTTTTGACAAATTCAAAGCCAGTTGATTATTAACTTAATCATGGAGATAATAGTCTGTCATACGCAAGTTTTACCCGCATTTTAAAGGAAGGACTTATACAAGGCTTGTATCCAGGGATGAGACCACTGGAGGCCACCTTAGGATTCTGTCACCACAGAGGCTCTCTGTTTTAGGAGGGTGACCCTGGCAAAGTATGAATGATAGATTAGAAAGGTAAGAAGATACAGCCAATAGGCGCCATCTTGTGTGCCACTTCCAGTCATGTGGTGGGGCTTCCTAGCACATCGTGCTTAGGATGCACCGAGGCGGAAGGAGCCTCATAATTAAGCAAAGGAGTGGGGGGCAGCAGCAAAGGCATGATGCATTTACCACCCTTGACTTTTAGAGGGTGTCCCACTAGTCCTGAAAAAAAGACGGTGTCAACCTGAATCAGAGCAGGTACAACAGGAATGGAGAGGTTGGAAGATATACACACACCTTGAGGCTGTGATAGACCTTGAACAAGGAAACTGGAGGAAGTGAAGATGATTCTGTTTGGCGGCATCACATGCAGGCTATTCACATAGGTTGCCTCAGGCAGTCAGAAGTGCACTCATGTCTGAGATAAGAGGGCATTTGGGAGCCTACAGAGGACTCTCACGGGCCAAATGTCTTTATGCCTCTTGGCAAAATCCAATTCCCATGGCTTAAAACAGCATTTTTTTAATTAAAAAAATAAGGGTCCGAGATGTCCATATCCCGTGGTAGCTTCTGTTTTCTACCAAGGCTATGATCTGCTGTGCCCATCTTTTTGCTTCTCCTGGATCACTAGTGACCTTCACTGATGTTCCTCTTCTAAGCCCCCTTGCCTATCTTCTGCTCTTGGTCCAGGGAGTTTTCCTGATGAGTTCCTTCCTCCTTCTCCACTCATGGGCTCTCTTCTCAATGTAAGGCAATTCTTTTATCAGGACTGAACTGAAAAAGCTTCCATTTTTTCCCTCCGTTTTATGTTCCATCTCTTCATCTACCACAATTCCTTATTGAACAGGTATACCATGCACACAGAGGTGCTTGGAAGCAGTTCGGCATCTGAGTACAGAGCTTGGGAGAAAGATTAAAGGGTGAGAACTTTCTTAAAAAAAAATAAACCTTCACTTTTGATTAACATCAGCATTAAAAAGAAATCTCTGACTTTGCTGCACTGGTGAAGGGAAAACGGTGTGGAAAGTATCACAGTGTTAGCAAAATGGTTTCATTTATATCATTAGCATTTGTAGCCCTGTCCCACTTTGAGTTTCTGGGAGCCTGGTGAGATTAATTTGCCATAAAAATAAAAATCTATAGTTATAGCAGCAACCATTCATTGAGCATCTACTCTGTGCCAAGTCATTTATACACGAGGCAATAATGGTGAAGTTGTTCAAGCAAATGGACTCTGGAACCAGAATATTTGAGTCCAAATCTCAGTTTCCAATGTAACTATATGCTCGTCAGTAAGTTACTTAACCTTTTGTGTCTGTTTTATTATCTGTAAGATGAGGATAATAATAACAGTTGTCTCTAGACTTTTTCTGCAGACAAATAAATTATAATATTTAGAACACTTGGAATAGTGTCTTATACATGGCAAACACTAAATAAATGTGAACTGTTATTTGTATGCATCATAACATTTTGTCCACACAATTATCTATGGAGGAAGGGAGGATTATTACATTTATCAGTGAGAAAACGGAGACTCAAAGATGTTTTTTAAGAAAATTGTCAAGTATCTCCGAGTGAGAAAGGAGATGAAGTTGCAATTTAAATCCTACTGTGTAATTGACAGTCATGTCCTTTCCGTGATCTTCTGGATTTATTCTTCATGTTTGCGTTAAATACAGATGATTGACGTTAAGAAATATTTCTTTTCCTCCTGAATAATTGTTCTGGACTGGATATAATTGACCCCCATCTAACACAGTGTCTAGTGCTCAGGAACTCCATAAAGGCAGGCAGCTGTAATCAGTATCTATTTCAGCATAAACTGTTGAGAACTGACCTAAAAGGATATAATTTTTAAAATTTAGAACCATATAGCTTACCTCTCTACTGGTTAGTTTCTCACACACAGAAATTCTCTCTCTCTTTTTTGAAGGGGAGAGTCAGATTCGGTCCATCATAGGAGGAAGGACTTACAGTTCATTCTTATTTCCTTATTTTACATTTATATGTGATGATAAAGACATTGCAGTCAGTAAAGCAGCAGGCCATCAAATACAATGGAATCAGTGAGTAATGGACAGAGGGGTTAAAATGTCCTGATTTTATTCTTGGTTTTCTATTGAAAATAAATAAGAAATGATAGTATGAAGAATTCAGATACACTTGGTAAAAAGCTCAGTTTCTTCAGTAACATTGAAGGTTATTTTTTAGATGTTTTAAATTTACTTTCTGTGGTGTGAACTTCTATGAATTTTAATATATGTATAGATTTGTGGAAGTACCAGTACAATCAGGATACAGAGCAGTTCCATCATCCCTAAAAATTCCCTCAAATGTTATGCTTTAAGTGAGTCTTCGGGGAAAAAAATAATAAGAAGGTTAAACTCAGAGATACAAAAAAGAATGAGAAAATACTGAAAACAAGATTACAGATTTGAACAAACTCTGAAGACCTGAGTTCTTCTCCTGCTCATTGTCTGTGTAATTTTTGTGAACATCCTTCACTTTTTTATACCTAAGTTCTTTCATCTTTAAAATAAGGAAGTTAGTCTAAATGAGCCCTACTCCTCATACTTGGTCTCAGATTCTGGTGTTATGATTTTGTGTTAAATCAGGTGAACCCAGATTTCTCAGAAAGAATCCTTGCTTTATTTATTTTTTTAATTTTGAGGGGGAGGTAATTAGGTTTATTTATTTATTGTTTTAACAGAGGTACTGGGGATTGTATCCAGGACCTCCTGCATGCCTCAATTTAGGTTTTAAATAAATGAATTTCTTCCATGCCTTTTTTAAATCTACTCCTGAGATGTAATCTTTAACCTCATGTTTAGATTCATTTCTTGATCTGCCCTTTGTACGTAGCATCACATTTTCCTTCATTCCCACTAGAACATATGATTTAAATTATGGTTTCACCATTGTGATGACAGTTTGCCATATTGCTACTTCAATGTGATATTTTGATTAAGGAATTATAATTTTTGGCGGCCCATCTTCAACAAGAGAAGATGAAATTGGAGGAACGACAAGGGATGGAAGAAACTCAGACTTTCGCACTGTCCTCTCTGTTGCAGTTCCTGGAAGCTGTGTTGACATGATCCACTTTGGCAAGACAAGGTGAAGGAAGATGTGTGTGCCCTTCACCCAGGGTTTTCTATCAGATTTCTGCTGTGGCTGACAAGTTTCACAGATGATGAACTCAGGGCCATTTCCCCCTTTCATCTGTGCTGTTTCCTCTGAACTCCAGGAGACACTGTGCTTGGGAAGTAAGACACTTGGCGCCTGGAATAGCACCAGATTTTTTAAGTTGTCTCACAAGCTAAATTTTATGAAATTAGTAACAGAGTATTCCCTCATTATATCACTAAATCTCATTTCCTCTCATGGCCATTTTGCGCCCCCTCTGGGTGGCTAGACGGTGGCTCCCTGCTGTGAACTGCTCACTGATGCTGGGCCAGTCTTGCTGCAGGGAGCAGGGAGGACAGTGGGCAGTGAGCCGGGGTCCCTGTCTGCAGAAGTTCCCCCTCCCAGCTGCCATCACTGAGAGTCTGTGACCCAGAGGGACAGTGATGCAGGGCAGCTATGATCGTGTGCGCACTGGAGTCAATGTACATCAGCTGTGTGCAATCAACAGTGGCTGTAGGCATGGAGCCTTCTGGTGGGCTGGAAACTCCTGGTACTCAAGGAGAGACACTGAGTAGAATGAACGATTACAAATCAGGGGTGTAAAGACTCTAGCCTTGAACATGTTTGGGTGGTTGAGGGTTTATTTTGACCATTGTCACTGAATTTAAGCATGAGTTTCTCTTAACCAAGAATCGTTCTATAGCCTGGAGGAATGCAGAGCACACTGGCTATTTTATACAACAAACTCATGATATTTGTGGATTCAACCTTGGAGGACTTGGTTATTTACAGACAACCCTAAGGGTCATGATATAATTTTTTAGTGTAATTTAAGGTATGGCTTTCAGTAATACACACTGTGAGACTGATGTGTGGGACTAAGCCATTAACTGATGAGGGAATCTAGCCAACCACCAGCATCTAAATATCGATACTCTTTGCATTCCTCATTTTTTTTATTGTATAGCTTTTTGTGTAGTGATTTAAACATTTTTCTTTGTAATGTGTGATGGACAGGTATTTTCAGAGACCGTGGGACTATGGACAGAAATTATATTTGTGAAAAATTGGAGATCTTTACAAAAATCTATGTGTTGTGAACTTTAGATTTCCCAAGGATCTCTAGCTATAGCTCCCCCAAATATTAAGAGTCTGCTATAGTGTAATTAGTGTCTGTACTGTGGGATCCCATTAACCCCTATTAATTCAAAGTAGAGTTGACCTTGATAGTAGCATGGAACAGTCCTTTATTCCTGTAATCTTGAAACCGTTTTATTGTACATCCTATCAGAGAAAAATCATGCATGTATTATGTGTATGTTAATTTGCATATTGTAAAAAGGCAGTGCTAACAAATCTGTATGTAACAGTTAAGCTTAGGTTCAGCTGCATGACATAGAAAATTATCTAAAATAGTGTCTTAAACTAGATGACGTTTTATTTTTCTTGCATGTGAAATCTGGAGGTTGACTGTTGAAAGCTGTTTGGTAGCTCCCTGAGGTCATCAAGTAAAAAGCTCTCTTCTTCCTGACCTTCTGTCCTCACATAAGTCTTCTTCCTCATGGCATAAGGTAGCTGCTGAGTCCCTAGCTATCACGTCCACATTCTAAGCAGCAGTACTGTGACTGCATCACAGTGGCCAAAACTTAGCTGCTAGGAAGGCTAGGAAATGGCAATCTTTATTCTAAGTGACAACATATTGAGCTAAAAATTGGGGTTTTCTTACTAAACAGGAAAGGGTGGATTTTGCGATAGGCAATTAGCAGTCTCTATACAGTGTATATTAAATGTTTGTGAAGCTTAATTTCTCTCTTAGTTTTTTATATACACAATAAATATTAGTAGAAGTTTTCTTATTTTCTTTCTGTATACACATGGATCATCTTAAGCACCTACCAGGGTGTGGACCCCTCACACTGGAGGCAGAAGCAACAGAGTGCTTTCTCATGCACTGGCCATCTTCTTGAGAACCACAACCCGGAGACACCATCCTTCCCCTGTCCCTTCTCCTCCTGAAGGTGGCTGGTGGGGCAGACCTGCTGACAGCACACCTGTGTGCACAGTGTGTACAATCACAGTGTGTGTGCTATCCTGCAGGCTGTAGAAACCTGTCCTTCCAGAGAGACCTCTCAGAGGAGAACTGAAGCACTTGAGAAGCCAGTCTTGTTTTTGCACACGAATGAAAAAATAAAAAGAGATTTTGTAACTACTCAGGCCAGATAAAATGTTTAATTCCTACTTATTGTGTGTTATATGCTTGTCATTACTTGCTTTTCCTTGGAGCAAACAAAACAAGATCTGAACTATTCTAGATTCTTATTTACCCATACCAGCATGTATTCTGGAGTGGTCCAGAAAAACTAATAAACTAGGGTTTCAGCAGCGAGATTCCAGTAAATTTGAGAATTGATGAGTTTGCATCATCTTTTTCTTTAAGTATGTGTACATTGGTGTGCCATTTTCCAGTCTGCAAAGTGTTCAGACATTTTTTTTCTCAGTTGATCCTCAAAAATATCCTTAAGGTACTTTGAAACTAATACAGAATCAAATCGTTTCAAAGTGGGTGATCACATGTTCTAAATGTTTAAGTCCCTGAGAAAGAAAACAGTTTTCCCAACACTGCACAACTAGCTTGGAATATAGCTGAAAACACATCTTCTGACACCTAGGAAATATTCTTTCCAAATATTTGTTTTTATTTACCCAGAGATATGAACTCCAAGTATGAGAAGCATATACTGTTAAAATACATGTTATTTTATCCTGAATGTTATTTACTTACCCTTTGTAATTTCAGTAAATGCATAACCGTAACAGTGTTGATTATATTGGACTTACACTGTCTAAAACAGTAGTTACGAGTTCTGTGTGGCTGTTTCAATTATCTAAAATGTTAACTCCAATTCCTCATCCACACTAGCCACACTTCAAGTGCTCAGTAGCCAGATATGGCTAGTGACTTCTGTCTCCAACAGTGCAAACTGAATAGCATTCCCATCATCATAGAAAGGTGGATTGGACAGTGCTGTGTTAGAAGGCTAGCATATTCGTTACTTCTAGATGAATTATGACTACATTCTTGTTTCAGCTGGTGCATGGGGCTGGCAGGAACAGTGAACAAACAAACTAGCAGTATCAAAGGGTTTAGAGAATAGCTGACTCTTCAAGAAAGATTTTTCCTATTCAAGAGAAAATGAGTATGTGTGAAATTAGGATGATAAATGCAACTAAGCAGATACATGGTTTTTAGGAAGTCAGCAGCACAATAGATATTTATAGATAGTACCCTAGATAAGCTTTTTTTGGGGAGGGGGAATTTTTAGATCATATTTATTTATCAGTGATAAAGCATTTTGGGGACAGTGTTCATATCAGTGAAGTTTTAAACACTTTGAGTTAATGTGCTACCCAACAATGTGAAGTTGAGCATGATAATCTTTCAGAAAAGGGGGAAAGAGAAATAAGTACCCAGAGAGGAACAGGAGAGAAAGCTGAGTTCTGTCTTTTAGGATAAAAACACGCATTTACTTATGTACACACAACCACATCCTCATCGACCTGCATTTCTGGTTGAGCCGAAACCTTAAGATTCATTTCTGTGACTTTTACATGGCCATATTGTGCATCTGACAGGCTTGGGTAGTAAATTAAATCAGTCTCTCACCAGTGATTAGGCAGCCTCTGTGATCTGTGAGCCTCCACACAGTCTCACAGCCTTCACATGAATTATACTGAGACTACTGGAAAATTGCTGGGAGCCTTAAGGAGGGAATGGAGAGGCAAACCACAGAAAAACAGGAAAGGAATAAAGCAGTAAGTGTAAGTTCAAACTAGGATAATCTCAATGCAGAGTAAGAAAAGAAAAATATGTCACAAAGCAAAGTTGAACTTCTTTTGAAGCATAAATGGAGTTTTGAGAGGGAGAAAGAAAGGTGGGCTCTTCTGAGTCGGTGATGGGTCCTGAGATGTTTGTGAATGTGCTTGCATTGTGGCAAGGGTGGAGGTGAAGAAGAGACCTTGGGAAGGCCTGGTGGGATCAGAAAGGGTGCCTTTGGTTCGTGATAACAGCGTTGGCTAGAGAGGTGGGATACAGCAAAGAAGGAGAAGAGCTTGAAAGCAAGGGTGTTGACTGTGGAAGGTGCTGTCAAAGGCAGCTTCTGTGGATTCTTGGTTGGAGAGGGGCTTGGCCAGACTGGTCCTCCAAGGCCTGATTCGCCTTAAGGTGGATCAGACACAGAGCGACAGTGGAGCCCAGAGGGTCCTGCTATGACCTCTGAAGTCCACTAATATTTCTCGAGTGCCTACTGTCTTTCAGGCATTGTCCTAGGCACTGGGGATAAAACAGAGACAAGCCAAAGACTGATTTTGAGAGAAATGGGAGGAAAATTACAAGGTATTAAGAAAGGAAAGAGTAGTTCCAAGGTACGGGAGGTTTATAAATCCCTCATATATCAGAATGTTGGCATCACAAAAAGAGATGCTTTTCTTGTTTAGACCATTTATGTAATCATGTTGGTTTGTAATCCCTGTTTTCTCCAAACTCATTATAATGTTGAAGGTGTGATATTTCCGTAAGAGGTAAGAGGAATGACTGCCCTTTGACTGGCTTTTGCCTTATCTAAGGAGGTCAGTGAAGGGGAGAAGTGCGGATAATCCTGGCAGGAAACTCCAGAAGGAAATCTCTGCCTTTATTTTAAGGAAATCTGATGGGCAGGGCAGCAGTCACTGCGCTGTTTATAATTAGAAGGCAACAGGCCCTCAGGGAGGTGACTCTTTCATTCATCCCAAAACAAAACAAAATGAAATTCACAAAACCTCTCAAATGCTTGCCTGTGCCCTGAAGATATAGCAGTAAATAGTCAGGTAATGGGAAGTGTCTGCTGGGGAGTGCCTGAGGTTCTGTGCTGATGCCTGGGGCATGCTCCATGCTGTCCTGGTCTGCAGAGGGGGCTGTGGCCATTCGTACCCTAGAGCAGAAACCGTGTTTTCTATTCATGTTGAAAACAGATTTTCCAATAACTGAGGGCAGTAATGGAGGGTCCTTTTCTTCCCTTTATCCCTAGCAGGGTATATGAATTGAAACCACCTGATCCTGAAAGCTAATATGTGTTCTTAAAAAAAAAAGATGTATATCTTCTCTATAAATTGTTGTCTTCTCTGTAATTATTCTGTAGAACAAAACTGATATCATGTGCAGAAAAAGAGTAAGTCTTTATACAGAGGCTTAACATATTATTAGTTCTTAACTTTTTTATTGAAGTATAGTCAGTTTACAGTGTGTCAGTTTCTGCTGTACAGCATAGTGGTTCTTTTATATATACATCCCTTTTCATATTCTTTTTCATTATGGGCTATTACAAGGTATTGAATATAGTTCCCTGTGCTATACAGTAGGACCTTGTTGCTTATATGTTTTGTATATAGTAGTTAATATTTGCAAATCTTGAACTCCCAATTTATCCCTTTCCTCTCTCCCCCTCTCCATAACCATGTTTGTGTATTATGTCTGTGGATCTGTTTCTGTTCTGTAGACGAGTTCATTAGTGTCTTCTTTTTTCTTTTTTTAGATTCCACAGGTAAGTGATATCATATGATATTTTTCTTTCTCTTTCTGGCTTACTTCATTTAGAATGACAGTCTCCGGGTCCATCCATGTTGCTGAAAATGGCATTATTTTATTCTTTTTTATGGCTGAGTAGTATTTCATTGTATAAATATACCACATCTTCTCTATCCAGTGTCGGTGTCGTGATACCATGTACACATACACACTATATGCGGAGAGAGCTGATGGCTACTCTGAAGCTTTATTAAGTTGCATGGTCTTATATAACAAAGAAGAATGACAAGGGAAATGGTTAACAGGCAGTGTCTGGTTCAAGGTTAGAAGACCCTTTATGTTTTGGTAAATCATGCTCGTGTTGGCACCAGCGAGCCTTACAGCTTATCAGGGCAGAACGTATGAGAAACGGCTGCTTTACAACATTCTTCTTGGACTCAGGCGGCTGTGCCTGTCTTAGGTTTCCCCCCTCTGGGGATTTTACCCGTCCTTGGCTAACCAGCCTTCTCACCTCTGAGTCTGCATCTTTTTAGAACTTGTTTACCATTCCAGCCCAAGGCTCGTTCCTTGGTTCCCACAGTTGGGGACCTACAATCCAGTCATCTGTCGATGGACACTGAGATTGTTTTCACGTCTTGGCTATTGTGTATAGTGCTGCTATGAACATTAGGGTGCATGTTTTGTATAGAGACATCGGAAAAAAAACAACTTCAGAGTTTGCTAGTTTTTATTTCGGATCAGATTGGCAGACCAGAATCTGATGTACATTCTCTAGAGATCAAGAGATTTCAATACCAGACCAATGCTGGTGCCGGGCTTTATGTCAGCTAGGACTGAAACACTTTGAAAATGTGAAAAACACATCATACACATATAAAGACACATATGACAATTTATAAAAGCTTTGTATTAGTTTAACCAAATAGAGAGTGCTCAGAGTGCATAGTAATAAAAAAGCTACCACTGTAGCCTTTAGTATAGTTTATTTATTTATTTACATAAACTCAATTTTATGGCTAGTTTTATTTTTAAATAAAGTGCTCATCTGCTTTTTATGTATTTCCAAAATATCCAACAAGGAAAGGGAATGAAATGAACTGTTGGAAATCTACAAGGTGGAATTTGTACAGTATTAAAGTTTGTGTTTTTCCCTTTTTTTATTTTTTATTCTTATTGAAGGGCATGGGGATATACTCATGCCAAAATGTCAAGTAAAAAAATCAGGATATAATACTATATTTTTATTATAATACCATATGTGTAAGAAGGAAAAGAATATTACAAAATATAGCATTTGTTAGTAATCTTGTTACTATGTTATATAGATTTTATTTTTTTATATTTTTGTTTGTATTTTTAGATTTCCCAATTCTTTTACACTGATAATACAGTCTCTTATAATAAGAAGAAAAGATTAGAATTTAAAAACAGTTTTAGTCATCTTTTTCTTTGTGTTTTAAAGCATTTGCCTCTGATTTTCACTTAAAAGACTTATACTTGTACCACAGATAGTTGAAACTGTCTTTTTCAGGGCTTCTCATTTTATAATTTGATCTGAGTTCAGAGTAAACTGATTTCAACATTCTTTCTCTAATGAAACAGAAATATTGCCAGAAGCTTCCTCATGGAATTTTAGCACTTTCAAGGCCAGAATGTTGCATGTGAAAAAGATTGAAAAATTCCTTTAGGCAAACAGTCTTAAGATCCAAAATATTTGAATATATGTATTTGAACAGCTGTGTCTTAATCTGATATTTTTAAATTGTATAGCTCTTCTTGATGCAGGAAGTTTGTCTCAGTCTTTTTTTTTTAAATAGAATAATGGTTATTTCCAGAACAAATTTACTATGGAGTTAGGGCATTTGTTTTTCAACCTACAGACTCTGTGAAAGGGAGTTAGCGCCTCGCTTGGTGGTACTTTAATTGCTCTCGCCTTTTACAGCTCCTGGTGTTCCAGAAAAGGTCTCAGGAGCCTTAGAGACAGACAGTACATATTTTACCACAGTGAATACAATTTGTTAATGACTAATTTTTAAATGACACTTATCATAATATTCACTGAGTTTCCCCAAAGGAAAGATGCTTACAGATAAAAGGATTTGTGTATCAACAAGTCTGCTTTTGAAACCTGCTGGCAGTTACCTTCCAGAATTTAATTCTATCTCAGGGGGAATGATTTTGTTTAGGATAAAGGGGGCTTCTGAGTTGCTTGAGGAATCATTCAAGTGAAAAACTACCTGGGTTCTCTGTCATCTAAATGTGTACGTTCATCTCAATTATTCTTTCTTCTGACATTGTCTGAAAAGCCTATGAAAGTGCCTGTGAAATGTTTAAGAACTGACTGTAGCCTCCTCAAAGCCCTGACCCCACTACATGTCTGGATCATTGACTGACATAGTTTTCCCGTGCAGAATCATAGAATCTGCAGGGCATATGGGAAGGTCTTTTCAAGAAATCAGATCTCTCTTAATTTGGACATTCAGGAAGATACAAATCATTAGGAGACTCCACAAGTTCTGGTATAAATAGTCCTTGAATTGGAGTGAGTCCCGATCTATTTGGGAAAACCAGGGCAATGAATTTACTCTCTCTGGTGTCTGGTACATGGTGATGTTATGAGGGCTGATGACATGATGTATTTCCTCCAGCTCAACACTTGGTTTCCAATAATAGAAACTTTTAATGAATGAACAGTGGCTTTGGAGCCCAGCAGGAAAAGGTGTTGCTTGTTCGAAGGTAACTGAGGTGACATTAATTTTGGAGGCCAGAACAAAAAGCAGAAAATAATGCCCTTTAATCTGTGCGGTGTGAAGCCTGCAGGGATATGAGATACGGTACAAACTCAGTCCCTACTTTATTGGTTTCCGCTTTACACCAAAGAGCTGACAGGGGCAAGCTTGCTGCTTTAGCTGGCGGCAGAGAGCCCATGTGCTAAAGATTGTGGTGATTTTAAAACCTGCACAGTCTTTGAAACTTGGTGGCTTGGGTAAATCCCAACTGGCTTTATTGTAGTTATTAAACTACGAGTGTCTGAAGAACTACGGAGGAAGAGAGAATTTATTTTCAGCACTTGTTGTGGTTTTCCTTAGTTGTGTAAGAGACCAGCTCCAGACTTACTGGCTTAAAACAAAATGTGATTTGTTGTTTCTCACAGTTCTGTGGATTGCCTGGATGGTGTTTCTGCCGGTCTTTCCTGGGCCCGATCTTTCAGGGTGTAGGTCAAGGGAGGGGGGATGGTTGGCCTCTGTTGCGGGGATAGACCCCACTGTTGACACTTTCGTCCTGGGCTTCTTCACGTGAAGGTGGTCTCGGGGCATGATTCCTAAAGGGCAAAGGAGAAAGTGGCCAAGGCTCTGGTGGTCTGGGCCCTAGACAACACTTAACATCATTTCCTCCACATGTTGTTATTGGTCAAGGCAAATCACAAGATCAGTTCAAATTCAGGGTGAGGGAAAATAAACCCTGCCTCTTAGTGGAATATGTGGCAGAATCACATGGCCAATGATCATGGAAGCCATTCTTGTGGCCATTTGTGGAAAGATTTTAAAAAAGAGCCTATCACAGCATTTCATAAGAAGGAAGGTGGATTTACCACAAGGAAAGTGAAGCTCTGTGACCAGTAGAGGGGATACTGCTCATGTTAAGAGTGAAAGCAATGAGCACCTTCTGATGTGTGTCTAATCAACCTGTATATCAGCAGGTAAATTGTTTACCATGGACAGGGTGACCAAATGTCCTGGTTTGTTCAAGACAGTTTTGTTTATATCTGCTAACCCAGAGTAAAAATAAAAAAGAGCTTCCCCTTTGCCTCTCAAAATGTCCAGCTTTGATTAATAAATTTTACATTAGCTTAAGTATAGTTTGACCATATACATTTTGTACCTTGAGATTCCATCATGCTATAGTAAAAATCACTTGAGTGTTATCTGGAGGAGGAAAATTAGAAAACGTTCCCATCCTGGGGACTTCTGTCCTTCATATATTAGTTTGTACCTGTAGAAACTGTTAGCAAGGAGATGTCTCTTGAGTGAGACTGTTGAATGGAGCTGCCAGAGGCTACTTCATCTGAGAGCAAGAATCGGAAAGGAACAGGCAGAGAGAGGAGATACCACCAAGAGAATAAAGACTCAGTATCTACTTCCCTGTCACTAAAAATTAGGTACTGTGTCACCTCACATACACCAACTTCAGATGTAATTTCAACTAATTATTGCAGACATCCTTAGACAGGCATTTTACGTAAAGAAAAATACAAACAAGGCAGAATAATGACAACGGCAGTGGAAATATGGGAAAGTCATTGTAGCTAAGTCAAAGAAATCAAAACATAGCAGTCTTAAAGTATTTTATGCTATTAATATATCCCTTTTTTTAGAATTCTTGCCAGAATTCTAGTATCTAAAAGTTTGATATATGTAATTAGTCAATGTGAGGTGACAATGAAATGTACTGTTCTGAAGTCAGACTGGATTCAAATTCAGCTCTGCCTGTTAAACATCATGCAACTTTAGGCAAATCACTTTCTCTTTGTTTCTCAGTTTTCTCATCTGATGAAATGGGGTTGATGATAATAATAGAATCCAAACCTTTTAGGGCTTTTGTAAGACAAATGAGTTAATAGACATAAGGCGCTTATAACAGTAACAGGTGTAAAATAAACATTTGAAAAAACTAAGCTATTATTTCATTGTTGTTGGCATTGGATATTGCCCCGAACTTTTTAAAAATGCAAAATGGCAGTGCATAGCAGACACTATAAAAATGTTCTTCACTTTGTGCCAGTGAACACACTTCTAAAAATTTACCTCATGACATAATCCAACAGAAGGAAAAAGATCTA
Organism: Vicugna pacos; assembly: GCF_048564905.1. NCBI lineage: Eukaryota > Metazoa > Chordata > Mammalia > Artiodactyla > Camelidae > Vicugna > Vicugna pacos. Next base: position 20,209,375 of record NC_132988.1, read on the forward strand.
TTTTCCTGGGAATCATCGAGTGCAGTGTTACTTCCTTGTCAGAGCAAACACTGGCAGTTGCTTTATATTCCAACACTGTTTACAGTGCTTGAATTTCGTGGGGTTGTTCTATGTGTCTCCTTATGTTATGGATTAGAACTGTGATGCAGATTCTGATTGGTGAAATCTTAAATGTACTCCCATCGGTGACTAGTTAAATTTATTATTATGGTATAGCCATAAAGCAGAAGCTGTGTAGGTATGAAAAAGAACGAAGTAAAACAGACCAAAAGATCTTGGTTTCTAATACAGTTCTTCAATGAAAGGAACCAAGGCTCTTTGGAGAAAAGGTTGGCCCAGGGCTGATACAGTGAATACATAAAATGGGCCTGGAATGTCTTTTACTGCCAGAGAGTAAGGAAGTGCTAATAGTAACTCACAACACCCTACTCCTCCCTCCCAACACACACAACGCTGGAGATACGGCAAAGGGACGCAGGAGGCCAGCTAAAAGGACTCTCGGTGGCCGGAGCTGGAATCGTTTGAACAACACAATAAAGTAGTATTGGACTGTAACTCACAGTATGAAATAAGTACCCGTGTGTCCATATAGACAAAAAGAAGTCATTGAATAAATAAGTAGATGGGGGAGAACAGATAGATCTCCTATGTGGAAGACTTGCAAATAATTTATGTAGATTCTTGGCTTTCAAGGAGGTGAAGTACAACCCTCACTCCTAGAATGTGGTCTACACGTAGTGACTTTTTTCCAAAAACTGCGGTATGGAAAGGGGAAAAGAAGGGTTACTTTGCAGTGGAGAAACCTGACCAGAAGGAGCCTTCTCCAGGTGATCAAGGTCGACGTCAGCAGTAACCAGTCATGCTGATCATGTGTACCCTTGTGGTGATGTGATGAAAATGACACATCACCTCTGTGGGCTTCCTCCCAATCCCAGTCTAATCAGGCCGAAAACACCAGACAAATCCCAGCTGAGAGACGCCTTACAAAGCAGCTGACCAGTCTTCTGCCGAACAAGTCACTCAAAACTGGAAAGGTCTGAGACAGTGTCTTAGGCTAGAGGAACCTAAGGAGATGTGATACCTAAATCTAACAGCGTATACTGGATGGGATTCTGGAGTAGAAAAGAGACATTGGGTAAAGACCGAGGAAGTCTGAATAAAGCACACACTTCAGGTACTAGTAATGGATCAGTATTGGTTCATTAATGCTAAGAAATGTTCCACACTAATGTAAGGTGTGAATCAGAGTGGAAACTGGGGATGGGGTGTGTGGGAACTCTGTTATCTTAGCAATTTGTTTGTGTATCTAACACTTCAAAATAAATAGTTTATCTTTGAAAAGCTTTCTGTAAACAAAATGAGGCCCTTGTTTTGTTTTCCTTCCTCCTCTCTCCCTGTCAGAAGAGGAGAGTACAGAGAGTCTAGAACAAGGAGGGCAAAGCACCGAGCACATGGCAGGTTTCTAAGCCTGAGCCGACAGCTGGGGGATGCAGAGAGGCTTTAAGTCCACCGAGAGATTAAGGTTTTGGCTTTGATTGGAATAGGAGTGTTTAATATCTGATAATGCAACTGTCAATACTTGAAAACAACCAGCGAAGACTCGAGGGCCTTTCTGAGGTAGTGTTCAGGGGAAGAAAGGATTATCCAAAAAAGTGGATTTGAAAGCTATTCTGTGAAACAAATACTATCGTTTCTTGATTTCTCCCTACAAATCCAGCTACTTTGGTAAACTTGTTCCGTGAAATATGTGTTGGATATAAGAATGCACCCACATGCAAACAGATACCTTGGCTGACTGAGCTGAGTCTCACGGGCTGTTTGTGTATCCCACCCACTTTGCACTCATCACCAGTATTTGTTTGCATTCGTTTACTTGCTCAGGGCTTTGTGTCTGGAAACTGGAAAGCCTTTACAGAGGTTTTGTTTGAGGTGTGGGATGGGAGGAGACAGACGGTTGGAAGGAGTGACAAGGGATCGCTTTTCTTACTGAGTTCCGTGGACTGGGTGATGCATTATGGAAGGATGGGGAAGGCGCAGGAGACTGAGATTCCAGAAAGAGGCAGCCCTGGTGGGGCTGTTCACCGCGCAGGTGTAAAGAGCATCACAGAGTTGGGAAGACGACCCTGTTTCCTGGCTCCACAAGGAATCAGGCACTGCTTTAGCAAGCTGAAGACGAGCAGTTTCACAAGCATCAGTTGGCAGCTGACTTGGCACAGAACAAAAGTGTTCTCACAACTGCCTTGTTCTGCAAGGTGGCGGTAAATTTCCCCTCTCCCAGCAGGATTTGGGCAGTAGGAGTGGTAGGTGGGAGCAGGAGAGGACAGGGAGAATGGCTGCAGTTGCTTGAGTCCCTTCTCTAGACTCTCAAAAATACCTGATAGAATCTTTGGGAGGGGCTGACTTCTTGCGCAGGCAGGTAGAGTCTCAGAATCATGGTAATTTTGGGCTAAAAATAAATATGACCCCATTCAGAGCAAAAAAAAAAATGGCAAGGTTAGCTGGAGTTACAGATTAATTTAATTCGATCCTTGGAGGTAAGAGGCACAATATTATTCTTATATCTGGTTTTCAGATAAAGAAAATGAGACTTAGCGAAGTTCAGATTGAGGTCACACAGCTCATAAGCTAGTAAAAGTGAGACTCGATCTCAGTAGTTCATTCTCCGTGTTCTAGGTGTATAACCCGATAGAAATGGTAATTAATCTCTGGTTAGGAGAAATTGTACTTTAAGCATCAGTAGCAAAATGGACAGTGAACTGCTGAGCGCTTCATGCGTTCTCACATGATCATGCGGACTGTTATTCATTTTGGTTTTATAGGGAACTTATTGGGGAAGTTGATTTTTTTTTCCCTGATTTTTACTCAGCTGTTACAGTTTAACAAGTATGGAAAAACGCCAGATAGGGAGATTGCACTGTGCCTCCCGCAAGTGGCTCTGCCCAGGCCCATTTTATGAAGATATTTATTTTATACTCACCACACTGTCTGTCAAAAAGGCTTTTACAAAAATTCCTTCTCTTTTGTTGGATCATATTCTTTATAGATAGATGATGCTACTATTAATAACTATCACTGTCCCCTTTATGAGTTATTTTTGTTCTTTCTGGAACATCTCTAGTGCCAGGTGACATAAATGTTAATTTGCATCTTCTCTGCCCAGTTTCTCCTACCCATATGACAAAATGTCGTGTGAACAAACTACAAGTTTCACAGACCTCTGGTCACCTGGGTTTCTTGCCACCCACTTGAACAGACCTAGGTCAGCACATGAAAGTCCTATGCTCTCTTCTCTTATATACTTTTTGTGGTCTAATTTGACGGCTTTAATAACTGCAGGATCCAGTCCAAATTCCAGGTCCAGTCTTGGGCCTTTAAAAACTCATTTATAATTTTGTAACATCTTCTTTTGCACCACGTGTAGCCATCCATGAGTAGATGTATTTTCTTCCCCATGTGATGATTCTGTGTTTTAGCAGTTAGGGAAGTGACTGGCGAAGGCGTTCCAAGACCACTAGGGCCTTTACAGCAAGGGCACACTGGCAGCAGCAGGCATAACGTGTTTGGGAAGAGAGGCAGCATGTACGGCACGTGTGCGCCAAATTGCTGCTAATGCAGCGGCTGCTGGCTCCCACCATGCACAGTGATAGCTTCTCTTTTTTATTTTTTAAAGTAGGCTTTTCTTTGACATGATTACTGTTCTTTTATTTTAACACAATTGCAGAAGGTGGTGAGCTTCACTCTTGCCAGCCTTACCTCTAGTAATTTTTCTGTAGCACCTGCTGTCCCATCCTCCATTCGTGTAGATTCAGGATCAGCTGGTACAGAAGTCACATATCACTGCAGGATTCTGGGATAATCTCATGCAAGGAACAGTGTGCTTGTGCTGATGCCCAGTTTAGAAAAATCATAGTGGTCTGTTTTCCAGACCATCACAATCTGAAGGAAGATGAATTATTGGAAATAATTCTTAGGGGAAGAATGGAATACCTGTCTACTTCTTGGTAACCCAGAGTTCATGGAGAATTGTCTGCTGCCCTGAAGATGATTTGAAAGACAGCATGTCCATTAGTAGCCTGTTAATCTGACAGTACCTTGGGGAATCTGTTTGCTTGCCCTTGATTGCCAACAGAACTTGGGAAGCTGGATCTGAGACATAACTGCTATGTAGAGATGCGTGAGTGTTTTTCTTTGTGCAGTCTCAGACTTGCGGCAAAAAGTCCCTGAAACTTTGAGGAATATAAAATGTGTCCTTATTTTTGTCCTTCCAGATTTCGTATCCTCTCTTCAAAGAGCAAACAAAAGTGTATTTTTCTAAACCTGATAGGTTTTTCTCTGCTCTCTTTTCTTTGGTCCTATTCTTCACACCCAAAATAATAACAAGGCATGCCACTGTCCGCCCCTTCCAGCCCACATTCTACACTTATTTCAGATGTATTTCTTCCAGAAATCTCACAGTGATGAAATGAGAGGAAGGAGTCCAGAATTACTTTTTGATCCAAGGGTGAATCTTACACATAATGTACAATTAAGGGAAGTCCCAAGCCTGGGCTAGATGCCCTATAATAACATCAAATTCCACATAACAATGGGCCAATTCAGACCTGCTGAATTATGAAGCAGCACCTTCTAATCTGCCCCAGAAGTTGAAATTGCGTGAGGGGTAGATTGATACTTTTGACCCAATTTATTTAATGTATCTCTCTCTCTCTGGTTTAACTTTATCCCATAAAATGAAACAGATTCTGCCTTCTCTGAGCCTGCCAAAATGTTTCAGGCACTCTTTCTTGTTGTTGGGAGAGGCGAACTAAAGAGAGAAAACTGAATATTTCATACATGTTTTTGTCTTCTTTTAATATTTGAAGATAAAAATGAACTATATAAAAATTCTTTGTCACCTGAATCAGGATATTTTTTTCTTGACAGAATTAACACCTGGATTTTAAGCGTATCTATCATCCCATGAAGTCTTTAAGGCTTAGTCTTCCCCAAATTAACTATATCTCTTAATTAGAGATCCCTAATTAAGAAAAAAAAACTTTCTGTTAGAGTTATCTTCAGATGCAGGTTTAATACAAGAAGGAACATAAAGAGAGAAAATTGTATGTTGGGCTTATTTTATGTTAAGATGACTAATATTTGCTGAGCACAGACTATGTGCCAGATGCCAAGTGCTTTACATTATTTAACTCATAGAGTCTTTACAATGACTTGCAAATGCAGGAATCTCCTGTTGCTTTTGAAGTTGGAAAGTTGAATCTTGGTTCACTTACTAGCTAGTAAGTGGCAGAAATGGGATTGGAAACCAAGCATGCACACGCAGGTCCTTTACCTGCGCCTGCTTTCTTGACCATGCTGCTGTAACTTTTCAGTTATTGGGTCCATAGTAGTGAGTCCCTCGGAACTTGCAGTCAAGAGGAATGTACTTTCCGTCTGAGGGTTCAAATTCCACATGAAAGTGGAATGGATCACAGTCAGGATGGGTAAATCACTTTAAAGAGTCTGCAAACAAGTGAGATACGATTATAAGTTGATTAATGTTGCAACATTTCTAAAGATGGGCTCAGTTGCTGCCTGCATTGTGCTCCCCAGAATTCATACGTTAAAGCCTTAGCCCCAGTACCTCACAATGTGGCTGTGTTTGGAGATGAGGCTTTTAAAGAGGTGACGGTTAAAAATGAGGCCCTAATCCAATCTGACAGTAGCCCTTGTAAGAAGAGAAAATTTGGACACACGAAGAGACTCCAGGAATGCATGTACCCAGAGGAAAGACCACGTGGGAAGACAGGGAGGAGGTGGCTCCTTTCGGTGCAAACCAAGGAGAAAGGCCATCGTAGGTTCTGAGAAACCAAACCTGCCGATGCCCTGCTGTTGGACTTCCCGCCCCCAGAGCTATGAGAAAATAAAGTTCTCTTAAGTTTCCGAGCCTATGAGATTTTGTGAGGTAGCCTTGACAAACTAATACAGCATCTAAGAATCAGAGGAAAGTGGGACATCCCCAGTGGCAGAGATAAGATGGTCACAAGGCAAACCTTGTCATCAGCTGTTTAAGTATTGCTCAGGGAAGAAGAGCATGTGGATTCTGTGTGTCCTATCTTGTTGGCAAGACTTTCTGGGCTGGAAACGAGGTAGGTTCATTGGTCTGTCCTGGCCTGATATTGTCACATGTTGGATTCTTGGGTCATTCATAAAACAAACATTAGCAGACAGACATTTAAGGTGGCCCTTTCAATCCCCACTCACTGGTGTTCACACCGTTGTGAAATCTCCTTGCCTAGAGTTTGAGCATGACCTGCTGTATTTTTCTAACCAATAGAATGTGACGGAGGTGACAGTCTGTACATGATTACATGTATATAACATGCTATGTAACATTATATGTTTTGGTTCCATGAGACTTTAGCATCCCTCTTGCTGGAGCCTCCTTTGCTGGCTTTGAGAATGTGCATGGCCATGTTGAGGAGCCCCATGTGACCAGGACCTGCAGGTGACCTCTAGGAGCTGAGGTCAGCCTCTGGCCAACCCCGAACAAGACAGTGAAGCCCTCACTCCTCAGTGGAAGCACTCAATTTCACAAGAAACTGAATTCTGCCAACACCTAAGTGAGCTTGGCAGGAAATTCTCCCCAGTAAAGCCTTGGTTGAGACCACGGCTCTGGCCAACACCTTGGCTGCAACCTTGTGAGACTCTGAACAGAGGACTCAGCTCTGATGTGTTAGAATTCCTGGCCCTTTAAAACTATGAGATAATAAATGCCCTTTTTTTTTTTGTAGTTGCTAAGTTTGTGGTAATATTGTTACACAGCAGTAGGTAAGTAATGTGCTTGGTTTCCCAGATAGACCCCTCTACAGGGAAATAATTCACTGGTCAAACCAAAGTTATGGATTCTAGTTCATATGGCAGGGACTTCTCATTACAAATGAATGAGTAAACCTTCTGAATATTATTTAGCTTACATGGATGTTTGTTTACTGGAAAACATTGGGTTAATCCTATTTTCATTAGTACCCCAGCTCACGCCTTCACTGTAGATCTCATTGTACATGAATAGGTTGTCACTTGGATTTTCGCCAGTCTCACGAGCTTAGTGGTTATGAGTCTGCTCCTCAGAGGTAGATTTATCCTTCATGACGTGACAACACATGGCTTCACCCAGATAACAAATGCTGCTTTGAGACCATAACTGCCTTCTGAAGTCACCTCCTGTCTGCGCCACCAAGTACTGAGAGAGCCTTTTTATATTATTATGTCTCTAATGTGTACATGTTCAACATCTTCAAATCTAAATGTTTGCATATCCCTGGTATTCCAACCTGCAGGGAAAAAAAACAAGTCTTTATGAGAATATTAATGTTGGCTATCTTTGACTATAATTTGGACAATTAAACTAAGATGACCAAAACTATTAGGTGAACCAAGCTTTCCTATAAGAAAGTAGTTAAACGAGTTGTTGTTTAAATTCAATGTGTTGGCTAATTTGTAGACAAATAATTCAAATCATCATTTTTGTAAGGTTACATCTTAGACCCTTGAAATCTAGCAGCACTTTCTCGTTAATGAGAAACAGGGCTAAGCAACATGCAACATGCGTTTTCCTATAACTTTGCTTTCCTTTAAGTGAGAAATCAGAGTGTGAGAAAATATAAACACTAAGTGTTGAATGCAGTTCTTATTATTGAGTTTTACTATTACTTGACCAAGTGTTACTGAATATATGCTGTTTAATTCTTAGAGCATTTATTGGCTGTCTGTGATGGATGAGGCACTGGGTCACTGGGTCATGTACTCGGGCACATCAGATAAGTGGAGTGTGGCCCCGAGTCACAATGAAGAAAAATGAAAAGGACACAGTTCTTACTATGCCTCATGTTCATGCTCCCCTAGAGGTATTCTGAATAACTTAGTTTTTCACAGCACCACACATGGTTTTTTTGGTGTCTTTTCACATTTTTTTTTCCCTAGACATTCTCTTGGCTAGCTTCAGTCCATTCACCAAAACGAGGTCAAGCGGCCTCGTCTTCCCTGGCCATGCTTTTGTCTCAGGCTGGACTAGGTACCCCACTCCACGCCCTTAGGCACCGAGGGATGGTGACTCCTCGCCACGCCACTTAGTATGCTTCGTGGCAGTTCCCCCTTTGCTTTCCTCTCCCTCTTCCTGCACTAATGTCCTTTTCTTTCTTCTTAACAGTCGTGTTCTGGTAAAAGGGTAACTAATGGCTTTACCCTCCCCCTACCCATGTGTCTGTGTATATATAGTGTATATTGTGTACACACATATATGCATAGATATATACAAATGCATCAGTCTATTATACATCTTACAGATATAAAGGTGGCACACAGTTTATTCAATTCCCTGTAGTCATTGATTCCTAAATGACATTGGCATTGATTCTTGCTTAATTCTTGTACCCCTACCAATCTATGATTATGATTTATCTACGATACCACTATTTTTTTATGCTATAAAAGACTTTGAAGCTTAATCTGCATGATTAACATATTGTCCATCACTTTCTTTAGATAACAAACAAAACAGCTAGTTTAGCCTTGATTTGTAGAGTTTGCTGACATCTGTGGTGAAAATATGTTTATCATGGTCCGTTTCAAGCTACCAGCATGAGACCCCTGAACACAAAGTTGGGAAAAGGCACTCAGTAGCTTGCTGTTATAATGGTTTTCCTACCATACAGATAAGTGGATCTATATGAGCAGAACTAATAGTAAAATGTTGTACAGTAATTAGGAGCAATGAGTTTTGGTTATTCTACCTTTGTCTCTAATATAATTTATTAAAGTTTACATAATATACTTTTAACAAAAATAGTGGCTATGTTTAATAGCTGGCTCACAAAATTCCTGAAAATGTAACGATCAACTCCTATAAGCTGGCCAAATGAGACAAATGTTATAGTAAATGTTCAGAAATTGTGCTGGCGGTGCCCAGCAAAAGTAGAGGTCAATTGTGAATAGAGATTCAAGGGAAAAATTAAAGTTATCACTCCCTTATAAATAAGACTTCTTCTATATTTTAGCGTTTGGTTCACAAAACCCTTTCATGTGTATAATCAGATTATCTCATAAATACCCATGATAGGAAAAGAGCTAGGTTTGTAAACCCCTTTTTACACATGAGCAGAGCAAAATTTGAGGATTTAAAGTGATTTGTGGCAGATTGTTTTAATCTCCCTGGGCAATGTACAATCACATGACAGAGTTCTGGTCTTACAAGAGTTTTTCTGTCTACTACAAGAAACAGAAATGGGAAGAGAGAGCAGAAAGCAGGTCATGAAGTCATGGGCTAAGATGGAGCTGACTGTCTTGAGAAGGATTTTTAGCACGTGAAAGTCGGCAGCAGACTGTCAGAGCCCCAGCTCTGTCAGTTACCAGTCATGAAAACTTGGGCAAGCTTTGTCAGGGTTCAGTGCTAGCTTTCCTTATCTGTAAAATGGGCATAATATCCGTACACATTTCTAGAGCAGAGTTTGTTTTTGTGCGTCAAGTAGAATAGTGCCTTGAACTTGATAAACGTTGGCTTTCTTCACGATTACTCTTATTGCAAATCACCAGTTTCTTTATTTCTTTTTAAATAAAATATTTGCAACTAGCATGAGCCTTATAACAGGAAATACAGAACACTCTGTTAGTGCTCAGACGGTTCTTTCTGCTTTTTTTTTTTTTTGAATTGTTCCTTGTATTTAAAAATTCTGGATTTGGATTTGATATTTTTATTGTAGCAGGTGGGGAGGGAGGAGGTGATACACTGCAGTGCAAACTCTTGAGTGTGATCACTAACCCCAGGTGCTGCTTTTGGTTTAAAAAGTTGAAGATACCAGACTGAGGGAGGAAGGAGAGGGAGGCAGAGATAGGGTGAATGGGCCCTAGAAGTGACTTTTGTGCATTCCTCTCCCTTGGAGATATGATTTATGCATTCTTTTTAAAGCTTTGGTATTTCTGATTTAAGTTATCTACTAATTACTATCCCTGTTACCAATAGATTTCCTCATGTTATATCTTTTGACATATTACTCTCATTTGGTATCCCTTGTGTAAATGAGGAAATTAAAGACATATCTGGAAAAACAACTGGTCATAAGGTACAAAGTCATACACCAAGTCTTGCCATTGTATAATGTCAAGGTAAAAGACAACTTTTCATTTAAAAAAAACTTTATTTTGAGTATAAAGACAATTTATCTTTGAGCTTATTAGATGGCATTTTCAAAGACTAACCACTTTTATTTCTGCTCTATACTATTAAAATGTAGTTCCAACAGGTCAGGGGTTTTTATCTGCTCTGTTCACTGGTATATTCCCGGCACCAAGTAAGTGCCTGGTGCATATTAGAAGCTCAATAAATATTTGTTGAACAAACGAATTAGCCCCAGCTAGATATTAGGTGGAAATGTAGCTATGTTACATGTCAACTGTTGAGAGATCACAGATGATATCCAGACAGAAGGAAAAAAAAATTAGAGCTCCCACACTACAACTTAGCGACTTAGTGGATTTAAAACATCTGTGAAAGGGCACAAGCAGGGATTCAAACTCTTAAATGTAACCTAGGCACACACAATATGTAATTTTGAATACAGCATCTTGATTTACTTGAGTCACTAGGTGAGTGGCAGGTACAGTGGTAAACACAGGTCGGAGGTGTGAGGGTAGAGTGTAGTTACCATAAGCTTCATTTCTGTGACATGGCATTGGATATGTCGTGTTTGTATTTCTTCTGTTTTCATGCCAGCTTTACAGGAAGATCTTCACTGAAACAGGCATGTGTTTGAGTCAGACAATAGTTGGTAATAATAGTAATATTTATTGAATGTTTCCAATATGCCATCTCTGTTCTAAGCACTTTATACTATTGCATTTAACACTGACAAAGTCTCTGTGAATTAATTGTTCTGATCATTCCACCTTATTGATGAGGAAATAGGACTCAGAGTTGTTTATATTGTTATATTATTATTACATGTTTATATTATTATTTTTATTGTAGGACTTTTAAATTTATAATATAGCAGCAATAGAAACATAGTAGAAAGGCAGTGAGGTACGGTGGAAAAAGTAAATGGTTGGTAGAAAACCTTGATTCAGTTAATTAATCTTAGTCACCTCACAACCCACAGTGGTCTTATCTGTTAAACTGGAGTAGGTTTTCAAAATCCTCTGCAGTTTTTTCAAGTTGCTATAATTCTTGCTTTGATTTCCTTGAGTGAGTCCACCTGCTGTTTCTGTCCAGTGGAAGCTCTTCCTCGTCTCCCTTTTCTCCTTTTTTTTTTTTTCTTCCTGTTGTTTGGCCTCTGATTGATTCTGCTGCACCAGGGGTCAGATGGGATTTGGAGCTGAACTGAGAGCCAAAATAACGTGGCTAACACTTCCTAAGGGAAACCATATTCCACAGTAAGTTTCTCTTCTGATCCTTATCAGAGTTGAAAGTTATTTCAGCCAAATAAAGGATTAACAAGGCTTTAGTTGGATAGCCAGAGACTGTCAGTGCTAGCATACTGTCATTTAGGGAAACTGTTCTGACTTGCACAGAATCAGCATCTCGATTCATTCATTCATTCATCCTTCCATCCATCCAGCTACATAACATTGAGTGAAGTCTGCTATCTGGAGCCAGTGCCATAGTGGGTCACAATGAGTGTCACTTTCCATGCATCTAGGGAGCTATGGAACTGAAGGCAGGAGACCACTGTGTAAACAAACAAAATATTTAAAGTTGTAGTAAGTGCTATGTAAGAAGATGTGCTGGGTACTGTGAGGGTAGGAGAAAGCTTCCTAAAATCTGACAAAGTGTCAGGGAAGCCGTTATTGGGGAGAGGGTATCTGAATTGAATCCTGACAATTTTGAGAAGTACTTTGTTGATAAATTGGTGATTTTCTGTCTGCAGTGACAGCGCAGCAGAAGGTGACAGGAGAACATGGTATCTCGGGGGAGACTCGTTCTCTAAGCTTCATGTAACTTTCTCCAGCCCAGGCAGGGCTGAGCATTACTGTAGAAACAGCATTTAATGTCAGGAGGGTCTGCTCACAATGTCCACGTGACAGGTAGAAAATAACTGCACAGGGTTTTGAAGGAGGAGAGGCCATGCTAGGCTGTGGCAGTGTGGGAAGGCTGGAACAGAGTGGAATTTGAACCGACCTGGAAGCAGACACAAGGCTAGCACAGATTCTGGGTCAGGAAACACAGAGAGTAAGAAGACTGAAGAACATTCCAGGTTGGGGAATGCACATATGTAGGAAGAAACCAACTTCCCAGATGAAGTTGGGCAACCTTGCAAAGACTGGCTTTGCTAGAGTAGAAAGGTTGGCTATGAACAGCTGGATGTAGTGTTGGAAATAGATGAGTTCAGATTGTGTAATATCTTACATTTCATATTAAGGCATTTGGCATGAATGAAAGCACTGGTCCAAGAGTTAAATGGTTTAGGTTAGAATTCTAGCTATGGTACTTTTTTAGTTGCATAATCTCAATCATGTCTCCTAGTCTCTCTGAACTTTACACCTGTAAGATGAGGAAAATACCAGTTTCCTTATCAGCATGTTTAAAGTAATCAATGAAAAGAGTGTGTGTGTGTGTATAAAAGTATTTTGCAAATTGTGGAATTCTATACAAATAAACAGACATGCATCACTAGGAAGTTATATGTGGAGAGACGTGAGATGGTTGGAGAATGCAAATTGTCAGTGGAATTCAAGATGGATTTGATGAGGAGATTTAAGTCAAGGCAGCAGGTGGCAATGGCACTGGTCCAGTATGAGGGCCAGTATTCAGAAATCTGCTGTGGCCATTCTTAAGCTAAACTTGGTCAACCTGTGATTTAGCACAAGGAGTCTATAATGGTGTGCTAAATCCTCCCGTCCACCCCCCGTACCAACACACATCTTTTACACCAGACTATTATGGGTCAAGCCAAAGGTAATAGATGGAGGTTTTTGAAAAATGGATCTTGAAAGTGAGAAGGTGACAGATATTTTTTCCAACACAGTAAGGTTTAGCTGGTGGAGATAACCCTTCTCTATTCAGGTGTATGATTGATTTTTAGAATGTTCAGGCCAGAACCATGATAGCTTGCCTCAGGAACAGAATTCTCCGCTTCCTGCTCTATTATCTTAAGGAGTAAAGAACTGCTGCCCGCTTTTGCCAGAGGCAAGCCATAAATGGATGTGGGGCCCTGGGCATGGAAGGGAGGAAAGGGTTTGTGAAAAGAACAAAGGAACTGGGTCGCACAGGATTCAAGCTAGAAGGTGCCAGAGGAATGCGTTCTGTCCAGGAGAATGGAGGCTGGCCAGGTGTGTGTCCCGAGGGCCCAGACCATGCTGAACTTCTCAGAAGGACAAACCGGATAGGCCAAAGAAGCCACTTCTGAATCCCCATCCCCCGAGGGCTCTCAGTGGGTCGCACAGAACACTTTACTCCGACAATGAATTATTCTTAAGGTGTACACATGTGCGCTTGGCCGGCAGGCCCATGGGGCCCTTGCCCCACTTCTAGTCACTAGCGCATAAATATGCAGTTCTCCCCTGTGGAAAGCGAGCGGATACAGAGAGCAGCACAAGGGGGTGAGTGAACCAGCTGACAGAAGAATGTTTTTGTTCTGTTTTATTTTGTTTGGCTTTACCAACCCTTTTTTCTGTGATAGAGAGCTTGGCAGTGGGGTTGCCATTTCTATTTCCCTTCCTCCTGCAGGAACTGAGAGTTCCTGGGTAAGGAAGGACTGCAGTAACTAGACACAGCTGTGGGGGAAGGAGGGCTGCGTCTTGTGTGACCCACCCAGACCGACCAGTCCGCCCTGTCTGCCATGGTAATTCTTTAAAATACATATAAGCATATATGTGTGTATACATATTACATATAACAGATGCATATATAATATAAATATAGAACATATTATATAACTATATATTATGTGATCTAATATATAACTATATAATGTCTAATATACAACATAATAATATATTATGCCATACATAGTATTATATAATAGATATATAATACATAATTATATTAAGTGAATGTGTATATATACACATATATTTACATTTATTGAGTATCTGTTTAACGCTTGCCAGTTATTCACTGAAAACTGACTAAGTGCCAACCGTGAGACTCGCAAACGTGGAAGGTGAGTGAATATTATCCCCTCGCGTTGTTTAATAGGGAAGAGAGGTTTGGGCACAGGGAGTGTAAGCATCTGGTCGAAGATCAGAGAGTTCACAAGAGGCGGAGTTGGAACATTCTCACCTGGATAAAAAATTCCGTACTTAAAAAAATCCTCAAATTACTAAATCCTTGCTTATTTACCTGTCCTACAAGGAGCAGAGAGAGTCCTTCTCTGTAAATAATAATCACATACAGATTTCTCACTGACTCATGCTTTTGCCAGAATATAGTGTTGTGGTTGTGAGAAGCGATGTTGTATTTTGATAACTTTCCATCAGCTCCTGAAGGTTGCTAAGAGGTTTAGCGCCGTTGCTACGCCAGCATCAGCATAACTTCTCACTTATTCCTGGAAGAACCCTCAGGAGGGGAGATGCCCCAGAGCTTGTCTGCACAGGTATACTTTGCTCTCAGGCCTGCCCGGGAGCCACATATGCACCAATGCCCAGCACCTCTCAGGAGACTTGACATTGCATCATTTCCCTACAACTCCACCTGTTGAGCAGCATTTCATAGTTTTATGTGCCAGCTGCATAGAGCTTTTTAGATCTATATTGAATTCAACAACAGGGCAGTATGACAGGCCATCTTCAAAGACAGGAAGGGCTTTGGAAAGAGAAGGTAAAATTAATGGGACCTACTACTGACCACCCAAGAAAATGAGATCTTCAGTGTTGATGGCTATGAAGCAGTAATATGTAGCTGAAGAATGTAGGAAATGGCTAGATATTTCTCAGTTTATTTTAACAGTCCTGATATAAACCAGAAAAGCAACTTACAGTCATTCAGTCACTCATTTATTCGATTCAATTGAATTATTCAATTCAGTTAAATACTGAATGCTTTCTCTATATCAGGCACTATTAAGCACATATTTATCAACATTAAAAGTACCACTTGGCTGAAATATAGGTCTATGTTTTCTTTAGCTAATTGGTATTCTCTTTACTTTTGGCATAATCTGGTTTGAAGTAACTTTTTGCCATTCCTTTGGCAAAACCCTCAAAGTACCCCTTTATTTAATTCCGTGACTATTATCTTACTTTTACAGTTGTTGAGCTAATACTTTGAATCCCTAGAAAGGTGTGAAACAACATTTCTTTGATTTTTTTATTACAAGGAGATAATTATGCTAAATATGCAAGAATTTATAAAGACTGAGCACATTTGGTGAGAATGGAGTGTTGTTATTAAATAAAACTCACAACAAAGATTCTTAGGTGTTTATGACTATGTGTAATCATTATTGGCCTACTGTTAATCGGTGTATGTGAGTAACGGTGAGCTATTTTATTTTACATAACCAAATCAAACAGTGCTCAGGTTAACCAGGTTGTAAAGGTGTAGGGTCAAAATGAAAATCAGAAAGAGGAAGAGAAAAAAAATGAGGAAGATGGGAGCAGGGTGAATTGAAGCTTTTCTGAATGCAAAATAAGTTTCCAACTGGCCATGCCAAGGGCCCCGCCATCTCCTCCCTTTCCCCTTCTACCCAACCTTGCAGTCTTCCATTTCTGGGAGACAGCAAAGGACTGAGTGAGGAATCCCCGAAATCTTTGGGTGGGTGGGACAGGGCTAGTGAAAAGAAAAAAAAAAATTTAATGGGAGCCAGGTTGAAAAATAAGAGGGTAATTACAAGGTGCGACTTTAGAATAAGAGAGGTCTGATGAGGGATTTTTGGTTGTTATAGGTTGAAGAGAAATGTCTTCCTTCAAGGGTGGTGGGTGCATGTGATGAGATGTAGAAAAGAGAAATGAAGTCTGGAAGGAAAAGAGAATGAAGTACAGTTCATTAACAGTTAGGTTGCCTGTGCTGCGTGTACGCTACAGGTGGTGAAATCTATGATTGAGAGTAGAGTTCATTAGAGGTCTTTAAAAGCATTTATTTATATGCAGGAATGTTGAAACAACATATATATTGTTTGAAAATTGCTAATACCCTTCTTCTTTTTTTAAATGGAGTTTAAAATGGCTTATTCCTAGAGCATCTTCTGGGTTCCCTACCAAGTTTAAAATCAACTCAGATCCTGTCTGCCTTCATGTGACTTACAGTCAGTTGCAGGGCACTGAGTCTTCCCCCAACTCAGATCAGCTCAAAATTACTTTCGCCAAACTTTCAGTTTGTGTTATATCCCTCTTCCTTCCACTTGGAGTACTTTTAGAAATGTTACCTCTATTACTTCCTAATGAAAAAACGATTTGCAGTAAAATGTTATTTATTTAATTTTCATAATGCATTGAAGATTTTCAGTGGAGAAAAGAACAAGTGTAATAAGGGCTCTGAGTTAATTTTCAGATGAATATTCAGGGATTAAAAAAAGATAGAGGGAGAGAAAAGTCCGGGGCTCCTGGGATGTGGCTGTTTAGTAAGACAACATATTGTTAATGTCATTGAAACTTGGTTCATTATTTGGTATGAAATGAAATACATAAAGAAGATATTTGGTTTCTTTCTGTTCTTACACAGACACCAAAAAAAAAAAAATGATGTGATTTCTTTAGTATACAGTATAGTTCTCTATAGGAAGTTACAAATTAATTTTTTCTTAGTTTTGTTTATTCCCTACATTTTCCTACTTTTTTTTTTTTTGGATAAGAGGATCTAATTGATTCTTATACCTAGCTACTCACTCAAAACAATAAATCGTATTTTGGAGGAGTGGAAAGAAAAATAATGTTGATTTTATTTTCTTACCTAGATATTTTCTATATACGGAATGTTTTTGTATGAAAAGTGGTATTTTTATATATATATGTATATATATATGAAGTTAACTGATGAAGAAAACATTGATTAGATCCACTATATATATATATTTATTTATGTATTTATTTATTTGATATTTTGAGCTGATTTTATTTGGGGGAAGACTCAATATCCTGTAATTGACTATATCTATTATACATATATAGTGGATCTAATCACTGTATTCATCAGTGATGGAATGATCTTCATCTTTTATGTCGACCTATGTTTTATATGAAAACTTCTCAGGAAAAAAAACATAAATTCCATGAACTACAGAATACCAGAACGTGAATGTAGGTATTAGTGCTAACTTTGAAATTAATCTTAGAATATAATCATCAGTTTTTAAGGGTTATCTGTATTTTATTTTATATTTTATTTTATTTTATATTTTTATTGAAGTTTAGTCAGTTTACAATGCTGTGTCAATTTCTGGTGTACAGCATAATGTTTCAGTCACACACGAACATACATATATTCATTTTTGTATTCTTTTCACCATAAGTTACCTCAGGATATCAGATATAGTTCTCTGCAGTCTAGAGCATGAACTTGTTTATCTATTCTTTATGGATCGGTTAGTATCTATAAATCTCTCTCAATTTATCCCCACCCACTCCCTTCCTCCGCTGGTAACCACAAGTTTGTTCTCTACGTCTGAGTCTGTTTCAGCTTTGCAAATAAGTTTGTTTTTTTTAGATGCCACACATAAGTGATATCATATGGTATTTTTCTTTCTCTTTCTGGCTTATTTCACTGGGAATGACAACCTCCAGGTCCATCTATATTTTAGAGAAATTTTTTTTGACTCTGTCCAGCACTGGGTAGTGGTAAGAGGTGAGATCCTCTGCTAGACTGCCTGAGTTTCAATCCCAGCTCTTTTGTTCAGTTTCTTCCACCTGTAAGATAGGTGTGATAACAGTGCTCACTTTGTAAGGCTGTTACGCAAATTGAGTGATTTCATATTTATAAAGTACTTAGAATACTTTTGGCACTCAGCATTATGTGGTTGGTAATAAACAAAAGCAAGTAAATCACTCTGATGGGTTGGAAATATATTAGAGCACACATAAGAAAATGTATGAAGTAGTAAAAACCCATTATTATTTGCAGTGGTATTTTTGCATGTTCATTTGCTGTTTATTTTTGTGTCTTTCCTTAATTAGGTGATCTTTTGTGGTTCTTAAATGTTATTGTCCTAGAAACTTGTTTCTACTTTTTCCTTTTTGAGTTTGCTACATATTATAAAACCTGAATATGGCAGATGGTTTACAGTGCCACATAAGAGGGACTTTTTTCCAATTATGTTTTCATCAGGCAAGCGGTCTTGCTGTGATGGGAATAAATGGTTATGGCGTTGCTATGAAATTGATATTGTCTGCTCCACAAGGCTGTAGAATTGAACAAACACTGGCCAGAATTATTCTTCACCTTTTCCAAATGTAAGGTCAAAATGGAAATAAACAGAGGAAGACTATGTACTTTTTTCCCTTTCCTTCTGGCCAGCCAGTGGCCACCTTGAATTTGTAAAACAGAGAGACAGAATGTGTGTGTGTGTTCAGTCCCATGTAATGCAAAAATATTCTGTCTTATTCATGCTCATATGCAGTCTAAAAAATATTGGTGGTATATTTAAATAATTTATTAAGTTACTACTTCTATCATGTAAAGAATTTTAGGTAAATATTACAACCATATAGTTTATTTTTAAGTTCTAGTTTCAGCAGAATGGTTAGATTTGTAGAGGTCAAGACTACTGACCTATAAATATTAATAATCCTTTTGCAATTACCATAATAATTTGTTCCATATGCCTATAAACTGTTTCTCAGAGTTACTGGATTATCACCTACTGAGAAGTTCAAAAATATCTATTTGATATTTTTTCCAACTGAGAAGCAATTCTGCTTCAATCCTGAGTAGCACTGAATTATATATTTAGATATATCTTATCAAATAATATCATCTCCTGTAGCTGTTAAGTGTATCTATGATAATCGAACAAGATTGTTAATGTATTCCTTCTGCTCTTAATATATCAGGGATGGGGAAAAGACTTGATTTCTGAGAATTGTCGCTTTTGAGTATCTTTGGAAAAAATCATTAAGTGCCCAATTTTCATGAAATTCTTTGGGATGCTTGGAAATTTACATGATATTAAAGGAGAGAGAGAGAAAAAATAATGATAATAGCAGTGAAGTCCAATGTCCAAGTCCTTTATTTTTTCCTTTAGTTATTGCCTAAACATTTCTAAAACCCATTTTTATATGAGGGAAAACAGAGTTCCCTTAAGCAAGCCAGTTTCTGGGTGATTCAGGCATTCAGGTACTGCTCTTGCAGACTTTGGACCTGGGTGAGTCACTAGTAGTGATGAAGTTTCAGATGGCGCACCCAGAATAAGGCTGGGCTAGGAACCAACTCAAAAATGAAACAAGCAACTTGAAAAAAAACAACTTCCTTGGTAAGATCAGACTGCTCTTTCTCCCTGTAATTTATAATTCTACTCAACAGCAGAAAGACAAAAAGAAAAGGAAAAGGGAAAAAAAAATAATCAAAACCAATCTAAAGTCAGAGACAGTGAATGTAGAGTAGGAAGCTTCGGCCCTGAGCTTACAGTCTCTCCCATTTTAGCTCCGGAGCTATAATCCTTTAATTGAAGCTTTGCTGTGTTCCTGAGCATTCAGCTGTTACTAACAAATTCTATGGAGTGTCTATTTTGGAAACATGGCTGTTTTAGGCAAGCCGTGTCTTCAGTAAATTTGTGTTTTAATTGCAAGAAGGTAGACTATGATCTGAGAGTACCCAGATTCAAAATGTTTTTTTTATCCCTTTTCAAGTGCATAAATAAATAAACAGCAATAATGAAAAAGCATACGCTTTTTTAGCGTATGTGATGAACTGTGGTTGGAGAAGGACTGAGAATGTGATTACTCTGGCTGTGGCAATTTAAGAGAAGAATTGTGTTTATATAGAGATTATGCCTCTTTTATGTGTACTTTTCCCAATGTGTATGGATTTATTTCATTGTTATTACAGGTATCAGAAACACAAAGAAAATTTTAATGAGAAGAAACTTACTTATTTCAGCAATATAGTCATTCAAACTTTTACAATACTAGCTAAAATGAAAGACTTTTCTTGTTCATGCCATCCTTTCTGCAGTGCAGTCTGCTTCTTTGTCTCATCATCTCCCTGTAACAGAAGGGTGACGGGGAGACTCTGGGCTCAATGACCACCCCCCTCACCAGGAGGGAACTGCTGGGACCGTTGTAGTTAGTGATCAGGGATTTTCACCTGGGTTCCCATTTCCCATCAAGGCTAAGTGATGCCCTAGAACCCAACGAGTTGAACGGGGCGGGGCAGGGTGGGGTCTTCTGCCCACACTCAGAGCTGATCTCGGTTATGTTGCTATATATGGATTCAAATATACTCAGGAAATGAGACTCTTCTTCAATGTAGACATTCAGGATGCAACACTTCTGCCAACTAACATAGAGCATCGAGCCCTAAAACTCTAGGTCCTGTCTGCTCTTAAAACAAGTGGAGAGACCTGGTAATAATTAAGTTACATATACTGGAATCTTTTCATCTTTTCCATCGAACCTATGTATAAATATTTGAATGTGCAGGACCAGATACCTGATCTGTAAAATTATAGCACTTGAGTGGGTGATCTTTGAGGTTGACTAGAATCTGATAGTCAGTCAAGTGACGGAAGAGGCTCTGAACATGGTTCTTACTTTGGTGTAAAGCCCAGTGGGGCTCACAGACAAAAAGGGAACCTACCTTATTCATTTACATCTTTTAATGAATTGCTTATAAGCTTGCGCATAGTCTGACTGTTTTTGCACTTAGAGACTGACAGTTGCTGATGTCTGCAGTTTTTTTTTTTTTTTGAATCCTGTAGCGAAATCTCGATATACACAGAACTTAATATAGGCCACAGAAACTTCTGAACTTGTAGGAACCGTTTCTGCTGTTCACTGGCATCATTGCACTGCACAAAGTACATGTGCTCTTCAAACTCAGTTTCCTAATGGAAATACACTCATGCCTACTTGCTGTATCTCTTTTCGCCTGCAGACTGACCTTCCCTGCTACCTGCTGAATATTCTTTTTAGGATATCCTGATGATGCCTCAAATATCTGTCCAAAACAGAACTCCCTTTCCTCTCCTTCCATGTACCCACCTTCTGCCTAGGTACCCAGGGGCTCAGTCTGGTAATAGGGATCTCCTCTTCCCTCCTTCTCTGGACCTTTCATATTCAGTGAATGGAAAATTAATTTTCATTTTCTTCACATTATGTCTTGGCTTACTCTCCTCTTCTCCATTTCTAATGCCATTACCCTCTTTGAGATTATGATGACTATGTGCCTGAAATATCAGAACAGCTCCCTACAGGTTTTCATACCTTCCCCAGCTTTCATTTCCATCCCCTTTATTTTGTATCTTACCATGTGCTGCCAGTTTAATCTCACTGAGACATAGCTGTCATCCTGTCACTTTCTTCTTAAAAGTCTTCCAGTGGATCTCTGTGAACTGAATCAAGGCCAAACTGAAAGTGCACTTCACTCACAAGTGTACCCTCGTGTGTCTCGTACTAGGTCATCTAGGCTTTGGCAATTGATACACTTTCTTTGACATTTCCTCATATTTAAGTTCAGATTTTGCATTTTTTGGCAAAAATACCAAGTGAGGTTGTGACCTCCTTGGTACATTAAATCAGAAGTAATATGATGTTAATTTGTTCCATTACTGAAAATGGTAACTTTGAACATTGGGTGAAGGTGATGTCTCTCAGGTTTATCCACTACAAAGTTAATAAAATTTCTTTGTTTTTAACAAGGATCTTGGGGGGTATAATTTGAGCATATTGAAATATCTTGTTACTTATCACACCTTTAGCACTAACTTTAGCATCTGTTGACAATTCTTGTCTGAAACAATTATTACTGGGGTGTTTGCCAAATACTACTTGCAAATTTATAGTAAGGAAGAATTTATTCAAACATTCATCTGTTCATTTATTATTTATATTAGTATGGGCAAATGAACTCATTTTATTAGATGGGTTGTAATCGGTCATAATCATTACTTATTTCGTTGTTCAGTTTTCCCAGATTTGGCCTTTAGGAGTCCCCTTCAGGTTGGCACCAGTATCTTTTTAGAATGTACCTACCCCCCCAACTGGAAGCACTTGAGTGTTTTCTGGCACCACGAGATATTTTAGGCTTACCTTGTACTTTCCCTGCTCCAGTCCCTCAATCAGCTGTTTCTCCAGAGACTTGTAGTTTTCTTTTATCGGAGCATGGTATTTAGAAACCAAGATCCAGGCAGTGAATGGGCTTATTAGTACTGGGGTATCACAATACCTGACCGACACTCTTGAAAATTGTCAAGGTTGTGAAAAACAAAGACAGACTGAGGACCTGTTCCATATTAATGGAAGCTAAGGAAACATGACAACTAAATGCAAAGTGTGATTTTGGACTGGATCCTGAACCAAAAAAGAACATTAGTAGGGCAATTGGAGAAATTTGAGTAAGTTCTATAGATTAAATAATACTGTATATTGTGTTATAGACTTATATGTATTTGCCTTCCTGTAATGGTCAAGTCAAAATAACATGAGCATTCACATTATTACAGATTTTTTAAAAAAAATTATTGATGAAGTTCAAGAGACTGATCTAAATTAGGGTCAAGATAATTCATAAAAGAGATAAAAGTATAGTTGGTACTCTAACTATATCATTTAGAATTTTTGAGGGAAATTATTATGTAAACCCCAAATTATCTAATTAATCTCCTTTTGGTGAACATTTACATTGTTTCAGTTTGCCCCTGCTGATATATAATGCTGTATTGACATATTTCTACGTACATTTTAAAACATTTGAAAATCTCCTTGGGAAAAAAAAAATGAAAGAAAATCTCCTTGGGGTACATTTCTTGAAGATTGGTTAAATAATTTATGGTACAACCATAAGCAATATGAAGTCACTAAAAAGTGTGATATAGATTAGCATTTGACAGACTATAGCCTATGGGCCAAATCATCTTTGCTCACTCATTTACATATTGTCTAAGGCTGCTTGCATGCTGCAGAGCAAGGACAGAGTCGAGTAGCTGCAACAGGGACTATATGGCTCACAAAGCCTAAAATATTTACTATTGGCCCTTTACAGCAGAAGTTACCCAACCGTCCTGTAGATTTGTATATGCAGAATGACAAAATTCTGTGAAAAAGACACATTTTTATTACATATATTCTTATATATCTGTATATGTGTATTTTTTCATTTTTTAATTGAATTATGGTTGATTTACAATATTATATTAGTTTCAGGTGTACAACATAGTGACTCAATATTTTTATAGTGTGTTCTCCATTTAAAGTTATTACAAAATAATGACTATAATTCTCTGTACTCTACAATATGTCCTTTTTGCTTATCTGTTTTATGCATAGTTTGTATCCCTTAATCTCATACCTGTATCTTGCCCTCCCCCTTTCCCTCTCCTCACTGGTACCCACTAATTTGTTTTCTATATCTGTAAGTCTGTTCTATTTTGCTATATGCATTCCTTTGTTTTGTTTTTTAGATTTCACATATAAGTTTATAACGTATATTATTTATCTTTCTCTGATTTATTTCACTGAGCATAATACTCTGTAGGCCCATTTACATTCTTGCAAATGGCATAATTTTATTCTTTTTTATGGCAGCATATTCTTGCCTCTTTTGTTGTATATTAATTCACTATAGGTGTTTCGGTTTATTTCTGGGCTCTCTATTCTGTTTCATTGATCTATTTATCTGTTTTTGTGCCAATACCATGCTGTTGTGATATTTTCAGCTTTGTAGTATAGTCTAAAGTCAGGGCATATGATATCCACAGGTTTTTATACTTCTCAATATTGTTTGGCAATCTGGGATCTTTTGTGGTTTCATATAAATTTTAAGATTATTTTTTCTAGTTCTGTGAAAAATATCCTAGGTATTTTGATAAGGATTGCATTAAATCTGTAGATTCCTTTGGGTAGTATGGACATTTTAACAATATTCTTTCAATCCAAGAACATGGGATATCTTTCCGTTTCTCTGTATCAACTTCAATTTACTTCATTAATATTTCATAGTTTTCAGGGTATGTCTTTCACCACCTTGGCTAAGTTTATTCTTAGGTATTTTATTCTTTTTGATGTTATTGTAAACAAGATTTTTCTTTTTGCTTTCTCTTTCTAAAAGTAGCAGAATTCTGTATATTAATCTTGTATTCTGCAACTTTACTGAATTCATTTGTTAGGTCTAATATGATTTTTCACAGAGAATTTAGGGTTTTCTATATATAGTTTCATGTCATCTAAAAATAGTGACAATTTTACTTCTTTCCTTCCAATTTGGTCACCTTTTTGGTCTTTTCCTTGTCTGATTGCTGCGGCTAGGAATTCCATGACTATATTAAATAGAATTGGTGAGAGTACAAAAAACTAAAAATAAGCTTACTATATGATCCAGCAATCCCACTTCTGGGTATATATCCAGAGGAAACTCTAATTTGAAAAGATACATGCACTCCAATGCTCATAGAAGTACTATTTACAATAGCCAAGACATGGAAGCAACCTAAATGTCCATCAACAGATGACTGGATAAAGAAGCTGTGGAATATTTATACAATGGAATACTACTCAGCTGTAAAAAAGAAAAAATAATGCCACTTGCAGCACCATGGATAGACCTTATGAAAGGCATGTCATATACAGCCTTTATTATGTTGACATATGTTCCATCTATAGCCACTTTGATGAGAGGTTTAATAATGGATGGATATCGAATTTTGTCAGATGCTTTTTCCTGTGTTTGTGGAGATAATTGTGATTTTTATCCTTTCTTTTGCTAATGTGGCATATCATTGATTGATATGCAAATATTAAACCATTCATGCGTCCATGGGATAAATCCCAATTGATCATGGTGTATGATCCTTTATACTTACTGTTGACTATATTTTGCTAATATATTGTTGAGGATTTTTGCAATTAAATTCATTGAAGATATTGCCTGTAATTTTTTTTTTTTTTTGGTAGTGTCTTTGTCTGATTTTTAGCATCATGGTGATGGTGGCCTTGTAAAATGAATTTGGAAGTATTCCCTGCTCTTCAATCTTTGGAATAGTTTGAGAAGGATTGATATTAGTTCTTAATGTGTTTGTTAGAAGCCATCTGATCCTGGATTTTTGATTGCAGGGATTTTTCCTTTATTACAAATTCAATTTCACTACTAGTGTTCAGTCTGTTAAATTGTCCATTTCTTCTAGGTTGTCCAATCTGCTGGCATATAACTGCTTGTAGTATTCTCTTAGGATCTTTTGTATCTCTCTGATATCAGCTGTTATTTCTCCTTTTTTATTTCTCATTTTGTTTATTTAAGTCATTTCTCTTTTTCTTGATAAACTCAGCTAAAGTTTTATCAATTTTATCTTTTCAAAAAACAAGCTCTTGGCTTCACTGATCTTTTCTTCCTTTCTTGTTTTCTTCCTTTCTTGTTCCCTTCCTTCCTTCCTTCCTTCCTTTCTCTCTTTCTCTCTTTTTTGTTTTTTTGTTTTTGGTCTCTATTTGTTTCCTCTCTGATTTTTATTATTTCCTTCCTTCTTCTGACTTTGGATTTTGTTTGTTCTTTTTCTAATTTCTTTAAGTGGAAGATTGTTCACAAGATTTTTCTTGTTTCTTGAGGAAGGCTTGGATCACTGTAAACTTCCCTCTTAGAACTGCTTTTGCTGCATCTCATCGATTTTGGAGCATGTGTTTTCATTTTCATTTGTCTCAAGGTATTTTCTAATTTCCTCTTTGACTTCTTCATTGACTCATCAGCTTTTTATTAACATGCTCTTTATTCTCCGTGTGTTTGTGCTTTACCCGTTTTTCTTTCTGTAATTGGTATCTGGTTTTGTATATTGTGGTTGTGGAAAAAAAAAGTGCTTGATATAATTTCTATCCTCTTAAATTTGTTGAGTCTTATTTTGTGGCCTAGCATGTGATCTATCCTGGGGAATGTTCCATATGCATTTGAGAAGAATATGTATTCTACTGTTTTGGGATGGAATGTCCTGTGGATATCAATAAGTCCAATTGATCTGTTGTGTCATTTAAGACCACTGTTGCCTTATTGATTTTCTTCTGGATCATCTGTCCATTGATGTAGACGAAATGTTGAAGTTGCTTACTATTATTATATTATTGTCAGTTTCTCCCTTTGTATCTGTTAATGTTTGCTTTATACCTTTAGGTGCTCCTGTATTGGGAGCATATATGTTCATGAATGTAATATCCTCTTCTTGTACTGAATCTTTTATCATTATATAATGCCTTTCTTTGTCTTTTGTTATAACCTTTCTTTTAGAGTCTGTTTTGTCTGATATGAGTATTGCTACCCCTGTTCTCTTGTCATTTTTATTTGTATGAAATATCTTTTTCCATACCTTCACTTTCAGTCTGTGTGTGTTTTTAGCTCTAAAGTGAGTGTCTTGTAGACAGCATAGAGATGTCTTTTTTTAAAAATTCAATCAGCCACTCTGTGTCTTTTGATTAGACTATTTATTCTATTGACATTTAAAATAATTAATGTTAAATATATTTATTGCCATTTGTTAATTGCTTTTAAGTAGTTCTTCTGTATTAATTTCTTCTTACTTTTATTTCTTCCCTTGTGGTTTGATGATTTTATTACTATGCTTATGTTCCTTTCTTTTTAGTTTCTGTGTATCTTTTCTAGGTTTTTAGTGGTTACCTTGGGATTCATATATATTAACCTATATCTACTTACTTTAAACTGGTAGTCATAAGTTCAAATACATTCTAAAAGATCTACATATTTTACTCTCCTTTCCTACATTTTTGATGTTGTTTTACATCTTCATGTGTATCCTGTGACTGTTTATTGTAATTATAGTTGTTTTTACAATTTTTTTGTCTTTTAATCTTCATACTAGCTTATTTAAGTGGTTGATCCTTAGCACTTACTATATATTTGCCTTTTCTAGTGGGATTTTTTCATTTCCTACAGATTTTTACTTCTTTTCCATTTAGAAATGACCATTTAACATTTCTCTGAGTGTAGGTTTAGTACTAATGAACTTGTTTAGTTTTCGCTTGTCTGAGAAGTTCTTTATCTCTCCTGTGATTCTCTATGATAATCTTGCCTGGTAGAGGATCCTAGGCAAGGATATTGCAGGTTTTCCCTTTCAGCACTTTGAATAAATCATACCACTGCCTTCTGGCCTGCAGATTCAGTAGACAAATAATTTGATAGCCTTATAAGATCTCCCTTATATATGAATATTTGTTTTATTCTTGCTATTTTTAGAATCCTCTCTTTCTCTTTAACTTTGCCATTTTAATTATGCCTTGCTGTGGGTCTGTTTGGGTTTTTCTTGTTTGGGATCCTCTGTGCTTTCTGTACTTGGATATCTGTTTACTTTTTCAGGTTTGGGAAACTTTCAGCCATATTTTCCATAAATACATTTTCAACCCATTTCTGTCTCTCTTCTCCTCTTGGACCCCTATAATGCAAATGTTGGTATGCTTTGTGTTATGTCAAAGATCTCTTAAAATTTTTTTTAATTTGTTTTTCTTTTTGCTGTTCTGATTGGTTGATTTCCATTACTTTATATTCCAGATCACTTGTGCATTCTTCTATGTCACTTAATCTGCTATTCAGTCCTTCTCGTTTTTTTTTTTTTAATTATTGAATTTGTATTTCTGATTTGGTCTTTTAGAATATTTTCTAGTACTTTGTTAAAATTATCACTGTGTTCATCTATTCTTTTCCCTAATTCAGTTGGCATTCTTATTATGAGTGTTTTGAATTCTTTGTCTGGTGAATAGTTTATTTGTTTCATTATTTTTTTCAGGGGTTTTCTTTTGCTCTTTAAATTAAGACCAGTTCCTCTGTCTTCTCATTTGTTAACTTTCTTTATTTCTATGAATTCAGGTGAAACAGTTACCTGTTGAAATCTTGAAGGAGTGTCCTTGTGTGGGAGCATCACTACATAGACTGCTTGCGCCTAGTGCCTTTGGTTTGAGAGCTAGATTTAAAGTGGATGCAAGTCACATCTTTTCTCAGTGTATGCTGGCATGTATCACTTTGGTAGGAGGTGGGACTGGCGATGGAGAGGCTAGGGCTGGAGCCTTGTGTGAAGTGGGGCTTCCCTTCTGCTCACTGGCCATCACTTCCATATTAGGGGCAGGTTTGGATCCCAAGTTCAAGAAGCCAAGAGAGTTGTGTCTGATCTGGTTCTATTCCCTTTAAGTGTTTGTTGTTCCATCTCCTAGCACTGGTACCTTTGCTGCAGAAGAGAGCAGTGCTGAAAAAGAAGGGCCTGTGGAGGCTCTCTGCTTGTGACAAGGCATGGGCTGCTGCGGGTCAGCCGGAGACTGAGATCCAAGCTGCCTCTGATGCGGTACCAGCAATTGTTGCCCTTGCTCTGCTCAGACACAGCCTCAGGTCCGAGTCCTCTTTATCCCTCAGAGCTGATCACTCCCTCCAGCAGCCCCCTGCCCTGCCCTGCCCTATCTTAATCGATCTCCTGTGTGTATGTGTATATATACATATATATACATATATACGTATATATATATAAAATTTAAATCATAGATCCTATTAATTTAAAATTATTTGTGGACAGAGAGATGCTGCAAGGTTGTTCACTGATGTTCAAAAGCAGTTCCTTTTTTAAACATTCTTGCTTATAATTTTCTGTATACCTAACATTTTCTTAAAAGGGTTGTGTAAATTCTGTTTTCACATTTTTACTTCAAGGTAACTACACTATTCAGTCTTCTACACCCAAAGTTCTAGTGAAATGAGACTGGCAATGATCACAAGAGACTTTGAATGACACATTTTAACTTTTAAGTAGGGCAACCATATGTCGTACTTTGCCTGTAACAGTGCAGGTCCATGACTACTGGGACTTTAATGTCATTGTAGCCGTGTTTTTCTCTTAACTCAGTGGTAGTTCTTGTAGTCTCCTAAGCCGTTATTTATCCTTTGTGTGTGCTTTAAGTGTTTATGTACCTCTGGGTTCTGCCATTGGCCTTGTCCCTTCTCCCAGTGTTCACTCTCCTGGGAACTCTCTCCAACTTCCATAGTTTGGTTTACCCCTGTACACTGATGACTCCTAAATCTGTACCGTTAACTTCCAAACCAGTCCAGATTTCTGGACATTTTAAAGATATTTCAAATCTAATTTAATCTGGGTGCCGTCCTTGACACTTCCCTTCCCCTCCACCTCCATTCCTGAAATCAACAAAAATCTCTGACAATTTAACTGCCTAAATAATTCATAGCTTGATCCCCAATTTTCACTACTATTTTCCTAATTTAGATTCTCTGGTCCTTGCCTCTTTCTCTGAGTGCCTTCAATTACCTTCCAAACCTCAGCCAGAAAAATCAGTGTTAAATGCCAACCTGAAAATAACATGAGTGCCTGAATCACTCTCTTTATAAAATCACTTCAGGAGACCTCCCAATGCCTAGTGATGTTTTTCAAAGTGTGGTCCATATACGACCTGAATCAGACCTTCCTGGGTTATGTTTTAAAAATGAAAATGAAAAAAAAAAAAAAGTTGAAGCCCAAAGTCTAGGCTCCATCACCAAGCTACTGGATCAGAATTTATGGGTGATAAGAGCCCTGGAAATGTATATTAAGTATATTCACCAGATAATTTCCATGCACTTTCATGATGGAGAACTACTGGCCTAGGCCTCTATCAAGACACTTTTATCCAAGATGTTTATGAGAACATCCAGAGCCTTCATGGCCTGTTAACTTCTCTAGTCTCACTTCTCATCATTTCCTAACTAAAACTTTACATTCTACTAACATAGAGTCCTGTATTTTCCTGCTTGTACCTTGCTGCGTGACTTCTGTATACATTTACCATCCCCCGTGACTGAAATTCCTGTCCCTGCTTACTTCACCTGGCCCACTCACAGGCATGTTTCAGGTCCTCACTCACGTCTCCTGTGCTGCAGGCCTTCCCGACAGCCTCAGGTTGGACTGTGCACCAGAGAGCTGCCTCCCCAGGGCACCAATCCTCGGCTTTGTCAGTGTGCCTGGTGCGTGGTTCAGGCTCAACAGTGGTTTAGCAAATTGAGTTAATGACAGACTCCTATGAAGCTTCTTAGAATATATGGATTCTATCCACTGTCTTTTGTTGTATAACAAATCACTACACAACTTTATGGCTTTAGATAACCACTGTTTATTTAGCTCATGATTCAGGGTGTGGGATGGGCAGGGGTGGGATTTGGTCTGCGATCAGCTGGGTAAGACTGGTGCTCCTCCTGCGTCCGTGGTCAGCTGCTGGTCGGCGGGGTGGCTCTGCTTCTGGGACTGGCTTTCTGGTAGCTGGAACAGGGGCAAGTTACTGTGCAATGATTCCATTGGTTGCAGAAGTCTACACTGACCGAGTTTGGGGTTTGTTCAAATGGAGGTGGCATGTTCTGGGACTGGGGGTCAAGGGGCGGAAGACGGTGGGAGGAAAACTGCAAATTCTTTTGAGGTTTATTTTTAGAACAGGGAAAATATCATTTCTGCCGCTTTCTATTAGCCAAAACAAGTTACAACACCAGCCCAAATTTGAGGATGAAATGCCACTTATTGACAAGAGGGACTGTGAAGTATTAGGGCTGTTTCTGCAGTCTCTTCCATGGGTCTATGTATATGAATTGGTAATTGCCCTTTACAG
Source organism: Vicugna pacos (assembly GCF_048564905.1). Classification (NCBI taxonomy): domain Eukaryota; kingdom Metazoa; phylum Chordata; class Mammalia; order Artiodactyla; family Camelidae; genus Vicugna; species Vicugna pacos. Next base: position 20,240,047 of record NC_132988.1, read on the forward strand.
TGGGAACTCTAAACTGCGTTACAATTTTCTATCACATCGGTGCTCTTTCCTTATAAATACCTTTATTTCTTTTATCTTCAAACCATTTTATTGCCAAATGTTGCTGTTTCTTTTCCAGCTCTGTCACCTCGTTTCTCTTCAATTAGCCTAGTCTGGAGGACCGTTTGCATCTATTCGTGAATAACATAAACAAGCATATACCATTTAGTTAATGACTTGGATTTGGTTTAAGTCTTAAAATGAAGCCAACATTCCCAGCACAACAAACGACAGACTCTTACACATGACAAAGGTCCATGCTGCCAATAAGAAAACATGCCATTCCTGTCTCTTTGAATTTTACCTTTCGTTTTCAGCTTTACTGCTTTAAAAAACTGACAGTATCCAGCTTTCGTTCTGTCATATCAGTTGACCTATTTTCTGTTTTGAAAGCGATATTCATCTTTCTGCCTACTGGAGGGTCTCTTTGCTGCTAAAAAGAGCTTTCTTTAAAGGGCAAAGCCATCTAAGATCAAGTCTGTTGGCCTCTGTACTGGTAAGGTGAGTAATGTTTTGACTTAGAGCTGGGGCTCTGAACCCAAGCATCCATCATTATAGTCTGCATCTTCCTGTCCTGATTTCCATGGTCAGTCTAGGGACTTTCACCTCAATGGCATTTTATTCTCTCTTCAGGCTTTAGAAGAAAATGTAGCAATAGCGAACATTTCCAAATAACATGAGAAGAAAGAATAGCATGGAAATTATTAAGCAGGCTTTTAGGGACATTTTTTCCCTTCTTTTTTTGGCCTTATTGCCTCTCTGATTTTTCTCCTCATGGATACTGAATTAAACTCTCAACAATCTTTAATTTTTTTTCTTTAGCACACAAATGGATTTTATGTGAACACTTGGGAGCTGGACAATTCTGTTCCCAGAAGTGACAGAATTTCTTTCTTATTTTTGAGGGCACCTTGGTCACCAGTGTGTCCCTGCTCCTGGTCTCTTTGAAGCTTAGCATTCACGCCTGTCATTCACTGAGGGGAAAATGTCCTAGAATTTTCCTTGTGACCTGGGACATATGGGGATGTAAGTGTGTGTTACAAAACTCAATGCATAAAGCTGCTACTTTTGATACAGTCTGGCTCATGGAGAGATGGGATTTAGCTGCTTGTAATGAGAATTTGATGTGACCGGAAATTGAACAGAAGCATCTTTTTATTGAAGGTGCTGAGCCTTATAACAATCATTGTGGCAGAAGGTATTATTTTTCACATTACTTTTCAACTATAAAACCTTTCAGGGCCTCATAAGAAAATCCCTATCCTTATTCAAGCAACAAAAAGCTTGGTAACTTTTTCTTTACATCCACATAAAGCCAAACAATGTACCCCACTCTTTAAAGATCTGTCTCAATTTTCCTCTGTGTTACAGATCTTCTTTTTCTCTTTCTAGCTCAGAACTGTCCTCTCATGAAATCTCATTTTTCCTCTTTTTTTCCCCTGTGAGACTCTCAAGGGAAAAAAAAAAAGAGAGTGAGAGAAAAGACATCTAGACGGGATGCTGGAAACTTGAAATGTACATAGAAACTTTTTTTTTTAAGATTCTTTTTTACACTTTAGTTAGTATCTTTCTTACAATGCATACAAAACATTTCAGTCTTCACAGAAGATCAATACCCAAAAAAATCTCGAATTAGATATTTGAATTAAAGCTAGGAGAAAAGCATTCTATTTCTTGCTCCATTCACAAATCAACTTTAGAAACTTGAATAAGTCATTCAATTTTCCTCCTTCAGTTTTTCTGTTTTAAAATGGGTATCTATTCAAGTGACATTACTTTGTGAATTGATTTCTGTTTTGGAAGTATTTTCCATCTCAAAACTTTTTTTTTTAAGCAGTACTATGTTTTATTCTTTCTCACTAGGAAATATATCTAGAGAAATTAGTAGAGAATTTTTTAATTTTCATTTTTGGTCTTCCAGCAGATCTGATAAAAAATATTTTAAGCTCTAATCTCCTCTATATTTATGAGTTATCTTATTAGTGAGTTAAACTCTAACATATAAATTCTGTAAATTTAAGTATGGTCTTATTAAATATTTTTCTCTGGAATTTATAATGCTGGTTTGGCAACTATTCCCTGAAGAACAGCAGGTGATATTAAAAGTGTCACTTCAGTTTTCACCAAAATGACAGTAGAGATTTTATTAACCTGTGTGAGGATGATTTTTTAAAATCAATACTAGCATTTATGAGCTTTGGAGATTAAGAAGTATCTTAAATTCAATAGACAGGCTGGTTGCCCTGTGTTCATGCACCCTCCGAGCTATAGAAGGGAGGACCAAGTCAAGTTTGTGGGGTTTTTTTTTTTAACTTTTATTTATTTATTTGTCTTTTTTTTTTGTCTTTGTTTTTGTTTGCTTTTTTTTTGTTTTTTTTTTTGGTGGTTGTTAATGGAGATACTGGGGAATTAACCCAGGACCTTGTGCCTGCTAAGTATGCGCCCTACCACTGAGCTATACCCTCCTCACAGGTTTGTCATAGCTGTGGCAGTGGATACTTCCAGAAGGTGTCTTTCACACTACAGGCTTCTGGTGTTGAGGATTCCATCTTGCCAAAACACTTCTGTAGTGATATCAGTAGAGAAGACGTTGCTTCATAACCCCAGTGTGTGAAATTAGAGGAGACATATTTGAATGTTTGTATTTCTTGCTGCTTATCTGATGTGAAGTGATGAGGGTTCTACAGAATCCAGTCCTGGCACACCACTCAGATGGCTCCAGGCAAATCAGATGGACAGAATTACAGCAGCCCTAATCCTACTGTAGGCTTTTTAAAGTGTATAAAAGCCAGGTCCATGAGTTAAATGTAAATAAATAACTCAAAGCTTTTTAAACATGTAATATGATGGAGAAGAGCAAGCAATAATAAAGGGTAATTCAACGGCTTTCTTTTCTCATTATTTTTAGTGTCCTCTTGGCAAAATGTTCCACTTCTGCCCTGAGAGTTTAAAGTATTTTAATGCCAGATCTAGGTAATTTAGTGCCTTAATTAATACATGTTTTAAGTTGTCCTCGGTTTGTCTGTAAAGGGCTATGATTACAAGATTAAATACGTATAGAAGTGCAGGTAATACTCTAGAATTACATCACAATATTGATAAGATTGATGCATATGATTTTACTGTTTGCAAGCCCAGTGCTGCACTGAAACATTAAAAGTTGCTTTTAACAGGACATCCTGGCTTTTTTTTTAACATTTTTTATTGATTTATAATCATTTTACAATGTTGTGTCAAATTCCAGTGTTCAGCACAATTTTTCACTCATTCATGGACATATACACACTCATTGTCACATTTTTTTCTCTGTGATTTATCATAACATTTTGTGTATATTTCCCTGTGCTATACAGTGTAATCTTGTTTATCTATTCTACAATTTTGAAATCCCAGTCTATCCCTTCCCACCCTCTACCCCCCTGGTAACCACAAGTCTGTATTCTCTGTCCATGAGTCTATTTCTGTCCTGTATTTATGCTTTGTTTTTGTTTGTTTGTTTGTTTTTGTTTTTTAGATTCCACATATGAGCGATCTCATATGTATTTTTCTTTCTCTTTCTGGCTTACTTCACTTAGAATGACATTCTCCAGGAGCATCCATGTTGCTGCAAATGGCATTATGTTGTCGGTTTTTATGGCTGAGTAGTATTCCATTGTATAAATATACCACATCTTCTTTATCCAGTCACCTGTTGACGGACATTTAGGCTGTTTCCATGTTTTGGCTATTGTAAATAGTGCTACTATGAACATTGGAGTGCAGGTGTCATCCTGAAGTAGATTTCCTTCTGGGTACAAGCCCAGGAGTGGGATTCCTGGGTCATATGGTAAGTCTATTCCTAATCTTTTGAGGAATCTCCACACTGTTTTCCATAGTGGCTGCACCAAACTGCATTCCCACCAGCAGTGTAGGAGGATTCCCCATCCTGGCTTTTTTATGCTTTTGAATATTATATGCGAGTATCCATAAAAATAAGAGATAAATCCTCCGCTTCTAATCTTGGTTCATTAAATACAAGGGAGACATTAAAAACTAACATGAAAAAAGTATTCTCCTTAAGTCACGAAAATGAAACAAAAACAGAAGAGTGAAATCAAATTGTAGAGCACAACCACTCTCGAATGCCTTAGGTTCTTAGCTCTCAACACCCACACCATCATTCCTCTTTCCATTAGTCCATAGTCATTCCTTTTTGTCGCACTTGATTGCAACTAGAAATGAGAAACATTGTCACCCCTGCAGGTGCATTAGCCCTTTAGCTAACATGAGCATTGGGAGAATCTGAGAGCCGCATCGACTGGAATCATGGTGTCCCGGATGTTACTAGCATCCCCAGCCTCCAGGTCTCCTGTCCTTTGAACCACGTGGAAAATCTGGGCTTCCCAGCCCCTTGAAGATGGGTAGGACCCCACGAGCACCTCCAGCTAATGAGCCGTGAGAAGTGATAGTGCTGATTCCAGGCTGACGCTGTGAAAAGCCCCTTGTGATCCTCTGATCCCTCTTCACTTGCCGGGAATTTAAGAAGGAGACTTGGTCCAGATGAAGCTTTGAGAAGTCGAGGCCTCCTTCAGCTCACTAGTCCCTGGTTCCTACATAGAGCAAATTCTTTCCCGCCTCCCAACACCCACTGAACATATAGGAAAAGGGGAAATATAAGAAACCCTCCAGTAGGCATGTAAACCTGTCTTATGTTATTCCACTGAGATTCCCAGATAGATTTATTAGCAGCCATACAGCCTCTCCTGCCCTGAGTAGTTTCTACAGAAGGAATAATTTCCTCACCTGCAGGCTTCGTATTTAGCTATAGTAGTAATAACTGTTTCTAAAAGAAGCCCTATCTCCTCCTTAACTTTTAGTCTTCATCTTTCTTCTTCCCTCATCTTCTGCTGCCAAAATCAAATGATGGTCAGTGTCTTCTCTGGGCCAGGATGATGAAATTTGGAAGATAGTAAAGGTGTAAGGAAAAATGGGCAGGACATATAAATATTATGAATTCAGCACACAGAGCAGAATCCGTCTGGATATCAAGCCACAAAATGGGCAGCAAGGGACCAGAATACACTGGCTGAGCTCAGAATTTAGGGGTCAAGGTTGAGAAGAAGGCTCAGACAGAGGAACGGTGCCAGGCTGTGGGCTCTTCCAGAGTTTTGAGATGGTGTAGAATTTAGAGTGAAAGACTGTGTGTGACCAGTGCATTAGGACTGAAAAGGGCAAGTATGGTTGTCTTGGTTGGTACTACGGATGTGAGTCAAGGGCTTGCCAAGAAGTAGAGACTCAGATGTAGAGGAATTAGGCAATGAGGTCAAATCCAACCCGGAGCAACCATGCTTCAAATACAGCAGTTAGAGACAAGATTGACTTTTTGTCTCCAAATTGCTTGTTTGGAATTCTTTGCGGCTCAGGGGGTGGGGCCAGAACCTAGAAGGGGAAGCAGGGGGCTGAGCCCACAGATGAGACCAGAAGCCCTGCAAGAGCAGACCTCAGACATCGCTGTAGAACCCTACCATTCCTGACGGATCTCAGTTCCATTGTTTACTTTATATGGCATTTGAGTTAACTTAATTCCATCTTAAATTTCATCACAGATGGTCCCTAGGGCTACCTCAGTAGTTGCTTTACTAGTTATCAGATACCTGGGACGACCCTCCACAATTTGGGGCTTTATACTTCCCAGGACCACATCCTCGCAGGTTTTATGACGGGGAGTGGAACATGAGGAAGGGCCCTTGGAGCGTATGCCTGTCATCCTGAGAGTGTACCCTGTTCTGGCCCCGATAGTGGCCCGTGTGGCCCCAGAGGGTCATGTGACCTCTCGGCTGTTTCTTCCCCTGCGGAGGCAATGGGTCTGTGTGTTTGTGTGAGGTGTGCGTGTGGGTGGACTTGGTGAACTTCAAGACCTCTGTGTCTCCTCAGTTCTCTGAAATAATTCTCAGAGGGGAGTCTGACTTTCAGAGAATTTCCATTTCTGAGAAATAAAGGAACTTTACACGCCCCCCTGCCGCCCCCGTCCTCACCTCTTATCTAGATTGCTTCTAACATCAGAACCTACATTCAGCTCCGACATCTATCCATTTGTTATTTTCTTCTCCCCAAAACTCTTTTTCCAAAGTTCCTGTCAGCAGCCCTACCCTGGCCGACTGCCAGCCTTCCTCCAGCTCTGCCGGCACCATGAGGACTTCAGAAGATGCTCCCCTTGCACCAGCGAACCTCTCCAGGCAGCCTCTTTGAAAGCCTCTCCGGGGCTGAGCAGCTGTGTTAAAACCTGACGTGGGGTGTGATGTGGGGGGCTGGCTGCCGGCCCCTCCCTGGCGGGTCACAGCAGGGCTGTTTTGAGGAGCAGCTTTGTGTTGTATTTGTTCTGACACATCACAAAAAGAGAAGAAAGAGCCCCTTCCAGCCCTCCGTCTTCTCATCTCCTGCCTGAATGTATGGGGAGAGGGTGCTGGGTTCCCAGGCATCAGCTCAGATGATCAAAACTGCAGCCGACACTTTCCGCTGCAAATTGTGCCTCACTTTAGCCCTTTACCTTCTTGCTCTAACTGCTTAGATCATCTTTCTGACTCAGAGTGGAAATAAAACTGTCTTAGGTGATAGAAAACATTTTTTCCCCAGATAACACATCAGCAGGACATCTCCCCGTGCATAACCTGGCCCTCTTGCCGAAGTTAATTTATCCAGGCTGAATTTCTCCCTGTGACCCTTGATGCCTCTCCTTCCCCTGTGACCCTGTTTTGGTCCATGGTACCAGCTTTCTTCCCACTCTCCAAGTCTTGGCTTCTTATTAAATACTTTCCTCTTTATCCCTTGTATCTTGTCAGACATTAAGTTCTTTTACCTTTTTCCCATATTGTCTCTAATATATGCACCTTTTTCTGTTTCAGTTACCATCCCCCCAATCCACGTCCCCATTTAAAAACCAGTAACTGTTTTTCTCCAGTTCCGTACTTGGTGACCGAGGGGGGATGTGGTGGAGCTCCCACTGGGTCGGTGGCAGGGGGATCAGAGCCTGCATGGATCAGGGAAGTAAGGAGGAGACTCCCAGGGGTCATGTTCAGGGGCTGCGCTTTGACCCTGCGTGGTCTAGTGGACAAAGCCCTCCCCTGGTTGGCTGAGGTCCTGGGTTCTGGTTACAGATGGAGCTTGTGAGACAAGGGAGCTCTGAGCCTCTGTTTCTTTACCTACCACTTAGAGGGTTAAATTCATCCCATCTCTACAATCCTGCCTCCATGTGCCCACAGGTCACCCACAGCTTAGAACTCTCTTCTCTCACCAAATAGGAAAAAAAAAAAATATATGCATTTCTGCCGGTAGGCGGAAACAGATTTTTTTTTTTTCAATCAGCCTGAGGATCTTCCTCCTATTCACGCTGGCTCTGGACACTCTATACGTCAAGTATAAAATGCCCCCTGACAGCCAGTTAGTGTCTAATAAATATGTAAGTGGATTACATTGTAACCAAACCTTGCAGAGCCTCTTTCCTCTCCACCCGACAGCTGCTGTCTCTATCAGTACGCTTATGGGCTCTCACCTGGGCTGCTGGACTTGCTTTCTAGATACAGGATCTTTGCCATATTTTGTCGACCTCCAATTTGTCTTTCACAGCATGCCTGAGTGTCCCAGAAAATTCCTGGTGGCTGCACTTTGATAGCTGAAGGCACTTGTACAGGCTCTGCCTCCCACCTTCTTGCCCACCCCGCCTTTTCGGCCTGATATGGTTGCAGCCAAGTGTTTGGATTCTTCATGGCTTGGACTTCAGTGTTTCTCATTTGGGTATGCTGAATTCTCCTTGGCTACACATGGTCCTGTCTGGAGGACAGTCCTTAGTGACACCCGCACCAGACCCTCAGGACCCCAGCATGGATGCAGGGGCGCCGGGAGGGTGGATAGGAATTCCTAGGCACAGGGCTTGGGGCAGAGCCTCCCGGCAGAGGGAGCAGCACCTGAGGTTTGGTGACAGGAAAGAACGTGAAATGCTTAAGGCGTCATTCTACCAACTTTTCAGTGTGATATTTGGTTATAAATAGGTTTTTCATCATGATGCAGTACACATATAATTGAAAAAAAAAGTTCTGGCAAATAACATTCTAACGTGTTTCTCTTCTTTCATTTCATTAAAATAAAATGCTGATCTTGACCAACTAAATTGCTTTCACGCCTCACTAAAATCCATTAGCGAGGTTGAAAATACAAAAAAAAAAAAAAATGCTGGTTTAAGGTCCAGATTGGGTGGAGCCAGGTTGTGAGGGGTAATGTGACGAAGATGAAGCTGGAAAGGAAAGTTAAATCAAAACCTGCGGTGGCTTGTCTGCTGGTTAAGCTTGTCTGTTGTTACCTTAAAAGCCACAGAAAAACACTAAAGGGTTTCGGCAGTGGGTCATGTCACGCTTGGAGAGGTTTACATAATACTCTGGCTGCAAACCGATTTGAGGGGATCAAGAGTGGGTGAAGGTGGTCAAAGGGTACACACGTCCAGGTATGAAATAAGTAAATCCTGGGGGTGTAATGCACGGCGTGGTGACTAGAGTTGAATACTGTGCTGTGTATCTGAAAGCTGCTAGGAGAACAGATCTTAAAAGTTCTCATCACAAGAAAAAAACCTTTGTAACTGTGTGTGATGATGTATGATAACTAGACTTATTGTGAGGATTGTTTTGCAACATTTACATATATTGAATTGTTATGTTGTACACCTGAAACTAATATAATGTGATACATCAATTATATCTCAATTTTTAAAAAGTAAAAAAAAAAAAAAACAAGTGTGGGAGACCAGTTAGAGGTGTTTCATACTGTTCTAGGTGAGGAACGATAGCTTTTGGAGTAGGAGGTGGTAGAAGAGATGGAGAAGTGGACTCTTTGAAGCTAGTGAATGGACAGAATTTGTAGGACTTAACAGATGTTGGATCTGGAAGTAGGGCCAAGGATGGCTGGGTCTCCAGCCAGTGGAATAAAGTTGAAGGGGCACCCATACACTGAGAAGGGAAGACTTGAAGAAAATCACGTGGTGGGTGTGTCTTCGTGTGGTCTTCTCGAGAAGCAGACGCCAAGATGGGTTTAAGGGTTAAGTGGTTTATTTGGGGGTTGATGCCAGGGAACACCAATGGGGAAGTGAAGTGAGACCGAGAAGGGAAGGCAGGCAATAAAAGGTGCATTTTTCAAGGGATTTACCACCATGGAGTTCAAAAGCTTATGCCTGTTGGGGAAGTCTAGAAGCCAGCATGGAACATGTGCCTTGGGGTCACCCCCACCGAAGGGGAGGGAAGCTGCAATATTTATGCCCCAGCTCCTCTCCTGTCAGTTGACTAGTGGGCATCAACTCTCCAGCAGAATTGCTTGCCCTGTGGGGTAGGCAGAGTGGACTCCAGTGACCAGGGAAAACCTTCAGACACGAGATGCAAATGCTGGAAGTTGGGAGTTGAGAGTTGGGAGTATGAACTGAAATAATAAAGCCAAGGGGATACAGGCAAGGCACAAGATGTTTTTGGTAAGGGAAGATGGAGGCGGCAATCTTGAACTTAGTTGTAGATCTATTGCATGTGGCCTAACTTCCAGACATGCAAATAGAGACATCACGTGATGATATTAATTTATTTAATCGACATTGGGGTCCTCTACTGTTTATTATTTCCTGAGGGAAATATTTTATTTCCTTGCTGCCCCAAGTATGGACCCCAGACCACCAGCCCCAGCAGCATCTGGGAGCTGATTCCAAATGTGGAGCCTCAGGTTCTCCCTCAGACCTCCGATTCAGAGTCTGCGGCTTGACAGCATTCCCAGGTGGCTCACATGCACATCAGAACTTAAGCAGCGTGCTCCTGAGGGTCCATATAACGTGGCGTGGGCTTGCTTTTCTGCCACATGCACTCAGTCTCACAGAGCTTCCTTACTCAAACCCTGTAAGAGTGCTTTTAGAATGCTGGCCACAGCTTTCCTGTGACTTTGGGGTAGAAATACTGTGCTCTGATTGGTTGATGCTAAGTTACTGCTTCTCCTCCGAAACGGGCACCCCATGGTTTGGCTGTCATACGCTTCTGGTACAGAACCAGGGCAGGGATCGAAACTAGGAACTCAAACTGTCTGTGGCATTAGTGTTCAAATGAACCTGAATAGAACTTAAAATAAAATCCCACATCAGCTAGGGTGTCCCTTCCCTTCAAAGTAGATAAAGTTGGCTCGAACCACTACTCCGTGTCCTATCCTCTGCCTTCTTGCCATCCGACATTTTGAAGGTTGCTACATGTGATTGACATTCTCTTGGCCATAGGCCACGCCCAGCTTCTACTGCAGCTGGGTTGGTTTAGTTTGCAGATCAGTGTGCCCATCCTTGCCTGCTCACCTTCCACTCTGTGTCAACACAGAGCTTGGCACTTGCCTTCTTTTCCAGGAAAACAAACAAGCAGAAGTACACAAGACCTTTTTGTTTTGGGTGTAGGACACACGATAACAGGTTTGAGGAGACAGAAGGGACTTACGTCATTTAAATGCTAACAATTTAATGGTAGACGATTAAGTCAATCCTTGCCTTAAAAACCCCCTTGGACATTTTTACAGCTGGAGTCCAGCCTCCCGCCTACTTCTGTGCGTCCTCAGAAAGGAAATTACAAAAGGAAAATACCATACTAATTCTTCCCAGCTTTTAGTGCACTGTAATTCAGCGTTTAGGCTTCCTTTGTAACCTAGACTCTGCTGAAGCTTGCAAAAGGCTGCTTGCCAAGCCGTGTAACCAGAAATGGTGCGGACTGCTTCAGAAACACGCGGGCTGAGCCTGGGGAACAGGGGGGTTGTCCAAGGAAACTGGACCTTGTTGCCAAAGAAAGGATGTGCGCTTGCCAGGCAGTCGTAAAGCAACAAATGTCCCCCTGTGGGAAGAGTAGCCTCCTCTTTCCTTTGTGTTTCTGACTCGTTATCATTTCTTGGAGAGAGTACTTACGCATCTGTGTTGTCACTTACTGGCTGGTATTAGGTCCCTAATATGTGCCAAGCCGACTATTCAGTGACTATATCCATTGATTCTTTCGTGTTTGTAACACTGTTGACAAGTTAAGTATTAGTATTGTCATTTTACACTTGAAGAGACTGGGATTATGGAATTGAAGTGTTTCAGTCATAATGACACAGCCAGGTAAGTACCTATGTGACTTACTTACCTCTCTGTCTCTCCAGCTGGACTCTGGGCTTTTGGGAAAGCAAGAATCCACGTTGTCTTCATATGTGGCTTTGAAGTGCTTGGCCATCTAATATGTTGTAGGGCCCCAGTCATTGTCTGGATTGAATAAATACTTCAAAGCACAAGAGATGAGAGGAAAACCTTGTTTCTCAGCTATAAAAAAAATTCATATGTATGTATATATATACATATATATGCATTTTTTTCATAGTAGAGAGATCAAGAGGTAGGGGAGACAATCTTGAAAAGAACTTTATTCTGGGTACGTTCCTTCATCTCAGAGAAGTTTAACTCTCCCTCCTTGAAGGGATTCAAATGAAGAATGAAGTGTGGCAGTCCCCGTGAGCCACTCTTCTACCAAGATTACTAACATCCTGGTTTGCTCATTTTGAGTTCACAGACCTTAATTATATACCACTCAGCAGGACTCATGCTGTCTGTTCCTACAGAGAACAGCAATTTGTCTTCCAGACTCTGCAGCAAAGCACACCTCCCTTTGACCGTGATAGAAAACAGGAAGGAAGAAAGTACATCAGACTCTCATCTGCCCACCGGGCGGAGCAGGGTGGGCGCTTCCCCTCTGAGGGCATAACAACCTGGCATGTTACCACCACTGGGAGCGCGTGGCTCTCACACGTGATGGTTCTAGTCACAGGCAATGGCCTTGCCGTTGTATTAACCTGGACAAGTCATTTGCCCCCCGGGAGCTTCTCAGTCATCGCATCAAAGACAAAAGGGCGATTCTTTCAGAAAGTGAGAATTCACCATTCTGCCAGGCTCCAGCGCAGCTGGCTTTTAAACTGCCATCTCCCTCTCTACTTACTCCACTGGGCTGTGACCTTACCTGCTTATTGGCATGGGAACCAAAGCAGAAGGGAGCACCTCACCTACCTGGAATTTAATTGCTCTGAACCCTCGCAGGCTCTGGTACAAAGCCAGGAAAAGCTGTTACCAGGGAATAAACAAAAAGAGCTGTGAATTGCCACAGGCCCGTGTCTGATGCCCAGTGGCTGTTCTGCCTCCTGAAGACAGTCAGGCTGACTCGCCGGGATCTCTGGGACACCCGTATCTCACCATCCAATGCATGAGTGCTCTTCTAAGACGGGTTCAAATTCTAACTGGTTGAGGGGCTGTAAAAGGAAGCTGGCTCCCTCCCTCCCTCCCACTGTATTTACTTTCAAAATATTATCACCCTGGAATGGGGATTAAAACAACAACCACAACCACAACAACAGCAGCAGCAGCACAGGCATCCTTGTCATTCGGGCTCGGCTGGACTGCCTCCCGCGGCTTGCTCCTTCCTGTACCAGCTTCTGGCATTGCTTCCTGCACCTCCTCCCCACTTTGGCTCTGGACCTTAGAATCCAACATTTGGTTAGACCCCTTGATTGAGGTCCAGGTTAGTGTACCCTCTAAATTTTAGATCAGTCTCCTAAATTTTATCTGAACACTCCCCAGAGCCTGACTTACGCCCATCACTCTCTGGTGACCAAGGGCTCCCCATCCTTCGCTGTGCATCAGAACTGCACCAGTCACCATCGGAGCGCACGGCCAGGGGCCGGAGGAGACTGCATCCCCAGCAACCCTTAGGAGGGGAGCGCAGAGCCAACGAAAAGGAGAGGGAGAAGGTATTAAAAAAAAAAAAAAACAGACAGAAGACGTAATGAAAAGCACAGGTGGCGGTGTCCAGTTTGAGGCATCTGAAGGGACCCTGGAGGAGCAGTTGGGAGACCTGGGGCAGGTGACTGTTTATGTCCCCTTCCTCACAGCACGTCACTCCTCTCTTGTCATCAGTGTCCTCATCTGTAATTGAGAAATCTGGACAAGCTCTCCAATCCTGTTTAACGCTGACATTCTGTCATTCTAAGGGCCATAGAAAGTATGCATTTCTGAGGGCCTCCCGGACATAATTTTATTACAGTGCAGTGTGACAATTAATATTCACAATAATGACTCTAGGTCATCAAGGAAAAGGACATTATGCCCAACGGACTTTTAAGGAAGGCCTCATAAAGTTTAATACATTTTGGAATGATTTTCTGTCAGAATGTTAAATGAAAAAAGCGTATATCGTATTTGGTCCTTAGAAAGGTAAGCCCTCAGTTACACTGAATATATAGTCTAGAATGACTAAAATTTTTAAGGTTCTGTAGAGTGCAGCTTAATGTATTTGTAAAGGCTTTGATCAAGGTAACGGTTTCATACTAAAGTGTTTAACAATAGCAGCACTGTTTTCCAAATTAAATACCTTAGATGGATTGTTATGAAGGCAATCAGGTTTGCTTTCCTATTAATATGTATTTTCAGTTTTAACACATTAATCTTGTGTCATTGTTCTTCTGTAAGACAGGGTCATCGGCCATTTCTCCTACTAATTTATGTATTGATCTTATCACTTATATTTCAGAAAGTAGATTTTTCTTTTGATGATATTTTTTCACATTTTCTATTTGGTCATTGACATTCTTTGAAATGCATGGGCTATTGTTCCATTCCTGACAGAAAAGCTTTAAAATGCTCAGATCACTACTTAAAATCTTACTCATTTGTCATCAAGTCCATGAGTCTCTCAGTGCTGGAAACGTTGCTCTGTAGTGACCGGTATGAGCATCTTGGTTCTTCCACTATTTAAGTATTCCAAGGAGATGGCTCTGCAGCCCTTGGGGAGGAGCTTGAGAGATGTGTTTAGCTTTCAAAGCTGCTCCTTTGGGCTGCTCTCCAAACTTATCACTGATCACAGTCATAGCCTATTTCCCCCTCAACTGTGGCCTGTGCTAATAACAATCCTTAGCTTATATCCAAAATCGTTGGAGACGTATTAGCTTTTTTCTCAATCTTTAAGCATGCAGGCTCTCGAGTAAAATGTGGTGGTGATTAATGCCTGAATTTGTGTTGTTGCTACCTGAGTGTTACAGAACCAGTGATTTTCTTTTATAGGTTCTCATAATAGTTTAGTCTCCAGAAGAGACCAAATGTAATACATCAGATTCTAAGTTGGTCTCCAAATTTGTTCTCCATGGATAAGGAAATACGATACAATAGAAAGTGGGGAGGCATTATTTCAATGTAAATAACTGGAGATGGGATATTTCCTTCAGGGGAAAAAAGGTAAAAGCAGCATTTTTCTGCCAGCCAGGGTATGGCCCTCTCTCACCACACTGTGTCACTCCAGCCGAGTCACTTAATCTTCATAGTCTTTGCTTTCCTGAGATATAAAATGGGATATGAACTCGGTGACCCTTGATGGCCCATTTGGCTCTTTGGTCCTTTGATTTGCTAGTGAGCTACGTGGGGAAGATCACTTTTCCTTTGCCAAGAGTTGCTAATTGGGTTGCAGACAATCAGTGCAAAGTGTTGGGGCCACTCGTGAGTAGTGAATGTGTAACGATTGCCCAGCCATCCTGCAAGGACGTGGGGGCTCAGATGGTGAAGGGTCCTTCAGCCCATGTGAAAGCTCCCCAGAGCTTGGTGGAAGGATTAGAGAGATGCACTGTTTAGTCAGAAGGCTTGTTTGGAAAAGGGTCTGCTAGCATCCTCAAAGACTTCTGAGACTCCAGAAATACTATGTGCATGTAAAATACTGATTTGAGATAAGTTCTCTGAATTTGCCGAAAGTAACTGCTCAGCTTTTTGAGGGCTTATTTGCTGTCCCGGTTGCCTTGGTAAAAATATACAAAAAGTACAAAAAGCAATGGAATCGGGGAGAAGGAGTAAGGAGCACGTGTGTTGCTATACAATGGGAAATACACAGAGTCAGATGTATGACTTGAAAGAATCTTGAATGAAACAAATGCTCAAAATCTTCAGTTAACCAAAATAGTCTAGGCAAAATGATTTATAATATGATTTTAATTCTGATAAAGAACATGAGCTATATTAATAGTATTTGCACCTGGATGGTGAAATTATAGGTGATTTCTGTACTCTTTATATTTATCTACAGCATTTTAATATTCAAAAAGCAGGGATAACTTTTATAAACTGGAAAGTTAAATGTGTTGGGAATTCAGCTTTTCCTTAGACTGCTTTTTTCCATGTGCTTAAGTTCCATTGCTGTTGAGTGGTGTGGCCTTTTCTTTTTTTGGAATTAATAAAAGGACATAATATGAAGACTCTACTTTAAAACGTTATTTGAGGATTCCCCTGTTCTGACTTATCAATAATAGATTACAGATACATTACTGAATAGCTTTTCAGCACTTCCACTTCCACTGTCCGTTTTGATTCCTTTAACATCGCTGTGGCAGCGTGACATTATAATTGCCCCAAGTCGTAACTGGCATATTAGGAGGAACAGCCTTCACTGTGTCACTTCAGGCTCCTAAGTGTCTCATTTTTAGGACATACGCTCTGGTCAAAAGTACTCTAGCCTGGGTATTTTACTCTATCAAATAAACATTTCCAGATTAAATGAAATAGAGCCTGGAAAATGAATGTCTCAATCATTTTTTCCCCTGAATTTCACATCTCCAGTTATTTGAATGACAGACCATTTTTGTATCTGTATTAGAGCTAACATCTCTTGCTCTTTGCACAGGCAGGATAAAGTGGTATGTGAAAATGAATGTAATTGAGGGTAAAGGAGGCTTTCCGAGAATTAGAGATGGATACGAAATTGTCCGCATAGGAGCTTGCCTTGCACTCAGAGCCGGGGTTCTATGGTATCTTCTTTGCCTCTGTATCTCTTTGGTTACTGAGATTGGTTGAGTTTCATCTCTGCATCTGTCTCTGTCACTTAGGACTTACTTAGTGATCTTGACTGAGTTACTCAATTGCCTTCTTTGGACCTTGGTTACCTTCTCTTTAGAGAAGAGACAGTGGGGATAGTAGCATTACCTGTCTCATAGGGCTGATGAGATCACTTATACAAGTTCCCACTGTAAAGCCTTCAGGACGATGTTTGGCACAACATAAGTGCTTATTAGCATGTATTAGCTATTATCGTTATGATTATTATCATTAAGCATAAAACTCTTGCACTGTAAATTCATCAGATCTTCACCTTTTATAGGTGGTGTTTCCTCAATACATTGTATTCTAATACTGTATGCCTGTAACTCTTTGGGCATTAATATAGACGTATTTATATATACTAATTTTTTTCTACATACCTATAAAAATAGTCCCTCAGATTCAAATTATGGAATTGCATAAAAAATAAATGTAACTGAAAAAGTACAACTCTCAAAGTATAACCATAAAATCCACTTGATTTTGTTGTTCAGTGTCTGTGTAAAATAGATTCAGTAGCAGTTTTTCCCCCATTACTGGATGGAAACTTCAACAAGTTCATTACTCTTGGATAATAGGAAGTCCTAGGGTCACTTTACACAAAAAATACAGTCTCGATTCAGAAAATAGGCTGTCTAGTCCAGTATATTCGTCCACACTCAGTCTTTATTTGGTCCCCTCCTCCAGCTGAGGCACAGTTTTGATGGGTCACCTGCCTGCAGGAATTGATCAGCGCCTTCTGTCTGCACCCTGGCCTCTCCCTCCCTCCTTCCCTCTTTGGGGCTGTGGCTTCCAACCCTATCAATGTCAAAACAGGGTGAGAAGGAGGGAGTTTGAGGGCATGGAGAGTATTCTTTCTTGAGTGATAACATCACAACTTGCTTTGTTCTTTCGTGTCCTCACAGGGCTGGTTGAAAGAATTTTTCTTTCACGGACGCTTCCGTGGTTTCTTTGAAACTTTCCCTCGGATAGCAATGCCTGTGACTTGGGGAAGGGGTTCCATCTGGCCAGCAGGGTCAGCCCACCCTGCCTGCGGTTTTGTGGTGGGCCCCTCGACATGGCCTCTTTCCATTCTCGTTCCCCTTGAGGAGAAGTACAAGGCCCTCTAGGCCAGCTAGCCCTCCCGTGGGTTTCACCACATCTCATCCACAGAAAACTCCCACAATTTGTTCTGATGAACTTTGAGGACTAGGTTGATTCCAACACATCAGTAACACTCTGGCTATGCTGTCAGAGCAGTTAGTCATTCCATTGCTCACTTTGTAGATTGTTTCAACAAGAAGTCAGACCCCAGTCCCCTATTATCCCCCACACCCAACACGTATACCCTGCAGTGGTCAAGCATTACACTTTCCGAGTAGCCCCTTGAAGAGCTGCTCACCAGGTTTTAATTACAGGGTACAACTTTCTCGAAAGAAAACGTCCATACAGACTTTGCTTCACGACAGTCCACTTCCCTGTTTTAGACCTTCCTGTAGAATAGGGGCCACCATAGCCATTCCACGGGCTCTTGGAGCTCTTTTCTGAGGCTCCCCCTGGTGGACGCTTCTGCACTTACTTTGTTGCCTGTTATTTTGCGCATCTGGCATCTCATTTGCAACATCGGATTTAAACTCCATTTTTATGGAACAGATACGTTTTTAAATATTTCATAAGTGTTTCAGTAATTTCACACAACATATAATATGACAAGATTTTAAGTTAAAAATAAACTAAGGTCGCATAAAAACCTACGCGATGTAGACTTTGGGCAATAGTTGAAGACTTAAAGAGGAAAAAAATGCCCTGCAATGAAGGAAAGAAAACGTTACTGAGCATCATTGTTTTTTTGTTTTTTTTTTACTGCTGACTCTACAATTGAATTCTAAGATTAAGGAAAAAAGAACACTTATATTACAATGAAGTAAAATGACCTTTTAGCTGCACAGCTTGAAGTTTCACTAATGGTTTTTAGCTCCATCAGAAACAAAAGTTCCATTTCATTTTCTGCTTATCATCCACTATATAATAGATTATAATGCTAAAGGGGAATTAATCGTGTGACAGTGGAAATGAGTTTGCATAAAATTCATTTACTTGAAAATAGAAGCACTCATATTTACCAAATTTGCAGTTAGCTAAAGAAGTGGCATGGTAACAGCAGAGTTAAACCAGAGAACAAACTGCACCACTAAACTTAATTGGAAACAGCATTTACGTAGTGATTGAAATAGAAAGGTTGAAAATGTGAAGAACCATAATGTAATGTTTTCTGTTGGGATTTAAGAGTATTTATACTTTAATTTGTAAGTGTAAACAAGATGCATTTTAAATTGTGCACATGCATCAATACTTTGAGAAATGGACTTCCAATTCCCATTAATGTAATTTTTAGACCCAAGAAGTTGGTATTTCCAGAGAGTTTTTTTCCACCCATGGTAGTGAGAAAGATACTGTGTGAGTATGTAAATATGTATTTTTCCCCTTACTCTGAGCATCTGCTACTTTTCTTTATTACACAAACCAATTGATGTTCATTTTAAACAAGGAAAATTTAGTGTTTACACTGTGTAGAAGGCTAATTCATCCAGTGAGTTTTCATTGGTATATGCAACATCTTATCTAGTCTTCCTGAGTTATGTGTATTAGAAGAATACAATCTAGTTATTATTGATCTGGCAAAATGGCTTTTTTGGTCTACAGTATTCCTAATATGAGAAGGAAATGAGCTTCATATGAAATTGGTTATTTAAGAAAGCAAGTGTCAAAGAACTGTGGCCCTGGAAACCACGAAGAATGTGTATCCTAAGACTGGAAAAGTATTTCATAGAACTAACTATTCAATATTTAACCCCATAGTCCTGAATTAAGTTTCAGACACCACCCTAAGCAATTGCTTCATATGTATTAAGTAAAGGCAAGGAAGATTATTTAAAGATTCACAAAAATTTAAATTTTGTGTCAAAGATGAGATTCAAAGAACCTGCTTCTTTTTCTCCTTAAACAGTTTTCATATCTAAAAATGAGATGAGTTATTCACTTTATGAGGATTAGTGCCATAGTCTTCTCTAATGGGGAAGGAAATTTTTCTTTTTTTAATTGAAGTATAGTTGATTTACAATGCTGTGTTAGTTTTTGGCGCACAGCATAGTGATTCAGTTATACATACATATATATTTCCTTTTCATATTTTCATTATAGGTTATTACAAGATATTGAATATAGTTCCCTGTGCTATACAGTAGGACCTTGTTGTTTATCTATTTTGTATATAGTAGTGTGTATCTGTTAATCCCAAACTCCTAATTTATCCCTCCCCCTACTTTCCCCTTTGGTAACCATAGTTTGTTTTCTATGTCTGTGAATAATTTTTGGTTTATAGATAAGTTCATTTGTATCTTTTTTATTATTATTGTTCTTACAGCCAGGGCCTATTTCTAATCAGGAGATGGAAACCACACATTAATTTGGATAGAGAAAGTTTAATATAAAGAATGATCAGCTGGGAGGAGGGTATAGCTCAGTGGTAGAGTGTGCACTTAGCATGCACAAGGTCCTGGGTTCAATCCCCGATACCTCCACTAAAAATAAGTAAAATAAAAATGATAAATAATAATAATAATTTAAAAGTACATAAATAAACCTAAGTATTTCCCCCACCAAACAAAAAAACCAAAACTAAACAAAAAAATTATCAACTGTAAGGGAGGATTCGAGTAATGAACCGTATGAGAATAGAAGCAATCACTTCTAGGAGGGCGGAGACAGAGTGCTCCGCGAATGTTTCCTCCCTCCTGCCTCCAACCCTGAGACCCAGGTCTTCTTGGAGAGGGCAAAGCCATGGTCACAGGATGGTGAAAAAGTTGTTGCGGTGTTGGAAGAACCTGCTGGACACGTGCCGTCTGGAATTCGTGGGAAACCCACGCTCTATTTGTAGGTAGGCATCTCCCCAGAGAAGCTCTGCTACAAAACGGCCTGAGAGGTCTGCCAGGGACGCTCCTGGTGGTGAGTGGTGTTGGCCATCATGATCTTCAGGAGCTGGACACAGGAGAAGCATCTCATAGCTTTTTTCTTGGTTTTGTTTTGTCATGACAAATTCCCCCCAGGCAAGAAAAGTCTCTAAGCGAACCTATTAAATATATTATAATCCCTATATTCCTCTCATTCTTAATCCTTTTCCTTGGTCACAAATTCTAATGTTTAAGCTCTTCTCTAAAATCTGCCCCACTGAAGCAAACCAAATACTCCAGGTAATGTTGGAGAGATTTAAATGAGACTAACAGCCCATGAATGGGGAAACTGCACATTTATTAATATAGTTTAATATTGCATTAATGTCAGCAGCTGCCTCAAATACCGGCTCATTAAAATTTTGGCGAACTAACACGTGTACATTTTTTTCTGTATAAATTGCTTCCTTGCTTATACATATGGTATTGAGTATTGGGACCAAAGCGTGGATGAGAATGTTAATGGTTAAGTTGCTCATCATGATATCTTTTAAAATCTTAGGGAAATGTGACTCAGTCATTTAATATGTTTTCAGTTTCAGATGACTTAGTGTTACCTATAAACTTAAGAAACTTATCATCTATGTTTGTATTTAAATCATTGACTAAACAGGGCCAGGCCAGGTGCTGCATGAATGCTGGAAGCTCATTATTTTCCAAACCGTGTTCTGATTCAAAAGATACTATTCATCGCTCTGAGGAGTAAGAGTTTCACCAGCATTTGCTTTATTGTAGAGTCACATAACATATTAGCATTGAAAAATCTGAGGCTTCTAGTAGAAAAAAATGTTTAAAATTTTATTTACGAAGACGAGAGTATTTTGACAAGAGATGGTATTTTCCTCAACCCATCCGTTTATCTGGTCATCTCTCTCCTGAGTTTTTTAGTAACATCATTTTGATTTGTGTTGACACAGGCTAGCTAGTCAAGGCTAGAAGCACATACTCAGTATGTTAATTAGGTGCTGAGATTAGCAGTTGCATCTGAACTAGTTATGGTGAGGCTAACTGCCTCAGCAAATAGCCTCCAAAATCCTTGTGTCTTACAACAGTAAAAGTTTACTGCTTGCTCATGTCGCTGATGCTGTAGGCAGGCACGGAGGGTGAGGACGCTGCTCCACAGTCGTCTGGAATCCCGTCTCCTTCCAACTCGAATGCCTCCATCCTCACCGTCCGGCCTTGGAGTTCATCTCCGAAGGAGCCGTTTCCTTCTGAACTACAGGGAAGGCACACTAGGTACAGAACCATCTTGAGCCACAGATCACTTCATCTTACGTCCCTTTGGCCAAAAACTTGTCATAAGGCGGACCTAAATAAAAGAAGACCAGGAAATGTCTCCCCCATCTGGACACTGCTTCCCATCAACAACTCTGCGCTGTGAAAGGAAAGAACACGTGTTGGATAATCAGCCAGTCATTTCTGCTGTAATGAAGAGTGTTTTTGCTGTGATTTTTTGTAACAGAACTCTGACCAGGAAGAGAATTATACTTAGAAGAAAAATGTGGATAAGCCACCTGAGGAAAAGAGTAAGACGTTGGACACATACTAAAAACCAAAGCAACAACAACAAAAACCTTCAAAATTCTTAATCTGTCCTTTTGTTTTACTGATTACTGTGTTGAATTTCCTTATTCAATTTGGAGGTAGAAGCTGCGGCAGCAGAATTATTCCATTGGTGGAGAAGAGAGAAAACTGACATTCCAAAAAGATCTTTAGGTGTTAGAGGAATGAGGAGGCCTGATAAAGACTGAAGGTGGGACAAGGAATAAAAACAGCAGGTGAGGGCATGACTGCAGGCAGCCTTGGAAATCAGAAACATCTAAGGGGTTAACCTGAGGAGTGGGCTGTTGGAGCAGCAGTGAGGGTGGGGGTGGAGGGAATGAGAGTAAGAGCGAAAGAGAGATTTTTTAGAGAATTTGAGGCAATGCTCAGACCTGTGTTTGGCACAAGATAAGAACAGAAGTGATACAGGACAAAAGCAATGGAATGGGGGCACCAGCCTTGGGGTTACACTTTGTAAGCATAATTTCAGTGTCATCAGAAAAGCTTACATAGCAGACATTATTTTTCCTGTATAATGTGGCATTTTATCATGAGGGTTCAGTGCAAGAAACAGAAACAACTCTAGGTACCTCAGGCAAAATGGATTTGACACGAGGATTAAGTGCTTACAAAATCTTTAACAGGCTGGAGGAGTGGACGTCAGGGAGCCACCACATGACTCCTGGCATCAAAGCTTTTGCACCACCCCAGGCTCCAGAGGTCAGGATCTGCTGCTCCCACGCCCACGCTGCTGCCAAAGTCGCAGCCTCCCACACCCACCAAGCAAGGGAAGGACGTGGTGCTCAGCTGCAGCTGACACCCACCTGTGCTGGAGCCCATCTGCCCCTCGCCGTGTTCCCGTCTCCTTTGCATTTATTTTCCAGCTCTCAGGATGAGACATCTCCTTGGCAGAAACAAAATTGTATCCAGAACAGCAGAGCAAGGGAGCTGATTTTTGCCTTCCGTGGCCAGTAATTCTGACAAGAAGCAGAACACAGGAAGGGGATGAAACTGAACCCAATATCTAACACAGACATTGTATTTTCATATTCAGTGCCTTTTTTGTGGGGGCGAGGAGGAAATTAGTCATTTCATTAAGAGTTTGATGATATTATCCCTTCTATGTATGTTAGCATTTCTACAAGTTATCTAAAATGTACTAATTAATTTTGTCATAAATGCATTGCCCCCTTTCCCTGTCAATTCCCCGTTTTGCCAAGGAACCCTTTAATCAAATATTCCAAACAGAGCACAAACATAAAAGGAGATTTTAACATTGGAGCTGGGGAATGATGTGGAAGTTTATTCAGTTTGGCTAATCTCCTCCTCACCAGGATCTCACAGGCAACTTTACAGTGAGAGCCGGGGAAGAAACTTTGAGACTCACTGGTTTATATAAAATAATATAGGTATGGTTCTCACATCGGCAAGACACAGTGTGAGAAAGAACTAAATTAGGGCAAGGGGAAGGAGGCAGTGGTAATTTATGCTCTTTGCTAGATAACCGATCAAATATTTTGAACTGACCAGTTGGTTCAATCAGTAAACACAGTTGAGCACAACCACTGTGAGTTCCACTGAGTTGATCAGCTATTAGAATTTACCTCATTGACAGATGGATTGACTTAATGCAGATAAACCTTTAAAAGTAGAATTATTCTGCCTGATAAAATTCCTCATTCAAATGTACTTTGAATCAGATACCACTTCAATAGGGAAAGCTTTTGTTGTTGCTGTTATATTGTTCTGTAGATATGCAAAATCAGTTCATCTGGCTGTTTTATGACTTCTGCAGACACTCAAGTGTTTGGGTGACAAGTATAGCAAATATCTAGCAGGTGGTGTGAGCAGTCTGAAGCCAGTCTTGTAATCTCAGCCTGGAGATGATCCAGACTTCCTGGTTTGAGAATGAAGGAACAGCTTCGGTCTACATCTGCCACCTTAGAGCTGTGGCTCACGGATGACTGTCTCCTCCGCATGATATTTGTGTGACTGTGAATATGTGTATGGCGGGGATGGGTTGTACCTTGTTTGTTTTTTTTTCCCCCCCATATGCACAAAAAGAGGCCTGAACAAGGCTAGGAACAAGTTCATACAATTTCATATGATTTCTAACCTCAGTGTGTGAGTCTCTCTCAAGTTCCCCCTTTTCTTAAAAACTGATTCTCTTTTTGAGTTTATTGGTAAAAGAATGCATGGTTTGTAACTATAGAGGTTCTTCTACAGTAGCTAAGTTGAAGGAAGTCTTCTTTCACTAGGAAAATTATTCTGTTAAAATAATTCTAGGGAAGTATTTTTAGCCTTCCTTAACATTCATGTCCAGGCCTGCAATATGGGTGTATGAATGAATACTACTCATCCTGAAAATAGTTAGAATTTCAAAGTGGCTTGTTCACCAAAGTACAACTTATATGCTTCTCAGTGTTTATCATAAGAGAACCCTTCAAATTCTTTAACGTTATACTTGCATGATTCATATTTTCTTAAACTGGCGTATTCATTCAAGGTATCCTTTTATGATATCACAAATAATTGTGATACCCAGTGTTACCGGTATTTAGTCAAAACAAATTTGAATTTGCCTGAAATATTATAGCTCAAGTATTTTGCTTCATAGTTATGTAAATTGCTTTATGTCTGTTTTTAATATGTATATTCACATGCATATAATCCTGATGAATTTGCTAGATCATAGAATGTCACCATTATTTTTATAAATTTCTACCCTGTCACAGAGTCTGCAAGAAATTACTGTGAATGTATTACTATTTTTAGCACACTCCAGATTGTTGCCTGCCCTTGCCATGTGGATTTAACCAGTTTAGCAGCCAGTGTTGAACATGTTTGTGTTTTAAAAACAATGCTTACAAAGAAGGAGTATGGGGAGCCACTTACAGAGGGATTAACGTGGATGATTAACAGCCAAGGCCAAGCTGTGCTTTTTGTGCCTCTCCTGTGAAGGTCATTCATGACGACCATTTGCCAGAATCCTTAAGTTCAGGTGAGAGGTTTTGTTGTTGTTGTTGAAGGTACCAAATGTTTTCAAGAAGGGACTGGGAATAATGCATTTTCTTGAAATAAGAATGTATACATCTTGAACTCTAGCTGACTTCAGTTTTCCTTTGCATTTCTTTTGAAACTAAGATTTGAAAAGTTCTAGGTAAATTTTGGAATAATTAAATATGCCTAGGGTTCAAGTGGTAAGATATATTTCCTCTTCCCTATCTGTGTATATGTGTGTGTGTGTATGATCTCTGCTCTCCTAGAACTGGTTTTCCTTCTGTTTTGTTTGTTGAGGCCACATCTTCGATGTATGTACTCAGCCTCCATCCAAGGTCTATACCTTGGTTTCCCTTTAAGAACCTTGCCCTCTCACTCTCACACCTAAGTCCTATTTCTCCTACTCCCCATTCCCATCTCTAGAAATCTGTGTCTGTTGATCATGCAGGACTCCGCAGCTTTCAGTTTGAGTATATACCACTGTGCTTACTTTGAAAGTGGGCCTTTGCTGTCTGTGAATCGCATTTATTGTCCTAGTAACTTAAGCACAATTACCATAATCACTCCCTATTTCCTGGAACCTGTGCCTAGTAAACTTTTTGAAAATTTAGGATTGGCTGGAGTGGTGTTGGATGGAGAATGGAAAGCAAGGAGTGGAAAGTCACATTAAAAGAGGGTCAAATTTCCATAGCCACATTCATCCAAGGTCACCCAAGGTCAGCCTCACTCAAGCCTCGGGTGGAGGTGTGCTGGGATCTGACTACACAGGCTGAAGTGCAAGATGACAGTGGCATGTGTGGGAGACGTGCTATTTCATTTCCTCTCTCTCTTCTCTCTGGGGTTTAGTATCACCAAGTTCAAGTAGCAACAGAGGAATTCCAGTGGAGTGTTTTCAATTTGATTGATTTCAGTGTTGAGGAAGTGGCTCATGACCTTTACCTTAAATCAGTATATCAGTATATTTGATTTCATTAAAAAATGTATCTTTAGGTAGATGATGATGGTTGTTGACATATACAACGTGATCATGTTCATAAGCTAAAATAATACTTTCAAAATTAATAACTTAAAAACCATGCAATATATTTTCTAGATTGTGAATTTTTTAAAGTAATTCTAACTTGATCTATAAAATTTATCTTATAGATGTTAATTATTGACTGTTACGATTATTGATCCATAAAAATACACATCATAAACATCAGTCTCAAATTCTGACTAACAATTACATTTGGGTACTACTATTTGGTTTTTAATCAAAGAAGATTTGAGAGAAGATGCAAATTTTTTTTTGTAAAATATCAAGTGTGACTAGACCTTATACTGGGTACTTGGGCCAACACAGAAAATACGTTGGGTAAAAAACTACAGCTCATTTCAAAAACATTAGACAGAAGTAATGCCCGGCCATCTAATTTTTGTGTCAGCAACATAGTTTTAAGATCATAATGATAGAAAGGAGCACAAGTGAGATGAAAAGTTAACCTTTAGAAATTTCATGAAATAGCAATGAAATGTCAAACTACAAGAAAAAGGGAAAAAAGAGGTTTAAAAGTATTTTCACTAAGTAATTTTATATTATTTATTAAAGTGTATTGACTTCTGTCTTTATACCCAACACTGCGATAAGTCTGGGAATACGGAGATTCTTACAGGCTAGCAGGATGGGCAGGCGTATGAACAATAACCAACGCAATACATTTTATCATTAATTTATATATGCTTAATTCTTCCTGGGAGTGATCAGGGTGGGCTCTTAGAAGAAAGTAAACTGTGTCTTCAAGTAGATATAGGGATTTTCTAGGCAAATGGGGCAACTCTAAGCAAAAGGAGTATTTCGAAAATTCTAGCTGAGAACGAACATGCAGTATCCTGGAAACTGCACACTTCCAGATGAAATGTAGACATTTATGGATGGTCACTGGAGATCACCAGGGCCTGAGATGCCGTGGGTATCTACTTCCTTAATGAGACCATATCCTGTAGCCAGTGGGTCAGTGGTACAGGTACATAGGTTTCATGTCATCATTCAAGTGAATTTACTTGGTTAGCTGCTGTTTTCGTCTTGTCTTTCTTTGTCATGTTTTCCAAAATCACGTGGTCTCATGAACATCACACACATGCAAAGGAGAAGCAGCATATTGAACACTTACTTCCAAAGATACGATCTGTAGTGCAACTAAAGTTCCCACAAAGTGACAGGTCGCATATATACAGGAACAGAGTTTTAGATGTGGGAGGGCAGTGCATTTGAGAGATGATGAAGGTGAAGTCTAAAAAGGTTTAAGTGAGCTGCCCAAGTGACCTGACAGATCCTTGCCAGATGCAGAAAAGAAAATGAATGTCGTCTCCCCACCTGTGGTGATTTTGTCTGCTTAGAGTTAATTCATCTAAGTGAATGAGGGACGGAGTCATCAGGGAAGTTCCCAGCCCTCGGGGTTCTGAGACAGCCCCTTCCCATCACACGTGATGTTGCCTGGATTCCTTAAGTTCTGATAGAAGCTATTTGATCAAGTGCAGGAAGAGGCAGCTTCAGCTCTAGCAATGCCAGGGCACACTGCTCTATGCACAGCTGTCTCTTCTTTGGATTTGAAAAAATAACGTTTCTACTCAGAGGGAAATAAAACCTTGAATTGGAGAAAGGCAGAAAATGATGACAACAGAGTCTTTTGTTAATTTTCAGGTGGTTAATTATCAGTTGAATTAATGGTCATTTATCTTTTCGCTGCTTAGAAATTTTTCAGTTCCAGTTTTTAGAAGTTGAAATCAGAAATGCTTTCTGAAGTGGAAAATGGAGAAGATGGCCGTTAATTACCAAGACATATACAGAAAAGAGATTTAGCAAATCAGCTAGCATTGTTTATAGAAATATTTAACTGTAAGACTTTGTTAGATTTCATGAACTAAGGAGTGAACGCTTACTTTAATTCTTACACAGATAATTGGGAAACTTAGTTATATACTGTTAATCTGTCAATAGGTTTACTTGTCCTTGAAAAAATAGGGTAGTTCTGAAATAATGATACTGTGATGAAAACTCTTGGTTCTGATGAATCCTTTCTCTGTGGGGAGGGGTGCAGTCAGAGAAGGGCCAGATTGGACCCCTCTAAATCAGACCATAAGACAGACGCCATCCTCACCCAAGTCTAAGGCCAGCACTGGGTTGGGGATATGATGCATCTGTAGACATGAGGAGTTTGAGATAACAGTGAGCTATCCACTTGGCAATGTGCCCCAGGGAACTGCACATATAAGCCTGTAAATCAGGGGAGGGGTGAGAGTGTAATCTTATAAATCTTACTTTTGAGTTGATCATTGAAGCCTGGAGATTAAATGAGATTTCCATGGAAAAATGGAGTATGAAGTGGGGAGAAAGAGGATTGAGAAGTGAACTTAGGAAATGCCCATACACAAATAATTTATTGATTTAGATAATAGTAATAATTACCACAACTATATTATTATTATTATTACCATAATGACAATTGCAATTTATGGAGCCGTTACCATATGCCAGGCATTTTGTGTGGATTAGCTCATTTAATCCTCACAACCCTTGAGGTAAGTGATGTTATTAGCCTTGTGTTACAGGTGAGAGAATTGTTATAGCTCAATTTCTCTTCTTGTATTTCTTCTTCTTTTTTTTAAATTGAAGTATATAGTTGATTTACAATGTTGTGCTGGTTCCTAGTGTACAACATGGTTATTCAGTTATACATATATCTATATATATGTATATGTGTGTTCTTTTTTGTATTCTTTTTCATTGTAGGTTATTATAAGATGTTGAATATAGTTCCCTGTGCTATACAGTAGGTCCTTGTTGTTTATATATTTTATCTATAGTAGTTTCTCTCTGCCATTTCTTCTTAATAAATCAGGAGAAGCGGCATAGCAAATCAGACTGCTCACTTTTGTTGCACTACCGTCCTGCTCACTCTCATTTATGTGTAGATTCTCCCAAGAAGAGTCTAGAGAGCTGCGTGGGTACAGAAGTAGGTAGTGGATTGCCTGATATGCAGGAAGTCCCTGCTCAGAATTTTGTCTTTGCTTAAATGACATGAAAGTCTTTGACATTCATCTGGAAGCAAGAAAAACAGGTTAACCCCGCTCTGAGTAGACAGATGAAGTAAACTCTGCCTCAGTGTTTCTCTGTCTCTGAGTTGTTAACTTAACTCAAGGGACAACATCTGACAGCAGACAAAAGATGCGATTCTAGGTGCTCGGGAATCTCTGTTCAATCATCAACTGACTCATGATGTTCCAGTGTTTGGCATTGCTAAACAAATTGTGCGTAAATGTAGCCATTTGTACCACCTCTCAAGACACTATGTACTCCTTTTGATAATGCATGAAAATTGATGTTCTTTCAGTATTTTAATATGAACATAAGACCAGAAAATACTAGAACATGAACCCTGACTTCTCCAGGGAATACATTTAAAGAACAAGTGGTATTGTTTTCAGTAACAAGTAAATTGTGCTGTACCTGTGAAAAAGAGTACAGAGAATTCTGGACTTACTCTTAAATAATTATAGGAATATATACAGTTTTCCTCTCTCAGGTTGAAAAGTTTAAAAAGAAATTTAAGAGAGCATCTACAGTAAGAAATTTTAATGAATTAAAATCTGATGACATTCCGCAATCTTTGCATCCTTGGGCCTCGCATTCTGTGATGTCCATATATAAATATAAATATAATTGTAGTATAAAATTTGAAATTATTTTTGATGATTTGAGTTTACAAATATTTGTCACTCAGGATGGGCTAGTTTATACTAGAGAAATGAACAACTTCAACTTTTAAAGGCTTAGAAGAGCAAAGGCACACTTCTCACTTAAGATCCCTGTCCACAGTGGGTTGGCTGGGGTTCTAATCCATATCTTTACAGTTAGAGGCCCAGAATGAAGGAGTTTTTCCCATCTGCTGCAAAAACAGTGCAGCAGCAGTGGGAAAAAAACATTGCAAACTACACACTTGCTGTTAGAGCTTCCACCACAAAGTGACACCTGTAACTTCTGACATTTTATTGGCCAAAGTGAGTTCATGGCCATGTCATACTAATAAATGCGATCCCACTGTGTAAACAGAAAGGAAAATATAAAAATATTTGATGACTGGCACTGATGATCACTAGCTCTGGTTCTAACTGGTTCAAAGACACAGATGTGGGGTTTAGACATTCATGAGTTGTCTTCACAGCTTTTAAAGGTGGATTATATTTCTCCCACTTCTTAAGAACACAAGATTTCATCTGTTCAAGCATTATGCTAATGAGGTCAAGGTGAAAATTTTATTACATTTTTAGCCCTGTTTAACCTCGCTTTGTTCCTGAAAACTAAACTGATCTTCTAAGTCTAGTATCTTAAAAAGTGTAGCATAGGAGTTGGTGTGAGTGATTGAGAATGGGTTTACTTCTTAAAAACGTCAGAAACAAGTCTTACTATGTTCATATGGAGTTGTTGGATCAACTTGGCTTAGAAATCTCGACATTATTATTTGATTTTTTTCATAAGTATTTTGGTACATTTTAGAATCCAAAGCAACCTTAGTTTCTATTTGTTAAAAATCAAAACAAATGGTTGAAAGCTTATTGTTTTGAGTCTTTAACCCAGTCAGAGATCAGACCAAACGCGTCTGTACAATTCTCCTAGAAGGATGCATCAGTTTGTCCTAGACTGATTTGAGAGCAAACTATCTTTTGAACAGAACCTTATGATTGCCCTAGAGCAGTGAGAACATTTGTCTTGTATATATAATCATCCAGTCGAAATTGAGCTCATTCAAATCGTGAGACTGGTGAGATATTTACAATATACGTGTTGAACACTGACCTCCAGAGATAAAAGGGTGAACAGCACAATCACTTTTTAGACCTGTAATTTTGGACGCTGTAGCACTGAAATGATTTTCTGATTCACTTCTTTCTTGAGGCTGTGTTTGACATGTGTTTCATTTGCTTTCTGAGCCCATTAATGAATCTCTTTCTTAGCACTGCTATTAAAATAACCCCTAACATTACCAGTAGAGTTTACAGCTGCTAATGTGCAGCAAAAGAAAATCGTGAGGTATTTGGAAAGCCCACGAGGCAGCAGGTCAACTGACGAATGGCCTTTGAGTCAAATTGAAAGATCTGAATTTCCCAAGCCTCTTTTCTTCCAAATATCCATTTCATAGTCACAGCTGATTATTTAAATTTTTAGATGTCTAAATATATCTTTCACTTTTCCTCAAGTATTTTGATATGTTCCAGTTTTACTCTCAGTCTTCTAACTTTTATCAAATGTTTCTTTTGTTTTGTGAATAATTTATATATGCAGTAGTTACTCACCAAATAGTGACTGAGTGCCTATCTTACTCTATAGCCACCTGCTGAGCTTTAAGTGATTTCGGTCCCTCCCTATTGAAGCTCACCATCTGGTAAAGGAGATGGCTATTAATCAAATAATCATACAGATTAGTTTTAAGTCGCTACCATCATAAGTGCTATGAGCTCAAAGAACATGGGATGACTAGAGCACAAAACAGGGAGATTTGACCTCGATGGGGTGGAGAAGGGTGATCAGGGAAACATTCCCTGAAAAGTAAAGCAGGATGGCGAGAGACCTGAAAGATAAACATGAACCAAGAGAGGACGAGAGTAAAGACTGTCCTGGGGGTGGGGTGGGACAGGCTGCGCAAAGACCTTGGAATGACTGGGATGGAAAGAGCAGAGCCAAGAGCAGTGAGAGTGAGGGGGTCCTTCAGCTGAAGAGATGGAGAGGCCAGTTGCAGGCATCTACAGGTCCTCAGTGGTTTTTCATTATCTTATGAACATTTGGAAGTCTTTGAAAGGTTTGTTTTTTTTTTTTTTTAATGGAGGTCCTGGGGATTGAGCCCAGGACCTCCCGCATGCTAAGCATGTGCTCTATCACTGCGCTATACCCACCCACCTTTAAAAGTTTTTAGGCTGAGGGAATGTAATATGTGATGTGAGTTTTGGAGAGGATCATTCTGACGGCTCTGCAGAGAAGGATCAGAGCTGCGCAGGACTGATGGCAGAGACCAGGTGGGAGGAGATTGTTACTCCCAGACTACAGATGACTCTAGCTGGGACCAGGATGCTGATGGTGGCAGTAGGGACAGTGGGTATGTCTAAGAATAATCAGAACATAAAATTAACATGGTGGTCAACTGAAAAGGGAGATTGGATAGGTCTAACACAATTTTCTGCTGTCTGTCCTCAGTGCCGCTTGGTTCAGGATTTAATGTCTGACCGTTGAAACAAAAGTAAATTAAAACAAAAATATTACTCATTTAAAAATGTCCTCATACATTAAAAATAGATGAATAGTGCATATGCTTAGGAGTTCTGTTCAGCTTAATCAATGCTTTATTATCAGTAGTTTGAAGAGAAATTAAAGAACTGGGCTTGGTGGATGGCAGTAGCAAATTCTGGCTCCTCTGTGGAGAAACAGACCACCTGTGACTAGTGTCTTGGTTTATTTGGTAGAGTCTTTACCCTTTGCCTGTGGCTGTGAAATTGACAGCAAATGTGACCTTCACACAAGCTTGTTAAAAACGTCTGATCTGAAGGAGTTTTATTTAGAGAAGGACAGGGCCATTTTACTGAAGCGTGGATTAGATAATCATAAATCAAGTTGTAACAGTGTTGGAAGCTACATCATCCATTTGGACTCATAAAAGAGAAATTCCTTCTCACAGACCACACAAATGTGCATGAGCAGTCTCTCAACCAACACCAATGGACTTGTAGTATGAATAAGAAATATATCATTTTGTTCAGGCTGCTGAGATTCTGGGGTTATTGTGAAAACAGCAAAATCTAGCCCAGTGGTTCCCAAACGTTTAGATCTTAGGATCCTTTAGCACTCTTAAAATGTATTGAGGAACTCAAAGAACTTTTGTTTACGTGGATTATATATCTACCAATATTTATCACACTCAGAATTAAAAGAGGTATTCTTAAATAACTCATTAAAAAGTAACAGTAATAAACCAATTTCATATCCACATGAAAATATTTTAATGAAAAGATGATATATTCCAAATAAAAATAGTTTCATGAGAAGTGATATGCTTTTATACATATTTGTAAATATTTTCAGTGTCTAGCTTAATGCAAGTTGGCTAGATTCTCGTATCTACTTCCACAGCACTCGGACCATTGCCATTTCTTGTTGTGGTTGAAGTATATGGAAAAGATCCAGCTTCAGAGTTGCATATTTGAAAATGAAGAAGTAGTTTAATACCCTTTCCAGCTAATTGTGGATATTTTTTTTGACACCATGTTGGAACTCTCTAAGTAATCTTAAAAGTTTCTTAAAGTTTAATTGCAAAATGTAACTGAAATCATATTAATGAACTTTTCATACTGTTACATGCAATCGGTTGGTCTATCTTGTGCTTTAAATGGATACACCCATGATTCTGTAAAAGCATCCATTGGTCATTTGAAAAACATTGGCTCACTGAGTTTCACAGCTCTTTCAGATGTTAACACATTTCGTTATACAGTATCAAACCCAACATTCTTTAATATTGCTGCCAAAATCTTTAGAAAAGTTTTTATATATTGAGAAACTGGTAAGACATTTTGCCAGATAGAAGTTTTCCAAAATTCTAGCATTCACTTAAATATTCAAGTTCTATGGAATGCTGACAATCAACACTGTTTTCCTTGAAGTGACAAAACTGATATTGTTCATTATCAAGAAATACACAATTCAGCAAATATCTGAAAAGTACCCAAGCCTGAATAACTAAAGTTCGCTTGTTAATTTTTCTTCCAAGTAAAAATGGTTTGTAATGAAAAACAGCAGCTAGTTCACCTTGCAACATAAAGAGTCACACAAGTGCTTTTTCCCAGGGATGGCCATTGTGGACAGCAGCTTCTGACTTGGCTCTTGATGGTCTCAGCCCCTTGAGACTCATGATCTCATGTAATTCCCTTCCCTCAGTGTGGTATGGGCTTAGTGACTTGCTTATAACAAGTAGAATATGGCAAAAGTTAAAAGGTGTCACTTCTGAGATTGGGCCATAAAAGACTGATTTCCATCTTGCTGGACTTCTCTCCATGGCTCTTCTCGAATGCTTGCCCTGATGGAGAGGGCGACCTGGCAAGGAAGGGACAGTGGCCTCTAGCCAATAACCAGGAAAGAGCTGAAGTCCTCAGTCCAAAATCCCTCAAGCAACTAAATCCTGCCAACAACCACAAGTGAGGTTTGAAGTAGATCCCTCCCCAGTAAGACCTTGAGGTGCCTGTGGCCCAAGTTGGTATTTTTACTGCAGCCTTATAAGAAACCTGGGCCAGAGGACCCAGGGAAGCAGTGCTTGAGTTCCTGACCCAGAAACTGAGATAACAAGTGTATGTCATTTTACGTTGCTAAATCTTGGGGTCATTTGTTACACAGCAGTAGATAACTAATACAACTATCTATTTCATTATGTAGGAGAAGTGCTTTATATATATCTTGAATTTTCGTTACACAGAATATTAAGATGTGTACTAAAATTATAGTTTGTTTACTGCTTCATCAATGATATTCTTAAGTAAAACTGGCATTTGAGTGCACAGTGGTGCATGAAATATACAAAATCTACTAGTACAGCATGTTTCTACTGCCTTGACTTGTTCCAGGCACCAGTAATTTTACTCACTGTTATATTTCTACCATCCGTGCAAATGCCAAAACAATGAAAAAGGCAAATAATGAAAAATATAAATAATCCAGTGAGAATTGCTTGGACGTCACAAATCTCCCTGAAGCCTTCCTGGGACTTCTAAAGATCTGAAGATTACACTTTCAGAACTACTGATATAAACTATCCCAATTATTACATCAGATGAGTTGTTACTTTGCTATCCTTAGTCTTTATGTTGCAGCATAGTAAAATAACCCGAAAGGAAGGCAGGGCACACTTCTCTTTATTTAAATAGGAAAAGTGATTTTTGTAAAGGTTTGAAACCCTTTCTATGGAATCTGCGCAGATGCTTGTCTCTGCCCGTCAATTCAGAACTGCTGAGAGATCACCACACTTCCACATCTGCTCTCCTAGTCCTGGATTATACGTGACAAGAAAACAGTTTTGACTCTGTTACTTGCTGTTGCTGAGATTGGTGTCTTATTTCTTAGCTATCGAGAAAGGCTTTGTTCACATGTTTTTATGTGTGTATTTGTGGGTGTGTATGTGTATGTCTTTGTTTTTGCTTTTGTATGAATACAGGTTTGTAGAAGATTTCCAAGTATTTCCAAGTACGTATTTCAGTAGTGTCCTATTATTACTAACATTGGTGCTGTAATGAATAATACTACTTCCTTATGATAGGGAATCTAGGAAATATATATGTATAAATGAGAAGATTACATATAATCTTTCTAACAAGATAAAATCATTGCTAGCAGTTTTGTGTGTTTTCTTTCTTTTCATGCACTTGAAATTAATATGGATAATATTTGAAATTTTCCTTAATAATATTAATGGGCAATTTTAATCCTATGACTTGCTTTCGAAATTCTAGTTGTGGTTGTAGATAAATTAAGCACCCAAGTAATTGATTTGATTATGAGGAAAGGCACAAGACAAAGGCAGCAGTATTCAACTGTCCAAAGTACTGAAAAAAAGAAAAAGCTTTTCAGCGTAAGTTAATTTTGTTTCTATTGTCAAATATGTTATATAGAATGATAATAAGATATATTTTGTTGGTCTACTTTTACACACTATCCTATATGTTTTAATTTCACATGTATGTATGCATGCAATCTACAAATTATAAAGCAAAAGGAAAAACACATGAAGAAACACACAGACATTTTCTTGTATGTATAAGTAATAGGAGTGACATGTTTCAGGTCCCTGAAGGTTGATTTCATTTTACCACACATGGGTTTCCTGAAGTTACAAGGCAGTCAGCACAGGTGATATTCCCATACACATTCTGCTCCAGAGAATGCCACGGTAGATTTACTTATCACAGACATCTACAATATCGATCCTTGTCGCTGGGACTGAGCTGATGCTTTGCTGCTGGAAGTGACACATTATGGCCAAAATTAACACACTGGTCAGGTCTCTGATAGGCTATTGTAATGAGATCTCTCCTTATTTATTACCTTTATTTCTACCAGAGAATCAATAAAACTCCCTAAAAAAAAAACATAATGGAGAAATTTGAAAATTGGTCAATGTTTTCTGTGGCTAGCTACTGCTCACCTCTTTTTTCATACTTACACGTATTAGATTCAAAATGAAATTGGTTTTTAAAGTAAAAGTACTCTTAAATAGTACTCATACAGCATGTTCTTTGCAGACATCTGTCTTTTGGGGGGGAAGAGAAGGGTCACTGGATATACATCTATTGATAACTTTTATATTTAATGGCCAGGGATTCCTACTATGAAAAGCGGGGTTCTAGGCTATTACTACCCTCATTTATTATATATAAGCCCTGTAAATGTACATGGTGTTTAATGTTAGATGAAATTGTGCCAGACAAATTGCTTTCCCCAAGGGGCCTCCAGACTGAAAGCTGGAGAAGAACAGTGCAGGAGGGAGGTTGTGGGAAGGATGGGGAGTAATTAAGGTTGCAGACTTGGCACTGCTTTGCTGAGTAGGCGGACTGCAAGGAGAACTTGAAAGCTGAGAAATGATTCTGAGATTGGGAAGCCATGCAGTAAAATCAAACCAATAGCTGGAAGCCAGCAAAGGCAGCAGAAAAAGGAGAATTTCAGCCCTTGAAGTAAGAATCTACATCTTCAGCTCTGGCATTTCCCTGTACACCATGTTCACCTGGTTTCTCTGCATCACCTCTTACTCATCATGCTCTGAAACAATGGGTCTCAGACTTGCGCGAGTCTCAGAATCACTTGGTGGGGTAGGGTGGAGTGGGGAGATGTTGAAATACGGATTACCGGGCCACATGTCAGTCAGGTTGTCTGAATCAGTACGTCTGCGGTCTTGAATTTGCATTTCTAACAAATTCTCAGAAATTGCTGCTGCTGGAACCAAACGTTGAGAACCTCTGTCTTACATTGGTATCTTCAGTTCCTCTGAGGTCTTTTCCTCCAAACTTCAGCTTAGAGTCACCTCCAATTCTCACCTTCATAGTCTGACAATACCCCAGTTCTGTCTTTCCTTTCCTAGAAATTTCTTTCAAGTTTGTTTATGTTTTCAAACTTATAGCTACTAACCTACCAGATACAGCTACTCCTCCTCCTACTATTACTAGCAACAAGAGAACTACAATTACTACTAATAACTTCTTTGAATACCTGCTATATTCAAGACAATATGTTAACCACTTTTATATATGTTATCTCTTCAAATGATACAATTAGATAATCTGTGTTATTTCCATTCACAAGTGAAGAAATTCATTTGCAGTAAGGTTGACGTACAGCATACAGAAAGAGATAAAAATGAAGGTCCGTGTGACACCAAAACCTATGTCTTTATGTCCAACCAGTATTTAGCTCCTACCTGAAGGCTGCCTCCTTCGTGCAGCCCCTCATGTATATTGTCAGGGCCACAGTGAATCCTCTCCCCTCTCTCAACTAATAAGCATCTCCTCTATATTACAGAGACTTAGTATATGATGAAGTAGCTTTGGAGATCAGTATGGAAGGGATAGACTGATTTCAAAAAAAAGTCACTGGAACAATTAAATATCTGTATGACACCATGCACAAATAAATAGCAGATGGAATATAGTCCTCAACAAGAAAAATACAACTTTGAAAAAGTTTGAAGGAAACATAAGAGATCAAAGTACAAACTTTATAAAATTGATAAGCATAATTTAGACTTGTCAAAATGCAACAAAAGAAATAACAAACAAAATGAAAGTTAAACCATAAACCAGGGAAACGATTCGTGGTGAATTTGAACAGTGAAGAATTAGTTTAGGAGTATATAATTGACTCTGTCAGATCTTCCCAATTCACAAAAGAGGAGAGCCAGATGGCCAATATAATTATGAAACTATGTTCAAAAACAGATTTCAAAAATAAGGGAAATTAGCATTGTATATCAGCACATTATAAGTTCATACACATCAGGTAAATATAATGTCTGCAGATGTGAGTCCCTGGGAATTCCTGCAGTGTGTTGGTTGGTGCGTTACTTAGTTCAATTACTTTGGAGAGAAGTTTGAAGTATCTACAAAAGTTAATAATGTAGGTACCTATGACTTACTAATTCCACTTCTAGTTATATACTCTAGGACATCTCTCCCACAGACACACAAGGTTATATGTACAAGAATGTCCACCACAACATTGGTTACAAAAGGAAAACATTCGAAACAAACCACGTCCTTAATAGGTTTTTGGATAATTAATTTTTGTGGTCTGTACAAAGAACACAATTCCATCTGTTTTAACACAGTTAAAACAGACAAGTCAGCCTATATGCATTATCACGAATCTGTCCCATAAACATAATGTTGAGTAAAATTAGTAAATCACAGTATGTACAAAAATGGTATTTGTGTAAACTGAACACACAGAAATCCTATGTATTACTTCTGTATACAACCATCTGAATCCAAGTAAATATATGGACAAGAAGAATATACACCAATTTCAGCATGATGGTAACCTCCAGGGAAGGAGGGAGGAAAAAGGGATGAAGGTAATCTTAATTGCATGAATAACCTTTTATTATTATTTAGATTTAAAAATCTGAACCAGATAGAACAATATACTAATGCTTATTAAATTAATATGGAAAATACATGTGCTATTTTTTTTCTCTTTATGAAATTTTTGGAATCAAAAGGAGAGTATTTTAACAAAGGCTTCTATGGTTAAAGGAATTTTGAATATTCTGGGTTAATTAAAGTACAACCGTTTTATTTGCTGCAACGCTTTTCAGTCATTAATATGCTAATAAACACTGTGAATTACCAACAGGGTAATAATGAAATATTCCTCAAATTATTTGACCATGGATGCCTTTAAAAAAAAAACCTATTAACATCTCATGGATCTTTTGGGAAATGCTGTTATACATCACAGCACTTAATTTTTCCTAACTGTTTCATGTATTTAACTTGATTTCTCTGGTTATATTTTCATCTCCTTGATGTCATGACCTAAGTCTTAGGCCTTTTAGCTAGGCATGAGATGGACATACAAGTGGTACTTTGATGACATGTTTGATTTTTCTGAGAAATTATTATTTAGATCATTATACTCAGTGTAGGTTTTAGCAGGGAGAAATAGTAAAAGTGGCCCTTGCACACAATTTTATATGGGAAGAAAAAGCAAAACTTAAGAACACAAGATCCACATAAAGATAACAGTATTTTTCGAACAAATGGAGTGTATTGATCCCAAAACATTGCCAGAACTAATTGCTGAAAATTCTTCGTGTATTCATCTCATTCAACAGATATTTTAAAATTATCTGAAGAGAAATGATAGCTTAGTATCTACTAAAAAGTAGATACAATCTAGTGCATAAGATTTTTAAGAATTATATCATCAGTGATCTCTCAGGGCAAAATGACCCAGCCCTTTGAATTCATATTAAGCATAAGTCCATTCACAATTTTATTAAGTAATTAAATCATTTGACGATTTGTAAATGCTAGGTATGTCTTAAATTACTTGGTTTACAAGGGTATAATTTTGATGCAATAATAAATAAAATTGATTAAGCAAAATTTTGTTGACTAATACTTTAGCCTCTAAAGGAAGAGTCACTGTTCTTTGAAGCTTTGAAGCCAGGCATTGACTTCTCTCTGGCTATGAAAGTCCTAGATGGCATCTTCTTCCAAAAGAAGGCTGTTTGCGTACACTGTAAATCTGTTGTTTCATGGAGCCACCTTCATTAATTATTTTAGCTTGATCTTCTGGATAAGCTGCAACAGCTTCCACCGCAGCCCTTGCTGCTTCGCCTCACACTTTTATGTTATGGAGACGGCTTCATTTCTTACACCTCATGAACCAACCTAAGCTAGCTTCAGACCTTCTTCTGCAGTTCCGTCACCTCTCTCAGGCTTCGCAGAATTGAAGAGTTAGGACCTTGCTGTGCATCACGCTTTGGCTCAAAGGAATGTGGTGGCTGGTTTAATTTTCTATCCAGACCACTAAAACTCCCTTCAGGTCAGCAATAAGGCTGTTTCCCCTTTTTGTCACTTGTGTGTTCACTGGAGGAGCATTTTTAATTTCCTTTGAGAACTTTCCCTTTGCATTCACAGCTTGGATAAATGTTTGGTGCAAGAGGCTTACCTTTCAGCCTGTCTTTACTTTCAACATGCCTTCCTCACAAAGGTTAATCATTTTTAGCTTTTGACTTAAAAGTGAAAGGTGTATGACTCTTCCCTTCACATGAACAGATAGAGACTATTGTAAGATTGTTAATTGGTCTAATTTCAATATTGTTGTGTCTCAAGGAAAGGGGGTCCCGGGGAGAGAGAAAGATGGGGAAGTGGCCAGTTGGTGGAGCAGTCAGGACACACACGACATTTACCAATTAAGTTCACTGTCTTATTGGGTATGGTTTGTGGTGTCCCCAAATAACTACAATAGTAACATCAAAGATCACTGATCACAGGTCAGCCTAAGAATTATCATAATAATAGAAAAATTTTGAAATATTATGAGAATTCCCAAAATGTGACACAGACACACGAAGTGAGCAAATGCCGTTGTAAAAATGGTGCTGATAGACTTGCTTGACACAGGGTTGCCCAAGCCTTCAATTTCAAAAAGGCAGTATCTCCAAAGTGTAATAAAGCAAAGTGCAGTAAAATGAAGATGCCTGTAGATATGTAACATCTAGTACCAAGAGTTAAGGAGTTAACTCATTTGAGTGGTTCAGAACAGCATTTTGTAATTCCTATTCCATAACCATTACCTTTTATGCCATTTCCTGTTTGGTAAAATTCTGCTGCTGATTGAGGATAAAATATCTGAATCTCATTCCTTTCAAATTTTCCATTTTGGTATAATTCTTACAGCTCTAAAAACTGTTTTATAGACTCATATAAAAGAAAATTTCTGCCCTTTGCAGAAACTAAATTTGTATACAATAAAACCTCACTTGCAGTAGAATTCAATATTAATATAGTTTAGTTTAATTTAGAATTCTGGTTTTCCTAAGAGAAATTCACATCCATACTACTGAAGTAATCTGTGTTTTCAGGTCTATTACTGTGTTGGAGTCTAATACTGAAAACAGGTTTTAAGTGGTTTTACTAAAAATTTCTACAGACAGCAAAAGTTCTTAGAGATGTGAGTTTTCATCTGTTTTGTCATGTTAGTCTTGGAAATATAGTGATATTAACAGTAAGTGTGTATTTTCTCTAATTTTATTATACTTTAATATTGACCTGAAATGCTAATGACAAACTGATTTTATATGGAGTAGAAGGCAGGTGGGGAAGAATGATGATATATTACCTGCTTTGGGTGCTTCTGGTAATTATTAGTTCTTCAGCACTCTTTGTATAATGTCATCATGACTCATAGCAAAGGACCAGTTAATGATTGTTTGAAATTTTTCTGCAGCTGAAGAAACTCATACTTGGTTTAACTGCACTGCTAGATCCCATCAGTATTTCAACAAGATATCCCTCTAAACCATGTAACTCATTTGTTTCACTATCAGCTGAGATAATATGACTCAGTTCCTGCGGTGAACAGGCATTAATGGCAGGACATTAACTCGCTACTTATAACTGTCTGGGTAATAAAATGATGTCACCAGTATTCCATTTATGCTGCTGTAAGACAATGAAATAATCTACTGTGTTATAAATAAATTAGAGTTATATACCTTATGAAGATCAAACATGTGGTATTTATTTTTGTAAACAGTTTCTTGGATGAGGAGATTTTTCTTCCAGATAGACCTTTAGTGTTTGTACAGGTGTAACACGTAGATCTTAGGGCATTAAGTCTTTAAAATTATGTTGTTATCGAAGTGTGCATATCCTCCTAGATACTTTGCCATCCTCTTGTATGGAGGGCTTGCTCGAACAATGGGTGTGTGTGTTGGGTTTGGGGGAAAGAATATATATACATTCAAGGTAAACCTTGTATAGAACAGAAAATCAGCATAAGTAGTATTTTAGTTATGTATTGCTATATAGCAAATTACCCTTCCATGCCACCACTCCCCAAAACCTTTGTGGCTTATACCAGCAAACATTTATTATCTCACACAGTTTCTATGGATCCAGTTTGGAAGCAGCTAAGCTGAATGATTCTGGCTTGGGATCTCTCATGAGGTTACAGTCAAGATGTCAGCCGGAGTTGCATTCATCTGAAGGCTTGAGTGGGGTGTAAAGATCTGCTTCTGGGATGTCTTAATCATATGCGGGCAGTTGGTGCTGGCTCTCGGTAGGAGGCCTCAATTCCTCATCGTGTGGGCTGTTCCATGGAGCTACTTGAGTGTCCTCTTCATGTCCGAGCTGATTTCTCCCAGAGCAAGTGATAATGAGAATGAGCAGAAGCCAAATGGCTATTATGAACTAACCTTGGAAATCACACTACCATTTCAGAATATCTTATCAGATATGCAGGTCAGCCCTGATCAGTGTGGGAGAGAACTATGTGAGTGTGTGCATTCTAGAAGTTGATGATCATTAAAGGACTTGACCTTAGAGGTAGGGAGGAAAAGAAAGAGCATGTGTAATTTGAAAGAAACACGGTATCTTGACTTTGTTTCAGAACAGTGAGGTTCTCAATTATTTAAAAATTTCTAACTGAATTCAGCAAGGTGAAGTAGCAAAAACTTTTTGGATATTACTGTGTATACATATAAATCACTTTTTAAAAATACCAGTCACTCTGCAAGCCAGGTTATACAGATAATTGTCATTCTATAGTATTGGCAGTGTTATAATTAGAAAAGTAAGATCTACAATTCCAGTCTTTTAACTTTTGGTCTTGGTCATTGCTTCCTGCCAGACCAGAAGTACCCCCAAGAGATTCCCCAAATGCTTACTGCTGAAATTAGTCAATGTATTATACACCCATCTCTGTCATTTTTCTATGAAACTGTAATTCAGAGATGTCAAAATGTTGTGGAAAAATGTGTTACACCTTGGT
Organism: Vicugna pacos; assembly: GCF_048564905.1. Classification (NCBI taxonomy): domain Eukaryota; kingdom Metazoa; phylum Chordata; class Mammalia; order Artiodactyla; family Camelidae; genus Vicugna; species Vicugna pacos. The sequence continues at coordinate 20,282,579 of NC_132988.1, forward strand.
GTTACAGCTCAGTTGTGACAGCAACCTGGATCCGGGCAAGAGACCAAGCAGCACCTGGAGAGTTGGAGAACTCAGGTTTATTACGCCAGCGGGCCCAGAAGAGTTAGCACTTCAAGATCTGGACCCCATCTGTAGGTTTACACAGGCCTTTTATAGGCTGCCAGTTCTACACTTTGCAACATCATATGCAAATAAAGTACAACAGAAGTTGACCAACCAGGAACAAGCTTTGTAGAAATAGACCAATCAGGAGTGAGCTCCATGCAAATGAAGCACTACAAATGGGCCAATCAGAAGTTAGGGAAGTGGACCAATCAGAAGTGATATCAATAACCAATCAGGAGTGAAGGAAATAACCAATCAGGAGTGTAGGAAATAACCAATCAGAAGTGACCTCAGGGAACCAATAGAATTCTAGGTGTAAGTTAGTCGCTTTAGAGGCAAAAAGTGAGATAAAGCCTCGGGGCCAGGGAACGGACGCTAGTGGGAGGAGAGCAGCGGCCCTGCCTAGGGGTCATGCCAGTCTTTTTAATGGGGCTTCCCGCCTGAAATTTGCTGTATGTGTCCCACTGGTAATTGTACATGCTTATAGATTTTAAGATCTTTGTGACACCTTCTGATGATGTATGAAAGACAGTGAGTACTTTACCTCCACAAACATTTAACTTTGTAAACATCAAATGATGGTAAAAGGAAATGCATTCTTCTAACTAAGGTAGCTGAACTGCAGCTATAGAGCTAGGCTTCTGACATGGAAACCCGGAGTAGAACAGTGAAGAGTTATCAGCACTGCTAAGGTGGATGAGGGGAGAAGAGTGGGTGAGTAACCATATTTTTCCTTTGAAGCATGACTCAGGGTCTTGTTCTTACAACCCTTTCAATGGAACCCATCTCTAGTGTCATCACAGGGTGAGCTGTTAAAGTAAATGACAAAATCAGCTTGAGATGTTTTGAAGAAGAGATGTTAAGGTCAGTCCAGATGCTCACTGTCTTTGTTTGGGCCCAAAACATTTTCATAAAAATGTATTGTTTCTGATGAATGACTAATCAGATTGAAGGAAAAACAAGGATGCACCTGGTATCTTTCTGCACCATGGGATTGCATTTCCTGGATATATTTTACTACCTCGTTCCAAGAAGTCAACTGTCTAGTGTTATCAGCTGCATAGCATCAGATATTTTTGTGTTTAATTAGGCTGAGACTGATTTATGACGCTTGAGTTAAGGTTCAGTAAGGTCACTCAACTCAAAGAGACCAACCCCCGATATGAATAGTCGGTTACTGCCTGCTTCCTGACGCTCAGGATGCTTTAATAGACCCAGTGACTATTGTTAGGTTAAAAATGCTGTTCTATTTGTAGGCCTGAATTCCTGTCCTCTTGCAAAAACCAGGAAAATTGAAAAATGATTTTCTCATAGGGTTGTTGTAGGAGTGACAGGGTCTTTTTGGACAGCTGTGGAATTTATTTTCTAGGCCAGCTGTGCAGAGGATGGAAAATGGGGATAGTGAGGGTTAGGCTGCATCTTTTTGGTCTGGTTGTATGTAAACTAGATGGAGAGAGGAATTCGCTGCTCAGATTCCTGGAGCAGTGATTAGAGGAAAGTTTAAGAAAGGACTGTTTACAAAGATGTGGTCAGGGTTTAGGGAAAATAACGAACGTGACTCAGTGCCATGGCAATTGTGACAGTAGAGAACTATTGTTTTCTCTAGGTCTTTAGGGGCAGAGGAAGGGAGAGACAGAGAATCCAGAGTGAAGTGAGTCACTGGACAGCCAGCCAGTAGTGACCTGACTGAGGGACCCAGGGAGACAAATACCCAGACCCTGCTCCCCTGTCGACTTCTGACTGGTGCCACACTTGACTGGAAGCCTGCTGTTATTATTTCTCAGTATTCCTTTGGTGTTTTGCTGTAACCTGGGGTTAAAACATCCAGGTTGCTGTAATTGAATTTAGAGCCTTAGGAACCTCACTTCAAACCAAAGGAGGCAGGGAACATTTCCCTGAATCTCCTCATAAGAACCAGGAAGTGTGGTGAATTTCTTTACTGCAAAAGATGACCGGCTGGGTTGACCCTGTGGGAATTAAATTTATGATGGAAAAGTTTAGTCAACTATTCCTGCTTCCTCCAGTAAATGAATCTCGTGAGGAACTCCTCTAGAAAGCATTTTAAATGTGCTTATTGCACAGAATGACAAAAAGGAATCTGGCTGGGAATGATACCTTTTCTTGACTTTATTATCTAATTAAGTAATCTCCCAATAAAACAGGCATTTAAAATTTCACAGGAATCAAAAAAGAGCAATAATAATATTAAAAACTAATATTTGTAGATCACAATACAATGCACAAAGGACCTCCACATTTCCTGGTTCAGTGGTTTTCTAGCTTTGTTTCATTCATGGAACCATTTGAACATTGTGTGTGTGTATGTGTGTGTGTGTGTGTGTTTGACATGAAAATGGGGATTTCTGGTTCAAGCCCACCTGGTCAGCCCTCTTTTCTCCGCTCTGAGGTAACATCATGGTGGGGTGCTGGGTTTCTGAGGAGTATGGTGTGAAAGCATCTTTCTTGTCTCTTTCTGGATTCCCTTCCTTCCTTGGACACAAGGCTCAGTCATGCCACTGCATTTGGGAGTTCAATTCCAAATACAGAGGGCTGGTTCTCAGGACAGTCTTCCCTGAACATATTTGTGTTAGTGTAGAGGAAGTCACTTAATGAGGGCTTTGAGAACAGAAGAAAAACAGAGAAGAATCGAAAGGACCCTTAGCAGCTCTTTTTGATGCCCCATTGTGATTATGTTTGAAACTTGATGTGTTGTCTGTGACCAAGAGTGAATGGAGTTTGGGATTTCAAGTTCCCCCAACCCCACCTTCTATAATTCATCCAAGTGAAAATGGGTGGATAGCCTCTTTTAGTCAGCAGACCACATGTGGTCTTCTAAACAATAATTTTAAGAGGTCATTCAAAGAGTAATATGGCAGGGGGAGGGTATAGCTCTATGGTAAAGCATATGCTTAGCATGCACAAGGTTCTGGGTTCAATCCCCAGTACCTCTATTAAATAAATAAGTAAACCTAATTATCTACTTCCCCCCCAAACAAAAACCAAAAGAATATTCAAAGAGTAATATGGTATAACTAAACTAGTCTTATTTTCACCACCATGTACTAAGATCTTTATCCATGCAATATTTAAAATAATCCCAAAGGACAGTGTGTGTGTGTGAGCATTTATGCTGTTTCTCTTTCTACCTGCCTATGTATTAAAGGCTTGTGTGTCAGCCTCTAAGCTGAGTTCTCTGAATCATTTCTTTTAAAACACATTATTATTGTGATAATAATAATAATAATAATTTCCTGCGATAAGGAATTGTGGCTGGCTGAAGTAGCTTAGGTAAGATCTTACCATTGCACGTGTCCATGACCCATGCTTTTAACTGCAGTCCTACATCAGTTGTACAAGCTTGAAACAGCTCTGCTCCAAAATTGACAAGAACAATGATGACAACAACACAATATGAAATGTCAAAAATCATGGTAAATTGATGGTAAAAAAAAAAAGGACAGTACACATGTTAATGAAAGTATATTATAAATTCTAACTACATGCTCAGTTGAAAGTTTAGGGAGGAGTTTGGTCATACTCATTCTCCTGTGATCAGTGAATGATCTGACAAAGGAATTGACCTCTAAGTACCTTCTGATGAAAGAATAAAGGAAGATTGGATCTGACACAAAAGAAGCCATATGAGGCTTTCAAGGAAGGGACATTTTCAAGGCTAGCTCACTCTTGGCCTGTACCTTCATGAAGATCTATTCCAGGTAATTCAGAATTTCCAGGAAGGCAGCATTATCCCATTCTTCTTACATTTTCATACGCTTAAGAGTTTCACATGGTTGATCTCTGCTTATCATTCAAATCTCAGAGCAAACATTGTCCTCTTGGAGATGGATATCTTTCCAAACACCTGCCCACTCTAACCAGCCTCCTCTCCAGAGTCCAAATCCTGTGACTGTTAAGAATTACTGCCTAAAATTATCTTTTTGATCAGTTTATTTTTCATTGTCTGTTTCTCCCCACTAGAATATAAGCTCCACAGAGCAGGAATCTTGTCTTTGTTTGCTCTGTGTCTTCAGAATCTAGACTATAATATCTGGTACACAGAAGGCACTGTATAAATATTTGCTCATTAAATTAATATTCTGAGGCTCTTGAAGTGCTCTGTAATATTAAGAATTTCAGCCATATACGATTTCAGATGTGTTTTATAGAGTTATTGATGAGAGTTTAAAATTCTTAAAATATAATATGAATATAATTAAAGAACTGCATGCAAAATTTTAAATTCAGGATGATTTGAACTGAAAAAGCTTAATAAAGAAAAGGTTGTAAAGATATTACATATTATATATGGTTGCTATGGTGGTGGATTGTGAGTAATTTTATCTTGTACTTATGTAATGGTATAATAAGCACAAATATTTTATAAGGACATATAGAATAATCAAGAACGGAAAAAATTCTAAGTAGATCAACAGTAATTTTCCAGTGCCATAGCTTTGCTGTCAGACATACTTGTCATTTATGTATTACAGACTCTGAGAAGATAGTTGTGACAATCACCATGATGGTGATGAGATATGGTAAGAAAGCAAGAATGGAACAGAAATTTGGGGGGAAGTGGAGATATGAGAATCATTTACCATTTATTTTTGTTTTTGCATAAACCTTCACAAACTCAACTAGTAATTTTTACATTTTCAGTCTTTTCTGGTCTCTTAGAAGATGGGGTATAGAAAAAGACATAGAATATCAACCAAGAGGACCTGGAAATACTGGGTTATATGGACAAATGGCACTTCATTTGTGATTTGATATATTACTAATGTTTAATACTATCTTGAGCTTACGGTGGATGTATGGATGGGATCAAGATCTTTGTCCTGACTTACAAGTCAGCCAACTGGGCTGTATGTCAATGAGAGCAGGAACTGTGCTTTTTCAGACACCTTGTAGCCGCGGGGCCTAGTGCGATGCCATGTATGTAAAAGGCACTCCACTACTTTTTAAGAAGTTAGTATACTAGTCATGTTTTTTTATAATATTAAATATATAGAGCAAAAAGTTGTTTCCTCTGTTATAATATTCTTAAGCCAAATTTCATATTACTGTTCGGCTTTTGAGGAAAAATGTTACCTAACCAGTGATTGAATCTTCTGTTTCACCTAGAGTCAATTCAGTGAGTTAGCAATATATACATTCCTGTCTTAGAATCTTATAAATGGCTATGTCACATCAAATTGCATCAACTCAAATATACACATATGGAAATGATCCCAATGTTTTGCTGGAATATCATTTAAAAAGTACAAAAATTAAAAAATCTATTTCAGTAGTGGTTTTAAATCTTATTTCAAATATTATAGTTTGGGGTGGATAGGTAATTCTTATACTCAAAACAATTATATTTTCAATTATGAAAATCTATCTAAATATTCCTTTTAACTGTATATTATAGTAGCAGTTGTTATGAAATCTTCTTTTTAAAAAGCATTGGTTCTCAACTTGGGCCGCGTATTAAAATCACCTGAGGAAGCTTTAAAAAAATACTGATGTCTGGTTCCCAGCCTATAGATTCTGATATAATTGATCTGGGGGCAGTCCAGGCATTCGAGTGTTTAAACGCTCCCAGAGTGTTTCTGATGTACAACCAAGGTTGTGATCTACTATTAAACTGTTAATCCCCTTTTCTACTTAGACGATGGTATTGTTTTCCAAACAAACTAACATGCTGACTTTTGTTAACTCAGCATCTATAACTGGTACTAATTAATCTGCAGAAAAGTTCCTTCCAAACGATGTCTATAGAAGATTTCTAGATGATAAAATTTTTTCCCCATTATATGGATGGTCAGGCAGATCATCTGTTAGGGTTATTGTAAAGGGTGATTTTACAGATTTCCTGCTCTTAATAAATTTAAAATAAAAATCTTTTTTTGTAAAGTTCTTCTTAGCATTGTGTCCTGGTCTGTACCTCACTGAGGTTACACTTACTGTCCCCTTTTCAAAAGTGCATTAGAGAGAACTAGCACTTTGAAGGTTTTATTCTTTGACTCAAAATTTTAGGGTAAAATTGAAAAAAGAAATGAACTTAATGGAAAGTTAAAGTAGGAATAGCATATTGAACCAACCAAAATATACCCTCTGGAGCTCATAAAGAGAAAAGAAATTTGAAAATTTTAATACAACTCTGCTTTATATAGGAATAGAAAATGAAGCAAGATATCTCACATTTCCCAGGATCTCAGAAACCAAGTCAAGTTCAATTTGGAACTGACAGGTCTATCTGAAGGAAAAATTAGTTTAGAAAACTTAGGGGTGGGCAGAGATCCATTGTTTTTCAACTTTAAGTTTCTTTTAGTTTGGTGGCTTAAAAAACATTCTTTATATATTGATTTAATAGTGAATTATTGAGTGGAGACTTAAGGGATTTTATGCTTTTACTGCTCATATTCTAATGCATTTTTAAATTTAAAATATAGCTCTTGAGGAAACTCAGATACTCTTTAACATATTGCTAAGAAAGCACAAGACTGATATAAATAATAGAAGCTCTAAACGTGGGACAAATAAAAATAAGGCATAGTGGCTAAGGTTTATTACTCAACATGTGGTTGATGAGAATGAAGTAGAGGCTGACATTACAAAATAAGCCAAGCTCATTCACATCTGAGCCACACAGAATCACTTTGTCAGTTTGTCCTGATACAGATTTTCTACCTGTGTGCAAAAGGGGAGGAGGAGGGAAGGTGTTTAATTTTTTATTGTGTGCTTGCCAGATAAAATGATGTCAGTGTATCACAAGTGGATTAAATGTATGTATGCTCTTTATTATTGCTACAATAACTGTTTTTTGAGTAAATGAAAAAGAAATCAGGTAATCTGTTTAAGTTAACTTGCCAGTTATTAAGAGAGCATTTGCAAACTTAGTGATTCTTCTAAGGGGGCTACAGGCTAACTGAAGAGCCCTTCTTTTGTCAGTGAGATAGTGACGGGGGTGGCAGTCTGTATTATTAGTTGTTGTGCACCTAAATTGATTGAGATGGATCTCTAAAGAGATAATGGCAGAGTGGCAGTTCATTAGCCTATCCAGATTAATTAAACATCTAATTAGATTTTTCCTGGGAAATACCTTCATGTGATTATGAGACCAAAGTGATTCCAAAAGCCAGCCCACAAATTGGATTATCTGGATCTTAAATTCTCATTAAAATAATGGTGTTTGAAGAGTTAGCTTGGTCTCAAAATATTAAATGATAAACTCAGGACTTAATTAGACATCAGTTATTCCCTCGCTTGTTTATTAAGTAGCAAATTCTGGGGTCCCTGTTTTCCTTTCTTATTGCGGTGTGTACTGAGAGTTTACTACAAGGCGGACTCCGTGCTCCTCAGTGACGGCGCGTCATCTTGTTGAATCTGTACAATGACACTGTGAAGCAGGGGTTATTATTTCTCTTTCACACCCAGGAGAAAACTAAGCCTGAGAATTAAACAACTGAGCCACGCTGCCACAGTTAGGAAATGGTAGACCCTGCGCCTCAGCCACAGTGATCCATGTCCTACACCAATATGGGCTCATTTCATGTTAAAGTAATAACTCAATATTCTGTAAATGTTATTGGTTCTACTCATGTTTCTCAGTGATAGTCTTCCCCAGAGCTACAGCTGGCCTTCCGATCTGTGCGTTCTGCATCATGTAGGGCTGACTGTGCTCTGCCATCTTGTATAAGGGACTTGAGCACCTGCAGATTCAGGTGCCCTTGGGGATCCTGGAACCAGTCCCCCTGTAGATACCAAGGGATGACTGTATTTGTAGCTATTTTTCAGTTGCCTGCTTTTGTTGTTTTTAGGATCTATAATCTAACTTATTCTGGTGGAGGCTTTTTAGCACAACCTAATTTTCCTGACCAGGCTGAGACTTAAGGAAGCGTGCTCAAGGAATCCTGTATACCAGGTTTTCTCAGCCATGCATTATTAACATTTTTTGAGGGGCTACCTTATACATTGTAAAATGATTAACAGCATCCCTGATCTCTACCCATTAGATGCCAAAAGCAAACCTCCCCCTTCTCTTCCTCCCTAATTGTGACAACCAAGAATGTCTCTGGACTTTATCAAATGTTTCCTGTTTGGCAAAATTGCTATTGGTTGAGAAGTACTGGTTGATAGAGGCAAGAAATTTTATTGAATATTTTACTCATCACACCTATTACCACCACTGTGCTATGGATGAAGAGCTTTACAGTGGTTGTCAAAGAGCAGTTGCACTGGGTGAAGTTAAACAGGCAAGGAAGACTTTGATAGAGACTAGGGGGCAGGCTGGCCCGTGAGCAGTGTGATGAGGCCGTCTGTGGTTGCTAACTGATGCTATGGAAGTTAGGCTGCTACCCTCTCACAGAGGCTGGGTGAGAGGGGCACTATCATTCTTAATGATTCCATCTCAAAAGGATGGTCCCCAGGTCCTTGGAAAAGACATTCCTGAGTTGTAAAACTGGCAAGAAACTGGGTGAAGATTTACACATCAAAGAGGCAGAGAAAGAATTTACAGTCACAAGTTTTCTAAAGTAAATCCTCTAAGGAAAAAGAGATCAGGAGACTCTCATGAGAAAGAAACCATCTGAAGGTTAGTGAAGCTGAGGAGAATGTTAAGGCCTCTTGGTCAGGGTTATGATAAGCTTTGTATACTTAGCGTAATTCCAGGACATTCCATTATTAAGTCAAAGGCTGGGCTGGGATTTACGCAACCGTCACACACTCCCAGTAGAGGATGTCTATGGAAGGGGCCAGTGTTGGTACCATGGCCTGTTTGTTCGCCCTCAGCCTATGTCTACCTCTGTTTCCATATCTTCATCTCCGCGAGCTGACAACTCACAACCAGAGTTCCATCAGCTCCGAGTTTAAGCTGCCAGGGCTCTCAGCAAATGATGAATATACATTTTCCAAACTGAGATCCATTTTAAATGGCTGTAAACGAAGGTTAAAAGAACAGGCCAGGTGCTGGCTTCTTTATTTTTCATGCCCGAGGCCTGACAAATTATAGGTGCCTAATAGTTGTTTGCTCTGTGTACAGATGACATCTGGGTCTCCCTTTTCATGGATGTTCAGCTGCGTCAGAATGACCGTGACTCTTCTCTGGGAAGTCCACAGGAAAGCAGACACAGTGTTCTGCTGTGTGCAGGATGATTTCTGGGTTTATCCTCTAGAGATATTGGGGCACAGCAGATATATCATGGTCCTAGATTCTGTGACTGATTTCAATTATCAATTTATTCCGCAGCAATTTAATCAGCTAGTACTGAGCATTTAGCCAGAGCAAGACACTGTGCTAAGAACTGGGAATAAAAAGACAAGACTCTGTATGCGTCCTGAAGCAGCTCACTATTTCAGAGGGGTCTGACTATACTCAGGGCTACAAAACTGTGTAATTGATTGGGTGTAAGGCTGTGGGAACATAAAAAAGAAAGATTAACTTATTCGGAGATATTATGGAAGCAGGGTCATGGAAGGCGAGACTAGAATGCTGGGCAGAATTTCGAGAAAGCAACATACGTGAACAATGTCAGACAATGCAGAGTCGAGAAATAATGGTTCCTTATATCACCAGTCAGTGAGGGATGGTCACAAAATGGCCTTATTCCTTCTCCCACCACTGCCCTCGAACAGACTTTGTGGGACCTCCCGTCTCTGCCACTGGGGATTATCTAAAAAGATCCTAGATCTTTCCAGAAAGAATATTAGGGCGGTCTTTGGATATTAGAGCTGTCATTTACTGATAGTAAAAGCATAGGACAATCACATATCATAACTTTCACCTCTAATCCCATTTAAGGCATCTATCTTTCCAGCTCAGTCCTGACACAAGAGTTCCCCAGACCAACAGTGGTAAAAGAATTGGGGGGGGCGGATTTTCTGCCTTTGCGCTCTTCCCCCCATTTTGCTCTTACACACCTTTTCTTCCAAAGCTCTGAAGTCTATGGGTCCTCCAAGACTGAGATGGGACTAGGAAACAAATAAAGGGACACGTTCTCTTGAGTTTGATGCTCTTGTAGTCTGGCACAGTGCCCTGTGTCTCACATGCCCAGTAACTAACTCCTTCTGTAATGGGGTGGTTCCCGAACATAGTCTGGAAGTGGGGAGATGAAACCCCCACCCTCTTCTCTCCTAACAAGTTTTCTTAAAAGCTCCATGACCGAATCAACCTTGTATAGACTGGTGATAGATGACAAAGAAGATAGGAACATGTTTAGATGTATTTCAGCAAATCTGTGTAGGAGTGTCTGGCACCTCTATTTAGAATGTGTGAACATTTATCACCTGCTATCCTCGATTTTAGGACCTCAGCCAAGACTCTAAGACAGCCGAAACCTCCCATGAGATATCCAGCGACTTTTAAACTCATAGAATATTTACTGTTTATAGCACATGTGTACACTGATGGCGGCAATTGATTAGACAAACCTGAGATTTGGAACTAGACATGGCTAGCATTAAAACGAATTTGGACATTCATTTAACTATGAGAATATTAGTACCTTTGCAAAATGGGGGAGATAGAATGTACTTTTCAGTATTACTGCGTATAGCACAGTGCCTGGCATGTAATAGGTTATCAAAAAACGTGAGTCAATGTCTCCCTTGTTTGACCCTAATAGTAACTCTGGGTATCGCAGGAATTGCTTGGGAAACAAATAGAATGTCTGGGCGTAGGAGAGTTGTTGCACTTGGGTGAAAGACCAATTACAAGAATTTTGAAGGTCATGTTAAAACATTTTGACTTTCTCTGCTACCCAATCAAAGCCTAGGATGGAGAATTTAAAATATAGCAACATAATTCCAAGTCATTTATGCTTGAACCTCAAAACCGTCTCGCTGCCCTCCTCTCCTCCTTTTATCTAACATGGACCTACAACTGGTCCCTTTGCAGTAACTATAATAAGAATGATAATATTAATAGCGGTATTTATTGAGCATTTAGTATGGATCAGACACTGTCCTAAGCAGTCTAATTGCATTGTTGCATTTTATTTTCACAACCTTATTTCATAGATAAGGACATTTTGAATTGGGAAAGTGAACAATGCAATGCAGTGGAAGTTTCCCCTCCAGTCCAGGACGGGGCTAGGACATGAACTCTGCTATCTAACACCGGAGCTTGTGGGCCCGCTGCCTCCCTGTCATTTCCTGAAAATACCCAAAAAAACTTTCCTAGTCACAGAGGAAATAGCTTTAAAGTTAACAGAGTGATCACCATTTGTAATTTTTAAAAATTATATTCATGAATGTAATTTTGCATATTTGGATAGTTTCCAATTTTTTGATAGTCCTTTTTCTATTCTTTTTTTTTTTTCTGACCTGATTTTTTCCTGTTCTCCTCCATCTTCAACACAAATCACCATCCTAACTGCATCCAGCAGCATGGTAATTCTTGGTGGCGTCCTAATATTTATCCTTCCAACTTTCTGTTTCATACGATACTATAATGGTATAAATATGTTTATATGATTTGCAGTCCTTTATATGTTTATTTGTAATCACTTATATCGAAAATAATTATGTTTTACACATTTTTCTGTACTTTTCTGATTCAACGATACAGTAATGGTGTGGGGGGAAAAACCATTTTCTTCTACCCGTCTTAGGTTCATTGCCTGAGTTTCTTTAAATTAGACTGATTGACAAAACAACACATCAACAACAGGAAAACAGTTTATTAACACGTGCCATACACTTCATGCTGGAGAAAATTCAGTGATTGGTGACTCAAATGGGTTGTGAGAATTTGGACTTAGCATCTTACCAAAGAACAATAGAGACGAACAAGACAAAGAAAAGGACTTTGAGCTTCTCGGGGTGGCAACTTGAGGGAGGACAAATATACGGGGATACTAATGGTGCATCAGGCTAGTTAGCAAGGTTTGTGTAGACTTTATCTCAGTGCCATTTTGTCTCCAATAATAAAATTATTATCCCATTCCTGGTATGAGAAGTAGGGAGGGAGAAACCTTCATAAGAGGAGTGTATGCTCTGCTTCCAGACAGATAAAGGGGAGAGAGGGAGCTTCTCTTGACCTTCAGCTCTCAATAATCCATAGGCTAAAGTGGCATATTTTGGGTGGCATATTTTGCTACCCTTGAATGGAAATACTTCCAAGTGAACTGGTAAACCTCTAAGTCACTCTCTTTAATAACTGAATGATATTCCATTGTGTAGTATGTCATCATTCATTCAGCCATTCCCCTATTATGGGCATTCACTTAACAATGCTTTGCTTTTGTTTCTGTGTTTATTTTTGGTGAAAAGGAACAGAAGAGCAATAATCATCCCGTACATGAGTGTTAATGAACTGGGGCTTTTAGTCTATGGAGCATATTCCCAGGAGTGGGAAAGTAAAAGCATTTATAATTCCAATAGATTTTGCTATATTGCCTTCCAAAAAGGCTGCAACACTTTGCACTCCCAGAAATACAGTAGAGAGCCTTTTTCTCCCACACCCCTGCCAGAATTTGGTGCTACAGCTTTTTTTGTTTTTAATCTTTGGAAGTCTGTTCGATGTAAAGTGATATTTCATTGTGTTTTATTTCCATTTCCCCAACTATTGATAGATTTAAACATTTTCCTTTGTGAACTGTCCTTTCATAATCTTTTGCTCATATTTCTATCCAGCTGTTTGTCTTTTTCCTGTTATTTTAATACTTTGAATACATTTGTAGATTATGAATAACTGATCTTTGGCCTCACATTTGCTTGGCATTTGTTTATTGACTTATTTGCCTCAGAAAAGGTTTCATATAATCAGATAGATATAATTTGTGCGTTCCAATCTTGTCTAGGATTTTTTGTCCCTTGACCAAATATTGCTGTCACTTAACTTTTTTTTTTACAATCAAGTTTATAATTAGGAATTTGGTTTTTGCATATGATATAAAATAGGGGTAAACCATTGCATTTTTAAGATAGCTAATTGTGCCAGCATACTTATTTAATATTCTATTATTTGTCTACTAATCACCATTAGCAAGATCCATTTCTAGGCTCACTTTCATTTCATTGATCTGTTTATTTCTGTACCAGGACATATCAAATATGATAATAATACATTGACTGTATCACAGTTCTTAAGTACCTCCTCATTGTTCTTACATTACATAATTTTGCTAGCTGTTCTTAGACATCTATTCCTCCTGTAATTCCCCAAATATTTTATTCAATCCTGTGTAAAGTCCTGTTGAGATTCTACTTGTAATTCCATTGAATGTGTGTGCTAATTTGTGGGAAAATTATCATTTTTATGATTTCATGTCTTCCTACCTGAGGATCTTCCTGTTTGGTTCAGATCTTGTTCAATATCTTTCAGTAGAATTGTATGCTTTTTTTTCCACGTATCACACGTCTTATGCCATTTTACTCTCCCAGTATTTTGTGATGCTTGTAAGCATTATAAATGGTATACTTTAAAATTTTATTTTCAAGTTTATCATTGCTAGAGAAGGTAAAAGCTAAAGGCTATTTTTTGTATATTATTTCAAAGTACCCTTCTGAACGCCTGCGTTATCTTGGACAATGGCCTTCACTTTCTCGGTGCTCATAATCACGTGCATAAAACCTAACCATTTCAGCCCACTCACTATGCTTTACTTGACTCACCTTCCCTAATCTCAAAATTTCTGACCTGGTTGTTTGGTTAGAGTATTTTTCCAATTATTTTCTTCATATAGAGGATATGGGTGATTCTCTCTATATTATCACCTGTCCTCAAATACTGTTTTTTCACCCTGATGGGTGACGGATATCGGGGCTGATGAAAGGATTCTAACGTTGACAGGTCTGTCTTTCAGTTAGTTCTAAATTTTATTCCACTGTCTAATAGCTACCAGGGATCCCTGTGAGAAATCTCACACTGATGTGATTTTCTTTTCTCTTACGTAACTCGTTCTTTGTGGTTTTAAGCTCATGCATTATGTTGTCTGTGTTCAGAATTCTGAAATTTTAACTGCATAGGCCTGGGAATATATCTTTTCTTAGCAATGAAGTCTAGAACTGGGTGAGTCATTTCAAATGTCCATTTAAGTGATTCTTCAGCTCAGAAAAATTCTCTTCTACTGTGGCTTAGTTATAACTTGGCCTTTATCTATTCTTTTTCTTTTCCTAAAGTTTATATTATTTGAATATTGGGTCATATCTATCCTCCAAGTCTCTTATCTCTATCTTTTCCTTTATATTTTCCTAGTCATAATTTTTTTTGCTCTGAATTTTATAATAGGACTTTATTTTATTTCATCTATTTATTTTATTGAAGTACAGTCAGTTACAACGTGTTGATTTCAGGTATACAGCATAATGTCCCAGTCATGCATACACACACACACACACACACACACACACACACTTATTCATTTTCATATTTTCCATTAAATTTTCATTAAAGGTTATTACAAGATATTGAATATAGTTCCCTGTGCTATATAGAAGAAAATTGCTTTTTATCTAATTTTATATATAGTGGTTAACCTTTGCAAATAACAAACTCCCAAGCTTACCCCTTTCTACCCCCTTTCCCCCGGTAACCATAAGATCGTTTACTATGTCTGTGAGTCTGTTTCTGTTTTGTAGATGAGTTCATTGTAATAGGACTCTTGGATTCTTGACCTTTCAAGCCACAATTTTGGTTCCTCGCAGTGGTAATCCACTGCATTTCATTTAATGAAATCTTTAGTTTGGAAATCAAATTTATTAACTCTGTGTGTGTGTGTGTGTGTGTGTGTGTGTGTGTGTGTGTCTGCATGTGCACATGTGTGTCTGAGCTGAACCATATTTTGTTCAAATATCCATTTATCTTTTCCAGAAGTACTATTTTTCTGTCCAGGTTTTCTGATTGCTCTAATTTTCCTTTTATCTCTTGCTGCTAGTTTCCAAAAACAAGATGTAAGTTTACTTTGTTTTATCATCTTGGTTTAGGCCTTGTTGTTGGGATATTCTACAGACAGGCAAAGGCATTACAATTTCTACATCTGTGGGTCTGTGACATAGGAGCCAACAGCTGTCAGTCCCCATATAGATCTTGCATATATTTTATTAGATTTATACCTAAGTATTTAATTTTTGTGGGTGCTAATGTAAGTAGCATTGTGATTTTAATTTCAAATTCCACTTGTATGTTGTTGGTATATAGGAAAGCATTTGGCTTTTGTGTATTAACCTTCTGTCCTGCAACCTTGCTATAATTGTTTAGTAGTTCCATGAGTTTTTTGGTCAAATTTTTTTCAGATTTTTTACATAGATGATCATGTTATCTGTGAACAAGACCATTTGTGTCTTTTTTTCAGTCTACATATCTTTTCTTTAAGAAAAATTTTTTTTGTGTGTGTTACTGTATTAGCAAGGACTTCCAGTACCATATTGAAAAGGAGTGGTGAGAAGGGACACCCTTGCCATGCACCTGATCTTAGTGGGAAAGTTTTGCTTTTATTAGCATTAAATATGGTCTTAGTTGTAGGCTTTTTGTACATGTTCTTTATCAAAATGAGAAAATTCCCCTCTATTCTAATTTTCTGAGAGTTTTGGTCATGATTGAAAGTTGAATTTTGTCAAATGCTTTTTCTGCATCAATTGATATGAGTTTTTCTTCTTTAGCCTGTTGATGTGATAGATTTCATGAATTGATTTTTGAATGTTGAGCCAGTCTTGCATACCTGGGATAAATCCCAACTGGTTGTCTTGTAATTCTTGTTATGCTTTTTGAATTCAATTTGCTAATATTTTGTTGAGGATTTTTGCATCTATTTTCATCAGAGATATTGATCTAGTTTTCTTTTCTTGTAATGCCTCTGTCGGTTTTTGGTATTAGAATAGAAAGTTAGGAAGTATTCCCTCTGCCTATGTTCTTTAAAGGAGATTGTAGAAAATGGATATAATTTCTACCTTAAATACTTGGTAGAATTTACCACTGAACCCTTCTGTTTTTTCCTTTCTGTTTGGGAAAGGTTTAAATTATTGATTCAATTTCTGTAACAGATATAGGCTTATTCAGATGATCTGTTTCTTCTGGGCACTGTCTTTCTTGATGCTTACATTTCAAAGGGCTGGCTCCAAGATCCTTGAGAAAGACATTTCTGGGTTGTAAAATTGGCCAGAGGCTAGAAGAAGATTTATATTTCAAAGAAGTAGAGAAAGAATTTACAACTGCAAGAATTTACAATGATTATTGCTCCTTGAAAAGCCATTCGGTTCTCAAGTGTCTTTGTAATCTTCTGGCCTCAAGTTTAGGGAGATTCAATCTGCCTGATGCACTTTCTCTACTCCATAGTGTAGGAGACACCAGAGTTTATTAAGTCAGCCTTCTCAGAAGTAGTACACATGGTTTTAAGCACTAAGTTTGTCTCCAAAAGTACTGTTTACTGGATCTTGCTCTTGGGCTTCAGTGGAGTTCCTCAGCATCCTGCCAAGCCCTGTGTTTTAGGGAAGAGAGTGCATGCCTGTTCTCTCATGCTTGGCATCCCTCACTTCTGAGAGTGCTAGCTGGTAGTTTGATTCAGATTTGACAAAAAATCTTAGAGCTTATTGTGGAGGAGAGGAGAGCTCCTGAGTTTATTTTGCTGATTTCCAAAATCCAGCCTGCTTCTCAAAGCGAGTAATATTTTCTAAGGCTGCAAAGAGGCACACTGGGGGAAGCCTGAGGCCAGGCAGAGGACTTGGCCTTTAGACTTTTATTTGTGACTTCAATGCCAGTCATCTTATGGGATCAGGGGATTTTGTTCAGATTATAGGGTCGAGGTAGGGGCAAAGAAGTAAAGGTAGGGAATATATAGGTTACTCTTTTAAGGTGTGAGAGGATTTAAATGATTTTTTAACAGTCTGTCGGTTTGGTCTTTTTATTGGTTAAAGCGAAGAATACTTGGAGGATTGTTGAATTGTTAATTGATATCTTTTAGCAATTATGACTCCTGTGGGGTGATGGATGGCAACATTCTCGGGATAGCTGATTCCATGGATGCTTGAACAGGCACATATTCAGTTCACTGGTGAAAGCAATTCCTGTTCCTGTGCAATAGGTCTCAGGCAAAAGATGGCTTGTAAATAAAATCACTCAAAGAATTCTACCTAATAAAACTGGAAAAGGTGAAAAAAAATGAAATAAAATAAAATCACTCAAAGAAGCAAAATTATCTTACAACCTGAGTAACATAATGCAGTCTTAGTTTACTTCAGTGTAAGTCTGTCCGATAACATAGACTATAGCTATATATACATTTAGATCAGCACAATTCAAACCTATTCTAAATTTTATTTTGCATTAATTTAAACCACTGTTTCCTGACTAAGCCTTCTTTTAATCAAGTGGCAAATGCTAACAGTAGCTCCTTGTGCCCAGGTATTTGGTTATTGTTATTTTGTATGGTTGAGGCCTCTATTAAATACTGTTTTTCTTTCTCAAACTGCTGGGTTATTGGCTTCCTGATGAGTCCAGTAAACAACCAGAGCTTTTCTCAGTGGTATTAAACTTCAGTTCTAGCTCCCTAGATAGATTGAATGGCTTGTATGGAATAGATTTTTTTTTCTTTATCCTTGGAGATCCAAGGCAGATCACAGGAGTAAAGGAAAAGCGCCTGCATTATGCATCTACAAAGATGATGATAACCAGTCCTTACAGGGTAAGAAGTCTTTCTGATAACTTTTCAAAATTCTTTGTACATTTTGAAAAATTGCTTTCCTCTCTTAAAGCCTGAGACTAGATATTTACAAAGACACACAGGTCGCTCTTTCTGTATTTGACAATTCTAATGCATACATTTGTCTTCTAATGATACATTGTGAAGACTATCTTCTCATCTAAACCAGAGCATTTCAAACGAACTCTTCTCTGAATAAGACTTTTTAAAATAGGTGGATTCAGTGTAATGACAGTTGGCTTTCTCACAAAATCACAGTCATTTTCAGCTTTTAAAAGTTAAGGTGGTTGTAATTTTTGTACTTAATTTCTGCGTCACATTGCTTTGTGGGAAGCAAGTTACCCATTAGAAAAATGATGTGATTGGTAAAGCCTGGTAGATCTGAGTTCCAGTCATACATTGCTTGGGTTAGCATTTTTGGACACTGACTTATTTCTCTGATGAAGACACCCAATAAACGTTAATATAAAGATAAAAAATCAGTTACAAGATAGAAATAAGAGGCTGTATCATGATTTCAAGTCCTTTTAAAGGCTCATAAAAATAGCTAACATATATATACATAATGTGTCCTTTGACTGCAGTTTGTCTTTACATTTTAAATATCTTTATTATTTTCTGTGCTAGAAAATGTGATCTGTGCCTTATTTGGCACAAAACTGCAAGCAGTCATCTACTTCAGCTCATTTTGAAACTTTTTTTCATTTTCTCTGCATTTTTTCGGTGGGTAGTGAGTGGACATGTATTAGAAGAGGTAGGCCTTTGCATCCTTCTGTTCAGCAATAAACCAAGAATGCTGTAGGCTTCTTGTGCAATGACTGAAGCCAGTGATGATGTACTGGTAGGAGAAGATGGGAAATGTCGTTTCAAGATAACGTTGAAAAATTCAATGAAATTAAAAGGAAACCAAGAATTTAGACATGGTTTTTCTTCTGTAAGTATAGCACTGTTTGTGGATATAATTATTTCCAACTTCGACTCTTTGGTTTATTTATCCTGTGTTTAGCCAATAAGACATTTGCTTAAAATATACTTTAAGTGAGGCAGAGATTAAACACTATGATACATTTTGTGGATTTAAAGCCAGTTTAAAAGTCCTGGAGCTTATCAGTATCTTCTGTATAAATCTGAGGTTTTTATCATTAGCAGATGGAGCCTTGACTTTCTGTTGTGCTTTTTAAAGGTATAAACTTCCAGAAGATGGTGTTACAAAATATATTAGATTGGAAATTGGTTTTGCTGAATATTTACTGAAAGGAGGGCAGATAGGATTGTGCTGTTGCTGTTAGAGTCTTACCTTTTATCTGAAGTGATCCCACAATACTCAGAAGTAGAGCATGACAAGTTAAGGATGTAAACTGCAATATTTAGCACTATCATTAAAAAAATGACACAAAGAGGTATAAAATGAATAAGGCCACCAAAGAAGTAAAATAAAATAC
This sequence comes from Vicugna pacos, assembly GCF_048564905.1. NCBI lineage: Eukaryota > Metazoa > Chordata > Mammalia > Artiodactyla > Camelidae > Vicugna > Vicugna pacos. The sequence continues at coordinate 20,301,747 of NC_132988.1, forward strand.
ATGCTGTCTACAACAGATGAATTGTTAACATAAAGACACCTGTAGACATTGCGATGAAAGATGGGAAAATGTGCAGCATGCAAATAATAATCTGAAATTAAAAAACTGATGTAGTTAAATTTAGACTAGACAAAGTAAGCTTCAGGACTTGGATTATTACTTGAAAAAGAGAAATATTTCATAATGATAAAGGGTCAGTATGTCAGATAACATAACTAGTCTATTATGTATGCACCCATAACAGAGTTTTAAGTACATGAAGCACACATGGCAGAACTAAAGGGAAGATGCAGAAATGCTCAAGCATCCTTAGTATTTTTAACAATCCCTTCAGTAACTGACAGAGCAAGAAAAGTTAGTAAGTATATTAAAAACTTGAAAACACCATGTATCAAACTGATCTAATTTTATTTGTAGAATACCGTTCTCAGCATCTGCAGAGCACACACTTCTCCAGTACTTATCGAGCCCTCGCCAAAACAGACCATGTGCTGAATCAGAAAAGAAGTTCCAATAGCTTTCAAAAGATCGACATTCTACAGAGTACTTTCTCTGATGACAAGGATTAAATTAGGAAAAAAAGAAGTTACCTGAAAACTGACCAAATGTTTGGGAATTAAGTAACATAACTTAAGGTACTCATGGGTCAAAGAAGAATTTCCAGGGAAAATTAGAAAATGCCTTAATTTAAATAAAAACAAAACCACACACATTAAAATTTGTGAGATGCAGTTGGAGCAGTGTTTGGAAACAAATGAACAGTTTTAAATGTTTATATTAAGAAAGAAGAAACACTTAAAGTCAGTGACCTAAGTTTTCACATTAAGAAACTAGAAAAGGGAGAGAAAATTTAAGTCAAGTAAGTCTGAAGAAAGGAAATAATAAACACAAATCAGTGAAATAAAAAAAGACAAAAAGTTAAAAGGCAAGAAGTAGTTTTTTCCAAAGGATTAATCAAGTTGATAAACTCCTAGCAAGACTAATCAAGAAAAGAGGAAGTACGAATTACCAATACTGGATTTGAAAGAGAGGCATATATGACATATCCTAAAGATATTAAGAGAAATAAAAGGGGATATAAAAAATGAAACACTTAAGCCAAAAAATTCTATGATTTGGATGAAATGAATGTCCTTAAAAATCCCAACTTAACCAAAACTTACTTGAGAAAAAATAAAAGATATGAGCAGTCTTGTATCTGAGAAACAAATTACATTTGTAATTCAGAACTTCCTCACAGAGAAATCTCCAGGCCAGTGTGGCTTCACTGATGAATTCTATCATATATTTAAGGAGGGACAAATTTCACTGTGATACAAACTTTCTTAAAATATAAGAGGAATGAGCACTTCACAACCAACTTTATTACATCATGATTCCAAAGTTAGAGACATTAGGAGAAAATACATTCCCTTATCCCTTATGAGCAGAGATGGGAAATCCTTAACAAAATATTGGCAAAGCAATTCCATTATATAAAGAAGGATAATTTATCATGAGCATTTGGAGTTTATCCCAGGAATGCAAGATTGGCTTAACATTCAAGAAGTAATCTTATATTGTACTACATTAGCAGGAGAAAGGAAGAAATTATATTGCCAACTCAAGGGATACAGAATAAGCATTTGAAAAATTCACTCAATCATGGTAAAATCTCTGCAGAAAACATCATTCTTAATGGTGAAATTCTGAATGCTTTCTAGTTAAGATCAGGAATCAGCAAAGCGTCCGTTTTTTTTCAAAATTGGACTGCAGGTCCTAGTCATTATGAAAAGACAAGAGAGGGAGAGAGAAAAGTCATAACAATTCAAAGGAATAGTTAAAACTGTCATTACTCACAGAGGATATATGTATGTAGGAAATTCTGACAAACCTAAAATGGAACTACTAGAAATAATAAGTAAATATAAAAATACCATAGAGTAAAGGCCAGTTTTACACAAATCTATTTCTATACAGATACAGAAATAATCAGAAAATTCTTTTTTTATTGAAGTAAAGTCAGTTTACAATGTTGTATCAATTTCTGGTGTACAGCATAATAGAAAATTCATTTTAGATACATTATTTATAAAACCATCCCCTAACTGTAAAATAATTAGAGAGATTTAATAAAACTTGTGCAATACTTCTACAATGAAAATTATAAAATTTGCTTAGAGGACTTAAAGAGGGTTTTTAACCCATGTTTATGGATTAAGTAACTCCATTTTAATAAAATGTCAATTCTCCCAAAATTGATCTATAGATTCAATGTAATTCCAATGAAAATCCCAGCAAATTTTTTAGGGATAGAAATTGACAGTTTAATACTAAAATTATATGGAAACACACAAAACCTAGAATAGACAACATCTTGAAAAAATTATAAAGTTAGGGGATTTATATTTCCTAATTTCAAGAGTTGCTACAATGCTGTTGTAATCTAGACAGTGTTGTATTGGCATAAATCAAGACAAATAGGTCAATGGGACAAAATAGAGTGTCCAGAAATAGATCTACATGTAATGACCAATCGATTTTTATATAGGCACCAAGGCAATCCTTGAGGACATTCTTTGCAATGAATGTTGCTGGAACTGGATGAATCCTTGTAACAAAATGAACACTAGCTCTTACTCTCACGAGATGAACTATATTCCAAATTGCAAGCATTAAATATAAACTGTCTAAAAGCAAACAAAATAGACTATTCTCAAGAACTTGTGCAGGAAATGATCTGTAATACATGGTAAAAAAAAAAAAAAAAGAAAAGCACAAACCGTAAAAAGAAAAACTGATCCTTGGAATTTATAACTATGTACAACTTCTCCTTTTTGGAAGATACCATTAGGAAAATGAAGTGGCAAGCCAGAGTTAGGAAGAAAATATTCCTGACCAAAAAGGATTCCAACAAAAATACATTTGATAAAAGATCATCCAGAATTTAAACACTCCTGTCACACAACAACAAAAAGATAAAAATGGGGAAAATATTGGAATAGTCTCAAATGAACATGTAACAAATGAGTGGTAGACATGGAAAATACTTTAAATTACTAGTCATCAGGAAAATGCACATTAAAGCCATGATTATTACTACCTGTAGACTGAATATCTTAACACCAGGATTATTGCTACACATGGACTGAATGTCTAAGGCTAGAAAGACTAACAATACCATACATTGAAAACAATGTGAAGCAAGTGGAATTCTTATACTTTGCAGGAGGGAGTATGAAATGTTTCAACCACTCCGGAAATTCCACAATCTTAGTAGCTTATTGACATAGAAGTGTATTTCTTGTTCACTTAAATTTCAGTTTGGCCACTTATGGTCAGTAGAAGTATAGTATGATGACAGAGGGATCCAGGATCCTTCCTCTTGTGGGTCTGCCCTACTTTTATCTTCCTTGTCAGCTGGTGGAGAGGAAGGGAGAATAGGGGAGGTCAGTGGAGGAGGATTCTACCGGCCAGGTCTGGATGAAGCGTACAGAACATCCGTCCACACTCCATCAGGCAGATCGCAGTTCCAGGGCCACAATTAATTGCCCAGAAGGCTCGGAAGTGTAGTCTAGGCATGTGCTTAGGAGCAGAGGGAAAAGGGTTTGGTGAATGTCTATCCAGTGTCAGCCTCCCTCACACTGCTGTTTAGCTGTGGATGGATATAGGAGGCAATTTGTCTAACTAGGAGAACACTAGTTTGGGGGTTTAATTGTTAGTTCTAGTAGTCAGTGCATGTCACCTTAGACAAGAAAATTAAAATATAGTGGGTTATGGGCATGGGTTTAGAATCAGACAGATTCAACCAAATGCCAGTTTCTTCACCTCGCTGGCTGAACCCCTAATTAAACCGGTTCACACACTGGATGTTATAAAGTAGCCAGCTATTGATACATTTACTAGCTCTTAAAGCTGGAGTTCCTACTTCTGTGAAATAGAAATCATAATACCTGTTCTTAATTATTCTAGGAATGTCCTGAAGATTAAATGAGATAGTGTCTCTGAACTACGTTATGAAAAAGAAATTATTTTTCTTCTTAGCTGACAAAGGAGTATTGATCTACATGGTATTTACATAAACTCAGGTTTTGGAAAAGAGCTTTTTTTTAAACGAGTTTTATTATTTACTGGTTTCTGTGGCTGAGAAATACAGCAGACTCTCAGTCTGAAAGTTAAATACCCAAGATTTTTGTTTGTTTGGTTTGGTTTCTTTAATGAGAAAATGTCCACTCCAATGAGATGTCCCTAAAAACACTTGAATGAAGATTGAGACCCCTCCTGCTTTCCGATTGCTTTGTACTCTTCTCTCAGCTTTCTGGTCTAAGATTGAATTCTTCTCTGTCAAAGTAACTTTATATCTCTTTTAGTGTCAGGTCAAAGAAAAAATGTATTTGTGCATGCCTTCTCTGAAAGCATTTACATTCCCTAGAAAGAAGACTAATTTCCTTAAATCCATACAGAATGAGGATGCTCTGATGAGTGGTCAAGTATCTCTGCGTTGGCCCCCAGGTGACAAGTTAGCATTCTGGTGACTGTAGTCCCCCCTTGACTGCATAGGTGTTTTAAACATAGACATCCTTATTAATCAAAAACTAAATATGAGACCCCTACTTTTTCTGAGGAATTCCTTAATGTGTAGATGTTTTCTTTCAGACAGTTAGATCTCAATTATTGTTTAAATTGCCTTTTTCAAAGTATTCTGGAATTTAATTGGTTCTGTACTCAGGCCTTTCTAATTCAAATGTTTGATTGCCACTGAATACCTCAAGGTATGGCTATCAGAAGTTGTGGCTTTCAACCCTAAAAATAGGTTATATCCAAGTTTTCCTTTAATATCTGTCAATGGCTAAGTTTTTTCATAAATTTGACAAATTCTTGTCAGATATGTGTATATTTCCAGAGTGTCTTTCTAAATTGGTGTTATTAAAATACTGATAATTTTATTTCCTCAAAGCATATTTCTCTACTCTAATACTTTGAAATTTGTTGAACAAATCTATATTAAATTTGTACTTTATGTTGATTTTTAAGATGCTCATTTTTATGTTGATATTATTCCTCAGCTTCTGTTTTCAAAGTTTTCTACTTTAATCAGACTGTATAGGGCAGCTCTCATACTTCATTCACCTGATGGTTTTAGGTGCTGTTTTCTGGGGCTTCTAAAGTTTTAAATATTCTTAAAATATAGTTATGAGCACTGTACATGGTGTTCTAGGACAGGAAAAATGTTCTAATATTTTTACAATAACCCTTTTGTGTTATACAACATTCTCTAGTTCTTATAAACTGAGATCCATGTTCCCAAGCAATAGTATAAAGATTTCCAGCCCCCATTCCAGCTCTTTCTAATTAATTTTGAGCCCTGGGTTCTATGGGTAGGTTATCTTTTCAGTATCACATTTTCCTTAAATATCTAAGTAGTAATAATCTTGGCTCCTCATTCTGTACAATGGCAAGAAATCTAGGTTCCTCCTCAAGAATTTCTGAGAATCTCCAGTGAATGTTCTTGAATTCCACAAATCTATTCTGGTTGCTGTTTATCACTTTACACCATCTCACTGCCTCTGATAGTTGCATTAATCCTGTCTTAGCTCCTTGCTTTCCAATGTGATAAAATAAACACACAGGTGCTACATTAGTTCCTAAAGCACAAGATTTCAAGTTTACAAATTTGACTAAGACCTAGGGAACTATGATGCAAAAATGGAAACCTAAATCTGAATATCAGGTATCACTGCTTCTTAAGTTAGTTAGTAATATCCATTCACAGAGAAATCTCATTCGCCTTTGCTCTGTTAACCCAAAGAATGCCATAAGGAGGAGGTACTTTGGGAAAATGATAAAAAAAAAAAAAGAAAAAACAGAAAGAGAAATACCATATTATATCACTCATATGTGGAATCTAAAAAAAAAAAAGACACTATGAACTCATATACAAAACAGAAAAAGACTTAGTAAACAATCTTATGGTTACCGGGGAAAAGAGGTGGGAGGGGATAAATTTGGGAGTTTGATATTTACAAATCTTGGCCACTATATATAAAAATAGATTTTAAAAATAGTTTCTTTTGTATAGCACAAGGAACTATGCTCAATATCTTGTAATAACCTTTAATGAAAAAAATATGAATATGAATATATATGTATATGCAAGACTGGGACATTGTGCTGTACACCAGAAATTGACACATTGTAATTGGCTGTACTTCAATAAAAAAAAAGAAGATAACTGAAGCTTTTTTGAAAAAAAAAAAAAAGAGTTCTCTTTTGGCAGGACCCTTATTTCTGGGGACTATGCATAAAAGAAGCCTAAAATTAAATTTGCATCACAATCTCTGCTGCTACTGCAGATAATCTTTTATGTCATTAAATAAAATATGGCATTATTTATTTATGGAGTGTATCACCTATGTGCCGGTCATTATTCCAAGTGCTAGAAATAAAATGATGATTAAAAGATATTCACAGTCTCTTTCCTTATGAAGCTTACAATCTAGTGGGAATTGCAAGCTCTTCACTAATGAACTGCACAAATTAAGATATGATGTGTCATAAAGGATAAGTACTAGATGCTATGAAAGCAAATACTGTGGGGTTAGACCAACTCAAGAAGGTCAGAAAAGGCTTTGATCTCAGTGCAAAACACTTACATATGATTTTTTCCTTTGGTTCATGGCTGCCTTAATACAAACTGATACCTGCAGAGCTTCTATATGTGTCTAAAAGTATCATTCAAGTGATCTCAGAAAAAAGAAAGTCCACCACAGAGACACATTCTACCTCTTATTTTTGAAGCCATTCAATCATCAGAAATACTGACTGTTGAATTTCTGAAGAGAGGGCCTGGCCAATAAATCACTTTTCTTTTCCCTCCATGTTTTGGAAGGAACTTATTAGTAGACATGGAAATCAGACACATGGAGCTTTAAATTAAAAATCTTTAAATAACAGTTTTATTACTAATAATAGCTTGATTGGATAATAGGCTATACTTGATGCCACACTGAGCTTCTAATATTTCACTCTGGAAGTAAACTGAGACACCCAGGCAGATAAAGATGGATAAATGCAGGCCTTCCCTAAGGGTAGAGCCCACTATGATAGGTTTATCACAAGGTAGGGAATAGAAAGAATGCACAGTTTCCTACTCAGGAAAAAAGAATGAAATGATGCCATTTGCAGCAACATGGATGGACCCAGAGATGATCATACTAAGTGAAATAAGTCAGACAGAGAAAGACAAATATCATATGAGATCACTTATACTTGGAACCAAAAACAAAAAAAATAGCACAAATGAGCTTATTTACAAAACAGAAACAGACTCACAGACATAGAAAACAAACTTATGGTTACCAAAGGGAAAAGGAGGATGGATAAATTAGGAGTCTGGGATTTTCAATTTTAACCACTTTATATAAAATAGATGAACAACAAGCTCCTACTGTATAGCACAGGGAACTATATTCAATATCTTTGTAGTAACCTATAATGAAAAAGAATATGAAACAGAATATATATGTATGTATAACTGAATCACTATGCTGTACACCAGAAACTAACACAACATTGTAAATCAACTATACTTCAATGTAAAAAAAAATATACAATTTTTTTCTGACTCAAAACAGAGTAAGAAGTCCAGGCGGGTGAGGAGGGAGGAGAAAGGCAGGAGTGTTACCCTAGTGTGACTGTATCAGAAATAGCATCGTAAGAAATGGAAGCTCTGCCCCATGGCAGCCAGGTTCTCTTTGTTTTCTTAACCTATCTGGTTTAACAATCAACCCCATGTCTCACCAGTGTTAAGCCTGGCTCTTATGGAGAAGAACATTGATTTCCGGGATGTCCTGCTCTTTACTCATAAAGTTGAGAATGACACTGATCCTTTACATATCTGGTGGGAAGTTTAGTTTTTACTTCTAAACCTGCATTGCACAATATGGTAGCCACTAGCCACATATGGCTATTTAAGTTCAAATTAACTAAAATCAGATTAAATAAAAATTCAGTTTCTTAGTAACACTGGGCACATTTCAAGTGCTCAATAGCCAGGTGTAGCTAGTGGACGCACTCTAGGGCAGAAAAGTTAGAGCATATTTGCATCAGTAAAATACCATCTGTTGGACATCATCTCTCTAGAGTGCACTGGAATAGAATAGGATGGTGCTTTAGTGAAGTCCAGGACTTTGCTATACCCTAAGACAAAAATATACTTCATTTTTTTGGACTATCTTATTTTATTTTTTGAAGTATAGTTGCTGTACAATATTATATGTTACAAGTGTACAGTATAGAAATTCATATTTGTAAAGTCTATACCCCATTTATAGTTACTGTAAAATATTGGCTATATTCCCCGTGTTGTACAAGCTCCTTGTGCGTGATCATTGTAGCTCATCCTATACCCACGAGTTTGTACTTCCCACTCCCCTACCCTTATAATACCATTCCCTGCTTCCCTCTCCCAACTGGTATCCACTAGTTTGTTCTCTGTGAGTCTCCGTCTTTTCTGTTGTATTCACTAGTTTGTTGCATTTTTTAGATTTCACATATAAGTGAAATCATACAGTAGTTGTCTTCCTCTGTCTGACTTATTTCAATTAGCATAACGCTCTCCAAGTCCATCCATGTTGCAGCAAAAGGCAAAATTTCTGTTTTTTTACAGTATTCCATTGCATATATACATACACATATATTCCATATATATACATATATATATATATATATATATATACACACACCACATCTTCTTTATCTGCTCATGTTAATTTCTCATTCCAAACTACACCTAACTACATGTCTAATAGGTTTCATCAGAAGTTATGCCATTGTAACATAACAACTTAAAGATGCTCCAATGATAATACAATGTCAATAAATTATTTTTTAAATTTTATTTCTAAAGATAAAGCCCAAAGGAGAAGTTATATCTAAAGGAGAAGTTATATCTAAAGATAAAGCCCAAAGAAATTAAACTTCCAAATTTCTCTTCCCTTCACTTCTCATTCTGTTCTGTCTCAGCTAGAGGGGTCCACTCAGAAGTTTGAACAGAGTTGATTCCTTAGTGTTTGTGTTGGCTGTCTCTCTCCTTGGAATAGCCTAATGACGACCATATGTTCTGCCTGACAACTTTTTTTCCCTAATCTCCCTTTTCACACTTTTCAGGCCTTAGTAAGTTTCATCTCTTTAGGGGCAATAGAAATATTTTCTTCTGACTCATGCTTTTCTAAAGGAGAATGATCTGCCTCTAGTATTCATACATCCCACTTTAGAGAAGGGTCAGATGAGGATTAAACAGTTTAATCTGCTTACTTTTTATTGAAGCATAATTCACTTACAAAATTATATTAGTTTCAGGTGTACAACATAGTGATTCAATATTTTTACACGTTATGAAATGATCTCTACTATAAGTCTAGTTATTACCTGTCACCATAAAAAGTTATTATAATATTATTGACCACATTATTCTGTAAATTCTATTTATTTTATAACTGGAAATTTGTACCTTTTCTTCCCCTTCATCTATTTTACCCCTCTCTCCACCCCTTCTCCTGCCCAGCAATGACTAGTTTGTTCTCTATATTTATCAGTCTGTTTCTATTTTGTTATATTTGTTGTTATTGGGGGGGTATTTCACATAACTGAACACATAATTTGTCTTTTTCTGTCTTATTACACTAAGCATAAAACCTTCTGGGTCCATCCATATTGTTGCAAATGGCAAGATTTCAGGCTTTTTATGGCTGAGTAATATTCCATTCTATTTACACCATCAGACCATATCTTCTTTATCCATTTGTCTATAAATAGACACAAGTTGCTTTCATATCTTTGTTATTGTAAATAATACTACAATAAACATTGCATATCTCTTTTCAAATTAGTGTTTATTTCCTTTGGAAATATACCCAGAAGTGGAATTGCTGGATCATCTATTTTTAATTTTTTTAGGAGTCTCCATACTATTTTCCATAGTATCTGTGCCAGTTTACATTCCTATCAGCAGTGCACTAGGGTTACTTTTTCTCCATGTCCTTACCCATGCTTGTTATTATTTGTTGTCTTTTTGACCATAGCCATTCTGACAAGTGTGAGGTGATATCTCATTGTGGTTTTGATTTGCATTTCCCTAAAGATTAGGGATGTTGAGACTTTTTTCATGTGCTCGTTGGCCACCTGTGTCTTCATTGGAAAAAATGTCTATTCAGATTCTCTGCCCATTTTTTAATTGGAGTTTTTTGTGGGGTTTTTTTTTTGGTATTGAATTGTATGAGTTCTTTATATATTTTGGATATTAGCCCATTATCAGAAATATCATTTGCAAAGATCTTCTCCCATTCAGTAGGTGCCTTTTCATTTCGTTGATAATTCTCTTTGCTGTGCAAGAGATATTCAGTTTGATGTAGTCCCGTTTGTTTTTTTTTGGTTTTGTTCCCTTTCCTGATGAGACATAACCAAAAAATATTGCTAAGACTAATGTCAAAGAGCATACTTCCTCTGTTTTCTTCTAGGCATTTTATAGTTTTAGGTCTTACATTTAAGTCTTTAATCCATTTTTAGTTTATTTTTGTATATGGTGTAAGAAAATGGTCTAATATCATTCTTTTACATGTAGCTGTCCAATTTTTCCAACATCATTTATTGAAAAGATTGTCTTTTCCCCATTGTGTATTCTTGTCATAGATTGATTGACCATATAAGCATGGGTTTCTTTCTCGGTTATTCTGTTGCATTTTTTCTGTTTTTGTGCCAGTACCATACCATTTTGATTACTATAGCTTTGTTGTGTAGTTTGAAATTAGGGCATGTGATACCTCCAAGTTTGTTCTTCTTTCTCAGTTTGCTTTGGCTGTTCAGAGTCTTTTGTGGTTCCATACAAATTTGGGGATTATTTGTTCTAGTTTTGTGAAAAGTACCATGGGTATTTTGATAAGGATTGCATTGAATTTTGGGTAGTATGGACGTTTTAACAGTATTAATTCTTCCAGTCCATGAGCGTTGTATATCTTTCCATTTATTTGTGTCATCTTCAGGTTCTTTTATCAATTTCATAGTTTTCAGATATGCTTCTTACATTGACCCCTTTTGTTCTCTACTTCATGGGTTTGCTGCATCTGAGTATCTTCTTTCTTTTTAATTTTGGTCCAGGCATTTGTTTTTCTATCATATCCCTCTGAATTTTTTTAATAGAGGGGCTCCTGTAGTGAGAAATATACAGCCACCCATTTCCACAAATACCAAAAGCATCTCATATTTATGTACATTTTATTTATCTTCACCTCCCTGAGTGGCATAACATTATTTCAGAAGTATTTTGTCATCTAACTAGACAGCATCTAATATAGACACAGTTGAGCTCTAACATCATCTTCCTTATATTTTCTTTAGTAGACCTCCTCTAAATTGTTTCTTCTTTTGGAGTCATGGTTCATAACTGTCTTGAACTTGTCCCTCTAGGGCAGTGATGTGCTGGTAAGCTGGCTCTCTAAATAACAAAACTAAACAAGAAGTCCTGATTTTTAGTATTTGTGCATTTTCCAGGTTTAAATACTCCAACTGTGGCTGATTTCAAGTCCCTGACATGAAGTTACAAATGTAGATATGGGGGAGGTGTGGCTCACCTAGGCCAGAGCAACTGCTTTAAGGAAACACAACACCAGCCTTCCGTCTACAAATACGTAGGCACATGGAAACCAACCCAAAGACGTTCTGAGTTTTTGACACTGATCTTTGTGCTTTTGCTGCTCAAACATAACTCTGGTTTCTGAAATCTCTTTCTAGAGTCATTGGGATTTTCAAGGTGTGATCTGCCTGTTGCTCATATTATGAACTTGACAAAAGCATGTATCTCAGTAGCTTTCTAGATCCCATGTCCCTTAGGAGAAGTCATTCTGGTCTGTTCTTAGTTCTTGACCCTGTTCTTTTGACCTTAATATTTTGGGTCTCAATCAGCCCTTTTAATATGGAAACAGCTAAAGCAAGGAGGCTAATGAGATAGTATTTTTAGGCACAGGATTTGTATATAATACATACCCCCAAATGCTAACTGCTATGGTTAGATTTTTGTGTAGTTATTTTATTCCACACTTTTGATCTACCGTTTTAGAGGGACAGTATGTGGTATCTCCTAGCATCCTTTGTTTCAAAGAAAGTATCCTGTCAGATTTAGTCTGTCTTTTTTTTTTTTTTAACACCCAAACCTAAGTGTTATCTTTGATGGACTATAATCATGGGTTCACTGAGTCTCTAGCTGGCTCTTTTCTTTTGATATATTAAATAAAAAAAAGATGCTTTCATTTGCTTTGGCATTCCTTGAAAGATAATCTTGAAAGTTGTTTTGGGGGGAAACATTTCATTCCTAGATAATACTCGATCTGTAGGCTATTTTGCGGGTTTCCCTGTCATCCTCACTCTGCCTGTCTTTCCGTGTTTTTAAAGATGATCTTTAACAGGTGACAGTTTATGGCATTTGAGGGGTGGTATTTACTGCTTGGAACTGCTTGAAAGAGCAAAATTTCAAAGCTGTATTATCTCAAAATTGATAAAGATGGTTAAACTTTAAACAAAAAAAAAGTGTACCTTTTCCCTTACAATAGTATCATTGTTTCCCTTTATTAGCCATGCCCTATGGTTTTGAACCACAACATGCATTTTTCCTGGGCTTATAGTAAGGGATTTGGTAAGCAGTCACTGGGGTTCTTATAGGCTATTGACTTTCTCTATTTTAATTTAAAATGATTTCTCAACTAATACCCACATATTGCCACCATATGTCTTATTCTCTAATATTTAACTATTTCTTCTGTTTCTTCACTCTCACGGGGGTGCTAAAGGTAATGTTATTGTGAAGATTATTACTTTGGGGTTCACTCACAATCATCTTCTTTTCCACTTCTTATCTACTAGACCACACAAAAACAGAAAAAAAATGCTTCTTTCTTGAAAAGTTTTAACTACGTATTCTAAGAAATAGATCCCAATCCTCTCTAAACTTTCCAGTGCTTAATCACATTTCTATCAGTTTATGTTGGGGTAGTTAAAACCAATGCCCTTGTTGGGTTTTTGTCGGGAATGTGACTTAACAGTTTTACCTCAGGTTCAACAGAATCAGCCATTGATTTTTCCCAAAGCTGATGGAATCAAATTATCTGGGAGCTTTTTCAAAATACAGAGCACACTAATTACACTAACTGAGACTCCAGAATCACCATCTTCCTGTATGCAACATGTTTAAAAAGCAGTTGTTTAATGTATACATCTGTTGACTTTTTCAGTTGTTCACTCAGTAACAGTTTAATCTCTTAACCACATATGAGGAGATATGATAGTGCAGAGTCAAAAAAGTAGATTCATATGATGACAAGCAAATAAATAACCCCATTAAAAAGCCACCATAACATAAATAATACGAGCATTCCAAGGGGGAGACCATTCTTCTGGCATAAATATGAGGAAGCTTTGTTGGGTTGGTGAAGTTCCACTGGGTAGCAACCTGATGAAAGGTGCCTCCAGACAGGAAATCTGCAGAGACCAGAAAACAAAAGTCATTGTGGAAATGGCTGAGACAAATTCCAAGCAGAGAACTTGTAAAGAAGTCTAAAAAGGGGCAGACCTTAAAATGTTCTGAATGTCAGCCTGAGGAATATTTTCATATTATTATATCATGTAATAATCTATTATATGACTATGAAAATAACAATCCTAAAAATTCCCTTTTCTAATTTGACTTTTGCCCTGAAGAGATTTCTGACACATCTCATCCAGAACTACATTACTCCTGGAACCCTGTCTGTCCTCTCTCAAGTGCTTGTAGCTTATAATAATCACATTCTTCTGATTATCCTCATTTCTGCAATTTTTGATGCGAATTTTACCAAAGTCCTTACATCCTTCATGTTACCTGCTTCATTATTTAGGCTCTGGCATTGGTACAGACAAAAGTATGCAAACTGCCTGGAACTAACTGGGACTCTCAAAATCTTTAACACTATGGGACTGTGATGGAGGCAGCCAGGTGTCCATCAGAGATCCTGGTTCCCTTCCAAGATGTAGAGTTTTGGCTGCACAGGCTCCTTGCCCCCAGGCATGTCATGGGACAGTCCAGACCTGGCTCATAAAGGGGTCTCCTGTGATCCTCATTCTCTCTCTTCCCCAGTCTCTCTGCTGGAAGTCCATAAGCAGAATAACTAAGTCTCTTGCTTGCAAGATGGTGAGATTTCTCTCAACCTGAGTTCCTGAAGGACGTGGTAAAACAGAACTCCTTCCCTGCCTCCGCCCAGCCGAAGATCGGATCAATGAGTCAGTACCTTTAACAACTGACTGAGATTTCATGGTTAGCTATTTCAAAACCTAGTTTTGGCATACCTTATACAAAAACTCAGAATGTTTCTGAACAAATGAATCAAAGGAAAGAATTTTCAGTTAATCTAGGTGGAGGTTTTGTCCTCATTTATGTCTACATGATATCTAACTGTCTATCATAATCTTTTTTTTTTCAGTTGGTGGAAGCTCTTGTCTGTGATCATGGGGCATTTAAATCTGTTAGTTTCCAAGAATACAAAAAATGCATACCTGATGATAATCAGGTAATAACTAATGATGGTGTACTTTTGATTTGAATCCCACCTAATACTTCTGTCCATTGGTTAAAAGGAAATCTTAAATACAAATGCAATGACATTGCTCAATAGTTTTAAGTTTACTTCATTAGCTAATGACTTAGGGATCTAATTCTTTATTAGAAATTGATTCACTAAATGTAAGGAATATGAATTATCCCTCAAGGGATGGTGGGATCTGGATTTAATAGTTTCCATAAGATTTCAGAACCAGAGCTTAGATTGCCAGATCTTGTATTGCCAGATTACCAGTTTTGTAGAGGTTTCACTATTTCATTTTGACTAGCTATTTCAAGAAAAGCAGAGAAACAGAAAGATTTTCCTTTCCAAAACACTAACATCTGAATTTTATATTGGGTTCCAAATTTATTTTAAAACTATAGCCCAGGGCAATTTTGTTTTCCTCTGATGGGAGTCAAAAAAATGATGAGTTTGTGCTCGAAAGAGAAAGAGTCAGAGAGAATGCCTCTGGTCTAGCCATTCACGTCTCTGCCTTGGAGCAATGGGTTACTCAGGGAAATGACAGACTGAAACAGGATCAAAGTGTCAAGTGGGTGCAGTAGGGATAAGAGTCTTCTGAGTTGGGTTGCTATGCAGTGATTCCAGGGTGTTGTTATGCAGTGATTCCAAGGTGTTGTTATTGGGTATCTAAAATGGGAGCGTAAGGAATTCTCAGATGTTGGATGTGCTTTCAGGGGAAAAAAAGAGAAAGTTTCAGGAATAAATATATTTTGACTCAATATTAAAGAAGAACTTTCTAATAGTCAAAGAGATATCAAGAGATAGAATGTCTGACTTTCTTCCTGAGATCATGAACTACTAAGCTCAGTATCACTGTGACAACTTGGTCAGGGAGCAGAGAGAGGATTCAAATGACAGGTGGGTGACAGCACATGACATTTTCCCACAGGGATCTTTGCAGGCCCTTTCCAGCTTGAGATTCTGAGATCTGCATGTAAAGTTTGTCATTGAAGGCTAACTACTGAGGATGCATTCATTGGTCAGATTTTCTTCTATTTCTTCATATATCAGTTTCCCTTTAAGAAGGAATACATACCTTTTCAAAAAATTTGAGGATTCCAGAAAGTTGAACGAAAGTAAAACTTTCACTGTAGTTCTGTCATCTGTATAATCAGGTTTCATAGCTGCACAGAATAGACTCCAGCTAGTTTACAAATAAAGGAGTTCATCTGAAAACTTTAAGTGGAGCTGAGTTTTCTCTATCAGGGACGACAGGCGCAGTCCCCACGACTTAACAATGCTTTTACGGACCCATGAAGATGTCTTAATTTCTTTAAAAATATGAAAGGAAAAAATGATTTTTTAGGTTGGAAGAATTTTTGTTATATGATACTATGTTTTTATACCAACACAGTCATAAGCTATGATTATGTATCCATATCTCTCTCTATATATAATACCCATATACATCTAAGGAGGGATGTGTATGTGTGTGTATTACAGAGGAAAAGGCTGATGAAGGCAGAACTGCATGGGATCCATTAAAGTCTTAAAGAGCCTTGGCTCAGGCTTGGAGGCTGCCTGCGCAGGAACTCTAAGCCCAGCCAAATACACATGAGCACCGCTCCAGGACTCACCCCCAGTTTCTGTCCCTGGTGCAGGCTCCACCACCCTCATCCTCACCTGACGGTAGATCCTTTTGCCCCCACGGCATCTGAAAGCTGGCAGAGATGTCAGCTCTCAGAATGGATTCCCAGATGGTTTCAGTGAAGCATGTGCTTCAGCACTGAAGCCTTGTACGTGAGTGTCTTATCAGAAAAGCCTCGGTCACAGGCTTTCGCCCTAGCGTTCTCCTCTAGCATCAGTCCCTTTGGGGATAATTTAGACTCTTTGCATGTAAGGAACACTGAGAAGTGATTTCAGGCATCCATCCTGGTGATATGTAAACATGTTAACCGGGAAATTTCCCAAACATAAGAAAGATGTTCCAAAGGTGGTGAACAGCCAAACCCACCACACAAAAATTACTGCCAGTACATCGATACGCTAGCATCTGGACTTTCTGGTATGAATACGTTTTATTTTTGTTTGATAGTTCAAATAAAAGCTGTATCTGTAATTACTGAATATGTGTTACATGATAGATGCTATTAAGACTATTTGGATTATTTAGTTTGATTTTTAATCAAAAATAACAGCCTTTTAAATAAGCAATATTGTTACTGCTGTTACATCTTAGAAGCTAAGTAACCTATTCATGGAGGTACAGTTAAGGATTAATGAAGATGAGATTTCATGCTGAATCTTACCTGCTACACTATGCCTGTTATATAAGACATGTACAGTTTTACAACCTGCTTTTCACATTTAACATTTTGGCATAAGCCTTTCTAAACCTGAATTGTAAACTCTTCTTTTTAATGGTGACATAATATTCCATCAAATTTATATAACATAATATTTTCAAAGATGTCTCTATTGCTGAATATTTAGGCTGTTTCTAGATTTTTCCTATTGTAGTAATTCTTTATATATACACCTTTTTTTCCCCTGTAATTAGGATTACCGCCCTACAATAGAAACTCAGAATTACTAAATCAAGGCGTATAAAAACGTATTTTTTGAGAAGCCAGCACCACACTTTTATTTATTTTAATCACAAAGAAACAAGCTCATTAATTCATCTAGTCAACATTCAAGACATTTATTGCATGCCTTCTATGTCCTTGGTATGGTGCCTATAATACTGTGATGAATATTTGACAGTCACTTATCTAAAGGATGTGGCGGCTTAGAGGGTGTTAGAATAGAATGTGCCTGAAATGAGCATCTTGTATGAATTATATATGGAGAGAATGCTTCCTAGGTTATCTGGGACAAGGAAGGAATACTTTTAGAGCTCTTAGGGGCTGTAAGAAAGTGGCATTCAAAGCAATTTCAAAATGGCATCAAGGATGAACATTTTTTATTCTTTGCTGGTTTGTTAGATGAAATATTGTCGATCATTGTTTTAATGGTTATTTTCTTGAGTACTAATGAGAATGAACATTTTTCCATATGTTCATCAATGAGTTGTTTCTTCATTGTGAAATATCCTTTGATATTTTGGTGTTTATTATTTATATAAAATAGATTTTGGTTTATTTGCAATTATTTGCAGTTGTTGCAAATAATTTCACATCTGCTTTGCTTTTTAATTTTCTTTTAACTTAGAGAAGTTTGTTTTTTTTTTTTAACCTAGTCTTATCTACCAGGCATTTTCTAATTTCTTTTAGCACTTATGTTTCAGGAGTAGACTTGCCCTCTCCAGAGAGGCATATAAATAATCAATTCCATTTTTATTTGTCTTTAATGTTGCATTTCATTTGTATTTAATTCCATAATACATCTGCAGTTTATATCTATATCTAATGAGATATATTTGATTTTATTCCAAAAAGATGGACGATTATCTCAACATTATTTATTAAAGAGTTTCTCATGAATTGGTGATACTCGTTTTATCATACACTGAATTGAGACTCCCTTTCTATATGCATTCATAAAGTCCAATGCCCATTTGTATTAATTTCTGTCATGATAAAAATAGCTATTTTTTTTCCCCATCAAACTTTCTGAGGGTAGGAATTATGTTTTCTCTTTAATAACTAGCATAGTTCTTGGCATTAAGTGTATGCTGAATTAATGCATAAAATAGAATGTCTCGGAATACCTATATTTTCCCACTAATCTGTATGTCAGTTTCTAAGCTAGTTCTGCACTGTGTTAAATGTTGTGTCACAATGATGTATTTTATCATTAGAACAAAACCTGTCATTAATATTTATATTTAGAATTTTCTTTATGATCCATGACTCTTTCTTCAAATGAACTTCAGAAAGTTCTAACAGAAAGCTTTAATTATTCCTACTAGAATTTTGACTGGAATTATGCTAAAAACATAAAATTAATTTGGGAAGAAGTGATATTTATGTAGTAAATAATTTCCTACTCATGCATGTGTTATAGTTCCTTATTTCTTTTATAGCTTTTTAAAATTGTCTTTACAGAGTTATTCATAAGTAGTTTTAGGATTTTATTGTTACTGCTATAGTGAGTCAGGATTATTGATGCTATTGGGAGTTGCATTTATTTATTTTAAAATTTTTACTTTCTGTTTATTGCTATTGTACAGAGCAATTATCATTACAAATTTATATTGAATCCTGAGACTTTTTTTGAATCATTTTATTAATTCTAATAGAAATTTTTTAGTAGTTTTTTTAGTTGATGTGAAAATTGTCAACAATTGGGAATGACCTCATTATCAGCTAAATTCTATTTTATTTTTACAATAAAAGATGGGAATTGAAGAACAAAAGTGAGATTTTAAAAACCTGCTTTTTGAGATACAGTTAAATTTTCACATCTATTTTAGACACAGTTATTAATAATATAATATAATGTAATATAATATAATATAATATAACATATAATAGGTAATTGTATGTGTATCATCTGTGAAGGAGTTATCATCTGTGAAGCAGAAGCAGG
Source organism: Vicugna pacos (assembly GCF_048564905.1). Taxonomy (NCBI): domain Eukaryota; kingdom Metazoa; phylum Chordata; class Mammalia; order Artiodactyla; family Camelidae; genus Vicugna; species Vicugna pacos. Next base: position 20,320,844 of record NC_132988.1, read on the forward strand.
ATCTTCTAGGAGACAAATATATGAGTCTTTCGTAACTGAGGAGGACCTCTGTAATACAGTTTCCTGACCTACCTGTCATGCTCTCTCCCTAATCTTTCCTAATCTCCACCCTACTTAGCTCCTGCCTTTGGCATAGTATCCCACAACCTCCCACTGATGGGGACACTTGATCTAGAATCACCAGGCTGTCTGGGATCAACAAGGCATCTCAGACCCAGCTGTCACTCATGGGGCAACATGGAAAGGGCAAACAGCCAGCTCTGAATTTAGCTGTATCCCTATCACACCAAGACTCTGGGGTAGGAGGAGAGACAGAATGTGAGTCATGAGAGCCCCATTTAGGGCCACAAAGGAGTGGATATGGGAACCAGAGAAGCATAGGTGGAGCCCAATAGAGGCTATTCCATTTTTTTAATCTTCCATGTTTTATTCCTAATCAGTAATGCTCAATTTAGCATCCAAAAGTTGTTTGAAATGAAATTTTCTCTTTTCTTTTTTAAGAAAACTTTTATGTCCTAATCAAGGCCAGTATTCTATTTGACCATTTATTGTGAAGGTCATGAGAAGTATTAAATAAGGCGTTTGTTTGCATTGACTGGGTGGGATATTTAAGGTGCCTAACACTTTGGTGGGTTTGGGGCAGCATTGGTTCTTGCTGCATAATGGGAGCTGACAAGTAATGACAACATAATGGGGACAAAACAAGGATGAAAGACTCAGGCTCACATAACACAACTGATCCTTCTGCATCCTAAACTTTTATTCTTTGGGCTTGCACAGTTACCCGGTTTACAATCTATGCATTTCATCATCACTGTGTAAGGTGTTGCCCTTCCTCCGCGTGCTTTCCTTGTATTTTTCAAAGCTATTTTACCAGCTTGTTGGGGCACTGTGGACCTCAGGAGACTACATGGACCTCTGTCCTTCTACACAGCAAGGCAGACGCATTACCTTTGCAGAAGTAATGACATTTCGAAATACCAAGAGATGTGCAATCTGTTGGGGTGATAAGAAGACACTGTAATTCACTATTGAATGTGTGTGTACAACAGGGCACAATGCTTAGGGTGGGTTGCAAAAAGATAAGAGAATGAATTATGGTTTTGTTTAAGTGTTAAAATAAAGTCTAATGAATAAAGCCTACCTCAGACACCTAATGACAATGATTAATTAGACCAAAGTGTTTTTTGCAAAGTCCACCTGAAAGAAAAGCTTACGATAGCAAACTTAGGGCTTTTCTATGTAGCTAGTGTATTATTTTTATATGTTGTGTTTAGAAATCAGTAGATGGTTTACATTTTCTTTAGTAGCTATTGAGTGATTAGCTTCATGTTTTCTCCTATTATGAAGCTATTTTTTTTTCTATCATGTATTTTAAAAGCAACTCTGGATCTATCAGACCAAAAAAATAGAGATCTTAAGATAAATTATGATTAGGTATTTTGTTTTCCCCAAATTAAATAAGACCTGGTATGAGTTCAAGCTGACACTTTGTGGTTTTCATCCTCCTATTTCATCTAGAATGGGAATAAATCTACAAGCATGTGAGTGACAAAATCTTATGTCACATCTACGTTACTGACATGACTGGAAGACAGTTTGTTCTGAATACAGTACAGAGGTTAAAGAAAACTTTAACTCAATAAAAGTTATTGCTCTCTTTTTGACAGATAAAATGAACTCTTGATAATTGATAGTAAATTTACAATTTGAAAATCATCATTCCTGATAATAAAGTAGAAAAAAGAACCAAGTGACATTTTTGATGCACTTACTGAATGACACATAGTAACAAATATTTTGATAAACCACAGGGCATAGTGGTAAAATGTCCAAACTCTGGATCCAGATCATTGGGCTCAAAGTGAAATGCTGCCCCGGAAACTAGCTGTGGGATACTGACTGTCACCTAACCTTTCTTTGCCAATTCCTCTATCTATAAAATGTGGGTCATAATAGTACGTACCACACGGGGTACCTACCCCAAGACCATCCTTAGGCTCAATGATTTGCTGGAATCAGGAAAACAGACTCACAGTCATGGATTCTTCCACTGAAAGGCTACGGATTAAAATCAGCAAAGAGAAAGGCACCTGAGGCAAAGTCCAGCTGCCAACTTCCAGGTGTCCCTCCCGGTGGAGTGTGGGGGCACACTTACTTCTCTTGGCAACCATGTGAGACAACATGTGTGAAGGGCGGGCAGCCAGGGAAGCTCCGCAGAGCTCTGGTTTCCGGAGTTTTATTCAGAGTCAGTCACAGAAGCACGCAGCACCAGATGACGGACCTCAGCTATTCAGACTTCAGCCTTCCCTGCCCGCAACAAAAACAGATGTCCGCCATAAATGTATCTGGTCAAACTGGAAGAGCAGAGGCCTCGAGCATTCAAAACACTCTCTTATCAGGCAGACTATTCCAAGAGCTCGAGGTTATCTTCCAGAAGCTGGCCTAGGGCCAATTCTAAAAGTAGGCCTTTCTTTGGAATGTGAAGCTTTTGAGTCTTTCAGGCCTGCTGGGTTAACCCTTGCCTACCCAGTGGTTGTGAGGAGTAAATATGTTAATCCCTGCAGGTTAGAAGAGTGCCTGGCTCAGGTAAGCAAATAAATAAGGGCCAGCTGCAGTTCCTTCTAGTGGCCTCTGTGAGCTGAACAAAGCAGCTCGATTTGGAATACCAACCAGAAACGGCTATATTCCGTGGATCTTGTGATCATGTAAGTCCTCAAGTTTGGAGTAAAGGGCATTACGAGCAAATGAAGTATTTTCGCCTGGAGTGTTTTCAGAAGAGGAGTTCCCAGTGAAAACACCAAATCCTAACATTTTGTCTTTCATTCTTTACAGAGCTCTGAAGTCTGCAAGGCAGTAATCAAAGACCTGAGCTGTTTGAGGAAGACAACAAAAAAGCAGGTACAAGGCTGATTCTCAGAAAATAACCCTCACTGTTCGTTTAGACTGATGATTACTTCAAACTTACAGCCTCTATTGTTAGAAAAAAATTTTACAAAAATTCCACTTCGGTGTCTTAGAATGTATGTGACTGCATGGCTGACCGTATCTTAAAGAGGAACTGTTTTTTAAGTGCACATTAAATTAATTTTGAGAGCTTCAATTAGGCCAGGTCTAGGCAGAAATGTGGAGTAATGAACAAATAATTATTACTCATTATTAAATCAACACATATTCATGAAAAGCCTGATATATGGCAAACACTAATCTTTGAGGTACTGAGTGATTTTAGAGACTTGAACAAAACAGACATGATTCATTCCTGCCCTCATGATGCTTGCAGTCCAGTGGAAGTGACATGAAACAGATAGACAAGGATCAATATAAGAATAAAAACTGTGATACATGCTACTGCAGAGTTCTGTGGGAGAAAATGTTGGGAGATAAGGGAGGGATCTACTGGAGACGAGACAAACAGGGGGTGCGTCTTTAGAAGGTGGTGTTTAAACTAAGAGCTGAAGTGTAAGGAAAAAAGTCCCAGGTAGATGGAACAGCAATGAATAAAGAAAATAACTGAAGAAAAGGATATAGTGGCAAAGTCACAGAGGTGGAGAGAAGTATAAGATGAAACTGGGTTGACAATGGGATGAACGTGAATGTGGCAACCGGCTCAGTCCCACAGGGCTTTTGTTGCTCCAGTAAGGTGTCTTTAGAGCATCTCTGCGTGGCCACCTCCTCCCCTAGACATTTCTGTGCTCTGTCATTTGATTTTCTCTCCTGGCCCCCTGAATATAGAAACTTTCAGATCTACCAAACCCACCCCACCCCCTACATCTCCTGCCAAAGTGTAAAGGGCTTATGACAGTGCAAAGAGGTTCTCAGTGTGTCTGCATACTAGTTCCATGATATGTTCTGTATAAAATGGTTTGGGGTCAAGGAAGTTTGAAAATTTCTCAATACTATACCACTCTCAGGAGCTTTGAAGACACATTAACATTCTGTAATAAATATACATGTATGTATACACATATGTGTATATGTTTGTGTGAGTGTGCACCTTTATTTAACTTGATATTGGTTAACCAATACTTCCAGGTTTACATTAGGAAATGTTTCAAAACTTTCTTGGAAAGAAAATGTATTTTGTGGGGTTCCTCATACTCCTGAGGCTGACCTGCTTTTAGGTAACTTGACCTATTTTATGGCTATGCACATTTAATTATGTTAGATAATTTTCTAGAATCTAGATAATTCAAGCCAGAGAAAAAAGACATGTTTACTTTGGTGGTTTAGCTTTTTCAGGCAGAAGATTTTTCTCGACCTGAATTATGTGGTTAATTGCTTCAAATCCTGATTATACTTTACATGTGAAAACAGAGCCTTAAGTACCACTGAGGAGCACTGGAGTAAGAGCTCACTAAGTAATTTTCAATCTTACTGTTAGTAATACTTGTTCTCTTAAATCAAACAAAGGAAAACCAACTACAAAAAAAAATGTTGTCTGCATCTTAGCTGCTCTGAATCTCATTCCTTTCCACTGAGAATACTTACTCTCCTTGGTTTGTAAAATTCTCATAATTTAGAAAGGTGGAAAGTGAGGAACATGACTGGGGGTAGTGCCTACTTTAGCACCCAGAGAAATGATTTGATTTTATATAAAATGTGGAAATCTTATATCTGCAGCAATACAGGTTTCAAGGATTCAGAGTTAAACTAAGATTATCCCAGAAGAGAGGTTCTCAGCATCTGTGTTGGAAAAGGAAATTGACCTTTTTAGATCAATTCAGTTATCTTTCAATTCAGTTAACTATTATTAAAATATATGGAAAGAAATTATGAACAATTCCCTAGGATTTCATAACTTAGAAACAAAAAAACTTGTTTCATCCTTGGAAAGATAAAACATAGCTGTCCCTTAATTACTACTCCTGCCATTTGCTTTCTGCTAGAGATGTGTCTCAAATTTGGAATCTATTTAGAAATCTTAATTGAAAATGGTTTTAAAGAAAGGGAGAGAAAATTAAAAGAGCAATACAAAAACATAAAAGTAGGGAGAAAAATAGAAATGGAAATATTACAGCCAGATGGAATGCTCACCTATTTTAAAATGCATTGGAGTATAAGGAACATGTTATCTGGCATAAAATTGAACTCTGTTGTTTCCTTTTTCAGGAAGAATTTTCTCAACCAAATAACAAGTCTTTTTAATCTCTATAAATTGGAATTTTCAAGGACTATATTTTGCTCAGTGTAAAAATAGTGATTTTAAAGTTCGGAGACCGGATTGTCCCTTGTCTGACCCTAGGCAAATTCTCAATCTCAGTTTACCCATCTCTAAAATGAAATTTTTAAAATCCCATTTTGAAATGTGGTTTCTTTCTTGTCTCTTGACTTATACACTGACTAGATTATTAAGTTCTAGAAAGAAAAGAAAGATGAAAGTAAAAAAGAAAGAAAGCTAAATTTGAGAATGCATATCATAGTATTTAGTACAGAATATGGCCAATACCAGACATTCAAATAGTGCTTATTGCTTCTGTGCTTTGGAGGTGGACTTCAAGGCAGATTCACTAATCCTTTTACTCTGGTTTTTTTTTTTTTTTCTTGTAGGTATTTTAGATTCTGCTGTCCAGATTGTAAATCCCACGTAAAGGCATAGTGACATATTATTTCTGAATTACTCAACAGTACTTTGCATGCTGTTAGGCAAGGTAGTTGCTCAATTAAGATTTGTTCAATTGAGTGAAGCTGTAAACTAATGCGGGGCCAGGAAGCAGATAATCCAGATTGCCCCAGCCCCTGGTTTACGAAAACACCACATCTAACATCAGAAGCAGGAGTGGTTATGCCCCGCTGTGAATGATTTCATTCAGTGATAGGGCACCCACTTCCTGCTGCTTCTCCATGCACTCTGCTCCCATCAGATTAGTTAATTTCCTGTTATTTATGCATATTCTACATTTGTGGCTTTAGGTCTTCGCTTGCACTGCAGTCATTTTCAGTATTTTCTTCCTTGTTTTCTTTCATTCTTCCTCCCTTCTTCCCCCTTTTTTCTCATCCCCCTTCCTTTTATCTATACCTGACTTTTTATAGTTTTTTTTTATTTCTACTCTTTTCGTGGGGAGTAATATGGCTTATTTATCTATTTATATATTTTTTGGAGGTACTGGGGATTGCTAAGCATGCACTTTTACTGCTGAGCTATACCCTCCCCCAACACCTACCTTTTTGATGCACAGATCTCTTAAAGTCTGACCAAATATCGTCTCCATGAAGCAGTCACAGGTATCTCCTGAGATAATTATCTTACCCACTTTGATTTTTGTTTGGTTTTGTGTTCAAGCACTATTTCTTGTTCCCCATCTATAGAGAGCGACCCTGACACAGAGCCAGTGAGAGCCCAGCCATGTAGTATGTTAATGGTTCTTTCCTTCCATGCTCCACTCCATTTTGTTACCTTTTACCAAAAACCTCACCAAGGGAGTGGACCTCTGGCAGTGTTTGCTGCTTGCTTGCACCCCGGTTCCTGGGTGACTGGCAGTTGGGGTACAGGCCGTGAGCACTGGGCTGCAGTCACATCAGCTGTCTGAGTCCGGTTGGCTTTGTGAATGTGTCCTTAGTTTTGGCTGCTGTGTCCCTTGGAACCAGGAGCCTGGCTCTGCACCCAGCGGTCTAGGTGCCCTGATTCCCAGGGTACCTGACTGCATATCTTTCCCTGTGGCCTTACCTTCTTTTGGGTATCCCTTCCAGATGTATGACTTGGATACACATGTGATGCTGAGAATGGCCCCTCCACAGGAGCCCTTTCTACTGCTTCCCTGTCCCTCACCCCAAACTTAAGGGCGCCCCCGTGTATTGAGGCCCATTCAGATCAAACTTAAGTTTATCAGTTAAGTCTTGATCATTTGGACTCTTGCCTCCTATAAATCAACATTTGTTTCACAGTTTATTCTTCTTGTTCCTTTATGGAATGGATTTCTTTCTGCTTCCTTTTGTGTCTCTTCAGGCCTCTTGATTGAACGGCTATCAGCAAAGCATTCCCACTGTCCCTCTCTTAGGCCATCTTCCCCTTGTCTACCCATGCTAATGATAGTAAATATTATTAAAATTAATCATGCTAGTAATATTTTTTGACCACTAGCTGTATTTTCTAATATCTTTCTTGTTTTGTGTTCACTGTTTTAAAATCTACACACAGTAAAATTCATACTTTTTGGTGTTCAGTTTTAGAAGTTTTGATAAATGTTAGCATTCATGTATACTCACTACCATAATCATGATACAGAACACTTAGTCAACCCCCAATTTTCTGTCTTTTACCTCTTTATGATCAACCTCTCCCGCCTCTACCCACTAGAAACCACTGATCTGTTTTCTGTTTCGATAATTTGCCTTTTCCAGAATGCCATGTACATTGAATCATGTAGTATGCAGCACTTTGAATCCAGCTCCTTTCACTTACAGTAATGTGCTTGAGTCATTAATTTTGGGGGGTATCAGTGCCTTTTTCCTTTTTATTGTTGAGTAATATTCCCTTTTTTGAATTTGCTTTGGTGTGATTATCCATTCATCTTTGAATGAACTTGGAGTGACTTTGAATTTTTAGTTTAAAAAAAAGCAGGTTTTTGTGTGATCATAAGTTTTATTTCTCTTGAGTATCTATCCAGGAGTGAGATTGCTGGCTCCTATGGTAGGTTATGCTTGACTATGTAAGAATCTGTCAGACTTTTTTCCAAAGTGACTGTACTGTTTTGTCTTTCTACCAGCAATGTACAAGAATTCCAGTTGGTCCACATCCTTGTCAGAGATTTTGATGATTTTTAAAATATTTAATTATAACCATTCTAATAAATACATAGTAGTAGCTCATTACAGTTTTAATTTGTATTTTCTTAATGATCTAGATCAATTTAAAAAAACTGACATCTTAACAATAATGACTCTTTTAATCCATTGACATTTTATATATCTTTATTTGATTTTTGTTTCTTTTATCAATGTTTTGTAGATGATAGCTTATAGATTCTGTAATATTTTGTTTACTTCTAATTTTTTTGGTACTATAATAAATGATAATTTTTAAAACTTTATTTTTCCATTTTTCATTGCTAGCTTATAGATAGTTGATTTTTATATGTTGACCTTCTAGCGCACAACTTTGATAAACTTATTATTTCTAGCTTTTTGGTAGATATTTTTGGCTATTTTCTACATAGACAATAGTTCTGTCTGCAAATAGAGATAACATCAGTTGTTCCTTTCCAATCTGTATGTGTTTTATTTTTTTCCTTGCCTATTGCATTGGTTATGACCTCCAGTATGATACTGAAGAGGAAAGTAGAGAGTGAAAATTCTTACCTAATTCCTGACCTTAGCAGGAAAGTACTGAATCTTTTATTATCCAGTTATATGATAGCTGTAGCATCTTTGTAGATGCCCATTATCAAGTTAAAGTGTTTCCCTTCTATTCCTAAATTGCTGAGATTTTTTTTTTAATGGATGTTGAATTTTGTCCAATTACTTTTTCTGCATCTTTGAGATGACCACGGTTTTGGTTTTCAGTCTGTTGATATAGTGACTTACACTGATAGGTTTTTGAATGTTGACCGAGTTTTTCATTCCACATTAAACCCCTCTGAATGCTGGTTTATTCTAGGATAAACCCCTTTTGTATACTGTTGAATTAGATTTGCTATAGCTAAGATTTGATTGATAATTATTTTGTGAGTCTAAATTCATGAGAGATATTAGTCTGTATTTTTCTTTTTTTGTAGCTTCTTTGATTTTATATTATGATAATGCTGGGATTCAGACATACATACTAGACTGACACAGAGTTAAATTATGGAAGACCCCAGAACAACAGCAAAAAAATAGTCAAAGACACATTTGTTAACTTGCCAGATAGAGGAACAACAACTGGTGAAGAAGGTCTCTCCTACTAAAGGGAAAGAAGCCACGGGGTGTTAAGTGCTAAAATGTTACAGGGAGGGAGATGGAGGGGGCGTGGGGAGTGGCGAGGTAGACACAGGAGGGAGAGAAAGGTACAGAGGTGGATGTTGTGTTGGTTATGCTACTTAAGTATTGAAAACTAGTCCTTTGGCAAGGATAGATTATAAAAGGCAGTTTTTCCATTTACAACAATGCATTCCATATAGTAGATGCACAATAAGTCCATGTCCCATGGACGAATGTTTATGGTACTTCCTTTCCTTACTTTTCCTTACATGTGGGATCAAAACAATCCTAAATGTTGGTGAGCTTCAGTCTGAGATTGAGAAGATGGGAAAGGAAAAAAAGAAAGTCTATGCATGTTTTATTCTGTATTCAGTAATTTATTCGCAAATTAATGACATACTTTTCACATAAAATCTGAGCTTGAATACCACACTCCCTCTGTGGTAATGCTTTATATACTCCAGCTGATTGTAAAAGATTAGCCCATGTTACAGACGGAATTCATTAAATTAATGCATGATTTTCTTTAGTTGTATAAGATGAACCAGAGAAACTCTAGATGAATTTGCAGGTGGAACAATGGCTTGGAACTTCACTGCTCAACCTTATTCTTTTTGTACATATTCTTTCCAGTTCAAGTTTAGCAACTGAATTTTCTTTTTCTTTTCTTTTTTTAGAGTACCTGTTGTTTGCTCTTATTGTAGTGCAGTTTTATTGAGTAAATATTTTAAGGTAGAATGTACGCTTGTGTACATAGTTGAGTGGAAAGAAACTCCTGGTAATAAAAAAATGAAGACTCCTCATCTGTATGCAGTGAGCAGTATGAATGAGAAGACTCAGACATGTCATATTACATTCTTTGTAGATAACCTCAGGCACTCTGTGAACTTCTCTGGAGAGTTAAAGTGAAGTTATAATAATCACAAATACACATTTATTCTTGCCTGTCGTAATAAAAAGCAGAAGATAAAATTGTAATTACATTCACTATCTGCCTTACTTTGAAAATTCAAATTTCAAAAGAAAATGAGCAATTAATCATCAGAAACTCTAGATAATTTAGTCAGTACTAATTGGAACCTGAAACATACCATCATCCAGAATCCAGTCAGTTCTGTGAATGAATAACTTCTGACGTCTGTGTTAGAAATGGCCTGCAGGGATGACTGAAGCTTCAGTTTTAGTTTTGCTTGGGCACATGGTGTTTAGCTGGCCTCGGGCGGACATGTATGATGGTGTTCAGAAGGATTTCGCCACATTTGATGTTGCTGAGGCAGCACCTCCTTAGAGTCCTCTTCAGTACGTGTGAAAAAAGAATCGCCCTCTATCCAAGTTAAAATGGTTTTCTACATCTCTGCTTCTTGAGATGGGTTTAAGATGGGCTGTTAGGAGCCGTTACGTTTGGAAGATGCAGCTGTGGATCAGAGTATCAGGAAAAAAGCCTTGTCATCTTAAGTGTGGGCCATAGACTCCTGTCCTTTGTTTATGTGTTTAATGTGTTTAATGACACAGAAGGCCATTAAAAAAAATACTGAGGCATCTCGTGAATTGCTATATAACCCTTGTACTATTTTTTAAACCTTTGCTGTGGGAGCAGTTAAAAAAAAAACAAAAACAAAAACAAAAACAGTGGATTTGGGGCTTGAGACCATATTTACAAGTTTTTGTTAAGTAAGTAAAATTCAATGTGTCACATGAAGTATTTATAGAAAAAAGTTTCCATGAAAGTTCAGTCTTTTCTGGAACATTCAGTGAAAGTTCCTACCCTTTGGATGACATGTGAGAGGCAACCAAAAGTGTCACACTGTGAAGAAAAGGGTAAAAGGGCACCTTAGAACAAAAGACCTTCTTGCTAATTCCAGCGTGGTCACTGTCCCGTGGAGCTGTCTGTCCCCAGTGTTTATATCTCTTGAGTGGAATGACCCCTAGTTTCCTTAAGTCTGTTCCATTCTACTTTCTGTTAGAACATTTTGTCTCCGTGTGTTAAAGAGTGATGATAGGTAGATATAGGTAACCAGCCTCTTGCAAAGAGATGATTGAGATTAAATCAAGCATATTTTCACATGTTTACTTTGTAATTCTTCAGGACACTTTCATTTTTATGACTGACACAGAACACAGTCTAACAAGTCAGATGACCGACTGGCTACATTCCCAAATTTGGTCCAAGCACTTCCCTTTAGGACATCTGATCACCGTTGGAAACTTTAAATTCTGGGCAGATCTGATGCGGCGCTGAGACGTTCTGAGTTCTCAGGATTAAGAGTGCCTTGTCACAGCGATTGGCAGAGCCACCCTCTTTTACTTTATGTATAGTGGAGACTCACAGTGTTTTTATCTTCATCTGAAAAAAATGAGCAACAGACTGACCTCTGATTTACAATGAGCCAAAGGCTTGGTCCCTTTGACTGTCCTTGCTGAGCTGAGTTCTCTGTAGGGCTGCTTTCCGTTCTGTCCTTCTGAACAGCAAGATTTTGCTAGTATCAGTGATCATTCACTACTCATTGTGATTTGGGACTTTTCTTGACTGGGATTGTGATCTCTAAAAGGGCGCCACGTGACTCAAAGAAGCAGAGCGAGAAAATCTGACCCCTTGGTTAAGTAATCAGAGTGGCGGATCTGGAGAACTGGATGTGTTCCATCACTAAATTCTATTTTTAAACTTCAATTATTTCGTATTTTTATTCTTGATTTTTTTTCATGCTGTCCTGTGCACTAAAAGTATATTCACATCAGGACCAAGTGAAAGAACCAGAGATAGGTATGTCTCAGTCAAGTAGAATGTTACAAATTGGATTATGAAAATATCATCCTGACCTGGTTTTCTTGCCCCTGGGGGTTCTGGTACTCAGGCATTAAATGCTATCCTGATAGGCTATAAGTTTTCCAAAGGTTTTTTATTTTTAAGAAAGAGTATAATTTAAATAAAAGACAGCATAAGTAAAATCAAAGTCTCCTAGATTTCCTCCTTCCTCTCTATTCCTCTGCCCTATTTTTTTTTTCTTAAGGAGTAATAAAAGTTTGAAATTTTTTGTGTGGTAAAATGGAAAAGTAGTAGCAGGTAGAATAGGGCTCTGGAATCAGAAACTCAAGTTCACATCCTTGTTTCTCCAATTACTAATGGGGTCCTGGAATAAATCACTTTTTAACCTTCAGTTCTTCACCGGTAAAGCTGGGGTTACATCTTAAATTTGTTACAGAGGTTAATGTATTGCATATAAAGTGATGCACAAAGCATGGCACATTATGCATACTCAGAAAGGGCACATAAAAACTCAGAAAATTATAGCTGCTATTGGCTAAAGTGAATTTCAGAAAAGCAGTGGTGAAGACAGAAGTCTGTGAAGACTGTGGCTGGATATTAGCAGAGTCTCCGTTGATTTGGTATTTACAAGGAGAGAAGGCAAGTGTAACATGCTGGTCGGTTGCATTTTGTTAAAATGGTTCTCTTGTCTCTACCCTCTCTCCTCTTTCCTGTCTCCATGTGTTACAAGCAACCACCCTGAGCCCTAAAACCCCCAGTCTCCCGACATTTCCAGTGAACGGCTAGACTCTAGATGATCCTGCTTTGCTGACACTGACACGAGTTCTTAGCGAGAGCTGCCATCTAATTGTCGGTGCCAACTTCTAATGCTTTCCTGATTGTGGCATGCGGTGACCTGGCTCTGTTTAGCCCCAAAGATAACGTGGTCTGACCTTGCCAAGAACTGAGTGGACTGTCAAGAGTCAGGCAGCAGAGTGGAGGTTGGAGAGAGCAGAGGGAAAAGGGAGTAAGAGCTGGGGACAGAATTTAGGGATAGTGCTGTCATTGGCCAGGGTCCATCAAAAGAGTCCAGCTAATAGTTGTGGGTGGGAGGGTAGGTGGATGTCAAGAGCCCCAGACAAATAACCCAGATTGTAAAACACTGGAGAGAACGGGAGGAAGCCCTGGAGGTAGGACATGAGCCAATTGCTGGAGAGACTGAAGCCCAGGCCAGGATCCACGACAGCTCCTGGCAAAGGTCTCAAATGTGGTTAAATGACATGAGCCTTTAGCTCCATATTGGCTTTTCCTTCGTGGAACTTCCTATTTACCTCTCCTAATTGATGAGCCTGGAATCTGGGCAATCTTCTGTGCCTTACAGTGGTGCTCCCTAAGCCTGACTGTGGATTCACCAAGTACTACAAAGTGGATTCTAATTTAGTAGATCTGGAGTCTGGCTCAAGGTTCTGCATTTCTAACAAGCTTCCAGGTGATGTGGATACTGCTGGTCCAGGGGCCATGTTTTGAGTGGCAGAGCCTTAAGAGAACGTTGCTGTTTGGTCTTCTGTTCTCTTTCATGTCTGTGCTGCGTCTTCATGGTAAAGGTGAAGTGAGCATTGCTGGCTGGCTCAATCCTGAGCCCCTCAAAGCTGGACTTCTGATCAAACCAGAAGTCTGACGACTCTCCACTTTATTTTTCTCATTAAAAAGCAGGTTCTCACTGAATTTAATACTGGTAGCAAAACCATACATATGACCTGGAGAATTCAACTGTCTCCTGACACAATTGATTTTCCTGGACAGAATCATTGCCCTTGAATGTTCATCTGTTGCTCTGATGGAGGTTGTCCTCTGTCTGGTCAAGGGCCTTATGAGAAGACAGGGGGAACTTTGACCTTAAATATATGCCTAATTTTTTTTTAGTATAATATTTGCCAATTTATGCCATTTTTTCCAAAGGGAATTTTTTTCCTGAAATCTTTTTTTTAAATTCTGCTATTACTTTTGAACAATATTCAGTAAGAATAAATTCCTTTTGCTGAGAATAGGGGCCTGGTTACAAAAGTGTGAATATAATTTTTCTGCAATGATGGTGGCCTTCAAAGTACTGTGGCATTTCCGCTGAAGGGAAGGGAGCAGAGAAGGCAGAGGTGAATCTCCTTCTGGATCATATTCCTGGTTTTACCTCTTCTTGGCATTGTATAGCAATCGGCTGATCCTTAGAAATCCTGCCCATCCACATTCCCTGTTGCAAACTCCAGGTGTTCAGAAGGTTTTAAAGTGACTTGGCATCGTGAAACATATCTGATTTATCAGAATAAACTCTTGGCCGCAGACGTTTTGTGACACTGACATGAAGTGAGCAGTTTAGTAGCTTAGCTACTGAAAAGCTATACTATCAATGTAATGGAGACTTGCCCTTCTGTTTCTTTTTGAGATAGGTTAGAAATAATAATTCATTTAACACTTCATATCAAAGCACTGTTTGGAAACCTAAAGGAAAGTCGTAGGTCTATAGTGTCATCAGGCTTCCAACACTCCATGCTTGGACCTCAGCCTGAATGGGTCAAGAAGCATCTGTAACCAGAGGTCCACTTAGACCCCAAGAACATCCCCTTGTGCGATGCCTCTCATCCATGTCATCCTGGGATTCTCCCTAAGCCACAAGCATGTTCTGTCATATATCTTTGCGCATTGTTTCGTCCCCATCTTGCCATGGGCGTGGTTGACTATGACTCAGTCTCCCCCTGCTCCTCTCACTTGAAATACTACGTAAGGTCCTTGGGGTCTTCTGTTTCTATGAAAAAATAGTCTCATGCACTTTCTACCTCTCCAGAAAATGTTTTCTTGGTTTCTTTGTCTTAATAGAAACCTGCTTTTCTGGAGTTTTCTGCTTCCCTGCCTCCTACTGTAATGTAGACTGGCCATACACACAGAGCCAGAGGCAGGGTTGCTGTTTTCCTGGTGCCACAAGAGACTCCCTAAGCTATTACGTCTGACTGTGCCACACCTCTACCCTGATTTATCACACTCATCAGCCAAACTTTTGTTCTCTTCAGACTTTTCCACCAGACACATAGTCTTCCTTTGGTCCCCAGGTTCTGCCTGCTCTCCCCTTGGGCGATTGCCTTTCTCATGGGAAAAACCGCTCTAGCGTCCTTGTTGGCACAGTTTCTTTGTCTCACCTGCTCTAGTGACCAGTAACATCTCTCCATTTCAGCCACCCATTTATCCCATGGCAATAGGACTGAATTCTTCTCTCAGCCCCTAGGATGTCACATCTTTCTCCTTTAATGACTTCTCAATCCTGCCTAGAAACCTTTCAGTTGCCTTAGTAGTATTATATCCTTGGCCTCACCTTTCTGTCACTGCATCTGCAGACAAAACCCCACCACTATGTCAACTCAGCTGTCCCTCCCCGCCAGGCTGCTGAGCCCTGCGGGAGCGAGCTGCACAGCAGCTGGGCAGACTGAGGCCTCCACCATCCTGTGTCTACAGGCCAGATGGACCCATATAACCGCCCCACTTGTTCCTTGTTCCCTCATCCAGTCCTCAGAGATCAGCAGAAAACTCCGTCTTTCTTCTCAAAGCTCTTGCTTCCTCTCCATTTGCTCTCAACACATTTACATAATTTGCTTAGTTAAATTCATGATGAGTATTTAGAACATACTAACGTTATAAAGAATAATATAGGAGGGGGAGGGTATGGTAGCTCAGTGGTAGAGTGCCTGCTTAGCATGCACAAGGTCCTCAGTTCAATCCCTAGCATCTCCATTAAACAATAAATAAATAAATAAAAACCTAATTACCTCCTGCCTAAAGCCCCCCATTTTTTTAAATGTGCAAAATCAATAAGACAGTTCAAAAAATTTTAAAAAAGGAAAAATACAGTAGATGTTTTGTACCTGTTACCCAGTTTAATGAATCAAACTTTTGCAATACAGTTGAAGACCCCTCTGTTCCCCTTCCTGATCAGATCCCCACACCCTTCCTCCCAAACATCATAACTATTCTTGTTTTAGTATTTATCATACATTTCTCTGTGATTGTACCTCATGTGTACGTAACCTTACACAGTACAGAACTAGAGTATTAGTTGACATATTTTAAAATTTTTTCTTAGTGCCATCATCCCTCTCAATCCCTCTCTCTCTCCCTCTCCCCTTCTCTCCCTGTCATACGCCTCTTCTCACTCTCTCTCCTCTTTTCTCTATACTGTGTTTGTGAAGTTAATCAATGTTGATATGTGAAATGAAAATCCATTCTATATGGAATGAATAGACCATATTATATTCATCTATTTTCTTATGGATGGACTTTTAGCCTGCTTCAAGATTTTATCATTCGAAGTTGATTTGTTATGAACATTCTTTTAACTGTCTTGTCTTATGCACTTGCAACAATTTCTATGTTTGGAAGTAGAATTGCTTTCAATGTTAGTAGATATTACCAAATTATTTTCCATTGTGATTAGAACATCAGCACCCCAAAGTTTATGTTGCTCTAAATCCTTATCAATATTTAAGGTTTTGCGACTTTAAAATGTATACTTATTGATGGTTATATAATTATGTCTCATGTGGTTTTAATTTGCATTTCCATGATAATTAGTAAAGTTCAGAATCTGTTTCTTGGCAATTTGTGTTAAATATTTTTGAATTACCTGTTTACGTGTTTTGGTAGTTTTTTCTATTGGGTTGTTTTGCTAACATTCCTAAGATATTCTGGAAACTAAATCTTCATCAGTCATGTTTATTACATACATTATTTCCTTTTTCTGCTTGTTGTAGGTTTAATTGGCTCCTTGTCTAGTTATAAGATGACAGCTTAGATCATTGATTTGAGACCTCTTTTCTATTGTAAGCGTTTAATACTATGAATTTCCCTCTATTTGTATTTTGATATGAAGTGTCCTGATTGCATTCTGATTCAAGTGAGTATGAGTGCATGTGTATATGGACACCTTTGTTTTTATTGCAATTCTCTTAAATTTGTTAAAGTTTGTATTATGACCTAGGATATAATCTTAATGAATGTTTTGTGCATACTTTGAAAAAAACCTGTATATTTCTGTTTTGGGGCTCATTCTGTTATAAATGTCAATTAGGTCAATTTGTTGGTAGTGATATCTAAGTCTTCTATATCCTCACTGATTTTTTGTTCACTTGTTCTAGCCATTACTGAGAGAGGAATGTTGATGTCTCCAAGCATATCATTGTGGATTTGTCTATTTCTTCCTCCAGTTCTTTCAAGTTTTGCTTCATGTATTATGAAGCTCTGCTGTTAGGTGCATTTACCTTTAGGATTTGTTGTGTCTTCTTGGTGAATTAACCCTTCATCATTATATAATGTCCCTGTTGATATTCCTTGATGTGAAATCTATTCTATCTGATATTACTATAGCAACTCTAGTTTTTTTTAATAAATGTTTTGTGTGGTATAAATTTTTTATCCTTTTGTTTTAACCTATCTATGTCATTATATTTTAATATAACTATGAAGCATATAGTCATATAGCCTTGCTTTTTTATCCAAGTTGATAGTCTCTTTTTTAATTGGGGTGTGTGTGTGTGTATGCGTGTGTAGATAGTTTATATTTAATGTAATTATTGACACAGTTGGATTAAAAACATTTTGCTAGTTGTCTTCTGTTTATTCCAACTTTTTTGTTCTTTTTTCCCTGCCTTTGTATTACTGTGTATTTTTTATTCCATTTTTCCTCCACTATTAGCTTATTCTTTAAAAAATGTTAGTGGTTACCATAGGAACTACCATACACATTTTAGTTAATCACAGTCTACTTTCGTATATTTTAGTGATATAATTATATACTGTACTTTTAGTGTAAGAACAATAATAACTCCCTATTCCCTCCTCCCATCATTCTTGCTATTGAAGTTATATATTATTTTTTTACAAATACTGTAAGCATACAATACATTGCTACTATTTCTGCTCTAGATCAGTGGTTGGCAAATGTCAGCCTGCAGGTCCAGTCTTGAATACCAATTAGTTTTGCAAATAAAATATTACTGTAACATGGCCATGTTTATGTATTGTCAATGGTTGCTTTCACACTATAGCTGTAGACTAAGTGATTGTGACAAAGCACATATGGACCCAAAAGCCTAAAATATTTACTGTCTGTCCTTAACAGAAAAACTATGCCAACCCTTGCCTTAAGAAATTATCTTTTATAATCACTCAAAGTTAGAAATGATGAAAATTAACACTTATTTTCCTTTATAGCATTTATAGTGCTCTTCATTTATTTTGTGGATCCAAGTATCTTTCTGTTATGTCATGCTAGAATAACTTCCTTTAATTTTCCTTGCCATGAAGGTTGTGCTTATAATGAATTTGCCAGTTTTTATTTGTCTGGGTGAACATCTTTCTCTCCCTTAATTTTTACAAGTTCTTTTTATTTTGTGTAGAATTTGGTGTTGACAGTTTTTCTTCTTTCAGAACTTTAAAGCTGTCACTTATGTAGTATCTAACAAGTCCAAAATATTTTATTTTTGTTACTCTATATGTAATTTGCCTTTTTTGCTCTGGTTCCCTCAAAAATTTTCTCCTTATCTTTGGTTTTCAGTAGTATATGTAGAATTTAAAAAAAATTGTTTCTTTGATTTGCTTGGTTATTTATTGGTGCATGTGTGTGTGTGTATCACTACTTGGCTTGATGTTTTCTGAGTTTCTTTGATCGGTGTTTTGGTGTCTTTAAATATTTTTGGAAAATGCTAGGCCATTATCTTTTCAAAAATTTTTTTGTCTTTTTCTGTCTTCTGAGGTTCAGATAATGTATTTTGGTTGATATCATCTCAGTTTTTGAATGCTCTCATGCATTTTCACTTTTTTTCTTTTTGTTTCAGTTTGGATCATTTCTGTTGGCCTATCTCCAAGTTCACTGATGATTTCTTTGATGGTGTTCACATCTACTGATGAGCCTGTCAAAGGCACTCTCGTTCCTAACATTTCCATTTGATTCTTTTCAATAGTTTCTGTCTCCGCTAAAAATTTCCATCTGGTCATGCACATCACCTACCTTTTCCATTATAGTCTTTTGTATATTCTCTTTCTGTCTTTCAATTTTTTGGCCATATCTGAGTTTGTTCTCTGATTGCTTATTTGCTTTTTCTCTTGACTATGTTGTTATTGTTGTTTTGTTATTCTTCTTTATCTTCATCTTCTTTGTGTAGTATGTAGGATAGAAGAGTCTGGTACTTAGGCCTGGAAATGGGCATTCCTCTTCTTCTGCTAAGCTTTTAATTCATGTGTTGGGGGAGTTGAATCAGTCTAGACAGAAACTGAGCTGGGTTTGGGTTTTGTTGTTTCTATGACCACTTATAGTGCACCACTAGCTCCAAATCCCTCTAGCATTCACTTGTGTTTAGGGTGGGGTTTGTGTGGCTGGAGAATTTGTTCTCCACCTTCCACGTTAGGCTTTTCCTGGGAGCTTCTGCATCAGAGAGATACACTCTTCATGCTTTTGTGTCTCCCCTAGTGGTACTGCACTGTTACTTATTTCTTAGTGTCTGCTGCCCTGGTAGTCAGGAGCAGAGACATTCTCTGTTGTCCTATTTCAGCTGTTATCTTTGGTGAGGTCTATATTCTTGGGTCTTAGGGATGGAGCTTTCTCAGTGGTCCTGTTCCTCTCTTACATGTATAGGATCAGAGGATCTCTAATGATCTGATCCCTGGAAACTTGTCTTCTCCTCTCTTGTTTCCATCCCCTAACTGCAGTGACTTTTCACCTGTGCCCTGATGTTAACAGGGTCTGCCATTTTTGTTCTGTAGGAGGAGGATCCTAGTCTGTGCTGTGCTTTTCTGCAATGACTGCTGCTCTCCTCCCACAGGCCTGCATCACCAAGGGATGCTTTCTGCAGATCCTACTCTGCTCTCAGTCTTTCTTATGAGCATCTGATGGAGTCTATGAAAAGTCTGTTAGTGGGTACAAACTACCCTTGAGTTTCTGGCCCCCAGTAGCTCTATACGCTCATGCTAGCCTACCCTGACCCTTAGTAAATCAGTATATTTTAGTTGCATTCTTATTACCAGCTTGTTTGGGGCCTGACATCCCTTCCTTCTGTGTAAGAAAGCTCTCCTCCTTAGAGGCATTTATCTTTCCCTAGATTTCAGCCTGGTGAGTTTGCTCTGAGACCTCAGGTCTCTGATTAGTTAAGGAAAAGTTATGATTCTATGTATTATTCAGCTTTTCTTGAGTTTATGGTAGGAGTAATATTCTTTACATCTTTGTCTAAACAGAAACTGAAAACTCCTGTGTTATAAACATATTTTTCTGGTATGTACTTTGTTATCTCACACTTTATGGTATCTTTTGCTTACAGAATATTTTAATTTTAATATAGTCATATGTATTAATACTTTCCTTTATGAACTATGCTTTTGAAGTCAAGTTGAGAAGTCTCTCCTTATCCATAGTTCACAAATATGCCTTTTTCCTGAAAAGAACCAAAAAACAAAACTGAAGCTATATCCTCAAGTTTCTGTCCCTTACTTTGCAGATCATATCTCTTTTTCTATTTATCCCCTTCCTCTCATTACAGCAAAGATTAGCATCTAGATTTTTCCTTGCCCCAGCAATCATCCCCCTTTCTCCTTAATATTTGATTCCTCTTTTTCTCTCTTGGCTATGCCCTTTCAGCACTTAAATATGCTCAAGTATCCCCATTCTTAAAAAAAAAAAAGCAGTCTCTTAACCCATTGATATTGTTTACTTGAGGAACATCAGCTAAAAGGAGTGAGGACATTGTTCCCTCACCACTTCCTCTGCTACTCTTCCCATCACTGCCAGTGCCTTTCCCTGCTAACTTCTCTTCCTGCTTCCTCAGATAGTTTGATGCCTTGAGGTTGAATCCTCAGTCCTCCTTCTCATGACATGCACTTGCTTTCAGTGACTTCATGCATTCTTTTGACTTCAACTATTAGCCAACGATTTCCAAAAATATATTTTCCAAACCTTAATATCTCTCCTGAGACTTAGACCCATGTGTACAACTGTTTTCTTAATATCTTAAGGCATCTCAGAAGCAAAATGGTTAAAACAAAACTTACCATTCTTAACTACAATTCCTTCTTTATGCTCCAGATAGTTTAATGGTCCATAATTTACTGGGTTTCACTTGAAATTTCTGTCTTTCATTATCTCAACTCTAATATCACATCTAATTCCATCACCAAGGCTAGGTAATTCTATTTAATAATTTTTTGAATCCAGATTCTCTTCTCTAGTTATCTGCTTGTATTTTGAAATACACACTTTTTGTTATTTAATTTTTCTAGAGTAATAAAATTACCTCCAAACAGATTGATTTCCTTATCAAGTTGCCCCCTTCTAGTATGTTATCTACTTTGACACCCAGTAAACTTTCTTTCTTTTTTTTTTTTTTAAACTTTCTAAAAATCAAACATGATCATGTTGCTCTTCTGTTCAAGATATGTTTAATGTGGCTTATTTCTGCTTTAAGAATTAAGTTTGGTCTTCTGGCTGTCTATTTTAAATTTTTGTGTAGTATGTAAAAAACCTCAATCTATTCTTATGCAGGTTCTTTAAACCAAAAAATTTCCAGACAGACCTAGAGAAGGAACTACTGTACCTAACCATAACCATGGGTAAATGCTGTATTTCCCTGCTAGAAATGCTTGGTTTTATAGAATTTTGCTAGTGATGCAACTGATTCCTTTTGAGATCTGTGCCTTGGTATAGTATCAAATCTGAAATTCTTCCTCTAATGCAACAAAGATAGAATGAAAATGAATAGAGTTATAAGAAGTTGTCATGTAATCCTTATTTTGTTTATGTGTCTCCTTTCTCTCTGAAATTGAATTCATTTTTCAGTTTTGAATGGGTAGTTCGCTTAAAATGGAACCATGGTAATGAGCCTTTGTGGCATCTTACTTCAGCCCTCTCTACTCACCCCCAGATTATGTAAGTCACACAACCCACAGAGTTGGCATTTATTAATTATTCACCATTAGCATGATGGGTTATTAGTTTGCTAGGATTCATCCATATTGCCTTATTTAGGGCCCCTTTTCAATTTCTGAGATGACTGATCAGGATTAGGGGTTGGATCTTTGGTCAAGAAGTATAGTGAAGTTAACAAGCTTCTTGTATCCCAGTCCCATATACATTGCAGTCTTCCACACATATTACTCCACTAATGCTAAGGCATTTGTCATAGTTTCTTAAGAGAATGTGGTGTAATAAGTATATGTCTGTTCTTATTAGAAAAAAAAAAACTTCCAAATGTAAATAGTCCAAAAAGGAAAGTAGAAAGCATTATCTTAATTCAAAATATAATTTTCTACCCCTATATGCCCTGCCCCGCTTCCTCCTCTCAACTTGTAACCACTAATTTGTTCTCTGTATCTGTTAGTCTGTTTCTTTTTTGTTATATTCACTAGTTTGCTGTATTGTTTAGATTGTACATGTAAGTGATATCATATGGTATTTGTCTTTCTCCACCTGACTTATTTCACTTAACGCAATACCCTCCAAGTTCATCTGTTGTTGCAAATGGCAAAATTTTATTCTTTTTAATGGCTGAGTAGTATTTCATTGTGTGTGTATGTATGTGTGTGTATCACATCATTTTTATCCATTCATCTTTTGATGGACCCTCAGGTTGCTTTCATATCTTGGCTATTGTAAGTAGTGCTGCTATGAACATTGAGGTGCATGTATATTTTCTAATTAGTGTTTTTGTTTTTCTTGGATATATACCCAGAAGTGGAATTGCTGAGTCATACGATACTTCTATTTTTAGTTTTTTTTGAGGAATCTCCATACTGTTTTCCATAGTGGCTACACTAATTTACCTTCCCATTAATAGCGTAGGAGGGCTTCCTTTTCTCCACATCCTCATTGATATTTGTTATTTGTGTAATTTTTGATGATAGCCATTCAGATGAGGTGATATCTCATTGTGGTTTTGATTTGCATTTCCCTGATGATTCGTGATGTTGAGCATCTTTTCATGTTCCTGTGTGTGATCTGTATTTTCTTTTTGGAAAAAATATCTATTCAGATCTTCTGCCCAGGTTTTAATTGGGTCGTTTGGTTTTTTGATACTGAGTTGTATGAGCTGTGTATATACTTTGAATATTAACCCCTTTTTGGGCAGATCATTTGCAAATATTTTTAACATTCAGTAGGTTGTCTTTCTGTTTTGTCAGTGGTTTATTTTCCTGTGCAAAAGCTTCTAATTTTAATTAGGTCCCATTGTTTATTTTTGCTTTTATTTCTAATATAGTTGTAGGAGATCAAGAGGTACAAACTATTATGTATAAAATAAGCTACAAAGATACATTGTACAAAACAGGGAATATGGCCAATATTTTATAACTATAAATGGAGTATAACCTTTAAAAATTGTGAATCACTATATTGTTTACCTGTAACATATAATATTGTACATCAGCTATAACTCAATAAAAATAAGTCAGATATAATTTCCAAATTGATGGATTTGGTCTTATTGATAGTGCAATGGTCCTTTACCCCAGAAAGTATTCCTAGTTGTATATTTGGAAGCCAATGTGTGTTTATCTGCAACTTTATTGTAATATTTTCTAAAGATTCAAGATGCTTTCTGGATTTAATTTTTGCCAGATGATATTTAAAAACTAGAGCCGAATTATAAATGAGACTGCTTTGTTAAGAACAACAAGTGAGTCTGTGGATTTGTGAAGTTGGAGACTAAATCAGTATTCCAAACCAAACTCGATTACTGCTATCTCATTAAATAGCATTGGGTAGACATTTAAAGATTTTTATACATTTTAATTCAGCTGGCAAGTTGATTTAAAACAACATTGATTTTTTTTTCCTAATTCGTTCTTGGTCATGTATATCATGCTAAATATCAAAATGAATTTGAAGCTATTTGAGGCTGTCTGTGCAACAGAGTGTTAAATTCTTGGAGGCTTTCTTTCCCCATGCTAATTTGCATCATTTTGTCATGACTTTTATTTTCCTTAGAGCTTAATCTTTTTAGAATTATTATTCACTCTTTTCACCATATACCCCAATCATTAAACGATTAAAACTTTATTAAGCAGAGCAGCAAGAAACTCTTTGGATAATGATGAGGTTGGAAACTCCCTTGAACAACCTATTGGCTCATCTTGGAAGAAGAGTTTCATGCCAAATTATCTCCGTGTGCCCATGAATAATGCTTTAACAAGGGTGGATGGAGAGATGAGTGTAAAGGGCAATTCTAATGGAAGGAGTGATAGTAATATTCACCTTGGCAAAACATGCTGGTGCCTTGGCAAGATGGTACCTGCTCTTGTTGCTAATTTAGGTGCATATTAAGTTAGCAGCCCCTATAGCTGTCTGCTGTTTTACAAAATGAATTAGAAGAGAAAGAATAAACCTTTCAGGATTTAGAAGTCCCTCATATGACCATAAAATGACTGCACAGAGAATACCCCTTTAACCCAGACTTTATGGTACATCAATTGGGTGGGCTGGTTGTAATAATAAAAGTGGGATAGGCAGGAAGGAAATTCACATGAAGGTAGCCGTGGGCTCTACCTGACTTTAATTCTTTGCTTCATCCTGAATTCTGGAGTGACTGAGATGTTTGCTGCTGCTGTTTCCTTAGTGCAGAATTTCAGAGTGGGATATCCAGACTTTCGTGTGAAGATACGAGGAATCATTGGCAGTGACATTTGGGCGTGAACATTTGGAAGATTTAAAGAACTGAGATCATGGAAATCAAAGAGGAAGAAGCATCAGAAGAAGGCCAGCACTTTCTTCCCGCACCCCAGGCAAATGATCCTGGGGACTTTCAGTTCACAAGTGAGTGTGTGTTCACCCCCATATTAACCAACTTTTTTTCCTTTACACCATTTATTTCAGTGTTGTGAGTCTATGATATGCCTCCTTACTTAGATGGGGTAGATGATAGTCTATGAAATGGTTAAATATCAAATAGTAGAATCATAGTTCTTGAACGTGTGTTAAGACACTAAGTAGTTTTTAAGTACATTTTCTTTTTAATGTTTTTATAATCTCATGTGGAATTATTTTTTTTTTTAGAACCTAGAAATTTTCTCTTTAAAACCGAAGACAGTTAAGTTGAAAGCATTAGGGCACCGTGGTTTCACTAGATGCCCGACCGTCACTGCCACACCTGAGAGTGCTTAGTCACGTAAATAGAGCAAGCTTGGAGATTTGGCCAAGATTTGCATTTGAACATTAACTTTGGTTTTTGTGCTACTCCACTAATTAAAATCATCAGAAGAATTCTATGTTTTCTCTCATGCTTAAAATTCTAGAGCTTGGGTTTTATTGTTAAACGTAAGTTGTGTCTTTGTTGCTGAAAGATCGGCCCTGTCCCTGACTAGCCAAATTGAAACTCAGAGACGGGGTCTTGGAGCTTAGAAGAAAAAAGGCAGCTTTATTACTTTGCCAGGTGAAGAGGACTAACAGCAGGCTGGTGCCTTCACAACTGTGAGCCCACCTTGGGGGTAGGGTGGGGTTATATAGCCATGGCTTAAACAATAAAGCATAGATAACAATCAACAGAATCATTTTCTCATCAGAAGACTTACAGTGCCGTCATAATGTCTCCAGGCAACCAGTTCTGTAGAGGGTAGCGGTTGTCACTTTTTCGATCTCTTTATCTCCAAGCGCCCACGGCGTGGTCTTCTTGGTATTTTGTAAGGTTACAATTCTGTGACCTTCTCCCTGTTGAACAACTCAGAAGCCAAGTATAATTATTACTTTTGATTACTGGAATAAAGTGGAAAGAGTGAATTAATAGCTTTATTTTAACAACGGGTCTGGAGCTGTAAGTAGCAAGTGGTCAGTCAGGTCAGTTGACCATTTTAAGGGCAAGCATAAGAATAAGCGATTTGTTAGCCTCAATGTGGCTGTTTTATTAATTCTCCTTCATCTTATTTTTCTTTTCTTTTCAGTAGATTCCTGTTGCCCACTTATTTAACACAGGCAAACATATGCCTAACCTCTCATCTAATTTACATTCTAAAAATAATCTTTAGGAAATGGTATTGGTTGGATGCATTTTTTTGAGAAATTTGATTGTCAGAGCTTCCAGCAGAATTGTTAATAACTTTTTCAAAAATCCACACTCTTTGAGATTAACAAAGACCCTCCTAATGACTGTTACTTCAACCTCTCTCAGAAAGCCTAAAATTGTTAACCATAGCATTGTTAAATGTCAGCAGGAAAAAAAAATAAATGGTTACTGTACAAAAAAAATGTGAACTCTGTAAATTAAAAAACAGATGATTTTTATACAAAGAGGTGTTTCTAACAGTGTATTCATGACCAAATGCTAATAAACTTAAATTGTATCTGAATGCACCTGTGCAAATAAACAAGAAAATAATTTTTAAAATATTCTTACATTTACTGCACACTGGTTTACTTTTCCATAAATTTTAGTTCTGCTTCTTTGGGCAGCCAGGAGTTGGAACAAATGTCATCCCAGTCCTCATCCACTCTTGTTTAGGAAGCCCCTGCGCTGTGTGTGTGGTCTTTGAGAATCCACCTACCACATTATCACTTGCCACAGCCTTATCTTTCTAACTTCTAACCTTTAGATGTTCCCATCTCCTTACCTTTGTTCTGACTCACCCCCCCTACACTTCATCTTAAATTATTTAGCCATGTTTTTAATTGCCAAAGAAAGGAATAGACACATCTAACCAAATGCTGATTTGAGCTATCAGTAAGTTGACAGAGTAATCACCATCATGTTCCGTATAACCTAAGCAAAGATAGCCCTTTAATTAACAATTTACTATTAACACCAGGCTGAAGGGCCGTGAAAGAGAAATCAGTGTAAGAGAGGACTTTGGTGAGGTCCTCCTTTGTGAGGGTTCCATCTCTGTCTACATGTATCCAAAAGAAAGAGGAACAGTTGAAAAACATGTTTTATATTTGTCATGGCTTACAAAACCAATATTTCTGAGTTTTTTAATGGCTATGGAGAGAAATAGCTCAGTCGGATTTTTAGTCATATGTAGTTTTGCTATAATATCCTGCCCTGAGAACTAACTCCTTATGTGTAAGTCTGGAAAGTTATAACTGAGTTTATTTGTTCTGCTAAATACTGCATTTATACAGTCTGGGCAGGGTGAAAGTAATATATATTGACATATTTTTGATAACAAGTCCAATGTCTTTATTCTAAATGTGTTCCTACTATTCATAGGTATTCAGAAGTCTCCAAATGAACCACAGTTGGAATTCATCCTTGGTAAGGAATTCTATCATATTTATTTATAGCTATAAATTTTAGAGTCATTTGTACATATAGTTTACAACTTTAAGTTCGTTAGTTATATCATTATATATTTTGCAAGCTTTCATGAATACTGTTCTATAAGAAATCCATCTATAAGGTAAGTATTATTTCCCCCAATTTGTAAATAAAGAATCTGAGCTGTGGGGCAGGTCAGTTCATGACCAAGAATTGAGGGCTCAGTGGTGATGGAGTTGTGCCACTCAACCAGGTCTGCTGACTACAAATCCAGTGCCCGGCATTCATTCTAATAAAGTGACTGGATTTATTGCTAATCAACATTTCTCAAAGTCCATGTGTCTAATTATCTGCTCCTTGGGCTGGAGACTGGGATCATGTAAGTTTTCCTTTATCCTCCTTGGTGCCACTTTCAAAGTTTGTGCCTTTCAGTCTCATTCACTCAAAATTGTCCCCTAACTCTTCCGTCTTGATATTGTGGGGAGATTTTTGACATTTTGAGAATTTAATTCAAAGCTTTGACTTGCTTAAGCAACTCTAAAGATCTGTCACACGTAGAAATGTGTAGCTTTATCAAAGGATCAAGTAAAAATGTGCACCTTGAGGCTCGCCCACTTCTTAGTTAATGAGGAGGAGCTGCTTTTTGTTTAAATTGGGCATGACTGCAAAACGCCATTAAGGAATTAGCTGCAAAATGGTATTTAAAGAGGGTAGAAATATGGTTCACATGAACTATTTAGAGGGAGTATTTTTTTTCTCTCATGGTTCTGAAATATTTTGAAGGTTCACCAGTATCTTTACATTGTATCTGTAATGAAGTTTTTTTTTTTTGTTCTGAATGGA
Organism: Vicugna pacos; assembly: GCF_048564905.1. NCBI lineage: Eukaryota > Metazoa > Chordata > Mammalia > Artiodactyla > Camelidae > Vicugna > Vicugna pacos. Next base: position 20,348,588 of record NC_132988.1, read on the forward strand.
ATTGTACATGCATGTATTCAATTTCATATGCAGACACCAGATACATTTTGGTATCCAAATCTTTAAATATTAGTATATATTTTTATAAGGTTATGAGCAAATTGAAATATATGCATTCATTGTCTCTAGTAGTTTTTAGTGGTTTGAAGTCCCAATTTAAAAACAATATATGTTTTCATTATATAATGAAATAAGTTTCAAATTTATATCCTTTGCTCAAAATACTACATTTTGAAGCATGTTTTGAACGTATTGAGATAATGACCATAATTTTCTGTTTTGTCTGTTTTCTCGTTTTTATAGACTTTATTTTTAAAGCAATTTCAGGTTCACATCAAAATTGAGCAGAAGGTTACAGAAATTTTCCATATAACTCCATCCCCACAAATGCATATCTTTCCCCATTTTCAACATCCCCTGCCAGACTGATACATTTGTTCCAGCTGATGAACTTACAGTGAGAGATTATTGTCACCCATTATTTATATTAGGGTTCAACCCTTTCTTTTGGGTTTGGACAATGTATAATGACACGTATCGATCATTGTAGTATCATACTTAGTGTGTTCACTGCTGTGAAAGTTGTCTGTGCTTTGCCAAGGCATCCCACCCTCTCCCCTAACCCCTGGCAACCACTGATCTTTTTACTGTCTCCATAGTTTTGCCTTTTCCAGAGTGTCAGACAGAATCATACAGAATGTAGCCCTTTCAGATTAGCTTCTTTCTTTTTATTTAATTTTTCTCCATATCTTTTCATGGCTTGATAGCTCACTTCTTTTTAGCATGGGTTGAATAATATTCCAGTGTATGGATGTACCACAGTTCATTTATCTAGTCACCGGCTGAAGGACATCTTGGTAACTTCCAAGTTTTAGTAATTATGAGTAAAGCTGCTAGAAACACCTGTGTACAAGCTTTTGTGTAGGCATTGGTTTTCACCATTTGGGGGGTAAATACCAAGGAGGCCAACTGCTGGATCATATGGTGAGAGTATGTTTAGTTTTGAGAGAAACTGTCAAACTCTCTTGCAAAGCGGCTGTACCACCGTGCTTTCCCACCAGCAGTATATAAGTTACTCCATGTCTTCACCAACATTTAGCATTGTCAGCATTCTGGTTTTCTGTATAACTCATTTTTTGAAACATTTTTTTTTTGTAATAAATGTAGCTAAATGGTGCTGTAAGTTAAGAATTCTAGATTTTTTAGTTTTCCCAGGTATTGAGAAACAGACAGAAATGTGAAAACTCAGGAAGCTTCTGTGGTAACACCAATAAAACTATACTTTTTTTCTTTATTTTTCTAGAGCATTGTCAGATGTTGTCACATACAGAAAAAATTCGTTTTCAGAAAGGGAGCTGAGTAGCAAAGAAGGCCTGGGGCGCATTTTGACTCACTGACTGTAACTCTAGCTACTTGGGCCTCCATCTACCCATCTTTCTTTCTTTAAGAGAAGAAATTCATTTTTTACCTTTTTAGCAGGACTTCTGAAAAAATGAAGATTTGTTTGACTAATCCAGTGTATTTCAACACACAAATCACGCCTTCTTATTTGCATCTTGGAGAACAGAGAAATCTGAAGGGAGCAGAAGCAATTGGAGTGGAGGCTGTTGGTCAAACGTAGAGGCCAGCTCTCAAGAGACAGCATGTCTGGGCCAAATACCTCTCTTCTATTTCGATTAAAGTTAATCTATCTTGTCTAAAAACCTAACTATACTAGTTATTTTGAAATCAGAGTCAAGTTCAGGAGTAATGCTATTGTCGCTTACATTTCTGGCTTTGAATAGATCTAAGAGATGAGCAGCTGTGAGAATTTATTCATTATGAATATTCCTCCCATTAAAAAAAACTTTGATATTCTTTTTTTCACATGTATTCAAAAAATACACTAGAATTCCTAACAACAGGTAATTTTATTTTGTCATATGGCAAGAAAAGCCTGATGAATAAACCAGAGAAAGTTATTTAGCATCTTCAGGGAATTGTGTTGTTCATCCAGGAAAGTACTGTTTCGCAAACTGTTTGTTATGCTTGTAGCACTTTAAGATCCTCAACTGTACCATTTCTGGAAGATTTTTTTTTTAAACTACTCTTTCAAGGAGATTACAGCTAAACCCCTGTAGATTTCACTGTATATTTTAGTCATTTTTTTCTTTGAATTTTTTTAATCTCACAAATTATTCAAGACTTCAACTATTATGTAATTGGCTTCATTTCATAATTAATAAAGGGAGAATAATAGTTTCTTAAATATTTTTATCATTGTTTAAGAATGTGCATATTTATTTACTCAGAAAGCAAGCAAAGCATCTCTAAAAAATCTGGGAAAGAAAATAGAATAAGGTAACAGGCGTTTTTCCTACCTAATTTTCCAACTAAATTTTTTTTTTTATATATTTGATTCTTGATTTTTTTAACCAAAGTATTCAAGTATATTGCGAGTTTCAGTGGCCCTTCTTTTTAAATTGGGAAGACAGTCACACTCATTTTGTAGGTGTCCTATTGCTTTGTACAAGTTTTTTTTCTATCAGGGGTTTGCTTCTGCTTTGTCTGTATGCTGCTGTAAAATCACTCTATCTTGTTGAAGTTCCTCTGCTACATCTTTATTCAAGTAAATGAGGTAGGAGCGCTTAGTCAATTGAGCAAGCTAATTGGCTAAAAATTTCTTGATAGCACAAGATAAGCATGTACTGAAAAAAATGAGTATTGCTTGCCCATTGTCGACTGTCTTTCCAGCGGCTGACCGCATTTGAATTATGTCATTCACCTTTACACCTGCAACTGTGATTCCACGTGTCTTTCATTGTTTTACTTGAGTGTACTGATACCCTTTTTATCTTCACAAAGAGAAAAATAATTAAAAACCCAAGAGAACACAGATTTTTGCTTACAGTTTAATGAAATTGTTTTCATTTCAACAAAGCTGGCCTTTAAGAAGAGAGAGCACTTTTTACAATCTGGTTACAGCTCTTTCTTGAAAACATTGTGGAAAATTTATAGAGATGAATACTTGGGCAAAGATATGACAGGAAAGAAATTCCTATGAACCATTTCTTAAGTTTATCCCCCCCAATTATTTTTATAATGTTTACTGCCGTGTGCCTCCACTTTCTATCTCTGGAGTCAATAGAACATTTAGAAGAATGTGTTTTCATATGTTTATAATGGACACCACATATGCATCCAAAGCAATAGTCACCAGTGCATGTTAAGTACATAGGAGAGAATGGCATGTGTATGTGCATGTGGTCCTCGTGGTTTTTATTTGACACTATGAAGTCATATTCTTGGAATAACTTACACCTTGATGACTGATACCTAATGGAAGCCAAGAGACCAGATACAGGGTCGAAGTACATTTCTTATGTGTCGAAGCACATTTCTTATGTGTCAGCAGCCTCATGTCAGTTATGATAGGAATGTGGGGACATAGAGGCTGGAGTGAAGTCTAACAAGTACAAGTCATTCATTCATCTCAATTGTGTTGAGAGCATAGAAAACTTATAAATAAAATAACTTTAGATAGTGTTAAGTTCTATGTAGACAGAAACAGGGGAACTATATAGAACGTGCCTGGGGTAGAGGTAGTTGACTTGGGGAACGGAGGGACTGTTTTGGATATAGAAGGGCAAGGAAGGCCTCTTTGTGTCCAGAGGGACTTATGCAGGTGGCTGGAGTAGATACTTACACAGCCGGTATTAGGGTCGTAAGAATGGAAATACTGGGATTTGGGGGTTGTCAGTCAGGTTGCTGGTTTGATCAGACATGAGACTAAGTTATGAGTTGATCTGGTCTCATAGTAAAAAGGGAAATGGTGAATAGTGAAGGGCCTTCTGCTGGACTACCGGAATGCCAAGGTCAAAGGAGGACAATAGTAGGGTAGAAGAGGGGCTGAGCCAGTGAGATCGCAGCCCCAGGGCCCCACTGGTCTCCCTCCCCGTCACCTATACCTAACCTCGCACAGTAGCGTCAGCCCTGCTGCTTGCGTGTTGCTGAGACTCTAGTGAGTAAAGGACAGAGAGAGATGGGATTCAAAGCCAACTTCTTGTTAGATCCTTTGCCTTTCGTGAAGCTGTATTATCTTCTAAGCATCAGTATATAAACTTATGGAATGATTTTTTTTAGGAGACCTTTTCCTCTTGAATTGAAAAATGCAGCAATTCCTCCTCTGCAGATGTTATTAGTACATAAAATAAGACTAATTAATCTGAGGTTCAAATTGTTTACCAGACCCTTGCTTTATTTTTCAGGTTTATCTAAAGTCAATAAATCTATATTAACTGCTATAATTTCCTTAGTCGTATAGTGAAAGCTTTATCAGATAAAAATCAATTAAAGACAATGCAGAAATACATCATAGTTACTTCTGCATTGTGGCCACTGTATGTTTTCAGTTAGTTAACCCTCTTGATTTCTGTTTCCCCATCTCATTTCTTGACTTTTCTTCTAATGCCTCAAACTCAGGGTGGATAAAGAGAAGTTCAAGCCACTGTATTTCACCTCCAACTCAGAGTCAATTGGCATGTACTGTTTAATTTTTATAGTGAAACATATATTCTTAAGATGGAAAACTATGCAGGTGTTAAAAATCATGTCAAAAGTATATTTCATCAAACAAGGGGCTATGAGGGTTGTCAAAGCAGGATAACAAACTCTATGTATAACATACCCCTTATTTAACTGTTTGTGCGAAATAACAAGATTGGAAGCATAGGTATCCGTGTCTTTGATTGTGATTCTCACTACTTGGTACAATTTGTATTTCTTTTGTTACACTTTCCTATATCTTCTAAAATCTCTGCAGTGTGCCCATGTCAATATCATAATCAAGTGTTTGTTTAAATGAATACCTAAATAAACTGAATAATAAGAAAGGAGGCATATTTACAGGAGTAAACTTCTGCTCTTTGCCTTCAATTAGCTTATAGTATAATTAGAGAGATCAAACTAAGAGACTCCTGAAGTCACTCAAAAGATCCTTAAAAGCTAAGCTATTTTTCAGGGTCTCTAAGAATATACGAGATGGTGTAAAGGATCAAATTAGCGTGAGAATGAGTAGTCAAGAAAGGCTTTCCAGGGAAGACTAAATAAAGTCAGATTTTGAAGAAAAAAAGTAGCATTAGAACAGGTGCGGGGAGGAGGAATCACCTTCTAGACCAGGAGAAGAGCATCAGCAGATGCTGGGTGCTTGGAAAATAGAGACTTCAAATGCAGAAAACACACACATAAAGGCATGCAATAAGGACTTATTTATTACTCCACCAAGTTATGTATACAAAACCAGCCATTAAATAGAATTCTTGATTCATCTACTTCCGGGTTTTTTGGAATTGTGGTATGTGCTGAAAAATCAGTGATTCTAAGTGCTTTCTGGCAAATTACTTCACATTCCACTCTGCAAGCCATGTCAATTCTGCCATACATAGTGTGACTAAATAAATCAAATTACACCCTTGTAGAAACTCTGTTCTCTCTACAGAGATGGAGAATTAAAAAATAAAAAGTTTATGAACCCACTCTACCTGTACCAGGTAAATGATGTGCACCAGCCTAGAATTCAGTGATTACAATTCAGTTTTAGCACAGTGTTATGTCATGGTTCAATGACAAGATGCCCGTAAGTGGGTTGCTTCAAGTATTAGAGTGGCTTTCAATAAGGAGAGAATCTTTATCTTCTCTGGTTGTTAGGGTTTGGTCCAGGAGAGTGCTGACTCTCAATGCTTGGTTGTTCTATTGGATCATGTATTTGATTATCTGTACTGATTTTGGATTTTATAAATACAGCCACTATATTTCTAATAGCCCAGTTAGGAAAAAAGAAAAGCAGTCATGTAAATTGTGTGATCAGTTTTCTGTGTTCAGAATTTAAAATCGTATATAAATGCCCCAATTGACAAAAACAGTCTCATTTCTGTAAGGACACTGCTTCTGTAGCTCGCAGAGGCCTTCATTAACCTGCTCGTCGGATCCATTCACACTTTGTGAATTGCTATAAATCAGGAGGCCAAATGTGCCAGTGTTCTCCTGTGTTCACACGTCTGCTCTCCTGCTGATCTGTGTTCTATGGATGATCATAAAGCCCTGACTGTTTTGAAAGCTCCAGCTCCAGATTTTAGTATATCTTCTTTGATATTTTTACCCTCTATGTGGCATGCTAGGCAAGCTGAAGGGAGTGCTAAACACAGAGGTATATTTTTGTTTTTAACCTACTGATGAAGATATGACTTCTTCACATAAGCAGCAAGATGATTTTCAAGCAACAAGAGAAGCAACTGCTCAGAATTAGACAAGGCCTGTGCTTGCTCTCCTGTGTTGCCTGATTATAAGTTGGTTATCATTTCCCTTGCTTTTACAGTGTAATACTTCCCTTACAAAACATTGCATTCCACTGAACAATAATTGGGGGGGGGCACCTTCTAAAGATGAGGCATTGTGCAAAGCACCAGGAGATCACGGTCATCGCTCACATTTTTTGAACGTCTACCATGTGCTTACCTCTTCACAAACAGGATGCTATGTTTTCCTCACCACAGTTCGACAGGATAATAACATTAAAAATAATTAACGTTTATGGAGGGCTTATTTGTTCCACGTACCTTGTTCTAGATAATTTACATAAATTAATTAATTTGCACAATTTCATTATGGAATAATTACTCTATTATCTTCCTTGTTTTATAGGAAAGGAAACTTAGACATAAACAGGTCAAGTAATGAGCCCAAGATTTGAATCCAGGAGCCTGAGCCCAGAACATGTTCTCTCATATTATTTGCAAAAGAGAGATGAAAAATCTAAGATTCCCAATGATCAACTTTTCCAAAGATCTTATGGAAGTTGAGTGACAGAGTCAGGATCCAAGTTGAGTCAGATCCAAGTCTGATTCTGAAGCTCCTGCTTTTAAGCATCAGGCTACACCCCATCCTTCTAGATTCCTGCTTCTCAAGAATTTCCAGGAGGTGGTGGAAACAAACAACTATAAGGCCAGGCAGATGGTGATAAGGGCAAAACAAAGGCATAAGCCAAGAACTATGGCAGTACTGAGCAAGCAGTGATTAAATACAACCGTGGGATCAGAAACAACATCTCACAGGAGGTAGCATTTGCACCAAGCCTGGAAGGATGAGCAGGATTTCAGCTGGTTTAGAAGGAACACAAGAGACAATTTAGGCAAAGAGAGCAGCCAACTATATGAAACAAAATCCTACAGCTCATTTCCCGAGGTGATGAGTTTACTGCTCATTTACGTTTTCCTCTTTATTACTTATAATCCCACTCTAAAAGTAAATTAAGGCTCTAGAAATCCTCTTGCATTATTTTACAATTGTTGCACATTTATTAGAAACCTGTTTTAAAATTCTAGGTGAATGCAAGTCTTTAAATATTGTTTTGTCACTTGCGAATTGTATTTAGGCATCAGGAAGGATTGAATCTTCCTGGCTTTGGGGCTGTGCTAGATGAAGCTCAGGGGAGGCTCGGGCCATGCTGAGCTGCACACAGCAGACTTGGTAGCCATGCTACGCCCCTAGCAATTGCCTACCTTTGCAGAGTTTGCATACACAAGGATCTTTCCACTGTGTCTTTTCACATTTTATCTCTGATCTTAAAACAGATCTTCTAGGTGCTTCTCTATTCCTGTTTCACAGATGAATTCAGCCACTTGCCCAAGGGCATAAGGCTAGGAAGCGGAGGAATACAGATTTTTTAACTCCAAAGACCATGTTCCTTGGGGCTGATTATTAAATGGACAAGATCGGGAAAGGGAAAACCATAAAACAGTTATATAAGACCTATGTCATGTTTTTGTACTGCTGATCTAATTAGAGAATTAATTGAAGGAAAAGAAAATGAACCAATTAGAGCTTCTTAGCAGGTCTGTCAGGTGGGCAGTGGTTTCTGGATATTCGGGATTTAACGTGTGCTGCAGCTGTGAACGTAGCCTGTTCTCACTGATGCTGGTCTATATTCTGGCTTGACGTTCTTCAGGAGGTTGAGATATGTGACATCGGTTAATACGTGAATAGTATATAAGAGACGAACATCTCTTCTCACTTCCTTTTTGCCGCAAGTGGACCATCTAACTGAATTTTGTTGAAATAAATTACATCTATCCTTCTGTTCACGTTTAGGACATTTAGTTAAGGGAGGTCTTTGACCAGGTTTAACCTCATGGACCTAAGCAGATTATTCCACATATTTACAAATTATTTGTTATTAAAATTTTTGTTTAGCAAATTAATAAATTAGAAGTTTGCTATTTTTTTTAATGTTCACTTTCTACCTTTTTTTTTTAATCTGTGTCTTTCATTCGTGATCAACATGCCCCACCCAGTTTTTTTCTCTTTGTGTGTATCCACCTAATTACTAGCTTCCCTCCGTCGTCTCCTTACTGAGCACACTGGTCACTGGGACAGGTCTGCCTCTGCCACGCTTGTTCCTACTACGGATAATTGAGGAGTCAGGACTACCTAGCGGCTTTGCTCATTAGGAAGTCGCTGAGGTTATGAGGGAGCGAGGTCCCCTGATGCTTCTGTCTGTGTGGCTGAAATTTGTCACTCTAGCTTCTTGTCGAGCAGATGGCATCCAAATGTATCCGAGGCCACCTGGGAACCAGGCCAGGGGGAGGGGCCTCGTAGAGTGGAACACAGGATTAAGGAAAAGTCTGTCACATGTCCACTGTACGGAGCAGTCTTTTCCCAGATGCTGCTTACTTGAGCTTTGACCTTTTGCAGTTGGCAATGGTGGTGCTCTCCCCATTTTACAGGGCGGAAGCTGACTCTCAGAGGGGTTAAGTGACTTGTCTGAGCTTGTCTGTCTGGTAGGAGAAAGTCCAAAGCTTTTCAAGTGCTCTGCACCTTACTCCAACATTACCCCTGCTTTACCAGTGACAAAGAGATAGGTCTTGTCTGTCATTTATAGGGTTAGGGTGGCAGAAGTCAGTCTGAGCAGAAAAGGTTTTCCCACTCAAAACTTGTTCAAATTCAGAATATCTGTTTTATCCCAATACTCACAAAACTTAAACACCCTCTTGCTCTAAGCAGTTTCAAAGTCCATGCTTTAAATAACATTTGTGGATCTTTGTCTCCAAATTTGTAACGTTCACCTTCTCTTTTCAGTGAAACTCTCTGCTCCCTTTTACAACTGGCCAGTAAACATCTCCACTTGCTCACCTAGGGGGTCATTTTTTTTTAAGGATAGCAAACATTTACTGGATACGTGCTAGCGTCTGAAATAAGTATTTTATCAACTTTATCTCGTATAATTCTCACAATAACTAATTAGGCAATGTTATTGTCTACATTTTGGGAACTGAATTACGGAGAGGCTGAGGAGTTAAGTTTTGAATCTTGGCAGATTGCCTCTAGAGCCCAGTTTTTCAGTCACTGTGGATTGTGAGACTTCTGTGCATGAAAGAAGAAAAATGCACTTTTGGCTATTTCAGACACCAAAGGTCATTTTGTCATTAAGGGGAAAAAACATCTCAAAGTAAATCAAGGTAGATCCATGACAAGAGAGTACACCTTTAAGACCAAGGTTTTTAGCGAGAATCCTATATCGTTTTATAGTTCTCCTTATATCTTTAATTCTATATCCGAGAGATCTACAATCAGATCTTACGACCAGGTCCTTGGAGCGCTCCTTTACTCTGCAATATTGATCCTTTCTCTCTGAATGCCACGGTGTCATTTGCTCAAAATATTTGACTTTCTAGGTGGTATTTTAAATTCAAGACAGTTAAAACCTGACTTACTTAACTTAATATCATAATCTCCAGGTCCATCCATGTTGCTGCAAATGGCATTATTTTATTTTTATGGCAGAATGGTATTCCATTGTGTAAATATACCTCAGCTTCTTTATCCAGTCATCTGTTGATGGACACTTCGGTTGCTTCCATGTCTTAGCTGTTGTATACAGTGCTGCTGTGAACATTGGGGTGGATGTATCTTTTCAGATTAGAGATTTCTCCGGGTATATGCTCAGGAGTGGGCTTGCTGGATCAAATGAAAACCTGATTTCTTGATTCCCATTTCTTGTCCCCGTAAACATTTTATTCCCCCAAAGATATCCCTCCCCCTAAAGTATATCACCATCCATTCAGTTATACAAATCCTCAAACTATAGCTCTTTCTTGATTCTTCTTTTTCCCCAACCTCATGTCAAATCCATCATCAAGTCCTATAATTTCTGTGTTCAATGTTCTGAATTTGACCACCTCCATCCATTGCCACCGATGTAGTTCAGTTCTAAGGTGGTCTTGGCTCCCACCTGGGCCAGTTAAGGGGGTCCTCATGACACTCCGCAAGGAGCTTAAAGAGCAGACCCTTCTCGCCTCACCCATGTTGATCTTCAGTCACTCTGCGGCCTCCCTCTCCACCTCCTCGGTCTTGTTCTCTGGCTCCCCACCCCCACCCCCCAGCTGGCTCCTTGCTAGTTTTCGGTCACACTCAGCTGTCACCTGATCAGAGAAGCTTTCCTTGATCCATGCTCCCCCCAGCACTCCCAATTTAATCACTCTGTTTAAAATTCTCACTAATTTTTTTTTGATTTTATGTCTTACTAGACTATAAGCTCCATAAAGTAGGGAACTTGCTTTCCTGTTCACTGCTATGAAACTGTCACCTAGAATCATGGTGGGCACATTTAGACATTGAATAAATATCCATGAACTGAACGCATGGGTGAATGCCACTGCTCTTTTACTCATATTTCTTCATAAAATAAATTTATATATTTAGAAATGCCTTTGAAAGGTTTTGTAGCTTTTGCTAGCACAGTTGTTTGTAAAGAGCAATTCATTTTTGTATTCTCAATGAGGACAATTATTTAACCGTTGATATTTTGTTGTTAGCAAATTTTATTAGAAAGGATAAAGCCTGACTGCCCTTGGGGCTCATCTGGAGTGAACTGACAGGAGGAATTAGTCATAGGCTGAGCTGGGCAAGTGGTTTCTGTCACTGGACTGGATAGCTGACGGTTGCTTACTTGTGCAGAATTTCATGCCCCAAATTCTTCACAAGGTAACTTCAAGATTTCTGTATTATGATACCATTAGGAAGCACATAGTCTTCCTATATGTTGTAAGAACGTACATACACAAATAACAAGGATAGGAGACAACATATAGTAGAAATGGATTGGCATCCAGAGATTTGAACCAAGATTTCAGCTACAACGTGTAATCCTGAGAGAAGGCAGTGTTGAAGAGACATGGACAGGGTTGCTATTCTGAGAGCATTTGAATTCAGATTCTGTTACCGTCTCCCTGTGCCGTTCTGAACAATTCATCTTTATGGGGTTGTTTTGTAGATTAAATGAGGCAGTGTACTTAAAGTACTAAGAATGGTGCTAGATGCATAAATGGTGGTTTAAGGGTATTTTTTAGTGATTATTTTGGGTGAACCCCTTAACCTCTAGGAAACTCTTGATTCCTTACCTATCAGTTGTGGGTAATAATTCCTATTTCACAGAGTGTTTGAGCTATCATACATGAAAGTGAGAAGTCCATTATCAATATATCATTAGGAAATTAATACATCATTTTTCCCCCCACCTATTTAGTCCTTCACAAGCACTCTGTGAGAATAACTGTAATTATCATGCCCCTTTCTAGACGAGGATACTGAGATTCCATAACATACCCAGAGTCACCCAGTCAGGACTGGAATCTATGACCTTGAACCTTTGGCTTTTGACTACACAGAGCAAGAAAGAAGTGCCAAGGAGAACTTCAAACAGACGTCTCATATTTTCACCTAGTCTACACGTCTCATATTTTCACCTAGTCTACCACGTGTCTGGGACTTGCTGAGAGGGTGGTTCTCTTTTAATTTAGTTTGGGTAGTGTAAACCACTACTCCTTTGTTCTGAGACTTCCTGTCTAGCTGGGGCTCTGATGCATGCTACATTCAGCTCACAGGTGCTCTGCTGAGCTGGGAGTGCTCCTTGGAGACCCCAAATGTTCTGAGATGCATGCTCTTTATTTCCTTCAAACTCTGATTCTCTTAGAACTGCTCTCTCCCACTTTCAAGCTGTCTGGTCTACGTTCTTGCCATATACTGTTGAACTTGTGGATTTTGCTCTGTATAATAAGACTCTTTCTGCCTCAAGCTAGTCCACATTTGATGTCTCACCGACAGACCCACTCGTCTTCCTCCTCTTGTGTCATGTCTCCCGGCTCACTAGTCATTTCTAGCTTTATTATCTGTACCAACCTAGTCTTACTTCCTGTGAGTCAATCATCTTATGATGGGAGAATTGATACCCTGAAGGCCCCATATTCAACATGAATATTGAGAATTTTCTTCCCTCAAAGAAATTACACATATGGTTGACTCAAGAGACTCAAAAAAAATAGGGACTGATAACTTGTGCCCCACAAAGGATGTTGCAGGTAGAGACAATAAAATGAGAGATGAATTATCCCTCAAGAACCATCTGTTCCTCTCATGCTTCCCTTTCCCCCCTTATTTCCTAATCTATCCATGTATAGCTTTGATTTAATACTTTTAATCTACTTGTGAAATATTTGGCACTAGAGGGTCAGGAATTTCATAAAATTTCATAAATTTTTTTATGAAATGGAAAAAAAATCCACATATAACTGCTAAGCTGAAAACATTTATGGGGAAAATATTACTGAAAGTTTAAAGATTACCTTAATTTAAATACCTTATAAATTTTAAGCCCTTCAGCTCAGTATGATACAATGCAGTTTTCTAAAACATTTTGGTTCAATAAAGCATGTCTAAAAATGGCCTCATGCAGGATTTGGTGAAACCCGTACTGTGAGTCAATGTTTTGTGTGTGAACTCATTCATGTTCAACAGCTGCTTTCCAGATTGCTTGCTACTTCCTGTCCAAACAAATGGACCTCAGATTCCCTCAGGAGGCTGACAACTGCTGAAGGCCACATCCCAGGTCCCTGTTTCGTTTATTCTTTCTCAGTCTTCCAAACACCTCCTAGACATCATTCTGTGCCCTCAAGAGTTCAACAACTTTGAGTGCTCTTTTCTTGGCCACCCGCCTTTGGTGACTCAGGCTCCGACTTTTCTGCCACTTCGTCCTATAACTATTTCCACCAGCCAAACTGGCCTCATGTTTTGGTTCAGAGGTAAATCAAGGAAGCACCCCCTACCCACTAATCATGTGGCTCTACGGATGGGTTCTACGCTTGTCCTGAACGGGAATCCTCTTGGCTCCCATGTCAAAATGGCAGTTCTGGAAAAATGTTGTCGTTTTGGTCCCTGGATGGATAAAAGATTTAAGGTTGTTCCCTGTGTTTCTTCCTCTTCTGGGACCCTAGTTCTAACACTACAGATTTCCATTAACTGACTCACGGACATTTCTTTTAGTATTTGGAGAGACCTGCTTCCATTCTTGGAATAACATTTTCATCCTTGCTTAAGCAGCACATATGTTCTTGCTGAAAAGAGCAGCCGAAAGCTGCAAGAACTCGTTTCCGAAGTGGAGTGTGGATTTTGTGAGCGTGCTCACAAAGAGCCGAGACTCTATGCGGTTTTAGGCGACGATGCCACGCCGGTTTGGGGTTTACATCATAGAGCATGGAATATTAAAACCGGAAGAGACACAAGCACAGACTTGTTTTTACTTCAGTTGCTCAAGGATGGAGTCACAGCCACCTAGGTAATATTCACGAAAACCAGACAAAATAGAATTTTCTGAGGATTGACAGGAGGGAACCTGAGGAGGCAGGGGAGAAGCTAGAGGAGGAGAGACTTCTGGTGTTGACAACAGTGATTTCAACCAAATTTGCTCTTTTCATATGCAGATATGCTGTTTTCTGTATAGCTGGCATGTCCCCTGCTCTGCAGCACAGACAATCAGAGAGCATTTCCCAAGAGCACCATTGTTGCAGGCAGAGATTCCTTTTTTTTTTATATATATATAGATTCTTCAATGATACTTAAATTGAGAACCAGTACTGAGTGGTTAGTTTATTTTAGTATAATGTTCCAACTATAGAAGTGAATTTCATCTTCTTAGATGTTTTTTTCCCAAAGGCCAACATGTTTTTATTTAACACACACAGATACATATAAAATATGGTGGCATCTTTTTATGTTGTTCTGTTATGGGGGAAGAAAAGTAACGAATTTTATTTCAGGGCCTATTTCCCAACAATCTGAATCTAGCATTTGACATCAAGGAAATTAGTTTAATTTACAAATGAGTCAGCTGAAAGGAAATTTAGAAGCAGTGGTGCTCAAATCTCAGTGTAGCAAGAATTCTGAAGCAGTATTTCAATATTTCTATAACAAAATCTCTTAAATTCCCTCATGCAAATTGTTACCTGTATTCCTCAATAACTCTGTCATCTGCTTCCTCCCTTTGGCATTAGCCTCATCCTTTCCTCAAGGTTTATTTGGATTCTATTAGCAGAGTGTTGAGAGGCTTAAAAATTCTCGTTACAAAGCTAAATCACCATGGGATGCGCACAGGACCAGATGGAGCAGAGTGATGTTATTAACAAAAAATTAACTCAGGCTGCTGAGCTATTGGTAAAAAATAAACAAAACATAGTCTTCATCGGTGAGCCGTATGTTGGGATCTACAAATCTGACTGCTTAGTCAAAAATAAGGATGTGGGGAAGTAACGGAATTATGAGGCAGCAACAGGCACATCACTGTTCTAGACTTGAGCTAACACAAGCAAAGTTTAAGCCCAGTGTCACCTAGTGCACAGTAGGCAGTAAATCGGGCTTCCTGCCCCCACCCGCATCTTCTCTGCATGCTTCCTGTATTATCCTGTAGTGTCTTAATTGAGAACAACCTTAAAATTCATATTATATTAGCATTTTATTGTTGTAGTATAGAAACAAACAATCTAGCATCATTTCACTATGTCTAAGGAATCTTTTCATTAGTTTGGCTTTATTATTTATTTGTTGGCTTGTTTATTTGTTTATTGATTAGTCTCTGTGGGTGTGTACTGATTCCTTGCATTGATTTCTTATCATTCAACCTTAAACTCTGAGTTACTTTTTCTGCCCTCTAACTTTCTAGAAACCAAAAATTAATACTGTTGGTTCAAGTTATGTGGGTATGCTTATCCTCCTTCAAAAGTAAGATTCTGACTTTGAATTTGGAGTATTAATATTTTGAACTCAGTGTCTTAAAAGACAAAGGAAAACAAACAAAAAAAAAAGGGGGGGTGGAGAAAAAAGAAAAAGAAGAAAAAGAAGTCCAAATTTTCTAATCACATTTTTCACACCAACTTTTATACATTTTAAAAATTTTCCCAACAAATATTGCTTATGTTGGTAGCTACACAGACCAACATGAGTAATATTTCACACACTCTTTAGGGAAATATTTGTAAATTAAAATCTCCCACATAGTAGTTAAGGGGAAAATAACACATTTTTTGTTTTATTGCTATGAAGACTTAAAAAGCAGTTACTTAACTGAAGGGAGAAGCTGTCATTTGTTAAGAGAGATGTATTCCTGACCCCAATAGTCCCAAGTCTTATAAATATATAAGTGATGATTTTGATAACCTCATCCTTCAGAGTGGTGAGAGAAACATATGTTAGCGGGGACATCTGAGATGGCCAAAGAGAACACAAATGAGAAAAATAATACTAAATGAGGAAAATCATAGAAAGTAGGCCCTAGCAGTTGAAAATGAGCTGAAATGAATAGAGAAGGCAAGGAGCGATGCTAGTAGACTCAGTGAATTAGAGACTCTGAAAGATTCTACAGAGTATACAGAGTAAACATGGAAGAACATTATTAATGGGCATACATCAGCTCTGCAATGACATAGAGCCACATTTTTCTAATAAGTAGCCTTAAGAACATCCTCACAAGTGAACAGCGTGTTCCTGACTACTTATGCAGTGCACTTGTGTGGATGTTAGTATGATTCCAGGACACTGTGTATTCTGCCGTTTTCCCATAGACAGTTGAATTATCACGGAACACGGTGCCCCCGGAACGAGGCAGTATTGTCTGCTAAATCCACTCAGGAGATCTGAACTGTAGACGTTGACATCCTAGGTTTCAGAAAATCGCTGTCTTAAAATTCCTGAGAGAAAGGAGGAGTAAAGAACAGAAAGGCAGAAGAAACTAAAAATAGGAAAGCATATTACACTGGCAAAGTAAGAGGGGCTATTAGGCTTTTTAAATGTTGCATATATCTCTTAATGCAGGGTGTAAATTGATTTAACCTGGATGTAGTCACGGGTATGGAGTGGTAACTGTGAAACCATGTAAAGGAGTCCAGTCATTTATTGGACCGGAAACATAACCCAAATTGGCCCATCAGTTGTTAAGTGGCATCTAATTTTCTGGAGTACAATGAACGAGGATATATATGTAACATTTCTGAGAAACCAGACCCAACATTAAGAATTTGAGAAGTAAAGAAAAAATTGCATTCTCAGGGCAAAAGTCTTACAGCCTTAGGGAAATGGCTGGTTCTCTTAGGGATGGTAAGGTAAGAATAGTGCTATTGGGGGAACTTGGAGCTAGATGATTATTTCCCTAAATCCTTGTTTGGATAAGCCCACTTTTCTGTTGAAGATGCCCCCTATCCTCTGTACCCTGGCCTATTTGCCCTTGAGGGGCATGGATTTATCTCTTCTATTTTCCCTGGGAAGAGTCTGTAGCAGGTATAAGAAATGAACTTTCATCAGAGGGGAAGGTATGTTTCCATCAGGCAATATTGCGCTCAAGCTGTAATATTTATTTATACTTGCAAGAAAAGAAGCTTTATTAGCATTCACAGGCTTCCTTTTCTGATGAAAGGATGTACAGAACAGAGGAGCAAGTCTTTCCATGACCCCTTGGGTCATCTCAGTTGTTAAGACAATGCCTCCCTGTGGACCCAACTTTTTCTCCAAGTAAAAGAACACTAGCCTCCCAGATAAATCTCTGCTCAGAGGGTGAGTTTACCATTTACATGTGGTACACCTGCAGGCAGACAGAAAATAAAGCTTTCTGCAGTTTTTGGCTTCTCATTTGGAAATGCCTAGTCAGAGGTGAAATTAACAAGTATAAATGTGCACATCTGGTTTCCCAGAGGCAATATATTGATGATACCTTTGATTTCTGAAATTAACAGATAATCTAATAAGGGGTTTTACATTTTTTTTGTATTTATCTATATGAAAACAGAGGTCCCAAAAATCACAGATATATATTTAATAAAATGCTTTTATTGAGAAAGAACAAGGTTACACAAAGTCAGAACCAACCCGGAATGTCTTGAGCATTTAATTACTGTAAGTGTATTGGATAGATAAAATCCATTATTATGTCAATGTATAACTATATTCATATTAATCTTAACAATAATTTAAAGGCCTATTGTGTGCCTAGCATTCTATATACATTACTTCATATAATCGTTATAAGAAATCTATGAAATCTGTTCTTTCTCTTCCATTTTACAGATGAGAAAATAGAGGCTGAAAGAGATAGAGTAATTTATCCGAAGTCACATAATTCCTTAGGCTAGATCCTGGTTTCAAATACAGTTTTATCTTGAGTTTAAAAAAACAAAAAACAAAAAACAAAAAACATTTCTTTATTCTCTATTCACTCCAGTGTGTGGTTTCTCCTCTAAGCCTAACTTTCCTTTGGCTAATTTAAGAACAGAATTGTGCAGTTGTGAAAATTCTTGTCAGAGTCCCCCACTGCCACTTCCTCTGCATGTGGCCATTGCTTGTTTTCTAGAAGACAGAGGATAAACTTGTTCAGTGCTACTGACACTGAACGACAAGGAGAGATGAAATGGAGTGGGGCGAGAAAAATCTCCTGACTACGGAAGAAAGAATTCTTAAGGGGAAAGAGACAGTTACTTGGAATTGACCTTGAATTCTCACTGTCCCAGTGGCTCATGCCACTGTCTTTGTGAAAGCCTGTGGCAGGCACCTCTGCTTAGGTGCACACTCCATATCCAGGGCAGGTCTTAGAACAACTAGGATTTGGCCAGAGCAGCTGAATTCAAAGGCACTTGTACCAACAGTTGTGTTCTATTTCAAACTGAGTATTTCTGGACTGAGCGCTCCTATAGAATAGTCAGGGGGCCATTTTTGGGTTCCAGCCAAAGTTGGCTAGAATGATGGAACGACTCTATGGACTCAATAGACTTCACATGATTTAGAAATGACGGCTAAATGAAACAAAAATGGGTATTTATTAAAACTGTATTTTGAGGTAAGCAGAAAATTAATTAATTCAACATGAGCCCAGAAGACCCCTGCCCTTTAGCTTCTTGATTCTCAAATATTAGAGGAATTATAGGAGAAAGAGATGATCTGCACTTTCTCTACGAATCCAAGTAGCATCTTTAAGCATCTCAATCCAAGGTGGGCAACTTCTGGTCCTTAGGCCAGATATAGTCACAGGTATTTAGCCTAAACAATGGCTGGGATTTCAAGCTTTGCACAAATCCTCAAAACAAGCCGCAGGAGGCTTTTATTTCTTCAGGCAGTGGATCTGAATGAAGGGCCCTTCTTTTGACACTGGATAGGTATCCAGTTTGCTCAGTGCCTAGACCTCCCCCAGGACATTGAAGCGCCATTATGCTTCTATTGATGATTCCCTTTTAGAAGAGTGAGAGCTGTCTGGCGCTGCATCAGCCCCAGCTGGGGATGCCCTTGAGCATCTCACTCACCAGCACTGATGATGGAAAATGAATCCTCAACATCCCCAGTTGTTATATAGCAAAGTTAGCAACAACAAAAAGTCGCATGTAGCTCTTTCACTTTTTTCTAAAAAAAATTTTCAATTATAGTTTTTTAATTACTCATTACTTTTACGTTGTTATTTTTCCCCTTTTCATTAAAAAATAAGCAGTCAATTCAGTGGACACAAGCACATTTGAATCCCACCCTGTCAACATCTGTTTATATTTAACCCTTTTGGGCTCTGTGAATGCATTTATTTGTTTATTTACTCTTTTTTATTGAAGTATAGTCGGTTTACAGTGTTGTTAATTTTGGTGTACAGCATAATGTTTAAGTTATACGTATATATGTTCTTTTTATATTCTTTTTCATTTTAGGTTATTACAAGGTTTTGAGTATAGTTCCCTGTGCTATACAGGGAACCTTATTGTTTATCTGTTTTATATATAGTAGTTAGTATCTGAAAATCCCAAATTCCCAATTTATCCCACCACCACCCCTACCCCGCTTCCTCCCTGGTAACCATAAGTTTGTTTTCTATGTCTGTGAATCTGTCTTGTAAAGAAGTTCATTTGTGTCATTTTTTTTTTTTTTACGATTCCTCATACAATTGATATCATATGGTGTTTTTCTTTCTCTTTCTGGCTTTCTTCACTTATTGAGACAATCTCCAGGTTCATCCATGTTGCTGCAAATGGCATTATTTTATTCTTTTTTTAATGACTGAGGAGTATGACAAGAGAATACTTTTAAATAGCTCAATCCAAAGCAAAGCCAGTAAAAAGGCAGAAATGAAAGTAAAACTCTCCTGATGAATGAATGGTGGCAGAGAGGCATTTATTTGTTCCTACCCATTTGATTGAAGAATTCTTAAATTAAAAAGACAAGCAATACAAAACTCCGAAAGCATTCTTTCAGTCATAAGAGTTGAGGAAGGCCATTTACACAGGTCACTCCCTCCTACAGTAGGGTTTTGTGTGGGTAATGGACAGTAGGAAGTATGGCTGAAAGACTAATATGACTTATTTTGATTTCTGAAAACAGATTTTTCAGGCTTCTTTAGTGGCTACCAAAAAGTTCCTATGTAGGTTAGACTTTATGGTGATCAAATCCTTGAAGTAATCCAGTCACTCATCATGTATCACCCTTCCAGTGGGATAGTTTCAGTCTGTATAGATCCACAGGGTGTATGGGTTTCACTTTATGAAATGCCATGATTCATGCTGGTTTGGTATTTACAAGGAAATACTGGGCCTCCCGACAGCTTTTAAGGAGTTGCCTGAATATAACTGAGTCAACAAAAAAAAAATCTCACAGAAGAGTAAAACACTACTGGTAAATGTTGGTGTTGATGTTGGTAAATATTAGAAACATGGTATTAGTAAACTTTATTTTGCACAGAAAAGTCCGTTCATAAAAAAGGACTTAATAAGAAAAAAAAAAAAGGGGCTTCATTTCTTCCTTACCTCCACCCTGAGAAATAGGGGAAATGATGGGGAAATTGAGTGTCTGAGTCTGTGACTTAACAGCATGTAAGGAGAAAACGGGGAATCTGGGAATACAGCGCAGGAGTTCTTTCCCAGACATCTTGCTGCAGACGTGTCAGGGTTAGGAAGGTCTCTGGGCTGCTAGGAAGGAAAGAGCTACAGGCTGCCTGCGGTACGACTTTGGTTGTTGTTTTCTGTGCCTGTTTTCAGATGCAGAACATAAAGAAACACAAAGTGCCATTATGGTTGTTTTTACTTCATCAGTATTGGAGCATCTGCAGGTTGGGTAGGACAGAACATTTGAGTTTTGTGGAGATTTTCTCTGTTTTTATTATGAGTGAGTCTGAGAGGTTCTCTGATAAAATGGAGAACAGCTGCTCACTTCTGAGAACTAACCACAGCCCACGATCAAGCCTGATATGAAATAAGAAAAAAGGTAACTTATTTTGAGTGACATCTCCTAAGTCCATAAGGCAGAGACGAAGCTATCAGCAGAAAGTGAGCAAGATGCATGTGTTTGAAACAAATTGGCTCCAGCTTCAAAATCCAAGGACAGATAAATGTCAATATCAGTAAATGGAGAGAAATGCTGTATGCTGTGAGCAGAAAGCCAAGAGAATGAGTGATAAAACTAAACATCCATTAGGCAAGTAGAGGAAATGATCAAAATAACCACCAAAGAACAGCAAAGTCTGAATCTATCTTTTTTTTTTTCCTTCCGTTGATATGTTGACATAATTGAAGCCTTGCAGTAGTGTTTTCTAAAACTGTAGATCTCTCGGGTTAGACAGTAAAGAATGGTGGCCGAGGGTCTTCCAAAGAGAGGTGCCATTGTGCAAGAGAGGAATTCGGTATGTCAGGAGAAGAAATGGAGCTGAGGGAGTGTGATGTGAGAAAACTACCAGAGCATTCTAGTCATGTGAATGTGAGCACTAAATATTTCTAAGCCTCTAGTTCTTAGTATGTAAAACTGAAATAATAATTCAAAGCACCGTTTTGAGAAATTAAGAGAGAATTGGCGAACTGCCTCAAATATAGTGACGGCTGCATAAGCAGTTGCTGTTACTTTTTCCACACATGCTTTCCTAAGCTTTCCTGCATGGCTAGAGGCATGTGGTTCTAAGAAGGAAAAATTCTAACAAAATGCCATACAGGGGTAAAAAGGATCTCAAAGTCTGTCAAGAAGAAGTTAAGAAGTTTTATTTGCCCAGCATTGCTTAGCCAATACAACTGGCCAAAAGTCAGACCTGTTTTCATTCCAAAGTTCCTCTGTCCTGTTTTCCTTCCATAAATGAACTGATCTGTAAGCGATGGAAAGGTGATAATTACATTCCTAATTTCCTTTGCTTTGAAATTTCAGATTTAAGCTGCAGTACCTCTGTCCCAGTGGGTGAGGCCCTGTGTCCTGCTGCAGTGCCACAGTATAGCTTAAATATACCGCCCTTCCGTCCCTTCCTGCACTGGTCAGGGGCCTGAGGTGTGGATGCTTTAGAGCCCAGCACACTCACCATGAATCCAGGACCCAGGACTACTTCTTAGTTCCTCTGTCACAGCTCCAGCCTGCCCCCAGCCACCAGCTCAGCCGAGCTTGAACCCTGCCCCTCGCCCCCTAGTGAGGACACTTTGCATTATTCTCAGGGATCCAAATGCAGGTAGTAAAATTACAATTTCAAAGCCAGGTGGGGAAACACAGCCAGAGGAGATGTGAGACTTGCTGAACAGGATTTTTTTTTTTCTTTCCCAATTGTGGGAATGATATGTGAGAGGGGAAAATATTCAGGTAAATATGGTATGGGGAGGAGTGTCTGTAATACGAGCCTGGTATCTCAAGGGAAAGTCCTTAGTTTTGCGCCCCCCCCCCCCCCGCCCCACGCAAGAATTAACCCATCCTTTCTCTATAGTTCTCCCTCCCAGACTTTCCTGGAATCCCAGACTGAGGAAGCTTTTAACCCTTTCTCCTCCTCCTCCTCCTCCGCCCCTTGCCTGGGGCTAGAGTAGCCTCCCTTCCCAGTTTCTGTCCCTGTGCAGGACTGTAGGAGGCCAGCTCTAGTGAACAGATAGGTAAAGATCAAGTGTGCATTCCAGCGTTTGACCTAATCCAGCCAGTGTCAATAAGGAGCAGCATAATCTTTTCCCGGATGAGGCCCAACTCAGTTTACTTAGTCTAGGAGTGTGAATTAAAGCCCAGGCTTTGATGACTAATTAAAGTCCCTCAAGTCCCTGAGCTGTGTATGCATAATCACGCATTAGAACTGGGATCCCAGGGCAGTCGAGACTTGCAAGAGCTGCAAATGTGGCCAGTGGAAATGAATTCTCAAGTCAGCTCCGTAACACGTGACTTCCTATTTCTGTAAGGTACTTCCAAGAGACTTCCTCTGTAAAGTCAGCCCCGAGTCCCAGAAGATTTCCATTCAGCGCTGTAGCTAAGCTGACTTCCAACCCGGGGCAGAAGTTTTCCCTGAGACCTGGTGTTAGTTTCTTTCTTTTTTTTTTCTCTTTCCTTTGCCATTGCCAGCATGCAAGGATCTCGTGGCTCCTGTCCGTGATCGGAAGCTGAATACACTGGTGCAGATCTCAGTAATCCACCCCGCGGAGCAGGGTCTGACAAGATACTCCAGCACGGAGATTGTGGAGGTGAGTGTGCTGTGTGCCGGCTGACTCTCGCGCTCTCTCTCAGTCGCTCTCTGGATTTGAGCACATGGGCTGAAATAAGTTAGATCATGGCCTGCAGCTATGCTCTGTCACTGTCCTCTGTCATTTAGGAAAACATACCTGAGGTTACTGAGTGTGCATTTGTAACTTACCAGAATAAACAAACGGGGGAAGAACTTGCCTTTTTATAAAAGACCTTATTTTTCTTTAATAAATAGAAGGAAAATCTCCACTTTGAATCTTTGAGTAGAGTACTAAATAGAGAAAAATATATATATAAATTTTAAATTAAATGGAATGAATATTTCTTTGGGGGAAAAAAAGAAAGTTGTAAAGTACCCAGAGAAGTTTTAAACCCGTTAAAAGTGTTTTTGCCCATTTCATTTCTTCTTGTGTTCTTCAAACTGACTGTGGAAACTCGATAATCTCTGCTGTCCTTTTCTGTTTCAAAGAAAAACATGTCTTTTTAAAGTATGATGTTTTTCAAAGAAAGGTAGATGATTCATTTGAGCAACTGTAACGTTTCTAGGCAAGAGGTGTAAATATTACTCATCCCGATGAGAGATTTCCTATTTACATTTATTGTTACTAATATAACATCCAAAATGTGTCGGGAGGAAACTTGTATTATTGTGTTGGATCAGATTCAAAAGAGGAAGTGTTTCCCTTTTGATTATTTTGTTCTCATCTTGCATATTTCACAGCCTCAGTGAATGAGATACTTATTTGAACATCTGGAACCAAAGAAAGTGTACTCTAAACCCCTGAAGCTTTGCGTGTCTTAGACTTGGGAGCCCTGAAAGAGAAGCTTCTGTGCAAGAGCCTGAATTGCCTACCCCCAGACCACGATTGCTCAGTGCAGTTGGTGGAATAAATGATTCAGGCTAAACACCACTCATTTCTCTGATGGGAATGACCCAGATCCTGCGCAGGGCCCTGAATCGGCCCCTGGGATGCTTCAGATTCCAGTGCTGGTCTAATTAGTAGTTACTGCTGTGGCTGAATAAACAAAAATAGTTTTATTCACTTGTAGAAAACTTAACTAAAAATTGGAAAATTGTTCACTTATATGATAATTATTTCCAGGTATTATTCCAACTTACTTATTTGAAACATTAAAGAAATTATTTTGACATGTTTATTTGAACATGCATAGCTGTCGTCGACTGTTTCATTCACTGCCTGTTCCAAAGTGTCTAACACAGGGCTGAACACAAGGTAGTATTTGTTGAATAAAAGGAAGAAAGAATGAATGACTAAATGAATAACTTTGGCTTCCAGAAACTTCCATAGACAACTGGTTTACAGAACTCTAGCAGATATCTCTGTGATATTCAGCAATATATGTATTCAAATATAGATACAAAATTTAATGCTGGATGGCAGCTCTCTAAAAATTAATTCTGAGGCATTGAAATACCCTGTGCACTGCATCCTGAGCTAGTAATCCCATAGCCCCAAATCCATCATATTTAGTTTCCTTCATTAGTTTTCAAATCAGTCTGAGAAAAAAAAAATAGCAGAACATCTGAAAACAAATGGATGCTATCAGAGCATGGCTTTCAACTGAATCATTACAGAAGGGAAATAAATGGACAGTCTAAGATACCAAATGCTTCTTTATGAGAAAATAGCTTCCTTTTAATTTGATCAGTCGATATCTTAGGTTATTTGCACCAATCGCAGGTTAGATCCATTCAGTGTGTTCTAAGCGGACTGACCACTGACCCTAAAGAAGGGCTCTGGGTATAATGAAAATAAATTGTTTTTCAAGATTTTTAGCTGCCCTGACAATGATAACAGGACTTTACCAGCAGCAGCTCTATCAGTACTTTGGGGACCTGGGCCATGTTGTTCCCCGTGGGCATCATTTGACAATTCAGATCTCTCTTCTCATAGAACTATTTCCTAGAAAAACAAACAGACCCAGACACTTTCTGCATTCTCATGTGTCGCTGCCTGCTGCCGACTGCGGTGGCTGCCTTATTGAATCAAAGTTGTCTGCTTGTGCCGTTACAGGGAACAAGAGACCCACTGTTCTTAACCGGCGTCACATTCCCATCTGAGTATCCCATCTATGAGGAGACCAAAATAAAACTGACAGTCTATGATGTCAAGGATAAATCTCATGACACCGTAAGTACTTGCACGTCCTTCTTTCTTTGGGAAAAGAAATCAATAGGCTTTTCCAAACCGTCGGGTTTTTGGTACAACTGGCATTTTTCAAAGAGGGTCTTTGTACTGTGTTTATGCTGTCTTATGTTTACAGTTTGCTGGGTTTTTTTTTTTTTTTTTCAAATTCATGTGGCTTAGTACCAAGTTGGCATATTGGTTAGGAGCAAAAGCTTTCAGAACAGATTTCCCTCTTTTTCAGGAAGGCTGGCTTGATGTCTTGGTTTACATTTTTGCTGTTGTTGCTGTAAGGAGTTGCTGAAAGAGTAACATTGTGGGCAGAAAGCAAGTGGAGGAGATTAAATAATGTTTCAAAATTTTCTAGGTATTGTCATTATTCTAAAATGGGATTGATAACGTACTCTGCTTTCACAATTTGTTCTTTTACAATTTATTCATACTGAATAAGAGAAACTCCCTCTGTTCTTCTGATGTTCGTGGCATCAAAGCAAACAGAGGAGGTAACTGGCAGCACCAGGCAGGAGCTTTAATTAGCCTCTTCACCGGAAGCTTACGTCCAGTCCGGATGGTCTTCTGTCCTAGGTTCTTCAGTTTTCCTACAAGGTCTGACTTTTCCTCCTTGAATCGGTGGATTCAGGTGAAACTGTTAGGTCCCCAGGCACTGTCTCTGAAGACCACTCTGGAAATCCCTGAACAGGAGAGAATGCCTTTGGCAGGTGTTGAGAAGGGGATGGTTTCAAGGGTGCCCTCTTTAAATCTCTCCCATAACGTGCATTTTTGTCTGTTTACAAGGTGGGGGGCGGGGGAGCTATGGGCATGTGGATGGTCCACAGAGCAGTATAACCCAGGAAACACTTTGAAAGCTGTAAGCGAGGAGGTTCCAGGGGAATTCTGGTTGAAGCTAAGAGGTGCTGCTGGGCCCGGAGAGTCACATATACCTGGTCAAGGGGAAATGCAACTCTGGACTCTACACTCACTAAGCATCTCTGTCTTGCTTGTGATTCTTTCTTTCCTTTCCACTCTTTACCATAAAGTATATAACATAGGTGAATGGTGGGGATATTTAATGGAGAGAAAAATATTCTATATTGAAAGAATTTCTACTCCTCTTAGCTCCAGAAAAGTTCATTTCCTTAAAATTGCAGAAGAAATGCCCAGTGGCATGCACAGTACATACGTGGAAGAGAACCAGCGATGGGGTTCGGTAGACTTGTGGAGAGGGTAGACTGTCTGGTTCCTGTTCCACGCACTGGCTTTGTGGCTCTGGGACAGTTGCTCCTTAGCTCCTCTGTTTCCTAACTGATACTCACCTGGTGGGGTTGTTGTAAGGACTAAATAAGTGAATCTGTGTAAAATAGTTAGAAGACTAATGGCTACAGATTAATTAAGAGCAAGGTTATTCTTGTAGTTATTGTTTTGGCTGCTGCCTTGTGGCCCCTCATCAATGGTAAAAATCAAATATATTGTAACCAAAGTCTTTTTCCGTATTTATTAACTTTGTTTTTTTCTCAAGTAATCCTACATTTGTCATTTCTGGCTTCTTTGTAAAAAAGGGGGAGATAAAAATACTTCAAGAGATAAATATTGAGGTTGAAACTGGCAACCACAAAAAAGATTTGCTTGCAAGTTTTGTTTTCTCCTTTCCGTGAATGTTCCTTGATTTTTGAAGTGATATGGAAAGGAGTGGACTGTGCTTGGGAGATCTGGACCAAAGACTATGCACAAAGCCTACAGCATGGCTTTTTTTTTTTTTTTTTTTTTTTAAATTCTACCAGGGAGAGAAATGGGGAAAAAATCATAAAGCTGGGGGAAAGGGAGATATTTTGCAAATGAATGGTGGGAGGAGGTGACACAACTGCAGAGAAGCAAGAAGCTGAAAAGTGACAGAGAAAGTAAAGCAGAAACTATGGGATTTTATGTTTTTCCAAGCACATGATCAAATTCAGTGCTCTCAATGGTCCCCAGGCATAGACAGGACAGAGAATATGGAAGGGACAGAGTTATGGAAACACTGCACTGCAGAGTGAACTCTTCTTAAGCTTATTAAGTCCTCAGAAATATCAGAGTTAGAAATATTAAGTACCAAAGATGTTTCTGTCCCCTTCAGTCTTCCTCGTTTACAGTGCACGTGTACATTGATGCTTTAGGGATACATAATTAGCTTACTCATTAATTATGCTTTTTGTTGGCTCCTGTTTTGGAAACTCATTGATTAGAGTCTTTTAAAGACTTTCTTCCTTGATCTAGAGGTGTTATCACATAAAAGTATTGAAGGAACTGGAAACCCCACTGTGAAATCAGACTTGTGAAATTTGAACGTACTTAAGAAATGCAACCAGCTTTCATTTACTGAGTACTGTTAATTAAGGCATAACCTCTTCCTTAAAATAACTAACAATTAGCTCCGGTGATGGAAGTGTAAATAGAAACACAGTGCATTAATATGCTTATAGTCCCCACGGACATGCAGTCTTTATTCTGGCGCCTTTTCTTTCTTTTTCTTTTTCTTTTTTTTTTTTTTTTTTTTGGTGCAGAGGTGGATGCAGAAGTAGGGGAGGCAGCAAGGGATTTTAAAGTACAGTTTATAATTATGGGCACTTAAGAAACTAAATACTTTAAGATCATAATACCTTGAAGGATTAAGAAATGAGATTATGAATATTTATGTGTTTTGGAAAATCAACAAATTATGTGCACGTATTTAAGAGCAGTGTAAGTATTTGATCCTAGCAAACCATTGATCATATTAGGACAGAACAATGAGATGTCCTGTGCTGGCTGAATACAAATTAACTAGGTCGGCTGACTGAGTTCCTGACATCTTGTTCGACTGAGTTTCTTATTACTTGGAATTAACCAGATGAATGTGTTATTTTTCCGTTTCATGTTTGTTTGCATACATATTAATATTGAAAGTTTTTACAGAGATATGATAACCTTTCATCTGTGTCCTTGATGTGGGGCTATTGTCTAACTCCCTGTTCTTGTAGTCCCCTGAACAACTGAACCTAAGATTATCTTTCTTAATAACTTCAGCAGAAATGCAATTAATCATTGTAACAAATAAGAAGAATCTGTGGATCTGGAATGACTATTGTTCCCTCCCTCTACATCCTTCACCCCTTCGGATTCATTGCAGTGCGTCTCCCGCTGTGGCAGATGGATAGGTGATGCTTGGCTGGTAGGGAGACAGGGAATGCCCTGGGGTGAGGGGGTGGGAGTGAGAGGGTCATTCTTAGAATTAAAGTGACATTTTTGTTATTTTCCTCACCGTGAGGAAATGGCCTGTTTTCTCAGAATGGGCTGTTCTAACATCCAGCTGTTTGGTGGAGTCCTCAGAGATTGGAATTGAAGCCCATGGTTTGAATATGAGAGCCCAGGTTCTAACAGTGATGTCGATGTCTCCTGGATAGATGCTGGTTGTCCGCTCTATTTTAAAACTCTTAGAAACTGAAACAGCATAGACAAAAGTGTTTTTTTAGCACTTCATTTTCAATGTTCAGCCCTAGGGGATCAAGCTGGGAATCTGAGTCTTTCATATGTTACAGTGAAAACTCAGAGGAAGGAGAAATTTATGAATGAAAAGAGCATCCCCATCAAACCTTTCTTCTCTCTTTCTTCTTCCTCTCAAGCAGCACAGTGTTTGGGAAGATCCTGAACAAGGTACTCTCAGTACGCAGCTGAGGGCCACCATAAATCTACAAACACATGAGTAGGTCACAAAACTGTTTTTGCCCATGATAGAAATTTAAATTTCTGATATATTTTGCAGGAGGACACATTGATCTCAGTCCTTTTGCTTTGGGGTTTAAATGTTTGCTGTATCCCCAGATTGTTAGATTTTTAGCTTATAGGACAGAGTCTCATGTCCAATAGACAATGAACATTTCTCATCTGAGGATATATATCCTAAGACATTTATTTTTACTGCCAATAACTAGCAACTGTCCATTTATACCTTTTGGAAAAAGTGATCTTATCTAGGTTGGGTGTAAATTTATTCTATTATGTGTATTATATGAATCAGGAAGCTTGGTTCTTGTACAATTCCCTAGGCAGAATTACCCAGTTTAGTTTTTATATTTTTCAGTGGAAAACCATTTTCTATTTAGTATACTCTGACTTGGCTTGATTTCAGCATTGACTTCTTAGATGTTTAAGTCTAACTATACCTGTTGAGAGAAAAATTCTGTGGCTAGTCTTTCTCTTGACCTGAGAGATGTGGTGCACTGGATAAGGAAAAAGAAATTAAAATTATTGATCACTAAGTATACACCAAGCACTATGTCTAATTATTAGTTTCTTTCTTAATCCTTATAAAAATTCTTTGAGGGAAGTACCATTATGTCCATTTTAAAGATGAAGAAATTGGGATTCTGAAAACTTAGGTCAAGTCAAAGATCCTTTATTTTTTCTTGCTACACTATGGTACATACGCAGTTGATAGGATTTCTCTCCTTTTCGTTCCCACAATGTGATATTTTTCCTTCAACTGATACTTTAAAAACATTCTTCATTTGGAGCCTAAAAATTGAGAAAAAATTTTCAGTATTCAAAGATAGGAAAAAAACACCTCACATCTAAACATTTTAAGCACTTAAATATGTGCAACAAACTACAGGTGTCTGAAAAATTTTTATAATGAAGTGGCCAGCTACTCTTCATGAAAAAATAGTTGTTATTGACTACTGTGAAATGGCTAGATTTATGTCTCATACTTTGGCCTTATTTTTCCCTTTTCTTTTCTGTGTGCTATGTGGTCCTCTCAACCTGTTCATTCTCTCAGCCTTGGTCTTTTGAATGAACATACAGAAGTAGTTCAGGGTCTAACATGTTGCTGCCCTTCATAAATCACTTCTTGTCCTTCCCACCCTTGATAAGTCATATATATTTACAAAGAGCATATTTATATTTCATTGGGGTATAATTGACATAACAATAAAATGGACAGATCTTAAGTGTTCAGTGCGATGGGTCTGACAATGTATGTGGCCATGTGGCCTCTATGCAAGGCCAGATGTAAAACATTTCCATCATGCCAGAAGGTTCTGGCGTGTCCGTCTGCAGTCAGTTGCCACCCCCCCACCATATCTACTGATGTAGATTTGTTGTGCTTGTTAAAAGTTTGTGTGATTGAAATCACATAGCACGTGCTCCCTTGTATCTGGTGTCTTTTGCTCAACATAATGTTTTTGAGATTCATTCATGTTGCGTGGTGATTCAATTACTGAGTGGTATTCTGTTGTGGTGATATGCTACAATTTGTTTATCCAGTCTCTTATTGATGGACACTTAATTGTTTCCAGATTTTAACAATGAGTAAGTCTCTGAACATTTGAATACAAGTATTTGTGTGAAATTGTGCCTTTATGTTGGGGGGGTAAATACTGAGGAGTATAATAGTTATGTCATAGGTCAGGTACATGCTTAACTTTTCTGGCAACTGTCCTTCAAAGTTATTGTACAGCTTTAGTCTCCTGTTCTTCGTAATGCATGAGCATTCCAGCAACTCCACCAACAATGATACTGTCAGTCTTTTCCATTTAACATTCTAATGGGTATGAAGTGGTATCTCACTGTGGTCTTAATTTTCATTTTCCTGATAACTAATTATGTCGAGCACCTTTTCCTGTGCTTATTGGCTACGTATCTTTTCGTGTGTGTGAAGTGTCTGTTCAAGTCTTTGCCTGTTTAAAAAAATTGATTTTCTTTTTATTGTTGATTTCTAAGAATTCTTCATATTTTGTGGATACTGGGTGCAAGTGCTTTTGATGAATATATGTGTGTGTGTGTGTGTGTGTGTTTAAGTCTTTGGCTTGCCTAATAATTTCCATAATGATGTATTTTGTTGATCAGAAATTTAAATTTTAAATTTTTAAATATTAAGTCCAGTTTATCAGTTTTTCTTCCTTCAGTTAGTGCTCTTGTGCCCTAAGAAATCTCCCTAACCTCAGGCCACGAGAGTATTCTCCAGTGTTTTTCTCCAAAATATTTTATAGTTCTAGCCTTTACATTTTTGTAATAGGAATGAGGTAGGGATCAAAGTTATTTTCTCCTATGATACCTAGATACCTAGTTATTCCAGCATCATTTGTTAAAAAATACTTTTTTCTCTAGTGAATTTAGTTGATGCCTTGACTGGAATATCAGTGTCTCCTGTGAATATATTTCTGGATGCTCTGTTTTGTTCCATTGATCTATTTGTCTAGCTTCATGACAATAACATGATTTTTGCTGCTCCATAATAAATACAGAAATCTGTAGTTTAAATTCTTTATCTTTACCAGCTTCTTCTTTTAATTGAGGTGGTTGTTTTTGGTTTTTACCAGTTCTAAAGCCTTTTATCTTTCCACATATATTTTAGAATAACTTGTGAATTACATTAAAAAAAAACCTGTTGGGATTTTGGATTAGAATTGTATTGAATCTATAGATTAATTTGGAGAGATGGACATCTTAATGATATTGAGTCTCTTGTTCTATAGATATGGGATGTGTATCATTCCATTTATTTAGGTCTTTAAACTTTTATCAGCAATGTATTTATGCTCAGTATACAAATCATAATGTATTTTAGACTTATTTCTAGGTATATGATTTTTTATGCTGATATACAAAGTGTTTTTTTAAATAAAGTTTTTAATTTAATTATTGCTTGCTAATAGGTAGAGATATAATCATTTCTGTTTACTGACTTTGTATCCAAGGTGGCAGGCTTGCTAAATTCAATTCTAAAGGGTATTTTTATAGATTCCATTAAGTTTTGTAAAATACACAATTATGTTATCTAATGAAAGATTTATATTTCCCTTTCCAGTCATTGTGCATTTTTATTTCTGTGTTGCACTGGCTAGGTAGGACCTTTAGTGCAGTATTGATAGAAGTGGTAACAGTGGAAATCCCGATTTGTTCCCAAATTTAAGGGAAAAGTGTTCAATATCTCACCATTAAGTATGATCTTAACTGTAGGTTTTTCATAGATGCCTTTTATCAGATTGAGGAATTTCTGTTTTATCTATAATTTTCTGTGTTTTTTTCTTTTTTTTTTTTACTGTGAATGGTGTTGAATTGAGTCAGAATTCATTAGGTTTCTTTTGTTTTTGGTATGTATTGAGACATTAAAATGTTTTTCTTATGTATTCTGTTAATGTAGTGAATTACCTCAATATATTTCTGTATGTTAAACAAATCTTATATTCCTGGAGCAATTTTCCTTTTTCCAGACTCACTGCTCTCCCACCTCTTTCTCAAGCTTCAGCCTAGTGCCTGGGGAGCCAACCTCTGCTCTTCTGCCCTTGCCTTAGAGAAAGCCCTGTGCACCTAAGCAGTGACTCCTCTGCCCTCTTGCACCCATCCTTCATTGGGATACCCTCCTGCATGATGTGAAGTCCATGGGAAAAAGTGGAGGGACGGGTGAGAGACTCAGGCTGTGTCTAGGATTCCTCGGGATTCAGATCTCTCACTCCTGGTCACATGTGCTCATTAAAAGTTCGTTACAAGTTCAGCTGGTTTCTCTGGAAGGTCTTCCTGCTGCTCAGGAAAGGATGACATCAGCTCTGGGCATTTCTTCCTCTAGGAAGGGTCTGTCAGTGTCTGGATGTCATTTCATTTTGGTTTATTTCCACTCTCAGTTTTCTGTTGGGTTTAACAAAAGCTGTGATCTGGTGGTGTATGTAGCTGACTTCTCAGTGTAACAATGGGAGTGACAGTCTCTTGCGACTTTTTACATCTTAACTAGAAGCGGAAGTGCTAGTTACTTGATTTCTGTATATCTGCGTTTCCAGCTCTCTCTTTAATTTCCCCTTCTCTGTAGTTTACGTAACAAGTGCATTACATTCTGTGCTGCTCTTTGCATCGTTTTTAACTTTTCTCTGTCTTCCAGTTCTTTCTTGGTGCTGCTTTCATCAGCACATGCACAGTACTTGTTCTACATCATCTGTTCAGAGATTTGGTTTTTCTGTTGTTGTTTTTGTTTGGATTCCCACAACTGAGAAAAGGATACTCATCCATTCCGCCTCACTTTCCGCAAGAAAATGTTGTTTGCATGGAGAAAGACTGGCTCTATGATGATAAAATAAGAACATGAATTTATTCATGAAGCAAAACAAGTTTCTTAGAAGTTTTTTCTGGGCTGTAGCGGAGTGGCTGTTTGACTCTGATCTGCCACGTCCTTATTTTATGGAAATCAGCAGAACTGTAGTTTTAGTCTTTTCACCCTTGACTGTCTTCAAATGTGTGAGTTTTGGAAACATTGTTTAACCTAGATAAAGGACAAAACAACAATACCTGGAATTAATTTGCTTTTTTTCCAATTAAAATAGAAATGATTAGTTCAGGCCGTTTCCCATTCTCTTTCCAAAACTGGGCAACTGAGTCGGGGGAGGGTATAGCTTAGTGGTAGAGTGCATGCTTCTGGGGTGCACGAGGTCTTGGGTTCATTCCATTGAAAAAATAATAAATAAATAAATAAATAAGTAAACCTAATGACCCCCCCCCAAAAAAAACCCCAAAAAAGAAACTGGGCAACTGTATTCATGTTAATCATAAACATAGAGAAGAATGATCAACATTGTGTTTCCTCCTGGAATGCTGAGATTGGTGGATTAGTAATCCTTCTATTATAAAGAGTTCTTTCAAGTTTAAAAGTCGGATCAAAAAATTAAGCAAAGTTATTTGAAGAGGCAGACCTCAGAAAAAATAAATCCAAATGACCAAGACATACAAAACTTCTAACTGTATTTTCTTGGAAGCACAAAATTAAAATAGCAATGTGGTCATCAACTTTGGCTAATAAACTGGCAAAAAATTTAAAGACCATTGCTGTCCGTAGAATTCTGATTGAATGTAAAATTTTACAGCTAAAAAAAGAAAAAGACAACGATCTGCCAGCATCTATTAAAATGGAAATTATATATTTTGATTCAGCAGTGTTACTCTTAGTTGTCCACCTCATAGATGTAAAACCACCAGTACTTTAAGATGAAAAATTAGAAACAGAGTGAGTGCCTGTCTGCAGGGGAATGTGTGAATAAATTCTGGTGTGTCCAGAATTATGAAGCTTTAGAAAAGACAGATTAATTAACTGGCACTCCACATGCAGACTTGGAATAAGATCCACGAGGTATTGCAGGCTTGAGAAAAGCAAGATACGAAAACGGTGTGTAGTAAGAACCCCACTTGTTGAAAACAAACAGTGAAAAATGCCTTTATATATGTGTGGGCACTGTGTTTATAGCTAAGCAATATGTAGTTGCATATGACTGCTGTGAGAATGTAAAGAAATAAATGCAGCAGATGGAACGGGAGAGGAGAGGAGTAGATAATGAGGAGAAAGAGAAAGAAAAGAAAATGAGAGCGTAAAGTAATAATATAAAAACAGTCCTGCTAATGGAGTTGCTGAAAGACTTCCTCATTTTTAATAAAACAGAATAAATGCAACTTAGAAAGGAAAATGTCCTTTATATTACTTCCCTTCCCTACAACATACTTTGTCCTGAGAGAAGTGTCACTGCTGCATCCTGAAGATTCCACGTGGGAGGGAACTGCCGGGAACAAGTGGCCGCCTGGAGGAATGCTGGGGTGGGCACGGGGGACGTGGGGGGCCTGCTGTTGGGGACCCTCGGTAGGGAATGAAGGCAGCCGCTGAAAACATCACCGAGGGCAATCAGAGTGGAAGAGGAAGAAAATGACGATCATTTGCATTACTTGGAGCCCTGGGAACTCCCTGAAATAACTCGGGGAACTCGCAGGGGACTCTGGGCTCTGCATTTGAGACTGGGAGCTCCGTCTTCTCATGCTGCTACAGTCAGCGAACTGAATCATGAATTCGTGCTTCCAAGTAGATCTCGGAGCATGTATTTATGTATTTATTTTACCTGCTAACATCAGTCCGATGATCTGATGGCTGACCACTGGGATGTGTGAGTCTAACTTGGACCCTGAACTGAGAGAGAGTTTATTTCTGCTTCGGCTGACTTCCCTCTGTCTGAGCTGTTTTCCTCATTCTGATGGTTTGCAGGCATTCCCCAGTTGCTCCCATTTGTCCAGGGGCTTAGGTTGTGAGCGCCTGGCTGGCCAGCTCTGTCCCGTTCTTGCAGCCGCCTTCTCGGCACAGCTGTAAGTGCAGGTGGGAGCTTAGCGAACACTCCATCCGATGGGGGTGAGCCCTGAACAGCCCGACGTGGGCACTGAGGACACGGTGCTTGTATCGACTTCCCGTTCCTGCTTGGTTTTACAAAGCTGGAATGTGATATGTGGCCGAAACATTTCTTCTGGTTAGAAAAGGAGCAGAAACGACTGATGTGGAAGGTTAGTCTGCTTCAGCTTCGAATAGCTTTTCATCACCTTAAGTTGATACACGCTGCACAGCGAGAACAAGGGGAAATTCTAAAGAAACACAGGCTTTCCTTAGAGTCATTTGAACGGAATGATAATTACAGCTAGGTTCAAGCTGGTATTTAAATTCACGAGAAAAGTATTTTTAAACATACTGAGAAAAGTCACCAGTATATACCAAGGCAGAAGGTGATGCCCCATTCTGAAAAAATGTTAAGAGCCATCTGTTTCCACATCACAAAGATTTCCTTCTCATATTGCTGTGAGCCGGGTGACTCAGGTTTCAGGGCAGTAAGTCAAGCTCTCTTTTAAGATGTGCTCCTTGAGGATGGAGCTAAATGCTGAGGTGGCAGCCGTTCCTTATCGCACATCCTAAGAAATTCAGAGTGTGAATTCACAGAGAGACTGGTCTTTCATACAAACTTGGGTAATAGTTTTTAACAGAGAGAGAGAGAGAGAGTGACAGAGCGAGCATGAGCAGCTTTTGGAAGGCGCTACAGAGATTCGTGTAATCAGAAGGGGTCTGTAAGGATATTTAACCTTTTGAATAATACCCTGATCTTTTTTAAACTGCCATTTTGATTTTTTGAAAAAGACACCGATCGTTACATTAGCATGGTGGAATGTGGGAAAGCAGTTTCCCAAGAAAATCTTAATTGGCTAGCATTCAAGTACAAACGGGAGCTCAGCCACCTCAGCCCTACCTGCCCCCACTCGGAATCTGGAGCGTACATTATGGGTGCCACGTTTGCTTTTCATTCCTGGGTTTAAATCGAGGCATAGTGAAATGCGCATAGCAGCTTGCTTTGGCTTCCGAACAACAGAGACGATGGCCTCAAATGAGAAACTCTAGACATGTGCTTGTGTATTCATACCTACCTGTGTAACAGTTTTAAATATGAGTATGTAAACAGTCATATTCACAGATTTGTATATATGTGTACATTAGGTAAAACCCTAAACTTTGGATTCTAGGATTAGGCTCATTGGCTGCCAAACAAGGCCAAAAACATGCTTAGGGCAATGTCAGGATGCAGAGAGGTGGTCTTCTACCTGTGAAGAGAACCTTTTCAGTTAGTGCAGGCTTGAAGGCAGAGGCATGTCTGTCAGATTCTTTTTTCACTGTCTTCCCCATCCGGCTGTCCCCAGCACACACATGTAATAGTTGCCTTCCCTTGTGATTAACTTCTTTGACTCTGAACTTGCAGTCTCAACAAGTATCTGAGAAAGGACGATACCTAACTGGAGGTGAATGATTATAACAGATCATAGGAGGCATTTGAAAACCATACCAATAGATGCTAAAACAGGGTTTCTGAATGCCATCATGGGAAAAGCAGGTTCACATAGTTTTGGAAGCAAGTGTAGCAAGAACGTTTTCAAACTTGGGATCAAGGATACAAGTCTTTTTCCCCACAAGGGGTCCCTTCCCAATCGGGATGCCACATTGAGACCAAAGAACATTGGTTTAGAATCAGAAGCTCTCATCTCAGATCTGCTATATAGTTACATGGCTTCGAACAAGCTACCTGTTTTCGGTTTCCCCGGCTCTGAAATGGACACCATAATACCTGATCTGTCTACTGCTTGAAAGGAAAACAGGCTAACACGTGTAAAAGTGCCCTGGAAATGAAACACGCAACAGAAATGTAGGCATCCTCATCATTTCCTGCAGATGTCCTCCTTGTTCCCAGGGCATTCTTTCCCAAGGGGCATGGGGGTATTTCCAGGACAAAGGATTAGTGTTTTCGTGGTATCCGGCTCCTCAGGGTTGACCATGTTTCCAGTGAGTTGATCGGCCTGGGTATCCTGTCTGTGTTCTTGTGAGGTGATGTGTGGCTGGCCGCTGAGCCTGTGCTGGTGCGTGGAGCTGTTTCAGTTTGAAACATATGAACAGCAATGAATAAGAACCAATTTCCTCCGTTTTTATTTTAGTATTTCAGTAACCCGATACTCTGTATTCTGATACTGCAATATTCATTTCCCGAGTGTTTCTTTCCGAAAGGGGAGAAAAACTGCAAAAGATGATTGCAAGACATGTCCCCGCTTTTCACTGTAAGAGTCATTTTGATACCTGATTCTCATCTTCTGCCCTGGGTTGCAAACGACGCTGTGTCTATGGGTCTGTCTTCTGAAACCAAACATGGGAAAGAATAAGAGAGGGAAAAAACCCTCTTCTTTAAGATTCACTTTTCCAGTCGTGCTTATGCTGGATGGGCTGACCAGCGAGTCACCCTGTACCTCCTTTTCAGTATTCCAACACTGAGTCACCATCCAGTTTGATTTTTGAGACATCGTTCGAACTGCCCCACATGAAAGGCTTATATAGGATATTTCTGACCTTGAATATAGCAGATAGTAAAAGAGGAGAATAAAGAATTCTTTTCTATCTTCCTTGCCAACTTACTTTGCGTTCTTTCTCAAAATATTTGTTAGACAAAAGCAGAATGTTTCTTCTCTCATCTGACCTCATGAAATTCCTGAGGACTTAACTAGATGAGATTGTTTGAAGGAGACTCTGAGACCATAGTCACCTAAAAGTTGTGAAAAAACTTTTTTTTTTGGTTTTTCTTCTGTGGGGTAAATGGCTTCACCAATTAGACTGTCAGAAACACCAAAGATAAAATAGAAGAAAAGGCTTAAGACTTATTAGTTGATTAAACATCAGACCAGAGTACGAGTGATGGTATTGGGTGGCAGATTAAAGGAGAGGATTAACTTGCCCTATGGCTGTACATGTCACTTCACCTGTTACAGCAGTGCTAATTCTATTTGGGACAGCACGGAAAAAAGAAAGAACAAATAAATGGCATAAAACTTCAATAATTACAAAGAACTTGTATGTACAGTATTATAATTGATCCTTATAGGGACCCTGTTGTGTCAGAGAGCTGGAAGGTAAATTTAAACCATTTGTTCAAGGTCGTATTGAAATGTCAACCAGAATCTGAGTCTTCTGATACTGAATCCATTGGACTGTAGGAGGTTTTTCAGGAACAGTAAGTTTCCTAACTATTAATAATTTGATTTGATGATGACTTTCAGTCAATCCACTGTGGAAGGTAACCACACTTGTAAATGTGGTTAAGAACTTCTTACGTTGACCTCCAGTAAGGGAAAGAGGAAGAATTTATGTTGTGAAGGCTCTGTGAATATCCAGAGTAACTGCCTTGGATAATGCGTTTCTCCCATGGGGTCAGCGTATCTGAGTTAGGTGCTAACATGCTCTGATGACTCTTCCATTGTTCGTTTCAGTTTGGATAAGTCTACCTTGGGTTGCCACGTAATACCTATGGCTACGTTAGTGTTTTTTGGTGCCTGTTTCAGGTTAGCTGAGTTACAGCATGTGAGACTTCAGTGTCGATGAACTGACATCCAGGAGGTGCTAAGCCATGTTGTGAGATGATCATGAGATCTTATTCCAGGATGCTGATAATGTCAAGATAAAAATAGTCAAGTGCGGGAAGAGCTTATGTCTTAGTGCTGCTTCCTCTAATTGGAAATTCCTAGAGATTATTTGCTCTGCCATGTTTAGTCATGTCACAGTTTATTAATTCACTTAAATATTTAAACTTATCCTGTAAAATGTTGGCTTTATTAAGAAAACATAGAGATACGACAAATGGACAAGCTTCTTTATATCAATTCGATTTTTGTTACCATGAGTTTGACATGCAGAGGGGATATTCCTATAGAAATATCTAAGCAGTTATTTGGAAATGGGTGCATGGAATTAGGGGAGAGTGACAAGATTTATATTGTGTAGAAACATCTGTCTAATGGTAGATTAAAATTGTTTTGTATTTTTTCCTACACAGCAGAGGGGAAGGGGAGTACTATCTGATTTTGTTCCAGTTCCTCGGGGAAGTAAACTTGTCCCAGACTGTTCTTGTGTCTTATGACTAGAATTGTGTCCCACAGTTACCAATAATAGCACAGAAAATTGATAAAACAAGTATCTGTTCTTTTAAACCTTCTTAATTGGAATCTGCAAAAAAGAAGCAAGTTGGAAATGACTTTTGAATTAGGCAAGTAACCACAGTATTTGGACTAGAGATTTAGAAGGCATCCTTACAGAAGTGATCTTTGAAAATGAGAGAATCAAGAAAGAAATATTGGAGAAAATGATCAAAGTCAGAACCTTGGGAAATAGTGACATGTGGAGAATGAGAGATGATCAGGTTTCAGTGAAAGATGAAGAGCAACCTTACGCCCATTAGGATGGCTCCTGTCAAAAACCCAGAAAATAAAAGGGTTATTTCCTCATGACTAGGATGTGGAGAAATTGGAACCCTTGTGCACTATTGGTGGAAATGCAAAATGGGTACAACTACTATGGAAAACACTATGGAGATTCCTCAAAAAATTAAAAATAGAATTACTGTATGACACCACAATCCCACTTCTGGGTGTATATCCAAAAAGCTGAAATCAGGACCCCAGAGATGCGCACACACCCATTCAAAGCAGCACTATTCGCAATAGCTAAGAGGTGAAAACAACCCAAATGTCTATCAATGGAGGAATGGATTAAAAATATGTGGTATATACAGACAATAGAATATTCAGCATTGAAAAGGAAGGAAATA
Organism: Vicugna pacos; assembly: GCF_048564905.1. Taxonomy (NCBI): domain Eukaryota; kingdom Metazoa; phylum Chordata; class Mammalia; order Artiodactyla; family Camelidae; genus Vicugna; species Vicugna pacos. Next base: position 20,388,438 of record NC_132988.1, read on the forward strand.
CTATTACATGCTGTAACCAGGTGAACCTTGATGATATTATACTATTTGAAATAAGCCAATCACAAACAGACAAATACTGTATGATCTCATATTTAAAGTAGTCAAATTCATAGAAACAGAAAGTAGAGTGGTGGTTATCAAGGGCTGGGGAGAAGGGGAGAGGGAAGTTGTCATTTAATGAGTATAGAGTTTCAATTTTACAAGGCGAAAAACTTTTGGAGATCTGTTTCACAACAATATGGATATACTCAACACCACTGAATTGTCTACTTAAACATGGCTAAGATGATAAATTATATGTTATGTGCTTTTTCCGTAATTAAAAAAAAAAAAACTACCTCAGATTTCTGTTTTGGTGGGTTTAGGCTTGGGCCTGAAAAGTTGAATTTCTGTCACGTTCCAAGTAGTGCTATTGCCAGTGGCCCACTGATCATACTTTGGGAATCACTGCTCTACCATGAGACTTACCACTCAATACCACAAGCCTCTGTTTGTAGGCTAGCTCTCCTTCAGACCGTGAGCTCTTGGAACAGGTACCATCTGATTTATCTTTGTATCCCCAGTTTCTAACCCATTGTTTTCTCCTAAAAAACTTGTGTTGAAGAAAAAAAAAGATAGAAATGAAAAAGATTTAAAAACAGTAAGAAAAAGAAATAAAAAAAGAAGGGAGCCAGATAGTGCAGTGTCCTAGAAGCCACATTAGGGGAAAATTTTCAGATGGAGATGAAGGTCAGTGTTGCCTGGCTCTGCAGAGATATCAAGGAAGGTGAAGAAAGATGACTGGATTTAGTGAATGGGAGGGCACTGGCCTTTCAGAAAATAGGTGTTGAGGAGATACTAGAGCTCAAGGGATTAGGGAATAGGTGAGGGGATGAGATTGCGAAGACTGGGTAGCAAAAAAGAAGTAAGAAGAAAGGAATGTGAGTGAACACACAGCAAGGTTTTAGTTTAGAGTAAGTTAGGGTAAGTTTGAACACATTTGTCGAGGGGACCTAGGCCACTTAAGCAAACTGCAGGAGGCCCCAGGAGTTCTGGGGTAGTGGGTAGTAGGGGTCCCAGGACAGAGAGATGGAGATTTCTTGATAATTAGTCTTAACTTTACTAGTAATTCTTTATTCATTATTATTATTTGTAATTATAAAGTTTCTTCTGCAGCAGTATTTATGTTACAGCCCCTTCCTTGAATTGATTTACCAAGTAAGAAGTAATGAAATAGTGGGCTTGAACCTATCCCATTTGGGTAATAAGAGGAAGTAACAGTTATTTTTATGATGTGTTTGGAGTTTCTGTTGGGAAAGAATCATTGTGTTATGTGAAGGTTACCAGTAATATGACTTCCTTAAGAAATATTAAGAGAAGTATTACCTAATCATTTCTCAGTTAACTAGTTTGACAAGCTCCAGGAATCCACAGTAATTATGAGAAAAGAGAATCATGGGGAAGAATGAAAGAAAGAATATACATATATATGAAATTACGTTCAGTTGTGGCTTATATGCTCCCTTCCCATAGCATCTCAAAAATAATGCAAGATGGAAAGAAAGCCCTTTTTTCTTTTTGGGGGGGGGAGTTTCTTCTTTACATCTTCCAAAATGTTTACCCAAGCGGGTTTTGCTAAGAAATCCAGATCGCTGAAAATAAATTATAAAGGGAAATGTAAGCATAAAAATGCATCTTTGTTTAGAACAATAGTCTCTGAGATTATGGTTAAGATGGTGAGCTGGGTTCATCTGAACAGGGGTTTATTTCCAGGTACTGACACCTAGGAATTCTATGAGCGTGGGCCAGTTACTTTATCTCTCTGGGCCTCAGTTTATTCAGCAATGAAATGACAATGGGAGTAAATATTACACAGCGTCGTTTTAAGGACAAAATGATATGACTGGTGTAAGTCTCCTAGTGCAGTGCCTGACCTGTGTTAGCTCCTCAGTGCATGCTGGCTGGTGTTACTGTGGTCTCAAAATGATGATGATGGTGATGATGACGATGACGATGACAGTGACGGTGATGGTGATGATGGTGATATTTGTCTGTATTTTAGCACCACAATTAACTGGAAATTTTTCATTTTAGAAAAATTTTGTTTGTTTTGCTCTAACAATAACTGCAGAAAGGCTCTCAATTGGGAATGTGATAAAACCTAGTGCTTCCTAACTGACTCTTTACATATTTATGTTTAAAGGAGTGTCAGTGAACATGCAGAAAGGTCTTATTTATATTGTAAATGGATAACCGCCATCATCCTTATCATTAACAACAGCAACATCTTAATAGCACTGCTCTGGATCACACACTGTTCTCTAGGCTTTACATATTTGATCATTTAAGAGTCACAAAATACTAAGAGACAGATTCTATGAATATGGTCCCTATTTTCCAGATGAAAAAATGGAGACTCAGAGAGGTACAAAACTCTTAAGTAGAAAATGTTTGGCTATAAACCAGGACACTTTAGCTCCAGGGTCTGTGTGCTAATTACTCACTGCATTTTAAATGACCATAAATAACATGGTAAATAATATTTATTGTCTAGATACCTATTACATTTCACCACCAGAGTGTTTTTACTTGTATAGTTTAGGTCTCAAAGGGAGAAATTCTGGCAATTTCGCTAAAATATATTTTTCTCTAAGTGCTTGAGATTTATGATCTTAGGATTTCAGCACCTTAAAAGGTCAAATGCTGTTACTCAATTCATCTCCTCAAACACTTTCTGCTTTATGAAAGGGCACCAATCCATTCAGTATGGATGCAGAAGGAGAATTTATGGCGCATACAGGTCTGGGCTCTTCAATCAGAGTTCTTTCCACTATGCTGTGTAGCATAGTCAGATTTTCACAATTGTAATTGTTAGAGCCTGCAGCGATTTGAGACTGGCCCCTGTTTTGGCCAAGGAAAGAAATGATTCAGTTTAAAACCTTCTGTATTTCAAGTCCAGAAGAGACTTCAAGCCCTTATATTTATTTATTTACTTGTAGGCAGATACTGAGGGTAAGACTTGGTCCCGGGCTGTTATCGGGGTAAAATCTACTTAAACCATCGTGTGAGATACTATTTGTGGTGATACCAAGGCAGCAGGGGTAGAGATCCTCAGGCGTTCAGTTCTGATACGCGAAAACTGAGCTAAAACTCCTTCCTGGAGAAGACACACTTGCTGATGAGAGGAATGGGAAAGATGTCATCAGCCTTACTTACTTGTTCTCTGGGATGTGTCAGGTGCTCAGTCAGGTACACAGTGCTACCAAGTGTCAGAACTCAGACTGGAAAGGAATTCAGGGCTTTAAAGGGAAACCTGCCCATCATTGAAACACCTGCCAAGACTCTCTGCCCTCTTCCTTTGCAGAGCCCAATCCAAGTGGTATTTGCTGCCTGTATTTTTTTTTTTAATCTTTACTTTTCTTCAACGTACAGCATTGTGTTATGTAGATATAAGGCTTGGGTATCTATTCAGAGTCTGAACTACTTTTATCAAGGTGATTTATTTTTAAGGAAAATCTCAAAGAGATTCAGAACTCTATGCAACCTCCATGGGGACTCATTGTGCAGAGGTTGGTGTGCTTCATGAGAGTGGGGCATTTTTCAGCGCACACTGTTGAACAGTGTCCCAGCCTGGTGATTGACTATTATGAAGGCATTTATTTTTATCTAGAACATGGACATTGGGGATGAACGGACATGGATTTGGATATTGGTCGCTTGTGAAGACCTTGAGGATTTAACCCTGGGTATCAGGTTTTCTCATTTCTAAAAAGAGGTGTAAATAAGAAAATGAATATAAACTGCAATATTGGCTAAATAATCAATTCTACTCCTACTGGCATATCAATATGTTCTGTCAGAGATTTTATAGGCATGGGGCCGAAGCCAAGCCAATGAGACATTACCTGATCTTTCAAGATTTTGTTTTTCCTGGAAACATCGGAGGAGGAAGCCCTCCTTCTTAGCCAATAAGATGATGTTCTCAGCACTCTTGTTTCTTGGGAAGAATCTGTCTGAGAACAAGGGGGTAAAAATCAGACCCCCAAGAGTTCAAATGATACTCAGCACCACGTTCTAGGTCTGTCTGAACAAGTATCACTCCCGGGGACTCTAAGGCAGCTGACAAATTCCAACATCCCCTACTTTTCTTTCTCCTTTTTTCCTCTTTCCTTCTTTCCTTCCTGTTGGCCCCTCCTCCTCTGCCTCCTCCTCTCTCACCATCACTGTAAGAAACATCCGAGCTCCTTAGCTTCTCTCCTTGAAGTGATGCAGGCTTATTATCTCAGCAGTGTCTTCTTTCACTCCCCCTCACTCACCTGGAATCCTGATTTTCCCCCAAAGGCTTATTTTTCTTGGGTGATTGGACGTCCTGTCATGTCTGTGTTCCTCTGCAGTCTCTTTTCCCTTTCATCAATCACTTATCTGTCTGCTGTTTCCTGTGCAGCTTCTTTGGGAAGCCTCTCTTGACGTCTTTTTCCCTGAATTTAGGTCACTGTTTTCTCTGATTGCCGTAACAGTTTGTACAAACATACATTCCACCAATTGCTTGGGTAGTTTGAACATTTTGTTTCTTTACACACCTAGATCATATGCCTTTGACTTACAGGTAGTATCTTTAGCCACTCTGTAGCCCCACTGCCTTTCAGATTGTATGGTTTTTGAATGAACAAGTAAACACGTACAACTTTCGTTTTCATAAGCGGTTCTATGGTATGTAGGCATCAGTTATTATACAGAACACAAAGGAAAAAGACAATAATTACTAATGTTACATGACTGACCAAGGGCATAGGGATGTCATTGTCCAAAATTTTGAATATTGGAAAAGAAAGGGATTATTATTTGGTTTTGGAGAAACTGCATTTAAATTGAAAATGGCACTACTGAAAATAGCAGAATTTAACTCAGTGTGAGATTGATAACATTCATTGATAAGCAATAAGATAAAGAGGAGAATCATCATTTGACACCAAACCATTTATTTTTATGCTATATGACTCTTATGTTATAGTGTTAACTTGGAAGATGTATGAGAAATTAGCTGCTTTCCTTCCAGAAGCAAGAACAGTGACCTTTGTTTTAATGAGTTATTTTGTATCTGTAAGTTCTAGGGAGTTGTGTGCTAAGGAAAGTTCACTCCTCCATCTTTAATTTACTTGAACCAAGGTAGGCAAAATCATGCAAACTATTAACCATACAAGAACTACTGAGCTCTCATTTCTGGATAGAGATGGAAATAACTAAGGAGAGAAGGATATAATGCAGTCAAATTCAACCACCCTTCATGACTGCAATATGCACCTATACATATATATATAAATAAACTAATCTAAAATGTTAATCAATAAAAGATGTAGAATATTCATTTTAGAGAAGCAAATTAGAAGAAATCCAAATGTAGATAATTCTATTTTATAATAAAAACATTATATTCCTTCTTGGGCTGTCATGTGATACAAGAATAAATTAACACCATTTGTTGAAGCTGAGACCAGGGACCTTGGCAGAAACATGGTCTGAACAGTATTGTCTCACAAAATTCAAAAGATTCAAAAGAAGGGGTTGGTTGAGGGAAGTTATTAGGCAGTCAATCAGCATTTTCCCTGGGAGAAAACATGAAAATGAGGATTCTTGCATTAACCAGTGTGTTGTTAGTTTAAGGGTATTTCCAAAGTATTTTTAAAATTTAATTCACATTCTGCATCCCAGCCATTGCACTCCCCTGAATTAAGAACTCCAGGTGGTCTGTTAGTACCTTTCAGATAACAGGGTTTTGAATGACCGTCTCCCATAGCACAGGGCTGCTGTCAGAATTGAGGGCACTATCTGTCCATTAAGTGAAAAATCAACAAAAGTCTTTTCTACCCCAGACCTTCTTAACTGATCCCAGGGAATATTCTTTTTGCTTCTAAATATGCTTATATGGTATCTATTACCATTGTAAATTACCAGCTTATTCACAGCTCTTAATGAAATTGTGCTGAACTAATTATTAGACCTTGTTAATTATGAAGGCCTCCAATATAATGGGCCAGTTAACATTTGAAGTTTGTTGAAGTTTCTACAGTGATTTCTATTTAGATTGAATGATCTAAAAAATAGAATTTTGTCTTATTTTCATGCATCTAGATTTCATTTGTAACCAATACTAAGATATCAGGGTAATTATGTTTTTGCATCTCCCTTTTATTTCCTTTGACATACACATGTTATCTCCAGAGAATCAAGCCTCAAGACATAAAGTGATGCAGCCAGCCAGCATGACCAAAATCCCCACCAGATTCCTGGAAGAATAGCCTGTGTTCCTTGTTTCTATGACATAGAGGGGCAGCCAGTTACTCAGAGAGAAGTCCTAGAGCATGTTCTTTGTTATCATTATCTCCTTATTCATGAGACCAGCCATGGCCTTGTTCATCACCCCTTTGGCAAAAGCCTTCACCCTTTTCCTTTACATTTAAAAACACAGTCCCTGTCATGAATGGAGTCACAAAAAATAAGAAGAAAAAAAACTAACTAAAGAAGGAAATTACAGATATCAACTCCAAGGAATTCAATGATATCACAAAAGCCAAGAATTATTGAGAAGAGTCTGTCCATGGCCTTGTTAATAATCAAGAAAACTTCTCAGGCCTTCAGTGAAACAGCTCTTAACATTTCATCCCCTCCACCAAATCTTCATTAATGGAGCTGTGATGATGTAAATATTTGGGGTAAATCCTTCCATGCTTCAAATGCAACTCTTATGACTCACTCTCGCTTCCCTAATCCTAAATCCATTTAATCCTTGTGTGTCCTTAATAAAAGTATCTCACTGAATCTGAATTATGTATTTGCTAGCTCTCCTTATTTTCTTCCCTATGTTTCCTGAATTACCAAAGGTGTGTACAATAATGTCACTTAGGTGCCTAACGTGGGACAGAGTTGTTCTCTTAAAACAAGGAAAGATGGAGGTGAGGATCTCAGCACTGAATTAGGAAGAAGAATCTGCCTCCTGTACCGAAGTTGAGACCTATGTATCCTGCTCCAAGCAGCACCAGGCAGAAGGAAGCTCATATTGTTTGGCACCTTTTTCTTTAATTTACAGGTTAGTCATGTGGACTCTCAATGTCATCTTATCAGATGCCTGAAGGACCACAGTATTTTAATACAGTATTTGAAATCTCTAAGTTTTTCTGTATTAAGCGTCATATCTTATTTCGTTACCAAAACAGGCTTCTGAAGCCCCAAAATATCAATTAAGCAAAGTCTGGTTTACCCTATTCTAAACTCTATATTAACAGAGTGTTTTCCTGTTTACTGTGCCTCCATCTGTCCTGCTCCACAGCCGTTCTTCTCCCCCGCTTTTCTGCCCTGCTCTGGCCTGTCTCATTTCAAGACCTGAGCTTTCTTGCTTTCAGTTTTACCAAGAGTCTGAATGCGAGGTCTTGCTGGAGATCAGGGCATGAGGGAGAGAGAAATCTGACAATTTACAGCCCTCGTTCCCATTCCTCAGCCTTGCTCAGGTTCTGAAATTCTCTGCTTTCCTCTCCTGCCACAGCTCCTGTCCAGTCCTGCAGAACTATTCCTGGCTCCATCGCTTTGCAGATCCCCAGCAAATGCGGCCCCTCCCCTCTCGCTTCCCACTAGTGGTGTTGAGGACCGACCGCTGTGGCTACGTTCCCTGGTGCTTCCCTAGCCGGCCCTTCTTACATTCCTGACCCTCTTGTGACTCTATAAACAGTCCTTTCCTTTAATCCTCTTCAGTTAAACAATTTTGAGTGCACCACCTGTTTCTTCCTGAGCCCTGATCGATGCAGGAAATACACAACTTGCTTTAGGCAGGAAATACATTGTTTATTATATAACATTTTGCTGATGGTGAAACCCTCAAACTGTAGGACATTTACATTTATTCCACTCTTTCCTCCATATTGACTATGTCTTATTTATCTTTGCCTTTCTGAGTCTAGATCAACGCTCAGCACATTGTATCCCTTGTAGGATGCACTGAGAAAATCTTTGTTCAATTGAGCTGATGTGAATTCACCCTGAATTCTCTGATTTTCAGTGCATTGGACACCGTGAGTAATAATGCTGACTGCATGGAGATTATTGAGTGACAGTTTGCCTACATAACCCTAAAATAGTCATTTGTATAATCACTTTGCACTTTATTTCTCCTTTTTCATATATGAAATTTATCTTACTTATTCTCATGCAGAAACTTAATTAATGAGTCTTTCAAATTAGAAATAGCTGCCTCTAATAATATTTTATTAGCACCATTTATTCTTTAAAATTTTATGCAAAAATTATGGTTGTCATTTTGTAATATAGGAAAACACTTTTAAAAATTATTGTTGAATTAAGGTAATGATAGGGTCAATTTATATAATGAGGATGCAAGGTCAAATGGAGAGAGGGAAATATTTGATTATCTAGGCCATTATTAGTAACTTGAAGAAAACCATTGTAGAAATTTAATGTTTTTTAAAAATAGTGATGTATGATCTATAATGATGCTTTGTGGTTTTATGCCTCACTGAATCTTGGCTGCTTTAGCAAGGCACATGCATTATAATGAGCCGCTGTGTGAAATGACTAATGTTGTGAGTACACATTGCATTTAATTGATGTAGCCACATGTCTGAAATAAATGTTTCTTGTAGTGCTGAGTGTAAACCTCTCTAGATTCTTCAGTGTGCACTGCCCATGTCTGAATGTAAAGGTAGGAATCCGAAAACTGCAGGTTCTGTTGCAAAAGAGGGCTGTGGTTGTTCATTTCTTTGTAGTTTTCCCTTTGCCCATTACTTATGGGTTGTTTTTATTCCAGTAAATCATTTCTGTAGAGAAGCATAAATAATATCCTCCTTTCACTGCTAAAGCTTCCCTGGTCTCAGTTGATTTTTGCATCTGTGTGTGTCTAGTTTACTGAGAAGGCCTGGCTCAGCAGGGAACACACACGGTATGGTTTTATTTTTCACCAGTCATTGCTCCCCCATTGTGCTATGTCAAATTCCCCTTCCCAGCTGGATAGCAGATCCTTTCGCGACATCTTGGGCAGATGCCGTAACTCTCAAGTCATTTCCTGTTACTCAGATTCTGCCCACTTGAAAATTCCAATTTCATTTCTTTTACAGAACTTTCCCTTTCAATGGCCAAGCTCGAGTCCCTTGCTCCATTGGGAGGGGCATGGCTTGCTTGTCCACACCTCCTGTCCCCTCCTACAGGTCTTTCACCTGCGAGCTCAGGGCAGGATGAGTTCACTCGGCTTAGGACACTTTTATTCCTCTCGTTTTCCTTGCATGCTCAGATGGGGAGAAAAGGAAAAGGAGGAAGAACCATTGCCCCTTTCCTGACTGGAGCAGTTGTCATTTTCCTCTTGTCAGTTACTGCTGGTCCCCAGGCTCATGCTTCGTCGCTCTTGCATAGCTGGCTCTCTGGTCGGGGGCGTGTATGAGTTTGTTGGAGGTCTCTTGGGGGATGAGGGGACCATACCTTTTGCACGGGTTCCTGAACCTGATCCTGTTCATGTGCCCTGTAGCCTCTTGCTGCTTGAGGTTCTCATCTAGCTTGCAGCCCTTTTTTGTGGGTTGCTGGAAAGGTGGTTCCAGTCTACTTCTCCCAAGATGCCCACTTGACCTTAGGAACCAAGTAGTGGAAGCACAAGCTGGGGTGCCAAAATCGTCTCCTTCCACCTTTGATCTTCGGTTGATTCCCTTTTCCTTTGCTTAAGTAGGTACAGGGAAGATCGAGGTACCCTGCAGTAGGGGAAACAGAGAGATGCTAGCATCCCAATCTCAGATCTCTCTTATTTAGCTTGTTTGATGGGGACAAACCCTTCCCTTTACCCTTTATCCTTTCCCAATTTTTTTTTAATGGACAGGTAAGTGGAGTCCGGAGGCTAGGGTGATGTTTGGGGGGAGTAGGACGACTTCAGCTGCCTTAAGAAGCTCCGAAGATGAGAAGCCCTTATTGTTTGTAGTTCTCTTTAGAATGTGGGGTACTTATATTCTTCCCATTCTTTTTTTTTTAACTTTTTTTATTGAGTTACAGTAGTTTTACAATGTTGTGTCAGATTCCAGTGTAGAGCACACTTTTTCAGTTACACATGAACATACATATATTCATTGTTACATTTTTTTTTCACTGTTAGCTACCACAAGATCTTGTATATATTTCCCTGTGCTATACAATATAATCTTGTTTATCTATTCTGCATATGCCTGTCAGTATCTACAAATTTTGAAATCTTAGTCTGTCCCTTCCCACCACCCTCCCCCCGGCAACCACAAGTTTGTATTCTATGTCTATGAGTCTGTTTCCATTTTGTATTTATGTTCATTTTTTCTTTTTTTTAAGATTCCACATATGAGCTATCTCATATGGTATTTCTCTTTCTCTTTCTGGCTTACTTCACTTAGAATGATATTCTCCAGGGACATCCATGTTGCTGCAAATGGCATTATGTTGTCATTTTTATGGCTGAATAGTATTCCATTGTATAACTATACCACATCTTCTTTATCCAGTCATCTGTTGATGGACATTTACTCTGTTTCCATGTCTTGGCTATTGTAAATAGTGCTGCTCATATGACTTAATAAGAAAAAAACAAACAACCCAATCCAAAAATGGGCAGAAGGCCTAAACAAGCAATTCTCCAAGAAAGAAATACAAATGATCAAAAAGCACATGAAAAAATGCTCACTATCACTAATTATCAGAGAAATGCAAATCAAAACTACCATGAGGTATCACCTCACACCAGTCAGAATGGCCATCATTCAAAAGTCCACAAATGACAAATGCTGGAGAGGGTGTGGAGAAAAGGGAACCCTCCTATACTGCTGGTGGGAGTGCAGTTTGGTGCAGCCACTGTGGAAAACAGTATGGAGATTCCTCAAAAGACTAGGAATAGACTTACCGTATGACCCAGGAATCCTGCTCCTGGGCATATATCCAGAAGGAACCCTACTTGAAAAAGACACCTGCACCCCAATTCTTTCCATTCTTAAAACTAAGCATTAATCACTAATTTGGAGCAACAGGAAAAGCCTCATTTAAAATCTCGTTAACTGTTCTCTCATATTCCTGTGGGCAGAGGCACCAGAAAGAGATGTTAGAAAGAGCTATATCCTTTTCTGGAATCTATCCAGCCTCACTCCCCATCTCCCCACCACCTCTACTCAGGGGATTCTGTTGCCCAAATCAGTAGAAGGAGCCCTGGGGAGGAAACAGACACCTGGAGTCTAGTGTGGTCTCTGCAGAGCTCAGTGGCTCTCTGTGACTTCACCCTTCCCTGCCTCAGATAATCCATCTTGGAAAATGCAGACGAAACTACTGGCCCTACTTATCTTTCAGGGTTGTTGGAAGACAAATGAGATCATATCTAAAAATGTGATGTATAAATCCAGGCGGCATTATATATGAGACACCACCTTAATCATTCTTCCATCCACTCTAGGATGCGCTATCTTCGTGCTGTTCTAAATGTAATAGAAAGATCCCTAGACTCAGTGAGCTTTAACATCTTGGTTCTGCTTGGCTCTGAGCACTAACTGACCCTATTTCTGTAGGCAAGTTATGTCATCTCTCTACGTTTACCTCCATATCTAAACAATGTGCAATGGGAACAATGGTATTATTTACCCCTCAGAAGCACAGTAAAGGCCAAATACAGAGGAGGTAAGAGTGGTCTGTGAGACACAAAACATATTTTGAAATATATCTGAGTGTCTGTTATGAATATATGCATATCTAATGTAGCTTTATATAATATATAATATATCCTTATACCTGTCTGTGTGTACACATATGTGTCACATGTATCCCCTCCATTTATGTTAATTACATGGTACAATTAAGAAATGTCCTGAAAGTTTCATAAATCAATATATACAAATGATACAGACAATTCACTGCAACTCATTCTTATAGTAATTTAAAATTTGTCACACATACATGTTGCGTGTATGTGTGTGTATTTACATGTGTGCACACATTTGTAATCCTGGACCCTCTCACAGGTTACCACAGTTGATTCTAAGCTCTCTTTCTGTACCTCCCCTCTGGTAATGGCACTTGGGCTACAACATAGCCAAATGGTGTTTAGAAAATAAAAGAACTACAGGGAGTTCATAGACTTACCTGCATTCAGAGATACGTTACTTTAACCCTTCACACGTACTGTAAGCTGTAGTTTCTGCATTTTTTTCTCCTTTTACCTTTTTGTTAAATATCTAATCATCTGTGTTCTTACACTCATAATTGATTTCTTTATTTCTTTGGCTTTATTAATTCCCAATTTGGACATACTTAATTTTTAATTGTGTTAATTACTCCAACCTCCCTTCCCCACCCCTCTCCCCACTGAAGATTTTGATGGAACTTGTGCAGGACACCACATCCAGTTTCTTCTGTCTCTCTCCTTCCATCTCTGTACTGTGATTCCTTAAATCAGCCTTATTAAAGCACAGTTACCCTTATTCCTTAGGACACATTGGGTCATCATCAGGTGTTACCTCAAGGTAAGGTGTTACAAGAAGCAAACAAATAGGAATAATATTTTTTTTGCATCTTTTTTGGGGGGGGATGGGTTAAAAAAAAGAACTTTCCACACTTTCTGGAAATGCCTTTTGAGTCTCCTCTGTCTGACCTGTTGTTTTTCTCACACCCTCTCACACTCATCTACTGCCTTTATTGAAATGACACTCCGCTTCATGGTCAGCTTAGACATTCTACCAAGATATCTTCCTAACACTCCGGTCACTAGGGATTTCTCTTTTTTTCTGCACCATGTTTATATCACCTGTCGCCCTTTATGGTTATTTGTGTACATGCTTCTCTTTTGCACTAAGTCTGTGCGTTTCTTAAGCGCATGCTGTACTTACTTTTATGTTTCCCACATCACCGAGCATCATGCCTTAAACAAAAGAAAAAAATAATAAGACAAATGTCTGTTGACATGGTGGATTTGTAATATAGTTCATAACGTAGATGCTTATAACAGTAATTATTTTATTCATCCCCTTGTCCACTGACATCACCTCCTACTGTGAGAGATGACAGTGTACAGCCGTCAATAGGCGTAAGTGGTCACTACTCACAGAGCTCGCAGAGGAGTCAGAGAGACATAAACAAACCAACAGACACAATATAATTACAAGTCGTAATCGGTGCTAAGAAGAAATAGGATTTTGAGAAATTAACAGCAGGGAGCTTAATTTTATAAAGGATAATTAGGGACAGTGTCTTTGAGTAGGTGATATTCAATTGGAAGCTTGAAGGACGTCCCTCAGCATATACGTCCTCTTGTCTCTCATTGACTGAAGTCTGGTGGCCAAATCTAACCATGAGGAAGGCTGGGAAAATTGCCAATTCTAACAAAATTGTGTTCTTGGTAGTAAGAAAAAAGTAACACATTAACAAGAGGTGGGCCAAATAGTGGTGCCTGTTGCACCTACCAAAACCATGCATGTCCTTTGTTAGAGGTTAGGCTGGGGATACGGGTAGGGTCAGCCCATGGTCAGCCTTAAAGGTATTTGAATTTAATTTTGTCTGATTTAGGAAACCACTGAATGGCTTTCAATAGAGAAGAGACTTAAGTCTATTTGTGTTTTTAAATGATTACAGTAACTACTATGTGAAGTGACTTAAGGGGGTTAGAAGTAAGCAAGTAGCACAGATGATGGTGGCTGGACCAGCACATTGGCAGTGGAAAGGAGAGAGGTGGCTGGGTTTTAGATATACTTAGGAGACAAAAGCAACTAAGTGAACCATAGGATAAAGTAGTCGAGGTTAAAAGAAGCATCAAGGGTGACACCTGAATGACATACATGCACAAACTGTATAAAATAACACTCACATCTGTATGTGAATTTTTACCATTGGTAAACTCAGCTGCTACCAGGAAAGTACTAACACAGATTTTGAGTCACTTTGGTTGATTTTTCAAATCATTTGCAAGGCTATTGGAATTTATTTTTCCATATAATATTTTACAAATGATAATCGTTGTTTTGGGTGAATTGACATAATTCAAAGGCATTCCATCATTGTAGTCACCATAATCATCCTCTTCAACCGTTATTTAAAATGATGTTTTCCTTTCCTGCAGTGTGTAGATCTCTGACCTGGATCTCAGGGGATTTGCAGAATTAACAGAGACGTTATCCCATCCCTGAGATGACCCAAATTCTTCTCAGCCTATAGAGGGATTTTAGCATTAATTATTTTCAGTGTATCGGTAACTACACTTGGCTTTATAATACGAAGTAGTCCTTGAAAGTGAAAGTGTCTGAATGTATTTTCAGGGTACCTTTCTGTCAATTTCCCAGGTTTCAAACACGTTTCTTCTTTGGTAATGACTTTGAAACACCTTGACTGTTGATATCTTTCTATCCAGCACAAAAAAGCAGATGGTTTTAGATGACCAGCTGCTTCTCAGGGACAAGACAAAGTATGGAATATTGTTAAAAATCAAAAGGGAGCAAATTTTATAATTTGACCCTGTTTTTATGTCAGCTAGGTTAGCTGGTCATTCACCCTTCTAGAAGTGAATTATTGGAATTGGAATTATTCATCTTGGCATGTGTGTAAGATATTCACATTAACATTAGGTTCAGAATTCATATACGTGTTACCAGAATCCTGTTCTCAGAATCTGTGACGGGGGCCATTTTATGGTTAAAATTACCTCAAGTAACATTTCTTGTGGGGTTTCTTTAAAAACCTCTGCCCGCTATTAAATTGAACTCAGAAGGAAACATATTTCTAGAAGAATTTTTGAAGATTTGAAGTTCTTCCTATAATAAATACTAAGTGATCACTAAAAGAATAGTGATCACAAGTCCCATTTTATAAAATGGGCACAAAAGCCAAATCTAGAGAAAATAGGATTAAAGTTCAGCATGACCAAATAAACCGTGACATGAAAAAAGAATTTCCTGCCCAAAAGGGTTATTTTAACTCTACAACAAGTTATTAAACTAGGTTATGGGATTCCAGGACCTAAAGATCCTTGAAAAAAATTGAATCAGAATAGCACAAAGCCTTACTAAAGTAGGTATTATTTACACAACCAAGATATTACTTTCGAATTACTGTCTCACAACATTATTTACCGATGATGGTGGTAGGAGGTGAGAGAGATATTCAGTATGTTTTGGAAAACACACAGAATTTGTTACTTGAGAAAAGTTTTAATAATTTTGGTATTTTTACCACTTTGTTTTTCCTCGTCTACACTCAGAATAAAGGAATTTGGGCAGTGAAAATGGGAAGGATTCTAGATGATAAACGCACAGGAATACCCGTATGAAAGGAGAACGGGAAAGTGTAAACTCGTGATAGTCATAATAATAAAACTTGTATTAAGCACGTAGGTTTAGGCATTTATAGTTACTTATCCTATTTAATCTTCATAACAACAACATGCGGGTAGGTACTATTATCATGATTATTTTTACAAATGAGGGAACCAAAACGTGGTTAGATTTGGTGTGTAGCCCGTGTTTGCACAGTTGCTGGTGGAGCTGGGATTTACCTAGGCAGTCTGGTTCCACAGCCTGCCCTTTACCAGTATCTCTTACAGCCTTGTCAACAAAGGTAAGAATGAGTTCTGTGGCTGGAATCTCAGGTTATTTCGTGGCACAGTGGGCAATGTGATACATGCACGTGAGGCAGCAGGACCACACCAGCCACAGTTACTATACGAAGCCCCTCAAAAGGTTAATGACACCCAACTGAGACCCTTTTCTGAGGAATCTGATTTTTTCCATTCCAGCCAGACCAGCCATTGCAGTAGACAGGTCAGAATGGCCACGAGAGATGGATGCTATCCGGAAAGGCAAGATTACTTGCTTGGATTGATTGCCCCAGCGAATAGGGGCTTTCAAATGGCTCTAAAGTGGCCTTCCCATCACTGTTGAGTTGAGACACAGCAATTCTGTTTCTAGGTATATACCTGAGGCATTTTTAAGCCTACAGCTTCCCAGACAGGTCCCTAAAGTGTTTGAGGCCTGGAGATATGCACTGGTGACAAGCGCCCTCGGTGATTCTCATGATCGGGGAGTTTGGGAGGTAACTGCTTGGGCGTGGTTCTCAACCTCAGCTGAAAGTGGGAATCACCTGAGAGGCTGAAAAAGAGCTGATGTCTTGATCCTACTAATTCTAATTTAATTGGCCCGGGGTGCAGCCTGGGCATAAGCAGATTTTTAAAACTCCCCAGCAGATTGTAATATGCAGCCAAATTTGAGATTTCTTGTCCTAGAATAGAGCTGTGTAGCCAGTGTGACCTGCACATCATTGCACTGGAAATTGGGAAGGGTTTTCAATCAACAGAGATTTGATTCTTTTAGCCCTTGAGGTGGCTGCATGTGTTTGGTGAGGTAGAAGTGGCTGGTCTACTTTAACCATCCATGAGTAACAATTTCTCTTTACTGCAATGCACCCTATAAATATTACCATTTTCCAGGTCTGTTGTGATGTAAAACAGAATAGCATGCAAGCCGTAGAACAGGGCATCTGGATTTAAACAAAACAAAACAAAACTCTCTAGATAATTAAAATATTTAGACAGGGTTGCCGTCCAGTCTCCTAAAACTTCTTTGCAATACTTTTTTCTATTAGTATAAAATTGCAAGAGATTTGAAAGTCCACTAACACGATATGAATAAATAAATTGTATATGCACGAATTAGAGCAGTTAAAAATGAATGAACTCTTTGTGTACATTGTGAAAAAAAAGATATTTTAAAATAAAAAGTTATGACCCAAGTGCCCATCAATAGATGATTGGCTTAAGGAGCTAATCTTGGTTTCCAGCTTAAGGAGAGGTCAGGTGTGTGTGTGTGTGTGTGTGTGTGTGTATGTGTATATATACACATTACTCAGCCATAAAAAAGAATGAAATATTGCCATTTGCAGCAACATGGATTGACCTAGTTAATACTATGTTTAGTGAAATGTCAGACAGAGAAAGACAAATACTGTATGATATCAATTATATGTGGAATCTAAAAAATAATACAACTCAATCTATATACAAACAGACTCAGTCTATGAGAAACAGACTCACAGACATAGCAGACAAACATACAGTTACCAAATGGGACAGGGAAGAGGGTAGGGATATATCAGGAGTAGGGGATTAACAGATACACACTAATATACACAAAATAGATAAGCAACAAGGATTTACTGTATAGCACAGGAACTTACACACAACATCTTGTAATAACCTATAATGGAATATGGCTTGCAAAATATTGAAAATGAAAAGATTAAAAGTGACAGAGGCATACATGTTTATTAAAAATGTAAAACACATGAGAACAATAACAACTAAATTCAGGACAGATATTATTTTTGGAATTAGAGGAAGAGAAATACAATTGAGAAAAGACATACAAAATTCTTAATGTGTTTCTTTATCTATATCTTTCTTTAAAAGTAGAACTAAAGCAGATATGATTAGATTAATGGTAGATATATGGGTATATATTTATTTATTTATTTAATGGAGGTACTGGAGATTGAACCCAGGACCTTGTGCATGCTTAGTGTGCACTCTACCACTGAGCTATACCCTCCCCCTGGATATTTTTTATATCGCGCTTTATTGTTTTCACTAGCTGTCTATGTGTTTGAAGTTAATTACAAATTAGTTAAGAGGTCAGGGAATAAGAATGGCTATAGACCAAAGCCCCCAAATCATAAAATGCTAATGCCAGAAAGGACCGCAGGATCATTTCAGTCAGTACCTATATTACATTCTTGAACACTTACCTGGAGGAAAGTGAACTCTTTTCTCCATTACCCCCAGGTCACAATGGTTTTGTGGTTTGTCTGAGGAGAAAGAAGAGGCCAGAATGCCTGCGTGCCCTGCCCCACCCTGCCACCACCCCAGGAGACAGGTGATGGATTGCAGGGAACTCTAGTAACTCACGGGCAGCCTTTCTCCTCCCAGCTCCTCATCACTCTTACAGAGCCTGGTCCTTGCCCAGATCCGCAGCACTTCCACCCCACTCTCTCTGTCCATCTGCCCTTTCCATTCTGCCTTCTCCTATCTCCTTTCTCAGCCAGAACCATAGAATGAGTTTTCAAAAAGGTTCTCAGCAAAGAATCTAGAGTACTCTAGATTCTCTCACTGTCTTCACTTGATCCCTCCTGGCTTCCAACTGGGATGCTTTCCATTGTTCGATTACTATCATCTCCCTAGACTACTGACTATGGCTGGAGATATTTACACAATCATGCTGATTGGCTTCTCCTACCGAGTCTTGCATCTCACCGGCACTGCTCCTTGATGGCTTTTTTTCTCCTGCCCTGTTATTGCCCTAATGAACTGATTGTGGTGAAGTTTCCAGACTCATCAAGTGCCCTGACAAAGCATGACATCACTCTCTAGAAGCTGGACTCTAGATGACCGAATGTAGTGAGGCTATCCATCTTTTGCTTGCATTTTCTCTTCCTCTTTTGAAACATTTATGTAAGATTTATATTCCTTCTTTAATCGGTCTCTGTCTCTAAGAAACGTAGATTAGCCGTCTCCTTACAAACGTAACCTGTGCCTGGGTCCTCTTGATCCTTTTTCCTTATAGTCTTGGCCTCCGGTATTCTCATGTAGTTTATTGTAGCAGAAATCAACCGTCTCTTCCTAACCACTCAGGTCCTCTATCATCAACTACTTTCATTGCTGCCAGAACAATCTTCCTAAAGATTCCACTCTGCTTTGTTTTATTCCAGTAGCTCCTCATTACCTTCTAAAGCAAGCTAGATTCTTTATCATCTGGCTTTGAGCTACATTTGTATTATTGTTTCCCATGAATTTTCTTTTTAGACCCTATATTCTGACAAAACTAGATCATTTTTGTTTAATTGCTACTCCCCTCTCCCTTCATCTAGAACATCTTCCTCCATGTGTATGTAAAAGTGCAAATATCATCATCTTTGTATATTTCTTAGATTCCCTAACATAATATCATCCTCCTTCGAACTTGGATTATAATTTGTACTTCCTCTCCATCACATTATCATTTTATACGTTGTAAACTGATTGAATAGTCCTATTTGTTTTGCTATCTTAAAAATTCTGGAATAAGACTACATAGTTCTTATTTTTGGTAGCCCTATAGCATCTATCAGAATATGTAGCATTTAAACTAAATATGCATTTTATTGAATCATGCTGTCAATTTCTCTTGAGGTTAAGAAAGAATTTAGGAGAGGAAGTAATCAAGGCTGTCCTTGTATTATAAAAGGTTTCTCTCCAGGAAGTTAATTGGCCTATCTAAGGATCGAAGCTTTGACTTCATTAGCTCCACTGAACTGCTTCCCAAAGTTTACGTGACTAGACACTGTCTGCCTTGGGTGCCTTAGTCTTGCCAGTAACTGGTAACTTGTGAATCTCCTTTGTGTTGTTACATAAAGAATCTCTGTGCAAAAAAGTAATTGCTTTCCTCAGCTGAAAAGGTCATGACTTTTCATAGTGGATAAGAACATGCGTTCAGTAAATAAACTGACAAAATCTAGTTCAGTTTCTGTCAAACCTGCCTGTCCCTGCTTCTTTCCTTATTGTTATGTTTGGGTGTTTCGTGGGTGCCAGTTGTGGTGCAGACATTGTACAAAAGCACAGTGATGGCATAGTTTCTATTTGTTAGAATTAAAACTAATAAATAATCTGCAAGTTTCAAAATGTACCATTAACTTTTTGAAACTTTTTATGATGAGTCTAGAGAGGAAAGTGAAATATGTGTATGTCATATCCTCCTGTTAACTCACAGCACATCCAGAACAGTCACTGAAGTATTCGCTACCAGTTTTTAGTCCCAACTTTACCAGCTAGAAAAATATTTTCAGTTTCATAAATGATCTCAGGGCAAAGACAAAGGCCCAAAGTTCCAACAGTAAAACATGGTCTCAGAGTTATAATAAATCGGAGTCTGTAGACCCTTTAAGGTTTTAAGAATGATATCAAGCAATACCTCATAGGCTCTGAAGGCTAGAGATTAAATATTATGGGCATTTTCTCCAGCATCCAGATTCTCAGTCCGAGATAGAAGGGGCCTGCCTAGAGGGGATTTATAGATGTCTAATGCAGTGGGCTAATTTGCTAAGTAAGGCTCAAACAGTTTTTAAGAAAATTATAAAGATGAAGCTACCGTTGGCCAACTAAAAGAGACAGAAACAATTCAAAAGGAAAAGTCTAGCCCCCCAGTTGTCTACAGATCTTTTCTGCTTAAGTTTCTTTTTCTTAAACCCTGTACAAACAAAAAGATTGCTGTACCAATTATCTATTGCTACAACAAAAACCAAACAAACAAAAAAAGTGATGAATAATCTGAAAGCATAAATCAGTGACCTCTAGCATCACCTTTGTCCCTAAGGATATGTTCTATTGAAAACAAAGGAAATCAAATCGGTATCTTATTGAACATCCTGACTTCTTTCTTCTGTCTGGGTGTGGTAGATTATACATATCAGAGTAATATATATATATGTATATATATATATACACATATATATATGTGTATATATATATATATACAGAGTAATATATATACACATATATACACACACACACATACACATATATACCCATGCACATATACATACAGGTTCTTTGTAGCACCTCCAAAAAGAGGTGGCATCTATTTTCCTACCCTCTGAGTCTGGCCTTCCTTTGTGACTTACTTTGACCTGCACAATGCAGCAGAAATGACAGAAAGGAACTTCTGAACCTCTACTTCTATTGGCCTTACAACTTCTACTTTTACCATCTCGGGATACTTCCAGCATCATGTAAAAACCCCAGGTGAAAGGTTGCATGGAGAGTGAGTCCTGTATGTTACAGCTTTTCCAGCCATTCTAGCTGAGACCGCAGGCTGTGAGGCCATTTTAAAGCATCGAGCCCCAGCCAGGCCACTAGCTGTCTGGGCCACCCCCACCTGAGTGAGGCCAGATGAGATGAACAAAACTGCCCGGTTCCGTCACAGAGTCACACGGAATAAAACATCATTTTTGTAAAGTCCGTAAGTAACAAATGGTTTGTTATGCAGAAATAGATAACTGATACACTAGGCTTATGTTACTTGTGTATCTTTTAGCATGATTCTCTAAACTCTGGAGTGTTCACAAGCAGAATTTCCCATGCACAGAATAGCATGTAAGGTAAGGCCCAAATAGAGATCATCCCAGCGAAGGATCGGACCTCTCTAAGTTACAGTTTCCTCATTTGCAAAGTGAGGGCACTGCATCAAGTGCATTTAAGATCTTTTTTTGCTCTATTTTCCATAATGCCAGCTCATTTTACTAGACAGAGTCTCTGGAAGAACTGGAATTCATGATTCTAATTTTATTCTTTCTCCTCTTTACCTGAATTGTTCTGGCCAATTTATTCCTTGAGTGTCCAGGACCAACAAAAGGTACAAAATGGAAAGGGTGAGAGCTCCAAGTATATGGAGGAACGGGGACCCTCCTTCTCCACCTTTCCTGTGAAAATCTCGTTCCTTCTACGTATAGATAAGCTGTGCTCATCATCACCTTTTCTGAATTGCATAGTTGCAGGATGAAAAGCCGCAGGCACAGTCAGGAAGATGATTTACGCAAGGTGGCTACGCATTCCACTGAATTTTCACGTGTAAGAATCCGCACGCACATTTGCTGACCCAATGTCCGAAGGCCCTAAGAAAGTTCCGTCGCACCTGATACCCAGTACGTGCAATTAAAGGCAGATTGTGATTTTGGCGTTGGGATTTATCTGTTTAGATTGGTCTGGGCTTGGCTGCTGTGTGTCAGGTCTCTTCAGCCGACTGGTCAGATACACTTGACTTGAGTTCTGTGTCCTTGTTGGATGTTTTGGGCTTTGCTCCATGATCCTGAGTGGCATTACATCAATGACATCACCCAGCGGAGAATGACTTAGACGGCTAATCATTGTTGGACATAATTTCTCTTAGCACTGGAAAGAAATTGATGAAGATAAAATGCGTAGAATAGTGAAGCCAGAAAGCACTTTAGAAACCATTTAATGAGGAAAGTGGAACTCATAGACCAAGGGACATGCCCAAAGTCACAAAACTAGTTAATGGTGTTCTGTGCAGTTTAAAAGTAAGCACTCCATTCTATCGCTGTGTATTATTGGAAATCAGAGGAAGATCTAGGGTGCTGTGATGTTATGGCCAGTGCATGGGGAATGTGAATATATTCCTTTACACAATATTTGCCCTTAAAAACATGGACATGGATGGCTGAGCAAGGGCAGTAGTCAGATAATCCTGGGTTTACGTGAATATGCATAGAGTATACATATATGTGTGTATACATATGTATATGTATAAATATATGTGTGTATATTTATCTATATATACAAAGAGAGGGAGAGAGATGAATGTGCCAGGATACTGATCAGCCTGTTTGCCACATGGAAGAACTAAAGAGCATGAAGAGAGAAGTAATCACTTATGCTGACTTTCAAACCCTCTGAAAGCTGCAGTCCTACAAAACATGGTCCAATCAATGTCCTGGGATCCAACCAGCCAGATCATTCTCTCTCAGTGTAGTGGAGGTTTCTCCTTTTTTCCCAACTTAGCCTTTAGAAAAATTAAGGCAAAGAGCCTGGAGTTCCCCCTAGAGGCGAACGTTTATACACGCAACTTTCAAAGCACCTCCTGGTAGGGATCCCCGGGTTTTTGGCCTTGACGATTCCCTAATGAATACATCGGCACGCTGTCTGTTCATTAGCTTCACAGATGTTAGCAGGATGAAGGTAGGGTACTTACAGTTGTCCCTCGTGAGTTAAAGGTTGCAGATGTAGATATTGTTTCTTTTATGACAGACATTAAAACAAATGCAGTAGGTGACTTCTCACCTTTTAACATGTGCTCTTTGGTAGCACTTTTGTGTTCTGTGATCCAAAGTATCAGATAATCTTCAAAGTCCAGTTGAATTAGGGGTGTAGTTGTCTGAGTGGTGAGCTGTGAGCCACCACCCTATATGTGTAAGCTACTCTCTTCGTAACTGAGCAGGCCGCTTGTCATCAGCTGGCGTCCCGGTCACTGCGGTAGGAAGCTGCCTCTCGTGCAGCAGGCGGTACTCAGCCACAAGCAGAGGCAGCTCAGATGCCGTCATTCAACAATAGTTCTCAATGGCAAATCCGTGGATGATCAACAGATTATGTTGGGGCTATGAAAACAGGGCGATGCTCTTTCATAGGTGCTTAATTAATAGATAGTAATTAAGAGAGGTGGCAGGGTTTCTTTTATTCTCTCGTTTCTGTCTTTGCTCTCTGTTAGTGATGTGTCATAAGCCACCAAAAGGGGGCTGAAGTCCAGTCTTATGAAATTAGCAGATGGATTTGTTAAATTCCTGGTGAGACATGGTTTGGGAATATTCTCTAGTGTAGAAAAGTAGTATCTATTTGTATCCATCTCTGTATATATACTTGAAGAGTAGAAATTCCATTTTCATGTGAGACAGGTTATGTATTTTAATATATAGCGTAGGCACTGCCCAGTTAACTACTTTCATCTTTTTTTTTATTGTGTATAGATTCTGAGGATTTA
This sequence comes from Vicugna pacos, assembly GCF_048564905.1. NCBI lineage: Eukaryota > Metazoa > Chordata > Mammalia > Artiodactyla > Camelidae > Vicugna > Vicugna pacos. The sequence goes on from NC_132988.1 coordinate 20,411,963, forward strand.
GAAAGAAATGAGGAAGAATAAAAGTTGATGTATTTGCTTTTGTAGTTTCTGTTTCACTTTTTCTGGTGTTGTCTTCATGCTGCCAATTGTGGGAGGCCGTTTAGGAAGCATTCGGGGTGCCTTCTGCAACTTGATTGGCCCTTGCTGCCAGGGCTTCCGGGTGTATGGTGAAGGAATTCCTGTAATTTACAGGGACACAAAGCAGCCTTTAAAAACACACCCACCGAGCAGACAGGAGGAAAAAACACACAGTTTGGCCAAAAAAAAGTAAGGAAGCCCATGTCTAGAAAAGCTTGCTGAACACCCCATCAGGAAATGCTCATTACTTTCATTTTAAACAGCGGCTTCCAAGATCTGTTTTCATATTTATAGAGTAGCTGGCAGCAAGCAAATGTAATCCTGAAGGCTGTGTTTTACTTAGTATTTTGTTTTTGCTTTTTAAATGCCACTTTTAAAACTGTATAGGAAATACACCACACTTCTTTATCCAGTCATCTATCAATGGACATTTAGGTTGCTTCCATGGCTTGGCTACTGTAAATAGTGCTGCTATGAATATTGGGGTGCTAGTATCTTGTTGAATTAGAGTTCCCTCTCGATATATGCCCAGGAGTGAGATTGCTGGATCATATAGTAGGTCTATTTTTAATTTTTTAAGGAATCTCCATACTGTTTTCCATAGTGGCTGCACCAAACTACATTCCCACCAACAGTGTAGGAGCATTTCTTTTTCTCCGCGCCCTGTCCAACATTTATTGTTTGTGGACTTTTTAATGATGGCTATTCTGACTGCTGTGAGGTGGTACCTCGTAGTTTTGATTTGCATTTCTCTGATAATTAGCAACGTTGAACATCTTTTCATGTGCCTATTAGCCATCTGTAGCTCTTCATTGGAGAACTGTCAGTTTAGGCCTTCTGCCCACTTTTCGGTTATTATTTGTCGTTGTTGTTGTTTTTGTTACTGACAGTTTGTATATTCTGGAAATTAAGCCCTTGTCAGTCATGCCATTTGCAAAAATTTCCTCCCATTCTGAAGGTTGTCTTTTAGTTTCATTTATGGTTTCCTTTGCTGTACAGAAGCTTGTAAGTTTAATTAGGTCCCATTTGTGCTGCAACATGGATGGACCTGGAGGTAATCATACTGAGTGATCTAAGCCAGAAAGAGAAAGACAAATATCAGATGATATCACTTATATGTGGAATCGAAAAACAATGACACAAGTGAACTTATTTACAAAACAGAAACAGACTCATGGAGGTAGAAAACAAACTTACGGTTACCAAGGGGGAAAGTAAGGGGAGAAATAAATTGGGAGTTTGGAATTTGCAGATATTAACTATTATATATAAAATAGATAAACAGGAAGGCCCTACTGTATAGCACAGGGAACTCTAACCTATAATGAAAAAAATATGAAAAAGAATATATATGTACACATATATCACCATGCTGTACACCAGAGACTAACACGACATTGTAAATAGACTATAGTTCAATTAAAAAAAAGAGAGAGAGAAAAACTGCATAGGAAAGAATGAGCTCACAACCGTGGTTTTGACTTATTCAATGGACTCCAACGTAACGGATGGTGACTGTTTATTACACTACAGGAAAAAGAATACATCTTAACCCAAACTCTCAAACCTATTAGAATGAATCGAAGTTAAAGAACTTTTGTGTAAAAGTTAGCTTGGGGCTTTGTACAAAAGATCTGACATGTTCACCTGGGCCACCTTAGTTACTTGGGGCGGAAGATTTTTTATTGAACATGTGCAGTATCTCGAAGCACTTAATTCCGTTTACACATAGAAACAGTGTCTGTGAAAATAGTGTCAAGGTTGGAGTTTGAATACAGAACTCAAATCCCAGGTTTTCCTTTCCTAGGCTTAAAATGTTTCTTCCTGGACATTCATGAAGTGGGGACAGTAAGTTTTGCCCTAACTGCCCCCATAGGGTTATTGAATCAAGCGGAGCCTAGTCAGGAGACAGAAAGCACATTGCTTTTTTGGACATAGATGTTGACTAGGAGTAATTAAGTAAGCATATTGTTTTGAATGAGGTAAAATTATAACAGATGGGAGCTCTAAGAGGTAGCTACCACCTCTAGAGCTGGAGGAACAGAGGGAAGAATTTAGAATTATTAAAACTAAGAACCTCAGAGAAAAGGGATCTATAAAGATGTGAATTTTATAGAGGACATATTTGATATGACATTCAGATAGAGTGATTACAATTTTTCCTTTTTTTCCTTACAAAGTTTTCCACTTCAAAGGGTATTCTTTTGCTATATAATAAATCTTTAGAGAATATTTTATTTTCATAAAATTATTGATATTGAAAAAAAGCCTATAGTTTATAGGTTCAATGAAATACAATATTCATATGCCTTTGCAAGAAAATGGAAAAGTTGATCCATGAGTTTCTCCTCGTGTCTAAATCACTCTGGTTTTAATCTATTTGCTAAGAGAGCAGTTTGACTTTCATTCTCTTAGAGGACCATTTAGTGCTTAGTTACTATAAAAAAGTAGATCTTTCTTTCTAAGAACTTAACTTACAAAGAGAGTTCAACAGGCAGTATGAAAAATAACATCCCTTTTATGTCATTTTTTCTTTTTTTTCCTCATTTGGATAGTGATTCACAAATGTTTCTTTTCTCACTTAGCTATGAGTTGTCCTCATTCTCTGAGGGGAAATAAGAAGTATGTTGAGAATGGGCTATCTCCTGCGATGTCAAAGTTTATATCTAAATTAAGACATATTGCTGATAATTGACCCAAGTTAGTTTATGCTAACTCAGATTATAAATAAAGGGTTGTCACCCTGACAACCTTGGCTACCAGACAATTAATGCAGCAATAGTTTAATGAAGGGCCAAATCTGGTGGAAATTTGGAAGAGGACCAAAACATTCTTTTTCCCAAAGGAGTGTGAAAACACGAGGAAAATAACATCTGCTCTGTGTTCCTTGCTGGTGCTGACAAGGCTGAGCTGTAAACACCAGCTTCCCAAGAGCAGAAGCCTGCAGCTCCTGGTGTTGAGCAGGCTATGAAGTGCATGGAATCACTCCCCTGCAGCAGAAGAGCTCCTGGGAGCAGGCACTCACTGAAGCTGACTGGGGAATTCTTCAGACAGATGAGGCTTTGCTCTGCTAACCTTCTGTGGCTGTAGAAGGAAGGACTCTCACTTCTAACTGTTCACTAGGGGTATTTTAGACCATCAGTGCCTAGTTCTAGTTAGCAACCCTGGAGCTATGTTACTTGAGATTAGCATGCTGCCAAACTCATACTGAGAATGAGATTCTTTTATTTCCTTATATCCCGGATTTGCACTTTTCAATTGTAAAGATGAAAAAGAAAGCAAATAGAGAAAAGGCTTCCCACTTGCAGATGATTTCCAGTGTCTCCTTAATCATCTGTGTCGAAATAGAATTGGAAGTCAGGGCAGGTGCCGGTCCTGGGGGTCCAGAATTAACCGGATTTGGGTCCTCAAATGACTGGTGAATGATTCTTCCTCTAAGGTAAAATATTCTAGAAATAAAAGATTCTTTATGATAAGACCAAACACTGAAGTGACGGGATGGTGGATGCCTTAACTTCATGAAAATGGCAAATGTCAACGCATTTTGTACTCATTGTCAAAAGAATAATTGATGGAGCAATTGATTTAAGGGCTGATAGAAACCAACCCTCCTCCTCAGTGACCTCTGTGCAGTAGCAGGTTGGGGCGGGGTCTTTACAACGCCTGCTCCTCAGTCTAATGGCCTGGCCCCACCCCTCCCCTATATCACAAGCAAAAGCTTCAAGAAAGAAGAATATTATCTGCAAGATGGAGCTTATAGACTGTCTTTGTTATTGATGTACACTTTGCCAAACTATGTGGCTACGTCTGCAGCAGCATAATAAAACTATGATTTTGTTTTATAATTATACAGCAGAATTTGTGGATTATTGTGTTTAGACATTCTGTCATGTTTGTGACAATTATAGTTCCCCGATTCAGTTCCTCCTCTCTTTCCCTCAGGGCATCAGGAAATTGTTGTAATTTAGGATGGTAATATATAACCTCCAGGTGGGAATACGGGGACCCTTGCTAGTCTTTGTGGGAGACTGTCCTCCTTTTCTGAACCACCTCTGCTCTTATACAGAAAAAAATATTCACCTAGTATACTCTCTTCCTGTCTCAAAAATGCTTTCATATTTCATTTTCAGTCTTTTTCTATTCTGATGGCAGAGAGGTCCCAGGAAGAAAGGTCACACAGAAATGATTTTCTCAGGTACTTTAATGAATGGATTATTTTTAATAACATTTTTATTGAATTTTAATATTTTTCATTTTGATTTTTCCAATTTGGAAATTAAACGGAAGTCATAGCACCATTGCTAATTCAGCTAAGAGTGAATAAATTAATTTCATTGTGAAATTTTTGACCCCTGAGGCTGGTGCTCAAACTGATATTGATTTGGTTGGCTCTGACCTTCATTTTGTGTGTCAGCCACGATGCGATACTTTTGGTGCTTTGTAATGATGAAGGCCGTACTTTTCCCTCAGACCACTGGCCAAATAATAATCAGGTAATTGGAATATATTTGGCACTTTCATCTGAACACTAATACATGGCAACCCTGGCTCTTAAAGACTCTCCTTATGTGATCCCTGTTAAGCAGTTAGGTGAAGAATTTTCGTCCCAGTGGCTGGCAAGTAGTAGATATTCAATAGATATTTGTTGAATTACCTTTTAAAGTTGAAATTAAAGTGACATCAGTCAATGAACGTAAACGTAAGCACCCGTTCTCTCAATTTGAAAACTATTTACCGTACGAATTTACAGTGGAGTGGGATGGAATCAAACATCCTAACTCGATTTTTTTCTTCGCGTTTTAAAGATGCTGTTGCTTAGCGAGGTGTTTCAAGGTCATCCGTTGGTTTCCAGAGAGGTTGCTTCAGCGTCCTTGGAAGAGAGGCCTGGGGGGCACATCCACACAAGGGGAGACGGGAAGTTAGAGCACCTATAGAACTTAATTAAGCCTATATCTTTACCTGTTACTTCCGGATCAGGCACGAAACTGGACCTGCTTAATGACAGGGTGCCCAGTGCTACCAGCCACTACCTTTTGTGTCATTTCACCGGGGGGGGGGGGTGTCTCCATTTGTGGAACTTGCTCTGCCCCTTAAAATGCCGTTTATTATGCTGCTACTACTCAACATTGCACCTGGGTGTTAGGAAGTGTTAAAGGAGTCCAATTTAAACCAAATATTTCAAGTATTTAGATAATGTAGGCTGGAATTACCTACTGTTTGTCTCAATCTGATATTTTTGGCTGTCTTGCTAGAGCCATAGTTCCCTTGAGGGAAATTTATTTTGCAAAAGAGCCCCCAAGCCCTCTGTTTTATTCTTTCTTTCTTTCTTTTAATATTTCTTTAGTCCTTTTCTGGTTTTGGCCTTAATTAGCACTTTGTGAGTATCATTGGTCATCCAGATCATATCTTTTGCTGTATCCTTTGTTTATTTGGGTGCTAGTTTGGCTTGTCTAAGAGACTTTTCCATATCATCAATATGCCACTTTTTTCAAGTCTCATTTTGGCTTCTATTGTTTCATGCTATTTGATGTTTCAGAATATTTGCCTTTTTGATTCCTTCTAGAAGCCTTCTTATTCCCAAAATCTCCTTAAATTATGGAGTAATAGAGGGCAAGAGTCAAAAAGAAGAGTGAAATGGAATAAAGCTAATGACCAGTTTGTCTTTGTTCTAATGGTTGGGTTTAATTAGGAAGCACACGGGGCAGATCTGAGTCCTTCTCCTCTTGGAAAGGAACAAGTGTGTTATTTATGTTTTAGTTCATAAATCCCTAAGCTGCAGAGACCATGTCTCTTTAAATTACGTGCCGATTCAGCACCATGTAAGGTAACAGTGTTGTCCGATGAAGTACATGTTTACGTTAGCAAACTGAGGTGGAGGGCTGAGATGAAAACCACTTTGCCCAAACTACCACAATCACGCGCTAGAAAAAGAAACATCTAGAAGCCATTTATCCAGAAGTTCACTTCCTAGGCTGGGTATACACTAAGACAGTAAAGCATTAGAAACTGTAGGGACAATGGACAACTGTAAGCCTTAAATAAATGACAGTATCCACCTTCCATTTCCTTTTGATTGTTCTGGTTCTTTTGATCATTGCTAAATTAAATCAAGTGTGAATTACTGTGACTGTTTTCTTCTGAAGACCACCAGAATTTATGGGAACTGGACAATTTAAGGTGGACTTGAGTTAAATGAATTACCTACCTCTGCTCAAAGTCTACATTTTCTAATTAATGTGGCTGCAATTCACATTTTTTTTACATTTTTTATTGATTCATAATCATTTTACAGTGTTGTGTCAAATTCCAGTGTTCAGCACAATTTTTCACTCATTCATGGACATATACACACTCATTGTCACATTTTTTTCTCTGATTTATCATAACATTTTGTGTATATTTCCCTGTACTATACAGTGTAATCTTGTTTATCTATTCTACAATTTTGAAATCCCAGTCTATCCCTTCCCACCCTCTACCCCCCCCACCCCCGTAACCACAAGTCTGTATTCTCTGTCCATGAGTCTATTTCTGTCCTGTATTTATGCTTTGTTTTTGTTTGTTTTTGTTTTTTAGATTCCACATATGAGCGATCTCATATGGTATTTTTCTTTCTCTTTCTGGCTTACTTCACTTAGAATGACATTCTCTAGGAGCATCCATGTTGCTGCAAATGGCATTATGTTGTCGGTTTTTATGGCTGAGTAGTATTCCATTGTATAAATATACCACATCTTCTTTATCCAGTCACCTGTTGATGGACATTTAGGTTGTTTCCATGTTTTAGCTATTGTAAATAGTGCTGCTATGAACATTGGGGTGCAGGTGTCATCCTGAAGTAGATTTCCTTCTGGGTACAAGCCCAGGAGTGGGATTCCTGGGTCATATGGTAAGTCTATTCCTAGTCTTTTGAGGAATCTCCACACTGTTTTCCATAGTGGCTGCACCAAACTGCATTCCCACCAGCAGTGTAGGAGGGTTCCCCTTCCTCCACAGCCTCTCCAGCATTTGTAATTTGTGGATTTTTGAATGACGGCCATTCTGACTGGTGTGAGGCGATACCTCATTGTAGTTTTGATTTGCATTTCTCTGATAATTAGTGATATTGAACATTTTTTCATGTGCTTTTTGATCATTTGTATGTCTTCCTTGGAGAGTTGCTTGTTTAGGTCTTCTGCCCATTTTTGGATTGGGTTGTTTATTTTTTTCTTATTGAGTCGTATAAGCTGCTTATATATTTTGGAGATCAAGCCTTTGTCGGTTTCACTTGCAAAAATTTTCTCCCATTCCGTAGGTTTTCTTCTTGTTTTATTTCTGGTTTCTTTTGCTCTGCAGAAGCTTGTAAGTTTCATTAGGTCCCATTTGTTTATTCTTGCTTTTATTTCTTCTAGGAGAAAATTTTTGAAATGTATGTCAGATAATGTTTTGCCTATGTTTTCCTCTAGGAGGTTTATTGTATCTTGTCTTATGTTTAAGTCTTTAATCCATTTTGAGTTGATTTTTGTATATGGTGTAAGGGTGTATTCTAGCTTCATTGTTTTACATGCTGCTGTCCAGTTTTCCCAACACCATTTGCTGAAGAGACTGTCTTTATTCCATTGTATATTCTTGCCTCCTTTGTCGAAGATGAGTTGACCAAAAGTTTGTGGGTTCATTTCTGGGCTCTCTATTCTGTTCCATTGGTCTATATGTCTGTTTTGGTACCAATACCATGCTGTCTTGATGACTGTAGCTCTGTAGTATTGTCTGAAGTCTGGGAGAGTTATTCCTCCAGCCTCTTTCTTTCTCTTCAGTAATGCTTTAGCAATTCTAGGTCTTTGATGGTTCCATATAAATTTTATTATGATTTGTTCTAGTTCTGTGAAATATGTCCTGGGTAATTGGATAGGGATTGCATTAAATCTGTAGATTGCCTTGGGCATTGTGACCATTTTAACAATATTGATTCTTCCAATCCAAGAGCATGGAATATCTTTCCATTTTTTAAAGTCTTCTTTAATTTCCTTCATCAATGGTTTATAGTTTTCTGTGTATAATTCTTTCACCTCCTTGGTTAGATTTATTCCCAGATATTTTATTACTTTGGGTGCTATTTTAAAGGGGATTGTTTCTTTTCTTTCTTTTTCTGTTGATTTATCGTTAGTGTAAAGAAAGGCAACTGATTTTTGAACATTAGTTTTGTAACCTGCTACCTTGCTGAATTCTTCGATCAGCTCTAGTAGCTTTTGTGTGGACCTTTTAGGGTTTTCTATATATAGTAACATGTCGTCAGCATATAATGACACTTTTACCTCTTCTTTTCCAATTTGGATCCGTTTTATTTCTTTCTCTTGCCTGATTGCTGTGGCTAGGACTTCCAGGACTATATTGAATAGGAGTGGTGATAGTGGGCATCCTTGTCTTGTCCCAGATTTTAGTGGGAAGCTTTTGAGTTTTTCACCGTTGAGAACTATGCTGGCTATAGGTTTGTCATATATAGCTTTTATTATGTTGAGATATGTTCCCTCTATACCCACTTTGGCGAGAGTTTTTATAATAAATGGGTGTTGAATTTTATCAAATGCTTTTTCTGCATCGATTGAGATGATCATGTGGTTTTTGTCCTTTCTCTTGTTGATGTGATGTATTACATTGATTGATTTGCGTATGTTGAACCAGCCTTGTGTCCCTGGGATGAACCCCACTTGGTCATGATGTATAATCTTTTTTATGTGTTGTTGGATTCTATTTGCTAAAATTTTGGTGAGGATTTTGGCGTCTATGTTCATCAGTGATATTGGCCTATAATTCTCTTTTTTTGTAGTGTCTTTGCCTGGTTTTGGTATCAGGGTGATGGTGGCTTCATAGAATGAGTTTGGGTGTGTTCCCTCCTTTTCAATCGTCTGGAAGAGTTTGAGAAGGACTGGTATGAGTTCTTCTTTGTATGTTTGGTAGAATTCCCCGGTGAAGCCATCCGGTCCTGGACTTTTATTTGTAGGGAGGTTTTCAATTGCTATTTCTATTTCCTTTCTAGTGATCGGATTGTTCAAGTGTTCAGTTTCTTCTTGATTCAGTTTTGGTGGACAGTATGTTTCCAGAAACTTGTCCATCTCCTCTAGGTTATCCAGTTTTGTTCCATAGAGTTTTTCATAATATTCTCGTATGATATTCTGTATTTCTATTTTGTTTGTTGTAATTTCTCCATTTTCCTTTCTTATTTTGCTAATTTGTGCTCTCTCTTTTTTCTTCTTTGTGAGTTTGGCCAGAGGTTTGTCGATTTTATTTACTTTTTCAAAAAACCAGCTTTTGGTTTGGTTGATTTTTTCTATGGTCTTGTTAATCTCTATTGTATTTAATTCCTCTCTGATCTTTATTATTTCCTTCCTTCTGCTGCTTTTTGGGGCTTTTTGTTCTTCTTTTTCTAATTGATTCAGGTGGTGGGTTAACTTGTTTATTTGACATTGTTCTTTTTTGAGGAAGGCCTGTATCGCTATAAACTTCCCTCTTAGCACTGCCTTTGCTGCGTCCCATAGGTTTTGAGTGGTTGTGCTTTCATTATCATTTGTCTCAAGGTGTTTTTTAATTTCAGCTTTGATTTCCTCATTGATCCATTGTTTTTTCAATAACATATTGTTTAATCTCCTTTTCTTTTTTTCTCCTTTGTTTCTCTGTTGTTGATTTCCAGTTTCATGGCATTGTGGTCAGTAAACATGCTTGAGATAATTTCTGTCTTCTTAAATTTGTTGAGGTTTCTTTTGTGTCCAAGTACATGATCGATCCTGGAAAATGTTCCATGTGCACTTGAAAAGAATGTATATTCTATTTTTGGGGGGTGTAATGCTCTGAAAATATCCAGCAAGTCTAGTTTTTCTATTGTAGTATTTAATTTCTCTGTTGCCTTGTTTATTTTCTGTCTGGAAGATCTGTCTAGTGATGTTAATGCAGTGTTAAAGTCTCCAACTATGATTGTATTCCCATCAATATCGCCCTTTATCTCTGTTAGTAATTCTTGTATGTACTTAGGTGCTCCTATATTGGGTGCATATATATTAACGAGTGTAATGTCTTCATCTTGTATCACTCCTTTAATCATTATAAAATGTCCCTTTTTATCTTTCTTTATGGCCTTTGTTTTAAAGTCTATTTTGTCCGAAATCAGTACTGCAACACCTGCTTTTTTGGCTTTTCCATTTGCATGGAATATCCTTTTCCATCCTTTCACTCTCAATCTATATGTGTCCTTCTCCCTAAAGTGGGTCTCTTGTATGCAGCATATTGAAGGTTCTTGCTTTATTATCCACTCTGCCACTCTATGTCTTTTGACTGGAGCATTTAGTCCATTAACATTTACAGTAATTAATGATAGATGTGTGTTTATTGCCATTTTGAACTTATCTTTGCAGTTGAATTGGTGTATCCTCTTTGTTCCTTTCTTCTTCCTTTTGTGGTTTGGTAATTTTCCTTTGTATTATCATGGATTTTATTTAATTTTTGTGACTCCCTTGTAAATTTTTGACTTGTGGTTACCCTTTTTTGTAAATCTATTAACCTATACCCGTTTTTAATAAACTGATAATAACATGATCTCAAACCCATCCTACTGTTAAAAAAATTTTAAAAAAGAAAGAAAAAAAATTCTATATTTCCCTGCCTCCCTCTCCCACTCTCAGTGATTTGTATGTATTCTTTTATAATTTCGTGTTTTCTTTATTTGTAATTCATGAGTTATCACCTTTCCAGTTGTACGTTTCTCATTTGTATAGCATCCTGCTGCTTTTCTATTTAGAATAGCCCTTTCAATATTTCTTTTAGCATGGGTTTAGTGTTGCTAAACTCCTGCAGCTTTTTTTTGTCTGTGAAACTCTTTATTTCTCCTTCTATCCTAAAGGATAGCCTTGCTGGATAAAGTATCCTAGGCTGCATCTTTTTTTCATTCAGGGCTTTGAATATATCTTGCCACTCCCTTCTGGCCTGTAGTGTTTGTGTAGAGAAATCAGCTGAGAGCCTTATGGGGGTTCCCTTGTAGTTCACTCTTTGCTTTTCTCTTGCTGCCTTTAGAATCATTTCTTTATCCTTGACTCTGGCCATCTTGATTATGCTATGTCTTGGTGTGGGTCTATTTGGGTTCTTCCTGTTTGGGACCCTCTGAGCTTCCTGTACTTGTATATCTGATTCCTTCTTTAAGTTTGGGAAGTTTTCAGTCATGATTTCCTCAAAAACCTTTTCAATCCCCTTTGATCCTTCTTCCCCTTCTGGGACCCCTATTATGCGAAGATTGGGATGCTTTATATTATCCCATAGGTCCCTTATGCTATTATCATTATTTTTTATTTGCTTATCTTGTAGTTCTTCTGAATGGGTGCTTTCTGTTGCCCTGTCTTCTAGATCACTAATTCGTTCCTCTGCATTAACTAGTCGGCTTTGCACAGCTGTTAGATCATTCCTCATCTCTGTCAATGAGTTTTCCCATTTTGCTTGGCTCTTCTTTATAGCTTCAATTTCATTTTTGACATATTTTATTTCTCTAAGCATTATCTCTTTTAATTCCTTCAGCAATTTGATCACTCCTTTTTTGAAATCTTGATCTAGTAGGCTATCAATGTCTATTTCATTGAGCTTTCTTTCAGGGGATTCTTCTTGTTCTTTTAATTGGGAAAGGTTTCTCTGCTTCTTCATCTTGCTCATACCTCTCTGGCACTGTGGTTTATGGAGTATCAGTTGTCTATTTTGGATCTTAAGGATTTTATCTATCTAGTGCCTATTTAGGAATAGAACTTAGGAAAAAAAAGAAAAAAGAAAAAAAGAGAAAAAAATAAGAGAGAGAGAAAGATTTTTAAAAGAAGGGAGAAAGAGGGTTTGATAACAATGTATAATGAATAATAGAAGAGCGGGTTGAAGCAGAGTATTAATCGGGTGGAGACGTCCTTTTAAAACCTTTAAATAAAAAAGGGGGGTGGGGAGATGAATATATGTGTTTGAAGCCTGTGTCTAATCAATAACAGGACATCAAAACCCATGAGAAATAGAAATGAATTAAGAAGTAAAAATTAAGAGAGTAATTGAAAATAGAACAGGTAAAAACAGATTAAAAAAAAACAAAAACAAAAAAAAAACAAAAAAACAAAAAAAAAACCAAACAAACAAAAAAAAAAAAAGGGGGTTGTCGGTGTTCTCCTGGAGTCTGTGTGCTTTTAATGTGAAGTCCTTCTGTCTTCGTCCTGTTTTGGAAGCTCAGCTTGTTTTCAGAGGCCCTCCGTTGGCGCCCTCTTATTTGCTGCTCCCAGCACCTGTCGACAAGCAGATCGCGCCTCCTCCTAACACGGGGTCACATGCAGCTCTCCTCTGCTGCGGGCGGGCGGGTCACTGCCCCTCCAGATGCCGCAGTCAGATGTTGCAGACTGGCCAGGCAGGAGGGCGGGTCGTGCCCCCTCCCAGCACCTCGGTCAGGGGCTGTGTTCCTGGCCGACAGGCGGGGGGCCGCTCTCCCCCTGCCTGCGCTGCCGGTAGCTCCGCTGCTCTGTGTGGCTGCGCGCTCTGCCCTGGCCGGCGCTCCGCCCTCGTTGCGCTCTGCGTGTGGGCTCGGGGAAGAGCAAGGGGCAGCCTCGTCCCTGCTCCGAGCCAAGGCCCAGCTGCTTGTTTGTCTTTGTGGAGCAAGTTCTCTGGGGGACCAGAATGGAAGGATCCTATCTGCCCCGGGCTGTAGGCCCGTCTCAGTCTGGCCCTTGAGGCTGCTAAGCCCTTCGGTGCGGACGCAGGTTTCGCCCCTGCCCCCGCCTGGGTGCTCAGTGCCGGAGAATATGGCGGCTCTGCCTGGGCCCCGCCTCTCTTCCCCTGAAAAGTTTCCGAGGGTTTTCAGAGATGGGGGTATGCACCCTTCCCCCGAGAGCACATCAACCTTGCTGTTTTATGGAGGGCCCAGGTTCTTCTGTCCTGTACACCCACAGCCACGGCGCCCAGCCCCTTGCAGTCCCCCGGAGCTGCCTCCGTGCAGCCGCCCCCATCCTCCGCCCGGCTTGTGCAGCCTGGCCCTGCCTGCCGCTGCCGGCCCGCGTCTCAGGCTGGGCGTCGGGGGGACGCTCTGTGCCCGTTTAACTTAGTTCTGTCAGACAAGAGCTGCTCTGTACAGATCCGAGCCTCGGAGGCTCCCCCTCCGTCCTGCTGGCCTCTCAGTTGGAGAGGGGAGACCCAGCGAGCGAGCACCAGTCCTCCTTTGCCGCTCCCTCCCCGCGGGACCCGTCCCGCGCTGCTTTGCCTTTTGTTCTTTCTTTTTTCCTTTTCTCCTACCAGATTTTTGGCGTCTTTATCTTTTGAAGAGGGCGATGATCTGTTGGAGTTCCGCACGTGCTCTGGTTGGCTGAGTGGGTCTGTAGATGTGGGTCTTGGTGTATTTGTGGGAGAGGGTGACTTACAAGCGTCCTTCTACTCCGCCATCTTGCCCGGAAGTCTGCAATTCACATTTTGACGTCCTACCGAGGGTGTGCTTGTAAGCCTGTGTGCTATTCCTAGTCCAAAACGCCACTCACGTTGAGTGATGTAACCACAGCCCTTCATCCACATCTGGCATTTCAGAGGCTTCTGTCACACACTGGGAATGAATAGTGTATGTTTTTCCCTAAATCTTTTTCTTGTCACTATTTTTCAGATGCTTTGGTTTTCAACAGTATTTCCTCCCTGCTGACTTTTTTTTTTAAATCAGGAAATAATTATCTGACAGTTAATATTGATAATTCTCATCAAAAAATGGCCTCTTTTTTGCAGATAGCTGTCGCCTGTAGTCTGTCTTGTCACAGAACCTAGTTAGTTGTAAGTACACCTGCGGCTGTATAACGCCTCTTCTTCTATTAAAGAATAATATTATGGCTTTGCAAGTGTAGATGCTGCCATAAAGATTTTTTTATTGTGCATATTCCCTTGAATATAAGTGAGTTAGGTGCACTTAAATGTTATTAAGTTGTGAATTTAAGACTGCATAGAACTGAGCAGAACCAAGCAGTTAGCTAAGAATAATTTAAGGAGAGCATATAAAGCACTTACATACAAATCAGATGAGATGATAGACACTGAGAGAACAATGTTTTGTTTTAAAGTCCTCCAACTCGAGAAAATATTGTGTACTAAATGAATGACACAAAATGGCAAAAAAAAATGTGGAAATTGAGGATTTTTTTGATCTTTATATTTTAAAGAAAAACTATCAACATCTTAAGTGATGTGAGCATTTATCATATTGTCAAATAAAGTTATGTCCTTGTTTCTTGGATGACTGATGGGTGTGTTGCTGAAAAGGGAGTTGATTTTCTTGCTCTGCCTGTTATTTTTTTCCATTTATGTAAATTTATACCTTGTCGAGGCTGTATGATTGTGAACTCTGTGATTGTGCTGAGTTGCTTGGGATGCTGGAAATAGGAAAACTTGCCACATCTACATTTCCCATTATGATGCCATCCTTTAAGCTGCTAAACCTTATCCCTTGAGGAAAGAGGCTATAAAACTATATAAAAATATACATTATATAAAGTTTTGTGAACATACATATTTTTCTCCTCTCTCTTAGCTTCCTTGTTTTGCAGCCTGCATCTGGCTAAAGTATCGTACCACTAAGGAGACTAATGTTCTCTTTTCCATCTGCAAAGGTTTTCTTTGACTTTCTGTGGTTATTTCTTTTTAAATGAATGCTATTCTTCACAAGAGAGGGTGACCATTTTAGAGGATGTGAATGGATTAGAACTAAGTTATAGAAATTATGAGAAAGATAACCAAAGTACACTCAAAATTAAAAATGGCTAAATGGTGACATCTTGGAAATACAGAAAGTCTCATCATTCATAAGTGTTATTAAGTTGCAACTTTTACTTAGCAAAAGTGATACATAATGAGCTATCTAGGGCCAGAAATGTAATAATAATATTTGTAGTAATTTTATGGTAAATTTATATAGTACTTTATTGTTTTCACATGTGTTATTGCTTCTGAGCCCTAAACAAAGGGAAAGAGTAAAGAAAATGACTCCTCTCTTTTACTAGAGACAAGGTCAAAGAGATTAAATGGCTTGACTGAATTTGCAGTTAATGTGTGTTGCACTAGCACCAGTCACTGCTGAACTTCATCAGCATTCCAGCTGATGAGCAGGTAAACAGATCAGAATACAAGGTAAATAAAAGTAGACATAAAAGGCATTTGGGATGGTTTGGAACTATTAGTCATTATCCTGTCCAATCAGCTAGGGACTCTAATTATGGAATTCACATTTCAAAAAAAAAAAAACAGGCAAAATTCCAATTTCCTAGTTTAGTCAAAGGCCAATTTTTATTAGTTTGATTTATTATAAACTTTCAGGTATCTTTTAAGCCTTCACAGGTTTCGGGATTTATGTGAACTCAAAAGCAAAGGATATTCTCATAATCCATTAAATAAATGTCCTATATCTGCCTCCCCCTTCACCTCTAGAATATCGATATCTTTGTCACTACATAATATGAAATACAGCCCTTAGAATGGGCTGTGTATTCTACTCATTTCTTGAGCTCTCTGGTTAATTTACTACTTAGGATATCAATTTTGGTGGCACCCATTGGGTTATATTGGAAAACGTCCTATTTATTCTCTTGGAATCAGCTGAGATCACAAAATTGTTTCACATTGGCTTTTATGCTGCTAATATTCACATTTCTTCAAATTCAGATGTTTGAGTTGATAGGCTAGAAGTGAAATCCATCATTTTCTTACTGATGGTTTTTCTTCTGATGAAATTGAGGGATACATGAAAGTTTACACTTAAGTTAATGATGTTGATTTGTACTTGACACACTTAAAGTGATAGTCCCTCTTTGCTTCACATTTCTCCGCTAATTACAGAGTTTTTATCCAAAATTTTTATGACACTGTTCACTTATAAAAATGGTTTATAGAACTTTTGGAATGAGGCCACTAACTGTTCCAGCTTTAAAAGCATCCACATAAGTAATAATCCATTCAGTGTTGGTACTTGCTTTTTATTAGTAATTAAAATGATCTGAAATCAAAATGAGAGTAATAAATAAAGCTCAGTGTCAAAGATCAAGGCAGTAGCGAGATAGTTCAGACTGCTATTAAGAAACCCAAGTGCTTTTTCGGCAAAATTTCTCTGCACAAAATGTATAGAGCCTTTTGAAATTGTTATACATTATGAAAATGTTTATGTTCTTATAAACATTTCCCTGTAATTTTAATTTAACTCCTTTTGCGAATATGCAGTGATTCTTATATTCCGGCAGAAGAGGCAATTGTGTTTTTGGTGAGGCTTAAGCTGTTATGAGCATCCCGACCTAAAAAGTGGATTCCTTGATCCTCAGCACACACAGCTACTAAGGGGCACCCAGTACCAAAGAGCTGAGAGAGTGTGGGAAGAAGGTGGGGAGGGCTTGAAAGGACAAAGAGAGGGTGCTCAGGATGAGTGTCTTCCCTTTCTCAATTTTGTTTAGGACTGTTCTAGAAATCAGATGTAATAAAATTAAATTTGCTCTTGTTTAATCAGTATTATTTGGTTGCATCTTCACTATTAACATCAGTAGCTCTCACCTCTTCCCAAGGCCTTTTCTTGTATTCACTCTCCTGAGATTTACTTTCTAGGATGCTAGGAGTAGTGATGTGACTACAGATTTTTGAGAGCTTTCCATAAGCCAGGTCCTGGAGTGTGTGTTGCAAACAGAATTGTATTTAATGCTCACAGCTACTCTGGGAGGTTCTGTCATTTGTATTTTACATGTGAGGAAGCTAACGATTAGAAAAGTGTATGACAAATCATCACAAGTTTAGCACCTTCAAACAGCACACATTTATTACCTTATCGTCTGCTGAAAAAGAGTTTTATGTAATGTGATATAATCACCGGTTGACATCATGTCATCTCTGCCATGTAATATAACAATTGTAAGAGTGACATTCTGTCACCTTTGCCATATTCTAGGTTAGAAGCAAGTCATAGGTCTTGCCTGCACTCAAGGCAACGGGATTATAAACAGGAACACCAGAGGGCAGAGATCATGAGAGGCACCCTGAGGTCTGTCTGCCACATTCAGTAAATTAACCAAGGTCACACATCTACTGGGATTCACAGCCAGATGTTATTGACTTAAATGTCCATGCCTTAAGTGCAATATTTTTCCATCTACATAGGATCCAAAAGAAATAAAACGCAACTATATAAGATTGTTGTCTACCTGGACTTTGGTAGCTCTTCCAAGTATAACCTACGTCTTGTAATTTCTACATTTGAGGATGTTCTTAATCCTAATCTACTCCTTAAAATAAAATACGTATGTGTTTTTGTGGACATCTGTTTAGAAACATAGTAAGTGTAGTGTTGACTTAGACACCAATAGTATTGACGTGAAGAGACTCCCTGTTGCTTTCAATAAAGTAATGAGTAGGGTCAAGGGAGAGACAAAAGTGGCTTTTCCAATCAAATAATGTATTTATATATTCACTAGGAAGCACAGTGGAACCTGTGTAGTGTTTTTCTGTTTAATAAAAAAAATGTAGTTGAATTTTTATCATCCGGATCTCTAGTAAAATCATGGCAAATGCATTGTGAACCTCACTTTAAGTTCCTGGAGTATGACCTTGTAACTGGGAAGTTTAGCTGTCTAGGTGTTTTTTTTTTTTTTAGGACTGGAGGTGAAAAAAGCAAAAGGGCTGCAGTTCTTTTTCCCTCCAGATGGTATTTAAAGACCTTCTAGAGAAAGCTCCTCTGTGAGTTCGTGCCTGTATAGGGGTCTTCAGCTCACTTCGGTTTAGTCTTGTTGGATGCTGACAGAGGGGAGGCCGGAGGCCCCACCGCACGCACACTGGGTCATGTTTTCAAGGAAGGGGAAGATCCTTTCACGGAGGGTGGCTGGCTCTCATATCCACTGTTCTGTTGCCCCTGCTACCTGCCACAGCATCTAGAAAGCTGGGAAACAAGAGATCCTCAAACTAAGCCTTCCTGTCTTTTTCTCAAGGAACTGAGGCTGCCTTTCCAATAGGTGAACACGTGGAGAGAGGCCCCCTCTGCTCCTCCCTGTACCAGGTTTACCTTATGTATTTCCAGGTAGTAATTTCAGTTCAGAAAATCTCTCCTCCGCTTGATGCACTATTTATGGTGTTAAATATACCCTAGTTTGAGAGACTTTCATTTCTGTGGTATACGAATAATAAGACTTTTCCTTAAGAAGACAGTCTTGTAGCTGAAAAAATAAAAGTATTTCTTCGCTGCACCCTGAGGTATTTATTCATGTAGCTAATTGTAATTTGTTCCTTTTTTCCAGTTTAATAATTGCTTTTTAGTTTTGCATAAATCACGTTAAAATGAGAACTTTTTGTTATTTAATATTATTTCAAAGCGTGAGAAAAGAAGAAATCTGTACAGTAAAGAACAGGTGAATAAGTATCAAATGAACTGTCTCTTTTCTCTAGGGAAAGAAAAAAATAACAGTCAGGAAAAAACAAAACTCTGAAGTTCCAAGCAGGAGGTATGGGGGTCACTTGAAACATAATTCACTTTCCTGCACTAATACTGGCCCCTTTCAGTTTCAGAATATGGTAGAGAGAATGGATGAGTTAAGCAAGAGGCTGCAGAGGGTAGTTGTGAGAGGGAAGTGCTTTTCACCAGCTGGCAGATCATGACTGGGGTCTCCAACCTCGTCCTGGTAAGAAGAGCCCATCCTTCCAAGGGGAAGAATCATTTTGTTTCATTATTTACTACATTCCCAGGGTCCCACATCATTTTTGGGCTTCCTGGGGTTCTTCTGTTAGCTCCGCAGACAAGAGTACGTGTGTGGCTGTGTGCTTTGCACAGGGGCCCAGGCCAGCAGCGCTTAGGGTAATCTACCTCAGTGCTCTGTTTTGCTTCTCTTTTTGCACACAAGCATGGCTATTAAGTCTGGATCAGCCGCAGTCCCAACAGGAAACAGATGCCACTCGCAAATGAGGATAATTCCAGGAGGGTTTATTTACAAAGGGACTATTTACAAAGTAGAATCACGAAGAGTGGTGCAGTAACCTGGTTTGATAATGGTGGTGCTGTTATTCCTAGACCTGAAGGGAAGAAGGCGGAACAGTTTTCAGAAAACAGAGAGACTTGGGAAGGCCAGTGTGGTCGAGGGATAGGGCTACCAGGTGCCACCTCGCAGGAGGGGAGCCAAGGGCATGTACATCCTGACCTTTCTGTCCCTCCGTGGCCTTCCAGCCTGCTGCCGGGGTCTCCACCGTAGGAACCCAGCTAAAAGTCAGAGGAGGACAGAGGAGCCCCTGGGTGTCTTCCACACAGCTCAGCCCCCCAGGGGCAGAAGGCCAAGGTGGGGAAGAGTAGAGTGCGGGATCGGGAGGAGTGAATAGGATCCGGTATATTTGGCACAAATTCCAACATACGGAAATTAGGATCTTGAAATGTGTTTTCTATGGCTATGTTCATCAGAATAGATTAATAGCAAATATTTAGTACTTATGAGGCATTGGAGCTTTGAGAGCCTTACTTTTTTGAATTTGGAAGGCAGGGAAAACAGAAAACAACTCACTCATTAGTAGGGCCGATGTCAAAGCAAAGGGACAGATTTCTGTATGCAGCCTAGTCATTTTCTTTCAGCGTTACCTTTAATTAGAAACTACTAGGACAATTGGATGACTAGTCTGGCATGTGGCACTTAAGCAACTGGACTTTTTAAATTAGAGCGTCTGTTAGATACAGGTCAGTATCTCAGTGTTGGAGTTCTGTGGAATGGAGGGTTTCAGACACATAGAGAGAGTCTCGAAAACATTTGCAAAGTGACACCTAGACAAGTTTAGGCTGATACAGATGAAAGCAGGTATGTAAGTGCCGACGGATCACTTCCAGAGTGCAAAACTGGAGATCATGATATCGGGTGTGTTCTTGAGATGTCATCTTTTAAAGGTGTTTGGTTCTGTGTTCCTTTTTCCTCACCTTGTCATAATGCTTTCAGGTACGGGCATTTTAAGAATCAGGTGGAACAGACACCCTAAAAAGAGTGAAAGGACAAGTCATAGAGGGGAGGAGACATTTGCAACACTTATAAATTACCAAGGATTAAGATTCATTGTATATATCAAATATATAAAGGACACCTGCAAATCAATAAAAAGTAATTGTAGGGGAAAAAAAGATTAGAACCAGCACTTCACCAAAAAGAAATAAACATTTGGGAATGAGCTTCATTAAATAGAGAAATGTTAATTAAAACTACAATGAGATATAATTGCATATCAACTGTTGGCAAAAAATTTAAAGATCTAATCATTTCAAGTATCAATAAAAATGCGAGATTTTCGTATAGTTGGAGATAAGTGATATAACCATTTTGAAAAACAACTTAGCATTCTAGTTCAGTCAACGATGTGATCTCTGAAGACAGAGCAGCTCTCCAGGGTAATTACCCTAGAAAGTGATTTGTACATGTCCTCCGGAATACCCATGAAGAATTTCACAGCAATGGGTCATTCCAGCCAATACCTGGAAGTCATCCAAATATTCATCAAGAGTAATAGGGGTAAATACATTGTGGTATAGTCATACAATAAATTACTCTCTGGCAATGAAAATAAATGAACCTTAGCTATATGCTAGGACTTGGATAAATTGCAAAAAAGTGTTGAGTAAACAAAGCAGGACCAAGGGATATATATGTATTTATGTATTTTATATTAAGTGAAAAGGTAGATAAAAAGAAAGTTTACACTTTTTTTTATGTTTAGGCAAGCATTCTTTATCAGTAATTCTTTAAGGAAAAAGAAAGGAAATCACTACAAAAGGACAATGGTTATCTCTGGTGGAGAAGATTGGGGTTGTATTGGGGAAAAGGCTCATAAAGAAGGTTTTCTAGGTTGTTAGTAAGTTGCATTTCTTCCACAGGGGGTGGTTACACTGGTTTTAATTGGTACATATTAAATGGTACACATATGACTATAAAGTTTTCTTTCTGCTAAAAATAGATTAACAACTTTTTGAAAATCTGTTGACTCTCCATTCTCCATGTTCTGCAATTTGGTGATTGATTCTGCCTGTCTCCCAAGGGTGTTTGAAGGCACTATTTTAAAATTTCAGATTGCGCTTAGTGGTTGAGAAGTTAACATGACTAGCATAACAAGGTGAATACATAATAAATATCCATTAGATTTGCGTATTTCTTCCCTTCTGGCATGTGAAAGCAAAGCCACGCTTAAGGTCTACATGAGAAACCTATTGTTATGACAAAGAAAATCAATGCTGCTACTGATAGCTAAATTCTAAAGAGTAAGATAGATGAGGTGAGGCTTTAACACGAGGTAGTTTGGATTAAAAAAATAATAATAACAGGATCAGAGCTGAAGGTAGGGAAGAGAAGCTTCCTGTCTCCCACGCAAATATTAGGAGCCAGTTCACTAGAATTTTTGGTTTTGTTATTGAAAGGTTTAATCTGAGTTACTATTAATAAAGAAAATGGGAGAAGTGAAGAGGCTCCCATGGAAATGGTCAGATGCCTTTCTTTTTATAACTCCTCCAGCTGCTTTGGGAATTCTTGGACCCTTCGACTTTTTTTTTCCTGCATTTTTCCCAGGAAGTAGCACACAGACAATTAGCCAGCCAGTCTGAGTTACTGGCATCATCCTTGGGAGATCTTATGAGGCCAAAATTCTAGTGGGCTTTCAGGGGAGTGTGTTTGCCATAGGTGTGGTTGCTCCCTAGAGAATTTATCCATTCTGTACTTAAAGGCAGCTCACCCACTGCCTAAATGCAGTGTGAATTAAAAAACAAAACAAAACACCAAAAAAAAAAAACCCTGTGAATTTAGTACCTGTAACAATGACAAGATCATGCAGTTATGCAGTTGAATTTTAGAATGTTTATTACCAATCCTTTTTTCTTATGTATGAGAACCTGATTGTGATGTAACATCATAAATATATGTTTATATATATTAACTAAATGTACTATTAGTTTCCAGTCTTTCTGATGTCTATAAAACAGAATTTGAATAATAAAGGATAGGAAGGAAAAATCTGGTCATTTAGCGAACTCTCCTCCATTTTGGAAGGAAGCCTCCTTTGCATCTGGGCTTCTCAGGATCACCCGAGGACCCTGTGCAGGGCAGATGCTAACTGAGCAGTCTGAGGCAGGACCTGAGGTTCTGCATCTCTAACCAGCTCCCGAATGATCCAGCAACCTGTCTCTGAGGAGCAGGAACACAGTGAACGTGTGGCCCCGGCTCATCCAATCAGACAGGATGCTCAGGATGCACCTGAGATGGGTTCTTCCCTGTAGTCTGTCTTCATGTTTCAAGGTTCTCATTGTGGCTACTTGTCTGTGGTTTTCTAAGGTTTTAAAGGAAATAGAAATCATTGAGCCTGGACCTGATTTTGTTCTGAGCTAATTAAGAGACCAGGGAGATGCTGAACAGAAGGTACCCACTTCCAGTTATAAGACGAAGTTCTGGGGATGTGCAGCATGGTGACTATAGTTAACAATACTGTCTTACATATTTGAAAATTGCTAAGAGCTGATCTTAAGTGTTCTCACCACACTCAAGAAGGTAACTGTAGTGAGATGACGGATGTGTTAATCAGCTTGATGGCAGTAATCATTTCACAACATATATGTGTATCAAACCAGCATGGTTGTATACTTTAAATATATACCATCTTCATTTGTCAGTTATACCTCAGTAAAGCTGGAAAAGTTTTTTAAAATTTATTTCACAAAATATTTTTAAATTGCTGAATTAAATTATTTCCAGTGTCTTCTAGCCCCGAGGCCCCTTAGCTCATAAATAATAGAACACTCTGATGTGGATTTTCATCATGACAAATGTGACCCTGTCTTTTTTCTGTTTTCTAAATCTCCTCACAAAAAGTGTTTTTCTTTGTCTCCCTCTTTAATAAGTTTTCCTATTCGTTTCCCAAGGACACTGAGAAATGTTTCTCTTTTGCTTTAAGAATAATGCTCTTCTGTTCCATTGTTCTTTTTATGAATATTGATGTGTCCACGAAGACTACTAATCTATTATTACAAAACCTGTACTAAATGTCTAGCCATATTTACCTCATGTTTTATTTTCAAGAAAAGGAAAAAAAATCAAAAAATGAAGTCTTGTTATAGCATCGTAAATCTCTTTTTATATACGTAAATTGTCTGAAGTTCCCGAAACATGGTAATATAAGCACAGACTGTCATATAACTTGTCTTATTATATGGCTTGGTTTGAAATAAGCTGTGAAATAAAACTTGTGCCAGACAGCTGCTCTAAAAATTAACTTTTCTTAAGGAGGCAAAATGATTGTCATGATTAATTGCCTTAAAGAAATTTGTTTGCTTAATTAAAACAATTATTAAAAATTCCTTAATGGAAGATTCTCCTAAGAGTTTACTCTCTAATCTAAAAGTACTGGATTAATGAATAGTTCTGTTTATGGATTAGGGTATGTACTGATAATATTAGGGTTTTTTTTCCAGCCTTGTGGTACATTGAGTGAAAATACGTTTCTAAACATTGATGCATAACATGGTCTGTGACCTGTAAAGTTGACAGTCAGAGGCTCCAAATAGAGAACATTTTGTAGCATCTTAATTCTAGCGGCCAGGGCACTTAGAATTGACTCCGGACCCCAGCTATGTCATGAGACCAACTCTGGCCAGCCAGCTTCTTTGTGTGCTTCTGTGTCTTTCCCAGGGCCAGAGTTTCCACTGATTTTTCAAAGCATTTCTCAGCAGCTACTGGGAATCTAAGTGAATAGATGGTACTGGGCCATCTCTTACCCAGATAATTGCATTCCCCTGAGTTTAAACTTAGTTAAAATCGTTGGTTTCTGAGATAGGGTCTTAGTTCCCGTGATACGCGACTAAAGATGGCTTCATTTTCAAATTATTAATGATAATCTAGTGGTGTTATATTAAGTTCTTTCTGGAATAGATGCCTGCGTGGCTGCAGTCAGGCTCACGTACACTGAGATCTCAGTCGATCTGGGTCCCAAACACCTCTGCTGTGCTGACTTCCGCATGTGATCCCGCGGTGGTGTGCTGGAGCCGCCTTCCACCAGCCCTGGGCGGCTGATCACGCATCTCTTCCCAGCTCCACCATCTGCTGTCTCACGTGGTAGCTTGAAATGGGCCAGGCTGACGGTGATTTCAGCACTGAAATGGGCACACTCCATAAATCATAGCTTCCCCTCCCATCCCCAGCCTCTGAGAACCAGTTGTTAAACACTCACTTGCCCACGATTGTCCCTAAACACTGAATTCCACTCAGCGTGATTAGATTAAAGTCTCCGAATTTCCTTGGCTGTGGTCTCCTGCAGTCTGTGCCAATCATGAGCACCCTTCTCTGAGGATGTTTGAAAGTTTCTTCCTGGCAGCAGCAAAGGAAAATTCACTCTAAGAAGTGGGAAAGGTAAAAGCACAACTATTGATACAAAGAATTTATGAAAACGCCCCTGGTTTCTGTTGTCCCTGCGTTGGACTTTGCTTAGTGCACTGTTTCCAATGGTCCCCCGTCAAGTGCTTGAACTCATTAGCTCCAATTAGCCAGCCTCTTTAGGCACCAAGAATAAACACACTTTAAGCACAAAACATGCATTGTAAATGATGGAGATACTCCAACTGTTAAGCATTTTAAGTGTTAACGATTCTAGATTTCACATGTCTCCTTGAGACAGCAAATTCCTTAGACATCTGAGAGGATATATTTTAAAAGCTTTGAATGGTTTAAAGGAATAGAAATATTTTGGCATTTGTTGAACAGTTATAGTTTAAGTCGAATTGCTTTACCAGATACGAGTGTGCGTGCGTGTGGATCTGCTTGCGTCTTTGGTCCTGACTGCTGGCTGATTGTGTAAAACAGACAGAAAAACTTGGATTAGAAAATGAAAGAGCCGTCTTATCGGCAGCTACTGCTCTGGTGCAGATGAAGTATGTTCTGCAACTTTAACTTAAAAAACTCGACGTTGGATTTCCAAGCTGTATTTTAAGTCAGGCCCTATGATGTGCCACATTGTGAGTACATGGAAAGATGCTTTTCCGATGTCCTGTTAATAGGTCTCTTGTGCTGGAAATAAGGGGTTTGTTTTCAAAATTAAAGGTGTCGTTCTTCCCTCTTATGATTTGCCATCCATTCATTATTATTTCCCGTTCATGGGTCTTTCAGTCATTGCTTGCTGATGTGATTCCAAGACAAAGATGTAACAATGAAGCTAATTTCTAAATTCTGCTGCCACAGGTACCTGCCAGAAGCTCTGAATCCTCCCATAAAGAATCCTATTCATAGGGGTTTCTTAAGTAAATATAATTCTGCTATCACTCAGTTTGTTTATAATTTTTTGGTTAGGGAATTGAGTTCCCTCATGCTCTAAGGTAGCGTATTTCCCCTGAAGGTTCTTAGATTTCAGGAGCTAATAGCGTATTTCTGTGCTATTCTTTAATATCCATAGTGTAAGCAGGGTGTAAATAGTACATTTATGATTTAGCACTAAATGTATTTAAAAATCACTCATCCACCAATATTCTTATGACAGTTGAACGTTGTTATACTCAGAGATTAATGTAATTCCACATATGGGAAATTTATATACTAACTTTATTTCTCTGTCAGTATCAAAGTGCTTTCCATAAATATTCAGAAACAGATGATGTGACTTCGGGTTACCTAATAATTACCCCTCTAAAATCTAAATACCTAGCTTGAGCCTGACTCCAGAAAAGTGGAGTTATGGTGATAAAACTGTAATTTGCAAGTGATTCCTAATTGTTCATCCTTTCCACTCTTGACCTTTTGCACTCTATTCTCCATATAGAATCAGAGTAGTGTTTTTAAAGCATAAAAAAAAAATCACATCACTTCTTGACTCAAAACCCTGCTTTTCCCATTGTAATTAGAATATGGCCCCTGCTCTCCTAGAGCCCTCCCTTGAATCTACCTCCCACTTCGTTCCTCCTCTTTTAGCTATTAGTTTTTAGCCACTTCGGCCTCAGGGCCTTTGCACTTGATGTTGCTTTGGCCTGGAACACTGTTGCCCCTTATTGTTCTCTGGCTTCTCTCCTTTATGGTCAAAGAAATCCACCTTACCATTGTAGGTCAAATGCCCCCATCCAGTTAACCTTTTATTCCATTACCCTACTTATTTCCATGCAGACTTACCAATTTACTCATTTTGATATTTTCCATCTCTTCCTGTTGCTAGAATGTAAGTCCATGAAGTGATTATTCCTTGTTTACAGCCGTATCCCTCACAGTGACAATGACAGATCAACTTAGGGAAAGACATGCAGGGAGGTGGGAGAAACGCGAGTTTAGGGAATCACAGAGCAGCTGGATTAGTTGGGTTCAGGTAGTAAACATCACATCCATGTCTGAAAGAAATTCTCCAGCCAAAATCTTCTTAAAAACAGTAAGATTGTTAAACAGCAAATGTGAAATATAAGTCTCAAACATTGAGGGTCACCTGTAGCAGTATTTCTCAAACCTTTGGTCTCAGGATTCTTTCACATTCTTAAGAATTCTCCAGAATCCCAAAGGGCTTTGGTTTATGTAGGTTTTGATACCTGTGGATGCTTACCACATTAGAAATTAAAACTCAGAAAATTTATTAATTCTCTTAGCATAGCAAATAATAAACCCATTATGTTAACATAAATAATACATATTTTTGAAAATTTAATTGTCTTTTGGAAAACTACAAAATACACTGAGAGAGTGGCATTGTTTTACAGTTTTGTAAGTCTCTTTTATGTCACATTAACAGGAGAGACATGCATTGTCATGTCTCAGTCTGTCGGGAAGTTACTTTTTTGTAGCATCTGGAGAACTCCACTGTACACTTGTGGAGGAATGAGAGAAAAAGGAAGATACATCTTAGACATTCTATGAAAAGATGTTGACCTTGCACATCCCCTGATTGGACCCCATGAGAGAACTGCTGAGCTGGGGTTTGAGTAAGACGTAAACTGCAAATGTGTCGTGTCCCAGCTGCTCCTCACAGGTCTCAGGACTCATTATGCACCTGGCTTGTCAGAGTGGGACGAGCCCTCAACTTAATGAGATTGTGTTCCCAACTTTGGAGATCAGTCTTTTGTAACTGCAAGTACATCTTTCTATAGAAACACTGTTACAGATTGTTATTACCTTCCTGGGAAAAAGTTTATAGCATCCAATTTAGCACCTTTGCTCTTTTAAGACAACCCTGAGTGCGTCCTGCAGTAGACCCTGGCCCTTTCATAACAGTCTTTCTTTGAGAGGAGTCATCCCTCATTCCTGTCTGAGATGCCACAGTCACATTGCACAGAAACTTTGCATCAATTTTCCTACATTGTCTTTAGTACAGCACAGTGTCTGGGTACTACCATTTCAGCCCGAGCTGCAGGCAGTACAACAGAGGGGTTGAAAGCGTTCACATATGTTTGGAAGCAGAGCGGATTCATGTTGAAATAGCTGTTCTACATACTGGCCACATAACCTGGGGAGAAAGTTACCTTAAGTGTGAGCCTCTCTTTTTCTTACAAGGTTGTTTTGAAGAGTTAACGAGTAGAGAAAGCAGTGAAAGAAAATTCTGAGTGATTAGAAACCGGTTAATTAAAGGAATGTGAATAATGCAGAGCACTAGCATCAGCATTTTTAAAAAATTGAAGTATAGTCAGTTTACAGTGTTGTTGCAATTTCCGGTGTATGGCACCATGTTTCAGTCATGCATATACATACATTTATTCATTTTCATATTCTTTTTCACTATAGGTTACTACAAGATATTCAGTATAGTTCCCTTGTAGTTTATCTATTTTATATATCCTAGTTACTATTTGCAAATCTCAAACTCCCAATTTATTCCTTCCCACCTCTTTCCCACCTAGCCAGCATCAGCATTTTTAAAGCTTTTCCACGTGGTTCTCAACTGCATCCAATGCCAAGGAATGAATAAATTATTAGTACTTTGGTAGGACTCCATAGAGAAACTAGTGCAATAGTAGAACAGAGCTACTGCAGTGACCCCATCTTTGCCTGGGGACAGAAAAACACTTCATTGGATACATTAAAAACCCCTCCCCTCTGTGCCCATATACACCATTTTTTTTCCAATTCAAAAAAATATACTTTGTGGGTTGATTTTATAAGCCAATTGATCTTTACCTAGGGCCTGGTGATCTTCTTTTGACCAGGGTTACAAAAGCCTGGGTTGTAAATGATCTCTTCAAATCCGGAGTGATATCACAAGAATTTTGTTTGAAAGCTACCTAGGAATTATTTAGCCTTACAGTATTGGGACTAATGGTGTCACTGAGCAACAGATTAATAGACATGTGCTTGTGTTGATATTACTGTTCTCTGTCTAATGGCTTCTTCATTAACTCATGACTGTGGTCTTAATTGGGGGCCGTTAATATGTAAGGATGGTGTTTTTGAGTCTGGCAATGTGATAAATCGTGTCTGTTTTTATTCCCTGAAGCTAATAGATTTTTGGTTTTAAAACTCATTAAGCAGCCGTACAGAAGACAATTAAAGTCACCATCAGTCTGAGCTCAGAAAAGGCACACTGCCCTGGAAGGGACGCACACTGCCCTGGAAGGGGCGCACACTTTGGAAGCAGACTTTTTAATATCTGATCTGCAACTTGCTATTGAAATGATGCTGGGCAAAGCACTCTGGTTTTCTGAAACTGGGTTTTCTCTTCTGTAAAATGGGCCAGTCATAATACAACACAGAACCATAGGAATTAAGTGAGATAATTTAAGTAAAAAAATAATACATGTGCCTCTTAAATAATAAACCCATAGTTGTTATTTTCTTTGATTCCATTATCCTTATGGGTCAATTAAATATTATTTCTTTCTAATGTAGAAAGTTTCTATCAGAGCACATATTCAACCCAGGTCTAGTGCTGGAACCAATGACTCTGCTCCTACTTTTCAGAATGACAGAATAATTATTTCTCTATATTGGTGTCTTGGCAAAAGAGAGGCAGGGAGCTGGAAGCAGTAAAGGTTTGACCTGACCTCCCCCCCAAAATGCTGTTAATATAGATTCGTGATATTTGAGTTGAACAGTCTATGTATTGGAATGTTAATAATATTCTCATGTGGGGCTTTGAAAGTCAGAAGGGGCGGAATTCTCAACTTATGGCAGTTGTTTAGAAAATTATCAGTTAATATCTTCCGTGCCTATAAAACACATTGTAGATTGTGTTTTTGATGTGCAAAGAGCTCCTTTATTCTTTTTTTTTAATTGAAGTATAATTGATTCACAGTGTTAGTTTCTGGAGTACAGCATAGTGATTCAGTTAGACATATATATTATTTTTTATATTCTTTTTCGTTATAAGTTATTACAAGTTATTGAGTATAGTTACCCTTATTGTTTATCTATTCTGTATATAGTAGTTTGTATCTGCTAATCCCAAACTGCTAATTTATCCCTCTCCACCCTTTCCCCTTTAGTAACTATAAGTTTGTTTTCTATGTAAGTCCCTTTCTGTTTTGTAAATAAATTCATTTGTGTCTTTTTTTTAGATTCCACATGGTATCCTATGATATTTGTCTTTCTCTGTCTGACTTACTTCACTTAGTATGATAATCTGTAGGTCCTCCATGTTGCTGCAAATGGCATTATTTCATTTCTTTTTCATGGCTGAGTAATATTCCACTATGTATATATACCACATCATCTTTATCCAGTCCTTTATTCTTCATTTCTGTTTTAAAAATATCTAAACATCTATTAACACTTAAAAAAAATCTTTGGTCTTAAACTGTGCACTTCCTTGGAGGTTTATCTTTAGGTTTGGGCCCAGACAGGACTTGGCTTATAGACACAGTTCAAGAGCCCTGTTGGTCCGAGTAGTGCTGCCTCTCCCAGCCTAGTGTCCCTTTCAGGAAGATCCAGAGGTAAAGAGTGTGGAAGCAGGTAGGGCCTGCTTTAGGTAAGGGCCCAGACAGGACTTGGCTTATAGACACAGTTCAAGAGCCCTGATGGTCCGAGCAGTGCTGCCTCTCCCAGCCTAGTGTCCCTTTCAGGAAGATCCAGAGGTGAAGAGCGTGGAAGCAGAAGGCTTTACTGTCAGAACAGTGATAGAGAGACCTCTTTGCCTTCCATGAAACTGAGACCTGTTTCAGCATCTGTTATTTTCAGCAGCACCTGTATCTTTCAGTGCCTCTCTTACAACGGAAGGCAATGTTGAAAGATATTTTTGCTGTTCAGTATTTTTTTCACCTGCCTGTAATAGATCTCTGTAATAGTTGGAAAGGGACATGGACTAAACTGGGTAATGGCTGGGATACCCAGAGTTATATGACTCTGGTGCCACATTTGCAGTCACCATTAACCTAAAGAACCACAGGACACCTATATGACTAGTAGAATTTAGTATAATGGCACATTCATATAGTGAAATTAGAAGTCTTAAAGAGTCACCAATTAAACATAAAGGGGCCCATGTGACCAGAGAGCTGTGGTGTGAACATCACTGCCTTAGAGAAATGGAAAACCTCTAAGATCAGATGCATCCAAACTAAGAGCACTTACATATTTCATACTCTTACCTATTTGGCGTTTGGAAATCTATAGACTGTTCTTGTGTATATCATTTGCATAATATTTTTTGTGTGTCAGCGTGTCACACTTTATATTTTCAGATAGTGCTCAGGCTTCAGGGTAAACTCTGCTTTTACTGAGAGAACAACCTGTAGTTACACATTTATAACTGGTTTATCGAAGACTTAATAAACAGAGCAACATGTAATGGTGCATTTCCCCCTCTCCAATCGTATTTAACTACTACGCTCTGTTGAACATCATTTTTCATTTCTTAACCACGTGTTGGGAAGATTCCTCAGCTTTGCAGTAACTTTCAGACACTAAAAAGTTAAGTTTGGGTAGGATGTGGAAATTGGGGCAGGCGACACTCCCTCTGACTCCACCTGGAAACAAGCCCAGTGTTATAAACATCACACGTGAGAACATCGCCAAGCTGTGAAAGCCATATCGACAAGAGAAACTAAAATTCCAGAAAGAGGAGGGCCTTTTGAGCTAAGCTCTCAGGAGCCTGTGATTTCTCCTCTTCGGGCATTTGGTAGTTCTGAGAGGGGGCTGGAGAACTAGACTTCTCCTGGACACCGGGCGGAGGCTGCTCAGGGAAAGAGAAATCGGCAGAGCTTTCGGCAGTTGTGTTGAATGCAGTGAGAATCTGAGACTTCAGGGACCTCAAATCAGTGGCCAATTTTTTCTCAGAAGAGACTTACTGAGTTCTGACCTCTGCAGGAGGCTGAAGAACCAAGCCAGAGGCTTCTAAAAAGCAGAGTGAAACCTCCCACCGTTTCACAGTGCTTAGGAAGCCAGGGAAAGGGGCCAAAACCAGGCAAGAACCACAGCCTTAGAGGGAGTGGTGAATTGACACTGAGGGACTAAAAAGCCGTTTGTCACCTGGGGCCGTTCACAGACTCTCCTGGTAGCTAGAAGTCTGAGTATCAGTCTTTGCTGAACACACAGCGGCAGCTGGCAAACCGAGAACCCAGCAGAGATTTTGATTTTCATGTGTAGCTGAAATGACAAATTTAGAGACCAAAGTGGGACTCCAACTCATGGCTGGCCTGTCTCTAAAGACATTTGCCAGATTTTGAGGCTGTGTGAGGCCCAAAACAGAATAGAGGTGCTGAGACATCCAAGAATCTCCGGCATACTTTCAGGGTAGAGGAGCAAAGACCAGCGAGGCTCTCCATTGAAAGTTCCAGAGGGTCAGACCCTGCAACACAGGCAGACTGAGTGTCTTAGTTGCTAAGGCTTCCATGACAAAGTGCCACAGACTGGGTGGCTTAAACAACAGAAATTGATTTTCTGGACTCTGGAAGTCCAAGATCAAGGTGTTGTCAGGGATGCATTCTTCTGAGGCTTCCCTCCTTGGCTTGCAGATGGCCCCCCTCCTGCTGCCTCTTCCAAGGGTCATCCCTTTGTGTTTGCAACCCTGGTGTCTCTTCCTTTACTTATCAGGAAGCCAGTCCTATTGCATTGTGGCCCCACCCTAATGGCCTCATTTTAATGTAATTACCCTATCTCCAGTGACAGTCATATTCTGAGGTACTGGTGGTTAGGGCTTCAGTATATGAATTTGGGATTAGGGGAGTACGGCTTGGGTGGAGGAGTTGGGAAGGTGGAGATTTGGCCTCCAACACTGAGTCTTCCCAAAATCCCAGCCCAGCTCTGTCCCAGATCAATCCCTGACTTGATGATGAGAAAACAGCCTTTTCCCCGAGACATGATGCCACAAAGCGTAACAAAGGAAAGGGCATCTCTGAAAGAAAATACTATCTGGAACTTTTACAGGTGCTTGTCATTTTTGTTTTTAATTACTAGATCCCTTCATAACCAGAAGAATAAACTCCATTCCTTATTTAGACATGTTTCCATGAAAATGAATACCTACCGTTCTCATCTATGATGTTTCACTCAAAAGCACCCTAGACCAGACTTTCTCAAACTTTAACATGCATATGAATTACTCGATGACGTGAGACTGATTCAGTATGTCTAGAATGAACCTGAGACTCTGCATTTCTAAAATAAGCTTCTAGGGCATGGTCCTCAGACCATCCTCCTGACCAGCTGCCGACCAGTAGGTGATGGTTGTGCACACTAGAGCTTAAGAAACATTGCCCAATAAATAATGTCTAAGATTGCTTCCAGTTCTGAGTTTTGTTAACTTTTATTTAATTTCTTGTAATAAGCTATAATGGAAAATAATCTGAAATATACATGTATGTATGTATGTGTGTATATATATATATGTAACTGAATCGCTCTGTTGTACATCTGAAACTAACATCATAAATCAACTACACTTCAATTAAAAATAATTTTTTTTAATTTAAAAAATGTGTTTCCAAAGAAGCTTTATTCTAACGCTGGACCATTGCACATTGCATTTTTGTGAACTTGTTTAGGATTTGGGGTTAGTTTATGAGGCTCACACTCAAAAAAAGCTCATTTATTTTAGAGCAGTAGTTCTTAGCTTTGGCTGCACATTGAAATCAAGTGGGGAATGAGCCTTATAAATTACTAATGCCAGGATCCTTTCTTCAAAGATTCTGATTTAATTATTCTGGAATTTGGCTTGGAAATTGGCATTAAAAATATCCCAGATGATTCTAATGTGTTGTCACGATTGAGAACCACTCTTTTAGGATAGCTTTTTTTTTTTTTTAACTGAAATAGTACTGGGCCTGCTTTGACCACTCACCTCATTTGCCAGGCCCATTTCTGGTAAAAGTAAGTAAATACTGATAACAGCCCACCTGAAGAAGAAGTAGGATTTACCTAGTGTTGTTAGTTGCGTACATTTTTCACAGGAAGTTGTTTTTTTTTTAATCCTTTGGTGCTGGATAGCTGCTGCTCCTTATAGACTGAGAATGTGATTTCCATTTTGCCACAGTCCTCCCCCATCCCTATTGTCTCTTATTCTCAGCCCATTTCTTTCATTAACTTAACCTGCTTGGAGTCTTTGGGTATATGAGTTTGCAACACCATCTCTACAATAATCAGTGAGATAGTCAACTAGAAGTTTAACATATTTAAGGAGACATTTTAAATGTACTTCCCAGGGGTATTTCAGATAAAATTTTCACATTGCACAGGTAGTTTTTCTAGGTTATTTCTAAGACCCCTTCCATCTCTAAAATTCAGTGATCTAAATAATTTCAATTTGTACATCAATCATTTTCTCCATCTACAACAAAAATTAAACAATTGGAAAATCAGTATCTAAGAACTGACAGGTTTTAGACAGTTGAAGATACTTGCCAATTATTATTACATGATTTGACTCTTACCATGTTGTTAGTATTACCTAAGGGAATACTATGTCTTCATAATCTCTGAGATCGCCAGTGTTTATAATAGTGGCTGGATCATAATAAGTACTTCATGTGTATTTGTTGACATTAAAATAGTGAATTAGGATTTAATGTTAGCTATTTTTCTTTATTTCTTCAGAGCCATAAACTGAATTCAAAATTTCACTTAGAACATATGGGAGGTCTGAGTTATGCTGGCTGCTGAAACAAATACAAACATCCAAATTTCAGTGTCTTAGCACAATGGAAGCTTAGTTCTTGGTCACTGTGGTGGACAGAATTCTAAGATGGCCCCAAGATCACCATCCCATGTTACACATGCCCTGCATAGTCTGAAGATCTAAAGTTTGAGAAGGTTTTGATGCAAAGGGGATTCTTTGTTGCTGGATTTGAAATGGAAGAGGCCATGTGGCAAGGAATGAGGGTGGCCTCTAGGAATTTATAGCAACTTCCAGCTGTCAGCCATCAAGATAATGGGGACCTCAGTCCTAGAGCTGCAAGGAACTGAATTCTGCTAACAGCCTGCAGGAGCTGGAAGCTGACCCTCCCCTAGTCAAGCCTCCAGATGAGGATGTGGCCAGCCACCACCTCCATGTGAGCTTTGCAGATGAGGAACCCAACCACACCAGGCCTGGACTTCTGACGTACAGATGGCGAACTCATAAATGAATGTTGTTTTAACCAGCTAAGTTTGTGATCATTTATTACATGGCAGGAGAAAGCTAATGGATTCAGTTAGCAGCCTTTACTGGTAGTGACAGTTGGTGGATGGCTTTTTTCATGTGGTCATTCTGGGACCCGCGTGCAGCTCTGCAGCCACTTACGAGCTGGACTCCTTGGAAGGAGATAAGGGAGTTGAGGGGGCATGCTAGATCTGCTTCTGAAAAGTCTAGTTCAGATGCAGCAGGTAGCCCTTCTACATATATTTTATTGCCGAAAACTAGTGATATGGTTACCTGTCAATACAAGGTATCCTAGGAAATATAATCCGGACCAGGCAGCTTCCTCCCAGAAAGTTCATGTTGTGGAAGAGGCTAAACCCTCTGTCACAGTTAGGCTTCCATGTGTTTGAATATTAAGGCAATTCTGTATCTCATTCCCAGTGGAACAAGTAAATGTGATGATATCACATACTCTAATCTGAGATGCACAGAGGATTAGAGTAACATTTTTATTAAAAAAAAAAAGAGGGATGTGCTTCAATGACATATTCATTATCAGAGACTTTCCCAGATGTGACAGTAGTCAGAGGAAAGGATCTGGACGTTCTTCTTGCACCAAACATGTTTTTCCACTATTGCCAATGCCTCCCCCTCCGCCTTCCAGCTGAGATCGCCCAGGGGAAGATTTCTCCTTCCTCACCTAGCAGTGAGATCCAGGCCTCATCCTGCTGCACAGAGTCATGGCAGCTTGGCCTCCCTTCTCTGGATCTGGATTCCCAGCTGTGTCCTAGCGTTACTCACCTATGCGAAGTACAGCAGTCACCCTCCTCCAGTGCTCAGGGCAGCGGGGCCCAGGCTCTTTGTAACAAGGATGAGTAGTTTAAGAAGTTTTTCTCCAGGGGTTGGAGTGCTGTGTTCAGCCACTGCCATGGTAGCTCAAGCAGCCTCTTGCTTGGGAACAATTCAAGTTCAGGGACAAGTCGATAAGGATTTGATGAAAGCGTGTCACTCACGATACGCTACCTGGTTTTCCTTTTTTTTCCAGAGTAGCTTTAGTACATGGAAATTTGAGCCTATGAAGCTGATAAAGAAGGAAATGAATTTGTTTTCCAGGAACTTTAAGAGATATTGAAGATGGAATGTACATCTACATGACCTCTCCTAGTAATTGATCTTTCTTGCTTTATTTGATATCACAAAAATCTAAGCAAAAGGAAGTTATAAGAATTTTAAACTTGTAGTCAGGCAGGCATTCTTATGTTCCAGGAAGGCTTAGGGAGGGGCATGAAAAACAGGGAGAAGAAATGCTAATAAGACCAAAAAAGGGAAGACAGCTTACTAAGAAAAGCCAGTAACTCTCAGGAGGCATGACATTGCAGGGTGAACTGGAATATTTCAGATGCTACAGTGACCGTCATTGCTTCGTCCCTTTCTCATCTAAATCTGTCCAGGATTTATTGTTTTTTTCAGTGACATAGTCTTCCCTCCGGTCTTGTCTCCCTGTCTCTCTGCCTCCTCCTGTGTGTCCTCTGTCACCTCTCCCCTCTTCCTTTCTTCTTTCTTTTCCTCCTTTCCCTCTTCATTTTCTCTCTTCTCCCTTCCCTTCCTTTCTTGCCTCTTCCCTCCTTCCCTCTTGGTGTCAGGTACTGCTCTATGTGCTGGAAAGAGTACTACCACCGCCTATGGGTCTGTTTTAATTCCATGTTCAAGATAAGAGACGCAAAGAGGTTAAATGATTCTCCCAACGTGACTCTGGTCAGAGCTGGTGTGATTGATGGGATTCTGATCATGTCACTTCTCTACCCAAACACCTTCCTTGATTTCCTGTTGACCACAAATTTTCCTGCAGCTGCAATGCTATAACATGATAGATAGACCTCTGTCTAGGCAAATGGCCCCATCTCTTTCCCCAAACATATTCGACTCTTGTCCCTTCCCTGGAGGCCCCCATGCTATAGCAGCATCAGAATACTCACTCTTTTCCAAACACAAATGGGCTTTTTCATCTCCATGATGCATACCTGTTATATAACACCCCACTTGCTTTGTCATATCTTCCCCTGCCTGAAACTCCTATTCATTCTTCAAAACCCAGACCACCTCTGTGTGAAGCCTTTCCTGACACTCCCAGGCTCAGTGAGTAACTCTTCACTCTGAATGCCCACAGGAAAATGCTCACTACAGAACTTATTACATTATCCTGGACTATTCAGACATTTGTCCTGTCCACTAAACCCTAAATTCCCAAAGAGAGGGGATAAGACCTTATTCACTGGCAAGCCCAGTGTTTGCCATGTGGTTTGTGTTCACTGTCAGGAGGGATATATATTATGTGAGAAAAACATCATTGATGTGTAATCTATATGTTATAACATCAGTAATGTTAAACTTAAATATACAAGTTTTAGAACTGGACATATATACTGATTTAAACAAATATATCCTATAAAAGTCTGACTTTATAAAACTTAAAATTGGTTTACAATTTTATCTTTCAGTTCTTCTAAATCAAGCACTCTGCTAGTGATTTAGACATGCCTTGATTTAGGAAAATATACATATATACACAAACTCACACTTTATGCAGTTCTGTATACATTTACCCTCACCAGTTTCTGACTTCTTTAGCTTTATTTCTAAATTTAAGCATATCCACTGGATAAAGTTATTTGGAAGTCAAATATTTTCTTAAAATGTTGCATAAATACACACATATATGCATGTGTGTATAGGTTGCAAGTATGTAAATACATATTCACCATACATATTGTTAATTCTAATATACCTGTATTGTTAGTGTGTATGTACACACACTATGTATATAATCTCTGTATACACACACATACTGTGTATGTAGAGTCTGTGCGCGCACACACACACACACATACACACACACACACACACATGCTCTATATGGTCCGTTACAGCCCACTATGTATTAATATATATAGCTTCCTTGTTTTCTTATCTCCTGAGACTAGTTAATGATTTCCAGGTAATGAGACCGAATGGTACATCTGAACGTTCTGAACCAAAGAACATTAATGCAGCTTCAAACTAGAAATGCTCTTACCAGTGAGTGCTCTGTCATGAAATCCTGAGTTGAGTGCGTTCTGAAAATTGTGTTGTTT
This sequence comes from Vicugna pacos, assembly GCF_048564905.1. Lineage (NCBI taxonomy): Eukaryota > Metazoa > Chordata > Mammalia > Artiodactyla > Camelidae > Vicugna > Vicugna pacos. The sequence goes on from NC_132988.1 coordinate 20,449,639, forward strand.
ACTCTGTTGGGATCTCTTGTGTCATTTATTTTGTGCTCTGGTGAGCAATTTTGAGCCATAATGACTGACAAATTGTGCAGGCGATGGTGCTGGATCTGCAATAAGGAAACAAAGAAAGAGGTATGATTGTCATTGCTGCACCTCCAAAGGGATTTTGTTTGAATGACCCCCTAAAATGTTGATCCATTATACATTCCTGAGTTCCTCTCTCCTACCCCTCCCCCCAGCCCTCTGCTCTCCAGTTAAACAGAGTGTGCATATATATTGCTCTGTATTCATTTGGCTTATTTATCTTATCTTACTTCAAATTAAGATATACTGGATCTAGGTTTTTATGTTTTCTTCTTCCTTTTACTAGCATTTTCTTAAGTGAGAAAGATAGTCGTGATTTCTTTTTATCTGAAACATTTTTTTCTTAAATAGAGAACCGTGGACTCAGTAGCTATACGTTAGAATCAATACCTGGGGACAGGAAAGAGCACTGATAGTTTGAAAGGTCTCCAGGTAATTCTAATGTACAGCCAGTACTGGAATCAGCACTCAGGGGAAGAGATACGTCTCCTTGTTATCTAAGGAGTTGATATTTCACCTGGAATGCAAATCAAAACTATGGTATCACCTCACACCAGTCAGAATGGCCATCATTCAAAAGTCCACAAACAATAAATGCTGGAGAGAATGTGGAGAAAAAGTGACCCTCCTACACTGCTGGTGGGAATGTAGTTTGGTGCAGCCATTATGGAAAACAGTATAGAGAGTCCTCAAAAAACTAAAAATAGACTTAGCTTATGATTCAACAATCCCACTCCTGGGTATATATCTGGAGGGAATTCTAATTCAAAAAGATACGTACACCCCAGTGTTCACAGAAGCACTGTATACAATAGCTAAGACATGAAAACAATGTAAATATCCATCAACAGATGACTGAATAAAGAAGCTGTGGTATATTTATACAACAGAATACTACTCAGCCATAAAAAAGAATAAAATAATGCCATTTGCTGCAACATGAATGGACTTGGAGATCGTCATTCTAAGTGAATTAAGCCAGAAAGAAAAAGAAAAATATCATATGATATCACTCATATGTGGAATCTAAAGAAAAGAAAAGAAAAGAAAAAAGAGAACTCTAATGAATTCATCTATAAAACAGAAACAGACTCGCAGACATAGTAAACAATTTTATGGTTACCAGGGGAAAGGGGGTGGGAAGGGATAAATTTAGGAGTTTGAGATTTGCAAATATTAACCACTATATATGAAAATAGATAAAAAGCCAAATTTTTCTGTAGAGCACAGGGAGCTATATTCAATATCTTGTAATAACCTTTAATGAAAAAATATATGAAAATACATATATGTATATATATGCATGACTGGGACACTGTGCTGTACACCAGAAATTGACACATTGTCACTGACTATACTTCAATTAAAAAAAATTAAAAAATAAACATATGAAAAGCTGCCCCAGATGACTAATTATTTTACACTATTTTCCTCTCCTACAATTGAGAATTAGTTTTCAAATGAGTCTAGATAATAGTATGTGACAGTTTGGCTTAGAATTCCTCAAGCGGGAGGGATATTCTACAAGGACTGTGGGTTTTGGTGCCCATGTGGAGAATAAATATTTATAAGCATGCATGGAATGACTTGGTCTACGCCAACTCTGTCCTTTCCCCTGAACATGGAATGAGGGTTGCTCTTCAGGGAGATTAAAAAAGTGATTCATCTAAAGCCAAGATATCGCTGTGTTTGACGGAGGGTGTTGAGGTGAGGATCCAGGCCGCTGTGCCTTCTTAGGAGCATCAGGGAGTTCAGGAAGTGTAAAAGGGTGGCTTTGCTGGTGCACACAGAGGATGTTGTGCATAGGCACCTTCACTAATGATTAACTTCAGAAGCTGAATTGACGCCAGATGAAGGAAAATGAAACCCAGCACCTGTGTGAAGCTTCTGCACGGGTTTATACTCTAAAGTCCTACAGAAAATGTTTGTTTTTCTCCCTAGGTTCGCACCAGTGTCCTATCTGAACATAAGGATCCTCCGCCAGAGGTTGGGGTAAGTGTTTCTTATGTTTCCGAAAGGCACACACGTCGCTTCTAAATTAATCATTTGGATTGTCTCTGGCCTCCTGCCTGGTGGCTGACAAATAAAAATTGAGCTAAATTAACAGGGTGTGAGACTCTGTAAGGAGGCACTGTCACATGTTTGCTGAATTGCATGGAAGTCATTCTCTGTCTCCTGAAAATTATTCTCAAGTGGATTCATATTTGGTTCTGCTGGCTAGAGATGAGTCTAGAAATTGCCCTGCAGGTAACTGAGATGCGATTTTGCAGCCAACATTCTTGAACCAACAAGAGGCTGGGAAATTGCAGCTGTGAGCTCTACCGCTTCAGCAAGGAGGCAGAGAACCAACTGGCCATGTGACGTTTTCTGCTTCCTGTAGTGCAGGTCAAAACAGAAGCTGCCACCCAAGCACAGCCCAATGCTGGAAAGTCCTGCTGAGGTCTTCCCGCTGCATCCCATCCATCCCATCTCCAGCTTCCAGAAGTTGGGAGAGCAAGAGGGTAATAGGTGATTTTGCTTAGACAAGGCTAGACTAGGCAGTGAAGGCTACTGAAAAGGTAGCCCAGAAGGCTGAGTCCCTGGGATCTTGCATTCAGAAAGGAGGGAAAAGTTCGGAAATAAGTTGGGTCTCAGAGACCCTGTGGCTGCGCCAGCTGAAAAGCAGATTTGAAATTCCCTGAAATCCTCCGGGCAATTGGCAGCCTTCTTCCAGTGGGTATGGGGAGCCCTGTACTAGGTAGCATTCATTTCCTCATTGGCACCAGATGCCATCCCAAGGGCTGAGAAGAACATCAGCCACCTCTGCATCCGACAGCGCAGGAGGAGAAGGGCACTTTGTGCTCTCATGCTGAGCACGGGCTTCTCGTGCCTTCCGGGGGCAGGTTGCATAACTCTTTGACTCAAGTGAAAGTTCATGCCCTGTTCTCAGCGTCTTGTGCTGCTCTCACTTCCAACACCAATCTCTGTGCCAAGACTGCGTGGGCTTTGGTTTCTCCCAGAGGACCAGCGAGTCCTTTCAGCCTTAAGTCTCCATCCCCGCAGGCCACGTGCCCCTCCCGCTGCCCGGCCGCTGCTCCCCGCCAGCGGTCTTTTCCTGCTCAGGGCTCAGGTCACAGACTTCTGCCTATGACCACCCAGCAGCCCTGCATCAAACTAGAATTGTATTGCAAACTGTCAGCACACCCTTTACATTTCCTTTATATAATGTAAGGCCTTTTGAAATTTTGTAACGCTTTCAAAATTTTTAAAAAATTCTTTAGTGCTTTAAATTTTTCAGGAGTTTCATACATATGATTTCATACAATCCCATAATAACCCCTCTTTTGACCCTCCCCCATCTTGCCCCTCCCCCATCTTGCCCCTCCCCCCCATCTTGCCCCTCCTAGCTTCCCTTTCCCCACTGGTAACCACTACTTTGTTCTCTATATCTGTGAGTCTGTTTCTTTTTTTGTTTTATTCACTAGTTCGCTGTATTTTTTTAGATTCCACATAGAATTAATATCATACAATATTTGTCTTTCTCTGTCTGAGTTATTTCACTAAACATAATACTCTCCAAGTCCATCCATGTTGCTGCAAATTGCAAAAAAATTAAATTTGTAAATATTAATAAGTTAAAAATTTTTTAAAAATTATTTATATTTTGAAGTTCAAGAAAGATGAGCTGGTTTAATCTTTTCTCCTCTAACTGCTCACTTCCACAACTCCTTTGTGTTAAAGCTCCCTTGCTTGAGGTTTTAGTGACATCTTGGCCTAATCATGTAAGTTTCCCCATGTTTTTTCCTCTCATTCAAGGTTTTGGAATATATCTTCTTCATTTTAAAACTTGAGGGTTTTGTCTGCTTTTACATTATTTTCTTTCCCTCTCTTCCACCATTTCCCAGGACAGGCTGCAGACAGCTCTGAACCTCTAGCAGCTGTGGTGGAGGGGGAGCCTGGTCCACTCTCACACATGCCCTCTTATCGCTCAGTGGCTATGACAAGGAGAAAGGAAAGGGGAGGGGTTCCTTCTGTGCTTGGCCACAGTGAGGGTGCATTTCCCTTTATGCTGGTTTTGATGCTTTTCAGCCTAAGCTGACTATCTGAGTCCTCTTTGTGGCAGATGGTGAAATGCTGGCTCTCCTTTGAGCACAAATATAGGTATTTTGGGGAGGTCCTTTCCCAGCGTATATTTCCCGCCCGTGGGGATTCTGGTTCTGGCTGAGCCATCTCTCTGCCAATCCTTTTTGTAAGTCCCAGCAGCATCGAGTAATCGATGATTCTCAAAGAAGACACAATCACCAGTTCCCAACACAGTAGAAGTGAAGATGATTTGGACACCTTCAAGTTTAATAAGTGAGTTTTTAGGCCCCAGGCTCCCTTGACCTGGGGTCTGGGCTTGAGGATAGAGGTGTCTTGCTGAGGGTAAAGAACAGACAGATTTGCCTTATTTCCTAAATTGCATATTCCCTAAATTCAAACCTTCCCTCTCTGCTAACACCACCTTTATATTAACTGGCTCTGTCATGGTTACGAATAGGCCAGTTTCTCTAAACTGGCTTCTCTTTAGGCCCTGTGATGAGATCTCTGAACTTGTAATGTGGAACATTTTGTATCTTGTGTCCTCATCTTTGACAAAGACTCAGCTGTAATTCTTGGACCAAAAGAAAATTCTCAGTGGACATTCTGTGACATGCCTATCACATCAGCTAGGAATGCGTGGAGAGGCAAGTAACCAGATAAAGGTTAGCTTAAGGTAACGGACTTACTTTTCTTGTGTTAGAAAAAGCCATGGGGAAACTGTCCAAGGCTGCAAAATGGCTTAAAGCAACCAGGTTCCACCCATCATCCCACTCCTCCTTTTTTAAACTATGGTCCGATCTCCAAGTATACCTCCAAGTATCATATTCCAGATTGAAGCCTCTGGTCGACTCATTCTGTTCCTTCAATTCTGGAAAACAGTAACTTGCTGGGAAAACTCAGTAGATATACAGTTGTTCCTAAGGGATTGGTCTCAAGATCCCTGGTGGGTACCAAAACCCACCGATGCTCACGTCCCTACAGTTGGTCCTTCATTTCCACGGGTCCCTTACCACTGGGTTCTGCACCCCAGGATACAGAAGGCCAACTGTCCTGCCACTGACGTATCACTGAGAACAGCAGAGTTCCTAGGTAGGAGGGAATCTGGGTACAATTCCCATTTAAACAAAATCAAGATGCTATTAGTAATGAAACTTTGGTCGAATGGGTATTAATGCCTCTGCACTCTTACTAGGTGTTAAACTGCATGAGAGCAAAGGTCCAAGGTCCTGTTTATTTGTTCGCTGTGATAGTCCTAGTTCTGTGCCTGGAAATTAACAAATCGTGACATACATACTGAATGCATTAGGAAGCATACCATAATTTTGGTTTGCCAACCATCTTATATTTTCTAGAACCACCAGAATAATAAAAGAGAGGGTGTCTAAAAATAATTACAATAATATGGCAAAAATTGAGCACATTTTATGACACATTGGAACTCCACAAAATGGCAATTGGATTACTGAAACTGAATCTCAAGCATGGCATGAGTGAGCTTAAATAAGAATAAGTCAGCATGCCTTGGCTTTCTAATACCCTCAGAGTATGTAGTACTCTGGATAGAGAAGACTTGCTACACTTGAGCAGCTATGAGTACCACTGGCTAATATACATCTCATCTCTCCTCAGAAAATCCTCTGGATGCTGAAAAAGTTCTTGAGAGTTTAAGTTCTTGGCCCAGAACATAGAGCTGGTAATGGCTGTGCCATTACAATGTGCTAAGGACTCTAGCCACTGAGTCCTTCAATTTAAAAATTAAACTAAAATCTATTCTTATAAATGCTTCAAATGTGTTCTGTACATTTCTTTACATTCTTAAGCAAGTTGTAATAAAAAGGAAACCTATACTTTGAATAAAGGCTTTGTGAGATGAACATAGGTGATGTAGATTTAGCCAGCTCCTGGCAACGAGTATGGGGGTGTACTTCCTCTGGGCTCTCATGTTGTATGGTTCATTCAGGGAACTGAACCATCGAGGACTTGCTTCAGGGAGGTATGCAGCCCTGGTGAGCATTCTGAATATCTGTGACTTGCACCGAGTTCCTGCAAGGGCTGGCGGGATGAATGGTTTATTTGTACACTCCCCACAGAGAAGGGCCAGGGATTGAGACAGATGCCCCACTTTCTCCACCCTGCTTGATATCACCCTCCAGGCAGGTGAGTGAGTGAAATCATACATCTAGCAATTTAATGATATCTGCTGTGGGTGCTTGCACAAGAATGATAATGGGGAGTGTTGCACTGTCATGAGCCGGCAAGAAAGGTCAAAGCCACACGTCCGTGTGGGCAGAGAGCCAGTCGGAAGGAAAGGGAATTACCACCTGTCCTGGAAATGAGGCACAGCGTGATGGGGATGAAAGAATTCTCGACTGAAGAGCAAGAAATCTGATTTCTAACTTGGCCTCTGCATTATCAGCTAGTTCTATGAGCAGGTGGAAGCCAGTTAACGCCTATGGGCCCTGTTTCTTCATTTACAGACTGGTGATGTCTTAAGTCTTAACGTTCTTTGATTTCATCCAGACATTTCTCAGGATCTGATAAACATTCCACATGATCTAATAAAAATTTGAGCTGTAAGGAATCCTAGGTAACGTGTGCTCAACATTAATAACTTTAAAGGACGACATAACCTTTGTATCTTTGGGGTTTTTTTTCCATGTTTTATCTAGAATTTCTTTAGAAGATATATTTAAATCTAATTTAAATATAAATTAGATTTATATTTTCCTGGATTGAATTTGTAGTTTTAAATATATATTTTCTTTTCTTTAATAACAGGAATTTCTCACAGACTTTTTATTTTTAATACCCTGCCTTTTCCAAAAAGTATTTACAGTAGATTTATAATACGTTTAAGTCATCTGACCTCTGGGCATATTTTCCTTAATCACTCTGCAAGCTAGCATTTATGCAATACTTTATTTATGCAATAGTTTCTATTTTCCCAGCAATGTAATAAGTGCTTTTCCTGGGTTACTTTAATTCTCATAACAAAAACTGTGAGACAGATAGAGTTGCCATGTGCAGCTTTTTCATACAGAAACTGAGGCCCAGGAGGGTGGAGTACCTTGTCTGGGACCCAGATTTGTGAGAGAGAAGACAGAGAAACAGAGCCTGACGGTGCCCGTCTGTGGACAGCTGGGCTAGGGGCTGGGAGAAGCGATTTAATTGGCCAGATTTCCACTTTTGGACATAATCATGTATTTGGAACTACGCTTCAGACCCCCAGCTCTACTGACTTTTTTTTTTTTTTTTGTCTTTTTAAAATTCCTCCCCTGATACTGGAGCTCCATTTAAAAGCTTTATGATGAGAATTTTAGAAACAATACCAAAGGAGAGATGAAAACATTGTTCCTTGAGCTATATTTGGAATATAAAAATTTTTTAAGAGGTCTCTTAAATTTTGATTATGATTAAAGTGACAGTAAAGATAAAATAACTATATTAAATTACCCTTTTACATTAGCTGTTTTCCCTCTGTGGGAATTTAAGTTTCAGAAATAGAACTATTTTCCCTGATTCTTTCTTTTACCAGGAGTCCAGTGACTGGGTAAATGATGACTGGGTGAATGAATGATGTGTTTTTCAACTTTGGGAGCACGAGGGGAGGGGTGGATGTAAGTTTTATTTATACTGAGATAAAGCAAGCACATTAAAACCTGCTAGAAAGTAAATGTAAGGGCAAGTTCGTCATTCAGTATTGCCACGTGAGACGATTACACGCTGTCTTTAAATTATGGGATTTTATTAATGCATTTTATGCCCTGTGTAGTCCCGATGTACAGTTATTTTTAGAATAAACAGGAGAATATTTATACCTAAATAAAACTTCCTCTGGCTTGACACGGTTTCATAATGTAATGCTATAATGCCATTATCTAAATTGATTTCTAAAGGGTGGTAATGCTTTCTAATGGGTGGGAATGATTTCTGTAAGCTCTTACTAACCTTTGAGATTAAGCATGTGGCTGACAGTTGTGATGGAAAAGACTGACTCCTGGCATTGTTCTGGGCACCAGGGATGCACTCATGGTGCAGCGGTGGGCATACCACACAGCCCCTCTGTTCCGAACACTGGGCTGAGCTAGGAGATGGACAAGCCAAGGTCCTTCTTCCACAGGAGCGCCTGGTCTGGTGGGCAGGAGAGACATCCGCTGGCTTGTGGTCGCAGACTCCACTTGCAGCTGTGCCTCATGGTGTGTCTGCAGAGCATGTCTGAAAATAGCCACTCCACCTGTCTCTCAATGCTACATTCCAGTCTGGGACATCTGCTCCTTTTGTTGCTGAAAAGGCAATAACATTTATGGCATGTACAGTTTGTTTTATTAATTCTAATACCATCCATACCTTCAAAATCAAAAAAAGTGAAGGGAAGAAATAATTTGAAATTTTGGGGCACCATGAAATTTCTGAGAGATTAAGAATTTTCTTCAAGTGAGGATAATGAGGGAGGGGTGGATGTAAGTTAAAAACGCTAATTACCAGTGAAAAAGTGAGACATTTCTTTAAAATACAAAATGCTAAAGTGAAATTCACTACAACAGTGTACAGTCTGCCAGCCAAAAATTGTTTTGATTTCCCACATTTCAGTGAACTACAGTAGTTAATAAATATCTCTAGAAGGAGCATTTCTTCTATATCTAATAGAATAATTTGCTTAGAAGCTGGTGTCTATGCCATTCATTCATTCATTTATTGTTGGTAATTATCACATGCCTGGTGTGTGTTAGGCACTGGGGATTTATCAGAAAACAAAGCTCATTATAGAATCTCAATTTTTATTTTTTTGGGGGGGTAACAAAATAAGCTGTTAAATACATAATATTTATGTGATAATAGAAAAATACAACAAGATAAGGAGTAGAGACTAGCAGTGTTGGGGAGGGGTATTCTTTCAAATGGGGATGTTCTAGTGTCTCTGAAAAGGGGGCTTGAGTGCTTTTGTTCAGCCGGGTGTCTCCTAGACTCTGTCTGCCCCTTGCTGAAAGCAAGCATTGTTCATACAGCTCCTGGACTTCTTTTTCTGTCTTGACTCACTTATTTCCTCACTGTATCATCAGAACTTGTGTCCACAAATCCTCTGTTTTCACCTAATACTCTTCACCTAATAATTTAGTTTCACATTATTCTGGATTTGATGACTTGATGTCTAAACCAGCTCTTTGAGTTTCCAGTGAATTAATCGGATTTATCATTACTGGCATGCAGGCATCTCCAGCTTTGCAACCGACTTGTATGTCAAACGTTTTTGCCTTTAAGACTTTTGAACCAGTTCTTCTAAGATAGAGGTTTGAAAAGAGGGAGAAAGATTCTGACCTGAAGCTTTTCTTCCCTTTGCTCAACGGATTGCTGTGTGTAGATGCAACGTTTTCTGTATGGAGTAACTGCATGCTTTCCTCTGAAAGGACCCAGTTGATCTCAGACTACTTGGGTGAAGCCTCAGTCTGTGCAAGCTGGCCACAGACCTATGAAGAGAGAGTGTTCTAGAAGCCCTAGTGCTGACTTGTGAAATATTATAATGTGTTAGGCAGCAGTGGTGTAGGTATTAATGCAGGTTTGATATTTTCATGTTTACATCTTGACCTTGAAAGGAGAATGAGAAATCCTATCTGTGGTATACCATAATATTGTGACTTTAAAATCACAAGTAGCCAGGAATATTAAAAAGAAATGGAAGATTTTTATCCTAGAAAAGGAAACCAATTTAGAGTTTTATTCTTGGTATTACGAGTCAGAGAGGTAGATATTTGTAGATAGTCAACACCCAGTGTGATGGGTTAAAAAAGCAATTTTAGAAAATGTAACTGAATAAATACCAGCCTTTTTTGTGTGTTGGAATGAAAATGTCCCCTGCTAGTATGGAAATAACAAAGGAAACAAATGCTTTTAAACATTGCTGTGAGGGGGGAGAAATTCAGCATTTCTATTTATAACTTGTACAGAGTCCCACATAAAAATAGCTCCAACTAACAGATTTGCTCATATCTGGAATACAAAGTTGTTGCTGCCCATGACTTGAGGAATTCTAATAAGAAGAACGTGGCATGGGTAAATATTGAAAGTTTGTCATCTTTTCTGTGACCCCAGTTTTCATATGGGGAGAAAATCTATGCCTGAAAGAGTCCTGGATTCTATGTTGGGCTTTTTGTTACCTTCCAGGCTATGGGGCTCTGATTGTAATGAGAAGGATGCCTTTGCCTCCCTCATCCTCACCCCATGAGCTGGATATATTACTGATGGTTGTATCTCTGTCAGTGAAATATTTGTCAGGCTGATAGATTTACCATTTCATTCTTCTAAAGACTAATTTTGTTTGGTGTGACAGCAAAATACTAAGAACCTCAGAAGTTAATGAGAACCCATTCTTTCTCTCTGATTTCCAGCGAAGTTTCCTGGGCTATGCCAGTTTTAAAGTTGGGGAGCTACTGAAGTCGAAGGAGCAAGTGCTGGCTCTGAGCCTGAGGTGAGTCTCATGCTGTTAAAGTTAACAGCCCGTGATGTTTACGGAAGGCTGGCTGGGTTCGAGAGTCACAATTCTCGCAGAGGCTTAGGTGTCAGCTCTCAGACTAGCTTACGTTCTCCAAGTTGCAGTAATACAGCAAGTTGCAGTAAAACAGCAGTTACTCAAGTTCACATTCAAGTTTGTGTTTCAGATTGTCAACAGATATCAGCTCTTGTAGGGAAAAAAATGACATTATTAACAAATGAGTGGTGGCCAGGTGGGAGCAGGGGGATGGACTAAAAAGGTGAAGGAGATTAAGCGGTACAAACTACCAGTTATATAATAAGTAAGCCACAGGGCTGTAATATACAGCACAGGGGACATAGTCGGTAACATTATAACTTTCTATGGTGCACAATCTATAAAAATTTCAAATCACTATGTTGTACATCTGAAGCTAACATAATATTGCAAGTAACTACACTTTCCTAAAAAATTAAAGTGATGAAGCTCCTTGAAAGTAAGAAAGTAAATAGAAATCATGAGCATGTTATTAAATAGCATTTCTGTTACTTATCAAAATGCTACTTTTTAAATCAAGTGAGTTTCTGGGTTTGAAGTATGTTTACTAGAGGCAACATTGCAGATTTATAATAAAGGGTAAGTTGATTGTCGTTTTTTAAGCTTATTTTGTTGCTATGCTATTAAGTTTAAAGCAAAGTTGAAACAGACTTATATTGCAACAGGCAACAGATCAGAGATGGTTTTGAGTGTTAGTACAATTTGTTTGTACACACCGATCTCTAGGAAGTTGCATGGTGTTTTGACACTAAGAAGAATATTAAGTAAAATGATCATTTCTTTTTAACTTCATTGTAAGTTTGAAAAATTAGCATGTTATTTTCTAAGTGTATAATAACTTTAAAATTAGGTGTACGTGGAGAACGCTGCCGTACAATGTTTATGTAGTATACGTGAGCATCAAATCGTATAGAACAGTACTTGAACATTTTAAGATGCTCTTCTTTTGATAAAACAAAGGGACCACTCTCAGGGAACAGACGACGTGTCTCGGGTTTGTTTGCCCTCTGCCCCAGCCCCCAAGGACCCACTTGTACTAGGTTTATTTCAGTATAGATGCCATGGCTCGTACTGGAATGTGTACTGCTGGCTGTGTTCTTTGCTGATTTTCCTGATCCTTACAGTTTTGCATTTTAACTTAAGAGATGGTATAAAATAATTTCAAGTAATTCATATTCATGCAGAAAAGTAAGTGCTGATGGATTCTAATGAGGCTTTTTCTTTTCGTCTTCTTTTTGGCTTCCTTTTGGCTGTGTCTCTTAAACATGTTATTTTTTTTCTTGTATTTTATTTGGGAAGACACTTAAAAATCTTTATAGTTTTGTGGTGTTATTTCCAATAAAGTTTTGCTGTGGTTATTTTCAGTTTGAAGTGTGTAAGGGCCAGCTAAAATGCCTGTTCATCACTGTCACTGACGTCCTGGAAGGTATCTATTACCCACCCAGCATGGTGGTTAGATTTGACCCAAGCGCCCCTGGATGCCTGATAGGAGATGTCAGACATCGAGCTTGCTGAGAACCCCCAGCAGCCCCATGTTTTCTGTGTGTGACATGTGACACTTTATTTCTCACCTGGCTGGTCACAAACTGTGTAATCGATTGCATCAGAACTGTCGTTAACATCGGCGGCATAGATCCACAACATTTAGACACTAGCTTTGAAACCGAAATCAGGGGCCCAGAAATTCTTAGTGAACTGAAAATCAGTGAACACACACAACACCTCAGAGAGAGGCTAGGGACAGAAGGATCTAGTTTAGAGTACCACACTTAGAAGGAAAAAGGAATATAATAATCTCAGATTTAGAGGAAATCGAGGCACATTGCCACTTTTGATTTTAATACTTCTGCTTCTGATGTATTTAAGTTTGATGCATAAAAGGAAAACAAATTCAACAACAGAATTGCGTTTTCTAGAAAAAATAATTTTTGAAAACCAATTTTGAAATGGCTAGGTTGTTATTTTTTTCCCTTTTTGTATTTTGCTAAATCTGTGGATTTCTCTTCCTATGACCCAAATGCATTATAGACTTATCATAACCTTTGACTTCTGGCACTTTATGTTTTTACATCTGCTGTAATTTATCTTCTTTCCACTGACTTGTCGGCCTCTGAGGTACCGAGCTGGAGGAACATTAGGTCAGGGATAAGAAGCATTTTTTTGGTTGTTAGTTTAGTTTTGTTTTTAATATTCCTTTGCACTGCAAATATCTAACTTGTATTGCTTTTACATTCCAGTCATTATTTTTAAAGAGAGAATTTTCAGATTTCTGTAAAACAAATTCGCAGGAATAAGAGTCTGTTTGTTGGCACCATTCTTTCTTGGTGAGCTCCCAAAATCCATACAGTTTTGTTTGTGTTCACTGTCCTTTTGAGTTGCCTTTCATCAGCCAATTCAGATTTCAAACTCTCAGACTACTGCCATGAAACACCGTAGTTTAATCTGGCCACTGTGTCATATGTGAACTAGAATTTTTGAATTTTGCACTGAATTTTTTTTTCCATAGAAAACTGAAAAGGGCAAGAAGTGTGTATCTTATTTATAGATTTAGACTCAAGTTTCATGAAATGTGATATGATGCATTTTTGAATTACACAGTAAAATTCATTTGCATATCTTGGGGAGAATGCCTCCAGTACAGTAAGTGCTTTCTACTCACGTAACTCATCCTCGTTTGGAGGCACAGTCACTGCATCTCTGTCTAGGTGTTCCGGCACCCGAACTGGACTTGGTGTCTTGGTAACCCTTTTACCTGTATGTTACATCTACTTTGTTTTGCTGGTTTACGTGTGGTAGTTCCCGTCTCCTCTGACTTCTTTTAGATCTGGAACCCTGCTTTCTGGTTTTGTTCTGTAGTTCATTGCCATATAGTCCTGCCTTCCACACTGTAGTGTAAACCAGCTGAGGTTCTTGCATGGAGGATTACAATTGTAGGCATGAAAGACACTGGGTACCCTCAAAATAGCAATGATAATAAGAAGAGGAAGCTACTATGAGATACTATGTGCCTTATGCTCTGATAAGTATATCAGAGATGCTGTTTCATTGACCCTTATCTAATTAGCCTATGATGTTATTAATTTTTGTCATTTTATAAACTGAGAAGCTGAGGTCTAGAAAAGCAGGTAAGTAATTTGCACAAAACTACAATGCTCTTAAGCCCCAAAGCCAAGGTGTGAAGCCCCACATTTTGGACTACAAAGCCTGTGCTCTTTTTTTTTTTAAGTTATTTTGTGTGTATGACTAGCTTTTGTTTTTCTGTTTCGTTTCATTTTTTTCGTTTTTTAAATTGAGGTACGGGGGATTGAACCCAGGACCTTGTGCATGCTAATAAGCACGTGCTCTACCTCTGAGCTATACCCATCCTCATAAGCCTGGACTCTTAATGACCCACTTCTTGTCTCCTTTGACAAAGGAGAGAACTGAGATCGAGTTAAAGCAGGTCACATATCACGTGACTGTAATAGCAGAACAAAGCAAGGACTCAGGTCCGGGACCACTTGTTCAAGGTGTCTCCCACATCTGTTTCACCGCAGTGCCTCGTTTTACAGTAAATGAAGACCTAATGAGTGTTAACAGGTCCTGGAGAACTCAGAAATGTGAGTTGTGATGGCAGAAACTGAGAAGCGGCCTGCTCTGTTCAGGGGGAAGGGAGACTGAGCTCAGGAAACCTGTGGAATCTATCCTCATCCCAGAACCATGGGCCTGAACTTGGTTTTCTGCCCACACACCTAACAGCTATTTGCTCTACCAACCTGATCTGAGTCTCTTGAAACCATGACAAGCAGAAATTTGGAACATCATAGTCTTATGATTTAACAACAGAATGGAGAAACGGGGAAAATTATGTTGTTAGTGAAGTAATCTAACAATCACAAAGGTAGAAAGAATGGCCAGGGGATAAAAATTCTTTCTTGGGAAATCCTTCTCAGAAGAACTGGGGCAGATGGAAGTGTTCTGACCCTGTCTGAGAGCTGGTGCCTCACAGTTCAACTTTCATTTGGCGCTTGTTCAGTCAGCAAGTATCTATCATGAATTTTTCATGTGCTAACTGCAGTGAGAGTTTCTTTACAAAACTTTTAAAATAGCAGCAGAGTTCATATTTTGCAGTTGGTATTACTAATAACACTTAATGAAAAAAATCTCATGATTTGTTGAGTATTTGCTAACATGCAAGGGACATGCTGGGTGTTTCTCTCGCACTATCTTATTTAACCCACGCGGCGTTATCATCTCCGTTTTATAGCCACTTCCACAGCTGCCAGTCGTACAGGCAGGGTTAGAATTCGTTTTGGTCTGAGCTTGTTCTGCATCTTTTTTCCTGCCTCGTAGAAAGTTAATGATCTAATAGAATCTTTGCTTTCTTCTCTTATTCTGTCTTTTGGAGAGTTTTAGAGACTTCAATTTTTCTTAATGCTTTAATTTTAAAATTCAATTTTATATGCCTGTAACATAGTGGAGGTTCAATAAATCTTCGTTGGGATTTGGTTCATGATGATGACTTTTTAAAATATTTGTATGGGTGCTCAATAGAAAAACCTGGTGCCATTTATTTCCAAGTGGAATCCACCTAAATTAGTGACTATAATGCAGTCTAAGCATTAAAGTCTATCTGAGACAAGGAACTTTCAGACTCTTAGTGAGTGATAGATTCTAAGTTGCTTGAAAAGCTGAAAACCTTACTTAGAATTCACATGTATTTCCGTGTAGACCGCATTACCTTGTCACAGAAACTTGCAGCTCATCTTAATGTCTGCTCTATTATTTCTTTTGTAATCTTCTACATGTAACCCCCTCCCAAATTAAGCAGACATTTATGTAATTTTATCATAGTGGATGTGACAAATTGTTTTTGAATGCAGATGTGGAAGAATGTATCCATAAAAAGAGAATGTATGTTTCCTTTTCATTTGTTACTTCTGCTACACTTAGCATAGTGCTGTCATGTAACACACAACATGAGCCTACATACACAGGTAGTGCTACGGTTTAGAATATACACCTGTACGGAGGAGCTATGAAAGAAGGTAACAGTGAACTTCTACTGTTTGTTTTTACATTTTCCCTATTTCACATGACATTTATATGTGCATATACCCATGCAAATATCTCATAGATTGTGTGGATGGATATGTGCATCTATATTATTTTAGGACGACTTTGCTTTCTCACAAACCATGGCTACTTGTTTTCCATTGTTGTCAAATGCATGTGCTTGGGGAAGGTAATATCCGAGTATGAAGTCTTTTTTTTTTTTTTTGGTATTTTGCTTAATTTAACCTCCTGAAACACACACACACACAAACACACACACACACAGACTTCAATTTTGTTTCTAAAATTCAAAGACAACAACAACAAAAATCACATGTTTTAACTTAATCTCCCAAAGGCATGTTCTTAAGAGCTGGAAGCAGTGTTAAGGAGAAAGCATACTCAGAGTGATGGAAAGATGAACTTGTCACTAGCAACTCACAGATTGGGAGCTGAGCATGTTCTGTAAGCCACAGGGCAGTGGATCAGAATAAGTTTGTTCCTGAAATGCGTGAATGCATCAGAACCCCCAGGGTACCCTGAGATCAACCTTGGCCATAGATTGACAATAGAGTTTTAAATGATAAATTTATTTTTTATTTCAAATGGGATTAAATATTCCTTTTTAATTTCCCCTCATTACTCTTCTCTACATGCAAAGAATGGTTATGCAAATCTTCTTACTTTAAGCATCAGATACAGTCTTTAAAACTGCATGTGTGATGAGTACTTCTGTAACATCTTTTCTTATCAGCATTTACTTGAACTTCAGAGATGATTTAAAAAATCACATCCAGGCATCTTTAGAGTGATGTATCTTTTGAATATGTTTTGTTCTCTTAAAAGTTACTTCTAGTTAGTTTTTCTAGGTACCAGAAAGTAGAATTACAGCAAAAAGTTCTGATGGGTCCCCAACACGAAGTCTTATTTGTGTCAAAAACAGTTTGTACACTAAAGAAGGGCAGTAGGCATTGCTTAGTGGTCAAAAAGCTTGCTTTGAGAGACAGTGGCATATCAATGATTCGTTATAAAGCAGAATAGCATTAAACTTTATTAAATGCACTAATGGGAAAGTTAGAGGATGGGAAGGCATGTAAAAGCTAACTTAAGTGATGCTTTTGCCTAGAATCTCCTAAAAGTGCCCATCCTAAACCCTGAAAGCCATGCCCAAGACCTCTGCCTTTCCCCCGCTTTGGGAGAGAACGACAGGAAAGCATGCACCTCAGTAGCAAACGCGCACTCATGCTCGATCCAGACGCACGCACGTGGGGAGAGCCTCGTCTCCTTGGAATGCTTTTCCCACTCTGCTTTTGGCCGGATTCAAATGAAGACAGGAAGCCCCTCCAGGACAGCTCCTCTGATTCTGACACTGACTTGGACCTTGTAAACATGTCGGAAGAGGTAACTAACACTACTGAGGTTTATGATGTTTAAACGCTTCAAATGTCTCATCTTCTTGCATCTTCTCATAACCCTGCCTGGAAAGTTGATAGTATTCCTGTTTTACCAATAATAAAAATGAGGGACAGTATGACTTACTAAACTCCCACAGCTGGGGCAGGATGGACATTGGGAGAGAAGGAGGGTCCTTGATAAGGTATATTTTATTTAGAATCTTAGAGTTAAATAATTTTGAAGACTGGAAGAGATCTTGGCACATCAACTTCTTGGAGCCCCTTACTGACCTGGAACTCAAATTCAAGAGGCTACATACATTGGTCCCATTTTTAGACAGATCAATGTTAGAAAAATGTTCCTATTTTATCGCACATTTCATCTCCTTGCCATGTTCCTGGCTCTCCTTCATGGAGTTAAGTAGAATAAGTCTCATGACTTTCTCTATAATCACCTTTGAAAACAGCTTTTTCGCCCAACTTTGAATCTTCTCTCCTTTTTTTTCTCAGAAAGGAATGTGATGTAGTGCAAAGTGCAGCAGACTTTCCTACCAGACTTGGGTTCAAGTCTCAGCTCTGTCACCCCAGGCACGTTGTCTGTTCTCTAACATCTGTTAAGGGAAGTAGTAACAGCCTCCCTCCCGGGGTGATTCTGGGCAGTTAATACATGCAGTGAGGTTCCATGCATTCCATGCATTAGAGAAAAACACTAATAAAGATTGTTTTCGTTGCTTCTTGCATTAAACTTACTGATTCCTTCAACCATACCTTAATGCTTTGCTTAGTTTGCTGACTTAGTTTGTTGAAATTCTTTCTTAAAATATGACATCCACAATTCTTCAGATTGGTCAGTGACAGAGGGGTTGATTTAACCTTTGATCTGGGACATAACATTTCTTTTATCTGAGGAATGCATGCTCCCTTGAAACCTAAGTTCTGGCTTTACTCAGGCTACATCAGATTTGCATTCTTATCAGGTGGCAGATACCAGCAAGAGGCATATGGAAAGGATTTGTGTGGTTCAAACAGGCAGCATTCCAGTCGAGTTGGGGGCAAATATAAAATTTGTTTTGACTTGAAATTTTAGCAACATAGCATTGAAATCAGGACAGAAATTCATAAAAGTAACACAGAGTAGCAGTTGCTTTTAGAGTTTACTGATGCATTTTATTGCTGAATCTATCAAAGTGTCTACAGAAATAAATTCGAGTGAAGTTTCTCAGGGCTGGACTGTGAGAAGGAAGAGAGACATCAAAAACAGAAGCGGGGGCATTTGCTTCTGAAACTGATTCCGTTCTTCTACGTAACTGTGTTAATGTCATTTAGGAACAAGACTGCCTAAAATTGTCAGAAAGCTCTACCGTGAGCCACTTGATAATAACTGTTAAATGATATCAATTTATGATAAAATCAGAGAATGCAAAGTATGCAGAAATCATGGGATTGGGACAGTAGAGGAGTAGAAAGAGTATGAGATTTAGAGACATGGCTGAGCTCGAAGCCGGGCCCTTCTATTGCCTCGCAGGATGGCTGGTTACTCTGAGACTCCAGCTTCTTATCTGTGAAATGGGGGTGACAGTGGAGCCATCTTACAGCCTTGGCACATGAGTCACTAATGTGAGATGTTTATAACAGTTCCTGACAAATAGTAAGTGCTCCGTGAACGTTAACTGTAGTTTTTACTATTTTTTCCTTTTATTGATTAGCTCCTCTGGCCTTAGGTCATTTGATGTTGATTTTTGTTGTTCCCAAGTGAGAATTAGACGAATTAGACCCAACTTGTCTGCAAACAGTATCTGATGCAAAGCAGGTGCCCATCCGGCTTGTCACCTATTATTAAAATTATCATCGCCATCAGTATTATTATTTCCCATTTCATCCAACTAGACTGTCTTTCATTTAGAATTTAAATGGCTCTGCAGTAGTATATTCTGCATTTTTCTTTATGTTCCTGATCCATTTTCATGAGGCTGGAGGTACGGCCATGGAAACCAATTAGCACTTCTTTAGTCTGCATTATTCAGAAGATGTCGTATTTGTCAGATTGCAAATTAGAGTTTTCAGCCGCTGAAGGGACAACACGTACTCAGAGTACACTTCAATAGCTCCTCCGTTTGTATAGAAAAGCCTGAGATCTTTCCTCTTTTAAAATGCAAATCACATAAAGTTAATATCTGTACACAAAGACCTACCTGCTTAAGAAGTTGGAGAGCTAATTTAGCTTTGAAGATAATTTGCAGGAATGATTAGGCCTGCAAGGAATTAGAATTGACCTGAAAATTTTGTATTGGATTTGCTCATATTTACCAAAGTCACTTTCATCATTATTACCCTGTATTTCTGCTTCTGTGGACACATTTATATCAGCTTTTTCCAAGCAGTGTTATTTGGAACATTGGTAACCCTTCAGCTTTTAGTATGATTTCTTTGAATAAAGAAGCTTTATTTCAAGTAAATTGGAAAATGCTATATTTAAGAAAAAAGTGAAATGGGTTACCTTATTGTGGAACTTCTTAGAGCCTCCATTAGTCCTCCAGGCCTTGTGGGACCTTCCAAGGAAGCATGGCCTAGAGCTTTTCCCAAATTAATTTGAACACAAGAAGCTTTCTTCATGGAGCCCCTATTAACAGCGCATCAGCCACTGTGTGTCAAGAAAAACAGCAACATAGTTGAGAAAATGCTGATTTGGGACAACAAAAACAAGCAAGCATTTTCCAGAGAAATACACAAAGGACCCTGTATATGAATTCATCCACTTTTCCCAAAGTGAACATTTTTTCTAACACGCACCTCTGTAGGCAGGTGTGTGTTCTTCATCCAAAGGAACAGCCACTCCTGCACACACACAGCCTCCACCTCCATGCGCTGTGCTCCGATCCGCATGCAGTCAGCCACCCTGATTTCCCCCACCCCCTCTTGCCAACCTTTGCTAACCCTGTGGCATTTTACACCCAGGGCATGACCTATATAGGCACCGATTTGTGAAGCTGGTACAGAATGTGTGGGAAGGGGAAAAAGGAGTGACAAAATACCTGATCTCTCATTACGTTCATCGACAGATTCTTTTTAAGCTTGCGTAAGTGGACACACATTTACTTTCACAATTACCTAAAATTATAACTACCCAAACTGAACTTAGGTCTTCCCCTGAAAGCTCTGCCTTTTGGTGCTGGTCCTTTCTTGGTTAAACTAAGAACCATCAGGTACCCTAACTGTAGCCCAAGCTGGAAATCTCAGCATTATTTTCACCTCATCCCTTCTACAATTCTCATCTGATTATGCTCTTTTCCTGCCTTCATCTTTATATTTCTTCCTGTCTCCACCCCAAAATGAGCATGAACATGAAAATAAATGTGCAAAAGCCCTCAGCCAAGATACACAAGATAGTAAGTCTGCTTTTTCAGCTTCATCTGCAGCCACACGCATCACCCTTGACACTGATCACCACTTCCTTTGTCATTTATAGTGGCTTATGTGCATGTAACACTTTCTAAAGGTGGAGTCAGAGTCTGTATTTTTTTTGGAAACTCCTCCAGGTTTTGAGCTCAGTTTCAACTTCAGCCAACAAGACTGCACAATAGTGTTTGTACATGGAGATGGTGTGCGCGTTGGACTCTTTCCAACACTGGTGTCCTATTGTCTTCCCTCCAGTTTTTGGTATTTCTTGCCCGGGATGGTCTTACCCATCTGAAGCCCCTGGTATTCTCTGAATTTACTCTTATTAGGAACTGAGAGGCAGTAGTCTCCAGGCATGTCAGTGAAGAGGTCTGGTCACCATCCCCAACCAGGCTCCTCAATTTCCTATGACCAAACTGACCATTTTCCTATCGTTAGGTTTTTGAGGGGTCCCTGAAGAAGCAGGTCAGAACTCACTGTTCCTGCCCCAGCTAACACAGGCTGAATGATCTCTGGAAGGTCACTATTCTCAACTGTTCCCATTGAGGTTTGGCTTTGTTTTTCTGTTTGCACATTGTCAGTTCCACTTGATATATATGAGTGTGCTGGGCCGGAGGTACCCCCCTTGAGGAACTACAGAAAGTTGCTGCCCCTTAACAATGTATTCCCCCAATGTATTGTATTGGCTCTAGCCTAGGATTCTCCACCCTAGTCCGTTAAGTGAAATTCACTGATGCCTGCTGTTCTGTGAAATAGCATGGCTGGCTCATAGTAAAAGTGTGTTTGAAGAATTTGTTTGCAGTAAGACTTCAGTAGATAAGGAATGGAGTCAGGAAAAGGAAGACAAATATAGTTTTATTAGTGGAAGATAGGGAAAACTAGAAAATACACGAAGTCATATGGTAAAAGATTTTAAGAAGGCAGAAGAAAAGGATGAGGTCAGAGCTAAAAAGATGTAGAGTAAGAGTGAGGAAAGAAGAGAACAGACACAATTATTTGCTCCACTTAATTACTTTTAATACCAATATAAGCAAATTGTTTTTCTCAAGGCAGTGCTACAAAGGGGTTGGCTGCTTCTAACAGTGGGCCCAGCCTATTTTGAGGGTGATCCATTGGGTGCCTTGATCAATGTACTCAAACTCATTGGAATTTGATAGAAAAAAAATTAGGCAATTAAAGGTTCTTTGATAGAAAAAAAATTAGGCAATTAAGGCACTGGTAAGTTTGCTGCGTCATGAGACAGCTGCCATCTTACATAGAAAGTAAGTTTAAAAATTAACTGAAATCATTGAATGAAGGTTTAACTGAATCTGATTTAAGTGTTACTGTATACATATTACATTATTACAGGCAAATGAAATGACCAAATTTGCTTGTAGATACATACTTCTTTCTGATGTTCGCACATGTACATTGGAAAGTAAACAAACACATTTCTTTAGAACTTAATATAAAGATTGATTAAGAACAAATTTAAGGTGCTAGAATAAACTTGGTCTAATCCTCATCCGTCCGTCAAAGACCAGAGTAGAAAAGTTGAGTTTAATTTTATTTTTATCTTCCTCGACATCGATGAAATCTCTCTAATTCAAAGCAGCTTTAAAAGTTTCAATCTTAAACTTAGAAATAGTGTATAGTGGGGATTATGTTTCTCTTATCTAGAATCAAACTGAAGATTTTCCAGGGACCTCCACGGTAAATAGGAGAGACAGTCGCTAACAGTTTTGGGGTTTCCTTGTTTGCTGGGCAGACTGCCAACTAACACTAAATTTCTCGGCTATTGAGACTTAACTGTGGTACCGGTAAGCATGAATTGCTTCTGTGACCAGAAGATATAGCTTTTAACGCACTTTAAGGATCAGTCTGTGATTGTAACACTGGACGAGGTTACAGTTTCATTACTGTCACCAAGAGTTGAGTTACTTCAAATTTCTTCATCTGTCTACGGATGATAATAATGCCACTGAGATGAGCTTAAATTATGGGTTCATAAGATAGATTTTAATAAAAGGATCTCTTTATACTTTAATAGGGAAAAAAACGTTTTCTCCCTACCTCTTGTTTCATGCCATCTCTTCTTCCTTTCAACTTCCCCTAGTCCTTGAAACAAATACTATTCGAGTGATGTTACCTTTCCCACCAAGTTCATTTGAAAAATATATTGAGACAATAAAGGCTATGTGAAGGTTCCACAGAGGGGAGAAAAGGTGAAAAACACACACAATTGTTTCCATAGTATTTGCTATGAAATTGTACCACTTTTTCAGAGATTGTGTTTGTAAATTCAAAAAAGTTTGTGAGTTCAAAAAAGCTAGCAGGAGCATGATGAGGCAGCAAAACTTGCTGCGTTTTAAAGCTAAAGTGAACAAAAAATGGGAACACGTGTATTCTGGAGAGTGTTTTTCCTTCTTTACACCCTACAAGCCCATTCCGCAATGAAAGTTTCTCAGGCTTTTCACCTAACGCCTTCCCCATAGAGAGATGGAGACAGAAAGGATGACTGAAGAGTTTCCAAGGGATAAGGAGATTTTCCTTCTGGAACTAGTTTTAAGAATAGAATCCTGGGCAACTCTGAAACTAGAGGAGAGGCTGAGAATGGAGGACAAGCAACATTTTGTAACAACAGATGAATACTTATTCTGGGAAAGCCTTTCCCCTCCTGTTTTTGTCATGCATATTAATACTCAGAGCATAAAGCTGACGTGTGAGCCTCCAATGCAGGCAGTAGGATGGCCATGTAGATTACCTCCCATGTTAGCTGGGACTGGAAACCAAGTCACGTCACTTCTAAGTAAAATTGTGGTCCAAGTTCTGTCATTAACTGAACATGTAGCTTCAAGAAGTAGCTTTTTTTGTGTGCTTCAATTTTATCATCTCAAAAATGAAGAATTTGGATTCTGTGATGAGCTGTGAGGTCCGTAGGGGTAGAAGCCCGAGGACTGTCTCCATCTGTGACTTACTTAATAGAGGAACAGGGTCAGGGAGGTGGGGGTGGGGGGAGACTGTGGGCAGGGGGAGGTAAGGAGGTCATTTTTCATTACTTAGAGTGCCCAACTAGTGAATTATACAAGGAAAAGTATTGGTTTTTATTGGATAACCTCCATGTTCCTGGAAAACAGTCCTTCCAGGACCAGCTTTAACTGGGAAGTCTAGAAACAGAGGTACCGCTTGGAGTTCTGAGGGCACCTCACCATCCTCATCTATGATTGGGAGTAAGAGGACCTCACAAGGTTAACATTGCGGTTTTTAAAAAGTAATACATGCAATGCAATTAAAATAGTGCCTGGTGCATAGCACTCCTCCCCAAAGCAAGCAAGCAAGCATCTGTCATCATCATAAACCCTAGTCTCATAACCCTAAGCCTGAATAGCTTTTTCTTTTTTCAAAAATGAGTATCCAGCAACTGCTGACTGTTAATTCCTGTTGCCTCTGGTCGTGTGTTTCCTCCATCTATGGCCAGCCTGGTCCGGTCGGTGATCGATCAGTGCCAGTCTCGTTGGGAAAGTGACAAACAAGCAAAAACTTGAAGGAGAAATTAACCATGTTTTAAAATTCATTGATAAAAGGGTATTTTAAAAAGTATCTGCTCAATGCTCTCAATAAAGTTGTGCAGCACGTTAATTTATTAAACAATAGCAGGACGCAGAAGAGAGACTCTAATGTTAAAAACATAATAGCTTAAATAAAAACCACACTGCGAATAAGAAATAATAATTTGATTCTGCAGAAAACTTAATCAGCATAAAGGAAAAACACTCCTGTGTGTTTTTCATTTATGACTCACACAGAATACTTCACCTCTGACACTTTTGGTCACCAAATGTGTGGGATTTTCCCCACACCAGGCAACTCTCTGTGATGCCAACTGCATGTCCCACAATTCAACTTAATTCTGAAACTAACCAGGCTTAGTGCAGACCCCACAAGTTTAGGGCTCAGCCCCATAAGACTGCCCCCCACTTCAGATGCCAGTCATAGGTAAGTAGTAGGTCCCCAGGTTACCCACAACCTCTGTTCGACTTGATTACATATCAGAACTTCCCATGACTCTGTCCTTGGATTCAGTCATTTTCTAGAACACTTCACAGAACTCCAGGAAGCACTTACTTACGTTTACCAGTTTATTGTATACTAAAGGATATCGTAAAGAATACAGATGAACAGCCAGATAAAGAGATCCATAGGGCAAGGTCTGGAAGGGTCCTGAGAGCAGGAGCTTCTGTCCCTGTGAAGTTGGGAGGCACTACGTTCCCAGTACATGAATGCTTTCACCAACCCAGGAGCTCTCTGAACCCTGTAATTTGAGACTTTTATGCAGGGTTCATCATATAGGTATGATCGAGCATTCGCTCTATTTCCAGCCCCTCTCCCCTTCGACGAAGGCAAAGTGTGGAGCTGAAAGTTCCAAGCTGCCAATCCTGTCTTGGTCTTTCTGGTGACCATCCCCCATCCAGAAGCCCACCAACCATGGACTCATTTGAACAAAAAATACTCTTATCATCCTGGAAAGTCCAAGCGACTTAGGAGATCTGTGTCAGGAACCAGGGTCAAAGCCCAACACTGAGCACAAATGATTCTCCTAGTGCACTTATCACTTGGGGAATTATAAGGATTTTAGGAGTTCTGTGCCAAGAACTGGGATGAGAGACCTCTCTCTATGTATATTTTTCTATTATTTCACAATCAGTAAGGCAAAGGATAAACCCAAGCAATATTCCAAATTTTAAAACACTAGTAATAATTGTGTCCCCTCACTTTTCCACTGCTTCCACCATCAAGTACCACCTCCAACAAAATAGTGGTTACTGAATGTTTGCACAGAATGTCTTGTTTAAGCTTCAAAATATTTTATAAGGTGAAAGTATTATTGTCGCCATTTTATAAATGAGAAACTTAAGCTTAAAAGTGTTAAGTAAATTGTCCAATACCATATTGCTAGTAAGTTTCAGAAAAAAACAGTGAATAAGAGAGAAAAGAATTCATAGGCGCAACAATTTATAGGTTTGCAATAATGGACTTATTTAAAGGAAGAGATGCCAGAGTCGGTAATCAAAGTCGGATTAAGATAAAACTTTCCTGAGAGCCGCAAGTGTAATTCAAGTGAGTTTGCTGTGTTTGAAACAAAAAGTAATGAACAATGACCAGTGTTAAGTTATATTCTAGTAGTTTTTAAAGTTTTAAGTTTTAAGAGTGCAATGGACTGAATGTTTGTATCCCCACAACTGCATCTGTTGAAGCCCCGAACTCCATGGGGATGGTATTTGGAGATGGGGTCTTTGGGAAGTAACTGAGGTGAGATGGGTTCATACGGGTGGGGCCCTCACAATGGGATTAGTGCTCCTCTAAGATGAGACCCCAGGGAGTTTGTGTGCGCTCTCTCTGCCATGTGAGGGCGCAGGGAGAAGGCAGCTGACTGCAAGTCAGGAAGAGATTTCTCACCAGAATCTGGCCATGCTGGCACCCTGATCATGGGCTTCTGGAAACATTTTCTATTTAAACTGCCCAGACCATGGTATCTTAGAACAGCCTGAGCAGGCTAAGGCAAAGAGGGATTCGGTTCCGATAGAGTTCTTTGAATATACTTTAAAGTCATATCCCCGGTAGATTAACTGTGTTTTCTTTGTTGTCATCATTAAAAATTATATTATAAAAGTTATCACCATTGCTGTACATCTGTAGTGAGCCATAGACACGAATCTCTGCTTCTCTGCTTCAAGGAATAGGGTTATTAAAATTGTCAAGAATAAGGCCTATTTCAAAAGATACCAAATGAACTTTACAAGAAGGTAAAACTGATTGTTGTGCTTGGAAATGGTTAGCAACGCAGGATAAAAATAAGTACCCTACACTTAGATGTGGGATGATGGTCCGTGTAACCAGAAGAGACGTCATTTGTCAGGTTGCTTATGACTGCATTAAAGAGGCTGAGCTGGTCTGTGTAACTTATATTCATGAGCTCTCAAAGTATGGGGTGGAAGTATTTTTGCATCTGGATGCAGTTCACACCGGAACTACCCCTGGAAATAAAGTTTGGGGCGCTCTGAAGGGAGCTGCGGAAAGAAGATTTTCCATCCCTCACAGAACCGAACAATTACTTGATTATGGTTCAGAAAGCAGGGAATTCGAGGCAGAATTACTTTGGAAGCACATCATGAATCAAAACATTGCAGATTGTACATGGAAGGAAATGTGATGCTTAAAAGAGACAGTTCTCTCAGTACATAAAGGAGGCAACTCCAGGCACAGAGGGGGTGTACAAGGAAGTCCATGCCGCCGTATGAGAGGATCTAATCTCTGAGAAGACACCTAAGGAAAAAGCTAAAAAGAAGGGCTAGGATTATCCCCAAAAGTCTCTTGCTCAGAAGACAGATCAAGTAGAGCAGAGCTTTGGCGTGGGCTCGGGAGAGTTGAACCAGAACACCACAACTGTATGAAGATTTTTCAGATAAGGATAATCAACTTACTGACCAAGAAGCTAAAAATAAATACGTTTAAGACTTAACCATAATTTCATCTTTTGGTTTTCAGAAATAATTTTAAAAAAAGCAGATGTGGGCTTCTGGTTTCTGCTATTCTTAAATATCTGCACTGCTGATGACCTGTGAGGTGACCTTGAGCCGTCCTCTTAAACAATCCGGGCCTCGGTGTCGACAAAATGAATTGGGTGATGTTTAAGGTTATTTTCTGCTCTAAGCATTCTGATTTTCTTCAATCCTAATGCTGAGTTCTGAGGACCTTATCTTAGAATAAAAGAGAAAACAGCTGCATTCAGGGTTATTTAAAGCTAGTGAAACTTATTTGGAACACAGACTTCAATTCAGTTCTCAAATATTTACCGAAGGGTATATAGCGCTCACTCTTGAATTGAAAATTTTAATCCTGTGACTTTTCATTTTTACTGCCTTTCTGCTTCCTGTTAGAATTTCAGTCTGCCAGAGACCAAACGCCATTTGTTTTCTTACATGGATTTTTAAAAAAGATGTGATATGACCTTTTAATTCCTCATTGATAGTCTTTCTTAGAATCAGAAATCTTAAAATAATGTTTTAAAAGGGAGATATTCAGATAACAAGTAATGGCTTTCTCATGCACTTTATGTTGAAAAACAGGTGCAGGACATTCGATTTATTCCTGCTGATCTTCAGAATCTATTTAGCATGAATAAAAGCAGTATACTGTATCCATACAGCAGGGTATCTTGAACTTTGCTTTAACTACTTTTCTTCCTTTTAACAAAAGAAGTTCTGTAGAAATCTGTATTGTTCTATCTAGACTGATTTAACTGTGAATCAGTCACATTTTGACCTCAAAAATAATTACCAGATGATTTAGTAATGCGTTGTTTAAGACTATGTAGTAGAACAAGTTAAAAATCAGAAAATGGGAAATTTCAGATCTTCAGAGTATTTTTAAATTACTGCTGCCCTGTCTGCCCATGCATATTTTGCCTAGCTAAACAGTTTCCTTATTGTGGCAGGAACTGTTACTCATTCTCGGGTTACTGGTCACCACGCAGAAGCCCTGTGTTCCAAGGTCACCCTTCATCCACATGGCTGCTCATCATTTTACCTGTTAGTCCACTCCCTACTATGGCTCTGATGCCCTCTGCTCCCCAGCTTTATTCTGATCCCTGAGGTCCTTCCTCAGCCTTGACCCCTATCCTCATTCATTTCTCTTTGTTTAACTGGAAGCTGGCTCTCTCCTCTGCAGCCCCTCCAAGTGGCTGCCGTTCATACCTGCTGCGGGATGAACCTTCTCTGAAAACTCCCCGGAATTGAGGCATATGGCTTCTGACATACCACTGGGTCCTCAGCATTACTAGGGTGGGCCTCCCCTCATTTCATGAAGATCTTAACTTGCAGTTCACTGTGTCTCTTCAGCATTATTCCTCCTGTACATTTTGGGATTCAGTGGACACCACAGATGATCATTGGTCTTTCAGGCTTTTCTCTGTCCTACCTCAGCAACCCACTCCTGTGGTCATCCCCTTGGTCTTGTCGTTAATCCCACCCCGACCCAGAGTCTTAACTTTAAGTTCATATTTAAGTATTCTACTTTCTGATTTCCATCTCCTATGTTTCCAGTATACTCCTTCTAGTTGCTCTTTGACTGCACCAACTCATTGACTGCAAAGTCATGTTTCTACCCGCCCATCCTCCTCACCCATATCCACTCTTCTTTTCTTATCCATTTGAGATTCCATGGTCCATCACTGAGAAGTCACAATTTCTTCTCATACGTCCTCAACTCCTGTGCCCCTTTTACTGTACTCCTTGAGCAAAGTATAGGTAGATTGAAAGATAGGTAGGTAGGTAGGTAGGTAGGTAGGTAGATAGATAGATAAAGTAAAAATAAATGCTACAACAAAAACTGTGATCAAATACAACATTTCGTTCACCTCCTCCATACTTGAGTCTCTGTAGCAGTGTGGGCTAGGAAAACCTGACTTCCATGAGGCCAGGTTTCAGCTGGGTTCCTGCCGTAACTTCATGGGTATCCTCACTGGTACTCTACAGTCCTACTATATTTCCCCGGTCCATTTGCTCTCCCACTTTCCTGGACTGTTATTCTACAACTCTTTGTTCCCAGAACCTCCAAAATATCCCCCCCTCTCCCTCATTCTCTGCTGATGTATCTGGTTTCTGTTTCACTGAGAAGAGGAATTTGACAATTTCCCACGCTGTATTTATCAACCTACCAGCATCCACTCTGCCTTCCTTCCTGTTACTATAGATAAAGTCAGCTTCATGTCTCAAGTCATCTCCACTGTTCTTTTAGATTCTGTCTCTTCTCACTTGTCCTAGAACATTACTCCAGCAATTATCCCCTTTCACTCTTGTATCGTAAATTACTCCGGCTCTGCTAGATCATGTCTGTTAACACAAACATACTACTGAATCTCCCGCATCGCCTTCTAACTTATGCTTCATTTCCCTGTTCTTTACAGGAGAGCCACTTTGAGAGCTGTGTCTACTTTGCCTCTTCTGATTGTCTTTTGAACCCATTCTCATCCGGCTTTCATCCCCAACACTCTACCTAAACAGCTACTGTCACTATCAGGGATGAATGGCTTCTACATTGCCAAATCCCAGGGACAGTTCTCAGTGTTCCTTTTCCTTGGTGTATCTGCACGATGGGTCATTCCCTCCTTAAAACACATTCCTCACTTGGTATCTGAAATACCAGACTTTTTTTCCCCTTCCTTCCTCCAGGAAGCTGGCTGTCCCTCTTCCATTTCTTCTGCAGGTTGTTTATCACCTTGACCTCTAAATGTCAAAGTGGCCCGTATCTCAGCTTAGGAATGTTTCTCTTCTCACCCTTCATTCGCTCACTTCCATCCAGCCTCGGAGCTTTTAATATCATCTGTATCATGATGTTTCCCATATTTTGGTCTCTAGCCTTGACTGATGCCTTGAGCTCCAGACTCTTATATCCAAACACCCAAAGACATCTTTACTTGAACTTGAAATGTCTCAAATACAAAATGTTCAAAACTGAGCTCCTCGCTCTTGCCTGCTGCCCACTTCTTCCCCTAAAATCCTTTTATCCTCACAGTCTTCCCATCTCAGGAAACTGCAATTCCACCCCTTCCTTTGTTCAGGTGATAATCTCTATAGTCTCTGATAACTCTTTTTCTTATCTCTATATCCAACCAATCACAAGACCTTGTTAGTTCCACCTTCAAAATCAAACTGGAATCTGACACATCTCAACTTCACCCTGATTTTTTTGTGTCATCTTCATGCTTCTCTCTTTGCTCCCTTACAGTCTATTCTCTGCCGTACAGCCCAAATTCTCACTTTAAAACCTGTGTCTATTCAGAGTCTTTTGTTGGTCTGCTACCTCACTCAGAGTAAGAAGCAAAGTTTTGACAGTGGCCTTTAAAGCTCTAGGTTATCTCATTCACCACTACTTGTGGTTGGCAGAATGTTAAGATGTCCCTTAAGATTCCCACCTCCCTGATATAAACGTCCTGCAGCATCCCATCCCCTTGAGTGTGGTTAGGACCTGTGAATATATGATGGGGTAATCACTGCCTTTATTAAGTTATTCCATATCCCAAAGGTGATGGGACAGTCACTCCTGTAACCAAGATACCATCTCAGCAGACTAGAGAGAGAAATTCTCCTGATAGCCTTGAAAAAGCCAACAGTCATCTTGTGTGTGGTAAAAATCGGAGGGTGGCCTCTAAGAGCTGAGCATCATCTCGGTTGATCACTAGCATGAAAACGAGGACCCTAGTCACACGGCCATAAGGAAATAAATTCTACCAACAACCTGAATGAGCCAGCAGAGGATTCTTCCCTAGGTAGATTCTTCCCTAAACCCTCCATGTGGGAGTGCAGCTCAGCCTTCATCTTGGCTTTAGCCCTGAGTAGAGGACTTAGCGTGGCTTTTGATCTGTAGAAACGATGAGGTAGTAAATGGGTGTTGTTTTAAGTTAGTGGGTTTGTGGTCATTCATTATGCAGTGATATAAAATTAATACATACCTCTCTGACTTAGACTTCTAGTACTTTCTCCCTATCTACCCAGCTTCAGCCACCATGGGGTCTTGGCTCTTCCTTGAACACGGGGACCATGTTCCACTGTAAGACCTTTAGACCATCTGGTTCTTCTACCTTCAGACATCTTCCCTTAAGAAAGATATGTGGCTCACTTCCTTGTGTCCTTTAGGTGTGTGTTCAAATGGCATTTTCTGGTTTTTGACCACCTTATTTTTGTATTTCTGTGGAAATTCATGATTTGGGAAACTCTTTTTTCATTAAAAATATTGTCACATTAGAGGAGGATAAAATATTTTTTAAATTATAAAATTTTGTAACTCAATATCTGAAGAATTTAAAACAAATCTAAATGTGATTAAGCAGAAAAATATAGGCACTTGTCATTGCTTGGTTTCAGAGTGTATGCCTCATTGTACGATTTAAAGCTTAATGAATTTCTTACCACCCAGGTTTGAAATACATTATATTCTAAAGTTATGTTCATACCTTATATAACTTTGACCTTTTAATGCTAGCTTACAAAAAGTCTCTTTGCACTGTTTCCTACTATTAAGAAACTGACATAAAACCCACAAGCACAAAACTTCTAATAAATATATGTAATTCAAAATTTGAATATTAAATATTGACCCATCACTCTGATCCTGATTATTTAATAATTGAATCCTTTAATTCTCTATGCCTGTTATCTCTGGAATGTTTTTTCAAAGTAGCTTTGAGTATTTTGATCGGTTTTGTGACATTTACAAACCATTGTTGTAAAGAATTTCTGCTGTAGGAACATGTCCATTTTAGTAAGAAAAAAAATTTTGCCTAGCTGTCTATCCCAGTTGTTTGGTTTTTAAAATGTCTATGCTTTTTGCTTTTAAAAAAATGTCCGCATTAAGTCAGGTTTCCCAGCAATCTATACAACCTCCTGTAAAACCTTTCTTGCTACTTTTCCCTTCCTCTTCCAGTGGTCTCGGCTTAATATGTAGAGTGCTTTTTTCCTTTCAATCTTTTTCTTTCTCTTAATAATTCAAACTAATAAATATAATAAAATAAACTAACTCAATAGGAAGCCTTAGCAATAGTTTCTCTTTTGTAAATCTAAACATGAGTAAATTCAGACAGTGGGTGGCCAGTTGATCTATCCCATGAACAGGAGCCATTGGCTTGGGAAATTCATTGCACTGCCTGCCAGAGCATTTTTTTCTCCATTCGCTGATGAAATACCTACCATTTTTCAGGTGGAGAAGTTTCCTTCCTCTCACATACGACATTTCTGTGTCAGCAGATATTTTGAAAGCATAGAGCGTGGTATAAAGTGACACTTTGACTCAAATAAATGTTGCCAGAAGTTAGATTTTGTTTGCATGGAAGGGAATAGCCATTTAGTAATGCGGTTTTGTATTCACAGACTAAATGGCTATTAGTTTGCTATTAATTCATTATCACAGAAAATGGATATATCCTTTCTCATTTGTTCTATTTTATAAACATTCCGTAAAATTGACTTTTTATTGTGTATAGTTCTATGAATTTTAACAATGTGTAGATTCTTGTAACCACCACCACAGTCAGGATACAGAACTATTTCATGACCATAGAGGAATCTCCCTCCCTCTGTCCCTTTGATTCATGCCTCCACCCATGCCAACCTCTGGCAACCACCATCTATCTGTGTTCTCCATCACCATACCTTTTACTTTTTGAGAAAGTCATTGAATCATAAAGTACAGATCCTTTTGAGACTGGCTTCATTTATTCAGTCTAATGCCTGTGCAGTTCATCAAGGTATTGTGCATATCAACAGCAGTTGTTTTTTTCATTGCTGAGTAGTAGTTCATGATGGGGTGCTACCACAGTTTATTGAACTGTCCATAGTAAAGTATATTTTGGTTCTTCCCAGTTTTGAGTGATTATGAGTGGAGCTACTAAAATATTCATGTGCAGGTTTTCCTGTGACCCTAAGTTTTCATGTCTTTAGGGTAAATACCTAGGATTGGAATTTCTGAGTCATATGGCAAGTATGTGTTGAACTCTGTAAGAAACTGCTGCACTGTTTCCCCCACCAGCAGCGTACAAGAGTTTCAGTGGCTCTGCCCCCTCACCAGCCATTCTAAGGTATAGAATGACATCTCATAGTGCTTTTAATTTTCATTTTTCTAACACCCAGTTTTCCACGGGCCATTTGTTATCTGTATATCCTCTTCTTGAGACACGTCTGTTCAACTTGTTTCCCTGTTTATTTATTATGTTGTTCATTTTCTTGCTGTTGAGTTTTGAGGGCTCTTTATGTATTTGGGATGCAAATTCTGTCAGATACATGATTTGCAGATGTTTTCTTTCCAGTCAGTAGCTTGTCTTTTCATTCATGTGACAGTGTCTTTCACAGAGCAAATCTGTCAATTTTGATGAAGTTCAGTGTACCAAGTTTTTTCTTCTTTAGATGGTGCATATTTAAGAACACTTTGACTTAGCCAGTTCATGAAGACTTTTCTCATATGTCTTTTTTTTTTTACGTTTTCTATTTTTATGTTTTACATTTAGGTCAATGAGCCATTTTAATTTTTGTTTCAGTTGAGAAGTTTAAGTAGACTTTCATTTTTTCCCTAAGTGGATGTCTGATTGTTCCAGAACCATTTGTTGAAAGGACTATTCTTTATCTAGTGCATTGACTGTAACTTTGTCAAAACACTTGGCCACATAGTTTCTGTACTCTGTTTCATTTATCAATATATCTGTCTCTTTGCCAATACCATACAGTTTTGATTACTATAAATTTAAAATAAGTCTTTAAACCAGTAGATACAATTTCTCGATGCTTGTTCTTATTTCTCAAAAGTACGTGGGCCATTCTAGTAACTATGCTTTTGATAACTTTTTGAGTCAGCTTATCAGTATCTACAAAAAATGTTGTTGGAATTTTAATTGGTATTGTCTTAAATCTGTAGGTCATTTTGGGGAGAATTGACATCTTTATAAAGTCAAGTCTTCCAATATATGAACACAGTATGTCTCACCATTTATTTAGACCTTTTTGTGATTTCTTCCATCATCATTTGTAGTTTTCAGCATATAGATCTTAGACATTTTTATTGGATGTATACTTAAGTACTTTATTTGTTTTGGACTTATTATAAATGATAGATATGTGTGTGTGTGTGTGTGTGTGTATAAAATTTCAGTTCCTAATTGTTAACTGCCACATATTTGTATGTTGACAGGGTGTCCTGTGAAAACTTGTCATTTCAATACCATTTCAATATCACTTCTGTTTGCAAAACTTTTGTAATGTTATTTGTTCCTGTCCTTCAAGTTTGCCACCCAGGTGACAGTCTAGGAGCTGGAGTGTGGTGTAGTCCATAATTATTTCTCAAAGTGTCTCATACGCTATTTAGATCCATGCACGCACAGCTTGGGGTAAGCCCAGAAGTTCATGAACAACATTAAGAAGTTCCTTCCTGAGCCTCTTCCTCTTCCTCTCCCCCTGGAACATTCCTATCTCCTGTGGCTTCCTTTTTTGAACTTCACCCAGAAAGCTGGGGTTTTATTTTCCCTTCTCTGTCACTCAGTTGCACCCCCTTCTGGAAAGAGCAGAGAGAGATGAAAAGTAAAGGGCAAGGGCGTTCACCCCATACCCTTGGGCTCACGGCTCCAATCAGAGAGGAAACTTTCCCTTCCTCGTAATTTTAGGCGCCTGCAGGTCCTCCGCGCTGCCACTTTTGCTGCTGCCACCACTGGGTTACGTGGGAGCTGGGACACAAGAGAGTGGGAAAAAGAAAAGGGATTTCATCATTCTTCTGAGTGTTAGGAGACCTCTGCTCTGCTCTCTGAGCCAGGGCTAGAGGGCTTCTCCTGGGGCTTTCTCTGCCTACAGTATGAGCATCTCTGGGCTTGGAGCTGTGCTGGGTCTAGATCATGAGATACCAGAGGGGGAAAATGCTAAAGTAATGCTGGTTCATCAGTGATAGGTAAGCTTCTGATCTTCTTCCCCAGTAAGCCTGGCGCTGTTTACTTTAAGTCCTCGAATAGCTGCTCTGAGTGTTCTGTCCAGGTTTTATAGTTTCATTCGATAGGTACAAGAGAGTAGTGTGCTTCCTTTGTCTCACTTGCAGCATCTGGTCTACCAATGTGTAGCTCGTGGTTTCCTAATAATTTTCATGTAATTTTGGTTGTCTGTGAGTCCCAACAGGGACATCTGCAAGATGGCGACCTGGTTTTCTCACCTTGCTGTTAGGATATTTCTTACATTCAAAGGGATAGTTTATACTTTACATTTAGTATTGAAATCAGGTTTCCCAATGTAACTCACTGTATGTGTATCTTTCATAGAGTCACGGGAGGGAAAGATGTCCTTAGCTTATTTGTGTTAGGGGAATCACTCATCTTTGGATACCACTGTTTTCAGCAGTAAAGAGAAATCCACACGCCAATTAGTCTGAAAAATGGATAGTCTACGTATCTACGATGGGCTCTTGAAGTTCTGTGGCTCGGAATTGTGTAACAGTCGTACTCATTACCATACACAAAAGTATTTTTATATTTTAACTTAAGATCTTTTATTTTTGGACACATACGTCTTATAAGAAGGATGGTTTACTACTTTCATATTTTGTAGCTGGTAAATCTTAATAGAGGCTGAGTTGCCTTCTCACAAACACATAGGTGTTTACAATAAAGAGCCAGCACCGTAACAAGGACATTGTCACTCAAAGTTCACGTTCCACTAAACCATACTCCATTATTTAATGGCGTGTGAAGACAAGGGTCAGTTTGAAGCAAAAATACTGAGCTGTCCCTAGCCCTTGACAAGTCCTGATATAAGGTCTTGAGAGACAGGCTACACTGCAGACTCTCTGGGCAGGCTTTGGGCACTGTCTAAAGGATTTTGACAGAGGAAGGAAAGTAAAATGTGACAGTGGGGCTGTAAGAGGAAAGCTCGACATGGACGGGATGGCAGAGGAAGATACTGGAAGATGGGAGGTAGTTTCTTGAAGTGTAATGAAAGAGAGTTGATGAGAATAATTGGATGTTGCTGTTGGGAAGAGACACATGTAAGAGACATTATTGAGGAAGAATCACTATGACTTTGTGCCTTATTGCACGGTAAGGGCAAAGCACAGGTAGAAATGAAATGTTCTGTGGTTTTGATCTTGAGGAATGATACGCTACTGATGTAAATGGGTTGAAGTTTGAGTTGAGGTTTCAAGCCTATCGAATGTAAAATGATACCAGGACAAAAGGAATTTGCAGTTCTTGGTCAGGAAGTCAGGTCAGAGCAGGGAGTATGGAATTGTGGTGGATCCTCATAGACAGGGTAACTGAATCCCACAATAGTGGAAGGAATTTCTAAAGGCAAGCTTGTAACAAGAAAGGAGGAAAACATCAAAGGCAAAACCTTGAGTGTGTAAGCTGCAATTTTAAGAGCTACCGAAAGGTTTTATTTGAGGATTAGTTTGAATGTATTCTGTGACTTCTGGTATTTGTGAATTTCAGCCAGAGTGGAGGCACATTTAGTCATATCTGCTTACATAGAACTCTCACTTCTGTGAGACCCAAGTAAATCTAGCACTGCTAGATAAGAGTTTTCACCAGAAAGATAGTCAGGGCACACTCGCTCACTGACTCCATTTGCTTACCTATGGCCTTCGTTTATTTTTCTGTCCAGGTGAGATTTTCATTTCCCAGCTACATGTCTAGACGGATTAAATGCAAGGCACGTCTCACGGATGACGGTTCCTGTGCATAGCACCAAGGCTGCTTTATATTTGCAAAGACTGACAGTGCTAATGACGCTTTTTTCCTTGGATGTTTACAGAGTCATGTGTATCTCTGTGGCATTTCCAAAATAGGGGAGTTATTTACATGTTTCTGTTTAACATTTCCGTAGGATAATTTTTTTCTTTTTGTCTTCTAAGGGTGGTACAATAGGTGGTGAAGAGTTTAGAGGAAAAGCGTCATTGAATTGAAGACTGTTTCATATCCCCTTTCCCTCAGTCTTCCAAAAATATTTAAATATTTCAGCATGTGAAATTGAATATTTCACTAGGAAGCATTATGAGAGTTATGTTAAAGGAGGATTTTGAAAAATCCCAATCACTAATGTATTATGCATACTGAAAACCTAATTGATAAGGAAGTGTTGATTTGTGTTGCTGAAATTTCCCCTCCTCTGTCTTCCATCTTGTTGGCATGGTTAAATATTTAAGTGTATCTGCTGAGAGAAATAGGAACTTGATGTTGTGTTGAAATAACATAGCTGCCAAGAATTATTCATCTTTTACTTCTCTTATAATAATTCTGTGAATTAAGCAGTGGGTAATGACCTGACAAGAGACTGAGATGACATGGTTTTCTTTTTCACTCTCTCTTCTTCATATAGATTGAGATAGTTATTTATAGCTGCAGCCTGTTCCTTGTGCCATATAAATTGCTAGGAAATTGTATGAAGATCACTTTTGTTTGGTTCCATCAAATTTGTATCCTTGTGAAAATACCAAGTGCCATAATGGTAATAATATATGTATATATATATACACGTTGGATACTATAAGAAAAACTAGCCTTTGTATTTGACTGTAAGTGTTAAGTGACTTTTCAGGTTTGGCACGCATTTGGTTTGTTTGGTTTGTTTGGGGGAAGGGTTGGACGGGAAGGTGGGGAGTGACGAGGACAATCTGCCTGTGACTTTTCCCAAAGCTGTGTCCGCCCACGATAGTCTAGGATGCCTATGATGGAACCAAGTGATTGAATTCTAGCCTCGTCAGAGCAGGAAGTTTGAGCACTGATATCATAGCTATCAGAGATCACCTCTTTGTTTTGCAGTACAGGAAACTGAAATCCAGAGACCTGAAGCAGTACGTCGTTGGTCACATAGCTAGTGAGCAGCTGAGCTGGACATTGTGCTTTGGTTTCTTGATTCCTAGCCTGGAATTCTCTTCAGTATGTCTGCCATGCAGATCTGAAGAATTTCCATTAAACAAAAGTCAGTAGGATTTTGCTGATTAATAAGGGTGAAGTAATGATTAGTAGCCTCCTGAACCTGATGGGTGATAAATTGAAAACATAATTCATGCTTTAAGAATGAATTTTTTTGCTAAATTTTTATGAAACCACCTTTGAAACAGCCTTTACAAACATGAAATAGATATTTCAGTTGTGACTCTCCTGATTGAAGAGAGGTGTTGAATATCCATACTTTGTGTGTAGTAAATTGTATAGAATACATTGGAAACTGCTTCTATGTCTCATGTTCCAGTTCACGGACAGGATGAACAATGCTTTTGGGTGTCTCGGGATCAATTCTTCAGTTTATTACCTGCGTTCCCCATTCCATCTCCCACAAATCTCAGATGAAGACGCACGCTTCAGGGTACTCACAGCTTCTTACGCAAAATGGTTTTGGTGGGGGAGGTTTTAGAATCCCTTTAGTGTCCCTTAATCTCATGTGACACAGAGACACGAAGTGAGCAAATGCTGTTGAAAAATGGCACAGATAGACTTGCTTGAATCAGGGTTGCCACAAGCCATCAATTTGGAAAAAAAAAAACACAATTATCTGTGAAGCTCAACAAAGCAAAACACAATAAAGCAAGATATGCCTGTATTTTAAAAGTAGCCAGGTAATTTTTAAAGGGAATAAATAAAGCTATAGTTCTGAAGCTTACTCCTTTATTCCCATGGTGCATTCCTTACTCATCTGACTCTGGCACTTTAAAAGGTTCACTTGCATTGTCATCAGCTATAGACTTGTGTTCTTTGCACTACTAGAATGTAAGCTTTATACCATCATCTGTCATCACTAAGTCTTTGTATCTCTAATGAGCACATACTTGCTCTTGAAATGCATGTGCTATGAAATCCTGTAATCTTTTACAATAGTCTTAGATGTCCATTTTAGTAAAATTTCTGAAGAGAATCAAATTAAATACATTATATTCATGACAATAGCAATTTGGTTGATACTGCTCCTACTACTACGAGGATGAAGAGAAGGAGGAGAAGGAAGAAGCACTTGTCTTATGCAAAACGTTGTGCTGAGAACTTTACATAAATCATGTCACAATTTAATCCTTACAATGAAATTATCATCTGTGTCTTACAAAGTTTCACATGGTTAAATTTCTTATCCAAGGTCATGAAGCTAGCAGATAGCTCAAACTCCTGAGTTCACACTTTTAATTATTATTGCATATATTGGCTTATTAACCAGTCTTGGCTGTGAGAAGCTTATTCTCTGTTTCAAATCATGACTTTTTTTGGTTTAGTTCGATGAAAATATTTAGGAATTTGTACCTAGAAATTAAGCTTGTATACCGAGAAATTAAGCTAGCTCAGTTTGCACAAGCCAGAAGTTTAAACAATTCCTATGAGGAAAAAAAAAAAGATGTCTTTAATTGTTATTGATGATCAATTTGGGGGAAAAAGAAATCTGCAGATTTCTAGAAAAAACTACGAGTGGTGACAGTGAGGGCTTTTACTAAACTCTTTATTTAACTGTCGAGTATTGAAGAATTGTACACAGATATGTCACACTGTGATTTATGACAAGTTATTATGTCATTTTCAAGTGGGAAAATGGTATAATTAATTATTAAAACCATTCGAGAATTGGAGCTAATATAGTTGTTTTTTTTTTTACAAAATCATAGATTATATTATTATCTGTATAGACATATTCTTTGTAATGAATGCTTAAGTTTTCTATATTAATTTCAAATAATTGAGTCAGTATTATAAAAATCACCAAGAAGCTTTATATTTTATTAATATTAATAAACTAGTTAAATCACTTTTAGTTTTCTATGTACATAATCTTTATTTTATTACATTATGACATTAGCTACGTGTATGTTATCAGAATTTTTCTATTTCGGTTTTCTTAAAAGCATAATTCAAAAGATACGTTTCAATTTATACGTTTTATGTTTTGAGGAAAACTTCCTGTGATCTGGTAACAACTGGATTTCCTTTTCGCCTAACTTATTCATTATTTTAATTAGCATTTTGGTAAACTACTTATACTAATTTTCCTATTCCTCTTTTCTGACACCTCTAATAAAAATAGTGACATTCTGAAGGAATTGGTTGAAAGAAAGACACTATTTGTGTTCATATTAAAGTTAAAAACAAATTTAAAAGATGACTAAATAAAGAAGATGAAGTGTCACCGAACTGATATTAGTCAGTTAGGCTTGGGTGGAAGCTTTGGTAACACCTCATGCTGAGGGGAGGTCTGCCACCCATCTTCAAAATACGTTTCAAGGGAAAAACATCCTTATGTATCACAGTGTTCCCATGATATGATGCCACCACTTATTCTGTATATTTTCTTGCCCAGAAAAGAAAATTTGAGAATCTTAAAGGATGGGTGGTTGTTAATTTTATTTTTAATTTTAATTATTGTCAACCATAACATTTGTATGTTGATGACAGTAATGATGATGAAAATCTTAATAATAAAATTATCATTATCATTAAGTAGGGATGAGCTGTTCAGTAGCCAACAGACTCAAAGAAGATACAAACCTGGGTTTCTGGTTTCGCCAATTTGCTTTCATGCATGAGGCTTTCTACCTCCTTGAGTCTCAGTTTCTTTATCTGAAAGAGTAATGGGTTATGCTAGATGATCTCTGTGGCTAATTTCTGCTCTGCAGCTACCTTCATTTTTTTTTTTTTATGTTGCTGGGAGAGAAATCTTCTTTACTTGGTCTCTGAGAAAGAAAAATGATGTTATGCAAAAGGCATAAAAGCAGATTTTATAGCCAATGGCTGGGTCATAGAGGAATACAGAGATGTTTATGCTCTTTTCTGTCTTATTCAGCTGTGGTTTCTGTAGTAGTTGTGCACAGTATCCCGTGCAATTGGTGTAGAGGAGCCAGGGTTTGTGCTGTCGTAGAGACGTGGAGTTGCCAAATCGGGCCTGGAACCACGGTCCTGGCAGCTACTCCTGAGAGCACTGAGGAGGTTTTACCTGCATGAGATAGTATTTGACAGTCCATGCATTTACTGCACAAATTCATGATGAGTTTTCTTTGGAAATTAAAAACAATGCCAACACTATTAACATGTTTCAGTATGTTTTTTGCAGATTTGTTTAATTACAACCAATGCAGGTGAAAAAAAAGCAACGTTAGTGGTTTTCAGAGAAAAACGTGTTTGGACATACTTTCAGGAAAGAGAAGATTCTCACCTCTCCATTTCATTTATTTTTGGTTGCAGAACTTCAGATGGTGGCAAAGTTGTTGGCACCATAGAAGTCAGTGTCGTGAAGATGGGGGAGATTGAGGATGGGGAAGCCGACCACATCACGACAGATGTGCAGGGACAAAAGGTAGGGTCTCAGTCAGCTCACTGAACAAGTTAAATTAGAAATGATCAGCTTTGCCAGATGCTTGAATCATCAACACCTCTATGGGGCATGAAATCTCATTATTCAAAAGCTAAATGAGAAATCGGCTTTGGAATCGGAGTACCATTAAGTGTGTCTCATCCTCTGAACCAGACGGCCTGTTTGCATGGAACTATGCAGAGCCATGCACCATTCACAGCACCTTCGTCTTCGCAGCTGGCTCCCGTGTTGACACAGCCTCTTCTCAGAACAACAAAAGTACTGACCACGGTTGCATTCCGCCATAATTAACCCTACGTGAGATGCAGAGAAGATTCTGGGGGGCCTGCTGCCAAAAGTAACCACTTCTCTGATCTCACAATTCTCTTTGGAAAGAGATGCAGTTTGAATTTGGATTTCACTTTTATGTGAAGGAGGGCAGATTTTAATAACTTGGTGCCTTATGGTATTGCTGAGAGAGAAGCAGGAAGTAGTACAAAGCGGAGGGGCCACACTGGAGGAGGGGCCACACTGGAGGAGGGGCGATGCCAGCTGCAGGTGAAGCAGTTTCCTTGAAGCCCAGGATAAAAGCCCCGATGCATATCATCAATATTCAGGATTTCACTTCCTTTCTGTTTCGTTTTCTCTGAAAGAGAGAAACTTGATATAAATATTAGCCCAGGTCCTTTCTTGAGAGTGCAATTGCCTATTTTATTGAGGCACAGGCGACAGACTTACAAACTGCTAATTGTTTTTTTTTTTTTATTTTCAGGAAAATAAATTTGATTATGCGCTAGAATTCCTACCTTTCCATAAATGAGCTTTTTTTTTTTTTCTAAATGACAACGTTTATTGTGACCTATTTTCTGGCTTGGTGTCCCTTATCTGGGAGCCTGTTTACTTTTGGGAACCAAGGAAACACCTACATGGGAGACAGTGCTTATCTAACACTTAACCAATCATTAACTTTACAAAAAATAGAATTCTGAACTGCCTCTCAAAAAAATAGTGTTCTTGCCCAGCATAGGCTAGGGTCTTACTAATGCCCCAAGCCTTCTTCTTCTCTGTTCCCTGCTCTCCCTCGAATTATCCCAGGTCA
The DNA here is from genome assembly GCF_048564905.1 of Vicugna pacos. Taxonomy (NCBI): domain Eukaryota; kingdom Metazoa; phylum Chordata; class Mammalia; order Artiodactyla; family Camelidae; genus Vicugna; species Vicugna pacos. The sequence goes on from NC_132988.1 coordinate 20,492,041, forward strand.
TGAACATATGCCGGTGAAGCCCAATGTTTGAATCAGGCTGCTTGCAAGTGCCAGGGCCGTGGTGAACTTCCACAGCAGATGGTCGTAGGGTTTGTGTACTTAAGATTCCTGTTTTGTGGCTAGGTACCGTCATTCAGCCCTTGTTGACTTTGGAGTTCTCTATGACTTCTATTAGTCACCACCACATGAATACTTATACATATCAAGATTAAGGAGGCAGGATTTGTAGACTAAGAAGGTGGGGAGGGTGTGGGGGATGGGACAGGGTGGACTAAAGGCAGAAATAGGCAGATAATTGTGCCTGGACCCAAGGCAATGTGCCAGGAGACCAGGAGCAGAGACGCGTCTAATTTCATAGTAGACCTGCTTTCCCTGCTCCACTTCTATTACTAGCCACCTCTCTGTTTTTGTCAAAGCTGCCTCACCCTTTGACTCCTTTACAAGGTTGCTATTATGAGTTGGCACAAATTGAATCATGCTCTTTTCATAAATGGAGGACTTGAGAGCCAAGAATAGGCCCCACTAAAGTCCTACACAGTGTTTCTGACTTAGTAATGGGAACTTAAAAAAGGAGTAACTGAGCTGTTCTAGAAATAGGAGGTGGCGGTGTCAGCACGTACCATGCAGAAGTCGTAAGTGGTCTAAGATGGTACACACACCGCGAAACGTTGGTTTTAGCTCTGTTCTCTCTGGATTCTTGGTAAACCTTGACCTTTTATGAAGCTTTTTATAAAGTTACTATAAACTCTGTTGGCAGTCCCTAGGAGTAGTCATGATGGAGTGAAGGACACACAAAGATCCACTGTGCATGCTGCTTAGAAGACTTAATGTGGAAATAAGCTTATCTCAGTGTTTCTCAAAGTGTGATCAAAATCATCAGGGGCATTTGTTAGAAATTCAGATGTGGGGACCCTTTGGCAGATCCGCTAAATTAAAATCTCTATGGAGTATATTAATATAATCTACTCCTAATAGTGATTTAAGTCCTCAAGTTAGTCAATGGCTGAAACGTGAAAAGACAAAGTAACTGAAATTGAGATTATCTCTAAAACAAGATCCCTGTCACTTGTTTGCCCAAATAGGGGAGAAAGAAATGGAACCATTTTTAGCACCCCAGTCATGTGCGTGAGTGATGTGTGTTATCTTTCCTGCATACGGAGCAGATTGAGATTAATACCTGTATCAGTCAGCTTGGGCTGTCACAATAAAATACCATAGACTGAGTGACTTAAGCGACAGAAATTTATTTTCTCCCAGTCCTGAAAGGCTCCAAAGTCCAAGATCACTGTGCCAGATGACTTAGTTCCTGGTGAAGGCCCTCTTCCTGGCTTGCAGATTTCTTGCTGTGTCCTCACAAGGCCGTTCCTTGGCACACTTGTATAGAGAGGCAGCAAGTGGACTCTGGTGTCTTCTCCTCTTCTCGTAAGGACACCAGCCTGAGAGCATTAGGGGTCCCACTCTTACGACCTCATTTAACCTTAATCACCTCCATAAAGGTCTCTTCTCCAAGTACAGTCACATGGGGCATTAGGGCTTCAACATATGAATTCCCAGGAACATAATTCTGTTCATAACAATACCTCTGATATAAAATACTACATTTTAATCTTGAATCTTACATAACCTCCCCCATGGAAATAAAATATAAATGAAAATCCAAAACCTTACCTCTCACATACATTTACTTACTTTGTTTCCAAAAATCCTATTATTACTATATATTTTTCATCAAGGGAAGATTATGCAGAGAGCCGTTCACCATATTATACTGGTTCAAACTTCTATGTGATATGTACATACATAGAAATAGAACACAAAGTGTTAAAATCACTAGAAAGAAAAATTCACAAAAGTAATACTAATGTTGTCCTTTTATAAAGCTAGCATGTTAGGTGAAATATCACATTAGATATACAAAACTTTTTTTTTTTTTAATTTTGGAGTCATCTTTGACTCCTTTCTCCCTCTCATACTTACAAACAATACATCAGCAAGTCCTGTTGATTCTGACTTCTAAGTAAACCCAGAATCTGACGACTCTTGGCCTCCTTCACTGTAGCCAGGATGTCAGTCACTTAGACTTTTGCGGTAGTCTCTTCATCTCCCTGACTCCATCCATCCTCCGTCCCTGATCTCCCCGCCCCATCATAGTCTATTCTGTGCAGCGCACTTACTAAAACGTAATGTAGGATGTGCCATCCCTCCAGTGACTTCTCATCTCCCGGAAAGTATGAACCTAAATCCTAATCTCAAGTCTCCAAGTCCTGGCCCCACTTCCTTCACCTCATCCTCTACTGTTTTTTTGCTCATTTGAACTCAGCCACATTGTCTTCTTTTCTGTTCCTTGAATAGTCCAGGTACATTTCCAGGTTGGGTACTTGAACTTTGTTATTCAGTCTACCCGTGAAGCGTTTTCCCCAGGTAACTGTGCTTCACTCCTTCACTTCCTCTGGTCTCTATGCGAAATGTCACCTTCTCACTGAAGCCTTCTCTGCCACCGTATCTAAAATTACAAGGCCTCCCTAAAATTATCTCCCTTCTCTGCATTATTTTTGTCCTTAGTACTTACCACTGTCCAATATCATCTCTGCTTTATTTATTTATCTCTTGTATTGTTTATTTCCCTTACTAGAATTAAACTTCATGAGAGAATATTTATCTATTTTGTTCTCTCTCTTCCCCTCGGTGCCTAGAACAGAGCCTGACGTGAGAAAAATGAATGAGTGAATAAATGAAGTCAATTTTACTGTGAAGAAATTGCGTCCAAAATTGTTTCCAGGAAGGGGAAATGTTGGACTACATATAGTGCTTGCAGACTGATTGGTCAGTAAATAAAGACTGGAATAAAGGTGTAGTGAAGGTTGTAGGATTATGAAGGAAAGAGGAAGAAATTTTAAAAAAAAATACTGTTGAAGTAAGTAGTCAAGAAAAAAAATGCTATCAGGGAAAGGAGAACTAGGAAACAGAATCATCAAACCAAGTGATAGGAGAAAACCCAGGTAAGGAACAGCCAACAGGGCCAGCTGTGCGAGAGCCCAGTTATGCCCTTTGCCTGCTGCAGACGTGCCTGGCTTCTTCTTAGGGCAGGATTAACAGTCCTCAGATAAGGCTGATTAAACCCGCTCCTGCCTTCTCTTCCCCTTTTGTTTAACGTCTACATTGTATTTGAGGGTGGCACAGTACTCAGGACCAAAGTGGTGGTGATTTCTACAAAAAGCGGGAAAATGCCTTGTTTATTTATGATCGCAGCAGAAATGGTACAAGTGGAGTAGTAATATGTCCCCTTTTGACTGTGAACCTCACCTAACTAGTATTTTGGTGACTTGCTGCCCTTCTCAGTTTATTTTGACCCCATGCTTTAAAGTGGTGTTTTGAATGGACTTTCATCAGCTACGGTCAGGGAAAAGGTGGAGTCCTCCGGTAGTTAAGGACCAATCTCAAAAGGTTTCATCCTTTACTTTCCCCAAATACAAACTTGAAAATATAACTGGCCTTACTTACCTTATAGAATATTGGTAGGCATATAATATCCATCATTCATTCATCAAACAATACAGCCTTCTATGTTCTAGACATTCTGCTAAGTTCTGGGTATTTGGCAATGAACCAAAAAGACAGAGATGCCACCTTCTGGGAAAATAAACAATACAAAAGATAAGTAATGTATTGTTGATCAGATGGTGCTCTATGCTATGGAAAAAATAAGACAAGATGCAAGCACTAGTGAGTGCTGTGCTGTGGCCATTTTATACTGTATGGTCAAGGATAGGTTCACTGGTAATGTGATATTTGAGCTGAAACGTGCAGGAAATAAGGGAACAAGACACGTGGCTATGTGGGGGGAACAATAATTGTAGGTGGAGTGAATAGTAAGACAGAGGTCCTGGGGTGGCAGGATGTGTGTGTTGAAGGAACAGTAAGGAGGCCAGTGTGATTGGAAGTGAGGGGTCAAGGAGGAGAGTTGTAGGAGTTGAGGACAGAAGTTCATGGGGCAAGGAAGACAGATTGTGTCCCCCCTTGAAGGCCATTAGACCCTGAGCTGCACATAAAGACAGTTGAGGTGTTTGGAGTATAGGTGTGAAATCTGATTCATGCTTTAAGAGGACTATTTCTGGCTACTGTGTTGAGTAGGGCCTGAAAGGAGGCAAGGACAGAAGAATGAAGCCTGGTTAATGCAAGGATTCAGGATAGAAATGAAGATGAGCTGGATCTGGGTGGTATTGATGGAGAAAGTGACATGTAGCCAGGCTCCAGGTGGAAAGGACAGTCAAAAAAAAGCGGAATGACCATTTTCTCAGGAAAACTGAGAGAAGCAGGTGGAGGAGGCCAGGAGATTTTCAGATGTTAGGTTTGACATTCCTCTTAGACATCCAAGTGTAGACGTATCTAAGCAGAAGGTTTGAGTCTGGAATTTAGGTGAGAGATCCAAGCTAGAATTATGTGTTTGTGAGTGATCAGACGATTTTTGGATGGTATTTACACCACGAGACTGAATGAGGTCACAAAAGCATAGCAATTCTCATATTTTACAGCCTTAAAATTTATACTTATGTGGATTTTATCTATTGAAATTTATTAGAGATTTTGGTAATTTGGATGATATCTATAGACATTTATCATATTAGAAACTCAAACAAGAAAGGTTTAACACAGAATACAAAAGACATATACCTTTGGCTGTCACGTGATTATGCCATATAGCCTTTAGAAAATTCTACTAGGTACTTGTAAGAGAAAGAGGGAAACAGAAGGTAATATTTTAGTGTTATTATGAAAATAAATTTGTCTTCGCCCTGTGCTAGATGCTACAAGGGATCCAAAGACAAAAGTTATCAAGGACTTCCAGGAGACTCCAGACCAAACTTTGAGAACCATGATTTAAGGAATAAACTAACAGGTGTGAAAGCACTTTGCCAGGAAGTGTTGGTCTTGATGGATTCACACAGAACCTTACGAGCATTGTTCACATGATATGGCTAATTTTCTAGTCCAGCGCGTGGCAAATTGGTATGTTAGCTGATAGTCAAAATCATCTAGCTCCGAGAATTTTACATAATCTTATGTGTTTTTTCTCCTTGGCTGCATTTACCATCAAATAACACTTTTTAAAGTATTAATCAAAATCAATAGGCTTATGGTGCTACATCTGGTACAAAAAGCATGTGATGTTTGTTATTCCTGCTCAGAATCACAAATGTAAAGTCTTTACATTGAAAGCACACACCATATATGTTTGTAATGCTGCACGTAGCCATTATAATAATAGCCATGAACAATATATATTGCTAAACCTCCTTACGCACCGATTCCACATAATTTTAATCTTTGCATTCTCTGTAGCAGCCAGCACAGTGTAAAAATCATTCTAGGGTCAATAAAAAAAAAACAAAAACTAAACTAAATAAAACAGCTTAAGGAAATAAGACATAAGGTTCTTGTTTTGAAAACTTTCAATCTAAATGGAGACACAGAGGTACACTCAGGAAACAGCTGAAGAAATTACTGAATCTAAATATGAAAATAATTAATTTAGTAAATATTTATTGGATATTTTCTGTTTATGTTCCATGGACTTAAATCTTGAGAGCATTCTGAATAGTAGAGCTGTAAAATAAAACATTGCAAAATAAGAATATTAGGTTAAAATTTCCCTAAATGTCAGGTTTCCAGTGTGAATGGGAGATATGAATATATAAAAGTCATGTCTGTATCCATTTGGTGAAACAGAACAGGCCTTTTGTTAGGAACAGGAAGTTGTAGGGCTGCCTCTGTATAGGGAAGCCGTTTCTCAGGATAATAGCCTGATCTCTGTGAGTCATAGACTTCTTCACGAGAAAGGTTTAATCCAAACCATTCCTATAAGTCGTAGATGATGGTCTTCTTTTGGAAAGGAAGATGGCTTACAGCTAGTTATTATGTGGAAGGGTGTCAGGGACAAATCATGAAAGAATTTGAAGACCAGTCTGAGTTCATTGGATTTGATCAGGCAGTTAATAACCACTATACATCCCAGAACAGAACACTGATATGATGAATATAATGTTTGCAAACGATCACTTTAGCAGCCCTATGTAGGCTGAAAGGGGTAGAGAAAATATTGGAAATAGGAGAAGTAAAGAATTTTAAGTATGTCCAAGCATCATTGCACATTGCTGTCATGATTTGGGAAGTGCATTTCCAAAATAGCTGTGGATTAAAAAAAAAAGGATTACCTGTAACTTCTGGTTGGTCAGGAAAACAATTTAAAGAACATTCCATTTTAAGAGCTGCTTGCAGTGATTCGTTCTTTTCGTAAACTAGAATCTCAATATAAGCACTAAAAAATCAGGGGAAGGTATAGCTCAGTGGTAGAGTGTGTGCTTAGCCTTCCCAGGGTCCTGGGTTCAATCCCTGGTACCTCCACTAAATGAATAAACAAATAAACCTAACCACCTCCCTCCCCCCTTCAAATTTTTTTAAATTATGAAAGCATTTTCTTTTCCCTATCAAGAAATTTCCTGAGTAATGTTATGAATGATATGAATGAGGAATGAGTGGTAGACTCTGAGGGTACAGGAAGTAACATTTAAATCAATGCTTTAAATTATTTGTCTTCCTTCTTCAAATGCTTCAGGGGCATATATATTCCATTATGAACAGTGACCTCAGTGGCCATGAATGGCATAGAGGGGTAGTCCCTGGAGGAGGAAGGGGGTTGAGGGATGGTGAGGACATTTAGGGAGTAGCCCAGGCAAATTGGATACACCCTCCTGGGGAGGGCAGTCTGAGCCCTGGGAGTCTCTGGACCACTCCATGCTCGGCACAGAACTCTTCGGCAGAAGAACTTCTTGTGTTGTCATCTGTTTGCTTTCTTTTCATTTGCATTTATTTGTTTATGTCTGATGTATTTACTCTAAAAATTCACTCTCCTCCTCTCTTCATCTCCTTCCTTCTTTTCTTTTCTTTTCTTTCCTTTTCTTTTCTTTTCTCTTTTCTTTTCTTTTCTTTCCTTTTCTTTTCTCTTCTTTCTTTCTTTCTTCCTGTCTTTCTTCCTTCCTTCCTTCCTTCCTTTCTTCCTTCCTTCCTTCCTTTCTTTCTTTCTTTCTTTCTTTCTTTCTTTCTTTCTTTCTTTCTTTCTTTCTTTCTTTCCTTTCTTTCTTTCTTTCTTTCTTTCTTTCCTTTCTTTCTTTCTTTCTTTCTTTCTTTCCTCCTTCCCTCCTTCCTTCCTTCCTTTTGAGCTGGAGATAGAAGGAAACTCACTTGAAAAAATAAATACCGGTCTCTCTGTGTGTGAATACAGGTCTCTTGACAAACTCCTGGGTGGGGCCAGAAAAGATTTGCTTCCTCTGGAAGCTGAAGGAGAGTCCCATGCTAAGGGATGGATTATCTGAGATACTGTCTCCCACTCCTGGTTCACACCCTAAGAACACAGCAACGTGCTCTCTGTGTCTCCTCTTTCCAGTCCAGAGGAGTGTCAGTTCTGTAAAGACCCATGAAGCTTAATCTATTAATCATAGATTAATAGATCCATGATCTCAGGATCAGCCTATTTATAAACTGCTTATTTATAAATCAGACATCAGATGATTTATAAAACGTCCTCATACTTTATGAGCAAGCGTTTGTATTATTTGGCCAGAGACAAAAATCTCCTTTTGCCTTGTGAAATTAGATGCTACAACAGATTTTATCTTTTATTTAAAGTTGCTTTTACTTAAAAGCTAGAAAATAATTTGCTTTTTATTGATCCGAAATCAACCCAGGTGACAGAAATAGAAAGCTGTTCGGCTTGTTATACGTGATTTATTGTTGTGGGAACACATCTCTAGCATATTGGATACAGTCTTTTTCCACTTTTCACTCTCTTTCCTGAGTAGTCTTTAACTCAAACTGAAATGTAGTCTATGATATCATAATATAAACTATATTATATATGTGTAAGTCAATGATCACGAGTTAAACAGGGTTCAGAGTAAAAATAAAGCTGAAAGTAGTTTTACCAAAGTGTCTGGTTCAGCCTTTTTGAAAGCATGTGCACAGCCTCGGGTTTCACAAGCAAAACAAAAGAATTTCACTTTCTATTTAGTTAGCTCCGAAAACATTGTTTTTCTTTTTTCTTCTGTTCCTTCCTAGTGTGCCCTGGTATGTGAATGTCCAGCTCCAGAAAGTGTGAGCAGAAAAGATAACTTACCTTTTTTGAATGCAGGTATGTACCTCCGTTTTGGAAACTTATGTTAATTTCATATGAACATAGATTTTAATTTCCTGTGGACTCAGTACTGAACCTGGGCAGCGTTCCCACAGAATCCTGGTGAGCTCTCATCAAATACTGGTAATTATGGGAGTCAGCAGGTGGGGAGGGCGACAATTGCATCCAACAGATAAATAAATACCTTGGCTGTAAAGAAAAACAGATTCCTTTTAGCTGTTGGATTTTGTATTATCTTAAATAAGACACATTTGAAGAAGGAGTAAGTATAAGAAATGTGAAGGTCTTCATTAGTTTGAATTTCTAATTATAGAGCTCAAAGTTGTTAAAGTATGTATATGGATTCAAGAGGAAAAATTCTACGCACATTTGTACACTCCTGGGTGTGTATCTATATGTTGTGTTACTTAAAGTACAATGTTTGAATTTCAACAAAGCACCAAACAATGTGTTAAAGGATGACTTTGAGACATCTGATACAGTTACACAATATGTGATAGTATGTATCTGTAAATTATGGAACTGATCTTTGAGTGATGATATAAATTATGTTACCAGTAGTAATAATAATAGTAGTGACTATTACAGTGACAGGCAGTATTCCAAAGGCCTCATACGCCTTACCTTACCTTGCTTTCTGGTGTGTGCTGTGAAGAAATTGCTCAAGGTCACTACCTGACAGAGAGCAGGTCCAGAATTTAAATGCAGTGTTAATCCTAAGAGCTTTGCTCTTAATTACTAGGTCATGCTGTTACTAAAAACCCATTAATTAACAAGTTGGTGTAACAATAGATTAAACCTTAATATTTTTCTAGCCTTGCTATGTTGGACATTTCAACAGTGACAAAGATGGCGCGATAATCAGATTAGTGAGTGATACCAGACTTCAAAGGCTTACAAGTTCATAACTCCTAAAGTCTTCACAGTTTTTCTCTGCAGGAAGTCACTAATAATAGGGGATAGAGAAAGTCGGGCAATGTTTTGACTCAAAGAACTCAAAATAGAATATAGCAACCAAAAACCAATTAACTGTATTTATTAGTATAGGATTAACCGTATTTATTACAATAGTGTAGAAGGATTAAACCAGAGAACAGCAACTACTTCTCAGCCTCTGACAAAATGACATATTTTAGATGTTATTAAGGATGTAATTATCAGGAGGGATGTGCATCAGACAGTGCAGGGGCTACCCTGACAGCTAGACCAGCCATGCACCATAAAAACACTTGGTAAGTTATCCTCAAATATCTAATGTATCCTCAAAGGTTCCTCCTCACATATACTTTTTCACCTGAAAGTTGACCAGACCTTTATCCTTTATTTCAATGCATCTAGCTAATCTATTTAACGTACCCAATGTCAATTTTGAGAAATAAAATTGAATGTGAGAGCTATTACGTACATGTGAAGTACAGTTTGAATGAATCAGGTTATCATCAAAATCACCTACCCTTTAATTTTAAGACACTTTTTAAATGGTTCACTCATGTGAACCTTGTAATGTTTTATGCACACAAAAAGAAATGCCATTTTAAAAATACTGATTGGTTTAATATAAACTTCAGAGAGAGAGAGAGAGAAAAAATGGCTCTCGGAGTAAGAAAATGTATTATCTAAGGAAGAAGAGACAAAGGGAATATAGTGAAAATAAATCTGCACCTCCTAATACTTGTGCCATTAAATCTGTAAGCCATGAGTCTTGGAAGCATACTAACTCTTCCAGATTACTAGGGTACAGTTCCTAATGTATAAATTGCAATATGACAAGAAACTGTAATATGACAAAGCCAAGTGACACAGGAGTGATGGAAGCGTCCGCATTCTGCAATGTAGATATACTTACTTAGCGGAGTGAAAGATGATTGATGGCTTCTTTTCCCTTTTCCTGGAGACAACAGTTTTGGTGCTGATACTCCACTGAGTCCTGCTATTTCTCTACATCCTTAGTCCAGGCAATCTGAAGAAGCACTTGGAACCCAGAATATTTGCCATAAATATTTCCTTTGAGCCTTCTTATGTTAGGGAAAGATACGGCTATGGGACAGTCAAATGTTATAAAAGCTAGATTTAAAACATTTTTAAATATAACTGAATGCTCTATATGACATGTTCAAAATGTAAACGTGCATTGTGCAGGGATAGAATATTTAGCTAGAATGTGTACCTTTGACTTTGGCCTTTGTGTACCTTGGTGCTTGTTCTATGTGTTTATCTGTCTAAGCTCAGGAACCTTGGAATTAATCCTTTATATTCCCATGTGGTACTTTTTAAAACTCTGTAGGCAAAGGGAGCTATTGACATTCTTCTCAAGTCTTTGTTCCATGTATTAAATGGAACGCGCCAGCCTCCAGTGAGTTATGAAGTCCTTCCTGAGTGAGTGGAAGAGGATGTCATATCTCATAGCTGCTCTTCACGGTTCTATTTATATCTCTAGAGGTTTAATTCATAACTCAGGAAATTCACGTATCTGTCGTGAGACGAGAAAGAAAAAGCTCTTCCCCCTGAGGTCTCACTATTTCATGCCCTGTTTGCCTTGCAAGTTGAGTGACTATGTTGGGAGCCGTGGGGAGTGGAGGACAGGAGGAGAGAGAGGATGGGGGGAGGGGGAGAGCGGGCAGAATTTACAATTTCTTAAAAGATGGTATATAAGTACCTTCGCTATATGAGAAAACAGATTCTTTTCAGCTGTTGGGTTTTATATTTTTCTGAAACAAAAAAAAATGCACTGGAAGGCATAGCTAGTATTAGAATTGTGAGGTTCTTATTTAGACTTTGTTATTATATAGTTCATCAAATAAAGATTTACCTATTTAATGATTGGTTTATTCATTTATGCAAAACGGTAGTAAGAACATTTAAAGCTGTTCATTGTTGGGGACTTGTCTGCAGAACGGGGAGTAGGGGAGTGAATTTTGAACATAGAAATACAGGTGGCTGGTCTCTTCCCTGGTCACAGAGTTGGGTGTCCTGCCAAGTCACATCGGCTGAGGCTCCTTGTCTTCAGCAGATCAAGGACAAGGCTCTGGTGGTGTTAGTATCAGAACACTGGACAGGCTGTCCCAGAGAACCGGTGTCACAGCCTGAATTTGCTAACCAGCAGTGTGACCCTGACGGACCGGTCAGCCTCTTTGGATGTCAGTTCTTTTAAAATGACCAAATTGACCTGGACCGTCTTTGATTTCCTTTTTGGCTCTCCGTGTCTGAAGTCTGAAGAGGGTCGTTTAGCTTTTGCTTTGTTTTCCTTCTGTTTAGAAGTACTTCATTAAAGTATTCACTTGAATCTATTTCCCATGAAGTCACATATCCATCCTTTGTCACTTACGGTTGTCTTTTTTGGGAGTTATTTATATTTAATAAGCCTGTAAGCTTTTAAAAAATTTTGTCAAGAAGACAATTCTCTCTGGATTTCCCAATTTTACCAATTTTCCGTGTTAAAGTATAATGCTGCGGAAAACTTCAGCCTGTGGACTTGGCTATTATTATGCCAAATCTGAGGGGCTAATGGGCCCTGTCACGAAGTTTCCTATTATCTTCACATTTTGAGTGAGTTTCCCCCTGTCAGCAAGCATTCGATCTGATACAGCATCTTTTTTGGTTGAACTACTTCTTGAGTCAGGAAATTATTCCTGATATACTTTTTAAAGACCACTTTCATGCTGTGGATTAACGTGTGGGCTGCCTGTCCCACTCACAGGGCACATATCTGACGGCGACGATGTCCATGACCCTGTAGGTCAGAATCTAAGCAACAACTCTGCTCTTAGTCCTAAATCCGAGCAATTTCCCTCCTGTTTGGAGAATTTATTGGTGTTTGTCTTCCTGCCTCACAAATGAATCACACTTTTTCTCAAAAGAGTTCACTCTGTCTTTGGTTCTTTTTCCCCAGATAAGGTTAAACCATTTACTACTGTTGCCCGATTATGAGCTATTGAAGAAGGTACGTTGCTTATTCATTTCTGTGTCTCCAAGGCCAGACCACAATAGGAACTCAGGAAGTATTTGTCAAATGACTGATAACGTGTGTATCTTAACATCTGAATTTATGCTTCAGGTAACAGAAAACGGCACTGTTATTCTTTCCATGGGAAAGATGTTCACATTTAATTATTTAGGTTTGAAATAAAGGAATTTATTACTAAATTCCTTTAAAATCACCACCCAATTCTCATTTTTAGTTAAGTTTTTTTTCATGTCTCATTTGGCACCAGAGAGATTGTCTTTCACAATACCACACAACTGAACACAGTATTGGGTAATATTTCCACTACCACCTCCATCTAAAGCAATGCATAACAATATTTTAAAAGATATTTTCATATTTCAAAAATACTTCCCTCTATACTCATTTTGACTCCTGATAAATTACAGTCAAAAGCAGATCCCCAGTTTCCCCTGTTTTTTCCTTTTCATTCATGAGGTAGTAAATCAACTACCTTGTCAAATTTTAGATGGTATCAGTTTAGACTCACAAAAATATCTCTGTTGTATTTCTCCATACTAGTTTAAATAGATTGTGCCCTTGTATTTATAAGTCTATGGTATACAAAATATGGGGCCATATTGGCTTATAACACCGGCCCTTTATTCTTTATATTTACTTACCAGATTTCTTTGTCATTTGCTGTTTTAACAAACCCATTAACCTTACTCTTTAGGAGTTTTTGTATGTTTTTATTACTGTGTACTAATATAGTTAGGCTGTTAAATGGCTTCACTGTCTAGTATTCAATGAAATCATCTCTCAGACACCTTTAACTTCAACCGTCTTCCTGCTGTAAGTTCATCACCTCCTCCTCTGCCCACCTTAGGTAAAGGAGAAGAAAAATAAAGGCAAGAAGATGATATAGTCAAAAGTTTAACATCTGGTGGGCAAATGTGAGGCGGGCTTTCTCAGCTGTGGTGTTTTCCTTCTTTTATTCTGATGCCTGTGGTCTCCCTTGAAGTGAGGTTTTTATTGTCCTTCCCTCTTGCATTTTTGCCACTCAATTTACAGTTTGGGGGGCCCTACCTGTTCTCTTGGGGAAAGTGATGTTGGGAAACATCTGAGTTGTAAGGTTTAAGGTCATTTCTGTGGGATGTTTGCATTTACTGGGCACTGTGCTAGGTACAGGAGATAGATGAGGAAGAAGAAAACAGCACAGCCATGGCCTTCATGAAGCTCCCATTCCAGTAGTGGACTCAGCAGTAAACAGACAATGATAGCACAACTGGTAAGAACCACGATGGAGATGGGGGTGGGGAATACAAAGGAGAGACACCTGGAGGGAAGGAGGAGGTTGAAACCAAGGGAGGCTTCCTGGAGGAGGTGCTGGCTGAGCTGAGTTTATAGATGATTACTTGTAACCAAGAAAAAAGAGGGTGTTCCTTTGAGGTGCAGGGAATGCCTTGAACAGAGGCAAATTGACAAGAAACAGCTTTTCAGTGAACTATGGGTCGTTCCAGGTTGCTCTGCATGAAACATGAACCAGAAAAGGACACTTTTCTAGATGTGTCCTTTAGTGACTGAATTAGAATGATCAGAACAAATCATTCAACCTAGAACAAACGAAGCAAATCAGTTGTCTGACTGCCCAAACTCTAAATCCAAATTCTACACACTGAACTTACCAATTATCACCAACTGGAGACTACATTTCCACAAATACTATCTTTGTGCTTTATTCCAACATCTGTAATAGTTTTCCTTATTCCTGGCCTTGAATTGAAGATGCGGCGCCAAGAGTTGGTGGGTTTGGCTGGGCTCGGGAAGCAGCACTTGGTCCAACTTGCTTTAAATCCTATTTCTATTCTTTTTTATTGTTGTTGCTTTAAAAACAACATAATAACATAACTTAGATTTCATGCCATGCGTAAATAAAGTTAATTTTAAAATTCCTGGAAATTTATTTTGTTAACAGTTTATTTCATCCTTTTTATCTTAGAAGAACTATTTCTTTGTTGTGTTTTCTGAGCTCCTGTCCTGTTTTGTTACCCTCTCTTTTCCATCGTCATGCTCAGGACAGTGTTTTAGACATTTCTATTTAGGTTTGTTTAGTTCTCATCTAATCTTAAAAAGAGCCAATCTGCATTTAAGATGTATGGATATAAATCTAAGATATTTTCCAGGACAAATGAGAGTGTGTCATTATCTAATTAGATTACACAGACGTATCTTTAGTAAGTCTAATATGGCATTTGGAGAATAGGCAATGCATGTACATCCAGCTGAATAATAAAACACTTAAACAACGGTGTAATTAAAAGCTACAGAATGAGTAGATTCTCCACAAGAATTTGCAGTACATTAAAATGGTGATTTTTGTAAGGCTTGAAGCCAGTTAAGTCAGATTCCACGTAAATATATGACTTCTACCACCTCCTGAAAGCAAGAAATTGCATGAAGGTAATCACAGATGAGCTGCCCCTGGAGAACTGTATTAACGACAACCTGATGAAATAAACATTTGGCATTTCGATGATCTCCTCAACCCCGAATCCTGGTTTCCAAAATTCCCTGTTTAATCCACTGGCATCCCCAACACAAACACAGAAAAGGGAAAAATCATCCCTATGATGTCTCACTGGTTTATCTTTTCAGCCCCAGGTTGGCTGAGCAGCCATCTTTCCTCACGTGTTGTCTGTGTGTTGGCTTTGTCGAACATTTCCTTGGCATCTTTACTTCGATAATTCAGAGTTGAAACCCTAGGCTTTCACAATTGCTGAATCCCATGGAAAAGCAGGTGGTGTGTTACCTTGTGAAAGAGGACCCGTTACAGTGTCTGGGAGAAACGATGCAGAAACTTGAGTTGTGCTGCACTTTAAGGAGAAAAAAAAATCTTATCATTTACTTTCTTTCTCTGTGTTCACCTTAGGGGGTGGATCTCAAGGGGAATGTATTCATATCTGGACCAGCTTATTATCCACATCTTTACCGTTATTGTCATTAGTAAGACCACGATGGGGTCCAAAATATCTTCCCTACTTTTCTCTTGGTAGAATCTGTCACATGATGTTGTTAGCAATTATTTTGGCAACAGCAGTGAAAAAAAAAATGAATATGGACAGGGCTCTCTTTAAAAAGAATTTATAATAGATGTTAGTTGCTGTTGCTGACTTGAGCCTATTGTGTGGTCAGAAATGCATCTTCTATAGGAGAAACACCTGGCATTAGTCGTGAGCCAGAGCTGAAAGTAGTGGGCTCATTTACACAGCTGGAGTGTGTGTGCAGAGCTGCTGAAATTGTATCTCTGCTATAGGGGAGAAGCATTTATAAAATGACAAAAGCATTCATCATTTATGGCCCACTGTTCAATATTTGAAGCATGAATACCATGCCTTTCTTTTATGTGAGGATGACAAAAATTTCCCCACTTTGATCCCAGCAAAATTTTGTGTTGAGAACATCATATCTAGTCTGTTTGTAACCGTGCAACAAATTTCATGGTAATTAAAAGTCAGGCCCTTTTTTTTGTTTCATTTTCTAAATGATACTCCCTTATATGTTATCTCAGGCTACAGAGTAGTTCTTGCTTTATGCATGGTAGGTATTCAGTAAGCAGTGCTGCTGGATCAAACTGCATTGTAAAATGGATCCCACTAGGTCTACATTGAGATCCTAATAAATATATACAATTTAGTATTAATGTCTGGAGATCTATGAATTTCAAAAGGTTAGAACCTATAGCATAAATGTTAGGAGACATTATGGAGAATTTCTTTTCTTGGTAGATCAAGTTGCCTAATTTTTTTTCGTTCACCCCAAACATTTTCCTTAAGAACCAGCTGCATTCCCACGGGGTCCTTGGATGTTTGTTGTGTATTGGGTGGTCAGAAGAGAATTCTATACCCCAGTAATCACACTGTCTTTGATTTCTACCTAAGTTATTTCAACAAAGTTTTGTATTTAGAACACAGTGAAGAGCATTAAAATGAAAATACTAAAATCAAAAGTTGAAGGACTAGTTTGGGATAACAAGTTAAATGAAGAATTTTATATTTTGAAATTTATTTAAAAATACAAATTTTCTAAAAAAAAAAAAGTTATTTTATAAATGACAAGAAAAATCCAAAGATTTTTAACCATGTTTTGGGTGATGCAGAGAGTCTGTGTAATCTTGAAGGAAAAAAAAAAAAAAAACAGAGGTTAAAAAGCAGTGTATATACTGACTGTAGATAAACCTAGTAATTGAATATTTACTTAGGTTACTAGGAAAAATTTGGATATTTCCCAGACTGAGTTTTTGTCTTACTGTAAAAGGATGTGTTTACTATGTTAGCTATATTAGAATTCCTGAGATCCCATAAATGGTTTACCTGACTGACAATATATTGAATTTCATACACACATTTTTCCTTCTCCAATTCTAGAGATATGACAATAGAGGATATGGTAAAATTCTTACATCTTTAAAATATTGTCACTCTAAAAATGAATGAAATGTCATAATTTATTTCATTGACTGGCTGTAATTTATTTTATTTCTGTTAAAAAATATATCTGATAAGGGCTAATATTCAAAATATATAAAGAACTCATACACATCAATACCAAAAATAACAATCTGATAAAAATGTGCAGAGGATCTGAAGAGACATCTTTCCAAGGACGACATACAGATATCCAACAGGTACATGAAAAGTTGTTCAACACAACTATTCATCAGAGAAATGCAAATCAGAATCACAATGAGTTATCACCTCACATCTGTTAGAATGGAAAATATCAAAAAGACAAGAAATAACAAGTGTTGTTGACAAGGATGTGAGAAAAGGGAACCCCTGTGCACTGTTAGTGGGAATGTAAATTGGTGCAGCCACTATGGAAAACAGTATGGAGGTTCCTCAGAAAACTGAAAATAGAACTACCGTGTGATCCAGCTATTCCACTTCTGGGTCTATATCCAAAGAAAATGAAAACACTAATTCAAAAAGATACATGCATCCCATTGTTCATAACAGCCTTATTTTCAAGAGCCACAACATGGAAATAACCTGTGACCACTGACAAATGGATAAAGAAAGTGTGGTGCATATATATATATATATATACACACACATACACACACACACACACACATATATATATGACTATTATTCATCCATAAAAATAATGAAATCTTGACATAACGAATCTATGATAACATGGATGGACCTTGAGGGCATTATGCTAAGTGAAATGTCAGACAGAGAAAGATAAATACTGTATGATCTCAATTATATGTGGAATCTACAAAACAAACAAAACATAACAAGCAAAAAAAGAACTCAGATTCAAAGGACAGATGGTGATTGCCAGAGATGGAGTCGGGGGAGGGGGTGGGTGGAATGGTGGAATGAGTGAAGGATGCCAAAAGATAAAAATTTTCAGTTATATAATAAATAAATTACAGGGATATGATGTACAGCATGATGACTATAATTAATATTACTATATTACACATTTGAAAGTTGCTAAGAGATTTTTAAAGTTCACAAGAGAAACTTGTGACTATGTATGGTGACAGATGTTGACAAGACTTATTTGGGTGATCATTTCACAATATATACAAATACTGAATCATTATGTTGTACATCTGAAACTAATATAATGATATATGTCAATTATACCTCATTAAAAAGAGAAAGAAAAGAAGTATAATTAGCCTCATATATGGATCTGTGATAGAAGCTGACTGACAAAACTTAGAGGTCATGTTTATGGCAAAAATATAACCTTTTTGGACAAGCAACTCTAGATTTAAAATACTGTCTCTAAACATCCTGGAGATATTCGACTGTCTTCTAGCTTCTATTAGTGCTTTGGAAAAGTGAACATTCTGGCTAATTCTTACGGGGGTAGATAAGTGTGCTGGGAACTTTGAATCTGGTCATTGGAGAATCAGATATTTGAAATCAAGATTTCTGATGCAGTATTAATTCTGATAATTCTAATGTCCAGACTGGACCTCTGAGAATGGGTGGTTGCAGGATGGATGAATAGATCCTCATTTTAATGTTCAGATATATGTATATATCTACTCAGGTAGTGAAAGAGATCAGTCTTATAGAAACCTAAAATGTTGAAAGGCTTTTTACCCTATGCATTGAGGAGACTTGAGCCACATACCAGGCTCCGCATTGCTTAGAGCTTTACATTCATTTCAACATCAAATTCTGTTTTTAATCAGCTTTCTTAGTAAACTGGAGCCAAACAGTCATAGATAACTTGACTGGTGATTGACCTGATATTTTGTTGTCCATTGTATTGCACAATATATCCATTGCCCAACAGCTATGGAAATAAAATCCTGCCCTGAAATTTAGGGCTTGGGAGTGCAATGGGAGTGCTGGCCTCATAGAAAAAACATCAAATATTATCTTAATAAATAGCCCAACACGTTTTCTTTAAATCTTTTAAATCCTTGATGACATGACCATGTTCCTTCTCCCCAAATCACTGCTCATGCACCCCAGATATTCAGTTTGTTCATAGCCCCCCGGCCTCTGATAATATATGGTTTCTGGAAAGTATGTTATTGATTCATTGGCACTAAATTATGCACAATATTTGAATTGCAGTAGATCTTAAGCCAAGGAATGAACCATTCTGACACTTAAGAAATAAATCACTTTTGTAGTAGGGTCATTTAAAACCCCTAAAATAACATATCAGTTGTCACCTACTATATAAGTGGGTAAAGTTGACTAACAGTGATTGGAAGAAATTCAGAAATATATGTTTTCAAAGGAGGTATGATATATAAATTCATATATTTTTATCTATATTTATAAATACATATGCTTCAAGAACATCTTTAGAAGAGAAAGGAGTTACTAGGTGGTAAATCAGAGAACAGTAGCCACATTTTTTATTTGGAGTTTAATGTATCATTTTTTAAATTTTATGAAGACTGTATGTCCTAGAACCTACTGAAACAAAGATGTAAGAGTAAACTCTTAGAAAATCAAATACCTTATGGATTATGATTTTAAATTTTTGATCAGATAAATAATTAGAACAGTACCCTGATTAATGATTTTGTTCATTGAACTTGATCTAAAGTGCGTATCTTTGTAATTTAACTATCAAGCTTTTATTTTTTTCATTTCCCAGTGTTAAAGAATCCAGTGTGTAAATTATATAGATTTCCCACATCTGACAATAAGTGGATGCGAATCCGGGAGCAGATGTCAGAGAGCATACTTTCTTTTCATATTCCTAAGGAATTGATCTCTCTTCAAATCAAAGAAGATTTGTGTAGGTAAGAGAAAATGATTTATGGTTGCCTCTTGCATTATTTATTTTTTTCTATAAAACGTGTTTTTTCTTTAAGTATGATAATAACATAAAAGTCTAGACCTGCATTGTCCAGTATGATGGTCATGAGCCCTGTATGGCTGTTAATCACTTGAAATGTGATTAATCCAATTTGAGATGTTCTGGAAGTGTAGAATACATACCAGATTTTGAATTCTTTGCACACAAACAAACAAAGACTGATTTCATAATGAAATGTTAACATTTTGGCTATATTGAAGTTACATACAATATATTGTTAATTTTATGTACTTTTCTTTGTACTTTTTACATATGACTATGAGAAACTTTTAAATTACATGTGTGACTCTCATTTATGGCTTGCATTATATTTCTGTTGTAAAACTTGGTATCTAGCCAATAATCTGAACTTCGAGCTTGCTTATAATCTGTGTGTCTTTACCTCATCTAATTTTGATTACTATTTCTATAGGAAATTCCTACTTGACTCTTCTTTGGATTATTCATCTGTAACAAGACTTTCAGATATTTGTTGTTCTAAAAACTCTTTGAGATGATTGATAAAGTGTGCTATGTGAAATGTACAGTATTGTTAATACAACAAAATTAAATCTGTTGCTATAGTACAACAGAAGGATTTGAGAGCTGATTGTTGATAAGAATATTTCTGAACCATGACTAATGAAACAATTTGTTTCTCTGCCTTATAAACCTCTAGTGACTAAAAATGCTGTTGTTATACCTCATTCATTATACTACAAATACTGTTAGGGCTCTAAAACTCAGAAAATTAGCAAATATTTTTGAGTTAACATTTTGTAATTGCTGAAATACAGCAGAGTGTGAAATGTACAAAAGTTGGTATTCCAACATATGCTCAAAAAGAGTTACCTGATAGCACTGTACCCCTGTGGTCTCTGCAGTCCGGAGGGATGCCATATTGACCTTAGCCAGTGAGCACACTCTGGACAGGGCAGTATTGACAATATTTGTTAGGACAGGAATGAGTGCACTAATGCTGTATGTCCAAGTGAGGGGGGAAAAAAAAGAAAACAAACAGAATCTGGATTTTAGGGGAAATCAGACAGAGAAAAAGATGATTCTAGTATTAATTAATATAATGTAATCATTAGATTATATTATAATATGTAATTAATATGATATAACATAATATAATAAATTAAATTGAGAATATAAGAATGGGACATCCTTCTGCAAAAGGACTTGATACATTTTTCTTGATTGGGGGGAAACTCCAGCCTAGACAGAGCTTTACTCTGAAGTTCTTTTCTCAGCCCCTTTTACCCCTCATCTTATGCAGATCCCAGAAAGTATGTTACTCGCCTCAGCCTTCCTCCCAACAGCACAATTTCAATAGATTTTCTCACCTTGTTTGATGAAGACTATGGGTGCTGTAGTGCTGTTTGTCTTTCAGTACTTGCAAAGAGTGCAAAATACTTCATTTGCACAATTGGAAATCTATCTTGAGGGAATTATTATCAATTATTTTAATTGTTAATTAATTATTATTAATTTTTTTTAAAGCTTGCCGTTTTTTCCTCCAAAAGAAAAAAAGAAGTTGCCAGGGCAACTTTATATCATGGTCATTTACATTGCTAAGGAACCAAAACAACTATTTTCTGAATCTTTGAAAGAAATATTAACTAAATTGTATCATTTTAGTTGGTGAAGAGCAATAAGTAAATGAGGAGCAAATATAAGTTGTCAGTAAGTCCCTTTTCATATTTTGTTCTGTGTAGAGCTTAATGACAGATGGAGATAGTTATGGATGGATAGAGAGGTAGCCAGTCAGACAGACAGGCAGGCAGACAGATAGATACAGATATACAGCATTTTCTTTTCTTTTTTAGGAAAGTCAGTAAATACAGTATGAACTTAGCTGTGTATCAGGATTCACAAAAACTTTTTCTTTTTTTGTTTTTTCTTTTTTTTTAAACTTTTTCTTAAAGGACTAAATAGTAAATACTTTACAAAATATTTTACAAAAGCGAGCTGTCCCCTCTTAATTACCAAGATGATGAATTTGCAAACATGATCAGTCCTTGACTTCTGTGAAGTCTGGATTTTGGAAATCCTACACTTTCATGATACATTGACCCTTTTAATCTCCCTTTTCAGCCTAGATGTAAACTTTTCTACTTAAGTTGGTGACCAAATGCAGTCCACTTCTCTGAGTTGATGTGTTACCATTTCTCTGTAGGAGTGCTTAGGGAATTATCTGAATATTTTGTTACATAGCTTCTCCCTTACCAAGGGAGTGGAAAGTGGAAAACTGAAAAGACTGCTGTGATTGATCTCAGCCTCATAAAATCACAGATAAAGATTTCCTAAATTTGACTATGGATTTAATTGTGAAAGAAAACAGCAGTTAAGGAAGGGAACTAAGAAAATATTAGGTGTGCTTATAATCACAACTGTATCTTAAAGACAAATTATTACTAGTGTTTCATTTTTTAACGTGGTAAGAATGAAATTCCAATTATGCATTTGAGTGTATTATTAGTTTTATCACATCTGGGCTTGATACGCACTTAAAAGTAAGTTAGCGCGAGTCTCTTGCAGGGACCACATGTGTGCATAGTTTTGCCTCTTTGCATAACGAATACCTTTATGTATAAACGAGGAAAATGTTATCCTTCTCAGCCGTGGAGTGTGTATGTTGGCAGGGACATAATGATGCAGCAGTTACTTTCCATCACTCATACACGGTGTCTGGCCTTGACCATAGCTGCCATCTAACAATTCTCTTGCTGTTAGTTTCTTAGTCTCTTAGTTAATATGACATTAGACTCAATGGGAACTACTTATATTACATTTGAGGTTGTACACACACAAAGTCTTAGGGTTTTGATAGCATTTAAATTCTTTAGGGGCTCCTTTTGATTGACCTAAGCATTAAATACCTTCTGCGTTCAAGTTCAGATACATAACAGCTTTTGCATTGGTTGTGAGGTGTTTTTACAGTACTACAGTTTGAATTTTATATTATGGTTTATGTCCAAAATAATCACAAGCAGGAAATCCTAGAAATCAATTTATGTTTACTGCTGTGAAGAAAGGCTTATATTGTGCTTAGCAGTTTTCTGATTCTTTGCTCCTGGAACCATATTTTACAAATATATAAAATGTATGGTGAATTTTTTTTCTAGAAAAATGATATATACTCACTATAGAAAACAGTGAAAATACAGAAAATATAAAAAAGAAAAAGGAAAATCACTCTAAACCCACCACCCAGAAGAAATATGGTGTCTTTATGTTCTACATCTACTCTTAATCTTCATGAGCCTCTCAATGGGAAGCAGAGTTTTGGTCCCATGACTCTCCCACCCTGGTATCATGTTTAATTTCTAGAAGGAAAATAGACTAGAAATACACTAAACTATTAGTAATATGCACACTAACATTAGCAATGATTATTTCTGGATGGTGGACTTAGAACAGTAACTGGGTTATTATGGAGTAAGTATAATGGAAAGGGAAGGAGAGAGATATGTTGAAGATGGCTCAGAGATGCTAAATACATCAAGGGGTGTGTGTGTGTGTGTGTGTGTGTGTGTGTGTGTGTGTGCTTGTGCTTATATGCATCTTTGCCTGTTTTAATAATGCCTCAAGCTTTAACTTCTTTCAGCTTGGGTTGCACACAGACAAGTTATGTAGGTCTCGCCAAACTACCACCTATACAATTTTTATAGCTTGTTTTCGTGTTGCTACATGCTTTGTTTATGTTGAGTGTTTTCTTCAGATTTTGCACTACTTCAGAGGTTAGCTGTGCTTAGTCTACATTGAAATATTAGTTAATTGGTAAAATGATGGAACTTGTGGAGTTGAAGCTTCATGACAGCTCTACACATGGTAATAAATGACCGTATGCAAACATATGTTTAAATGGGAGACTTTGGGAAGCCATAGTGTGTTTGGGTTTATCAAAAAAGTATACTTTTCTACCTTATAAGATGATGGAAACCTATTATGGCACAAAAAGTTTTAAAGAAATGAACTTTCATATTTCAGTGAAAATGAACCCCATGGTCCGTAAAACACCCCAGGAAAAAATTAGTTTGATTAATATCCTCCTTCATTTCTTCCCTATACCTGTTTTTCTTCCTTGGTCCCAAAGGTGGGGAAGGAGAGAAATTTTCTGGCATATAATTTTGGGAGTCTAAGAAGAAAGGATAAGAATATTTTATAACAGTTAACTTTAAGGAGTTCTTAGGTTTTATAAGACATATAAAAATTTGTGTGTGTCATGCAGAAGAACAGTCTTGTAAATAAAATATTAAAAATATGAACCAAATACTTTAGTAGGGAAAATGTGATAGGATTTTGGGACACACAAACTCTAAAAGTTTTCTTAGCATTTCTTTGAGAGAATGTACATGCTTTGTCTTAGATGATTTGTGTTTGTAACCATTGTACATATACTAAATTCATAGTGATAAAATGTTATGTCAGTGAAGACAGACACTTTTGTTTAGTGTTATATATTTCAAATATTCTATATTTATTTTTAGAGCTCTGGTACAGACTGTGAACATTGTATCTATCTATATCTTAAATCTGTTTCTTGAGCATAGTATATTCTTATATATTCGAAAGATGGTCAGTAAGATACATTGAAATCCCAGGTTGAAAGCTTACTTGCCGAACTGAGTACCATTTTAGAGACATGTTCTACGTGCTTACTTAAATATTATCATATACTGTTAAATTGGTTTTCTAACACTGTACCTAGTTTAAGAGAAATGCAGAAGATACTCAATTTTCTAACCTTGCACCTTATCTTAAAGCATTTTTTGACTCTTACATTAAAAAATATTCATTATATTTCAAGCTGATTATGCTACAAGTGCCATTTTAGAAGTGTTCAAAGTATATATTAGAAATTATAAACTAGAACTAGGGTATATTCAGATAAATTCTACTTCAAAAATGTCCTCACTATGCAGAAGGATATACGGTAGGATTTTACTACATAGAGAGTCAGCCTGTCCACTTAACGTGGTGTGATGACATTCTCAAATATAATTTATGTACTTTTTTTCCAAAATTTGTTTAGCACCAGACAAGGTTCCCCCTTTGCACAGCCTACAGGCAAGCAAGGGCTCCCATCTACCTATGTTTCCAACCTCATCTTACGCCTTATTTATTGTGGCCTGGCTGAAGCAATGACTTTCGAGTCATCTGTTGATATTTGCATACTTAGATGAAATAAAGACACACTGAAAATCTTTACTGACCTTCAAGAAACATTGACTAGTGGGAAAAGTGATAGGGAGCCAGCTATTCTATTTAGATCTCATATAGATCGAATGAGCCTCAAACCGATGACTCTCATGGCTGTTTTTATAATGTTGTCTGTCCTACTTGGTTTCTCTTTGTGCTTCTTCTGTCTCTCTTGCTTGCTTTCTCTGAGGAAAATCTTAAGTCCTCAAGATCCAAAAACTGATGCATAAGAAATATCACATCAGGACTCCACTGTTGACTCATACCTGATTAGTGTTATTTCTTCTGTTCATTTTTCTTCATGCAATGTTGATGCACAGTTGGAATACCATGCAGTATTTTATTTATCATGGAAAATGCATTTGCCTTACCAACTCCCAGTATTGAGGGCAGATGCTATGTGCCGTTAAGTTCCTCATTATGGATTCTTGGTATCATTTAATGAGAGATCCTGTAGAGCGCTTAGCATCACCAAGCTGGCAGTAGAAATATGTGTTTTATTTTGATCTTTGGTTATTACAGTATCCCCACAGGAACAAATAAAGAAAAGCTCATTCAGAAGCATATTCGGCTATTGTGCCAAGATTCTTTATTTCAAATGGATAAAATAGGAAAGAGTGTGTGTTGTGATGATAAAAACACAGCATTGGAATAATTATCAATCTGAGTTCGAAACCTCTGTATTTGCCATTTGATACATACGTATAATTTATAGAAAATTACTTAATATCTCAATTTTCTTTTTTTTTAACTTTTTAGATAATAACTTTATCATTTATCCTGCAGGACTACTGTAGTAATTAACTGAACAATCAGGAGACTTTAGCACTTATGACTATGGGATTTGGTGTGTGTTTGTGTAAGTGCACCTCTGGGGTTGAAACCTGGCTCCCCAACTCCACTTAATAGCTATGTGCTGTGGCACAATTTACATTAAGTATTCTAACCTTCAGTTTCCTCGACTGTAAAGAGGTTATTAAATAATAAGTACAGATGGTTATTTTGAGGTTTAAAATGAGCTGTTGATGAAAAATGCCTGGTACATACATACATACATACATAGGCCTCTCATGTGCAGAAACCACTCTTACCACTTCTGTAAAGAATCATATTACAGAGTAGACACTCAGTATATGAAAACTATTATTGTTGTTTTTCACTTTAGCTGAGTGTTGGTAGTCTTTCAGACACAAAACCAAGCCTATAATGTATTTCAATTTCCTTTAGTTTGCTAACCTAGCATATGCCTCATAGGTATGTTTACCATATGATGTCACAGATTTCCTGTGGGCAGAAAAGTGGCCTGGGCATGTCTTCTCCCACAAAGCTGATGTGCTTAGAGCTGAGACTGATTTGGGGATGATAGTCAGGTTCAGATTAGTTAGAGCCTTCTGGGACCCAGAAAAGAAAGAACTTGTCGATTTTCTTATTGTGTTATTCCTGGAATCTAGCATAATACCTGGCATAAAATAAGCACTCAGGAATGTACTCTTTTCCCAAGAACAACTGAAATTGTGAGAAGAGAATGACATGATTACATTTAGAAAAGGGAAGGCAAAAGTGGAGGGATAAAACAATTCAGGGTATATTGTGGTCACCTAGGTTAATAATGATGGTGCCTGAGACCACAGTGGGGTGTGGGGGAAATGGGGAAATGTACAAATGTTTGGGATTTTTTTAGGGAACTAAACTCAGCAGGGTTTGTTGATGGATTATGTTTGGAGATAATGTGTTCAGGATAACTTAAGCATCCTGACCTACATGACTGAAAAGATAAGTATAATTCATTGATGGAGGAAATAGTCAGCAAGCACAAGGAGGTTTAGAAGGAAAAAGGACCCTCTTTGGCTGTTAGTTGAACCAGCTAGGTCTGTGCTATTGAATACGGAAGCTATTTGCCCCATATGGCTATTGCAAGTTAAGTTAAAACTTGTTAAAATTAAATGAAATTAAAAATTTAGTTTCTCCATCACCTCAGTCACATTGTAAGTGCTCAATAGTCACATACAACTAATTAATTTAATTATCCTAATTAAAAGTGCAGCTTTGGAAAATTTCCATCATCACAGAGAGTTCTGCTGCACAGCACTGATCTAGGGTAACCATCAGTGGCATCTCTAAATTTAAAAAGGAGAACTCCAGTAACATAAACTCCTCCTTTCTTCCTGCCCATTGGAATTTAATGTAAAGAAGGAGAAGGTTGACATCAAGCTTTACCCTTGTTAGCAAAAGACAGAAATGTTTTGTTGTTGATTTTTGTTCCCGCAAGTTGATAATATCAAGATACATGTTCTTGCTGTGATTTCTAGTGAGAATGAGATTGTGTTACATTTCTAATGGAGAATCTATCTAGCCTAGTAGTTTAAAGCATGGACACCCTGGACAAACCTCCTGGGCTTAATACCAGCTCTGCTACTTACTATCTGGATGACTTTGGGTAACTTACTTATCTTCCTGGTGTCTCAATTTCCTTATTTGTAAAATAAGGGTGATAATAATAACACCTACTTCTCTGGGCTGTTATGCATAGC
Source organism: Vicugna pacos (assembly GCF_048564905.1). Taxonomy (NCBI): domain Eukaryota; kingdom Metazoa; phylum Chordata; class Mammalia; order Artiodactyla; family Camelidae; genus Vicugna; species Vicugna pacos. Next base: position 20,519,246 of record NC_132988.1, read on the forward strand.
AAATGAGTGAATATACGTCAAGTTCTTATAGTACCTGGCATGAATAAGCATTAGAAGCATTACATAAATATTTGTTAAATGAATAGAAAATACATAACGTTTTGTTTTGTTGTTTGACATCCCAACCATTATGTTAGCCAAGGCTGTCTGGTAAGGGCACACTTGAGCCAAATATTTGCACTGGCTCTCTGTTGACCTGGGTGGAAGTTACATTCATATGAATCCCTTGGTCAAGAGATTCCAATCTTGTCCTCCTATTCAGGGATACTTTCTTAAAAGAAATCATACTCTCCAGGAACTGATATAAAAAAGAACAAAATTTGCAGCCATGTGACCTATGTACAAGTCTTGATTCTGCCACTTCCTAACAATGTGGCATTGAACAAGTCACTCTACTTTCACTTACATTCTTCTCATTTGTCTAGAGCAGCGTCATTCCGTAGAACTTTCCATGATGATGGAAATGTTCTATACTATACTGCCTTGTATGACAGCCATGTGGTTATTGAGCACTTAAATTGTGCCCAGTGTGACTGAATTTTTAATTTTGTTTAGTACAGCTCTGGAACCAGTATATCTGAGGATTGTTTTGAGACCAAAGAGACACCTATGCACAAGTAACCTTAATTACCTGGAAAGACTTTTGGTGTCCACCAGAGAGCTCTACTGCCAAGCGCTTTGCAGAGTTTCTTGAACTCCATCTACCCGTGAAACTGAACTGGGTGACACCTGTACTCCAGGTCCAGGGCTGGGGATTCAAAGGGGAAATACCCACAGATGTTTGCACTTTCTAAAAGTATGGGCAGGACTAATGAAAAGTGATGATAGTGTGAGCATACGTTCTTGTTTTACTAGCCTTTCAGGTGCAGTTAGTAATTTTTAAGGCCATCCCGAATGATAAGTCATGTATTAATATAGGTGGATTTAGGAGGAACTTCATATAACATGCCATCACCTTAAAGCATAAGTAGAACACTGAGCTGTAAGATATTTTGAAAAACGTCCATGTTTGACAAACTTTGAAGGATAAATAAGACATTATTTAGAAGTAAATCAGCACCAAATTATCTTTATCAGGAACAGCAAATAAAATCTCAGGACAGACTAAGACATGCTTATCATTCCTCATTTTTTTTCTAGTTTGGTTACCTAGAATTAAATTACAGAATCTCCCTATTTATCAGATACAAACAGGTTTCATGACAACAACTAGATCCTGTGGTTGCTGGGTTCCAATTCTTAGTCTTTGCATATAAACTTGAAACCTTGGGTGTAGAGTACAACAGCTGCTTATTTTAATGTCAATTGAAAAATCAGTGAATGACCATTCAGAATATCCAGTCATTTTTCAGTGAAATAGTGGCCCATGAATTGCAACATTAGTCACATTGTCATTTACAAAAATCCATTAAAAAAAAAAGCCTGTGATTTATGGATGCAGCTTTTATCCCTCTGTGGGTTAAAGCATGGATAGTTTGAACTGTGGGTTGAAAATACTGTGAAACTTGACATGTAGTTGAAATTTGTTCAGTTTTATGGTGTCACCTGACCACTTAACAAAATGAAGCCACCCACCAATCATTTATGTAGTCTCTTCTCCATTGACTATTTAGTATTTAATTTTTTTCTCATTTCTTTTTTTATGTAAATTTTTTATGACTTCTTTCCAGTTTGCTTTAAGGTCTACTCTTGTTTAATGAATGAAAGTAGTTTGGCCATTAAATTTGTCACCCATGTACACCCACATGTAGTTTTAGAGTGTAATAACTACCAAAAGGCTCTTTGTAAATTGTGTGACTATTTTTATTCTATACAGTGGTATTGTACAGCTCATTGTGGGAAAATATTTCTATTTACTTAGATAATAACAATTTCTAATAACATTTTAATGTCTTTCTTACTGGGCTGTATCTTTTAGGAGATAAACTTTTATTAGGCTATTTGGTCTTACTACAGTCTTGTAAGTGAATTAACTGTTATTCTTGGGCACTCTTTCTTACAATAATTACTATTCATAATTTCAGAAATTTTTGACTTTACATAACCAGATTTTTTTTAAGTTGATTACTCTAGGTTTACACTTTTAATAAAATAGGTGCTCAAAGGTGGAGCTTTGGCCTCAGAACTAGAGATATTATTTCTTTTGTATGTTCCTTAGACAAGCAGAGCATCTCTGTGGTCATTTTTCTTTTGAAGATGTCAGCAGGGTATTTGTAAGATGTGATGGGAGGGATAAAAGGTTGTGAAAGAGCCTAAACTATATGCTAGATATTTCCATCTCAAATCCCTCCCCGCCAACTTCTTTTACACCAAACAGAGGGAAATCTTTGTGATGGAACATCTACATAGTGTATTACTCAGGATTCTCTAGAAACACAAAACCAGTAGTGTGTTGTGTGTGTGTGTGTGTGTGTGTGTGTGTGAAGACTCAGTCTGACACCTTCAGGGTTAGTCAGCAAGTGGAGACCCAGAAGAGGCTATCCTGTAGTTCTACTCCAAAGGTCAGCAGGCTTGAGACCCAGGGAAAGCCAGAGTTTCAGTTCAAGCTCAGTCTGACAGGAGAAGTTCTCTTTTATTCAGGAGAGAGTCAGCCTTTCTGCTGTGTTTGAGTCTTCAACTGATTGGATGAGGCCCACCCAGCATAGGTAGGGCAATCTGCTTCACTCAGCCTATTGATTTAAGTGTTAACCTCATCCAAAAACACCCTCACAGAAACATTTACAACCACATTTGACCAAATATCTGGACACTTTGTGGTCTAGCCAAGTTGACACATAAAATTAACCACCACAGTAAGAAATGCCACATGAAGGTACATATTCAGAGCTTTCTCTATCCCTAAGGAAGACTTGCCCAAACTAGGGCTACAGACCTAGACCATGTAAGGTTAGAGGACCCAACAGTGACTCATGTATCTATTGCCTGTATCCATTTTAACTGGAGCAGAGCTCAGCATTCTACTTTGGGGTTAGTTTATATTCTGACTTTATCTCGAATTTCAGGAAAATCTAAGAACATCAGTCTGCAAGCAAACCTTTTATTTATTCAGTCAACAAGCCTATGTAACACTTTCTATGGACTGAGAACTGTGGCAGGACAAAATGATGACTAAGACAAGTCCCTGCAACTCACAGACTCAGAGCAAATTTTCCCTATGTTGGAATTTTCCCCCTTGAATACATCATCAGTAGGTTTTAAAACTATCTTTTAAATGGAAGCTTTAAATAAATGCTAAACTTTCTTCTCTTTTATCTATGTTCTATTTTGGTAGTCTCAAACCTAGTTTTATTTTTTAACAGCAGGAACTTTTTTTTCCCAAACAGAACTGCACATGGAATTCCAATATTAATCAGAGAGATTCAGTTACAGCTGGTGGGTGGCTGGATGAAGGAAAACAGCCTGCTGCCTATTCACTTACTTGGCTTCCCTGTGGTCCAACACCTGGGCCAACACCATCCTTCTATCCTCAACAGCCTCAGGGGTGTAAGGAACGAAGTTTAAAAACCATTTGTTTGTTTAACATTCTTTTCAATGTTTTATGCGTTATATGTAAAAACTGTAAAGCAGGTTTGGCATTTCCCTTCCAATTCCTCTATGATTTATTTCGTGATTCAGTTTTCTTCATTCTTCATAGAGTCTGGTTTTTCAGGGGCGGGGGTGAGGATCACATTTTATCTCCATGTTATTTAATAGTCTGTGTTTCAAACATGTTATAAACTTAGTAGTGTATCCACATTATGGAAGGTTCAGAGGATCACAGTGACCTCTCCAGGAATTGCAATTTCCCTAAAGAAGAAAAGCATGTATTTTTGAAATATTTAAACAAAGTAAGATAAAACAAACCATATAGACAAAAGAAAAGTGCACCATAAGGTTATTTCCAGAGATCTGTATGAATATTTCATCAAGTATCAAGAATGTCATACTTTATAGTTGGAATGTCAGGAACCACAGAGCATTAGATATTTTTCAAGGAGGCTCTTGCAATCACCTGTCTCTCTTGGAGATTTATTTTGTATGATTTGCCTTGTATTTTTGTAGGTAGTGAAGTGCAAATGGATGGATGGCAATAAGTTCCAAAAAAACTTTAGTGTGTAAGCGGCCTAAGCTTATTAATATTTGAATATTCAGTCTTTTCACCTTCCTGTGCCTACCTATTGGAGTCTCGGAGAATTAGAAAGAGTTAGAGACAAGCTGGACGATCGGTTTTAGAAACAGAACTTTAGTGAGAGTAAAGCAAACAGTTCATAAGAGATTATATGTGTTTAGCAGGGCAGTGAATTTTCCACAGAGAAATTTTTGTTGTTATTGTTGTAAGGTAGCACTTGAAGGAAAGAGCTTTTGAAAATAGAAATTTGTTGTTACTGTGAGTAAAATGAGAATATTTATAGATGAGAAAGAAGTATTTTACATTTTATTTATTTATTTATTTAATTGAAGTATAGTTGATTTACAAGGTTGTGTTAATTTCTGGTGTACAGGGAAGGAGTACTTTAAAAAAATATTTTCCTATGGATTAAAACCGCTTTTACAAAGCTCATCACCTTTTCCATACATACCAAAGGTTTAGTAAAGATGTGTAACTAATTAACTCTAGCGTTGATGCCAGATTTCAGTTTAGCTAAATGTGACAACATGCAGACTGGTCCACAGGGAACACATCTGTGGGTCTCATGTACTAGACACCACTGTGCTCTTGAATGTATTTTAGAGATTATTACTGCATATCTAATAACTGTGCCATTCAGACTAAAAGATTCAGAGGTAAAGAATCCAAAATTACAATGTATCCTTTGTTCAGGTTTAATGTTAAAAGTACATGGAAGTTGATAAATGTAATTCTGGAAGGCAATAGGTCCAGGTTCTAAACCCCACTCACTCAGCGTATGTTCATGGAGAACCTTCAATAAGAAAGGCACTGTGTGTGCTACTTGTGATTTTGTTCATTTGTTTTGTGTTTCTTTGTTTATACAGTGGAGAGTTTTATAGGGTGAGGAAAGAATGGACATGGAGATTATAGTCTGAAAGCCTTATGGCTTTCTAGTGACTCTGAGACGAACAGGCAGTTTTATTAAGAGGCCACCATCTGTGAAACAAGAGGTTTCAAATTATTTGCTAAATTATTTCCTTCCAACTGTGAGTCTGTAGTGGTTGTTTTCTTTTACTGTGTCAGAAAGGAAATATTAACTCTGGTATCCTAGAACTTGGGTAATCTAATGGGATAGTTTGCAAACGAAGAAGATGATAATAATTACAGTGTAATAATGGATGTAAACTGGTACATGTAGTTGCTCCACCTCTAACATTTGTAGGTTCAGTGACAAATGATGGGGGAAATCAGTTAATATAGCACATACACGTATACACAAAAAAGACCTTGTTTATTTATGCATGTAAGTAGATGTGCTTTTGAACTGTATTTCTGATGCGCATACCATTAAGACTTTGTCATATATATGTCATAAATACATATAAATGTCATATATATGTATACACACATGCATATAGATATATAAAACCACTAGTGCAGAAACAGAGTGTATCATATAGACCCCAAACAAGAGGGACATTTCAAAAAATCCTGGCTGTGTTGCAGACCCTTGGGTACATGATCAAGGAGATCCAGCCATGGGCCTGAAAGTGTCTCTGGTGAGAAACCATGCTGCTGTGTGGAGATTTTGGCAAATCCAAATAGGATCATTTCAGTGCAGACATTTAGGGTTCTGAAATGTACTGGTGCCTCCTGCATCATCCTAATATAATGCTGGGCCCTCGTTGGAGACGAAACCCTTAGTGATGGGACACAGAGTCCACACTGTGACTGGAGCTGCCCATCATGAACTGGGTATTGATGTGATCCCATGTATGATGTAGGAGTAACGTATTGTGAAATGTGAGTGGTTCATTTGGAATTGGGCCCAAGCCGATCCAGAGTTATGAGTATGTATCACTGAAGCACTGTCCCAGAGTCTCATGTCACTGGCCTCATGTCTGTCCCTCTGTTTCATGATGCTACTCTCTCATTCATACTTATACTGTGGAAGTTTTTGTATGATTAACTCATGAAGGAATAAAAAACTCAGACCCTTAAAAAGATGGGTCAACCTGATGTGTTAGGTGGATCTTAAGGTCAGCAATGAAGAAAATCCATCCCGTGGGCAGATCTTAAAAACAGCATAATTGTTATTCACTTAGAGGAAAAGATGGCCTGAGGTATAGATATACACTGAGTACTTGCAAAATGAATGGCTTCAAGGGCCTGGGAGAAATAAGACTAGAAGATTGGATACAAGGAGTCTGGGCAGGGGTGTGTGAGTGGGCTTATAGGAGTGAGCACAAGGTGCCTTTATGCTTCAGAGCCATGCCTGTCAGAAGGCAAATACAACAGAGGAAACTCTCTGACCGGACAGACATTATCACCTGCCCATGGATACTAGCCAGACTCCTTTCTTGGACACCCCGGAATTTGTGCAATAGACCATGAAGAGGATGTCCTTGGTGGCAGACAAAGGGGCTGTACATGGACCTAAAGATATGGTCTCCTTCTCCAAGGCTGTTACAGCTACTGTCACTGCTAAATGTTAAAGGCTAGAAGTAGGGAGGCAATGGACACAAATATGGTACCATTCCTTGGAGGTGATCCTGCAGGTGTTTGGTGGCAGATCAACTAGGGTGGATCCCTTTGACCTTCGAGAGAGCAGCAATTCATCCTAGGCACATGAATAGCCTGCATGTGTTTGCCTTTGCTGCTCACCGTACCAGTGCGTAATTACAGAATGCCTGATCCAGTGATATGGTGTCACATACAAAAGACACTTGTTTCACCAAAGGAGGTGCAACAGTGAGTTTGCAGTCACTCCATGCCCCACCACCCAAAAGCTACAGACTTGATAGACCAGGGGAATAATAATATCCATGAAGGACTCAGCTCAAGTACCAGCTTGAGGAAAAACTTTAGAGTGGGAGTACTGCCCTCCAGGGTGAAGTTTCTATAGTAAACCAACAGCTGATATAGGATGTTGTGCCCACCATAGCTAAAATGACTGCCTCTGCAAGAAAGGGTGGGCCCTTATAACCCATCACAGTACCCCACTTGGGGATCTGTGCTTCCCGTTAGAAGCCTGGTTTGTGGAGAATGGGTAGAGGCACTTCTGTCAGAGTCCTGCTTAACTGGAAGCTGTGATGAGTTTCACATGTGATCTGGCTACATTCCTAATTAAGTGGACCAGCAAAGATAGTAAGAGATACTATGCTCATCACCATGCGAAAATAAGGCTGCAGTGTCACAATCTGAGCAAAGGAACATAGATCTGGAACTCAGAGATGTCCCATGCACAGATGTGAATGGGAAATTGCCACAACCAAAATTTCATAAAGTCAAGGAAACAAAGGCCCTAATCCCTTGGGATTAAGGTCTAGGTAACCTCACAAGGCAGCAACACCGACCAGCTGAATGCTGGTGGAGTACGAGGCAAATCTGGAATCAATGGTAGGAAAGATTGATGATGAATATCAATGAAGGCTCCCCAAATCAGCTGGAGTGTTGAATACTGTACTTGGTTCACTACCTCTCTTTAAATCTTTGGGGAATTGCAACTGGCCACCACTTCGAAGGGTTGTACTTGAACTTCCCTCTTGGGGAAGATGAAGAATGTTGTTTTCTATGATATCTGGATTTCATAAAATGATGCAAGTGAATTGTGCAAGAGGTTGCCTGTCCCGGGCCCCATTTATGTGCTTTTCTATGCTGGCTCAACCCCAACATGTCTTAAAGGTTTGACCACTTGGTCCACAGAGAGCCCCAGATATTGCCACCATTGTCACCTTGTCTCCTGATGCCAGCAGTTTATCAGCATCCTTCAAGGTGAAGACTAGCCATTAGCATACCCCCAATGGCATCTGCCATGGAAAGATCCAGAATGGCTCTGGCACCCATGTCTTAAACCAGACCAGACCCAGGAACGTTCAGTCTCCACTGGGGTATGGCTTCCCCAGTGGCTGCCCAGAGGAGACAGATGATATTACTGGAAGTGTGGGGGACTTTCTGTCCCACAGGGTGAATCTTTACCAGTGAAAGAGAGAAGATGGTAAGGAATTGGCACATAAACGTCTCTTCCTCCACCTAACAAGCTGTCCCAAGGTGCAAAGATTCCATATGACGTCCCTAGAGTCATCCCACTTGGCCAAGTAACTGGCTGTGGTTTCTTGTGAAGTTCTGCCCAGCGTGTTAATGGACCATCCTGTGTTTGCTTTCTCTTTTTGCCTGCAGCTTCTCTGACTCTCTCTGGCTGACCTGGGATTGCTTGATCACAGGTCCTGCCTTCCAGAGAACTGGGATTGTGGTGCAAAACAAGCCTCCTAAACTCCAAAATTTTTCTTTATTGAGTGACAAATTAAAATGAAGTCTAAAGAGCCCTAGCCGTCCTGGCTGAAAAGCTTACTGATTTGGGTGCACCCGATGGTCTTCTCTCTTCACCTATTTTAATTAATTAATGTAGTTAATTTCTTTCATTTAAAAAAAAACTTACAGTTGCCATTTTGACTCTGCCCCATTTTGTTTTACAACTTTTTCATTACTCTACTCTGCATTATTACATCTTTTTTCTATAGTTCCCCTATATTTGAACTTTTTTTTTAATGCAGAGAAACTTTATGTTGGTTTTTTTGTCCTTTTCAGCACATGTCTATTTAATGTCATCTCTTAGAACAAACAAGCAGTGAATGCCAGGTCTCATCTATTCCTGTATATAAGTTTTGATGTATTAGAGGAGTATAATACATTTAAAACACCATTTTAGAGATTCCTCCCAGCTTCCCTCCTGTCACGCCCTGCAGAACACTAAGCTTTCCTGACGACACTGTCAGATTTCTCTTGGGCAAGGAAGTGTCCAGCACCCCAGGATCCCACACCATAATCAGGGCTTCGCTCCTTCCCTCTGTCACCACTTACCTTTTAATTATTATTTCTGATAAAGATTCAGAGACAACATAAATTGTAAACCCGTGGTGCATTTATTAGTATTAAGTAGGAATGCTTAGCTGGTCTTTCTGTTATAACTGTATATTGGAAGTAAATTCTGAAACCTTACATACTAAGTTGATGTTTGCTGTCTACCTCAGATTTGATCTAGTTGTCCAGGTTCTTCTAGACTTGGACATCTCGAGCTTTGGGAATTTTCTGTTTGTCTGGGTTGTAGGTTTTTCTGAATTTGAATACCTGCCACTTGAGTGCACACAGAGAACTTGACTCTCCAATTCTTCAGCCTTCCCTCCTAACACCCCTTTGGTCACAAACTTCCTTTGCTCTCATTGTCTATGGATTAATTACTTCTCCTCGAATGTTATGTGATGAAAGCTAACCTGTGGGAAAGTTGAGAATGAGATTAAGGTTCACAAAAATGGTGAAGACCTCAGATGGAGCTGCAGCAGTACTGAGTCAAATTCTCATTGAAGCAAAACAAAGGCGGCTACAAACATTTGAAAGCAAGTCACATTTTGCACACCATCCATTATTCTTGCGACAAACAGGATGCTGAGGATTCTACATCTTCAGAATTTATTAGCTTGGTATTTAGCATGTTTCACAGCCAAAATAGCAGAGAAGCTTCATTATTGCTGGTTAAATTAGCCTCATGAAAATGTTGTTGGTAAAAGGTTACAGAAATGAATAAGAAATCTAACCAAGCAGCATATTAAACCATTTATCATGGTAATTTAAAAAGGCATTCTGAAGATTTAAATCAACGTGGCTAAAGGGTAGAGAATTAGATAAAAGTTAATAATTAAAATCTAAATGACTTGATTAGCTCTTCCTTTTGATAAAAAAGGGGGCAAAATATAGGCAGATAATGTTTACTTAAATTGTCCTCTTGTGAGAAACAGAGATCAACAAAATCATACCTGATCATACTATTTGTGTGCTTTAAAAAGATAACAGCCATATGATTCGTAAACTAGATTACTTCAGACATAGTCAGGTAGCCCTTTCCACATTATTTTATCTTAGAGAATCAAAGCCTAGAACTTAGCCATTTCTCTACTGAGATTTAGTGGGGTTTTTTTTAATGAAATATTCTCTTTATATACCTTAGTCTTTGCCATCTCTGTGAAATTTTTATCAGTAAAGTTAACCTTTGTTTTTTTTTTTTGCTCTTTGACATAATTTCTTTTTGATTGAAGTATAGTCAGTTACAATGTGTTAATTTCTGGTGTACAGCATAATGTTTCAGTCATACATATACATACAGATATTCGTTAATGTTTATATGGCCTAAATTATTCATATCATCCTTTGTGTTAAAATGATTTTTTTTTCTAAAAGTGCGCAGAGCTTTCCTAAAAGGGATAGTGAATCAAGTTTTTATTAGGTTGGCGACTTTGATTGAGCATTTTGTGTCTGTGGATTTAAGATCAAAATAAATATTGTCTCCTCTTTTTCATTCTTAATAGAAACCAGGAGCTAAAAGAACTTGGTGAACTATCTCCACACTGGGACAATCTACGAAAAAATGTCCTTATTCACTGTGATCAAATGGTGAATATGTACCAAGACATTCTGACAGAACTTAGCAAGGAAACAGGTGTGAAATCAAGAAGTTTACATATTCAAGCTGAATTGCATTTCATGTATGTTATATAAAAACAATAATAAATAATGTTGTTGTGGGTATAGAAGAGCCAAGATTTAAAAAATCTTTGTTTCCAACTCTACCATCTTGGCATGAAAAACAAGGAAGAAAAAATTACACTATTTTACCTCATGGCATCATTATAGGAATAACTGAGAATTTTTTAAATTAAATTTCTAAGAAAAGCAACTCATACAGGATCTGTTTTTCTTTCTGAAATTCTTGTAACATTTTTTTATGTCAAGTGTACTTTTCAAATTATGTGAGCACACATACAGACATTATTTATTTACTAATAATGTTCAATTTTTTTTTCCACCTAGGGTCCTCTTTCAAATCAAGCAGCAACAAAGGAGAGAAAACATTAGAATTTGTTCCGGTAAATCTACATCTACAAAGAATGCATGTACACAGCCCTCACTTGAAAGGTACTGTATCATATTCTTTTGAAAAATGAGCAAATTATGTTAGTGTGTTCTTTCTTAAAAAGCTTGACTATTGTCCGGATTTAAAAATTTAACAGTTATATAAAGATGAAAATGAAACAATTTAAGCAAATAATGATCCTAAATACTACAAGAGAAACTATTTTTTTTTATTGCTGTATTTCTGGGCAATACTTTGTAAATATGACACCTGAACTGAGTTACAGGTGAGTATGCAAAATGAGTATTAGTTTTCTTAAATAGTATCAATGATAGCTAACAGCTACCAATTTTGCTGCTGTTTGAATTTTAAAAAATAAAATTAAAAGGAAAACAAGTCTTATTCTTTTTGCACCTATCTTGATAAACCAGAGAAACCATAGGTGGACTCCTATGCTGTTTCTCTGACTTCGTGGTGACTGTCAACAGAATCACCCTTTTTCCTGTGAGATGCGGATTTGTCAGGCAGGAGGTGGTAAAGTATTTTGATGTACTCAGTTGTGAGATACACTTTTCAAGAAAATATGTATGATTTTCATAACATACCTGAATAGCTCTAGAGTGAATGATAGGGTGTTGTATTCATTGCCACTCTATGTAATTCCTTGCCATTTGTCAATGCAATGGATTTTAAAATATCCCTTTCCTTTCCCTTTTTCTTTAACTTATTGTTGTATCAATTCTGGTGTATATTTAGGGTGACTGCCTTCCCCTATTCATCAACAAAAGTCCCACATTATTTTGTTTGTTTTGTCATTTTGTTTTGTTGTTTTTTTTTTTTTTGAGGAGGGAGGTGAGTAGGTTTATTTATTTTTCTTTATTTCTTAATGGAAGTACTGGGGATTGAACCCAGGACCTTGTGTATGCTAAGCATGTGCTCTACCACTGTGCTATCCCCTCACCTCAAAAGGCCCACATTATGCCTGCTGCCCAGCATATTTGCCCTCCACCTCCGTTCCCTCTCAGATGTCTCCCCGTTTGAATGATATGTTATGGTCATTCTACTAGTACACATCTTCATAGGAAACCAAAAGTTACTTTAGATCATCAAATCCCTCATGCTAAGTGTATCAACATACACGTACAAACTTACGCAGATATATCTGAAGAAGGGTTTTAACACCCAGTGTTGTAACCATTATCACAACACAGAGGGTACAGGTTTTAAAAACTGAAAATAAAATCTCTCTTCTGCTTTAAAATTACCTGAAGTTTTATAATTAGAAAAAATTAATTTTTCTGTTTGTACATACTGATGGTGTCTATACAACTAGCTAACATACAAGTTTAAGTGTAGTTACAATCATTCTGATAAAACAATTTTGTTTTCTTTGGCAACTCTTATCAACTACCTGAAATTTTAACTTGGATCCTGTTCACCAAAAATTATGTGAAAGGAAAGAACTGAAATAAAAGTGAGATGGATTAGCCTAAAGCATTCAGGAACCTTCCTTGATTTCTGTGTCTGTTAATAGTTTGAACATAACAACATCTAATGGCTTTAAAAATCATCCAAACCAAAGTATCAACAAGTAATAAAGAAGCTAAAATACTTAAAAACTATCTGACAACCAACATATTTTTTCTCTAGTTGCCGGTATGAGAAGACTTTAATGATATAGTAAAAAATTTATATATTTTGGAATGGAACAGAATTTCAGCTTTACCATTTTACATATGGCTTAAGTCTGTTATTTGATCTTTCTAAGCAGAGTTGTTCTGTTCTGATTAAAAGCATGTACAACACATAGAATGAACAGTAAGAGTTTTTATGATACCTGTAGAATTTGCCCTCACTGAAACAAATGGATCTGTCAGTTTTATCAGGACTGTTAAAATTGGAGAAAAGTCATCAGTTAAGAGCCTATTACGAGACACTGAAATCTTGAACTAAGGAAGTAGCCACATTTAGAGAGAAGATGATTTAAGAGCAGCATTTTGGAAACATTGTCATAAACAAGTATTCAATGATGGATAGAATGAAAAAAAAGAGAGTAGGGTGACTCAGGTTACAGCCATGGATAGCAGTATCATCAAACTAGATCATTTGTTGGGCCAAGTTGATATGAATGTATATTGAAATATGCATTCAAATATTTGGTGATAATCTTGAAAATACTTCCACCTAACGAAGAGAAATTATTATCTAAGTGGCCTTTTGCTTTATACTTATTTCTTGAAAATGAAAGAACCATTCACATTATGCTGTTTTTTCCAAGGTAATATCCGAAAACAGACTAGAGCGAACGGAGGTAAATACAAGGCATTTAGTTTTTGTTTTTCCAATGTGAAAAGAAGAAACTGACAACTGAAGATATTCTAAGTACCTTTCTTAGGGGGGCACAATTCAACCCACATTAGGCTATATACAAAAATGTCTTATCTGTGATGACAAATAGCAAGCAGCAGAGAAAAGAGTAAGATTTTGATGTTACAGAACTAGGGTGTAATTCAGCAACTAGAGGATTTTTGATGCAGCAGTTTTCAGGGGGAAAAAAAAACGGTTCCTTTTTTTGAAGACCTAAGGCGAAAACATGGGAAAGGAGTAGGTATTCTAACAGCCATGAATTAATACAAAGGTCCTGAATTCTATTACATATTAATTTTCCCTAAGGCTACTCATGTATTATACATACGATGTGCATGTCATATGTATACCATTAAATATTAAGTTTGTAAGTTTAAAAACATTTATGTTTTGGTAAGTTTGAAAGTTCTTATTTTAAATTGAAATTCAGATCAAGTAGGTGTTCTATAGACTAGACCACCAACTATATACTATAATAGAAATTGAAAACGACTGAATTTTGGGGCTTTGCCACTTACTTCTTCTATTCTGACCAAGCTGATAACCTTTCTGAACTTCAGTTTTTTTATTTGTGAAATAAAATGGTTGAAAGTTATAGATGGTAGTCAGTCAGATTTTCTACTTGCTTATATAACATGTATTTAGGAGATTAAATGAATCGCGGTTAAATTTATTTAAGATCCATGGTTACTGATTTGACTGTTTAGCTGAATGACAGACAACATTTTGCAAGGTAATGATGCAAGTAAGATTGGCCAAGCCTTGGTATTTGTTGAGTTATTTGGTTGTAGCCTCCATTTATTTTCATTCTTACCATTAGTAAATTGCATCTATCCACATTTGATTAATATGCCTGCTATATTTGGAGAGGCAGCTTTGCAAACAATAGCTGGCAGATTCACCAAATCACAAGGCTAATGTCTAGCTCTTGAAACAAGCAACTGAGCAGAACTAATGTCACCATGTTTCACACTGACAAATGAAATAACCTCCATTTAACTTCAGGTGCCCCCAGACCCGTTAAGTTAATTTTTTATCCTTGTTCATTACTTAAATGCAACGAATAGAGTTCCCACTCCAACAGAGATGGTAGCAGCAGTGACAACAATAACACAAATCCCTGAAATTAAGAAGAAAAGTTCCCTCTCCCATAGAACTCAATACATTTTATTTTCATAGAAAATCAGTTTGTGAATATGATAAATTATGGATTCTTATGATATTACTCCATGTTTAAGTTATTTTCTATGTTGTATGTATAGTATTGTATTATAGTACATAGCAAAGAAAGACAGAGCGGGAGGAAGAGGGAGAGAGAGCAAGGAAGGAAGGAAGGAAGAAGGAAAAAAAGGAAAACAGAAGGAACCTACTCTATTATATCATAGGGCTGCAGTTGGAATCAGGTGCATCACTGGCCAGGATTTACTGTGTAACTATGAATGAGTCAGCTAACCTCTCTGCCCTTTAGTTTTCTGATTTCTACACAGAGGGAAGGAAGAAACAAGAGGAGCTATTTGGAGCACCCTGACTTCTGTCTGTCAAGAGTTTGGGTGTATCATCTCTTCAGTGAAGTGTAATTACCTTTTAGATGTATTTAATGATGATGCCAAATGGCTTGGACTCTTTTGAAGCAGACTTCCCTTAAAATTCCCTATTGTCTTGTGATTCATGTTGAAGTCATTTTGTGGACCATTTGAAAGTCAGGGATTATGCTTAAATTGTTCCTTGAAATGAGATCAGCATGTCTACATTTTCTTTTCATCAGCACTAATTTTATAGTTGTAGGAATTTTAAAGAGATCTTCTGGGAAAAAAATAGACTTATTATCTCATTTCTATTATTAAATGGCTTTTAAAAGGCTATGAGGCAGCCCTATTATTAAATTTCAAACCAACCTACCATCTTTAGCTTGATTACACTCAACGGCTTGAACTCAACTTTCCTAATATGGTGTATCAGATACCATCTTCATAAAGCAAGGAATTTTTGAAATATAAAATATCAAAGAAAGATGATATGCAGATTATAATTTTTAAAAAAGAAAAAAGGACCTTACAATGATTTTGCTTAACTTTTCTTGAAAATAAAATGCCCATCTAGATTTTTATAATTATCTCCTAGTACCAAAACTCTGAAGGTTAAGGGCTATTCATTTCACAAAGATACCTAATTTAATGAGCAGGATAAAATGAGGAAAATTTTAAAATGAGACAAATATCACTGCTCAGTTGTTGTCTTAGACCCTGTAGATAGCAGTGCTATACAGCAGATTTTTAGAATTTATTCCTCTTGTTTGAAACTTTACACCTTTTAATTAGTAAGTCCCCATTTCTCTCTCCCCACCACACCCTCTGGCAACCACTATTACACTCTTTGAGTCTATGGATTTGACTGTTTAGATACCTCATATAAGTGGAATCATGCCATATTTAACTTTCTGTGACTGGCTTATTTCACTTACTGTAATATCCTCAAGGTTTATCTATGTTGTCACATATTGCAGAACTCCCATCTTTTTCAAGGCTGAATAATACTCCACTGTATGTATGTAGCATATTTTCTTTATCCATTCACCTGCTGATAGATGTTTAGGCTGTTTCTGTGTCTTGGCTATTATGACTAGTGCTGTAGTGAACACAGGAGTGCTAATATCTCTTTGAGATCCTGATTTCAGTTCTTTTGCAAAAACACCCAGAAGTGGGGTGGCTAGATCATATGAGAGTTCTGTTTTCAATTTTTTGAGGAGCCTTCATTCTGTTTTCCATAGCAGCTGCATCATGTTGCATTCCCACCAACAATGTACAAGAGTTCATGTTTCTCCCCATCATGGCCAATACCTGTCATCTTTTTTTTTTTTTTTTTTTGATAATAGCCACCCTTACAGATGTGAGGTGATATCTCATTGTGATTTTGATTTGCAGTTTCCTGATAATTAATGACATTTAGCATTTTTTCATATCCCTGTTGGCCATTTGTATGTCTTCTTTGGCAAAATGCCTATCCAAGTCATTAACCCATTTTTAAGGTTATTAATTTTTCTCACTATTGAGTTGTGGGAGTTTCTTACAAAATCTCATCAAGTATACAGTTTGCAAGCATACAGTCTTATGTTTAAATCTTCAGTCCTTTTTGGGTTGATTATTTTGTGCATGCTGTAAGGGTCTAATTTCATTCTTTTGCATATGATAATCATAAGCTCTCTGCTATTTAATAGAATATGAACTATGAGTGGGTATATGAATGGATGAATTCATTCCCATCCCCTGGAGATATATATATATATATATATGCATTCTATATTATATATATATATTCTAATATGTTTATTTCTGGATAGTATATCTAAGTATTTCTTTTTAGTTAAGAATAGTAATTCCCTGTATGATCTGAAGACAAATATGACAAACTGAGTTGACCCTCAAAATGCTTGTATATTTATTTATTTATTGACATTCACTGGGCACTTAAAACATGCATGATGCTGAAACATTTGCATGTTCTTCTATTAATATTTGAAATCTTTGAAGAGGGATATGAGTACCAGAGCCTGGGTTCTGGGCAGGGATTGCATGGCCACCCATATAGGAGAAGTGATCCTCTACCCTGTGGGTGCAGGGAGGCCAAGATTGAAGAGGCAGTAGCAATCCTGACAAGAAGTTAGAGAGATGGGAATTAAGGTAAAGATGGTTAACATGGATAAGAGAGAATAAAACTTTGGTGGCGGAGTGGTTAGAACTGATCAGATATAGTGTTGAGAGGAAAAGAGAAATTTAAAATGATCTTGAAATCTTCAGGATGTTGCTCTGGAATATTTAAAGAAATGAAGTATCTAAATTGGTCACAGGGAACGAGGGAGGAAGAGCAGGTTGGAAGAGTCAGAAAGCTAAGCTTAGTAGCTGGTTGACATTCAGAGATGTTCATAAGGCAGCTTAAGAACTGGATTCCTTAGTGTGGAAGAGGTCAGGACTAGCCAGGGATGGAGATTTTATAGCCTTTGGTAAAAATACAGTGTTAAAACTCTAAATGGGATGAGTTCATGAAGAAACAATAGGATGGAAAGAAGTAAAAGTCAGAACTTTGGATATGAGAGAGCTTGTTCATAACTTCGGAAGTTCTTTACTAGAGATTAATTCAAGAAATGCAAGCTCCTCCGTCTAGATTTAGAAATAAATTATCAGTTATTTATTGAATGGAGAGTATTTGAGCAACTTGCTTCTTTTCCTTTACCTGCTGTTTAAAAGTCTCTTGGTTCCTTCAAGTTGACTAGAATTCCCAAGAGCAGTGAAGGAAATGAATAAAGAGAATAAAGGAACAGAAAGTTTCTGTTCCTGGAAAGTAGCTTTGGAAGCTGCTTGAAACTATGAATAAATTGAGGCAGATTCACCATGAAGCTAACAAAAATTCAGTTCAGGGCTCTGCATGTGTGTGGGCCTCCTTACAAGACTCCACAAAGGGCCCCAGCAACAAGTCTGTGGTCAGATGGTTTTGCAAATTTTGCAAAGTAAGTCATTTTAATCTCCATCAATTAAGACTACTCTCTCCGCTCAGATTTCCCCTTCCCGCATTCTTGCCCTTTTGCTGAGTGGTATTGGAGAGGCCATGGACAACTTTTTTGGAAATGCAGTTAGAACATTTAGTTTGGGCTTGGTGGGACCTGTAGATACAGTTTATAGTTCTTTTGGTATATTGTTGGTGTTGCTGGTTTTAGCAGAAGTGCAGTGTATTTCATTGCAGCATTATGATGATTTTTTTTTTGCATTTAGTTCAAATTAATGCAGGAACTGATCGTATTCAGAAGACTGAGCCCCAGAATCACTTTCCTTTTCAGACTGAAAAGTTTATTTTTATGGAGAAATAAGCAAAAGTTAAAATACCACTTTTCTTTGCTTAATTGGTAGGATTACTTCCTATAGGGAAAATAATCATAGATAATACATACTGAATGCTTACTTCTTTTAACTACTTTTCCACTCCATTTTCTAGTTGAGGAACTGAGATGTAGAGATTGTTAGGTAATTTTCCCAGTACTGCACAACTTATAATGGCAGAGCTGGGATCCGGAGCCAGGGACTCAGGGTCCAGTCAGTAACTTACACCACTGCCTCTGCATCCCTGGGTTAGAAGGCAGAAGCCCCTGGGTGTAAGGTCCTCGAGACTTTAAACAAACCCAGTAACTTCTTAAGGTCATCAGGTTTCTCATCAGATAAAAGAAGATGGACTGGAATTTAATGTTGGCAACTTTTGGGTGATCTCATGACCATTTGAGAAAGCTGTGACCCCTTTCCATGAAGTAGAATGGGTGCGCTAATCCACTTCACATCTATTCATGGACACTTTAACCCCTTTTCTTAGCCCTAGGTTAAAATCCCCTGGCCTCGGAAATTTTAAATTTTCACATGAGTCTAATATGCTGCTATTTTAAGAAAAGATGACATCGAGTTTATTAATGATATTTTAGGAGGGCAAGAGATTACCACTCCAGCAGTCTATTACGTGATGGTTCAGTATCTACCATGGTTTTGCTTGAGCTGTGTTTCTGGTGTTTTATGACCTTGAGTTCTCAGGGTGCTACTGAAGTCTTTCACTTGAAGACATAATTTATTAAAGTAAAAAAACTATTTCATGTGCATTTGGATTTAACCACTATGAAGAAGTTATGGTGTATACCTGAGGCTAATAAAATAATGTATGTTTTCCCTGTAAATGAGGTCTGAAAAACAACCATGGTGTCAATACCAAATCAATTTGAAAAGGTTCTATTATGAAATTAGGTTTCTCAAATAAACTGTGGTTTAACAAGAGGGCATTCACCTTGTCTTCCTTCTTATGGGGACAGTTTTCATTAGAATGTAAAAATGATGGCGTGTTTTGAAGCAGTAAACTTAATATGTATCAAACTTGATGGCTTTCAAGATCAAAGGACTGAGTTTCAATTTAAATGTATGGATTTTTTATTAAAAAAAAACAAAGTATCTCACTGGAAAATAGATCAAGAGACATTTTGTATATTCTTTCTGTGTCACCTAAGTAAATTGCAAAACTCAATTGCATACATTCAAAATAGTGTAAGATTTAGGATACAGGCAGGAACTACTCTGTATAGATTTTTTTTTTAACGCACTAGTACTGTTCTGCCCTGAGTCAAAATGCATTAATATTTTGGTTCTTTTCTCTGTAAATTTTGGTTGGAAGATTGTTCATTATTGTTGAATTTCGAAATAATTGCAAATTAAATGATGCAAAACTAAGTAAAGTAAAATACACAAAAGACCAATTAACATGTTATCTCAGTAAGTCTACAGAAGAATGAGAGAACATTCTGTTCTACACAGTAGCATATAATTAAGATGTAGTCATAAATCAAGGAAATACTATAACTTGTTTAGGTGCACAGGTGGCTTTTAGAAAGATTGATTAGCTCCTCTTGCCCCCTTGAGATACAAGTTCATAGTTATTCCTGCAGAATTAAACAGAATAATGTCTCCAACTTCCCACAGTGTGTATGCTTCAGTGCAAACAGCATGCTGGAGATAAATGCTTGCAAAGCGTTCATCTCCTTGTCCATTCCCGTTCCAGATGCCCTCTACGATGTCATCACCGTGGGAGCCCCAGCTGCCCATTTTCAGGGATTTAAGAATGGCGGTCTTCGAAAACTGCTCCATAGATTCGAAACGGAAAGAAGAAAGTAAGTGATGACAGGATGCATTAATGATTCTGCCTTCTGTTTGGGGAAGTTTGTGTACAAGGTTAGGATAAAGAAGCGTGGTCCGTCACAATGAGTAGTTCTTGACATCTCCACCCATTCAGGAACTTAAAAGTTGTTGAATTCAAAAAAGAAAAAGAAAAAGAAAACAAACAAATGTTAAGCAGAAATTAAATTAGAATAAACCAAATGACTGAGATGACTGAGTGTATTGCTTATAGAGTGGCACTAGCACTGTGCTGGCAGAACATTTTGGTAGAAACCATGCTACTAAAACATAGATAGTGTTCTAGGATTAACTGTTGCTCATTCAATGGGATGGTGTTCAGATTTAGCTAAAAGCATAGTGTAATTTAACTGTGAAGCCACTTTATGGAGAACATGAGTCCTACTTTATGACTTTTATGCTGCTAGTGATGTCCACTGTGGCCTGAGGCAAGGCACTTAACTGCCCTATTATTTAATTATGCCATTTGAAAAAGAGCCATCAATACAGAACTTTATCACTTAAGTGATGAGATTAAAAGAGGAAGCTTTCTATTCCTTAGGGAAAAGGCATGACACAAAAAGCAAAGTATTATCACTACTATTTATAAATTTTAGATACTTTCTCAACTTTTTGTTTTGCTTTTAGCTACTTTCAAATATTGCATCAGTAGTTTATCCCACACATGCCAACCGAGTTTATCCTGTAATATCCTCTGGTTATGACTACACTCCTGTAAGTCAAAAAGAGGGTTATCCAGATGTGAAGGGGTAACTTTCCTTTCCTTTTCAAGCAGTTACTCTTCTTGGATTAAGAATGCAAATATTGAAAGTTAGGGGGAAAATAGTTATTCTTTAGTCACAGTTGGCTTAGTAATAGTATTAGAAAATCTGAGTGGCAAAACCAGAACGTTTTTTTAAAAGGTTTTATCACATTTATTACATAATACATTTGTTATTTGGTGTCCAGATATTCAGGAAGAAAGCATTGAAAATAAGTTAGAATTGTCTAACCAATATACTGGTATATCAGTGCATAAATATATATTTGTCTTTCTTGTTTTTAAGACATTGACTTTGTACTATTATAGTACTGTTAACACAACTGTGGCTCTTGTTTTCGGTTTTGGTTTCGTTTTTTGTTTGTTTGTTTGTTTGTTTGTTTTTGGTGAGCAGGCCATCTAGTTCTATGAGATTCTATTACAGGTGTAGATTAGAGTAATCCTCACCATGAGTGTCATAAATAGCTGTTCCACTACCGCACAGAAACTCTCTCGGGTTGGGTTAGTCCTTAATGGTCACACCCTCCTGCCCAAACCCTTCTGCTGCAGAAAGTGCCTCTGCTGCCGTATAGTTGCAGTAGGGGGTGGAAGTCAGAGTTCCAACTGGGGACTCTGGGGAGGGGCACCTTCTGTTTAATTCACGGAGGTTGGAAGTCAGTTCAGTGACAGACCCCACTGGAAAAGGGATGCCATCCCTTTGGGAAAATGAGCATAGGAGCGGAATACGGCTCCCTGCTCATGGGCTTCACTAGGGGGGCTGTTTCTCAGTGACCTCTCGTTGCACCATCCTTTGACTGGAAGGGCATTGCTATTTTTGTGATACTCAACCTCAGAATAGGCAGTTATGGTTAAAAGTTTTCTGTTCTGTTGGGCAACCTTTTTACTGGTCCTTTGGCTATTCTTGGGTGCTATTTTATTTGTCATTTTGCTGTATTGGGGGCTTCTTTAGCTCCTAAGTTGGGATATATAGGAGGCAAGGGAAAAAAAAAGAAACATTGTGATCAATTCTTCAGTCCTGAGGCTCCTAGGCAATCTGCCTTCTTTCCTCCACTTCTTAGAATGTTCTGAAAATGACTTATATATTTTGTCCAGAGTGTGTTTTTGTTTGGTGTTTTTTTTGGTATGATTAGTGGGGAAAGTAAAATAGATTGTGTTTATTCCACCTCATCTGGAACTGGAAGTTTCTACCTTGAGAATTCCCTATTTTTCTCAATCCAGTTTTTAAATGCATAACACAATGAGAAGACTGAAAACTGTCCACAGGGTGCACCAAATCTACATGAGCATATATAAAGCATTGGTATGTGAAACATGGAACCTACCCTTATAATTTCACTAAATACTACTGTATGCTACTGGCAGAGACATATGTTGAGGTGTAGGTGTAGACTCGACTATTTCTTGAGTTTTAAATATCTGCATGAATATCCAAGTTCTTCGCTGCTCTTCACTTCTCACTGGGGTGTTTGTGTACATATAAACACATACACATATAGCTCTGGGATCAAATTTAAAATAAAAAAAGAAAGTATGGCCAATGCTTGTAAGCATTAATTTGCTTTAGGTTTTTCATATGTATTATATATCCCATTGCTTTATTAATGACTTTATTGATGAAATACAGTTTTTTAAATTAAAACGATAAGTTGGTGTAGATCTTAAAATTGCCCTAGATCATAGGGCAGTGGTGTGGGACAAACATGGAGGCAGAGGCAGTACTCAGATGAACATGGGATCAGCCTGTCCACCAAGCTGAGCGCTAATCTGACCAAAGACTTTAAGCCTAAAATGATATCACACTATGCAGATCATTTTCTGCGGGTTTTTTCAGCAACGGGTATTGCATTTGTCGGTCAAAAGCAGTAATGGAGAAGTAAATGTGGCTCTATGAAATAAGTACTCATTAACATTCGGCAGGGCAGAAAATCACATTAAGTGAAGGAAACTTTCTTCGCCTCTTCTTCCTTTAGATAACTACCCCTTCCCCCCCAAAAAAGATAACCTATTCTTTTAGACCAGTTTTCTAGGGCAACTACCACAGCCATTATTACCGCTTCACTTTCATTTATTTTCTTCTCAGCTAAGCCAATGAAATATTGTCATCTGGGAACAGACGTAATCTATGTGATCTACTGTTCGATGAATACGTTAACCACATAATGAAAAGGGTTTTAACATAAGAAAGCCTTGCTTATAGTATTCATATAATGTAAATCAGATCACATTTTTAAAAAGTATTTTAAAGGCTACAAGGTAATTAATTAGGAAGATTTAAAGCACAAATGTCTTAATACATTACTCCCTGCTCAGAAACCTTCAGGGAGTCCCGCTCATTCACTGGACAAAGTCTCCATGACTTCACCGCACTGACTTTCGACCTTCATCGCCTCCTTCTCCTGAAGAGCTTCTTAAATGCTATACAAAGTGTTGTTCCCTTAGTGGATTTCACTTTTCACCTTTCCCCTTTCCCTGCTGTGTTCCTTTTGCAAGAAATTCTTCTATTCTTATCTCCCCACTATTTTCTATTTCTTTCTGCCAAAAACCATGTACATAATGCTATTCAAAATTCTGCACAAGGTCCATGCTAAGATTCCACCTTCTCCATTATGTCTTCCTGATTTCTCAGTGGATCTGACTCTTTGTCCTAATATTTTATTTTTACTACCCTTATGGTTTTCCTCAGGTCACAGTTATGGTGCATTAGGTTTGTTCTCGTCCAATACTTTCATAACAATTTGAAATTCTCTTAACTAATAGACAAAATTCTCTTGAATTTTGGATTTTCTGGCATGTTCCACAGCATACTTAGCCCACAAGCCTTATTCCATAGCTCAAGTTCAACAGGCGTTGAACTTCATGAGTCAGATACAACCTGACTTAAAGTGCTGAAAACTGCAATGGGAAGTGAAGTTTAAAAAATAATCATAATGCAATAGGTCAACAATATATAGAGCAGGGGTGTTCAACCTTGGCTGCACATTAGAATCACCTTTGGAGTTTTATATTTTATCTATGCCAGAATATCACCCCAGACAGATTAAGTCAGTCCTGGGAATGTAGCCCAGGCATTGGTAAATTTTAAAAGCTTCCCAGGTGAGACTAACGTGTGGCTCAAGTTAAGAACCACTGATGCAGGTGTAAGTGAGTAGTGCTGGGAGAGACAGATGAAGGGTGTGGAGAAGAGAAACAGGAATAGCGACACAGATGAGGTAAACTTAAAAAATGTATAGGACCTCAATTAGTTTTTGCAGAAGGAAAGAAAATCTACATAAAGGACTGTTTGTTGCAATAAAGAAGAAAAGCCTTACATCACACTTATTGGAAATTTTTGCTTGAAACTCTCAAACTTATTAAATCATTGTAACATG
Source organism: Vicugna pacos (assembly GCF_048564905.1). NCBI lineage: Eukaryota > Metazoa > Chordata > Mammalia > Artiodactyla > Camelidae > Vicugna > Vicugna pacos. The sequence goes on from NC_132988.1 coordinate 20,543,445, forward strand.
GAACTAAAGGTGAGAATAAAACTGAAAGCATTTTGATCTGGGAAGAACTTGGGCCTGAGTAACACAAAGGAATAAAACCAAGCATATTATATATAGAGCTATTCACGCTTTAAACATGAGGCTTTTCTAGGAGAACCAAAACCCCTAATTATTCATATATTATTTTAAAAGACCAAAACCTGGATGTCTGTAACCTATGTATTCATTTGTTCAGCAAACACTTACGTGTTCCTGGATTGATTTACCTGAACACTGTTTGAAAGCTTGTGGAATCCTCCCTCAAAATACGAATCAGTGCTTTACATCTAGTATTACTTAAAAGAAAGGGGGAAACTACCACAACACATATTTCGCCTGCTTTGATCACTTCTAATTTCCGCAGGAACCTCAGATTCAGCCAGAACTTTCACTGAGAAGGATCATGACCTGAAAGCACAGCCCTTTCATTAAGATAAAAAGCAACCTCATGAAAACCAAGCATCTTTGTAAAGAAGAAAAAAAGCCAGTGAGGGGCAGCGTTCATTTCTAATGAGGAATATTAATTCCCTGTGATCTGCCTCCACATTAGGAGTGGGCTCAGAGCAAACTCCCAGCGGAGGTCCTAATGTCATATGCCTGCCTTGAGTGTCTGCCTTGGTTTTCCCTCCTCTCACCACTCCCCCACCCCCCAACTTCAATCTGCTCCAGATCCCATGGTCAATATTGACTCCCCCACAGTTTAAAATGGAAGAGAGAGGAAAAAAAAATTCAGAAAAGTCCTGAGGCAAACAAACTAAAGTTTGACTGATAGAAATGTTGCAGGCTGTCCTTGAGCCTACAACCTGAGTCCGTGCTAGAATTTGGGGGAGTTTCCTGAAAGAAAACAAAACAGTAAATACGAAGAGTTAAACAAACCAGCCTTACCTTTTATGAGGTCAGTGGTTATACAACCACAACAGTTACACAATTTCTAAGGAAAAAAAAGGAGAAATATGAGTAGACATTTTCCCATTGTCTAGTGTAAATAAGAGGCTTCTTGGGTAAAAGGAAAGCTGTCGCATCTCTGTAGCCTACAGTGAAGCAGGCACCCGATAAACCAGAAGTGGGAGAGACAGGCATAAAATCATACCGCTACCTTTAAAATTCACTCTTCAGACAGAATCACTAACCACTGCTTAACTGGGGGAAGACAAAACATAAGTTAACAGTTTTCATTAGTGGTCTAAAGCTGAGCTATTTAAGCAAAACCTTCAGAGTTTTCCATCTCTTCCCATTTTGTACTTTCTCCAGAGACATATCAGCAAACTAGGCAGTAGTTACAGAGATATTTGTCTTCAGACCCTTCACGTTCAAGCTTAAGACAAAGATCCTCATTCCTTTTTTGAAAGGGAATGAGTAATTCAGATAATGTTCAGTGAAAGCAAGAAGACTGCATTCCTGATTTGATTTTGAGCCAGCTTTCTTTTTTCTCCTACTTGGAGCTCTTTCTCTGTTTCCGGCTTGATCTCTAGATTGCCCTCGGAAATTTTTCTGTCCCTCACTGGTGGAGCAGTTCAGAGTCTGAGCTCATAACTCTATTTAGATCCATCTATCTGTGCTTGATTTGGCAGCACATGTACTAAAATCCGTGTATACTGTCATATATCTTTTAAGTAGAAATCGTTGATCTTTTAGTAGTATACAATTTTAATAAAGACTTTCTATTGACAGTTTTCCAATTTTGTAAATATGTTTATTGGAAAGTGAAGACAAGTCAAAAGAATGACATTAAAATCACCCATATCTCCCTCTTCAACATGACAGTCACTGGGGGCACGTTGGTACAGCCTCTTCCAGGTTGTTTTTACACATGTAATCTGTATCTTTCTATTTTTTCAATTATAAATTGAAAAATTCAAAATGAATTAAAATGACTGTTTCTTCAAAGTACATAAATTGAGTTCTCTCCATTTAAAAAATCTTCTGTGTCTTTGGTTTTTGGAAGTCATGCCCCCTCCACCAAAGCTTGTATCTTTAAATATATCAGTCTTACAGATTACAGCTAAAATTCACCTCCTGTTCACTTTCAAATATATATTTTTCTCTTTTGGAAAAAAAAAACACTTGATAGCACCAACATTTTTTTAAATTAAGTATAATAAAAATCACACAGACTCTATGGAAATAAGAGGAAGTGTGAATAAAAGCCCTATCCATTCCTTTTTCTTTTTCCCTTTTGAACTGTATCCAGTAGCTGATTATGTCATTTTCAAGGAGAAGGCAATTTAATTTTGTGTTGATTATGATTTGATTTCCTTGGAGGTATATGTCCTTCTTCCAGTGAGTCAGTTCCTCCTTGACCACTTTTAGCTCTCAGCTAGATTCATTTTGGAGCAAATACAATGCTGGGTCTGCCAAAACTGTGTACCTGGCCTTTCTTATCCATGTGCACTTCCCTATATGTGTCTCCCTGTACACAGCAACAAATCTTACACATCAACCACTTGGAGTTGGGAGAAAATAAAATAATTAAATAGCCTTGTTAAGGCTGGGACATATTCTACAGACTAAATGATGACACTTACAAAGCATCGAACTAAATGTAATGTAAGAGAATAAAAGGATTTTTGCAAAGTTGCATCTGATCCGAAATGAATTTATAATGCAGGTTTTCTCCTCCCTCATTCTCTTTTTAACTATATGGAAAAATAAAATTTGCTTGTAGTACACAGATTCTAAGAATAAAGAAGCATATAGTGTGAAAAGCCTACCTTTTCTGCTCTCCTTCCCCAGAGTAAACAAATCTGAACAGCCTAATGTATTTCCCTATACAGTTTCTTCTGGGTATCAAACAATTTGAGTTTTCAGTGATCATGACTCGTAGTTTACAAACTCAGGTTATGGGAACGTAACATTCTTGACTTATAACTCAGTTTAATTTTTCTGGCCTCCATTTCTGGGGCAAGGCAGAAACGTTAATCTCAGATAATTCATAGGACTCCACTCCTAGAATGGATTGGAATCCTGGCTTGGGCACTTACTGACATTATGACAGTAGTCAAATTACCTCCCCTCTCTGAACCATGGTTTCCTCATTTGTAACACGGAAATAATATTGCTTACCTTGTAAGATTGTTCTGAAGATCTGATGACTTCATGTGCACCAGACATTTATAATGGTACCTGGCACATAATGAAGGCTTAGTAGATTAGCTATTATTTATGTAAAACATGTAAACAAGTTTTTTTCCACTTAAGAAAATGTTCTGACAACTTTTCGTTTCAAAAACTATAAATCTCTTTTTCCAAAAGCTAAGTAGGATTTTATTGATGGAATGTAGCATAATTATCTAATCAACACGGTTGATGGTCATTTAGATTGTTTCTGATTTTTGTTATGACTGTCTATATTTGCAAGATATACCTGTATTCTTATTCTCATGTGTCTGAAATTGTATGAGTATTTCTTTTTGATAAAATTTCTGAAAGTGGAATTACTTAGTTGAAGTGGTGACATTTTAGAGATGCTGCCATACTGCCTCCACTAAAGTCACATCAGTGTGCACAGATACCCAATTGCCCACATACTCTTGAGCATTGGGCTTCATACATCATCTCTGTGCTAAGCCCAGGCTTGGCTCATGAGTTTCAGACATGTATTTCCAACCATCTGGCAGACAGCTCCACATGAATGGTATCATCCAAATACCTCAAAGTCAACATAGTCGGTCATTTCTCACCCCTTATCCTCAAACTTCTCTTGGGGGTTGTTTTCCTTAATTAAGACACCATCATCCATTTATATGTTCAACTTAGACACCTGAAAAATCCTTGCCTACTTTTCTTCCCTTGCTTCTACTTCAAAAAAAATAAAATCAATTCTGTCACTTCTACCTTCTTACTTCTGAGGAAGTCATTCGTGTCAATAATGAATCATGGTTAGGATGATCCTAAACCCTAGAATCACTGTCATTTAAATGTTCTGCTGTCAAATCTCTTAGTCACTCTCCCTCTTCCAGGCTGGCTCTCATCTAATCCATTTTCCTCACCTTGGTTGGAATAATATTTCCAAAATAACAACCTTGTGATTTCATAATTTGAAACATTCTATAGCTGCCTCTTGCCTGAGAATAAAGCACAAGGCGCATAGTGCATTCCTGTATAATCTGGCCCTGATGTGTGCTCGGCTTCATCTTCCACTGTGCACACCATCGTCTCCTCTCACACCACCCTCCACGGTGAACCGGACTGAACCTCCTCAACCTCGCAGCCTTCGATGACTCCTTGGTGGGGTCACATCTGCTTTTAGCCACCAGTGTGCAGACACACCAAATTGTCTCCCTTCCCCTCTAGACTCTGTGTACCAGGGCGTGGACTGGGTCTGTATTCCCGGGAACTAACTTGTTAAGTGCATTGAACAAAAAAGTTATATGAGGGAGTAAATGAAAAGCATGAAAGCATTGCCTGCCATAGGAGAAGGGAGAGCAGATTACTCTGCCTGAAGAGATCCTCGTGTCTGTATAAGTAACAGAAACATAGGGGTGTTTGTGGTAAATGTCTTGTAGGCTTTAAAACGGCCAGTTGTCTGGGATTAGAGTGTGTTGGCTTGTGCCTCACTAGGAAGAGAAAATATACTTCTGAAAGAGGGAAAGGTGATGATTTTCATAAAAAAAAACCCTAAAATTTGAGTCAATATTAGTAATATGGAGGTGACTTTAACATTTAAAAATTGGCAACATTTCTCCAATCGCCTATCCAAAAGCTTGTGATGCAAAGTAGGATCTGAAGCTTAGGCAAGAAACACTGTATAAAGTGCAACAGTTTAGACTTCCTAAAAATTAAATCTTTCCTTTAGAGAAAATTACTTTAATTGTAAATGAAAATAAATTTGCTAAATGATGCTAGAATTTATAGAGATAATAAATTTGGGAAAGAGAGCAGTGTCTGAAAATAAAACACATAATCTTAACTGTGTGATATCAAAAAATCGAATGACCTTTCTAGGAATTGATTTTGCTATTTTTAATATTTTTAAATGGATAAAAGTTTTACAGAGTTGATTCATTCAATTCTTTCTCGGCTTTTATGAAAATAGAGTTTTTAAAGTAAATTACTTTATCTGTATTATTAAAAACACATGATTTAACATGGTGATTTGCACTCAAATCAGTTACGATTTTAATCTGCTACTGTATAGTAGTCAGTAAAAATATTTCCCAGACTCCAGCCTTATTGGTTCTCTGTCTGCAGCCCTCCCAAATACACCTCAGGAAAACCACTTATTTAGGAATAAATGTATAATAAAAGTAATAAAGGAAAAAAGTAAATAGTTTAGATGTTCCTGGATTTTATTCATAATAGTAAAATATTAATATTAGAAACACCACAAATGAGCAAGCTATTCTGCAGCACTAAAGTGGAACACTATGTTGTCATTTCAATTAGTATGTAGATTATGAGGTGTCTAGAGATGTACTTTAAAAGTACACCAGAGATTGACACATTGTAATTGGCTGTACTTCAACAAAAAAAATTTCCTATAAAAAGTTAAAAAAAATCTTTCATCTTATAATCTGATATCTATTTCTGAAACATTTTCAGAATAATAGCCTTTAATGCTAATAAAATAATATGCAAAAAAAACACGCTTGCAGGAAAACATGAAATTATGTATACACAGAAGATATCGAGCTAAAGATATTGGTGAATGTTTTGGAAAGGTAGTAAGTTTCCTTAGATAGATACCAGTAGATACAGACGGAGTCCTGTTTCTTTTGGGATAGTTTTGTTTTCTATATCTCCTCTTTTTTATTTAGTTGTAGAGTGAGAGAACTATCTTTGTAAAACCCTGCTGCCCTTTCTGTGTCATGAAATAAAATCATCCATCTTCTCAAATGAGCTTTGTCTTAATTAGAAGATGAAAACTTCAGTTAACTTTATCTTACTATTATATGCTGTACCTACCATTATGTTACTAAATAAAAGATGTTTCCTCTGTTAGTTATGATATTATAATTTTTCCAAATTAAAAATGGATCAATACCATGTTTATAAAGTAGTAAAACATAATTAAGAGTTCAAACTGTGAAATATAGAGACCTGCACTTAAACTCTGGTTCTCCCATCTATATCAGTTGAATATTCTAGGCCAAGTTACTTACCCTACCCAGCTTCAATTTCTAAATCTATATAATGGAATAATATTTGTTCCTCAAGAGTTATTGTCACAATTAAATAAAATAATCCTTGCACAGAAATTAGTGCAATTCTAGGCCCACAGTATGAACCCAATAATTATTAGCTATTAAAATGAGAGAGAGAGAAGGAGAAAGAGGCTTGGGTTGTTAGTGTAAATTCTACAGTATAAACCATTGGCTTTATTAGAGACCTGCCATAAAAATACCATTGGATGTAATGGAAAAAAATGAAGTGGCTTATAAATATACCTTCTGTTTTCCTGAGTTCTTATCGCAGAATCATAATCACCAGCACTGTAGTATCATATGTTGGGAACATTTGCTTCCCCCCCCCAGCTTTATTGAGGTATAATTGACAAATAAAATGTTTATATATTCAGGGTGTGTAACTTGATGTTTTGATATATGTACACATTGTGAAATAATCACTGCAATCCAGCTACTTAGCCTATCCATCATCTCACGTAGTTAGCATTTTCTTTTTCTTTTTGTGTGTGTGTCTGTGTGTCTCTGTGTGTGTGTGTGTGTGTGTGTGTGTATGTGTATGTGTGTGTGTGTTTGTATGTGTGTGTGTGGTGAGAAAACTTAAAATCTACCATCTTAGCAAATTTCAAGAATACAATACAGCATTGTTAACTAGTCACCAGGCTGTACATTGCTCTCCAGACCATGTGCCTCATGTGTAAATGAAACTCTATTTCCCTTGACCAACGTTTCCCCAATTCCCCCTTGCCCCAGACCCTGAGAACCACCACTCTACTCTCTGCCTTTGTAGTATAATCTGCATACCATGCAACTGACCTATTTTAAAAGTATGGTTCAATGATTTTTAGTAAATTTATAGAGCTGTGCAATTATCATCACAATCCAATTTTAGGACATTTCCATCACCCCTAAAAATGTCCCTCAGGGCCATTTGCAGTCGAGGGGACATTTACCTTTGCCTTGTGTTTGGGACTGGTTTCTATTCTTGTAACGTAGGTCACTCTGTGCTTTGATTAAGGCTTATGGATGGATAAGGTCCAGGATGGAGCTGAGAAATGTTTTAGGTGGGAAAGGACTGGAGGACCTGGTTAGGGTGTTACTGCATCAAATCTTCACAGAGGAGTAAGCATGAAGATAACGGAAGCCAAACGAGGCAGAAATAGATCTGAGCAGACTCTTGGAAGTTGGCAGAGGATATTAGGGCAAGGAAATCAGAGATAAACAGGAACAGGCCATGGAAGGAAGTGAAAACACACTGGGCTTCGTTTCCTTAAAGGGCAGATATTAGTGCCTGGGAACTTTTTTATTGGGGCTAGAATCAGACTACGGAAGGGATATATACAGAAAAGAGGTCGTAACAGTTAAGGAATTGCAGATGAGAACTTGCAAACTGAAAAGGGGGATAGTAGAAGCCACTGTGATCAGAGCCAATAGGCAGATATCCTTTGTGGATGAGTGGAGCTGAAATGAAATGAATTTTAGTTTCTTTGTTCCCTTCTTCATTAGCGTCACCTGTCACAGAGCTAATCAATGGCAGAGTCGAGCTTTATGCAAAATGCTGATTCTAAAATTTCCATGAAGCCAATATTTTTAAAAGAGTAGTTTCAGAGGTAAACATCAATTTAAGCTTAGATCATGAAACTCTACATAAGTGAAGTCCATAGGAGGCAAAAAAACAAATATTATTTTCTTTCAAGTTCTTTTCTCTAAGTCATACTTCTAACAGAAAAAGAAAGAAAGAAAGAAAAGGATGCATGGGGAAAAGCAGAGGTGGATTTTTTTTTTACCTTCTACAATTGCATGAAGCACATTGTTAAACCCTGTGAAGCCAAAAGGGTATATTCAAGTGCACTAAGGTGTAAATTTTCATTTATTATCCACACAATTTTCTTCACAGTTAGAACTGAAGGCATGTCTATCCCTCCCTTTGCAGTCAAGAAATCTTTATTTTCTCTTTTTTTTTGCAAGTAGGGCTTGAGTAAGGGAAAAAAAAAAAGGTGGAGATAGTCCTTAGACTTTTCTCTGGGGATTTGGTTCTGCCACTGGAGGGGAGGCACATCACTACATAGCATTTTCCAAAGTTCATCAGCCGTCATCTACTCATGCCTCTCTTCCCTCTGTCTTCCTTCCCTTTTCCCTCCTTGCCTCCTCGTCATCTCTCATCTTTGTTTTTCCATAACTCGGTTTACCAAAGTAGTAGCTTGCTTGAGTAAATGGATTAAGGAATGGAGGTAGCGGCAGTGCAGGTGAAGAAAGGCAAGTAGAAATGGCAGAGTGAATCCCCGGATTTGGGGCCTGAGTGTGGGGCTAAGAAGGAACTACTTTATTCCTCCCTCCTTGCCTGCCTCCTGCCTCCATCCAACCTAAGCGTAAGTCAAGGATTTCAGTGTCTCAGAGTGAGGGCAGTGAGGTGGTTGCAGTGAGCGTGGAGATACGTGGTTGGATCCTACATATTTTTGGAAGAGAAAGGCAGAATTTTCTGAAAAGTTGGGCAAAAGTTAGGAGAGGAAGAGAAGAGATGGGGAGAGAGATAGACCGCATCAAATGGACTTGCCATGAACTAGGATGGGGAAGCGGGTAGAAGCAGCTGGTTGCTGAGAACGTCCTGTCTGCTGATCAGGAGCTCAGTTTGGAACATGATAAGTTGGAACTGTCAAGAGGAGGGCTTTTGCTTTTGATGGAGTTCAGGGAAAATTCTAGGCGAGAGATGAATGAATTTGAAAATGATTAGCACAACTGAGGTTTTTAAACCCCAAGATTAAATGAGATTACTTAGGAAGGAAATGTAGATTTTAAAAAAAAGGAAGAGTTCCAAGATCTGCTCCCTGGAGCATGCCAGCACTGGAGGATGGGGAAATAAGAGGCCCAATAGGAAGCAACTGAGGTGAAACATACACACAAGAGAATATAATCATCGTTTTAATCCTGTTATGGTTGTCAGTTAGCATTTATAAATACTATTTCACTATGTGCTTTACTTTTCTTTTTATATCTCAAAAATGACACCTCTAGTAATAACATGCACATATGAGTATGGGTGGATGTGTGTGTATTCTAATTAAACAGATATTAAATAATTGAAATAAATATATATTAAAGTGTGTATATAGATATACATGCATATATACACTCCACTGTTTCATCGATACAAAAGTATTATGAAACTAATTTCAATTTAATTATCCATGATTTGTTATATTATTTATATCCAATCAAATATTTTTTGGTCCAAGCAAATATTTTGCCTTTCTTCTGGTTTTGTCTGATTGATGGTTGATTCAAGTGTTTGGATTGAGTTTAAATTTCAGACCTCTATAAAATAGAGTTTAGCTATATTCTTTTTATCTCAATAATCAAATTATATTCATAACTTTCTATTTAAGAAGCTATAACTGTTAAAATATATGACATGTTTAAAGAGTAAGGCGCTAAATAGGTAGATGAAATTTATGTATTCTTAAAATTATTTTGTGGGTGGTGATTTTTTTTTCATATCATACTATTTCATTCTGGACACCAACATTGGCTTTTATCGTGGAAAATGAATCTTTCAGCCTCACTAGGTAAGATACTTATCGTTAAAAGTCTTAGCCAGGAGAACCAATGCCTGTTACATAACTCTGCTCGAACAGAGGCTGACTTAGGGGCAGGGGGCAGGAGTTACAGTTATGTCCCATGATGGTGATTGAAGAATGTATGGGGGGAGGAGAGGAAGTATAGGGGGAGGGTGGGGAGTATACTGGGAGAGAAAGGATGAAAGGATGATGGAAAAGGTCAGGGGAGGCAACACTGGTAATGAGACGGGAGCCAAACTAATTTGCCCTGAATATAAAGATGGAGTGCAAATGTAGCCTTAGAGAGAGCCTTATGAAAATTAGAATGAGTTAAGAATAAGAAACTTAAGACTAAGAATAAGGAACTTCTTTCAGGGTCATTGTGTATTGTGATCAAAGGTGTGGAGGACATCTCGCAGTCAAAACAATGGCAGCGGGTGTCTCTAAAATGCTCAGCCGTCCACCTGCATCAGCATTTCCTGGGTGCTTGGTTACCAAGGCTGTGACCTACTGTAGCAGAATTGCTTGGTGTTGTCAGGGACCCTGCATTCTTTATTAAAAACACCCAGGTCCTGACCTCAGCCCCAAGTGAATCTTATACCTGATAAAATTTGAGCAGTACAGAGCTAGGGTATAGGAAAGAACATGTAAGAAATACACCTTGTTGATGCATTTCCTCCAGTGGAGAGGAGACTCTTGGCAAGTAAGAAATATGTAGAAAAAAACAGTGAAATTAGTGTGCTGGAATAAAGTAACAATGAACTGCCAGGGGAAAAGGATGTGAGTGAAGAAGGAAGGTAGTGTGACCGAAGTCCAAGAGAGGGCATGGGAGTGAATGTATTCGAGGCCAGGAATGACACACTCGGAAAGAGGACAGTTCTGGGAGGAGGAAGAGCGAAGACCACACTGTCTTCCCCAGGATGAAGCCGTGGGAAGACCGTCAGTCCCCATAAGATGACACCAGAGAGCAAATTCTAATGATAAAAGAGCCCATCAGTGAGAAGGGACCGCGAAGCAGCCTCCACAGGCTGCTTTCTGTGTTTGGTCCTTATTAAGTTCTGTCCGCCGTCAAAAGTGCTGGGTGTTAAACGTCATCCCTGCCCTGGTGAGGCATCATATCTTTAGATAGTCATTTTCTTTGCAGAAATAACACAGGGAGTTGTTTGATTTGCCAAAGACTGTGGTGGTCTGAATTTGTATCCAGTCTGAGTACAGATGAGTAGGGGGACATCCCAGTTCATGACTTTCGTTAAAGACCTTAGCACAGCCCCGCAGAAGATCAGGTGAGCCAGAAAGACCTGGATACTTGACTGGGAGTTTTTTTTCCCTCCTCCTTGCCACTGTTAACTTGTCATTAGCTTTAATTTGAATTCAAATAAGTCAAGTCATATGTTTTATTTTTAAGCTCCTGCTTCTGAAAATTAAAAATCTACAAGTACAAAATTAAGAGCAATTCTCACAAGTGTCACAGGAAAGCAATGTGTTTCTTAGCCTTTATAAACCTGCCTCCCTCATTCATCAACTTCTTGTTCTATGTTCTGAATAGTCTAAGCAACTAAGGACTTTTTTTTTAAATCATTGTGAAAAAAAATAATAAATAAAATAAGAATAAAATAAGAGAAGTATTTATTTATTGTCTCCCTGAAGAAACTGATACTTTGCCCTGAAAATCATTAGTGTAAAGGGAAGGGGGGGGGAGTGCTTCCTAGATATTAATTTTTCTTATTGGAGTCTCGTGTTGCAAAATTAATAGAATTATGGGAATGTCAATAATTTATCTGGTAAATGTAAAGGAAATATTCAGTAAATACTCAACACAGGTTGCAAGGTGCAACCCAGCAAAGGGCTCCTGTTCCTGCAGCGTAGAAAGCCAAACTCTGACAGTGGGAGTTTGTAGCTAAGTAAGGATTGGTTGCAGGGCACCCAGCAAGGGAGTGGCAGGCAAGCCTCAAATCCACTCCAACTTAGTCTTTGAGTTGGAGATTCTTTTAAAGGGGAAGAACAAAGAGACTGGAATTAGTCATCATTTTTGTGACATTCCCTGGGAAATCCTTAAGTCTTATCCTTAGTCTCAGGAGTCAGAATGTCTCTGGTTTATGATTCTCTGGCCAGGTGGTCCATGGCTTGGGGGTCTGTTAGCTCATCCTGCCCCGGAGAAACAGCCTGAGTTTGTAAGTTAATCTACAACAGCAATTTTGGTGCATTAATGATGTTATTCACAACAGCAATTTTAGTCATCTGACTGGTGGATGAGCACAGGATGGAGGTCAGAGGGGCCAAGAAAGGGAATAAAGTTTTGGACAGAGATTAATCATAAACTTGGTAAGGGAACTTCATTTTAGGGGGACTTGGTTTCAAAGGTATTATGAAAAACGTGTTGATGGTTGGATATAAAGGGCTGTAACAAGTGTTGCACCAACCATTTGGAAGCACCAACTCTGGTCCCTCTCTTCTTTTACTTTGGCTGATGTTTTGCTGTTTTACTTCTTTCCCTGCTGGAATGTCTGCTTGTCTTTCCTAATGAAACTGGCCGCAGTCTCTCTCATTCCGTGGAATTCTCACTCTGTAACATGCTTGACCATTTCCTAATTGATGATTATGAAAATCAGTAATTCTTCCATTTGTAATCAATTTAAGTTTGGTTTTTTTTACAAGTTAAATGAGAAACCGCAAGGAACGAAAATGGTGGTGACAAAATAGCATAATGGAATTTGTATGCCGTAAGTGTCCTTTTTCTATCCAGTAAAATTCTCCATATGCCTATTTGGTATTAATTTATTTTTTCCCCATTTCTCTGCTATTCAAGTTTATGCCCCCTGCCCTAAGTATCATTGGGGGTTGGATATAGATAGTGATTATTAAGTGTTTCGTGTCAAGCACTATTTTTGGCATTTCACATGAATGATGACCAATCTTACCCACCTCTTTGAATTGTTTGGATAATTATTCCCACTTACCTGATGAGGAAGCTAATGGCTTCCCGAGATCACCCAGCTAGTAAGTGGCAGAGCCATATTCATATTGGCCTAAATATAAGGGCTCCTACTTTTCTCTCTGTACTATGTGACCTCAAGTTCATTAGTAGTTAATATTAATACTAATTTGTTTTGAATACTAATACTTGAAGTACATATTCATGAAGAATCTTCTAGTGATTGAGCAAAGACTGGATATGTTTCACCTAGTCTTTTGAAATATCTTGGTCATTTTACTTAAAAATCTCTTTGGCTATCATAAAAAATACCTCTTAGGATAATTTTTATCTGTTCAATAGGAACGAATGCTATTTGGCGTTCTGTGTATCACTTGCCATCTGGTACTAAGCACTGAAAATTCTTCCTGCTTGTTGTGTAACTTGCCTTTATCTTTGTTGTTGCAGTACCGGATACCAGTTTATTTACTATTCACCTGAAAACACAGCCAAAGCAAAAGAAGTTCTCAGCAACATCAATCAGCTACAACCTTTGATAGCAACCCATGCGGACCTGCTGCTTAATTCTGCAAGCCAGCATTCTCCAGACAGCTTGAAGAACTCTTTAAAGATGCTTTCAGAAAAAGTAAGATCCAAATCATCACTACAGTGGAGGAAATTCCCAAATTCCCACTGGTGTTGCTTTCCGCATACATTGCCTTTCATAGCATCTGGAAATGTAAAATAGACGAGGTTAAAAAGTAAGCTTCAAAGTACTGCCACAGGATCAAAATGAACTGGCCTCATCCTCTTTTCAAATCTTACTGAGCATTATTTTTTTTTTTCCTGGTAGGAAATGAAACCTATTATTGGTTTGGGTATATTTTCTCTTTTCCTTGGTATCTTTCGTTTTCTTTGGTTCATGGTCTTATTAACGGAATTAAATTAGATTTTGAAAATTATTTTCCTCTGGTGATCACCTAATTTTTACGCATGTGAAGCTATACATTTGGGTAGGAATGTCACTTCATATGAAATCAGAACTTTGATATGGATTCTCATCAGGGGCACGGGGTAATTCCCCGGCCTCATTTTGCTTTCTACAACATTATCTACTGGGAGAAGTTTCTAAAAATTTCCCAAAGTATCAGTTATTGTTTGAAAGGCAGTGGGATCTCAGCCTTAACTTTTCCAAAAGGGACTTGCGCTTGTATATGGTAAGAGGAAGGGTAGTCTGGCATGAGGTAAATACTCAGCATCAACTTCCATAACTAATGAGGGCATCTGAATGGTCTGAATAGAGCCAATATGAAAAAGGACAAGTGGCAGCTTGATTCGAAACGTAAAATCAGCTGTCCTGGACTCATTCTTAACCTCGGCACTCCGAGGACTTTTGCAACTCATTATGGGATACAGCCAATAAATAAGCCCTTGAAGAGACTGACCAAAGAAAATTCTCACGGTATCATGTTAGAATAAAATAACAGTGTAGTTCTTTGCATCCCTGAAGAACAGATTCATAGAAACCTGAACACTATATGTGTATATATATTTGACTCAGATATGTTAATTTATAGTAATAATACCTTGCACTTATTTAACGTTTTAGATAAGTCTACATTATCATGTATTTTCCTCATGGGATGTAACTAATATCTATTATCAGAAAAAAAAAAAACACCTAATATGGATTCAGAAAGGCGATGTGAGCCGTCTAATAAACTAAAAAGTGAGAAATTAGAACCCAAGACTTCCTGTTCAAAATGCAGTCTTCCTTCCAGGCCAAAACAGGTGCTTCATCATGAAAAGGAAGGGAAAAACTAGCCCAAATTTTACACCTACCTACTTTGTCAAATATTTCGCCAGGGACTTGAGTGACTTACGGTTAGAACTTTTAATCTTCACATTGTGGGTATATATTATCTCCATTTCACAAAGGAAAAGATTGAAGGTCAGAGAAGTTTAAAAAATGTGCAAAATCATGTAGCTAGAGTCAGACCCAGGATTCAAACAAAGCTGGGTTCAAACCCGGGTCTGGTTGGCCGTGGAATGGAAGCCCTTTCTGGTATCTTCTATGTCGTACATGTGTTTTGAGATTTCCTTTTTTTTTTATTAGAAAAAAATTTGTTAGACAAATTTCTCAGCAATACTTAAGTATTCTAATCGTCAGTAAATATGTCTTAATAGTCAGTGAATATGTTATGGCTAAGAAAAAGGGAAAAAAAAGGAGAGTGTTGCAAGCAGTAAAATAATAGAATTTATTCTTCATTCATTTCTTTTTTAGATTTGTAGATGAGGTGAGGTTTTCCTGGGTTTACCTAAGCAGAAAATTTTAGCAGCTAGCACATCACTGCAGTGATTACAGAACAGTATTTTTATTCTTCCTGTTCCCTGGGCAGGGATCTGTCATTTCATACATCATTTACAACTTGCTGCAGTGATTTGGTGGGGGGTGGGGTGGGGGGAGATTTTTTTCTTCTCCATTAATTCAGCACTGCTCCAACTTTTTTTCCCTATGTTTTTTTACTGAGTAGACAAGCTTTGTCTACTAATAAATCTGTCAGCCCTTGAAATCAGGAGGATTTTTAATGTCAAGTTTGCAAGCCATGCATTCCTTTAAGAATTCATGCCTGGAATTTCAAAGAAGTATCTAAGTTAACAAAGTTTTGCATAGTCAACGAAGACAGTTAGTGGCTTGTGGTTTAAAATAAAGTCTGATCCATGAATCTAGCATAAAAGATAAGTCATTTTAGTGGCATCTTAAATTTTAGTATCATTTAATATGAGCAAGATTTAACTTAAAATATTTTCCTTTTAAGACCTGGGGTTTGCACGCTGGATTAGAGAATAAATCTCTTCATTGATAGTCCCCTTGTTTCTTTCATTGACTCTGAACTGGCATGTTTGGAAAATAAGTTCTGGAGTTGTCTTAGGAACTTATGCATATAGTATATTCAGTACATAAAAGGGACATAAGTGCAATTTTACAAGAATAAAAATTTTCTACAAAGTTTCCATGTCCTAATGTGCACAAACTCAATTAAATTGTTCTAATGTTTTAATTCTTAGTGTATCTTCTGATGGATAACTGGATTTGTTTGCTGCATATTAGTTTATGAAAATATTAAAGAGATTATTTCATGTTGTGATGTAGCATATAACAAAAGGCAAACTCTGATTGTGTATGAATAATCCCAGCAGAGAAGACAAAGCATAAGCCAAATTTTTAACAAGATATGAAAGGCTTAAGTGGGATGAAAATGCATTTTCCTTTTCCCTAGACTAAAAATATGCAATAATATGGCTAAAAAAAAAAAAAGAGGAAGGGAGAGAGAGAAAAGTAGTGTAAAGAAATTCAAAACGAAAAACTAAGGACCTCATTGTAGGCATGTGTCTCATAGCTCAGATATTTGTGTGACATTAGCTTCAAATGCCCACCATAGTCTGCATTCCTTAGAGACTGATAGATCTTGCTTAGAAAGTCATCATTGTGCTGTTCATCACAGAGCAATATTGAGCATCTAATTGTGTGTGATATTGTACTCAATGCTATATGACAAATACCTCACAGACATGGTCCTTAAGTTTTACAGTCTAAGGGTTTAAAAGAATGGGGCATCTCACAAAATGGTAACTGTGAAATGGTAAACAATAACAAAAATAAGATTTTGTCACCAATATCAGAGGCTATGCTCACAATATATTTGAGAAAATCTCATACCTTTCAATTCCTGCTATCTTTTCAACCTTGACGTAGTAGACCAGAGCGCTCTGTTGTAGTCAAAGAAAGAGAAAAATCACTTCATTCCAAAACTTAACTTGGGATTTTCTTAAGAGATGTTCTGTTTTTCTTACTAACAAAGACAGAAAGTCAATGTGCTAAGGAGTTGAAGATACACATAATTTATAGAGCACTGATTATGTTCATTACTTAGGTACTGAGAAGGAATTTCTTACTGTTTATTCACCTCACCCATTCTATCTCAGTCCCAAACTGAAGAGAAGATCTCAATGAGTAGAGGTTTTCTGTTTTTTATAGTCTGTGAAAGTATATATACAAACACATGCATACATACTATATTCTAAAAGAACTTGAAAATAACTAGTATCAATGAAGGTGAAATTTCAGGATTAGAATTTATATTTCTTCTTTTTATAGTCTCCTTCATATGGTAGATATTTAAAAGGTGAAGTAAGTAATAGTGTATAAAAACAAAACTTCTATTTATTAGAATATTGAAAAATAGGGAAAATAAAGAAAATAAAATAATATTAAGAATGGTACTTGTACATAGAATACATGGAATTAGAACTTCTGTTTCTTCCATGATAAAGTAATATGGATCCTCTGACGTTAAACAACAAAACTGGATGAAATGTATGAAATAGTGGCTTTTAGGCTTGGAAAAATAGGCAGCACAAGAAGATAACGAAGTGTGCGATCTTTCTGACCACCTAGCATCTTCCTGGAGGCAGTGCCCAGGCTGCAGTACAAGGAAGGGGAAGCCAGACAGTAACTTCTCAAGTTGAGGAGGCAGAGACTGGAGTTTGGGAAAACCACGTTGGCTAAAATTTGCAGAACAGCATACCAAAAGGAGGGAACTGCTCACAGGAGATCTGTGAGTGAGTGCTTTTCTCATAAAAAAAAAAAAAAAAAAAAAAAAAAAAAAAACCAAGCGGACCCACAGGTATAGAGAACAAACTAGTGGTTACCAGTAGGGGGTAAGGGACAATATAGGGGTGGGCCAGCGGGAGGTACAAACTGTTGGATGTAGGACGGGCTCAAGGATGTATTGAGCCAATACGGGGAATAGAGCCAGTATTTTGTAGTAATAGTAAATGAAAAGTAACCTTTAATAATTCTATTTAAAAAATTAAAAACCCACTTTGGTAGCAGTCATAATAAAATAAAAACTCTACCTGAGTGCCGATTTGTATATGCATGCAAATAAACTACTGAAATCCAGGGAAATACATACTAGAAATAAGCAGACAAAATAATTCCTGGTGGTCATGTAGGACTGGGAATAGTCTACCTTCTCACTGGCAGAGGGAAAGGCCTTTGTAATACACAGGGCATCGTGTAGAGCCCCCAGAAGGGTATGGCCCTCGTAGTGAGGCTAAGTTCGTCCTGGATTGAAGGCTGCTCTTGATCCACTCTAACAAGGCTGAAAAATAAGGCTTGAAAGAATCTTCCTGAGTCCTTCTGGTGTGAAGTAATTTAACTTCAAACCAAAACAAAAGCCAACATTATTTAAAAGAATACAATAAAACCTAGCAACCAAGAAAAAATAAAAAATACATGGCATTCAATAAGCATATACCAAGCATGCAAAGAAGCAGGAAAATGTGACCCATTACCAGAAGAAAAATCAAGCAATAGAAACAGACCCAGAAATGACAGAGATGATGTAATTAGTAGCCTTAGTTGTTAGTAGTTAGTAGTTAAGAAGCTTAATATGGCAATTAAAAACATACTAATATATTTTGGAAAGCCAAGAAACTTATAAACAGGGTGGGGAGAAAAATGGAAGATTAAAAACAGGATCCCATAGAGCTCAAAGAAAAGTGAAATATGATTTCTGAAATAAAAATATGCACTGGGTGGAATTAGCAGATTGGTCACTTCAAAAGAGTAGATAGTGAATTTGCAAATCTAATACTAGAAACTATTTAAATGAAGCACAATGAGAAAAAGACTGAACAAAATAAAACAGAGCGCCAGTGACTCCTAGAACAATACCAAGAAATCTAACATGCATGTAATTAGAATCCTAGAATAAAAGAACAGGGGGATGGAAAAATATTTGCAGAAATGATGGCCAAAATTTTTCAAAATTTGATGAAACTGCAGATCCAGGAAGCAATATGTATTCCAGCAGAGTAAATATTTTTTTAAAAAAGAGAATATATATATATATATATATATATATATATATATATATATATATATATAATCATTAAATTGCTGAGAAACAGAGATAAAAAGAAAATTGTAAAACAACCAGGGGAAAAAAGCCACATTATCTGTAGAGGAACACAGATGAGAATTATAAAACTTATTAGACACTACGCAAACCAGAAGATAGTAGAGTAACATCTTCAAAGTACTGACATATACCAAAAAGTTATAATTCCTTATCTAGAGAAGATGTGCCTCAAAAATGAAAGTGAAATAAAGATCACTTTAGACAAATCCAAACTGAGGATTTTATAGTGGACTTGCACCACAACAAAATTTAAAGGAATAATACCATGGGAAATTTGGATCTACACCAACGAAATAAGAGTGCCAAAGATGGTAAGTATGTGGGCAGAATTTAAAAATCAAATGTTTAATTTACATACACATATTTACCCTTTAAACAAAAATAATACCAATTCATTGTAGAGTTTGTAACATATTATGTAAACACAGATCTATGGATCAATGGAATAGAATAGAGAATCTAGAAATAGACCCATACATATGTGTCTAAATAAATTTAGATGAAAGTGCAAAGAAAACTCATTGGGGAAAGGGTATTTTTCTAACATATGATGCAGGAACAACTGGATATCCATATGCAAAGTAAACCTTTCTTAAAACTTAATATATAAGCTAAAAGAAGAAAGCAAAAAATAAAAATTAACTTTTAGAAGACAACATAGAAAATTTTTTTCAGTTTGGGTTAGACAAATATTTCTTTGATAGAACTCAGAAGGCATGAACCAAAAAAAAGAAAAAGAAAGAAAGAAAGAAGAAAGAAAGAAAAAGAAAGAAAGAAAGAAAGAAAGAAAGAAAGAAAGAAAGAAAGAAAGAAAGAAAGAAAGAAAGAAAGAAAGAAAGAAAGAAAGAAAGAAAGAACAAATTATATAGGACTTCTTCAACATTAAAAACTTTCATTAAGATTTTCAGAAGACACTATTAAAGAAAATGAAAAGGCAAGTCACAGACCAGGAGAAAATATTTGTGAACTAGATATCTGACAAAGGACTTGTATCAGAATATATATTCTTACAACTTAATGATGAAACAAACTCGATTAAAATGAGCAAAAGAATTGAAAAGACATTTTACCAAAAATGATGGATGGCAATTAAGTCCATGAAAAGATACTCATCACCATTTGTTATCGGGGAAATGCAAATTTAAACTAACATGAGGTACCATCAATCATCCACTAAAACAGCTAAAAGCAAAACGGCTAAGCACAGTAGAGTTAGCCAGGATAAGGAAAAACTGGCGCTTTCATCCATCGTTGATGGGTACACAGTTGTTTGCACAGTTTGGAAAACAGTTCAACAATGTCTCTTAAAGCTTAAAAAAAAAAAATGATCTCGTTGTCTCACGCCTAGTTTTTACCCTGAGAGAAGGTGGATTCTGTAGGTACTGAGAAGGCTGCTGAGCGAGGAAGACCAGGAGGTATATTTTGTGAAGATCATCTCAGGAGCAATAGGGAGGCTGAGCTAGGACTGAGGATTTGAACTACTGAGCATCACAAAATGACAGTAATGCTTCTGAGGGAGCTTGCTAAAATACAGATTCTGATTCAGTAGTTCTGAGCTGGGATTCAAAAGTCATCGTCTTAATATTGGTGACCTTGGATAGCATCCCGAAAAAAGTAACAATTAGTTTAAGGTAAGTCAACCAATAAGAAGACTATGGAAATATCAACATGGAATGCAGAAAGAATTTTAACTGGGATTTACAATGGGAATATAACATAAAGGTCAATCTTTGAAACTGTTGGAAAGGTACAGCTAATAAAACTTGATCACTAACTCAGAAAGTAAGTATTACTGAAGATGATCCAGATGTTAGGACTCTGAGTTGCTGAACAGTAGTGATACCACTCAGATGGAAAACTGGAAAGAACACATTTATTTAAAAAGCTTGAGATCAGACTGGGACCTCTAAACTCAGAAGATTTGCAGATGGAAGCACTTGACAATGCTGCTTCAGAGGTAGGCAGAATTCAAGACCTTAGCATAATGAAAAATGATGCTTGAAGTTACGGTACAGTGGGTTACGTCACCAGTGGTAAAAATGTTTTTAAGAAAATGGTTTAAGATCCTTTAGGGGCCACTCACCACGTTTTGAGTGTGTAGGGGATTATGAGTCAACAAAAGAAACTGAAAAGGTCAGTCAAGAAAGAAGCATAAATAGAAGAGTACACTTCACAGTTTGCAGTGAACTCCCGTAAGAGTCTCACGGAGAGGCACTGTAATTTTGTACAAGCTGAGGAAGCATGGTTATGTGATTAGCCAAGGTCAAGTGGATAATTTATATAAGCTGCCTGGATGTCAGGTAGCCCTCCTGGCTGAAAGTTCAATGTTCTTTCCTTTAGGGAATGTTAAACACATATCAATGCACCGATGTCAAGTATAACACTATGGCTCTATGAAATCATTAAAACATATCAAGTTTAAAAATAAACAGAATTCTTTTTTTTTTTTTGCCATCTACATGACTACTAAAATGATAATTACTCGTTTATGGTGTCTCTACGTGGCAGATAGGATGAGGCATGGCCATGAATTTTTTCAGTGATTCTTAGGAGATTCTGAATAGAATGAGACTGCTTAATTTGTTGAGTCCTCTAGTTTAGAAGAGTGGTTCTGAATGAACATATCCTAACTACTCCTCTGGTATTAATATTCGGGAAACTAGGGATCGTACCCCCAGTAGAAGCAATTTCTAGTAGTTTTATACTGGCAGATAATTCTGTATTTTCCTTTGAAGAATACTTGTAGGGGAATATGAATTGGAAAAATGGCAGTAAGGCAAGAAAACATTTCATTTTTAAGATAAGATTTCTTTCTCTTTTTAAAATATGGAACAAGTGAAATAGATATGGCTTAGGTTCAGAAGTTATGCTTTTTTTTTTACTTTATTCTTATGTTGGTATTTTAAATGAATTGTTTTGCCTACCCTTACAGTAACATTTAGACAGCTTTTCTTTTTCATTTATTGTAGTCGACACTAAGGAAAAAAAAAAAAGGGAAAAGGTTTTCAGAACTCTGAGTAAATAGGCAGCTCAGAGTCACTTATTTCCCATGACATTTAACTCCCCTAATATTATCTCAGTAGCAAGAACAGCAACATACCAATGTGTCGAATTGAGTGACTACATTAATCTCTTCAGGCTTGTTTATTTTGATGGTAAAACGTCTGGGTCTGCATTGATCTACATTTACCAAGTAACACTGGTCAAGAAAATTAAGATTTTTTCCAGGTCACATGGATTTTGCCATGGAATAATTTGCGTTTTTCTAACAGAATATGATTCTACGCACAGGATCTTGGTGATCCAGAGAGTTTTCAAGGAGTCAGTTAAAATTTTGAGTTTAGACACAAAGTAGATCAGCATTTACTGTGTTTATTTAAAATTTTGTGTGTTACCTTCAGCTATCCTCCAAAACTTCTAGGTTGTAAAACTGCAAGAATCGATTGTATTATTTCCCATGTCTTTGGTAATAAATCAACCTACATGAGATTTGAATAAATGAAGAGGAAACTCTGTGTGTGCATGCTACGGGAAGAAATGACGGTGATTACAAGAACCATAGGAAATTTCATTGGCTGTGAATAGTATTCAGCTACATAGTAATTAGTGAGTGTTGTGGAGAATGGAGCTGTGGTAGCAGGAATTCAAAGAAGTCAAGCTGTTCTGCTCTAAAAAGAAATCAAAAGAACTTATTGAAACTATCAATAGGGAAATAGTTTAGTTAAACTGAATGGAAGCAAATTCACATTTTTAATATGTAAATTCACATCGTGGACACATCCGTGCTATTTGGAAAATCATGTTAACAGCATGTTTCCCCGTTTTGCTGTAAATATACTGACTTGTCTGAGTACCGTCTAGCCAGCTTTTTCAGCAGTTCTTTGAATTAAAAAGCTACCTTTTAAATTTTTATTTTCTAATTTATTAAAAATATTTTCCATCCTTTTATTCTAATAGATCCTTTTTTTACTTTATTTCTTATCTACACCTTCAAAGTACCTTCAATGTGACTGAGAGATTAACAGATTAAAAGAGTGTTTAAAATATCCAGTAAAACTGAGCAGTGTAGATAGTTACATTAGCAGTTGTGGGCACAGTCACTAGGAGAGCCGGTAGATGATCAGAACACTTGGGGAGCTGGGATTAGAGAAGAAGAGGAAGACGACCAGGAGCATCTAGGCGGATGGTTGTGGTAGAGGTGTGAGTTAGCAAACTCGGTCCCTGTTTCTTTTGCGCTGCCGATCAGCAGTCGGCCCTGGACAGGTCACCACACTTCTGCTTAGTGATTTTTTTCAATCTGGTTAGTGGAAGAGATCCACTGAAGTTCTCTTCTAGCTCTAGAACTTCATGATCTAGTACAAAGCTGTACCCTGCAGATACGATGTAGTCTTATTAGGCACTTGTTTTGCATGTGGTGTAACTGGTTTTCCATGCTTGCTGACATTCACAGCAGGGAGATTTAGAAACAATTTAGTAGCCATTATTGGGCGTGGCACTGTTGAATGCATATCGAGAGAGCGCACATAAATGATTACCTTGAGTTGCAGCAATAGTGAAGACAGCATTATATCCGAAGTATCTCAAGAAATGGTGTTATTCGAAATAATGCTATGGGTTAAAAGGCCCTTTCCCAACAGATTACAAAATATAAATATGTTAACGATATGGGTCAGTGCTTGAGTGAGTTCTCAGCTCTTTGACTGAACAGATTGCTAGGCCATGTGCGTGTTAAGTGTACTATTATACATAAAATCAATTACTGCACCCTCCAGTACATTATCAGGTGAAGCTATTAAACATTTCATCAGGAAATTGCTAAGTACAGCTGTAAAAGTTCTTTATTGTTGGGAAGCCTTCATTACAATAGTATTTACTAGATATTTACCACCAGCTTGTAAAATCTACCATGGCAAGTTTCACAGTAACCTCGTTAACACTGAACATTACTGAAACCATTTGGTAGAGGAGACAGTTTAGGGGGTAATAATAGGAAGTAAAAGCCAAATGTTTTCAGGGGAAAAACTGCCTGTGTCATCTCTCCTGTTGAAATCTGTCCATGATGCTAAAAAGAGAAAAAGGTCTCCTGCCTCTATTTTTTTTTAAATATGTCTTTCTTGAGCAATTAATTATGTTTAAAATATAAACTCTACATAGTCTGATCACATTTTCTTTAAAGGTGTGTTTGGAATTACTTGAAAGGCGCAGCGGGTAGATAGACGGTGTTCAAATGGTAATCCTCGGTGAAATACATCTCAAGACAAGATTTGGAACTGAAAGAGAGGGGGCTGAGGAGACAGATGGTGTTTATAGTGCGTGTAGAACCTCAGCGTTAACTTTAGAATAGGAGACTCAGGCCCCGGCAGCAGCCCCACACCAAGCTATTTTCCATTGATTGACATGAATCATTTTCTCTCTCCTTTGCCGGCGCTTTTTCCACCATCCACACCACTTAAGTGCCAACGGATCTGCAGTTGATCTTTTCATAGCTCTACATGGAGATGCCTACCATGCTGTTTCTAATCCTCGTCCATTGCTTTCCAGACAGAGCATTTTGTACATGCCTTCAAGGATCAGCTGGTCAGAAGCGCTCTTTTAGCGCTTTACACTGCCAGGCCGGGAGGGGTCCTTAAGAAGCCACCGTCTCCTAAGGACGGCACGGAGGAGAACAGTTCCCAGGACCCCCCGCCGCCGATGAGAAGACAGGACTCCATACCGCATCATTCAGACTATGATGAGGAGGAGTGGGTAAGTCTTTTTTTTTTTCCCCACATGACTTGCTTCCTGATATTAGTTCTGAGAGGTAAACCAAGAATGATAAGAAATCTCTGCTTCTCATCAAAACAAGTCAGAAAGCAGTCATAACACAGATTGTGGGCGAATAGGTCACATTTTTCCTTAGGGGCAGTTTGTAAGTGGAAGTTTTATTCCTGATCACATTTTATTTGATGTAAAAAATGTAAAAAATGCTGCTCCAAGTTCTCTAAAATTGGAAGAAGAATGACCACATAAAAGTATCTGAAAAAATAACTAGTAAGGACAAATAAACAAAAGAAGGCAACATGGTGGTAGGAACTCTAGGTGGACAGACTAAAGCAGGAGAGAACCAAGATGCTGAGTGGGAGGGCAGTGTGTTTTTCCTGCATACATATTAATACATATTAATTATCAACACATTAATTGTTCAAGAACCTTTGAAATATATGCACATCACACACACAGAGAAAGAGACTCTTTACTGTATTGTATGTATAACCAAGAAAATACTGTAGTATCCTAGCTGTATTAGATATTAAACAGCTAATGATTACTTTTCCTGCCACCTGAAGTGTTTGGGAAGTAATTTATTTGATAGGCCCAGTTGCTCAAAAAATTGCTGTCTGAGGGACTCTGACATGATACCTGCTCTTTCTTTTGATGACATTTCTATCCCAGGGAAGACAGAGCTGGGCTTCAAGAAGTAAATGCTGAATAAGTATTTGCTGTTGCTGATTAAGATCACGTTTCTCCCACTGAGTCATTTTCAAAAGAGCAAATCTAATATCTCTCCCTTTTACCTTCACCTTCTTCTTCAATTTATTCACAGCTCCAAGGCATGCATGTCTCTTAACCTCTCTGAAGCTCAGTTTTCTCAACTGCAAAATGAAAATAAGAGCCCTGTTCTGCTTAGCTCTTTGTGTGGTCCTGAGATAAAGGGTTCACTTGTGTGACGATGCCGCGGTACCTGGAAAGGCCCGGGCAAATGCATGGCATTACATTTGTATTACCGTGGTCTGCATTCTTTTGTACAACATGTAAATTATATAATCTTATTATGAGGGTCAATACTACCCCTTGAGATAAATGAAGAAACGGGATAGATCATAAATGTGGATTGCAAATTTTTTATTTAAAGAATTTGGGTGGATTAGAATAGAACCTGTATTTCACTGAAACACACAGTGTTAACTTTTTGACAAATAATTACCCTTTTATATTAGATCAAGTGAGAATTTTAGAATTGAGTATCTTTTGAATTCTCATGATTTCACCTTGTGTTGTGCAAACCCTCTCCCACACCTTGTCCTCAAACTGTCCTCCTTCCCTCCCTCCGTATTTCCTTGTCTTTTGATTCATTTGGGACCTTCTAGATC
This sequence comes from Vicugna pacos, assembly GCF_048564905.1. Lineage (NCBI taxonomy): Eukaryota > Metazoa > Chordata > Mammalia > Artiodactyla > Camelidae > Vicugna > Vicugna pacos. The sequence continues at coordinate 20,569,170 of NC_132988.1, forward strand.
ACAGGTGCTCCAAATGGGAAGAGGAGTACTACACGCATAGGTCCTAGCACTCAGAATCTAGTGGTGGATAAGCATGTGTTAATACATCGTTACAAACTGTTGTGACCAGGACGGGGAGAGACCGGTGGGAAAAAACAGGCTCTGCTAAAGAGACTCCAGCTCAAAAGTTTAAACACAGAAACTTCTCATGATGGGGAAAGAAGGCAGAGAGTGGGAAACTTAGTGAGCTGGGGAGGTTTCCGGGGCACTGCTCAGTTCAGTGGGTGTGACCGAGCCCCTGATCTGCCTGGGTCACTCACTGTGCGTGTCCCGGGGACACAGAGGTGAGCCGCCCAAGGCTGCAAGGGCTCCACTGCCTGTCAGGGCTCTAAAAAGACAAATGGCAACGACAGTGCAGTTTAGGGTTACTCACGGGGTAAAGCAGGAGTCTGGTGGTCACGCAGGGCTTCCAGAAGTAATTCCTAGGATGTAAATGTGAACAGAAGTTGACAGCTTGAGAAATAGGATGAGGTGTCCTTTAGACTGGAGCACATTAGGTGACAGATGGAGAGAGAGCTTTGGAGTGTGTGTGTTAATTAGTGTTGTTTAGTTTCAAAAGTGGTGAAATTGAACATGTTTATACTCCAAAAGCCATCTGAGAGGCTGAGGGGCAGAGAGGCAATGACTGATAGAAAGAAATCCTAACAGAGAAAAGATGACCAATTTTAGGAGGTAGGAAGAGGAGAGTCCTGGGCGGAAGTGCGCTCTTCTGCTGAGACTGCAGGGAGGGCGTGAAAATGGACTTAACTTTTGTGAGGGTGAGTAGGGCTGGATGAATTCTTTGTTCTTTGTTTAAAATATTTTTTTCTCCAGTTTTGTTGAGATATAACTGACATATAACAGTGTATTGGTTTAAGATGTACAATTTAATGATTACATATATATATATATATATAATATACACATAGAAGTAATATGGTAATGTAATATATAGTGGTGATATAGAAATAATCACCACAGTAAATTTAGTTAACATCCATCACCCCACATAGTTACAATTTTATTTTTTAGGATGAAAACTTTGAGACCCATTCTCTTAGCAGCTTTCAAATATACAATGTAGTATTGTTGACTGTAGTCACAATGTTGTGCATTACATCCCCAGAATATATTTACCTTATACCTGGAAGTTTGTACCTTTTGACAGCCTTCACCCATTTTATCTCCCCCTCCTTGCCTATGGCAACCACCATTCAACTGTTTCCATGAGGTTTTGGTTTTTTTTGTTTTGTTTAAATTGCACATGTAAGTGAGCTCATACGGTATTTGTCTTTCTCTGACTGACTTATTCCACTTAGCATAATGCCCTCAAGACCCATCCACGTTGGTGCAAATGACAGAATTTCCTTCTTTTTTATGGCTGAATTGTATATATTTATATTTGCCACCTTTTTTATTCATACATCTGTTGATGGACACAGATTATTTCCATATCTTAAGTATGGTGAATAATGCTGCAGTGAACACGGGGGTGCGGATATCTCTTTGACATAGTGATTTTGTTTCCTTCTGATACATACCCGGAAGAGGAATTGCTGGATCATGTGGTAGTTCTATTTTTAATTTTTGGAGGAATCTCTCTACTATTTTCCACGTTGGCTTCACCAATTAACATTCCTACCAACAGTGCACAAGATTTCCTTTTCCTCACATCCTTTGCCACACTTGTTGTCTGCTGTCTTTTTGACGACAGCCATTCTAACAAGTGTGGGGTGTGTCTCATTGTGGTGTTGGTTTGCACTTCCGTGGGGATGAGTGATGTCGAGCACCTTTTCATGTCTTCCTTGGAAAAATGTCTATCCAGCTCCTCTGCCTATTTTTTAATTGTGTGGGTTTTTTTTGTTTTGTTGTGTTTATTTTATTCTATTTTTTCTGCTATTATGTTGTATGAGTTCTTTATGTATTTTGAATATTAACTTGAATGGCTTCTTTTATCATTAAGGTAGAATCGTGTGCAAAGAGGAGGGAGCAGTGAGGATGGGCTGAGAAGAGTGGTGAAAGTTTCAAAGAGGCACAAAAAAAAAAAAAAGATAGTGTTGCATATTAACAACATTTGAAAAAAATGGGAAATCCCAGTCCTTTGAGAGGGCTAGCCAACATTCCAGTAGGAGTCTGCATGGATGTTGGCTCACCTTTGGGAATACCTTGGTAGGAAAAAGTCTGCCTGATATTTTTTTCCAGTTGATGCAGGAGTGCCTTCTCAATTTCTCTGGTTCTTCTGGTTTCCTTCAAAGAGAAAAAGAGTGGGGTAATAATGATCTACGTCTTCATCTCCTTTGGTGTAACTGCTGAGTTTTCTCTGGAACCCACTGTTTCTAGAAACCATATAAATACTATGATAAATTGACCACGGTTACAAGGAAACTCTTGCTCACTCTAAGTTACTTCTAACTCTCTTCTCCTAATATAATTTTACTCTATTTGCAAACAATAACCAAGTTTGATTGTTATATAACATTTTTATTGATGTTTCTTAGCAACCACTTTCTTTTACAAAGATCCCTGTGCCAAGAGATGGAAATCCTTTATTTAAAATTTAAAAATCACCAAAGGCACAACCATTTAACGTTGTTTTCAATGTTAAACTTTCATTGTTTAATTTTGAAAAGTTCAGTAAATCCCAAGAAAATGTGGCTAATTGGAAATGCCTTCAGAGGCTGTGCTATTAAATGAATTGGAAACATAATTTGTGTACCGCTTTTCTTAGTTAATTAGGTGTTAGAAAAGTTTCGGCACTGATTACAAGTCTAGTCAACTTCCTGAAATAATTCAGTGTTTTAAGCTAATTTAATTGGGTTTCTGTGATATCATACAAAAATATTCTCTGATCACGTAGGTTGGTTTCAGTTTGCCCATGAGATTACAATAGCTCCATTTTTTTAAAAATCTGTTTCATTTAATTTCTGGTAGTGACTGTAGTTTTAACAGTTTTAACTAACTTGAACAGCTGCATTTAGCTTCTCATAATAAAGATTTGGAAAGTAAATACATATTAATAAATTACTCTCTGTCTACTCAGCTGATGCATGTAAAAACTTTTCTTTTGTGGGTCAAGAGACAGAAGAATCTCTATTGACTCTAAGTCAGTATGAGAATGTTCTTTCTCTGTTCATTTTATTTTGTTGGTAAATTTGATGACATCTGAATCTGGGTAATAATTATCTAGTCAATATGGAAGAGGTTGAAACTAAAATGATCACTGATCAAAAATAAAGTCTGTTATATGCTGAATTTTACTTATTAAATAATTGACAGCTTTAAAGGTTTAATTTTCCTGAAAAGTTAGTAAACAATTGGGCCCCAAAGGAATATTGGGATTTTATGACAATCTGTACTAAGAAATAGATGCATACAGCATTCTTCATCTTTCAGCTGGTAAAGATGACATACTGCTTTTCTTTCTCTCCATCTCTACAACAGATGCTTCCAACAGCTGGGATTCCAAGATTGGTTTGTCCAAAATATGAAAGTATATCATCCAACCAAAGTGTTAAATTGACCCAGTTTTTGTGGCTTCCAGTAATTATACTATTCTCTAGAACACTGTGATTTAACTTCCACATTACTACACTGACGAGCTGGGGGCTACATCTGCCTACCCTCATTCAAAAATTGTTAAAAGGAAAAAGATAAGCTTCTGATGCTATATATTCCAATCCATTCCAGCAAAGTGCAGAACTAAGAGAACTTATTATTTAACCGTATCCCAAACCTATGTTTTAGCTGAACTACATTTCTGTATCAGGCAACATTTCAGCATCCAAATTAGCCAATTAATTCCCTTCTTCATGTTGTAAATGTAAATCAAAATTTAAATATTAGTTTCCATTATTAAGCTAGGAGAACATTTTCTATGACTTAGTATAGTAAAATGTGTATATGTCACATAAGCACAATAGATGGTCCACATGAATCTGTAAAAACTTTTCAATAATTTCATAGATTATAGAAGCAATAGCACAAATTCACGGTCATACTTACGGCAAGCATCCTTTTAATAAAGTCCCCATATAACCTGAAAAAAATAGTGGTTTCTTGGTAACTTAGTATTCCCAATGATTGTGTTTTGGAGGAAGAATTGTATGAACCACTTTCTGATATGTCCTTTACCAAATTCTCACAGTTTAGTTTGTACTACACCTTTCTCTCATGATGTAGAGAACAAATATGAATGTTTCACCTTGATGGGAGTATTAATAGAGCTATTTGTATTGTTATAATTCATAGCAGTGGGCATATATGGTTGCGACATATTACTAACTGTTGAGGACAAGACCCATCTAGCCAGATTCATCCTCTACAGGCCATCTGCTGTGGTCTGTAGCCTCAACTTCTCTTACCAGTTTCTATCTCCATCTTAGACCTTACCTCTAGGGAAAATAGTTCAAGGCATGCATAATGCAGAGGCACCAATGCCAGCTGATATGCAAAAGCAATTGTCTTCAGTTCTCTGACTGGCTAGAATTATGCCTGTGAAACCACTGACCTGATCTTAATAAGAAGGAGATAAATCATTACCATTTTTCAGAGGTAACGAATTCTCTTAGACAACTAGATACTAAACTGTGATTTAACTTTTCTAAAGTAATACCTTATGGCTTAATTACCTGACTCAGTAGAATGTCCACTAAAATATGGCCATTTGTATCCAAATTTTATGTTATAGAGATATATGTATATATACGTATATATGCATTCAACTCCAAAACATTTTTGTATAATAAAGTGCTATTCTTGCATCCCATAATCACACAGCCTCTGAGCACTGAATTAAAATTAGTTGTTTATGTGTCTGTTTCTTCCATGTGTTCATGAACTTTATAAGCTCCTGAAGAGCATAGACAATGTCATGCTCACTTTGCTGCCCCACAGTTAGCAGAGCCCTTGCACATAAAAGGTGCCCAATACTGATTTGTAGAATAGATTAATGAATTTGAAATTTGCCCTCAAATTATTGTGCTTGTTTGCCTTCTTATTTTGAAACACAGAATATTTAAATTTAATATAACTCTGCACTATGTTAGGGGCAAATTTTCCTCCAGTAGAATTCTTGATCTTTTTTGAGGAATTTTTTTGTTACTCTCTTCCAATCAAAAGTACCCAGTTAAATCTCTCTCTCCTTAGTGCATATTTCCCAGAGTCATAACCAACTCTGAGGTGACTATTCAAGTCCTCTTCACAATTCTCTCCAAACATAGAAAGCGATAAAATTCATGATGGACACAGAACATTGGAGGGGACCAAATTTAAGAACATGATGAGTTAAGGCCTCCAGTAGCTCCTAGAAACCCCGTGGTGGCAATTTTTCTTTTAGTTGATTATTCATGTGCAGGTTACAGAAGTCCTAGTTACACAGAAGTAATTTCAGATACTTCCCAGCAAATATAAATTGGAAGCAACTATTTTACCTTTGTCCCAGCTTTGCCTTTTTCATCTGTGAGTCACACACAATAGGGTTGTGTGGTTTTGTTAATCTTATAATGAGGAGGGGACATTGAAAGCATCCACTCTCCCCATCAGAAAGGACAGACAAAGACAGGGAGAATTTAGGCCAGTTGTTCCCTGTGTGGCAACGGCAAGTGTTCTGTCATCTGTTTTCCTGATGTATGGGGAACATTCCTGAACTTCTCCAGTCCATTTCACCCAGGAGAAATGTGCTCTGCATACTTATCTGATATTAAAGTCCACAAAAGGTGATTAAGCCAAGTTCATGACTGTCCATTAAAGTGCACAAATGTTCTATTAAAGAAAAGAAACCCCAGATGAGATCTTTATGTGCATGCATATTCATGAAATCCTGCCCATTTCTCGATTTTCCCACATGCAGTTAATACACTCACCTTCAGCCCCCTGCTTTATAGCACCTAATACATCCTACTTCAATGTATATTTTATGTTTATTAATGTAATAGTGATTTTCCTGTGGTTTCCTATTGGAGACCATCATCTCCCTTGGATACTTCCCTGACTCTGACAATGCCTTGTTGAGCGTCAGGTATTTTGCTGTGCAAACTGCATACACACATTTTTGAAATTTATGATTACATTTAAATCAAGTGCCCTCAAACTTTAATACATTCTAATGTGAATAGTGAGATATTATTTCCTAAGTAATTTTTGAATAACCCAAATGTAATGAGTAGTTAAAAGAAATACTGAGGTCTATAGGGGCAGACTATTGATTTGATTTATCAGGGTACATTCAGTTAAAAAAAAATCAATCCTGGAACTTGGCTGTGTGTAGCACACTCACTGATAATGTCATATAATTCAGCCAGTTGTGCAACTATCTGATGGTGCAAAGATAACATCCAGTTACCAATTGAAAATTACAAGCTTTAGTCAATCACTGAAATTCTTTGGCTTATTATTAAACAAAAGCTTTATTTCGTATTTCACAGAATTGAAAGTTTAAGCATGATGAGACATATATTACAGTGAACTGAGCCACACAGAATGTGAGCTTAGTTCTAACTTCAATTTGAAGATGCATGTGGTAATACTTCTTATAGTTGTATCTTAATTTATTTTTACTACCAGGTAGCAGGCTGTTAAGTCAATCAACAGATGTTAATTAAGCATCAGTGATGTGCAGCAATGCTATAGGTAATTGGGGGAAAACAAATTAAGTATAAAATATGGATCCTGACCTCAACAGCCATATAATCTAATTCAAATGAATGGCCAACACTTGTAAACATAAGCAGATATACTGAAAGACATTCCCAGAATGGAGGTGGTTATGTGATATACATTAAAAATGTCAAAGGATTCAGAGAGAAGTTATATGAGGGTTTGAGAAGATGAAAAAATTATCCTTTGTTTTTTTCCTTCCTTCATTTATTCATTCTTTTGTTTATCTATTACCTGATAAGTACTAGGGCCTGAGAATAAAAAGATTAATAAAAAATCAGAAATAAAAAAATATGTTAAGCAAAGAGAGTAACATGAACAGTTCTTGGAGATGGTGAGACTTGAAGGGATGAGAATTTGGATTGATGGAAGGGAAGGGAGAAGGCACTGTAAGCACAAAAAGCAGCTTTGTCAAGTTAGAAATATTGGTTCCTCCAAGGTTTCCTTCATTTCTTTGATTTTCAGCACTGAGCAGGCAGATAGCAGATGCCTAGAAAATATATGTTGAGCTAATTAGTAGCATGTTTCTAGGACAGCAAGAAGACTGACCTGGATGAAGTTTCATTTTGAAGACTAACAAGAAATACAGAGAATTATCTAGGTTGAACCAACTACAGAGATGCCTCTAAGCTGAGAGAACGAATGCCTGCTGCAGTGCTAAGACCGCTTTTGGTCAGAGGAGTGATGCATGACTGTGAAGGTTAAGATGAAGGCATGGCTTTCATGTGCAGACCTCATCGTGTGAGAGCTAACAGATAGGTCTGGGCAAGATCCACCAGCGGACTGTGGAGAAGCCACTGCTGGAGAAACAGTGGCTGACCACCTGAATCCACTTGTGTGACTAGGGACTGAATTTCAGGGTGAGGCCAGCCGTGTGGTTACTGGAAAATGAAGCTCCGGGATTTTTACATGGGTAGGTTAGGCAAAGTTAAGCAGGAGGATCAATAGGAAGTCAAGGTTGGGGAATTTCACTTAATTCTGATGGATGCCGCATGTCTGGCTGTTTTTAGTGGACATGATGTGTGTGTGTTTATATGTGAATGTGCACGTGTGTGTGTGTTATGTAGCTTGGGCCATACACGTGCCAGTTTGTACCATAAAGTATCTTAAGTGCAACTCCTTTCGCCTAACAGTCTGGGTAAAGTTAGGGTTCAGAGAGAAGAGCTATCAAGCTATGGAAAGAACAAAGGTTTGCTGTGTGGGGGAACTAGGCCAGTATAATGCAGCTTGCTCTCAGTCAGCCCAAGGATAAACTGAAGCTTCTTTTTAGAGATGAGATTGGCCTTGTTAATTTACTGGCTGATTCTAATCGAAGGGCTTGGAAATTGGTAGTGACAAGTGGGAAATTGTGCATGGAGAGAAAGATACAACAGGGCCCCCATTTCAGCTCTGGTTTTGTCTTCACATTCTTTCTGATCAAAAGGTGTCCCTAGAAAAGTTGAGAAGCTTACATTGCCTAACTCTTTTTTTCTCTAAATTAACTGCTGATCTAAAGCAGTCAGTATTTCTCTTGATGCCTCCAAGCTCATAAATGTGTGGCATGCTGAGTAAGCAACATGTTCCCTGCCCTCGTGGCTCACTCTGCCAGATGTCATGTCCCCCTGGCTACTCAGCTCCATCCATCAGATATGTGCACCTATTGCCACTGGGTTTGACCTGCATGTTAACGTAGGTCCTAACCCAGAAATAAATAAGAGCCAAGATCAACACCCGACTCAGAATGGAATAATTATTGCTGCTAGTTTCCCACTGACTTTTGCCCTCATTGCTGAGCAACACTTGAGAGCCACTTCACTTTCAATATGTTGGGTTGTCTGAAGACTCTGTGAAGGTCAAGTGCACTATAAGGTTCCATTTAATAAAGGTTAGTCTTTAATCCACCGATTTTCCATCACTTCCTTCACTAGCCAGATAATGGCTGCTATTTCTAGGTGGGAGGGATCTATTTTTCTGATAGGTTGCTGTTGTGTTGTTTTATTTTGTTGTCATTTTGTTTTGTTGCTAAAAGTCTCATGGAGCTGAGGGGCTAAACAGAATCTGGAGGCTGATCGTACTTGCATGGCCTGAAAAGGGGCAGGTTTAGGGGGCTGGAAGCACCAGGTACTGTAGCTACATTCTTGCGCATCCATGCCGTTGTCATCTCCTCCCTAAGCAGCATTTCCTCTTCATATTCTGTCTGAAACAGATTGTGGGATTTTAGTAAGGAAGAAAGTGGAGTGCGCCCCACCATACCAGCAATCAAACAAAATGAATCTTCCTTGTGAATAAAAATCATTGGAATTAAGAATAGATTTTTGTTGATTATTTTCCTCTGTGTGTACATTTTCACAGAGATATTATGGAAAGTGGCTTGCTTTAGAGAGAAATCAGATATTCAACCTATATCTTCAAGAATCTTGGCCTACCCAATTTTAGCCTCCTAGCACCAACATAATTATCTTGGCTAGGAATTAATAATAATTCATAATTATCTCCTAGCTGTTGAATGATCACCTTTCTTCCCTGAAACTCACCCCCTGTTTTATATGCCAGTCACAGGAATGGATTTGGGGCCTTGATGCTGACACTGTCCTCTGTTAATATTGGCCACTTATGTCCTTTGACCCAAGCTGATTGACCCTTTAGCCGAGTGATTGTTCCATCCTTATTCTATGACACTGTCAATTTTAGACTTGAGGGTACACAGGACCAGCCTGTCCTTTTCATAGAGTCATCTCTTAGTCCGGGACCTGCCACTGGGCTCATTCCTAAGTCTCAGATAGCTAACACCTAACCTTGCTCCTGTGAGGTAACACACACCTACCCCAGGCCCTCCTGGGCTGCCTCTCCCCACATTCCTCTGTCTAGCTTGTCCCCAAAGTTCTGGTAGTCTCATGAAGAGAAATCCCTACTGTGCATACCAGAACTTGTGAGAAATCATAGGGGAAGAATCAAGTCTTTGGAATCAAATGGAAATTTCTAGTCTAGTTATACCATTTTAATGTTGAATATCAGTCAATATCTCTTAGCTGAATTCTCCTCATCTTTAAAGATGGAGTTAATACTATGGACCTAATGGGTTGGTTTTTGAAGGTTAAATTAGCTAATGTTCATATACTAGGTGAACATGAACAGCAACCCTCAGTCTGTCTCTGGGTTGGAGACCTCTCTCTCCCCCTCCCTCCTTTGCCCACCCCTCTCTGCCTTTCTTCCAGGCCCCACGCTGTGCAGTGAGGATACAGCCCTCAAATAACTCATAGTCTAGTATTAGAGTCAGAAATGTTAATCAGTAACTTTAATCTACTTTGTCGATGCTGTAAAAGAGAAGGAAGGAAGGAGTGTCAGTGTTGTTTCATCACCAGTGAGGCAGGGTCTCCTCCCCAGAAGCTCAAGACCAGATTGAGTCTGCTGGGGGTCTGCTGCTGAGTGTGCCTTTGATAAAGTATTCAATTATGCATGAGTCATGTATTAGTATTGCATAAGAAACTCACCGCCAACAACGTGCTCCCAGTTTGTGTGTCCTCCAAGCGTTTTAATGACTTAAATGTTTTTCGACTGTTTACCACATAATCCATCACTATGTGGTTGTTGATCTTGGTCATTGAACACACTCAGCTTTGCTCCTCAAGCCAAGTAAGATCTCTCTACTGATGGCAAAGGTTACTTTTTATCCCAGTGGAATCCTGCTACCCGAGATATCTGTGAAGGAAGAAGAACAGTGTATAGGTGTAGAACATAAAACCATCCTTTTATATACCCTTCTGTTCAAACTCTTCAAAGATGTGATTAAGAGCAGTTGATCCATCCCTTACATGCCTTTACATAAGAAAGACAGCCTGCAATTCTACATATCTTTTGTCAAAATATAAAATTCTTCTTAATATGGGCAACAGGAAGAGGGTTGAAAATGTAGTTCATGTACAAGGTTAATCTGGAAAATTAAGAGCAATTCTCTTCCCCTTTTCCCCTCAATAGCAGAGTTTATTCCCCGTATTAGCTGGAAAGTTGCTTTATTTTTCAGTTTAGTAGCCTGAGAGGTGCAGTTGGTGATGGCGATTAAGACATATTCAGAATGGGGGCCGTTCCGTTTGATATTATGTTCTGGAATATAAGCTTCTCAGCAAATTCCAATTTGAATGATGTCGGGACCTCAGCTTGCTTACTTTTCTTCAGCCTTTCCTCCTCCGAGAGGTGAGCTTTTTAGGTCTCACGGTTCATGGCTCAGAGGTGTCTCCAGCTCATCTTCTCAGACAACGGGCAGAAGATGATTTAATCTATGGATATGATTGCTGTTAACTAAAAGCAGAAGGAAAGTGCTTGCAATCCCTTGGGGGAGGGAGGAGATCTGCTTTTAGGGGAAAAATTGTTAGGGTTATTTGTGATTAATTTACACCCGAGATTACAAGGTGATGGAAAGCAAATTTAATTCATTTAGGAAAGCCAGAAAGGAAAGGATGTGATTTTGCCAAATTGTAATAATTTTACTAAGCACTTTTATAGAAACCATGTTATTTCACTCCCACTGAAGCATGGTGAGGTAGGTAAGGCAAAGAATTATCATTCTAAACTGTAGATGAACCAGCTGTGGGTTACCAGAAATGAAGTGTTTTTCCCAAGGTATCATAGGTCGTGTGTCACATAGGCAGACCTCAAATTTAACCTTTTGTAACTTTGAATGCGCTATTTTTCTACTAAACCCTATTTCCCGCTCAGCTATTATGCGTGTCTGCACGCTCCCAGATTTGTGTTAATGTGGTTGAATTATTCAGGCAACTTAGTCTTTACAAGACAACCATCAAATAATCTAAATTCAAATACAGTTCTTTCTTCCTACCCAAAATTAGTTTATATGTTTATAAACTAACAAAATTAACTTAGGTAAAAAAAAAATATTTGGGTAAAAAAATATATAAACCACTAAGAAAGTAGTATAATTGCATATTGTCTTTGTACTACATGCTATTCCAGGAGCCTGAAATAGCTCTATTACAGAGAAAGCACATACTGCAAGATTTCTTTGTGGCAAGATGCAAGAAAAGCACTGAAAATCCATTTGGTTCATATGCAGTGGCATATTGGAGACGGTTCTCCAGAAAAGTAGAGCCAATAGGAGATTGTTTATTATAAATATGTGTACACACACACATATATATGAAGAGATTTATTATAAAGAATTAAGTCACACCATTTTGGAGACTGAGAAGTGGCATGATCTGCCGTCTGCAAACTGGAGACCCAGGAAAGCTGAAGGTGTTGTTCAGTGTGGATCTGAGGTCCTGAGAACCAAGAGAGCCAATGGTGTAGATTCCAGTCCGGCTCTAAAAGCCTGAGAATCAGGAGCACTGAGGGCAGGGGAGGGTTGATGTCTTACCTCAACCAATCAAGCAGAAAGGGTCAAATTTCTCCTTCCTCTACCTTTTTGTTCTATGCAGGCTCTCAACGGATTAGATGATGTTCACCCTCGTTTGTGGGGTGGGGGACAAACTGCTTTATTGAATCCACCAATTCAAATGATAGTTTTATCTAGAAATGCTCTCATAGACACACACATAAAAAATAATGTTTGGCCAAACATCTGGGCACCCTGTGACCCCATCAAGTTGAGCCATAAAATAAGCCTCACAGATGAAGCGTCAATGCCTCCATCCAAACGACGGGGGAAGAGAAACAAGAAGGGAAGGCAGGCGTGACAGGCCACCGTGATGATACCTGAGTTAAAATGTTTATTTAAAAAGATAGGAACTTTATGAATCAACCAATTCAGTGTTACATATTGCCCTTAACAAAAATGGATGCTAATCAGAACCAGGAACATTAGTGACAGAGAGGAGCCTAGTGGTAGGGCTGCTTCTCAGGCTTAAATCAGCCAAAGTGGTTTCTTAGTGTAGACGAAGCACATAATGTTGAGTAGACGTTCTCAGGCTTAGTGTGGTCAGAAGCACCTGAGAAGCCTGCCAGAACTTCAGCGTGGAGTTCCCAATGGTTCTGGTTAACTTGGTGCCACCCAGAGATCTGCATTTTAATTCTCTGGGTCATTCTGTTAGACGTAATACGAAGTCCACATTGAAAGATCTTCTAATACCTGGAGCAGTCAAATTCATAGAGTCAGAAAGTTGAATGATGGTTGCTAGGCACTAAGAGAAGGAAGAATGGGGAGTTCCTCTTTCAAGCGTATAAAGTTTCAGTCTGGGAAGATGAACAATCTTGGAGGTGGATGTTAGTGATGGCTGCACAACAGTGGCAATGTACTTAATGCCGCTGGACTGTACGCTTAAAAGTGGTGAAAATGGTCAGCTTTACGTTATGTATGTATTATCACAATAAAAAGAAAAAGAAGTTTGAATGCAAATGGTGGCCATTCTTTAAAAGCATTGGTGTATCCTTGCTTTCTTATTAAGTATTGATGAGGAAAATAGATGTCCCCAGTGCAAAATGTCACAATTTGTGCTCGATTATGATTAGTGCTGTGTGGTGGTTCATCGTTGGTTTCTGACAGAGGAAAAATAATGGACTAAATAAAAAGATTTGTAACACTTAACCTATGCTTTACTAAGAGGAAATGGGCTTCTTGTGTGTCCATAATTTGGCCAAGTTAATGGGGGCGTAAGAGTTACTCAGGCTGCATTCTTAGGTTTGCTCCTCTACCTGCTTCTTTCAAATGGGTTTATCTGATTTTGCCTTTTCTTGTTTTTATCATACAACCGTGTAGTGATACTCATGCTCTTTTCAGGACAGGGTGTGGGCCAACGTGGGAAAGAGCCTGAACTGCATCATTGCCATGGTGGATAAACTGATCGAAAGAGATGCCGATAGTGAAGGTAGCAGCGGCGGCGGCCAAGATGGAGAAAAGGATCCTTCTTTAGTGGACTCCATCATAACTCATCCAAAGGGTAAGGAATCATTTTTTTTTTCCAATCACTGACTGAGTAAACAAAATGAGAAAGCCAAGATAAAATGAGGTAGAAAAAGAGGAGTCACTAGTGCCTTCGATGAAAGTGCTGATAGCATACTTTCCACTGCTGGCTGGGGTGATGGAAGGCTATTTATCAAATGCATCTTGGTTGTGTTTTCAGAACTGCTTGCAATGCTCTTTTTTTTTTTTTTTGCTACATTAAAAACCTTCTTGAAAGGAGAACAGTGTTTTCTTTTAAAGAGTCTGACATAGTTTAATCTACTTTTTACACATTCCTCCAAAAGTGTATTAGGAAGAAAAACAAGCATCTGCTCTTAAAACCCTTAGAAACTCTGAGGGATATTGTGTTGCAATATCTCAAAATGGTTCCTAAAAAGAAGGCACTATGATAAAATGCTTTTTGCCTCATTCTAAGGAATAATGTTGTGAATTATTTAAAAAATGTATAGGAAGTTTTAATATCATATAAGAAGAACATGTGTGCATTATTCCAAAGGTATATTTTCATATTTTCACAAAGTCTAGACCTTCATAGACACATGTATGGACACACACACACACATGCATGTACATGTGGGTGTCTATGTCATTATAGGTAGGCACATATGTAGACACTTTCAAATATATGACTTATTACAAGGTTGACTAGCAAATATGATCATCACAATTTTCATCACAGTTGTGTCCCTATAAATGGCTTTTTTTCTTTTCTTTCTTTTTTTGGGGGGGTTAATTTGATTAATTTTGACAACAAGAACTAAGACAGATTTCTGCATTTCCTTCTGGTAGTAAGACCTGCTATGAGAGTTATCTCAGCCCTCTTTATGGGTATCTCAGGGGTTTGGAAAGAAAAAGAGTGTTGCTCTAACCTCGTCTTCTAAAATCAGCGTTTCCTTTTCCTTTAAGAAAGTAAGTCATAAGAAAATATGGCTGCTTATAAAATTAAATTTGTTTTCTCAATTTGTTTTCCTGATTTTTCATTACGCACGTTTTCATCAGGAGTTTAATTATGTGAAACATCAATCTTTCATCACTTGATTAACAGTAGAACCACTTCTAAATCACATTTGTAAACGATGGCTTTCTGAAGTTTTCTTACTGGAGAGGGTCTTCATCCTCTATGGTACATTCACATAGGTGGAAATTTACACTAATGTTCTTTATGTTCTACTTGATCTAACTGCCTATGGGGATTGTCTTTTCTAATAATATCAGATTTATTAATGAAGCTAGTCCAGTTCCATAACTTTACATAAATCAAAATGAAAGCCTGTCATAACTTATGTCATAAAGAAATAGTCCACTTCAGTTTTCTTTAATTGAATATTTATTGACTATCAGCTAAGAGCCAGACCCTATGCTGTGGTCTAGAAAATGAGGTAAAGAAGCAGAATCCGTATTAGTGACTTGTTCTGTCCATTGATGGGTTTTCAGGCATAATACTTTTTAACAGAAATAAAATGAAAGGATTAAGAGATTCTGAACCCTGCCACATTTTTTTCTGTTCTGATGTTCCTGGAAACTATTCACTGATGAGAACAAAGTTCCAGAATATCTGAAATTATGCATTTTTTTCATATTTTGCATTTTTTCAGAACACTATCTGTGCAATCAAAGTTTCAATTTAGAAAGTAAAAATATTTAGAAGATAAATCATCTGTAAGATTAGATGAATCACTTTTATTTGAATGTAGAACATTGTTTGGATATAGTCTAAAACCAGACGGAAGTTGCTGCCAACGTAGACTTCACAACTAGATTGGTTTCATGGATGGTTAGGGTCAAATTACAACACAGTGCCCTCCAGTTGATTTTATTATTTCTGTTTTATTATCTGTGTTTATTTTATTCATTCATTTTTGTGTTATAAACATTTTTAGGAGATAGGATACTATTTAAATGTATAAAATAAAATATATACTGTGGTCTGGAAATTATTTAATATAGTATTGTCAAAGAATTTTAAAGTTAAAACTTCTGCTAACATTTTATGTGTTAGACAGTTGTATATCGAATGCATATTTCAGCAAGGATATTGGTGCATAAAAGAGGATGCTTCACAGACGAAATAGATGTCTTACAAGTGAAATCTGTGCTCAAGTATATTAAAATATATTATGGATGTTACTGCATAGAGTGGAATTGATTAGCTCAATCAATTATTTAATAAAACTTAATCTTCCTCTTAAGTTAGGGAAGAAGCACTTTCAGTTTCTACCCTGAATTTTGTCACATGAAACAATGCAGCAGAGAGATTAACAGTGGCTTTTAGAACTAATATGATGCAAAAAAATCAAACGTCATGTGTTTACCTATACTTGCCCTCAAACTGTTTCAGATCAAAATATTTGAGATATGCATTCATTAGTGATGTGTGCCTCAATTTACCTGTATTTTAAAATTTTGTTAGAAAAAAATCATTTTAAAAATTTGAGAAGAAAAATAAATAGGATCACACACGATTTTCGTTTTCTTTCAATCATTTTGAACATATCCTATGTTTCCACACAAACACACACACGCATGCACACACACACTGTAACCAAACTGGACTACACACTATAAATACAGATGTACCTCTTGATAGCCTGTGATATCATTATATTATGGATATTTCCTGATATACTTCCTCTGGAAATGAGATTATAATGACTGTAAACTAATTCTTCACTATTTTAGATATTTACTTATTATAGTAATGCTGCAATTAACATGTAAGCGTGTTTGAATATTTAAATCTTTAAGTACATCTCAGAAATGTTCCCGTAAGTTAAATTGCTACAAGTGGAATTATTTTATAAGGAAGAGTTACTCCTTCTGTCCCAGATATTTACTTATACAATCACTTGTTTACATCAGTGCAGGCTTGTGAATGCTTATTTTATTCTTTTGGTTTATAAATCAATACTATTATTTATTTTAGGCTCAGAGTATTCTAGAGTTAGCTCGGTTGTGTGAAAGTTAGGTGGGGAGCTCTTTCAGTGGCCTTTTGCTAGCATCCCCTGCACAGGCAATTAACTCTTCCACTTACTTACTTTTTCATTCACTCCCTTATTCTCTGTTACCATGAGGGACTTACTCTAGACTCATCTGTATTTTCCCTGCCACAGCTCTCAGTTCAGCTATTTGCCAAGGAACCCTGGTTTCTTTTCTTGGAAAATAGCATTTAGAAACCGACATTTGGGTAGGTAGGAACATTTGGATGTTTCTTTAGATTAGTAGGTACTCTCACCAGCAATACCTACATGCACTTTTTTAACTTCCCAGCCTTAAATATTTTCACTGATTTCATGCCATCTTGGATGAAGAAAATATCATATTGTCATTTCTGATTACTTGTGGCTTGATATTCTATAACAACACTATATTTCAAAAAACTATGTTTGATAATAAAATTCATGTCTTCAGTAGTACCAAATGTATCTCCAGCCCACAGCTCCGGTGGAAAAGTCATTACATTCTTTTCTTTTTACAGTTAATTAATAAATTGATTCAGTGAGTGATTTGAGTCATCTAGTTTATTGCTGTGTATGATGTGTTAAATATTAATAGGCGTTTGTGGCCACATCGTTTATTAGTGAATAGTTTCCTCGCGTTTGATTAGTTTTTTCCTTTTAATTAAGTTCTGCAAATATTTTTAATCAATTTAATCAGTTTTAGCTAATAAAATAATCAATATCTGATCGATTAATCAATTGAATCAAATTTTGTTCATGCACTTTTGACTATTGTGTTTTACACTGAGATACATTCTGAAATCTCATAGTTAACCATACGACAGTTTTTCTTTCTTCGTATTTTGTTTACTTTTTAGCCATAATTTGTGTTTCTTAGTTGGTTAAACAGATGGTCTTGTGAATTGTTGCTACGTTTATTCATTTTTTTATGTTCCTCTATAACCTGCAGATATTTTTCTCTTCAAGTTGCAGATTTTTCTTTCTACAGTGTATCAACTTAATAATGTTTTAAACCTGTAGTTTTGAAGATTTTTTGTTTGTTTTACAACCAGGATTTTATATCCCTTCCTCACGTCATAAATTCCTTTCTGGGATTGCTACAAATAGTGCTAAGAGAAGTATAACTTTCTTTACTGCTCTGAACACAAATAATAGGATAACTGTTCCAAACTTCTATGACCTGTGTACATTTATATACTTTTTTAATGAAAAGAATTATCCTTTGCTTTGTACACTTAGGCATATTTATAAGCATCTACTGGACGAGTAGTACCACATGCCTTCAATTTCATAATAAATTGAGGACTTGGGGATAAAACCAGTGAATTTAGAATCTTAGATTTTTGATGTGCACTTAAGGATTATGTAATTAAACCTCCTAAATTATGTTAAGAAGTTTGCCTGCAATATCTCTGCCAATTTTCACCTAGCGTATGATACTCACCTCCACTGGTAGAAAACCCATTTTTATTTTCTAGTGTGACATACTCCAGATGTCGATCTAAATATCTTTTCTTTCGTTTTACCCACTAGACCAGATCTAATCCTTTGCAACAAACAGAACAAATTCAGTTTCCTTTTTCACACAATTTTCTAATGTATCTGAAAGCAGCCGTCGTGTCCCTTTTGAATTGCCACTTTGAGGGTCATTTTCCAATGATACAGCGTCCAGTGCAGAGTAACACAGGAGGACCATCTCTCCACTTTTAGATGCTATTTTATTAATGATGTCTAAGTTTACATTAGCTCTTTTGACAGCCGCATTTTACTAATAACTCTATTGAAATCCGTAAACCTTGCTAAATTTGCCCTATCCTTCAGGCTTCTCAAGATTCAAGTAATGTTTAAGCACCACTATGTGCTAGACATTGTGAAATATGAGGGGCATAAGGAGATTAAGACATGGTCTATCTCAGTTCTACCAAAGGGATTGATGTCTATACCCGTGACTGCACCATAATACACTTTTGAGTACACTCTGATAAATCCCTGTTTCTTTCATCCATCAAATTGACCGCCCTGCTGAGGTTTATTTTATTCAATTCTTATCAGCATTTCCTGTCCACTCACAGGAATAATAGATAAAAATGATGGAGAAGCAGAGAGAAATGTAGGTCCTTGAGGCACATTACTATAAAGAACTGTGTGCATTGAAATACACTTGTTAATCACTACCCTTTGGGGATGCGTGTTCAACTGGCTGCATGTGGACCCATTCACGTTACTGCATCTCCTGTATTTCTCTCTTTCACAAGGGTGTCATGAAATGCCCTGTGAAAGGCCAGATACCATATTTCATTGGTTATTTTTTTCTAATCTACCCAGCCGTAAACCCTGTCAAAAAGGATGAAGTTCCTGTGACATAATTTCCCTAATGAGCCCAGTCTGGCTTCAGGTCAGCTTGGCTTCCTCATACATGCAGATCGCAAAATTAGTTCCCCGGCCACTGGCTAGAGTTTCATGTTCCTTGATACTCACGTTCTTTCCCAATTCCTAGCTTTCTTTTAACTTGCAGGCACATTCCTTTGGGGATCTGAGAATTTCCTTTTTCCCCGCTACATCTTTTATTTTATCTCTGGCTGCCTCCAGCTAACACAATTGTCTAGTAACTACCACGAATTTATCAGTAATTTATCACCCATTACCCATGATTTGCTATGCCCAAGATTAGTCATCTGAAAAATTTACTTTATTCTCCAAATAGAGGCAAATCCAAGGTTTTAGCAAATCACATTTTTTAGCAAATCTTTTCCCCATCTTTTATGTTTGGTTGGCCAGAGTAGCTATCTACCGAATACACTTGAAATTATTAATGACTAGATCAGTTAATTAATTGACACAATTAAATATATGTAAGAATTCATGGCATTAAGCCTTATGGAAGAGATGCACTAAATATGTGTTAGATGGAAAACAAAGAGGAAGAGCCTTTCATTCAGTTGATAGATATTTTTTGAGCATCTACCCTGTCCCAGGCACTATATCTAGAAACATATCCAGTCATTGCCCTATTCTTGCAGCCTGGTGGGTGAGCAAGTTGTCCTTGAAAGGAGATACACAGAGATTTTTTTCCCAAAGAATAGCCTCTACAAGACAGAGATGGTAGAAGAGGAAGTATATATCTGGGACTCATCAGCAAGTAGATAGATTAAATGGGATAAAATGAAAAGAGAAAGATCAGGAGAAGATAAGCAGAGTGTCTAATGCAGAGCCCTGGGGCATGGAGATGGCCTTCAGCTGAGGAGTAGGAAGCACCAAGGGATGAAGCTGAAATGCAACTTGGATACCAAACAAGGGTATCAAAAGAGAGGAAATAGTCGCATTAATAGTTAACACTGACTGCACTCACTCTGAGTGGCAAGCACTTTGCTAAGATTTGTCTCCGCCCTCCCCTCCTCCTCACAGTCAGCTTGTAAGGGAGCTTCTGTTTCTCTCCCCGTGTTCTAGGTGAGGAAGTTAAGCACTGCTTCTCAGACCCCAGAGCTGCTGGGCATCTGAGCAAGGATTCAAATCCAGGCAGAGTGATTCTGATTCAATCTGTCAAAAAGAACTGGGTCTTCAGAATAACTTTTGGAAAAGGAATGCTTTTATTTTGAGAGCGGTTTTGCACATGGATTTACTTGCCTTTATGTTTGCTCTTAATATCTTAATGAACTGCCTTTCAGATAGTCACAGCTAATGCTTCACTTGTTTGTTACAAAGTTTTCTCCTTGTCTTATAAGGCCCTAAGTTCCCAGACCCCCACCTGCCTCTTCAGGGTGCTTTGCCATCTCCCAGCTCCCCCTGATTCATCCTTCCTGAAGCAGCCACACTGGATTCTTTTGAGAGCTCCCCCTCATACTTACCGATGCAGGGCTTTCAAAGGTCTGCCCGTCTCTACCTTCCTTCCACAGGCTCAGACTTCACATCCGCTGGGGCACCTTCTCTGATCCTTCACAGCAGAGCTGACTTTATGAACATGGGACCCGTGCAGGTGCACAGAGTTCCTCACTCTGCAGGGCCCTGTGCTCTGGGTTTAATGCTCTACAGTCACCACCTGCCTTTTGTTGTAGGTAAAGTCCAACAGGGCAAAGAAGTCTGAGCCTGGAACTTGGAGACTTGGTTCATCTGCAGTTCTGCCTCCCAAGTTCCACAATGCCTGCCCAGCATCCCCATCCTTGTGCTGGCCCAAGACCACCTCCCCTTCCCACTCTCATGTACCAGGGGGCCTGGGCGTGAGTGCTGGAGAGCCGGGCTCAGGCTGGTTGCCTCTGAAGCTCTCTGCATGCACACGTCCCACGGACTATGACATGAAAGAGTAAATAGAAATCACCATGATAGGTTAAGAGAGATTAACTCTGTGGAAGAAAGACAAAGCTTGTTTCTGGCTTTTTGAACAGAATTCTTATATTTTTATTTTTCATTGGATTCTACAAATTAGGTAATGATGCTCTGCAAGGGTTGCAAGTACAGAAGCCCACAGACATCATGCCAGGTAACATGACTGAGTCGGGTGAAATTGCGTGGACGCTGGGGCAATCTAGAAAGTATATCCCTTCAAAAGAGGGCCACCACTCAGCTCTATTAGTCATGTCCATAGGGAACTCTGGACCTAAAGTTACCGTAGCTTCTACTTTTTTCAAGTGAATCTGAATTTTATATAAAAAAAATCTCAATTTTTAAAATGTTGACCATTGATTTTTTTTAAATTATTACAATGTGTGGAAGGCCAAATAAAATATATTTGCAGGCCAAAGGATGCTGTTTGTGGGCCAGGAGTTTGCAGCCTCTGTATCTCTAATGTATTGGAAATGCTGTTTGAAATTGTGATCTCCCCTACTGGACTTGGCTCTGTGAGAAGATAGGCCAAGTATTTTTCATTTGCTCTTGAATCTCCAGAATCCCTGACATAATTCTTGGCAAGTAGTCAGGGCCAATATTGTGGAGTAAAGGCCTAGTCACTTTGATCTACAACTGCTACACGACAAGAAATGCTTCATCAGGCTTTCTTGATATTATCAAGTGACTATCTTCAACATATGTGCATTTTTATGCATACATGCCTGATAATCATTATATCCGCAGAACTTGCTCTTAACATTGGACAGTCATTTCAGTGGTTTTATAATATGTAGCGAGTCTGTTTTATTTTTTAAAGTGCAAAGATGCAAGCACAAAGCATTATTTTCATCAAAGGGCTTGTATAGCCCTGTAGGAGTCCATGAATTTCTACAGATGAATGTTTAGAATTTCATTGGGAAAGAAACACCAATGAATGAGGCTCTTTTAAACTCAGGTTAGGTCAACAGGGGAAACAACTTTTAAAGTACACTTACAGGTTAAAGAAGAACTTGGTAAAAAAATAAAAGATAACAGATATTTTTATTATAAACTTAGAGTTCTAATAATAATGATAACATTATAACATTTTTGAACATTTAGCCTTATCAGAAACTAATGTTTCCCTAAAAAATTGTGCAGTGAATTATGATGTAACAAAATAACATGTGACTCAGAGCCAGGGTAATTGGCAAGTCCACTTATTTAGCTACATGGCCTTTGGCAGATCACTTAAATTCTCTGGACCTCACTTCCTTTGTTGGTAAAATAAAGATCATCTGCAAATTTGTAAGATCTCTTCCAGCTCTTAAGTTTTATAATGATAAGGATGTCGCATTATTTTTAAATTGATTTAATTTTTTTCTTTTAAGTCATTCAGCATATTTTAGTTGATCATCTACTATGTGCCAGGCAGTATTCCAGACCCGGGGGTACAACAATGAATGAAACAGACAAAACACCTGACATCCTAAAGTTTATATTCTTTTTATGTCTCTTGACATAAAAAAATAACAAAAATAGGGCATTACATGATATGTTAACGGTGATAAATGCTGTGGAAAAATAGAGCACAAAGTAAAAGTGTTTGGGGATATTGTTGAAGTTTAGTAGTGTGGTCAGTGTAGGCTTCATTGAGAAATTGATGTTTGAGCAAAGACACAAGGAGATAAGTTGCTGAGCCATGTGGATGCCTGCAGTAAGGCTATATGGGGCATTAGAAACAGCTAGTGCAGAAGCCTTGATGCAAAAGTGATTCTGCTGTAATCAGGAAACAGCAAGGAAGCTGATTTGGTTTGAATAAAGTGAAGGAGAGAGATTAGAAGATGCAATTAAAGAGGTAACTTGGGGGAAGACTCATGTGGGGTCGTTATATTGACTTTGGCTATTACTTGGAAAAAATCGTGGAGCAATTGTAAGGTTATGGGCAGTGGATTACCCTGATTTGACTTTGATTTTAACACTCAGGCTGTTATATTGAGATTAGCCTGTAGATGGAAGGAGGAGAAGCAGGTGTAGACCAGTTAGAAAGCTAGTGTCATTCTCTAGGTGAGACATGGTGGTGGCCTCGACTAAGAAGGTGTCAGTGGAGACAATGAAAAGTTGATACTTTGAAAGTGGTGCCAACAGAGTTTTCTGATGGTTTGACTGGGAGAGTGAGAGAAAGGGAGGTGTCAAGGATGACTTGACAGTTTTTGACCCGGGCAGCTGGAAGGATGGGGTGGCCATGTACTGGTTGGGGAAGACTCGAGCTAGAACAGTTTTTGTGGTCCAGAAGAGGAGCTCACTTGGAACATGTTAGGTTTACATGGAAGTATCAAGTCAAGTGTGCAGTTAGATATAAGAATCTGAAATCCAGGAGAGAAAGAGGTTCAGATTAATGATCTAAATTTGGGAATTGTCAACATATAGATGGTACTTAAAGCCATGAAGCTGAATAATGTCAGCAAAGAACTGAGTCTTTAGAGAAAAGGAAAATGATCTACAGATTACAAATGGGGACATCCTGATAATAACAAGTGGAGGAACTGGCATCAGAGTTGGGTAAGGAATGGCTAGTGACCACGTACGACAGCCTGAGATCCAAGGTTAGGAAGTATTCCACGAGGGAGTGATCAGCATGCCCAGTGCTGCTGATAGGTCAAGTGAAACGAGGACGGAGAAGTGACTTTGGACTTAGCCGTGTGGAAGCCATCGGGGACACTGATGAGAGCAGCTTTACTAGAGCAGACAGGGACTAAAGCCCCAGTAGGGTGCGGTAGGAGGAACAGGAAGAGGAGGAGCTAGAGACAGCACGTAGGGACAACTCTGAGGATTTTCATCGTGAAAGCAAGCAGAAAAGTAGGGTGGAAGCTACAGAGGGAAGTAGGGTCAAGAAAGGATTGGTTTTTAAAGATGGGTAGATAATTAGATCAGTGTGTATGCTAATGGGAATGATCTGGTAACCAGGGAAGTGTTAATAATGTTGGAGGCAGGGAGGAGAATTGCTTGAGTAAAACTCTTACGTAGTGAGAAGGGGTGAGATCTGGTGTCCAGATAGAGGAGCTGGTCTTAATTAGAGAACAAGTAGTTCATCCTCCGAAAAAGAATAGAAGGAAAAGTGTAAGAAATAAACGCTGGTAAGTGGACAGACATTGGGTACCATGTGCAAATTATGTTTGTTTCAACTATTTTAAAGATAGTAGCTAACAGTTTGGGGTTTCTTAATCTGGGCTAAAAGTTGTTTCTAAAATACTGCCTTTATTATTTCATTCTTGCAACAATCATAGGAGTAACTCTACACATTTAACGGACAAAGCATTAGAGGGTTGAAGTTAGCTGTGCACTTTCACACCTAGTCCAGTGGCAACGCCTGGATTCTAGCCCTGGGGTCTGAGTTGAGAGCCTGTCCCTCTTACCCAGCTTGTGGCACTGCTGATCTTTCCAGGAAAAAAACATCTCTAATCTTAACTCTGTGCAGAAAATTTTTTGCTATTACTCTTTTAACGAAATGTTAAGTTTTATCAGGCACAAATTGGCGATATTATGAGATAACTTCATGAAAATCAATCCCCTTGGTGTCTCTTAAAGGTTTACTGTGGAAACGTACCTTATGCAAAAACTGAGAATTGCCATGTATTCATAGTTACAACTGAAAAATTATTTAGCATTCTCATAAATCTGATGATATTCACACCTACAGGGAAACTGAGATGGACAGAGAAAAAAGATCCATATCTCCCACGTGGGAACTTTGGGGCTTATAATTCTTGAATAGAATGAGAAATGGTACTTTTCACATTATGTTTGGTCACTTGCCTACTTACTCAGCACTTGTAAGTTAAATTTGTGTACATGAGGCTTTGTTGTAGTTGTAGAAATAACTTTTTTAAAGGGTGCACTATATTGAACTTTTCTAGGAAACTACTGCACTCTCCTAGTTCACTTCAGGATAGAAATGTATCTCCTCTTCTGGCCTCTGGATGTCTGTGCTCTGATAAGGCTTCAATCAACTCAAATTCATCACTTTTCTCAATTTTAGAAACTGGGCCAAATTTAAATGACAAGAGCTCTCTGATGCAGATGTATTGGCAATTTCAGGTTGACCAGTGACCTATGACACACGCACTTAGTCTTCAGTGCTCAGCATACTTATAGGTCAGAGTCCTGAGGTTACAGTTCTTTTGAAGCCAAAAGACAAAATAAGCCCGATGAATATGAGTATGAGGCTCTTCCCCGCCCAGCATAACCGCGGTTCAAAACTTTTGTGCTACAACCCATACAGAGCCTGTTTGATGAATGGATTTAGTTCCTGGAAACTGTCTTAGCAGAATTTACTTAAGGCTTTCAGCTTTGTGCTTTGAAATGAAAAGTTTAACCAGGATATCAGTTGATGCATTTCCTTTGCTATTTTTCTGAGAGCAGGACTGGAAGGTTTTAGGACACTGCTCTCCGCCCGGCTGGACTTAAACAAGGTTCCTTTGACATGAGAAGAAGTTGCCTTTGTTCTTCTCCTAACAGTTTGCCTGGAGTTGAGCAGTGCACTCATTTCGCGTACATCCGGAAGGTGCCAAGATTGTCACGTACCTTGGATCATAGTCCACTGGGCACCAGGATGATCACATTTGAACATACAGGAGTGTCCTTTGTGTGAACACCCTTGGAGCCTTTAAGACTGCTCTTAGGTAGAGGCAAAGGAAGGTACAGCATTCATTTGTGACCTGCCTCCCTGCCGTAAACCTTGCCGTCCCTGATACCCATTATTTCTAGATTTGGCTTTGCTGCTTAACTTTGGGCTCTCTGCTCACTCATACGCTGCACTTTCCTGTTTCTCTCCCCAGTGCTACTTACTCATCCCTATGCCTGCTATGGTGACTGCCCACCTGGTTTTCCACTGGTTTTTCCCATAGTTTCAGACTCAACATTTATTTCCCCTTTATTCCTGCCTTTTCCAAGTCCTTGAGTCATCTAGTCCCTTCCCTCTCCCCTCCAGTCCCCCTTCTGACCTCCTCACAGCTTCTCTTCACGGCACTCAGCCTCATTACACCAAACATCCCTCCCAGATTCTGTTCCTGCAAAGGCTCACTTGATGGGGATGTTCACTCCCCATGCACCTTGCAGCTTCGCTGAACTCCCTCTGCATGGGCCTTCCTTCAGGTGTTCAGTGAACCACACAACCATGAATGAATATGATCTTCTCACCAGAGATGCAATCTCTTGCCTCTAAACTCTTCACCCCCAGAGGTGTTTTGTCACTGTCCCAACTTTTATAGCAATGATCTTACCCTCCTTATATTATAGGTATTACTTTACACCTCTTATTTTCTCTTCTATATTTTAAGCTTCTTGAGGGTAGGGGCCATGAGTTTTAATATGAGTGTCACCCATAGGACCTCACATCTCAGGTTCTATGTGGCTAACAAGTGAGTATGCAGTCAGCCCTGCACATCCGCAGGTTTCACATCCACCGTTGATTGAATCCCCAGATGTGGAACCTTCAGATAGGGAGAGATGGCTGTACTGTACCATTTTATAGAAGAGACTTGAGCATCTGTGGATGTTGGTTTTCACAAGGGGTCCTGGAACCAATTCTCCATGGATACCAAAGAACAGCTGTATTTCTTACGATGGCAATGAAAAACAGGGGAAATTGATATAAGGAAGACTGGTTAGCATTTGCTAAAGAAAGACAAATGCAGATTTTTAAAAAGTCCTGGACCAGAGCAAGGAGATGGATCATAAAGATGGGTGAGGAGTTGGGAGGACTTGAGAGTGGACATTCTGAGTGGCTACAGGAGTCATTCTAGGCAGCCCAGCCTCAGAATGTGCTTTTTTTCCCTCTTGCTTACTCATTTGTTGTCTGGATCAGCCTCCTTTCTGTGTCCTCTATCCCTGGGACATGGCTAATACTTGGAGGCCTCCTGTGGCCTGGTGTCTAGGGTCTAGGGGATGTGACTGGGGTCTAGGGTCTATGACTAGGGTCTAGGGTCTGTGATCGAAGTTGGCCGTGTGTATCATACGAAGGAGTCGATCTATAAAGTAGCTGGAGAGGAAGCCTTATCAGTAGTTGACCCCTCCAAGTGCTGATGTCCACATTGTAAAATTGTACCCAAAAGATAGAGGGGCACATAGGTAGCCATATGTAAGTTGATGTAGAGCGGAGGGTCTTTAAAACCAACCAGGACTCTGTGGGCAGGACGTGATGTCCCCACTCCCAGCCCCCAGCCTTGAGCCCACTGCTAGTTCTGTACTACCTGAGGTCCGAGCATCATATAGAAACCCTGCCAGCCCTGGGACTGGTCTCTGCTCCTCTCACCATCCTGGAAATGGCATCCTCCTCCTTAAAGACCATTCTAATTGTTCAGCTTCACAGTTCATCATCTTCTTAACTTAGGTAGGTCCTGAGAGCTGGGCTCATTTCTTCTCTTATCTCTTTGCATAAAGTTTCATGGGCATGCAAGCTTTCAATTTTCTTTTTTTCCCTATGTCTGAAAAGTTGTGATAACAGAAATAACAATGGCTACAAGCTTCTGTGAAGTTAATTATTTTAAATGAGCAAAGGAGACCGAGCACCTACGAAGAAAATGGCTCAGAAATTGGAAAGAAAGCATTATGCTCTGCTCCAGTTGGTTGGTGTTTGACTCTTTTATTTCCCTCCTGAGCCACATAAGAGACGTTGAGCTCAGAGGACGTGAACATCCTGTACAGGAAATAGATGGTGTGTGGAGGAGGTGAGGGGGGCGCCGGCAGCCGCTCTCTGAATCCCTCAGTGAACTCACTTGAATACGTTAGAGAAACAAGTCTGGGGCTGGAAAACAGGCCCTGCTTGGATGGCTTCCAGCACACGTCACAAAGCTCAGGAAAAGCTCAGCTAAGCCGCACGCATTTCATGCGTTCCTGAGGAAAGACTCTGCTTGTTGGTCTCAGGGTTAAGGCGTTCTCAGCATGTTTTTATAGAGAACTAAAACATGTATTTTCCTCTGTCACTGAAAAGAGCCCAAGGGGATAGAATCAACGATGTGGGCACTTAAGAGCCTGCTCGACTGTGAGCCTCTGTCAGAGGTGTTGTGGCGAGCCCTTAGCTACCAGTGTCCCTGGGTACACCAGGAGTGTGCGTGTGTGCATGTGTGCATGTGTGTATATGTATGTGTGCGTGTGTGCATGTGTGTATGTGTGTGTGTGTAAAAATTTCCTTGAAACTTGAGGAAACTGAACTCACCAGAGTGGATGTGTGTGCTTCCAGATTTCTTCCTTTGGCTAGATAATGCAGAATGACCGCCGTCTTCCTCCCCCAGAAAATGGCTTGACCAAAAGGACAAGATAAACAGCATGGACGTTGTGAAGTATGGAGAGACAGGAAGCGGAAAAGGAAGTGGCAGCGGCCTCAGGACTAAAGAGTGGCAGCTTTTTTTCGCTGTTGTCCCCAAAAAATATTTTTAAAGAGAAAAACTAAAGGATTTGCTGTTCTACTGTGAGAGTGATTTGGGTGCTCATTGGAGCAAAAATGCTGCTTATGAACTGACTTGGGCCTTTCTTTGGCCCATCACACTCCATTGTATCTATTTTAGAACCTGATATTTACACTGAGCGAATATTAACCGGGAACAAAACCTGCAGTCATCACAGTTTGCATTTGCCAGTGAGGTTTTCCTTTTTCTGCTGAACTTAAATTGTTTCTTTTCTAGGAAAAAAGCATGCATTTTTAGCTTGCTCACGTATGTTTCTTTATAGGAAGCTTACAACTATCTTTATGACATTCGACCTTGCTCACAAACTTGTAATTTTCTCACTCGTAATTTATGTCTTTTTGCATTGTCATTTTCCTTAAATTTTAGCCATAAAAGGTATGTGCTATTATACCTGGGGACACTGGAATATTGTTAGTGTCAGGCAGTTATCTAACAATACTCCTAGGTTTAGAATATCAGTGTATTTTTTCCCCATGTTCTCAGTTTTATTCTAGTAGGGCTAGAAACCACTCTTTTTTAAATCTCAGTGTAATTTCTGATTAAGAATCAAATGGTTAAGTAAGTGTGAAGGTAGCTTTGGAAAGGAGTAAAGAAAGTATCCTGTTGCTAATGAAGAAATGCGTGAAGATTTCTTTCTTAGAGACCCTCAAGAAAAACCATCAGCTGTAATTAATTTGAGCTGTCACTTAGTGTGTTCCAAGGGAAAAATAATTAAGTTAATTGTCTGTTTTCTAACTAGAAAGGACTTTATTACACTCTTGCCCAAATTATTGACCACTTGCCCCAGGGGAGTCGGATGCAAGGTGCCTAGACAACATTCCGAAACTACGGAAGTGAATAAAAAAAGTGTAAATCAGCTACCTGGAGTACGTGAGCGCGCAGTCCTGCTTCAGCCGGTAAAGCAGCGCCACCTGCTGCACACAAGCTTCCTTTTATGTTGGAGAATTCTTAAGGAGAAACTGATCTCTGCAGAATTAAGCACAAAACAGACTTGATTTACAGTCCGTTATCTTTTAAGATCTATATCTGGGTCAATTTGTTGGAATGTTCGTTTTTCTTCTGCCTGTGTGTGTGTGTGTGTGTGTGCGTGCGCGCGCGCTAGAGAGCGAGAGAGTGCTCATGCACACTGAGAACAAGAATTGAATAAGAGAGTGGGAGAAAATGGGAGATAAAAGAATGCACATGTGAAACAAAATAGAAATATCGAGTATTCCTTTGTTGTATCTACTGATGTGTCTTTGATTCTGAAAATAAGTCTGATGTACCTCCGTTCGCCCTTTCTTACATTTACTAATGACATAAAAAGCAATAGTTATCCAACGCTTGTTTCAACTGAACCATTGTTCGTATTTCATCCTAGGCTGCCCACAAGTGAGTCCTTCATTAAATGATTACAGACTTAATAGGCCTTCTTTGAATTCTCTTTTCTCTAGTGTTTTTTTTTTATTCCTATCTTAACACCTCATTCTACAATATTTAAAAATAATAACTCCTAATGTTCCTAATGTATTTTGCATTATAGCATCACGCAGGCATTTACACGCAGTATTAACAAGAGCCGATCTTTTTATTAAGTTGGAATCACTAATTATCCTTTCGCCCATTTTGGTTTGTTTCATCTGATCTATTATACCACAACATAAGATAAGTAAGTGACAGTCGAGGTGGTAAACAGTGATGGCGATTCTTTTCATCGTTCCCTCTTCCAGGGTCTTAACTGAGTACTGACCATTCACATCACAATGATGCTTACACTTCCGTGCTGACAAGGTCAAATCATTTCAGATCTTGACTCGTAATTAACTTTTCAGCGTGCACTCATTTCTATCAAAGCATATTTGTATTTGTCATACTACTGCTCATTTATTTTTACATTAATGGAATATCACACAGTCTGGAATTTATAATATTTGGCATTTGTCAGGGCTTTGAGTTCCAAATAAACTGAAATAGAATGTAACTTGTTTCTATATCATATGCCAAAGCCATAATTGTATAATTGAAACATGTTAAATATCTAGACATACAAAAAGCACAGATGGTTTTCAATTCTGTATCCCAATTTGAAGGAAAGCTACTCATATTCCGAATCCTGTCCAAAACTTGATTTTCTCCTACTTGTCTGTAGCTTAAAAGATTTTTGCTGTATTTATTGTCTCTTTACTCATTCAATTAAAAACTGATTGAATATCTGCTGTATGTAAGACACTGCGCAAGGTACTGGAGATTGAGTGATTTCAACAGGAATTCCTTGTGCTCAGTGAGCTTCCTTTCTTGCAGAGCAGTGTGTGGACAGTTCTAGAACAGTAAGAGCTAGGAGCTGTGAGCACAAAAGAACGTGAGCTCGACCCCAACTTTAGTAAATGCGGGTAGGAGACAGAGTCGGGGAGGAAATGAAGACTTCCTGGAAGACAGAAGTCCTGCATGGAGCCTGCAGAGAAGATACAGTGTTTGTCAGGAAGAGAAGGAGAGGAAGGGGCTCCAGGATTGGTGATAGGATTTGCAAAGACACTGAGATGAGAGGGCAGAACAGATTTGGGGAAATTCATGCTGTTCAGTCCTCCTTGGACTCAAGGCTGCCAGTGAAGAAGTCCTGAGAGATGAGACCAGGCAAGTAGGCACAGGTCAGATAATGAAGGATCTTTCATGCTTTTGGACTTCGTTCTGAATGCTTTGGTGTTTTTAAAATAATTTAAGTAAGGAAGCGAGGGCATGAGTGATGGGATGGGGTCCAAACTGATTAGAAAGCTCCCTGTAGCCACTCTGTTGAGACTGGAGGTGGGGGTAAGGGAATTCAGTTATGGAGCGAAACAGAAGTTGGTCCAAGGGAGATGGATAAACACTGATGGGAGAGGGCAAGGGGAAGATGAGTGTATGATGGTTTACTACAGTGGTAGAACTAATTTAATGACCCAGTAAGTGTGAAGACTATAGAAGAAGTCCAGGGGAACTTGTTTCCAGCATGGAAAGTGTTGGGTGGTGCCATCCACTAAGATACAGGCAGTGCAGAGATTAGAGATGAGCAGAGAGGAGGGAGGAGTTCTACTCTAAATGAGTTAAATACACCAAGTGGAGAGATCCAGTGGGTGGCTGGTTATAGACACCTGGAGTTCAGAGGAGACCTCTGAATCAGAGATGTCCAAATCTAACCTTTGTGACTCCTTAATAATGTGCAAAATTTCGCTGAAAAAGAATAGTGAATTGGTTCTATCCTCCAAGACATTCCTTCATCTGTCCTGCTCTTCTCATGCCCCCTTCCTCCCTGCAGAGGACTGGTATGAACAGTTGTATCCCCTCATCCTCACCCTGAAGGACTGCATGGGAGAGGTGGTGAATCGAGCCAAGCAGTCCCTGACGTTCGTGCTCCTCCAGGAGCTGGCGTACAGCCTGCCCCAGTGTTTGATGCTGACGCTGAGAAGAGACGTCGTCTTCAGCCAAGCAGTAGGTGCCTCTTGTTCTTGTGAGCCCAGCACAGTGATGGGTTGTCAGATAGCATCCTTGGTCAGGATAGAGGTCTTCTTTTGGTAGAGTTTTTTTTTTTTAAGATATCCTTTTCTTAAAGTTTTGGTACCTAGCTTTTCTTATAATAAATAGGAGCCAGTTTATGAGAACTTAAGTATTTATTTCTGCAGAGAGGTGGCCAAGTCTCTGAAGTGTCCATTCGGTTTCACAGGACAGAGGGTCTGGAGGGTGAGGTCCTCTGTCCTGTCCTTATATTGTGCCTGGGGGTTTCTGCACCGGGCAGGGTGCAGATGGGAAAGGGTGGCTGCCTTGCACTGCAGATGGCAGCTGGGACTGACTGCAAAAGGGATCTGTTTGCAGTCTCCATTTGTACAGCTCCCTCATGAATCCCAGGACAGGGCCTCATAATGATCTCTTGTTTTGTTGTTTAGAAAATAAGTTTTCTGGGCAGTAAGGCTTAAATGGGAGGTCTGACAGGACCACCTTCTTTGCCTACCTACACCCAACCCTAGCCCATAACACTGAGGCTGGCCTCCATCATGAAGGCTGTGCTCTTTCTCCCCTTCTGCCTCCACCCCATGATTGAGTTTTATAGACAATCACATGGAGGGAGAGAGACAGAAGCCTATCTTCCTAAACATGGCAGGCAACAGGAATATTTTAACCAAACTGTTCTGGCCCCCGACTGTTTCATGGATGTTCCAGTGACAAATGGAGCTGACAGTGCATCAGACAAGATGCTCTGTCCTGTGCACATTTCTCCACTGTGTCCCTTCAATGACCCTGTGAAATGAGGACTATTGTCTCTATTCTACAGGTACAAGAAAATAATAAGAAGAAAAAGATTTGGGAGTGTTAAACAGCATTGTATGATTTTGCTGCTTAGAAGTGGTAGGGACAGGATTTGCAGCTTCCAGAATCTACAGTGTTTCCCCTTTCACAATGCTGCCTTTCCCAAGCCGAACTCCATCAAAGGCAGTCTGTAGGTTTCAAAGGGGATAAAAAGAGTTCTACTTTTGTTACGCATACTGGAAAATTTCTAATTAAATCTGTGGTGCCTCAAAAGCCTTAACTATTTTTCAATTAAAGTTTGCTGACTCCAGAAATTTCAATTTTTTTTTCAGCTTGCTGGATTAGTCTGTGGTTTTATCATCAAATTGCACACGAGTTTGCATGACCCTGGCTTCCTAGAGCAGCTTCACACGGTGGGGTTGCTAGTACAGTACGAAGGCCTGCTAAGTACATACAGTGAGTATTGCTTTAGTCCGCGTTAAAATGATAATTTCCTATTCATAAAGATACCGGAAGCATAGATTCTTCAGTTCGTCATAAAAATGAGAAGTAACCCTCCCTTACGTCAAGCGTTAGAGAAAGAATGTAGCTTTCATTCTTTGTGTTCATTCCCCTTGTAGCTGTGCTTTTACCTGCAGTATGTTTTGAAAATGGAATTAGATTATTTCACAGTGGAGTCCTGAGCAGCCATCTGGCTTTTTAAATATAAAAGGCTTTTGCCAACACAGCTTCAAGGACTTGATTTTTAAAGTCCCAACTCTCTAATGTCTAGAACTGCCCTGTTCAGTGCATAGCTTGGTGTGGCTGTTGAGCACCTGAGATGTATCTGGTCCAAATCAATATGTTACTGGACGCGCACACCAGGCTTCAAAGACTAGTGGAAAAGAGTTTTATATGAATAATTAATGAATGATTAATAATTGTATATTGTAATTGCATATATTGAATGCTATTTCAGATATATTGGGCTAAAGGAAAATAGATTATTAAAGTTAATCTCACCTTTTAAAATTGTACTCTTTAAAAAAATGTGACAACCAGGAAATTTTCAATTATATATGTGACTCATATCACATTTCTGTTGCACAAGACTGATCTAGAATCTTGCTTAATTATCTCCTTCTTTCTCAGTGTGTTGAGGTATGAAACTAGCATGAGCCTGAGTCAGTGATCTTCAGTTCAGCCATGTCTATTATTTCTAGAAATCAAATGTCAGTCCTGCCAGTGGAAAAAGATCTGCGTGATGCTTTATGTCGTGTAAGAATTAAAACTTCTCTCTAGCCTTCCAGCAAAAGGTATACCTCTTTCCTTCCCTCAAAGGGTACACAGACTGCTGGAGTCTATTGAAGTGGTTTTTATGTCACCGATGAAAACCTTCAGGCTCTGAGGGAAGGTATTTAGAATGACTTCAGTGCACTGAGAAACTCATTCACTGAAATGTTAGAACGCATTCCGGCAGGGAGGTGTGGTACCCAGTGACATTTTCTTCAAATAGTGTGTTTGTAACCAGGCTCCTTTCCCTTGTTTAGGTGATGAAATTGGAATGCTAGAGGACATGGCTGTTGGCATTTCAGATTTGAAGAAAGTCGCATTTAAAATAATTGAAGCCAAATCCAATGATGTCTTGCCAGCGATCACAGGAAGGCGGTAAGTGGTATCCATTTCCTAAAGACCAAGCTTTGTGAGGTATTTTTAATTAACCCCTGACAAAGGAGCCAAGGAGAATTAAGGTTTGGTTTGGACATGTTTCTTTTGTTCTCTTTTCCTTTCTGCTGAGAAGTAAGTGTCGGTAACATGACTAGGGAAGATCGGGAAAAGCTCCTAGAAGTCTCACAGATGTTTGTAAATCGTGTTGCGGTGAGGTGAGTTTGGTGACGCTACCCTGTGAAATACGAGGAATTCAAAATAATAGGAGGCATGAGAAAGCCATTTTGCCTTTACTACTGTCTAATTTAAAGCTCTGGATGTTTTTACTTTTGCTGGAATCATTTGGTTAATAGTGTCATAATTCTTGAGATGACTTTATGTTAAATTCTGTTAAAAGCAGTAACATTTTAGAAAAGATGGGTTCCTATGTCAAGGGCATAGACGACCACTTTTTTCTCAATTATTTTTGACAGTTTACCCCGAGACTGATATTTCTGAGAATAGTTTTAAATAAATAGCTCTGAAGGTCAGTGTATGATGGGCAAAATATCAGAAATAATTAAGAATTAAGTGATGGTGTGTAGAATAGACCTCCAACAGAAGAACTGTATCCTATGGGCAAATCATTTCAGTCAGAAGTCCTCTAAATTTTAACCGTTCTGGTGTTAGCACTTTTAAAGGCTGCATGAGGATATTGGAAATCTCACATCACAGTGGGAAAAAATAAGAATTTTACTAAAGAGAGAACCCTTTTCATGCTAGCGAGATGGAGAAGAGACTGAGTATAAAGTTCAAACTAAATTCATTTTCTTATCTATAGTAAACGTAGAATTATTTAAAATTTTGTGTGAAGGATGCCCAGAAATACATGGTAGAATAAAAGGTAACTGCTTCTCATACATAAAGGAAAAACACATCCTTGTAAAACTCAATATTTCATCTGCACACTAATGCTTAATTTGCAATTCACTGGGAGAAAGAGGAATAAAATTGCTCATATACACACCTCGAAAACAGTGCCACTCTGTGTTCCTGTGAAGATTAGTATCAAAAATGGGAACCTGACACCTTCGTCACTGTTACCAGGGGAGCTTACCAGGCCATCTGGTATACGCAGAGGGCAGGTGCTTTTCCTCAGGGAGTTCTTAGGCTACATCTAAACCCAGAAGTTTTCATACAGATGGGAGTGAAACTTCCAGAATGGGAAGGTGAGCAGCTTGGCAGACCCTCTCTCCAAAAAGCAGCATTACAATTGGACAGAACTTTCTAAAACAACCATTGCAGGACTAAGAATTATATTTGTCCACACACAAATTCAGAAGCATTTATTTATGAAAAACTAGTGAACATTGGATAAGTCAGTTGGACCGTGTGACATTTTTGCCAAGAGTTCCTCCCATCAGCCCCAGGTCTGTCAGCACAGTTTTGCCAGGGCAAAGCAGGCCATGAAAACCAGCAGTCTCTAATGAGAGGAGGCTGGTTTGATTTGAACCAGAAAAGACAAAAAAGTACATTCCTGAGAAGTTGGTAAATACAGTGGTGACTAGATAACAATTCTATTCACAACAGCATCGGAAAGAATAACTATGTCAGACTAAAAGTAACAAAATACCCTAGGAATTGTACACATAGCACACAAAATGTGCCTAGAGAAATTAATAAGATCCAACAAATGGAAAGACAGTCCATGTTCACAGATTAGCATGCTCAGTATTGCTTAGACAGAGATGCTCCACAAACTGATCTGTAGATCCATGCAATCAGTATCCAAATCCCAGTACCTTTTTTTTTTTTTTGCCGAAATTGGTAAGCTCAACCTAAAATTTGTATGGAAATGCAAAGGATCTGGAATACTAAACAACAATTTTATGGAAGAAGAAAAAAGTTGAAGGATTTTACTTATTGATTTCAAAAGTTAATATAAAACACAATAATCAAGACTGATAGTGCTTACATCAGTATGTATGTATATAGATAGATAGGTAGATAGATCAGTGGAACAAAATTTAGAGTCCAGATATAAACTATTATCCTTAAGTTCAACTGATTTTTGACAAAGGTGCCAAAGCAATTTAATGAAGAATGGAGAGTTGTTGTGACAATTAATTATTCACAGGCAAAAAGAAGAATTTAGAACATCAATTTATACCATACACAAAAATTAACTCATAGTGGATCATTGGTCTAAATATAAGAGCTAAAACTAAAACTTCTAGGAGAAAAAATTTTTAAGTTGAGTTAGGTAAAGAATTCTTAGACATGACCCGAAAAAATCTGGATTCATAAAATAAACAATTTGATAAATAGGATTTAATCAAAATTATAAAATTTTAAGCATCAAAAACACCATTAAGTAAATGAACAGACAGGCCACAGATTGGAAGAAATTATATGCAAAATACATATATCTGATGAAATACTTGTATCCAGAATATATAAAGAAACCTTCAATTTAATAATTATAAAACAAAAAATCTAATTTAAAAATGGGCTGAGGATATGGATAGATATTTTGCCAAATAAAATACATAAGTGGCTTATATGCACACAAAAACATACGCAGCATCATTAGTCATTAGGAGATTGCAAATTAAAACCACAGTTAGATACCACTTCACTCACAGGAGAATCATCATAATCAGAAAGTCAGACAACAGCAAGCATTGGCAAGAATGTGGAAAATCTGGAACCCTCATTCACTACTGTTGGGAATGTAAAATGGTACCGCCACTTTGGAAACAATTTGGCAGTTGCTTAAAAACTTAAGCCTAAAATTGCTGTATGACTCTTAGGTATATTCCCAAAAGATGAAACCATGCATCCACACAAAGACTAATGCATGAAAGTTCATAGCAGCATTATTCAGAATAGCCCAAATCATGGAGCAATCTGAGTGTTCATCAACTTGAAGGCAGAGACAAAATGTGGTTCTGTACAATAGAACACTATTCAACAATAAAAAGGGAGAAACTGCTAAGAGCATGCTACAACATACATGACTTCAAAGTCATGCTAAATGAAAAAAGCTAGACACAAAAGACTGCATATTGAATGACTCCATTTATGTGAAAAATGTAGAAAAGTAAAATCTCTAGAGACAGAAACAGATCGTTGGTTTCCCGGGGCTGGCAGTGGGATTAGGGTTTGAATGCAAATAGACACAAGGGATTTTTTTAAGGTGATGGAAATGTTTTGAAACTGGATTATGGTCATGGTTGCACAACTCTATAAATTTGCTGAAACTCTGAATTACACGCTTAAAATGCATGAGTTTATGTCAATTATATTCTAATAAAGATGACAAGAAGTTATCATAAAGAAAGTAGATAATGTTTCACCTTCAAAGCAACCTTTAAATACAGACTGACTCATTGAATTTTCTCATATTCCTGAAAAACTTGAAATAAATAAACATCAGCCTTCTATTAGCCAGACTATTGTGAAGGGCACTGAGAGCAATTTTAAAAAGAAAAATAAAGTATGCATCCATCTGAGGGTAGTGCTAACATCCCTACTTGATGGATTGATGATATTTCCTGGTTCTCTAGTTCAAAGTAAGAAACAAGTCTCATAGCCAAGGATCCAGTGTATGTGTCAGTGTTATACTAGGAGAAACTAAAAAGATTTTCACAGAGACTCACCAAGTGTCCTGAGCTCCTTTCCCCACACATGGATTACAACACCAACACTCTATATATAGTTCTGGAAACATACGGGTTTTCCTACATTATGGGTTAAACTCTGCAATTCTATACTCAGTTCACACCGGCTCAGAAGTTACCAAGTTTCAAAATATACAAGCAGCTATTTGACCTTATTTTGTGAATCCTAATTTAAATTTTCAACAGTAAATATTCGGGGTAATTTTTAAAGGAAATTTCCAGTGAAAAACGTCCCCATGATATGTTAATGTTGCAAAATGATCAGGAACCCCCAAAGGTCAGACCTTAAATGAAACCATTACACTTCCATCGGGCCATCCCAAACCGGGAGGTTCCTCAGGACTAGAAATCAAGCCAGGCTACAAAATGTTCTAAGTGATTGGGTTCATTGGTTTCACTCTATTGAAAAATCCGTCATTAAATTGCTTTTCTTATCACTGAAACCGGGTTTTAGAAATAATTACATCAAGGAAATAAATATTGATGCTCTTATGCACATGGCCCTGGTGTACAAAGATGCAGTAAATTCTTCCTTTCCTAGGAAAGCTCAGAGTCATGGAGAGAAAACAAGTGTAAACAGTTCTTTCTGCCAAGTAATAGTGAAGTGAATTAAATGATTATCAAATGAATTAATAACAGGACGTAAGCCAATAGCAGCCAGAAATCCAAATCCGTGCTGTATTCGAACTGTTTTATTATTTCTTTCTAATGAATCTAAAGGACCATAAAAGGGAATGAAATGAGCAGTGCTTCTTCTCTGTGTCCTCCACTTCCTTTAGTGAACATTACGTGGTAGAGGTAAAGCTTCCAGCGAGAATGTTTGAGATTCTGCCTCTACAGATTAAAGAAGGGCAGTTGCTTCATGTGTGCCCAGTACTTTTTAACGTTGGAATCAATGAACAGCAAACCCTTGCTGAGAGGTAAGCTTCAAGCGTAAGATCGGTACTTGAATTTTTCTTTTCAATTGTTACAGGTATGTTGAGTAATTCCACGTGTTCCTCTCCGTAGAACTTCAATAGGTTCATAGGTAGCACTTTCCTTTTCATCAGTACCAAATTATTTGATATAGCAAGGAGAAATATTTATATTTAAGGATTCCTGGCCCACGTCAAATTTCAGAGTGGCAAAATAACAAAAATATTGGTGTCAATACCGAAATATTCACATGGATTAACTTTCTCCGTGTTTCCAAATACCTGGGTGTGTATATCAAATTTTAGAATTTCTTAATGCTCATATGTATTTCGACATTGTGTCAAAATTTTCTGGACCTAAAATAGAGTCTATTTTTTCTTTTATTTACTAAGATAGTCGTTACTGGGAGATGTTAACACATCTATAATAATTGCTCAGACAACAGAAAATTATATGTGATTCCATGACTGACTGTCACAAACACTTCGAGCCCACAAAGGAATTACTTTTGCATCTTACGCAGTTCACATGTACAGATTATCAAAAATGTGGGTGAGAGTTAAGGTTCACAGAACACATTTTTAAAAGATTTTAGAGAAAGAAGTTACCATCTGGCTGTAAAGCCTGGTTGGAAAAGTTCCCCCAGAAGCAAGACTTTCAGTGAGAATTTAAAATGCTTTCTTGGCTATAATTCACTCTCTTAATATCTCCGTTCCCCATAGGTTGCTGGAATATTCTTTGCCATAACTTGATAAATACATTTTAACCCTTTACTAATGTTTTTTGCTCAAGTAAAATACCATTGTGTTTACAGTCCTTTTGAATTTCGATGCTGGTCAAGGTGCCTGTTTGTAGCTATTACTTCTCCTTTTCCCCCTTTTATCCAAAAGATTCCAGGACAGCATAGGTTTTTCATCATTCTGACCTGCCAGTTACACATTCACATGCCAGCTTTGTGTTGCACATTTAGTCTCAAACTGTGTAGAAGCTACTCATGGCTTTTCTTATGGTATGCATAAATCAGAATATAATTTTATTCACTGTTGTACAAAGAGTTTTCTTTAATAATTGAGCACTTTCGCAAGTCATTGTGTGAGATCAGAGTGTATTCCAGTCACTTCTATGTGTTGTCTCACAGCAAGTTCGCTGGGTGTGGTGAAGGGTATTTATGAGCAGAAATTACATGATTTAGGGGGAAGAAGCAGCACTCTAAATTAATTATCTCTTCTTTACTATACGAGAGTACAGAGAGTTTTGATTCTGAATTAGTAAGTCAAGGCCTGTCAGTGTGGTCTTGAGACAGACGTGAGGCTCTTCATTCACAGACTTTTGAAGGAACAGTTAGCATTGTATTTCCCAGATTAGGTTAATTTACTACAGCCTTCCCTTTTCTCTCATCTGTCTTGCATATTAAAATGTGTTTTTTCATACCTGTGTGCTGCATAAGACACATCAGACTTGAAAAGGAGACTCAATGGCAGCAGAGAGAGAAATGCAAAGGGAAGCAGGAAGGCTGTGCTCGGATGTCTATCAACTATTGATCTGAGTAAATCACTTCTTTGTTCTCTGAGCTTCATATTTCTGATTCTGAATTTTGAGCTTTTCCTGGCAACATTCACATGTTAGGTATGCTCCTGCTATGTAATCCATGTGTAAAATATTATCACATATGTACCCATAGCCAAAACATATGTAGTGTATATCCATTTTAAAATAAGTAAGTAGTAATCAGTCTACCTGGGCTGCCATAACAAAATACCACAGATTGGGTGGCTTACACAACAGAAAGTTACTTCTCAGAGTCCAAAAGGCTAAGAAGTCCAAGATCAAGGTTCTAGTCAATGTGGTTTCTGGTGAGAACTATCTTCCACTTCCTTGCTGTGTGCGCACAGGACCTCTTTTTTGTGTGTGGAGAGAGAGAACCAGCTCTCTGATGTCTCTTTTCACAAGGACACTAATCCTCCTAGATCAGGGCCCCACCCTCCTGACCCCATTTAATCTTAATTACTTCTTTAGAGGGTCCATCTCCAAACACAGCCACACTGGGGGTTAGGGCTTCAACATATGATCTTTGGGGTGGACACACACGTTCAGTTCATAACACTAATATTACTCCAGCAAGGATGATGATTTTAAAGTACCAGTTGATGATAATGTCTAAAAAAGTTAGAAGAGTGTATTTCAGAGTTTAGGGTAACTCTCCTGTAGATTTTCCTGTGTCTGTGTTCCTGTCCTCCAAGTTTAACTCAGTAAAGTTTTTGAATATGAATCTGCACCAGGCACTAATCTGCCAAGCTGTGGGACGCAGGGAGCAGGCAGCGTAACAAGAAGAATGGCTATGATCCCTGTCCTGGAAGAATTTACCGTCCAGTAAGGAAGACAGGTCAACAAATGTTACACTGCAGTTCAACTTGTGCAGTAAGCAAAGATGTAGAAGGGACAGGATTCGTGGGGGAAAGAAGGTGGTTCACAGATGGGAGAACATTCATCAGGGAGGTTTCATAGCACACATGAGCCTTCACAAGGCTTTGAGGGACAGATAGATTTGAATGGAGATATTTGGATAGAGATACGTAGTGAAAGGCATTTGCATAGCCTTCTTTTATAGAGAGACAAGACAATTTTAAGTTTTAAGCCTGGGAAATGCTTAAAGAAAGCACAAGGTCGGTGATTATGCACTGATGCAGTTTTGATTGGAGAAGGTGGCAGAAGAGCACTAGTACAGAGGCTGGCATCCTTCATGGTCTGGAGAGAAAAAAATGTCAGCGGAAGTGAACTACTCCCGGACAGACTGGATGGTTCTCCATGTGCCTACAGCAGTTGATAAAGTGTACAAGACTGTATGCAGCCCAGTGTCCAGCCCTGGTCTTCCAGACCTCTCCTCCAGCTGTCATTGATGAAGAGGAACACTGGAGGGATAAAAAGAGAGATGAGAGAGTTTCTATGTCTTTAGAGATACAGCACTGCAGAGGTGGGGAAATTAACATTAACTGAGTATCAATTATGCAGAGGCACAGGGGCTGGCATCTAAGATGTCCTGTTTCATTCAGGTTTGCATTTGATGATGGTGAGAATACTTTGGTGTGTCAAAAGTGATTGGTGGGGCAGGGGAAGGTATAGCTCAGTGGTAGAGTGCATGTTTAGCATGCACAAGGTCCTGGATTCAATCCCCAGTACCTCCATTGGAATAGATACATAAGCCTAATTACCCCCAAAAATATATTTTAAAAAGTGATTGGTGGAATGAGGGCCAGTGGAGACTGCAATATGTTTGAAATCACCGTTGTGCAATATTGCTTAAAAAAATAGACTCCTTCCTTAGAAAACTATGGCCATCTATTTAAAAAAAGAAAGATAAAAGAAGTTACTTTCGGGCACTATTCTATGTTCCATTGTCTTTTTTTATTTTCTATTTTTTTAGGTTTGGAGACGTCTCTTTGCAAGAAAGTATTAATCAGGAAAATTTTGAACTTCTAAAAGAGTATTATACGGTATTTATGGAAAAGATGCCTCCTGATTGTAAGTATGCAAGTTATAGAAAACAACAATAATAATTTCTTGATTATAATTTTTCAGGGGAGGTCAGACATAGAGGTCAGACACAGAGGTCAAT
This sequence comes from Vicugna pacos, assembly GCF_048564905.1. Taxonomy (NCBI): domain Eukaryota; kingdom Metazoa; phylum Chordata; class Mammalia; order Artiodactyla; family Camelidae; genus Vicugna; species Vicugna pacos. The sequence continues at coordinate 20,611,547 of NC_132988.1, forward strand.
GGAAGAAGAAAGCCTGGGGTGGGAATGTGAGAGTAATTTTAAGATTGTCTGCGTCAAAAAGACTGATTGCCAAGGTGGCCTGGCCGACACCTGCCTCATTGCCCTGATTGCATTGAAGTGTGTCCTGCTGCTCAGGCTAGGACATTAATTTCAGTGCCACTGCAAAATGCCAAATGTTAAAAATAAGGACGTTATAATTAGAAATCTCAATTGAGTCCAACAGAAATTTTGTTTAATTCATGACCAGGTAAAAGATTTTAATAAAGATGTAGGTTTCTGATTTGTAAGCTACATCAGGTATGTCTCTCACACACGCACACACACCAAGATATGTACATACAGAAAGAGAAACTCAGATGAAATAGAAATTAAATACATAATAAAAATGATACAAAGTAAGGGACAAATTAGTGAATATGCTTATTGCGATATTTATGTGAAAATGTTAGGGCCTAAGGCTATAGAAATGAGTTTTACCTTTTGCTCCTTTTATTTTGTTTTGTGCCATTGTTCAGTTCTGCAGCTCTATTTTTCCCACAAAATTAAGCACATAACATTTGAGCCATCCAAAATCAGAGAATCAAGAATGTATTTTTGAGCTCATCAGTAAGTATGAATAAATAAGTTGAGATACTTAGATATTCACAATGATAAGAAACTAGGTTTTGATAAAGTAGGACTTTTTTTTAATATTTGTAACCAAAAGCTGTAATAAAAATGGACCTGTCATCCATTCACTGGCAATTTGTTCACTGATCTATATTCTGATACTTAGTTTGAAATATCTTAGGTAGCAGCATTTAGGTCTTTTCATAACACAGTGATCTTGCTTCAGCACTCTCATAGATTTGGCACAAAATGAAGGTGTGATATGACTGTTTGTTTTCCACCACGATAGTCCAATGCATATGTATGCAATTATATTGACATATGTGGGGTTATTCCTCATACAGAAATATTGTAACCCAAAGCATCATTTGCATTACACTTCATTCAAGGAAAAACCAAAAAGCTTTATTAAGAATGTGAATAAAGGTTAGGCTATTTATTAATGAAGAAAAAACTGCCATACAGGATCAGATCATAATTCATATAGTCTATTATTTTTCTTTCATAGAAAAGAAAATTTTTTCAATGAAATCAAGGGACAATTTGTATGAGTGTTATAAGGATAAGTTAACCCTCTTCACATATTACTTTCACTCATTAATCCATTTTGGATGTCCTGGTCTGTTAATGTACTCACCATTCTTCTTTATGATTTATGAATTAGTCCAATTCTACATATTTTTAAACTTAAAATGTCCCTTTTTTCCCAGAAGGTTTTTTAAACCTTAAAAATGTCCCCTACTTTTGTGATATCAGAGTTTATTGAATAAATCAATTGCAGCCTATGTAGTCACTTCCAATCAAATAGCTCTCATCTTTTTACTCTTCTCATGCAGAAATCTTATGGTCTGAAACATTCACTCTTCCTCACATATTCTCTAATTCTCCTACATATGCAGGAGGTTCAATTGATAGTCTCAATCCAGCAATCTCCACACACGGAATCTTTTTATTTCCTTGTAGCTGCTGTCAGCTTTACTGAGCACGCCCCCACCCCCCTTAGGAGTTGTTAGTAACTGAGAGGGGAGTAGAATTAAAGTTTCCAAACAACAGCACCTCATTTCCTTCTGGTGTGTTCACTGTGGCCTGGTGATTTGTATGCTAATCTATTTAAAAATCTCAAGTTCAGAATTGTGATAGACTCTGACCACAAGACAGAAAATATTTGACTTTAAGGAGTCACACATTGTTTCAGGATGGGGGTCCAGTAAATAGATAGGCTGTCACGAATTACTTTAGGGTGAGGTTCCCATAAGTATCTTGAATTTCCGGCAGGTGTTCTGGGTGACTTCATCAGGCCAAACGGTCAGAGGCCATCCAGACTAAGATGTGTGTGCATCAAACTTCCTTAGTGGCCTCCTGGCTCCATTTTAGTCAGCTCTCTTAATGATACTGACTCCATTTTTATTTTCCTTTCACAAATGAAAATCTCCTTAGGAAAAAAATTAAGAAATAAAAATCTCAAGTTCATTGGGAAGAAATATTCAATCAAAATCAAGAATTACTGTCCTTCCCCTGCATCCTCCTTGCATCTACAGAAAGGCTGTTAGTGGAAAGCTGGGTAGGGAGGAATGGCCTCCCTCTCTCCCCATCTCCTGGAGGACTCATGGGGTCTAGAACTGTGAAGTGCCTGTTACAGAGGAGGAAGCCAGGAGCGGGCAATCCCTTTCTTGTAGATCTTTGCTGAAACTTCTTCTAAGGCAAGAAATGTAATATTTTATTGATAGATAGATCAATTGATCCATCGATGGTTGCTGACGCTGTTGTCAGGCAGAGCTGCTGACAATGGGGAGGTCCGTTTGCTCTGTCCGGGTACTGTGTGTCGTGCATTTCTCCTTTCACATTTTCTTGGCTTAGCGATGCAGTTCTCAGGCAGTTATGCTTGCTGCCCTGACGCTGAGACACAGTAAATCATCAGGAGTACTTCCCCTCAGGCCCTACCTGTGATATTCCCTGGCCCCTTTGATCAACCGGGGAAACTCCCGTGGGGCAGGTATGCATGTTTCTCTCTCTTCTAGCTCTGATCTTCCAGATGGGTTTGATGATCTCAGAAACCTTTCAAGGCCCCTTTGGTACCCACCTGAAGCATGAAGACACTCAGTTTGGGGTGAGCAAAATGAAATTAAGTGCTGCCGTACATCACTAGCACACACTGCTCCATGCTTTAGAGTCGCCGTTGCAGCTCATACATGATTCGGGGCTCCTGACTTTGATGGAAGGAGCAGATGCAGTGCCGCCTCCTCTCCCCTTTAAATGAGGAGTGATCAAGTGTCAGTTTATAATCTCAAATCCCTGTTCTCTCTCTGAAAATAATGCCCTACTCTTGCCCTCTTTCTGAATATTGTCGTACAGTTCTAATGGGATGCTGCCACTACTGACTCCCATGTGAGTGCTGTAAGAGTGTAGGTCTAGCATGTGAGCTAAGAAGGAATATCAGGCAGGACCTTTTGTGAGCAGTTGTAAATTTTCTCCACAATATTTGATATCTCTGTCTTGCATATAATATTTCATCAACTGTAGCATAACAATTGCCCACAAATTACTGTTTAGGGAAAAAAAAAGTTTAGGCTTGTAATGAGGGTAAGTAAAATGTTGTTGTCATATTTCATCCTGTATTTTTTTTTCTGGCAATTGTTGCTGGAACTCTCACATTCAATTTAGCAGACATGGCTGGGGATCATATTATGTGGAAAATTCTGTGCCTGTCGCTATGGGTGATGAAAGATGAATAAGATACAATCTCTGCCCCTAGTTGCTTATAATTTAATGACTCGATGTGATCCAGGAATAATCTATGTTAACTCCAAATCTCTTTCAAGAATACTAGTTGCAATTTTGTAGTATTGATCCTTTCTGTGCATAATTTAGTTGTGTTTGTGTTGCTTTTTTGTTGTTCAAAAAGGGTTGGTTTCTCCTTGAACATTTCTGACATTCATTGTGTGGTTAAGCATTGCTGCAGATTTCACATCTGCATTAAGAAAAAGAAAAGATCCTGTGCATTCTTGCCATTTTTAAAAACAAACAAAAAAAATAAGATAAGATTTCATGGATAATTTTAAAGGAATTGTTTAAGTAATTTTCTGTGTATTCCACATAGGAAATGAGATAACATACATGATAGGAGGAGACCATTCATAAGTATAGGGAAGAGGGGACTAAGGAACCCACAGAATGTGGAGAAGTCATTAGAGATGGAGGGTCATCGAGCAGCACTATAGCTAAATGAGAAGAATGTCAAGCTGGAGATGGTGAGCGGGAATAACAAATGTGCTGATGAAGAAAGGAGAATGAAGACTAAAGAGAACCTGTTGGATTGTGGTTAAGAGTCTTGGATGGCATTCCGTGGAGTAGTTTTAGTAAAAGCATGGGATGCAACCATGTCACAGGCAGTTAAGGAGAGAACTCTTGTTATGCAAGTAGAGAAACAGAGTCAAAGCCACCCGGTTAAGATAAAGTGAACAGAAAGAGAGAAATGAAAATGCAGGCTAGAAGCAGCAGAATTACGGGAGAGGGTTGTTCTCCCTTCTTTCTCTTCGGTTTGCTTTCCCAAGAGAGGTGGAAATTATAAAGACAAATGGAAATTGCGGGGCAGTGTCTGGGGAAAGTGCATGCCCTTGACCCTGCCTCGACGTTCTAGAGAAGAGCAAAATGATGAGGCCCCCGGACTATCCAGAAAGCCTGCAAGAGAGAACAGAGGACTGGGCCTCCCATATGATGCAGAGACAGAACCCTACTTGAGAGAAAAAAATAGTATTCTGGATTTTAGAGAAAGAAATCTGCCATGCCTGACTGAAGCCCTTTAACACCTGAAGAATTCCAACAAGAAGTCCCAGATAATTCTTTAAGATGGTGTTCTGAGTACAGAAGATTTGTAAAGAGTCAAAGAGAGTTTCAGCTTGGTCTGACCCTGGCTGGTCCACCCCTGTTGTCAGGTCTCCCACGGCCCTCCCATGATGGCTTTAGAGGAAAAAGCCTTGAAAAAAGATTTTGTTCACATCCACAATACTAACTTTCAAAATCAGATCAATCATGGTTTTCCCTGATAGTCTATCAAATTATTTTAACATAATTTTTTAACAATCATTCATAAAAGCTGCACATGCACACCATGCACTCTGATGTTTAGTTTTGCTGAGCTAAGATTTAGTACAACTTATTATTTCTGTGCCCTTCGAACTTATATGTTCAGTTAACATTTTTTATTTTTCATGCTTTGACTTATCTCTCATTAAAAAAATATAGATCAGAGGAGCAAAGCTGGTTCAGTTAAGGATAAAATTACAAAGAAAATTATAATAAATATTAAAACTCAAAATAATGTGAAATAGAGAGTAACAGGATTCCACTGGGACACCTTCAAATGAGAAGATTTCCCAGAAGTAGAGAAGAAGAAAAGCTTCACTATGGATACAATGTTGAATATCTAAACCTGGCTTTTGTCAGATCAGAGAATGGATCAACTCACGCCCAATGTCTAATACTTTGTCTTTTAAAAATATTGCCACTGAAAATTTAGCCAGTTTTTCAAACTTAAGGCAGAACTCTCTAGTAAATCAAGATGATATTTTTCTAGAACAAGTATGTGGTAATACTTTCCTGAATGAAATCATTGGATATTGTTTCTGAAAGGAATGAAAAAATGGAACCACCAAGGTGTCATTCGTAGTTGTACTTTGTGTGAAATGAGCTTATAAATTGATACACATCACACTGTTGCTGAGAAACAAAATTAGCTGCATTTATGATATATAATGTGCTCTGGAAGAAACCAACCCTCAGTCTTGGCAAACTTTTTAGCCTGTCACCCTGTTGGATTTTCTGTACTGCTCAATGCCAGGGAGGATGGAAGAGCTGTCACTATCACATGCCAATAGATATCTTGTGTTACAAATGGATAAAATCACTGAGGAACAGCATACAAATCAGTTCTTGGAATATTGAGCCTATATCAGAGAGAAGAGTTGCTCTGTTTATCAACGAAAATCAAGGCTACTTAAGTGGATATTTTTTTCTGTTAGTGGTTATTTTATGAGCTTTGCTGCAGACCAGAAAGTGTGGGATGAAATCAATACTGACATTGATTGACAGCTCTCTGTGCTGCATAGACTGGCGATGCTCTGCAAACAAAGAAGGGTGCATCTGAATATTAATCCACTTACTGTTCATTTACCTACAACTGAAGCCCATATAAACTGACTCCCCTTCAGATCATGTAAATCTTTCGCCTTTTACAACTGAAGCCCACGTGTGCTGACCCTCACAACAGGCTCGCTGCCACCATGAGTTTGAACCTGCTTTCACTTCTTAAAATAAGTTATGGTGGGTGTTTCTTGTTCCTGCTTTTCAGAGCCCTCTATCCTTAGACTACCATCCAAACTGAGCCTGGCCCCCCAGTCCTCAGCAGGCTCTGGAAATAAATGTATAAAGTAAGGAAATGAGGTAAAGCAACGATCTCCAAAGACATTAACAAGCATGTGCACAGACAGGCGACTGCATACACAAACACACACGCACACGCACACAGCACACGTGCACACACCTCACTGAAAGGCTTTCAACAATCTGAGTATTTCTGATTAACAAAGGGACTTTCTGATACAGGTTAACTATTTCAGGTTTCCAAGTAAATTTCTAAATTGTTAAACTTTCCCCCCCTCGTGGTAATACTAGATTTCCTCCGAAACGTTCACGTTTATATAAAGAGACCTTCTCTGAACATTAGGACTGCCTCTCAATATTCACAGAACAGTGACATCAGAGGCTACTTTTTGTTCTGTCACCTGAGGTTCCGCTGCAGGTGACAAAAAGTACCGGTAGACCCTTTGCCACATCACCTTTCTCCCTTTTCCCAGTGTCTGTTTTGTCTCTGCTTCCTCTCAGCTATAAACTTTGGGGATGAGGTCAGGCTATGATTCACCTGCAAACAAGATCATGTAGAGAAGTGTGTCCAAATCAGACAGGATTGCTAGCCTAGATCGTCCTGTGGTCAAATGAAAAATAATACTAAATTCTTAGTAGCCATATTAGTCGGAGCCCAGTCATGTAAACAAGCATTCTCAGAATTTACTACAGAGTATTGGAGATAAACATGAAGAAATCTGGGAAAAATTTACCAGGGTGATGTAGCCACCCAGCGTTTAGCAATCGCAGGAACCTGGCAATGGGTAACCCAGGTGCTAAAGGGACCTAGGTCAGATATAGTGGCATCAGAGCGCAAAAGCTGCCCCCTCCCCCATCGGCCCCCAGATCCAGCTTCTCAGCAGGGGCTGTCCAGCAGAAGCTGGGACCATGAACAGAGATGTTGTCCCATGGGAGCCGTAGCCATGGAAAAGCCATGACCACTTTCAAAAGCAGCAGAAGAAACAGAGATTGGGAGAGAAATATACTGCTTCTGGCTTATTCCTTCCATTTAATCACCCCCTTAATCCTCATGTCCACACTTAATTGTGGATCAGAGGGCAGCAAGTAGCCTGGGAAGTGAGGCGACCTGTGATAAAGAGCAGAATGGGAAAAGGCTCAGGTAGATATGAGAGCAAACCGGCAGTCGATGAGCACAGCCCTCTCTGCCACTCAGGACCTCTCCCCACCTTTTACGCGTGCAGGAGTCATATCAGACAAACCCACATCTGGATGTGGGGTCAGCAGTTTGTGTTTTAACAAGATCCCACCTCCCCAGTCCCCAGGTAGTTTAACTGCACAATAAGATTTGAGAACTACTGGCTTGGATTTGTAAAATGTTACCGATTTGGCTGTCAAATTGTAAATCTGTGTTTCGCATTTCACTAGTGCTCTAGGCAGGAAGGTGAAAGAAAGTGAAAATGTTCAGAATAGTAAATCTATTGTATCTTTTATCGATTTGTTGCTTAACAAACATTTATCAACCTACGTGAAATGTGTATATAAAGCAACTCAGCTGTCTTCATGATTCTATTCAATGCAAGATTACCTTGATTTATTATGTCAAGGTAAATTCATGTGTCTAAGTTTCCTAAGCACAAAGACTAATCTGAATATTATAAAATGTTCTGTATTTTTAACAAATTTGAGGATATAAAGTAAAAGAAGATGTAAGGATTTTCTTAAATTAACACATGACAATCCTTCCAATAGAAACTGTAAGTTACTATGACATAATTAAATTAACAATAATGATTTCTGTTTTACAGACATCTCAGCTTTGATACTATGTAGACATCCAAATATATAAATGAAAAATCCAGTTAGTCATCCAAATATTTTGCTGATTTTATTTCAAACGTATGTGTATTTGGAAACATTCAGATGGCTGAGGAATTTTTCACATTTTATCCATATGTTTGGCATTGCATAGACATACAGAAAGATGAGTAAAATGTATTGGCAGTACATGGGAAAATTATATTATAATGCAGGACTTCTTTAAAGTTGGAAATGTTCCCCAAAAAGCAGAAAAAAAGTGGAATTTGAAGATTATTGTCTCCAATTATTCTCTACCCAGTTTTCTCCTAAGCCCACTGTAGTCAGCCTTTGGTCCACATAACTTCACTGGAACTGGTTTTATCAGGATTTCTGTTAAAATTAATGCTCAGTTCTCTGTCTTCATCCTGCTTGATCTAGTAATAGGTTTGACATGGTGGTTTTTTCTCTCTTTCATCACTCAGCCTCCAGGCCACCACTCTTTTCTGTGATTTCTCCTGCTCTCTGGTTGCCGTGTTCCAACCTCCATTACTGATTCAGCATTCTCTTTCTGACGTCTAAATGTTGAGAGTACCAGGAGTCAGTGCATAGGTGTCTACTCTGCTCCCCTGTTGAGCAATCTCATTGCTTTAAATGCCATCCTTTAATTATCCCCCTCCATACCTACATCACCCGCCCATCTCTCTTCCCTGAACTTGTATGTCTCTCTCATCACCTCAAATTCTGTTCCTGATGTGCCAATAAAAACTTGCTCTTCCCATAATCTTCCCCATTTCGATTTTTATAATTTCTAACTTTTTGTTGCTGTGATAAGAAAAAAAAAATAGTTACCCTTGACTCTTTCTCTCACATCCCACTTTCAGTCCCTCAGAAAACTTCATTGGCTGTATTTTCAAAATGTGTGACCAGTTCTGTCCACCTGTACTGCTACCTCTGTGCAAATCTGTGCTATTGTTGCTTCCAGATTATGGCAAAACCTCCTCCCAGTCTCTTTATTTCTGCTCTCAATGTTATTCAGTCTTTTCTCTAAAAAGAACAATTGGCTTTTTAAATTTTTATTTTACTTATGTATTTATTTTTGACAGAGGTACTGAGGACAGAACCCAGGACCGCGTGCATGCTGAGCATGCGCTCTACCACTGAGCTATTTCCCTCCACCCACTGTTCTGTCTTTTTTGATCGCAGCAGCCAAGACAACGTTTTAAAGATGAAAACCTAATCATGTCTCTTCTCAAAATCTTCCAATAACCCCCTATCTTTTTTTTTTACATTTTTTATTGATTCATAATCATTTTACAGTGTTGTGTCAAATTCCAGTGTTTTTTTGTTTTTTTGGTTTTTTTTGCAGAGTTAAAACCTAAATTCTTACAAAGGCCTCTAAGGCCCCGAATAATCTGGCAAAAAAAATCTGATCTTTTGACTTCTCTCTCCTCCTCTCTCGCCCTAACTTGCTTCACTCTGCCCCACACTTGACCTCTTGCTGTTTCTTAGAACCTTGTCATTGGCTGTTTCCTCTGCCTTAAATGCTTTCCCCCATATGACTGCTCACTCACCTCCCTTGAAGTCTTTCTCCAAATGTCACTTTCTCAATAAGACTTTTTTGACCACCATCTTTAAAATTGCAGCCCCAATGCCCAGGTCTCCACATCTCACTTTATTTTTCTGCATGACATCTGTCATCAGGTAGGATACAGTATGTCACACACCTTGCTTGGCTTTATCTCCTCCCCAGAATGTGTGCTCCATGAGGACAAGTCTCCTTGTTCATTTGTTGACTTTATACTCCAACTACCAAAAACATTGTCTGGCACATACATTATACTCTATAAATATTTGTTGAATGAATGAATGGAATAAATTGGGTTATTTAGTTGGATGTTTTAAAGAATCAGAGAACAATTGGATCTTGGAAATAATCTAATCTAAACTATTCCAAAAAACACTCTTTCTGCTAATAATTGTTGGACAATAAAAGAATTCTATCGTCAAATGATTTTGGAATTGATGTTATCACACTGAAAGTTTTCAGAAGGTCTGTAGTGCAGCCATCAACTGTTTAATGTAAAGGATCAGAAAGTAGATACTTCAGACTTTGTAGGCCATGCGATCTATCACAACTCTTTGACTCAGCCATTGTAGTGCAAAATAAACCATAGGTGATATGTAAATTAATGAACTTGGCTGAATTCTAATGAACCTGTGTTTATAAAAACACAGAATTGGCTGGATTTAGCCTGCAAGCCATAGTTGCCAACCCTAATCTATAGTGTCTGCACCTATTTAATTTTGTTTAAAATAGCATTTTGATTGCATAATAGGACCACCACAAAAGAAAAAACCACAAAATATTCATGAGCGTTTTACTAAATAAGTGTTCCTCAGGACATTGCTTAAGAAATACTGATCTAGTTTAACCCTATCATTTATTATGAGGGGTTGGGATTCAGGATAGATTCTGTTAAGTTCACACGCCTAGCTGATGGGAGAACAGGGCTAAATTCTATGATTTTTTTGACTCCCAGTTCAGTATTCTTTTCACTTCACCACTGCTTTTCTTTCATGGCTGTCTATGGGCTTCTGCTCTTCTAAATTTAAAATTGTAGATTTAAAAATACTTGAGTATTTCCAGCAGCAGACTTTGATTTTCTGTTTATAATTTCTACATTTTTGTAATTACAAATTTATTTTCAATTCATTGCATAAAAAACTCAGATGCACTTACCTCTTGAAATTTTTAATACTAGTAAAGATTAAAAATACTTTATTTAATTGTGATGTCTCTTGAAGCACTCCTGTGTCTTTTTGAAAAGAAAAGTGATGCAAAACAATACTCAATTTTAATTTTCTATGGTTGCATAAAACCACAGGCAGAGTCTTTTAGTGCCCATTAGCTTGTGGTCTGGATCAGAGCAGCAAATACAAACACTGCAGGTAACAAAGATACATACACGTACTCAAATACACACATACGAATGGCCACCTCCCTGTTCGACTCAGCATCGATCCCTGCATCTTCCATGTTATTACATGGTCCTCACAAATTAGACACATCAGTTATTTTGGTTAGCCCTGTCCTCAAATGTGTGTGGGTCAAGACTCAGATTTTTAGCCATCCTTACATTTTTGTACATTCTTTCCTTCTCACTGGGGCTCTCCTTGCTTCAGACTTCACTTATTAAAGATTGGCTGGACTCCCAGTAAATCAGTCTAGTAAGTCTGCCCAAAATGGCATAAAGTCAAAAGACAGGAATTCAATTGGAAGTTCACTTGGGTGAATGACTTGATGCTGTGAATGCCTCCACTTGATTATCCGCTAACTGAGAATAATTAATATGCATATACCTGCACTTGAAAGTACGTTCTGCCATTATCTCACCGGAGAAAGGATGTTAATATTTCTAGTGTCAGTTTCTGTGATGAGAAGATGTCACACCCACACTGCACTTACAAATGTTAGCAAGATGGAGAAGACAATGATTATGTGCACTTTGAGCTTCTCAAGAGAGTTCTATTTCTCCTGTATACAAACTTATTATTGATCCAGTTAAATTTGATTGTAAAGCTCTTCCTACAGTTTGAACTAACTTGCCTCTCTTCTCCATTCAGTAGCCTCTTTTCTTCTCAGTCATGTCTGTAATCCTTCAAATAGCTATCTATAGTAACCTTATTGAACTTTTTTCTGGTAATCTTTTGAGAAAAGCACATTTTTCATTTTGGAACTCATCACTATTAGGATAAGATCATCACCCCCACAGTGAGGAGGGAGGTGGGTATTAGAAATCTTAGTACTCATCTTCCTTTTGGAAATAAATATCTGAATTTGACCTGAATTAATACCAGTATCTTGAGAACAAAACTTAAATTTTTGAGCGTCATCTACCTACAATTTATCTCCCAACCCTCAACATGACTCTAAATTGTTTGAAGATTCTAAAATTAAATCATGAAAGCTTCTTAAAAAAATAGGGAAAAGATTAATATTTTATAATCCTACGCTTCTCTCTACAATCCAAGTCTCATGGCCTTCAACGTGCAATAGTGAGTGAGGAAATTCTAAAAGAATTGTTAAAACATGGCTTTTAATTTATTTGAACAATTAGTTTTGAAGTTTGTCTTTTCCTTTGCTCTGAGTGATGCAACCTTGAAATTTACATAAGAAGAAACAATGAAAATGTGTAGGTCAAAAATATTATTCAGCTCTGATCAGGTTGGGAGCTTGATAATTGATTTCTTATATTGCCTTTTTCAAAAATTGGATATTAGAAATACAATTTAAGTAAAGCTGGTTTCAGTGGGGCTTTTTCTTTTATAATTTTCAAGATTTTACAGCCTCTAAAAGAGCATAATTTCCAATTTTAAGACATCTCAATGGCTTTCACCTAATTGTATTTGCTTGCTAGTACATTTAGCTATTATTTTTTCAGAATTAATTATAGAAAAATTTGGTATTACAGCATATAGTACTAACTGGAGTGGACTGTGAAATCATTGTTCTTCAAATGTTCATTTTTTTCTTACTTAAGAGCACAGTCCCTTCTAAGGTGTTTTTACTGTAGTTGTTCTGGTAATTTATTGCTAAGTAATAAATTATCCCGTCTTTACTAATATAAAGTCAGAATCACTTTATTCATGCTCACAGATTCTGTGGGTTAGGTATTCATACAGGGTAGGTGGGGATGGTTTCTCTCCACTCCATGATATCTGGGACCTGAGCTGAAAAGAAGAATGGTTGGGGTCCCTTAGGTGACTGGAGTCATCTTCAGCCTTCTGCACTCACGTTCTGACATCTGGACTAGGATGACTCAAAGGCTGGGCTCAGCTGAAGCTGCTGACTGGAGTAACTAAATGGGACCCTCCACGTGACATAGGCTTCTCCTAGCATAGTGCCTCAGCTCTTAGAAGATTCCTGAAAAGGAATACAGAGAGCAAAATTCCAGGAGAATAAGACAGGAGTTGCATACTTTTATGACCTGACATCTGAAGTCACATAGCATCATGTGCCATATTCCATTAGTCAAGACAGTTGCAAGCCCACCGAGCTTCCAGATGAAGGTACAAAAATTCCATCTCTCAGTAGAAGGAGGGTCAAAGAACGTGGGGCCCTGTTTTAAAACCATCACTGTAGAAGTGACTGATGTGCTGCTTTCCATAAATACTCTTCCTTGTCATTTTCTCATCTCTAAAACAACAGGACACATTTGCAGTATGGCTGGTCAGTGTTAAAAACGCCTGTATAACCATGTATTTACCTTAGAATGCTTTTGGTTGCAAGTGACAGAAACCCTCATTCAAACAGGCATTGTTTAACAAAACTGGACATTTCAGTGGCAAGGCAGGTGTCAGCCGAGGGAGGCTGATGTGGGGTTCTAGGAGGTGAGCGGCCCAAACGAAAAAATGCACGAGGAGTTGCCATACTGCTGGACAGACTTCAGCCGGAGACACCATGGGGTTAACAACACTTTATTGCCACAGGGAGGTGCGCGCCTATGATGCACCTGTCCTGCTTCTATCTGTTTTCTGTCAGCACATGCGCGGTCTGAGTTTCTTTGTTTATTAGGCTTACAGAATATCTCTAGCACATGTGTACTTCTATTTTCTTTGTCCTAAATCTTATATAATTGACGCAAGCGTGGAGCAATTATTTACTGCATACTACAAACATGCTCTGTAGTTGTGGCCTTGGGTCCCACAGCCTTAACTTATCTCAAGGCTCTGGCCGTGGCCTTGGGTCCCACGGCCTTAACTCGTCTCGGGCCAGCTGACAGCAGGCTACCCTTTAAGAGAGGGTTGGTTCAGTGGCTTAGCAGTACCAAAGGACACTTCTCTGTCCTGTTTCACCACTGTGTCACTTTTATTGTTGACTTTATCCGATATCTAGTCCCTCCACGATGAAGGGATTGCCTGCATGAGCAATTATTCCCACTCTCAACTGTATGCTCGGACAAAGCTAAGGAGAGCTTTCCTTCCCTCTTCCCCTTTATAGAGTCCTGAGCTTCACTCAGCAGGAACAGCATGGACCACTTACATAACCCTGAGACAATTTCTGAGGTCAGAGTCGAACTCTGATTGGCTTAGATTTAGGTTTTCTTCCTTGAACTCGTCCTGATTTCAAAGGGGATGGGAGTATACCAGTCGACTTCAGAGTTGACTTCAGTGTGACTGATCCCTGTAAATGTTGTGCCTGCAACGTAGGGGAAGATGAGTGGAACAGGTAACGGGAAGGCGGCTGTAATTTTCATTGTATGCTGGAACATTCTCTAACCACAGAAAATCATTTGACCAGGAGGTGATGAAGCCGTTGCCTTGGCCTCCTTAGCATCACAGCTCAGTGAGCTAGAGCACGTAGAAGCACATGGTCCCACTCCTGTTCACTTGTCAGACTCTCCCTGTCTTTGAGTCACATCAATGTCATATTCAGAACTGCTGTTAAAGAAATCCTATTTGACAAAGCAAGGAAGAAGAGACCCTACAAAGGGACTTTGAACTTAGCTCTTCTGATCCACTGGGGAGTGGCAAGAGGATAGTCACCGGCTTTGTGAATGTTTGGGGTCACGATCGTCTATGCATCTGTGAGAGCCTATTTCTTACTTTGGGTAAATTCGGACTTTTTTCTAAGAAAGCAGGCTTCCTATCTGAGGCTATGTACACTTCCTTAGGACGAATGTCTGCTTCTGTTTTTCCGAGTTGACACAGAATTTAATAATGTAGCCTCTTCTGCCAAGACTTTTATTAATTGTTTTCCACTCCAAGTCAATGAAGCGTGTCAGGGTCATTGTCCTCACTTTGCAGTCGAAAAAATAAGGACAGAGGGTTAAGCAACTCGCCTATGACCACATGTCAAAGCAGGGATGGAGTTAGCGTTAGAAGCCATTTTCCTGGACTCTTGGCTCAGTGCTTTCTTTAAAAAGAATATTGAATGTTTCAAACAAAAAGAAGGAGCAGATCATAAAGTACAAACACTGGGGACCCCATCGCTCAGTCTCAGAAATTTTGTAAGAAACAAATATTTATAGACAGAGTAGAAGCCCCCTTTGTACCTTTTATAGTTCCCATCCCTCACCTTCCCTTCTCTGAGAAAATCAATACCTTGAATTTGGTGTTTTATGTTCTCATACATATTTTTCCTGCATAGGTATGTATCCATAAAAATGTGGTACAGTTTTGTACATTTAACTTTATATTGCTGCTATTATCTTGTATGAATCTTTTTTTTGCTCAACATAGTTTTTAGTATATATCTGTTGATATATACAGCACGTTTATTCATTTTTTGCCTATTATATAATATTTCTTGTCATACACACACACATACATACACATACACACACACGCACACACACACACACATATACCTGACAGTTTTTCTGTTCTCTTTATATCATTTAAATTTCTTGCTGCTGTTTAATTATAAGCGATAGGGCAATGAACATTCTTATACCTTTCAACTTCTGGTTACCTTCTTGAACTCCACCTGAAAAAAAAAGAATGTTCTTATGGAGGTTGGTGTAGTCAATTGTTCTGTCTAAATTTGGTGCTAGAGAACTGCCAGAGTGAGTAGCAAAAGCAAGATTTATTGGCTATATTTTACATTGTAGGAAACTCATTCTAAGTCTAAAGCCATGTTCCTTGTATGCCATGATTTTCAGTTGGTATATCAGGATCGATCATTATCTCTTGAAATTTCACCTAGTAATGCACAGTACTAGTCTTTATTAATGCTGCTACTTTCCAGAACTGGACCTGAATTTCTACAGCCTGCAGGATCTTCGTCAGGTTGAAAACAATTGGCAGCAGCCAGGGTGTTGGACTGATGGGGGTGTGCTCTGAATAAGCAAGTTCCATCATTACAAAAATAGAAGCAGTGGCTGAAATTTTAAAAACATCAAGATGACCTTCTTCTAAGAAGCATGCCATGGGGAGAAAGGGTGAAATTTCTGTCGGATATCATTTCTGTGTATCTGATAGCACTATCTTTATGGGGTAGAAATGTGCAAAAGATGGCCATTTGCTCAACTTATTTTTAGGAACCTTATAGTCTGTTTTAAATGGCTGTTTAAAAAAATCTCCATTTCAACTATGAAACTAAATTATTTTGAAAATTTGTTATGCTTTCTTGTGGAGTCTCGGAATTTTCAAGAAGCTGGTCCACTGTGTTAATACTAGATTGCTTTTTTGTACCACCAGTTGTGAAGACACTAACGCAGATTTGAGGGAAATTACTGGCATAGGAGTTGGGAGACTGGATTTTTGACTTGACTCTTCCTCTGACTGTGAACCTTGTGAAAAAGTCACCTAAGCAACTTGGACAGTTTTTGGGTTGACCTTATAGGTGTGAAATCAATTTGGTGGATTGGGACCAACATTCAAAAGAAAGCATGATGGAATAGAACAAAATATATACAGGGTGCAGTGTACTCACTAAGGGTAAATATTATTTTATAAAAGTGTTGTTGCAGAAGGGTGAATGTGTATGCATACCTGCTGTGGGACATTAAAGAAAGTAAAATTCTTATTCTATATTGCTTTAAAAAAATGTTTGAAAGTGTTTTGTACCAGGTGACTTCAGAAAGTGTCTTGAGGGCCTCTCAGAAATGATATTGTCCGTATTTAGAATTTACCAGGTGCTTCCATTTTTGAGGATGAAGCTCAGATATCCCAGAATAGCAGAGCAGGCCCTTCCTAATTCTTGCCTCTGGGACCCTGCCCTCCAAGGACATGGAACTGCAAGCCCCCTGCTTCTGCAGCACTGCCTCGCCGGTCCATGTCTTTGCTGACATGTTTCTTTTGGCCTCAAATGCTCTCTGTAGACAAAGCATTACCTTTAATAGAAACCTTTCCACATCCAACCATTCTTTAGAAAACTGGCCAGTCCTTTTCTTAGGCCCCCATTATTACCTGTACTGGCTTGTAGCATAGTCCACAGTACACTTTACTGCAGTTAATAATGGTTTAAAAATTGATCCCACCCTACTAGACTGTGGAGACCTAGAGATCAGGTCTTTGTATAATAAGAATTTTGGGGTTTTTTTCCCTTTTGTTAAACATATTCACTCTGTTCTCCCTTGCTCTTACAAATCACTGTATTATTTTAAAATTGTATATACATATTTATTTTAAAGGTCCCAAATGACATAAAAAAGGCAGTTGAAAAATCGCCCTAAATCCCAACAACCTAAAGATGGACACTGTTAGTATCTAAACGGGTATCTAGCTCTGCCTACATTCAAATAGAAAGAGAGGTAAACATGTACACACGTGCACACTCACACGTTACACAGACTCATTTACTAATGTGACCAATTTTTCCTTTCAGCAATGTCAAGGGCACTTTCCATATTAATAACTTATTTGTACACAATTTAAAATTGCTGCTTAGAGTTCTAATTCGGGGACTGTTTCGGGTTTTGTTTTAGTCGCCATTTATGAACATTAGGAGCAGTGCTGGTAGACCTGACTTACTCCTCGTGTGCGCCAAGTGTCAATTAGAAGACACCCTTGTTGTCCTTACTTTCTTTGATGAGCTGTAGAGTCTTGAGTTGGTTTTGCAACTCTCTTCAAGGCATTCTCCATTATAGCGCCTTCCCTTTATTCTTGGACCATGTCCTGTTAAAATCTCTCTGTATTAGATAGTCTCCTACCTGGCAATGCAATATCTTTAGTCCAAGCTTCTCTTTCTTAAAGAGAGTCATCTATAGTTAACATATTAAGGATTTGATATTTGACACTTTTCCCATTTCCCATTTCATGCATATATTTGTATGAACGTTTTGAATCTCACCTTCCTAATACAGGGTATGAATCTAGATTGGACCTGACTTTCCTCTAGCCTGTGGTCCTGGAATTCAAGATGATAGATGATTGTTTTCAATGGGCAGTTCCATTTTACCAACCACGTCCACTCTTTCGAAGATACAGATTGCTAGCACAGTTTACTAGGATATTCCCTCTACTTTTTGAAGCTAAAGTCAAAAACTACTCAGAAATATTATTTTAATAAAATTAAACATCTGGTACAATTTTGGAAGGTGCCGAGAGTCATGATTAAAGCTTATTTGTGTTATTTTTTTGTGATCTGATTCAGGAACATATCATGCGTTTATTTCTTCAATGTGCCTGGATACCCTAGATGTAGTTCATACTGTTCTTATGTGTTTTCTCCTGTTTTTAGCCTCAATTAAAGCTCTAAGGAATTCTTCATCCCTCAGTTTATGGATTCCACGGTAGAGTGTATTTTCATACCATTCGGTGCTGTTGCAACTACTCTCTTACAAAGGCTTTTTGTTTTCATCACTGTATTCTAATCTGGAATTTCATCTCACCGAGTCTCAGAGACACTTGTGTCATAATGTGCATTGCCTTAGATTTTTATATAAACCATAGGACATTTGTTACCCGAGCTCTAGTTATTAGTATGTAGAGATCTGGGCAGTCAGTCATTGCCTGCTCCCTCCCCAGTTGTCTTATATAATTAACTATCACCTCTGGTGTTTTTCCTCTTTCCATCCATACCCATGCTTCTTAACAGAAGTTATCCGCAACCAGGATAGATTTTGCCCTTAAGGAACACGTGGCAATAACTGGAGATGTTTTTGGTTGTCACAGTGGGAAGGCTTCTAAATGATGCTGCTTAACATCCTACAATGCAGAACATAGACCCACTCCCCACAACAAAATGTTATCCAGCCCAAAATGTCAGTATTGTCTAGGTTGAGGAATCTTGCTCTGTAGAAGCTGACTTCATGTGTTTTAGCTGAACTTTCAAATTCCACGTCTGAGATATTCAGTTTGATAGAGTCCCACGATTCAGACTAGTTGCTCAGTAGGAAAAAATGGAAAGTTGTATTTCACGTCGTACACTTTGGTTGAAGTGAGGCAGCTATCATCATGAAAGACGTTTCCCTTCTTAGTATTTTATGACCAAGTGGCATCACCACAGTTACACACCATAGGGAATAAGGGGGACTGAGGCATATTTCTAAGTGGAGAGTAAAACTGGAAGGATTAATAAGTATGATTATCCTCAGATACTCTCCGCTCCAACTGGCATTTGTTGTTGCAGAAATTGCATTTGCAAACATTAGAGAAAACTCCATGGGCTGCTTAGTACTAACATGGTTTCCTCTTTTTTTTTTTCCTCTGTTCTTTTTTTTTTTCAGACATTTCACATTTTCAAGAACAAAATGATTTAAAAGGATTATTAGAAAATCTCCATCAAAATATCCAAGCCAAAAAAAGGAAGAATGTAGAAATTATGTGGCTGGCTGCAACGGTAAGCCCTCACCCACCTTGTTCCCTGTCACCATAATGATCAGTGAGCACTACTGGGTCTCTGCTGTGTACAGACTTGACCTCTGCACTTTGGGTTACCAGATGTCATTCTCCGTTATCCAGGAAATTAGGCACCTAGTCTGTCAATAGACTAGAATACAAGATGGAAGAAGATAAATTCAACTAGAAAGAATCTTACTCATTGGCTTTTCTTATAAATTTGGGATGTGTTTGGTACTTTGAGGTTAAAATTAAGTCTCAGTGATTTTCTTGATCTCACACGTTGCAATGTCAATCACTGGTATCAGTCAGGATTTGGAAGTGCTGCTCTACAGACATGTGGTTTCAAAGAATTTGGTTATGAGATCTCAGACTCACAGCCTCAGTCAGGCTCCTGGACATATTGTTAAATTAATGAGCTTGTAACTGCATTGGTTACTTCAGATATTGGCATAGAGTTTATCCCTGATGGATTGCTCTTGGGGTAATGAGCTATATTTTGTATGATTCTTTCTCATTTAATGGCTCTCTCAAGGTAGACAATCTACCTGCTTTCTCACTTCAGGTTTCTATAAGATTAAGAGAGAAAAATTTTGCCTGTATTTTTCTAAGCTCTTGTCTGGCAACTGTTCAGGAATACCTCACATGGACTTATGAATTTTGTTAAACATTCAGACCCAGAGATCCTTCCACTAGGAAAGGATCTTTTCATCAGGAAAGGCACACATTGGATATCTTTATGATGAGTGCCGTATTTGTAGCTACTGCCTCATGTTGCTCATGTAATTTGGAGTTCGCAGTGGAGCTTCTCACCTGTTCTGTTCATTCTCTATCAATAGTGTTTAAAACAAAACCTTCCCCTCTACTGCCAGCCCTTCAGCTGTAATCCAGTATGACTTACTCTGTTCTGGGAAAAGAAATGGATAATTTACCATGAGTCTATATAAAATAATTTACCAAGAGCAAGGCAGAGGAAAGCTACTTCAGTTTCCCTTCATGCCCTCTTGGAGCCCCAGGGAAGAACATCAAAGGTAATAGCATGAAGCATTGCTTTCAGACAGCTCATTTACACTGGTCCCACTTAGCACCATACTGCATTACATGAAGGTTATTTATAATAGTTCTTTCTCCAGCGTGGCTGCTCTTTATATTTTCAAGATTTGCTATGGTTGCTAATTCTCACAAAAAATTTCACAAAGGTGGGTCGTAAGTTATTTTTGCTACGTTGCTAATAACATGATAGCACAAAAATAGTTGGATCATTTACTAAGGCTATCTGACAGCTTAGGAACATAGACATAGGCTGTTATATACATATCATATGGTTATGTAAATTGGTAAATGAAGGATGCACGGGGGTAACCACAAATGAATATTTTCTCTAGACTATATAGTTTTTCCCTTGAACATATAAAATTTTTTCCCATACATTTATGCAAGTTTTTTTGAAATATATATTTCAAACAAATAAGTATGGCTTACTCACAGCTTACTATTGAATGGATAATTGCCTGCCTTGATAAACATACAGCACTTTACAGTGTACAGTTTTGGCATTCTGGAGGAATATTGATTATTATTATTAATACCATGTCTATAAGCTAATACATGAGTTTTGGTATCCTTTTTGTAAACCAAGGACGTTAATAATACTGTTAAAAATGAAGAAATATAGAAATTCACTTTGACATTTTCCAAAACTCTTTTTAAAAAAAATTTTTTTTAAAATGTTCAGTATCACTAATTATCAGAGAAATGCAAATCAAAACTACAATGAGGTATCACCTCACACCAGTCAGAATGGCCGTCGTTCAAAAATCCAAAAATGACAAATGCTGGAGAGGCTGTGGAGAAAGGGGACCCCTCCTACACTGCTGGTGGGAATGCAGTTTGGTGCAGCCACTATGGAAAACAGTGTGGAGATTCCTCAAAAGACTAGGAATAGACTTACCTTATGACCCAGGAATCCCACTCCTGGGCTTGTATCCAGAAGGAAATCTACTTCAGGATGACACCTGCACCCCAATGTTCATAGCAGCACTATTTACAATAGCCAAAACATGGAAACAGCCTAAATGTCCATCAACAGGTGACTGGATAAAGAAGAGGTGGTATATTTATACAATGGAATACTACTCAGCCATAAAAACCAACAACATAATGCCATTTGCAGCAACATGGATGCTCCTGGAGAATGTCATTCTAAGTGAAGTAAGCCAGAAAGAGAAAGAAAAATACCATATGAGATCGCTCATATGTGGAATCTAAAAAAACAAAAACAAACAAACAAACAAACAAAAACAAAGCATAAATACAGGACAGAAATAGACTCATGGACAGAGAATGCAGACTTGTGGTTACCAGGGGGGTAGAGGGTGGGAAGGGATAGACTGGGATTTCAAAATTGTAGAATAGATAAAAAAGATTACACTGTATAGCACAGGGAAATATACACAAAATGTTATGATAAACCACAGAGAAAAAAATGTGACAATGAGTGTGTATATGTCCATGAATGACTGAAAAATTGTGCTGAACACTGGAATTTGACACAACATTGTAAAATGATTATAAATCAATAAAAAATGTTAAAAGACAAAAAATATTTTTTTAATCAGTTGCTGTGTTTTGGGGGTGGGTAGGTAATTAGGTTTTATTTATTTATTTTAGTGGAGGTACCGGGGATTGAACCCAAAGCCTCATGCACACTAAGCATGCACTCTACCACTTGAGCTATACCCTCCCCTACCCCAAAAAACTTTTATTTCTGTCTCTATTTGATTTTCCTCTCTTCTTTGAATCTGTTAATGAAATACTGCTTTTGTTAATATCTTACATTTTAATTGAAAAATGGAAGGCTGTTTGGTTTTTATCTTGAATGAATTTAAACAAATAAAAATGAGAATTTCAAAAGGCCAAATGCCAATCAGGTATGTTAAATTAAGCTCATATAGTTCAAAACGAGTTGTAGAAATATAGAAACCAGGACCCAACCTATTTGCTGTAATGGAATTGCCCTTGCTTTTTTTTTTATTTTAAATTTGTAACATGAAATATCTTTGTAGGATGGTTGCATATAATTGTGACCATACATTTCAAAGAATATCCATTCTTTTTACATTTCATTTCTTGTAAGTGGCCATTGAGGTCTATATTTTTTACTATAAATATAGTCAAGCCTTTGTTATTTCATATTAAATTTTGAAATACTGTTTATTTGAAAGCATTAGAGTTTCATAGAGGAAAAAATATAATATGGTGAAATCATGCTCTCATATGTCTTTAGTCATTTACATTGGAAATAATGAGAAAGTACCTTAGGTCTAATAAGGACATGAAAAGCCTAAGATAAGTATCAAAATCACAATTAAATCATGGCTAAAAACCCTTGATAAACTGTATTATTATATTCTCTCTTCAAAGCAGGCAAGTGTTAAGTCCTCCTTGTTGGCAGATAATAAAGCAGGTCTTATGATATCATATTAGATGGATTTTAAGTGCATGTTGATTAACATTGTTGATGCTAAAGATGCTTATTGGTATCTCATATCAGAGCATTACTATGGGCTTGGGAAAAGAATGGAATGATTCACCTGTTAACCATAAAGCAGTGAGACCGTAAATTATTGCCACTCAGAGATTCTTCTCCTGGCTTACATCAGAATAACAAAAAGAAGTAATTACAGAGAGAAACAGAAAAGGACCAGATGTTAAAGACTTGGTCCTTGTTAGGTAGACTTATATTAGCATCCTGGCTCTGCTCTGTTGTGCACAAGTCACTTAACCTATCCAAACCTCCATTTCCTCATCCGTAAAATGAGATTAATATACCTTCCTCCAGGGTTCATGTGCAATTAAATTAAAAAAGCAGATCTATATGACATTTATTAGCATTGTACAGTAGATATGCAATTAACATCGGCCATTTTTGGTGTCTTTATTCTTATTAGTTGCATTGATGAGTGATTTCCTTGTCTGCTGCACTTGGCACCATGTGGATGTTTGAAATCTCATAACATACAACCGAGACTAGCAAAGGTGTTTTAAATGTACAATACGAAGATTACTAGCTATTTAAGATTCCAAACAAATGACTGATCCAGGAAATAGAGATTTTTTTTCCCCCTCCGCTTCTGAACTGTGATTGTTACTTATTATCCCCTGCGGCTTTGGTCCCCTCTCCTGGGGCACTGCTGCCTCTGCTGGATATCTACTGTCTCATATGGCTTCAACAGCCCCACACCTCACAAACAAAGAACTAAATAAATTAAATGGATTCCACCAGCTTTTGAAATGAAAAGGTAATGTTTTTACATTCCAGAGGGCAGAGTGAACCAACTGACTCCTGTAAATTGGCGTAAGTTTGGTGGGTTTAGACAAGAAGTGGTTAAGGGACTCCAGCACTTTAGAGTGATCTACAAATAAACAGTAAGCTGTTTATATGTCTGTTACAGATTTGTCGCAAACTAAATGGCATTCGTTTCACCTGTTGTAAAAGTGCCAAAGACAGGACGTCGATGTCGGTGACGCTGGAACAGTGCTCCATCTTGAGGGATGAGCACCAGTTACACAAGGACTTCTTCATCCGAGCGCTGGACTGTATGAGAAGGTACCCCACATATCTTCAGCTTTCTTTGTTTTAAGGTCATTTTAAGGTTTAGGTTTTTCTTCCCCCCCAAAATACATATTTTGCTGGAGGACTAAACATTTAGTAGTAACAGTGCATTTCCATGGCTTAGAGCTCATGACATGAAAGATAAAATAATTTTAAATATTCCCTCTGCTTATTACAGGGAATAAAAAAAGAATGTGGCCGGATCTTGGTAATCTGCATGTAGGATAGATTTCCTTAGCTCATTTAGACCCAGTTAAAGGGCTCTGGTCCTTTTGTTTATGACACTTCAAGGGCACTGTTCATTTACGTGCATGTAGTTATGTATATGCACGAAATAAAACTAAGTCGTTACCCAAACAAAGCAACTATCCAAAAAATTACAACTAACGAGTGATCTTCCTGTGGGCGTGCAGGGTCTCTGGGTCACTAACCTCTTTCCTAAAATCATTCTCACGTCACATCACTCATCCTAAAGATGGGAGGACTCTGATCCTTTAAAACAGGAAATTAATGTCGTTACTCTGCCGACATTTAACGTGCTACGCCGGAAGTCATGTTTCTTGATTCATTTCCACTGTAATTAAATCTAGTCTGAGCCATAATAGGAAGGAAAAAGTGCCTCATCCACAACGCCTGTCAGCAAGGACACACGTTAATTAAAAACAAGCGAAACGGTCTCGTTGCTGCAGAGACTGACTCAGAAGCACGACAGGATACCCGGGACAGGCTCCCTGTCCTCAGAAGGGAATGTCATGTGATGCTCCGGAGAGGGCTGCTTCTTATCTGGCATGTCATTAGCTCCCACCTTTCTTTTAACTGCTGCAGTCCTTCCATGGCGACGGTGACGCTCGCCTGCGCTCCTTCTCCGCTGTGTTTTCCGCACTAATGAGAAGGTTCTGAAGTCCTCTTTTTCACCCCATTTCATGTCTCTTGGCGTTTTCATTGTTCGGTCAGTGGAGTTCTATCATAACCTTTCGATCAGTGTCTGAGGATGCCTCCGAGGCCTGACATGAGCATCTCAGCCATAGGAAACACATTTGCTTGTTATCAAACACTTCTTTCGAAAATAATCTCTCAGCACTCACAAGGAAGACTCAGAATCTGAGTATGAAATCCAGTGTGCGTTTAAAAAGTATAAATGTCACTGTGGACAGGACAAAGATGCAGGGTGACAAGGGCAGAAGCACAGGCTATTAGAGACCAGAGACCCTGAGGACTAAAATGATCCAACCAACATCAAGGACCTGGAAGGTGAAACTGGTACGTGTTAATTTAAGGCAGGGGTAAGAGAGTTTCCTTGAATGAGCCAGGTAATTCTTTCAGATTAGTAAATAAAGGGTGTATCTGTCATATACACATTGAACTGTGAAACTACATATTTTGGTATCGCATAAAGGTGGTGTGGAATTGACGTTATATGTACAACACATTTGCTGATGACAGAACATTTATGGGGGTTCATATTTGGATTGGGAAATAAAGTAAGGCACTAGAAATTTAACCCCAAAACTCTAAAACACTGAAGACCTTAACTTCTATATCTCACTACTCTGGTTTTATATATGTATTTTATACACACACACACACACACACAGACATATATATATATATATATATTACATATATATATTACATATACCTTCAAATCTGTCAAACTTATCCTTTGGTTTTGTGTATATATAAGGTCTGCCTGAGAATGTGAGGGTTTGTGTGTGTCTGTGTGCATGCGTGTGTGTGTGCATGTGTTTAAGGGAAATATGATGTGTTATTTTCTTGAATTCAACTGCTGTCCTTTCCCTCTGTAGGTACTGTCTTATATCACAAGGGCATAGGTTTATAAACTCTGGCAACAGGGCAGAGTAGATGAAAGGCTGGGGCTTAGGAACCAGCTGACCTGAGATTAAATCCAGGCTATGTGCCACTTACTAGCCAAGAGAAAGTTAATCTCACCCTGCCTCCTAGTACCTTAGGCAAGTCAGTCAACCTCTTAGTGCCTCAGTTTCCTTGTGTGTAAACAGATGTGCTAATAATAGTGGCTCTTAGGAATGTTTTGAGGATTAAATGAATTGATATGTGTAAAGTGGTTAGAACAATGTTTGAGACACGCTAATCACTATACCACATTTGTTAAAAAAATAAATATCAAAGGTCATGATCTTCCTGATACAATAAAATCTAGGCAATTATGAGCCTCATAATTTTTGTGGATATATTAGGACACACAGTTTGACTCCAACACCTCTTATTAAAACAAAGTCTGCTGCCGAATCTTGTAAATAAGGTTTCAAATGCAGTGTTTTATCTATTTAAGAAAACAAGCTCTTTAAATAGCACTTTTAAAATGTGTTTACAAATGCTGTGCTAGTTACGGATGGATTGCATTCATTAAAGTCAGCCTGGATAGGTTTCCTAGAAATGTTTTTATGTTAATGTGTATCATTGTATACCTGTACAAATAATCATAGAATCTGAGATCAAGGAGTCAGCTTAGAAATTCAGTCAAACGTGTTTTGCCTTGTTCACTGTATGAATAACGAAGCTGAGCTCCGCAGAGTGTTCTTACGCAGAGGCTACTGGAGCTCACGCTGGAACACAGATGCCTTAGTTGTGCTTTAACGTTATTTTCTTTGTACCAGATAAAAGAAACTCACTTACAGTTACTTCATTATGTATTTGACTGCTTCCAATTTGTTAGTTAAAATATGGTTTGTCATAAAAACCATGTACCTTTAGAAATTTGAGACTGTGTGCAAGACCAGAGTGGTCTGCCCAAATCCTGAGACCTTGAAGAGCAAACTCTAGTTCGAGAATGAACTCTTTAATTTCAACCTTATCTGTCGTGTTCGCCGTTGTATCTGGGCACTGAGCACACTGTCTGGTCCAAGCTGAGATAAATATAAATAGTACTTGAATAAATGAAGAATGGTCCAAATAGGAATTCATTCTGCCGCTTTATGCTTTTCAGAACCGGGGAGCAACTTGCTCATCTTTCTGTAGAATGATGTTTTCAGTTTTGTCCTGAGACAGTAGTTTGGTTCTTACTTTTATGTCTGTCTTGTTTCCTAGGGTTGCGCTTGGGTCTCTGTAGTGTAGTCAGTCATTAGCCAGAAGTTGTGCTCAAACAGCTCAATCCAGTGTGGCTTCCAGCCTCTGCTGATGGAGCCCTGTGTGGATTGGGGAACATATTTAAAATTCAGGAGTTTTCGTATTTGCCCTGCCTTTTATTTCCACCAGGCCCTGTTAGGTCCTCCTGGTCAGCCGAGGATGTGTGGAAATTGATCAAAGCCCTCTGTGGCTCTGTCATGTCCAGGATCTCATTTCCGGCTGCATTTATGGCTAGTCCACTGGCCTGGGGGGTGGTCCCCGTGGGAGTGCAATTTCAGACCTGCTGTGAGGTCGGCGGCCATCAGCACTTGTTTGCCTCAAAGGACACTAGTGTTTCTGACAATGCCGACATGTGAGATTTTTCCACTCTCCACCTCAAATGGGGTCAGACCCTCAGGCTGCAAAGTTGCCGGTTTCCATGGCAGCCCCTCCCTGGTAGAGGCTGAACAGAGACAGGCAGGGGTGGGAGCAGCCCCAGGCAGGAAGACCATAGACTCCCCCTCTTCTTACCAACCAGTCCTCAGTTTTCCAGGAAGAAACTCTTCTCCATTACTTGCTCAACTTTGGCTGGTTACTGGGTTCCTAAAATGATTGGTTTTGACAATGTTTTCCAGTGCCCTAGTTTTTTGGAGAGGAAGAGGATTTGCAAAGCTCTTTGCTCTGCCATCTGATAGGAGGCCCCACCCTCCAGATGGTGACCTTTAAATGCACATCGGAGCTGCTTCTGGGGCATTTAAAAACTACGTATATTTGGACCCCATGCGGTTTATCCTTGATATCTGAGGGGACCCAGGGATGCAGAATTTTTATAAACTTTACAGATAGACATTTGGAAATAAGCAAGTAAAATTATTGCCCAATTGTGACATATTTGTAAGCAAAAGTTCCAGAAGATGAAAATGAAAGTTTTGGAGAGGTTTTGATATAAATTCATAAACAAAGAGGCCACAAAGGATCTACCTTAACTCACAGTCTGAATCTAACTGTCAACCAAAATTTTAGAAACAGACCTGATTGAAATAAAAAGGTGTTCATTTGGGGCCTGTTTGAGGCTGCAGCGTGGGAAACACAGATTCAACAAGCACTTGAATTGTGTTCCACCAAACTCCAAAACGGGAGAGAGAGTCTTAGAAAGGCAATGTCGACTGGAAGAAAATGCACAACCTAAAAGTTGAGAGTGACGTTTTCTTCGGTGGACTTTCTGAGGACTTGAGCCCAGGAGGCAGTCTCTTAGAGACTGCTTCAAAGGGGTAGGGGAGGAGCCAGGATATATAGGACTTTTTGCAACAAAGACCAGGTAGTTGGAACCTCAAAAAATTACCCTTAATTAAAGAAAACCAGGTATCCCAAGTTAAGGAATTTAGTGCTTTTCTATGTATGGGAAGATGCAAGAGTCTGGGCTGACTGAAATCATTCCTTTGATATGCACCTGGCTATCTAGGGCCAGTATCCTGTTCTTTTCGATCCTGAATTCCCTCAAGGTGCACCACAGCAGGTGGCAGCAGAGGCTGGGTTGCCAGCCAGTCTCCATTCTAAGTTCCCTCCAGTCCCCCAGGGGCAACGGTAGTGGCTACTGACTCGATGGCCACAGCAGCCTTTGTTTACTGATATGGTGGGCAAGATTTTTCATTCACAGCAAAAACCACAAGGTAACAGTTCATTGCATGAGTTGTTTATCAAGAATTATAATTGGAGCTGGCAAGAAATAAGGGTGCTTGTTAAGAAAAAATTGGTTGGAATCTGAAATGGTTGCATAGTTACAAGGGGAGACCATGAGACCATAAGGTAGCAGTTGGCAGAAGTTGTTCTGAACACAACTAGGGTGTCCTTGGGTCTGGTACAGTTCAAAGAAAGTTCAAGTTCTTAGTAGTGCAGAGATGGGTCTGAGACCAGGTCCTCAGTGGTCGCCTGACTCCATTTTTGTACGACTGAACCGTGATCGCTCCATTATAATTTAACTAGTCATCGCACCATTTGTAGAGTTTTCAAGCATTTTACACTCTTTCTTTTCCTCTATTCAATATTACTTACAGCTTCATGCTCCTAACACGTGCCGCTGGTACAATCTGTTTTACTGAAATGGCACAAGATCCTCTTCAGATTAGGAAGTTGGCAAGGCATCTGGGTGGATCTGACTTTGCAAGGAACTCTTAGTGGTTGTGTCTGTTCTAAGACCAAAACAGTGATGCTCAAAGGAGTTCTAGGTCCCGCAGACTAGGTTCTGGGATGGAGCCAGAGTTGAGAACCACATAACTAAAGTCTGCCTCATATAAACCAGCCACCCTGCAGTAATTGGTTTTAGTGGTATTGCAGTAAGACTACAAGCCTGATATGTCTACCTTTCTTTGAGTTTTGAAGTGTATGCATATCACCCAATTCTCCCTTGATCATGTGTAGCAGAGATTTACAAAATGGTGGCTGAATAATGGGTAGATTTTTATTTTTTAAAAAAGAAAGGGAGAATGAAAGCAGTGTCAGCACTCAATTGTTTCTTACAGAATCACTATTGAATGCTAAGAGCCATCTTCTTCCAATGCATTTGCAATAAAGCATTTTTAGTGGGGACTTACAAACCTATACTTGATTAATAGATGATTAAGATTAGATTTAAAAATACAAAATTTGACTGGATTATAGAATGTTATGTTTTATCAAAAAAATTATTGTGTTTGGAAATTCAATGGCCACTAAAGGTAAATTAAAAACAAAAATTCCAGTGCTCTGTAATTTTCCCTTAAGAGGAACTACAGGATTATGTGTGTGTGCCGTGTACCAATCTGACACCATATTGCTAAGTTGTCTGTCTGCAACTTTTATTTTCCTTATGCTACGTTGCTCTGCAATCTGTCGTTCTATAATGGCTCTTGAAAATTAAAATAGTTGATATGCCATTAGTAAGATTAAGTGGGGTATGTTTCAGCATACAGTCTATTTATCACTCTTAAGATACAGAGTTTTAATCATTCTATTTTAGTAAATATTTAATTCACAAGAGAGAGATTAAAAGGCCCATCAGCCTCATTGAGTTTTATTATCTTGTTGAATGTCATATTCTCAGCATGAAATTTATACGTCGGGGAGCATAGCTTATGAAGTGTTCTGCTTTAGAAATAAGTGACCTTAATCAACTGATGTCAGTATAGATTCTACTTCTCATGACTTAACGCCTTTGTGGGGTTCATTTTGAGTTACGTAGTTCATTTGTGTTCGAATGGAAAAATGTCTCCCTT
Organism: Vicugna pacos; assembly: GCF_048564905.1. Taxonomy (NCBI): domain Eukaryota; kingdom Metazoa; phylum Chordata; class Mammalia; order Artiodactyla; family Camelidae; genus Vicugna; species Vicugna pacos. The sequence continues at coordinate 20,641,550 of NC_132988.1, forward strand.
CCTTAGTCTTGTTTCCTACTGTGGCTTTTGTTTGTCCGTTTTACTTCTGCTTGATTGTACTAGTTGGAGAAGAGCTCCCATTGTTTCATATTATCCCCTTTCAAATATTAAAGTGAGTAATGAGCACTGCAGACACAGGTGATGGAAGCTCTCGGTTATCTTGTGACTGTTTGAAAGGGATGTGTTTGTGTAGAACAGCACGAGCGGGAACAGCTTCTCTCTTATCACGTAGTGTTCTCCTCCCTTGAGAATTTCAGTGCTGTGCTTCCTGCATTACTTCAGTTCCCATCCGTGACAAATAACAGTAATCAGCCCCGATGAGGTCACCATCATCTTAGGCTTGCTCGTAATTACGTGAAAACTGACCCCCCCTTAAAATGCTGTTACTTCAGCTGATGGTAAGGGTTTAAAAGATACTGCAGAGAGCACACACTTCTTTAGAAATCACGTTGGAGCAAATATCTCTTACCAAGAGATCCACAGATGAACCACCAGAAAAGAACTGCTCTTACTGGAGAAATCAAAGAATGGCCTACAGAACGACTTCCAACTTCCTGAACAAAGTGCGTGTGCTAATTTTAGGTGACCTTCTTTAAACATTTATGTGTGACAGATTATTTTGCCACCCAAAAGTAGTGGTTGTGAGATCTGTTTCTTTTCCTGAATTTGTTGCATATTTAATTTTGTTTTCAAGTGCTAGTGACTTGAGACCCTGTGAGTATGGAGCTGGTCATTCAGAGCAGTTACCAACTTAGACACATCTTTCCAAACAAGTCACTTCTTTTAATTCTTCAAAGTATTAACTGAGGACCTAGCCATGTAAGTGTATGGGATCGATGGGGTATTTTAAATTTAATTTAATGAAGTGAAATATAAACAAATCTAATTTAGATAAATAGAGTTAACTTCTGCCATAAACATGAATTTTGAACGTCAAGAGGACCTGGGATTAAATTCTTATTCTAGCAATTATTTTCTGTGCATCTTTTAAGTTAGTTAATTTCCAGGCTTCAGTTTCCGCATCTGCAAACCAAAGCTAATGACCTCTCTCTCTGTCCTGTAGATCTTGTGTCAAATGAGATCACCTGTTTGGATTCTCTATGCGCAGTGGCTATTGGGTGCTCTGCTTAATAAATGTTACCCTTGCTCTCGGTCGGGACTTTCCCCATCCCTACCTTTCCTGCTTATCTTTTCCCATCCCATGTTTCTCTAGAACTGCTTCTTCCGAGACTCCTGAAATTAAGGAATTTCCCTAGTGCTCAAGATCTTAGAAGAAAAGCCCTAAGATTAATACTTGTTTTCTAAAAGGCTTAGACTCCCTCAGTGACAGGGCTGGAAGGTTTGGATGTCCTACAGCCCTGCTAATAGCATCAGGGGAATCTAGGAGCAGCTGAGCATGGAATAAGAGGTTAGTGCTCATCCGTGGTCCCCAGACTGCAGTGTCTCGGCACTCAGCCAGTGCAACTTGTGACTGTCCAACTCTTGAATGGCCACAGACTTCATTAGTGATTTCAGATATCCAGAAGTAACAAGCCAGGACTTCACCTCAGGAGATGACCTGGCAAATACATCATTAGCAGAAATATGGCACTGTCATATTCATAGTCAAATGTAGACATTTATTGGGTTTCCAGTATGTCAGAGCACCATGCTAAACAAAGGGTAAACTTTATAACGTAAACTTTTGATAACAGCAACTAATAGCCAATGAGGTCTTCTTGTGCACTAAGAATTACATTAAACATTCTACACGAGGGACCTTTACTAATCCCCACAATGAGAATATGAGATGTATGAGGTCACATGCTTAAAACTATTACTATTAGGGTGGATCAGAGGAGAAAAGGAATCATTGTGGGTTGAGGTAGTCCTGAGGGAGGTAGGGTTTGAACTTTGTCTTGAAGATGAGTATAATTTAAGGTAAGTAGTAGGGAAGAGTTAGGAGTTGGTGGCTGAGAATACGTAAGTGGTTAAGGCTAAGAGTGTTACTTATTAATTCATCACATTTGTTAAGTGTCTGTTTACAAACTGGTCCCATGGTGTGTGTCGCATTCAACAACTCATATTGTTAGGCGGACATCATGTTTTTGAGATCTTTGTTCATATATAAGATCTAGTTCTCGCTTTTTTTATAGCCATATAGTATTCTTTTGTATAAAGGCCACACTTTATTCCCTGATTGAATTTTAGGTTGTTTCCAATATTTTGGTACCATAAGCAATAGTGTAATAGACATGTTCACATGTATAAATATGAAGGTACATAAACATATAGGTGGGGTGGCTGGTATTTATATTGTCAGCTTTCCTGGATGCTACGAGATTGCCCATCAGGGTAGCTATGCTAATTTATATCCCACAGGCCATACACATGTGCTCCCATTTTTCCACATGCCCCAATATTTGTACTATAAAAGTTTACCAATTCAATGGGTACAAAGTGATATCTTGATTTAATTTGTATTTTCCCAATGATAAGTAATACTGAATATCTTTGTCAACATTGATTGGCCATCCCAGTTTCCATTTTGGCAACTGATCTTTATTGTCCCATATACTGAGGGGTTTGCATATAATTATGACTTTAAAAAAGGTTTCCAGCATTTATGAAGCACTGCTTTATTGTGTTTAAGTCAAGTTCTAGAAAAGAGGGATTCAGAAATGATGGTCTTTAAAAATATTTTTATTTGTTTTGTTTCTTTTCTTTAAAAATGAAAGCACAGTGAAACAGGACAGAGGAGTCTCTTGGGTTTGGAAAGAGAAATACACCGTGTTTTGACAGGAGCCTGTGACATAATCTGAGACTTTTTAGAGCTCCATTTTTGACAAGGGAGGGAAACTTCCAGCTGAGACACAGACAAAAATCTATAGGCTATTAGGGAGATGATTGATGCCTTTGTACTTGGAAAAACAAGGTGTAGCAGGAACCAGTCCTAGAAAAGGCTTGTTCTCATTAAAGAAGTCAGAGGTGCAGGCAACCCAGGCCTGCGTGATAGGTGGAGACCGGGTATGCGAAAACCCAGCAAGTTCATTTATGCGCCTGGAAGGTTGAGATGCAAGACGCAAAGAAGTGAGTGGTGTAGCCTCATAGAACATATTAAACTTGAACGCTGTGTTCGAAGAGAGAATCAACTCAGAATTAAACACGTGGATATGGAACAAATATCACAGTTCTATCTCAGATCGCGTTTGCTTTTAAAGTTTACCTCTTTGTTAAGGCATTCAGTTTCCACATAATATTCTTCCCAAATCTCAGTCATTCATTTAATCACCCAATTTTTTTTCCACAACTGTCACATGTACAATCATTCATTTTAACTTTGTTCTGGGCAGGGATATCCATGAAGTAGTACACTTGTTATGTTTGTTATGTTTGTCCTAACGCACGTGAGAATAAATCAAAAACTATTAAAATCGATGTATTGTCAGCATACCACGTAAAAATTCTTGCCTTCATCAAAGTGCTTACTACACTCAGGCAAACACTGTCATTAAAAGGGTTTCAGCCCTGCTTCTAACCTGAATTCTGGTTGTGGTACTCCCGTCTCTAACCCAAGGTAACAAATTGAAAGTCTTACTGGGAGGCCCTAGAGTTTATGGAAAAGCAACCAAAATATTGCAGACTTTCCTCCTGATCAGAAGATCACAGATGACAGAGAAGTTCAAATGCCCAAGATGATAGACTTATACCCAGGGACAATGGTCTCGCGTCCTAGAGGCGAAAATATATTGTGCACAATTACACCCCATTCTCTTCCATTTAGGGAGCCCATCAGAATTCATGTGAGTGTGAGCAACATCATTTTAGGGATCAAAGGTAATTTATAAACCATATCATTTCCAAAATTGGTAGTTTCTCAGTGGTGCTTCTCAAGTATTACAGCATTGTTTCGGGGAATCACTACCCTGAACCCTCTAAAAGTGAAGCCCTCCCAGGGAGGCCAGGATGTCATGTGAAATAAGTACAGTCCACAGCTTAAGACGGTTTGACTTTTAGGATTTGGGGATTTTTCGATGATGTGAAAGGGATACACCTTCAGTAGAAAGTGTGCTCTGGATTTTGAACTTTGCTCTTTTCCCGGGGCTAGTGACACGCAGTACACAGACCCTCTCGTGCTGCCGGACAGCGGCAGCCACAGTTCCATGCCGCCACGGAATCCTGAGGGGGATCCACAGACAACCATTGTGGTTTTCGCGTTCAGTACAGTATTAACTTACCTGAGACGATCAAGGCTATGTTATTACATAAGCTCTGTGTTAGGTGATTTTCGTGCAACTGTAGGTTAATAAGTGTTCTGAGCAGGTAGTAAATGCATTTTTGACTTACAATGTTATGCACTTCAAATGAGTAATATGTGTTCTGAGCACTTCAAATGGATAGAATTCTTTAAGATTTTTTTCTTTTTTAATCTAGTGGCCTCATTCCTAGTTCAGTTTTATGACATAACCCTTGCATTTACTATTTCTCACTTTCCATTCTTGATATCTTACTCGATTTTATGTATCCATTTAAACTGCCTTAAATTCATTTTAAAACAAGGCATGGTGTAAGTACTTCAGAATAAAAATCACATAAAATATTCTATACCTGCTGTGCTCAAGGTTCTTTCTAAATCTGCTCTTAGCACTGGTAAAATCAGGTTGAATAATACTGATCTATAGTTTTTTTTTCAAATTGCAAAAAAAAAAAACTAGTCTGACACATAAAAATCTGAATTTATAGGTTTTCAAACTGATGTCTGTCTTCTTAACTATTTGAGAAGATAATGGCATTATATTTTTGTGTGCTTCAGAGTTTGTAAATCACCTTGACTGCTCTCTTGCTCTGGATAATAAGAGTACAGTAGGTATCATCTGTTGTGCTGCTTCTCTTCCCTAATTTAATTTTATAACATAAATTCAGAGATGGAATCTTTATAACAGATAGTTTTATTTGATGTTGTGATAAAGATTTTTTTTCTCTTGGGAAGACTAGAACAAAAGTGAGAAAAAGGCATATTACAGCTGTCAAGAGATACTATTTTTGGTAGAAAAGGAGAGGAAAAATGCCTTCCTCTTCACAAGACTGAATTGATTTTACAGCAGCTGCTCCTGAAATAGATAAATTTATTGAAAACTCCTACTATCTCTAGTCCCTTTAAAAAAAAACAAAACATTTTTCCTATAAGAAAACAAACTTCACATGAGTATGTGCAAGGGACATATAATCAAATATGACACGATCATAAGGTCAAAAGGCAACTGAGGCAGCTGTGTAGACGTGCCGTGGGTTCAGCTTGACCGCGTGCCAAATGTGTAGAGAGCCCAAACTCCAGCCAGCATTTGCCAAGTTCAGCCTTTTTCCTCTGCGGTTGGATTACATAAATATAATTTTATCATGCACGCTAATATCTTTAAAGTTGCTAATGAATTATGTTGTTCCTGAACAGAGTACAGATATCCTAGATAATTGGAAATTAATTCTAAATCAGGAGGCTTTTCCAGGGGGTGGGGGTTAAAATAAATCTTTTTTTTTCTTTTAGAAAGTAACACAATTTGATATTAATTCAGTCAATGATAACCTCCCCAAATGCAATCCTTCAGGTTCTTTTATAAATGAAAACTCTGTGTTACTGAGGTTGTAGTCTCAGATCATAATGGAAAATGGAAACTGTTTCATTTCTGTGTAGGGCAAGGTGAAAGAAAGAATGTCATGTTTTTTCACAGTCTGCTTTTTGTAGTTTTATGATAAATGTGTGTATGTTTATTTCGCCACCTTTGCCCATGTCTCTTGAATAATAAAAGAAGGAAACACTAACAATCATGGTGTGGACGCTGGGATGAAAGGAAAATGAAAAATAGTCCATATTCTAACAGGCTTTAAGCATTTGGGGATGTTGGTATATTAGTGCTAATGAAAATGAATTTATGTCTGTGTATTTTTTTTTAGCTTGAAGCTTAATTTAAAACTGAGTCATTGCCTTTTGAATACCTTACCTCCCAATAAATGTTAAAATAGTATTAGCACATTTTGATAATATGCTGGTGACCTCTGCTTGTTTATTCCTGAAGTTTGATTAGTAATGGAAGCAAAATGTTAATTTAACTCATTTTATCAAAATCAAGAAAAAAACAAAACCAAAAGATCTGGAAAGAATCTGGACCTGTGTGTGTGGAAGGTTGAGGGGGAAAAAAAGAAGCTTTCTGATTTATGTAGAGTTTGATGAGGTGAACTTTCATCTCTCATGGACCCTTGGCCAGGGATGGCGAGGGTCTTCAGGCAGGTAGGGCTTTTTGCTCCCTGCAGAGGCAAGCCTTCTGCTTGTGCAGATCATCTGGGCTGAATATTTCCCCCCAGCAGCTAAAAGAGAAAATTGCTGCAAGGAAGACAGATAGTCTGTACTCTCCATAGACGCCTATTTCTCATCCAAAGAAAATGCTGAGCAATCTGATATGCTTGCCATGCCCCTCAAAAAATAAATAAATTACTACTGAAGCAGCATTCTTCTTCACATATAAATGGCATCTGTTGCACCGTTATCCTCGTGAGGTCTTAAATCTCCATTGGTACCAGCATACCTAAGAGCAAAATATAGAATTTCAGCTTAGGTCAAACATTTTATTGAAGAATCTGAACAAGTATAGTTAGCATTGTTTTGTCCATTTCTGTCAAGATACATACCTGAGGCCTGCAATATGTTTTCCTGCTGAATCGGTGTGGGAAGGGAAGCAAGGTGTCTTCTAGTCCAACAGCTGGCAGTATCTTACATTAATGAGTATATGCCTAAGAAAGTAATTATTTTTTAATCTGGATACTGTTCGGAAGTCTATGCTAACCCTAGGGTTTTCAGCGGAAGGCTCTGTACTTGAACCTAATGTGACAGTGGGTCATAGCAGACACTCTGGAGTAAGGAAGGACATTCCTTCCTCGAGTCTGAGCTGATTCCACTGTGAGAAGATGTGCTTCTTTGAGCAACAGTGAGAATGTATACAGAATTACTGGAGCAAGGTTAGACCTCTGTGTTTGAGGAAATAGTCTAATGCCACTTCAGAGAAAGCTACTTTTCTTTGGCACAGTGAATTTGACAGCCTTGCAAGAATCATAATCCAAATAAAAGAACTGAAATGAAGAAGTAAATTGCAATGAACTTTTTTTTGATATCGCTCTGACTTCCTTTAGAGGCCAAAGATATAGATATTAAGCAATACATATATATATATATAAATGATTTAATGTTTGCTTTGTTTATACCTAATTTGATCTTGGTTGTAAATTACACTTTCATTCAGATGGCCCAATCATTATGACTCCGGAAAGATGTACCCATTCTTACACTAATGTTTCAGCCACTATGTTTAATACTAAGGAAAAACAAATTCCACTGCACTATCTCAGTGAAATGAGACAAATGGAGAAAAGAAAAAGAACCATATGTTGACACATCAACTTCCCCCAAATATGCCAGATGCTTACTTCGCTTATTATTTTCATGGGTTGGTGAAGGACCACAAGGTTTTGGTACAGAAGAAAACATTGTTTTTCAAGCCTTGATTGTCACTCTCCTAAAAGTCAGATTTCAAACTACTTTCATTTCCATGCACTTGTAATGCTTCGTATTTATGATGTTTTAAGACTGCAACGTTTGGAAAGGACTTTAGAGATGACCTAGTGACGCTGCCAACCAAGGCAGGAATTCTTTATACAACACCCCTGACAGGTTGTCAGCTAACCTTTACTTGCACACATCCAATAGCAGGGAGGCTGTTGTTTGTGTATCAACCCATTCTGTAGTTGGACAGCTATACCTTTTATAAAATTTACCTACATGTTCAGCCGAAATCTGTCACTCTGTGACTTCCAATCATTAATCCTTTCATCTGCCTGGATCAACATAGAGTAAGTCAGTCTAGCCTTCCTTCTGTCGGCCCACAAGTGTTTGAAGATGGTTGCCGTATTCTGCTTAATTGTTTAAGTTCCTTCTAAGACGTAAAATTAGATGTAACTCCTTCTGCCCTGCCAAAAATCTATTGCCACCAGCTCTCAATCCTTTTTTTCATTTTTAACACCTGTTTATAAATAATAATATAGAATTACAAGCAAAACTGGACACCATGTTCTAAATGTAATATGAAGAACACAAAGCAAAATAGGATGAAAGTCTGCATGTCCCTCCCTCCCTCCCTCCCTCCTTCCTTCTTTTTTTCTTCCCTCCTTTATATAGTGCTTACTATGTACCAGGCACTTTTCTAAGCACTTGACAAGAACTGACTTCCCTAAACCTTATTTTAACCCTAAGGACTGAGTCTTCAAATGAGGAAACAGTCCCAGAGGAGCGAAGTGATTTGCTCGATGCCTTACAGCTAGGGAGCGGTGTGAGGCCATCTGACTCCAGGTCCCTGCTTCTAAAAGCCTAGGCTGTCTCTCTTGATCTGCATTTATCTCTCTGTTCTTGAGTCCGTAAATCGCATGACCTTTATAACAATATTGTCTCACTGTGTCACAAATTGAAACATGTAGTCCTTTGTCATATATATTGCAGCCTAGCAAGGTTTCTCCTGCGCTCTCCTGGGGTAATTGATATTTTGCAATGAAATATAAATGTATATATTTTTATACTTGTCCACCTTACCCTGGGATAAGTATGGTGGCCTGAATAATTACAGTGGCCACATTATATATTTTCTGTGCTTTAAAAAATGAGACTGAGTTTTATAATAGAACATATTTCTGAACAATGATATCTAACTATTGGGTAATTTAAGGGCCCTTAAACCAAAAATCTATATAAATAAGTAAATAAGTGAATATTTAAAAGAGAAATTTCATGGAGGCAGTCTTTCTGGGCAGAGTGAAATGCCTACATTGAAAAATCATGCAAAGTACAAACCCAAAATTTATCCATGTGTACATAGCGTGTAGCAACTCTGGGACCAGTTTGTGGTTGATTCTTGGCCTCACCAGACCACAGAGTCTTGACCAAGTTTGCAAGTTGGTGAAATAGACAATTTGGACTTGGTTCAAGTTCACTTCAGTTCCCCACTGAACAAGCAGTGCCGGGATGCCAAAGAAAACAGGGTAGCAGTGAGGAGCTGCAACTACGTGGGACCTGCCAGTTCCTTTTCCTCATAAAGGCTCACCCAAAATACAAGGGGGCCGGGGAGTGAAGTGAGCAGTCAGACCCCTGAGCTAGCTCAGTTTGGTGCCATTGGTGGGGTGGAGCCGTGTCTCCCTCAAGGGTCTACTTACCACCACAGAAGGCAAATTTACGGCATGATGATGACCTACTTTGCTCTGTTTCTTTTGCAACATGGAGCCTACACAGGCTGTACTTGGTTGACTACAACGCTATTAATTGTTCCTACAAAAGTATTCCACTCTATTCCGGGTTAATATTCCACTATGTCAGACGCCATTAACCATAAGGAATAGATGGTTCTGATGACTTTTTCATGTTAAAAAAGGAAGCATTTTTTGATTGCATATTATTTACTGACCGCCATGTTTCATGTTACAGATATATGTGGATATGGTATGTTTCTTGTCCTCAAAAAGCTTCAGAGCCTTTTGGGGGAGAGAATTGCATGCAAATAAATAATGATGGATTAAGTTTTTTATGATATTATGTATAAACTGCTTTTGGAAACATAGATAAGGGCACAGTTAATTCCCTAATAACTGGTAGGGGAAGTGTGGGGCACTGTCGGGGCCTCAAAGAGGAGGTGGCCTTTACGTTGGTATTATTATGAGACAGGTAAATTAAGGAAGAATATATTCCGCCTGCAAGAGACATTGATGCTTCTTTTTTAAACAAAAAGCTATTAATTACTCTAGAAATTTCAGTATGTTTTGCTAGCGGCCTAAGATTGACACATTTTGACAGTAAATATTAAAAGTAGGTTACTTTATCAAGTTACGATTTCTGAGGAAGCAATGACCCAAAGAAAAGCTAGAAGCATGACTTGTATAAGCGTCCAGGTTTAGGAGCCCTTATGCCTCCACAAATACATCATTTCCTTGATGATTTCTAACTTGCCTGCACCTTTGCCCCTTTATAACTGGCTTCCTTACACTGAGGCAACCACGACAGTATTTCTGGGCTAGAAGTCGTGACACAACTAAAAACTTAATCTCTCCCTTTAGTCTTAGTGTTAGTTGACCTCCCTCCAATACTTGTAAACACCATTGCTACTCAACCCAAATGAACCTCCATCCTTTATTCCAAGAATGAGGAAAAGCTTGTGTGAGAGCCAGACAGCTGGCAACAGATAATCGTAATCCACTTTTGCCTAAGAACCCTCCCCATTTAATACTAGATTAATTAGTTTTATTTAAAAGACTACTTTTCCAAAATTGAATTTTAGTTTTTCTATTTTGTGTTTAAAAATCTCAAACCGTTCTTGTTCTTCAGTTCCTCATTCATAATTGCCAGGCGAGAGTGGTGTAAGAATTCTTTAACTTTCAATGGCTGCTTTAAGCATCATACTGAACTGGAGAGTAGCTAGTCTCACATACTATTGTGTGCTGTTGGAATAGAGAACAGATTAGACCTAAAATAGCTTCCTCAAAGATGCTCAAGGAAAAAAATAATAATAAACGAGCACCATCTGAGAAATAATAGCTCAGTGATAGAGTGATGTTTATTTTTAAACCATTTGTGAATAGGACACAGGGGGTTAGTTAGAAATGTCTCCTTTCTGTTATTTATTTGTACTGTTTTTAAGAACTGAAGAGACATTATCTCGTCAACCTTAAAGTATATACGAGAATCAGATAAAAGATAGACAATAACTTTCCTGTTTGACCAAGACCTGCTTTGCTGTATGAACTTGGGGTTCATACAGTATTTACCATGGCCACCTCTGTCTTTAAAGCCCAGAGTCCTTGTGTACCTCAAAACTGTGTGTATCATTATAACTAACAGGAAGGACTGCAAAGTCTGAATCTTTTTTTAGATGCTTCTTAGAAATCAGTGATTGTCAGTATTAATAGTGGTCTCTTTAACCATCAATCCAACTTTAATGCACTATGCTATTGAAAATGGGTTAGTTAAATACTGCTGTGGTTCCTGTGACTTTGGAATTACAGGTGCACAGAGTAGGTCCACAAGAAATATCAATTGAAATAATGAGACAAAGTTAAGAATCTAGAAGGTTCAGATTCGGTGTACACTCGTATGTGCTTGGTCACTCTTACATCACAAAACACCTTAATAAGCAATCTGTAGCTAGTGATGGTAGTTAGGATTAGGTGACTGTGAAGCATCCACACAAATGCAGTAGAGCGGACCTTTCTGAATAAGATAGTACAGATAGAAAGACCTTCATCTCCTCCCTTTTTGCAGACAGTGCGTAATAAAGACTAAGTGTCCCTTATGTTCATTGTTATCTCCACTCCCTGAATACCTGGTGCTCAACAATGCCATTATCTGTCTGTGGATATGTTTAAGCATGAGTTAGGAATCCTTTGTGACTATCCAGCCTCCGATGATCACGGCACTAGTTTTAGTAATAGATCAGAAAGTATTCAAATAAATGTGGCAGATCCTTAATCCAGGCAAGCACACACCCACAATTAAGTTAATTCTCAATAAAAGAGAAAAAGAAAAAAAAGGGACTCTCTGGACTGTCTGTGGCATGACTGGTTTTTGTGTTGCCGTGAGTGTGCACAGTGAGCTGTCTCAGCCTCTGTGTTTTCAGCTCCAGGGGCAATCTCTGTCCCTGTCGTTATGCACCATCTCCCTCTAAGCAGCACAACGGGGACAGCAGAACCCACTTCAGTCTCAGTTTTATTTAATTCCCAACTGGAACTTGGAATGAGGCCGTAATGAACTTGAACTTGCAGCAGTGATGATCTCATCCATGCATAGAAAAGCGTTCAGGTATCGTAGCAGTGTTTCCAGAAACTGCTCTGAAGGCATCCAGTCCTTCAGGAGCAGCTAAAAACCAGTGTTCTGGCTTCCCACGTTATTACACAGAGCACAGGGCAGACAGCCAGGTTTTGCTGTATTTTACTTTATATATAACAAGATGACAGAACAGCATATAGCATGACCAGAGGATTCTTCAGTGACCTATAGAACAACCTTTCCATCAGAAGTTTCTAAATTAACTCATAAAACATCAGCAGTGTTATCTGAAGAAAATACATGAAGGCAAAGGTTGATAATGTATAATATCACACTAAATATATTTAGGGATATGTTGATTAGAATTATAAAATATTTCTTTAAAAAAAGAACAGATCTCCCCAGTGTCCAAATAGCTCCCCAAGACCATTTAGGCTTCTAAGAAGACACAGTCATTCCTTCAGCTGTCAGGGACATCATTTAGTATTTTATTACTAAAGTACTAACTTACATTTTGTGGACATAAGTGAATGATGGTTCTTTCTTATGCATTTAATAGGCCAGAATTCAAGTAGGAGTAAGTTAAGCTTCTGCTGGATGAGAGAATGGTTACTGGAGTTTATGTCACCAGGTAAAAATGGACACAAGAAAGACCTGAATTGGGGTTCTTACTGTATCATTTTTGCTCTCTGGTGGAGAGATGGGTAGTTCTCAACTCACTATTTTCCCACAATTTTCTACATCTATGTTATCTTTTCCATGATTTCCTAAAGAGAAATCAAAAGATTCAGGTAAATACTGAGTTAAACATTCAGGCGTATCTAAAGTGTTTTTTGAGAACCTGGACCAAGACTACAGGTACCATTTTAACTTTTCTCTTTGTGAGAATGTGGTCGCCCGCCCTTGGGACAAAGCATGTAAGTCAGGATCACTCCTGTTTCTTAGTAAGACACCACTGTTGGCACCACTACCACCAATGTCTAGAAACATACAAATTTTCTTTCTGTCGATAACACAGAATGTTAACATCCGCTTAGTACCTGCTTTGGACCAGCCAATACTATTTCTCACCAGATTCCCTTTCCTGACTGCCTCCTGGAGGCCCATCCTCTGTGTAGCAGTCCGTATTGATGTTGAAACGTACAGCCGAATCTTACTTATACACAGTCAGTTCTTCATGATCCCTTAACCAGTTTTTTGACAACTGGCTTTCAGTGCATTATCTGCTTTTATTTAGAGGAAGGAATTAAAAGAGTGAAAGTCAGTATTTTAGCCATGTGGTTCTGGAACTCAACAACACCACCTGACTAAAAATCATAAAATCAGCTCCTAGATCAATGGCACTTCACATGGATATGACCCATGGACCTTTTTGTTAACTGATTTGTGGTTTGGAGATATGGTGCATGGGTGGTCTTCCATATTTCTTAATATTTTGCCTTTTAACGAATCTTGCAAGTCGTCATTTATTAATTTGGCCATAAAATAAATTCCTACCTATTGATAAATTCACCTTTCTTGGAAAGAAATGTACTTAATGTCCACCACGTAACCACAAAACCCGTATTTTAGGCAAGTGCAGCTATTGTAAAGTCTTGGGTATCAATCATAGCTTATATGGTTGGTTTTATTGCTCATATTGCTTTACTTTATGTTTTGCCTTCAGAATTTGTCACCCACAACATATACTTCTTGATGTGATCTCAGCTGCTGCTGTTGCCTTTTAATCCCATGTTTCCCTCCTGGCCTCTTGTCCTTTGACTCCCATCCACCAGTCCACTTAAACTGGCCAGTTGCACATCACTGATTGCTGCCTCCTTGCCAAAGCCACTGACATAAATAACAATCTTATTTTTATGAGATACTCTTTCTCAAACTTGAGTCATGCGTTGACCTCTTTCTGTAGAAATAATTGTTACATATCTTCCTTTCTGACATAAACTATTTTTAGTATAATGTTACTTACATGTGCCCAAACATAAAACCAGGTAAACACTCTCTATGCCCTTAACCATTATGCAACTATAAAGCCAAAGCAAATGGACAGGTTACACAGAACAAAACTGACAAAATTTGAGTCAGTGCAGTTCTTTTCCTGTGACACGAGACTGTTTTGCTGAAGTTATATTGCAGGTGACAGCAGTTCAGTTTGCCTACACTTTCTGTGCTGTACGACACAGTTCTCCCATCACTGTTTTTTAATGAGTATAAAGACTTCTGGGTAGCATCTGCAGTTATTTCATTATTTTATTATTTCATGCGCTCCCCAGAACATTATGACTGTCCCAGGCAATACTGTACTGTTCTCCCACTGCCCGTGATGATGGTGTGTAAAAGTTGGGACCAGTGTAATCATAAACATGATACACGGCTTAATTACTTGTCTGTTGACTGAAATCTGCCGTTTCTTCCCCTCAACCTGTCTTTGGCTTTGACAAGCCATCCTGGTCCTTTCTTGTTTGCGTCCCATCTTGATTATTTCAATCTTCTTTTCCCTGGCTTTTCTGCTTCCAATTTCTCTACTTCAGTCTACCCTGCATCGTATTTTCAAAATAATTTTTCTAAGACCCAAGTATCGCACGTAGAATCATATGATCTTGTAATATCATTTCATCTCCTCTTATCTCTTTGTTAGACCATGCCCTCCCTGTTTCTCTCACTCAACTTGTCACCAATTCTTTGCATAAATACATGTCCCTACATGCTCACTGAGCAAACATGAAACAAATACACTGAACACCACAAATCTTTTCCTCTGCCTTTTTTCTTTTCAGTTCTTTTTAATATTGTGTCCTTTTACTGAGATGCCCCCATTCCTTCCTGCCATCTAACTCCTGCTGGGGCAGTAGGCATAAACTGGGGCTATCCCAGGCAAACTGGGATGTGTGGTCACCTGAAGCCTAAGCCCACACTGAGAACCTTAGACTGAAAACCTCTATTTCACATATGGCAATGCTATGTGTTTTTCTCTAATCATCCTGGTCATGTTGGGCTGCCCTAGGTCGACTGTAAGGCCACGTATGCAGGTACTAAAATCTACATAGTTTCTTGCACGATGCAGAATGTAGAAAAGGAAAGTGCAACACAGTTATTATGAGCACAGACTTAGGAGTCAGAAGGAACCGGATTCAAATTCTGTCTCTACCTCTTATTACCAGTGTACACTTGGATATTTACCTAATATTTCTGAGCTTTCCCATTTGCAGAATGGATCTTTGTATACCCCACAGTAGTGGTGTCAAGGTTAAAGAAGATCAGTGGGGTGAAGTGATTGGCGTTGGTGAAATAGTCTGTACTCAATATGTGGCGACCCTTCTTACTAACTTTCTATAAGCTTAGTTGTTGCTTTATGAATGAATGTTCTAGGAACCCATCCATTTGTTTTCTTCCTTCCTGGAATTCTCAGTGGTTTGTAAGCTGCTGGAACAGCAGCAGCAGCCACAGTGGCAGATTCAGAAAGGCTAACTTTTTACACCATAATTATCTAGAAGAAGGCACCAAAGCACTGTAGGGATTTCTAAAGAACAGTGAGATCACGATGAGTCACATGTGGATGGTCTCCCGCTCTGCTCCCTCCCAGTCCCCGGGGCATTTCTCCACCAAATGTGCTCGACATCTTGTCCCCACAACTTGAAAAACCTGAGGAGTGAGAAAGGACCCCTTCCTCTCTATTAGGGATGGGGCACGAGAGACGATGCTGTTCCATTGTGTGGGAACTGAAGAATATCATTCATCTAATTGCTCTGTGCACATTCCCAGCTCCGCACCCTGTGGACCACTAATGAGACCCTGGTCCTCCTCTGGAGGCCTCCGCTTTCTCATCTGCAAAATGAAAGGGTTGGGCCAGGGGATCTCTAAGGTTCCCTTCTAGCACCGACAGTCTGAGTTGAAGAAAAGCTTTAAGCAATTTAGAGGAAGCCTCAGCAAGAGAAGAGTAGAAAAAAATACCCTTTTTCTAAGCTCTGCGTCTTTGTGTCTTGCTCAATTGAACAGAAGAGAGTCGATACAGCATGTGATTCCTGACTCATGTGTAACAAAGCGCAAACCAAATGGACAGAAAAAGAAATTGTGGGGCCCTTAGTTTTCTCTTGGTGCTACTAGAATGAAACTACTGACGCATTTTTTTTATTTTAATCAAAAAAGTTAACTCTAAGCAATTACTACGGTTGGCTCTGAGTGATATTTTGTACTCTCCCTGGTAGCCATCTGTTTGGCAAACAGCACAGCCATTTCAAGAATTATTGCAGAAAATGGTTGCAAGTGTCAGAAATAATGGCTCTGTTAGACTCAGTTAGATTATCTGATCAGTGTAGTTACAAAAGAGGACAGAGAAGGCAAATGAAAGTATTTGACATAAAATACTCTCTCCTGGGTCTTATGATTTATAATTGCTACTTCTGTCTATTATTGTTATAAGGTAGGTTCAAGATGTTGCTTCACCCCATCCACCCATCTTATATTTTTTTTTTCTCCCATTTATTTCTGTTTCATTTGCTTTACGCCAGACCTTTGTTACATTTTACCTGGACCACTGCTGTAGTCTCTTAATTGTTCCCTTCTCTAGTCCCTCAGTTTCCAATCTATTTCACACATTCCTCCCAAAGAGCTTTTCCTGAAGTTCAACACCAGTCATGTCACTCCGTCTATGTAGAGAGTAACGTTAAATTACTTTAGCCTGGAATTTAGGAGCTTCCGTCATTTCAGGATCAATCAACTTTTTCTATGTGATTGCCCCCTTCTCTTTCTTTTTATTCTTAGACTGTAATCAGTTCAAACTTTTCATTGACGGCACAGAGTAGGTACTCAAAAAATATTCCTTGGATAAATGTGTAAATAAGAAGTCCTGTTTGAGCTTTTAGCTCAGCATTTCTCCATCTTATTTCATCACAGATATCTTAGAAAATATCATTTTCATGGCATTGTATTCTGTATCCCTATAGGGGCTTGAGAGGTACAGTTCAAAAGGGAAATTAATCAAGATCCGTGGTCTATTGACTATAGTACCAAAACAATTTTTAAAAGGAAAAGAAATACTCAGCACTGAACAGAAAAACAAGGGGAAGTATCCACCTGTATCAGCAGAAGATAGCTGGGTATCTTTTAAGATCATGTATTAATTCGGGGCAGATCCTGAAGTTCTGGGAAGCCAGTTGTAAGGCTTCCCCAGTGGCCATAATCAGAAAAATCATGCTGGACACAAAATTAAGTGCCAGATAATTAACGGTCATTGGCAGTATTAGGAATTAAAAAGGAAGCAGAACAATGCATTCTGGTGTAGTCACTTTGATCATGTGTGTTGATACCTGCTTCTAACTAGTCATTTTTATGTTTATATGACCATTGGAAGGCTTCAACCCAAAGAGCCATATGGAAAGACATCAGTTTGGGAGAAGCAGGCACTGTTTTGAAATCTGTATGTGAATGTAAAGTGTAAACTCTTAGGACGTACATGACATTGGGCTTCAAAACTGTGTGCAGAGATGCTTCTTCAAGTACACTGCCAGCAGCAGAGATGGTGTCGTTTCTTGTGACATTGATGGTTAGGTGATCAGAAATTCCATCTTGGCTTTAGTTGTTTACTAAATAACTGATAACATATTACAAAAAAGTTCCGGTTGTGTCACAAAGTGGAAAGAGATGAAGCTTCTCATTAGGTTATGTTTACCCTCCATTCCGTGTTCAGATGAGTCAGGGAATACTTTGGTTAGTGGACTCCTACTTTGTAAGGACTTTTTGATAAATAATGAGAGTTCCCCATTTTGTAGCTAGTCCTCAACCCATAAATATCTATTGTTTTTCTAAAAAAGAAAAAGATGACCACTTATTCCATTTTCTTGAATCCTCTCCATAGTCCCTTTCCTCTGTGCCTCGAAGCATACTCACCTCACATATCCCAGAACAGTTTCATCAATCCTGTTGACTCTTTGAAGGTCTGTGATATCTTTCTTCCTTCTTCTTTCCACCATCAAGGATCTGGACCCAGCAGTTGACATAGAATAAAATGCTACCTTCCATTCTTTGCTGCTCATTTATCAGTTTGTCAGTTGGTTGCAAACTAATTTCTGTCTCTAAAATTCTACTGAAAGTCAAAGGCTACAAGTCACATAATAATAGAGTGACCTTTATCTACTTTGCAACCTCCTTGCTCCAGCTGACATGTTGGTTGAATTCTCTTTCTTTGAATCTGTCACTATATTCTATGTCGCTGTCCACTGTCTGCCTCCTTCCTCCCTGGACTTCAAATGCAGGCATTCCCCAGAATTATACCATCAGCCCTCATCTCTGATCATCATATAATCTTTACAGTCCACTATTTGCAGAAATTGTCCAAATGGATGGTATAGAATTGTGGTTTAGATCCTGTCTAGACCTACCTTTTATAGCAAATATCTAAAGTCTTGTATCAGACATAGCATATTAAGCAGCATTTTATTTACAATAGCCAAGACATGGAAGTAACCTAAGTGTCCATCACAGATCACATACACACACACACACACACACACACATAGATGAATAGATAGATAGACAGATAGATAGATAGATAGATAGATAGATAGATAGATAGATAGGAATACTATTCAGCCATGAAAAAGAATGTTTTCCCCCCCATTTCCAGCAACATGGATGGACTTGGAGGGCATTATGCTAAGCGAACAAACTAGTGGTTACAGTGGGGAGAGGGTGGGAAGGAGGGGCAATATATAGGTGGAAGGGAAAAAAGGTTTTATGGGATTGTATGAAATCATGTGTGTGAAACTTCTGAAAATTGTAAAGCAGTATAGAACTTAAAGAATCTTCCATTCAATAAAAAATTAAAATGAAAAATCAAATTTAAAAAACAGCATATTTGAATAGAATGCATTTCCTCCTAAACCTGAACATATTTTTTTTTAACTTTCTTTCCCTGATCTTCCCTTATCTAAACTCTTAACAGATATTCTATGTTTTGAATCACTTCTGTTTTGGAATCTGTAACTTCCTCATCCTTCCCTGGACTCCAAGTTCAAGCCCTGATCATTTCTTGTCTTGACCTCTATAACAGCCTCTTAATTGTTCTCCATGTCTCTAGTTTATTCCATCCCTGCCACAGTCCTGGCTCAAGCCATCCCACCTACTGGGACCAGGTGCTGTACTGCAGCACACAGCTAATCGCACCACTTCGGTGCTCATGAGTCCTCAGTGGTTACCTACCCAACATTTTTTACTGACAATACAAACATTTGCAACAGAGCCTCATCTCATTTTAAAACAATGTAGTTGAATTTCTTATCACAAAATATGTGTTTATGTTAGAAAA
The DNA here is from genome assembly GCF_048564905.1 of Vicugna pacos. Classification (NCBI taxonomy): domain Eukaryota; kingdom Metazoa; phylum Chordata; class Mammalia; order Artiodactyla; family Camelidae; genus Vicugna; species Vicugna pacos. The sequence goes on from NC_132988.1 coordinate 20,660,674, forward strand.
TCTCTAAAATATATAGACAACAAAAAAGAAAGTGTCCTAACATTTAATTTTCCTGCCTTCGTTTATTTCCTTGCTGCCCCATTATTACAACCAAAGCAGCCTGTGGGTCATTCCCAAATGCATCTGACATTTTCCTGTGTCCGTGTCTTTCCATGTTAGTTACATCCCCGCAACCACACCCAATTTCTAGCCATTAAAATTCTATTCAGCCTTCATTGTCCATCACAAAATTTTATTTCTCTAAGATGCCTTCACTGATCTTGGAATTCCTGTGGCAGAGATTACTGATAATATATGTAAAGCACTTTGAGTTATACCTTCAGGTCAGTCCTCCTTGGTGGATTTTTATTTTATATTCTGTCATTTTCATAGTTGTGTAACTGTTGATGTTTTTAATCATGCACTTGTTGTATCCAAAAATGAAATCTAAGGTTCTTGAATCTGCTTTATTCTCTTTCACTAGGATTTTCATAAGCCATCACTTCTGGGAGTTACTAACATAAATTATAGCATCATGCTGTTTGCAGGAGATGGAGGGAGTAAAGGGAGAACTGGGAAATAGAAATGGGAAAAGACTGAAGGATGGAGAAGGAGAGAGACCCTATCCTTCCAGAGAAGATGATGACCACTCCAGGGGCAAAAACTCTATATTGATTCTTTTGGAAGTTCCAATTCAAAGAGTGGGTGGAAGCAAATGTCTAATAGTATCAATGCTGCGATTATGATGTCTGATGTTGCACTGGTCCATACTCAGCTCCATCCGTTTCAGATGCAACAAGGAAGACCAAAAGCAGGATTACATCTTTGAAAAATGTTGGCAGGATTCGTCTCAGTCACAGTTATCCCATAGAATGGTAAGGACAGGAAGGGATTCAAAACCTGGGAGATCCAAGAGATTGTGCAAAAGAAGATATAGCTGAACTACCTCCTTAAGATTCAAGAGCTTTGATCTCAGTGCTGAGCAGATGAAAATATTTCCATCTCCTTGCAGATGGATAAGCATCACTGCTTTTTGACAAGCTCAGCTCCCTGTGGGCAGCTGCTATAAAGCTGTATTTTCATTCCATAAAAGCTCTATAGGAAAATGGTTTTAGGATGCAACCTAAAGAGTGCATTGGTTGCTTTGCCATGTGTCTACATGGAGACATTAAGATTTCCTGAAACTTACTAGAGGAGCAAGAGTGGTGCAGTGAGGGAAACAGCTTCCATCAGTACCAAGCCAAGGTGATGGAGGATCACAGTCAGGTTACCGTAGCGGAGACAGTGCAAAGTGATCTGACTGGTTGACGGATGGATGTGGGGTGTAAAGAATGCAGAAGGATCACGGAGAACTGAGATGCCTAACATGAATGTAACATGAATGTCTGAGTGGGGATGAGTGTCATTTCCTGTGATGGGAAGGAAGGGAGGAGCTGATTTGGAATGGTGGGAAAGCAGGTGGACTCAAGTTCAGATGTGACCTTGAAACTGGAAGGGAAGTAAAATTTTGCCCTCTGAGAGTCTCTGGCTGGGCTTGAGAATTAAACTGCTGTAAGACAGGTTAACAGGAGAAAAGCATACACATTCGATATGTACTCTTTCTTGGCAATCCCAAGAAAATGAAGACCCAAAGAAACGTCAAAGCCTCAATGCTTTTATACTAGGTTGAACAAAGAAAAGCAATTGTGGAAAATTAACTGAAATATATGCGCACACAGGGTGGGGGTGGGGAGCTAAAAGAAGACAGTTGCTTCATCTAGGTCTGTTGTATAGAACTCTCTCAGCATTGACTCCCATCTCTGGTGACAAGAATGTTTCTTTCCTCCTAGTAGAGGGAGGGCATCTTTCATGGGATTTTTATCTCCTGCTTCCAGGAAGGAAAGGGGAGGGCAGAGTACCTTTCCTGCCCCTGCTGCTTTTCAAGTGCCTTCAGCTCAAAATAATCCTTATGCCAATGTGACATACTTGGGGGTGGCATATTCTGCCCCCTTCATGACCTTAAAATGGCTGTTAGGCATCCAAGTGAAGATGCGATATATGTCTGTAATTCAGGCAAGAGGTGTAAAGTAGAGAGAGAAATGTAAGATGCATCATCGTACAATGATATTTAAGTTATGAGACTGGTTGAAATTGCCTAGAAGCAGTATCTATGGTATAGGAAGGTGGAGTTGGCTGTCCTAAATCCTGGGGCACCTCAGCATTAGAGAGGACAGACCTGGAACTCAGCAGCTGCACGTCTGGTCAAGGTATTCCTTGTCTATGCAAAAACAGAGATGTAGCAAGGGGAGGGATAAAGAGAGACTTTTTTAAATACGTATTTACTGATTTTTATTGCTGAGAATGTGGTTCAGTGCCTTTACATAATCTTGCAGTAATCCTATTGGGTAGATGTTAACATTCTCTCTTTAAAAGGGAAGATGGAAACTTGACTGAATAGACATTAGGGAGCTGGGCTGTTTTCTTTCCTGTTACACCTGTCCAAATGTGCATCTGTTCTCACTGATACTGCTACTTCCCCAGGCTACTTTCAGAATAACCCAGGCATGTGTGGTCTTTTATTTCCATTTGAGAACTAAGAACAGCCCGTGGGGTCAGGCTGCCTGCTCTGCCAAGTTCCCTGTCCCACCAGGGAAGCTGGAAGGCGATGGGTTTAACCTCATTATTCTCTGCCTGGTGCTTATCGAGAATGGGATCAGAAGTCCTAGATTTTTGTTTGTTGGTTTCCTTTTCACTGGAGTATATAAGTGACTCCCAACTCCAGGAGGGTGACAAACCAGAGCAGTGAGACCATGGTTGTTCATTTTTTTTTTAAGTACTTTAGCAACAAACACGCTTACAGAATGTTTCAGAGGCTAGTCTCGTTTCTTCTCTCTGACTATTACTTTGAAGTGATCAAAATGAAGGCATCATGCAGGAGCTTCTATACAAAGAAAAAATCGTTACATTGCATGGGAAATAGAAAATGAGTTGTAGGCATCTCTCTACATCTATGTACTTATTTCTTTGTAGAACGGCCCTGGCTGTCTGTCTACTAACTGAAGGATGTATAGTGTAATATGGTTTGGTTTGTTTCCTTTTTACATCATTTCTTTAAGCAAGTTTCATTCCACATTTCAGTTCCTGTCTAGCCAGGCGGAGCGAAGGTCAATCTCTATCATTTTGAGCTGTCCTCTTGCGACAGGTCCTTTTTTGCACTGAAACTTCTGGAAGGTTTGTCTGTATCAATCATCAGCCACTGACGTGCTCGTTTCTTATCATTATGGTACCTTTAAGCACCTTCTTTTCATTGCATCCAAGCTGAGCTCAAGAGAAGAGCATCTCTGGCAAAGCTGAGCGAGGGCCAGCCTCCCTAGATGCATCTCCCCGCTTCTGGTGGTCCTCCCTTCCCAGACACAGACACAGAACAATGCACAAGGTTCCACCCTCCTGGCACCAATGTTTGTCCCTTTGAATTCTCCACAGTCACTATGTTCTCTCTCCCTCTCCCCTCTTCTATCTCCCTCTCCCTCTCTTTTCTCTTTCAGCCCTCAAAGATCCTTTTCCCCCTCAATGGACACCTCACATTTTCTCTGTCATAAGATTAAAGAATGCCAAATCTATTTAGTTCAGGCAGCTCTTGCTTTCAGCACTGCTTAAATCCCTGGGGCACATGCTTTATGCTACAGCCTAAAATATAAGAGAGCAAAACACAATTTAATACCTCAGAAATTATTTTACCACTGTCTTACGTACATTTAAATATAGCAGTCACATTGTGTATTAGCCTCCTTTTATCCAAACAAAATTAACCTTCAGCATTTCCTTCTAAGCTTTCTGTCTTCAGTCCTTTAATCCTTTATGATATCTCTTTTTGGACCTTATCCAAATAGTCCCCTTTCTAAAATTTGGAGATCAACACTGGAATCAATTTTCTGATAATGGTCTGATGGAAGCAATTATACTTCAAACCCATTCTCCCTTTTTCTTTCTCTTTTTTTCTTTTTAATTTTTTTTTTCTAAAACGCTTTTATCTATCTTTTCTGGAGTTGTCTTTCTGGGATCTGCACTTTTTTTCTCTTCAAAGCAATGTTAAGTATTGTCTGAAAGTGTCACTACTTGGAGCCTGGCTGCTTCTGACAAGAAGGTAGGCCTATTTTCCAAGTATTTTGTAAACTAAAAGAGTGGAATTGGAAGAAGAATGCAAGCCATCATACCAGGGAAAAATTAAATTCAAACAGTTAAATATGTCTGTTTATTTTTTAAATTCTGCAAATAGATGAGAATGATTAAGGACCACTTTAGAAACCAAATACAATGTCAACATGCTTTGCAGTTTGATTTTTACCACACACCCCAATTCCTTCTTATTAAGCTGTCATCTGTTCTATTAGTAGAAAAAGTATGCTTCTCTAGAGTATGCAGTTATGTTTTAATAAAATCAAAGAAGCGCAGGGAGGTAGAGACGAAAGAAATTTTAGAGGTCCTTAATCTAATGTAGCAACTAGCAAGCAATCACACCTGCCAGTTTCTGAGAGGCAGCGGGAAATCCATGCTTGAAGGATCCCAACCCTGAAGTGAAAAGAATGTGTTTTTTCCATTTCAAAGACAGAGATAAAAATTCCCTATCTAATAATTGAGCAAGTTTTGTAATCCTTTTAAGCCTGTGGAGATAATAATATTGACCAGTTGGACTGTTTGTATGGAATGAATGAGATATCTATAAAGCAGCTGTCCCATGATGGGACCTGATACATAGGAGATCGCTTCCTTTGCTTCAACGTGTCCATTGCTTTGCAGGGTAGTCCAGACTTTAAACTCCTGAACCTTTGACTATCTGAAATCAACCACTTAAGCATAAATGTTCCTCTTCTCGAAGCCAGTGGAATTCCTCTCATCCCCATTGTCTTCAGTCTTTTCTAAGTGACCGCTTCCCCAGTCATCTTCCTGCCCACCATGCTCTGTTGTCCCCGAGTTCACAGTAGCCCTCCCCTTACAATACCATGTCCAGAAATGCATGCAGTGTCCTGTGGGGAGGACTCCTGCCCCCCTTAGTGTGCGGTCTTGCTTAATACTGCTCTTTCTTTCATAGCAAACTTGTCCGTGATTATTGGAAATACTCTGTGACCTGGACATTCCAAACAGTGACATAGTCTTATGTCTTCTAAGTAATTTCCCCATTTAGGGACTTTTCCAATGAATGTCACAAAGTATTTTGAATTAGGTTCTGAAATCCATTTCAATGAAGAAAGCATTTTAAATGTGGCTGGTGTTTCAGTGGCCACAAAGGCAATCTTGCTTCGAGGCCAGTGGAAATTATCCCAACTTTGATATTCTTTCATTAAAATTTCCCCCATATTTAAGTGGTTTTTTCTTTATATTTTTAATTTTTTTTATTTTAAATTAAATTTTTGGAAAGTTTTGGTAGATAATTTGGCATCTAAGAGTATTCTGAGTCACCAGATTTCTAATTGGACTTTGATCTGAACTGAAAACAAAAAACCCTCTCCCCTTATTTTACCAGGCTATCACATAAGCACGCTCTGAGCCAGGGAAACTACATTCTTGGGATCCTTTATTGCAACTTGCTGTTGTAGAAGCATGGGCAAAGCCTTTAAATTTATTTTCTCGTATATAAAAGGTGTAATTCAACTTGAAGACTTTTTAAAAGTCTCTTTACATCTGAGAATCTCCAATTCTATGGCTTCTGTCCCACAAGGCTCTTTTTGACACCAGACCCACATTATATTCATTTTCACACAGATCTGCCAATTTAAAATCTGACACAATCTAACATTCTAGAGCCTGAAACACGATGCTCTATGAAGATCAATTTATCAAATGAATGTAGAGTCGAATAAGGCTCTGTAAGATGTTGGCTCTAAAATCTTGACTCGTAATTTCAAGATGGTATGCCTATAGCTCTGAGAGGTGAAATGGTCTCATTTTACCATGACAGAAAATCAGCTTTCTGGTCAGAAGGAAAGATTCTTCAATTCAGTTTTAATTGGTGATTTTCCTTTGAGAGAGGTTGTGGAGCTGGAGTGGTTAAAGGGATAAAATATCAAGTAGCGACACTATTCACGAACAATGGCCCGACAGGGGGAGCTGGGAGAACTCTGACTTCCATCTTTAGAGGTCTGAACGATTTGAGAGGAGACCTGTAGTGGGGGATTTGTGATCTAGGCTGCATCAGTAGTCGCTGGTAGAAAAGAAGGGGGGATAAGCAAATATCATCAAGTCATGCACGTTGGGTTTTATTTAAGGAAATGTCTCCTCTTGTAGGCAGTGATGTGTTTAAGACTGAGACATTTCCTTTTACTTGTTTCTATTTTAAGTGATTGCTTTGACAGTTCTTTGAAGAAAAAAAAAATCATTTTCTGTGCTGCAGATTCAGTAACTGCCCTTAAATGTCTGATCATGTCACATTTTCAGTGGCGACACCAATGTAATTCGCTTCCATGATGATCTACCAGTCAGTGATGGTGAAAACTAATGACACGGGATTTTCAGAGTGCCGTGCAGGGCAGCCACTAATTAATTATTTGTAATAATCTCCTGGCAGGGAAATTGCTAATATTATTACTTAGCACATCCTTTGCATGTACACTTGCAGAGTGTTGAAAAATTCATCGGTGGCCCTGAAGAAATAACCTTCAGTGCTGTTCTTAGCAGGACGCAAGGAAGCCGCCCCAGCTTCGTGTGTGCACTTGGTGACACGGTCAGAGCCCCAGCTCCATGTGCTCTGGCAGCTTCGTCTGCTACATTGCTTTTAATTCCAGCTGAATAATAGCAGGGTTATGTCAAAGGCATTTTTAATTTATTATTCTAATCTCCAGAGACTGAAGTTAGTAAACAAAAAATTAATTCAATTATAAAGCTGCCCCTCAAAAAAAAAAAAAACAATCTTTTAATGTAGTACTTTTTACTTGGAAGGCATATTCAACAAGCAGACTGGAAAATATTAAATGTGCTCTGGCAATTGTAGAAAAATGTCATTTGGTATGAATAAGTCCCCTGTATTTGGAGTAAGGACTGTTGCAAGATCCTTGCAACATACTCATCAACCAGTAGTCTGTTCCTCAGCCACAGCCTGTCTGCAGGTGGCCTCCCTGGGAAAGGGAGAGTACTTCTATAGTATTCTATTGATAGATTGTGGTTAACATTTAACCTAAATTTGTAATCAAAACATAACTCTTATGTCATGATAGATAGGTAGAAAGGTAGGTAGGTAGATAGATGATAGATTGATAGATAGTTATGGTAGATGGGTGGGTGGATGGATGGATGGACAGATGGGTGAATAAATAGATAGCTGGGTGGATAGATAGATAGATAGATAGATAGATAGATAGATAGATAGATACATAGATACATAGATACATAGATAGATAGAAAGAAAGAAAAATGATATAGGAGACTATGTACTTACCCTTAACAAGGATCACTGGAAAGGAACCAAAGTTTTCAGTTACTAAGCTTTGCTACAAACAACCTTCATCTTAATAGTGGACAAGAAGGATTACTAGTGACAATATTAGAGAAATAATATTGGATGAGGATGCTTTTCTTAGTCACAGTCAAAGGTATCCATACTTTAAAATCTACTGCGTATTTCCTACCTAGTGAGGAGTAGAAAGTGTAACGAGTAGCCAAGTTACTTGTACAACTGACAACAGGAATTACTCAACCCTCCCTTTTGCTCGGGAAACGATTTGTTTTCCAGAGAAGCGTCTACTTCACTTTGTCACTGGCTTCATAGTCCTCAGGTCTTAGCTGAACAAGGAAACACCAGAGCACAACCCAGCGTGACTGATTTGATGTTTTAAACTAAGACAGGTTGCTATTTGAAATAATTATGACTGCTGTTTGTCCACATGTGGCCACTGGATGTGTTCAACACCAGGTCAAACATCTCTGTGTAGGAGGTTCTCAGAGGCTGCGGCTGGTTGAAAGGGGGCCATAGATGCTAGGCAGCTTGTTTAGACGATAACTTTGCAGGGCGCTGTTCATAGACAGAAGAACAGCCCAGTCTTCTCCCTCAAAACCTGGTGGAGCTAACAGAGATCAAAAACGCCTCGACAACTGAATTTCTGAATTCTCTGAATACTGATGAAATATGCCATAGAAAAGAATTTTTATTTTTGACTTACATCAGCATGATGTATTTCAGATGTGCTGTAGTTGGAGCTGCTTGTAAGTCCAATTACAAATGCCCATTTTTCATTTACAAAGAAAACACAAAACCTGGAAATTTAGAATCTTTTTATTTTTCACTGTGTCACTCTGCAAATATGGATTTCTTTTCAGATTGAGAGTCCGTAGGAGATAGATTTGGCCTCATCTCAGTAAGACGAGCAGGAGACAACATAACTTACGAGCCAAACTGACGGAAGGGTGCTGAGTCGGGTTTTGTTAAACTAATCTTATGGCTGGCAAGGATGACATGTCAGGTGTTTCATTCATTTTAAATACCAAGCCATTTCCATAAATCACTTTTATAACTTTAAATACATTAAATAGCCACAGTAATAATAGACGGGGAGTTTAAATGTGCCAGACATGTCCATGTCCTTCACTACATACTGTGTTTCTCATTTCATTTTCCAAAGATGTCTTTATCAGGTTATTTTTATGGACTGATCCATATTTTAGTTTTATTCGTGCATCTTGCCTATTGATGCTGTGATGCTTACTCGAGTCTTGCTGGTACATACACATTCAACCCACGTGAATGGCATCATCGCGTCTCTTCCTTTTTGCTCTAAAAGCAAAAGGAATCTTTTTCTGCTACATTTGTCGATGTATCACAGTGAGGAAAAAAAATACACAGGATGCATTTGGGGGTAGTTAGCATAAAAACTTCCTCAGAAACCTCTGTATTATAGAAGATAATGTGTTATATTTCAGGATATTTACAGTTGCATTTCTTTACTGTGTGAATGCTGTACTATTTTCTTTTCTCCCCTAACTCCCCACCCCCCCTTCCCTGTTTAACAGCAGACAAACCCAGGGAGCACTGAATGAATCTGATGATCCTGAAACAGGCTGTCTAAGTGATAACAAGCCAACTTCTCGACACTTCTATCCCGTCGCCTTGCTGCTTGTCAGCTCACACCTGCTAGTCGTGTGGCTTATTTTAAGTCTGGCATTACTTTTAGCCAAATACCAATAAGTTCTATGTTGTATTCCTTTCTTTTCTATAAATGACAATGGACAATCATGAGGACACTGCTGTAATTTCTACATTTTCAGATTCACAGAATTTAAAACACACACACCCACACACACAAATGTTTGACTTGTAAGTGTTTTGTTTGTTTTTCCTAAAATCTAAAAAAAATAGAAGTACTATGCATTCAGTGAAATTACTTTGCTCTTTTGTTCATGGAGAAGTGTTTCCCACTGTTTAACTCAAGAAGAATTTTTAAATTCCTGTCTTTGGAATAAGACAAAGAGCAGAATCCTGAAAGCTTGAAGTTCTGCACCTCCAGTTCCTCTTCCCATTACATTTATCAAAGAAATTGACTGAATTTGCACAACACACGGAAACCCTGAGACAAGTCCTAGAGATGTGAGAGGTTCCAGACTTGATTTCCGCTGTGCTGGTCTCATTGTTGCCGTCAGCTGATGGAACCTTCTGTTTGAGTTCTTAACCTGGTCTGTGATTTCTTTGCTGCGATTAACCCTTTTCTGTCAAGTAACTTTCTGGAGAGAATGGCTATTTCTGTTTTGTAATTAAATTAACCTGTTTGTAACTATGGTTTGGGTTGATTTGGCTTTCAGAGTCCTTTTCTATTCTTTCTAACAAAGTCTCCTTTGTGTCTTGATGCCCCGTTTTCAGCCCCTGTGACTCGTGTACTGTCTGCGCACAAGCTCGCTTCTTGAAAGCTGAGACTTGGACCAGGCTGTCCCGAAAGCCATTTTCCTCTTTGCTGCACAGCTAAAATATGATGAAGTCAAATAGAGATGAAACTTTTCTTTAAAAAATCTATAGGGCCAGACTTAATAAATTAAATGCCTTATTCCTAGAACCCACATCCTTAGGGCTACATGTAGATTTTAATGTGTTTTAAAGAGATGGAGAAATTAATTTATGGAAAAGTTATAAAAAGGTGGATATATTTATGAAAGTAAAAATGAAGCTGTATTGTGGAGCAAATTATATTTAAAGAGTTTATGAAACCTTAAATATATGTTAAGAGCCAAGGAACTCGAATCATCGTTTTTTCCGAGGGCAATAATGGTGTTGGGCCTGGCCTAGGATTTAATTTTGTAAGATGTATCATCATTTGTGAAAAAAAAAATGTAGAGTTGAATCTTTGTTATTTTTACTCGGACTGTTGCTGCAACTCTGCATTGAACAAATAAAGCATATTTATTTATTCTGTGTTTCATGAAGTTGTCCTTTTTCCCCTTTCACCAGAGAAGGATGCCGCATAGAAAATGTCGTGAAGAATATCAAATGCAGGAAGTATGCTTTCAACATGCTCCAGCTGATGGCTTTCCCCAAGTACTACAGACCTCCAGAGGGGACTTATGGAAAAGCCGACACCTAAGTTTACCAACACGTAAACTAACAGGAACACAAATAAGTTCCCGTTGGATAATCGCCACCTTTCCTTATGTTTTCATTGTCATGCATTTGTGGAGGGAGGTGATCAAAGATGTATGCCCAAATCTAGGAATTGTCTGCATTAGTCATCCATCAGCATATTACTCGGAAAGAAATCCATTAAACAAATCTGAAATACTACTGTGTATTCTAGTTCTAAGCTTCCTCGGATTGATTCTCGCTGGTTGAGATCAGCTCAGAAAGGGAGCATGTTGTTTCATGGAGTATTTTAATGAAAGGTGTTTAGAGAAGACCTAGGTTGCTACCAGGCAACTGGAGGTGCTTCAGAGAATGGCCCTCTCCACTCCAAAGTGACGATACATGTGTGTCAAGGTGGGGAAGGCTTTGAAATATAACTTCATGGCCTTTCTCACACAAAACCTGAGAGCCCTTGGGTGGACTTTAAAAAATATTTTTCTAGTGACTTGAAATTAGGGAAAGTTAACTCATTATCTTGACTACAGAAGCAATTTGTGTGTGCTTGTAAAGACTTTTTTTTTTAAATGGAGGTACTGGGGATTGAACCCAGGACCTCGTGCATGCTAAGCATGTGCTCTACCACTGAGCTGTACCCTCCCCCTGCTTGTAAAGACTTTTGTTATCCAGTCACGGTATGACTAGTCCTCCTTACCAGGCAGATGGACAGTGTTATTAGTAAAGTTGTAAAAATACTTTCTGGAAACATGGTGTCTTTTCAAAACTCTGACTTGGGTTGGATGGACCCATAAGCCTGAACTTTATGCGGTCAAGTTCAAGAAAGACCATAAGGTATCTTTGAGGTGTTTTCTAGCAGTCATGTTGGTACAGAAATACAGATGCTCTAAATATGCATAGATTAGCATATGTGAATAAGCCTTTTAAAACATATGCAACCATAACTAGTGAAAAACCAAAACAATTATTTCTCTTAACCTGAATGTCAAATTTGTCCTTCCTCTGTAAAATAACGCCAGAAGTTTTCCAAAAATCCAAATTAGAAGTTACTTTTAGAAATCAAGTGTAACACCATTATAAATGCCTAAATTAAAGCATAAAGAAGATCTACCCCCAATCACCCAGCTAGATGGTTTTAGAACTATAAACACAATCTCTTCTTACCTTCTTAGCCTGTGGCTTCTGTCTTCTCTAAGTTGCCACACTAAATAGACACAGAAATTGGGGGAGAATGCTAGTTAAATAGAAACTGGTGTTTATTGCTGGAATTGAAGCTTAGAGTACAACAGTCTGAACAAATGAAATTTATTTTCTCCAAATTTTAAGAATATATTCTTTTTCCTTCCTCATCTGAGGAGCATGCCATCCAGAGCATAAATCCTCCATGGAAATGCCAAAAACCTGTTACACAGACATCTTTTAATTATGACCACATTCAGTGGGTGACCTTAGGGGCTTTCCGTCGCTGATGTGATAGCTCTTTGGACAAGACGCCTGTTGAAATTAGGATTCCAAACAGATCTCTAGGCTCACACTGGGTTTTTCAAATTACTGTAATTTTAGCTAACCCTTTGGGGCTTTTAATAACAGAATTGTCAATCTATTATTTTAGTTAAGGACTTCAGGGGATTGTACATGAGGTAGTTAACAACTATTTACAGCCTTTTTAACAAAAAGATGCTGTGTGCTGTGGATTTATTCATAGACAGATTATCTTGGTATTCTCCTTTATACCTCATTCTCCATTTTACTGATTAAACATAACCTTTGAATTGTTCAATTTCATTTGAAAATGGTAGGATTTGTGGTTATTTTCATTATCCCTCTGGATTTAAGGTAAAGAGGTTAGGGTGACAAAGGTTTCCTTGAACAACTGTGAAACCCTATTCAGTATATGAAATGGTACTCTGAACTCCAAGCTACCTTAAGTGATTATCATCCTGTAAATATTCTTATAAACAATAGCTTTTGTTTGTATTTCTAAAAATGAAACCTCGATTCAAATATGGGAAAAATATTTATTAACTAGAAAGCCAACAGTAGGGTTTTCTGTTTGGGGAAGACATTTCAAAAAATTTTTTTTCTTTTTCATTAAATGCTAACATAGATGTTCTCAAAGAGTTGAGCTTACTGTAAGCCAAATGCATATCAGTTCTTATTTATTATTAGCATAGTCATCTGCATTTCCCTATAGGAAGCCTGTATTTGTACTACTTCTAAAAGTGGATTTCATCAAGAACATTGTTATTTCATATTGACAACAGTAATACTCCTTTCCTGAGAGATTCTCCAAGTATCCTTGGAAAACTTAAGTTTCTTTCTAAGTTGAAGAGAAAATGTTACACGAAAAGTTTTCAATCTCTTTTGTACAAACACAGCCTCAGTCATGCTTTTCTATTTCCATTTTCATTTGAAAGATGCACCAGTCATTCAATTTTAAAAGATCATGTTGAGCCAGAAACTGAACTAAGAAAATAATATTTCCAAACAAGAGAATTTTTTTTCTGCTCAAAAACATGTTTACCCTCTGATATCATCAAATATAGATAGCAATTCTGTATTAGTTATTTAGAGTCCTACAGAAAACATTTAAAAACAAGATAAGGTGGTATGCTGATTATGTTTGACCCAGCGACAAAAGACCCAGAGCCTGAAAATATTCTGCAAAACAGTTAAAAGTAAAAATTTGAAGTATTTTATTGAAGCAAACCCACACTTAGATGCACCCTTTCATTTATTTCTTATGCAGCTGTTTCTTTCTTAGAAATATCACCTTCAGTTTTGTCTGTACTCTGCCAAAACAATTCTCTGATGTCAATAGTTTGGTCATTCCAATAATCCAGTGAGTCGGAGTAACCATCTGATCATGCTAACAAGTTGTACTAAAGTGACCAACTGCCCGGATTGAGCAGGATCCCTGTAACTAACCTCCAGTCCTTACTTTCTAAGACTAACACCTCCTCTTCTGGAGAACTGTGAAGTCTTAAATCTAGTGTCTGGATGGAGGGAACTTCTCTTTTTCCCCTCAGCTAAGTATGGTGTTTTGCACAGAATAAGACAGTGGAAAAGAAAAGATTTGTATAGAGTAATACTTTTCTTCCCTAGAAAACCAAGTCCCTCCCTATATAAAGTTTGATAAATGCTGAGAAAAGAGGCTAACAGTGGTGTGCTGGAACTGGCTTATGCTGACTCATGATAGTTGATCATTAAATTCTGTAAGCCATTTGTTAAGCACAATTATTAAATATTAAATTATAAGACCCAACTGATTAAATTTTATTAAAAACAAAGGTAATACTCAAAACTTACCAGTTCCTAATTATTTTACTACATTTTACTATTCATCTGTGCTCTTGAGGTTATGTATGTCAATTGCATCTGCACAAATTAGAGTGTGCTAACTGTGCCTGACTCCACATCCCACTGGTAGCTTGAAATTGACCACAGTGGACGTTACACCACAGAGGTTGCCAAATGCTACCAACCCATCCTTTTAACTCCTGGAAAAACAGTTGTTAAACACTTACCAGCACACAACTGAATGCCACCATCACTTTTTCTCCAGAAGATAACCAATAATTGGAAGCAGTATTAAGTTATTAAAATGGCATGAAATGCAATCACTCATCTTCAGATGGCTACCATTTTATTTTGGTTTTTACCTTCTTTAAAGACTCTTATTAGTCTATAAGCAATATTTGGTGTTTATATTTTAGTCATCATTAAATCATTTAATCGTAATGATGCGTTAAAAAAAGACTCTCTCTGTTCTGCAAGGGGAATCTCAGCCATGCAGCTTTAGTGTAAACAGCAAAAACTTTAGGCTACATTCAGGGAGATGTTAGCCTCATTAGAGCATCACTAAAAATGCGTTTGTACTTCAGTATCAATTTTGAAGTTTATGATCTTAGCATTTGCTAAAAGCAGGAAAAACAGTAACGTATAACTGGGCCCAGATTCTAATAAATGTAGCTCATTTGTGAGCCAAACTGTTAGATTAAACAGATTAAACTCTGGCAGTATGCTAAGTCACACAGATGTTTTAGGTGTTTGATTTCCGAACAGAATGATATATCAATTGTTTAGTTCAATATACAAGGCACCTTTTGTAATCTCTTGGGAAATACATTAACTTTTATCACGGATTTAAGAAACTGGTCTGAGAAAAACTGTGGTCAGCAGTTGTTGCAGAGGGAGGCAAATACATTGAACACAAGGCGTCCCTAATAGCTGGAGGCTTCACACTTTAAGAGCTACTGAAGAGGATAATATGCTTAGAGTCCTGTTGTTGATTGATACTTTTAGGTGAATTCACAGAATTCACATTCATTGAGCCTAGCTGCAATCAGCAAGAGCTATACTTTTTTCCCCTCCTATATTTATGTTTCACTACTTTATAAAGAAAGTACCGATCGATGATAGCTTTTGTTTCTTTGGACGATTTAAGTCAGAACTTTCTGTCCAAACAAATGCCACCTATAGCAAAAACTGCCTTTAAGAAACAGAAAAAAATATAATATTTTAGATGAAATATTGCAGGCCAATTAGGTGTAGAGTTAAGGTGTGGGAATTTGGATTTTCACCTTCTAAGCCATAGTGCAGCTTTATCATTCTAATTTTATTTCTAAGCAAGTAAGAGGAAGTCTAAAGTATTTCTGATATCAAAGAAACAAATCCTATTTGGCTCTTAGTAACAAGGCGGTAGGAAAAATTATAAGGTGCAATTTTAACCTAAAAAAAAGGTGCATGTAATCAGCTCTCCTGAGCTTGAATTTTCATACCTTACATGAATATTTAGAGTTTTAAATTTGCAAAGGAAAACAAGACTCACAGTTGAGTATGGTGCTCAGAGAGACTGAGCATTAAAGGAGAGAAGACCTAGTAGAAGTGATGTTACCTGGTCAGCCATACCCTGCTTATCTTTCCGTAGTTCTTTAAAATGATTCACTTTCGCACTCATGGTATGATTACATTCACAGTCTTCCAAAAATCACCAGAATTACTCCAAGGTCATAACAGGGCACAACCCAACAGTACATCTTTAATGATGACTTACTGCGTTTTTATTAAACAGCAGGAAATATTGACTCAAATATTGGCAAGATTGCTACATTATCTGTATTGTTCTCATGATGCTTTTATATCAGTATCAATATTAAAAAAACATTTCATGTCTAAGAGTTTTCAAACTTCTAAAAGGCAGACTCTCTATGTGTCTGTAACAGTATAGACACCCCTCTTTCACTGCACACGTGCAATGCTTGGTACACATATACTTCTCATATGAATATTTTGTCCTTTTATTTAACCTAACATCTAATTTTCAGATTCGTGTGGTACTTATCTGAAACATCGGCATTTGTTTTCTTTTAATGTTAGTTACATAATCTCAATGAACCAATAATGTGTAGTCCTAGGAAATGAGGCACAAATAGGTTAGATCATTTTATATTGACATTTGAAGAAATGTCATTTTGTTTTATTGTTCTGTGTAAACCATATTCATTGTACACTGTGTGTATATTTTGTTTAAATAAATGTGATTTTTATTTTTTATGTTTCTGTCTTTTTCTCCCTATTATACATTTTTTTTCATTTTTATCAATGTAGCAATGTCTAAAAATTAAACAGCAGCAGGTAGCCTAAACAATATTTCAAAAAGAAAAGACTAATTTTCTGATGAACTACAATTACAATAGAGATTTTAAGCTGATGTTAGTTTAGTGTCACATTTACTAGCAGAATGCATCTTTTAGGGTTGCTGTTCTATGGGAATAAAATCGACCATAATTTAAAGAGGATTCAAGAACCAGTTGTCAATGCTTCAACTCTGGGCAAATCATCGATCTTTGTCCTGTAGATTATATTAGTCATTTGAGCACATGAGATAACTTTTTCTTATAGGCTTCGGAAATGATGAATTGCAATTCATTATAGCAGTAGATAGTAGAAGACAAATCCCAAAAGGTTTTAATTAGATCTTGTTGCAGAAAAAATTAACCGACTGAGGCCCTTCATTGCATGTAAAGAAAATGAGGTTTTGCCATTGGAGAATTTCAAGAACGTATCTGATCCTGCAGCAAAAAAGTTCTGTAATGTCATCGTCATCAATATATATTCATACTAACATGTCTCTACGTCTGAGCAGGAACGATGCTGGAGGTAACCCCATTGTAACAATGCTTAGTGAACGGTAGCAAAATGTGGCCTACTACAGAAGGGTAGCCTGAGTGGAGTAGGAGTACTCTTCTGTCTTTATGCAAAGGTTCCTTGAGTTTTGTAAGTGACAGCCCCACTCAAAGTCAAAGTAAAACAAGGCACTCATAACAGCTACAGTTTGGTATCTCCAGAGAGGGCAGTTGGAAAGGTGGATAGATATAATCAGGACATGTAAAGCCAACACCCATTCTAAACCAGAGTAGCCACATGGGCATGATTCTGTGGCTCCCTAGAACAACAAAAGCTGAGTTCTCTGTTTTCTTAATGATCCTGATGAGTAAGAGTGACCCAAGAACAGATTTTTAAGTAAAAAGGGGAAGAGAAAGGGGAAAGCACATTGGGGTAGGATTCCAGGAATGTGATACTCAACCATTAAAAGCTCCCTTCTATCCTACGCCATATGAATTTGTTACTATAGCCCTTCATTTCAGAATTAAATAATAGCAATGATGATAATGGTCTGCTTTTTGCCTAGGGTGACGACTTCTCAGTTTTCAAACCAGCTGACCATAAACCATCCCTCCTTGGTGTTAATTCGCCTCCTTTGAAGTGAATGTGAATGTGCTGCCCTTAACTACTATTTCTGCTTCCTCTGCTTGCTTCTTACATTTAAGAATTACCCAGAAGTCTAGACTCAGTGTTATTTTCTCATTTGATATGCTCTCCTTTGAGTTCTTCAACTGTTTATTTCTAAGGAGAAAACTCCAGCACAGGACTAAGGAACGTGGACTTTTGAGTCAGACTTTCTGGATGCAAATCCAATTCCCCCACTTTATTAGATATGGAAATATATGTCAAGGTGCTTAACGTGTCCATGTCTTCACATTCTTATCCATAAAATGAGGGTAATAGTATGACTTAGTATTTCTTGATGAAGAGGGAGTGAGAAAATATATGTGTAGCCCTTTGCCCCAGGTCCACTCTGCTGGATCTTCTCTGCTGGCATTCAGCCTCTGTTCCCACCATGGGTTAGCCTCCTGAAGTCCCACTTACCGGGAACTTAAGGGCTGGAAGACTAAGAACTACATTTCCTTAGCACACTTACCGAGAGAGTGCAGGATATCATACAGCTTCTGCCAAGGAGCCCCACCTACACCATATTTGGAAGACAGAAGGAAGACAGCAAGGTGGGGGAGGCATTGACCCCTCGTGCATCAGAGCGGGCAGATCAGAGTGCATCGGAGCTGAAACTCCCACATTTATTGTTGATTCCACAGCGTGCTGGTGGCAGTGGCTGTAACTTCAGCCTGGAGAATGCCATAGCAGCAGTGTTTTCCTAATCTGTGGGCGTCTGTAGTTGTTCCCGAACACTGGACCAGAGGAGCTTGAAGTCAGAAGCCTGGTAAGAGTTCACTTCTGGCAGGAAGTTCCTCTTTCCTTTCCAATGGTTGTATCAACATCAAATCCCCCATATTACATATACAAACTTATTTTCTGCTAGGAAGAGCTAGACTGGATTCTCTGTCCTGCACTGAGCTCTGGCTGATGCTCTCAGCCTATAGGACGCATTCCATAAATGTCTTTTTGATAGTTGTTGCTGATTAACTTATTTATCTTTGATTTTTCCAGCTGGGGTCCAGCACCGCTCTTTGTGTATGTATATGTTTTAAGAAACTCTAATTTCATTGCCCTCCTCCCAGTTTGCACATCACCCTCCTAAGGATTCCATCTGTTAACAGAATCCATATCCTAGTCACTTGGGTTCACGAGCTTGGATCAGCTTTTGACACATAATATTCCATTTGTCCCAAAGGTCCGTCTGTGTTACCACCATATCCCTCAAATCTGTCACTTCCCCCTTTCATTGCCACAGCGATTTTTTTCACATGCATCCTCTATTACCCGCATAACTATTGTTCCATCCAAACTAAGTGAGGCTTGGTATTCAATGACGCCCACAGTGTGGCCTTATCTTCTCTATCAAGGCTTATTTTCTATCCCCATGCATATCCACACTAGGAGTTTGCATATACAGTGCATGTCCCTTAAACACACCCGAACACACACATACACAGACACACTCAGACACCCAGATTTTCTCACGGATTTTCTCTCAGGCTCTTTCCTTTTTCCCACCATTCCCAAAGCTATTGCTCAGAGTTGAACTCATATGCTTCTCATTCCGAAGCAATCTTCTCATCTAACTGTAAATGAAATTCGTCTCCACTATTCCAGTTCTTACATAGTACTTTGTGTTATGCATTCATTCATTCATTTGTACATTCATTTTTTTTTTACTCTTTCATTCATTTAAAAGATATGTTTGCGTGTCTGTGTAGCTGGCGTGCTGTTAGACACAGGGTCCAGGCTGGTGGGGGGAGGCAGACAAAAATAAAACCAACTAAGTAACAAGTTAGAAATATTAATTATCATGTATGATATGAAGTAAGTGATCTGGGAATTTTTGCAGAGAATCATGGTGTAGATCGGGTGGTTCATTGCTTTAGACAGAATGGTCAGGGGCGATCTCTCTGAGGAGGTATCATCTAGATTAAGCTGTAAAGGAAGAGAATCATCCAACCAAAGGAAGGTAGGGGACAAACAAGGACAGTGTGTTGGGGGGACCAGCACCTGGACAACAGAGTCTGGGGCTGGGGGACAGATGAGATTAAAGTTAGCAAAAGCTTCTTATGTGCAATTAGAAGTAATTACGTGGTTCCAAGCAGGGGATTAAAGTGACCTGGCTTAGAGTTTTAAAGGTTCACGTCAGGTGCTACACAGATGCTGAATTGTAGGGAATCAAAACGAAGTGTGAGGTAGTTGGAAGGTTCTGCAGTATAGTGAGAGGTGGTGTTGGACTGGGGTTAAGGCAGTGAAAATTAAGAAAAATGGAGAGAGAGATTCAAGTGATATGGAGGGAGTAAGAATGGCAGGACTGGCTGATGCGTTGGTAGCAGTGGAGAGTGAGGGGGACCAAGTAATTAAGGTGAATTTCATTCCTGACTTGAGCGACTGAAAAGTGATGGCAACATACTGAGATGCAGAAGAGGGAGGCAAGAATAGGTTTGAGGGGAAAGCAGTTGTTTGGCCTTGAACATGGTTAAGTTCAGTGGATTAACTCATCCAATTCAAGCCTGGAATTCATGGAGATGAATCCGGGGTGCAGAGAAAAGTCTAAAGTGGGCACAGAAGAGCAGTGTAAGCTATCAGCCTGTGTAAATGAATAGAAACACTCAGAATAGTAGTCAGCACTTGGAGGAAAGTGACAGAAAAAAAAACTTAACTAGCTTAAACAAAAAGCAATTTCTTGACTCATAAACTGGAAAAGAGCAGGAGTTGAATTATAGGCTCATCTGGTACCTGATGTTTAAATCTTTAAATGATTATTTCAATTCTGTCTCTCTCTCCCTGTCTCTCTCTTTTTCTCCCTCCCTTCTCTCTCTCTCTCATCTCTTTCTCTACCCTGTCTTGTGGATTTTTTTTTTTGGACTGTTCTTTCCCCTTAGTATCATTTTCCAGAAAAAGTCTGCCAGTTCAGGCTTACACGGTGTTTTCACCTTATGTCTCCTAAGAAGAAAGAGATCCTTTCCCTCTCAGCAATCACATCGGTCCCCAAAAGGACTCTCCTCAGTCCCTGCATCCTGGGAGGAGATTCTGAGGGACCCATTTGGGCCCCTCTCCACCTCTGTGGCAGGTGAAGTGGGCATTCTGAATGACAGCTTCACCACATTCTGACATTGGAAATGATCGACTCCCAAGAGGAAAAGGCATGGGGAAAAAAAGACATCCACTTCATCTGGGGAATGAGAATACTAAAAAAAAAAAGCCTGGGGCAAACCCTCAGGATCTTTATTTAACATTAAGAAGATGGATTATATTAAAAGCAGCCTTTTTTTTTAAGTATAGTCAGTTTACAATGTGTCAATGTCTGGTGTACAGCATAATATGTCAGTCATACATATACATACATATATTTGTTTTCATATTCTGTTTCATTATAGGTTACTACAAGATATTGAATATAGTTCCCTTTGCTATATACAGAAGAAACATGTTGTTTATCTGTTTTGTATATAGTAGCTAATATTTGCAAACTTGAACTCCCAATTTATCCCTTCCCACCCCCCTACTCCCCGAGTAACCATAAATTTTTTTATTATGTCTGTGAATTTATTTTTGTTTTGTAGATAAATTCATTAGTGTCTTCTTTTTTAAGATTCCACGTACGAGTGATGTCACATGGTATTTTTCTTTCTCTTTCTGGCTTACGTCACTTAGAATGAAGATCTCCAGGTACATCCACCCGAAAGCAGGCTACTTTTGATAAGAATTATTGTACTGTAAAATTGCACTTTATTTTGGAGTTAGATGCTAAAGTAACTAGCAAGATAACAGCGAAAAGCAATTTCACTGAAATAAATACGACTCAGGAAACGACTGTAACACGACAGTGAGAGGCAAGAGGTCTAATGGTGTCTGGATTTGCCGTTAACCCTGAGTGAATCAGTTCATTGCTACTTTCCATTTTCCCCTATGTAAACTGAAGACAGCATGACTCTCTCTATGCCTTTCCCTTGTTAGCTTCATGAACGAGTGAATTCACCTGAAGGCAAGGGTTTTCTGAAGCAGACATTGCCTCCAAAATATGTTTTCCTTTCGGAGGTCCCTGAATTGCTCCTAAAGAGAAGTATGGACTTGAATTGACTTGCTTTTAAAGGGAAATAAAATAGAGGGCTAAATATCCTTTCACCTTTGTCTCATGTTTTTCAATGAGCAACATCCTCTAGGAAAATATTTGTGGTCTCTCATTACACATCGCACAAAGTGTTATTCAGGCAGTGACTTTTTTGATTGGTGAACGAGGACACAGCTGGATATGCATAGTTTAACCGCTGTCTTCTTTTCTGATGTTTATATACCTACAGATATGACATTCTTTTTTGGAGAATTGAATAGGAGGGGCTATTTCCCAACTCATTCCATGAGGCCAGTATTATCTTGATATCAAAACCAGACAACAACATTACACAGAAAGAAGACTGCTGATCAATATCACTCATCAAGTGATGAAAATTTTCTAAACAAAATATTAGCAAATCAAATTTAACTAGTAGGATTTATCACTGGAATAACATGGTTTAGCATTTGAAAATCAATCAGTGTAATGCATCATATTAACTAATTTAGAAAAGGAAAACTGTATGATCATCTCATGTATCATTTGACAGAGTCCAAAATTCATTCCTAAGAAATAAAACTATCGGAAAACTAGGAATACAAGGGAAATTCCTCAGCTGATAAAAAGTATCTATACAAAATCTACAGTGAATATTTTACTTAATGGTAAAAGGCTGAATTATTTTCCTCTCCAATCAGGAACAAGACAAAAATGTCTACTCTCACTATTTTTGAAAATTTTACTGATGGTTCTAGCCAGGTAAATAAAGCAAGAAAAATAAATAAAAGTCACTCAAATTATGAAAGAAGATGTAAAACTTTATTTGCACACAATGTGGCCAACTATTAGACAATCCAGTGGAATCTACGTAAAAACTAGAAGTAATGAATGAATTTAATGAGGTTGCAGAACACAAGATCAATGTACAAAAATTAATTGTATTTCAATATTTCTGGAAATCAACGTAAATGCAATAAAAGTATCATTTACAAAGGTACACAGTTGAGTCAACTAATACAAGGGTGGTTTTTACCCCAGCAAATGGTGTTGGAACAATTCGATGTTCACAGGCAAAAAGAAAATCTTCTTGAATACCTTAAACCTTACACAACAGTAAACTCCAAATGTAAATGTAAAACAATACCACAAAACTTCTAGATAAAAACATAGGGGAAGATATTTTTGACTTTGGGTTAGGCGAAGAGTTCTTATATATTACATCAAAAGAACAAACCATAAAAGTAAAAGAATTGATAAATTGAACTTTATGGATTAGAAAGCTTTGCTGTGTATTTAACATTATGAAGAGAAGGAAAAGCCCAGCCATGGACTGGGGGAAAATATGTATAAAACATATATCTAATGAAGGATTTGTATCTAAAAATATAAGTAACTCTTAATACTCAACAGTAAGAAAACAAACTACTCAATTTGAAAAATCATGACCAAAACATCTGAATAGACGTCTTACCAAAGGAGATACATGGATGGCAAATAAACATATGGAAAGATGCTCAACATTATTAATCACTAGAGAAATACAAATAAAAGCCACAGTGAGATGTCACTACAGGCCCACTAGAATGGCCAAAACTGAAACGACTTTACTGAACCAAATGACAGGGATGAATCTTAAAATAATCATGTTAAGTGAAAAAAGCCAGACAAAATAAGACCGAATACTATATGATTACATTTATAAAAAGAAAAGAAATATGAAAATAATATCCCCAAATAATGTAAAATTTGGAGGCAGTGAAAAGAAATTTTAAAGTAATATTTCTGTTTTGAAAGTACAAATTTTTGTTCATGTAGGCAATATTTTAATTTAGGAAACATCTTTAAAATTGAAGTTTATTGTTTTTTAAATTAATTACTAGTTTTAAAGCTAGAGAGTAAATAAAATAATTGTTGATTTTTATTGATTATTACTAAAAATGATTTTGTTTGTTTGGATGAAGATGTATTTAAAAAATGATGTGTCCTGGTGTCAAATACACTGTCAGGATGTAGGCTCAACAGAGATGCATAATGCATACATCCATGCTCCCAAACATTTATAAGAATGCTTACAGAAATATTATTCATAATATTCCAAAATAGTAAATAATCTAGAAAACCATCAATAATAGAATTGATAAATTTTGTTATATTCATTTAAGGAAATTCTATACAACAATGAAAAAACATGAACCAGTGCTACATATAAAAATTTTGAAAATGCAGACAAAGTTTTGTGTGAAAGAAGTCTAAGACACAAAAGTAATACATCATAAATGATTCAACTTATATACATTCAAATAAAGAAAAAAAAAAGTATCTATAGTGCCAGAAGTTAGAACAGTCATGACTTGGAAGAGGAGGAACAAAAGGTACCTGAAAAGGGCCATAGGGTTGACTTCTGGCATGGCGGTGATGGTCTATTTCTCGCCTGAGGTAGTAATACCATGGGTGTATTCACTTTGGGATAAGCTATCAAACTTCCTTCTTATGATCTGCACACTTTTCTAAAGTATGTTATTTATTTTAAAAGAAGCTAAAGAACAAAAGAGAATCACCCTCTACTGGGCAGCCTCTAGTTAGCTCTGAAAGTTATTCTTTAAAAGCAGAATGCTGCTAATTGAGTTCATCTTTGTAGATCATGAGCTCCAGATAGCCTGGATGGCCTAAAATCAAGATTTTTCACCATCTATCTTTTCCTCTTTAAATGCCATTTGAGTTTCTATATGGTCTTTTTTTTCCTCCTAATAACCGACTTAGGAGGAAAAAAAAGGTTTCTATCTATCTATCTATCTATCTATCTATCTATCTATCTATGTAATATTTTAAATTGAAGTATAGTCAGTTTACAATGTGTCAATTTCTGGTGAGTTTCTGCATGATCTTTGGTAACACTGAGTACTGAGTTCTGACTTAAAGACAGGGAGTAGCTTATTTTTTATATCAAGTACAGGCCACTGACATCTGTATATGTATCTGTTGTTAACTCTTTGGGTGCTTTAAAATTAAGAACCTAAGAGATTTGCCATTAACTACAACTTCTAGGACTGTGAGAGAACTGTGCTCATGCCAGAGCAGCAGCTTAGACTATAGCTGCTGAAGAAACTGCAACTCTGCCCAGATGCAAAACCCCCTCGGGCGGAGATTGAGCGTGGAATGAATTGGTGAAGTCCGAAATTCTCTTGGATTTGTAATTCATAAGGACAACATACTTGGAATTTTCACTTTAAAATTCCTTCAGATTTTGACATCTTAGCATTGTAACTTACAAGAGGATTTAGATTGCAGATTTTAAATCTCTCCTAGAATTTAATACTGGAAATAAATTTGGTCATCCTTATTTGTTGTCATTTTATATTGGCTCCCTTTTACATTGTTCTTTATTCTTATTTTGGAATCTTATTCCATTTTGGGCAATATGGATGCATCTAATTTGGGAAATAAAATCGAGAGTGAAATATAGAGAGCTTGGAGTTATTTAGTATTCTCTTTTGACTCACTGAAGGACCCTCTGGTGGCGATAAAGCCATCCCAGAAGTATCGGCAAAAGGTCTTTGACTACTTTGGAGGATGTAGCTTTAGGAAGGTAGAAACATAACTCTATAAGAGTTTTGGTTTTCTCCTCCAAGTTAACCACTGATGTATTGGTTGAATACAATGGGTCACTACAGCAGCAGCTGGGGAATGTTACTGTGAGTGAGGGGGGTACCTCTATTCCTCCGTGGATATAGAGGCACTTCCATTACAGTCGCATTCCTGGTCTCTCTCACTCCCATACTCAGTCCACCCCAGAAAGAAGGATAATAGATCTGGCTAACAAATTTGGGAAAGAAAGTCAGCATATATAACTATACCTTCTGCTCTTCATCTTTACTTTGGGATTTTCCAGCTGTAGAAATCATGGACGTGACACAGGCTTACTGACCCTGTTGGGGAATCCAGCAGTTTTCTGGGGCCTGGGTGGGTAAGTTTGCCTAATGCTGAGTTTTAGCATTAGTGGGCTTTGTACCATGGCATCCCTGGGCCACATTCCCTTGATGACTACATTTATTCACTTGTGTATTTGTTTATTAAATTTTTAATTGAAGTACAGTCAGATTACAGTGTTGTATTAATTTCTGGCATATAACATTGTGATTCAGTTATTCCCCTTCATGTTCTCTTTCATTATGGACCACTGCAAGGTATTGCATATGGTTCCCCGTGCTCTACGGTAGGACCTTGTTGTTCATCTTTTTATATACAGTAGTTTGTATCTGCAAATTCTGAACTCCCAACTTATCCTTCCACCTGGCCATAACACCCTGAACTCACCCAATTCTTGTCTGATGGCTACCTTTAAAATGTTGAGATTGATTTGCAGTTTCAGTCCAGAAATACACAGCTGGAAAGAATATTGTTCTCACCCTTACAACAAAGGTAATACTGCGTGAACTGTAAACTAATGACTCTTCTTCAACTTATCACACAGCTGAGCTTCCATTCAGACCCATATCTACTAACTCTCAGAGGAAACAAAGGTTTTAATTAATGGAAGGAAGGGAAATAAAGACTGGCACTGGTAGAAACCCACAAGGGCTAGAGAGAGGGAAAAGCAAGCAAGCAAGCAAGATTTAGCCCTGAGGGAGGGTCAGGAGTACATGGCAGACCCAATACTACAGCAGGAAGAGGGGCAGGAGCACTTGTAAAGGTCACACACCTGAGGCCCAGGGACACATGTCCTGCTTAAAACTAAGAGACTTAATCCCATCATCACAGAACACCCCCATTCCCTTGTCCCCAGCACCAGGCTATGAAACCTGAAGTAAAAACAAAAAGTGGACTACATAGAGACAAGGTGCAAATGGCAGATCCTTTGTGGAGTGCAGTACAGAGGTGAGACCCACAGCCAAGTGTGAAGCACCATTGAGGACATAACCCCTAGCAAATCAGCTCTCCCCCTAAACACGAGGAATCACTAAAGGAACCTGAAGCCCTGTGGGTTACAGATTATAAGTGTGACAACAAAACTTGAACCCAGCCTAATTCTGAACTAGATTAGCACAAACCTCCATAAAAGAGGCCTAGAAGAAGGGAAGGCATGCTCATCTCCATGCATAAAAACATTAGCCTTAGTATCTATTGTCCTAAAGAGCATGCTCAGCATTTAATAAATAAATACAAAATTCAAGAATAAACACATCTCCAAAGTACAGAGCACTCAGAACCAGTCTCGTATGACACCAAGGTAAAAGGTCTCAGAGAAGTAATTTAAATTAACTATGACTGATAGGTTCAGTGTAAAAGATACACAATATGCAAATCAGATGGGAACCTAGAGTGAGAGGTAAAATTATGTAAGAGAATCAAATGGGAATGCTGGATATTAAAAATACATCAAAATATATGAAGAATGTCCTTGAGTCTTATCCCTAGACTCAACACAGCCCAAAAAAGAATCAATGACTTTCAAGATAGATTATGAGAAATTACCTGAACTGAAAGGCAAGGAGAAAAAGAGTAGAAGAAAAACAAAACAAAATAAAGAACACAACAGAGATTCCAAGAGGTGTGAAATGATAGCAAAAGTTCTAATAAATGAGTAATAGGAAATCTTAAAAGATAATAAGAATAGGGTAGAAGAAATATTTGAAAAAGTAATAGCAGAGAATTGGCCAGAATTAATGACAAACACAAAACTATACACAAAAGAAACTCATATAATACAAAGGAGGAAAAAAATTAGGTGCATCATATACAAACTGCTGAAGATGAATGACCAAGAGAAAATCATGAAATGAAGGTATCCGCAAAAATAAAACACAGTATATCCAGGAAAACCAGAAACTGTTCTTTCTTTATTTTCTTAAAGAAGCAGCTTAGACTGCTGATTTCAGATATTTCTTCTTCTCTAAAATAAGAAATTAATATACAATGAATTACCCTCCATTGCTTGAATTACATAGTACATAGTTGATACGTTGAATTTTTCTGTTCATTCAGTTCAAATTTATGTCTGCCATTGGCTTTTTAATTCCTATATGCCTCATGTCTACATTACAAATATCTGACATAATCACAAGAAAAGGAGGAGGGACGAAAACAGTGTTTTGACTGTATACTGTAAGGCTAAAGAGGAAAAGAACTGTAATAAACACTGTATTCTAGTTCATAAATTGTTCTCACTTGAGTACAGCTCAGTAATTTTGAGCCTCCAGCTATACTATAGTTGAACAAATAAATAATTATTTTATAGATGATGAGAGCCGAGTTTCTCCCTGAGGAGATAGTTACAAATAAGGAATGTAAACTCGGTGTTACTAAATTAGAATCAGCGATATCAGTATAAATTCTGTTTATATGTATGTATACACATGCATATATGAAGATATACACGTGTATGTATACACACAGGTGGATTCAGAAATATAGATTTATGTATGTACTTAGAAAGGTATGCATGCATACATTTCTTTGCTCTATGCATTAAAAGGACCTAGAAGAAGTCACACACCAGTAGCAATGAGAACACCTAGCACCTGGATACTGGTTTCTAAATTCCAATTTCCAATAAAAGGAACCAAGATTACTTGGATAAATGGTTTATTCCAGGGTAAGGGCAGAGAAAGAGCAGATGAATCTGGATCATCTTGAGATACCAGAAAGTAAAGACAAAATAATCAAATTTGAAAAAAATGAACAAAAATTTAAAAAGAACACAATGGGAGCATATCAAAAAAACACAAGGGCCAACTTGAATGAGCCCCCAGTGGCCACAGTTAGAACAATTAGAACCAAGGAACCAAGATTATAATCACAAAAGAAATAATGATAGTATTGGATGATAAACTGCAGAATAAAATAAGCACATGATAAAAATAAATTATTGCATCAACAATAAATAAATGAGGGAGAAGAGACAACTTGCCCTTACAGAGAATTCCAACTGATGGATACAGAAGGAAGGACTGTAGAAAATCACCATTATCAATTACTCTCACCATCACTAATAATGAAATATACTGATATCATGTACCTTCTGTCAGGATGCAATAACTAGAAAGGCAAGTCGTCTCTCTGGCATTTTCCCTCATCCATAAACTCAGTCTTACAATGAAAAACACTCAGATAGATCCAGATTAAGGAATAGTCACAAAAAAACTAACCAGTACTTTCAAAATTGCCAAAGTCATCAGTTACAAAGAAACACTGAGGACTGTGACAGAGGAGGGGACTAAGGATACAGGACAACTAAACACAGCTGGGACCTGGATGGATCCTGGACCAGAAATAGGGAAATCAAAATAAAGTCTCTGTTCTTTTCACTAGTACTGTATCAATGGTTATGTAACATGTTACCATTAGGAGGAGCTAGGTGGAAGTTTTCAAGAAATCTGTATTAACTTAACAACTCTTCTGTAAGTCTAAAATTATCTAAAAATTTAGAAAAAATTCAGTGCTTGTCTTCATCTCTGACAGCCTTACCTATTGTCTACCTCCTAATCTGTTCAGAACATAGGAAAAAGGAGGTACTATATTAATTCCTTAAAATCTCCCTGAAAAATAACTCTTGTTGGAATTAATAGTTTAAAACTGTGCAATGTGATAATGAATAATAGATTAAGTGATTTTTCTACCACAATTTTATCACTCATCTTTTAAAAATTGTCAGAACCCCTAAGAATATTGTGTATAAGAAATTTATTTGAATTGTTTCTGCATTTAGTAAATCTTTTTAGTAAATACAATTTTGAAAAGTTTTAGTTAGAGGCTGAGGCAAGAGACCAGATACAAATACCTGAGAGAAAAACTGACAGTTTAAATATGGTTTTAAAATTCTTGATGTAAAATATGGCTTATGAAAATAATTCACTTTTCTCATAAAAAAATAAAAATATTTTGAGACATTTATTGAAATTGTTATTTCTTAGAATATGTTTCTGAGGAGGAAAACTGCAAAGATATTAAATATTTTATTCTATATCTGAGGGATGACAGTAGAAATTAGATTTTAACTCTGTTTTAAGATAAATACACATTTTTTTTGCCTTTACATTTATTTCTAGACTAATATCTTTTATAGTATGGATTTTTTTTCCATTTAAAGAATCTGAGCATCCAACATGTACTGCTGAGAGGATTGTAAAAAGCTTTTCTGTATAAATTAATTCATATTTTGCAGACATTGTATATATAATAGTTTAAAATCTTTAGATCAGCTTAGACCAAATGCTGAAAATATTCTGGATAAGGGGGGGAAAAAGCACTTAGACAAATGGAAGCAAGTGAACACATTATCTGACTTTAATACCTTGGAACCAGAAACCAATAAGAGACTACCAAAAAACTTTTTAAATATATTAAGATGTGTAATGAATTCTCAAGAAGACAAAAGAAGAAACTTGCCTGGAATGTGCAATTGATTTTGCTCACATATGCTTCACTATTGTGCAGAAAAAAAGAATTGAAGATGACAGAGTAAATCACCAAGAAAGCTAAAAAAGCACCTTCTGCTGTTCCATTAAATCCAGAGTCAGTGAGATGAGCAAACAGAGGTTGCTTACTTACGTGATACAATTTTAACTACCTAGAAAGCTTGACGTGGACTTCTGTATAAATTTTAACGCATTATAGGCATTCAATAACTGCTTAATGAGTTGAACTGACCTTTGATCAGAGAAGGCTATGCTGGCACTGAGGTATCGAATAAAATATATTTCTTCTTAAATGGAATAAAGGCAACAAAACAACTACAACTATTAAAATACAAAATTCAATTGAGTAAATTGTAAAGCTCTTATTAGATTTTCTCAGTGATTCATGAATCAGGCAGTAGCCAGCCTAGCAGGTAGAAAGATGCTGTGAGGAGCTGTACAAAATGAAAGGCCTATAGACAGAAGGGAGCGGGAACAAGGAAGTTATTCTAGGCAAAAAGTAGGTTGGTTATAGCGAGATGATGTTCCTTTAGGAGATGGCAGGTTTCTATCAGACAGATGACCTCATTAGGACTGATCAGAAGATTCCTGATTGATGATCTAGGATTTCAAGATTTCTTGGGGCGGGGGAGGGCAAAACTGCGATTAAGTTAAAACTCTGTTTGGTGGGCTTAGCATAAGTGATTCCATTTGGGGACCACTGTATTGTTTTTAAAACTACTACATCTTTTTCTGTTGAGTACCGCTTATTGTACTGTATCTCTCTGTAAAGTTATTTTCAATGTAGGGGTTAATAGAATATTTGTCCTCATTTGGGGTATTTTTTATTTTTGGTTTGTTTGTTTTGTCTTGGACAGAGAGCCATCTGCCTAAAATGATGCATGTATTGTTTTATCTGAAAAGATAATGGTCCATCAAAAATGGAATCTATTCTTGCTCTAACTCCTCTTTGTTCTGAGTGTAATTTTAAAACAGAAGTATTAGAGAAGTGACTATCAGATATAAAAGTAGTAAAACTGCAAAATAGGTGAACTCTCCTATTGGCTTACTAGTGTTCCTGTGTCAGAAAAAGTTCGCTCTCTTTTGCTTAGTTTCCTCCATTTTTAAATGGAGTCAGTACGGACCATCCAAAACACACGGAAAGAAATGATTTATTTTCTTGAAAAAGTATAGTATTTTAAAAGATCTGAAGCCCTTGGATCTTGAGCATCATTTGTGGATAAGACACTGTTAGCTGCATTGTGAATTCTTTTTTGCATGCTATTTTTGATTGATGTGATCTATCAATTTGAGCAAGTAAAATTGTGTTCTGATTTTTTAGTGTCCTAATAAAAGAATAGAAATGCATTGTCTTTTATTTTAGCTCTGCAAGATAACCACAAATGTCTTTAAGATGTCTGCTATTCTAAATGAGTGAAATCCTTTTGTATATTGGACTTCTACTAACCAGGAATTGCATTTTTGCCTGTACTACTAGCATTCTTCTTTCCTCTTAACTATCTTTGATATGTTATTCCCAAATCATAGTTCTAAAATCATCTGTTATTTCTACCTTTGTTTTACAGTTTTACCTTATTCATAACTAGGACCATCAGGTAAGTAAAAGAACTCTCTCAGAGAGGAGGAGCTGTAATCAACTTAGAAATCATCTTTTATTTTTCTAATTGGGCAGAGCAAGTGTCCTGGTCCTTTCTGTGAGGTAGGAAGGCATAATCATCATTTTTATTTTGCAAAGTAGAAAACCAAAAACACAGAGTGGAACTCATCCCATGCTTAAAGAGCTCACATCCCTGAACTCATCCAATTGCAAGTCACATGTTACAACTTTGATGAGTTGTGTATACGTATCACTCTCCCAAATATCAGAGTGAGATGCTGGAAACCCACCACAGCAACACAAATCAGAATTTGTTTTCTTCATACCAATGCTTCCTTCGGGAAGTTGTACATAAAGAAGCATTTTTCTCAGACTAGTGGAAACTTGTCGATCACTTTGAAATAAACTCAGTTACGCAAATAAACCATGAATAGATACAGTT
The DNA here is from genome assembly GCF_048564905.1 of Vicugna pacos. NCBI lineage: Eukaryota > Metazoa > Chordata > Mammalia > Artiodactyla > Camelidae > Vicugna > Vicugna pacos. The sequence goes on from NC_132988.1 coordinate 20,692,468, forward strand.
CACGTCAACCAATATCTATTGAGCACGCTGTATGTGCTGGGCACTGGGGTGGAGGATGGTTCTGAAGAATAAACAAGATTTCACGATGTAATGGATAAGACAGCCAAGAAAGCTACAAATTTTGAATTATAAGGAGTGATTTAAAAGTACAAGGGAAGGGCATTTTGCTGGTCTTGAATAGGAAGAAAGGATAAAGGAAAGCTTGCTGGAGGATACTGAAGTTAAATCCTGAAATATACACAGGGTTAGCTAGGAGAACATTTTACACTAAATCACCCAGCAAAGCTTTGGAGTGAAAAATTGGTGTGATTACCAGCTGCTCCATGTTCTAAATCTAGTAGTGGTTGCAACAAAATTATTTACAGGAAGAATAAAAAACAAACAAACAAACAAACAGGTTTAATCAAGAAGATGAGATAAGAGATACGGTAATTCTTTTACCAAGAAGAATGTAGCCATCATGAGTTGTCTTTGGGCATGCTCCAATTTACCATATTCTTTAAAGTCTGTCTGTTTATATGCTAGGTTTATGCTCGGTTTTAAATTTCAGATAAAAAGCTCATCTTTAAAATTGAAAACAACCCATTTATATTTATTTATTCATGAGAATTCTAAATGGACAGCAGCAAGATGGGCTTATGCAGTTAAAAGTGTGTGTGTGTGTGTGTGTGTGTGTGTGTGTATTCACACTTCCCAAACAATACGACTCTATTTGCATTAAACTTATTAAGTCAAATCAATTTTACAGACATATGGGCTAGAGCTTTGGCATTTAATTCCTCTTGATCTTCCACCTGGTGAATTTTATTTTCCACTGTGCTTCCCTGCAATTTATTTTTAACATTGTATTTGTTTGGACATCATTAACACAGAAAATAGCATCCTAGGAGTGGTAAGGTGCCGAAGAGCATTGCAGATATTTCAGTGAGAAAACAATCTGATTCACATACTCAGGTCTTTTGGTCACACAGTCAGATAAAGTTGGAAATACATTTTATTCATGAAGTCTGGAAATACTTAATTATCAGATAGACCCCAAGGGTGTGCTGATCAATGAGCTACATAGGGAAAAAGAGAAATCCATAGCATAATTCTCACTTCCCCAAAGTATATACCTTAGATGGAGAGAATCAATTATTATTTGCTGAGCATCTGTTATATGCTGGCTCAGGGATAGCCACTCTGTTACACTTTACCTCATTTAATTTTCAGAACAACAATGTAAGGTCAGGAAATAGAGCTCAGAACCGTGAAGCGGTCTGCTGTCAGTCACATGGCTAGAATTCAAACCAGGGCTTCTGACTCCAAACTGATGCTCTTTGAACCACGCCTGCATCACCCGAGGCTTTCAGCAAAATTACACACTCCAGAGGGTTAGTGATCATAATGTGATTCAGCACCAACCAAAAGAAAAAGAAATTTGTGAAAATCCAAATTTATGATATAGAAAAATTAGAAGGTGTTTTCTTTTCAAGGAATTTGAATAGGAAATCTGGTTTTGTTTATGGTGAATATGTACAGATTACCTACTACGTGCCAGGCATTGCGCTACATGCCTTTTGGTGATGATCTCATTCAATCCCCAAGATAATCGTAGGAGGTAGATGTTGTCCTTATACTACTGAGAGAAAAATGTGAGATTTGCCTCTAAGGCTGAGTCCACAACCTGTTTTGTTCCCAAGTACTCCACAGCCTTCTCCCAGGCTTCCTTATGCGTTGGAAGTCATGAAGTCGTGAGCAACCTTGGAAGTGAGTTAGTCCCTCAGACAGTATACGTTAGTGAGAAAATAAAAAGTCACAGATATTTTCCATTTAAACAGCCTTGTACAAACTTTCTCTCTGCCCATGAATTGGGATTCATTACTAAAAGGCGCTTAACTCACTGTGACCTAAGACCTGACCTACTCTCCTGGCCACTGTACAACTAAGGACATGTCTACCTCTAGGAGGGAAGTCATTTGAATTTAGAGACTGGAAAATAAAAAATAAGGAAAATGTCTATTACTTAAAATAAAGAAAGTGTCCTAGATCAATTCTTTCGTGAAATGTCACCCAGATTAGAAATCCTAGGTGGGAAGCCCATCTGTAAAAAACGTGGTTTAAGTGCACACTAAATATTACTTCCTAGAATGTTAGCTTCAGTCTGCCTTGAGCCTTGTGATGGTAACACTGCTCACATGATTTGTTTCCATGGAGCTCAGAATCCTTGTCTTCTTATTAGGCCTACTTATCAACTTGGCAACATTTCCAACCACAAGAGGCCGCGGTGCTTTTCTTGTCTCCATCACCATGAGGCGGGAACCGGGGAGGGTGTTTTCCTGGATTTAATGACCACCACCTTGTCTTGGAAAGGCATTTTCAAGAATCCTTGAGAGAACTCACCTGTCAGTGTTTTAGGAGGTATGGCCCACCAGCCTTGCATACTTCGATGGAGTAGCTCCTGAATCGTAGGACATTTATTTATGTTTATACTGATTTGGTTTTGGATCAAGCCTTTGTTTTGAAAGAATGAGAGTTTGTTGGACCATTTGGAGGCCTGGTTCTATAAATTATGTAGGAGGAACTGTCTTCAGGCAGCCTAGTAACCTTCCATAGACCCGTGGAAAGTCCAAGTGCATCCAAAAATGAGTTATGAAATGATGCCAGAGCACCTTGCTTGACCCCCTAGCATTCCCTTTTGGTGGTAGGAAGGTGATAATAGTGAAGGAGTAACAGTTGTGCCAAGGTAATGGCAGAATTGATGTTCATAGGATGCACAGAGATGAATCATATTTGCCTTGAGTTGGTCTAAGCCAAGTTGTCTACCTACAACTACTAGGTTTCTCTTGACAAATATTAGTGACTTCTAATAGGTAGAGATGGCTGAGAAAATACATCTTTCCCTCCTCCACGTCATTCAAATTAGTCAGTCTTAGGATGACTTCTGTCACACATACAGATATTTAACAGCCAGCAGGTATAAAACAGGGACATAAGCCTTTCTGTATGTTTAAACAGTCTGTTGGGTGTTCAGATAACACTTTGAAATGAAAAGGTTACCTCAAGGCAAACATGACCCCATGCCAGCTAACCATGTTAATCTGAGTCATGTGATCAACAATCTATTGGCTAAACATAGGACCATTTAAGAATGAGATCCAGGTAGTCGATTCTCCAGGTCAGGGATGAAAGGCTAGTCCAGATTCGTCTATCCTACCCATGTGTGTTCCTTTGCAATGTTTCAGCCCACCCACAGATCTTCAACACCACTCATGTGTTCCACAAATTAAGAAGGTTGTGGGGGGAGGGTACAGCTCAAGTGGTAGAGCGGATGTTTAGCATGCCCGAGGTTCAATCCCCAGTACCTCCATCAAAAAACTAAATAAATAAATTAACCTAATTACCTCCCCTTGCAAAAAAAAAAAAGAAGGTTGTGATACTGAACATTCATAAAATATAGCTGAACCTCATGTTGGCCACATCTGGAATAGGCTCTTTTGATGAAATACGAGCTAACAAACCTTCCTTGGAGTGAGTACTGGTTAGAGTACTTGACTACACCTAGGGTGTAGACTCAAAGTAACGTTACTATGATTGGAGAATGTTTTTATAGGATAAATGAATGTCAGACATTTAGAGAAGAGTTTGTGTTTATTTACAATTCCATATAACCTATTTAGTAAGCTCTTTCTCATTGCATTTCAAATACAGTCTAAGGTACTAATTTACATAATGCTAAGAACTTACTAAACAATATTGACACTTTCTTAAGAGTTAAAATAAAATAGAGTCTAGCCCATTTGTTCACTACACCCAGTCTGATTTCTTAAGGAAATCAGACTGGTATGGAGAAAACAACATAAACTATAAAGTCAGAAAGACTTAAAATCAAATACCGATTTTTTACTTTCTCACTGTGTGAACATGGACACTTTGCCAAATGAAATCTGTTTCCTCATCTGTTAAATGAAGATCATTTCTATGTCATGGAGTAGTAGTGAAGATTAAATGGAAAAACAAACAACATGTTCTTGGCGTATAAGAGATAGTTATTCAATAGGAATTACCATTACCTTTATTATCAGGATGACTTTGAAAATAAAAATAAAACAAGTTGTTAGTATTCTCATTTTAAATAAGTGGCAGAGCAGGACCTACAATTCAAAAGGCTTAGCAGTCCAATCCCGCTCTTTGTTCTGAGTGTACAGCATGGGTGTCCTGGGCTTACAGGGCAGAAAACCTATTCGATCTCTGACTGTAGAATATCCATGTTTTTGGCTTTCTTTTTTCCTGCCCTAGTTGCCCTCTTCAGAAAAATGTTTTAACTCTTTAACAGCAGTTCACCTATGGGAACTGGACGACAGTGATAGTACAACATCAAAGGAAAGATTCTAGTTAATGTAGAAAATAAATGTTTGTCACTGTGGTTGTGGTTTGTGATTTTATTTATCCTATTCTGTTTCTTGTTGCTGGGTGCAGAAAATGAAAGGTAGGCCTAGATCCGAAGTTCTTAGGTCCTATTCCTTCTCTTAATAAACAGATCATTACCACACTCCTCTACGACATGGGTATGAGAACCACCTCTCTGAGAGTCCTTTCTTGAGGGCAGATCATCAGTACACTTGGAGTGAAAGACAGCAAAATTGTTGGGTTAATGATTTTTCAGCGTGGTTTAAAAGGCCATGTCTAACAAGTTTCCTTTAAAAGGCTATAATAATCTCATGAGAAAACTCAGGCAGGGCTTAATTTGTTCAAACAATTTTTAACATTTTAAAATCACACATGGCACACCTTTGCAATGGGTTCTCATTAGCCTGATGAGGAATATGTTGAATTTGGGCCTTTGTTTTAACTCCATTTGGGAACGAGAGCTTTCCAGCAGGCTTCAGTAGAAAGCAGTTGCGAAGGTCATTGCAAAAATGAGTGCAATGACTACCAATCTTTATTTTGCAAGTTATAATTGCCAAAAAAAATCTTTCACGTAAGCAGGATATGTGGCTGCTGTGTGATAGACTGTTGCAAATATTTTGATTGTGATATTTGTTTTTCTTCATAAAAGTACAGTTGAAGTGATTGCATAGTTGAATTTGACTGCAGAATATAAATGTATTTTTTTCTGTTGAGTATTATCAGAAGGTCATGAAAAATAAACAACAGTAACACTTTCTTTATCCATTCCTAGGGAGCTAAAATAAATTCACTGTTTTACGAAATTTTGCTGTCCATGGAGGTCAGGAATTTCTTAAAATTACTCCCTGTGCAAAAATTACTCTTAAAGATAAGAGTACAGATGGGGGGTGGATTCCTAAATCACTACACTAAACCTTGCAAGATCCAGCCGTGAATTACCCATAAAACCATGCGGAGACGACCTTAAAGACGTTTGCCTAGTCCATGTGCAAGTTTGCTGTTTCATTTTCTCACTAGCATCATTTGTAAATTTCCCTCCAGTCTACAACATTTGTGGTGCTTGGGAACATGCCCCTTGACGAGGCACCACCACACCCCTGGAGAATAACACGAGGCCACGCAACGCGGCATAGGGTCTGGGGTATAATGCTGCCTAGTTCTCACTATCTTCGGTGGCCTTTCAACTTAGCTTTCCTTATCTTTAAATAAGGGCATTGAACTAAGATACATCCTGAGGAAACACTTTACTTCAGCTTAAATGGTTCCGTGACATCAATATCTTCAAAACCTCACTGGTCTCAATTTTCCAAAAGCAAAGATGAAAGCACTTCCATATCCTGCCCCGACTTTGACATCGGGAGTTTTCTGGACTCTCTCATTGTCTAGCTTCTCCCTCCATCCTCTGTTAATTCCTACAAACTGGAAATTAGAACGACTTTGAGGGTAAGTATCCAGAGTGAGTGATGCTGAATACTACATTGCATCACAGCAGAAAACTTAGTTTCTGGTTGACCAGCTGTAGCACTGGACTAAGGGACTGACCCACTGGTTGTTGTGTTGTAGTTAGTTTCCCCTGTGCAAGCAAGAGATAGTCGGAGTGGGGTTACATTTGCAATTTTCCATATTCCCCATCAATCATTCACTTAATTGCTTTAGGTGATTGTTCTTACATGGGTCAGTAATATCATTAGGGGTTCCAAAGTGACAATTATGTTAATCCTATAATTTCTTGTACTTAATTAGCTGGTTTCCTTCTGTGTTCCTTCTTTCCCAAGCCAGATAAATTGCCTATGGGCTGTATCGCCCAACATCCAGCCTTATCACTTTGCTTGTTTTTAAAACAGCGCTACACTGCCTTTGCACATATTGACATTTGACCTGTAGTGACTTTCAGATTTCTTTGTTGTACATATACTCAGGCAATCACTCCAGGATGTTTTCAGTTGCATTGATTAACCTGCAGCCCAGTTTAATCAATGCACATATTACAACAGGTGTGGATTCCAATTCACTGATTTTTTTTTTTTATTAAGCAGCATTAGGGCTTATGCTGTAGAGAACTTCACTCAACTTCAGCACCTTAAGTGGGGTTGCCATTTAGCATTTGAGGTAATTTACTTGCTAAAATATATGTTTGTGACCTGTTTATAATACCATCTTTAAAGTCAGGAAGACCTCCCTCCCAATAATCTCTCTGGATTTGTGGATCGGATACTCATTTCCAGGCCACAGATTTCTGTTTCTGTTTTTCAGCCAAACAGTACCCATTTTAAAAGGTAAGTTGCTTACTTAATACCTTTCCTTTCAAAAGATATATTTTATATCCTAATGGACTTTCAAGAAAGACTTCATGGCATATATAATATTTTAAATTCAATTTTATCATCTCTATAATTCCTTTGATTAGTCAACTAATCAAATAAAAAGAAGTTAAATAGTTATACAACACACAGCTTATTTCTTTAGTTTTCAGCAAAATTTTTATTGCAACAATGACTTCCCTATGCAGGCCTAATTATTTTCAGTTATGTAAGAGATTTAAGGTACTAGTGCATTCCAAGGACCTTCTATGTAGAAAAACATTCACTTTTCTTGGCTTCGTGTGAGCATAAGTTGTTTTTCTTTCCACTGAAGTAAATTAATAGGGTTAACTAGAGTTAACGGGAAATGTTTAATCGTGCTGAATGTTGACTTTTTGACAAATGTTCTCTAATTTGATCAGCTAAGACTGTATAATTGTACAAAAGCCACCTCGGCCCTTTGCAGCAGCATAAAATCGTTTCTTTCCTTTCCAAATTATGTTTAGTCATTCTCATGAAAGTATTTTACCAAAAATCATCTCTTTGGCTATTTGTTCCAACATATTTCTTAGAAGGCAAAGTATTAATTTATAGAGACAGATTTAGGGTTGGAGACAGAATACCTGTAAGAATTACAGTTTTCCTTGACAGAAAATGCTCTCTTCCCTTAAGGCCACAATGGATTAAATTGTAACTAGTGTTCTCATTTTTGTGGAATTTCAAAACAAGACAGTATGCTTTACCTAATAAACGAGCTTCCTTTTTGGAAACATTTAAATTTTCTCACATAAGTTAGTGAGCATTAAAATCAAAAGAGTTAAGAAGGCAGCCTGTCACAATTTATGGACAATCAAAAAAAAAAAAAGAGGATAGAAGGAAAGAGACTAATAAACAATAACAATTTTGAAAATGTCTTAAGCATTGACATCATCATAACTTATCATGAAGGCCAAGATACTTGGCTTCACTAGAAATGATATCATATGCAAGCATTTCCATATTTCTGATTCAATGAAAGTTACAAAATGATGACACTATAAACCATTTTGACCACAGTTTAAATATTTGTTTTCCTCAATGTTACAGCCATTCTCAGTTCCCATTGGCTAGAAGAAATGGATAATGCGTTGAGTTTAATAGCAGGCACTACACAAGGCCATCAGAACTATAAAATAGAATTGTAGAATAGAGTATACTCAGGGATTTTGAAATATTTGAGGTGAAAATAAATTTCTTCAGTAAACAAATATTTTCATCCAAACTTCAATGATTGTAGAAGCTAAGCGAATTGCAGTAAAGGTAAACTTATTGTCATATAATAGAAGGTAGATGGCCTTGGAGTTAGCCAAATGTGGATTCACATCCTGATATTCCTACCCACTATTTCAGTCAGACCTGTGTCAAGGGCCATTAGTCTGTCCTCCTCACTCAGTCATTTGAAAACTAAATGAACTGATGCTTGTAGGAGAAATAAAGAAACTATGTATGTGTGGCATAAATAGCTCAGTTAGGGAAACACCAAGACTTAAATTTCTGGATTTAGAAGTGGAAAAAAATAATAAAATTCTAAGAGTATGGGGAAGAAAAAACAAAAAATATGTAATTACCTTGATATAAAAGGAAAGATGAACAATGCACAGCTTTTTTTTTTTTTTGGCTACAATTAATGAGAGGTGGAATTTTCCATTTCTGCCTTCTTTGTGCCCACTCTAACACTTGAGCAAATAAATTGAGTGAATTTGTTTCTGTAATAAAGGCTGAGTTGTGGCAGAAATAGACTATTCTTGGACCAGTCTTACCAAAAGACATCTGTACTCTGTCAAATTTGAAAACATCTCCCAGCATCGCATCTGAAGATTATTAATGTTTGTGCAGTGAAATAAGCAAAACAAAATGCTATTACAACATTTTCTTATAAACCTTGCTTGTATCCAATAGTTTATTTGCATCAGAATGAACTGGACTAATGTTTCCTTCATTTTACACTTTGTGCTTATGATTAAAATACACTTAGGTTGTAAAAATTGTCAATGCTGTGTATTGTCAAACCTACATATCTCTGGTAATCGATGTCTTGAAAGAGAAAGTTGGACATTCTAATCTTTATCTTATGAAGCTTTTAAAAATTATTTTGGGGGTAGTCAATGAATCTCAATATGCAAATACTTTACCTTTAAATATTTCATATTGTAAAAATTTTAATCCAATTTGCTCCCCTTTAGAAAATTTATTAGAGAAAATTTACATTCATTTCTTTATGCTTATATGGTAAAAATTGTATTCTCAAGATTCACAAATTAATTTTATTCTACCTTAAGATATTTTATTCCCCCCAATTATTATACATGTCAATGGTAATTCTGTCCACAATTTTGTTTCTTTGCTTATCTTTTTACCAGTTATTAGAGATGTATTGATGATAAATTCCTTTGAATCTCTTCCTGTTTGTCTGGCCTCCTTTTAGAGTGGTCTGTTGGCTTATCCCATCTGATGAAGTCCTTTCTACTCCCTTGCTCGGTGACTCTCAACAATTAAGTGACAACAGGAACACTAAATGCTTTTTTTTCCTGTTGTCTCTAACTAATATTCCCCACAGTCTGAAAAACAGTAGATATTTTGTTTAATAATGAGTTCTAGGGCCTTATTAATTGGCCTAGATTCCTTTTGCTAATTCTTAATTATGCCTTAAACTCTATTATTTTAATGTACCTTCTGTAGGAATATACTAGGAAATTTATACACACAGAAAGCAGCCAGCCAATATGTATCCCTGGCAGTTTAGTTATACTATTTTCAACAAAAATTAATTAAGCAATACATCAGATACTGATATTAAAAACATTATGGGACCTAGCTTACTTCTCTATAAAGTATTAGCTAAATGTCCTGTTTTAATGCTGCTTCATAGGATTAAAAGTTTGATATAATATGATACCAGGTTCAGATTTTGTTCTCATTATTTCACAGGCATTGGGTCATGTGACACAGATACTTGATCTTTGGGCTATTATTTTGATGAATTCTGAATTTTCACAGATCCATCTTCCTTTCCTTCCTTCCTTTCTCCCTTTTTTCCTTTCTTCCTTACTGACTTCCTCCCTTTCCCGTGTGATCACTCTGGCTAAGCAAATTCATTGGTATTATTCTTCAGAAAGCCTCAGACTAGGACCACTTTCTGCCTTAGAGATAATGACTGGTTACAGAAATGTATCAGAAGATATAATATATTGACCAATTGACCTTTAGTCCAGACTATGCTGCAGCTTTTATTCCAAGTATCTGGATCATTATCATTCTTGAATCAGTTACTTGGTTTCATAACTCTTACTTTGCTCTCAAGCTTCAAGCCAGAGTTTCATTTGCCAGGGGGATATCTTCACATGTCTTTCCTACTGGTAGATTACTAACATGCTTCTTACTCAGCGGTTTCAATAAAAGACCACTGGCTGGAGGAAACAAGATTTGAGATAAACCCTCCTAGTTTCCCATTGCCGCTGAAACACATGACCACAAATTTGCTTAGAATAAGACAAATGTATTACCTTGCAGTGTCAGTATTGAAGATCAAAAGTTCAAAATGGGTATCACTGGGTTAAAATCAAAGCGTTGGTGGAGCTGCAATCCTTCTAGGGGCTGTAGGGGAATGTAGTGGATTGAATGATGACCTCTAAAAAGATATGTCCACATCCTAAAGCCTGACTGTAATCTGCACTAGTATGCTAACCGCTAGTTACATGAACCTGTTGAGCACTTGAAATACGGCTAGTCCAAATTAAGCTACATCATAAGTGCAAAATACATAAGAGATATCAACAACTTGCTATGAAAAAAAGAATGTAAACTGTTTCATTAATGATCTTAGAATCAGTTACATGTTGCCATGGTAATATTTTGAAAAGATGAGGTTAAAATATATTATTAAAATTAATTTCACCTATTTCTTTTAACTTGTTTTCATGTGGCTACAAGAGCATTTGAGCTTACACGTGTCGTTTGTATTTTGTTTCTCCAGGACGGTGCTGGCTTATATCCTTGATATAGTTTTTGGAAGAGGAAGGACTAATCTAAGTACACAGCAACAGCAAGGAACATTCACCCACTTCTGTTCTAATTTCCTGTACTGTTCCTTTTTTTCCCCAAGAGAATTAGATAAGGGAGGTAAGACTGCTAGCCTTGGGGCAATGACTTTCACTTCAGCATCTCAGAATCACTGATTTGGAGTTCAATAAATATCCAATAAATAAATGAACAAATGAGTTGAATGAATGACCAGTTGCATTAATTTTGTGAATGAATATTGAGCAGCACTTAAACATTTATCTTTACCAGAGATGATCAGTTATTACAGTATGTTTTGAGTATATATACATTTCGTAATCCTGTGAATACATCATTAGAGAAAAAGATCATTTTTATTCAGTGAAGACCCTACTTTAACATAGTGCAAAATGTTCTAACTGTGTCATATCAAAAAGGACATGTGTACTAAATCATCCTCTCGGTAAGAAGTCATTTGTAGCTTTTTTCTTACTTGCTTATAAGCAAATCAACTGAGATAACATGACATGTCAGCAACTTTAGATGAGAACAAAGCTCCTCAGACCCTTTAACATTTAGAGGACATATTTGTCAAATAATTATATGCATGAGAAATCTTACGGGAAGTACATATGACAAGCAACATAAACTAACATTCACTGACTTAACACATTTTTATGAGCACAGTCCATGTACCAGCCACTGTGCTGATTAATTTATATGCATAATTTCATCCAAGTCTGAGAATATTCTAATAAATCTTATTATTGTTTCTACATTTTACTAATGAAGAAACTCATGGAGTTTGACTTGTCTATAGTGGTGGACCTAGTGGGTAGGGGAGAAACTATCAAAAGAAAATCTGGAGAGCGTTAGTTGATAAAAATATCTTATCAAGCAAGAAACAAACTGTTTGCAAACAGGAAGACTTCAAAACCAAAAGTGCTGTGCTCTCAACAGTTACAGTTTATAAAGCGTGAGTGAGGAAGTACGTTGTTTTGTATTGTGATTGTTTACTAGAAAGTTACATTCCTTTTAGGATCGAAGCACTGCATGAGCTTACTTCTTTGTAGCTAATTGGTTAAGAGCAGCATGGTGATGCTGACAGGAAGAAAGCTTGAGTTTTATTTGAGATCAGAGTCAGCATTTCAGGGAAATCAGAACAGTTTAAGTTTGGGTTACATGGCTGTGAATGGTTGGATACTCAAACTGTGGGCTCCATTTTGGGTTTTCTTTAATACCACAATTTGGTCTTCATGCTTATTCTAAGGCGCTTGTTCTACTACAACAAGTTTTCTATGTGCATTTAAAACTTTATATAATTTAAACAATTCTTTGATAATCATTTCCAAGAAAGCAATGTTATGTTTAAATATTAAATATGTATTATGTTATGACCACTGTGTATCTTAGCAAATGGCTTCATAGGCAGTTGCAGAAGAAGTTGTCAGCAGTGGTTAATGGTAGCAGGGATAGTTAAAATCCCCTACTCTGAAGGGTCTTCAGTTTCTGCCATCTTGGTAGCCCTTTTCCATTTTTTGTTTGTTTTACTAACAGTTGGTAGGGTTCCCTTTGGAAACTATACACATCACGTTTGAACTTAAGATGTGTGAATTTGTGCTCCAAGTCACTGAATTGTGAGAGATGAGGAAAATGTTATGCAGTGGAAAAGGAACCCAGCTAGGAAATGAGAATCTTTCAGTCTAATCCAGCCTCTAACTGGCTATAAGACCTTGGAAAATTTACCTAGTTATCCAGGTGTTTACACCTACAAAATAAAGGGGTTGGTCTTTACATGACCTCTGGGAGAAATCCAGCCCTGGTTCTGTGATCTTGCCTAAGAGAAGGTTTGAAAATTCAGCCCTCAAGGAACTGTTGATTTTTTTCTGTGAGATCCAAGATGATTGAGACTCCAAACCAAGCACCTGTACCTCATTTTTGAAGTTGTTTATTGAATAACAAATAATCATATTGGCCTGACTGATAGCAATTTACAATGAGAGGGCATAGAAAAGAGAAGTCTGTAAAATATCAAAGACTCAATTCAAGAGAATTTGCCAGAGTTGACGGACATGTCTCCATGTTGAAACCACCTTCTGAACGCCAAATAAATGTATAAAAAATTCCCTTTTCTTGACAAGTATTTGCGTAATTTAGAACCAAAGGAATAAAGACAAGGTCTTAATAATTTCCAGAAAGAAATGGAGTCATCATCTACAGTGGAATGATCATATTGGTACCAGCCTTCTCATCAGTCACACTAGTGCTAGTCACGGAGCAACGCTTTCAGATCTGAGAGGAACAGATTGGGTGAAAAATCCTATGTCTAGCCAGATTGTCAGTCAAGTATTTGGAATAAACACATTTTTAGACACACAGTTTTCAGAAATCACTTCCCACACACTCTTTGCTCTAGCAAAACAATGTAGTAATCCAAGAAAGAAAAAGATAAATTCCAGAAAAAGAGGTCTCCTTCCCAAGAGAAAAATCCCAGGATGATCACTTCAAATCTGCCCTAAAACATGACTTGTCCAGATGACAGGTGAAGGACAGAGTGGTCCTGAGTGAAGTCAGTAAAACAATCAGACACTCCATAGAATGTCTGATAAGCTAAAGAGTTGAAATACAGTATTTGCATAAAGAATTATAGTGGATGAAAAGGGAAACTAGAGACTTGGTAAATCAAAAAGCTGCACAAAAATAAACTATTTGGATTTCAAGTAAGCTACATTTACGTAATTTCTTCATTTAATTGTAAATCGTGATTTAACTATAGTAAGTGGTTGGTGGATTAAGATACAACAGAGTAAATAAATAAATCCTAAAACTGAATAATTAAAAAACAGCAGTACAAGATAGTATTGAGGGATATAGTAAGAACAAAAAGAACCAACTAAGAATCAAAAGTTACAAACTTCAGCTATAAATGAGCCCTGGGATGTCATGTATAGCATGGTGACTGTAGTTAATAATACTATATTGCATATTTGAAAGTTGCTAAGAGAGTAGATTGTAAAGCTTCTTATCATAAGACAAAAAAATTTAACTATGTGAGGAGACAGATGTTAACTAAGCTTACTGTGGTGAACATTTCACAATACATACAAATACCAAATCATTATGTTGCACAGCTAAAACTAATATAATATTATATATCAATTACATCTCAAGCCAAATAAATAAAAGAATTAGCTAAAAGAATTAAAAATAGTTGCCTATAGATAGCCAAACTGGAGGATAAGCAGGAACCTGTTTACTTTCATAAAGCTTTATCATGTTATTTGGTGTTTTCACAGGGTTCTTGGGGTATTGGCATTTAAAATATTTTAATTTTTTTTCATTTTGTAATAATGATATCAGGAAAGATCTTTTAAAGTACTTTTGATGCATGAACATAGAATATATAATTCTCTGTATAGTGTGAAATAAATTTAGTAAAATAAAATAAATACCCAATATATATATCTTTTAAAATATATATCAGGTATTTATTTTATCTATTAAAATATTAAGTTGAATATATGTATTATATATATTTTACTAAATTGCATGTTACATATATTCAATTTAATACATTGTAATAAATAAATACTGGACATATAAAGGAAAAACATATATATATCAGGTAATTATTTTATTTTATTTATTTTGATAAATTTAGATGATAGTATGAGAATGTGTACTCTGCGATTGATATATATATATGTTTTTATATATGTTTAAAACCATGTATATGTATGTTTAAACTCCATATTTGAGGACTGAGAATGTGGAAAAGGAGATAAGAATCTGGAAAGCACGTTTCCTGTGGAATGAACTTCTGATGCGCTCTTAGTCTTTAATGCCTAGGCAGGGGATTTTGACATCGGTGGTCTGTCTTACACTAGACCAGGTAGGTTTTTACCTTGCAAACTTAGCTTTGAACTGCTGACAGCCAGCTAAGGGTCGTGAAGCATTAGTCACTAGGTATTTTTGGCTTTGCCAGGTGGCTGCAACTTGTTGTGTTTCTGACCCTGAAAGACTTTCTGTGGAGATAGGGCCAAAGACACGGGCCTTTAGCCAGCACAGATGGCTTCAGAGTGCAGATTGCTCCAGTTTGACCTTAAACTTGTATTCTAACGCAAGGGCTTCAGCAAAGCGGTGTCTTTGGCAGGTGCCAAGGCCTAAGGCTGCAGGCTGCTGTAATTTATCCTGATGCAGGCACAGCTTGGCCTGCTATCACTGGCCAGGCTAAAGTGAGATTGTAACCTGCATGTACATGGCAAATCAGCAATTACACAGGAACCACAGAACACTGTGGAGCTTCTAGCCTTAAATGGTTAAAATATAAATTATCATGTGGCTGTGGCTTAAGGTCTTTTGCATTAAGTGGCGGTAGGTGGCGCTCTATTCTGCATGCACAGTACGGGTTGAGACTGGTGCACTTGACCTCAAATTGTGTGTCTTGTCCAAAGGCTCGATCATAGAAAATGAAACTAGAGAAGGATGTTTGGGTGAGTTTCAACACAATTATTGTAGCTGAGCATGTGGGTATCCCAGCAGCCAGGAGATTTGTGGGATGGAAAAGAAGAAGGAAACTGTCTAGACATTAGAGGACCACGTGGCTGAGGCACCTGTCCTCTCTGGGACCTCAGGGCACATGGCTCAACAGTCTCTATAGTAGCTTCAGTTCAGAAATTCTGAGGCCGCTTTTTCAGCAGAAATAAATGTGACCCTAAGGTGAAATCCTTTTCTAGGAGGTGGGGTTTTTTTCTTTGTTTGTTTTTGTTTTTGTTTTTTTAGGCCAGACTAATTCTATTCCAAGAAGCAAAGGAAGGTGCCACTACACACACACACACACACACACAATACCTCCCAGAATACCTAGGAGTCAGTACCATCTTTAAAACTCATGCTTAAAGGGAACTGGGAGTGAAGAGTTTTTGAATAGGTTGGGTGAAAAAGAAAGGATTCTCAAATAACATCTTGTTAGTAGGGAGGGGCACTGCCACTGTGAACAAAAATGGCAGCATCTCAAGACATTAGGCATCTGGAATGTCCCCCACTCTACATGCAGTAAATTCGTAGTGACAGAATTAATCATTTGCTGGGATGTTCCTATCAATTAAATTCACAGGTTGTAGACTCCAGAAAAGTAGACCAGCTGGCAATGCAGCCATGCTGAAGCCAAGATGCTCACCATCTACCATCTGCTCTTCCTCAGACACCAGTGGGATGGCCTTTGACAATACTGTGTATTGGATTTAGGGAACAGGATTGTACCATGGATCACTGCTCTACAGGTGAGGGTTTGGCTTATATTCTAAATTTGGTGGGTGTGGGGTTAAGTTTACTTTTTGAGTCTTATTTTTAAAAGTCTGATTAGAGTGAGAATGAAGTGTCTTGACACTGAGCTAAGAATTTCTGAGGCCTTAAAAGATCCACACACTTCCCAGGCTGTATTTGCTGGGGAAAAAACAAAACAAAACAAATACAAAGCTCTGCCCATTTGTGGTGAACTCCTCTGACTGAACAGAGCAGAATTACAAATTGGGAAGGACAACTTTTGGACTTTATCTTTTAAAGTCAAAGGGATTTGATTTTGAGCCTTATTTCCTTTGCATTTAACTTGCCAGTGTATTTATTCTTTGAACTTCAATTTCTTTTTAGAAATTTAATATTGGCAGAGGGCTTAGAGAGAAAATTAGGGAATCTTTATTGCTGGAATTTTATGAATCGAAGGTCTTTATGCCTTTATGAAACTTTCACACTGTTGTCATCTAATCTCATTGCAAAATTTCTGATAACCTGTATAAGACAACATGGCTAGATATAATCTGGCTTGAAAATTAGAATAATAATGGCTAATTTCTTGAAAATGTACTTTCTTGGGTTGCATCTCTACATCATATACATTTGTAATTACATATATGTTAAATATAGTATATGTAATGTCATTACATATATATAACATAATAATTACATATACCTGTACATTTGTAAAGACTAAACTTGGCTCGTACTTTTCTCCTTTTATGGGATCCAGCCTACTTACAGAAGGATAAATTCTACTCTGCTCTTCCAGAGCCAAGCCATCCACTAGTGGAACTTGTTCTCCCCAGGTCCAGAATTGCCTGTGGTTGGGTGGATTAGTGCAGAATTTTGGACTTCAATAAGCTGATCCTTTGGTTTCTCACACAGAGCTATGTTCTCCCTTGTCTTGGCTTAATATACCATTGTATATAAAGTTCAGTGTTCATAGCAGCATTATTTACAATAGCCAAGAAAGACATGGAAACAACTTAAATACCCACTGACAGATAAGTGGATAAAGAAGATGTGGGGGGGGTGTGTGTGTATATATATATATATATATATATATACACACATATATATATATATGATGGAATATTACTCAGCCATAAAAATGAATGGAATAATGCCATTTGCAACAACATGGAGGGACCTAGAGATTATCATATTAAGCGAAGTAATTCAGACAGAGAAAGACAGATATGATGTCACTTACGTGTGGAATCTAAAAAAAAAAAAATACAAATTTTATTTACAAACCAGAAATAGACTCACTAACATAGAAAATAAACTGGTTACCGGGGGGAAGGTGGGCGAGGGATAGATTAGGAGTTTGGGATTAACAGATACAAACTACTATATATAAAGTACATAAACATATATAGCACAGGGAATTATATTCAATTTCTCATAATGAGCTAATGAAAAAGAATATGAAATTATATATATGTATGTATATGTAAAAAAAATCAGGTAAGATCATGAGTGAAACACATGTGCCAGGCACACGTGTTTAATGAATAGTAGCTCTTAATAGGAAAGCAACCCTGAAATATAGATTGTCATCTGTTAGGAGTAATATTTTGGGGCAAGAGAAACTTGTGTGCTATAGAACAGTGGTTACCAAATCCAGTACAAAGATGAGTGGTAAGTTTTCACTAACCACAAAAAGAAAAACATGGACAAAGTTGTGAATTTTCTTTATGAAAATAAAGATATATTTTATAAACATTAACAAAACTACATTCTCCAACTTAATCTTTATCAAGCTTAGACATTATTATCTTCACCTTCTAGTCCTTATTTCTCAATTGATTAAGAACCTGGGCAGGAAGGAGGGGTGTCATTATTCAGCTCCTCTCAAAAATAGCAGTAGTATGTGTGAATGCATCAATATTTATGTACATATATAAATAAATTAGTATATGTGTATATATAATACACAAAAAATGTGTGTCCAAATATGCTATATATACACATATATGTGTATATATAAACATATACCAGTGTGCAATGTATACCTGCATATATGATATGTAAACATTTAGTAACATAACATGCACACATACATATATACACATATCCCTACATATAAATACGGATTGTGGGATTACTAATAATGTTTTATTTATTTTCCTTATACATTCTGTATTTCTAATTTTTTAAATGTATATTCATTAATCAGAAGTAAGATGCAGGGTTTAAATGACTAAGTTCAGTTGTCACCATTACTGTGTCCTGTTTCTTCCTCCTTTCAGCAGAAGTTCCCATTTTCTTTTCACAAAATGTCTTTAAAATGAATGAGAACTTGTTTCAGTGTGCTTTGTTTTATTTGACTCGCAAATTTTGCTCTTTGGTCACCCCCATTACAGTCTGCCTTCAGAGGAAGAACCATGGCATCTTAATTCAAGTGTTTATCATGTACACATAACAATATGGTTTGCGTACAGTGACTAATCATTAAATACTTAGTAAAATTTGATTCTACCACTATCTCCAGGCAATTGGGTTGTACACCAATGAAATAATTGCTTCAAACCGAAGAAAAACAATGCTCCCAGACATATGCAATGAGGTAATTTCACACAATGGTCATGTAACAGTTCAATGAAGTTGTCATAGAAGGCTTAAAAATAAAACCATATGCCATGAAGAATCAGACGTAGATCAGGCTCTGGTGCACCAGATGTAATTTAAGGTAAAACAATGGGAACGTGCTTGAAATCAAGCCTAGGCAGAGTGATTACGGAAACATAGTGAGATATGCTTAATATTTCCTCAGAGGCCATAACAGCTCCTCTTACCAAATCAACAAATCCTGTTATCCGGTCTCTTGAGAGGCTAGATGACTGAGTAACCGGCTGCAGATGTGATCTTTAAGCTTGTTTTCTGTTTGAGGAATTTGTCAGGCACCACATAGTGTGATGTGCCGATGCAATCTCTGTAGGACCCTCAGAGCAGCCAGCGCCAGCCCTGGAGCACACCAGTCGCTCGGAAGCTGTGAAATGCCTGATACCTGGTTCTCATGCCCCTTCTCAGCAACCCCACCTCCGGCTTCCTCTTTAATCGACCTCATGTGCAGCCTGAGCAACCAGTTTTAAACTTCCCCCACCCAAGTTGATTGCAGAATGCAGCCAAGAGTGAGAATCAATTCTTGAGGGTCTCTTGGAAGTCTCAATGCATCTTTTTCCCCCTCTATCTACAGATGGTCCCAAACAGACACACCTCCTTCCTACAGACTCAAGTGAAATCTTACAGGTTGGTTCCCTGTTGGCCTGGAATTGTAAAGATAACTTTTCCACCTTCAGGGCTTCATTTCCAGCTTGGTGTTGCTAAGCCATGATTGATCCTCCCTCTCAGGAAAAGTGTGCTTTGTTGCATAGAGTGTTGACCTGTCCTATGGATATGAAAGAGGGTAAACAGCGTGCTAAAAGTTACAAAGACAGCTGTAAATACTTTTAAGTATGGAGACTGTTTTTCCTGCCTCACTTTAAAGAGTTTCACGGATTCTCATCTATCAGCTGGATTTTGGAACTCCTTGATAGGGAAAAAGCATAGTATAAAAAATATTATAAATTTTAAAAGCTGTAAAAAAGTATACATGTACTTACTAACCAAGTAAGAAGCTACATTTTTTAAAATAAAATGCATGCATGTCTGATTTTAATTATTTAGCACACAGAAAATGTTTAGTATACGTGAGAATTCATGGACTTTTTGCAATAACTCTGTGTTTCCTCCAAGGTTCATTGCCCAAAGACTGGGGCTACTGTTCAATGGTGTCTGTATATGGCAATGGTTTGATTTGTTCATCTCACCACTTCTAAGACATTTATTCCCATATAATCTGGCCCATGGTGGTACCAAGGTCTAGAAGGTCATTCTCATCCCTGCTCCCAGATCCCAGAGCTATTCAAGCAACACAACTCAGTCTTTTTTTTAAATACTACCCTAGAAGCTTTCACTGATCAGTTTTTACGCTTAGCCTGGGAGCAGTAAAAGTTATATTCAAGCTGTAAGTAGTTGGTCCTTAACTATTCTTTCTAACTTCAAACCATGTCAGTAATATTACATTTCCTGTTGGCCATGAGAGAGTAAGAGAACTATCAGAGCAGTCATTTCCGTGATGAAGTGTAACTCTAATGTTAAATAAAATACAGCTATGGGAAGTTAAATAAACCTACACTATGTTAAATAAATCTATAGCCTGAAAGAAGTTTGCTTGTTAATGTAAAGAGCCAATCAAATCTGTGACACGAATGAAAATCAAGGACAAAATTGCCATACGGAAGGTCTGACAGCAGAGACAGCATCCTTCCTTTAAATGCATAATAATTGTGGGCATATGTAAAATGGAACCTGTCCCGGTTCTCTCTTCAAGGCTGTGGGCACCCCTGCAATACCTCTTATCATTTTCATCTTTCTTCCTCCACAAAGGCAATAAATACTTTTTATTGGGTAATGTATAATTTGCGTTTGGATCAGTGATCAAAATAAAATCAATGATAAATTATTTCACATAATTTTTTTAAAGCTTACAATCTGGGAAATAAATATGCAAGTCTCAATTTCTTAAATGATTCTAGTAAATTATTTCTACTCATGTACTTCTAGTGACCATCTAGTTAAATTTTACATTCTCATTAGCCCTGGGAAAATCTAATTTTCCAAGAAAAGTTGCTCTTACTATCGTATCTTTCACTCGGTTACGGTGCCACTAAGGTATATTCTCTGTTCTAGCCTAAATGGAACCCTGGATTCTTTTATTTTCCCCGTCTCTTTGAACTTTTTGAAGTTGTGTTTATAATATGGAAGTCAAGTGCACTGGAGTTATAAAACTGATCTAAGATGGTAAGAACTTTGGAATATTCAGAAGCCCTTGTAACTTAATTATTTACATTTATTATACCTTGTCTGCAGTTGGTGATGCACAATGAAGAAATCAAAATTATGAGCCCCAGATCTTGGGTGTTGCATTGGATAAAATTATAAATAAAATCATAGGCACAAGTTTCTAAGGTACTTAATTAGAAAATTTCAGTGAAGATATTGTCGCAAGTGATTTTTGAGAGTGTGAAGCACTGAATTAGCCATTATTCTGCTTAAAAGGAAAAATGGAGACGAGAAAATATTTACAGACTTTTATGTCAAAAATTTCAGTTTATGTCTCGGCTTATTTATCAGCCAGTTTTTGTCATATCTGTTCACTGATAGAGGGAAACCCTTTCCTCCCCCCTAGCATGTCCTTCCATGTGGAGGCAGTAAATTGGTCCAACTCTTGGAATCTCGTTGTCCTTTTGCTGACCTCAGCCTAGATGAGGCAAGTGACTTACCTGACTAGTAATTTGGGAAGAACAAACCGCCTTTTGTTCCTCTTGGCAGCAAACATACCCACAAGTTAGCCTCTGTTTTCTGTGCTGGGAATCTTAGACAAGAACCCCCCTCAAGGCGGAGATGGTTGCCCCAGTCCAGTTACCTATGAAAAGGTAGATTATTCTAACGATGTAGCTGTTCATTATTATGAAATTCATTTGGTTCCCACACAACCTCCACCTTAGCCTTTATGAATAATGGAGGTGATATACTGGCCTCCATTTGCTGCTTTATTTTTTTTTTCCAATTTACTCTGAACCCAGATAGAGAGAAGGAATAAAAACAGCATGCACTGGGAAGGGGAAAGAACTGTGTTATATTTGTGAGTTTGCTTTCATATTTTAAAAGAACCGTTGTCCTGTGTTCCAGTTATTTACTTCTGTGTTAACAAACCACCTCAAAATTCAGTGGCTTAAAAATTTGTTATTATTTTTCATGATTCTTTGCATTGACTAGGCTCAGTTGGGCAGTTCTTGCTTCGCATTTGTTATTTGGTTGCAGTCAGAGGGCGGCAGGGGTTGGATTCAGTTAATGGTGCATGGGGCTGGATAGACCGAAATGACTCACAAATCTGGCACCTCCGCTGAGAAGGCAAGATCAGTTCTGTTTCTCCCTGAGGCCCTTACACGTGTCCAGAAAAGGCTTCCTCACATAAGAGAAAAAGGGGGTTAGACTGATAGACTTCTTACTCTGTGATTGGCTTCCCTCAGCATTAGTGTTTCAGGAAAACAAGGCAGACCCTGTAAGGCATCTTATGACCTCAACTTGGAAGTCATGAAGCATTGTTTCTGCCTCATTCTATAGCTTTTGTGGGGCCAGTCCAGATCCAATGCAGGGGGAACCAGCCAGGTTACCAGCTCCAGGAGACTTGGCGCACGGTCATGAGGGCTTAGCCACAAACTGTCATGTTGGAAACACAAATGTTTGTTACAGGAAACTTTATTTATTAGGATGTTTATTAGAGATTATGTTTGTTCACTTAATTTTGTAACCACTTGTCTTAGGAAGCTATAATCTCACCAATCTTATGATGTT
Organism: Vicugna pacos; assembly: GCF_048564905.1. NCBI lineage: Eukaryota > Metazoa > Chordata > Mammalia > Artiodactyla > Camelidae > Vicugna > Vicugna pacos. The sequence continues at coordinate 20,714,895 of NC_132988.1, forward strand.
TAAATGCTGATTATTTAATTTAATGTATCACTGAAATTAATGTGTTATTGATTTAATTCAATGTTAGTTAAAATAAATAAATAATTCTGCCAGCTTAATTTTTTCTATTGAAGTATAGTCAATTTACAATGTTGTGTTAGTTTCTGGTGTACAGCATAGTGATTCAGTTATATATGTATAACTTTTCCTTTTCCTATTCTTTTTTATTATAGGTTATTATAAGGTATTGAATATAGTTCCTTGTGCTATCCAGTAAGACCTTGTTGTTTATTTTATATATATACATATACATATATATATATATATGTATATGTATATCTGCCAGCTTAATTTTAAAGCGCAACGTAGAATCTATTTCTTTCACAGCAGGAAAATCTTAAAAACATAAAGTGCTTACATGACCACAAGGAGGCAGTAATACCTGGAACCGGGGAGCTGTCAGACCAATACTTGTTCCATGAAAAGGTTTCACTGCTCAGTTTCTCCAGAACTGAGAAAGAAAGGGGGCCCCAAAGAGCAACTGAGATTTAGGACCAATAAACAGGGGCAAGGCAAGGACCTTGCTATTAGGACTGGAATTTATTGCAGGAGTAAGTATGTCAGAATTTTATATAAGGCAGCTACAGCCACTCTAATATATAAAGCACCAATGTTAGTGGTTTTTCATTATGAAACTTTATTTTTCACTTAAGTTTTAAATGAATGTTTCTGATTGATGAGTGTCTCTCCTTCAAGCAATGATTCAGAAGCAGATACTCTTTCCATCTTCAGACTCTGTCAGTTTTATCATGAGGATTTCAAGATTGTCATGCCCATCTGCACACAACAGACAAAGGAAGAGGGACTGAATGAAGGGATCATGAGTAAGAGACTTTCATGGGCCAAGGATGCAAGTGACACACGTAACTCCGATCACACTTTAACTTGGTGGTGTGGCCAGTGCTAGCCAGGAAATGGGACACAGCCAGAGATAATGGGGCATGTGATCTAGCTGTGTGTCCAGGAGGAGGGAACAGGGCTTTGGCGAGGGCTTAGCCAGTCTGCCACACTCAGGAGCTAGAATTAGACAAAGAATCAGAGAGACTTGGTACTGGCCCTAAAGAGCTCTTGACTTTGATATTCTTATATTTCCTCTTTCTCTACAGGCAAGAAGAGCCCCAGAATCTTGGAAAGGGCTAAATCAACAAGGAAGCTTAGTAATCCAGTCTTACAGCTTAAAAAGACAATGCCATGGAGGGATACTGTATCGACAAAATCTAATTTTGACCAACTCTGATTCTGCTAGAGAGCGTATGATTGGCAGATGACCCAGACGGCCTAGAGAGGGATCAAATAAGCATTAGTGAAGAAGTATATCATACAGAATATAGGTTGAGAAAGATTGTCAACAATAATCAAAGAAATAGCTGCTCATAGAGACAATGCCATTTCACAAGAAAATTGAAATTTGTTGAGTGCTGTCTCTTTTATGAAAACTAAGAAGAGGATTTCTTCAGAAATCTAAACGTTTTCCACCTCATTAATTTTCTTAGTAAAGACGTACAATGCTGGTTGACCTCTGGGCATTTGTTTTACTTTGACTACTCATGTCTGCCTTGATTTTGCTATCAGCAGAATAAAAAGCCCCTACTGACATCAGACTTAATCTTCCATTTCATTCTGTCAGCCTTAAGAGTTGAATAACAGTTTTCTCTATATAACTTTTCCCTTTTATACTTTTAAGCATATATGCATGTTCATTTTTGTTTTAAATTTACTCCATTTCTTAGCTTTAAGGCATTGAAATGTTTCTATGTTAACTTGTCATTTGCTTTGGAAAAAATAAACTTTCTATAACTTGGGGTGACCCCTGTTCACAGGAAGCACAATGGGACCCCCAGCAGGGGGACAAGAGCATGAAGGTCCCTGAAGCCAGACAGAGCAGTATCTTCATTTCAGAGCAAGGTGGGAGCTGGCTTCTGCAACCTCTTCCTGAGGCGCTGGTAAATCTGTGAGTCCCAGAGTGAAGTAACCATATGGAGAGGACATGTTTCCCATGAGACATCCAGAATGCCAGCTGCTGATTTTCTTAACCAGTGTTCCTCTAATCCATTTGCTAAGCACTATGGCTTTGCAGCAATTCATGAGGGAGGAAATGGTTGCCTAATTGCCCAGAAGAATTTCCTCGAGATGCTTCGATAGTAACAACTTGTCTTCCTCTGCCCGTGATCCATGAATAGCAAAACAACTGAACATGAAAGTCAGATTGAAAGTATTACAATGGCATCTCTAGTCAAAATAAAGCCCAGCACTGAAATAATCGTTTGAATAAATCACACCTCTCTCCCCTCAAATACCCATAATTTCCATAGCTCAGTTTGAAGCTTTCTAGTACTTGAGAATAAAGTATAATTTAATTATTTTCTTGACTTCATTATATGTGAATACATTCAGCCAAAGGGATAAAAATGTCAAGAAATATCCATCTTACTCTACTAAACTATCTCCCTCCCCAGCCTGTATATCATTGTCCTTAGAGATGCTGGGGAACGGAAAATTTCCCCCTATGTTGTAGAGTTTGGGGGGGCTGATCTAACAGTTGAATTGACATAAGAAAGATTAACAGAAAAAAAAAACAAATTTAATTTTGTATGTATGGAGGTCTCACAGATATAAGACCTAAGTGGTGACCAAGGCAGGCAGCTTTTATATAATTATTTTAGACAAAGAAACAATACATTTGTAAGGAATTGACAAGACAAGGAAACCTAGGTTTGGGTGCTTAGTTAGTGAAGAATCTAAGGAGAGTTTGTTTACACAACCTTCTGGGCCCTGAATTCCCTGTCTCTGGCAATGAGGATGTCTCTGTACCCCTCTGGTGCAGGGAGGGTATTTTTCACATGGGAGATTTATGTCCTGCTTTCCAGGGACAAAGGAGGGTCAAAGTGCTGTTCTTGCACTGGCTATTTCTTAAGTAACTTTAATTTAAAATAATCAATATGCTACTTTGACATCTTTGGGGGTGACCTTCCCTGAGCTCCAACAGAGGCAACTTCCTGCCATGAAAGGAATCCTAGGGTAAGAGTTAGACCACTTGGGTTCACACTGTCCCCTGTCCCTAGCTGTCACTTTGTTTGTGGATCAATTACTCCATTTCTCTGTATCTAATCTATATACTGAAGAAGGTGGGATAGCTCAGACTTCTAACTCATTCTATGATTCTATCATTCTGTTTTCTCCTACCATAAAGTCTCAAAGATCAAGCTTTAATGCAGCGTCCAGAACGTGATGCCTCATTTGCAAACCGAGGTTTTTGACAGTAAGTTTCCTTAGGCTGAGTCTGATCACAATCCACTTAAATATCTATTTTCCTTTGAATTATCATTATGTGACAATGGTAGAGTTTCCTAAAATCTGTCATCTGCCTTGGCATTCTCACAGAAACAACAAACAAACAAACAAAAATTTCCCCCCGTATAGACCTAAATTTCTGGGTAATGCAGACCAAACATGCAAGTTTCACCATAATTCACTATATAATTTTTTCAGATTAAGTGAGATTACTAGCATAAGAACACTTTGCAAGCTTTGAAAAGTATCATAAAATATTCAATTTTATCGATTGTGTTAGCATGCTATAACATAGACCAAGGCAACTGGTGTTTAAGTATGGCTAGAAAATTTTCTTTCTTTTGCCATTATGTTTTCAAAGTAAATCTGCAGCCTCTTTCTCTCCTGAGTCTGCTCCCACCATTTCTAGAAGTGTACATTCACACTCTTTTTCCAGAGAAAGCCAGAGTTGGTCTCCTTGAGGATATTCCTAAAGAGTGATGGCTGGAAGAGATCAGGCTTATATATCTAGACTGAAATGACTGAGGTATGAATGCGACTTGGAACAAGAGGAAATGAATTTTCAGAGAGTGTGGAAATGTTTTAATATATTCCAGAATGAACTATATTATTTTCCCAGTGCATTGTGCACTTTTTAATAAAGATAATACCCCCCAGAAGGAGTATATCACCTGTCACTTTCCTTGCGGTCTATAATGAAGAAGGTGAGCTTCTTCATGACAAATGCATATTTAACAGTAGGTGACAATAGTATTGTCTCTCTTATTGTGTGCTAATGAGGTCACCTTCCAGGTGGTCCACAGTCAAGAGCTTCACTCCACATATCAATGCAATATCAGCTTCTTGGTGAAGAAAGTTAAGCTAAGAGAACTCTTCTGCAATTTCAAAGGTAAAAAGTGATGATGGTAATGGCAGTTTCATTTAATAGAAATGATGCCTGAAACATTGAAACTTTAGCTTCTTCAGAAAGGAATAGCTCCTGAGTTTCCAGCGCTGTAGTAGATATTTTATAGATATTATTTCTAATCGTCACAAAAATGTTTGAGTTATAGATTATTCCCTTTTTATAGTTGCTGGAACTGGCACTTGGAATGTTTACATTTCCCCAATAACTCATGGTTAGTAAATGATTGAACAGGATTTATATCCAGAACTGTCAGACTCCAAAATCTTTCAGCCTCTTGACCTGTGCTATCCGTGGTGGCAAGCCACCAGACTGTGATATTTGTTACAGCAGCCTGGGCAAACTGAGACAGATAGTTTTTATATTGATTGCCTGTTGAGAGAATAATATTTTGGGTATTGGATTAAATAAAATATATTGTTAAAAGTCATTTTGTCTTCTTTTACTGTAACTACTAGAAAATTTTAAATTATGGAATGCTTTCTGTAGCCCATGTTATCTTTCCATGGGCAGCGTTACTCTATACAACATTGTCTTTTACAGAGATCCATGACACAGATCTCATTCTCACCATTATAATCTCAGAGGTTTTGGCCAAAATCAAAATTAGTGCTTAGAAACATTTATTGAAATTAGAAATTTCTTCTTAATCATATCTGTAATAAGGCTTCTAATTAACTCAAGGAATATCAAATTAGCTTAGTAAATCTAGTCATTACTTTTTAAATTATCTTAAGGCAAGGATCAAGAACTATTACCCATTAAATTTAATTTCTAAATAACCTTTTTCACATTGGTAAGTTAAATACTATTTTTTTAAAAACATAATATCTGTGTTCCCTGAGGCCTTCTTTAAAAAAAAAAAAAAACAAAGAAAGGAAAGAAAAGAAAAAGAAAAAATTAGTCCAGCCAGTAGAGAAATTGTCCAAGATCCGTAAGAGTTTCAAGTCAATGAACCTGTAGCAAATGTGTTGTTGGTTTTGAGATCAATGGTATTCAGTTTTTCTTAAAACAGTATCCATTAAAAATTCAGCCCCAAATATAAGACAAGTCATCTTGACTGGAATAGGAATTCTTCTGAAAAATTCTCATAATTGTAGCAACATCACAGAAATCCTTACTGACATTTCTCATCTTCCTACATTCTCCTAACACCAGGAAACACCTCTTACAAGCTGTGTCTTTTCATCAGATTTCTTGCCCTAAGGTAATAAGTTTCACCAGGCTAGGCAGCCACTTGATCTGAGAGCCTGGGCTTCCAGCATCAGAGCCATAGTCACCGTTTACATTATTAAGTGGTTCCTCTGCTTGCACTCACTTATGGGTTCATTTGGAATTATGTTTTGAGAGTCTACACTGTGCCTGGTACTGTTGTAGGTGCTTGGGATATATCAATAAAATGTAAAAAAATCTTCCCACCTTCTTGGAATTTTATGAGTTATATTGTAAAGACTTCCTGGTCTGGATTATAAGCACCATGGAAGATTCCCAGGACTATTGGACTATTGGAAGAAGATTCAGAGTTATAAGATAAATGCATATTATCAACAATCAGCTGGATTTATATGTGTTCAACAGGTACTGAGTTAAGTCCTTCTATAAGTATTAGCTCAGGTAATAATAGATGTTAAGTGATATATGCTGAGAAAAAGACATAGAAATATTTAAGTTCATTTGAAATTCTTTTTCCCCAAAAAAATGTCATTCTGTAGAATTACACAACAGGCTTATATGAGATATAAAGTTGCAACTAGCATCAGGTTCTTCAAGTAATGGGCACCATGACAAATCAGTGGTCGTAGGACAGAGAAATGGAGAAACCAGATAGGAGCATGTGGCTTGAAACACTATACATGCACTTTAATCAGCCCTTCACCAGACCCACCTTAAAGTCATGCTCAACATGCACATCATTGTCCAATGATCTGAAACCTTGATAGAAAGACATTGTCCTTGCTGCATAGTAGATGTCCCTAGTCTAGTGATGCAATTGAATCAGCTATAGTCACCAGGTTGAGTAAGATCTTGTCTTGGCACTGACTGGCTGTGTAATCTCCAAAGAGTAGTTCGTGCTTTCTGAGCCTCTGAGCCCTCAATTGTAAAGGTGCTGACAAGCTCTCCAGCACTCTGTGCTGCTAATCCTGCTCATTAGGGATTCAGAGCAACTATTTCTCAAGTTTGACAATAAAATACTTGATTGGTCTTACTCTTTTCTTCAGTAAAATCCTATGCTACAGAACCAATGATTTTAATGTTTTATGGAAAAATATAGAACTGAAAATTAAAAAATACTTCTTCATTTATCTTAAAAGAATCCAGCTTTGGAACAAGAGTTCTCTTGGTCATATTTTACAAAGCAGTTAAACGTACATCTCTTTTTACAGAACTTTTTTCATCAGCTTCATATAATAGCCCAAGGAAAACATATTTTCCCAATGTTAATTATACAAGAGAAAAAGAGAAAAGAGAGAGAGGGAAACTCAACTTTTATGGGAAAAGGTTGAACATATGAAAAGAAAGTAATTTTCTAGCTCTGTTCAATCCTTCTGTGTCCTTTATTCTTTATTTGTGTGAGGATAACGTTGTACCAGTTCCCTAGGGAAAAAAGGCATCATGGAATTGACAAAAGAAGGGAGGTCTGTCTGCTTTTCTATGATGCTAACGCAGTCCCTAGGAAGTCACTTGTCAGAAGTGACTGATTTGCTTGAAGATTTGCCACCTTAAGCTGGGACTTTATCTTTGTTTTGATAATTTTTCATGTCACTGCTATTGTTGGGTTCTTTTACAAAATTTACTTCATGAGCTTTTATATGTGCAACACATGATTATATCATTAAGGAAAAGATTTGGCCCATTTGTTACCATTGGTTCACTTGCTAACTTTAAATTAAAAAAAAATAATTTTACTACTCTTATTTTTAACTCAGGGCTTTGATTTGTTTTGTGTTTGACTATTTACACACATTTGAAATCAATTTACATAGAATTTCAGTTGAAGCAGAAAAATTAGAGCAACTTAACCACCTAGCACAACACTCCTGCCACTTTGGCTGCCTGCCATCGGTTACTGGTGTGTCTGGTGGAGGTAGACAAGGGCTATATGAAAAACCCAGTAGAATATTCACCAACCCAACATAGGTAATTGTGGTCGACAATGACTGATGCCAGGGAGAGTTCCTTAGCTTTGTTTAAAAGTATATTTATTATCTTTTCTAATCATAAAAACAAACAAACATATGACCTAAGGAGACAATTTAGAGAATACAAAAACTTACTGCTAGATTGCTTTGTAGAAATTTCGAACAAATTATCATTGCCAGCAGTATTACATAACACTTTTAGAGTTTTTTTCTTCAGCATCGGGAACTCTCTTCTTCTAATTACAAATTTAATGACGTTTTGTGCTTTTAAATGTGTCTATCTTTGATTAGTTGTGAACTGAAATGTTATTTAATATGTTACTTATTTTTCTGAGAACTTCTTGCTCAGGTTTTTCTGATTTTTCTTGGAGGGGGAGATTTTTATCAGTTGGCGAGAGTTGTTTAAGGCTGTTTTTAATGGAGATAATACTTAGAGGCTAGTAAATTAAATTATTTTCATTCTCCAAGAGCTCTAGTTTTTTATCATAGCCCAGGGCTCCCAGTTAAATACTCTAGAGGATGTTGAACCAAGTGCTTTTGGAATTTGGAGAGAATTCCCATCTTCATCCTTTATATGACAGCTAATCCAGGAGCCTTGTTGCCATAGCATAGGAGACTATGGCAAAGAGAATGAAAGAATCTTCCCTCCTGGACAAGAGATATGAGGAAAAGAGGAGATAGGTCAGTAAAGAAGGAAGAAGGTCATCACAAGGGGTCTATCCCTCACTCCTAACCCTCAGTTATTCACTTGCCAGGAGAGAAATGCTTTTGTCTTTAGAAATACACAGGTAGGCAGTGCATGTAATTAGGCCAGACATTTGTTCACATTACAGATCCAGAAGGAGATCAGAAGCCCCTTATTTGACCTACAATATCCTGATCTTCACAAGTTGTGTTCCCATCTGTGTTCTTTACAATCTCTACCGTTTATGATCTCACAGCATCAGAAGGGATGGAGTTTTTGGATTGGCCCTGACGTCTCAGCATCCTCCAGTCTCCATTGGAAAGCAGTGAGGCTGTTGATTCTTTGACCTGGTGCCTGCTGAGTGTGACTGGGTCCCACTAGCAGTTTGAGCCTTGTGTCCTGGCGCCCTTCACAGGAGTCTCTGGTTCTGGCCATTTAGCTCTTGTTTCCAAATCCTTGTCCACTGTGGACACCCAGATCCAAGTGCCTCTCTGCCCCCCTCAACAGGTGCATGGGCACCTCTGAGCCCCTTGCTGCACGTGCGCAGGCTAGTGGGAGCCAGAAGCACCTCCTGAGGGTCTTTCTCACTCTGGAATTGCAGTTCTGAGCCACTGTTCCAGCATCATGATGGAAGTAGCCTCGTATGTCTTCTCCTGGAGAATTGCAGTTCCAGGGTCCCTAACAGCATATGCAGAGACAAGTCTCTCTCCACATGGTCTTCACTTCTTGAGTGTTTAAAAATTAGCTCTCCAAGAAGTAGACTCAAGGGATTAGGGGATAAGGTGGAAGATAATGATCAACAATTCACAATTCTACCTTCCTTTTCAACTTGAACTTTCTTTGCTATTCCCATAATGCATTGGGCCAGAAGGGGTGCACATGTCCTTTCTCTGAAGAATATCTCCCTTCTACTCCCTAGGACTTCAAGATTCATGGGTAAGTATGTAGATGAAGTGCTACCAATTGGAAATAGGAGTTAACAAGGAGAAAGATAACATCTCCATTACATAATTAAGAATAAAAACCATATCTATCATGTTTATAATAACTATTGCCCTAAAATTGCCTTCTCTTGTCATCAGTGTTATTATGAGCAAGGATGTTTTATTTTTATGTTTGAGAAGTCCTTCTTTATTCAAAGGTCAGGAGAAAGTTCATATAAATTGTGTATAATTTTATGTATACTTTATAATATTTTTGACACAAACTTCAATATACTTAGAATTTATTTTGATATATGATATAAACTGAATATCAAATGTTATGATTTTCTAAATAATTATCTATTATTCCCAACAATTTGATGACTAGCCCTCTCAGTGTCTAACAGTTGTTAATATTTCCTTTACCACAAACAAAATTATTATGAGTGACACAGTGATCTATGTTGTTTTATTGATCTGATGATCTTTTTATTCATATTATAAAGTTTTGACTTTGAATCTTTCTAAGACCGGTCTCTTTTTCTGTTAGCTTTTCTTGCTTATTTATTTTTTCAAATGGGTATTGTATTAAAGTGTAAGTAAATCTAGCTAATATTTAATTAGAATTACCATCAACCAGAACATTACCTTGGAAGGAATCTATTTCTTTAAAATATTGTCTTGACATCAAGACATGTGGTATGTGCCTCTCTCTATGTGCTCAGTAAAGTTTTAGTTTTTGTTCATGTGTGCTATATAGTTCTCATAATGGTTATCCTAAATATTTCATATTTTTGTTCATGTTTAATTATTATTTTTGATTTGATTTTAATTGATTATTGCTGATACAAAGCTGCTGATACATTTAAATTTATTCTTAATCTCATCCCTTTTAGAGCTTTTCAGTAAGTTCTATTTTACCTTCTAAGTGGAAAAATCATATCATTTGCATACAATTATTTTCCTCCTCCTGTGTAACAGGTAAACCTCTTACTTTTTATTCTTATTTTATTTTCATGTATTGAGAAGAATTTTAGAAAAACATTAAAGATGGAAGTTATAGCTGGAATCCTTGTCTTATTCTTGATTTTAATGAGAATATCTCTAACAGTACATCATTCGAATGGTAGAAACAAATTTCTAAATGAAGGAGAGTGGACAAAGACTTCACAGATGTTTTAAGGCCTCTGTGTGTGACTGTTACACTCACATACACATGTTTAACCTGAGAGTTTTCCATGTTCCCCCTCCAAATTTGAATAAGGCATAGGGAGTGACTATGGGAAGATGGATTAGCAAATTGAAGTGGGGTGGACTAGTTTCCTGTGGCTACCACAACAAATTACCACAAATCGGGGACCTGAAAACAGAAATTCATTATCTAACAGTTTGGGGGGATGGAAGTCCAAACTCAAGGTTTTGGTAGATCCTCAGTCCCTCCAGAGGCTGTAGGGTAGTTCTTTGCCTCTTCCAGCTCCTGGTGGCTCACTGTATGTCCTGACCTATGACTGCATCACCCCAATCTCTGCCTCCCTGCTCACACTGTCCTCTCCTTTTCTGTCTATGTTTTACCCTTGCCTCTTTCTTGTAAGGACACTTATGATTGTATTTGGGACCCAACCAGGTATTTCCAGATAATCTCCCCATCCAAGATCCTTAACTTAATCACACCCGTGACCATATAAGGTACTATTTTCTCTTTTGTCATATTAGGTAATATTTACAGGTTCTGGGGATTAGGGTATGAACATACCTTTGAAGAGGAGTGGTCACCATCAACCCACTACATGTGAAGAAATGAGTTATTGGCAAAACCAGATATACCTTTTTCCTAGTTGCAGAAACAACAGAACCTGCATGTGTTAGTCTGCTTGAGCTGCCATACAAACTAACATAGATTGAGTGGCTTAAACAATGGAAATTTTTTTCTCAGAGTTCTGGAGGCTGAGAAGTCCAAGATCAAGATGCTGGCAAATACTTCTCTTGGTTTGTAAGTGGCTGCCCTCTCCCTCTGTGCTCCTGTGACTTCTTCTTTGTGCATATGCACATCTCTCTCCCTTCTCTTTCTATAAGGTCACCAATCCTATCCTTATCAGTCCCACCCTTATGGCCTCATTTAGCCTTAATTACCTCTTAGACATCCTATCTGTGTCCCAATACAGTCACATTGGGGGTTAGGGTGTCAACATAGAAATTTGGGGGGTACATAATTGAGTCTATAACACTCCTTACTTTCTATAAATCAACTGCAATCTCTCTCCAGTAAATGTTGCTTTATTAAATAAAACAGAGCAAATATTTTCCTTAATGGTAGGATACATTTGGACAAAATATCAAAGAATAATTTCAATATAAAATAATAAAGCTATCCATTTATGGAGATAATCTGGTCAGTCAATTTTTTTTTCCAAAAGGCAAGGAGGGAAGAAGTATATTTACCTTGACTAATGGTCTGAAAAGTATATGTAGACCTTGAGAAATTAATGAAAAGTCCACCAGTATTCTGAACAGCATACATTAACTTTTAGGAAAAGAGCTACCATATGTTCTGAGAAAAACTTCAAGGACCAAGAGCTGGTTCTGTTTAAGAGACCATTGAAGCACCCATGAAGTATCTCAGACGGACTGTCAAGCACTTGTTCCATTGTACAAAAATGAATAAATGAATAAAAATAATTAAATAAAAGTTTTAAAATTGGTGTTTGAATCAAAATTGCTGTTATATAGTATATTGTTTAATTTTTGTAGTAAAATTAGATTTTCCATTAAAAAATTCCCTTTATTTTATTTTGTTGAGTTCTGTCTCTTGTTGATTCATTCTTGAGATTGTCCTGGTTCTCATGTTCTTATTTGTTATTTAAGACTAGAATTTAGTAATTTACAGATACAGTTTAAGTTCTTTCTGAACTTTTTCTGTTTATTTCTTTTTTTAAAATGTTATTTCTTTTTAGTCTTCTCTTTGTTGTAAAATCTATTTTTAGTTACACAAATAGTACATGTATGTAATTGCTGTGTAAAAACCCAAAGCATTACAGATGAGATAAAATTCTCTTTGATCCTCTCCTTTGATTTTGATTCTGGCTCCTTTTCCCAAAGGAACCTACAGTGTTATGTTTTCTAAGCATGTGTTGTTCTCTGATTCATCCAGAGGATGAAGTGGGTATGTTCCTCCCTCTATTCACTGTGTGTACTTACTTATTCACTTACTCAACCATCAGTTCCTAAGGACTGGCTCCTGCGCTCTGAGCACCTCACATGCTAAAGTGATCAACTTGTGTGTGGATGAAGGAATTTTACATTATGGATTCCTGATTCTAATCTCTGACTCCTACTTTCAGACAAAAGAGAATGTTTAGTACACGCAACACTCTAAGGAATTTTACCATTTGTGAATTGTACCTACGTCAATTTCTTGGTTTTGTTATAGTTATTAAGACATTACCATTGGGGGAAACTGAGTGAAGAGTACATGAGACTGCTTTTTATTTCTTTTTAATCTTACTGTGAGTCTATAATTATTTCAAAATAAAACAATAATAAGAAAAGTAGAAAAAGAATTTTACCATTTTCCCTTGGTATTGAAACTATAAATATTTTTCTCTTAGATACTAATTTTGCGAAAAAGAGAGAGAGAGAAAGAAAGCCAAATTGTGATTGCCATATATTGGTAGCAAAACTCCTAAGGACAAGTTGTAAGAGCACTTTAAATCACATAAGCAAGAAAATGAAAGCTTGTTAAAGAAAGTCATTAAGGCAAATGCCCACTCAGAGTAGGCACAGTGAGCCCTGTTATAACTCCACTAAGTGTTACCTCTAAAGAAAGTTGCATTCATTGTGTTTAATTTGCCTCAAATGCTTTTAAGAATAAACTTCTTATATACTGAGTTTATGGAATGTGGAAGGTAAATAGTCCTTGGAGAGCATATTGGAGGTTGTTATAAGAGACACACAGCATTTTAAACTAAACCTTTAGCATCTGTTTCAGGCTCCAATTACAAATGATGAAACTGACAATAATTTACACTTACTCCGTAAAACGGAAAGGAGGTGATTAAGGACGTTGTGTGATCCTTATTCAATGCAAACTGAATCTGCTGTGGTTTCTCTTATACCTGCCTGTCTGGAAGAAAAGTTGCCCTGATCCCCCAAACAAGGGGAAGGAAACTCTTGTACACTTTGAGATATCTGACTCAAATTTTGTGCGTATCCTCTGTGCATCCTAAACTAAATCATTATCCTTTTTATCATCCTAAACCAGATAAACGCTGTAATATAAACAGTTTACCATTAATAGGGTTTAAAATTTACTTCCTGTTATAACACACACTTAGAGACTTCAACCTCTTTAGGAATGATAGCAAAGCCATTTTATATGCTCAGTGTATATGCTCACCACCACCATATGATTGTCTCTTTGTCTATGGTTTTGCATTTAGGTCAATTTCAATAACCGTATTGATTGAAACCATTGCTGTATCTTGGAATCACCTGAGGAGTGAAAAAATGTCTGGGTTGCTGAGGTTCTGAAACAATTTCCTAGGATGGATGGGAACATCTGGTCTTTTTAATGTAATAGTTAAGCTTGTAAAGCACTACATATACAAAAATTCTTTGACTGACTGACTTCACTGGTGTTGCTCATCTGAGACATTTCAAGATTTTAATCATTCAACTAATATACTACAGCCTACTTTCAGCCCACTATTCTCCTTCCCCCTTCTTCAAACTCACCATCATCTTTTAAGTTACAAGTCTTGTGGCATCAGATACTCTTATGTACTTGCTGATTGCCCTCACTAGACCTAGTCACCTGAATAACATACGTCTGGCAAACTTACTGATTGTACAACAATTACCATTTACAAATGGTCTGGCAAAACCAAACTGCAATAGGATGTCAATCTCAGCTTTAGCTAGGGTTTTGGTTTCCAAAACACAATATTGCAAATTTTAGATGAATACAGTCAGAAATTAGGCTAAGAAGAATACAGGTGAACTATTTTGCCAAGATCCCAACTGGCTGCAAAGGAAACCAAAGGAAGGCAAGAATGATGATTCACTAACAAATTGGTTCAAGGAACTAACCTATAAGTTGGTTCATTGAGTCTTTTGAAAATGCCTTTAATGTAAATCTCCTCTTTGTGCCTTGATACTGACTGGAAGAGCTCAATGACACAAAATACATGCTCACATGTAATTTCTGTCATTTATTCTTTGAACAGGTATTTATTGCTTAATTTGTATATATAAGACCTATTTCTAGCTACTTGCTCTGCATGCATGACTATGTCACAGATGCTCAAAATTTTTCAGGAAACGTGTGTGTGTTTGTATGTGTGTGCATGTGTAAGTCTAGCAGGGATTCTAAAGTTTGACAAAAGATATCTAACATAATGAGTAAAACAGAATTCTTGGGAGTAGTAATTACTTGCAGAGGCTTAGAAAATATTATATACCATTATATACATAAGTTTTTAAAAAATCTATTTTTTTTAAGTTCAAGAAAATCTTCATGACATTGATAGTTTATAGTGTTAAAAGACCAAAAAATAGTGCTGTAATGTAAGATAAGTTATAGTTATTCATTTAATGGGATTACAAGATAGAAACTGGAGTAGAAATAGAGTGCACCCTCTGGGATACTGAGGGATGGGTTCAACCAAGATGATGTTACAAACTCATCTCAGTCTAGCCCATCAGAGAAGTTAGGTTCTTTGGGTAAATATCCAGTAGGCCTTTGATTGATTAGAGATATGTAAGGCCTTTAACCATCTTTCTCCTTTTACTACCCTACAAGGTGATATGTTGTGATGAAAACAAATCTTAGACTGAATTCTGTTGAAAGTGGGAACATTTACTGACAAGCAGAGACAAATGAGTAATACAGCTTGTTCTTAGGGCGTAGGCAAGTCCCACTTCCTGCCCTTGGCATTGTACCTGAAGGTAGATACCTACATCTTGAGTTAGCAGGAAAAGTGTTTATTTGGGGTTTGTTAGAGTTGCAGCCCAGGAGACACAGATTCAAGAAGCACTTGAATTCTGTTCCACCAGATTACAAAACAGGGGATGCTTATAAAGACAAAACACACAAGGTTACAGTTAGTTACATGAGTTGTTTATCAAGAATTATAATAGGAACTGGCAAGAAGTAAGGGTGCTTTTTAAGTAAAAATTGGTTGGGGTCTGAAATGGTTGCAAGTTGCAAGGGGAGACCTTGAGACTATAAGGTTTCAGCTGGCAGGTGTTGTTGAATATGGTCCTTGGGTCTGGTACAGTTCAAAGAAAGTTCAAGTTCTAAGTGGTGCAGAGATGAATCTGAGACTGGATTCTCAATGGCTGCTCAACTCAATTTTTGTACACCTGAATTCTGATTACTCTATTATAATTTCAATTTGTCATCATCTTACATTTATATAAAGTATATTTTCTCACATATAATAAAGTAGATGAAATATCTGAATTGAAACTAGGGTGACTAGGGGCCTGCCAATTGCACTAGGATGGAGAGAGCATTCTCTGTAGAATAAATGGCAGGTTGATGTACACAGCAGAAAAAAGCAAGGGGAATGTGGTTTGGTACACTGGAGCCTAGGGTAGATGCGTAGGAGCAATTGGATAAGTACAGTGATTACTAGCTAAACTATGCAGACTTTATACATGGCGCTAAAGTTCTCTGGTCATTGGTACTAGAGAGAGAAGTTGGTTATGGACTGGATAAATAATTTCCAAATAGATTTCTCCTATTAAAGTTCTACCTTAATACTACGGGAATCAGGGTTGGTAGGAATGGTCTTTTTGAAAAAGAGTCTAGTGTGGAGGTTAAAAAGATGGGCTTGGCAGTCAGCTAGATTCCTGCTTTGTCATTTACTAGCTGAGCTAAGTCACTTCTCTTAAGCTTCATTTTGTCATCATAAAATGCAGACAACTGTACTTTCCACAAAGTGTTAAGGGCTGTTCTACTTTGCAAATGTTCCCAGTTAATTATGGAACTTGTTGTTCATTAGATCTATGTGCTGGGGAAGATCAAATAGCACTTTTTGAGAATAATAATTCTCTCTTCCTTGGCCTGCCACACAGGAAGGCTTATTAAGAATATTTCCTAGTTGTTTCTCTGTAAAGAAATGTCTCTGTCGTCTCTTTATTTTGCAAGAATCTATCATCATTTATAATTTGCTTTAAATAGTTTCTGGAAAAATATCAGATAAATATATACACAAATATATATATACTATTGTTTGCTAAGGGCTGGGCTTTGTTCTTAAAGGCATTGGGGTGTTATCAACTATTTATTTGGAGACTGACATGGTCAGATTTGTGCTATAGAATGCGTACTCTGGCACCATAGAAAGAGTGAACAGAGAAGGGTGGAATTAGTAATTTTATCAGAATATAGTTTTGTTACCAAACAAAAGTTCATGTGCCCAAAGCATGAAAACAAAAAAACAGAACCGTCAGAGTTTGGAGCAGAGAAAGATTTATTGCAGGGCCAAGCAAGGAGGATGGGGGGCTTGTGCTTTGAAAAACCTGAACTTTCAGATGGTTTTTGGGGAAACGTTTTTATCGGCAAATTTGGGGTGAGGGCTGTGGGGTGTATGAGACTTTCTTCTGATTGGTCAGTGCTGAGGGGGCAGGGCGGTGCTCTAGGAATGTGTGCTCAGCCTAAAGGTGCCATCCGCCTAGGTAGGGGCCTTAGTTCCAGCAGAAGAACTCAACCATATTGTTATGCATTGTTACAAGGAGGAACCAGGACCTTGCCCCAAGGCTGCACTATTGTTTTCTGACTGCTCCTCCCTTGTGTCTGCATCCTCTCCCTTCCCTGATTAGCAATTGTTTGAATCTGCCCTTTGGAACTCAGGGAAGGTCAAGGAGGCTGAAGGGAGCCCATTTCCTACTAATAGGAAATGGGGGACATGGAAAGGATCTGTACCAGGGAGGGTACAGGGTCCTGCTCTGTTTCATTCTGAGATCTTATATCAGTATTTCCTTGGTGTCTGTTAAGAATGCACTTTCTGGGGATAAGATCCAGGACTCTGCTCTGCAAATGACATTTTGTACCCACTTGAGTTTGAGAACCACTGGAAGAGTCCCATAGATTGATTAAGAGACCATTTCACTAAGCCAGGCAAATAATAGATGATGGAGGTCTAAGGAAGGGAAGTAAGAATGAACGTTGGAAAAATACAGTTTCTGAGAAATATTGAGTTCTGAGTTAATTGTTTTACCAAATTTTTAGCCTTTTCCCTGCTGAGGTAAATCTCCAGGTCTCCAGGTCTGCTTGAAATACTTTGGCGATAAGTAATAACACATCTGAATAACAAAAGTGGTATCAGAAAGGAGACAATTGAACCCAGCAGTTGCTCAGTTCCTCCTTTGCTTCAGTCTAGTCCACTGACTGGGTTTGGTCCTTGTCTTTTACGTGAAACCTGTCAGAGCCAGTTGGTTCAGGGAAGCTGTTAAGATGAAGGAGACTAAGCTTTCCTGACAAGCAGTGGAGCCCAGAATAGTTTAGTTTCCACAAGAGACAATTTGCTACGATCAGAATGGAACTCCACCAAGTTTTTACCCCTGAAGCTGCAGGCAATGCCTCAGGCAGTGGGTATCAGTGTCAGATTTTTGGTGAGATAAAGGCCAGTGGCAGACAAAATGGGAGCAGGATACTGAAAGGACCTGCCATTTTGATCCTAAAAGGTCCTTTTGTAGGAATCCAGTGATTGCTCTTCAAACAAGTAAGAAAGTTGAGAAATCACTCACTCCTGAAAGGCCCCCAGGGAGGTCCCTGCAGGATTCTTTGTAAGCAGCAGGCTTTATTACCAACGATGTTTTCTCTTCCCTAGGTGTTCTTTCACAAGAAAAGATGGCCAAAATCTGAATTACCAATAAAGCAAGCTTCCGCGACATCCCCCCTCCCCCCCACCCCGTTATTTGATATATAAGCTGCCTCCTCACCCAGGTTTGTGATGAAGAAAGTCTCATGCTTGTGCTTCTCCAGACTGAGGGAATGCCTGAATGGCAGAAAGGGTATAATTTCTTCCTTTATTGTGAAACCTCTAAACCTGTAGCAGGGGCGCTCAGAGACAGAGAATATGAGGAAAGAGGGTGGAGGGGGTAGTTGGAAGTAGAAGGGTTGGTAGAACGAAAGTACTATTTTCTTAAGAGGACTTGAAAAAACTGCATGAATAGAACAACAGTTTGTCCATCCGTTGATTTTTCTCTATGCTTTTGTAAAGGGAAATATCCAGCTTGAAGACTACAAATGTCGACTGAAATAAATGTGCAGCCTAAAAGTTAAGAGTTATGTTTAATTTGGCAGGAGGACTCGAGCCGGGATGGCAGCCTCTCAGATCGCCCTGAGGGACGGCTCCGAAGAGGTAGGGGAGGAGCTAGGATCTATAGGAGCTTTACAACAAAGACCAGGTAGTTGGAATAATAAAAGGTTACTTATTATCTAAAGAAAACCAGGCATCTCAAGTTAAAGAATTTAGTGCTTTTCTGTGTATGGGAGGAAGCACACATTTGGGCTCATTGAATTCATTCTTCTGACAAGCACCTAGCTGTCGAGGGCCAGTATCCTGTCCTTTATTATTCTGAGTCCCCTCAGGGTGCACCATTGTGAGTGGCTGCAAGGCTGGGCTGCAGGCTTGTCTTCACTGGAGGGGGGGCGGCAGTCGCTGATGACTTGATGGTGTCAGCGTTCTTTGTTTAGTGATATGGTTTGCAGTATTTTTCGTTCACACAAGAATGAAAAGCAGAGATGGAAAAACAAATGAAGTCTATTAGTCTGTGTTTTCTGTTGGCTAACTCCAGTGTTGGAGGGTGGGGACAGGTGGGTCTACACCCTCAAAAACACGCCACAATCAGTATTAGGTAAGTCAGGAAGTGTGATGTTCAAAAGACTAATTCCTGTACCATCATCGGGCTCGAGAGACTGGAAGAGACTGGTTAAGGACCCAAACTCCTCAGCCAGCTGTTTGAGAGTAAATCACCAGCATCGAGGTGACAGGAAGCTATCTCTGCTCATGGGCCAATGCTTCTCCAGTCCTTCAATAAGAAATGGTGCCATCTGAGAGAGGACAGCATTTATTTGCTCCCAGAAATATACCATAAAATGTCTTTTAATTATTTTCTACATTATCAGAAGGAACACCAATTTTCTAAGAGGTAAGGACCATTCTTTGATGTCCCAAATTGATGACTTCTTCGATGGCTTCCTAGTCAGAGTGGCCAGGTAACTTTAATTCTAGAATTTGAGAACGCAGTTCTGGTAGTGACTTGAATTCTTAACTCAGACTCTGTTCTCTTCCTCACAAAGATCCCTGGATTCTTACAGTCTGTATGCTTGACACTTAATACACTAATTCATGAAATAATTGCTAACAGTTTCCGTCTTGATGGCTTACATCAGAGAGGCCCAGCCTGGGATGTATAAGAGAAGACATGGAAGGTCTCTCTGATTTTCAATAACAAGGCTACTACCTAACACTTTGGAGCACCTACTATGTGCCTTGCAATATGTTGCTTTATGTTTACTTTTCATTTATTTTGTAATAAATCTTAGAAATGTGATAGCTTGTCTCTAATCTAATCAAACTTTCTCATACACCACAATCACCTGGAGGGCTTTTGAAAACATAGACTTCAGGGTTTCTAACTCCATAGGTCTGCAGTGGAGTCTGAAAATGTACACTTTTAAAAAGTTTCATGTGATGCTGATCATGATTATCTGGGGACCACTCCTTGAGGATGACTGTTTCCTTATATGGTGTTATCTGAATTTCATACCCAGGACCAGGTCACACAGCTAACAGCTGGAGGAGATGACTCTAACACAAGACTGTGTGCTGCAAAGCTTTAAAAAAAAAAAAAAAGGATTTGTATTTATCTACAGTGCAAGTGCTATAAGGGTAACCGAAATGTAGTATTTCTTTCCTCTGGTTATCCACTGATAACCTGTTAGGTGAAGTTAAGCAAAGCCGCCTTGATGAATTACATCTGCGAAATGAGCTTTTATACAATGTATGTCCAGAAAAAAAAAATCAAAACCCAAGGTCCAAGAGGAGAAAAAAAATTAGAGAGGCTTAGGTAGTCACAATGTTGGAAGCCTGTGCCTGCAGGCAGAGTGTGGGCCTGTTGCCCTATAAAAGTCCTTTTGAGCTGAAACCTTATGTAATTCCTAAGCTGCCATGTTAGGCAATTTACCATTTTGTAAGGAGGTTAGCATTGCCTAGAGACACTCTAAGATACAGAATTAATCAAAATTTAATTTTTCCCCTCAGCTATCTTGAGTTTTGTTTTACTTTGTAGTTGACTAGATATTGGGTTCAAATCTAAAACTCTAGTGATTTAGAAACATCTCTTACTAGGAAGAGGTAAGCCAGAAAGTAACTGCCTATCAAAGCCAAAATAATTTTTTTGCAAGACACAAACCTGCCAGTTCAAGGTACTTCCAACTCGGGATGTGTGTGTGGACGAAGACGGAAAGTGCACACAAACATGGGAACAGCCACACCTGGCTGGAGGGGAGAGACGTTATTTTTCAGTTGCTCCTTTTCCCAGCACAAGGGATGTGAGGTTTGCATTTCAAATCAGTTTGACTGTCTCAAGGCAAATCAGCACACAGTTCTGGGGAGGGGAAAGACAGAGACCCAGATGTCACTGGAGTGCTTAATTATACCCACCTCAGAGGTCTGTGGTCTTCTACGTTTTCATAGCTATCCTGAGGGGTGGGTATCGCTATTTCCTTTTCGCAAATAGGAAACTGAAGCTCTGGAGGCTGGTAATTGCCTGATAGCCTCCCCCCCCCCACCCCGATAAGAAGTGATAGGAGTAATCTGAGTGCAAATCTACATGGCTATAGATCCGTGCTCCTGCCTTTATATCCCATGGCCAGGATCCATCAGAGACCCCACCCATTTCCCCTCCAGAAGCAGGGCTGAAGTGTACAAGAAGTGTAAGCTTAGAGACAGCTGTTGTAACTCACCCTGCTGTACCTCTGCACCTGTCTCAGCTTCATGTTCTGGTCTACACGGATTGTGTGAATTCTGCAGGAATCCCAGGCTTTTGACATTACTCTTTACTGACTTCTCTGGCCTTTGCCTTTGTGAAAATTCAATAAAGTAGTTTTGTTTAAATATCATCAAAACAAAATTCAAAATATAAATGGTTTGAATAGGTAGTTTTAACATAAACGTGAGAAACTGCAAAAGAATTTTAAAAACGGACTGAACTTCAAAGTACAAAGCTGACTCAGCAAAGCTTTGGGGTGCGTAGGGAAGGAAAAAAGGAGAGTGAGGAGATGGAGCAGGAAGGAAAATGGGAAAGTTAGAGTACCCTGAGTGAAATTATTAGTTTTGTCTTTTTATGTGTTACTTGAGAAATTTGTATGAATATCAGAAAAGACACAAACTTTGATGGCATGGAAAAGTGCAGCATGATTCTCACATATATGAGGACAAAAGAAAGAAGTAAATTGATGGAACTATTGGAAATAAAGGAAAACAAAATTAATAAAGTAAAATAAATGATACATACAAGTAAAACAAAAGGAATAAAATCAAGTAAATTAGTTAAAGCAAGTATTTCCTTTTAATAGGGCAGACTGTAATATTTACATTTTGAAAAAATATTATGCCGTTTATAGAGGACAAAGTATTAAGTCTGAGTTTAAATTACAGATGGTAAAAGAGATATTATTCAAATATAGTTGCAACCACAAAAGAGACAGAAGTGACTATATTTATGTCATACATGGAACAGTTTAAGGTTATATTTACTTACCAAAACAGAGAGGGAAATTAAGTAACTATGAAAAGCAAATTTTCTGAACAAAAAAAAAAGCATAAATCTGAATTAATCCTACACAAATATAAAATTGAAATTATTTAAAAAGCAAAGGGGACTTACTAAAAATAATAGGAGATTTCAAAACATTTATTTAAAATTAGAACAGATTTTATAAATAAGAAATAAGTAATAACTCTCAAATTTGCTAGAGATAGATAGAACTTTAAATAGCTTGACTAAAAATATTTTGTGTATGTTCATTGAACTTCTAAAAATTCTGTGTACCAACTGAGAAACAATATTTTAAATTTTAAAAAGTATGAATCTTACAGACCAATTCTCTAATCCTGAGGATATAAACTTTAGGGGGGAAGCTTTTAGTACATCAAAATTAGAAAATTAACTTTGAGGTAGTGGTTGAATCAAAGAAGCATTTAAGCCTAAAAAAGACAAATTATCCAAAAAACTGTAAAGGAGGAATGGTTATTACAAAAATCGATTTATAGTAAAAAAAAAAAATCTATTGGACATATCCAAAGCTCTTTTCAGAGAAAAATACATAGCAATATACTTGTATTATTAAGATGAAAGATGAAAAATTAAAATAAAACTGGTACTTATATCAGTCAAGATTTTTAGTGGGAATCACAAAAATTCAGAGAATCTACTCTAGTAAATAGAAAATAAATATATAAAAGCATTATGATGGTCAACTTTATATATCAGCTTCACTGGGCCTTGGGGTACCCAAATATCTGGTCAAACATTATTGGACGTTTTGCTAAGGGTGATCTTGAGGAGATTAACATTTAAATCAGTTGTCTGAGTCCGTTAGATTGCCCTTTCCAATGTGGGTAAGCCTCATCCAATCAGCTGAAAATCTGAACGGAGCAAAAGCAAATAAAACATTCGGCTGCAGAAGCTCAGTAATGTCACCATCTGTCTGCTGGTCCAGGCATCACCTCAGTCAAGGAGGTGAGAGGGTCTGAGCTAGGCAGAGTCTCCCAAGAACCCACAAAATCACCCCACAAAGGGAAGTATTAGCAAGTCATGCATCTGTCACAATCACTATGAAATAGTCCCTGATGACAAATTACAACCACAAGTCATGTTGTATTCTCTTACTCCACATCCTGTCTCTTCCAGCCGCAAGTAGCAGCTGGTTAGTCAGGGGAAGTGAGGGAGTGCGTCCTGCTTACAGTAAGCCCACACCGGGAGAGGAGAAAGCTTTAATTCAAATAGACAAGAATGTGGATTTCTGATATTCACACTGTCCTCCAGTAATGTGCTTTTTTTTTCTTTTTTTTTTTAGGCACTGGAGATTGAACCCAGGACCTTGTGCATGCTAAGCACTCACTCTACCACTGAGCGATACCCTCCTCCCGACAAGTATGCCTTAAGTGAGTGTCTTCAATGTGCTCACCACCTTTTTAGTGCACACACACATATACACAGAAAAAGAAAAGGAAAAACAAAATCTTTGCCCTCCCGGAACTTACTAATGAAAGAAGACAGAAAACAAAACTAGTAAATTATTTATCAGAAGGCAGAAAACAAACAGCACAAAGGACAATATGGAATGCTGGGGTGGAAGAGAGACTTGAAATTGTAAATAAGATGCTCAAGGAAGATAACATTTGAGCAAAGACTTGTCGGTTGTAGTAACTACCCTGAAGAGACTTTTAGTACCTAGAAAAAGAGAAAAAAAAAGAGAGAGAGAGATTTTTATCATTCAGGAGTCATTGGGAAAGCTATGGAATTTACATGAGTTTTAATCTGGGGCAGGAAAGACTATTGCACAGAGTGAATTTAGTAGGGACTGGCAAGAAAGAATAAAGTATCTTCGTGAGTTCAAACTGACTCACTTTATTAAAGTGATTATAGATAATTCAAAGACAGGAGCACGCAGCAGCAGATTCCACAACTGCCAGCATCCTATGTTCTTAAAAAGTGTTTATTTGATGTTCCAATTGCACTCAGGGAAAAATATCTCTACTTACAGGGTCCAATCTAAAGGCCTTTGTAGCTTCCTCTATAGCTCTTTGCACAATTGGACTCTTTCATAGTCCAAGAATAGTTCTGTGATTTTCAAGAGGTAGACATGGTGATTACTTCAGTTAAGAGTGTAGCTCCTCTCCGGGCTGTGTAGGTAAGAGTGTACTTTTCAGGGTGGATGCTTAGAGGACTGGTTTTCTTTAAATTCATTGTGTTCCCAAAGGTCAGAGCTTTTTCTCTTGCTTCCTTGAGATACAGCAACAGTATCAGAAGGCAGTTCCCTTACTTCATATTCATAATTCGCCAGCTCAGGGAATGAATGAAAAAGAGAACTCCTCTGTTTCACTTGGCAGTCTGTCAATACGAAATACTCACATGCTCGCAATTATAAACAGAGGATGTGATACCACTTTTCCCCAGCCTCGTGATCTAATCCACATCTTAGGTAAATGGCAAGGCTATTTCTGAAGGTTTTTGGTTGGTAGAGAGACCCCCTAAGCACAATTTTATTTTGAAGCCTACAATTTTATAAATAGATAGATTGCCTGTCTTCACAACTAGAATGTAAGCTCTATGACGCCTAACACTTTGCCTTATTTACTGTTGTTAAAAGAAAAAGGAATGAATCTCTCAATGTATCTTATAATTTCTTACAATAAAGCATATAACCAAATGCATTCATCTATCCCATAGGTAAAATGTGTCTTTTGTAACCATAACTGCATAAATTCTGGTGGCATGAACTTAGCGTTTTGAAGGCGAGAGAGGTTTTTCAGAACCAGACTAATATGACACAGTGGTGCAAGAACAGTGGGGAAGAAGTTGCTTAACATCATTCTTTCCAAGTGTTTTGTTTGCATTATTTTACTTACACATCACAACCATTTTATGTATAGTAACACTACTATCCTAATTTTGCAGATGAGGAAACTGAGGCTGAAGTGGGTCAAGTAACTTGTCCAAAGTCATGTAGCCAAAAAACAACAGAGTAAATTTTCAAACCCAGTTCTGTGTGGCTCTGAACTTCAATTTTATTGGGAGCTGCTGGTCTTACCAAAGTCTGAATTATTTTGACCAGAAGATGCCATGTTCAATCTCATCTATAGCTTTATTCAGATGTTTGAACTGTTAGGGCTTTTTAAAGCTTGCTGGGAAAGTCTGCATTGACAAAATTGGAATCCTAGAATTCCACTTCCCCAAACCTAAACTGAGAGGTATTGAGTCTTGTGTTTTCAGGATGGTTTAGCAATGAATGATTCAAATGGAAAATAGATAAGAGACCATGTTGACACATAGCCTCAATTCAAAAGAAATTGCTGAGGTCAGTGTAGGGGTATGGAAATGATTTCCTTCTTTTTGTTTGCGCAAGTAACTCAAAGTGGCTTGCCCTAAATCTTCCACTAAATTTATGTACTTAGAAGTAGGACATGTTCTGTAAGTCTGGATGGTCCTGTGATATGTTATCAGATGGGATCCTAGCAGGAATCCAGGCACTAACAAATGAAGTGTTTAAGAGATTGGGACTTTAAAAAGTTGGGCAAAGGATCTGAATAGATATTTCTCCCCAAACGATAAACAAATAGTGAAGTACATGAAAAAATGCTCACCGTCACTACCCATCAGGAAAATGCAAATGAAAACCTTATCACTTTCTAACATACTATGAATATATTTATTTATAACATTTATTGTTTAATATTGTCTTTGGGGAAGGAATCTTTGTCTAATTTGCTTACAGATATGTCTCAAGTGCCCAGTACATCAATAGATATTTCAAAATTGTTTTTTGAACAAATGAAGCTTACAAAGACCGTATTTTTAGCCTTGCACAATTGTGTTTTGTAATTGTATTTAGCTGTCTTTTCCCCTTGTGAAACCACGTTTTCTGTTGTTGAGAGTTATACTTTATTCATCTTTGCATCTCTAACATTTCCCAGTATTTGGCATCTAGTGGATGTATAAGATGTAATTGTTACACAGACAATTACCCCCAAACTTAGAACCTTACAACAGTCCCCACCTATTACTCCTCATGAGTTCTTGGGTCAGTTGGGTGCTCCAGCTGCTCTCAGCTGGACTCATTTATTTGTTTCCAGTTAGCTGCAGGATGCTAGCGCCTTGATGATCTGGACTGGGCTCTGTACATCTGGGGCCAGGGCTGAGACACCTGGCTAACTGGGCTGGTCCACACGATCTCTCATCCTCCAGCAGACTAGAGTGGGCTCACTCATAGAATGGAAGTCCACAATTAACTCCTGGTGCTCCAGTCACCACTCTTCCTGGGTCAGAGCACACCATTTTATGTATATATCCTTATATATATACAAGTACCTAAATATATACATATATACATTTGTGTACACACACACACACACACACACATTTCCCCCCAACGTTGTGAAACTGTTTCTGACGTTTGGATCCGGCACAGAACAGGACACTTTTGAACAACGATAGAAGCCAACGTTCACATCATCACAATCAGGGTGCTGGGTGAAGTCAAAGCTCCTGAGCCAAGCAATACGTTAATTGGGTGGAAAATAAGGAGGTCTGCCAGGGTTTAGATTTAATGCAAATTAAAGAGATGGAAATCTAAGCTAAAATCTTTGTTCATTTCCCACAAAAGAAAGCCTGCTCTTTGAGGAGTTTAAGAATCTTGCTCACTGATGGGATGAGAGTAGATTGCTGGCAAAACCTGAAGGAGGACAGTGCGCACCACGACCTCCTCTGCTAGAGTCTCAGCACCAACATGCCTTTTGAGCACCTGTGTTTAATAGCTTCTGATTTCTCCAAACTTCATTTTTCTCTGCAAAAACGAGGCAGTGCATGGGCAAATTAAACCCTTACAGGAGTGATTCCCACAGGGGTTCTGTGGCTGCTCTGTGGGTGGCTTCCTCTGACCACCCATGGTTTCACTCTTTGTCACAGGGTGGTGTGACAGCAGACCCTGGGAGCAGAAGGCAGAGCTAACACTGAGAGGAAGGCAGAAGTGAAGTCAACTTTCCTGAACAAGAGAAAGGTTGAGGGAAACGCTCTTTCCTTCTCTTTAGCCATTGTTTCTTTCTATTTGGCGTGTTTTCTTTATAATCACATTCTAGTTAAAATAGTACCTTTGTTTTCATTAATCACAACTCTTATTTTTATCATCTTTTAAAAAAATTTTCTTTGGTTGACTCTAGTATCCATCTTCTAAATTTTAAAAATAAATCTTAGCACAATTGATTTTAAACAGATCTTCTTTTCTAATACAAATACTTAAGACTGTAAATCCCTCTCAAAGTATTCCTTTGACCACAACTCATAGGCTTAGCTTTATAAGCTTTTCATTATCTTCTATTGTCATACAATCCTAGGAATTATGTACTTCTTTTAAATTTTAATTTATACAACATGAATTGTGTAGTGCTTTTTTTGAAAAAAATTCAAATACATGGGACCTTTTTTCTTTCACCTTTTAAAAAATAACTTCTAACTTAATTAGATTGTCATTAGAGTTCATGATCTGTGTAATATCTGTGGTATCTTTGAAATGTATTGTGTTCATTTCCTTTATGATACAATGTCGTAATAAACCTTCTATATACACTTAAGAAGTATATGTATTCTTTAATTGCTGGCTGCAAAATGTACTTATGTACACTAGGTTTAAATTTGTGAAGTACCTTGTTCAGATCTGTATACTTCCTGATTAGTTTTGTGGTTTATCTATCAATTGAGAGCAACATGTTGAAATCTATGATGGTGGATTTATCAACTTCTCCCTTAACTATATTCTAGGCTTTTTAAAATTTGGTGCATACATGTTTTAAATTGTAAGAGCTTACTTCATGAAAATTTTTATCATTGGATAATTGAAGGAAGATTAATAAAATGGCCACACTTAGGCTAACAGATTGCTCATTCTTATGGTTGCCCTTAAAATGGTCAACTGACCTGACTGAGCAGTTGCTACTCACAGTTCCAGGCCCACTGTTAAAACTGAAGCTATTGATCTTACTCTTTCTACTTTATTCCAGTCATTGAAAGTAATAATCAGGCTTGGTCTCTGAGTCCTTCTCTAAGGAGAAGGCCACAGGACTGTAACCTTACAAAATAGCCTGAATTACCAAGAAGACCACACCCTGAGTGCTTACGAGATAAAGAGATCCAACCACTGGCCTCTAGAGAATCGATCGCCTAGAGGCATCATGACACCAGTCTGTCTTCTGATGAAAAAATGATTGTTGATTGTTATCGATGTCTTACTGTTTGAGCTATGGCTATACAACCACCCCACCCCGTCCCCAAGGTGCACTTACAGTTTTGAAGGCACCAGTCTACTTTGAGTCCCCTTTGCCTGGCAAAGCAATAAAATTGCCTCTTTTCTTCTAAGCTTCAGGACCTTATCTCTGGGTTATTTGGCTCTTCAGGGATGGGGTCAGATCTTTCGGCAACAAACTCATGGCGCACACGTGAGGCATGAAACACCCTCTCTTCTAAGAGGGGCTTCAAGTTCCACCCCACTACCAGGCCAACAAGGCTGAAAGGATTGCCACTCCGGGCCATCGGGAGGGACAACGGAGAACGGAGCCCAGCAGCTGCCAGGGCCCTTTTGCCCTGGGGATCCTTTCATCCCTTGCCTTTCCTCCCCTCAGCGGACTGCAGTCGCCTGAACTGACTCCTTGGAGGAAGAAGAGATGGTTCTGCTTCTTCCGAAGCGTCGCATCCAATCAGCAGGCCTAGGGTAAGTTCCCAGTGACAGCCGAGGCCCCTTGATCTCGCCTTGAGAGTTCTCTAATTAGACAGGCAGGGACTCTCATTTGTATTTGAGTTTTTCTTAATTCTTTTCTTTGTTCTTTTAGGGTTTTTAGGGCTGAGATCTTTAATATTTGGGAGGCCGATGGCTGAAGTTCATTTTTTCTATAACTCTATTCTAACTATTAATGTTTTATAACAAATACAGCTAAATTTTTAAATGTGTATTTCATATTGCAAATGTCTTCCCTTACCTATTTTCATGTGTTTATTAGGCTAATTTTAAAGTCTTGATTCTTTTGTTTTTGTACTTTTGCTTTAATGGAATCTTTCATGCAGTATGTTGTCTTTCTTCTTAAATAGTTGGACTTCTCAAAAGTTTTATTATTTTGTCCTGTGAGGTTCTGTTCTCCGGTTTTGTTTTATTTATTTATTTATTTTTTGTTACTAGCTATGCTGTCAGGTGGTACATGTTGGGGGAAAGCCATCTCCAGTTCAGGGAAACTCAGTGATCTCATGGAATTAAGGGTGAATGAACCCCAGGGTCTAAAAGGAAAATAAAATAACAAAACACTCCTAAGTCCTCTCAGATAAAGCCTTTATTTCCCGATAGATCCATGTAGCAGAAGTGCCTCTTTAAATTGTAATTCACCAGTCTTTGGAAAATTTGAAAAGGGAAGTGTTGGAAAGTGACTACCTAAACATAGCTCTTTTGATTATTATTGCTTTTTTTCATCTGATGCTCACAGCACAAGGCTTCTTATCTGGCATGAGTTTCCTTCTGATGACAGCCCGACTGGAGCTTTGGGCAGCAGCAGGTGCCGGGACAGGCACTGTTTGTCCCTGGGCAATGTCAGGGGAGAAACAAAAGGTGAACTCCAGCAGTTCCCTTACGTTTTATCCTTCCACATCTCACCTGGCTGTTTTCTCCCCCAGGTGAAAACCACATTTCTACGCAAGGCTTCAAAATAATCCCTGTCACACCAGGAGTTTTAAAATCATTTTCTGATTTTCTTTTCTTTTTCTTTTTTTTTTTTTTTCCTTTGTTTTCCCCTACAGTCATTTAGGGATTCACTTTGCAGTGAGGAAGCCTGCCGTCTTGCTGGTTCAACATTTTAGTGGGAACCTGGACCTACAGTGGTATTTTAAAATGGTATGTTGAGCCATAATTTTTAAAATTAAACGTTTACGTTTGATATGTTTATAGGTTTCCATGCAGTTGTTAAGACATAATACAGAGAGATCCCAAGGACACTTTGCCCAGTTTCCCCTTGTGGTAACATCTTGCAAACTACAGAAAAATATCACAAGCAGGAAACTGATAGTGATACAGTTAGGATTGTTATGTCAGAGCAGGCAGAGAGCTAGATATGAGCAGAGAAAAGGGGGCACAGACAAAATGGCAGGAACTGGGCAGAAAGGAGGGGCACAGGCCAAATGCAGGAAACCACACATCATATAAGCGGCAGGGGTCCCTGGGCAGAGAAAGAAAAGCAGGAATCTTTGGGCTGATAAGGGATCATGCTTTTTGGGGTGACAAGTGGCCTGGAGAAGAACAAAGAAAGGTGAGAAAAGGCAGGAATTTCCAGTGTCCTAATGTAACCTTTTGCTCATTATGCCCTAATTTCAATAAAATTAGCCTTGCAGGTCAGAAGTACCCATTATGCACCGACACCATGACAGTTCCCATCCAGACTAAATGAGGACAAAATCCCTCCTCCCTTTGGGAAGGTGGAGTTGGGATGATAATCAGGGAATACGACCCCAAACCCTTCCCTCCCCAATGAATATTCTGCCCATTCATTTTTACACCCTATGTAGCTAACTTGCCAAAGAAACTCAGGGCAGCCACTCACCTGAGCCTGCCCACTCTCCCCTTGAGAGTGTACTATCCATCCTTTAATAAATCCTCACTTTACTTTCTTAACCTCTACGTCTTGTCTCTGAATTCTTTCTGGGACGGGACAAGAACCTGGAACACCTGTTGGATCCACCAACAACAATTACAGAAAAGAGTATGTCCACCAGCACAAAAATCCCTCAAGTTGCCCTATTATAGCTACATCCAGTTCCCTCCCACTTCCACCCTCTCCTTACTTAATTCCTGGTAACCACCAATCTCCTTTCCTTTTCTATAATTTTGTAGTTTTAAGAATGTTAGATTTGGGGGGGAGGGTGTAGCTCAAGCTGTAGAGCGCATGCTTAGCATGCACGAGGTCCTGGATGCAATCCCCAGCACCTCCTCCAAAAATAAATAAATAAACCTAACTACCTCCCCATGTCAAAAAAAAAAAGCTCAGTGGAATCATGCAGAATGCAGCTTTTTAGGATTGGTCTTTTTTTTTTCATTCATCATAATTCTTTGGAAATTGATCCAGATAGTTGCATGTATTGATAGTTCATTCCCTTTTATTTCTGAGTAAATTCCATGGTTTGGATATTTCACAGTTTTTGTTTAACCATTTACCCATTGAAGGACATCTGGTTATTTGCAGTTTTTAGCTATTACAAATAAAGCTGTTATAAACATCATGGACAGGTTTTTGCATGAGTATGTTTCCATTTTTCTCAGATAAATGCCCTTAAGTACAATTTCTAGATTATATGGTAATTGTATATTTGTTGTTTTTTTTTTTTTTTAGGAAACTGCCAAAATATTTTTCAAAGTTATGCCATTTTATACTCCCACCAATAAGGTGTGAGGGACCCAGTTTCTCCCCATCCTCACCAGCATTTGGTGTTGTCATTGCTCCTGTTTCAGCCATTCTGATCGGTGTTTGGTGATTCTCATTGTGGTTTTCTCTTGCATTTCCCCAGTGGCTGATGATAGTGAACAACTTCTCATGTGCTTATTTGTCATGTTTGTCCTCTGCAGTGAAATGAATCTTCATGACTTTCGCTCTATTTTTAACTGAATTATTTGAGTTTTCACTGTTGACTTGTCATAGTCTAGATATTCAGATCATATTCTAGATATTAGTTCTTTGTTGGATATGTAATTTCCAAGTATTTTCTGCCAATCTGTGGCTTGACTTTTCATTAAAAAAAACTTTGAATAATAGTCATTTACTAAAATGGCCATTAGAAATTTGAGAGCAACCCTCTTTTCCCTTTCACATCATAAAGACTTGAGTGCCTGTTTGCACAGAACGTTCCACTGATTTTTGGAAGTGATCTTCAATATTAAAATTAGTGAAGCTATAGAGGTTGTGACTTCAGGGATCACAGACAGTTTCAGCACTTCAGGGATGAGATAAAAGTTTATGCTTTGTATTGGAAGGAACTACATTGAAAAAACATTTTCTTGGGAAAATTCTGTACTGGCAAAATAACAAAAAGACGGAGCATTAGACTAAGATACTTAAAAGTTGTGAGCCCAGCAAAATAATGCAAATACTGTGCTTCAGACTGAGTTATTTAATGTCACAGGCATGCGACATGTTGGAACAGATTAAGGAGGTTAATATTAATATTTTTATATCTTGGCCTAGGGCCACAGGAAACTGTCTGAGGCTTTGGATTAAGAGCTATTGAAAAAGGGCTTCATTCTTGTTGTTACTGCTCTCCTAGTTTTTAGTTAAGATGGAAACTCACAAGTTGAGGTCTGAGAAAAAAGACTCAGGAAAGAGCACTCTAAGAATGCGTGTTGGTATGAGGTTATGGAAATATTACTACTTGTATCCAGTTGTAAATTTTCTATGTAATTGAGTCCATTATTATTATTATCAAGCCGTTTGGGTGAAATTAATGTGGGAGTCATTCCCCCAGTGGAGTCATCTTTGCAGAAAGAGAACCACTGCCGAGAGTTTCAGGTACGACACCCCTGGAGTGATCACTGGAGAAGCTTACAGAAAGAGCCGGAACAAGAGAACCAGCTAGAGAAGAGTCTGTGTTCTCCATATGGCACACAGTTTGTCATTCTGTTCCCTGGTAATGGAGGGAGGGAAAGTCCCCTAAAGTCCAGAGAAGTTCAAGGTTTTCAGGTTATACTTTCTTTTCCTTATAATGTGATTTGAGCATTTTAGCGACTTGTCTCATTTCTATTAACCAGCCATAGCAGCTCCCAGAAAACTATAAGCCCTTTTCAAAGGTCACAACAGTGACTTAACTGTTCTTTTCCTTATTGCATACTTAAGAGCAAGAAAAAAAATCTGAATTGCAAATTGCAAGCTATTTTTAAAGATTCAAGCAAGCTTTTCATCATTTGAGATTAAAACAAAAATCATTATTTGTCCTCAATTTTAGTTTTTTTGCTCATCTCTTGACTTTGGGATTTCTGCCAAATATTTCTTTCCTATTAGCGTTCTGCCAGTCAGGACTTGGATTTGTAATTGTCTGTGCTGCTCTTTCAAATGTGTTGGCCTGATTCTATGTATGAGAGTTAAGAGAAAAGCAGACTCTAATCATTACCAATGTAAAGGGTTTCTGAGAAATATTCAGCGCTCATCTGTGAAATGTGGAAGGTGATACTAGTCCTTAAATAGGTGCAGAAAGTAACAAGAGTAGTATCAATCTCCTTGCAAGACGTAGGTAGCTCAACGTAATGAACCCTTCATTTCACAGGCAGGATTCTCTGTCATCTGGTGCAATGAAAGGCAAACAGCTCTTTTTTTAGTTTATCAGACTTCAATTCAGTTTCTGGAGATGTCACGAAATAGGGTCATAAATATTAGATAAGTCTATTTATTTTTTACCAAGTTTTCTTCCACAATGCGTTAGTACATAGCCCTTGTTTTTTGTCAAAACTATTCATTAACCCCTCCTTCCTTCTGGGCCATCCAGCTTGATCTCAGCTAGCATGTACCTACGGAAAGTTATTTTTATTTTTGAGGAATCACATGGCAGCCTGACATAGGTATTGCAGACTACAGTCTCAGTTGTGAGTAGTACATAGTAACTATCTCTATTTATTCACAGACAGGAAGTTTTGTAAAGCTGCAGTTCTTATTGTAAGGGAGAAACCTTTTCCATGATACTGCATACCTCAGAGAAGCACAAGTCAATTCCACCGGTTTGATTAGAGGGAACACAGTGTGATATGTCCTTCCTGAAAGATACATTCCTCATTATTTTATCCTGGTGTTGGCACAGTATCAACATAGCCCCACCCTTTCATAGACATGATGAATTCAGTGGGATGAATCAAATGGTCTTTTGTCATAAGTTATCAATGTTTGAATTAAGATTGCATAAGTAAGTTTTATTTCTGATTCAAATCTCTTTTCCAGCTATAACCACGTATATCCTTTAGGATCCTATAAAGTATACAACTGTTTATTACCAGTAGACTTTTTTTTATCACTTTGATAAGAAATTATCAAAAACGTCAAAATAGAGCAAAAGGATGACTACATTTCTTTGTAATGCCATGCTGGAACATTGCCTAATAGATTCTTAAGAATTACATATATTTCTAGGGATGCACCTTTGTTTGAGTCATTGATAAATACCCAGATTCTGTGAAATACATGTTAACTTTTGTCTGGAAGAGACATAAATAAATGATTTTTGTCAGTTAGAAAAGTACCTCCATAGATTATGGCTTTATTATCCTGTAGGGCATTAACCAATTTTCTTTCACTCTTGAAATACTTATTTCAGCATGCCCTACTCCATTAATTATATAAACTTGTTTTTAGGTGATCCTTCAGGCAGCTTTATCTATCTGTACCTTAGTTTGCTCATCCAGAGTGAATCAAAAGTGGCGATAGAAACTTAGCTTTGCTGACCTGTTTTCTCCTGCACTGTTTTGTTTTCATTTCTGGTTTATGGTAAACTTTGGTTCTGCTTCTGGTTTGCAAAAAGTCAATAAGTTATTCCCAAGAATTGGTGACACTATTTAGGAATCCAGTTTTGTGATCTCCACTGAGATGTTGGGCATCTGTTCTCTAAGAGTGAGCGACTGCAGGAACTCTGGATTGAAGTCTTTGGTTTGTATGTGTTTGAGTGTCCCTAGACCACTCATGTGTTCAGTGATTCACTAGGACTCATCGGACTCTGAGGGCCTTAATTATACCCATGGCTATGGTTTGTTACAGGGAAGCGACTCAAAACAGAACCAGCCAGTATAAAAGACTCATCCAATGGGGTCTGGAGAGATCCAGACACAAGTTCCAAAGCTCTTCCTGGCCAGAGTTGCACAGAACACGATTCTTTCTTCAGCAGTAAACTGAGGACATGTATATGAAGTCTTTCTGGGTAGGGAAGCCTGCTTCCAAGAGATAGCAGAGGGTTTTTATTGGAAGCTGGTCACACAAACACTTTCTACCTGCACTACCAGCCATAATTACCAAAATCCCAGACACTCAGAAGGAGAGCAGGTGTTCATCACAAATCCTTGTAAGCATAGATTATAAGTAACATAGAACACTGAAAATCTGGTCATCAAAGATAATTTTCATTTAAAAATGGTACTGAATGTCTCTACCTTTGAGAAGTGTTAATGAACATCTTTATTTTTGCTACTGAAAGACTGTAAAAGAATGTGATTTTAGAGGTTGTATAATGTATACTCATGAGCTTCTCTGGTCTGGCAAAATGCTTATAAAAGTCCATTCTCAATTACATACCTCTTATTTTTTGCTGTGAAGCACAGCTTGGTACTTCGGTTAAAAGAGGTAATTAACATGGCTGGATGAGACTCTATGCAGAAAAATAATAGAAAATAAATACAACTTGTGTATACAAGATAGATAGAATGTATTTTTTTAAAGGAACTAGAGAATAGTTTTGTCCTAAAATAAAGGGTCAGATCATTCAAGAATTTGAAAGAATATAGGGGCTGACAAGATTTGAGTGGCTATAGCGAGTTATAGAAGGTTTAAGGAAAGTAAATTTTCCTTGACTTGGGTTATAATACCCAAAAGATGTGTCTAAAAAGAAGCAATGAAATGTGTTTTGATGGATTTATTCACAAGAGGAGAAGAAGGTTTGTTAGTTCCTTACTGTCAAATATTCTATTAATGCAATATCAGAATTCAAATATTCTTTCTGCTAAAATTGAACTTGAAATATTCAGCTCTTCTTAACAA
The DNA here is from genome assembly GCF_048564905.1 of Vicugna pacos. Taxonomy (NCBI): domain Eukaryota; kingdom Metazoa; phylum Chordata; class Mammalia; order Artiodactyla; family Camelidae; genus Vicugna; species Vicugna pacos. Next base: position 20,750,417 of record NC_132988.1, read on the forward strand.
GAAATAACAAAGGGTTACTCTTTAGTTTTTGTGTAATTCTCAGACAGCAGAGAATCTGTATCTCATCAGCATAATTTTTGTTTGTTCTGCTGTCTTTGTAACGCCCTTGATTATTTGTTTAAAAAAACAAAAAACAAAAAACAAAAATTGCTTCCAAAAGAGTGAAAGTATCTTACAATTAGGTTACGTTTTGCTATAGATGTTTAAAAAATTTTTTTGACATTGTGATTAATAGGTAGCCAGGCGATAACCATTTTTTTTAGGCACTCATGTCCCTGTCTTAATCCAGGGTATAATCTTCTCTGATAATGCTTTTGCTTTTGCTCTTCTAAAATCAGATTGAGAAAAATATTTTTTTCAAGATTTTTTAAATACCTAAGTAATGTTTGGGGTTTTCCAGAGGTCCCTGGCTCCCTGTGAAGATTCTTCTTTCATCTTATTAAAGGAGGGATACTGGTAATAATTAGGTTGTTTGATGTGCTCAACTTTTCTTAGTTCTTAATACTATTGTTAGAGCTGCTTGGGAAGAGGTATCAAATCAGGAGAAACTATGCTACCTTAAGTTGGTTTTGTACAGGAAAATACTATTAATACAAATATGTTTCAGAGGTTATCCACATTATAGGAAGAATTAGAAGGCTCCAGGATTGAGGCCCTTAGACTTCATTGTATGTTTGACCCATAGGGGAAACCGGGATCAAATCCATCCTTAAAATATCATTATGTATTATGACCCAACAGAGAATGTTATTCCCATTGAATCTCATAATATTCTAGTCTAATAAATTAATCACTGTCATTTGGTCTTATCAACAGCGTTTGTCTAAAGGCTCATTATAAACTGCAGTCTAGAAATAGGATCCTCAGAAAAGAAGTATGTTCTTTGGGCCTCAGAGAAAGATGATATTAGTTACTGATACTTTGAGGGAAAGACTTCCGAGTGCAGGCTTCTAAGCCAACATCATTTAGGCAGGGAACAAATTCAAGATTTTCAGAGCTCTTTTTAATCAAGAAGCGTACAGCTTCATGAAAGCAGACTGCTGACCAAGATCCAACGGGAAAACAAATGATTAAGTAAGACTGAATAAACTGGAAAATTTAATTGTGGTTATTTACTTCAGAATATTGTTAGCAATATTTTTTAATACACTGTTTTCTGATGGATACATGAGCAAGCCATCTCTATTTCTCAGTGAAATATGGTTTTGCAAATCGAAATGATACTTTTAAAAAATGCTATCTTTTTCTCACTGATCCATCAGTGGACAAGACTAGACACTGAGTCTCTCCTTTTCATAGCAATATAAATATTTACATAGGTTAACTACGATTCTTTTTCTTTTTAACCAGAATATAATTAGGCAAATCAATTTTACAACCAAAGGTATGGATGAAGTGTCATATTTGAGACTAAATCTTCTTCTTTCACATATAAAAATCTCACAAGTAAGGAAAAGGGGTTGTACCTTTTATGTGACGAATGTCTACATAGCTCTTCCAGGATACTGGCCTAAAAATAGGATCCTTGCCTTACAGATATTCAAGAAGGCCCTGAGAGTCCAGGAACCTCAGCAGATTTTGAAGGTCTCAAAGAGAGAGGAATTCAGCATCATTACATATACTGCAAGCAAAACTTGGTGGAGATAAATCTCTTGTGTTTGGTTTGTACCTTGAGAAAGAAGAGTGAATAATGGAAGCTTTAAAAAGTACTTTCTTATATTCTTAGTGAAATCTCCACACAGAATTTAATTCTATGGGCTTAGAGTTCTTCTAGCTTTGTAAAACTCCAGATTAGAGGACCATTCAGAAAGGACATGTCCATATGTTAATTGCTGAATTTAATAAATGGAACAGGGGATGAGCCTTTTCGTGATAAACAATATAATCTCTGATGATTATTTATGATCACAAGGAAAGTCTACGAAAAGCTACCAGAAAGTTTTTAAATAAGGAAAAAGCATGACTGCATGCCTTTTCAAGGTCATAGTGGAGCATTGTCTAATAGACCCATCCCCCAATTGTTTCTCTATATGATCTGCTTAAGTTGATTCTTTACTTAACTCGTGACAAGGCCTGTGCGATTATATGTTTACTTTAACAAGGTTTGAAGCAGAGGTTTTATCTGTTTGTTGTCAGAGTTTGTCTGTTGAAGATGCAAATGATTGCTGTCTGATAGAAAAGGTTACTATTTTATTGCCGTGTAAGATATTAACCGGTTTTGTGTCTGATTTCAAGTTTTTTCAGCATGCCATGCTAAGTTGACTGTATAAATCTCTTTGATGCTTCTTAATGTAGCTGGATTGTTCTGCTGTTTCCCTCATTAATAAGTTAGGCATATTTGACTTGTTCTCACTGTATATTTATGTGATTCATGATTTTAACTTTTTAAAGAATTATACTTTGAATAACATATTAGTTTACAAAGGTATCAAGGCAGACATAGTCATTAGTTCCTAAATACCATATTTTTAATTTAAGTCAGGTGTCACCCAGTATATGGGAAACATAGCATTTGATGGTTTTAAATTTTTGTAAATACGTAGACATTTTAATTGAAATGGCCAAACATAACGTTCACCAATATATTTGGAATTTATGCAGTATTTAATTAAAGATAAACACTTTCTAACTGTTATTCTGATGTTCTGCCCCTTCTCTCTTTGGTCTATTACTGACAACACCATCATAAAACAATTTCTACATTTATTTTATCATGTCCTTCCAATGAGGAATTATTCTCTACAAATAACTGCTTCTGTGTAGAGTCTTGTGAGAGGACTTGGGGCTGTTTTTGTCTCTGTTCTCTGATTTAGCTTTCTAGATGTTATCTGTTTTTCAGAACTCAGTTCAAAGCTCTGGGTCTGTGAAACCTCTCCTTAATCCTTTCCATAAAGTTATTTGCTAAATAGCTCTAATCATATACCTTTACGTGATTGGCTAGCAGTTATGTTAAAATTTTTTGTTCATGCTTCTGCTATTCGACGTTGAGTATCAGGAGGGTGCCTGTGTCTAATAACTGTTCAAAATTTGACCTGTTTAAAAAAGCCTACTAAACTGAGTCAATCACTTCCTTTTCAAAGCATCCTATAATATTAAAAGCCTCCTCGATTGTATTATTAACCGTATGCCAGTTTACAACAGCTATTAGATTTTTCTCTTTAACCAATTTTTAAGTCACAAATAGTTATTTAGCATTTAGCCTTTTGTTTTCTTTACAAATAAACTTTAAGATCATTCAAGGCAAAATCTGTGACATGCTATATAATATTTGTATTCCACAAGACATCACAATGCCTTTCATAATAGCAGTTACTCAATTAATGTTTATTGATTCGATTTTGTCTCTTGAACATTGCTAATTTTGATTTTGCCATATTTAAGTAGTACATAACTTTCTATATTGATCATAAATATTTTTATGGGACATAAAAATGTCCTAAATGCAAAGCTGGTTTTCTCAGTGTTTTGCAGAAGTACATAAGTATGCCAGTTAACTCTTTGCTGGCTGTGATCTCAACTTTCAAACTCAATTCGATCTGGGAAAATTTTAAAATGCTGCTTCATCTCTGCTTCAATAAAAAAAATTAAAATAAATACATAAAATTTAAAAAATTCTGCTTCAATCCAACCTTAGATTAATTTTCGTCCGTGTCCCATGCTGGTATTAGACCCTACTTCATTCCATAGACTATAAACAGAACACTTTGACCAATATATTGCAATAGTGTGAATTCTAGTAGTTACAGTCTTGTCTTATTTTCCCAGTCAGCAGTTTCACATCTACGCCAACTCTTTTCTCAGCATATTTCTAGCTGGTAGATGGCTATTAATTAATATGCATCACTTACAGTGACTTTTTAAAAAAATTTCCCACTTGCAATATTTTGTAGCCTACCTTCTGACACTTTTTAATCTGATTTTTAGTTAATAAGTAGTAACCAGTCATTGAGTTTCAAATATATAATCTCTTTTAAAAATCTTTTCTAATTAGTCTTTCATCTTTAATATTCTACCAAAGCTGTTTTTAGCAAAGCCACCAATTTCCGACAGTGTGCTAAATCCAAGGATTAATTTGTCATCGTTGTGGAACTTGACCAGCCAGCAGCATTGCTTCAGATAATGACTTGCTCCTCTTCTGTATGCTTTCTTCGCTTTCAGCACACCTTTCCTCACTGGCTCACACTTCTTCCTCATCTCTCTGGTCTCTTAATGCATTGATGCCCAAGGAAATCGACTGTTTCCTACTCATAGTCTAGGTAATTTCGTCTAAGTCTCAATGGATATCACAGTTTCAAATGTCATCCGTGGGCCAACAATTCTGTTCCTCCCCCTGAACTTCTTTCATCCATGTAGAGGCATCTTCAATTTAAAATGTCCAAAACTGCACTTGAGATCTTCCTTCTAAATGCATTGACTTTATAATCTTTCCCAACTTAGCTATCGGCAATGTCACCCCTCCAGTTACAGTGGTTCCCTTATCTGTGGTTTCACTTTCTGCAGAATTAGTTACTATGGTCAACCACAGTCTGAAAATAGTACATGAAGAATTCCACAGTAAATAAACAATTCATAAGTAAGTCATGCACCATTCTGAGTAGCATGATGAAATCTCCCTCCTCCTGCTCCGACCCACCTGGGACCCACCTGGGACGTGAATCATCCCTTTTCCAGCATATTAGTCACTTAGGAGCCATCTTGGGTATAAGATCAGCTGTCAAAATATCATTATTATAGTCCTTGTGTTCAAATAACTCTTAATTTACCTAATAGTGGCACCAAAGTGCAAGTGTTGCTGGCAATTCAGGTATGCCGAAGAGAAGCTGTGTGCTTCCTTTAAGTGAAAAAAATGCAAGTTCTCAAGTTAACAAGGAAAGAAAAAAAATTGTATGCTGAGGTTGCTAAGATTTATGGTAAGAAGAAATCTTCTGTCCGTGAAATTGTGAAGAAGGAAAAGAAAATTTGTGCTCGTTTTACTGTCACACCTCAAACTGCAAATGTTACAGCCACAGTGTGTGATAAGTGTTTAGTTAAAATGGAAAAGGCGTTCAGTTTGTACAGTAAGATATTCTGAGAGAGAGCCCACATTCACACCACTTCTATTAAAGTATACTGTTACAATTGTCCTATTTTGTTATTTGTTGTTGTTTATCTCTTACTGTGTCCAATTTACAGATTAAACTTTATCATAGGTACGTATGTATAGGAAAAACCATCGCAGACATTGGGTCCGGTACTCTCCACCGTTTCAGGCATCCACTGAAGGTCTTGGAACCTATCCCCCACAGATAAGGGGAGATGACTGTGCTCAATTTCCCTTCCTGTCATCCCCTACATCCCATCCATGAGCAGTTCTACTTCAGGATATATTCTGACCACATCTCACCACACGTGTTACTCTCATTCTAACCCAATCTCAGACCATATTTGTAATTATTGAAATAACTCCTGGCTGTTCTCTCTGCATCTGTCTTTGCCTTCCCATGCCACCCCCTCAGCCACCTTTCTGTTTATTCTCAGATAGTACTTGAGGCAATCCTTTAAAAATAAGTCAGATCGTGTCACTCTCCTTTCCAAAACCTTCACCTCTGGGGATTTGCACTTTGCCTGGAACCCTCTTCCCCCATTTATCTGTGACTTCCGTGCTCAGCTTCTGGGGTTTTCCCTTGGTCTTAGGAAGACCTTTCTTCACCCGCTTCTTAACACTGTACTAACACCACCCCACAGCACACACAAGCTTTTACTCCCCTTCCAAGCCTTCTTTTTATCCACAACATTTATCAGCCTCTAACATACTATGTGTTTTACTTTTTGTTTGTTCATTAGTCTTATTCTTTCACTAAACTGTATGCTCCCTAAAGGCAAGTCTGTTGAATGGTTTCTTCAGTGCTGTATTTCCAGTATCAAGTACCCAACATATAGAGTGGATCAAGAAATGTTTATAGGATTAGCTCATTAATTAATAATTTTTTAAAAAAACACATAGGACCAAACCACAAGCTTTGAAATAATACATCTGTATTTTCCATACCGATATGGTGACAGTTGGAAATAACGAGAAACCTTCAAAAATGATGACATATTTGCATGTGATATTGTGTTAACCTAAACTATGTTTATCTTATTTATACATGCTTCAATTTGTAAAAGATTTATAACAGCTGTTTCAATTTGGATGTTGACAGGTATTTGAATAAATCTTAAACTGTGGATGGAACAATCAGCTCATCCTCTAAATTCTCATCTGACCATGCAGAAAACATCCAATCAGCAAGACACCCATTCTCATTTTCTAATTTCAGATTATCTCTACAGAAAATTATCTATACATTGGCCCTCACTTCAATGTCATTACTCTTCCAGAATTTTTTTTTCAGGTACTAAATTGAAATCTTCAATGGTTGGTTAATAATTATTTCCTCTTGCTCTGGACTCTTTGAAGAACAGCAACTAATCATCATTCTCATCTTAAGAGAGTTAATGACTATTAATAGATGTATTACTGCTGTTGTTCCTCTTAAATCTAATATATCTGTGAAATATATATATATACACACACACATGCATACATATATATGCACACATATTTGTACTTTGGGTTTAAACCTTCAAAATGACCAACTTCCCTGCAAAAGCCTTTCTCCTCCAAGCATCAGATATTGCTCACATTTAGAAAAGGCATTAAAACAAAAAGAAAATGCCAAGTGATCCCTCAGAATACTAGACCCCATCGTTAGTGGATATAAAGATTTATTTTCCTAATTGTGATACTAATTATCATTGTCTGAAAAATGACCCCAGTTAATAACACAAGGACATAAAACTTAAATAGACTTTTTCTCAGCCTTACCTTCATTTGTGGAAATTGTAAAATCTGAGAATTGGAAGACAACTTAAAGCTACCTAATTCACTGTTTGAATGTTTGTACTGGGTGGTTTAAGTGATTCTGTCAGCTTGTGCCAAGCTGACACAAAGGAAAGTGACAACTGGAAAGAGATGTCAAGCAAATAGCTCAACTTTGGAGAAAAGCTATCATGCCCTGGATGAAAGATGTCCTTTTAAGCTTTGCCCCATCTAAGAGCAGAGAGAGAAAATTCAAGCAAAACTTTACGTCGCATTGTATTACTGTCAGAAGGATACTTTCATCCCCTGATACTTTCACCCAACCTGAAGCTTATTTGTCTTGCACTTGGTTTTCTTCTTCCTCTTACAAATGACAGATCCCAAAGCAAAAGCGGAAGAAACACATGAGAGTGACTGCACAGAGGAACCCAGGAGCTCACAACATTCGCACTTTTGCTCATGCCTCACGGACTTATACCCAATTCTTGGCTATCAAAGCTGTTCCCTAGGGGCTAGGGAAAGCATCTCACGTAAAAACACCAGGGAAGATTCCACATGCAACTCTCACATTCACATTTGCATTTCACAATTAATTTAATGATGATGATGATGAAGATGATGAATTGTCTCTGCCAGACAACGTTCTAAGTACTCCTCAAATATTAACCCATTAGTCCTCCCAACACTCATATAGGAGCAGTGCTATTATTTATTCCCATTTTGCAGATGAGGACACTTGAGCACAGGGAAATTAAGAACTTGATAAGGTCAAACAATTCAGATGCTGGCTTACATAACTTTTTTTCTCACATGAGCAGACAGAATCCCTCTTCTCTGAACTTATAACACAGCAATATTATTTTTCATTTGATTCATTGGCTACTCATTTCTCTCTTTTAGTTGTTCAAACATCCATTTCTTAAATAGTGGGGCTGTTCTATGGACCTGAGATTGTGACTGAATTCTCTTCTGTATCTAAGCAGATAGATACTATCCCAAAGTTAATTTTCTTCTTAAAATAAACTATATTTGGAACAGTTTTATACTTACAGAAGAACTGTAGAGGTTTTTGTTGTAACTAATGCAAAGAGTTCCTGTACACCTTACACCCATTTCCCCCTATTATTGACATCTTATATTAGTTATCAAATTTGTAAGTGTGCATTTGGTCATAATATTTTTTGATTACAATTTAATGTCCATGGGTTCAACACCAATGACCCTCTTCTCTCATTCTGACATTGGTAATTCGTGTCTGCTCTATTTTTCCTGGTTACCTTTGCTAAAGTTTGATTTTATTGATCTTTTCAAAGAATTACTTTTTGTTGGTTGGTTTTTATCTAATATTTCTTATTTTCGATTTCATTTATTTTTCCTCTAATTTTTATTATTTATTTTCTTCTGTTTATTTAAATTATTCTTTCTTCACTAGATCTCTAAAGATGAAACTTGGTATACTGATTTTGAAAGTTTTTTTTTAATATGTCATTTAATGTTGTGAAATTTCCTGTGAGTACTGCTTTTACAATATCCCAGAAATTTTAAGCTGTACTTTACTTTTAATTTAATTAATATTTTAAGTGAAATATAGTTGAAATATAATATTGTGTTAGTTTCAGGTGTAGTACACCTGACTTGACGTTTACATATACTATGAAATGATCAGCATAATAGATCCAGTAACAGTCTTTCCCCATACAAAGTTATTTCTATATTATTTAACAAATTCCTCTTGCTGCATATTACATTCCCATGATTTATTTATTTTGTAACTGGAGGCTTCTACCTCTTAATCCCCTTCACTTATTTCATCCACTCCCTGCACCCTCTTATCTCTGGCAACTACCATTTGTCCTCTGTATCTACAAGTCTGTTGTTTCGTTTTGTTTGTGTTGTTTTTTAGATTCCATATATAAGTGAGATCATATGGTATTTGTCTTTGACTTCTTTCACTTAGAATAATACCCTCTAGATTCACCCATGTTGTCACAAATGGCAAGAGTTTATTCTTTTTAATGGCTGAGTAATATTCCACTATATACACATGTAAACACTCAGAAGTGAAATTCCTGGATCATATAGTAGTTCTATTTTAAACTTTTTGAGGAAACTCCATAGTTTTCTATAGTAGTTGCACTAATTTACATTCCCACCAGTAGTGCACAAGGTTTCCCCTTTCTCCAAATCTTCATCAACACTTGTTATTTGTTATCTTAATAATAAAACATAATAGCCATTCTGACAGGCATGAGGTGACCTCCCATTGTAGTTCTGATTTGCGTTTCCCTGATGATTAATGATGTTGAACATCTTTTCATGTGTCTGCTGGCCATCTGTATGTCTTTGGAAAAATGTCTTTTCAGGTCCTCTGCCCATTTTATAGTTAGTGCTTTTTTTTTTTTTGATGTTGAGTTGTATGAGATCTTTACATAATTTAGATATTAACCGTTTATGAGATGTATCACTTGCAAATATCTTCTCCTATTCAGTGGGCTGTTTTTTCATTTTGTTGACAGTTTCCTTCACTGTTTAAAAACTTTTTAGTTTGATGTAGTCCCATTTGTTTGTTTTTGCTTTGTTTCCCTTGTCTGAGGAGAAATATTCAAAAAAATACTGCTAACACTGATGTCAAAGAGAGTATTGCTCTTGTTTTCTTTTAGGAGTTTTATGGTTCCTGAGTCTTTTATTTAAGTCTTTATTCCATTTTAATTTTATTTTTGTATATGGTGTGAGAAAGTAGTCCAGTCTGATTCTTTTGCCTGTAGCTGCCCAGTGTTCCCAACACCTTTATTGAAGTAATGGTCTTTTCTCTATTGTATATTCTTGACTCCTTTGTCATTGATTAATTGATCATATAAGCATGGGTTTATTTGGGGGCTCTCTATTGGTTCCATTGATCTGTGTGCCTGTGTTTGTGCCAGTAGCATACTAATTTAATTATTGTATCTTGTAGTATAATTTGAAATCAGGGAGCATCAAACTTGCAGCAACCATTTTCCTTCTCAAGATTGCTTTGGCTATTTCAAGCCTTTTGTGTTTCCATACAAATTTTAGAATTATTTGTTCTAGTTCTATGAAAAGTGTCATTAGTATTTTGGTGGGGATTGCATTACATCTGTACATTGCATTGGGCAGTATGTTCATTTTAACAGCATTGATTCTTCAATTCATGAGCACCATATGTTTGTGTCATCTTCAATTTCTTCCATCAGTGTCTTATAGTTTTTAGAGTACAAGTCTTTTACTTCCTTGGTTAGATTTATTCCCAGGTATTTTTCTCTTTTGATACACTTACAAAAGAGATTGTTTTCCTAACTTATCTTTCTAATAACATCATTATTTTTGTATAGAAACATAATAGATTTCTGTATATTAACTTTATATCCTGTAACTTTCCTGAATTCATTGATGAGTTCTAATACTATTTTGGTGGAGTCTATAGGGTTTTCTATATAGTGTATCAAGTCATCTGCAATCAGTGACAATTTTACTTCTTCCTTTCCAAATTGGATTCTTTTTATTTACTTATTTTTTGTCTGATTTAGAGAGACTCACTTAAATGAGTCACTCTCTTTTAGAAAGACCTTACTTTACATCAAAATCAACACATTCAAAACCCAATCTAATGTCACATGTATCCTATTCTTCACTCAACTTTCCCTTGTCTTCTGTTAATGTTACCATCATTATGTATGAAATTAGATCTTGAAATGATCTTTGATTCCTTTCTTATCCTCAATATTGACATCCAATAATTTGGCAGATGTTAGATTCCTCGACTGCTGTGTAGAGGAATTACCTCCTTCCCAATTTTACTTTCAAATGTCAAGTTCAGACTTTCATTAGGTTGTTTCTTGTCTTACAATTGCCTTCTACTGTCCAGTGATCCCAATTTTAGATTAATCTTTCTAAATGCAACTCTGATCATGCTATTACATGTTATTAGCTATTTCAAAAACGATCAAAAAATCCCTTTCGGATACTGACATAAATGCACCTTCCTCTGCTTTGAACTTGGCATCCTCTCCAGTGTGATGAAGCCCACCTTTCCAGTCTTCCCTTCCTTCAGTCCTCACACTCCCATGGTTCATCCTGAGTGAGGTGCTATGAATTCTGCCTCATACTTTCCAGCCTCCGTGCTCATTCTCTTATTTTTCAAAGTCTCCTTTGACGTTTCAAATCTTTCTTTCCTCTCAACATTCATCTTACATTTTCCATGGACTATCCATCTTCTCTCCTTCTTCTCTATGTTGATGAGAATTTCTGTTTCTTTGATCCCCTATAAAAATAGTTACAACTCTAAAGTTATCATTTTCCCTCTTGCTTTAGCTGTGTGTTTCACTGTTATCTTTCCCTTCCTCAGACACTATTTGCATGCCCTGGAGGGCAGAAACTGGGTAATATTCATCTTTCTATCATTTTAAGTTCACCACACTTTCTGACACTTAATAATTATTTAATGAGGATATATTTAAGTTGAATAAATATACTTTTCATCCCTCTTTTCTTGTTTAGTGATATAGAATGGAGTGGTGAATGAAGAAGGAGACAGTCTGTACACATAAAATATTTATTCTAATTTTGCTTCAGAAAACCAGAGTTTGACAGCTTCACAAATTGCTAAATAACAAGTCTGATCTTGAGGACTATCTAATAAAAGCTGGTGATGTCTGGATATCAAAACCTCTAAGTCTCAGCAGCTAGCAAGCCCATGTGTTGGTATATGCCCAATGGTAAGGCTTGATACCATAGCTTCAAAATTGATAATTATATATAATGAGGCTCTAAAATTGTTTGTCTGCTTCAAAACTAACTACCAGCTCTGGCTCAAATTCATTAAGAAGTATTTTTCTCTTGAGTGTCTCATTATGAGAAAGGGTCTTAATGCCAATAAACTTCTCACGTGACTGATGCTAGAATGCAGAGCTCGGATGGCCTTGGGAACCGTGATTGCCAAGCCCACAATTTAGTATCCTGGAAAAGCACTGATTTCTGAAATGCAACTTCAGAGCGAAAAAATAAGCAAGGGAAAGAGGTAGACCACACTAAGATAACACTCCAGGGACTCACTGTGGCCTTGAGGAAAGCAAAAGGTTTTCTAACATCCTGCCGATGTTTAGTGTATGTGTCCACCAGGATTTTAGACTTTTCAACTCAAATGCCTGAGAACTATCTTCAGTTTGAAAGCTTTTGCTGTTAAAAAAATATGAATGCCAGGATTTGGGTTTTACTTTTCTTTTTTTTTTTTTTTAAGTGGACAGTTTAATTTTTGTTTTGACAAAGGTAAACACCTATGTGTGGTTTTACTTTTCTTTAGTCACTTGCCTTCACAGGATGCTCAGGCCCCTGGGTGGCAGATTCTCTATAAACACTTCAGTGATGAAAAAAATTAATGTTGTGTTTTATGAATCTTTTTGTAATCAGTCATCTTTTGAACATTGGCCTGAAAGGAGAAACTTCTTTGTCCCCATAACTGAAGTAAACCTAGGTGAACAAAAATTACTTGTCTACCATTTTATTAAACTTATGAGACCTTTTGCATTTCTTCTTTCATACCTTGTTTCCTTCCTTTCTCATTCCATTTATTCATGCAATTGGCTATTACTCAAAAATACATTTTTGTGTCAGGCACAGACAAAGCTGTATTAGGTTCTTGGCCCATGAGAAGATTCCAATCAACAGGAAGAAAAGAGCCACATGAAGAAACAAATGCAGTTGTGTGTTGTGGCAACTCTGATCTAGGTAATTATGGAGTACAGAGGAGAGCCAAAGGAATTACGGATCAGTTTTACCCAGACTGGGGTCAGAAAGCCTTCACAGAGAGAGCCGCACGAGTTGAGTCTTCAGTGCTTAATGTATGCTTGTTAAGAAGAGAAGGGTTGAGGAAGCCACGTGAACAGTCCCTTGGCAATGCCGACGTGGTGCTTCAAGGGCACCATGCATCATTAGGCATGGCAAGGGTTCAGCAGGACTATGTCAGGGGTAAGTCTGGGTACCCAGTGTCTGATTAGCCTCCTTACATCCCTCTGAAGAGCAAATTGGTCTTTTCTCTTTAATTTCAGGTCCCTCTGGTTCTTTTCTTTCATATTGCCCTGGGAGTGCTATGAAATGTTTACTCTGATCTTCAATTAACTCTCTAGCTTGCCCTCAACACCTTCTCATTTACTATTTAGCCCTTACTTGCTCTAGGTCAATTATCTTGGGCTTGTCTTTTTTTTTTTTTTCAGTTTTCAGTTTTATTAGGTAGGATTGTTACAGTTTGACTGCACATATACAATATATTGCATGTAAATACATACACAAAATATACTGGACATATTTTTTAATTTACATATATGTACTGTTTATTGTTTCTAAGAATGTTTAGAGCTTTAGCTTTTTAAAGTTACTTAGTTATCAAAGGAATAAAGCCAACCACAAAATAAGAATGAATTCAAAAAATACATACACCCCACTATAAACAGCAACATTATTTATAATTGTAAGGCTTGCCTTCTTTTGAAAAATTTCTATCCTCAAATATATTTCTGTGATACAAGAATTTTCAGAAGAAATTTTAAAATCCATACTCTGAACCATATTGTTCCTGAGTACCAATGACATCAAGCACATAATCGTATTGTCAGTATGTTGGAGACAGAGAGATGAGCAAGCAGCAGTGTCCATCATTACCACCTCCCGTGTAAATGAAATGAAGTTTACATCTACCTATTTATGTGTTACTACATTCCCAGAAAATGACTGATGGGTTTTCACCCATTTGGCCTGACCTGAAATATAGAATTTAAGGGGTCCTGTCATAATCACGGGGTGGAGGAATAATAAAGAAGCAGGCTTTCCCTTTCTTACTGAAATAAGGTTCAGTGGAGGCCCATGTGATTATTAATCAGGAGAAACATGCCATGGTGTTAAAAATAAAATGTGCAGTGGAAAGAAACAGGCTTCAAATCACAAATGATGAGAGGAAATGTTTTGAATTTCAAACCATGATTTTTCAATCAAACTACTCATATGGGAAACCCTAATTAATTGTTCTAAAGTGAGTTGAGTTGAAACGTATTTTACTTTTCTATTTATGCTTCTTTGGCCATCTCTCTGTCAAAGGCTATGGTTCTCCCAAACAATAAGGGACAGGCCAGAATTTGTACCTCTTATTTTGTGCCTAACCACCATGTTTCAGACACAGTGTGCAGGAACTATACCTACATACTGGGTCCTCATCTGGATATTCCTATAGCCCTGTGCAGTAGGTGATGTCACTCTCACTTCATAGATTATAAAACAAGGCATAAAAGAAAAACACTGTGGTCTAAGTCACAGCATATGGTTAGTAAGCAGATTTGGTATCTGGCTCCAAATCCCAAGTTTCTAACCACATTGATTCTAGTTAATGAGCTAGACAGAGATCTGTTTAGAAGATGGTTGATGCATCATATTGTTTATATGTAGCAGAAATGATCCACTCTGACTCTGGAGGAGTTAGTCTTGTTGAAACAGGACACTGATTCTGGCACTGTGAGTTAGCTAGACGCCCTGGATTTGCATTTATACACATAAGAACCTCTGTCTCTGCCTTCATCCATTGATGTGCTTGTGCCCATGAATACAAGATGCCCACGAGTGGAGAAGAATTGGGTAGTGGGCAATTCTTAGAAGAATCTCATTTTCCTACTTTTGCCCCTCACTTGCTGTATAATCAGCTTAATCTAGTATTCCCTCACCTGTCCTATGAAATTAAATTCTACTAAAACTTTAAGTAATATCTGTGTCCATCTGATGAATTTCTAAAGGATCTGACATGATCTAATGTAATGTTTAATACAAGCCCCTAACACTATAATCTTTTAGATCAGACAACACAAAAAATATCCTGGGACTGTTATAGCTTCTGGTCTGTAATATTTTCTCAGATATAATATTTTTTCTCTATTTTTCAGAAAATTCAACTCAAAGTTCTTCTCCAGGGAAATAATTAAGTCAAAACCCCAAGTCTTTTTAGTGGAGCTCTCCAGAAGCTAATGGTGTCACAGAGGAAATAATTATTTTATAAGATAACTTCTTTAAAAATAAAAGCTGCCACAATATCCAATTTGAGTAGAGAACAGTACACTATAATGAAATAACTAATTTAAATATCAAATCAACAATGATGCATTATTTCCAAGATTACACTGGAATTTCTTGAGTTATTTTAGAGATTATATCTAAAGTGATAGCAAATGATAAAAATATATCTTAAGACTGCAAAGTCTAGGTGAAAAGTGGGGTGAGCGTCTTTTTTATTATGCCTTGTGTGCTGAGGGGTCCTCACGACCACCCCCAGGCTTGATGATTCATTAGAACTCACAGGATCCAGCATATAGTTATATCCATGGCTGTGATTTATTACAGTGAAAAGCTGCAAAGCAAAATCAGCAAAAGATAAAGCACATGGGACAAGGTCTGGAGGGAACCAGACACAGGCTTCCAAGAATCCTTTCCCAGAAGACTCACATAGGATTAACTTAATTCCTCCAACAACACGTGTGAAATGTTGTCTACCAGTGAAGCTCATTAGAGACTCAGTGCCCAAGGCTTTCACTAGGGGCTGATCAAAGTGTTACCAAGTCCAATCTCATCTTGCTTACCAAACAACGGGCCAATAAATCAGGAGACAGGGTGTTGGGGCAAGGAATAACAGCTTTATTGAGAAAGCCAATGGACTGAGAAGATGGAGGACTAATGTCCTGGAGAACCATCTTACCCAAGTCAAAATTTAGATTCCTTTTATACTAAAAAGGGGAGGGGGTGTAGTTGTTTGTTGCAAACTTCTTGGTGTCAGAATGTTTTGTTCTTGCAGCTGTCCACGTATGTCAGGTCATGATGTTCCTATAAATCTCCAACAAGACAAACGTTATTCTCTGTTCCGCAACTTTTTATCTCTATATAAATGGAAAAGTGTTATAGCTTTAAAGGGCAGAGCCTTGAGAATGGGCTATCCTGCATGTTTCAGGCTATAGGTAACATTGTTTTACAAAAGATGCAGAATGAGTACAACTAAGCACAGGAAACAGAATACAGGGTTAGAGTTAAAGGAACAGATCCAACATGGAGTCAAATTTGTGCCTCCCTATTACAATAGGCCCCCTCTATCAAGCACATGCCAAAATTCCAGACTCCCAGAAGGAAAACAGGTGTCCAGTATAATCCATATTATTGTACAAACACTTTAGGCACTTTGGGTCTCACTCTTTTTTTTTTTTACATTTTTTATTGATTCATAATCATTTTACAGTGTTGTGTCAAATTCCAGTGTTCAGCACAGTTTTTCAGTCATTCATGGACATATACACACTCATTGTCACATTTTTTTCTCTGTGATTTATCATAACATTTTGTGTATATTTCCCTGTGCTATACAGTGTAATCTTGTTTATCTATTCTACAATTTTGAAATCCCAGTTTATCCCTTCCCACCCTCTACCCCCCCCCCACCCGGTAACCACAAGTCTGTATTCTCTGTCCATGAGTCTATTTCTGCCCTGTATTTATGGTTTGTTTTTGTTTGTTTTTGTTTTTTAGATTCCACATATGAGCAATCTCATATGGTATTTTTCTTTCTCTTTCTGGCTTACTTCACTTAGAATGACATTCTCTAGGAGCATCCATGTTGCTGCAAATGGCATTATGTTGTCGGTTTTTATGGCTGAGTAGTATTCCATTGTATAAATATACCACTTCTTCTTTATCCAGTCACCTGTTGATGGACATTTAGGTTGTTTCCATGTTTTGGCTATTGTAAATAGTGCTGCTATGAACATTGGGGTGCAGGTGTCATCCTGAAGTAGATTTCCTTCTGGATACAAGCCCAGGAGTGGGATTCCTGGGTCATATGGTAAGTCTATTCCTAGTCTTTTGAGGAATCTCCACACTGTTTTCCATAGTGGCTGCACCAAACTGCATTCCCACCAGCAGTGTAGGAGGGTTCCCCTTTCTCCACGGCCTCTCCAGCATTTGTCATTTTTGGATTTTTGAATGACGGCCATTCTGACTGGTGTGAGGTGATACCTCATTGTAGTTTTGATTTGCATTTCTCTGATAATTAGTGATATTGAACATTTTTTCATGTGCTTTTTGATCATTTGTATGTCTTCCTTGGAGAGTTGCTTGTTTAGGTCTTCTGCCCATTTTTGGATTGGGATGTTTATTTTTTCCTTATTGAGTCGTATGAGCTGCTTATATATTTTGGAGATCAAGCCTTTGTCGGTTTCACTTGCAAAAATTTTCTCCCATTCTGTAGGTTTTCTTCTTGTTTTATTTCTGGTTTCCTTTGCTCTGCAGAAGCTTGTAAGTTTCATTAGGTCCCATTTGTTTATTCTTGCTTTTATTTCTTCTAGGAGAAAATTTTTGAAATGTATGTCAGATAATGTTTTGCCTATGTTTTCCTCTAGGAGGTTTATTGTATCTTGTCTTATGTTTAAGTCTTTAATCCATTTTGAGTTGATTTTTGTATATGGTGTAAGGGTGTGTTCTAGCTTCATTGTTTTACATGCTGCTGTCCAGTTTTCCCAACACCATTTGCTGAAGAGACTGGGGTCTCACTCTTGTCATTCTGGGAATGATGGAAACTCCTCCCAAAGTCCCAGATGTCATCCAAGGGCCAACCTTGCAAGCAGGCCTAACTTGCTATCTTGTCTAAGGATGGTAGCGGTCTCAGACCTACTCTGTTAACTGTTTCTGCACACCTTGCCGGCCTGACAGTAACACTACTTCCAGCCCCTGTGACTCCCTCACTGGCCCAGACAGAGAAATTGGAATGTATAGGGCAAGAGTGGAGAAGACAAGAAAGCTCCTCAAAGGACCAACAGGAGGTGATGATGACTGACCTATTTCCCCAGCGAGAGGCTTGAGCCTCCAGGAAGCTACTGCCATCTCACAAGGCCTTTGCATCAAGAGCGATCGCTAATGATGAGAAGTTAAAAGTGAGGGATACTGACCTTTCTCAAGGGCATTTGTGCTTGCAAATAATAATTAATTATAAAAGATTCAGATCACACTGCTAATGTCATTTGGCATGAAATTACCCTTCTTTTTATCAGGACCTGAATGATAGTCATTTTTTTCTGTCCTCAGGAGGGACGCTAGGTACCTCTTGGTTGGCTGCCTGGCTTCACTGTTCCCCAGCAGTTCAGGCTCTAAGATCAGCAAGCATAAATTCCAATTGGCCGGCCTTACACTCCCGGCTCAGGGATAATAGGAGCTAATTTAGTTCTTCATGATGATATGATAATACTCCTTCTCAGGGGTATGAAATGGAAATCAGTTCCTGTGTGAAATACCAAGAGGGTGGAAACCATGGAACCGGAAAATAAGTTTGGCTCTTTGAGGCTAAATTTTGCTCTTTTTTCTACAAACCCTAAAACTGTATTTGCATGAGGCTTGGATTAGGAGTCAGCTGGAAAAAGTAAAGGAAAAAGAATGCCTGCAATTACCACTGTGACAGTTCTCCATTTTTCCCCGGGGGCCAGTGCCTAAGAAGAAGAAAATGGATGACAATTTGCTAATTGTTCTGAAGTGTTTCAGACAGGTCTGCTTTTATGCTAAGGAACACAATTAAATTCTCAGAAATACTCTCTCTAACACAAGAGCATCTCCCAGGGGAGTCTCAGAAGCCAGGAGAAGGGATTTAAGAATGAGTTTTTGCAAACTGTTCTTATAATCTCCGTTCCTATCTTATAGCTTTGAAAAAGCAGAAGATAATTTGGGGAAAAATGAAAACATGCATCTGTAGGTAGTTGCTCAAGTACTTCCTAGAGACTTTGACCTTGCTCTTTTAAATAAGATTCTGATTTATATTCCAAGTCCCTTGCTTTCTTTGTCTTTCAGCTCAAGCAATAAAAATAAATAAGTAAACACAACATTTTACAGAGCTCTAACCCAATTTCAAACTTTTGCATGCTCATCTATTCGTCCAAAATCTAAAATATTAAAAGAGGGTTTATTCATTAAACAATGTCAGAGGGACTTTATGTTTACATTATTTTGTGATTTTAAAGATGAAATTCCTGCACAGGATCGCTATCCATGTGACTAATCATGTGGGTGTTTCTCACTTCACAGCTGCTGCAATTTTTCTTCCAAGGCTGACACCCCTGTTAACGCGGTCCCTTAGACTTACTTTCATGTTCTCAATTAATATCTCTCCTTCAAAAGAAGTATTTCCTACCTGGTGATTGTACTAGGTGCCCTTTAAGTGTGAAATCCTTCCACTGAAACTCTAAGAAAAATATTATCTGGCTTAATTTTTACAAAGATAAAATGAAACAGTATTTCCAATTTGATTAAAGATTTGTATTTATTCTTTTTATAACTATTCCTGTCTCTGACAAAAGGAAAGGCTGAAGTGAGGGGAAATAATCATTCAGTTTACTTCAGAGGAACCTGTGGCATTGAAACACGTGTACAAAACTAAGCCATTTAGACAGCCCTTGCCTTAGAACAGCTAAACAAAGACTACTGAAAAACCAAGAGAGACAGCTGGGGGACAGTGCAAACTACAGCACTATGTGCAGACTTTGACCAGACATGAACCCAGCCTGGATCAGACTATAGCTATAGAAACGAAATCTTCTAAATGTGTGCGACGTGTCAGCTCTCTAGACATTCTCGTCCCAGCCATGCCTCCTACTGGGGATCCGAAGATTAGATTTCATCTCACACTTTGTACAAATTTAGACCCAATCCAGGATTCTCGAGCCTACTTTCTTACTCTGTATTGGCAGATTATTACTTTTTTTTTTCCCCCTTGGAAGTAGAAGTCAAGAAGGCATACTAAAAAGTTTAGGCTCAGCCTGAGATGGGAGTTCTTGTGTCAGCAAGGGTATTTCAGAGATTTAATTGCACTCCTTAATTTAAATTGAAAAGTGTTTTTTTTTGTACTGATCGATGCCCTCTGGTCAGAAAATTGTTATTAGGTTCAATGATGTCATTTTTCTTACGAAAGATCAAGGAGGTAATCCAATAGTAATTCAATTACTTCTTCCCCTGACCCCTGAACAAGTAGCCTTCTTCTGATTCGGTTTTAGGGAGAAATAAGCCAGTTAAGGATCAACCTTTAATCCTACCCCCACCATACAGTATTTCCACCAGGGGAGAAACCCCTTAAGTGAAGGCCTATTTCAAATAGATGGGAGCTGGGGAGGGCCCAGGGCAAGAGTTGCCATCAGAACCACTACATAATTGGTGGGGCTCAGTGCAAAATGAAAATGCAGAGCATCTTGTTCAAAATTACTAAGCATTTTAAGAGAGTGTTTCAGCAGAGTCCTAAACCAAGTGCAGGGCTCTCCTGAGGGTGGGTCCTTTTGTGTCTGCACAGACCGTGTGCCCTTGAAGTCAACCCTGTCACAGTATCTGTACACATACCTGAAACCAGTCTGCTTACAGCTGAGGGTCCGTGGTAGGGTCTGGCTCTGTGAGTAAAATTCCCTCTCCTCTTCTGGGGATCTCTTTCTCAGAGTCCTCGAAGGGCCCTCTGCCATCTGGTTGTTATTAGATAAGGAAGCCACTCAACCAAACATTTAAAGTGGGTCTGTAGGCATAAAGCCTACTCTAAAACAAAATCTGGATCTTGGTCCTTTTCCTGTAATGGAGCCTCTCCACCCTCTGTGTAATCCATGAAGGCAAGTGGATACAAAGGGAAGTGGGCAGACCCCAGAGCAGGATAATTGAAGACCTCAGGCACTAACTCCTCTCAGCCGTCGCCACTGCCACCCCTACACTTTCCTAGGCATGCACACAAGAAGCCTTAGCACAAATGTGGCACCTCTGCAACAGATTTGCTGGTGAGACTCAGCAACCCCATGGGCTTGGATGCAATGACTACAGCAAACATTGCATTGATTCTATTTTTCCAGTACCCTTATGTCAAGGAGGTGTGCTTCAGCCCAGCATTTCCACTCCCTCCTATCAAGGGTACAAATCCTTTTCTGCTCCTTTTCTGCCTAATTACTCAGTCAGGCCTTAACTTGTTAAAAAATTAAGTACACATATTCACATGCAAATTTTAAATGCCTTTAATGGTGCTGACCCGGAGCCAAATTCACTTCTCCAGACAACCTAACAAAAACTGGCTTTCAGCCCACATCCCCGGATCTGCTTGAACCACACTGTGTTTCAGAATAACCCCACACTGAATCGTAAGTGAGTAATTTAGGATTGCCAACTCCTTTTCCTTTCAAAAATCCAATCAAGTCAGGACACATAAATTCCACTTGACACATTGATAAAGATTTGGGGGAAAAATACTGAGAAGGGCCACGGGAGCTATTCTCAGCTCAGGTTAAACCAGCTTCATCTCATAAGAATAGTGGCCATCAAATTTGTTCTCGCCTTTCTTAAAAATAAAATTAGAATGCAGAGAGAATTATATGAAAAGAGATGGGATTATTTATGAAAGTTTTAGAATAAATCTTTCTGTGTCAGGAGATTTGCCCAGTGGCAAGAATTTAATACATAAGCATAACTCTTTAGAGAGCTCCTGCTCCAGGGAATTTTTTTTTTTTCCTTCCCCAACCAGGGGGAACTTGAGGAAATGAAAATTTTCAAAAAGATGTTAGAAGTGGATGGGCAAAACCCAATTTGATCTCCACTGTAATGGTATTATTCCATTTTGGCATTAAAGAATAATATCCATAATGTGAAGATTATGCCAAGTGCTCTGTAAAAGGCTGCAAACCTTGAGGCAGTCATTTCTGACTTGCTTCCAATTGTGCTGGGAACAACGCACACAGATATGCCGAGAAGTGCAGTGTCAGCAAAGCATTTGGGGCTGACAGTTTGGAGAAGCAGGCAGCTGAGTCCCACCCTCAGAATACAGAAGCCACTTATATAGGATAGAAGAAACATAGTGTAGAAGTTGAAGGCTTTGTCTACCAAAAGGGTGTAGGTATATTAACAGTATGCTTTCTTGCTGAAAAAAAAAGTATATATATATGTGTGTGTGTATTGCATGTATATATGTGCATATATATATATATATATATATATATACACACACACACACACATTTATATATTTCTCAGCATAGTGTATATATTTTCGAGAGAAGTCCTGTAAGTACTGGAAATGTGTTGAGGTCCAGCAGAGCATCCATCTCTGAAACTCAAATTTCACTTTTGTACCATCCCATGCTGCTCCTAGCCTTATATCCTTGCTCCTATCCACAGAGGAAGGTCAGAGACGCAGCCGGAAGCAGCCGTCAGGTTTCATCTCACATGTCACATCTATTATAGTGGCTTCTTGGGAGCTGTGTGGAGAAGAATCATGTGTCTGTGTCTGAGATCAGCAGGAAAGATGACAGTGACTGATGAGTGAGGTCTATCATGCGCACAAGGGAAAGCTTTACTATAAATTTTTCATCTCTGTTCTGGACTTCGTCAAGTTTGGGGAAATAGATGGAAGAGGGCAGATTTATAATGTGGCGATGGAAGTGGTGTGGTGGTCTTGGAGGTACGTGATTTCCCTTCAAGAGTGACCCAGTGGCCACACCTTTGGGATCCACTGATGTGTTCTCAATTAGGCCATAAGTTCCCTGGCTTCTGCCGGCTAATGAATGAGCACAGTTGTGGTACTAGAGCCACGTAGTTTCTTCTTGACGTGGGACTCTTCTAAGGAACGATCTTTGCAGTGGGGCTTCTCGCTGGCCGGGCCTAGACTTGGCATTAAGTCCTAGGAGATGTACTGCATGCAGTCTGAGACCTTTCTCACCCAGTCCTCCTTCCTTTCCTCCCTCCTTTGACAAGAACCATACCTGAATGTCATCTGAGGGCTCTCCCTGCCTACTTCTGTTCCCTCTCCCTCTTTTTTCTCCCCTACAGCCTTCACAGGCATTTTCCCAATCAACACTTTGTACTTCCGGTTCTGTCTACAGCATCTTCTTCTTGGGAAGGGAACTTCGCTCTTGGTTTATTTTCCCCACCAAGAAGTGATGTACTTTCTTGGACTCAGCCTATAGTCTGTTTGATTCCCACCCTTCCTTCAGGAACCTGCCGGCCTTACCATTCATTCCAACAATATAAATCTATGTAATGTGTTCTGATTACACCATTAGCTATATTTCTGTATTTCCAAGAGTGGCTGTGAAATGACAAAATCAAGCCCATTGTATTCAGTCAGTTCTGACAACTATGAGCTCAAGATCCTGGAAAAGCTCTTTTTGTAAAATACATCAATTTTATAAAGGGACATTTGCTATGTATCCACTTTAAATAGCAAAGACTTTTCACCGGATTTGATATAGAATATGTATTTTAACTTAAATATTCATAAGCATTACAAGTGATACTTCTCTTAAGATTTTGTCCCTCAATGTTTATGTTTACAAACTTATAAAAAATCTCAGGCAAGGAAACTAAAGGGAAGGCACCCTGAGAAAAAAGGTAGCAAACAGTAGGAGGAGAGAAAGCTTAGTCTCTTCTAGACTTGAACCGATTATGTCAGATCTGCTGAAGAAAAGACATGTCTAACTGCGGCACACATGCTTTAGGGAGACGAAGGAATGACTTCACCATCTAGTGGGATGCTGCATAATGATCCATTTCTTAGGCAGCAGCAGGGTATTTTCCTGTTAGAATTTTAAAAACCTGTCCTTTCTTTTTCTAGTGAATGATTTTTTTTTCATTCTTCCCATATTACTTCGCTTCACTGAAGATGCTTCTAAAATTCTTTCCATAGGACTGAATTTCATTCTGCTTATGATGAATCTGTGTAAGAAATCAGAAGAAAGAAAAATGAACGTCTGTAAGCTTGGTTTCAGATCATATTTTTGGGCTTATTGCTAGTGTAAAGAATACTGATTAGAGATTAAAAGGATCCAAACTGATTGCTGGGCAAGAGCTGACCTTGCCTGGTAGCTAAAGTGCAGGTAATAGTTTCTATAGAAAAAAAAATCCTGGATAATCTTTTTCTCTATCTATAATGCACTAGTGGAATTTTGATTTATTTATCCATATTCATTTAATGAGGCTTCCATTTCAGGGTAGATATATTATTTTTTGGGACACATCCTTCTTGAACACTTTTACTTAATTTTGGTCATGGCAATTTAATTTTTAAGCTGGTTGGGTTCAATTGTGAACTTATAAACATCTATAGTTGTTATTCAGTTAGCAGAAGATTAATTCTACAAGTAACTACACCTCTATAAGATATCCATGATTAAAAGGATATCATCAAAAAAAGAAAAATAGGTATCAGTGAATTAAGTTAAGCCTGAGATGCAGTCTTTAAAACTTTTAGTTTCAAATATATGGAAATATATAGTCATCCATGAAACCAATAATCAAAGCTACCTAAATGCATAAAGTGTCTATTTCCTCTGTTAACATTCTGCAGTCTTTTCTTAGTCTAAAGGAATGAGTAATAAAATGAATGTTTTGATATGATTTTTTTTAACATTTTTTATTGATTTATAATCATTTTACAACGTTGTGTCAAAGTCCAGTGTTCAGCACAATTTTTCAGTCATTCATGGACATATACACACTCATTGTCACATTTTTTTCCCTGTGAGTTATCATAACATTTTGTGGATATTTCCCTGTGCTATACAGTGTAATCTTGTTTATCTATTCTACAATTTTGAAGTGATATGATTCTTTAGTTGCTGGAGGCATATAGATCTATTAGGTTCCCTGCACAGAGCAGAATAGCACTAAGGTCAAAAGGCTGATTTTTCCCTTTAAAATGCATTGAAACTGCAGATATCAACAGCAAACTCCAGGTCCACCTTCTTACTGGGTTGCAACTTGTACACAGTTTTAACTCCTCAGTCATTGTTCTCTGCTTTGGTTTCATACCCAGTTTTATCCATCTGCCAGCTGTGTGATCTAGAGTAAGCTAGTTCCCCTCTCTCGGCTTAAGATTCATAAATGGCGTTAAAATACCAACCTCATATATCTCTATAGTGATTAAAAAAAATGCACCTAAAGTGTTTAGCAAAGTCACATAAAGAATTTTTAAATAATAATATTTTACATTTTTTAAACACATCTGAGATACTTCCCTAGAGAAATGACCCAACATACAGAAAAAGTTAAATGTACAAAGATATTCAGTGGTTGATATTAATGGAAGTGCAAAACCAGTAAGTGTGTAATGCATAAGAACTGTTAAAGACCGGTAAATAAAGGTAATTTTATGCAATCATGGAAAATGATAGCCATAAGTTAATACACAAAAAAGCAAAGTGCAAAACTAAATTTATTACAGGATCGAAAAATTTAAGATTATGAATTTCCAGAATGAATATGCCAAATTTACATCACTGATTCTCTTAAGAAGGTAGATGATAGCTGAAGCAAAGCTATTGTTTCCTCTGTTTTTCAGAATTTCTATAATGTGGCTATATTCTTTTTATAAATAAAAATTTTACCAAGAACTTCATCATCATTATTTGAGGTCTGGAAGTCTGGGGTGGTGAAGAGAGAAAGAGCTCTTCTCTGAGCTGGCTTCGCAGCATCGCAGTTTGCTGTCGTGGAGGTAGCTTCAATATCTAGGTGGCTGGGAGGCAGTTTTAACTGAGAAGGCTGAGGGCAGGGTCCAATTTTAACTCTGAAACAGGGATGCCAGGTCAGAAGAGTTCTTCTATATTATTTCTACTTTTGGTTAAAAAAACTATTAAAATTTCCGTCAGCTTGCCCCATCACCATCATCATTACAAAAGCCCAAGAAATCTTAAGTACTAAGAAGTCAGCACCTGGATAGTAAATCTTTGAGCAGAAATAGTTCAAATGGGTACTTTGGGATTAGTTAATTTCACACGTGTATGTAAAAAAAAATCTTCACCTCTTCAGCAGTCCTATCCCTTCTGATCCACCCAAAATCTAACTTCTTCCAGGTCATGATCCACAATTATTAGCCCCAAGTAGCTAGCTACTCCACATCACTCTCACTTTTGGTGGTCTCATTCCTAACCATCACCACTTCCTTCTTTCCACATCAATTTCTCTCTTGTTCTTTTACCTCCACTCCATGGCCACTTGCCTTCTGCTCTCTGGAACCCCTATGCTACTGGAACACATTTATTTGAAAAAGATTTAGAAAACTCATTTCTCCTTAATTTCTTTTTTTTTTCTTGTATATATATATATATGTCTTTTTTTGTTGAAGCATAGTCAGTCTACAATGTTTTGTCGATTTCTGGTGTACAGCACAATGCTTCAGTCATACATCAACATACATATACTTGTTTTCATATTTTTTTCCCTGTAAGTTACTACAAGGTATCAAATAGACTTCCCTGCATTATATAGCATGAACTTGTTTATTTTATATACATATATATATATATACACACACACATATATATATATCAGTTAGTATCTTCAAATCTCTGACTCCCAATTTATCCCCTCCCCCGTCTAATAATTCTTGAAATGAACATTCTCCCCACCTTCAATTCTTATGCATCAAAAACCTTAAGAGAGATAGCCCTTGCTCCACCTGCTATTTCCAGTTATTTGTTCTGCTTCCTTTGACTCACAGCTTCTCTCTTCAACTTCAAAATATCCTTATCACTATTAAGTAATCTTCCTGTGCGAAAGCCAGGAATAGGACAGTCAGTCCTTCTCAACAATTTGTATTGATTTCATTCTTCTTCTAAGAATTTTTGGCAGCAAACTTAAAAGGGAATTAGAAGTTCCAAAACAACATTGAAAAGAAAATATATGTATCACAAAGCAGTCATCACCGCAGTCCCACAGCCTTTCCAATCTGTATAAAAGCACTCCCTGCTCAAGGCCTGCTTACTTGGTCGCTCTTCAGGGCTGTATCATTGTTGGAATAGAAGGGTTTCTTCCCAGGCTGAGTCCTTTTCCTCCTTGTAAATTTTCCCAGAAAACAAGATCTTTCATTAGTGATTATCTAAAATCACATTGGGCCTTTTCCAAACTATTTTTTGCAGCAGGTCTCCTGGACTGAGTTGTTCGAAGTTCAGTGTCACCCACGTTAGGATTTCAGCACAACTTTTAACCATGAATCGAAATATGGTGACATTTAGGAATGACATCGGCCAGATGGCAGGATAGGAAGCCTTATATCCTTCCACAGAGACACCGATTGAGTAACAATACACAGACCAGTTTCCTTTATAAGAAATCCAAAAACAGTTGAGGCACCTACATCCCAGGCGAGCATGATCAAACCACATCACTTCCAGTAAAAAAAATGCACGGCCCCCATTTGCCATAGTCCCTCCAGCAAGCACAGCATAGCATGATTTAGAAAAAGACCTCCCAGCTCCTGGCTTCTCCCTGGGGAAGGAAGCAGAAGACATACATCCAGCAGACAGACGTTTCAGGGGGCTGCCCAGGGGAGTGGTTTCTGTCTGGCCTGAACCGAAGAGCAGGCAGGAACGGGCATCAGGTCTGGAACCTGAGAACAAAGGCAAAGGTTTGAACTAACACTGACTCACGCACTGCAGCTCATCCCCTTGGCTCACCCTGGAACAGTGGGGGAGGGTAGCGGTGTGAGAAAAAACCCTAACTCCTCGCTTCTGCCTGGAGAGGGAAACGGTTAGAGCACATGTCAGTGTTCTGACATTTCGGGGCCTGCCTGAGGATCCGATTTCTGTCTCTCCCAACTCAAAGAACTGATGGGACCCAGCATACTCCGGAAGCCTGGGACCACTGAGAACAAAAGAGAGCTGGGCAACTTGCAGCAGCTCCAGAAAACCTGCGTTAAAGGTAAATATATAGACAGACACAGAACACTGTACTACTATACCTGCAGTGCTGTGACAAGACACAGAGAGGGATCAAGACCCAAAGGGAGTCTATGCACAGACATGCATAAATATATTTTTTCACACAAATTATAGTGTTTTAAACCCAGTGTTTTGCACCATACTCTTTTCACTTAAAACTATGCCTTGGAGATTATTTCATATCGGCATATATAGGTTTACCTCATTTTTTTAAAGCCCAACAATAAACTACCTCATTCTTTTATAGAACAAGATATAGCTATAACAGTGGTTATGAGACTAAGCTCTGAGTTCAAATCCCAGGTCTACCATTTACTAGCTGCTGTTTCCTGGACAAGTCACTTACCTCTCAGTGCCTGTTTTCTTGTCTGTAAAAGGAGGGTAATAGTCATCTGAGCTCCCTGATTTATTGAGAGGAAAGAAAATACTCCATACAAATAAAACAGTTAACATGGTGTCTGGTACATATTAAATACTCAACATTTTTCTATTATTATTTATCTAGTTCCCTATAAAAGACATTAGGTCATTTCTAATATTTTGAGGTTACACATAATTCTATAATGAATATCTTCAAATAGAGTCATTCTGCATTTAAGCAAGAATATCTTCTGCTTATAATAATTTCTGAGAGTAGAAATTTCTAGGTCAAATGGAACATTCATTTTATATATTCATACGTATTGCCAAGCTACCCTCCATTCAGAGTATAATAATTTATTCTGTACCACCAGTGATGGGAGAGCGCCTTTTTCCTCTCACCATTGCCAATGTGATGGTTAAAAAATGATATTGCAGCATAATTCTAACTTCAGTTACTTTTTTATGCTAAGCTTTTTTTCATATGTTTAAGAGCTTTTTGCATTTCTGTTTCTCTCTTTTTAGGATCAATTTATTCATATAATTGCCCCATTTTTTATTCCTTTCTTTCGTTTAACTATCACATTTTTCTAAAGCGTAAATGTCCGGTGCAGAACCTCTGACTCATTTCCCTTTCCATTGAAATTGCAACCTCTGTCTCCGCTTTGTTCGGAAGCTGCTCCCTGGAAGTCACCAGTGACCCCCTAATGACCCCATTTAACTGTGTTTTCTTAGTCAGAATTCTTTTTTTTTTTCAAAGATGTCAGAAACATTTTATTGATTTATATATTTCTTTTTTTCCACTTTCTACTTATTAGTTGCGTATAAATAATACAAATAATACACTTCGTGCTGTACCTCAAATCAAGCATTAAATCACTGGGAATTTTAAGGATTGTTCCACTAATAACTTTTAGTGTAGCAGAGAGGGTGTATTATCACAGAAAGGAAAGCATGCCCACATCTGAAACAGTGACCCCATAGCTAAGGGGATAGTGCCAGATGAAGCATGTGGTCTGGGAAGATGAGCTGAGTTCTTAAAGGTGGACACTCAAGGGAGCTCTAGAAGCTCAAAGTGGCCACACCTTTCCAACCGATGATAACGTGTTTCACTTTAAGCCATGGGAAGACCCTGATATTGTGATGGCTCATCTGTGAAAATCACTGTAATTGTTTTAAATTTTTCAGAACCAAAACACTGGAATGGATCCCCTTCTGCCCAAACAAGGAGACACCGCTGGAACAGGTGGTGAAAGGTGGACCTCTGACAGGCACATACATTGTGGACACTGAATTCTTCCTGCAGGAAGGCAGCCTGTCCACCCGCCAGACCTGTGAGCTATGAGGCTTCTTGGCAGGTTTCATCCTGGATTAGAGATGCACCAATCACTCTGCTTCAGCTCTTTCTACACCCATATATAAGGCTGGGTTATGGGAAAAACCTTGTATTCTTTGTGTAGCTCGTAAAAGGGATTTTTGTGGCAAAAGCCAAAAGGCATGATACAAAGGCTATGCTTGTAGAGCAGAAATCCAGAAGGTGGACAGTGACTCCTGAAGGTGGACAGTGACTCCCTTTATAAATAAGTTTTATGTTGGGCACTGTAGGACCTCTGGCTACAAACCAGTTTCCTCACCATCATAATCCTCCACAGATACCCACCTAAGGGCAGGAGAAGTCAGAAGAAATCAATGGAGACAGAAGAAATAAACCTTCAAATATAAAGTTGATTGTTTCAAGATCTAAGGCCATGTCCCTCTATAGTTTGGTTTAAATGAAAATTCTCATTTACTCATATGCAATGAGAATCTCCCAGACATCAGGCACGTGGATTTGTGAACAGACCAATAAAGAGGGGTCTGGAAATTGTAACAGAGAAAAACAAACCGACTCCATATTGGATCTATTCCTTTAGCTCTAACCCTTGTGCTCTGTTGCCTGTGCTGAGTCACTCTGAGTCTGCATTTTGTAAAATAATGTTGCCTATAGCCTAAAATACACATGAGAGCCCATTCTCAAGGCTCTGACCTTTAAAGTGTATATTTAACATGTTTCCATTTATATAGAGACCAACAGTTGCAGAACAGAAAATAACAATTTTCTTGTTTGAGGTTTATAGGAACATTGTGACCAGATCTACATGGACAGCCACAGGAAACAAGAGATTCTGGGACCAAGAAGTTTGCAGCAACCAGCCACACCCCTCTTCTTTAAGTAGAAAAGAAGCCTGAATTCTAACTCAAGTAAGATGGTTCTTTGGGACACTAGTCCATTATCTTCTTGGTCTGCTAGCTTTCCAAATAAAGTTGCTCTTCCTTGCCCCCAAATCTTATCTCTCAATTTATTGGCCTTCATGCAGTGAGCAGTACAAACTTTGACTCGGTAGAAAAATGAGAGAGGTGAAAAGTAATTTATTTAAAAAGGTATGTGGTGGATAGATGATATAGATATAGATATAGAGATATATGAAAATTCTTGAATGTGAAGTTCACAGAAAGGAAATAGGAAGATGAGGATAAAAATGGACAGCAAAAGCAACCAGGTTCAAAGGTAACAAGACAGATTGGAAGTAAAACAAAATCAGATGAAAAGACTGAATTTAGATGAATAGTTTTGGCTGAAGGCACAAAAAGAGGGAGAGGGTTCCCCTTTACTTTACTTGGAGACTAATGTGTTTTTCCTGAAATATGTTCCATAGCTTAAATAGGACATGTAGAACTGATTAAGCTTGGAGCTTCTGAATTCTGTTTGAGGTTTCCCAAACCGGGGCTGCTAAAAGTCCAACCTAATGATGTCACAGAGAAACTAGCCGCCCTTGCTGTTTGCCTCCCCACCACCTACTCCTGCCTCCTTCCTCACTGACACAGCCTCACTGAGGAGCACACGGACCTAATAGTTTGGCTCACTCTCTTTCTTCCATTTCCAACCTTTCCATCCATTGCTCCAATCAGGGTCAGCTTTAATCACGCCCATGTCAGGCTCAAAAATCTGCATAGGTTTTTCCAGTTTCTAAGAATAATATTTAAAGCATTCATTATGGTTTCTTCCCACCGAATGCATAGCACAGCATATTACATCCAATATATTTTTTAGCAAATGTTTACTTTTTAATTTGCACCACAGTTCTCAGTAAATGTTACTATCTCACTTTATAGATAGGAATAGAGGTTCAGACAAAGTTACCTTGCTCTAGTTATTACCCAATAAGGCTGAGGAGTAGAATCTAAGCTATAATGATGTCAAATGTATTTATATTCTATTATTCTAAATTGCTTCTGTATCATGCAACTAAATCACCCATCTTGTTCCTCCATTTCTTTCCTTGTTATTTTTCTGATCTGAAATATCAATGATTGTGCTACTAAGAAAGAAGGAATGCTGCTGATAAAACCATGAAACAATACTTTAATGAATGCCCTGCACAATTTATGAATTAGTCACACTAGTCTCTCATTGCCCTGAAATTTCTTTCATCTCTTCTGAGGGACTGGTCAATTTCTCCTATCTTCAACTACATTGCTTAGAATCTAACAGACAATCTTTTCACACATATCTCATTAGGAAAACATAATATAGCTTCATTCCTTGTCAGCATTTTATTTCTTAGATCCTTGATTGTTGCTCTGCCAGAAAAATGTATAATTTTAGTTATTCCACCAGCAATAAATATTTGTCAGTAAGAGCAAAGTTATGCCTTGCTGTACTGTTTCCAGGTCTTTTTGCTTACATACCAACTTTTCATTCAGTATCAGTTAGAATTCAATGGCAGTAGAATACAAGGTACATAGCAGTAAGTTAGTGGAAGGGATGACAACTGAGAACAGTTATGTCCAGGTTGTGCACACCCACCTGGCTGGGAATGAGGGTAAGATACCATTGATTCTATGATAAATGTTGATTTCTAATATGTTGAGATATGAAAACATGTCTTAGAATCAATGAAATTCTATTGTTGTCCAAGTATTACTCTAACAATGCATCCTGGGACTCAAGTGTTAATTTCAAGGTGCAGTTTAATCTAACAACCACCAAATCAGGCCTCTTTTACCTCACTTATCATATCCTCTACAACATTTGTGTTATGTTATGCTTAGCATCTCTCAAGAACAAACGAGAAATCAATTCAAAAAACTAAATCTGACGTTTAAAAGAGAGTTAGAGAGTCAGCCGTCCAAGTAGTTTATTTCAGAGTGCAGGGGAACCTCCACTGACAGAGCCTGACAAGCCTTGTTTGTATAAAATGGAAAAACAGAAACAATTGCCTTTGCAAAACAAGGGCTTGTGAATCTCCTCTAACCTGCGATTTCAATAAATGAGAATAAAGTCTCCGAGAGAGGTCAGGAGTGGTTTCCGAGAACTAATGGAGTGAGATGGTTTGAGAGGCAAATGCCACGTGCAGTTATGTCACCCCAATATAGTCCCAACACTTAAGAGACATCTTTCATTTATTCTACAAGCATGCGTTTGCAGTTCAGCTGTGCACATTTTAGACACAATTTGTATAAGTGTTTTATTTGCTGCCGTAGCTAATTACCACAAGCTAACTGGCTTAAAGCAACACAAATTTGTATCTGACAAATTCTGGAGGTTGGAAGTCTGACACAGACGTCACAGGGCTAACATCAAGGAGTCAGCAGGGCTCTGCTCCTTTCTGGTGGCTTGAGGGGAGAACTGATGCCCTTGCCTCTTCTTGCTGCTAGAGGTCACCCACAGTCCTTGGCTCACTGCTTCCTTCTCCATCTGCAAAGCCAGCAGGTTGCCTCCGCCTGTGCCTTTCCCCTGTAGGCATGTCCCCCTCTGATTCTCATCTAGCATCTCCCTCTTCCATTTTGAAGGACTGTTGTGATTACTTCGGGCCTACCCATGTAATCCAGGACCGATTTTAAGGTCCTGTTTTAAGATCAGCTGATTAGCAACATTAATTCCCCTTTTCGACGTAACCTGACATAGTCACAGGTTCAGGGGTTGCACAAGGGCACCTTTGGGGGGCCATTATTGTGCCTAACACACTGCTTCTGCTCTTAAGATTGCCTCTGATCTAATTTACCAAGTCATCTCAGAATTTTCACATTTATCTTTTGAGTGCTAGGGATTTTAGGCTCATTTATTTTACTAAGTATAATTTTAGCACTCGCT
Organism: Vicugna pacos; assembly: GCF_048564905.1. Taxonomy (NCBI): domain Eukaryota; kingdom Metazoa; phylum Chordata; class Mammalia; order Artiodactyla; family Camelidae; genus Vicugna; species Vicugna pacos. The sequence goes on from NC_132988.1 coordinate 20,783,492, forward strand.
GCTGTTTTCATGAAAGACCACCAGGCTGTTTTAAAATAGGGCCGTTTCTTTCCTGCTATTGACTTTCTGGGGAAAATCACTTCACTTCTTTGCATCATAATTTCCTGTTCATAACATATGGATAATTGTAGATTTCCTCCTTACCTCATGGAGTTATGATAGGATGAGCAAATATATATAAAATATTACAATGTCATTGCTATACAAATACGACAGCATGTCTGTTAGTAATAATGTTGGTTATAATAATTTAAATGTTCCAATTTAACCACTAGCTCCTTATCTCCGAGCTTCAGGATACTAAATGTTATAGGTGTTAAAGCCCCATTAGAAAGTGTCTCCTGTGTTTTCAAAGAATGAATTATTGTCTAAGCACAGCATTTCCTTAAGGAGTGAAATGTTTTTAGAGAGCCCTAAAACTCCTGAATCCCCAGGGTGCTTCATCTTCAGAGGATCTGGTTTAAAATAGACATCTGTATTATAGATGTAAATTGTGTGACAGTTATGATTGGCTATGTCTCCCATTTTCTGCAGGTGGTGCTTCTCCGGGTCTGCTTCCCCCTCAATACTTACCATTTGTCAAGGAAGGAGACCTGCCTGCTTAAGTGAGAGGATGCATACAGGTGGGGCAGGGCCCATGGTCATGAATTTAAGGGCACACTTTTCATTTTCAATGTAATTAGCTGTCTAATTGAGCATCCAAATTTAGCAGTGCATTTGCATGTGCAATTAATTATGATTTAAAAGCACTCTGAGTTAATGGTTTCTTTTCCATTATCTACAAATGTAATTACTGAAGGATGGATTGAGTTTGGAAATCATTTGGGAAACTGTTTTTGTCACTGGAGTCCAGTGCTCCACTGTTTCACTGGTAACAGTGCGATCAGAATACCATGCCCAGAGGCCTAAGGCTGAAAAGGGAGTTATCTGGGAGGGGAGGCCTGTAGGACTGTGCCAGACTTCTGATCAGGGTAATCTTTTCCTTGCTTACCAGAGCTAACTCAAATTATAGTCACTGTGTGATTTCACTCAGACAGACCAGAGAGAAACCTTAACTTTGCAAAAGTAGATTTTAGAGGGAAAAGTCCTCACATTAAAAACAAAACAAAGCAAAAAATCTAAAAGGACACAATATCTAAGTAATTTTTTTATAAATCACAAAATTAATTACCTGTTTCAGCTTAGGAATATTTGTATAATTTTCTTGATTAAAGAAAGTAAAACTACAACCTTAAAAAAAAGGGGGATAAAACTCAAATTAGGAGCCTAAAAGAATTAATAGAGAGCAGAGTGAAAACCTAGTCATTGGAGAGAATATACAATTTTTGAATAAGCAGATCGTGTACTTTCCACTGGCTGAACAAGTGAAAACTTTTGCTCTTGTCTCCTGGGGGAAAACATTAAGCATTTGCTAACCTGAGATTTCTGTAAATGTAATGAGCACAGGCTGGCAGCAAAAGGCAGAAGTTCCAGAACCATTAGAGACTCTGAGCTCTTGTATTTCTGTCCCCAAGGAACACAGAGACCTGGAAGCACAGAGGGGCACCTGCTCCAATTGATCTCCACGGACTGTTTAGAAGGGAGCCTGGCTTTGTTTCCTGGAGCTGCTGATGGGGTACGCTGTTAGAGAGAAAGTAAGGGGGCACTTCAGAAAGTGAGGGAAGGGGAGAAAGGTCAGGAAGACGGTGTGAAAGAAAAATCCACAATCACTATCTTATTCAGGTTTTAATTGTTTTAAATAAATTATTTTAAATAAATAAATGTATTTTAAACATTATTTTTAAATTAAGTATTAAATTATTAATTTAGAAATTAAATTTTAAAACAATTATTTAAAATAAGTGTTTAAATTATTTAAAATAAAACATATATATATACGCACACACATATATGAAAGAAAACCAAACAGAGCAGTGTAAAACAATTAGCGAAAGTCTCCCCCTCAACTCAGACTCCTGGTTCTTCTCCCCAGAGGTGACCACAGTTAACATTTTTCATGTATTCATCTACAAAATATATATATAGAGATTAAAATTTTATACAAATTTTTGTAGCATGCTATAATTAATTTCTGTTTTGCTCCTTGCTTTTTGTTATAAAAAATCTTTAATTTCTTTGCATCAAGACATTCAATCTACCTCCTTTTTTCGTAGGTTGCTTGGGATACTATTGAACAGATGTATAATGATAGATTTGGCCATTCTCTTATTGATGAACATCTGGGTGGTTCTAGTTTTGTCTTTTATATATAGTAATGCAAAGAATGTTCATACAATTACTGTGGCATACTTTGATGCAAATATATAAAGAAAAAATTTTAGAAATTACATTGTTGTGTCATATATGCATTTTAAGTACTGACAGGTATTGGCCAATAAAAGTAAAAAAGTCAAAAATAAAAGTAAAAGTTTTAAAATAACAATATTCATCACCACCAATAGTGTCTGAGAATGTTAATTTTCCCAATACTTTACCAATCTATTATTAATATTTTAAAACTTTTCCCAAGCTAGTGAAGAGAAGAATATTGTGCTTCAATTTGCGTTTTCACAGTTACTACCACTGTTAAATATTCTTTCATGTGCTTATATTGGCAATTAGGTATTTTTCTTGTTGTTGTGATGGCTTATTTGTACTTTCTTTCCTTTTTTTAAAAAAACATTTTTTCCTTACTGATTTGTTAGTTCTGATAGTCTGAACCTTAATCTATTGTCTATTCTGTCTCATTCTGAAGTTTATATGAAGAGACAAACAGCCCAGAATAACCAACACAATATGAAAGGAGAAGATCCTTTCGTTAGGAGGACTAACACTACCTGACTTCAAGACTTACCATAAAGACAAGCAATCAAGACACTGTGATGCTAAAGAAAGAACAGACAAACAGATCAATGGGACAAAATATAGAGCCCAGAAATAGTCACACACAAGTATAGTCAGCAGATCTTTGACAAAAGGGCAAAGACAATGCAGTGGAGTAAACTAATCTTTTCAACAACTGGTGCGGGAACAACTGGACATTCATATGCCAAAAAATGAACCTAGATACAGACCTTACACCTTTCACAGAAATTATCTGAAAATAAGTCATAAACCTAAAAGTAAAATTCAAAACTATAAAACTCATAGAATATAATGTAGAAGGTAACCTAGATAACCTTGAGTATGGTGGTGACTTACTACATACACTGGCATGATCCACGAAATAAATAATCGATAAGCTGGACTTGGTTAAAGCTCAAAACTTGAGCTCTATAAAAGACAAAGTCAAAAGAATGAGAAGACAAGTCACAAACAGAGAGAAAACATTTGCAAAAGATACATCTAATAGAGGACTATTATCCAAAATACACAAAGAACTCTTAAAACTCAACAAGTGAAATCAAACAACCTGATTTTGAAATGACTTTGACAGACACCTCACCAAAGAAGATATACAGATGGCAAATTAGCATATGAAATGATGTCTTACATCATATGTCATCAGGGAAATGCACATTAAAACAAGATACCATTATACACCTATTAGAACAGCCAAAACTTGGAACACTGACAACGCCAAACACTGACAAAGGTGTAGAGCAACAGGAATTATCATTCATTGCTGGTGGGAATGCAAAATAATACACCACTTTGGAAGATAGTTTGGCTGTTTCTACAATACTAAACATACCCTTATCATATGATCTAGCAATTGTGCTCCTTGGTATTTATACAAATGAGCTGAAAGCATGTCCACACAAAAACCTGCACATGGTCTTTTATAGCAGCTTTATTCATAATTGCTAAAATTTGGACCAACTAAGGCATCCTTCAGCAAGTGAAGTGATAAATAAATTAGGGTACATCCAGACAATGGAATATTACTCAGTGATGAAAAAACTGAGCTATCAAACCATAAAAAGACATGGAGGAAACTGAAATGCATATTACCAAGTGAAGGAAGCCAATCTGAAAAAGCTGCTTACCATGTAATTCAAGCAGTATAACATTCTGGAAAAGGCAAAACTATGGAGACAGTAAGAGGATAGTTGTTTGACAGGGGTTGGGATGGTGGGGGGTACAAACAGACAGAGCACAGGCAATTTTTAGGACAGTGAAAATACTCCATATGATACTATAATGATGGGTACGTGTCATTATATATTTGTTCAAACCCATTGATGGGCAATACCAAGAGTGAACCCTGGGATACATTACGGATTTTGGGTGATTGTGAGTGCTGATGTAACTTCACCAATTGTAACAAATGTATTGCCCTGGTGGGAGATGTTGATAATGGGGAGGTTATGCATTTGTGAAGAGAGGTGGTAAAAGGGAAATCTCTGTCCTGTCCTCTCACTTTTGCTGTAAACATACAACTGCTCTTAAAAAATAGTCTTATCTAAATCATACACACACACACTACCCAGGGTACAGAGAACTGGGAGGTGAATCTGGCAAGTGGAGACTTTCCTCAAGCCAAGGGCATTTGTTTTTGACATTTCCATGAGTCTAGAGCAAGTATCAGCAAATGTTTTATCATAAAGCACCAGGTAGTAAATATTTTAGGCTTTGAGAGCAACATATAGTTTGTTGCATATTCTTTTTTTTAAAATTTTTTCAACTCTTTAAAAATATTTTTAAAAATTGGGAGATAGTGGTGAAGATTTCACAACATCATGATTATAATCAGTGGAATTGCACACTTAAAAGTGGTTAATAAAAGATAGACCAACTTCAAACAAGAGAAAATGCCTTTCCTGCTCTTTCCCCTTCTGCCATCTTGAAGCAGCTAACAGGGAAAGTTCAGAAGCCAAGTGCTGAAGATGACAGAGCCGTAGTCAGGAAGAAGCCTGACTGGGTCATCAGAAGGAAGAGAGCTACCTGAAATCAGGACTGCCTGTTGTGGACTTGACATGAGAAATAATTTTGATCATTTAAGGGAACTTACTGTTTTAATATGTATACTGCTATAACCATATGGTATAATTATAATTGCACACACTGTAGTTACAATTATATATATATACATATGTATATATACAAATTATATACTATGTACTATATACCAATAAATGAGGGCTAAAATAAAAGGAAATCCAGAATCCACTTTTCAAGATACATAATCTTTTCATTGTCAAACAAGTGTCTAAATAAAAAAGGCTTAATTTACGATGTTGATTTTAACATTTTCAAGCTTGTTCCTTGGCATGAGTTATTTAGCCTTTCTGAGCATCACGTTTTCAAGGTTATAATGCCTACTTCTTAATACTGTTTAAGGATGATAAAAAAAAATGTCCCTTAAATTGTACCTGGCACAAAATAGTCCCTCAAGGTGTGTTTTCTCACTCTTACAGCTTTAGATGTTGCCCTAATGTCAACCAACACCAACAATATCACAGTAAAATAAAGAGAGAAACACTTCTTTATTCATGATATCCTGGTGTAGTTTGATACAGAATCAATATCTCCAATGTTTTTCCAGAATTAGAGGTGAATCACAAATCTATCTTTATTAGTTCATTGTAGTTCACTATCTTCCCTAAATTAGGTTAAAACTTTAATTTTCTAAAACAAATGAAGTGTAAACCCACCAATGGAAAAAAAAATCCATACCTTAATAAAGTATATTTCATTTAAACGTTCTTTCATTTCCTACTTACTCTCCAGGGCCTCTTAGAACACAGCCAAATTGGAATCCTTAATTATAAGTAGCCATTTGGAATTGCTTAATCAGTGCTGATTTACAACAGAACGCATAGACCGACCTTATTATCATAACTGCTTTCTAAATGAATTTCTAAGTATGTATATCTGGGTGTGTCATGGAATCTTCCTTTTGATTTCTCTAGCTAGTGTCAATTAAACTGGTTAGAAGTAGATCTAAGTGCCTATAGTATACAGACACATTTTCTTATGAGGAGTAAGAATTTCTTTCTAATGCAGTATTTACCCTAGAGGCATCTAATCTCTTTACAAACTCTTGTGAGCTTCAGGGAGCCCTGGAATGAGGACCACAGGGTATAAATGTGCCAATAATATGGTGCTATGATTCTAAAGAATTGTGTGTAATTTTAAAACACCTTAAATGATTTTATAAGGAGGAGACCTAGGTGGTGTTCTAATGAAGCAAACACTGAAGAAAAACATTTATATAACTTGAAAGCAATCTTTATTTCTCGCTATGTTTGTTGCTTCTAAATACAGTATTTGGCAGGTGTTGAAAGGTACTGCTAACTACTGTTAGCTCCCCCAGGGATGTTTATCTGAGTGAAAGAATACTGTGATTTCTACTCACTGATGGTTTCCTTTATATAAACAAAATCTCTGGTTTAATACTATTTTCATTAAGCCAAACATGATTGTTAGGGTATACTTATTCATATAATTAGGAAGCTGATTTATTCCACTTATGCACCTGGGTTTGAGAAATAACCACATTCCTTATTAAATCATTTAGTTAATAATCAAAGCCTTCTTAAGATTTATGTATCTTACCCATTTCTTTGATTCTTCACAGCAGTCCTGCTATCGAATTCCTTTCAGGTAGCATTTTTGTATTTTTTCATTGACTTCCATTTATCAGTGACAGACTATTCTTTAGGAAAAAACAAGTGTGACTCAGACCAAGATTAAAGGCTTTTTTCAGATGATAAGCATCAGGTTAACTCCCCAAGTGGAAGCAGGATGGAGTTTTAGAAGGTGAGAGGACTGGGACAAATGTCCTTATTGTTTGACTCTGGTGGAAGTTTTGTCTTTGAATAGCTGAACACTTGCAGCTGGAGAATTTCTGGGTTTCGTGCTCTGGCTCAGGACTGGTAGTGCAATTCCATCCTGATACCTATCATAATGGTACTTTTCCAGAACTGTTTTTGCAAGTCTTTCAGTCTACCAGACTCTGAGGAGGAGTTTATAGAGGTAGTGAAAAACAAAAAAGAAAAAGAAAGAAGGAAAGAAAGATAAGAAAAGAAGAAGAAAGAAAGGAAGGAAGGAAGAAAGAAAAGGAGAAAGAAAGGAAGAAAAAGGAAGGAAGGGAGAAAGGAAGAAAAAGGAAGGAAGGAAGGGAGAAAGGAAGAAAAAGGAAGGAAGAAAGGGGGAAAGAAAGGAAGAAAAGAAAAGAGGAAAGCTACAAAGGAAAAGCTGGGGACTTTCCATTATGTCTGCTTGTCCTTTCACATAACACAAAAAATGAAATGCCTCATTCTATACGTGTCTTCATTCAAATTGTCCTTGTTTTTATTATACACAGTAAGAAGCAAGAAAGGATTCTTACCATGTAACATGTCTACATTCCTACAGTATGAAAAATCTAGTTGGACTAGCCACAATTTCCTGTTCTATCCTGCCTACAGACCAGCCACCGTCTGGGTTTGTTTCTGACATCTCTTTTCTATCTTCTACTTGAAGTCATTGCTCTGGTTTTCATACTAAGCTTAGCTTTACACATAAGCTCTTTCTTTAACAACATTGCTAAAACCCTGAAAATTTCATAGTCTCCCTTTTGACCAGGAATACTTTCTTGAAGACTTTGGAATTACAACATCTCAGCAATATTAGAGCATGACCTTAAGAAACACATTTGAATAAGACATACCTTCTTAAGCAGAAAACATTGCCTTCCCTTCCCGTAGTACCACTTGTAAGATGTACACTGGTGGTGGTAGTGTCACTCACGTCCTTCGAGGCTTTCAGCAATGGTTGCGCCATCTACATTTAGAAGTTAAAAGCAAATTTTTAATATAGCATATTTTTCGTACAAATGGAGCATTCATTGCTTAATAGGAGTTCAAACACACAAAAACTATCTTAGAACTACTGCTTAGCATATTGGCCTTTATTTCAATCTCCTTCCCAGAAAAATATGATTGGCACACATGGGACCAAATGTGAATGAAAATCAATAATTATCAATATTGTTCCTTTCTTTGGGATTCATAATTTATTGGAATTGTCTGTATTTCTGAAAAACAAAGCTCTCTGAGAGAAGATGCTTTGGCAATTTTTAAGCTTTTTTTTTAATTTTTAAATTTTCTACACTAACAGAGATGCACATGTCATTAAGGATTGATTTGTGATTAATTTGTACTGTAAACATTCAAAATATCTTAGCATAACATTAATTTAGGTATAAGTCATTTTACTTTCCACCCCAGAGCAGGCGTGTCTAGAGACCATCAAGCAGGTGGACCTGGTGCTTTGCTGAAGTCCAATAACTATTCAGTCAGTCAGCTCACTCTCTTGATGGTTAACCTGCCCAAGAAGGCTATAAAATATTCATCTCACTCCTTTAAAGTCATTCACAAGAAACTGATGGTTTATATATCCTATTTCAAGAGGGCGCCTTGGCATTTACCTGCCTGAAGTGGAGAGAGAAGCAGACTTTGGGTCATTGGAATATGCATCAGATGCATAAAAGAAAACTATTTGTTAGGTCGCAATGTGCACCAGACCCACGTCATGAAAGCCCACTGTCTGCAAGGTTCTGTTTCCTTCCTTCCACTGTTTATAGCTTGAACTGCTTGTGCTGCCGTCCATTGAATTCTCATAAACAGAACTGAACCATGTTGGTGTTGCCACAAGGGCTGACATGGATGACCAGAAAATGCAGGTAGTTGATGGGTGTGTAGAGTGTGGGGTATATGCCTTCAGAAAACTAAAACCATCTGCTGCCAGTCGGTTCCTAAGTATTTATGTTAGTTAAATAATATTTTGTGACCATATCCATTTTAGCCAATGTTTTCCATACTCCAACATAGAATGGCACATCCTTTCTGCCTAAATATGTTCCTGAGATCCAATGGTTTGGAGTTTGTTATTTTGAATTATGGACAAGGAAGGAAGGAATAAAAATTTTCTAATTCACTAGAGACCACTGATTATATGATTACTGGCATGAAAATAAACTGCTTCTCAATATTTAGATCTAGAACATAGTAAATAATTCCATCAATAAGATTTATGTCTAGACCTTCAAAGACAGGAGATTTCAACTAGAAGCCCTAAAGTTTTATTTTGGTTTTAGTGAGAAATGGAATTTTTAGACCATCAGATTGGAACTGCTTTAAAGGTCTTGCCAACAGCATCAAGCAGCAACAGTACATCTTAGTGATCTTTAATCACCAAGGAAAGTACAGAAGGAAGGATAGACAAAAGGACAAATGGTAGGAAGGAAGGATGGAAGGGAGGGAGGAAGGAAGTGAGAATGGAGGGAAGGAAGGAGGGAGAAAGGGAGGGAGGGAAGGAGGTCAACATGTACAAGGTAGCTCCATTCTCTAATTTATGGGCTTAATATTGAGCTTGCATAAATTCATGGAGGATAAACTTCCATAAGTTTACATCTATGTGGGCAAAAGTATTCTTTCCTTTCTTCACACTTTTCCAACTAGGAACAGCGTAGCTCATCCTGCAATTGCTCAAATCCAGTTCCATGAACATGATGCCACCAGTTCAATTGTCCCTATGGCAAATGCAGAATCTCTGGAATTTATGAATCATCCCATTTTCAAAGCACTTGCATTTCTGTCCCCCATTCCAAGTACAGTGTAGTTCAGTGATGGAGCCAAATGGCCTTACTCACATCAGACTGACTCTTAAAAAGCTTCAAATGGGAAGATGAAATCAAGCACATTCATTCTGGATGTTCATTGGTGAAAGAATGACTGAAATTAGGGAGTAAACTGGGGTTAGTCTTTGAAGATAGAAAGTGTGTCCTGAACATGATGATAAAGTATTGTCTAAAGAAACTTGCTATTAAAATGAGGAGTTCATCTGGGCTCTGGGGGTTGGTGAGGAATTGAGTTTTTTTGAAATTTGGAGGAAATGAATACTCCCCCTCTCTAATTCCATTTTATTTGAAAGTTAACAGCCTAAAACTGTTGCACATTTCAAGCTGTTTGCTGAGCCTGGAAGCTTTGTGTTTCAGATTAATCCCGTAGTGACTGCCTCCACCCCCATTGTTTTCTTTATTAGGAAGCAAAGATTCCCATATGTTTCCATGTAAGACAGAATGACTCAGGCATTTTATATTTAATGCACCCTTGGATAGCTGCTTTAGATTTTATATGCTGGTACAAGAGCATAGCAATCGACTGTGACACCGTCTGTCGATGAAATGTAGAGAATGGCCCAGGAGACAGAGAGTTTTATGTTCCAGCTGAAAATAGGCAGAAGATCTGTTCAACCTATTATTTGCCAATATCTCACAAATGGACCCTTGGTTCCAGCATTAAATCTAATCAAATAATAACAGTGATGAGATTGCCTTGACCAGTGTAGAGGGCAGATGCAAGATGCTTATCCCCTAGTACCCCTCAGCAACCAGCAATATATTTACAGGAACTTATGGCTGAAGCAGAAAGGAAGAACTATGTGAGAGGACTTCCATTTTCTCAAAATGAGTTCTGCCAACATTATCCACTACCACATTCTTTTCTCTATGGTCTGTGTCTTCAATCCATGTGGGGGAACTTTGCCTGAGACATGTAGTTTCTGTGGGTCTCCAGGTTATCAACCCAGGGAGCTGAAATGACAAAAATACACTTACCCATTTCCATTTTTATACATCAAATTTAACTTGCTTCATCATTCCTTTTTAGCAAGATTCACTAGGTCAAAAACTTTGCTTCTTATCAAAACCTTGAGAATCATTCTCCATCCTTGTCTAAAAATCCATGGTCACCAAGTCCTTTAGACACTACACTAAATATTTCTTACTTTTGTCTCTTCTTCAGCTAATTTGTTAATGAAATCTCAATAGTTCTACTTGCTTTATGTTAATGGATTCGTAACTAATCGTCTGTATCCAGTGCCCTCTCCCCTTTATCTATTACCTATAAAACCATTATCCAAACTGGTGTCAAACTCAAAATTGAACTGAACAAAAATTAAACAGGCAACGAAGACTTTATTCAAGACTGTTGATTGTTATAGGGTAAAGATGGCACTCAACTCCACTGAAATGAAAGGCTGGAGGGTTTTGAAGAGCTGGGAGGAATTGTATGACACCCTGCCTGCCAACCAGGGTTTGCTAACTAGTCTTACCCATTGGAAAAGTAAACTTTCTCCTACCTTCATAATAAGAGGTAGTTTTGGAACAAGTAGGTTCCACCCTCCCGCAGAGGCTGGGAGATGGAGGGGCTATCTTTTTGATGGTTACATTTCAAAGAGATGGTCCCCAGGTCCTTGAGGAAGACATTCCCTGAGTTGTAAAACTGGCAAGAGGCTTTTAAGAAGATTTACATACATCTCAAAGAAACAGAGAAAGAACATGCAATTACAAGTTTTTTAAAGTAAATGTTCTAAGACAGGGAGGTCAGGGGCTAAAGTTTAGTCAAGCTGAAGGGAAATTTAAGGCCTTCTTAGTCACTGGCAGCAGAGGGATCTTTCAAAAACACAAATATGGACATCTGAGTTCCCTACTTAAATATCCTTGATTCCTGTTCTCACATGGGATAAAACTGAAATTCCAGACTTGTCCTGTAAGAACTAATTTTCGTTATCTGGTGCCCTAAATACTTTTCTGGTCTCTGCGCTTCAGATATAGTGGAATATTTGCAAATCTCTAACCATAGCGTATCTGTCTTGTCTCTGTGCCTTCATACCTTCACACCTGCCGCTCTTTCTATTGAGGGTAATTTCTGTGCCTTGTTTTCCTATCAAACTTCTCTGTTACCACCTCTGTGAAGAAGTTGTGACTCCTTCACTGACCTTCCTTCATGGCAACTTTCACATAATTCTAGCATGGACTTACAAAATTGTGTTACCACTTGGCATTTCTGTCTCTTGAGAGTTGGAGCAGGAATAAGTAGAAGTTGTATATTTTTCATATTATATTCCTATTACCCATTTGAGTACCAATTACCTTGAAACTACTCCTTTAATATTTTTCAAATAAACTAATAATGTAGTTCTTAGAAATAATACTAGGACCCACAAATGGAGCTTGCAAATATTCTCAATGGTATCAAATTACCATCTTTTGAGGATAGGGTTTTAAAAACATAATAATCAAGTATAATTTGGAACTATATTTGAATAAAGAGTATGATTAAGTTGATTTAAAAAATCTGTAATAACTTTTTTCAGGTGCTTTTTAAAATTAGCTCTTAAGGTTTTAAGCAAAAAGCATATCATTTAAATGAGGATCTAGATCCAAGGACTTACAAGGACAACATTGAATTAGATAAATGAGACTGATATGTTTGTTAGAAAATTAGTCTCAGCCCTAGATTGGTATTTGCCAAGTAGCTCTGGGGAGGGCTGGGTCATCTGTGAGTTCTTAATAAATATACGTCGACTAATCGTTTTAGAATAACCCATTGTTTAAGGCATCCCAGCAAAATAGAAATCAGGTCCCCCTGGCTTAAAAAGCTCAACACATTTGCAACACTATAAAATCATGCTCCGTGTGATAATGATTCCATTAGTCAGACTTCTTGTAATGCTCAGGCACTTCTCCACTGCACAGTTGCTTTACACCTGCTGGTGAATGATCCTCACTCACTAAGTAGGCGAAGTACTATTTAAAGCCAGGTTCATATCTGTGAACATGAATTATTTAAATCCCTAAAGTCTTTGGGGGAAAAAGGACATTTTAAAACTTCTTTCAATGATAACTCAAATCTGGCTACATTAAGTTAACTCCATAGACAGGGAAACACATCAGGTCCTATCTGTTTGACAAAAAATAAGATAAGAAATTTAAAAAAAAAGTATTTTTCATTGAATATAATTTATACACCATGCAATACAGAAATCTTAAGTGTGTACATCAAAGGTTTGATAAATGCATATGTTAGTATAATCCACACGTCTATAAAGGCATGGAATATCTTCATCACCACAGAAATATCCCATGTGTCCCTTCCCAGTTAAAATTTCTCCTGAAGAAAATATCATTTGTTTTGCTGGCTCTAGAGCATTATATAAGTGGAATCTTACAATAAATACTGTTAGGTCTCTCTCCTTTCATTTAGCATGGTTTTGGTGAACTTCATAACAATGACTCTCAAGATTCATGTTTCATCAATTTGTCCCTTTTTTTAAAATTGAAAAATAGTTGATTGTAATACATTTCAAGTGTACAGCAAAGTGACTCAGTTATATATATATAGCTGATTCTTTTCCAGATTCTTTTCCAGATTCTTATCCATTCTAGGTTATTAAAAGATGTTGACTATAGTTCCCTGTGCTATACAGTAAGTTCTTGCTCTTTATCTATTTTATATATAGCAGTGTGTATATATTACTCCTAAACTCCTAATTTATCCCTCTCCTCTCCTTTCTCCTTTGGTAACCATAGTTTGTTTTCTGTCTGTGCATCTGTTTCTGGTTTATAAATAAGTTGATTTGTATCTTTTTTTTTTAGATTTCACAAATAAGTGAAATTATATCCTTTTTTTTTATTACAGAGTAGTATTTAATTGTATGACTATACTACATTTTGTTAACCTGTTCTTTTGTTGGTGGACCCTGGGTCTATTTCCAGTTTGAGGCTATTACAAATAAAAGTCATTGTATCTAGGAGTGCAGTGGCTGGCTTGTATGGTAAGTATATGTTTAACTTCATAAGAAATTGCCAAACTGTCTCCCAAAGTTGTTATACTATTTAACACACCCAAAAGCAGTGAATCAGAGTTCTAGTCGCTCTGCATCCTCTCCAGCATCTGGTGTTATCATTTTTTCCATTGCAACTGTTTTAGTTGGTGTGCAGTAGATTGTCACTGTGGCTTTGAATTGCATTTGCCTGATGACTAATGATGTTGAGCATTTCTTCGTGTGCTTATTGGCTATTTGTATATCTTCCCTGGTGAGATATCTGTCAAGTCTTTTACACATTGGGGTCTATGTCTTTTTATTATAAAATTGCAAGAGTTCTGTGAAATAAAATTCATATTTTATGGCAAGACAAAAAAAATTTGAACATAAAAAATTTTCTCTGCCTTTTGGTTTCCAATCTCCCCTCTACTGTGCATTGTGTATCTGTATTTTACATCAACCGAACCTCCCCATCGGCAGGAATACCTGCTCAACCATAAACAGTGACATCTTCCCAGCACCAGCAAGACAACCCCTATAAACGTAACAGTTCTTCCTGATCTTGTAAGGGGTCACAGTGACCCACCATTTTGTACTTACAAATATGGCTTGTGTAAACTGTCAATAACACGTCATTCAATGTGCAGCTCTCTGTCTCAAAAAGCTTATATAAGTGTGCTTTGACTTCGAACAGATGGAACAGTTCTTGGAACTTTCTGAGAGGCTATTCCCGGTTTATAATTCTCAATTTGGCTTGAATAAAAAGTTTCATTTCTTTCTTAGATGGACTGAATAATTTCGTCTACAGTTCTTTACATTTTTGGGGGGGGAGAAATCCTTTTGGAACCATATACTGCATCTTGCACCCTCAAGGTAGAAACAAAAATGAAACAAAATGATTAACGAAGACCCCAAGCTTGTTTTGCCGAACAATAAGGAAACCGCAGAAATGCAAACAACTTGCCGACTGAGCCTTGCGCAGGCGCATTGAAGGACTAGAAAGACCAATAGTGAACTTTAGACGTTTCAGGTTGAAAATTCACTGCCTGCAACACACAGAAACCCCACTCCTGCCCCCCACATTTGTACATGCAACCCATGAAGAAGCATGAAGGACAGTCACGGCTGCTCAAAGAACTCGTGAAACTTAACGTTTACTTTCCACCAATCATTTCTGAGCCTCCCCCCACCACTACTTCCTACTTCCACAATAAATACCCCAATCAAAGCTTTGATGGAGAGACAGATCTGAGCATTGCCTCCTGTCTCCTTGCTTGGCCGCCCTACAATAAAGCTTCTTCTCTTTCTACAAAAGACCCTTGCCTCTGTATTTGCTCCTTCTGCTGCACAGGGTAAGGAGTCCGCTTGCTGGGTTACACTTCGTCTGACGCCTGTGTTAAGAGTAGCTTCTCCAGCCTGAGTCTTGTCTGTTTATTTCCTTAATGATGAATTTTTATGAGCAGAGGTTTTAGTTTTGATGATGTGCAGTTTATCTAATTTTTCTTTTAAGGTTGGTGCTTTCTGAGTATTAATCCAAAATTTTGATATTGCTATATTGGTATGAAGAGAAGTATGGGGTGGAAATAAATGAAAGCACAAAAGTCTCCTCTGCCAGAGAAGAGGGTCCAAAAATAATATCGAGGATGAAAAATTCTATTCTATTTAGAAATAAAACACAAATTTAGTATTTAGAAATATGAAGAGAAACATGAAAGTGTTAAAATTATTGCTAGTGGTTGTCATCTTTGAGCAAGACTGAGACTTGGGTACGAGATTGCTTTTGCTTCAATCAAAAACCTTTGTGTTCCATTTGACTTGTGAAAAATTATGTACATGGGTTATTTTGGTTAAAAAATAAGACAATAATTTAATAGAGCAAAACCCTTTTATGTGTGGGTCCCATAGGAAGGTCTGTTAGTTACCTTTTCCTCCTGATACATTTTATATCAAAGCATAATTTCTCAATTTTGAATATTAGAGAGATTTTAATCTTTTTTTTAAGTAAGGAGAGGAAAACCATTTGTAGAAAAGAAAAACTGTCATGAATAGGCTGAAATATACTTTATTTTGAAATACTGACTCTTAAGTTTAGATGGTCCTCTTTCTAATATTTTGTACAGATAAAAACACCATGAAGGGCAACACTAGAAGGGAAAATAGGTCACAATGATAGCTGAAAAGAGGTACTGAGGAGAAGGAAGTCTAATCCTCTTTAGAAGACTTAGTGAGGAATGAAATTTAATGGGTTGGGGAGAACAGGAAAGGAGAAGGTGGGACAGTTTATTATCTAGTCAAGAGACTTCTCAGTATCTTCTGGTTCTACCAACTTGTTACAAAGCACTAACCCCACCTCAAAGTTTAAGACCAAAAGAAACATTGTATCTTTAAAAAATAATTTCTACTTTTATTGAATCACAGAGAAAAGTATTTGAGAAAACACAAATACTTTTTTTAAGTTGAAATATAGTCAGTTTACAATGTTGTGTCAATTTCTGATGTACAGCATAATGTCACAGTCATATACATACATACTTATATTTGTTTTCATATTCTTTTCATCATAGATTACTACACAATATTGACTATAGTTCCCTGTGCTATACAGTATAAGCTTGTTGTTTATCTATTTTATATATAGTCCTTAGTATCTGCAAATCTCGAACTCCTAACTTATCCCTTTCCACCCCTTTCCCCCGCCCCTCCCCCCCTACGAAACCACAAGTACTTTTTAAACCATCACTTTGAACTAGATTGTCTCAAAAGGAAAAGAAACAGATGTGCAGTGGAATTACCACCCCCCTCCTTTTTTTTTGCCTCTTACTTGATGGGTCAAGAATTGCTAAGCAATTAAACCCATTTGTTTTTTCCTCAGGATTTGAAAAACAAATTAAATAGAGTTCTTCCAGATACTGGTTCCAGCTTTTCTGTCTTCGAGCAGTCCACAATTTTTATCTAAACTTGAGGACCTCTCGGAGTGGATGCAATGCAGGTGGTCTTGGCCATATCTCATGTCCTTGTGATTTCTTTCTAAGAGGAATAAACACATTTTTAATGAGCATTCCTTATCAGCATAAGGAACTATTATCCATATGTTCTTATCTTAAATTTCCCTTAAAATAAGTTGGCATTATTAAGTAAGGGTCCCAGAAACCTTGTTGTCCCCCCATTCTAAAGTACAAAAAAGTGAAAATGAACTCTACTCTACGGAAATAGAGAAAATGTGCTTTTAGGTGTCTAGATGGTTTGGTTCAGCTGAGATGAAGGCCTACTGTCTGATTATTACACAAGCCCTATTGGCTCCGCTCAGAGGAAAACTATTTTAGAGTTATTGTGCTGCTTCGACATGTGCAGACCCAAATCTTGGTGACACCAACATCCGCAAGCTCATGGAGGAGGGCAGTTTAAAATTCTACAACAAGATTTATATCTGCTCAAGGACCAGACAAGTGCATCTTCGGACCAGTACATTCTCTTCCACTAGGCAAGACAACAGGAGGTCAGATTTAATTCAGAGATTTGCTCTTTGAGCAGCAAGTCAGAGCAAAGGCAACAAGTAAAATTTCAAAAGTGTAGTAAAGTTCAGGATCTGAGAGGTAGGTACAGATGTCACTGTGAGAGGGGTACAGCCATCTCTGGCAATGAATAATTCAAATCTTAGCCAAGGAAGCATTTTTCCAGGGAACAGACACATGAGTTTTCCCAACATTTGTTTGCGTCTGTGGCTCTTCTTTATCTTGTCTCCTTTTATGACCAAAACTTCTTATCATGGATCCACTCCTTTTTTAGTTATGTTACCTCCATCCATTCAGTTACATTCCACTCACTGCTTCTTTTAAAAGCCTTTGCAAAACTATGGATTCATCATTCTGCACAGGGTAAAACTTTTCTTTTACATTTTCTTCCAAATCTAATCTGTAATGTTATTTTTTCTTCCAAATCTAATCTTTAATGTTACTTGAATGTTATGTGAACATATTTACTTGTTCACATCGCTAATACAAACAATGTTCTTGGTCTGCTCACAGAATAATAAGAATAAAAAGCAGATGAATAAGAAAGAACAGAGAGTCAAGAAAGGAATGTAACTACTTGTGGAAGAATACTCATTTAATAAAACGCAGTTGGTTAATTTTGAGGGGAAATAATTAATGGAGACTCTATACTTTATACCTTGAACCAAAGTGAAGGGTCAAATTATTTCTAAGCAAAAATGTAACCCAAAACCTACCTGTGGGGAAGACAAATGGACTGGAGTTTGGGCTGAGGAAAGTTTTTCCAAGCAAGATACAAAGACGAGAACCATAAATAAAATATTTGCTCTATTTGACCACAACTACATGGACATTAAAAATTTCACATCAAAAACATTACAAATATACTTGATAATATGCTCTGAGTTCTTTCCACGCTCAAGGCCCTTTTGAAGGAAGTAGGTACAGATGTTTTATTTCAGTACTCATCCACTCTCTACTCGAGGTTTCACTAATGAGAGGGGATGCACAAAATAAATGATGGTGAAATAAATGTTGGTCTAGTGAATATTGTTCAGTACTTCCTACTACCCGTGCTGTCATGCCCTTCACATAAGCACTGACACACTGGAATTAGCTGAGAACATAGCTTAAACCAAGAGTCTTAGGTATAGCTTCTCATTTCTTAATCCCTAAACTCTGAACCTGTCTCTACTTACCTACCAGCCACAAGAACCCGGAACCAAGAGAGAATTCTGGTTCAATCCACCCATCTACTGGGTCAGAGTCAGAACAAAGAGGGTCAAGAGCATGGCTGGTTCAAAGACACTTAGGTGCCAGATGCCAGCCCAGACGGAAATGCAAGGTGCTAGGAGTGTGAGATAAGGCAGGAAAGCACAATGCACTCACATCTGAATTTTAACTTAAAAATCCTAACTACGGGCAGAGAGCCCTCTGATCAATTAGATTAGCCACCCTTTCTCCCAGAAGAGTTTGGAGAATGGAGTGCAGAAATGTCAGATGTGTCTCCTCCAACACGTCCCTAAATGGGATTCTGAAGCATATTCAGAAAGGTGACAAGAGGAGAAGGGTCCCAGTCAGCAGTACTGCCTCTTTAAGTGTATTTATTTCTCTTAAAAGAATATACCCTGAAAGAATAATTAAATGTATGCAAAAAATTTGTCTCAAGGATACTCATTAAAGAAAATTTATAACCATGAAAGAATGTAAAGTTACCGATGCCCAACAATAAAATATTGTAAAGGGATTTTAGTAAGAAATTATGTTACATTAATACTTGCTTTATGGCCAGTAAAATGAGGTTCACAAAAAATTAGGTGAAAATAATTTATAAAATATTATTGATAATATAATCTTATTTTTATATTTAAGAAGTGTACATACACAAGAATGGAAGCTTACAAAAATAGTTGTCCATAGTGATCGCCTCTAAGTGGTAGTACTATGTGTGATTTTAAGTTTTTCTTCATTAAGAACCAAATTATCTAATCTTCCCATAACAAACATATAGAACGTACACAGCATAAAAAAATGAATGAAAGAAAAACAGGTCAATTATGATGAAAGAAACAGCTGTGTCAGGAATTGGGGGAAAACATAAATATTTGGCTTACACGGGAGCCACTTCCAAACAACTCAATAACCGATTCACAAAGCTTAGTTTGGGCCATCTGTTAGGAATGACCATGGATCTCACTTATATATCTCTCTTCTAAAGTAAATGTTATCTGGTTTTTCCTTTCCCTTTTTTGACCCTGCGTTACTCACTCTCACCTTCAAATGAACTTCACTGGAGATCTGAGTATTCGTCCATCTATCCAACTAGTCACACACATTTGCAAGTGGAATGAATGCATTATTTACTAGTGCCCTGGGGATACAAAAATGGAAAGGACTTCTCCTGAGAGAAGCTTGCAGCACACTTGATGCCTATTTTGGGAATCAAATCATACTTGCTTGAAATAACTTGATTACACGCCCAAGATAATATGATAATGTGGCATGATGCACACATTTTTACTGAGAACTAATGAAGAGTGAGACAGATTTGGATATTCTAGGGTGCCATGGTAAAAGATTCTTGGAGCAAATGTGGCTTACCTTGAGCCAACAAAGTACACAGTACTTGGATTTGCAGAAAGGAAGGATCTAGTTATTCCATGACAGCACAACTAATGAAGTTAAGGGAGGAGAAAGTTTTAGGGAAATAGAATGATGAGATTGGAAAATTAAGGTAAGCTCATTTGATGGCAAGTTTTAGACTCCAAATTGAGAAATTTTTACTTTATGTCAAAAATGAAGAAAAAAACTTGAACTAGTCTCCTTATATTAAGTCTCCATAATTTTTCCATGATTTTGCTGTAGAGCCCATTTTGGGGTGCCTTAGTGGGGTTCAAGGCTGCTGCTTTTCTGTTTTACCACTTCCAGGCAATATCAGCCCCAACCAGCAAGATCTTCTCCAGGACCACGATGCGAGTTGAACTCTGAACACCTCTCTCCAGCCACATAAAAACACCCTGTAAACCCCAAGACACAGAAGCGTTAGGCTCAAAGCTACTCTCAAGATCACTGTGTTAAGAAGGGATTAAAGATATGCGTCCTCATGTATGTGCTGGGTGAGGGTGGGGGTATCTTTCTGACTCATTTTCTCTAAGGACTCTCCTCTTCTCATGGAGCTGGTAAGTAAGCCACCTTAAGGATTCTTGGACTGGGTAGCCAAGTTAATGCTCCCTTATCTAAGAATTAAGGAACTATTTCATTCTTTATTTGATTTTTTTCTGATAGTCTTAGCCTTGGTGCTGAGCATTGAGATTCAGGGTTATAGTGCCGAAAGTAAGTGGGACCATGGAGCCAAAATCCAGCAAAGCTGGCGAAAATTCCATACTGGGGCTTGGAGGTTGCAAACCCCAAGCTCCCATCTGCCTTGTTTTTTTGTACATACTTTCTCAGAAATACCTCTGGAAGAGCTGGCATTGGCAACCAGGATTTGTGCTCTGAGTCCAGGGTTTCTATGTTGACCCTGCAGCGTGAAATATATGTGGCCCGGTCTTTCAGTGGTTGTACAATCAAGTGGCTCCAGAGAACAGGGAGTTACACACATGTGACAACCAGGCAGGTGTGACAGGTCCTGTGACGGTGGGGAGACTATTTTATTGATGTAAGAAATGTCGGACTGAGCTCAGTACTTTATAGAAGCACAAAGTGACCTCAAAAAGTCGCCAAAACCTCTGAGAAATGTCTGAAGTGGCCAGGACATGAAAAAATCTCAGCCACTCTTAAAACTACCAGAAAAGTCAGAGGTCTTGCACTCTTGATAATTCCTCCCAGAACATAGCAGCCTCTGTGCTGGAGGAGTCGCCAGAATTTCCTGGCAGATTGTTTAGGACCAGTTTCTCTGCGGACCCTACTTTCTTTTTCAAACACCGATCATCATTTCTGTTTGATTAACTTTCCTGTGTGTAATTGTTAGGACATTAAAGCACAATCTTCCAGAGTAACAATTTTGTTCTTAAGGTATTTGAGGACACAGCTGTACAGAAAAGTTCAAATTATTAGTCCTTGGGGAAAATGACGGTGGGGAGAAAGTGAAAAATAATTTTGTACTTGTTCTAACAGAGAAAAATCTGTGCAGCACTTTTAAGATCAAAAGATCAGAAAAAACCTTACTCCAGTATGAGCCTAGAATGATAAATGTATGCACTGAAAAGGACTTTTGCCTTCTTCCACTCTTTTGTAAGAGTGAGGAAGATTGAGACAGTTATGGGGCAGAGAGAGAATACCCAGAGAGGAAGTGATGAGGGCAAAGTGGCAATAGCAAAAAGTCCTTTAGAAGTTTGGGATTAGCAGATACACACTACTATATATAAAACAGATAAACAACAAGGTCCTACTGTATAGCACAGGGAACCATAGCTAATAGATTATAATAACTATAATAAAAAAAGAATATATATTTATAACTGAATCATTATGCTGTACTAACATAGTATTGTAAATCAAAATATTTCAATTAAAAAAAAAAGAAAAATCCTGAGGTCAGGGTAACGGTATTGGAATATCCTCCACCCACCTTTTTTGGTGAGTTTCTACTCTTAAATTTTTGATGTTACCTCCTTCAAGAGACAGACTTAACCTCCACCAGGCTCCTTTCAAGACTCTTGTATTGTTTGTTTTATGAATGAGAGGTAATTAGGTTTATTCACTGATTTCTGCTTGGAGGAGGTACTGGGGATTGAATCTAGGACCTTTTGCATACTGAGCTTGCACTCTACCACTTGAACTATATCCTTCCCTCAAGACTCGAGTTCTTATAAGATTCCCCAGTACATATCTAATAGTGTGTTCCATTTAGTGTGCTACTTAGTTAGAAATAGGCAGAAGTGTGACTTTGTATCTTTTTCCCTCATCTTGCCCTCCTTGAGCTCTGGTCAATTTAGCAATGAAAGGTGGAAAACTCAGAGTTATGACACCCAAAGTTCTGTAGTACACATGATAGAGACCTAGAGGAAATGCTGTTGTGGTTTTGCATTTGCAAAGTAAATCTAATGGAAAATGCTGTGGGGATTTGTTGGCCATGCAACAAATTCTATTAGCCATTCTAACAATGGTGTCTATAAACTTCAGTTATTCCTAGAATCAAAGAGTATTCCAATGCTCCAAATTATGGCTAAGAGCAGTCACTGGGTTTCTTCTTGTCATCAGATGGCATAGTCGGCAATTTATATCCTTTCTTTATCAATAATTGACACTTGAGTGATAATTGAGTTACAACAAAATCATATGACATTTCTATAAGGGGTTTCATTTTTAGAGATTTGTTCTTCAAATTATTTTTTTAAGTCCCTATCAATGAATTTTACTATGCTGTATTTTCTTGTCTCTAACTGCTAATGGCCGACCACAAACATGGCCTCCATATATTTATTACAACCAGAATGGTGTTAAAGAAACTAGTGCAGATTTCTTCAGTTATATCTGAGCAGTCAAGTATTTGAAGAATTTCTCCTCATGGGGTAACCACTCCCTGTATATAGCTAAAGTCCTTTGGGAACATCAAAACACTCAGACTGCAGAATCCTCCCTTTTTAGACATACTCTAAAATTCAGCAATAGTGCTAGAAATCACTTTTTTTTTTTTCCTGGATAAGTACCCAGAACCCCCTTCGGAAAGGAGGACAGCACTCTGACCTATGTTCCAGAAAAAAGGAAGTGACCTTTTTTGGGGGGTTGTACCCATCAAGTTAATAGCTGTGGCTTCTGGGGGATCTCAGAGGCAACATGCATTGTCACTGATGTGCTTGCTAGCTCAGGGGCCCCTGTGGAAAGGGTATTCATTTTGTAGCTAATGTAAATTGCAGTGCCTGTCTTTGTATTTCAGTGATTTGAAGTGTCGTTCTATTAAAGGTGTTCTTGATATAAACAAGCTTAGGTGGTAATGGGAGAATTAAACAAGAATTATGCTTGGCTGGTAACCTTGAACATAAGAGTCTTCAAGAATAACACAACAGTCTTTCTTTCACTCCATTTTTTATGCTGTGATTTTTTTTTAGCAAGTGGCAATGTAAAGATTTGAAAAATTACAGATTAGGACCTTTGTTTTCTACCACATTTGTTTACTATCAGCTCAGAGACTTTATCAATCATGAGAATTTGATAGCAGGTCAAATTAATGTTTCATGTTAATCATGACCTTGATACTTTGCTAATAAAAAAAAGGTAGTGACCAAATTTCCTGCCTTTGTAGCTTAATGGTGAGAGTGTGAAATCATTTATTAGCAAGGGTAATGAACTAAATGACACAGAAGAGTAACCTTGACCTGTTCCAAAGCATGTAGGTCCGCAGCTTCACCTGGCTTTTGAGAGTTGGGATGCAGCGCAACCTAGACACTTTTGATTCTTGACAATCTGAGAAGGACGAAAAATAAGAAGTTGAGTAATCAAGGTCATACATTAAATCATAATTAAATAATGTAAGTGATTGTATTCAGCAGCAGTGAGATTGGTGAAATCTAGGAGATAGAATAGCTTGAAAATGAGTTGGGAGAGAGGATGAGAAACTGAGAATATCGTGGTATTCACTATCATAGGTGACAACTGACACACCTGGAGCAAAGAAGTACTGAAGTTGAAATAGGGGTGAGAGAGAGGAGTGATCAAATTGGCTTAAAGGCAGCATTCCCCAGGGCAGCCTGCCAAGCTAAAACCACAACAAATAGACAATTTGTCTTGGCAGTTTACTGGTGAGATTTGATGGGTAGAAAAAACTGGAATTCTAATTCTGCTTGAGACCAGGTGGTATTAACTAGAACTCTTTCAAGGAAATTCTGGGCATATGTAATACTGCACATATTTTCCACCTGAGGCTGTCCTCAGGTTTGTTGATGATAACTCGTAAGTCATCATCTCCCTAGAGTAAAAGGAAACTACAGACTGCTCAGGGGAAGCGGGAAGGGGAAGAAAGTTATTTGTATCTACTCTCCACCAAGAAGTGCAGTCAGCATCTAATTCAACTCACTACCATCCTGGTAGTTGAATAACATCATTATTGCCTTTTTAGAGACAAGAGCATAGGCTCAGAGTGATCAGGCCACTTGCCTAAACTCAGATGACTGAGGCCAGAGCTGGTTCCACGTCTCTCTGGGTGGTGTCCATTCAGCAATGGTGGTGGCCCCCCGGAACATTTCAGAGGCAAAAGTTCTCTCTGATGGCAAACTCTTGTTTCTCAAAGTGTGATCCATGAGCCAACAGCATCACATCTTCTGGAAGCTAATGAGTCAGAATCAGCATTTTAACAAGATCTTGAAATGTGCATTCAATTACAAATGCAAGTTTTACAAGATACAACAATGCCTGACCAACTTAATAGGGACAACAAGGGATTCCTAGGGAGGAGATCTTAAACTTTCTGATTCATGGAACACTCTACGAATCTGATCAAAACTATGGACCCACTCCTGAAAAACAATGTACGCAGACAGATACACACATTTATTTCCAGGGTTAGAGATTCCTGGGAGCCCACTCATGGACAACCCAGTTATCTGTAAACTCCAAGCTTGAAAATGCCTATGAGAGGCAATTAAGGTAACAGAGAAATTAAAGTGGTATAAAGACTTTGGAAAGTGAAAAACCATGACAAAAGAAAAAAGTCTACTCTTTCAACTAGCAACACTGTAATTATATAAATTGAACCATATACACACACATTCTTAGAAGTTGGCAGAACATTTTCTTTAACTCACTTAATGTGGACACCATGGATTTTCCTAGATATTTTTTCTCCATTTATTTCTCTTTTTACTGATTTCTTCTCAATGGACTTTATCAATAGTTGTTTGGAGCTTTAGTCCTGATGTCAAGACCTTCCATATTGGTAAACATTTTTCTACAGTGATGTTCAGATACTTCATTTTTAGAGACTTTTGGACACAATTTCAATTATGTTTGCAAAAACTTAATTTCAATAACCTTATTACTAGCTAATTATAAAGTTGGACCTTACCACTTTTGTCTTATTAACTATAAGCCTGCAGCAAAAAGAAGATAAATAATTATTTTATTCTGAGTAAACTGTCCAAGTCCTCAACTCTTTTCCACCATTATGTAAATATTTCTAAAACCATAAAGTTATCAAAGGTTGACTCCCTCTTTTGCCCTTTTTGCCTTTTCCTTGGACTTCAGAGAAAAGTTTATTTTTATTTGGAAGAGATCCACTTCCTTCCTAACCAGAGTAAGTCTCAAGTCATCTGGAACCTGCTCTGGACAAGCAGTGATATAAAAGTAGATTATCATCCATCCTTGCTTCTCTAATAAAGCTTTGGTTTTGCTCAAGTCTTTACTAGTGCCTTGGTCTAGTCTTCTGTGGCCTTTACTAGTAAGTGCATTTCTCTTCTCCATTAAAAAAAAATTGTTGTTTGTTTTGCATTTTGCTAACACTTCCTCTTTCTTCCTCACTGTCAGTGACCCTAGAAGAGGATTCACTGTCACTGTAATTTCATGTTGGTATGGATTCCTCACATCAGTTTCTTTACAAAATGTGGAATAATTATGAACCAGTTGCTACTTTCACAAATACACTACAAATAATTATAAGTACCGCCAGTTTCTGGAAAATAAAACCAAGATGATTTAATTGATTTAAATTTACATAACAGTTTAGAATTTGATTCTTTGGTAACCATCTCACCAAGTAACATTTAATTTTATGTAAATGTAAGTGTTGACCTTAAAAAACAAAAGGGCCAGTTATTTTACCAGCAAAATGAGTGTGTTTGGGAATAGCAGAGGAATTGCAATTCAGGGCAAGCAAAGTGTGGGGAACCAGAGGCAAATCTGAGCAGCAGAGGAAAGGGGTTTGCTTTTTTAGGGGAAAGAAAGGAGTTGGAAGAGGCTATTTCTAAGAGTTCAGGTGATTGCATCGTCTCATTGGCTGAGTGTGGCAGTTTCTCATTGGTGGGGCTGTTGCTAGGCAAAGAGAATTTCTTCCTTTCTCCTGCTGAGGTGTGTAAAGTAAGCTTCTTCCTGTTTTGGGGTGTGAATGTTCGTGCAGGAGAGCCCCCTCTTCAGGGCTTCCCGAGTCTATTTTAAATGACATCGTCTACATTTACTTTCACATAAATAATTGACTAACAACTAATAGTTAAATTTTAATAGAATAGAACTATCTGCAAAAGATACAATTTAGACAACTACTAAATCAAACCACAGATGGGACATATTATTTTCTTCATTCTTTCCATTATTTTAAAATCAAATAATTAACAACTCAAAAAGAGGAAATTTCAAAGTTAGTCATGTTCAGGAAGCTATTTCCTGAATCAAATAAAATTTGAATTTGCTAAACTATGACACCTCACGGTTTGCTCTCTTTTTCAGCTTTAAATGTTAAACACAAATCAAAATTGAAGTAAGATTCAGTTTCTTAATCTTTGCAATTAGTGTGTTATCATTATTTATTTCAATCTATTAAAAGAATACACCAACTGTGTGAACCAGGCTGAACCCTTTTAGAAGTCATTGTCAACTGAATCCACCAGAGTTGATGGCCAACCATATAACTGAGGTCTCCAAACTAACTTCCATGTAGAATACAATGCTTATTAATGGATATTAGTAATAAATATGGGCTAATTTGAAGGTTACAAGTATATTATTAAAATGCAAGTATTTTAATAATATCTGAGCAATTGTTTAAGACTTAGACTCTCAAAAAAAAAATTTTTTTTTCTGGAAAGCGTATTCTATCACTAGCATTGTTTAGAGCCACTGGCACACCATGATCATAAAGGCAGATAGATTTTTGGTCAGTTTTATTTTATTATTTTATTTTATTGACTGATTGATTTTTTATATTTTTGAGGGGAGAGGTAGTTTGACCTATTTATTTATTTGTTTCCTTAATGGAGGTACTGGGGACTGAACCCAGGACCCCTTGCATGCTAAGCATGCACTCTACCAATTGAGCTATATCCTCCCTCCCCAGTCAGTTTTATTTTTGATTTTCAGATCTCTACAAACTATGCACACACCTGAAGCCTACATCTGTAGCTTCTGTACCTGGACCCGTTATAACACTGCTTGCAAAGTATTCATTCCCGTGAGCACAGTTTATGTTTGTCGTTGAAGATAAAGATGACTAAGAAATGAAATGAATCCTTAGGGACAAGTTGGCTCTGCTGAGAAAAAGTATGGCCTCTTGGGAAACTAAGATTCTTCAAACAGGGAAGTCCAAAGCCCAGTGAGATAACCTGGAGAGTTAAGATCTCATTGCGAGGACATGGTGTTATGCTTTGTCTTAACTTTCCTGGCTCAGAGTTCAGAAGACCTCCCTGTGAGATGACAGGGTTCCTCTGCTTTGCAAACCTACTCACTCTTACTAGAGGAAAAACCCCTTCTACAATGGCTGTATTATCCATCAAAAAGCCATTCAACTGAAGAGCAGGAAATAGCATCGTTGCGGCCATGGAGAGTAGCTTTCCGTTTCCAGGAAGAGCTGCTTTGACGATCTTCACACTCTTAAGCTGTGAAGCACTGAAAAATCAGGGCCATGTGACCAGCAAAGACAATACCCATTTAAAAGAGTACCGCCTTATGCCTGCAATTTGAATGGAGTGCCTCTTCAATGGACAGCGTGATATTTTTCTTATTATGCTGCAATGTGGATAACAGGTCTGTGGTTTTCACTCTTTGGGACAGCAAGAGCTTGCACTGTATTGAAAAGAGTGGATTTCTTTTCAGATGAGATGTTTAAAGCAATGCTATTAATACTGCTGTGTCTAACAGCTGCCTCTATTTATTCATAAATACAGCACAAACATCTTTCTTGTCAAAAGAAGAGGATTTTCTTTTACTATAAAAAGATAATTAATTCAGGCTGAATAAACTTAATGGCACATTTGCCATCTGGGCAAAGCAAACAAAACACCAGAATAGAATTGTGTGAAGAAAAAAAAATAATCAAAATGTAGAATAAAAATACATGCTTAAACTCTGTTTCGATTTCCTTAACAACAAATAATTTTCCACCTTAAGTATTATGTGCATGCTTATTTGAAAGGAAATATAAAAGACAATAGGGCATAGAAATAGTACACAGCTAAATGTGGACAAAAATTTCAGGTGATTTAAACATAAGCAAAATGTTTCACAGGTTCTGCCTCTCTTCATCTATACCCGTGAGGGACAGAAACTCTTATCAAATAATATAGATAAAAGTGCTTTGTGAACTTCAAAGAACCACAAAAGTGTAAGAGGATCTTTTTTTATTTCCATCAGCCTGGTGTGTCCTTAGAGAGCAGAACTCTTGGACATACTTGGGGCTTTGCCTTTATTAAATCAACTGGAAACTGAGCCTGGCTGATGATCATGATTTTTAAAGCCCTTGAAAAGCTGGTACTTGTCATGTGGAACCATCACTGCATTGACATTCTAGTCTCACCTCTAGGCTTTCAGCTGACATGTATTCAGAGATGTTGCTTCTTTCTTATCATCTCCTTAAGAACGTCAGCTCTTGTCTCTTCTAAGCTGTTGTACAGCCTAACCCACGAGTTCTTGACGCTGTGTGGTGTAATTGTGCTTTCGAAGCTTTCTCTCTCTCCACACCATCCGCCTAGCTTGCCTCTTTCCGCTTCCGGTTTTGACTGTGCCCTGTCGCCAGTCAGGGGAGCACTGTTATTACATCGGGTGCCTTCCGCTATCCCATTTGTCTTAATGAGAATGACTGGTTGCCCTTCTATCAGCTTGCTCTCATTAAAAATTGACTTAGAAAGTCCTTCTTTCAAGAAGCCTTCCAGCATTAGAATTTTGACCACAGATCCATTCTGACTGTCCTCAGAACCCAGTGCTAGACTTACATATTCATCCTCGTGACTTGGGTCTCTCAAGTCAGAGGGACTACAGACAGGTTTGCTATTTTTGACAGTGAACAAATAAGTCACTTGCTAAAGCTGATCTACATTAAGTATTTCAAGGAATTCATGAAGTGACTTGACTAAAAAGGCCCATGTAAGATGATATTATTAGAAATGATCATTTTCCTGGGATTTAGTGGTAAGGCGATTTTGACTCCAACTCTTCTCTCAACAGCAGAATTCTATAAAAAATAAAATCCTGTATTTTTTACACGTCAGAATAAGAGTCCCGCTTTTTGGAGTATAAAGAAAAATCCTTATGAGAGCCTATGAGACTAGTTGATACTTATTTTTACCAGCTTGTTTCAGTGCTTTCTCTGACCCTATAGCTACTCTGGCCTTCCTTTCGCTCTTTGAACATGCCATCGTCCTCCCTGACTAAAGGTTTGGCAGGCTGTTTCTCTGATTGCGTCCTTACGATACATAGCAGAGCTCAGATCTCACTGTCTCAAAGACACTCTCTGACATCCTGAATGCATCTGCTCTTCTCTGTATCCACTCACCTAGCGCCCTTCCTAGAGTGGAAACTACCCGAATAAACACTCAAGTGATTAATTTGATAATGTGACTTTCCTGCTGGAACGTGACCGCCACGAACACTGGGATGATGGCTGCTTCATCACAGCTGTGACTGCAGCACCTCGCATAATGTTCACACACAGTAGGTTTTCAAGAAGTGGGGTTACGATATGACTGACAGAGTGAACTCCTTAATGAAAATGATGATAAAGATGAACCACCTGGAGGGTAACACTGGATTCTCTGATGATAACATTCTGGGTGCATTGACACAATCTGTAAGAACTAAATGTCCAATTTTCAATTCTGCTTCTGCATAACAATTTCCTCTTCAATTTCTTTAATAGTTAATTCATTCTGAAATCCAGGATTAAAGAAATAAAATAGAGGCCAAAATAATGACTCTTTATTAATGATTCATTAATTTTTCTTCTATGTTGCATCAGATCGATTATACAATTAGGGGACTTTTCAATAAAGCTAAAGTTTACCTTGCATAATACATTCCTTAGTGAAGATGAAGTTTAGTCATCAGACACATTCAGAAGCACTGAACCAAATCTCTATGGAAATGGGATTTCTCTTGGGCAAAATATTTATCCACGACATGCATATGTTAATCTTGACTCACATATGACTGCAGAGAGCTTAGACTGAGCCTGATAGAACACAGAGGAACTGAAATGCATTCTCCGTGTTTCTCTGTGTGTAAGGAGGAGGGGGATCAATCACATTACTTGCTTTTTGCATTATATGTCAGGTTGAGCTTATGAGCCATTGACTTTGACGGGCAGAAACAGTAACACACCAGAACATATACGCCCCTCTCATGACAACAGCAACAGCAGCAAAACAAAATAAACACACTGATTCGCTCAGATAAAGAATGAGCATCTATAAAACTAGACTTGAGATTGGGTTTTAAAAATCTCTGGGCACACAAATTATGTATTGGTTCTGTTCGTATTTCCACGTCCTCTGCCTTCTAGTCCTTTTGGCTTAGTGCCAGGGAAAGTGCAGAAATAATACGCTCTCATATACCTTTTTCTTTATCTGAAATTAAGAAAAGGTAAGAAGAGAAATCATCAATATGACTTTGGGCTGTAAACCTGATTTTTATTAAGCTTGACTTTACTATTTGAGGTTCTAAGTCTATGAATTTGTGCTTTCTCTGCTATATGTAATGTAAGGCAAGTACTTTCAACATTTAGGGCAGGTGATACATAAACACAGCATCCTAGTCTAGGTAAATAATATTGGGCTGATTAAGGAGAAGAGTTCAAGAAGGGAACATTTTGAAATGCAAATGAAAGACTAATTTTGTTAAAAATAAAAGCTTGAAAAATAAAATTAAATTGTTTTACATGATTACTTTGTTTCTTAAGTCAGCTGAGAGTGTTTTAAGAAGTTGCACGCCCCTGTCTTGAGTTTCTTAAGATCAACTGAAGTGATCCATATTAAGTAACTAATGTGAGAGGAATCTTAATTTTGAGCACTGGAAAATAACCAATTTTAAACCCACTATGTGCTTATATTACCAGAATGGATTACTGGTCACTATAAAATGTTATTGATAATGTGACCACCACTATGGTTTTCCTTTCCTCATCCCAACCAATGTGGCAGGGAGGCTAACCTTTGTCAAAGGAGTAGACTGGAAATTTACAGTTAAAAATGGTGCATTATTTTTCTATTCTCCATCAACAGAAAAGCTAGGAAAAAATTTTAAAAATTAACTTCATTAAGAGTAGCCTAGGGCACCTCCCCACCCTCACCCAGGCAAGGGGGCTGAGATACAGCTCTACCTACTGTGGAGAGTGTCTTCTGACCCCACCTGACCAGAAGGGCTGGAGACAATCCTAGAAGCTGAGCAGCCTGGGGCACCTAAGCCGAGAGGCAGGTGGGCAGAGCTGACTTCACAGAACAAATCCAGTGGCCTTGCTTTGTCAGGAAACTTGGGGTGTGAGTTGGCTTAAGACAACAAATAAAGAGCTTCACCAGCTTTACAGCTGCTTCTCCCATGGCTCCACTCACTGCTGAGTACAACCTTCAGCTTAGCCTACCAGGGAACCTACTAGAGCACACTGGAAGCTACATCACCCATCCAACAGCTCCATGTATGGTGGCACTTGAACAGAGTGCACAGCCCATGGTTTCCCCCATTTGCAGAGCAAAACTCATGGCTTCACCTGATCAAGGCATTTAGTACATGCTTTGGCCTGATTCAAGTCCCCAGACAATGAGTTGTAAGGCCCTGGGTCCTGTCCTGCTGCTCTACCAGGGCAGGGAAGCTAATTCATAGCCCCACCTACTACTAAAAATAGCACCCATTCCTGACCTTCTACTAAGCCTGACCAGAGAATCCAGGCACCTGCAGAGCCTACCCGATAGCCTCTTTTGGGTAGGATACCAAGTTAGCAGTCCTATCCAACTGTTCACAGCCAGTGGTACCCCACCCCCAGCCCCATCCTCAAAGCTCAGTTGCCTTGCTCCAAACCTGACCATAACAGCAGGCCCACATACTTAAGGACATTACCAGCAGACATACCCAGAAACTCAAACTGAGTTGACTGTTGAAGAAGTCTCTCTCCCAAAGCACTTTGTAAAACCTGAAAGAGGAGCCTGATTACTCAAATGCACAGATACCAAAGTAAGGAATCAAAGACCTTGAAAAATCAGATAAATATGACCTCTCCAAAGGAAACTAAAAAAGGTCCAATAAACCCTAAAGGAATGAAAGAAAAGGATTGTATGACAATCTTAATAGATGCAGAAAAAAAGTTTGACAAAATTCAGCATTCATTCATGATAAAAACTCTTAACAAATTATGCATTAAAGAAATATATCTTAAAGTGATAAAGGCTATATATGACAAGCCCACAGCTAACATCATACTCAGTGGCGAAAGGCTAAAAGCTTTTCTCTAAAATCAGGAATAAGATGAGGGTGCCCACATCACCACTCCTATTCAATGTAGTACCAGAAGTCCTACCTAGAGCAATCAGACACGAGAAAAAAGTATCAGAATTGAAGAACTAAAATTATCTCAATTTGCAGATGCAATGACTTTATATATAGAAAACCCTAAAGACACAACAACAAAAAAACCTGTTAGATCTAATCTATTAAATCAGTAAAGTTGCAGGATATAATATTATATAAAAATATAAAAATCAGTAACATTTCTATAGGCTAACAAGAAATTTTCTGAAAAATAACAAACTCAATCCCATTTACAGTAGCATCAAAAATAATAAAATACTTTGGAGTAAATTCAGTGAAAGAAGTGGAAGTTCTCTGCTCTGAAAACTATAAGACATTAATGAAAGAAACTGAAGAAGAAATAAATAAATGGAAAGGTATCCCATATTCATGGATTGGAAGAAATAATATTGTTAAAATGTCAATACTACCAAAAACCATCTATGGAATTAATGCAATCATTATCAAGAGTCCAATGGTCTTTTTCACAGAGGTAGGAAAAATACACTCCTAAAATTTTTATGAAACCACAAAAGACCTCAAATAGCCAAAGAAATCCTGAGAAAGAAGAACAAAGCAGGACATCACACTTCTTAATTTTAAGCTATACTATAAAACTATAGTCATCAAAACAGTATAGTAATGGCATAAAAACAGACAAATAGACCAAAGAAACAGAATTGAGGGCCCAGAAATAAAATCAAATATATACAGTCAGCTAATATTTGACAAGGTAGTTGAGAAGACTCAGTAGAGAAAAGACAGTATTTTCAATTAATGGTGCTGGTATAGCTGGGTACTCACAGTAAAAGAATGAAATTGGACCCATATCTTGCACTGCTCATGAACGTTAACTAAAATGAATTAAAGTTTAAATGTAAGATCTGAAACCATAAACTTCTAGAAAGAATCATAGGAATAAAGCTCCTTTATATGGGTCTTGGTAATGATTTTTTGGATATGACACCTAACACACAAGCAACAAAAATCAAAAATAAATGAGTGGGACTCTAACAAACTAAAAAGCTTCTGCACAGCAAAAGAATCCATAAGCAAACTGAAAAGGCAACCTATGGAATGGGAAAAATATATGCAAATTGCATATCCTATAAAGAATTAATATCTAAAATATATGAAGAACTCATATGACTCAATAAAAAATAATCAAATTAATCTAAAAAAATGATGCAAATGAACTTATTTACAAAACAGAAATAAACTCACAGAGATAGAAAACAAACTTACGGTTTCCCTAAGGGGAAAGGTGGGGAGGGATAAATTAGGAGTTTGGGATTAACATATGCACACTACTATATATAAAACAGATAAACAACAAGGAACTACTGTACAGCACAGGGAGCTATATTCAATATCATGTGATAATCTATAATGGAAAAGAATCTAAAAATTATACATAATTATATGTATAACTGAATTAGTTTGCTGTACACCTAAAACTAACACAACATTGGAAATCAACTATACTTCAATTAAAAAAATCCAATTAATAAATGGGCAAAGGATTCAAATAAACATTTCTCCAAAGAAGATATATAAAACCAATAGATACATGGAAAGATGTTCAACATCACTAATCACCAGGAAAATACAAATTAAAACCATAAGAAATCATCCCATGTTAGAATGGCTAGTATCAAAAAGACAACAAATATAAAGTGCTGGCAACAATGTGGAGAAAAGGGAACCCTGTGCACTGTTGGTGGATTGTAAGAGAAAACAGTATTGAAGTTCCTCAAAAAATTAAAAGAGAACTACCATATAAGCCAGCAATTCTGCTTCAAGAAATATATACAAAAAGGAAACAAAAGCAGTAACTTGAAAATATATCTGCACCCTTATTTTCATACCATTATTTATAATAGCCAAGATATGGAAACAACGTACTTGTCCATTGATGGATGAGTGGATAAACAAGTTGTGGTATGTATCTATATAAAATGAAATATTATTTAGCCATAAAAATGAGTAAATCTCACCATTTGTAACAACATGGATTAACCCTGAAGGCATTAAGCTAAGTGAAATAAGTCAGATAGAGAAAGACAAATACTGTATGAGCTCACCTCTTTGTGAAATCTAAAAAACAATTTAAAACAAAACAAAACACTCATTAAAAAAAAAAAGGAGATCAGACTTAACAGTTACCAAAGACAGACTAAGAAGAGGGGAATTGGAGGAATGTGGTCAAAAGGTACAAACTTCCAGTTGGGAGATAAAAAAGCACGAGGGATGAAATGGAGGACATGAAGACTATTGCTGACATCGCTCTATGATACACAGGATAGCTGTTAAAGAGAGTAAATCCTGTAAGTTCTCATCTCAAGGAGAAAATTACTTCCTGATTTTTTCTTTCTTTTCTTTTTATTGTATCTGTATGAGATGATCTTAGCTAAACCTACTGTGGTAATCATTTCACAATATAAGTAAATCAAACCTCCTTCTGTGTGTCTTCAACTTACACAGTGATGTATGCCAACTGTTTCACAATAAAACTGTAAAAATCAAAAAAACCAAAAAATTTCCAGGTGATTTTGATGCCATCAGCCACACTTAAAAAATACTGACCTAGGTAATAAATTTATATTAAAGTAGCCAACAATTGCAATTGCCTTTTTAATAGTCACATCAAACAGTCAAGTTATACTGATGCATTTACTGGTGCATAAATATCCTAAAATCTTTTTTTGCTGAATCCAGCTGCATCTTCCTTATTCTTCCCTTGTGCAGTTCATTATGGTGGTCCAAGTACAGAAGTCTCTGTGTATCCTTACCGATTTTCGTCTTGTTACACTGGCATTTCCTTCGAGTCTGAGGGAATTGTAAATCTTCATTCTGTTACATATTTTGCATAATCTATAAATTTGATAAGCACACTTCCTATCTTCATCTAAGTCTCAAACCAAAATGCTGTATCACAAGAAACAAAAGAAAAGAGTGGAGGCATGATCATGACTGTGTTTTACAAATGCCATCATTACCTCTAGACTATTTTTTAATCTCAGAGAAATAGACTATCATATTTTGAGCATTATTATTTACTTCAAGAGAGGCTAAAGTAAAAACAGAATTCCTGTAATGTATTTGGGTTTAACACATATAGTAAAATTTCCTTGACATATTACAATCATTTGCCCTCTCATAAATATTTATCAAAAAAATCTGTATTTTAACTTCTAAAATTTCTGCTTAATACTTTCTGATACAATAAACAAAACAACTGCATTGTCAAAAAATCCATTTCAGATGAAATTCTTTTATAAAACTGCCATAATTCCAACAGCTGCCAAATACTATTGGACTGTATTGAGATCAGGCAATCGACTGAGAGCTAACCCATGACTCTTTGGAAGTCAAATGGAATACAGATTTCTCTAAAACTATCTTGAAACAAAACCTTAAGCACACATTGACTAGAGGGATGAGATATGTGAGCATGGATGGGGCACTGGACTATTAAGGAATGTTTCAAGAGAGGAATCATTTGTACAGTGACATGGAGAGAAACTGAATTCTTAGGAAATCAATTCCTACCCTACAGGTCTCTCAGCAAAGACTGCCAGAAGTGAGCTGGGTGAAAAAAATTTGTGATGAGATGAGAATATTTCATTTTGGTCACTTCCATTAAAAAGAGAGCTTGCAAATTTTAGACAGTATATTAAAAAAAGTAAAAACAATGATTTTATGCCAGATCATGTTAGCTCTAACTGATCAGCAGATTTTAAAAATTATTATAGAAACACGGCAAAAACAATGTTGAAAAATAAAATACTTGTACTTGGGAAAGCATGAAATATAAACATGATTACAACCATTACTTTTTGATCCACAATTCCGTCTATCAGTGAAGGTTTATTATTGCCAATGCCACCTAAGATGGACTGATTGATGCATATTCTATGTCAGATACTTGCAAATTCTCTTTCGTAACAAGTGCTTTACGTATCAGTAACTAAATTTCACACCTAATAGCTCCTTTCTTGCTGGTAGTCAATTCTTCCTCCAAGTGCTACGCCAGACGGAGAAGCAAAGGAAGGCTGGTAGGCGGTGTTCCACACCGCCTGGGGCACACACTTTACCTACAGTACTCGTGCCCAGCCCCACTGGTTGTTAAATAATTTGACTATCACCCTTGAACCAAACACCCCCTACTTTCTTACAAAAGGTAAAAAATATCACTGCAATTTCAAAGGATAAAATATGTATACAGTTTTATTCAACATTTTACATTATGCTACAAATATGTACAACTTTAATAATAAATTAAACATATGAACAAAATAAGTCCAAAGACAGTTCATAGACGTCAGGTTACGCAACGCCATCTTTCTGCCTTCATTTCTAAGAGTCCTGATCCAAGCTCTCGACCGTTTTCTTGCTAGAAGAGCTTGTTTTGGCAGCATATTGGAAACGCTGAGTGTTTTGTTGCCTCTAAGCGGTGGGAAGATGCTTGTTAATAATAGAAATGCTGAAAAGGATCAGCCGCAATCAAGAAGGGTTGATGAACATTTGCACAATATGTACAAAACTCTTCAAAAATTCGTGAATGTTTTTTTCCTCCAGCTCCTCACATTCTTTGCATCCTGATTCAGTTTTATGCTGCCAAGTAAAAAGAAAAGATGAGATTGGAAAGACTAAAATATGTCTTTCCTGCGAATACTACATCATTTGAACCATAGGGTGAGGTCTTGAGCCATAGAAATTTTGGCAAATTAATATCATATTAGGAAGAACTAGGGGGAAAGAGAACTGGGAGATTTGGTACTGGCTGATTTTTCCTAGAGTGGATTCAGGACATTGAAAAAAAATAAGCCATGTCTATCAGACCGTGAACTTCCTGCTTAGAGCCCTTCAGTGGGTTTTGGTCACCTACCCCAGCATGAAGTCCATGCCTCCCTGCATGGCACACAGGCTTGGTATGTGCCTTAACCTGCCTCCTTCACCTTTCCCACTACCTCAACAGTTATGCTTTGGGAGCTCTGGGCTCATGACTGCAGCCCCCATGCACACATCAGGCTATTAGATGCCTCACTGCCTTTGTCTTTCTCTCTGCCTGCTCCACACCTCTAGTTTAGCTACTCCTTCTCACACTTAAGATTACTCAGGTGCTGTCTCCATTAGGAAGGCTCTTCTGAACCTGGGAGCTCCCAGGGCTGGACTAAATGTCCCGTCTCTACATTCTCAGAAGCCTTTGTTTAGACTCTCTTTCATGCTGCATCATGCATTATGTTGATATTATGGAGTTTTATGCTTTCCATATCACTATTCTCTAGGCTTTTCCAAGAGGGCAAAGCTATGTATTTTTGCTTCCCTAGCAGTTAGCATAAGGCTTGGCACATATATTCACCCACTCATTATTGGTTGAACTGAACTATTTTGGTGAATACCACAAATTGTTGTAATCCAAACACAGTTTCATGGATAACTTGAATATTCCAAATACCAGTCGTCAAAAATAAATTTTCCAGAGATCATCTGAACCATGAAAGCTGTACCAGCAAAAATCAAAATTAGATTTTCCATCCGTTAAGTGTTTAAAATTCAGATTCACCAAGATTTATCAAGCACGTACTCCATGCCAGGCACTGGCATATTCCATATAATGCTGTCCTATTTGATCCTGGCAATAATCATGTCAGAATGGAAGGCAGAGATGTCAAATGACTCATCTCAGTTGACATAATTGGTGAAATTCCCCATGTCCAGGTCTTCTGACTGTGCAGTCCTGCCCATCCTTCTGCTGCATGTGTCACACTATGTCATGAGGAGGATGACTATGAAAATGCTCACTAAGAGCCCCCCATGACTGACACTGCCATGAGTTACCTGTTGCATGGCTCAGTCTTTCAATTACAGAGAGATAGCATATCCCAAGAGTATTTTAAACATTAATCCATTCATTTCAGAAATAGATCAAGTATCGAGTATATGCCAGCATTATTCTGGGAGTTTGAAAACGGTGCTATAAAGAACCCCAAATACCTGTCCCTTTGAAGCTGACATTCTAGTAGGAAAAGGTAGACAATGTCCATCAGGTAAAATATGTAGCATGTCAGACAGTGAGACGTGCAGAGAAGGGGACAGGACATGCTGATGAGGGTGTGGGACTGAAACTGTGAAGAGGTGACATTACTGACAAGGTGACATTTAAGCAAAGACCTAAAGCAGCCTGGCATTTTCAGGGAAATCCAGGTGTCCAGCCACACCAGCTCAGAGGCTCTGCTCTTTCAGTTGGGTCTCTGCCTGGACGACGCCCCCCCCCCATATCCTGAAGGCTTGTTCCGTCACGTCTTTGCCAAATGTGAGCTTAGTAGGTAAACCTTCTCTACAGTAGAGCCCCAGGCCCCTTACCTGCCTCTTTCTTTGGCCACTGGACTTAATAAATACCTGACTTATTATTCATTTGCTTATTGATTGGTTTCTACATGCTTCTTCCTTCTGTAGGAGCTGGAACCACGTGTGGTTTTTTTCACTTCTGTTATCCTGAGGGCCTTCAATGCAGCCTAAGAAGGACTTGTTAATGAACTATTATTATGCCTTCTTTGTTTGTAAAACATTTTCTGTCCACTTTGCTTTGGCCACTAGTGTTTTGCCATGAAAGCCATGATCCTCCAGTCTCAGGGCCTTTATACACTGATGCCCAACCTGCTGGGGGGGGTCCCACCTGCCGGGGGGTCCCTCGTATTTGCATGCCTGGAGCCCTAGACTGTTCATGTTGCCTGAGATGGCCCAAATTATCTCCAATTACTCCTATTTTTATTATTATCCTTTTGCAGCATGTACCTTTTCAGTATATAAGAAGACAGACTCTGGAATGAAATGACTGGGAGACCCCTGGCTCCCCATTTTACTAGCTGTGTGAATTGGAGGAAGACATTCAAGCTCCCAGTGCCCCAATCTCTTCAACCTTAAAACAGAAACGATAACTCAGTCACAGATTTATTGTGAGAGTTCCACAAATCACCTGGAAGACCAGGGTCTGGCTCAGAGTAACACCCCAGCAACTGTGGATGACTACTGTGGATGCTCAGTGATGATGTAACTGACGTCCCCCCAC
Organism: Vicugna pacos; assembly: GCF_048564905.1. Taxonomy (NCBI): domain Eukaryota; kingdom Metazoa; phylum Chordata; class Mammalia; order Artiodactyla; family Camelidae; genus Vicugna; species Vicugna pacos. Next base: position 20,822,987 of record NC_132988.1, read on the forward strand.
TGCACCTGGCGATCAACCCCTTGAGGTCAGTCACCTGACCGTCTGGTTCACCCCTGTCATTCCAGCACCGTGGCACACAGCCCAGAGCAGGCAGGAAAAGTATGTTGAACAGATAAATCAATTAAAAAAAGTCCAGGAGTCTGGGCACACAAGAGATGGTGCCACTTTTGGATGCCACTTGGCTGGAATTAACCCCCTCACCCGAGTGCCTCTTCAGAGGGTCTCCCTGTCTGTTACACCCAGCTAATGGTTTCTCCCATCAGGCCGAGAACATCCAATGGGGCTCTGTACAACGTTGGCATAACTCACCTCTATAGAAGACAAACTGCTGTTTGCGAGGATGAGAAGGTTTTCTACTGTATCAGTAATGTCCATATCCCTGGACTCGTGCAAAATAACACGTAACTCCAGGAGAAAGCACTTCATCGCTGTTACTTTGCAACTGGGCTAAAAACAGAGTCACAAAGAACCATTTTGAAAAAAAAGGATTATTTCCCCGTTATTCAGTTTCACACAGATGCAATTTTGATTTTTTAAAAAAGTCAATCAAACTATTTTAGGAAGAAACATAGCACCTTTAAGAAGTTTTATACAGGAAGCAGCTTGATACTTTGTTTTCTCTTTGAGCTTTGATACCAAAATCAAAACCAAAAACTGATTAACAAAACAATGGGGAAGGATGGCAATATTGTGCAGAAGAAAGAGCGCAAAGCTAGAAAACAGGAAACAATAGGCCACTTTTTCCTCACTAAGCACATTTCCTCTGTGTCAAAGGGTGATTGTACTGGCCCGAGACTCTCAAAATATTAACATAGATGGCCCATAAGGAAGAATTTTTTAGACTCCGATTGTATCGTTAACATTTTTTAAGTGGTAGCTGCTAATCATACGACCCCTGCAAATTCCAAAGTGCCAGAGGTGAACGTGATTCCAAGAAATTTCCTGGAAATATCAAAGCGGAAGTAGGGCACAGATTGGCCCCATCAGATAGGGACATTTTAGGTACCACAAAAATACTTTTCCACAATGATTAACAAAAACTCTAAACTTAAAAGAAGCACTTAATGAGCATGTGGGGATTTAACTGGGCCGTGTCTGATTTTCTGTTCTCAGCGCTGTGGGTGCACAGTGTCTGAGACTCCGCAGGGGCTTAGCCAGTGCTCACTGAACGAATGGAGGAAGGAACACACCCACGAGCCTGGCTGGGGCAGCTCTCCTTCCCCCACACAGGAGCTGCTCCAGACTGAAAGGGTGAATACCGTCCCCATGTCGATAATTAAGTAAGAAATAAATACAGCAAAATAAATCATAAAGCTGGGGTTCAGAAATATTTAGTGTCTTCCAAGGTAACAAAGCTAGGAAGTGGCTGAGTCAGGGTTTACATCTAAATTTCAAGCTTAGCTTCTTTCTGCGACCCACACGTTGCAAAGTTACCCTCTTGCAGAAAAGCAGGCTCAGGGTTGTGAGTGTTGGTGGTGAATTGATTGCTTTCTACTTTGAAGAAGATGCAAAGAAAAAGTGGAAGACATGTTGAAGCCAAAAGAGGGAGACAGTTTCTACATGGAGCAGCACTGTCTAAGTGGATGATGGATATCTGTTTTTTCTAATTTCTGGCTGTGGCTTCTTTCCATTGCTCAGAAAGTCTTGGTAGAGCAAAACCTTCTATTTCAGAGAAATTCTAACTGAGGAGTAACAGAGCAAGGACTCTGTCCTGAATGCACACAACACAGAGCTTGTTTTCCAAGAGGTGAAGAAGTCGGGGATTTGTTCCTTGGTCTTTAGTAACTAATCCAGAGGGAAAGGACTAGCAATAGGACTGAATCCTGCATGCTTTAGGCAATGTCAGCATATTAATGAAACAAGTTCAAGATCATTTTTGAATTCGGGTAGTTTTCGTTGGTCTTGTTTGCTTCTTTTCTCACATAGAGACTAACCAGTGAAAAACCCTTTTCTGACAATTGTAGAAATTCAGGCAAAATGTAGAGCATGAGTGCATTCAAGTAATTTGTAGAAAATATGATTAAAAGTAATATGCTACAGCACTGGAAACAACCGATATGTTGGATACTTTTAAACTGAATGAGTTAACTTGATTCTTGCATTTAATTGCATCACAGAGATGTATACATTTTGTTTGACACTGATGGAAAAAGCTTTTTTATATTTTTGATTTGGCAATGATGCTATAATGAAAACAGCATCTATGTAACTCTTTGTCCCCATGTCCCATAACCTCAATAATTACATATAAAATTCCTTGACCGTATGTTGTAAGAACACACCAGAAGTTAGATTTAAAAACTACACATATTTCAGTAAACTTAAGAAAATATACTTCTTATGCTTTTGAACACTGGAAAATATAACAATATTGAAAATAAACTATACTCACATGAGCATCACTTTCAGTATATAAAGTGGCATCCATATGTATAGACTGAAAGGGAACAAAATTAGATAATATGAAAAACTATGCTTTGCTATAGATGCAGTGACAACAACCCACTGAAAACATTCAATTACACTTTTTAAATTGAATTCCTTATTTTGGGATAATTTAGATTCATATGGAAATATAAAGGAAAATACAGAGAGATCCTGTGTACTTCTTCACCATCTGGCCTAGTAATGATGTCCTGCATAACACAGTGCAACATCACAACCGGGAAACTGACATGGATATGACCCACCCACTTTGTTCAGATTTCACCATTTTACATCACTAGTGTGTGTGTGCGTGTGCGTGTGTGTATAGCTCTGCACAATTTCATCAGATGTGTAAATCCATGTAACCACTCCCACAGTTAAGATACAGAACAGTCCCATCCCATAAGAATCCTCTTGCTACACTTTTATCCCCCAAATCACCTTCCTCCTGAAACACTCCCCCCTACCCCTCATCCTTCTAATCCCTGGCAACCACTTCTCTGCTCTCCATCCCTATGGTATCATTTTGAGAATGTTCTATAAATGGAATCATACAGTATGTAACCTTGTGAAACTGGCTTATTGAAAAAATTAATAGACTACTTTTAAGTAGCTGTGGGCTTATAGAACACGAGCAGAAAGTACAGAAAGTTCCCAATGTCCTCTTGCCCCCACTTCAGGTTTCCCTTATTATTAATATCTTGCTTTAGTATGGGACATCTGTCACAACTGATTAGTTAATATTGATACATCTTCAACTAAAGTCTACAGTTACATTAGGGTTCACTCTTGGTGTTGAACATCCACATTTTTTAACAAATGTGTAATGACATGCATCGACCATCATAGTAACATACGAAATAGTTTCACTGCCCTAAAAATCACCTGTGCTTCATCTTTTCTCCCTTCCCCCTCCCCTAACACCTGGAAACCAGAAATGATTTTTGTGTAGCCAACCTTTTTCAGAAGGTCATACAGTTGGCATCACAGAGTATGTAGCCTTTTTTAATTGGCTTCTTTCACCTAGCAATATGCTTTCAAGGTTCCTCCAAATCTTTTCATGGCTAAATAGCTCATTCCTTTTTATCACTGAGTAATACACCATTTTATGGACATACTACAGTTTTGTTTAATCCAGACTGGTTTTTTGCCCACACAGCACAACACTGCAGAGATCCATACAACTTGTTGTGAGTATCAGTAATTTGTTCCTTATTGTTGCTCAGTATTATTGTGTGACATAATGTACCCAAGCTTCACTGTTGAAGGACATGTGGGTTATTTCTAGTTTTTAGTTATTATAAATAAAGTTCTATGAACATTCATGTGCATGTTTTTGTGTGAATACAAGTTTTCATTTCTCTGATATAAATGTTCAAGAGTGCAACTGTTAGATCATATGTCAAATGCATGCTTTGTATTGTTAAGAAACAGCTGAACTATTTTAGAGCGGCCGTACAATTTTACATTCTCACTGGCAAAACATAAGGGATTCAGTTTCTCCACATCCTTGCCAGCATTTGGTATTATTGATACCTTTCATTTTAAATATTCTTATAGGTGCACTGTGATATGTCATAGTGGTTTTAATTTTCATCCTCTAAGTAAAATATAACCATTTATTGGTACCTTCTCCCAAAAAACACTTAAGGTAATTTATAATTTCTTCCTTTCTAATCTGCATGCCTATGATTTATTTTTCTTGCCTTAAGCCTTTTATTTCTTTTTTCTTGCCTTGCCAATTGAGCTAAAGTTCCAATAGTATGTTGAATAACGGCGATGAGAGAAGGCATCCTTGCCTTGTTTCCATATTTAGGGGAAAAGCGTTCAGTCTTTTCCCATTAAGTATGATGTCAGCTCTAGGTGTTTTGTGCATCCTCAATATCAAGCCGAAGAAGTTCCCCTCTTGTCCTTGTTTGCTGAGAAATTTTAGTATGAACAGATGCTGCATATTTAAAATGTTTTTCCTGCATAATTGATATGCTCATATGATTACCTACTTCAGCCTGTAGATTTGGTGGATTACATTGATTGACTTCCAAATACTGAACAGGTCTTGCACACCTGGAACAAAATCCACTTGTTCACGGTGTATAATTCTTTCAGTGCACTGGTGGATTTGATTTGCTAATGTTGTGGAGAATTTCTGCATCTAAGTTCGTTAGCGGTATTTGTAGCTTTCTTTTTTGGTCCTGTCTTTATCTGGTTTTTACCTTCAGGGTAACACCTGCCTCCCACAATGAGTTGGAAAGTGTTCTCTCTTCTGTTTTTAAAAGAGAATGTGTAAAACTCATGTTAACGCTTCTTTAAATGTTTGGTAGATTGCTCCAGTGAAACCAGCTGTCCTGAAGATTCTTTCTTGGGAGTTTATAATATGGTGGATTCAATGTCTTTACTGATTATAGGAGTTTTTGGATTATCTACTTCATCTGTGTTACATTTTGGTAGTTTCTGGTTTTTGAGGAATTGCTCCATTTCCTCTAAATTATCAAATTCACAAGAGTGAAGTTGTTCGTAGTTTTTGTTTATTATCCTTTTAATGGTTGTAAGTTCTGGAGTCACAGACCTCAATTTCAGTCCTGATACTAATGGCATGTGTCATCTCTTCTGTCTGACTCAGGTTTGCTACAAGTTTATCAACTTTATTGATTTTTTCCCCCAAATAATGAGCTTTATGTTTCATTGATTTCTCTGTATTGTTTTCCTGATTTCAATTTCATTAATTTTTATTCTTATCTTTATTGCTTCCTTCCTTCTGCAAGTGTTGGGTTTATTTGGCTCTTCTTTTTCCAGTTTCTTGAGGCAATAACTTAGATTGGTGATCTGAAATCTTCTCTCTTTTCTAATGTAACCATTTCATTTTATAAATTTCCCACTCAGCAAAGCTTTAGCTAAATCCCACAAATCTTCATATGTTGTTTTTCGTTTGCATTCCATTCTATGTATTTTTTAAAATATCCTTTGAGACTTACTCTTTTCCTAGGGAATATTTATAAGGGTATAACTTAATTTGCAAGTATTTGGAGATTTTCCTGTTGCATTTATGCAATTTGACTTTTCTTTGATTCCACTGTGATTAAATAACATGTTCTGCATGATTTCAGTTCTCATAAATTTGTTGGAGTTTGTTTTATGGCCCAAGATCTGTCCAGTCTTGATGAAAGACACCTGAAAAAGCACTTATTCACTGTTGTTGGTGAAGTGTTATCTATGGAAATTAGACATTGTTGCTGGACTGTGTTGTCCAGTGCTTCTATACCCTTTCTGATTTTCTGGTGGGTAGTTCTACTCATTACTGAGGAGGTGGTAAAGTCCTCAACTGTATTTGCGGATTCACCTGTTTCTACTTTCAGTCTTAATATTAGTTTTCGCTTCCTGCATTTGAGGCACTGCTGTGTGGTGGGTACGCATTTAAGATCATTTATGTTTTCCTGGTGGATTCATCTTTTACCGTGACGTAATGTCCCTTTGGACTCTAATAATTTTATTTGCTGTGAAGTCGACATGATTGGCTAGGAATAGAGCCACTTCTGATTTTCAAAATTATCGTGTGTGCATGTGTCTCTGTATCCTAGAGCCACTGTAGCAAAGGATCCCAAAGTGGGTGTCTTCAGACAACTACAGTCTATTCTCCTACAGTTCAAAGCCAAGGAGTCACCTGGGCCCACTGCCTCTGGAGGCTCTAGAGAACAGTCTTTCCTTAGGTCTCCCAAATCCTCTGCAGCCCCTGGTGATGCCTGGCCTTCCTTGGCTTGTAGCTGCGTCTGTTTCTACAAGCCTTTCTTCCCTGTGAGTGTCCGTGTGTCCTGTCCTCTTCTTATGAGAACACTAGTCATTAGATTTAGGCCCAACCACCCCACCCCAGTATAAGCTCACCTTAACCAATTATATTTGCAAAGACCCCCATTTCCAAATAAGATCGCATTCTGAGGCTCTTGGTGGGCATGAATTTGGGGGGGGTACTAATACAACATAGCACATTCTTCTCTCTTCTTTTCAACCAACCTTTGTCATTATATATTTTGAAATGAATTCCTTGTAGGCAACATAAAGTTGGTATGCATTTTGTTCTCAATTTGGCCAGCCTCTGTCTTTTATTTGTATTCTTTTCCTCCTCTCCTTCTGGGATGCTAATGCTAGGAATGCTGGAGCTTTTATTGTCCCAAAGATCCCTGAGGCTTTATGTACTTTTTTTTCAGTCTGTTTTTTCTCCCTTGTTCTATCCTCAAGCTGACTGTCTTTCCTCTGTCATAATCATTCTAATGAGCCTCTCCAGTTTGTTTTATATTTCAGTGATTGTCTTTTTTAGTTCTGTAATTTCCATTTGGTTCCTTTTACATATTGTATTTCTTTGCTAAGACTTTCTATTTTGCTTTCCAGTTGTATTCGTAATTGCTTGCTGGCACATCTTCCTGATGGCTGCTTTAAAATCCTTGTCAAATAATTCCAGCATCTGATCCATCTCAGTTTCAGAGCCTGTTTCAGAGTCTCTTCTCCTTAAAGTTGTGATTTTTCCTGCTTCTTGATATGAAAAGTGATTTTCCGCTGTATTCCGGTGTTTGGGATATTATGTTAGGAGATCCCGGTCCTATTTGAATCTTCTCTTTTAGCATGTGGCCACCCTGGGCAGGCTTAGCACCTTGGCGCAGGCTCTGACCTTTGTTTGTATGCCTGCGAGTCCAACGACAGTTTAATTTTCAGAATCTTCATGACGTTAATTTGGAAGGCTTGCTTCACCTGCTGCCCCCGGGACTCACACTGGTCCCACTGGTCCCACTGTGTCACCCACACAACAATGTGGCCCCTGTTCTCTCCTCTCTGGACTTTCTGCCAGGCCAGCTGGTGTCTCCAGGTGGGAGAGGGGTTCCTAACCCACAGAGCAGAAAGCCCTCTCCTGGATCACCCCATTCTCCCTACAAGCACCACCAAGCCATCTGGTTTCTCTGGCAGGAGTAGGGAGTCTCCCTGGCCTGTGGGGACAGAGAGCTCTCCATGCTGGGCACTCATAAATTGAGTTTTAAAGATAATTACGATCTGAAAATTCTAAGTAAAAGATTTCATTTGAGGCTCACAGATTCTACAAAAAGATTATTGTTCCAAGGGAGACTTCACTAAGACTGACGGCAAGATATGGGGAGGCACATACTCCATAGCAATTACACCAGATAGTTTATGGAAAAATGAGTACTCACTTGAATAAGATTTTCAATTCTTTTCAGATCACTTATTACATGCTGCCAGTTTGCTTCTGTTTTAGGAAGACCCGCACTGATACAGCTGAAAGCGAAACCAAAGAGTGGAGCGTTGTGAATGAACACAATACTGTCCTGATGAATACACAGGAGACTTTTTTTTAAATTCTGACAAGTGATAAAACCAGCACCGTCCTCCCCTGTGTGCACTCAAAAGCCTTGTAGGTGAGGATGAACACCGAACACATCGCACAGCTTTGATGTTGCAGGCCAGCCTCACGACCAACCCGGATTAGAGAAAGGCCTAATTTGGAGGGATCACTTCTACATAACCTGGTGCAGTTTATCACAGTGCGATAAAAACAGTGCTGAGAGTGTGACAGTACTTAGTAAATGTTTTTGCACAAATTACTCCTTTAAGTACAAGTCCCATCAGACTTTTAAGTCTAATGAATGGGTAATAATCTTAAAATAAGCAATAATCTTTCTTATGTAATGATTCTGACAATAAATGCTCTTTACAGTCGGTTCAATATGCCCCTTGCAGGCTCCTGGTATTGCTTTCTCCATAAATATTATGGACTTGAGCCTAATCTAGCCCTGTAACTAGATCATACAACTTACTCGTCTTGGTAAAACAGAAAGTTAGTATCTGAACAAAAGACACTTACACTGACCAAGTGTCAGTGGAATAATTTTTAGAGCTTCAGGAAAAACAGTCCCTTCCTGGCAGATCCCGTACAGAAGCACGAGAGCCAACACTGATCTTCCTCACTAGGAGGGTTTTCCTGCACAAGTCTCTGGCTCTCCACAGCACGAAGGCATTAGCAGAGTAAAACAGAACTGAGAGTCAGACTACATAACTACAGGTTGGGTGCTTTGGGCCAACTGAGTGCAATGTGCTAGTTGCATCTAACAGAGAAGAAAAAAGTTAATAGGCATGAAAAAATACGAATGTTTATTAAGAGGAAAGACAAAAGGTCCAAAGAAAGAAAGAAATGTTTTAAACTGAACTAGGATCGGGCTCAGAGGACAGAAGTCAGTGTCAGGAACAGATAAAAAAGGAATGTGGGTGAGCCCTAAAGACCTATTGTTTTACTGCTGTGAAAATCCTACAGGATGTAACAGAGTGTACTTTCAAGTTCAGTTAGATACCAAGAGGTCTAGTGTATTTGCAGGATATAACACTCATTTGGAATATTACAAGAATATAGAAATGCTCTGTGTGATGTTTACTCAATCTCCCCTGGGTCCCCATAATCTGACCCCTCTCATACCCCAAATACTGAGTACCTAAGGATTTAAGCAAATGGAACATAAACAAATTTAACAGGAGAAGATATTGAAGAACAATGATCATGGCCATGAACATGACGTTACTTATGCTGAAAGATAAAATTACCCCAAAATGAAGACATGAATGCCAGCCTCAGTTAAAAAATGACTGTTCAGAAGTAAACACAAGTAGCAATGGATAGAAGAACTTCTCAAATATGGTTTCTGAAAAATATAATCACAAAGTGGTTACATTTTTTTAGTTAAAAAAATGAGATTTAAAATAAGACTTTATCATATTGTTTAGGTTCCAAAATGTAAATGTATCATAGTTTCAGAATAAATATTCCTTATCAGAATTAATGAAATTAGAATATCTTTTTTCCTTTCTTCCGCACCTTCAGCTGTCTCTTATGTGCAAAATTCTTTAATACATATTTCTCCTGACACATTTCAATGACAATAATTTAAAGAAAATATACATATTTACTAATTTACATATATGCTGATATCATCACTTAATTTGCTCCTATCATCCTTAACCTCCTTCTCATACTTCTTTCCTTTTTAATTGTCCAAACTATTTCATACAGCACAGATTAATAACATGAATTACTAATACAGGTGTACTAGTTATCTAGTAATTTCATGCAACAATATGAAAATTATATACTAATATAATTTATCGAAAAACTGGATAGAAATGGAACGAACTAAAGACTCTATGCCATCCTAAAAGCCAATATATAATAAGTTTTCTGAGTGATTTAGGAAAGTCACTTATCTTAGCCCTTCCCAGAGTTTCGATACTTCTGCCTGCCTCTTTCAAGCTGTCAAGGCCTTTATAGTTTTAGAGAGCAGCATGGATTTAACCACTTAACCACTAAGAACCTGTGACTCATGAAGTCTACATTGAACGGATGAATCACACACACCCAGGCCTCGTCTTCAGAGACTACACAACCTACTGAGTAAATAAGCATTTAAACAACAAAATAGGATGAGATATGTGAAATAATACATCTACCAGAACATGAAGAGCACAGCAGGGTGTTAAGAGACTTTAAAAACCTATTTTATTTATTTTCAAAATAAGAACAATCCGCAGGTGAACTGACATCTGTGACATTTCAAGAGCTTCAGAGAAGAGCCTCCTAACTTGTTGCAAAATCTCTGAGATACAAGGGTCCTTTTAAGAAAAGTCCACATACCATCTTCATCTAATTTTTTCTTACCGAAATTCTCATTACTCAATGGCAGGGTAACTCCTTAAGTATCGAAGAAGAGCTGGCTATGGCAATGGGTTTCCAGCAGCCATCCATCCAGAGTACTTCCTACAATACAATCCAGAGTAAAGATGATCCGTTTAAAACACAAGTGGACTAGTGAGGGGAAAGAGAGGGATTTAATATGTTTTGAGCACCTACTTTTCCACGGGGACTCTATCAGTCACTTAACATGTTTCACATTTAATGCTCAGAACAATCCTATGGCCAAGGGTTAGCAGCATTTGGTGAGCTGCCCAGGCCCCACAGTGAGGATAAGACAGCCAGGACTTGAGACCAGGCCTGTCTGATTAAAGTCCAAGCCCTTCCCACTACACTATGTTCTTGAACTGGTTAGATTCCAAAGCCATATTTAGTGATGGTATCTGTGATATTATGATTTATAATAAAGTATGTATTTGGTCTTCATCTTCATTGCTGGCACTTGGCTCCTAAAAACTCTTGGAATTTCTTATGTTATGACAGCGATACAGGTGTCTGTTATTATGTTAATGAGGTGACTTTTGGACCTCACCCAAGGATGGGGACTGGTTCTAGGAGAAACAACCATGTATTAAAGGGTTGAAATGTTCAGTCCAACCTGTGCCCCTCACCTCAAGGGAGGAAAGAGGAATTGGAGGTTGAGTTCAAAAAGTCACCAATGATCAATGATTTAATCCATCATGCCCCTAGAAGGTCAGAGTTCGGAGAGCGTCCAGGTTTGGGGAACACGTGGAGGTGTGGGAGAGTGGTGTGCCTGGAGAGGGCATGGATGTTCTGCACCCCTTGCCTCATATCGTGCCTTATACATCTCTTCCATCTGGCTGAGTAATAGCTTTTATAATAAATCAATAAACGGGGGATGTTGGAACCTCTGATTTATAGCCAGTTGGTCTGAAGTACAGGTAACAACCTGGACTTTTGACTGGCAGCTGAAGGTAAGAGGTTGGGGAGGACTGAGCCCTCAACCTATGGAACTTGACTCTGGTTAGATAGTGTCAGAACTGAGTTGGTAAGCTAGAAAGAGAAAGAAAAACACCGTATGAGATCACTCATATGCGGAATCTAAAGAAAAAATACAAAACAGAAGCAGATTCATAGGCACAGAATACAAACTTGTGGTTGCCAGGGGGACAGGGGATGGGAAGGGACAGAATGGGATTTCAAAATGTAGAAAAGATAAACAAGATTGTACTGTGTAGCACAGAGAAATATATACAGGATCTTGTGGTGGCTCACAGCAAAAGAGAATGTGACAATGAATGCATGTATGTTCATGTGTAACTGAAAAATTGTGCTCTACACTGGAATTTTACACAACATTATAAAATGACTATAACTCAAAAAAAAAAGATTTGCCTAAAAAAAATTTTTAAAAATTGTTTATAAAAAAATAAAAGTTAAGGCATTGAAGCACATTAGTAAGTAAAAATATACCAATAACTTCAATAAAAATATGGTACTTAAAAAAAAAAAGAATTGAGTTGAATTCTTGGAAAGCCTGCTGGTGTCTGAGAATTGCTTGCTGTTGATGGGAGAACTCCAGCCCTGCACACTGAAACTGAGTGCTCAGAACACCAAGAGGATTTCATGCCCAAGTGGGGTGGAAATTTATCATCTATTGTCATGAGAAGGAAGGCTGAGTGTAAGGACAGATATAAGGGCTGAGAGGTAGACAGATATCCTGGTGTATGTTCTCGACATTGCTTTGATTTTCTCAGTCGATCAGGACAAAAAAGTCATCAGCAGAGAATGAGACTGGTGAGGAAGTGTTACAGGTGGAAGACGGGAGAATATGTGAAATAGCCATCGAGGTATGAGGTACATAGGAGAGTGAACAGATGGAAGTATTTTAGAAGAGCCTGGCCTGTAGGAAGTTCATGGCATGAACGGTCAGAAAGTAAGATTTGTCAACATGTTTGTGTGTGTTTCCTCTGGCCACATTACTATGGACAAAGAACAGGTAGACCTGGAACAGGTAGAGAATCATAGTTGTGTTGCCAAGCAAGTACAATCAAGAGAGGCAAAGGATTTCAGAGTCTGTGTAAGGAAGTGTAAGGGAGAGGTATCCAGAAAACTTAATTTTCTTTTTTTACTATAGGTCTTCATAAAGGAAGTGTTATTGGAATCATACTTTGGAAAATGGATAGATTTTAGACATGAGAGTAAGGAAAGAAACAACATTCTAGGTGGAGGAAAGAGCCTGAGCAAGGGCATACACAAACACACGTAGTGTGTATTCAGGGAAAAGTGAGTCATTGATGACAGAGTGAAAGTAGTTGTTGGTAAGAGTGGACAAAACTATCACCATTGTATAAAGCAGGGATCAGTAAACATCTTCCGTAAAGGGCCAGATAATAAATTTCAGGCTCTTTAAGTCTTGCAGTCTCTGTTACAGCTACTTAACTCTGCCATTATAACGTGTAAACGGCCACAGACAATGTGTGAATGAATGGGTATGGCCATATTCCAATACAACTTTATGTATCAAGACAGACAGTTGGTGGATTTGAGCATAGGCTACAGTTTGCCAACCTTGGATACCTATGGAACCCTTAATCAGTCCCAGTTTGAACAGTTGAGACAGTGATATCTTTAATGTCTTAAATCATCCTGTCATTAAGTGTACCGTCAATTTTTCAGTAACTGTTTTCAAGCTGTTTCCAACTGACACCCATAATATGGAATTTTAAAATAAGAAATTTCATGAAACACAATCTGGGTTCAATATTAAGGCTAAAAAAATCCAGTATGAACTATGTTACCATGGGTTACTACTGTGATTTTAAAAAAATTAATGCATACAAAAATAAGATCTTAAGTTGGTATAAAATTCTCTTGTAAGACCACACAACATGTTATTAGGGCCTGTAAATGGTTTCAATGGTTTATCAAAACAAAAATTTAATGACTAGATAAGATGTGTCTTAGTATTTAAAAAATACTATTTCATATAAGGTCTATACATTATGTATGTATATATTTTAAATAAAATACTTTAAAGTTCTTGGGAATACTTAAAATAAGACAAATGGCCTAACTACATTGAAATTAATCCAAAGCAAATCATAACCATTTAAATATCTATACTGCCAAGGACAAAGGCAGAGATAAAGTTTGGATATCTTAGTTACCATGACAACTCAAAAGGTATTCATTAAACAGCTGGTATTTACCAAAAACAAATATAGAAACACCTGAGGTAGTTTATCATCTAAGATACACAAGGATGATGCATATATGTATCCAGGCAGCATATATAGTCGATGCTCTTACCACCCTTGGATCTTACTTCTACATAACAATATGTTCACATGCTTTTATTTTAAACCATTTGGTGTGAATGTCGTTGGAAAGTATTTTGTGTGTTTTTGAAAAAGGCTAACTGGTACAATTCTCTAGGGCAGGGATAATGAATAGCTTCCTCAGAGCAGTCCAGCTAGGATACTGAACATAATGTCTGGGAATAGTCAAGAGATCTGTTCCTCTAGCTTAGTTTCCAAAAGCACTTCATTCAAAAACATTGGTGAAAGTGAAGAAATTCTCCCAAACCATAGTACAAAAGGACAAAGAGTTGGAAATTATGAGATAGGGATAGAAATTCCAACATAGTATCAAAAAGGAACTCCAGAAAGAGCAAAAAGGGCAGGAAAAAATAATCACAAAAATGATAAAAGAAAATTTCACAAAGTTGGAAAAAAATCCACTTTGTCATACTGAAAGGGCATAACAAGAATAAAATGAAAGTATGATAATTTAAAATTAAATTTCCTAATGCTAAGATAAAGAAAAACAGGCTATTAGCTAGCACCCATGGAGTAAAAACAAATTAATAAGGGTAAGAATCAGAATGAATCTGATCATGGTCCTTACTTATAAGACAACAGAACTTATCCTCAAAGTCGAAGGGAAAATGAGGTTGAAACTGGAAAGCTATTAGTATTTGAGAGAGAGGACAAAGAACATACTAGACCTTAGCAAATTTAAGATCCACAGAATGTCTGTGAAATAATGTGAAAATGCATTCCAGGAAAACAAAGACTTACCCAAGAAAAAAGAAAGATGTGGGATATAAAAAATTATGGAGCATAAAATATATAATATTTATACTTGGGTATAAATAACTAATGGTAACTTTTTTAAGTCTGTTGTTTTTCTCATTCATTTATTTGTTTTGCAAAAATGTGAGATTCTTGTGGTTAGAAACCTTATTTATCTTATTCATTGCTGTACCTCCAAAGCATAGAAGCATATTAGGTACATAACAAGCACACATTACACATTTGTTGGATTTTATTCTTCATTTGTTTACAACTATATGGTCCTCATTCTCACAATTATCAGCTTCTTACCTGTACTTGCCTCTCCCTCCAGCAGGCATCCCAAGTGGCCACCGCAATACCATCCTAAATAGCTAAGGGACTGAAGCTTCCTCCACATTTCACCTTCCTGCTACTTTTATTTTGCCAATTTCAAATTCCAAGCTACAAAGTATTACTGGAAAAAATGTTCCATTATACTTTTTTAAGATGCAGCCTTTAATGGGCCTTCTCTACATCTTGCTAATGATTTCTGGTTCTTTTTGACATTCCCTACTGCACTTCTAAAATCAATTTTATGGACGTATAATTTCAAGGTAATAAAATATACACATTTTAGGTATGATATGCAGTGTTTTGACAGTTGTCAAAACATGATGGAGTGACAGAAAACATACCTATAATCACAAAAATTTCTCTCACTTCCCTTTATAGTCACCTTATTCCCAACCTCAACACCAGGCAACTCCTGACCTAATATGTCCTTTTCTAAATAGCAATGTGAAAGGACAGTCACAGGTGGGGACTCTATGTAGGAAATGTTCTGGGAAAAGAAGAAGAGGAAGTAAACTCATGCCAAGATTGTTATTTTATTTGATGAATATGTGACACATTCATGATCATTAACTGGACAAATCAAGAGAAAAGTTCATGACAGGAAAGAAAGCAACCGAGATATATCATAATTTCCAAACCAAAATATAAAATACAATGTGGCAAAGAAAACTTAAGCAGAAAACAGAAGGCAGTGGTAGGTATAAAAGAAGAAAATTACAGAAATCACAGTAAAAAGCACACATTAAAAAGCAATATAGCAGTAGTAAATCTAAACACGCAAGTACATTCAGCCACACGTGCAAAGACTGTGATAAAAACGATATTTGCTTACTGAAAAGCACTTAGATTGGGTTTTAAAAATAGAGGCCAAAAGACAGATTTTTAAATACACCATTTATAAAAAATGGAACAAAAATAAAATGGTAAAAAAAGCTTGAAAATGAAAGTACAAAAAAAGGCACGCTAAGTAAATATGAGTATAGGAATAATAATACCAGATAATTAGAATTTGACAAAAGTTCAATTAGAATTCTAAGCAATATAAGGATAATGTACATGGATAAAAGTTACAACCTACAAGAGAATATGACAACCATGAACCTTTATGCTTCTAACCATATAGCTTCCAATTATAAAGGAGAATCTATTAGAAAAAACAAGAAGTTATTAAAGATTTTTAAACATTGCTCACAAATTTAAACATAAGCAAAAATGAGTAGGGCTGTGTTCTGGGTATGCAAGTTAGCTGCTTCTCAAAAAACAACAGCACAACAACACTGTCTTGTAGCATTTGCCAATTTCTGTTGTGTAAATACCCCATCATACTGATTTCAAGTCACCATGGTTTAACAACTCTTTCACAAAATGCAGGAATATTTAACCACTGGTTCTCATAAGCCAATTAGAGGTGACTCCATCACACCACTGCCTCTGTTAAATTTTAAAACACAGTGAACAATGTTTTGTGTAGCACATATGTATATTAGGTTAACTATAGATAGATAAAAACATTGTACCCTACAGAAACAGCACATAGAAAATAAACACACAGAATATTCACAAAAGGTTGTTCATAACATAGACCTAAAATGTCTATGTGCTAAAACTAAAATAACATCTCAAAAAGTTACAAAAATCTGAAATCACACCTGCCATATTTTGTAGTCACAAATTAATATCAATATTATTGAATTATTGACTTAAGCAATATTGAATTAAAGTAATATCAATTAATATTGAATTAAAAATTAATAATAAAAATTAAAAAATCTATCCACTTGTAAGTGTAAAATTATCCTTTTAAATAATGCTGGTATAAAAGAAAAAATCAACTTAAAAATAACACTATTAAAAAACATATTATGGCAAGAGCATAGTTATAGAGAATTTTATAGACTTTCATAGAAAATAATTAGATGAAATATTTTGTTATGCATTAACCTCAAGAATCTATGAAATAATCTTTAAAAAATAAAATAGAATAAAGTGTTACTAAAGATAAAAACAGAAGTTAATAAAGTTAGAAAAAGGAAATTAGTAAAACTAAGAGATGGATCTTTGAAAAACAAATCTGATCAAAACTAAAAAGGAAAGAAAGTGCCAAATTATATATATATTAAAATGCAAAAGGGGCCACGATTAGTATAATTTTATAAATTATATGTGCATGAAAGTCAATTTGAACGTTGACTTTCTAAGAAAGTTATCAAAATGGATTCACAAGGATGATGAAAACCTAATTAAATATTAGTCAAAATACATGCAAAAACCCCTCTGATTTCTTTATGAAGGTTTTTACCAGACATTCAGAGACTTTACAAATCCTTATGATAATACAGGATTATTCTAATTCATGGGCACCAAAATCTGATATCAAAACTATCTAATGATATGGAATGAAAATTTTATAGTAATTTCTTACATAAACATAAACAAGCTAGTTTCCAAAATATAATTTTAACAAATTTCACCGAGCAGAATGTTAACAGAATAAAATTGAATAGGTAGGTTTATTCTTGAAAAGATGGTCAACATCAGGAAGTTTATTAGTGTATTCACTACACTAACAGATTAAAAGAGAAAAGTCATACAGTTGCCTTGTAGATGGAAAAAATATTTGACAAAATTCAACATAAATTCTTAAAACAAAAAAACATTGAACTATTCTCCAACTGATAAAGACTGTCCAGTACAAACCTGCAAGACTCCTACCTGGGGTTATTTTCACTAAGTAGAGGCACAGAATGAGGAGACACACGCCCAGAGTTGTCAGTTAATCACTGATGCGCTCACAACTAGATGGGTCCTAATTCTAGCTCTCATTTACTCTCTAGGTGACTTCAAGATGCTGCAAGACCTAAATTCTTTTTTTCCCCCCAAATCAGCAAAAATGGAGATGATCATAGAACATAACTCCTATTATTATTGTGAAGATTAAATTTTATATTGTGCTTGGGGCATAGTAAGGACTCACAACATCACCTATTACATTGGTATCTCACCAACAGCCTTTGAGAAACGTACGGCAGGCATCATTATCATCAGCCTCATTTCACAAATGAAGAAAGTAAAACTCAGAGAAGTTAAGTCATTTGCCCAACATGACACACGATAAGGAACATAACTGGAGTTTAGTCCTGGTCCTTTCATTCACTCACACATTCATCAAATAGGTATTGAGCCCCTACTTTGTGTCAGTCATTATTCTTCTAAAGACGCAGCACTGAACAAACAAACAAGCAAAAAGCCAAGAAGGCAGGAAACAACTAAAGGAGCAATTATAAAGTATGACTGACAGTGAACTCCATTACTGTAGAGAACAATAAATACAGTATGTGTGAAATGCACCTCTATTTTGCAAAGATGGACTAGAAAGACCTCACTAACAAAGTGACAATAAATACAAAGGGAACCAGAGACCCATTGTCTTCACCATCTAGTTCTGTTTCCCACCGTTTACTGAGCATTCTCCGTGTGCCCGGCATTAGGGTTACAAGGATGAATAAGCACAGCACGTGTCCTTGAAGAGACTATAGAAATGCACACATACCTTTGTGGGAGCACAAACTTGGCTTAACAAACTTTGATACTGTAATAATTGCTTTACTAAATCATATTCTCACCTTTATGTATTCTCAACTTTACGCAAACACGTAAGAAATGTTTAATTAAAACCAATGCTTTCTATATTTGTCGTTGTACTGCTACTACAAAGCAAAAAGTCTAAGAGCATAAAAGACTGAACTCTCAATGCCAGTCACCACCTTATCTACGGAACTTAGCTTAGTTGCCTTGAAGCTGCTTTGCTAGCAGAAAACTGCTACAAACTGCCTCTTTGCCATAAAAAGCAGAGACATGCTTTGCTGGCTTTGCTTAGTTCGAGGTCATAGATTCAGCGCTGCTTGTGCTTATGGAAAACCGTAACTTGTCCCTTGCCCTAACCGGCAGGACATGCTTCGCTCATCAGGCGCAGGTGGACATGCAGGCTGCCCTTGCTCACAGAAGACTGACTTAGCCCTTAGCTGGGAGCAGCGGGGCTGCTTCGCGTGCTTAGACGATTTCTGATTGTTGTATGGAGACTCTGTGGTGGTCTGGGTTTTCATTGTCAAATATTCTGAACACTGTAACCTTGCTCATGACTGTTTGAGGCTTAAAATAATTGTTTGTACTATCAATATTGTAACCTTCTCTCTAAATTTAAATTAAGATTATAATGTTTCTGTTTTTCACGAACTGAAACTGCTGACCTGCATCCTTGCACGTATACCATGCCCCGTACTCATTCCTATGACGTATTTCACTTTGACTCTTTGTTTGACTATTCTCAATAAATACAAGAGCTTTTCAGGAGCTTGGGTAGTCAGTCTCCAGCTCCCTCTCACTCTCGTGACCTGATAAAGTCTTGAGTAATTTTGTTCTTCTGTGGTGGGACTTTTGCTGGACAAAATCCATGATGACCAGAACCCACATACTTTCATTATAATATTGTAAATGCTAAACCAGTTTAGGCACCACAGATTTGTAGGTAGAGAAAGCATTGAGGAGATGACAAAAGTAGATTACCTTAGAGAATGATTAAAGTCAGCCAATCTACGAAAGGAGAAAAGGGCTTTCCAGGTAGAGGGAAAATAATGGGGAGAGGCACAGAGGCATGAAACACCGTGACACATTTGGGTAAATGCCAAGCTCTTCAATCTTACCAGCACTTCAAGCTGGAGAAAGTGAGTCAACATGGTATGGTCAATGACAAATGGGTTAAGTCATGGAGAGCCTTGATTGACAGGAGAACTTACTGTCCCCTGTATTCATGGCTGCAATGGCACAATCAAATTCTCATTTAATTTAGATCATCTAGACCACTCTGCAGAGAATATATTTAAAGGAAACAAGACTGAAGGTAAGAAAATGAGTCAAATAGTATTACAGTAGGTAATTCACATAAGGATCTATACTGAAGAAGTAGTAGTAGGAACTGAAAAGTGGTAATAGCATTACTTATTGGAGTAATATTTCCCTGCAAAATGGCAGGTCTTGGTGGTGGTCTGGGTATCTAAAGCAAGGCAGGAAGAAGAGTCTAGAATGTTTCACAGGCTTTATGGTTTGGAATGTCAGGGTAGGGGGGCCACTAATTGAGACTGGACACAAGACGGGGCTGGTTTGAGGGGGCAATGACTCACCCAGTGTTGGACATGTTAAGTTTGGGAGGCTGGTGGGATATCAAAGAAAACGGTCTAGCAGACAGATGAGTATGGAAATTAGAAACTCAAGACATGGCAGAGCTAAAAATGTAACACATTGGCTTAAAACCATGCGTTCAGAAGAGATCAGAAGCAAGTAAAGAGAAAACTTCAGTGAGAAAAGGGAAGAATAATAATCTTTAACCTTTCTTCCAATAATGGCTTCAGTGAAAGGCTTCTAATTGCTTTGGGTTATTGGTCACCACTAACACAATCACACAGCAAGCAATTACAGCCCTCTCGTGGACTCAGCACACGTCCTTGAATGGAGGAAGCACATTCTGGCAATTTGAACATTTCTGAAAGAGGGTCACATCTTATCAAAGATCTCTGTTCTCATCTCCTGAAAGCTGTTAGAAAAAAGACTGTGTTTCTTAAAGAAAGGATGGCGTCTCAGGGCAAGTTCTCTGGGAAGGAGACTCTGAGACGGATTTATGTGCAGGATGTCTACTGGGCAATGTCGTCAGCATCACTCCCTTTGGGAGAAGGTAAGGGAAAGTGAGGCCATTCGTTACGCAGGCACTATCTGCGCTCCATGGAGCTCTGAAGCTAGGATGGCCCTCTGGAGTTGTCCAAGTTGGAGAAAAGAGTGGCTTTGTAACACTTCCCTCCTTGCAAAGAACACCAGACAGAGGCACACGTCCCTGGAGAGTGGGCATGACCTTGGCAAGAGAGTCTCTCCCAGAGTCGACTGTCTGATGAAGACTAGCAGGGAGCACTCCCAGCAGTCAAAATAGCAAATTCTTCATTCCTGAAGGAGAATAAGGCCATAACATGGTATCCACTGCAAATGATATTTAAGAATGAAGGAAATACAGCATTTTTACCTCAATATGATTTGATCTTAATATGAACATGAAATATTAAGCATAAATATTCCAAGGGACAGCCCATTTCAAAGTCCATTTTAGTAAAAGTTTAGGTCACCTGGAATCCTACCCTGTTATATCAGCACAAAGCAGAGAAAGAAAATTACTCCTGAAAATTAAAAAAAAAAATTTATGTAAGAACGAAAAAGACATTCACTGCAAAACTCCTAGGGATTTTTTGAAAAATTATTTGGCAGTGAAAGATTAGAGAATAAAGATTAAACACTGAGAATGAGGCAGGTTTACCATGGAATCAGTGGAGCTTCTGCTCTGCCCTAACTCACATTGCCCATAGTGAGGAAGCAGCAGCCCAGCGCTGTAGGAGGGGCATGGGGGGTGACCCCAGCCTGGTGGTCAGTTCTACCTCCTAGCTGTCACCCCAGGTTTTCAGCAGATGCTGCTGGCAGGCAGGCTGCCAACGCTCCCCTCAATCTATCTGGACTCCAATGACAATCTAACCCCAGAAGACCCCACGGAGAATCTGGACCTCATCAGTGATTCTAAGAATGTGACACCAAGCCTGGTGTCTTGATGCCTCAGGGCCACTGTGTCCCCAGGCTCTCCGCTACTTTACACAGATGCTTTATTTAGATACGTGTTGCTGTGCATTTTCCCTCTTCTCACAAGGGTTAGGATGGGGAGTCAGGAGGGAGCAGAGAGGGCCTGGCCAGGCTGGATACACTGCGAAGGCACTGGCCCATCTGAGATCGTGCCAAGTGAAACCCAGACGCTGGACTTCTCTGAGGCTTCCCTCCAAACAAGAGGGACTGCCTGAGCACGCAGACCTGGAGGAAGTTAAAAATGGGGGTACTTCCAGTTACGTGTTCTGAAGGTAAATGAATACTACCTAAACCATCAGTAGTGAAAAACAAATTTCAATCTGTTTTGCTGAGAAAAGAGTAACTTCTCTTCCTAGTCTCTCTATAGAAAGTATTAAAAAATCATTCTCATAGCAAAGAGGAAATCTGAGTGTGTGCAGACAAAAATGTGCATTTTTGGAAATAAATGTATATAAAGATGAGCCAGGAAGTTTAATAATGATAATGCTTTGTGATGCTTGTGGTATTTTTCAGTTTTTTGGTATTTGTAATTTGTGATTTCTATTCCCACTCTAAGTAAATACCTGCCAAAAAAGTTCTAATTGATTTTGTATTTATAATTTGGTATTCTTTTGCGTAAAGGGGGTCCCAGACGCTATAAAATCTTGAGGCCCCACAAACCTGGATTCTCCCATTTATAATGTGCTAATACTCGTCCAAGCACTTAATCAGATAAATTTATGAGGTAGACATTGACATTACCACACTTTACAGATGAGGAAGTTGAGGACAAAGACTTTGAGGAACTTGCCCAAAGTGACTCATGGGAGACAAGACAGTGTCAAGATTTGAACCTGTCATCTCATGTTTTGAGCCAATGCTCTTTAAACTCCATGCTGTTCTGAAACAGGCAATTTCAAGATCGTTTTGATGCACTTTGACATGCATCCTTTCATTTTTCATTCAACATTTAACTAAGTCCCCTCTTAGTTAAGGGAATGTGCGAGGTACTGGTTAACAGCAGGCAGATCTGAGACAGCTCCTAGCCCCGAGCATAAAGACTCATGGGGAGACTCAAGTTGCTTTAATAGAAAGTATAACAAAAATACAAAGGTATTAAAAATCACTATGAATAACTAAAGTAGAAATAATGAATTAAACATTCTGATCTGCCAAGTGGAAGAGTGAATAATGATAAGTGAACATCTGATAAATCTTTCCTTCATTCATGGAACACAGGAAAGCTAATGCTAAAATATTCTAATACTTCAGCTCAAGATAGTGGATATACTGGGGACAGCAAAATTTTAAAAGTTTCATTTCAAGGCTAATTAATGGATGTTTTCTGAGTACCTATAATGTGACTGGCATTTTGATAGGTATTTGGTGATCAAATTGAGAAGAACCAAATTAAGAATAACAGATATCCTATAATCTACTCCTTTTTCCACGAGGAAGCTGAAGCCAAAAGATACTGGCATATAAACCAAGAACCATCTCTTTCCAGAAGCCTTTCCCGAGATGACCACAGTTGGATATCATTTTCCCTTTGTTTAAACCCAGCTTAGAACATTGTTGCTCTTCTTCAGTTCTTTTTCTTTAGTTGGGTATTTGTTTTATACAAATTGAGCACTTTCCCCCTCCTTTTTTTAGTCATCAGTGACACATTTAACATCTAAAAGCTATGTATTCCCTCCTTAGAAAAATGCCTATAAGCACATATCCAAAAATGTAGATAAAAATCATTTGAAGCGAAAGCATTAAATCCTGTAGAGGTCTCAGGACCCCTTTCTTCTAAATTGTTGGTGCCATAAAATGATGTTTTTTAATGCATACTCATAACGCATGAATAAAACACACTTATCTGTGTATCTTCTATAGCACCTAATATTGTAATCAACATGATAGACGCTTAATAAATGTCCCCTGATTTGAATTACCCAAGAATGGAGGAGCAGCCAACAGGAGACACAGAACCAGACTTGCAACTCCCTGCCTGGTTATGTCTCATGCTATTTCATAATTTCCCTTTTTAAAAAAGACATAATTATTGCCATTGTGGGTTAGTTTTGCAGAGTAAGTAAAATAAACATTAAACTACAAACTCAGTATAACTACTTGCATATGACTATACATGCAATAAAAATTCATGTTTAGGAGAGGACGGCACCTGTAACATAGACAGTACTCAATAAATGTTGGTGTTGTGATTGTGAATACGTGAATATATGCATAATAAAGAAGACTGGATAAAGGCTGTTGTAAATGGAGAAGGCTTTTGGATGGGGTGGCAACTGAGGTTAGTATTGAAGAGTGAGTATAATTTGAGTTGGAAGAAGGAAGATACTCCAGCTAATATAGACCCAGCATAAATCATACCATCCGACTACGACAAAACTTAAGACGAGCCACCAATTGGAAAGTAACAAAGGAAGTCAGAGGAAATACATCTGCATAGGTGGGTTGGAGCTGGATTGCATGTGATCTTCAAAGTTAAGGTGAGGAATCAGATATAATTTTCTGGGTAATGGGATACAACTTTAGGTTTTCAGATAGTGACGTTATTTAACAATTTATAGGAATTAGTCAGCAATTCAATCCACACTTGAAGAGGAAAAAAAAAATCACACACCATTTTTTTTTAATATCATCCAGTATAACACTCAGACCAGTTGTTAACCTATTAGGCAAACTAGTGCCCTAAGCTGATAGACAGTCTTTCTACTTTCATAAATAAGTTTTTGTCTCCTGGTCATCAGCAGTCATACTTTCTATAGGAAAAGAGACACTGTTGATTATTCAGGAGTGAGAATTTGTAGTTGACTGCATGCTGAACCCACATGCTCACCATTAGATGGGTAAGTATCTGCCTGGGTCATAATTAGTTGAGATCCCAGCGTAACATTTCCCAGCCTCCCCAGCACTCCCAGTAGGCGCTTCCACCTGGGCTGTGGCCCTCTTTGTTACTGTGGCTTCCTGAAGTCCATATATATAACTTGCTTTAGCTAGTATTCATCGCGTTTCTGTATTTTGACTGGCCTGCTAAAGCTGGCCTTTATTCAGTCTCTCTCCAAATCCATTCACAGCGTATTGGGGTTCTAGCCCCCTTTAGAATTCTATTAATAAAACTGAAAAGTGAGCAATGCTTTTTTTCCCCTAGAAATTCTGTTCCCCCACCAAGCCTAAAGCCTTATTCTTATTCTTCTCTTCAGCATCACCTTCTTCACCGGCAAACAACTATTATTCCAGTGACTGGATGTGAAAATAAACTCAAGAATGTTGTCCTAATATATAGATCAGATAAAACTTGTGCCAGGTTCCCACAGTGTTTCTATGACATCACAGCGTCTCTTAGCACTCCCTAACTGTCCCGGCAGCTTTCTAATGTTGGCTTTCCATGGCGTGTGCGTGTGAGTGCTGTGTGCACAAACATGCATCTCTGTCATTCTTCAGGATGTGACACAATCTACACTGTTACAGAGCTTCATATATTTTTCAGTGTGATATATGTTACAGACGCGTGGTGTACACAAGGTAAACAGCGCTGACGCTGTGGTAGAAAATTCTAGCTAGCACCTTATACCTTAAATGGTTTTGGTCAAAAGTTTGATGGGGAAAAATTTATAACTAGATAAAATTAAATTTTTTTGTGGATTTCAATTATCAATATATTCCAAGGTCGGACTTGACAGAAAATTCAAGGTGAGTCATCATTAAGTAAAGTTTTCCTGCTTGTTCACATTTTCTTTCAACAAATATGGATCTGATTTTAAGAAGAGGAAGGAATTGTTAAGGAGAACAAAGCGAGGCATTTGATATCACTGTGTTAGCTGCTTATCTAGAAAGATAACAGTTAAACTTGTCTTTGTTGTTAATATTATTCAATGTTCAGAAAAAACTCTCAGTTCACCAAAAACTGTTTCTGAAGGAAGAAGAGTACAGTGAAAGAACAAAGTCGTACATTAATTATCCCTGTAGTGGACTATACCTGTTCAACTGTTATCTAATGTTGACACTTGAAAAAAAATTGAAAAAAATTGTCCAGAAAAATCACTCCTCGGCAGAAATTACTTCAACATGAACTACAGATTTGTGAATTAAGTTAAAATACACAATCTGCATGATGCCAAAAGAAAATAATGGAACAACACAGCGGGTCAGTTAACGCCTGGGCGTTGTGCACACCCAGCGGGGAGAACAGGCCCTCTGCGCTGACGTCTCTTCTCAGGCAGTCAATGATTCCACCTGAGCCCCTGAAGACTCCGCAGGTTATTACAGGAAAAGAAAGAAGGTCCTATTAGAGGGTGAAAGGCCATGAAGAGTAACTGCCTTAGGAAAGCAATGTTTTTTCAGCTTCCAATAGAAATATATAAAATATAAATGATACCAAAATGAAATACATGTCAAGAATCCTACGATTTCACTTTGATTCTTTTGGGTACACATTACTGTGCTGGAAATGAATATTTACATCAAATAAGCGTCATGAGCAGAAAAGAGGAAAGAAAGTTCTCTTCCCAGTTAAGCACGTCAACATTTGGGATTCCCTGGGCCATCAAGGCACAAGGAAACAGCCCATCTGGACTGCCACCTACCCTTCTATTTGTTTCTTTAAAGGAAAACATGAAAAAATATCTGTGTAGTTAGGCTCCCTTTTGATGCTGGGCAACCTGTTTCTGGGCAAAGCAAAAGATTATTATGACTTCTATTACCCTTTAGAAAATGTCTTCTCCACCTTTTTATTTAGGTTAATTAGACATGCCAACTCATAAGAAAAAATAAAGGGAAGGAAAGAAATAGTGTTTCACGGTGCAGCTCTTATAAGAGTTTAGATCAAGAATCAAAAGGTGTTTTGGGGAAAGAAGGAACATGTACAATGATGGAAGACAGGCACTTTCTCAGGCTCCGCTTAATTAAGGTAAAACAGGACCACTTGCAGTCACAGCATTACAGGGAGAAGTAGGTGTGCACTGAGTGAGCTGAATATCAGAGGTGTTAGCCAGTAAGGGTACAAAGCCAGGGTGACATGACCACAAAAATGTTAGTGGAGCACAAGAAGTTTTAATAAGGAAAAAGTGGCATTAAAGTATGCTTGTTTCAATAAAAAAGACTCCCCAGAATGTTCAATTAATATTCACTGAGGATTCCCCAGCATGAAGTACTTCTTAGGAGCGATGCCAAGAGTAATAAAAGAGGTGAATTACTGAACATAAATGATGCTTGATCCTCGACAATGCTAATATCCAAGAAAAACACCCAAGAGCCCGTTCTAATGTACAGCAGGGGTGGGCTGAACGAGACTACTGAGCCCCAGAAGAAAGGCTGGCGGGAGAGAAGTTCTGTGGGAGGAAAGTGGTAAGATGAAGGATGCATCCAAATACACTTGGCAAACACAGCTCTGAGCTAAAACGAACTCTCATGTTCTCAGCTCTTTAACAGCACATAGGGCAGCAACTCATACACACAATTTCTGATCAAATTTTATGGGACTTTCCTCTATAGCCAAGACATAAAGCCATCTCCATGCAGGAAGTTTTGCAACAAAACTTCCCGTCAAGAGTTCGACAGAAACAGAACCATCTGACAGGTCTCTGATACTCAAACAACATCAACAAAAAGCAATAATACAATATTCATTCAGTAGAATGAGGCAATAAAACACAGGAAGACAGCTCACTTCTGGACATGGTATAGGTGGCATTAGACTTCCGCCTCTAAACCTCATAGTCACACGCTCCCTCCAGCTATAATAAAATATTGTAATCCAGACAGAAAATCAACACATTGGCTTCCAAAGCACATGGACTTGGTAGTTTCCCTATCAGAATCCAACAGCTTTATGAAGCCACGCGCTGACAGAATGGCAGTGTAAAAAGAAAATAAAATCAAAAGAAAAACAGATAAACAGCTGTTTCTCCTTGCACTAGGGCATCACTGCAAACATATAGTAGAAGAGGTTCCTGCATAGTGCAAATTCTTTTTGTTCCCTCCCTCCTGAACAACAGCGTGAATAATTTTCTTCTGTTTTGGTTGCTATTTTCAAACTTTATTACCAGGAAAATCATTTCCCATGTGTAGGTTGTCCATAATATCCTCCCTTCTAGGGAGAGAAGTTATAGCTCAGACCCTATTTCTAATTGAACTGCTCATTTAATTTTCTTGAACAGTTTAAAACATCATTTGGATGCTTTGACTTGTCACACTGGGCCATCAATTTGGGGGAGAACCCATCAGAATGACAACACCAGTGTTTCATATATTTCACAAAGAAAGGCAAAAACAACTTTGCTTAGACAATGTGTAATAAACACTTCGGCCATAGTCTACTATCATGATGTCTCTGTTTTCATATTTTGGTAATTTAGCCTAGATAACAGAAATATTCATGTCTTATCAAATCATGGCTAGATTGTGCCCAAAAAACAATAAAAATAAAAGATACTTCTGGTGAAGTGAGAGAAAAAGCAACAAGAAAAAGAAAGAAAAACACTTGAGAAGAGCAGAGTGTGCAAAAAATTGGAACCCAAGAGTTTCACTGTGTGAAGAAAGAAAAACAATCCTGTAACTTAAGTATGACAAATCCCACGCACATTCCAAATAATTTTACTGTAGTCACACACATTCATCTACACATTTTTTTTCATCTTTTTGAGATCCAACAAACAAATTTCTAAGTAGTCAAATCAAAATAAATTAAATATCTCTAGCAACTTGGAAACTGATCAAAGTACACCACAAATGTGTTTAGAAAAAAAATCTGCTCATTTTACAGTTAGGTGCAGTGAGGTTCACAGATGGCTAATAAATTGTCTGAAATTACTTAACTATTGAGTGAACTAGGATTGGACTTTGTTTCACACATAAACTAGACTGTTCTTAATAGAACTGAGCTCGTTATAGCCTGTGAGGCTCTGCCTGACCTAGTAAATCATGGGGGAAAAAAACCCAGATTCATTCATTGTCTTGATGGAGAAAAAAGGAAGATTCAAAAGCTGTCAACAAACAAATTAATGGTTCTCTTAGAAAAAGTTACACTCAACAGCCTAAGGAGTATATACCATATATTTGATTATGTTATTTTAAATCATCAAAATAACACTTATCTGATTTGTGTGTGTGTGTGTGCATTGGATCAAATATCCCACTTACTAAAAATATCATGTGGTTAGATGTAGCTAATGGTAGCTTTGTAAGCTAAGAATGGGATCTTTCTTGATTGACTTTGTACTTTTTTGCAGTTCCCTTAGCACATCGCTATAGGAATTATTGTCACTCAACTCAATCACCTCTGAAAAAAATACGAATAAAGGAGAAAAACTATGATTGCACTCAAATTTCTGAAAGAAACTGAAATGGGCGTGACTCTGAGTTAACCAAGTCTTTAAAGTGTGTTCAAAAGATAAGCAGAAGGTAGACGGGGTACAAGTAGAAACCAAAGCTTGAAGTCAAATAGGGCAAACTAAACTAAACTAAGTGCAAATCGCAGACAGATGCAGAGCATGACAAAACCTAACTCATGTGACTCTTGACCGTCTGGGTCTTCTATTTCACAGGACCAGTGTGCATGTAAAGTCTGTGTTGGACCTTCTAAGGCAGTACTTTTCACAGCAGTATGTGGTACCAACACAGCCTGCCTATACAGTAATAAGGCCGGTTTCCGAAATGCCCGTGGATAAAATCAAGCCCCCTGATGAACATGGTCTAAGGACAAAGTTCTGTAGTTCGACCAAACCAGGCTGGAGATCCAACTCAGTCAATTACTATTTTGAGTAATAGGGTGTAGCAAGCAGAACTATACACCTCATCCCCCAAATTCCCACCTTAAATGGAC
Organism: Vicugna pacos; assembly: GCF_048564905.1. NCBI lineage: Eukaryota > Metazoa > Chordata > Mammalia > Artiodactyla > Camelidae > Vicugna > Vicugna pacos. Next base: position 20,851,998 of record NC_132988.1, read on the forward strand.
GTATGATAAGCTATCACCCCTGTGGATATGTGATGTTATACAGCACAGTTGACCCTAACGGGGAGACTATATGGCAGTGGTGGGGGGGGGCGTGAGGATGACTGATCTAATCACATGAGCCCTTAAAAGCAAAGAACTTTGGCAAAAGAAAGCCAGAGAGACTCCAGTCACGAGAAGGATTACAGGTGCCTTGGCTGGTCTCAGGATTAAGGGAGCCATGTAAGAAGGAACCTGGTAGCCTCTAGAAGTGGTGTGTAGCCCTTGCTGACACCGGCAAGGAAACAAGGACCTCACTCCTACAACCACAAGAAACTGAATTCCGCCAACAACCTGAATGAACTTGGCAATGGATTTTGTTTTCCCCAGAGCCTCTGCACAAGAGCCCAGTTTGGCAAATACCTTAATTTCCACATTGTGAGACCCTAAGTAAAGTACCCAGTCAAGCTTGTATGGACTTATGATCTATATAGCTGTGATACAATTAATGGGTGTTATTTTAAGCCACTAAGTTTGTAATGATTTGTTACACAGCATAGAAAATTAATATATAGGGCAATTTATTTAACTTCCAAAGCCTGTAAAAAACAGAGGTAATAAAGTAAATCATAACTAGTTGTAATGAGGAGTAATGCGATGATGCATGCAATGTGCCTAGCCACAATATTTAGCATGCAATAAAAATTTAAGATGCAATTACTGTACTTCTAAATACATCACTTTATAAAATTTCAAAGATATCTGACACATTTTGTAAGTCAACCTTTCTGAAATCCTCTGCAAAACTGTTTGGATATTACTTCCTCCTGGGTTCCCTCGTACCTTGGACAGACTTCCAGGTTTGTGAAATTAAAATGAAGTTTCATATGAGATAGCACAATAAAATAATCAGATGATTCACAAAGTACATGCAAAAATCAGTCTGGTTAATTTGCATTTTCATCCTATATATGCTACATTTCATTTGAGCATAAAAAAAATAATACTTAAAAACAAACAAACTGGATAGCCTTAAAAAGGATTAGGATACTAATAAAAATCGTAAGTGCTGTAAGTTGTGGTTCTCTATTACAATAAAGGACAGCTGAAGAATTACCTGAAACCTGTACAAATCTAGTATCAATTTTATCAATGCTCTCTAAAATTTAGGACTCAAACAGAAAAGTTTAAGTGCTCTGTAAATGTTCAGTTTGCTTACATTCTTCCACTGGTCCAAAGCTTGGTTATGAAAGCAGAAATGTAGGTTGAGAGAGAAGGGCAGAAAGTTAATTACGTTAGAATATTAGAAATGGGATAGGAAACCAGAGTGTTTGTTTTGAGAGAGGACAAACCATATAATAAAATTAAAAAGAGTGGATCTATGAGATTGCTGTCAGGATTACAGCAAGATGTTTTATATATATGAGATACATGGACAGAAGTTAAGGAAAGGTCATTATATAATGACAAAGGGGTCAATCCAACGTTTGTAAATATTTATGCATACAACATAGCAGTACCTAAATATGTAAAGCAAATGTCAATATACCAAAGGGGAGAAATGCAATAACAGTAGGGAACTTTAACACCCCATTTGTATCAACACATAGATTATATAGACAGAAAATCAGTCAGGAAACACTTGGCTTAAACAACATGTTAGATCAGGGCCTAATATTCCATCCAAAAGCAGCAGAGTATTTAAAGACCAGAAGATAAAAAATTGCGTTGCATTTCAAGAAAATGAAAAGCATTCCGTATAGCTAGAGACTATAATCAATATATAGAATTGTCTGTAAGCCGGATTATTTTCACTTTGTTTCCACTGCTTTTTTCTGTTTGTTGGTTTGTTTGCTTTTTAATTAGGCAGCACCAAACCAGAATGGTTAGAAGCTCTCCTGCTTTCATACACTAAGTCTACTCTTCAGCCTATACTCTGTGAGTATTTTTCAGTGGAATATTATTGCTAGTCCCAAATGTCTGAAATCCTTGTTTTTTGCAAAATGGAGACATTTGTTTCTGTTTTATCATACATACCTTCAAGATGTGTATATAAATTATAAAGTCACTGAAACTACAAAACAGCAATGATAGATCAGCACCACAAAATAAATATTTTGTCATGAGGTCATTTAAAAAATAAGGAGACTAACCACTTAGAAATGACATTGAAACTACTAGATTAAAACAAAAAATAAAGCAAAATGACTCCCTCTCCCCAATCTATTCTCTCTAAACTTTGGTTATGGATTGAGATAAAAAGAAAACTGAATTGAAGTATATTTATCGTTTCGTCATGAAAGAACAAAAGTGAAAGCTAGTAAGAGGCAGAATTTACTTCTATTGCTAAACCACTGAAGACAGTGTCATGATCAACTAGTGAGACTTTAAAATTCTGAAACTAGCAGACTTTCCTCTTAGATACAGACAGATCCTTTTACTCATAACACATCAGTTAGAAGATGCTGCAATATTTCCTTTATCTTAATTCATATTATTATTTAATAGAAATGATTACTGAAATATAAGAAAGAAATGCAACTGTCAGCCATTGTATATAGAAAAAGACTTACATTTTACCAAACGTGAAATGAAAACCTACCATGTTGCAAAGATGACCACAACAATTTGTCCCTTCCATCCCAGTGCCCTTGTGCAATGTGATGTCACCACTTCTCCTAGCAAGAGGGGGAGTCTCCCTCCCATTGACTGGGGTTGGCCCTGTCCTATAATTTACTGTGACTGACAGGATATGGCCAAAATAAAGTACAACTTTCAAGGCTTGGGTAAGAAGCCTTGCCTCTCTGTTTTCTCCATCTTTGAATGCTTCTGCTGTCACGAACGGAAATCCAGCTAGACTGCTAAATGAAAAAACCACATGGAGAGAAAAACACAGACCACAGCCAACCCCCAAGGCCCCAGACACGTGAATGAGGAATCTTGAATAAACCAAGACAAGACCAGCAGAAAAACTGACCAGTCAACAAACAAGATCATGAGAAACAATACAGCATTGTGGCTTTAAGTCAATAAATTTTGAGGGGTTTGTTACCCAGCAATAGATAACTGATCACCATATGTAAATTTTTAAAACACAAGATTTAGAAAACATGAGTTACTAATCTCTTGTCAATAAATCCCTCAGTCTATAATGTGAAATCATCTAACTTTCTACAGCGCTTTGCAGTATTTTTCACAACCTCATTTCTCCCCTTATCTTATGAGCTAGTTTATTATTTTTATTATTATCTAGACTTAGAAGAAAACAAAGGCTGATTAGACTAGCTGGCTCATAACCTTGCCACAAAACTGTATCTTCATTAATATGAGCTTCCTTAGGTGGGTGATATCTTACTCATCCCTGTGTTTCAAGCACATGCAAGACTTAATAACATAAAAAAGGCTATTTTTAAAAGGCTGGCTGGCTGGATGGATGAATGGATGGATGAATTAACCTGTTGCTTCCTCTACTATTTCCGCTACTTAAGAAAACTGATATACATGTAGCCCACCCCCACACCCCTCCAAGGTCTTTCTTTTCCATGCTAGTTGATTTTGCTATTTTTCACTTGAGTTAGTACCTAGATAATTTATATTTCTGGTTGTCTTTTTCTAAGTAAAACCTAATTTATCAATGTTTTTCTCAAAACTTAGTACCTGAATTGAACATGATGCTGAATTTATCTAAAACCACTTTCTGTAATCTGGACTCTGCATCTATAAGAAAGTTATACTCTTTGTAGATGTCAAAAGTTTATCTGCAATAAGGTATCACCTTAAATAAGACAAATCAAATAATTTCTTGGTTTTAATGGGAAAAGACTGAATCTCTCTCGAAATCTGTTGTAAAAAGCAAAATGCCTTTGCTAAACTCGAGATCAATAAAATTCTGTCAGGCAAATATAATTACTCCCTAGTGATCTACTTGAATTGAGGGCATAAATGGACTCATTAATTCTGGCTAGTTTAAGAGGCTTCTTAAAATTGTGCCATTGATTTTGGTTTATTTAAATAGAATTAAAGAACTCAAAATGTTTTATTAAATTCTTTCTAAACTTCATTTATTTTGATCAGGTTTAAAAGAATACAACACCCTCAAATCCCATAGTTAACACATAACTAATCCCCATTTCTTGATGCCAAGTGCAGTTGGCTACAATTATGTGCTGTTTTGTTCTGTCATTTATCACGATGCTCTCATAAACCAGAGGTAGCACTTTTTGCTCTGTAATAACCAGTACGTCAAACTTTATTTTGCATTAATTTTCATAGAATTATGAAATTAGGAATTTTCAGAAACTATATTATCTAACTATGTTAAATTCTAAACAATAATTTAAAAAACTTATCTATATTAATTTCATTGAACTTACTTTTGTATTTAGTTGATGGAAGTCCTTAGAAAGTAACTTTATAGGGCTCACAAGAAGACATAATTTTTATAAAATCTATTTCTGGGAAAAAAACTTATAACTTAAATACTTATATAATTTTATTTTCACAAGAAAATTCAACTTTAATTAGAATACTGCATATAGTATTCCATACTCAGTAATGACTTCAAAATATTTCTATGCTGAGATTAAGAAATCTAGATCTCCAGCCCTCCTACCTGCTACGGCTCTGTTCTTTTACCATAAACTACAGCAGGAGTTTGTAAACTATGGATTTAAGGGGCCAATCAGGTGGCAGCTTGTTTTTGTTCCACATTTTTACTTAAAAAAATTTAAAAATACTAAAAGAAGAAATTTTTAAAAGATTATGTAAGAGAGACCATATTTATCCCACAAAGACTAAAATATTTACTGTTCATCCCATTACATAAAAAAATTTGCCAATCCCTACCTGAATAGCCTGTCACTAAGACTATACTTTCAGGGATTATTTCTATAGTTCATGAATAGCCTGTCACTATCTCAGATTTTTTTTTTAACATTTTTTACTGAGTTATAATCACTTTACAATGTTGTGTCAAATTCCAGTGTAGAGCACAATTTTTCAGTTATACATGAACATATATATATTCATTGTCATATTTTTTTCTCTGTGAGCTACCATAAGATCTTGTATATATTTCCCTGTGCTATACAGTATAATCTTGTTTATCTGTTCTACAATTTTGAAATCCCAGTCTCTCTTCCCACCCCCCCGCCCCCTTGGCAACCACAAGTCTGTATTCTATGTCTATGAGTCTGTTTCTGTTCTGTATTTATGTATGTTTTGTTTTGTTTTGGTTTTTAGATTCCACATATGAGCAATCTCATATGGTATTTTTCTTTCTCTTTCTGGCTTACTTCACTTAGAATGACATTCTCCAGGAGCATCCATGTTGCTGCAAATGGCGTTTATCTCAAACTTAATTAATCTAAAATTAATTTTCAGTTTTTCTGTGCAGACAATACCCTCTTCTTAAATTCTCCATTTCTCTTAAAATCAACCATGATTAAACCATGACCCTTAGCTCAGAAACACCTTTGCCAAAGCCTCTCTCTGACCCCTGATAACCATTTCTGTGCTTTTCTCTGTCACCAGTGCTGTTTGCAACAACTGAATCGAGGCTTACATCACCTTAAGGCTGATTTCCAGTGATCACTATCTCTATTTCACTCTTTGATTTTACTGTCTGTGTTCCTAATGGGTTAATTTAAACAACAACTTTACTCTCCTTATACCATCACTCAAATTTTATCAAGGCCTCCTATTGCTCACTGTTGTTTGTTGAAATTATATGGCGTTTTCAAAGTCCTACTTAATCAGGTACCTGCATTTTGAGTTTTATTATTTTTTTTAATTAAAGTATAGTCGGTTACGAAGTATCAATTTCTGGTTCCAACTTTATTTTCCATGTAAATGTTTGCCAGTAGGAAGTTACTCATCTCCCATCAGTCAGGCCATCACTTTATTTTACTTATGTTCTACATTTTCAAATATATAAAAGAAGGATGACTTTTTTTTTTACGATTACTGATAATAATAGAAAAAGAGTAATTGCTAACAAATATTAAGTACTGATTACTAGTTACTGTTCTAAGCTACTTACATATTATTAACTAATTTATTACTTCATTGACTTTATAAGGAAGTTAGTGTATCATCATTCTAAAGATGAGGAATCTGAGGAACAGAGATTTCTTGCCCAAAGTCACACAGCTAGTGAGTGGCAGCACCAGGGCAGGAAACAGGCAGCCCGGCTTCCTTCCATGTTTTTACCGTTGTAATACACTCCTCTCAGAATTTAACCAGTGGCACCTCCTGTTTGGAAAATGCCTACTGCCTGGCTATCCTGAGGCTCCTACCTTGAAAATGAAAGTTGGCCTGGACAGAGCTAATTCTACAGTAGAGAGTGAACACACTGCCTGTCAACGAAGGGTAGACAACAGGCTGCCCTCAGCATCAGAAAGTGGGAGGCAAGCAGACGCTTCAGCCAGGAGGGTGCGTGATAAAGTCTCCACCAAAGGGCCAGTACCTTGGTGGAGTGGGCTGAGTGTGCATTTGGTGGCAGGGCTTGGTCCTGCCCCCTACTTGGGAATCCCTGATGGACACCAACAAGAAGGGCAGCTAAATGTGATAGAAAAGCAAAGGTGAGGACTCATTAGGCAGAGAGAAGGACTGAGTTAACACACCCAAGCCTCCTCCCTAGAAGGAATCCAGAAGTTTTTGCCAGAACCCACAAAAGAACACAGATGACAACTAAGGAGAAAGCCAGAGACTTGCAAGGGAGAGGCAGTGGTGAGGTGGCGTACAGGAAGCTGACCCCAGCACACAGAGATGGCTTAAAGGTGTGACCTGGATAGGCAGACTGAGGTTCAGAGGATCTGCAGTACCTGACTTTCAAAAAGCCCTCCGTTATGAAAAAAACACATCTTAACAAGGATGTGCCTATATTTTCCAGCATGTGTAGCACTAAGCATTATCTCTGTCACAAAATCAATCATTTAACAAGTTTTAATAATATCACAAAGTGGTTTACCTGCAATTATATACTATATATTAATAAAAGGGATACACCCTTCCTGTACACTTTTTAAATGAACAAATTACAGTTATATGAAGTGAGCTTTATTAATAGTGAGAGTTGTCCCATGAAAAATATTGTCCCATGAAAAATATTAACAATGTCAGGTTAGGTTTCCACAGAATATTAAAATAACCTATGATATCAGAAAATTAAAATTAAGATAAGAGAAAGGATTAAATAACTAGCTTACTGATGGTGGATGAGGTAGTGAGGGTCATGCTTACACGCAACATGACTAGCCCTTGGTATATATGTGCATGTGACTAACCAATCAGAGTGTTTAATCAGCTTCCTGAGTATCATGCATATTAAGTTATCAAGACAAAAATAAACACACTCCATGTTATCACCCACTTTGAGAACTAAAAAAAACCAACGATTTTCAAAATTAGTATTTAACTCAACTCCACCCTTCCTTCCTGAAAAAAAGAGCCTTGAAAAGCAGAAGACAAACTTGTGTCTAAATCCTGCTGACTGGATGAAGCACATACATTTTTTTTTTCAGAGGTGAGTGGCATACTGAGAGTGAAAAAATAGTGTGTGAATTAAACCGTAGATGCTCAAGCACAGGGTAGACAGGTATGTGGTCTTAATAAGGTGAGCCACTGCTATTTGAAATTCTAGTCAGACTTGCTTTGCTAGAATCTCTCATCTTAGGTTGTCCCATAGAAAAATTACACCATCATCTTAATAGATGATAACAACTGTAGACGTTGCTTAGGGAGCGCCAGCTAGTCCAAGGCTGTGTACAACATGTTAAAGGCTCCAGCTCATGTGCGGGGAGGAAAACAGGACTGCTATCTCCAGACTGGAAGCATCAGCAGCTAGCCTGAGGTCTGATACAACAGTAGCACGTGGTAGAGCTGGGCTTCAGATTTCAATCATCCCAGTCTCTGCACCAGTAGCTCCCTAACAATGCACTGGACAAAATTCAGCACCCACGCTTTAAAAAAAAAGTAAGAAATTCTTAGTAAAAGGAATAGAATAATTTCTTAATTTAATCAAATCTTCTTTAAACTAATACCAACTTCAAACCTACTAGCAAACCACTCTCGGTATCCCCACTTTATTCAGGGGTAAGAATAAGATACCCTGGTGGTTATTCTTTGGTACTTTCCTGGAATTTCTGATCAACAAAATAAAGCAGAAAAATAACAAACTATGGTTATTACTATGCAAAAGAATAAGACCATTACTTGTAAATTCTGCAATTATTTAATTAACAACACTAAGCAAAGAACCTGAGATATCATAATAACTAAAATGGCAAGTTCTGTGAGATGATTTGGAACAAAATAAATGATAAATAAAAATTAAATAGCCAATAATTTTTATATGCATCATTGTATATCTTAGCAATATGTAGATGAAATTATCTAATTCACATTGGTGACAAAATTATACAACACTTAGGAATAAATATGAAAAGGAATATACTAGAACTATATGAAAATCAGTAAAACGAAATTAAAAAGCAAAAAAGATAGATAATTTGAGAAGTATACTTTATTCCTGGATGGAAACACTATGTATTTCAGAAATATCATTTTTCTAAATTATTTCATAAGAATTGAAATTGGAAGTGAAATTGACAATCAGTTCATCAGGGGAAATCCACTGGTGAAAATAGAATAATTTTGAAATAGAAAAATAATAAAGAGGAACTAGACCTAGTGGGTGTTAAAATTTACAATGAGATGAAAATAAGTTTGTCACAGAAGTACTGATAGATAATGAAATATCATAACACTAAACCTTAACATAGCAGACATGGGAAGAGTTATTATTTAATAAAGGTTCTATGAAGTCATTGGTTAGCAATTTAGGAGAAAAATTATACTCTCATCTAACCATATGACTAATTCCAGCTGTGAAAAACTACATCTGAAAAAAATAAATGTAAGAATCTGATTTCTGGCTAAGTTTTAAAGCAATCTTAAAACAAATCAACAAAATAAAATTGACAGACTTGAGAAAAATAAAAATTAGTAAGTTTTATAAGTCACTGTATAATAAACAAATTGATAGAATGAACAGAGTAAAAAAAAGGAAAATAAATGTGTTAAAATGTACTGGTTCTTCATATTTTAAAGGATTATAAAACAAGGTAAGAAAAACAAAAGTATCTCTAAATATAAAATAACCTGAACAGATAGTTCAGTGAAAATACAAGCAACAAATGAACACTTTAAGGAATCCAATATCCAATGTCATTAAGAAAGCAAAATAAAATGAAATGCAATTCCTCGCTTTTCAAATCTGGGAAGGAATTACATTCTATTGACTTATGGGGGTGATAACTATGCATGCAGATGTCAAGTTATAATGTACAGATGAAACACAAAATTTAAAAATTACATTTTATTATATTTTTTTGTAAAGGTAATGTATTTTCATGGTTGAAAACAGAACAAGGGAAAAGGTATTCACTTAGAAACTGCGCCCTGATTCCTGTCCCTGTGAAACACCCAACACACACTGGCTTCTCTTGATTTCGACAACCATTTTTAGTTAGTTCTCGTGGATGCTTGAAAGTTTCCTTATGAAATGCAAGAAGATTTAGAAATATATGCTTATATTCTCATATTCCTTAAATAAAATTAAACAACAACTAGCATTTTACACGAGGCTGAATTATTTTCGTGAATCCAAATACAATTTGTATTTTCTCATGCAAACTGTTCGTTCACCTTTGCCCACTGTTCTACTGCTTGGGACCTCCCCACACTCTCATAACTTCAAAAAATACATTTAGAAAGAAAACTCCTGGTGATCTGAGAGGAAAATATTTTTTCCCAGTTTATCATTCTTCAGAATTTCCCCAGAGTTTTTGTTTTGTTTTGGTTTGGTTTTTGTCAGCCAAAGGATTTTTTTTTTTTTAATGAGTCAAATTTATCTTTTTTTTTAAGATGCTGGAATTGAGTAGTAGAAATTTTTCAGTTAGATTCTTTTGGGTCTTCTAAGTGTTACGTCCTCTACAAATAACAGTTTTACTTCCACCTTTCTATATTTTACACTGCCGATTTCTTTCTCTTGTCTGGCTTTATTATCTAAGAATTCTAATACAACGTCACTACCAGGGGTGAGAAACAGACACACTTACCCTGTTTGTACTTTTGAGCAGAAATAGCAGAAGGGCTTCTAGCATTTTGCCATTATTTACAATGCTGTCTCTGGGCTGAGTTAGTGTATATAGATGTGTGAACACATAAATAGTTTGTCAGCTTGTCATGGTTATAAAATGTTTACCTATTTCTTTACTGAGCTATCTCTTAAAAAAAAAAAATCCAGAATGGCTGTTGAATTTTGTCAAATGAGTAGAAGTTAACAGGATTTTTCCCCTTAGATCAACTATTATGATGAATTATTTTAATATGGTTCATAATCTTTCATCCCTGGAATGAACCCTACCTCATCATGATATATCACTCCTTTAATCAGCTGCTGCTAATAATTTTCTGAAGTTTTTCACTGATATCCATAAATGAAACTGGGAATAGTTTTTTTCTAGTGAACTTTTGACCAAGTTTAGGTGTCAATGATAGCCTCACTTCATTATAATAATTTGAATTTGTATTCCTCTGGAAAAGTTTAAATCACACTGAAATAATCTCTTCTTTAAAAAAATCATTAGATAGAATGTAATATACAAATGATGCATATTATAATATCTTTAACAACTGATACCTAGAGTAACAACTTTAAAAGATACATGATATAATAATAGTTAAGGTATCAAATAAAAGAGTAAAATAATGTTAATTAAATTGGTAGAGGAAACAGGATAATAAAAGTTGGTTAATCCAAACAAAGGCAAGAAAGGAAGAAAAAACTACATAAAGAGATGGGTCAAATAGAAAAAATAAATAGTAGTTGGTAATAGAAACACAACTATATCAGTGATTGTACTAAATGAAAATGGACTAAATGTTCTCTGTAAAACACTAAGGTTGTCAGGTTAAATTAAAAACAAAAATGTAAAAACACAGCTACATGTTACAAGAGGCACATCTGAAACATAAGGACAAAGACAGGCTGAAAGTAAAAGGAAGGGAAAATATATATCATTGCAAACACTAAATGAAGTATGCTGGGGTAGATATACTATTATTGGAAAAAGCAGAATTGAAGACAAGTCACTTATTAGAAAGATAGGGGGGCATTTCATTCACACAAAAAAGGTCAATTCACCAGGGGGATATCGCGATAAAAAAAAAATGCAGCCTCCTAAAGTCATAGCTTTAAAGTTTATAAAGCAAAATCAATAGAACCAGAGAAAAAAGAAAGAGGCAAATTCACCATCATGTGGGTGATTTTAAAATCTCTCTCTCAAAAGTAATAGAGTGCGGGGAGCCGCTCGTGACGGAGGGCTGCCGAGCACAAAACTTGGGCGTAAAACCCCAAAGTGCAGGGCGCCAGGCTCTGAGATTGAGGCTGCCGAGCACAAAGGTTGGGCCTAAACTCCCACAGTGCGGGGCGCCCGGCTCAAAGGTCAGCTGAGTCAGAACAATCTCTGTCCCGCCACCCCTTTTACTAAAGAATGCACCAGGTGCGCTAATGCCTGAGGAAATATCCTTGAGCTACTAAGTCACAAAGGACCTTCAGAGGGAGAGATACAATCGGCACACAAATCAGTAATCTTTTTAGAGAACAATCACCTGAGCTAAATATACAGGAGTCACGATGTTAGCCTAGAGGAACAATGTCTTAGCTTATCATCTTGGTTCCAGGAACTCTTAATCTTAGTTTTACAAGAACTGTAAACAATAACGATGTCTGTAACAATATACAAGTTAATGGTTTTAGTACACGTTGTTAATGTGCCTTAAAACAATACCTTTGCCTACAGGCAGGAATGTATGAGCTAATGGGTTAAAATCATATAAATTGACTGCAAGAAATAAACTCGTCGTCCACTCTTGACCTAGCGTCTTGCGGGCTAGAGTGAGACCCTCTCAACCCCAACTTGTCTTGTCTTGCTGTCTCTTTGTTACGTCTTTCCTTTTCTCAGTCCTGCAGCACAGGTTTCTGGACCTGATCGATTGTCGGCTGGCTCCGACAATAGAGCAATAGGAAAAGAAAAATTCAGCAAGGATAAAGCAGGAAAAAACAATTAACACACATGATCTACCTGACATGTAGGGTGCATTGCCCCAGAAGAGCAAAATTTACCCTTTTTACTTTTGGAATATTTGCCAAAGATGCCCATAGGTTCACCTATGTAATGACCTTAAAACAAGTCATTACAAAATTTAAAGGACTGAAATGATTCGTTTCTTGTTATCTGACAGAATTCTGGTTGTGAAGTTAGTAACAAATAAATTAATGAGGAATTCTCAATTGTTTGAAAAATAAACACTGCATATTTTTTAAATAACTCAAGAATCAGAGAAGAAATCCCAAAGGAATTCAGGCAAACAATAAGGATATGACACCATCACAAGGCACAGGAAAAAGTATTCCAGTAAAGAGTGCAATTCCAGGAAAGCAGGAGAAAGTAGAAATGGGAAAGCAGTAGGAAGAGAGATGCAGCCAGGGAAGGAAGTGGTGCAGGGCTGGCCATTTCTCAGTGAGCAGAGCTACCGAAAATGCAGCTGCTGCAGTCACGCCCAGGCGGAGAGAGGGACAGGAATGTGTTACTAACTCCTGCATCCCACTGGTCAGAGATTAGCCAGGCAGCCTGTTAACTTGCCCACATTTCTGCGGCAGGAGGAAAGTCCAGGCTGGAAACCCATGATGCGGGCAGGTGCACAGCCCCACCTGGCAGGATGCACCTTGTGGAGTCCGTCAGAGCTTCCGCACCAGTTCTGACCTCCTCCAGCTTTGTCACCAGAAGCTACCACTAAGGGACACAGACCCTTCCTACCAACGCATTTCCCTCCTTTTGAAAAGATGTGCGTGTTGCAGTCCGCCACCCATGTGGATGAAGAATCTTTCTCCACGTCTCCCAGCAATGACTCCATGTTCAAGCTCATCTTCCAGTCAGAAAACGGCTTTTTCCTTGGTGGAATATTATCTGCTGGTGACTTGACAGCTGTCATCACTAGGCCCCCTCATACTCCCACGTTCCTCTGTCACTCCAGTGGAACTTCCTGTGCAAATTCTACTGGCTTCAGTTGCTTTTGCCAACACTTACACATGTTCTGAATTTTATGGCTTGTCATTGTCTCTGAGTCTTGCTATAGACTTAGTTTGTGGGTCTTTCCACAATCCTATGTGATTTCCAAGAGAATTCCATTTGGCCCAAGCCACTGCCCCGTTCATTGTGGAACCAGAAAGGATTGTTTCAAAATTGTTAAATGTCGGCACTGACTAGGGTACAACGTCACCAAGACTCACAATGGGATGATGAGGGTGTAAACGTGTACATAATTTCTGGAATATGTCTTCAGCACCACTAAAATATTTATAACTTTAAATATCTTAATTCCCTCCTAGAAAATTTTTCTAATAAAATTTTCAGCAATCTGGTCAGAGATTTATTCAAAAATATATTCACTGAAGTATTATTTTAATAACCACAAATTTAAAATATTATAATGGATTGTAATACATTTTTAAGTTGGAGTACTACATACATATTAAAAATAGTATGTCACAGGGAAATGTCACAGTTTGCTGTTAAATAAACAAAAGTACAAGGCAGATTTCCAGTATTTTTATATCAGCTATACAGAAAAAGTAACCCTGGAAAGAATCATGTAATAAGCTGTCTCTTAGTTATTACACTACTGGTGACATTTCCCCCCACTTTACACTTTTCTGTAGTTTTCACTCTTACTAGAGTGAACACGTTACTTTGATAATCAGAAAGGTAATGAGAAATACAGCTGAAATCTTGAGACCCTCCTTCACATCAGATAAGAGTAGCTTTCACAGGCCTCCACAAAATCACCACATCTAAATGCCTCTGCTTTTAAGTTACAAAGGAAGGAAGCTGTAGCTGAAAATCTTGCCATCAAGAATTTCAAAACAGAAAGCACTTTCCTTATGACTTCAAAACAACTGATGGGAGAGTCCTGTTTAGTTTCTTGCATATTTCAAGCATGATTTTATTGAAAGAAAATTCCCCTGGTTTTTGCCCTGGAATTGCTCATAATGGAATTTTTAGAAATCATCTGTTTATTCCTCTTCATAAACAGTGACAAGACAATTCAGACCTATGTTGCTACTATAAAAATGGTCCAAGTTCTGTCCCTCAACATCCAAACTGCCCAACGTCTTCTTTGAGCCTCAATGATAGCAACACACAAAACCTGTTTAACCCTAAGACTGTCAGTAAGTTGTTTCTTGAGTTTACTGAATTCTTAAAACAAAAAAAAATCTAGGAAACAGAGGAGTTTCAAGGAAGCACATGAAGTTGGAGGATACATTTTCCTTTGCAGGTAATTATGAGCAACATTTTCTTCATACTTTTACTTTCAATTTACATTTATTTTTATTATTTTCTGAGGCCAGAAATGATTACACAAGAAAGGAATTACTTTTTTTTCCTCTTAGGATTTTTGCAAAAAAGTTTCACTTTTCATAAACTCCTAAATTTACTCCACTGCTTCTCTTGTTCCATACACATGGTACAGAAATTTTTTCTAATGACCTAAACATTATAACTGAAAGTAAAAGTGAAGCATGTGTTCACTTTATCAAGAAGCCAGTTCCTTGGATTTCAATTTCTGTGGCTTTAGTTTGTTTATTTTTTGAGATTGTATTTAATTTTACATTATTCGCAAACATTTTCCACAGTTTCAAGCAGTCATTCAAACACTTTAATCTACATTATTCTCTAATTTCCTCACATTAGTTAAATCATTCAGCAATTTGATAGTTGCATTACATTTATTAATCAACCTCAACCACCCCAGTTCCTTTAAAATTAACTTAGTAATATAGTAGAAAGTGAGATGCAGAATTCCTTCACCTTATATACCCAGGCTTGCCAAACTATGACCCACAGACCAAACTTCACCTGCCACTTGTTTTTGTAAATGAAGTTCTGTTGGGCCAAAGCCATGCCTACCCACGTCCTACAGCTGCTTTCCAACAACAACAGTAGAGCTGAGCAGTTGTGACAGAGATCGTTTGGCTGGCAAAGAATCAAAATTTACTATTTGGCTCTTTTCAGAAGAAAATTTACCCACCTCTGTTATGTGCAATGCTCTCTGTCCTTAGAAAATGCTTTCAACATTCTGTGACAAATGGCATTTTCTTTTTCAACTAAGATGCTCATTTCTTAAAAACTTCTGGGTATATATATATCATATATATATATATGATATATATATATATATATATATGATGTTATGACGTGGTTCCCACGTATTCATTATTATTAATTACATTATTACATAAACGGGTCTATACTGCATGATGTAATTCTTAAAACCTTACTTACATGACCTTCTGTAGGCTGGCTATTGCTACCATTGACTTCTTTGCTTCCTGTGACATCACCAGCATGACACATGATGGGACATTGCTTTAAAGAGCCACATGACCATACGTAGGAATGGATTCTGTAGGAGTCAAAGGTAAGATAAAAAGATTAAAAATTATGCACTGTATAGTCTTCATTCCTTGGATTTATGACTACATCCATACCTGATCATGCTTGAAAAGGCAGGAAGACTCATATGCAGAAAGCTTCAGAAGTCAATAGGAATTTCTTTGGCTTTATTCCTAAAATCTTCAGCCTTCCTCGTAATTTAACTCACATCCACATTGACTATAGCTACTTCATTTGGGGAAAGAAATAATCATACATCATTTAAAATAAACTATAACATTTCATGCAGTTCCCTCCTAAAATGGTTTTAATTTTCCCACAAAGCAGCACAAAGTAAATGTGATGTCAAATGTATTTGTGGACTTCATGTCAATTTACTGAGCAACTCTAAGGAAGATGCTGAAAATAAGTTGCAAACATCTGTTCTAAGAGTGAAATGGCAAAGTCTCCACTCAGACACTCGGTAGTAACATGCAATATTATAACATCATGGCTCCAAGGGATATGTGATTTTGAAGGGTTTTGAATATACCAACAGATTACACCATTAGAAAGCCTTAAAATAGTATATTTCTTAATTTTAAAAAAAGGTAGTCTAACTTATGTAGGCCATTTAAAAAAGTTAAGCAATGTAATTCCTAAATTATAAATCAAAAACCATCTTAAACAAAATTCAGTATGGTCTGTGATATAAAGAATATTTATATTATTAGTAATAATAAATTATCCATGTAATCTCATTTCTATTATTTACTAAAAGTTCAATACAGTAGTAAGTTCCAAAAGTTAAGCCATTCAATATGCATGCCAGCAAGCTGGCATCTTCTTGAATTACTTATTTAAAAATATTTACTCAAAACTTATTGTGTATGAGGACCTTTGCTTGATAACTAGTCTTAATCTATAAGAAACATGCCAACCAGTGGGGGAAAAACCCTGCAAACAACTCACTAATGCTCCTAAGTATTTTAATAGAAGAATGAAGAAAGCCCCATGAAAAACCACAGTGTGACTTAATCCTATAGAAAAGAGGAAGATGAGGGACTCGAAAGTACATCAGTGAGGTGCAGCTGAGATGGCCTTGAAGAATGAATAATGTTACTCCAGCAAAGGGGATGTTGTTTGCAGAGGCTCAGAATTCAGGAGGGTGGGTGAGGAATAGATTTTGAATGTGGCTTTACTCTTGCCCTGGAACTGAACCCAATGCTGGGGATGAAGAAGCGTTAAGTTGTCCCACATTCTAAGGAGTGCTTTGTAGCTAGGTCCAGACAGCTGCTCCAGAGTGAACTCAAAGGCAGGCAAACTCTTACTACTTCTACTACCTCCAAGCCACCAACTGCACCCCAAGACCCCATTTCTGGTCCATATAAGAAGATTGAAATATCAGGAAGGTAAGGGAAAGGCAATGGTTGGAATCATCAGCCAGGAACATGGCAGGACTTATACAAGAGACACTGTGCTACAGACTAAACTGTATCTCCTCAAATTCTTATTTCAAAGCCCTAACCCTCACTGTGATGGTATTTGGAGATGAGGCTTTGGATTAGGGTTAAGTGAGGTCATAAGGGTGAGGCCCTCATGATGGGATTAGTGCCCTTATGAGAAGAGATCTCATAAAGCTTCCCCCCCCCCACCAGGTGAGGACACAGCAAGAAGGCAGCCGTCTGCAAGCCAGGAAGGGAGTCCTCACCAGAGACCTCAGTCAGCTGGCTCCTTGCTTGGTCTTGCACTTCCCTGTCTCCAGAAGTCCAGGCATGGGACTTTGTTGTAGCAGCCTGAGCTAATACAGGCTGGCATCTCATCCCCTGGCTGGACATCATGTCTGCTGGTGGGATTATTGATTTGCTCTTAAACCTACTTGACTAAAGAAAAAAGAAAAACGGAGAAAAGTATCACATTTTCAGCGTGTGATCCAGCAAAGCTGTGTGAATTTGCCATGGCTCAAGGCTGGCCTCCTTGCAAAGGGACTCAAATAACCAGACCTGGTGGGCTGTGTCACCAGGGGAGGGAGTTGAGAGGTAGAGAGAGGTTAAGCCTAATCGCCTACCGAGTGTTGGTGGAGAGGCCACTAGAGGTGTATGGAAGAACTCACACACATGGCCCGCAGGAGAGCCCAACTGTGGGAACACCCACACAGAAGGTATCAATGCCTGGTTACTGTTAGTGAGGAAGGAGACTTCACAGCCACCAGAGGATGGCCTGGTGAGGTCAGGGCCTGTCTGGTCCATCTGCCCTAGGCCACCCTCTCAGTCCCCAACTCTCAGTGGTTAAAACCAGAAGGAGGTTAGAAAGCATGAAAATGCGGACCACATCCTCTTTCTCCTACTGGTCCCACAGGCCTAACTTGAGCTGAGGGAACATACGGAGAGGAGACTGGGATTTTAAATGAACTAGACAATTGAATAATTGGAAGCAACCAAAATGCTATAGGATCTGATGCTTTTGCAAATGGGTAATTAAAAATGGATTATGGGGGGAGTCGTCCTGCGTTCTGGAAACATTAAAGAGTTAGTATAAATAGGTCTTAGATACCACCAGTTATGCAGGAACGGGGAAGAGGCAATCATTGTTCAGAAAAGAGTAATTCATTTTGGATCGATTTAAGACAAATTCCTATTCCATCACTTTTCCCACTCTCTAGCAGTGTCTTTTCTAGTTTATTCCCTTTCAAATTCCCTTTTTAACAATCTCTCACCTGATCTGTTACTATTATACAATAATAATAAGAGCAAGAATCCTTATGACGCTTTTTGTTGAAAGAAAAAATGACTATGTCTTTTGAGGGAAATGTTTGTTCAATTCAAAAGTTGATCTCAGACACAGCCATCAATCTTATTAGCTTTCTGTTTTATCATTTTTGCTTTTTCCTCTACATCATGTTCATATGACAGCCAACTCCTTAGTCCTGGTTTTACTTCTCAATTCTATTATCCGATAACAATTTTTCCTTTGAGACTTTTCTTGGATTTTTTTTCTTTCTATCCTCTCTGTGGAACCTTCACCAACTCTAGAGGACACACCTAAGAGCAATGTTCCTTATGCCTTTTCTTTTCCACCCAGGAAACAAGCTTCCGGGATGGCCACCACAACTGATGAACTCTGCAGGAGGCAGAGAATGAAATTAGCAAGTGCGCTGAAAGGCACAGGAAATGCATTCAGACCCACTGGATTCTCAAATGGAAGGACCCGGGGAACTGCTATAGCTTTTTGGCTACATCTGTTTACCCCTTGAGCTTCGAAAGAATGAATAAGAGCACCTAAGACTGTGGTTCAAAGCTAGATGGACTCTTGCCTTTCATACCCCATGTAGTCTTATCTTTCAGTTATTAGCTTCCTAGAAGCTAATAATTACTAGCTTTATTAACTAATAAATTATTAGTTTATAGGAAGTTAGCAGGCTAGCTTTTCCAGGAAACATCTAATAAGGGGTAACCAAAATATTTAAAAAACAAAGAAGTTCAACTCAGCTCTTATGCCATTTTGCCCCAATAATCTATTTCAAGTTAAGTGACATACTCTTCAAAGTGCTATGAAAATAGATGTTCTCCAAAAGTGCAGAGCAGTGATAACGGAAGATTACCGCTGACCTGTTCAGATTGCTGGCCTCCATGTGGACAAACACATGTTTGGGGAAATGTGGCTCTTACCCTGGAGCTCAATCAGTACATATTTAAATGGAATTAAAAGCAAAAAATGATAGATACTCCAAAGAAGGTCCAGTCAGGTACCCACTTTTCATAGAGAAGAAAGATGCGTCCCAAAGAAGCCAAGTGACTTTCTCTGACCAGCAAGGCTCTCTAAGAATAGATATGCATTTCCATAAAAGATGCAAAGATGCTCTTTAGAGCTGGAGTGGACACTGAGGCACCCATCACCCCAGCTGAGAGCTCAGAGCTGAGTCTCTTCCCAGAAATGCTCTCAGTGGAAGAGAGCTGCCTAGTACAAGGTCACAGTCCCTCCCTGGGGAACTAGCCTGCTTCCCTGGAGTTGGAACATCTCTAAAGGGTCATCTCAGCTTGAGAACACTCCCCATAGGAGTTGTCAGCTGAGGCCTCTGCTGCCAGCATCCCACTCCCCTTCTCCTTCTTACCCACCTCACTTCCATCGGGCGCTGCTCCTGAGAACATGCCCTGGTGAGTCTCCTGCATGTACACTCCTATCTCGGAGTCACTTCCCAGGGAACCCAGCCTACACAGATAGTGTATTCTATTAGTTGAGAAAATGGAGGGTTGGGAAAGACTTGGATTAAATGGACATAGAGTATTGTGGGACTTCCTTTAGCTTGACGATATGCACTGTGAACTGTCAATGAATACCCAGAGATATCAAAAGTTATTTCGTCACAGAACCTCTTTTAATGTTGAACAACTTCTGAGACTTGTGTTCTGCGGAATATGCTCTGGGAAACACGAATGCAGTTCACTCTATAATTACTAAAGTTACTCAGCTCAATATTTTCAGTAATGGCAGAAGGATGGAAATAGCAATAGGGGAACAATAAAAAACAATAGAAGGATGCTTAAAAAAAGATATGTCCATTAAGTAAAATATTATGCATCCATAGGAAAAAAAATGAGAAATTCTTTCAGTACTAGAATGAAAAAGTAGCCAAAGTATATTTTTAAAGTCCAAACAGCAAGATTAGTCAATAGTGTGTATTTGTTTCTAAGAAGGGGAAGGAAGGAATACATGTGTTCATTTTCCTGTGTGTGCACAAACTACTGACAAAGACGCACAATACAAAATGGGAGCATCAGTTGTTTCTACGGAAGGAAATTAAAAGCACTTCGTACCTTTTGAATTTTAAACTGTGGAAATAGATGACCTCTTTAAAAAACTGAAAAATTAAAAATTAAAAGCAAAACACCACAAACTATTAGCAGATATTTAAATACTTTGTATAATCATATACAAAGAAACTCTGGAGAAAAAAATGTATAAGATCCTCAAAGTTAAAAGTTAAAAGATAAGTCAAAGTTACTTAGACTATGAGCTCCTTGAAGACAGGAACCACTTCTCATTCATTTATTCATAATGCCTACAGCCTAGCACAGGGTGTCAACCAAGAGGAGGCAGTCAATAACTTGTTTTTTAATTGAATCCTATTGCTTCCGTATAGCAATGGATTTAAAATTAATCTTTCTTTCCTTCCTCTTTCTTTCTTTCTTTCCTTTCTTTCCTTTCTTTCTTTCTTTCTTTCTTTCTTTCTTTCTTTCTTTCTTTCTTTCTTTCTTTCTTTTTTTCTTTCTTTCTTTCTTCCTTCCTTCCTTCCTTCCTTCATTTCCTTCCTTCCTTTCTCTGTCTCTTTCTTTCCTTCTAAAAAAATTTTTTTTTAAAGTGGGATCCAGAGAAAATCTAGAAATAGAGAAAGAACAGCACATTCTCTTAATGTATTTTCCTGACTTGGTTTTCCCCTTATTAGCTTGTAGTCAGCAATATTTAAAAGTATCTGGAGCTGTGCTGTCTAATACAGTAGCCACGAGCCATATGTGGCTATTTAAATACACAAGTAAAACTGAAATGAAATGAAACTAGAAATGCACATCCTCAGCTGAGCCAGCCACATTTCAAGTGCTCAGAAGCCACACGTGGTTAGTGGCTACCATACTGGACACAGCACACAGAGATCATTGTCATCACTGCAGAAACTTCTTCTGGTCAGCCCTGACCTAGGTATAGTACAGACTTTGGTTTCAGGCACATCTGGGTTAGATTCCAGCTTAGCCACTTACTAACAGTAAGGTTTAGGGAAAGTTAATTAATGTCTCAGAGCCTCAGTTTCTTCAACTGTAGCCTAGGGAAAATGATGATACCTATGTCCTGGGTTATTGTGAAGTTCAAGTGAGCTCATCCATGCAGACGACACAGGACACAGTGAGCATCTGAACATGCTACCCCTTAGTGATTATCCCCGCTGTGAATAGGACACCTCACTATTAACAGTCATCTCATTCCTCAAACAGGCTCTTCCACTCTCAGGATTGGAAAGAGAAACATCCTCAGAGGCCATTAATATCCTCAGAGTCTAGTTCCATGGTATTACAGTGCCAGTTTACAATGAAGAAAGCTTGCACCAATTCCTTTTTCAGGGAAGTCTTGTTAGAAAAAAAGTGTTGGGTGAACTCAACATGTGTTGTCAGTGATGCGGTGAATTTACATTCTGGTGCAAGCTCTTTACTGGGTCAAATTCTGGGAACAAACATCTTCATACTTTGGATTGCAGTGGTCTAGATGGGAACACATACCCCTTGATAGGACTTTAAAATTCTCACGAAGAAGAAATCTGTTCAACTTTTCCATGAATAGGGCAGAGTCTAGGACAGCAGAATTGAAGGGGAAGAGACAGCTGGCTCAGGTGAGGCTGTTACAGCTGATAAATCTGAGCCACGTTTTGAAGAACATAAAAATCATAATGAGGAAAGAGAGAAGCGGAGAAGAATGACAAAGGAGAAACACTGAGAGAAAGGGAAGAGAAAAAAGGGAGAGACAACTTGTAGCTTGAGCTCTCCAAGAATAAAACAATATTTTCCTTTTATCTCATAGACTAAGACATCCCCTTGTTAACTTGCACCTTCCCAAATGGAAAACCAGGTAGACCTCAATTTAGTAGCGGCCAGTTTTGGCCCTAGTCCTACATGAAGTATTTTCATATAATCGGAATATTCAATATATATAATTTTAAACTCTAAAAAAAAAAGCTATTTTGGTGACCTTCTGACCCTTCAAATATTTGCAGTTAAAAATAAATGAGCCAAAAAGCAAAAAGTTCCTAAGTACCTGTTCAAAATGAATGTTCTTCTTTGGCACTCTTCAGGTATTTGTATAAAAAGATCTATATAAAAATCATTCTTCATCATAAAAATCAGCCAGTCATTACTAAGCAATTTTCCAGTACTGCCACTACAGATAATTGTTTAACTATTAAAGCGTATGTTGTGATTTATAACAGTTGTAATGACACCGATCTCTACATGAATGCTCAGTGCTGCTGCGGAAGACATACCTCATCTGTTGCAGCATGAAATGCCATATGACCATTTATAATGATGCACATTTCTTTTTACCTGCTGATAATAACCTATCAGTGGAAATGGCAGCTTAATTATATACCATGTCTCCCACTGGCAAATAACTGGATTCAAACATTTCTATTGCTTCTCACTAATCCCTAACAAAGCAAAAGAGGTACGATTACCACAATCCTCAGAAATAGCACTTACAATTAAGTGAAAAAAAGTGAAGGCAAAGCTGAGCTTTAATTAAATACAGATGCACTTTAGACCAATAATCCCTCAGTACTCTGTCTCTGGTTTTACTAGAGCTGGTTCTCATTCTCCTAATGTTTTATTTTTCTTGCTGATTATATCTCTGGTGTTTCTCATTCCAAATATTTGGCTTTTTATGTAATAGATCAAACGACCTAGCCCAAACTGGCAACACAACTGCATAACTGGGTCCAGTGCCCACACATATGCTGGAGTGGTCCCAAACGTCTTATTTCTAAGACGCTGCTTGTTGGGCTCCTCCCTGACAAGGAGACTAAACTCCTCAAGTCTACATAGCAAAGCAGTAATGCTTACAATACTGCTAAGAGGCTGGCTGTCTCTATTAACAAAGTTTATTTAAAAACTGGCAGAATGCTTGCACTGGTGAGTTCTCGTGTGGTCCATGTGGCTGCTGGCCTTGCTTGGTCTGGATGGTGGAACTTGTCTACCCTTTCAGCATTGTTGGTCCCTTCCTCTCCACCAGAGCTGTGTGTAGTTACCTGGGACACAGCTAACAGAATGCCTGCCCCCAGATTAGGAGACTTAATCCATTTTAGTTCTTCACCTCCTCTTTCCTTGGTCTCATGAAGTAGTCTTATTTAAACAGTAGTTACTAAAACTACTATGAATAGACTGCCTTCGTTTATTCTTTCTAATCTTCGCTTTCCATTTTTCTCTGCTTTCTGCCACTTCTTCCATGGTCCTCAGCCTTTGTGCAAAGAAAACGGGCTGTACTGACATCATCAGTCAGTGTGCTTCATACCTGCTACTGGCTCCATATTTGTTATGGTCTTTAGGATTTTGACCCTTTCTGCTGTGTGTCCTTAATACAGGATGTCCAAGGTGGCTGCATTTTGTAGTTTAAAATGTCAGATTTCTTTTGAGGGCTTCTTTATTTGTTTGTTTTCAGAAGGGGTCATGAAGAGGTAAATACAGGTGGCTGCTTCTTGAACCAGAACCATCCCTAAATAACAGAGGGTGAACTTAAATGATCAAATTACTCATCAGAAGATTCTTTAACAAGCATGGAATGAGAACCAAGCAGATGGAAAGTCTTGTAGAATATCTCTGCAACACGGAAAATTATCTCCACTCAGTTACAGAACTGAGCCTTCTAAGCAACTAGCATTAAATGTGTCACTACCAAGGGCTGGGGCTACAAACGTTCATTTTTACAGAAACGAAATCTCTTTCTTTGGACTCATGTAAACAGTGGTGGTGTTGACCAACTAGACTCCATGCAGACTGCCATTTTTCCATCCTATTCAGTATTAAAATGCTATGATTTCCAAAACTGTAGTGGATGTAATATTGAGACTGAAGGCTCCCTGATGAAAACTGGAGCCTCCCTGAAATCTCACCAAAACCATGGAATGGGCTGGTGGCCTAGAGACTTGGGCCCTGGCCCCAGTTCTGTCTTTAGACAGCTATGTGACCAGAGCAAGGTAGTTCATGTCTCTTAACCTCAGTTTCCTTAGCTTTAAAGTACGGAGACTTGATTGGAAGGTGCCTAAAGTCCCTTCCAGTAAGTACATCCACTAAGATCACATATTTACTGTTTCTTGAATAAATCAGTTGGGAGGAGGGAGAGCCATTCATCTCAGGCAGCTCCTAGTTAGACAAGGAGCCAGCAAGGGCAGCTGGCTTCTTCTCTGAAAATCTGCCCTATGGGTTCTGAAGAAATAAGGTGGTTCATAGAATGCCAAGCCATGCTTAGGAAGGGATGCCAAATCTGTGAAAATCCCTTGGGAGGGAGAAGGAAATTGTATGCCAGTTTGGAAGCCTAGAACTGGACAGAATCAGGGGTCAGAAGTGGAGGACGAGAAGAGTAGGAAGGTTCTAGTTGCTGCATCCTGTTCCCTCTCTCATTGTCCCTGAAAAGCAGCATTGGGAGATGCTTCCCTTGACTGATACTTGGTGGGCCTGTTCGTGGGGCCTTCAGAAAAACTGGCAACACAATTGCATAACTGGGTCCAAGTAAAGGTTTTTCCCATCACTACTACCAGAGGGTGGGGCACCAAAAGCAAGAGACTGGGAAGGATCCTTGGGGAACAAGGTATCGGAAGAGTGAAGAGTCGTGGAGTTGTTAAATCCAGAAGGCAACAGTAAAGGGTCTTTAACCTGAAGGATGCCCCAACCAACACATCTGGAGGGACATAAGCTATGGCTTTGTCTCATGGCTGACAATACTAGGCTGACAGTGCTCTCAATTTAAGAAAGAGATGCTTACAGGGAAGACTATCTAGTGCAAACCCTTTAAAAGAGAGATAAATACTGGAAAAATGCATGCCAGATGGGGAAAGCCTAGTGGAAGAGATAAGAATTTAAACAGGAACTGAAAAAACACAAAACAAAACAAAACAAAACAAAACAAAACAAAACAAAACGGGTTTGTAGAACAGTAAGAAGGATCTTGGACACATGAATCAGGAGGAAGAAATTATGAAGAAATAATTGGGTATAAAATTTTTTAAAAAATAAGGAGTAAGTAAGGAATTAAGTAAGTAGCTTGAATGCTAGAGTGAATACTGTTGGAGCGTGGAAGAACGAGCTACACAGTTAGATCAGCAACATCGTGGGGAACGCTAGGGAAACAGTATTCGGGGAAACTGAAGGGAGAGTCAAGTGACACGGAGGATGAAAGCAGAAACTGCAACTTCTGCCCACATGTGGTCTGGGAGAAGAAAGGAAATAAATGAGAAAACAAGCAAGATGTTTTTGAAACCTGTAAACCTAAGACCACAAAATAAAGAAGATAGTAGAGTGGCAAAGAAGACAAATTAAAAGCAAACCCATATGTAAAGTCAGGCTTATTTTAGCGGCACTGAAGAACATTCAAGCCTGGGAGGAACTTCAGAAATATTCATTAGCGTGAAAGCAAAGGTCAGACTGACATCAGGCTTCTCCAAAGAAACAACAGATCCAAGAAGATAATGGAGTAGAGATCCCACGATGTGGAAGACAAATAACCTTGTACCGAGAATTAAATATCCAGAGAAACCATTATTTGAATGCACAGACCAAATTAATAAATACATAAGCATATGAGATCTCAGAAAAATTCACCCTTCATTGACCCTGTTTAAAATAATTTGGGGAGGAAGAAAAAAGATATAGGAAACAAAGATAAATAAAGAATTCAGAGTCGACTACTGTTTAAATAAGCAAAACATATAAAGCACTTAGAATGCTGCTTGGCACATAGTAAGTACCCAAGTGAAAATGAGATGTTATTATTATCTTCGTCTTCAATACTCTGCTAGATAGTTGTACTGATAGTGACATCATTTCCCAAAACTTAAGAAAATTGCTTTTTAAAGTTCTGTATTAAGTATGATGTTTACTTTTTAGTATGGATCGTTGATTCATTCACTCACTCGTTAGTGTATTTATTTGGAAGATCCTGTCTAATCTTACCAAGCTCTTATCCAAGGTAATTACTCTTCCTGAATCCCTTAGGATTATATTGATAGATTTTCTAATATTGGACCATCCATACAATCCTCAAGTAAGCCTTATGTGACTGTGGTTAGAGCATCTTCTTGCTGTGTTGAGTGTTTACTGTTGTGTTATGTTAGCTAACATTTTACTTAATGTTGAAAAACGCTATTGACTTTTTGTTGCTCTTCTGCCTGACAATCTTGCTGAACTCGCTTACTAGTTTTAGCAGTTTGCTAATTTTCATGGCTTTCATTTATAAACAATGATAATTTGATCCCCTCCCTTTTCATCTTCATGCCTCCTATTAGTTTTTCCAGGGAGGGAAGGCTCTGGAGAGAGACCTGGATTCAAACTCCAATTCCAACACACTGTGGAGTCTGGCCAAGTCACCTTCAACTCCTGGTGTTTCAGTTTCATCACCTGAAAAGTGGTGAGGAAATCACCTCATGGAGCTTGGGGCAATTACCAAAGTGAAGGTGCTTGGCATATGGCAGAAAATAAATACTAACTACAGTCTTCTTTCTGTATCCAACTGGATTGGTTGAAGGACAACCCCTTCCCCCTACCCCACCTCAGCCCCCTGGATATCAGAATCCAAGGATGCTCAAGTCCCTTATATAAGATGGCATAGTATTTGCATATAGCCTACACATATCCTACTGTATACTTTGAACCAACTCTAGATTATTTACAATACTTAACACATTGTAAATGCTATGTAAATACAATGTAAATATTACCTAAATAGTTGCCTTGCAAGGTGAGCAGCAAATTCAAGTTTTGCTCTCTACAAGTTTCTGGAATTTGTTTTTCCTGAATGTTTTCTATCTACCCTTGGTGGAACCTGCAGATATGGAGGTCCAATTGTCCTGAAATACCCACTAAATGAAATTAGGAATGAGAGATGCCTAACCCAATCTTGGAGGTCTAAGGGAACAATTCCCAGAGGAAATAATATCAGAATGCGGTGTCTGGCCCAGGTAAGTGAGTTAGGAAAAACAGGAGAGGAAGAGACATTGGATGAAACAATGAACTGCCAATGAAGGAGGGGCATGTCCACACGTTGAGCAATGAAAGAAAGCCTGGTCTGTTCAGAGATCAGACAGTAGTGCACTGGGTAACTCAGCTCTTCATAGATGAACATTAATTGCTCCACTGGGTAATAAGTCCTAAAAGGAATCATGCTTGATTCATCTTTTTATCCCTCTCAGCACTTGGCAGAGAGCCATGCACAGAAAAGTTACTGAATAAATCATACATATCTGCTATTGTTTCCGAGAGCTTCTGGTCCATTATTACCCTGCCTGATTCAAAACCATAGCCTAGAAGCCAATGCCGTGTGAGCTGCAGAGGCTGAGTAACACACTTTGAATTAACAGAGGTCAAATTTTAGAGGAGAAAAACCTCATATCAAAACAAATAAGCCATCATAAAACCGCATGTCCAAAGTTTTAGAAGTCCTTCACAAAACAATGAGAATGAAGATCTTGCTATCGAGGAGTCAAAAGATACGAAATAATACATTTTTCTTTAATTTGACATTTGGGATTACTGCAGATATTTAAGTGAGAGAATAATGCTGTTATGTCTGCACATTTGTTCTCTTGGATTCTCAGGAAAAGAGCTACCAAATAAATTCAATATTAACAATACTACTATTTCTTACAAAATTTCTCTAATCTTCTTTGTACAATTGAATTTGTTTTCCAAGATAGTTGGGCAAATATTGCAGAATTAAGGAAATGAAAGAATTTTTATATGAAGGAATTTAGAGACTAGGGTGTGGCTTGCTTCTC
This sequence comes from Vicugna pacos, assembly GCF_048564905.1. NCBI lineage: Eukaryota > Metazoa > Chordata > Mammalia > Artiodactyla > Camelidae > Vicugna > Vicugna pacos. The sequence continues at coordinate 20,879,997 of NC_132988.1, forward strand.
ATTCCTTTCATTTATTGAAGCATTTACTTTGCAATTTATAGAATTTATCCTGTCAACTAATAAAACTGACACAAAATATTAAACATCCCTTTTTTTTTTTTAGTTCCAAAAAAACATTCTAATTCAAAAAGCTCATCTGTGTCATCCTACACATGAATATAAGGATTCCATTGGCAGCCTAGCCCAAAATGGGCCTTCAGGAAATTTTCTACTTCCCGTCCTGACCCTAACAATAAAGAAAATGCTGGCAGATTCTAATAGCTACGTGATCACGAGTGATTTATTTCCAGTCAAATCTAGTCAAACTCCTGTTCTCAGAACCTTGCGTTACTTGACCACTCAGCAATGTGATAGGTTACTGACAACAAAAATAACATAATTAAAGGTCTACTACGTACCAGGCAAGGTGGTAGGCACATAAGGATGTGGTGTTTTCCAAACTTCAGCCTCTCCAACTCCATCATCACAATTCGTGTCATCCTTTGTACCACCTTGGTCATTTATCCAAGGAGAGGAACAGCATGAACACGAGTCAATATAGAATATACCACAGATTCTTAGAGAAAGATCCATCAGTGGAGACAGCGCAGAGGAGGGATACGGTCAGTATTTCCAGGTGGCCAGAGATGGGGTAAAGTTGGGGTTTTGCCAGGAGAACTTCATAGAGAAGGTGACTCACAGAGAGACCAGATGGGTGGTTGTCAGAGGTGAGGGGCAAAATACATGCAGAGGGTCAAAAGGTACAAACTTCTGGTTATAATATAAATAATATAATATAAATAAGCATGGTGACTATGCTTAACAATACTATGGTGAATATCTGAAAGTTGCTAAGAGAATAAATCTGAAAATTTTTCATCATAAGAAAAAAATAACTATGTATGGTGACATGTTCACTAAACTTAGGGATGTGATCATTTTGCCATATATACAAATACCGAATCATAATGCTGTACACTTGAAACTCATATAACATTAGATGTCAATTATACCTCAATTAAAAAAGGAAAAGATGTGAGGGTAAGAATAGGCATATGAGGGACCTAGAATCCATCCTGAGAGGAGCAGACAGAGTGGCTATGACAGGCAAGAAAAGGGTAGAAGGTGTGAAAAGCTTAACACTCTCTTCCGAAGACCTGAAAACTGGCCAGCCCTTTCTTGAAGACACTGCCTGAACATCTCCTCTTTCAGGGTGCCTAGCTCAGTAAAGTCCCTATCATCTTCTTATGTGACCCCAAACCTTCCATACATACATTTGCCTCCTAGGGAAATATTCTGACAGTCGGCTTCAGTCAAAAATTCCTGACTATTAGCCCAGGAGCCAAAATCTCTTTTGCAAATAGCTCAAGTAGTCTTCAGTGTAGTACTTCTAATGGCTTACAGGGCATTTTTGGTTTTATGTTCTACTTTTATCTCAATCCTTACATTTCCACAATGAAGTGCATGCCTTTCCCTGCCTCACCTCCATGTTTTTGCTACAACCCGTATCAGTTCCTGCAATGTTAACTTCTCCTGACTCCCAAGATTGAAATCTCAAAGTCACCAGGATCCTTCCTGCACTTTGTACCTCCAACTGAGTCAAAGCCAGTCAAGGGCTTAGAACAGTACCTGCCCCATCCTAGGCACTCAAAATCATTCACTGCTGAAGGAAAGAAATCAACACAATAAATAAAGAAAGTGTATAAATAAATTAGATCTTCCTGAAATAGCTCTTTTATTTCCCATTACTTTTAACATATCCTACTCTTTAGCATCCATTCAGCAAGTATTTATTGAGAGACTATCATTCACCAGGCACTGACAGATGATGGGGATATAGCGATGAACAAAATAACAAAAACACATGCTCTCCTGTAGCTCATGCACAAATGGGGAGGGATGGGAATTAACAAAGAAATAGGTGAATAAAACATATATAAGACCATTGTCCCTTATCTGAAAATCTTATATCAAAAAGGCTCTAAAAATTGAAAGTCTTTGTTTAATTTATTGAGCAACAAAACATAAACTGGCATAAGCCTACTTATAATCTGTATTTAATTTCACTTCGGAGGAGGTACCTGAATAAGCTTACCATCTACCATAGTTGTCGTATGGGGTACAGCAAAGGCATTGTATCGCTCCACCAGTGTGCGCTGGGAGGGCGGCCGTAACAGAACATCACAGACAGGGTGGGTTACACAACAGAAAGTTATTTTCTAACCGTCTGGAGGCTGGAAGTGCAAGATAAAGGTGCTGGAAGGGTTGGTTTCCCTAAGGTCTGCCTTTCTGGCTAGAAGACAGCCATTGTCTTCACTACATCCACACATGGCCTTCCTCTACATACGTTCATTCCTGGTGTCCCTTCCTTTACTTATAGAGATAGCAGTCCTACTGGACTAGGGTACCACCCTTACAATCTCATTTAATCTAAATTACCCCCTGAAAGCCTTGTCTCCAAATACAGTCACATTAGGGGTTGGGCTTCAATATATAGATTTGATGAGGACAGGGAGAGACACAGCTCAGTCTGTAACAATTACCTTTCTAAACACTGAGAAAAATCTGAATTCTGAACACACCTGAACCCGAGTTTTGGATAGGGTAGTATAAACTTGGTAGTATATCAGACAGTTATGGGTATGGAGCAGAATTTGAGTGGAGAGGGCTGCTGAGAGTGCAACATGAAGTACACCAGTCAGGGAAAGTCTCACTGCAAGGGGGGCATCTGAGCCGAGCCCCCCACCAGGTAAGGGAGTGGGCCATGTCTGAGAGAAGAGCATTCCAGGCAGGCGGAAGAGCAAGTTCAAAGACCCTGAGACAAGAACACAGCAGCACGGTTGAGGACTAGAAAGGCTGTCGGTGCGACTGAAGCCCTGAGCTAAGGGAGGAGGAGGAGACCAGGTAATAGAGGTACAAATCACTGAGGCCTTACTGACCGCTCTGATGGAATCTGGCTTTTACTGAAGTGAGATGAGAAGGCAATGGAGGATTTTGAATAAAGGTGTGGCATGACCTGATTAATGTTTTAACAGGACCACAACGTGTGACTGGTTATTGCCAAAGATGGCGGCCGTCAGTCAATGTCTTCCTTCCACAAACAAGCATGACGTTCTACACAGCAAGTGGCTGAGTCTCTGTCTTCTCCCCTCGAATCTGACTTCCTCCTTTACAGAAGCTGGATACTATGTAAGAAACTTGACAACCCTGAGGCCACCATGTTGTGAGTAAGCCCAATGCAGCCATGTGGAAAAGACAAGAACGAAGGAACTCAGCCAACAGCCAGCACTAAGGCCCCATATAAATGACCCAATTTCTTGAGCAAAATCTCAGATAGTCCTTGATCTTTGGAGTTATACCAGCTGGGACCACACACATGCTGGAGTAGACACAAATCATTGCCACTGGGTCCTGTCCACATTTCTAACCTTGGAACTTTGAATAAATAAAAAGGACTCTTATTTTACACTACTAAACTTGGGGGTAGTTTATTACATGGCAATTAATAACTGACACGGAAATTGACATGAAAGCAGGTGATGGGGAGACACCTGAGGAGTAAGTAGCAGGGACACTGTTAGTGAAGCTAGAAAGGCAGTGATGAAATTATTATTAGAGGCTGGAGGAAGGGGAACTCATGTAACGTGGTGGCAGATGTTTGGCTACAATAATATGGTAGAAAGAAAAGGTATCAAATGAACTTGTGGACCTGGCGAAGAAGATTTCTGAATTTGATACCTGGCTTCATTTCCCTGCCGAGGAGTAATTACAGGAAGAGAAAACGGAACTAAAACGCTCAAGCCAAATTTAGAGGAAATCATTCAACCTGAATTTAGAGGAAATCATTTAGGTTGGAAAATAAAACTTATCTCTCAAGGCAGCAAAAGATTCTCAAAGAAAGAAACAGTCTCAGGGCAAAGATCAAATTCAAAGTCTATTAGCACAAAGTACTCACAGGTTAAAGATCAAATCAGGTATGCGGCTGGAAAAAATTTAAGAGAGTACCTCTAGACCCTGTCAGTGAGACCAAAGTGTTTATAAAAATTTTAAGGGCTTTTCCCACAGCATTCTGACTCACAGCCAAAGTAAACTGGAGACTGCTTTAAGAATTTTCTGGGTATGTCTTTCCCAATGGAATGAACCTCAATGAAGTTTACAGGGAGTCTCCAAGGTTTATAAGAAGATTGTACAAAAAAAAAAAGTACCCTCAGCTAAACAAAAAGACGGACACAAACTGTCTCTAGAACCTTAACTCTCTGCGATCAGGGAGCAGCCTACGTAATGGCTAACGGGCTATTTCTAACTGGCTGTGATGGCTATTTCTTATGGAAAAGGAAGTCTCCGAAGGAGGAACCTTTAACTTCACAGCCAGCCCAGCTGAGGTGTCAGACACACAAATGAGGAAATCTTTTTGAATGTTTCATTCCCGAGCAGCCTAGGAGGAGCCAACCAGCTGAATGTCGCCCAGATTGCAGAATCATGACAAATAACAAATTACTGTCTTTTAAGCCCCTGCATTCCAGAGTGTTTTCTGTCTGTCTGTTACATGGTTTTATTTGTTTGTTTAATGCAGGCAGGGCAGATCATTGAAAACAGATAATTAAAACCGTCTTGGTGGAGAGGGAGGGGAAGGGTAGCAACAGAGACACCAACTCTTGCCATTATGCCATGAGACATGAGAGTGGTGGCCTGCACCCGGGTGGCAGTGGTGAAGGTGGTAAGAAAATCCGATTAAATGTGGGGTGTGAGAAAACTCCAAGACTGACTGACTGATTATCCATGCAACTGAAAGAACGGACTTGCTCTCAGGTGGGATAAAGAAGGCAGTAGTGAGGGAAGTGGTCTGGGGGCTGAAGCCAGGAATCTGATGAATACTAAATATCCGATCAGGGATGCTGAGTAGACTTGTGTATATGAGTCTGGAGATCAGAGGGAGGCCATGACTGAAGACACACATTTATGAAGTATCAGTGTTGGAAGGTACTGAAAGCCAGGAGACTGCAGGAGACGATCACCAAGGGAGTGAGCAAAGACAGAGAAGAGGCCAGGAACTGAGCCCTCAGACACCTACATTTAAAGGTTAGGGAAGCGCAGAACCAGAAAAAGAGACTGAACTAGGTGTTGATGAGAAAAAAAAGGAAACTAAGGAGAGGGGGATGGCCAGGAAGGCAAATGAAGAACTCTCCAGTCCTGCTGACAAGGCATCAAGGAAGAGACCCGACCATTAATCACTGGATTTAACATGGGTTAAGAAATGAGACCACACCCCTGAATGACTGCGACGGATTTCTGGCTGGTTTCCTTAGCTCCAATTTGCCTTTTCTTTTCTGTTTCTTCTTCCATAAATCCTAACCCAGACCAATTTTCCTAAAATAATGTTTTTATTATAATGTTCCAGCAATGTGTTTTGCTATATTACTCATGTTTCCTACCTGTTTTTGCATTCCTCTGCTCAGCTGTCAAACTGTTCAATGATTGTTGAAATCAGTGAGTAAGGCCAACCCCCTGCTGGGTACCCAGGACATAAATTTAGAGACAGACACACAATAAGGTGAATTTACAGGGAGAAGGGCTATTGTAGGGGGATGCAGACAGCACCAAATACACTTATATAAGGGAGAGAATAATTCTGCATGGGCAGTAGAAGAGGGCAGCAGAAGTTAGAGAGAGGGTGGGCATTCCAAGCAGGACACTTGAAGGCTGACAAGGGAATCTAGCAAGTGTGTCTAGAGCACAGAGGAAGTGTGATTGGAAATAAGGCTACAGAGGCTCTCCAAGCCTCACCAGAGCTGTCAGTGGGAAGCCTCTATAGCAGCCAGACACCCCTTTTTACTGCCCCTACACACACACACACACACACTTATTTTTAGGCACAGTGAGCCATGGCAGTCCAGAAATCAAGCACAGAGGATGGGGATAAGGTTGAACTAGATCAGAGATCTTCAAAGTGAGGAGCAAAGAACCCTGGGGAACCCCCACAACTTTCCACGATCTGCATGACTATCGAGAGTTCCAAAGAAATGAATTTCCAGATCCGCTACTTCCATGGGAACCCCTTTTCATAAATTAAGTGCCTGAAATGTGTCTGAGGAAAGCAGATTTCTAGCAAGTTCTTTTTTCCCACTTCCCCTTTCGTAATTATGCTTCTCTCATTTTACAAAAGAGAGGCGTATCTCTCTCCCAATCCAGAATCCTACTCTGCACTTTTGGCCCTCCAAGGTGGGAGGGACAGGTGTTAAAATGAATATTAGAGCTCCCTTCTTTCATCAAAGCAGTGATATCAGCACTACCTACATCCACTTCCATATATACACGTCCAATATAGTTTAGTTTTATGTTGATGATTACTTATCAAAGGCTAGTGGGTTATTCTGGTTAACTGTGTACTAGTAACACTTAAAATAACATAAAGAATGATTTTAAATACACTTATTCTGTTAAAAAATGAAATCTCAATGTATGTACTTATCTTGGTTGCTGTGGAGTAAGGAGATCAAAGAAGTTGGAAATATCTAAGCAAAATGTTCAATTAAAAATAATTATTTGAAAATTTTAGAGGTCAGTGCCAACAGTGTGCAAAGGGTACAGCGGAGCCTTGAACAATCAGAGGGAGCAGGGGCGCCAACACCGCTGAGTGGAAAATCTGCTATAATTTACTAGAGGTCCTGGTTCCCCTGTATCCGCGGCCCCGCACCTGCCGTTCTGCACCCGCGATTCTGCATGCGCAGATTCAGCCGACCGCTGATTTCTGATAGTACTGCCGGACTTACTGTTGAAAAAAATCTGCCTAGAAGTGGACCTCGCAGTTCAAACCCCTGTTGTTCAAAGGCCAACGTATTTCTTCTCTCAAATTTTTATCAGAGTTACATGAGCAAAAGAGCCGGTGAGGAGACTTCAGTGATAAAAGGGATCACCGACTGTGTCACTGGGCTCCTTTCGTGTCGTTATGATAATTAGCTTCTTCCCCTGCCTCGCCTACCACCACCACCAATCTTACAGCCATCATATTTTTCTCTTCTGGGGTCATTTTCAGTTTCAGTTCCTTTATTTGACAAAATACTTTGTCACTCTCCTGTCAGGGTTTGGAAAAGAAACAACTATGCAGTCTTTGAACATGACCAGCTAGTAGACATTCAGAGTTTTTTTAAACGCATTTTTATGTGGTCTATATTCAGTCCTCTGCCCTAACAATGACCTGCCAGGCATCACTAGATTCACAGTGGGAAGAAACACTGGAAAATACATGTATATAATACCCTGCCTCCAGGTAGAAAATGCATACCAATAATATCCTTATATTGAACTGAGGTCAAAGAGTTTCTTATTTCCTATTTCTGATACCAGCACTGAATAACTTTTTTTCTAAAGAGTAACATTCCTTGACATACAGCAAATTAATAAATAATAATATATGAAAAATTGGTTATAATCAATTAATAAAATTCACCATTAAATAGTAGTAAACACTGCCAGCAGAACCCACAAATGTTCTCTCAACTCTCCTATGGAGTTTGTCATCCAATCCACAAAACAGGACAGCAGTGAGCACAGAAGGAATGTTCACCCTCAACAGGCTCACGCATTATTCTGTAACCACCAAGTAAATAAATCTAAGAGTAAATATTGAACTAAAGAAAGAAGCTGGCTTCTTGCCGACCCTCAGACCATAAAATCTTCTGAAAAGGGGACTTCCCAAAGACTTGACTACAGCACCTCAGTTGTGATATGTGAGAATCTTCTGATCTCTCCACGAATCCCAGCCTTTGACTTGGATGGATGGGTGGACAGACAGATGGTTAGACAGATAAATACAAACTTACAGATCAATTCATATTTGCCTACTATTTGTCCAACTCCATCAGCAAAAACTATGTAAACTGGACAAATGTTTTCATTCAGGAACCATAAAAATTTTTTTCTCCAAGGAGCCAAGCATAATAGAAACTCCTGTGAATACTATTTGATCATAAAGATAATCTTTAAATATATAACTAATAATAACAATACAAGTACCCCATAAGTATTACTTTAAAACCAACATTCTATCATTATATCACTCTGCATCAAAATGAAATAGGGGTTGATTGTCACTGTCCAATTGCAGGAACTGTTTCTATGGAGATAACATCTCCATTCATAAGTGCCAGGGATCTTAGATCTGTTTGGAGTTAAATTCCAACTCTACCACTTTCTAGCTCTGTGGCTTTGGGGAAGTTATTCAATTTTCTAAGCCTCAGTTTCCTCAGTTATAAAATACAGTCCCCAACACCATCGTAAGTTTATGATGACAACTTTTGAAAATACACACATACTTCGAATAATGTCTGCTATGTAAGAAGAACTCAGTAAGTGTCGGTTATGACTCACTATTTCTCACAGTTCAAGTTGTGGGCTATAATTCTACTCTCTGTATTATCATTAACTAACCTTCAAAAGAATAGTTACATAATGAAGAAAACAGTGAACTCTTAAAAGAGAGAGGAAGAAAGGGCAGCTTTCTAACTTCTCAAATGTTTAAAAAATCGTTTAAGAGTTGAGACGTATTTAAAAAGCTTATTAGAGTTACAGGTATTTTCCTCAGAAAAATCCCCTTCATGTAACTTTTCTGAGCTTCACTCACAGCCTTCCTGAAGTCCACCCAGGGCCAGCAAACCTGAGAGGGAGGATCCTCTAGGATTTAAAACTCTCCAGTTATCAAACTCTATTTCAAACGATTTTACACCCTTGTTTTCCCGCATCCTCCAAAGAAGTTTATAAACGTGCATTTCATTGACAAACATTATGTCTTGTGATATAGCTGTTGACATCTACATATTAATTTCACGGATTAAAACAAAAAGCAGCAAATTCTTTTCCTTAAGCCCCCCAGTAATCTGCAGGAAAATTCCTAATTCCAGAACTATAGCTTCAAATCAGGTTCTGGAGTTTCCACTTCAAATCAGCAGAAAAGACTGAATCTGAAAGTATAGGAACACTCTGCCTATCACAAATTCCAGACCAGCCACCAAACTAACCCCTGTCTGTCGCTCTGTCACAGAGCCGATGGTACTGCATGAAAGGCCATTCTGAATATGACGAAAACTCTGAAAGGAGAAAATGGAAGGGGAAATACGAGGATGTGACATTAAAACACAACCAGAACAAACCTTCAGAGTTTTCTAGTATTCTAACTTTGAGTAAAATTTAAAATGTTCTCCTCATTTTTTAAACCTCAAATGGCTATTACTTTGTCTTTAGTCCTTTCCTTTGTACCTCCTGCCTCTGTCTACCATGCCCACCCCACTGCTTTTTAGTGAAATGACAGGAGTTCAAAATTTAATGTATATTGTACCTGGATGCTTTCCACAGAACAGTCCACCTTCTGCACAGTAGGATGCTGTAACCACCTAGACCTGATCTGTTTATTCAATAGGTCAAAAAAGCCTCTTCAGCGACACTGACAAGATAAGGATGTCTATCAGTTACAAGGAGATGCCATCACCAGTGTCATAACATTAGAAAGTAGCTTTTCAAAACATAATGTAAATAGCGAGTGACAACCACTTTACTTCCAGTTTCAAAACTTCTGCTCACTCTATTTAAGAATCTGTTATAAGCATCATCTAAGAATTAACCTTGCTTTACACAGACTCTGAAGTTGACAAAATTTTAAATGCATGGAAATTGAAGTTAAATTCAATATATTATTAATTAAATTCAAATATATTGTATACTTTTGGAACATGCAATCTCAGTAACACTTGAAAAAATTAACTGGATTTTAAAGCAACCTTGAATAATAATTCCAATGCAATACGAGTCTCCTGCATTTCTTCCCAATTTCTAGCACTGATTTTCTGGAAACAAAGCAGCTCAGCCTGACTGTCAAACGATGACCATTCCTGTAAATTCCGCTCCCAAGTAAGGTAAGTGTCCAGAACGAAAAAGAGGAGGGTAATTTGATTTTGCTAAAAATGGTCAGTCAGACAAGCGGGCTCACACACGAGTTGGCACAGGCCGGCGGGGAGTTTGGGAGGAAGGCAGAAAGAAGCGGGGAGCTGCAGTACCTTTCTTGAACTTTCTGAGCTCCACGAGGTGCAGAACTCAGCGCTCTGTGCAGTGAGACCTCGCCTCCTCCGAACCCGGCAGATCAGCGGGGACAGCGAGGCGCGCGTCCCTCCCTCTCCGCCGGCCGGCGCGTTGCCGGTGGAGCGCACGCCGCCCTGCGCAGCCGCCGACACGGAAAAAGCGCAGCGCTCGGCGGCACCGCGCGGGACCCGCAAGTGGACGAGCAATCTGTGCTCTGCTGGAAGCGAGGAGAGCCCACGACAGGAATAAAGGGTCAGGAGGGGAAAACACCTTTGCACGTAGCGTAACCGAAAACCGAGGTCGCGGTCATATAAGAGGGCGGGGCGGCCGGACCGGCAGCCGGTCGGGGGCAGACGCGTGGGTCAGGCCAGAGCTGGGAGGGGTCCGAGGCGCAGGCTTTCGGGGAGAATTCCCTCGCCCTTGCCACCACCACCACCTCCCTTCCCAGAGCGGAGAAGCCAAGCTCCGTACCTCCATCGAGTCCGGGCTGCAGGGTCGGGGGCGGCAGGCAGCGCAGCCGGGCGGGCGCGGTCACCCGGCTCCCTTTCTCGACGTCGGGCTGTTGCGGCTGCCAGCGAGACAGCAGGGGTTCCCGGGCGCCGGGAACCCAGGGCGTCCCAGCCCCCAGCGAAAAGAAAAGTGAAAGAGAAAATAGCGAGGAGGAGAGGCGAAGATAAACACCTCCAGGAGGCTGGGGGAGGGGCGGGTGGCAGCGGCTCTTGGACCACTGACCCAGGTGTCGTGGCTCCCCGCCCCCTGGGAGGTGTCCGCCACTGCCGTGCCCGGGGGGGGGGGGGGCGCAGGGCCTGGAGGGCAAGAGGGAGGAGGTCTGGGAGCGCCGGCGCTGCCTCGCGGGGACACTGGCCCTGGCCTTGCCCTAGCCCTTCTAGGGCACCTGCAGAGTAGTCATGAGGAGGTGGCCCTGAGCCCACCTGCCACTTCCACAGTGCCCCGCATGGAATGCTAGGCTTCCCGAGCCAAGGCTGGAGACTGGTCGCGGCCCCAAGTCGCCCAGAGGAAAGGGAAAAAAATTGTGTCAGATCAGGATGGGCAGCTACTCCAGACTTTGACCCGCCCCGCAGGTTTATAAGAAAGGCGGCTCTGAAGTCTTACTAAAGACAACGTTGGAGGAAGACAGCTGGGTAACGACTTGGTCCAAGGCAGTTGGCACCGAGGGTCAGTGACTTGAAGGAATAAGCCTGTCAGCGGACCACTTTTTCAAGTAGGGCGTAGTCCAGTGTAAAACATTGCAATGGAACCATGTGAAATGTTCCTGTGGAATTTTACAGTTGAAAGAAGGTACTGAATTTTCTGAGGCTCAGTGATCGTGCCTCGGAGCCTGCAGAAAAAGTCTCGTGTCCAGTTTTTGGGAACACTTGAACTCTTTGGAAAATCTTGTGCACATGTGAATCACTGAAAATCCCTAATGGAAGGGTGCTGGCCCAGATTTTTCAGAGTCATGTCACGGAAAAAGAATGATACAGCTCCCTGGAGCTTGGTAAAACATAATTTAACTAAGTTTTCTTTGCCTTAAGTGTATGCTAAAAATAAAAAAAAAATATTAGAAATGGTTTAAATATTAAATGTGCATAAAGTTCCACATAAAATCATTTAATATTTTTATGAAAAGGGTGAACTCTAGATAGTTACTACCAACAAAATAAGTGAGATTTGAAAATGTAAAAACTTTTTCACAATCTTTCAAAATTTTACCATAGTTGGAAATTATATTTAAAGAAATGAAGCAATCATTCTTTTCTAAGACTATGGAATGTTGCATTTTCTTGTGATGATACCAGTGATGTCACATCCAGTCGGACTTTTTCACAGCAATACACTGAAGCTGTGGTTTGCAGCATGAGTATGCATCATGAGATCAGGCTTTGCAGCTGGATTGGATTCTGTTGCAACAGATACAGCAGCACCCAAAGGACTAAAGTGTGTGTAGAGGTGCATATCGAAATTAGTGATGGAGAAGTGGATCTGTGTCTGCACCTCAACTTGAACTGCTCCAGCGCTTCTTGGCTCCTTCAAGGTGAACTCTTATATCTCCTTCAGCTCCCTTACAGATGCTGTGTGCTTTGCAGGTGGTCACTGAAGTAGTTGTCCAGACAGTAAGGCCCCTCACTGGCCACACTCAGTACCAACTAGCAGAGCCAGGTATCACTGCGGCCAGAGGACACATCATCACATCCCAGATCCTGCTTCACTTGGGCTGCCTAGGAGAACTAGAGGAGGCAACTCTTAGCTAGGGCTCACCAGCCTGGGGGCTTCTGTTGTCCCCAGGGCTGAGGGGCATTAATGTCTGACAGCACACTTTTAACATGTGGCCACCATGAATTTTCTGAGCTACTGGAGAAGTTTTCACAACAGTGTAAAACTGATGGGAATTTTCTTCATAGAGCCAAACTTTAGAGTACAATCTGAAGACATAAGAATAACAAAAATTGGTCTATAAATATTGATTGAGCTTCTAATACATGTAAGTTCTGGAACAGGATGAGCTGAATAATACATAAAGCATTTAGTCAGCTTGGGAAGATAAAATAAAATGCATGATAATAAAGTGAAATTGAAACTGACTATAGCCATAAGATAGACTTTGCTCTACCACTTGACTTTGGAATATGTAGGTCAAATTTGTTTTCTTCATTCCAGGAAAAAAATGTTTTTTAATTAGTCATATAAATGCCTGCGATTCAATGAAGCTGGGTTTTCAGCATAATGTTTTTGTTGCACTGCCTCAAACAGAGAAATCTAACATATGCAACTTGTATTTTCAGTTGCCACAGGCCGTTTGGCAAGATATTGAAAATTACTCACACCAATGAACAAGTAAATTCCACTGTATAAATTAAAAGCAAAGACCAAGACTGATGGAATAATTTGAAACTGCCTAAAGGCAACTAATAAAATTACAATGTGGAAAGAAGTAAAGATTAATTAAACCTCACAGAAGTGACCATAATAATCTTTCTTTGAATTTAAAAAATTAATAATACAATCATAGTTGAATAAGTTTTTAATATCTGATTTTTCATTCCAAAGACAATGTTAGCCAACTGGCTAGTTCTCTGTTAAAATAAATGACTAATAAATGTTTTCTATAGCTTTGGAGACTACATGGAAGTAGCTGAAAGTTAGCTCATCTGACTTAGTGTTCAAAATCCATCACTGTGACCTTATTTGTGGTCCTCCTAAGGAACAAATCACAGGCCAAGAACAAGTTGATCTTCTGGTCTTTGAAAAACATAGCCAGGAGGAACCCCTCAAGTTTCCATTTTGGTTAAAGCATGCCTGAAATGTAGCCTTACCTCAAGATTGCTTCCCATCTCTGTCTTTTTGGTGGTCCTGACAATAGAGGGATACCCTTCCTCTTAAAGATTACTTAAATTTTCAAAAGCTTCCTAAGTTACTGCTTTCTCCGTGGCGCAGCAAGACTAGCTAATACTTCTGTAGCTCCTACATTGTGTGCCTGGATGCTCAATATTGGCTCATGAAATCCTCACAGCAATGCTATGAAATATGAACTATATCTCCATTTTGCGGATAGAGAAACCAAGGTCCGAAAAATGTCACAACTTGCCTGTAATTCACGTGCAACTGAGTGGCCCTGCAAGGATTTGACCTCAGGTGGTCTGGCTTGAGGCCACACCCTTACTCTCTACCAGCTCTAAATTGACAACCACCCTCCACTGCTTCTAGAACAAAGGGTTCCTGAGGAAAGCCTTTGACTCTCAAGCAGTATCTTTCAACCCAAATTTGTTTGCTCTAGCTTAACTTTAGCCAAGGCCAGGGAGGAAACTAATTAGTTTCCTTGAATTTCTGCTTCCTGATCTCATTGTGTTTCTGTGATAAAACTGCTGTGAGGGTTGCAGCCCCACAAAGAGCATAGGTTATCTGAGTCAAGTCACTGACAACAGGCTGGTTGAGCGCTGCTGCAAGTCAGAAACAGCACAACTAGTAGATGGCACATTCTGGCTGATGCCCATTAGAGATGGTGATTTTGTTTCAACTACAGTGTCAGAGTGTGCCCTTGGCAAAGGAGGAGAAAGGACACCTAGTTTCAAGCTGCAGATGAACTTAAAATAATTAAATAATAGCACAGTCAATTCTTAATATGTTTAAAAGTATATGGTATCTTAAATATTTTGGTACTTAGTTGGGTGGGGGGAGAAGGGATTTAAACAGAACCAAGAGATAATTAAATGTGCTAATAATACTATTCTGAACAGTCTTTTAAGGCTGAACTTACCAATCAAAATCTAGTTCAAAAAACATTAATTACTTTACTTAGATTATATAATGAAAGTATACATTATAAATGTACACAATATGAATGGATCTTGTTGGCATTTATTTCAATGACTAACTGTAAAAAGGGATTTTATTTTCATCACATGTACTTCCTGACATATGGAAAATACATATTGCTTGAGTTCTCTAATTTAAATTCATGCACTTGTTGTAATATGTAATAACTTTAACAAAAGGGTGTGAATCAAAGTCAACACAATAATGTATCTACATCAGCAAAGTTAAATTGACATTTATTTTGACTTTCACCCTATAGGCCCTCCAAAAATGTTTGTTGAGTTTATTTTTGGTCAAAAATAATTTCACCTGTCATTTCATAGTTTTAAATTCTTGCTAGCATCAAAATCTGAGAACTTACAGATATATGTGTATGTATATGTGTGTATGCATATAATAGCTCTTTGAAATTATCATGAAATAATTTGCTAATTTACATAACTTAATTCTGTGGTTTATATATGTATTTGATAATTTACATAACAATTCTATGGTTTATATATGTATTTAATCCTACAGTCACTTTTCATTGCATTTTTAACTAAACTTTCTTCAAAACCTTTATCAAAATCAATTTTCAGAAGCACTCTTGACATATGGCAGCTATACCAACAGAAGGCTCATAATCATTGATAAAAATATCACTGGTTTTTTAATTATGGTAACTGTTGTGCAGGAAATTACCTTGATGAAATGGTAGCCTCCAATCACTATCCTAGAAATATAACAAAAAGGCTTACAAACTAAATTAAAATACTCAAACAACATGGTTTGTGAAATCAATCTAAAACTCACAATGAAAAGGACAGAAGAAAAAGGCAGAGGGTACAGGTGTGGCTTAATTAGTAAATTCTATTAAACAATTAAGGAAAAATAATGCTAATCTTACACAAACTCTTTAAGAATATAGGAGGAAGAAATACTTCTCAACTTATTTTATGAAACCAGAATTATCCTACTAAAACCCAACAAGATATTACCATGAAAATAAGTCTACAGAGGAAATCTTTTTTAACATAAAATAACACAAAATATTAGCAAATCTAATTCAATGTTTAAAAAGAATAATACATCACGAACAAACAGTATTATTTATGTAATGCAAAGCTGGTTTAACATTTTAAAGGCAATCAATATCATTTTCCATATTAATTGAATAAAGGAGAAAAAGTATTTGACGAAAGTCAACATTCTGCCATGATAAAAACCAGAAAACTAGAAGTAGAAGGAAGGTCCCTCAACCTGATGAAGGGCATCGACAAAGAAGTGTACAGCTAGTATCTTACTTCGTAGTGAAAGATGAATGACTTACCCCTAAAATCAGCTGCAAGCAAAGATGTCTGCTGTATTCAGCTGGTACTGGAGATTCCAGGCAGTTCAATAAGATAAGAAAAAGAAAAAAAGTCATAAAAATTAGAAGGCAATAAGTAAACTATCTTATTTGTAGACAATGGATTCCTGAGAAAACTCAAAAAATTCCTGTAACTAAAAGTGAATTTTTAGCAGGATACAAGGTAAATATATAAACATAAATTATATTTTGTATACAGCAATGAATAAGATACTGAAGCGTATTTAATACTGAAGAATAAATTAATAACATGTACTCTGAAAACTGCAAAATATTGCTGACAGAAAATGAAAGTAACCTAAATCAAGGGTGCGCTTGCTGCTTTGGCCTATTTTTGTTTTCAGAATACAGCCACTCCCATTTGTTTACATGTGGCTAAGGCCACTTTTGCAATTGAGAAGTTGCAACAGAGACCATTTTTATTTATCAAAGCTTAAAATACTCACCTTGCCCTTTGCAGGAAAGTTTGTTAACCCTTCATCTAAACGTTTGGAGAAATACCATGTTCATCTATTGGAAGATGCTATAAAATTATTAAGATGTTAATTCTCCAGATTCAGTGCAAATCCCAGCAGGCTTTCTTATCCAACTCAGTGAGCATATTCCAACTTTGAAATGCAACTGTAGAGAACCTAGAAGAGGCAGAACACTTTTGAAAAAGAACAATGTTGGAGGATCTGTACTGCCATATATCAACACTGACTATAAAGCCACAAAGACCAAAACAATGTGTAATGGCATAAAGATAGACAGACAAATCAAAGGAACAGAATAAAGAGTCCAGAAAAAAATTCACACGTGTATGGCCAATTGGTTTTGATAATTATGCCAAGGTAAGAGATTGAGAGGATAATCTTTTTGACAAATGATACAGGAACAACTGTGCTTTTTAGGGGCAAAATATATATATTTTCAATTTTCTAACACATGTTATTCATGAAAATTAACACAGAGTGGTTCATAGACCTAAATGTAAAGTTAAAAGCATAAACCTTCCAGAAGAAAGCATAGGAGATTTGCAATCTCGAGGTAGGTAAATATTTCTTAGACAGAACACAGAAAGTACTATCTGTAAAAGAAAAAAAGTGAAATAATTGGGTTTCATCAAAATATAAACTTTTTTCTCTTTTTAAGGTAAAAAATGACAACCAATTACTAAAAATCTCCTGTTTAATATCGCCTCCCCCCCCCCAAATATGCCTCTTTGATGTAAGGATTATCTTGAGCTGATTATTTATAAGAAACAGCAGACATAGGGAAAGCTCTGAAAACCAACTAGTTACCCTTTTATAAGAGAAATATACATGTATATGGGAAATCTCCATTTTAAGGGTGTCTCCCTCTCTGTACCAGGAAGTGGACAAGGACCAATTCTCTAGAAACTCTTATCAACTAGAGAACCCAGCGACTTAAATCTGTGTAACCATCACACTTTTGTTTATTGTGCTTTTCCTGGTAACCTCCCATAACTGGCCTCCCCGACCCTACCCGACCCCACCACGTCGTTCTTTTGTCTTTAGCTGGAGACGATATTTTAAGGTGGTGGCCGGGTAATTTCAGTGAGTTACTTGGTTTTTTTGGGCATCTCCCATATGTACAGGAGGTATACATATTATTAAACTTTTGTTTGTTTTTTCTTGTTTATCTGTTTTTTTTATTTCGAGTGAGTCTCAGCCAAAAACATAGAAGGGCAGAGGGAAAATTATTTTTCCGCCCCTACATGCCTTAAAAAGTGATAAGGCTATCACTAAAATTCCTCACTTGTAGATCTTAAATTAAAACTGACAGTAATGATTATGTTGCAGAATATCTCCAATAAAGTCATATTAAAAACAAGTATCATTCCAGTGTAAGAAAGAGTTGTCAATAAACCCTGTACTAATTAAGCAAACCACAGAAGTAAACCCGCTCACATAGCCGAAACAATAAAGTAAAATTCACGTAAGTGTAATATAATATGTATTTGGATTCTTGTCCAATATAACAGAGAAAATCTGCTATATTCCAAGAAAGCATGTTATAGTTTACTATTGATTGCAGAAACTCACAAAAACAGTGAACGGGCATTTCCCTGAGAAATGACTTTCAAAAGGGAGGGTTGGCCTTTTTTTTCCTTTGAAACATGAATAAGAAATGATGTTCTAGTGCAGGCAAAGGAAAATTTTATGTTTGCAAAATCGACACTATGCTCAAACACAGTGAAATAAAAGAAGTGTTGGAAATAGGTATGCAAGGTTCAGAAGTGCTTTCATTGCTACATGAATAAATAATTATGGCATGTAAATTGTGTTGGAAGTTTTGCTGCTTCATTTGCTGGTCTGAACCCCACAGATACAAACCTTCCCTTTAAAATCTATGTTTGTTTGCATTTATACCTAAGCTTAGCTTGGGAAATTGAAGATCTGAGGATTCAAAATCGGCTTTGACAGACCTAAAACTAATGTTACCAAACCAGCCTTTGACCAGCATTTTTTTTTTTTATTACTAAGTCTGCACTCAGAATCTACTACGTAGCACAGATTATAGAGAAGTAAGTATACGGTCTAGTTCCTCCTTTCCAAGGGGAAAATATATGCCATAATTGCTACCATTGAGAAGTTTACAACAGGTGGTGGTTGATTTTTGTGGGTTAATGTAACTGCAAACAGTGGCTTGCAGATAACCCTATTTGCTAGCATTTCCTATCACAGTTACTTTTAGGTAAAAATCACAATGTCATTTTAACTGACTAGCTTTTCCCCCCATGATTGTTCAGTGGGACTTTTCATGGCAGATGTGTGCTAATTCTTGTGCACTCAAAAACAGAGAGAAAAGGGAGCCTGAAATTAAAGTCTCAAAGTCTGATCTATATACGTAGGCACCATTAGTCATACAAACTTATCTCATAGGTGTACATCCACTGAGACAAGTATTGTTGCGATGTCAGGATGATATAATGTGGAAAATAGTAAATTGTTACGCTAATGTGGGCCTAGTTTTAAATCTGGCCAAAGGGGACACTTTATTCAATAAGAAACTGAAAATCTGAGATAAACTTACCTGGATCACACAGAAATTAAGTGGTGAATCCAATATTTGAACCCATCAAAGCCCGTATTTGAGCAAAGCCTCACCTTCCCTAGCATATTACGAGCTAGTTGAGGATTGGCCAATAAATGATGAACAATGGCTGTATTACTCACCAGCTCTCTATCCTATGGCAAGTATAACCTGGCAGTTTAATATGCATCATTTTTCATCCTAAGACCGAATACAACAAGATAGGGATCATTATCTCCAGTTTACATATGGTGAAAGTGGGGTTCAAAGAATTAAGTAACGTGCCAAAGTGTTACCAAGCCCAAACTCGCTCTGCTCACTGCACAACAGGCCAAGATCGGCAGACCAGGTGTTGGGGCGAGGAATAACGACTTTATTCAGAAAGCTGGCCGACTGACAGAATGGCAGACTAACGTCCTGGAGAATCATCTTCCCCCAAGTCAGATTTCAGGCTCCTTTTATACTAGAAAGGGGAGGGCATGTGGTTGGTTGTCACAAACTTCTTGCAGTTGAAATCCTTTGTTCTTGCAGCTGTCCGTGTAGGTCAGGCCATGGTGTTCCTGCAAACGTCCAGCAAGATGAATCTTATTTTCTAGTCTGCAACTTTTTATCTCTGTATGAATGGGAAAGTGTTATACCTTTAGAGGTCAGAGCCTTTAGAATGGGCTCTCCTGTATATTTCAGGCTATAGGCAACATTCTTTTACAAAAGATGTACAGTCAGCATGACAACACAGGAAGCAGCACAGGGTGAATGTCAAAGGAACAGATCTAATATGGAGTCAGATTTGTTCTTTTCAATTACAAAAGGATGGATAGCTGGAGAAATACATGAAGTGCCATTTTCTTAATTCCACCTGTGTTTCAGTAAAACACATACAGATTTACATATGCTTACTTGGAGACTGAATCAATGAACAACCGTAGGAAAACCCAGCCAACTAAAATGACCTTGTGGTATTACTTCAAAGCAACTGTGAAATGAACTTTTTTTTTTCTGGGAAACTTTGGATATTTCTGCTTTATAAATGAGCCACTGGATTTTTTGTGTGGTCTGAATTCAATAGTCTTTAATATGGGGGGGAAAAACATGCTTGCACCCAAAGTTTCAATAAAAAATGACTCAAAATAAAGAATAAAACATAATTTATTTGGTAGCTTTTTGAATTAACATAGCGAGAAATAGATGAGAAAGTGCTATGTTGACTTGCAAAGGAAAAGAAAAGAGCAAACACCAATTTTACGTACTGGACAGCAATCAGAGCTGAACCTTAAGATTCTATATAAAATCAGATACTGACTCCTTAGGCCCTTATTTAAAAAGCCTCCCATTCGTTGATCCACTGAGTTTCATCTCCCCTTATCATCTTGTATAATTATATTTCAGAACACATCATTTTGCTGCTTCCTACTTCTAACCCTTCAGATGTGCTTCCCTAGCCCTTTTTCTGGTTAGTATTTGACACGGTAGGCCAAACCCTTCTCTCAAAGGCTTTCTCAGGAGAGTTCGCCTTCAAGAAGACTTTCCATATTACCTTCAATTCATATTAAATAATTCCTTTGCACTTGAACACACTTGTTTGTGTATTAGCATATGTTTTTTCTCTGTTTTGGGTGTGTACCTGTTTCCTCACTTAGATGGTGGTGTCAGTTTTTCGGTGATTAGCATCTCCAAAATCAGATAAATGTCTTAGAGCTGAGACAGATTGAAGAGAACACAGAATGTTTGCTTGTATGTTTAATAATCCCTACCTTATGGTGCAGGTTTTACGGTTCGAGATGAGTGCCTGGCAGGTGGTAGGCAGTAAGTATAAAATAGGGAACATGGGATTTTGAAGAGAGAGAGACAGAGAGACGTGAGTTCAAATGCTGGATTCACCATTTCATCTCTGTGTGACCCTGGACAAGTCCATTTTCATCTGCAGTCTCCACATTTATAAAATAATGACAAGCAAATCCTACTTTCCAAGTGTTCACAGATCATTTACATGATAAAAGTTTTCATTGGCATAAACAAATTGACATGAGGCCAGCTGTGTGGTAGGAGTTCTCACCATGTTAAATTTAATATGGCCCAGGTTTCTGTTATATGATTTGATGTTTAATAGCCTTCAGATCTTGGGATCACAGAATATCATGTGCCCCGCTTCTCAACAGCCTGATCAAATAAGTATGCCATCTTATCAAGACACTTTTTCTGAGGGTGTGTGAAAGGGCAGCCCTACCAAGTCCCTTCCTTCTCTCTGCTCCCATCACCCAGAAATCTTCCTTGATTCATATTTTATTCCTTCCTCATGGTATGACTGCAATCAAATATAGCTCTAGTCTGGGAATTGATTCATTCTTCTCTATCTCCTCTCCTCCCTCTTCCCTCCCCTTCCCATCTCTCTCTCTCCATCCACCTCCTTTTTATTCTCAGCTTCTTATTTTTGCACGGCAGTCAGTTACCCCCTTCTCAGCTTGTTCCTTACATATTTCTGATACTTATAATTCTTAGGAACGACAATTGCTTGAATCCTTTTGCAGACACCAAACAGTTGTCTCAGTTTCTTTTGCTTCCCTTCATAAATTATTTTCCCAGAGGCTTAATTTTCCTGGATATTCAGAGAAATATGCTTCTCTTATGCTACCATATTATTTTTCTTAGAGGGACCATATGATGTTTTTCATCTATTTTTAAAATTATGGAGCAGTTAGTATATAAAAGAACCTATGTAGCATATATAACATGTTAATAAGTAACAATACAATGAAATAGGATGTTACCCGCACTGTGTAAATCCTCTTAAATTACTTTCATTTGTGCCCCATTTTTTGTGTCCCACTTTAAAATACCTCTCAGATCGTCCTTGAAGCATCTTTTTCCTTCTTTCTGAAGTATAAACTTCAGATGTTATTTCAGGGAGAATGTGTTGTGGTAGACCACTTACTACATGAAAATGTCTCTAGTTTGGCTTTCTTTGAAAAGATATCTTTGCTGCATCTGATTCTAGGTTGAAAGAAGCTGTCAGTATTTTGAAGATGTTATTATAGTACCTTCTGGCTCCTGCTGAGAAGTCAAATGGTAATCTAGTCACCATTCCTTTGTTCATAATCCATCTCTTCTCTGTGCTTTTTGTAAAGACTTGCTATTTTATTTGGTGCTCTGCAGTTTTGCTAAATTTGTACCTAGGTGTGATAATTTATTCTATTTGTGATTTTTTTGGGGTACTCCAAAAAATGAGTTCATTAGTGCTCATGAAATTCCATCTCAGCCATTATCCATTTAAATATTGCTTCTGTTTTGTCTATTATTTCTTCCAAAACTTTGATTAGATATTTGTTGGACTAGGCACATGAAAAAATGCTCAATGTCACTAATTATCAGAGAAATACAAATCAAAACTACAATGAGGTATCACCTCACACCAGTCAGAATGGCCATCATTCAATAGTCCACAAATGACAAATGCTGGAGAGGCTATGGAGAAAGGGGAACCCTCCTACACTGCTGGTGGGAATGCAGTTTGGTGCAGCCACTATGGAAAACAGTGTGGAGATTCCTCAAAAGACTAGGAGTAGACTTACCATATGACCCAGGAATCCCGCTCCTGGTCTTATATCCAGAAGGAACCCTACTCCAAAATGACACCTGCACCCCAATGTTCATAGCAGCACTATTTACAAGAGCCAAGACATGGAAACAGTCTAAATGTCCATCAACAGATGACTGGACAAAGAAGATGTGGTATATTTACACAATGGAATACTATTCAGCCATAAAAACTGACACCATAATGCCATCTGCAGCAACATGGATGCTCCTGGAGAGTGTCATTCTAAGTGAAGTAAGCCAGAAAGAGAAAGAAAAATACCATATGAGATTGCTCATATGTGGAATCTAAAAACCAAAACAAAACGAAACATACATAAATACAGAACAGAAACAGACTCATAGACATAGAATACAAACTTGTGGTTGCCAAGGGGGCACGGTGTGGGAAGGGACAGACTGGGATTTCAAAATGTAGAATAGATAAACAAGATTATACTGTATAGCACAGGGGAATATATGCAAGATCTTGTGGTAGCTCACAGCGAAAAAAAAATGTGTGACAATGAATATATGTATGTTCATGTATAACTGAAAAATTGTGCTCTACACTGAAATTTGACACAACATTGTAAAATGACTATAACTCAATTTAAAAAAAAGAGAAAAAAAGATATATGTTGGACTAGCTCATTCTATCATCCATGTTTCTTAATCTCTCTTTTATACTTTTCCATCACTTTGTCTCTGTGGATACAAATTATATGATTTCTTAATTTGTATATTCTGGCTTCATTAACTCTCAAAGTGTTTTTCTATAAACTTAGCTTTAATTTCACTGACTACATCTTTCATTTCTAAAAGTTTAATTTTGCTTTTTTTCAACTATGCCTGCTTATCTTGGATAGATGTTTGATCCTTACTCATATTTTTTTATCCCACATTTTATTTATATAAATTTACTAGTCATACTAATCTTATATTTCTATTAATTCCAATATTTGTCTGATTCTGTCATACCTGCTCTTTCACTTACCATTTCTTATTTTATTAATGTGTTTTATGAGCTTGGATTCAAGCATGTTTGTTAAAATTCTGTGGGAATTTGCTGTGGCTTGGTACAAGGATGTATTCACCAAGAGTTTGCCAACTTTCTGTATGTCCCAGTAAACTATCAGCTCAGATCTTCTTTAAACCAAAAGTATTTAATTATGAATAGTGTGAATTCAGGTTCCAAGCCCATTAAAGAATAGGCCCATGGTCAGAAATATTTTGTCCCTTTGCTTGTCCCTTTACCCAAAGCCAGTCCTCGTCAGAGAAGTTTCCTATTTCATTCCTTCTCTGATTTAGGCCTTTGTAAATCTGGGCTTTATACGAGGGTCTGCAGTCTTAACTCCTCACTGTCAAGGCCCTAATCTTTGACTTGCCCCTCTCTTAAGCACAGTCATTAAAACCAAAGCTGGAAACCAACTATTCAGAGGTCATATTTCCTGGGTCAGGGGGCAGCTTCAGCCCTTAGTTACTTCCTGGACTTCTGCTGTTGCTTCATTTCAGGCTTCAGAGAATTTCTATCCATTTATTCATATCTCATTCATTTATGTAACTGCTATTTTTTAAAACTTATTCAGCACTTGAAAGATTTTTTGATATTTCCTGTAGAACTTATCAGAATTTCCTTGAACCAGTAGTGTTGCTTGAAACCAATGGTCTTCTGTGAAATCTTAACATTGACAGTGTGTTTACCATTGCTCAGGCTGAAAGAGAAATGCCCAGCTGGTTCTGTTCAGTTCCACCTTGATCAGGAGTAGAGTTTTCCTTTCAAGCCCTCATCCACACTTAAGATATTTCTATACGAGATGGGCATACAAAAGTCTACAATTGCTGTGGAAGAAGTCGAACACAGAGGATGGACTACAGGAAAGGTCTACGCTGACTGACCGCTCAATGCTGAGTCTCTGTTTAATGATGCCGTCCCATCTACCCCTTACCTCTTGGCCAGGTCTTTCCTTTCAGTTCTGTCTGCCATCCTGCCCCAGCCCCACTCGTGTTTAGTTTCTACAAACAAGAGTTAAAATACTCTGCGATCTTTCTGTGCCTCTATTTTTGCATCTGTGTTGTCCCATAGTAGAAGTGGGGAGATAGGGAGGGAAAATCTCCCCTTAGAGTACCATTGAAAAAGCAGAGGTAGAGGAAAATGCGCAGAAAATATGTAGATAAATTCTTCAAGGTTTTATCGAGAGAGAGAGTCTCAGATACCTCTTGGGATACTGTTGCTTTCTCTTCAAGGGGGTAGGTGGTTTTCTTTTCCTATGCTCTCCTACCAATGATCTCATGCCAAGAAAATTAGATCATTCTCGTCCATTACTATTGTCTTCCAGTTCCTGTGCTCAAGAGTGCAGATCGGTTTCACTCGGTCCCACAGAGCATCTTCTGCTTCCTCTACTCGAGGCGATCCCTTCACTACAATTGCACAATCCTCGCCCCAGCAGATCAACTGGAGTGCTGTTGCCCAACAGTGCAGCTGCGCTGCTCACTGGCTCTGGTCCAGGGTGACCTTCTTGTCACCTTTTAGATTCTGTAAAGTCAGAATTTATAGGAACAATGCTGCTCAATAAACAGCATGCGCTTGAGGCCTGAGGTAAATGTATGTCTCACAGCCGCAAACATGGTCAAACATGATATTAACTTTACTCCTTCAGTCAGATTGGAAACTTATCCAGTAACTATGGTTTGCATCAAAGATTTTTTTTAAGTTACTATTAAACTCAAACTCTTAGCATTTCAACCAGAGCACAACTATCACAAATGATTTGCAAACTGATAAAAATGAGGAAACCCACAATAACAAGTGTTCTCTTTTACTCTTGAATATGTATCTGTAATATTAGTATACGTAGATGCCTCTATTTTCTTCCTACTCCAAGTTCTGCTCTGCTCTCAGACTGGAAATGAAAAATACTTTAGTTTCAAAATCTATTTTGCTCATTTTGAGAAAAAAATTGTTTGACAGGCACAGAGTGGAAACTGGCAATAAGCTTAAATGGGGAAAAAAGAAAGATTAAGGAGATTCTATCATTTATCCTTTATATTGATGAATGGGATACTGTATTAAATACAAATTTTAATTAAACAAATCATGTAATTAATTCAATTATATGGGTTTTAAAAATTATTAAAAACAAGTCATTAATGCTGTTAAGAATTTCTTAGGACCTCTCGATCTTTTAATTCTCTGGGGAATTTAAAAAATAATAAATATAGTTTTGGGGTTCTATTTTCATGAAATAAGTAGAAATTAATGCAGATTTATTTTTTTTAAGTTTTAAGCTCTTCAACAAGACAGACTATACTCAGTAAAATGATCAACATTTGTTTAAGCTAGTTCATAAATCTTTATTTTTTACTCTCAATCTCCTAATTTCATTTAATGATATATTTGACAGTTATAGGCTACTTGATTTGTTTATGAGAAGCTCATCATCTTTAAAAAAATGTCTTCAGACTCAACTAAAGGTAAAAATTCTCATTTTTAACACTTACTGACATTTATTAAACACAAGTTGTGAGGCATTTGGTTGAGCGCTTACCTGCGTTATCTCATTTAGTTATCACAGTGCTGTAATGAGCTGTGTACGTTATCTTAATTTTACACTTGAAGAAACCTAGGCTTAGAGAATTTAAATGACTTGATGGCCCCCATTTAGTAAGTGGTGGATGCAGGATAAAAATCCACAGGTGCTTGGTTTCAAATTATTTACTCCTTTACGTGCTGCACTTCAACGTTTTTCTTTATGAAGGGTACAGATCTCAGAATGTAGTGGTGTCTTTAAACCTGATTGCTGTAAAGACGAAATGTCTTCCAATGTCAGAATCTTCTCTCTACACAGAATCATAGCATTTTAGAGCTGGAAAAACCCTACAAACCATGAGGTCCTGTGGTTCCCATGTTGTGGGCCAACGTGCCCTGGTCTATTGCAGCAAATTCACAAACCCACAGGGTAGTAGGGACCTTTAAATTTTTCAGTGTAAACACACTGTCTTTTCAAGCATCTGTCAGATACTGAACTACTCACTCAAAGCATTTGGGTTTCAGTTTTCAGATCATGTGAAATTCCTTTGAGCGACATGATACCTTTCAAAACTGTTAGTTTCCTAGGTTGAGATGGTAAAAAGTACCGCAGTACAATCAATGTGAAGCACCAGATGAAGGGGGCAGGATCTAGTCTAGTGTCAAGGTTTGAGAAGTTGTGCAGTGCTCAAGGAAGGCACACAGCCCGTTAATCACAAATTGTGCTTATTTAAGAATAAAAATATTTAACATTTTTTCAAATGATTTTATATAATTTAAAATAGATACTAAGTTTTGAAGATGTAAATATTTATTAACATTTTTGGACCTAGCAACTTAGAAAAGGAGCTGTAAGGTATTTCTTTTGGTCTAGACATGGAAAAATTACTGAGGACTAAGAACATCATGAATCCAAAATATTCAGGAACCTCTGATCTAGTCCAATATTCCATATAATGCATGACGTAGACTCTCTGAATATATTCAGAGACTTATAGATGAGATAGATCTATAGCAAAGACAGAAATACACTAAAACATGTAAAAAAGAAAATGATGTAGTGATTATAGTACTCACAAATCATGATTTTGTTTTAAATTATGAAGCATGGTATGGCAAAGCCTTTATGGCTTCTTAAATTTACCCTGCCCATATTTGCTCATTTCACTCTTTTGTTCACATCAAGAAGAAAATCTCCTATTTATTTTGATCTCTTATTTGGCTCCAAAGTCTGTAACAAACAAAGTTTGGGAAATCCATGGCGATGGAAAACACCTATAAAAAATATTTTAGATTTCCTTTCACAAGCAAGTTAATAACAATATATATTGTTGCTGACGTTGTTTTTGTCCATGTACTCTCTAAATACTAAAGGCTTATTAATTCATTTAACAAATTTTTCTTGAGTGCACGACAGAGGAGCATTATATTAACATTGCTAAGCATTCCATAATGAAAGACTTTTTATTAAGCAGAGATGATAATTGTATTCAATCTGGTTCTCTGTGAAAAAATATTTTAAGTGAATTAAAAACTAAAATTTTGTTTTTCTTTACTTAACTCATGGGTCAAGATATCTTTAAAAATTTGATGATTGGTAGTTTACAAATTAAATTAGAATTAAATTTGGTTAAACAATTAATAAATGAATATTTGGCTATAAAAAATACTCAAACTATAAATAAATATAGAATAATATGTATAAGTCTTATTTAGCAAACTTCTTCACTGTTTAACATCCAAATCCCATCTTCTGCCTCAGAAGTCACCCTTGCCTACATAGTAGGGTGTATCTTTCCACTACTACAGGTATTAAAGTAGACAAAGAGTGGGGTCATATTGTAATATGTATAATTCTGTTGTCACTTGCGTATTTCCACTCATTCATAAATTCTGTAGCATTATATGTATATATACATATGTATATAAGTTATTTATTTTCCTCAGTTTTATTCAGATATTCAGATGTAAGTGACATAAACATTATATATTAGTTTAAGATGCACACCATAATTATTTGATATAGGTATATATTGTGAAATGATCACAATAAATTTAGTGAACATTCATCACCTCACAGTTACAAATTTACATATATGTATATATGTGTATACATATATGTGTGTGTGTGTGTGTGTGTTTGTATATATACACACATCCTTTCAATGAATTCATAGTTTTCCATTGTATGGATTTACCATAATTTAGCCAGTCTTCTAATTGTGATTTTCATTAGATTGTTTCCAGCTTTTTGATATTACAATGATGTCTTATATAGCATCTTCATTCATATGTCCTTATGCACATATGTGAGTGATTTTGTTGAATACATTCCTCAAAGCAAAGTCCTTTGGGATAAGATATATGTGCACTTTAAATCTTCATAGATATGCCCAAATTGCCTTACAAAGCTGTTATAACCACTTGTATCATCAGTGGTACAGCAGAATGCTACTTTCCCTAGACACATTTATGGAGAAATATTTGCAACTTTATTTGTGGTTTACTGTATGACCAAATATGTCACTGTTCAATCAATAATGGAAAACATTTTTAGGTTTAAAGTCCAATATTATTAACAGAATTAGTCAGATCATACATATCGATACATTCTGTCTCCATTCTCGGCCAACTTTTGAGAAAGTTGTGTTAAAAGATCCAACTATAACTGACCTTTGTCAGGTCTTCTTAAATTTCTAATAGTTTTTCCTTTACTTTAAAGCTATGATACTAGGTGCATAAAAGATTCATGAGATATAACATACTGGTAGGTTGTACCTTTATAACAATATATAAAACTGTCACATTGAATTTCTTTTGTCTGACTGGGAATATTTGTTTTCTGATAGTACCATAAAGAATTATTTTAGTTAGTTGTGTGTATCCATCCCTTAACCCTAAAACATTTCACTTTGTTTTATGGGAGCCTGTTTGCAAAGTGCTAATGACTGGAATGTTAACACTTGTTTTTAAAATGTATTTTATGTCACTTACTCTGGGAACTTCTGTCTTTTGAAAGGAATTAGTTGTGATTATTGATATATTTTGACTTATTTGAGTATCTATTTTATGCTTTCTTATTTATAGATAGTCTTACTTTCTTCTTTATTTGTTCCTTTATGTTATATTGTTGGCTTGAATCCGTTTTCTTTGGTTTAGAAATCCCATATCACATTTGTATTCATTTAGTAGTTATATTTAATTTTTTGTTATTAAGGTAAAATTTATATGTAAGTGAGGTACAAAGACCTTGCATGTACAGTTTGATCAGTTTTGAAACTGCACTTTTTTGGAATGCCATTTTGTCCCTTTTTAATTACATTAAAAAAAAGGCAAATTCAGGACAAGGAAATGTTGGATGACACAAACCCCAATGTTGAAGATGTATCCATATCAAGTTCTCCCTCACCTAAGAAATTTCCCTTTAGAATTATCCCAATCAGTCTCTGCCACTCAGAAATAAAATGCTGTTCTCACTTCTATAACCATAAATTAGTTACGCAAATTCCGAAATTTCATATAAATGGAAGTACATGGCATGTGCTGTTTCATGGCTGCCTTATTTTAGTCAGTGTATCTGGTAGGTTTTCATCCATGTGATTGTGCATATCAGCAATGCATGCCTTTATTTTGCTAAGTAGTATTCCATTGTACGAAATACCAGAATTTGATTATCCATTCATCTGTTGTTGGATATTTTGTTTGTTTGCAAATGTCTGCTATTATGAATTAAACTACAATCAACTTCTTGTATAAGTCTTTCTTGGTGGATGTACACGCCAAGAACTGTAAACAGTCTGGGATTTTACTTTTTCACAAGCTAAACATTTCATGGATTCCGGCATAAGATATGAGACTACTGAGTCAGAGGCAAAAGACTTTGTCCCTCAGGGCACAGTAAACAGCTTGACTATCAATATGTTTGCATCAGTTTCCCCTGCTTCCACGTCTCACGAGCTGAAGTGATGAGGCCCAAGTGGTTGTTATGCATGCAGGGGGTTTGTGACAATGCTAAATGCTGACAACACCAAATGCTGATAAGGACACGGCACAACATTAGCTCTCACTTATTGCTGATGGGAATGTAAAATGGTCCACCCACTTTGCAAGACAGCTTGAAAGTTTCTTACAAAACTTGTCTTGTAACTGGTGAATGATTAAACAAATCATAGTAGATGCATACAATGGAGTATTCATCAATGATAAAAAGAAATGTGCTATCAAGACTTGATAAGACATGGTGGAATATTAATGTATTGCTAAAGAAACCAATCTGAAAAGGCTACATAGTCTAAGACTCCAAATATATGACATTCTGGAAAAGGCAACACTGTAGAGAAAAAGAAATGAACAGTAGCTGCCTGGGGTTCAGTGGGAACTGGAGAGGAATGAACAGATGGAGCACAGGGCATCTTTAAGGCAGTGAAATTATTGATACTGGAATGTCAAAATCCACAGAATTGTACAATATAAAGAGTGAAGCCTAAGGCAAACTAAAGACTAATTAGTTAATACTAACATACCAACACTGGTTCATCAACTACAATAAATACATTACACTGAAGCAAAGTGTTAATAAAGGAGGAAACTGTGTGTGATGAGACAGTGGTGGAGGGTGGTAGGCAGTATTTGGGACTTTCTATACCTGATGTGCAATTTTTCCAAAACCCTAAAACCATTCTGAAAAACAAAGGCTACTTAAAACAAAACAAAACAAACAAACAAATCCTTAAAAAGATAGCTTGGAACCAAGGCTTTTGGTGTCACTGGTCACATAGTACATGGAAACACCCAGCCTATAGGGAATTATTCCCAGCCATATGGACCCCTGCTTTTTATGCCATATTGATTTCTGGTAAATTTTCCCATGAGTATGACACCCTATTTGTTACTCTCATTACTCTAATAGATGTTAGAACAGAATACATTTATTTGCCTTATACACCTTTTAATAAGGCTACTGTCAACAGGGCTCCAAACACCAGGAGAAGGAAAGCCAACAGTACTGACCTCTACCATGCTCTCCCTCCCAGGGTTTCAACCAAGCCAGCTGAACAAATGCTATAAACCATCAGGGCATACCTTGACCATCCCGGGACTTCTGACATTTCTGTATGGACCTTTCCACTTGGCCCAGGTATGGCCTGACATATTAGCAATTACACAGACTCTGTCCTGGCTTGCAAGAAGGAAGTCTAGGGAAATTCCATCATCCATAATAATGCTGGTCAGTGAGTTGAGGCATACTTGAACCCCTTCCAGATCTGAAGTGGTGCCACTGATTACTTCAGCTAAAATCAAAGACAAATGTCACACAAGTTGAAACTGAATGATTCTCATCACAGGGATAAATAACTAGACAGCTTCCCCTTGGGAAACTCTCCCAAATAGCCAAGGATAAGCTCATTTTGGAGAGGTCTCTGCAGTTATGTGAGAAACACACGAGCTATCTGTAGTGTTTCCTTAAACACATGAATATAAGCATCCTAAGGTCCAAGTCACCATGTTTTCAGGAAGGAAGTAAGTTAATCCTGGCAAGTTGACACATGAAGTATCATTTCAGGGGCACATGTGCTATCTGGAAAGAAAATGTTGCTTACAAACTTAGGGGCCCTTCAAGTGGGACCTACATGAGTCAAGGAGGTTGACAGTGCTTCCAGTGTGGTCTTCTAGCTGACTGGTAGGTTTTTAGGGTCCCAAGTTCGGTTCAAATAGCTGACTCTATTCTTTTTTTTGGAGGGACTCTCTGAGGATAGACAGTTCAATCTGTGCTGTTTGTCCATATGATCAGGCGGGCAACATTTGCTCTGCAGAATGACCAAGAAAGTTAGTGGGAAAGATATCCAGATGTGATGACTAGTGTTTTGCATGAGACAGAGAAGACCTGGGATCATTCCCTGCTCGTTCTAGTATACTTTATAATAAGGTTAATGGGAATAGAAATCAAATGATGGTCAGGACCATCTGGAAAGGGTTGGCCAACTCTGCAGTCAGTTAGACTCAAGGCATTTGCAACACTTCGGTAGAACTGCAGTAGACCATTTCCCTTCATAGGAAAAGTTCCAAGAGTAGTTCTGAAAGACAAACATCATTAGTACCCCGCCCTCCTCCGTACCACCCCAGATTTAAGACATTCCTTCCCCAGGTGCTGGGATTGTTACTTTCCCTCAATCATAAAATTGGTGTGTCTCATTCTGGTAGCTACAACTGCACTTTTTTCTCCCCAGTCATCTCTTACTCTCACTCTTACTTTCCATACAGAAAGGTCAGGTGCTAGAGGAATGGGCATTCTTATAAATCTTAGAGATCTGTGCCCCATTTGGCCCACATGGTCCACTGTAGGGGGACTCAGCTCACAGTGCACTCGGCCAAGGGGTTATTATCTTTAGGCTCTAAAATACTGTCAGTTCAACAAGTGAATCCAAGAGCCTGAAGCAGAATTAAGTTTGAATCCCTTAGATTCTCTTTCAGTTGGTTTACTACCTAAATGATATATCCCCAAGGCTGGCTTTGATTTATTGTAAGGGAAAAAAAAAGTGTCATATCCAGGAATGTTCAGAGCAGAATCCCCAAAATTCAAAATAAGTCCATAAACTCTCCCATCTCTTTTATCCTGATAATTATTCAGGAAGTGACCAAGAGAAGATTATCTCCTTCTGGGGACCAAACTACCTACTAAGGTTTGTGGACAAGAAGGAGATAAGAGACATAGAGTCAGAAATATTTTTGAATCTATTTTTAAGGAGCCATTCCAACACTCAAACATACCAGATGTCTCTGAATGGTGGGAAGTGTGGAAAGTCCACTGAATACCTTGATCATTACTCATTGTTGAGTGGCCTTTGTGATAAAAGGTGCATCTTCTCCCAACTGCAAATGGACCAGAGAGTCAAAAACATAACATAGATTCGTTTCAAGGGACACAATAATGTGGCTAGAATTGGCTGATCAAACTGGAAGAATAACACTATAACCTGAAAAACTATCAGCAGCAGTGAGGCACTACTGATAGCCCTGAAAGGGTTCAACGATCTAATATAGTAAGTCTTCTAGGAATAGCAGCGGCAATGCCCTGTGGGACGTGGTCTTCTCCACTGCAAGACAAATGGGTCAGCCTTTGATAGGAGTCTGATAGTGATGCTCTCTGAATCAAAAACAAGGACACCTTTACTTTACTTTGTGCCAAGTCTCTGATGGTAAATGTGTTGGTAGGTCTGGTACAATGGTGAATCAGGCAGCAATGGTGGCATCTAGGTGGAGAAGTCCCCACTGGTACCTTGATTCCATGCAGTCTCATCAGAAAACAGGCCTTTACCATGGGCATCTACATGTGTGACTCAGACAGTATCATCATTAATCATGATTTTATTTCTATAGTTCCTGGCTCTGAAGAGGTATGTCTTTAATCTGCCATGTAGTTTTTCATGTGGTAGACCAAACAGCCAGACTATTGACAAAGGTCAAAGAGTCAATAAAAGCACAGCAGGGTTTGCTGAGGGCCATAACAGAGATACGTGAAATGCCTTGAGTCCTCAGCGAAGTGGACTAACCATGTCTATTTTTGATCCTGCACAGCTGGGACTCAGGCTGAACTGAGGCTGCAGTTCAGTAGACACTATCAAGTTTCAGCCTGGTTAAGTTATAAGTGAACAAGGCCCAGGCATTTAAGTGAATCTCCTTGAATCAAGAAAATCCAGTGGCATTGCTTTAGGCAGCAGACTGGGGGAGGAAGTTTCTCCCAGTGAGGTAGCTGCCACTTTTTCTTGTAAAGTCAAGAAACCACTGGAGCCAGGTGAGTTGCATTTTTGAATATACCATTTTCATTTTAAAAGCAAAGCTTTATGTACCCTTCCCACCTTGTTAGCTATGGAGTCTGAGTTGAACTACCCCAAAATGGAAATATCAGGCCAGAGAGACACAGGGCTCCTGGGGTTGGGAGTTGAGAAGAACTCTAAAAGAAGTTAGTAGCTTGATATGACTGGAAGGTGATGAATCCAAAATGCCAGATGTACTCCGCCCCCCACCCAGTAGTAGCTCTCTTTGCCAGAGTGTTCAATTGGCGGAACCATCAGTCCTTGAGACCTACAGCTCAAATGAGTCATCAGAGTTGTGAGTCCCCAAGGGTATTAGCACTTTCTTTACATCTAGCTTTTCCTTTGTCACTTATGGGATTAGTAAGTACATGCCTATGACACATCTAATCATACTACACATTTAGATGTAGAAGCAATAACAGAAGTACATTGAATTGGTCTAAAAGGCTCCACCCACAATGTCCTTTAATTTTCCTTACCCATTGTACACCCCGTTCAAATTCCTCATCTGAATTTGGGTGCCTCCTAAACCCCAAAAGACTTGGTAGGATGGTGAGTTAAATGCCAATATCCTACATGGAGTAAAAAAACTTCCCAAAATTCCTTTTTCCTTAAGACCACAGAAAAAGACAAGCAAACTAAACCTAAAGAGAGCAGAAGGCAGGGGAAAATGAAAGATAAGAGCATAAATTAATGAAACAGAGAATAATAGAAAAATTAACAAAACCAGAAGTTGGGTCTTTGAAAAGATCAACAAAATTGGTCACTTCTCCTCACTTTGTATATAATTTGCTCTTCTTTTTCTATCTTCTTAAACTTGCAGCATAAATCATGGATTTAACAACACTTTCCTTGTGTATTATAGCCACATAAAGGTATAATTTTATTCTAAGGACTCCTTTGTGTTGTAACCCACATATTCTGATATGCTTTATTTTAATTATCTAGTCATTTAAACTACATTCTAATTTCCTTTGTGATTTCTTCTTTGACCCATGGGTTATTTAGTTGTATAATTTCCTAATGGCTTGAGATTACACTTTTAATTAATACTTATTATTAACTAATTTAACATTATATCAGTGAACATATTGTGCATCATTTCAATACTTTTAAATGTATTGATATATGCTTTATAATTCAGCATATAATCTGCTATTTGTCCACAATAGACCCATCAAAAGATATCTTGATCTTGATGTTTTTACCATTTCCACTTGACTTTTGTAATCCATCTCTCCATTAAATTCCCTGTCTGGAGTGGGCAGAATAATGCCCCCTCCCCTAAAAGACATCCATGTCCTAGTTCCTAGTACCTGTAAATAGTGTGTCTCATGGCAAAGGGGAATTAAGGTTTCATATAGGATTAAGATTGCTAAACATCTGACTTTGAGAGGATGAGATTATCCTGGGTTACCCAGGTAGGCACAATGCAATCATAAGGTTCTAATAAGTGAAAGAGGGAGGGACAGGATTTGAAGATGCTATCATGTGTTGGCTTTGATGAAGCAAGAAGGGGCCATGAGCTGGGGAAGGCAGGCAGCCTTTGGCAGCTGGAAAAAGCAAGAAAACATATTCTCCCCTAGATGGAAGGCAGCCCTGATGATACCTAATTTTAGCCCACAATCCCAATTTCAATGTTCTGACCTCCAGAACTTGAAGATAATAAATTTATGCTTTTAAGCCACAAGTTCATGGTAATTTGATACAGCAGCAACAGGAAATTAATGCACCATCAGTCTAACAGGCTAGCCAACCCTCTCCACTAACTTTCTTAAAATATTTTTCACTTATATTTTAATGTCCCTGTCTGATAACTCCAATAGTTGGGTCATCTCTGGCTCTGGTTCTAGTGGCTATTACTTCTCAATAATTGGTCATTAATTCTTGCTTTCTGCATGTCTCAATTATTTTTAATTGAACGCTGGAACTCACAAGTAAATTAACAGCAGAGACTGCGTAACCAATATTTATTTCTAGAAAAGGAGGCCTCTTCTTTGTCAGGCTGCTAAGGTGGGTTTGAGCTGAGCCTAAGTTTCATTGTTGTTTTTATTGGACTCTGTTCAGCACAGGCTTCAAATTATTTGATGGTTGGATCAGAGCCCTGTTATTAGGAGAGATTGGGTCTGAATGCCTGGAGGGTTTCTGTCAGTTCTCTTGTGCTCTGCTCTCTGTCTTCAGAAGACCCCATAAAACTGCACCTAGGGAGGGGTCTCTCTCAGTTTTCCAAATCTGCCTAGAACAATGGAAGCCACTACCTTGAATTTAGCATGAAGTCTGGCCTGACTGTAGGGTTTCTTTCCTTGTCCTTGCCTTGCCTCCAGGCGTCAACAGAATTCACATGCCTGGACCTCAGGAAAGAGGAAGGGGTCTCTTCCAGCTCTCTTGCTCTTCCACTGGCAACGGACAGCCTCTGCTTCCTACTAAGTCTAATGCCCACAATACTCATAGGGCCTACCTTGGCCCTCTTGCTCTGCGCTTCATCTTTTCACAACCATTCAGTGAAGGCCCATGGAAAAGAGCTCACAGGCGAGTACAGACTTCTTTTGTAATTGGGGTTTCCAGTCATTTGAAATTGCCACCTAGCTCCCACCTGGACTTTAAACACTCACTGAAAAGTTTGTTTTGTTATTACCTGTATCTGTGGGCACTTCCTCCTCTTCTCTCTCCCCTGCCAAAGATGGAATTAGCCATACGTGTCTTCTTTCCTAGGAGGGGATGGTTTCTTTCACATTTGGTTCATTGAGTTGCTTTGTGATCTTAGCTCTCAGATGGGCTTAAACAATAAAGCTATGATTTTTGTTGGTTATCCAGCTCCTTCTCATTCTCATGGCGGGAATGCAACTTTCTACATCCTAAGTAAAAGCAGAAAAGTTACACTTAAAATTATTTAAAAAAATTTTTTTTATTGAGTTATAGCCATTTTACAATGTTGTGTCAAATTCCAGTGTAGAGCACAATTTTTCAGTTATACATGAACATATATATATTCATTGTCACATTTTTTTTCTCACTGTGAGCTACCACAAGATCTTGTATATATTTCCCTGTGTTATACAGTGTAATCTTGTTTACCTATTCTGCATATGCCTGTCAGTGTCTACAAATTTTGAAATCCCAGTCTGTCCCTTCCCACCCCGTCCCCTTGGCAACCACAAGTTTGTATTCTATGTCTATGAATCTGTTTCTGTTTTGTATATATGTTCCTTTTTTTTTTTTTTGGATAGTATTTGACCCTTTTGATCATTCCTTCTTTGAAACACTTTCTTCCCTTGACTTAGCAGAACTCCACAGTCTCTTGGTTTTTTCCTCCTACCACCCTCCTGTCTCCTCTGCTTCCTGACCTTTTAATTTTGGTTTGGACTCAGTTTTGAATCTCTTCTATTTTGTGTCTACAGTCCCTTCCTGATGACTTCCTCCAGTCTCAGGGCTTTAGATATTATCTCTATATCAGTGACTCCAAATTTATAGCTGTAACCTGGACCTAAGTGCTGATCTCTGGACTCCTGTATTCAATTACCTTTCCAGAATCTCCACTTGCTTTTCTAAATGAAAATATCTATCTATTATGCTAAAAACTGAGCTCCTGGTATTTTCCAGTATTTCATGAAATGTCAACTCTATCCTTCCAGTTACCCAGACCCAATGCTTTGGAATAACTCTCAACTTTTCTCTCTCACAAGGTACATACAATCAGTCAGTAAAACTTAACTCATGCGTTTTGATCATCACATTTGCTATCAATATTCAGAATTAATCAGTATCAATGGCCAACCATAATATTGACAAGACTTTCAGAATATTTTTGCTTTTTCCCGCCCTCTTTATCTTTGCCGAGTCCCATAGTTTGTTGAAACCACTGGAAAATCTCCACACCTCTACTTGTTTTTCAGGCATCATTGCTTAACAGTTTCCCGAAAATTTATAGTTATGTTGTCAACTACTACTATTCAGGCTTCACTCCAAATTTTACTGATTTCCTACTTCTGCCTTCTTAAATATTTTATTTCCCTTTGGCCTAGATCCAAGTTTATTAAGCCATACTTTCAAAAATGTTTTTTATGATAGTAAAATCTCTTTGTTTATTCACACTTTTTCAATATCATTTGAACTATTTATTATATAAGTTAAGATTTATAATTATTTTCTCCAGAGGATCTTAAAATATTCTTAAAGACAAAAAAGGATACAATGTTAAGTCACATCCAAAGAATGTGCTTAATGCTAGAGTCTTTTCTAAGACAGTACAAATAAATATTGAGCTCTCATGCCATTTTTACCATCTCCATACCATTTAACAAAATAACATTTTGTCAATAAACATTTATTTAAATCTTTCTATGTGCCAGATACATTGCACAGCACCAGAGAATCCAAGACAAACAGATAACACCTGCCCTCAGTTTGTTTGGAAGTAAAAGGATGATTACAACATAAAGTGTGTGTATAGAGATAAACTCAGGATGCAGTGCTTACAAGCAGAAGATATGGCAAAACCAGACTGGCCCAACTTTCTACATGTGTGGCTCCTTAGCTAAGTCTTGATAGAAATAATACTCAGTTTAGCAAAAGAAAAGATGGGAATGTTTGTCCCAAGAAATGGGAGCTGTAAGTCAAAGACCCAGAAGCTAAACAGAACCTAACAGGCCTGTGAACTTCAAGTACTGTATTTCATGTAGTATATGGCGCATACTGTAGAGCATAAAGGAATTTCAGATTCATATGCCTTTGGAGGCTCATCATTGTAAGATGGCCAAGTCTCATATATATATGATACACTGTGAGTATTAAGATAGAATACATGAAGGTGTGCCCTGCCAGAAGTAATTCAAAGAAGTTATTCTGAAATACTGATATCGCTAAAAATAATAACACTAAGAGGCACTGTGAGCCAAATTTAGCAACAGGCCTCCAGTTTGAAGTCCCTGATTTAGAAAGTAAAAATTGTGAAACATTGGATCATGGCTTAACCATGTGACCCAGAGTGGAATATTAGACTTCTCTGACAGTGTCCTCACCCGGTGTCACTTCCAGCTGTGACATTCTAACAACGACGTTATAAAAATACTAAAAACCTCAATGTGAAGTTACATTATGTTGCTGAGGTTACAGGCCCTACCAAAACCAGTAAACAGGAAGGTCAAAATGCAAAGCACATTCATCTCATTCTCTTTAACGTTTTGATGGCTTTTATTTTATTTTACCTGTTATTATATTATTTTTATGCCACAGTCTCTCCTACTAAAATGCAAGCCTCCTAAGGGAAGAAATAAGTTTTCTTTTTCCATCTTGAAATGTCCCACAGCATCTCATCAATGTCTTACAAGTACTAGGTCATCACAAATAAAAGGTCAAAGGAAAATTTAAAATTTAAATAGGGAAACAGTTAATTTTTGAAGACAGAACTGCACGCATCTTTAAGCTTAGGAAAATAGAGTTTTAGAAAGCAATCTTTAATTAATAAAACCAAATCATAACAAAGGCAAGTAACAAAGAAGGCAACAAACAAGAAATAAGAAAGGCCAAAACCCGTTTCCTCCTGTGACCCTAGGTGAAGCATCTTGAAATGGCAAGAAACTATTTTCCTTTCTCGTAAAGGATGTTGACAGTTTCTGTCCCACAGCTCCGATATACATGTACCATCTACTTTCTCTCAATTATGTTACCTTTTGCCAATGAAATAGTGCTATTTTAGCAGGAGTATATTCATGTTGCCTGAATATGCTGCACAGCTATTCCTGAGCAGTTTCCAGCAGAGCTTTCTCTGTAGTCCCACAATGCTTTGCTCATTCCGTTATTATAGGACTAATTATGTACAATTGTGGTTAGCTCTTTACACATCTATTTCTGTCCTGAGGCTAGAAACTCCTCCAGGGCAGAAATGTTATCTTACTCATCTTCATAGCTAAGGTGGAAACAAGAGCTTGGCATATATTTCACGTAGTGGTAGTCATAAAAAGTACGTGTGAAACTTTCCTGTCGGGTTAAACTGTAGATTGTGCACCTCCAGGGGTCCCGACCTAATGGAGCAATAGGGGTCATTTTTTCTAAGCGAGAGGCAGTAGCAGCTTGAACAATAAAGTCATTCCTCAGCTTTGACTTTTAAATAAGATTTTTGCGCCCCAAGCAAGACAATAGTTTTAAAAGACTCTGGTCAGACCACAGAAAACGATTTCAAACTCCTTCCAGTCTTCTTTTTCTTCTTTTTTTTCCCCTACAAATATGTTCTTCTAATTTTTTAAAACATTTTTTACTGAGTTATAGTCATTGTACAATGTTGTGTCAAATTCCAGTGAAGAGCACAATTTTTCAGTTATACACGAATATACATATATTCATTGTCACACTTTTTTTCTTGCTATGAGCTACCACAATCTTGTATATATTTCCCTGTGCTATACAGTATAATCTTGTTTATTCTACATTTTGAAATCCCAGTCTGTCCCCTCCCATGCCCCGCCCCCTTGGCAAACACAAGTTTGTATTCTATGTCTATGAGTCTGTTTCTGTTGTGTATTTATGTATGTTTTGTTTTGTTTTGTTTTGTTTTTTAGATTCCACAAATGAGTGATCTCATATGGTATTTTTCTTTCTCTTTCTGGCTTACTTCACTTAGAATGACATTCTCCAGGAGCATCCATGTTGCTGCAAATGGCGTT
Source organism: Vicugna pacos (assembly GCF_048564905.1). Lineage (NCBI taxonomy): Eukaryota > Metazoa > Chordata > Mammalia > Artiodactyla > Camelidae > Vicugna > Vicugna pacos. The sequence continues at coordinate 20,920,320 of NC_132988.1, forward strand.
ATGTTGTTGGTTTTTATGGCTGAATAGTATTTCATTGCATCCATAGACCACATCTTCTTTATCCAGTCATCTATTGATGGACATTTAGGCTGTTTCCATGTCTTGGCTATTGTGAATAGTGCTGCTATGAACATTGGGGTGCAGGTGTCATCCTGAAGTAGGGTTCCTTCTGGATATATGCCCAGGAGTGGGATTCCTGGATCATATGGTAAGTCTATTCCTAGTCTTTTGAGGAATCTCCATACTCAAACATACTCCATGTTTTCCACAGTGGCTGCACCAAACTGCATTCCCACCAGCAGTGTAGGAGGGTTCCCTTTTCTTCACAGCCTCTCTTCCATTCTTCTTAGTACACAGCAAAGTTGATGTTCACATTCTTTAACTATCAGGCAAAGTAGATTACCGTCCCAACCAACAACGGACTGCAACCCAACGAGGCTCTGAGCAAGAGCAGCTCCACTTAGGCTTGAAGTATTTCCTGGATTTTTCTTATTTGAATACTTTAATTGTTTTCATTATAGTAATTATACGGCAAGAATCCCACATTCCTTTTTAATGCTGTGTAACAATGTACCATAAAGTTAGCAGCATAAAACAGCTCAACTTCATTATCTCACAGTTTCAGCGAGTTAGGAGTTTGCACGAATACCCCCTCAGCTTAGGCTCTCCCATGGCTAAAAGCAAAGTGTTGGCTGGGTCCAGCTCTTGTCTGGAGTTCTCTGGGGAAAAATCCACTTCCAAGTTCATTCAGGTTGTTGGCAGAATCTAGTTCTTGTCGGCTGTTAACCCAGGGGCCCTTCTCAGCTCCTAGGGGCAGCCTGCCGTTCCCTGCCATGTCACTCTTTCCAAACTTGGCAGTCACTTCTTTAAGGTCAGCAGGGGTATGTCTCTGCTATTTCAGATCTCTGACTCTCCCAGTTCCTGACCTCTAGACTGAGACTTAAAGGGCTCATGTAAGTTTAGAAAAGGCCCACGTGGATAATCTCTTTCTCCAAGTCAACTGTGCCATCTAATGTAACTTCATCACAGGAGTAAAATTCATCATATTTACAGTCCAAACGATTATGCAGGTGTGTACACACACGGCAGGGATCTCGGGGCAGGGGGCGTTTAGAATTCTGCCCACCACAATTTCTAAGGCTAAAACATCTTTACACGTATATGACTTCATTTATATTTGTAAAACTTCAAGGGAAGCTAGGAAAGCAATTATCTAGAATTACTTAGAATATTCACTATTGTGGGAAGCAGGCTCTTCTAGCCATGAAATAAAGAGCAGGGGACCAGGGTAAGGTCCAATAGTGTTTGTCAAGCAAAGAATTAGCAAAATGATACAGGCGTTGAAGTATTATTATCCACATTTTAGAGACGGGACACTAAGACTTAGCACTCATCATACTGAAATGCCAAGACTGTTAAAAGATAAAGTTTCTTGCAGCCACTGAGCAAGAAATCAGGCTGGATAGCTCCCACTGGACCCCACCTCAGGGTCATTTATTACTTTGGTGAGACTATGTAGAGATTTGGATCTATCTCTGTGTCAGGCTCCTATGGATAGAATACTCAAAATTAACATATTAACAGAAGCGCTATTTATTTAAATATAAAGTGAAATGTAATTTTCACATGGACTGAAATAGCTGTACTCATAGGACCAGTGCATTTTTCTCCTCTGTAGGTAGATCTAAAATACGAATACAAATCTGAATCAGAAGGTTGTTTCCTAAGCATAAAATCAAGAAAGGGCATTAGTTAGCAAATTAAATGACTGGGACTAACTTCACACTGGGGCCAAGTAACTTAAAGGCTGTTAACTAAGGCCTCTCTCTCTGGATAGTGCTTGGATGGGCAATGACATTGTTGTCCTTCTGCAGTAGGGAAGAACAAATCTGACTCCACATTAGATCTGTTCCTTTAGCTCTAGTCCTGGGCTCTGTTTCCTGTGCTTAGTCATGCTGGTTCTGCACCTTTTGTAAGAGAATGTTGCCTAGAGCCTGAAATACACAGGACAGCCCATTCTTAAGGCTCTGACCTTTAAGGTATATATAACACTTTTCCATTCATACAGAGATTTAAAAAAAAGTTGCAGAACGGAGAATAACATTTGTCGTGTCGGAGGTTTACAGGAACATCATGACCTGATCTACATGGACAGCTGCAAGAACAAAGGATCCTGACACTCAGAAGTTTACAACAACCAACCATAGCCCCTCCCTTTTTAGTATTAAAAAAAGCCTGAATTCTGACTTGGGTGAGATGAGGAAGATGGTTCTCTAGGATATTAGCCCTCCATCTCCTCCGTCTGCTGATTTTCCAAATAAAGTCATTATTTCCTGCCCCAACACCTTGTCACCTGATTTATTGGTCTTTCCTGCAGCAAGCAGAATGAGTTTGAACTCAGTAACACTTCCAGCTCCGACCCCCAGGCTTTTAGGGCTACAGATATCATTTTGAGGAGCTTAGACACTCTATCAGGAAACACTCAATCCTCCTGTCTTGAGAGTTCTGTGTTTTCACATGTTGTCCAGACCTTTGGGTTTATCCTACAGTTTATTTACCAAGAGAGGATCATATTTTTCTATCATTTCCATGTTCTTGGTGGCGAGTTGGCACCTCAGTAGAGTTACCAAGTTCTGAAAATTGGTATAGATATTTTTCAAACATTCATTTTTCTTTTATTGAAATTCCTATAAGTAATGTGTTTTAAAGCTGTACCTTGCCTGTCTAATTTCTGTTGTTCACTTCATTACCAGCCCACGGCAAACTTAGCAAAATTAAAATAACCATTAAACCTCAATCTTTTTTTCTAGTAAAAAGAATACAATAAAAACTTTATAATAATACTTAATTTTTTCAAAAAGCTCCCCCCCAAAAAAACTCTATTTTACATACATTGTCTCTTATTTCAGAAAAAGTCTATTAAATAAGAAAAGTTCAGAGTATTATATTTATGGTTACACTCAACCAGATATGTACAGATGTTTTTCCAGTAAGATAAAAGCATTATTATTTGTAATATACTTTAATACTATTTTGGACTGGTAACTATAATTCTTCAAAAAGACAAGGTGTTGTGGCAAACACACTCTCAAGTCTTCATTTAAGGAATTGACATTTATGTGATACATAAATGTACTCATTAAAAAAAGGAATAGTTTTGTATTTTTACCCTTAGGGATCAGTCATGTGATTGTTACACATAAAAAGCAAAGATAATGTGGAGAAAATACGCTTTTGTCGGTTAGATTTGTAGAAGTGAACACTTTACTGGAATTATCTAAAAATTGCTTCAATGCAGCATTTAACTTCACATGTGGGGCACAGTCTCTAGGCTCCAAAATTTCACCAATTAATATTATCATGAAAGTTTAATGACAAAATATTCTACAATGGCAACAGAAATACAGTGATGTGTCTTTCCCGTAGGCACCAGAATTCCTTTATTAACCAGTTTTGAAGAGCACATAAAGTGCCTTATCTGGGAAAAAAAAGGCTTCATGACATTTATAACACTGTTATCAAGATAAAAATTTCTGACATTCATATAAGAAATGGTCTTAAGAATTCTTTTACTCATCAGTGAGTGTATATAACAATGAAAACCATTCACAGTGACTTTTATGCTATGATTGGGAATTTCTTCCTGCTGTTCTCAAATGTGAAGAGGAAATGGAGTTTCTATTTCTTCATAACTGAGCTGTTGTTTTTGTAAGACCCCATGAACCTAGGTGGAGAGTTGGCATGTGGGCGCAGGTACAAAAGTTAGTGTTGTCTCATAGAGTTTTATCTAGTGCCAACCTATAAATAGTCAAGTCTTGAGATATTACTCACTTGTTATGCCATCCCCTTGCCCTACGATTACTTCTGGAAGTTGACTGTGCCCTCACGGGTTGACAGGTAGGTGAGCGAGGGCAGGCACTAGCTTACACCAGGGGCAGCATACTCGTATTACCCTTGGCCTTTGGAGATTCCACAGCAATGTCCTTCCCCACCTGATAATTTCTGCTGATCTCCTGTGTTGAAGTCCGTGACTGGTGATCTTGTGGACTGTTCTCTGACTCTGGTACCTCACCTCAGGAACTGATTTTATCTAACGCCAACCTATAAACAGTCAAGTCGCCTTAGGAACTGACCATCTTCACTTTCTGCCTGGGACCCATTCAGCTCTCACATTGCCATCACCCACTGAGGCTTGCTTTGTAATTCCATTTGTTCCTGGTTGAGTGTCATCTGCCTTGCCCTAGGTCCAAGGTCTTTCCTTTCATTACTAAAGTGAGTATTTCTGGCTGACTTGTCAACCAACCTCATGAGATACCTACTAAGTCTCCCCACGTGGTCCTTGAACACTCTTCAGGACATGAAATGTGAAAATCAAGGGGGAGCTTCTGGGCAGCCAGCCTGGAGGTCTCCCATTCCCCAAGTGCACTGCTGCACGTATTTCAGTCAGGATGCCCTGGATGAGTGTGCAGGCACACATCCAAGCCACCCCTTTCTAAAGCACTGATAGGAGGAACAGCAGACACTGGGGGAGCTCCTGTACTTTCCTGGCTATTTCTAAAGCCACTCTCAACCCCTAGGCTTGACTGGGGAAATGAGAAAGAGTTTTCCTCCTTTACCCTATCACCTCTCTTCCTATATTTCCTTGAGGATGGAAGATATATGCTTCCTCTTTTATTACTGTTCCATCAGCATTTTCCAAATTGCTGATCACTACCCTCTAGTTACCAGGACATGACATTAACTTAGTAGGTAATTATTATTATTTTTCAATGAAAAAGAATGAAAACTATTAAAATGCATTGCAAACTGGAAAGGTGTACGAGTATTGTTTTGTGATACTTTTCTCGTGTGTGTGTGTGTGTGTGTGTGTGTGTGTACTGGGTATCTGAAGAAAATGTGTTTCTTGCTGTAAATCAGGGTTTAAAAGGCTTGAATGCCATGGTTTCTGTGTAGTCTTCCTTCCTAAATTCAAAGTCAGCGAGGACTAAGACATCCTCCCTATTCTATGGAGGAAACTTCAAGATCAATACACTGGAACTAGATCTTGATCTTTTAAATAGGAGCAAAAGGAATTTAGCCAAAACTTCTTCTTTCCACCAAGCCTGGCTCTAAATCCCTGATAACTTACTGAAGAAATCAAATACTACTATGACCACATCTCTTATTTTGCCAGGGATGGTCCTGGATTTTACCTATCAATTTCCCATTCCACCGAACTTTCTTCTCAGATTTTGTCATTTCTTTTTAAGCAAAGTATTATTGTGAATTGTGGCATCAGAATAATTAAGGATGAATTTGACAGACCTCTTCTTTGTACTTCCACATCCTGCCATGGTCTTGTATAGAAGTAGCTGACACAGATGTGAAGGGAACACAGTTTCTCATTTTAACTCATGGTTAACTTTCAAAGACAACCAGAAATAGCCTGCCTCTCTTTTCTCAACTTTTTTTTTTTTCACACAATGTAACTGATAGCTTTTTCTTTTTTTACTTTGAGTTTAATCTGATTAGTGATTAAAACCTTCCAGAAATTAATTCTCATATTTGCTGGATTATGAATGTGTTTAGTAGGGTAAAAGGATATATATCTTTTTTTATTTGTTTATTGAAATACAGTCAGTTAACAATGTGTCAGTCTCTGGTGGAAAGCACAATGTCCCAGTCATACATATATTCGTTTTCATATTCTTTTTCATTAAAAGTTATTACAAGACATTGAGCATAGTTCCCTGTGCTATACAGAAGAAACTTTTTTAAAATCTACTTTTATATATAGCAGCTAGCATTTGTAAATCTCTGTAGCTGACACCTTTTAAAGGACGGAATGCAGGGCAATCAATGATAGAAAAACTAGTGCCTTCACAAGAGTGGCTAAGACAGCTAACTCTTTCTCAAAGCAGTTGGCAATGTGAGAGGTTGTGGGAGGAAGTATATACAATATTGTTGCCCCAGCCATTTGGTGTGTCCCCTCGTTGTGTTGGATGTGTCCAGAAACTGGTACCATGAAGGAAACCTCCAGCCACCACACCCCCAATACCTGTGTGCTCCCAGGAAGATAGGTACTTTTCACTCACACTTTTGGAACCTGGGGTAATATTGCTTATCTTGCAGAGTATTTGTGAAGATGAGTGGAGATTAGTGTATAGTACCTAAAACACTGACGTGTAACGTTATTTAATGGTTGATAAATAAATGTTTTGTATTTGCTGCCTTTATTGCTATCTTATGTGCTCTCAGTTGACCATCTCCTCTACCTAGACTCCCAGTTTTCTTTTAATGACTCAGCGATTTAGGTGCAAATAGGTTAGGTACCCCTGGCTTGCTTCCTTAGAAAGTCAGTATTTTCCAGAATCCTTTGTTTTTACATAGGCAGTGTTCCAGTCTCTAGCAGAACTGGCCTTAGCAGTTGTACCTACAGTCCCATGGCCTGACTTGAACTGTACTGAATAGACCTCTTTGATTCCAAATATCTCCTTCCCATTTGCATAGTATTAAAATTATTTCACTGTTACAATTGGAGTTTTGAGTTTAGGTCTTGAGGGTGTTCAGAATTTTAAGAATAATAAGATAGTGGGTTGCAAGGGCTTTCCAATAGAACTTTAACAGATGAGGAAACTAAAACTAAAACCCAGAAAAGTTGAGTAACTTTCCCTAGCTTACCCATTTCAATTGCTATACCTTTACTTGTATAGAAAAGAAAATGGAAACCCAGAGCAGTGAAATAGCTCAGGTCCTATATCAAGATGTAAATATACTTGGAACCAACTATGAAATCAAGCAATAAAATCCACTGCCTGAAGTAAAATCTGTACCTGAAGTTAGAAGTAAAACGTAATGGGAGTGTATTTTGTAAATATTAAACGGATGCATTTTTATTTCTCCACTCAATCATGTTTACTGGCAGCCTTAAATTTCCGAAGCTACGCTCAAAGTTTATTTGTCAAGGGAAGAAGAGCAAGGTACTGCCTAAAGCAAAGAGGCCAATAGTCAACTCTGAGACTTAAACCTGAATTTCTCAGTCTCTCTAGCAACGTTTCAGTCCTACAAGCCAGAAGTCAGAAAAGAATTTTCTAAGTTATTTTATTTCACTCATTCATAATTAAAAAGCTTGCTTGATGTGCCTGATTATACACTACTGCGTAAAGGAGAACACATCCAGATCACAAAAGGAAAGGGAGGGAGCTAGCTCCTTAGGATCCTGGTGAATTGTGCCAAATTGAGACAGAGGGCAGAAAACAGGAAAGTCAAACACCAAGGTTCTGGTTTGCCCTCACTCAACTGTCTGGTACCAGGATGGGGAAATTGCATCATTTGGCTGTACTCCCTCATCTCTTCCTGTATCTATGCCCTTCTGCCACATAACTTTTCAGTGCCTGCCTCGGCAGACAGCGTGACCTGTATGCCACTGGATTCTGAACTCAACCACTGACTTGCTTTGGCCAAGAGATTAAGACAAAAGTGGCAGTGAGCCAGTTCTGAGCCTAAACTTTAAGAAGTCTTCCTGTCTCTGCTTGTTCTCTTGTGCCTCTGTCATTGCCATGAGAACATGCTCAGGCCAGCCTTCTAGAGGATGAGAAGCACACGGAGCACAGCTGAGTCGCCCTGCACCCTTCAAAGCAGCTTAGAGCAGTGAACAGCAGCTACCCCTAAACAGGTGAGTGAGTCCAGCCAAGATCAGTACAGCTGCCTAGCTGATCCCCAGCTGAGTCTAGATGTGTGAGCAATACACATATAACTCATATACCTCTAAGGTTTGTTGGTTATTTGTTATGCAATTTTATTTTAGCAAAAGGTTACAAAAGAAGTAGTATGCTTTGCATGCTTTTTCAAGAATAATAGGGAGAGGTTGTTAGCCTGGAGAAGGTATCCAGTATGGTTTGGGGCAATGTCAGAAGCTGGACAGAGTGATACAGACAAGCCTGATTCAGACTTCCTGGTTCCTTATTGCATGCATGTGACATGCAAAGATTGAGATGTACCTAAATAACACAGTGAGGGGAAACGGGTGATGAGAGGGCCAGTGGTCTAGGGGAGTCTCCAGGTCCAGCACATGAAAACTAACACGTGGCTCAACGAGCCAGATCCATCCAGGCGCACATGGCATTGGCGGTGCCAGTCTAGGGAGCATGGCGGAGATCATTCCTATATCTTTACTTGTAGAGATAAGGGAATGGAAACCCAGAGAGGTGAAATAGCTCAGGTCCTGTATCAAAATGTAAAGACACTTGGAACAAACTATGAAATCAAGCAATGAAATCCACAGCCTTCCAAGGTAGTTCAGGATTTCCAGGGTCTACCTCAAAGCTGCAGAAAGTAATTATCTGATTGTTAATGAAAAGAGCTGTTTACCTTCTCACCTAAAACTTCAGTCAGCAGAAGTAGGCTCAGCCCAGCCAGCTGTCTGAACTCTTTCCAGGTCCCCCCAGGGGATGTTGGCGCTCCTGCTCTGGGCTTCCCTGCACCCCCCACCTCAATCGTTTCTTCCTTTGAGACCCATCACTAGAGAAAGGCTTCCGTGTTATGATGTGAAATGAGAAAGCCAACAACTCCTGAAAGCACAGTTACGGTCACTCAAAGGTATAACGTAGGCAGAAAAAGGAAATGGACGTACAGAAAACCGACTTAGCTTGCTCACAGTCTTGCCTCTTCTCTTCGGATGGTCTCTGCCCAAAGTGTGTTCTAACGCAGGGCCTCGCGGATACAGAACAAGTAAACCAGCAAACCACACTGCCTGCCGCCAATCAGGAGCTCGACCACGAGGAGGGGAGGGGGGAAGTCTGTCCCGGAGGATTTACGCGTTCACCCCCGTCAGACGCCTTGCTGCGAAAAGTAATGCTTTAAGTGTATTTCCTTTCAACCAGCTTATTTCAACCCAGAACTGTCTTTTCGTAAGACATTCATTAAAAGTTCATAGAACCCGTCCTGGGAACTCTGCCTTGATGGATCTACACCGTACTGAGCGCTTGGCCTGTTTGTTACGTACGTCACTAGAAAACTTACACTAGGTCCACCTCTCTGGAAGAAGTGAAGCTTTTCTTCAATAACTAATTCTCTATCATTCACTCAAGATCGGTAGATCAGAGTCTTAAATATAATTTTCTTTTGGTCACTGAGAAAGGAAAACAGGAGTATAAGAATATGCTAAAATTTGGATGATTGTTCACTATGTATTTTAATCACATTTTTTTCTTTAAGCTAAGCCTTCTCGGCATTATTTTTACCATTCAAATTATAAATAAACTTATTAAATTTAATATTAAGTTAGGAAACATTTAAATTAAATATTATTATTATTTAATTTATTTAGTAACATTTTTATGTATTATTAAATTTAACATTATTATTTATTTAATTAACTTACTTATTTATTAGCATTTAATTTAAATGTTTCCTAACTTAATATATGATTTCTTCTTTGACTCTGGGTAATTTAGAAATACTATACTTTATTTACAAAAACTCGGGAATTTTCTCACCATCTTTTTTGTTATTGATTTTTGACTTGTGACAAGACATTCTGAATTCTCTTACTTCCTAACTCTTTTTAATCCCCTCCTCACAAACTTGTGAGTTTTGTTGATGGAGTTTATACTTCAACGTTTCTTTACAAAACTTTTCAAACATTGAGCACAGATGAAGTATTTTACAGTGAGCATCCATATGACCACCACTTGGTTTCTATCATTTACATTTTACTGTACTTGCTTTATCGCAGATTTTTCTGTCTCCTTCCATCCCTCTATGCACTCATCAATTACTCGTATTTTTTTAGGTATTTCAAATTTAGGTATCGTTACACTTACCTAAGTGCAGTGACCACTTCAAATCTAGAGGCTTTAAATAAAGTGAATTTCCCCCACTAAATATACGTTATTTGCATAAAGAAGTGACATCACATACAAATCTAACAGAAGTCAAGTAAGATAGATAGACAGATAGACAGACAGACAGATAAATTCTGGTACTTACTACTTCTGGGAGTGATACAGCATTGACACATTAATTCTACAGTCCTTCATTTAAAAATAAACAACACTCTGAAAGATATAAATTTTCCAACAGATGTGTTTTTATGAATTACGTCAGAAGCAGAGACTGCTAGGTCTCCTCATACATATTTTCTTCTTTTTCCTTCGTAATGTAATTTCCTGATTTTCATAATAGAAACTCCTGATTGTTAGCTGGACACACTACGTTTTGCCAGCTTCCCTTTCAACTGTTTTTTGCCATGTTTGATCAAGTCCTAGCCAACTTCTCAGAAAAGGTCATAAAGGAACAGGGCATAACTTTCTTCACCCCTCCTCCTCCTCCCTTCTGGCTGGGATGTAAATGTGACAGCTAAGGGTCAGCAGCCATCCTGAACTGTAAAATAAACAATGATGAAACAGCAAGCTAAGAGAAGTGGGTCCTTTTGCTATTTTAAAGCCTTGACCACATTGTATAGCACCCTTAGTAACCCACGATTCCCTGGATTTCTGTTTAAGTGAAAGCAAAATAAACCTCTTTCTTGCTGAAGCCATTCTTATTTGGGGGTTTCTGTCATACACAGCTAAATCTAATCTAATGACATTTGTGATCAAGTGGAAGAGAAAAAGTGAGCATATTAATGAATGGTTTGAGAAATATAATTTTAAAAAATTTCAGTTATATTACTTTCACAAATATAAAACAATCCACTATATCTTTATTTTTAGCATACAAATGGCAGTTATAGCCTATTTATATCTCTGTAATTATCTTCTCCCCCGCTGGATTATATGATTTGCTAAGAGGAGCAACTGAAATAAATGTAAAAGAATTTTTTTATATTACATAAATTAGATTTTATAATTTTATGTTGTCTATTTCATGTTTTTCATATTTATTTGGAAGAACTCTTTATATCAAGGATATTTTACTTTATTTGTTATACATAGTATGACTTATTTCTTTCAGATTATCATTAAAATTTAGTTTATGGCGTTTTTTGACCTATGGAAATTCTTTTAATTTGTGTCATAAAATCTATAGGCATTTTTACCTATGAATTCTGCCTTTGCATACTTTGAAAAGTCCTCCTCCAAACTCTTAAGATCTTGTAAGTAAATGGCCATTTTTTTTCTAAATTTTGAGAAAGGTATATTATTCTTCAAATATTAATCTTCAGCACATTGATTTCATTTGGTTGTTCTTTTGTTTCTTTGCTTATGGCTGAAATAAGCAAGTAACCCTACAACCATTCACTAAACAATTTCCCCACAATATAAAATGTCCAGTTTACCATATAATATATTATGAATACACATGTCTAATTTCTATGTCTTCTATTCTGTTCCATTGAATGTTATACTGATTTATTTGGCATGAATATATTTGCTTTACCTGAATTCTGCAAATTTGGGAAGCATTTCTACATTGAGCAAGGGTCTTTTAATTATAGAGTGTAGTCTCACTTCTGTGGTATTTCTTCAACATTTCAACTCTCATTTGTTTTTATGTTCTTCTACTTGCAATACCATTTAAATTTTCACCTCATAATTTAACTCTATCATTTTCCCCAAATTGTCATATCTTCAAAAATGTATATTGAGTACTTAACTATCTTCCAAATAGGTAAAGTGTAGTGTGTAAACTATCATAATGGGTATTATACAGAGTTGAATGGATACACTTTGTATATTTCTCCAAAGAGATTTTTAATTCTTTGGGATAATAATGGAAAAATAACTGAACCATAAATTTGTAGTAACAGATTGCCACGGCTCTGCCAAATTTTGCCTGTTTCATTTTGGACAGGTCAGTGAATCTCTTTACATTTCTTCTCATTAATGTACAGATTGAAAGAAGTAAAGCCAAAGAACTCCAAATTCTCACAGAGTTTATGGTTATTATAGCCTTGGTAATCCTTAAATTTCATAAGCATTTGAGCTGAGATTTTGTGTATTCAACAACAGTAACTTACTTCTTGTGGATTGACCAAATATGATTGCTCTTTCCCAACTGACCTTCACAGGATCTCTGTGTGATAGGATCAGAATCATGTATCCGACATTTCTGCTCAATGAATTTTCACTGGCTTATCTGAAACAATGTGAAGACGGATATCTTCTCCATATTCCCATTTGATGTCTCAACTCTATATGATGGATATTTGCTGAATATTTAATCTATTAGCAGAAACTGCTAAAACATCTGGAATCATAATAAAGATTTCTGGAATCTAAAGCTCTGGGAACATTGCATCAGATCAATTAAAAACATTAAACCTGTTTTGTCATTTAACAGGTAATATTCCCGCATTTGTATCTGAAGCTGCTGTAATGCAGTGATGAAGAGCACAGTCTGGGGCCAACCCGCTGAGGTTCACATCCTTCTTCTGCTCATTACTGGCTGTATGATCTTGGGCAGTTTGCTCTGCGTCTCTTTACCTCACTTTTCTTTAAGATGGAGATCACAACACCTTCTTCCCTAGGATTGTCTTCAGGTTTCAATGAGTTGGTGTCTGGCACATTAGTAAAAACTACATAAATGGTTCCCTGCTTTGTTAGCTTGAGGACTGTCGTTGGAATATAAGCTCCATGTAGACAGGACTGTCTGGGTCACTGATACATCCCAGCAGAGAGCAGGCCCTAAATATATTTTGTGTTGAATAGATGTATTGAATCAGTGGCCTGTTAGGAGAATTTTTAGGTTACACCATGTTTTCTCAAACTTAATACTCTTGACATATTGGACCAGATACTTCTTTGTTGTGAGGGTTGTCCTGCTCACCATAGGATGTTACCAGCATCCCTGGTTTCTACCTGCTGGATGCCAACAGCATCTCCCCTTAGTTAGGACAAACAAAATGTCTCCAGACAGTGCCAATATCTCCTGGGAGACGAAATCACCCCCAGCCACTGACAACCACTGAGTTATACAAAACTTTACCCTAAAAGTATAAAATCTATATCTGAGAACTATTGGTGTTCATATGTCAACAAATACACATTTTTGTTGTTGTTGAAGTTTTGAATTTGTGCTGAGAAGACAGCAAAAAGGATATTTCTTGTTACTGTAATGTTAAATGAAATCCTAAAAGAATAGACTGCCTGAAAATCAACACCCCGAGACACTGGAGAGAAGACTACTGAATTAATCAATCTTTTCCTCCCAAGAGGTCATTCATTTATTCATTCAACAGATGGCATATGTGAGTAAACAAAACAGTCAAGTGTCCCTGTTCTCATTGGCCTGATATTCTGGGGGAGGGCATACAGGGTGGGGTAAGCAATAAGCAGTAAGCAATAAGGAGGTAAATTAGATGGTATGTTGGAAATGATAAATTTGATAGATTAAAAAAAGTGGTTCACTGTAAGGGGAATCAAAGTGTGGGCATAGGAGAGGGCAGATTGCAGGCTTACACTGGTCATGGTGGAATTCATTTAGAGCAAAGTCTAAAAATGTCCTGGTGGGAGGTTTAGGACTCACCTAGAAGATTATTGCAGACAAGAGGAAGCAGCTATACCTTGGCTCTAAGACAAGAATATTCCAATTGTGTTCAAAGAATAGCTAGGAAGCAAGAGTGGAGCAGAGTGAGATGGGAAATGGGACTGGGGAGGAAGAGGGAACAGTCAAATGAGGTGGGGTTAAAAAATGCACAGAAAGGAAAGAGTCTCAGGCTTCCAGTCCAGAGGACATAGGAGAGCCTTTGTATAGTTTTGAGCAGTAGACTGATGATCAAATATATATTTTAAAAAATATATCTCAATTTTCTATGTTAAGAACAGACTGCAATGGGGCAAGAACAGAAGCTGGGAGACCTGTTAAGAGGCTACGGAGGCAGTCTAGGTGAGAAGTGATGATGGCTTGAATCAGGATGAGAGCAGTGGAGGTGGTAAGAAATATTCAGATTCTGGATATATTTTTAAGCTACAACCAAGACTCGCTGAGAAAAATACAAAAGTCAAGAATTAACCCAAGGCTTTTGGCCTGGATAACTGGAAGGCTGGTATTGCTCTAAATGAGATGGGGCAATATTGTAAATGGAGCAAGTTTGGCGGGAGGTGGGTAGGAGAGGAGTTCAGTTCTGGACATCCTGAGTTTCAGATGACTATTGGACATCAGAGTGGAGATGTTAGTACTTGGTTGTGTATATGAACGTGACATTCAGATGAGAAATCTGTGCTGCAGATATGAATTTGCTAGTCATTGACATAGAGGTGGCCTATAAAGCCTGGAGAGTCACAGGGGAAATAAGAGGACCCAGGACTGGCTCACCTGCAGCACTCCAAGCATAGAAGTGGTGAGAAGAAACAGAACAAAGAAAAGAGACAGAGAGTGAAAGCCCCCAAAAGAAGAAATCTGCAAATTGATCGTTTAGTTTGGTGATGTGGAGATCACTCGTGAGGGTGCTCGTTTTGGCTCCAGCAGCAGCCACCTTTAAACAAGAACTTGAGAGGAACGAGTTCACTTGAGAGGTTCAGGAATGTCAGTAGTGAAGTGGAGAAATGATGTAAGAAAGAGAAGAGAAGGCAGCCAATAAGTGTGCATTATGGAGCAACATGTGACCACTGGTGCTCCAACCCATAAGAAAACTCTGGGAAAGAGTCTAATAAAATATCACTCAGGATTATTCTTCCTGGGAGGCAAGAGGCGGTGTATTTTACACTCCCAGGAATTAGTTAACACTGTTGTGGGGAGAGTGTGGGTGATGTTAATTCCCTGGTATTTCTCACTTCCTCCTCCCATGAGTGTGACTTCCTGAGCATCTGGAAAGAAAGACTCAGGCAGAGGTGCTGATCCTGGGAGTTTTTGAGTTGACCTTTAGCACAGTGAAAGGGTAGAAGTGAGACATTATACCATCTCTGTAAGAGCACTCTTGGTGGAGAGGAGATGATAATGAAAGCCAGAAAGCAGCGGTTTTGAGAGAGAGTACAGGTAACTTTCAGGAGTAACTCTACTAAAACAGGGGCAAAGAAATGGAGCAACAACTGATGGAGGTAGTGGGGCTGAGAGAAGTTTTAACAAAATGATAATAATTGTAACACTTCGGTAGACAGTATTGATCTAGCAGAAAGCAAGAAACTGATGCTTTAAGAGAGAGTAGGGGAGAATTACAGGAGTGATGACTTGAGAAAAACAGAGGATGAACTCTGACCCACAAATGCCAGTGTTGGCTTCAGGCAGAAGCAGACAGGAACAGGGAGGAAGAGAGTACAGATGTTTGAAGGTGGGTCCTGGGATGGAGGAAGTCTGTAATGCTCCTGGTCTGATTGCTTTATTTTTCCTAGTGAAACCAAGAAAGCAAGTAAGCTGAGAGTGAAAATGGGAGAGGCATTGTTTCCAGTAAAGATACAAAAATAGTTATCTAGAACAGTGGGAGTGCAAATGACTAGGAATGTCTAGTACAACTGCCTGGCAGACTAAGGGTCTATTTGGGATTCATGGTCATGAGCCATGAAATAAAATGAGCCAGCATCATATACATATGTTTAAAAAAATTTTTTTTTTCAGCATGATCAACTTCCAGAATAAAGGAGCAGGAATGGAAAAGTGAAAGTTTAAATGAAGTGGTTTGCTGGAGCCGGCTCCCACCTGAGCTGATGCTGAAATTTTGAAATTGGCCACAGTGAGACTATTTACAACAGGGACATTGGCCAATGCTGCATAGCAGGCTCTTGTTTGTTTGTTTGTTTGTCCCCGAGATGTCTGGTTGTTAAATATTTACCAGTGCACTCTGCTTAGAGGTTATATACAAGGCCTATTCTGTGCTTTCTTTTTGTCCACTCTTAAGACAAATTTTCTTAAATAATGAATACTCAGAGGTAGACACAGTTTGTACTCAATTGACTCCTATTGAATGATACAAAACCAGAATCAAAAAAAATTGGGGCAAAATGTTTCCTGCCTTAAAATTCCATGTATCAGGTCCTCATCCTTGGATCCTTTATGGGCACAGACAGAAACACAGAAATATTCATGTAGGTACATCCAGCAAGCAATGGCTCTCTGCACTAGGAACCAAAGAGAGTGGGACAGCCTGGTGAACTCTTTCTTTGCCTTACTCTCCCATTTCTTAATCATCTCTCTCTCCTAGTCATTCCACAGTCCTTGGGGTTGCTCCTGGGCAGGGAATCTTTGTGGATGATAGTTCCATAGCCCAGTGCACTGTAATTCAGAAATGCTCCCACTGAAGAAAGCATGCAGTAAAACAAGGAAGAAGGTCAGTGTTATTACAGGAATAACGGAGCATCTACTCCATCCTTTAATGTAAATGATCTGTACACTTTGGTCATGTAGGCACATTATTATTTTATAGCAATTTACTTGATCCCAAAGCAAAAGTGTACCCACTAGAGCTGAGAACCATTGCTTTAGTATAGTTTTCATATCAAGATCATCAGTGCGAGTTCTTAAGTGTCTTGAAGGAGCCTTTGTGCATGGCAAAAACTACGTCCAGTTACTTAGTTTTTAAATTAATATAACTTTCATTAAAGTTGTAATTATAAAGGAAACTACCTTCTCATAAGCTTTTAATTTCACTAAGAAATCTTATTCTACTATTTATAAAACTAATAAGCAAAGAGCAACTATTTTCTCTTTTACTTTGATGAATGTTCAGTGAATTCGAGTTGAATAGACTGAATTACTTTAAATAATTAATCCCATTGACGAATTTAGTAAACTACATTTTCCAGAATATTTTCGGCTGCACTTAGAAATTTTATATATTTTATCTTTAAAGCATTTAAAAAAACCTTCTGACAACTTGAAATCAAAGCCATAATAAGGAAAACCTGTCTATACATTTAAAACAGTCTTGTAAATACAATGAAGTATGATAATAAATAAAATGCATCTCCAGTTTTTGTATTTTTACAAACTTAGTCAAGTTCTCAGGTATAGTTTTAGCTTAAAAGCTCAATTCCAAAATCTACTGCACATTTTAATTTACACTCAGATCCATTCACTTAGGTTCTATTAAACATTATAAATTCTTTAGATACCAACCCTATAAAGCTACCTCAGGAGCTAAAAAGTTTATTCCAGACCTTGAACTCAAAATATAAGTGATCTTGGGTTAATATACTTCCTCATCTCTTTATTTAATTTAAAATTTCCTGTGGTTGATAAACTACATAATCATCAATGGAAGCATATTTACCATTTCAGAGGAGTGAGGTTGACAATTCATGATAATAATATGACTTAAGAATCAGAGCCCAGGAACAAAACGCAAGGGCCACATCACACAGAGGGATCATGTGAGCCTCAAACTGGCATGCTTAGTTCCTTTTTAGAGTCACTCCAGGATCAGGAGCTTTAAATTCACACACATATCCAGTTCTTACACCCAGTTTGCATAGCCTCAAGTCTGTACACGGAACCTCCATCTCAGTACTGCTAGGCTGAATTCCATTTCAAATTTGGGGGAGTGCATGAGACTAGAGACGGTAAATTGTATCACTGTGTCTATCTTGTCTTTCACTGTCCAGACATTTTCTTATCCACAGAGTCAGCACTTCTCACAGTATTTCTCACAACTTGATCTGTTTTGAATACAACCTTATTATCATGCAAACACTGAGCTAACCTCTCATATCAGTGATAGCTTCATGAACCCTAATTTTATCATTTTCAACAATTTTTTTTTAATTGTGGCAAAATATCCATAACATTTTAACCATTGTAAGCGCACAATTCACTCGCTTTGAGTACATTCACAGTATCGTGCAACTATCACCACTAACCATTTTCAGAACGTTTTCATTATCCCAAAGAGAAATTCTATACTCCTTAAACAAGTATTCCTTGTTTTTCCCTGCCTGCCCACCCCCTGCACCTGGTAATTCTGTTCTACTTTCTATCTCTATGAATTTGCCTATTCTAAGTACTTCACATAAGTAGAATCATATGATATTTATAATTTTGTGTCGGCTTTACTTCACTTAGTATAATATCTCCAATGTTCATCCACTGTAGCATGGATCATAATTTCATTCATTTTTAAGGCTGAATGATATTCCACTGCATGTATATAGCACATTTTGCTTATGCATTTATCTGTTGATGGACGTGACGTTGTTTCTACCTGTTGGCTGTTGTGAATAGTGTTATTATGGACATTGGTGTCCAAGTATCTGTCTGAGTCCCTGCTTTCAATTCTTTGGAGCATATACCTAGGAGTGGAATTGCTGGAATTCTGTGTTTCTTTTTTTGAGTAATTGCCATACTGTTTGCTACAATGGCTGCACCATTTTACATTTCCACCAGCAATGCAGAAGAGTCCTAACTTTTCCACATCTTTGCCAACACTTGTTATTTTCTGACTGTTTGTATAACAGACCCATTTTAATGCGTGTGAAGTAGTTTTAATCTGCATTTCCACAATGACTAGTGATGGACACATTTTCATGGGCTTAGACAATTCTAACTGACATAAGAGTGAGTATGGTCTATGGAACGAGTATGGTGTATGGAATTTCTGTATTTAGAAGACTAGGTTAGAATTCGAAATTAAATAATTACCACTATGTGATCTGGAATAATGTAGTTAAACTCTTTGAGCCTCAGTGTCTTCATTTAGAAAGTGAGGGGAATCATATTTATTTTTCAGAGTTTAAGGTACACACCCAAATAATGTCTTTGTTAGTAATAATATGAAAATAAATTTAATGTTTCATATCAGCATGCTAAATATACTCGAAAAATTCCACATGAAATTCCTGTTTTTCTGACAGCAAAGAAACTCTCTATTTCCCAAGTCATTTAACATCACATTACAGGAGAAATGAAAAGAAGATAGTCCTTAAAACAACGAAACTAATGATCATAAAATTGAATTTTAATGTATAAAAGTTAAAGTGAAATAAACTATTTAATGTCTTTTTTTTCTTAAATAAAACACATCCTACATTTTTTTCCCCACTTTACTACTCCTAAGAACTTTGGCTTGCTTAAAGTTCTGAGTTAAACAACAGAAGAAATTCTAGACTTCTTGTAATGGGGGCTTAAACAAACTAATAAATCTTGAGCTGCTGGCATTGTTTGGTAGCAGACACAAGGTTGATGTTTTATTTGCCTAATAGAGGGGGGAATTAGATCTGGTTGTGCTGTCTGGGCAGAGTGATAGATCTAACTCCTCTATCTAAATGAGGATCATTATTTTGAATAAATTCTTCTCCTGTGTCAGAGAAAATGGAGCCCAACACTCTGTAATACAGACAAAGGAGAGGAAGGACACGGGACTGCCCACTCCTTTTCCGGCAGAGATCTGTCACAGATGAAAGCAGGATTGATTAAAACACCCATTTTCTGATTTTCTGCCAAGTTACATCACTTGTAGATAAGGAGACGGGCCTGAAAAGTAATCCAGCTACAGTCATTAATCACGCATCGTAGCTTCGCCATTGGTGTTTAAGAACTCCCCTCTGGCAGAAGCAACTGATTGCTATGCAGATTCCTGTTATGTCTCTTAAAGCAGCTAAGTATCAGAAACATAAAAATTCTGTACTCATAACTCACTGAGCATATAAGACATTCACTGAACTAGTCCTTGAAAGAATTAAAAAAATGCTTTTCAGCTTTTCTGATTGAGAACAACCCCTGAGTCTTCCAAGAAAAATGAGTGAGTTTTCATGGATTCCACTGAAATACTTGGGTTAATGATTATGATCATTTGTTCTTGTGTCTCCCTAATGGAAGAGCACACAAGGTAGAAATAATCATTTTTTACAAAAATGAAATCAAGCCTGGGGTTGAATTTTCAAACTACTTCTTCATATCTGTGGGTGACCTGGGACAAGATAATCTCAATGAACCTCAAATTCCTTTTCACTAAGAAGGAGATAATAATATGAGCCACACAGGACTACTGGTACCAAGAAATGTAGTAATGTTGGTGAATGCACCCAGCACAGTGCCAGACTAGCAGGTACTCAAAATAAGTTTTTCTTAATTTTTTTAACCTTTATATATATTATTATTTATAAACTTCCCACATATGTATCATTCATTTCTCTAATTTTATATATAAGCTCTTAAGGGTAGAAAAATCGTATCTCCGTTTCTTCTATACTAATTTAGGGGATTGCACGTAGTACTCAATATAGCATGCCTTTTTTTCTAATTATAAAAAGAGTATGTGTTCATTTAAAATTATTTAGAATGTACCTGGACTGTAAAGAAAAAAATTAAAATTGCTCACAATACACCATAAAGAAAGCCACTCAGAACTCATTTTGGCATATTTCCTGCTAGTCTTTCCCCCATATACGTTTTTAAAAATTAGGATCATGCAGTACTTAGAGATTTGTCATGTGTTTTTCATTTAGCTTTACAAAATGAACATTTTTTCATATCAGAATTTTTCAATAATGTGAATATTTAAAGCTTCATAACAGACCACCAACTAAATGTTCACATTTTATTTTACCTTCTTTTTGTACAATTGTTTCTAAATTTCCACTACTATAAATAACAATTCATTAAAACATATTGTACACAAATCTGTGCAAATTTCTTATTATTCCCTTCAAATTTTTTATAAGTGAAATTAAAAGATCAAAGAGAAAGCATATTTTTAAAGCTCATTTTTCTCCTCTAATTAATACGATTTTATGATTTTTTACTAATTTATAAAGCACTCATTATATAAGATTCAGGTATTACAAATATCATTATTCCTTATGGATAGCAACCATATCACTTTTGTTACTGCTGTGTTATCAATGTCCTGCATATAATAGTAGTCCAACATATATATGTGAAATTAAGTTAGCTTGAATTACCTTAAAACCTTAGCACTGTTGACATTTGGGGCTGGATAGCAACATCCCTAGCTTTTATCTACTTGATGCTAGTAGCCCTTCCCCAATTGTGACAACCAAGAATGTCCCCGGTATTGACAAATGTCCCCAGAGGGAAATCTATTACTAGTAAGTGGATTGAATCAGTAATCAAAATCCTCCCAAAAAACAAGTCAGTCTATTCAGACTTTCTATTTCATCAAAATAAAGTCTTAATAGTTGTATGTTTCTAGGAATTTATCCATGTCTTCTAGGTTGTCCAATTTGTTGGCATATGATTCTTCATAGTTGTCTCTTCTGATCTTTTGTATTTATGTGTTATTGGTTGTAATATATTCTCTTTCATTTCTGATTTTTATTTACTTGAGTCTTCTTTTTTCTTAATCCAACTAAAAGACTTGTCAATTTTCTTTATCTTTTCGAAGGACTCACTCTTAGCTTCATCGATCTTCTTTATTGTCTTTTTAGGCTCTATTTCATTTATTTCTGCTCTAATCTTTTTAAATTTCCTTCCTTCCACTAACACAGGGCTTCACATGTCCTTCTTTTCCTAGTCTCTTGATGTGTAAAGTTAAGTTGTTTATTTGAGACTTTTCTTGTCTTTTGAGGTAGACATTTATTTACCCACGTCCCTCTTAGAACAGTTTTACTTTACCCAGCATGTTTTATGTTTTTGATATTACATTCTTTATCTTTTTATCTTGTGCATCCCTTAATTAATTATTGTCATCATAGTTATTTTTTTTTACTACTTCTGTCTTTTAACCTTCATACTAGCTTCCTAAGTGAGGAATCCACTACATTGTCCATATAGTTACTTTTCCAGTGAGATACATTCTTTCATGTCTTCTTGTTACCAATTAGCTTTTTTTCTTTTAAGCTTAAAATAGTCCCTTTAACATTTCAGGTATGGTCAGTTTAGTGGTGATAAACTCCTTTAGCTTTTGCTTATCTGGAAAATGATTTCTCTCTCCTTCAATTCTGAATGATAACTTGCTGGGTAGAATATTCTTGGTTCGAAGGTTTTTTTTGTTTTTTTTTTCCTTTCAACACTTTGAATATATTGGACTCCCTTCTGGCCTGCGAAGTTTCTGCTGATACTCTTACGGGGATTCCCTTGTATGTAACAAGTTGTTTTTCTCACTTCTTTTAATATTCTCTCTTTGTCTTTAACATTTGACATTTTGATTATAATGTGTTTTGGTGTGGGTCTCTTTGAGTTCTTCTTTTTGAAACTCTCTGAGCTCCCTAGATCTGGTTTTCTGTTTCTTTCCCCAGGTTAGGGAAATGTCTTCAAACAAGATGTATTCCCCTCTCTTCCTCCCTTCTCCTCTAGGACCCCTACAATGCAAATATTAGTCACTCTGATATTGGCCCATAAACCCCTTATGCTCTCTTGACCTTTCTTTTCTTTTCTTTTCTTTTTACTGCTCTGATTGATTTCTACCACCTTGTGTTTGGCTGATCCTTTCTTCTGTTTCATCTAGTCTGCTATTGAACCCCTCTAGGGTATTTTTCAGTTCTAGGGTATTTTACATTCTTCAGCTCTGTGACTTCCATTTAGTACTTTCTAATATTTTCCATCTCTGTTGAAATTCTCACTGTGTTCATCCATTCTTCTCCCCACCAACTCAGTGAACCTCTTTATAAGCATTACTTTGAACTCTTTAGCAGGTAAATTACTTATCTTTGCTTCATTAAGGTTTTATATTATTCTTTGAATTTGAACATATTTCTGTTTTGTAGGTTTCCTTGACTTTCTGTATTGGTTTCTATACAGTACATGAAACAACCACTTCTCCCAGTCTTGAAGGAATGGTCTCTTGCAGGAAATAAACCTTGTATTCAGTCCTGCCGCACCTCTGTCTTCTCCCAAACTTCTATGCTTATGCAAACAGGCTATTCTATCTCTAATAGCTCCCAATAGTTGAGGATGTGCCAAGACTTGTCAGCATCCCAAAGGCGAGGATCTCAGCACCTAGATTCACACTGTTTGGAAGCTAGACCTTCAGGCAGCAGCTTCTAAGTGTATGCAAATATATCAGTCCTGTGGGACTGCAAGTGTAAGCCCCACTGGCCATCGGAGCGAGGCAATCTGGAAGTGTTCAGGTTCAACGGTCCAACAGTTGCAAAAACTGGAATGATAGATGAATGTAAAAGCTCTTTTGTGGGAGATATGGGCGTCCTGGTGCAAGGCAGAGGGAGAAAAGCAAGATGTCATCCCCAGCCTACATTGCATACAAACAGCTCCACGGTCCCGTAGACGTGAGCCAAACCTGAAGCCTACTGCTCAAAATGAAGCTCTAAGGCAAGAGAAGAGGCTTCCTTCGCAGAAAGACTGTGGGGCATGCCTTGTACTGCTCTGCACAGTGCCCTGGGGGCTGGCAGCCTGCCATGAACCATCTTTCTGACTGCCACAGCCCCGTGGGACCCAGAGACTCAAGGCCCCCTGGTCACCAGAGTCAGGTGATCAAAGCCCCCCTCCAGGAGATAGGAGTGTGGCAGAGAGTGACCACAAAGATAGCACCCACCCTTCAAGGTCTCTCTCTGGAAAGAATTACAGTCAGCCTTAGGCACTTGTTTAATTAGAAGACTGCCCCTCAGGCTGCAGCCATGAAAATTAGCTAAAAGGCTTCCCTCGCTGAAAAAGTGATCTCCTGTGTCTGTTGCCTCTTCCTGTGCCCTCGGGATGGCAGCTGTTTAAGAACTTTTTCTCCATTGGGTATAGTCCTATGGGACCCACAAGCATAAGCCCCACTGGCTGCCAGAGTAAGGTGATGCAGTCCCCTGGGATGTAGCTGCAAAACCAGGAATGTGACCTCAATTCTGGGTGAGACGGTTATTGCAGTCCCATGGGACAAAGAACACCATCAGCCCTGACCTCCAGAGTCAGGCAGTCAGGAAGTGTCCCTTGGGCTGCAACCACAAAGAGCAGGACAGTAGGTGCATGTAAAAGCTCCCTTGTGAGAAATACTAGTGCCTGGAGCAGGGGAGAGGAAAGTTCGATGGCGGTACCCACTAGTCCCTTCGCTGGGGACTGTTCCAGTGGGCTCCCAGATGTGTGTTAAAAGAGATGACCCTCAAGCCAACACTTTACTATAAGCAGGTGAGCCTCCTTCACTTTAAGTCTGGGTGTGCAATTTCCTTCTGGGTCTCACCGACTCATTCAGTCAGCAAACTGTGTACCTACTCTATTTTATGCCCTGAACTAAAAAGATGGAGTGCAAGGATGAATTGGACATGATTAAACTTTCTCAAGGGATTCATGTTCTAGTGGACTCAGAAAAATTGCAATATAGTATGGTGTTAATAACAATGGTGCTTAAAAAAAACACTGAGAGGAACAGAAGTTCAACACAGTGAAAGAATTGATGTCTTCCATACACAAAGAGGAATTTTAGCATTTATCATTTTTCTACATTATTAAAACTGTATTTATTTATCTTTTACTATATGCCAGACATTTTGGTTGGGCTGGTGATACAACAGGGCACAAAACATTCCCCTCAAGAATCTCACGGAGTAGAGAAGAAGGCCGTTAACAACAGAATCAGACATATTAGTACATAATTACAAGTAGTAGTAAGTGTTTTGAAGGAAAAGTATTCTCCTCTGTATTATGGTAGGGTATATAGAAGGACACAACTGAGATTGGAGGAGCAAGTGACAGTTAAGCCAAGACTTTCAGGCTAAGCAAGGTAAGCAGGGAAAGAGTACAGTCGAAGCATTCCTGGCAAAAGGAACGGCTTGAACAAACACACAACATGGGAGAGAAGTTGGCATATTTATGTGGACACCAAGGAGACATCAGATGAGAAAATATATCCTAAAGCACATTGTAAACCATAAGGCACTAAGTTACATTAATTATAATCAGCAAAACTATTCTCAAGGATAATCATATAATTAGTTGGTGCTCTACCACATATATTGACCTCATAAATAATGTTATTAGATCCCAGCATGACTCAAGAAGGACTAAGAAATGACTATGGTGCCCTTTTATTTTTCCCTCTGAAGTTTCCACAAAAGAACATTTTAGTGTCTTTGCTATGTGTAATTTTTTTGTTTGTTCTAGAGAAATGGAAGCAAAAATGCCATCTTTCTCTTTAAAAATGTAGGATCATTCACCAATCTATCCATCCTAATCTCTTTTCACTTATATGACTTGTATTTGAGCTGATAATCTCATCTCTGAATTTCAGGAACCCCTTCTCACGTCCTTTCAGTCCCAACCATCATCCACAGTGTATGTGGTCATGCGAGTTATAGTAGAGAAACAAAGTTGATTACATTACTTCCTTGTTTAAAAATTCACAGATCAAAGAGCACAAGTGTGTTTGTTGATGCTCTTTATACATACAACCTCTAACACATCCTACATCAGGGAAACACCCCAAGTATTTATTTACTGTGCAGGTAAATGAGATGAGGGGAAAGAAACTGAGATTCTAGAGTCAAGATGGACAAGGACAAGTATGTATAGTGCATTAGCCAGAGGTTAAGTTCAGTACTCAGGGGATTTGTCTTTGGATGTTCAAATCTGATCTTAGTGGTTAGTTATATTCATAAAAAGCAAACTGCATATTTAATTTGTACGTTTTGTCTCTTTTAAGTAGCAGAGCAACACCTTCTTTAGAACATCTGCTTAATACAATCAAGTGGTATCTTCCTCATCGTGTCATTAAATGTGTACACGTTACCTTTGTTAATGAAACACTTTTCCTTTACCTATGCTCATCTCAGGAACACAGAACATAATTCTCCAAATACTTTCCTGGGCTTTCTTAAATATTTTAATCCCATTCAGGATTCATATGACTTCAGTGTAACATCTATTAGCTTTACCACAATCTTTTGAGCATTTTAAACCAGACTTTACACCAAGAGCTATCTGCTCTCATGGTGAAATTGTTTGCACGATATGACATGGATTTGGCTGTTTCTCACTTTGGTGCATTTATTTGCCTTCCCAGGAAGAAAAACAGGAACCAAAGAATCTAATTCCATGTATTCGGTTCTTCATTTTTCATGAAAACGTGGACGGGTATGCACTTACGCCAAAGAGATATCTAATATCATCACCGATTTTCTTTGGAAAAGGTTTAGTAAAGAGGCAAGGAAGATTGAAATATGGAGGAGGAGAACTTCTCACCAGGACTAGAGAAATTTAGCTCCATCCCTACCAATGAGCCTTAGGAAACTCTGCTCCCAGGGCAAAATGAAGCAGAGATCCGAAAAATTTCCAAGTCACTGTCACTGCTTAGGTCCAGGGAACAGATGATGACAGCAGAAACTTTCTTAACTTAAAGCTTTGTTGAAACCTTCACTTAACTTGTATGTGGACCAGATAAACTTCTTTCATACTTTGGGCATGTAAAGCAAGGCTCCTGCCAATCAATAATGGAGATAACCATGCTGTAAAAATCCACGGTATCTAACAGCTTGGCCTTTAGGAAGTTAAATGTCTTACCAATGAACTGAAAGAAAGACTGTTCCTTTCTCTTTTAGAGATTTGTCATGCAACAGCAGATCAAACAATGTCTTCTGAAGCTCTCAATAGCCCAGAACGGACAGTTAAAATCGCATCTTGCTGCTCTGCATTTCCTATCAATATCTTTTGTAAAATTTTACCTCTCTGTACAAAGCAAACTATGATTTGCCATCAACTGAGTTGTAACTGGGAATCCAGCTATATTCTGTAGACCCATATATCATCAACTATCTCAAATAACAGCATGTCTGAACTCAGGGGGCAGATCTGGCTGATGGATGAGACAGAATGGAACACAGCTTATTCTTTGGCTGCTATATTGACTTTGCTGTATGACAGTAGCAAGAACACAACATTTTTTATTTTTTATTTTTTATTTTCTTAAACAGGTCTTGGAGAGTACATAAAAGAGGGAAAACGTAGTGATTTTCACGACTCCCTTGTCACCTTAATATGCTACCAGGAATAGATTATAACTATGGAAATTGTTTTATTGTTTGGTTTTTAAAGACTGTGTTTCAAATAATCATTCATTTATTGCATTGTCACAAAAATATCCAAGTTAAGGTTGATGATTATAAGAAAGCAGCCACTCGATATTTAAGAAAATTAGTAGGTAAACCTTTATAGACAGTCTGAGGTTGAGGGACCGACACAGTGAGTATTCACTATGCTGTACGTGTTTGATATGCATCACTTCATTCAATTTTCCCAATGAACTATTTCCCTGTGAAATAAGGGCTGATGCTGTCCCACCCATATTCCCTCCTCCTTCCTGCTTCAGTGCACACTGTCCAACTTCCAATCTCCAGCAACTGCATTTCTTCAACCTTTACCCAAGGGCTTTCTCTGACTGCCAAAGCCCAAGGTACTAGCTTATGTGGTAGGCAAGGAGGCTGGAATTAACACCCTGTAGAGAGCAGCCTTCTTCCAAAGTCTGACATGAGTTGGTATCTTCCCCACCCTCCATCCACTACCCCCAACCTTGTCCAGTAACTGCACTGACTTCCAAAATTTCCCCAGTGGGTTTCAGCTCCAAGGCTCACATGTTAATGGCCTCAAAACACACATTTTGTTGGCTACCTTCTCCCCTCTGTCTCACTTTTACTCATTCCTACTTATTTTCCTCCACTTTTTAAATAAAGTACTTGCACTCAAACTCCCATCACAGAGTCAGCTGCTGGGAACACTCAAGGCAAGACATTTCTCTTTTACAGAAGGGGAAACTGAGGTTTAGAAAAGTTCCTTCCTCAGGCTCACACAGCTCCACCCAGGATACAGGCCCAAGACACTGTCTTACAGGCTCAGCACTTAATCATTAGATACACAACTTCCACTTGGCAAGGTGAAAAGTTCTCAACTTTACCTTCAAGGATGCACTCATAAGCACTCACTAATAAAATTCTATCCACGTGGGCATCTTATTTCTGAATAAAATTGAGAAACATCATTAGGAAAACAAAATATAGTCAAAATAATCTAAGATCCAAACTGATTTCAAAAATAAAATTTGAAAAGGCTGGGCATGTGGAGGATGGAGGAAGAAGGAATTAGATGAAGGCAGTCAAAAGGCACCAACTTCCAGTTATTAGATAAACAAGTACTGGGGATATAACGTACAACATGATAAACATAATTAACACTGCTGTATGTTTTATATAGAAGTTGTTAAGACAGTAAATCTTAAGAGTGCTTACCACAAGGAAAAATATATTTTCTCTTTTCTTTTGTATCTATACGAGATATTCACTACATTGATGTGGTAGTCATTTTATAATGTAGGTAACATAATGTAATATAAATCATCCTGCTGTACACCTTAAACTTACACAGTGCTGTGTGTCAATGATATCTCAATAACACTGGAAGAAAAAACTCTAAATTCTCACAGCTCAAAAAAATAAAATAAAATAAAAATAAAAAGGCTAGACAAAGCAAGCTACTTGAATTTGAAATGCAGGTGATTCTATTTTTTTTTTTTTAGGAATTAAAACACAGGTCTTAATGCATGTGCTCGCTTCTGTTTGAGAAATAGAACATGCTCATTATAGTAAGTACCAATTGTAATGAAAAATTCAGATCTGATCAACGTCCAAATAGGGGAGTTCCTGGTAGGCTCTCGACAGACTTGCTGAGGATTCTTTATCCTTCTCCTCCAGCTTTGGTGCCACCGCTGTTAAAAAAGTGGTTCTCTCCTATGCATCAGAATCACAAGAAGCTTTTAAAGACAGATGTCTGAACTCCTCTGGACTTAACATATTTAGAGAGGTGTATTTTCAGAAGCTCCAAATGAGATTCTAGAAAGAGGCACAGGGTCATCACAGTGCATGTGTCCTCGCCAGGGTGGAAAGAGACTTGCTGCTCCAACCTGCCTTATCAGCTCCATGGAGGGGAGTAAAGCGGTTACAGAAAACTGACACTGTTGGAAGCCAACTGGTTCATCTCAGACTTCTTTAAGAAATCAGCTCTTGAAAATTCTTGGATATTTTAATATGCCTGTCAGGAATCTCTGGGCCTCCTTGAATTTTCCCATAAAATTTAAATATCCCAGCAATAATTTTGAGATGTCATCTTCTCTCTACATGTAAGCAACATTTAAAATGTGGCTTTATTAGTAGATTTTATTCAACGTGCTGGATTAGGAGGATTTGGGTTAATAGATTTTATGCTAAGAATGGTTTATTTCCCAAAAGCTGCTCTAGCATCAAAATAATTGTGCATTTAAATAATGAAAATAATAATAAATTTCTTAAGTTTCAAAATATCTTACACTGTAATTCAATTATGTGGCATTTGGGGAAAAAGGGAGAATATTGCAAAATTAAATAATATTCAAGGATTTGTAAACTATAATTTCTAAAGCAGAAGAGAAAATTTGAGTATTGTATTGTGACTAAATCAAGAATGATTTATTAAAAGCTCAAGTTTATCTGTAGCTCAGCTAAGGTTCAAAGTGGAATCAAGTTTGAGGATGCAACTCCAGAGCCTGGATTAGACATGAACACTGGAGACATATGACCTGGTTTTTGAAGTATTTGTTTTTCTTGGTCGGGGGTACCCTGAGAAGATGACCCTGTATCGGTTCAGCTTTAGAATTCAGAAAGGCTTAGAATCTAAGACTATGATTGCTTTTGATTTCTATTGTTATTGTTTGGTTTCTGTTGTTTCAAACTGCATATTTATGAAACAGATTCATAATACCAGGGACATAGCATGCTAAAGAAATCATACTGATTCTAAGCTACCGAAATTTTAGTGTTGATGTGGATAGAGGCAAATTAAAATCATTTTTTAACGGAGAATCCTGCTGTAAAATTGCTGGAAGAGTGCTAAGTTTCCAAGTTTAGAGGTGTCAATTTTATGAAGTTTCTGTTATGATTTTCAAGGAAGCTTATAGTCAGTGAGAAAAGCATTACTTGGATTCCCTAATCTTTGAAAAAGGGCATCCTAGAAATTCACCCAGCAGACCTCAATGGCTACAAAACCCAGTATATGTTTTATGCAAAGTATAGGAGGGAAAGAGGGGAGAGGGTGTTGGGTGAAGAGAAAAGTAAAACATTCTTTGAATAAAGAGTCTTCTAAGTTAAATTCCACAGTAGAAAAAGGGTTGTTGTGGTTTATAGCCAGGTGTAATGATGAAAATATTTAATGACTGCTATGGCACAAAAACCAATCAGAACTGAAACCAGGGGTTAGTCTGTATTGATCCACACGAGGTGACTCTTAGAATTCCCTATTAAATGGCTAAAAAAAATAAACATGATAGAAAAGATAGACTGAAAGAAATCGCAAGCCAAAGAGAAGATTTTAGAGTATGGTAAACTAATTTCAGCAACGTGAAATGTAAAGGGAAAGATTTCTGATCAAATATGGAAAGTTAAACACTGTACCTTCTAAACTGCCTGTGATGACAATGTATTAGTTTTCCATTGCTGTTGTAATCAATTACCACAAATTTAGTGACTGAAACAACACAAATTTATTCCTTTCTGAAGGCTCTAGGGGATAATCCATCTTCTCGCCTGCTCCAGTTTCTAAAGGGTTTAAAAGACACCCACATTCTTTGACTCATGGCCCCCTAACAGGACCTTCCAAGCCAGCATCTCTCTGACCCATCCTGCATAGTTCCCTCTGACTTCTTCTGCTTCCCTCTCCCACCTTAAGGACCCTTGTCATCACATCTGGCCCACCCTGATAATCCAGGATACCTCCCTGCCTTAAATTCAGTTGATTTGCAACCTTAATTCCTTTTGTTACATAACCTAACATATTCACAGACCCTGCAAATTAGGCTACAGAATTCCTTGGAGGACTGTTATTCTGCCTACCTCAGACAGTAAAGGGATGGGGAAGAAAAAGGGCCATTAATTCACAAATCCAAAGAGAGACGGGGTAGGGAGCCAATAGAAGCACAAATCTGTAAACTGAGAATTGTGGTAACTGACTCAGCAGACCAGAGTACGCTACAGTCTTCGTCAGCATGTGGGAAAAGTGCAGAAACAAGCTGATCCCATCCCGTAGCCATAACACGTAGGAGAGCAAGTGGGGAGAAATGTATTTATAACATGAAACCTGTAAGCCTCCAGATCTCCTCAATTTTCAGCTTCCTGGTGACTGACTCTCTTCATAATGCCTTCAGAAACTAGATTCATCTCGTGAGAGGATGAGTCAGAAAGACTTAGGATTCAGGGACTCTGAGCACAGCTGGACAATGAAATATACTGAGGCAGCTGGATGAAGTACATGTCTACGTGTTAAATACTGAAGACCTCAGTCTCCTTTCCCTATCGGTCCTGAGAATTCTGGGGGATGATAAATCCATTTCTGGGGAAATAAACAAAGCCCCAAATAAAGCACCACAGACAACAACTGTTGGAAGCCAAATTAAAATTGCCCATCCTCTTGACCTCATCATCCTACAGTGAAGCCCAACAGTTACTACTAGTCAAGGTTTCGTCCACACTCACAGAACTTCCAGTTAACTGTTTTTGCTGCAATGTTAGTCACCCTTTCACCATGTACAATTCAGTAGTTTTTAGTGTATTCTTCATGTTGTGCAACTGTTAGACCGCTATCTAATTTCAGATATTTTCACCGCCTCCAAAGCAGTATTCATACTCATTAGCAGTTATTCCCCATTCTTCCCCAACTCCAGCCCCTGGAAAATATTAATCCACTTTCTGTCTCTATTCTGGCCATTTCACGTACATGGAATCATCACGTGGCCGTTTGTGTCTGGCTTCTTCCACTCATCATAGTGTTTTTGAGGTTTATCTCTTGGGTAGTATGTAGTACTTCATTCCTTTTTATTGTTGAATAACATTCTATTTTATGGACATACAATAATTTCCTTTATCTATTCATCATGTGATGGACATTTGGGTTGTTTCCCCTTTCCGGTTGTTTTGAATAATGCTACTCTTAACAGTCATACACAAGTTTTTATGTGAAGTCATACAAATGTCTGCACCATTCCCACCAGCCACGTATGAAGGTCCCACTTTCTCCTCTACCTGACTCTTTTCCATTAGACATCCTGATGGGTAACTGGTTTCTCATTGTAGTTTTTCTCCTGGTCATTTCTTCAACAGCTAAAGATGCTGAGCATCTTTTCAGGTGCTTATTGGTCATTTGTATATACAGATGTTCAAATTCCTTGCCCATTTTTTAAAAATTAGGCAACTTGTCTTTTTATTGTTCAGTTCTAATAATTCTTTAGGTAGCCTGGATATTAGAGCCTTAGCAGGTATATATTTTCTCTCAATCTATGGATTATTTTTTCACTTTCTTGAAAGTTATGCCTTTCCTTCTTCACATAGTATGTCGGGTAGGCTAAGGGAAAACAACATGTCCTTTAGTTTATAAAAGGCCACAAGAAACCATGCAGTGACCCAGTGGAGAGGAAAGGACTAAATGTGATCTAGGGATCTTATAACAAACTTGAGAGGTTTACATAAAGTCTCCATGGGAGCAGAGATCGCCAACTCTTTACCGATGTGTTCAAAAGCCATGGACCAGTTTTTGGAATTCCATAAATTCTTAATAAATAATTTTAAATGAATGAATGAAGATTTGGATGTAATTTTGAAGTTATCTTCCTTGGAGAAAGGAGTGAAGACATTTCATATAATATATATATGGGGAAGAAAGAATGGTAAATGTATTGAGTAATTCACTCAATACCAACACCAACTGAATTTCCTTCAGTGTTTAAACTACAGAGGCTAGAAAATGTAGCAAGCACCTTGGCAGAACTCCTTCTAGTAAGGATGTCCATGTGTCAGAATTCTCACCAATGAAAGATCAGTAATCTAGATTTTTCTAGGAAATTCTTTGTTTTCTTTCATTAAATATTGCTGCTTCTTGATTTTCTTCACTCTTCTTTATTCTGATTGGAATGTAGATATAGGGCTGGTGCTATTGCAGCTACCTTGGGATCAGGCAGGCAAGGTCAAGAAATACACAGAGACCTTGGTCATGACATTTTGACCCATTGAACCTACCCTCAAACTTTCAGTCCAAATAAAGGAATATATTTAGGTCATTGTTAATAAGATTTATTTTGTTGTTGCTCACAGCTACCTACATATGCTAAAGGACACACTGTCTAAAGGGAGAAATAAACAAAAAAATAAACAAATTAATCTATAAATACAAATCATAATAAACACTGAGTAGGATGCAATGATGAATTGGTAGAAGGAGATAAATGAGACTAGGTAGGTTGTCAGGCAAGCTCTAAGAGAGAGAGATTTACTTGAGCCCTGGAAGACAGAAGAATTCAGCTGTGGGAAGAACAAGAGAAGACAGGTACAATCAGAAGGTAAGAGCATGTGCTGAGTATCTGAGGTGAGAATAAACCTCGCATGTTTGAGAAATGAAGGCCTGTGTGCCTGAATGCAGAGGGTTAGGGGAAAGGGGCATATAGGGAGGTGGGTGGTAGACAGATCAGTTCTAGTGTTTTAAACCATTGTTAGGAGACTGGATTTTATGCAAAGCATCAAGTTAGTCATAAAAGGCTTTTACAGATGGGGATGATCAAAATACAATTTTTATTTATTTTAAATGGAGGTTGTGAGGAAGAAAAAAGAAATAGGCTAGAACCTGGAGGGAAATGCAGGATTAAGGAAGGTCTTTTTATGATGATGGTAACAATGCAATAGTAAGGAATACATTTAAGGTCCAGAAGAGAGGTGGTGATTAGTGGACAAAATCCTTACGCTGGTGATAGACAAGGCTGCCAGAACCTTGAGCAGCTATGGAAGGACAAGTCTTCAAAAGGAGGCAGGACAAGTTCTCAGTTTTATCAGAAGTGGAGAAGAAGACGGACAAGGTGTTGGACTGGATATCCCCGTGGCTGGTGCAGCTGCCAGGAGTAGTGGAAAGAACTGAGCTCCAAGAAAGACTGGGAGTTAGAAAATACCAACTTCAGGAAGTAAAGAGCTCCAGAGATGACAGAAATTAGAAGAACAGGGGATACGTCAGGATGTGTGTTCAATGAAGAGAGCAGGGGGTTTGCAAGGGGAAAGAGAGTAAGATTCCAGGGGCAGCAATAGAAAATAAGGAAAATGGGTATCTCACCTCCAAACCAAGTGTTCTCAACGCACAGGCAGGGTTAAGGTAAGGTCAGGGTAAGAGGTGAAGGCAGGTAATGGGGTGCCCATGTGTTTTTTGGTTTTTATTTTTTTTTTTTGGAATGAAGTTAATTTTTTAGAGCTTTGAGTTCATAGCAAAACTAAGTAGAAAGGACAGAGAGCTGCAAAATACTTCCTACCCACCACACCAACACCCGACACCAGAGGTACATTCGTTGGCATCCATAAACCTACTTTGATACAACATTATCACCCAAAGTCTAAAGTTTGCATCAGGGTTCAGTCCTGGTGTTGTACTTTCCAAGAGTTTGGATAAATGTATAATGACATGTATCCACCATTACAGCATCATATAATAGAACATAGAGACAGAATAGCTTCACTGACCTAAAAACTCTCCATGCTCTGCCTATTTAACTATATTAAGCCCTTGGCAACCACTGACCTTTTCCCCATCTCCATAATTTTGCCTTTTCTAGAAAGCTATATAGTTAGAATCATACAGTATGTAGCTTTCTTCAGATGACTTCTTGTGCTTATGCATTTAGGGTTCCCTCGTGTCTTTTCATGGTTTGATAGCTCATTTCTTTTTAGTGCTGAATAATATGCCATTGTCTGAATGTACCATGGTTTATTTTTCCACTCACTTACTGAAGGACATTGGTTGCTTCCAAGCTTTGAAAATTATGTATAAAGCTGGTTCAAACATCCATGAGTAAGCTTTTGTGAGGACCTAAGTTTCCAGCTCCTTTGGGTAAACACCAAGGAGCATGGTTGCTGGATCATATGACGAGTATGTTTAGCTCTGTAAAGAACCACCAATGTGTCTTCCAAAGTGGCTGTACCAGTTTGCATTCCCACTAACAATAAATGAGAATGCCTGTTGTTCCACATCCTTGTCATATTCTGTCAGTGTTTCAGATTTTGGCCATTCTGATAGGTGTGTAGTGGTATTTCATTGTTTTCATTTGTATTCCCCTACTGACAGATGATGCAGAACATCTTTTCACATATATTTGAGCTTATTTTTGTGTATGAAGTTAGAGAATGTTCTAATTTCATTCTTTACACATAGCTGTCCAGTTTTCCCAGCACCACTTACTGAAGAGACTGTTTTTTCTCCATTGTATATTCTTGCATCCTTTGTTATAGAGTAACTGACCATAACTGTGTAGGTTTACTTCTGGACTCTCTATTCTGTTCCATTGATTTATGTGTTTGTTTTGTGCCAGTACCATACTCTTTTGACAACTAACTTTTAAGTTTGGTCTGAAGTCAGGGAGCATGATTCCTCTAGCTCTGTTCTTCCTCATTATTGTTTTGGCTATTTGGGGTCCTTTGTGTTTCCATAAAAATTTACTGTGAAAATGTCACTGGTATTTTGATAGGGGTTGCATTGAATCTGTAGATTGCCTTGGGAAGTAGGGCAAGTTTAACAATATCCAACATATATAAACAACCCATACAAATCAACATCAATAAAAAACAAATAACCTGATTAAAACATGGGCAGAAGAACTGAATAGACATTTTTCCAAAGGGGAAATGCAGATGGCCAACAGGCACGTGAAAATATGCTCAACATCATTAACCATGAGGGAAACACAAATCAAAACCATAATGAGATATCACCTCACACCTGTCAGAATAGCTATCATAAAAAAGAACACAAATTACAAATGTTGGTGAGGATGTGGAGAAAAGGGAACCCTCATACACTGTTGGTGGGAATGTAAATTGATGCAGCCACTGTGGAAAACAGTTGGAGGTTTCTCAAAAACTAAAAGTGGAACTACCATACGATCCAACAATTCCACTCCTGGGTGTATATCCAAAAAAACCCAAAAACACTAAATGGAAAAGATACATTGCACTCTAATGTTCATAGCAGCATTATTTACAATTGCCAAGATATGGAAGCAAGCTAAGTGTCCCTCAATGCATGAATGAATTAGGAAGATGTGGAATATTACTCAGCCATAAAAAGAATGAAATTTTGCCATTTGCAACAACATGCATGGACTTGGAGGGTATTACGCTAAATGAAATAAGTCAGACAGAGAAACAGAAATACTGTATGATATCACTTACATGTGGAATCTAAAAAAAAATACAACAAACTAGTGAATATAAAAAAACAGAAGCAGACTCACAAATGTAGAGAACAAACTAGTGGTTATGAGTGGGGAGAGGGAAGAGGGAAGGGGCAATATAGGGGCAGGAGATTAACAGGTACAAACTATTATTCATAAAATAAGCTAGAAGGATACATTGTATTATAAACTGACTATACTTCAATAAAAATATATATAAAAAGTGGAAAAAAGAGTATATTGTACTACACAGAAAATACAGTCAATATTTTATAATAGCTATAAATGGAGTATAACCTTTAAAAATGGTGAATCACTATATGGTACACCTATAAATTACGTAATATTGTACACCAAATATACTTCAATGAAAAATGTGTAAATGAAAGAGCAGATGAGGCCATGAATAAAACTGGCAATATCTAATGAGGAAAGGCAGGTTTGTAGAAGAGGACAGTCACTCACTTTGGGCCTATCAGTCTTGAGAGGTCTGCAGAACATCGAGGTGGACACATTCAGGATACATTTAGAAATAGAAATTCGTGTGTTGGTACTGCACTGAGATGTACTTGTACCACTGAGGAGGGCATCACTGATAAAGACTGTCTCTCTGACTCCCCTTTAGTCAGGCTCCTCTAAGCCCTCTGGACTTCAACCTTGGGCTTGAGTGGCCACCCTTGTCGAGCCTGCATTCCCCAGTTTTAGCAATAATTTTGTTAAGTCAGTTTAGAGGGAATCTCCTACCCTTGATATCTGATCACTCTTGATAACTGGTAAAAGTCTTTATCCCCCAGTTTGATATCTGGTCACCCCAGCTGGCTTTCAATAAGAATCCTGTTAAGTTTGGTTAGCCGGGATCCCCCCTTACTCCTGGTGTTTCCTCTTACTAATTCTCTAACCACAGACCCCTGTCCTGTTCCTTGGCCATAAATTCCCATTTGTCCATGCTGTATTCAGATTTGAGCCCCGTTCTACAGTGAAGTTTCTTTTCTCATATTACAATAGTTACTTAATAAACTCTGGTTTTATTGCCCTAACTACTGTTCAGCTCTGTTTTGTCTTTAACATCACTCAAGGAAATAAAGAATAGAAAGGAAGGGGCCAGGATGAAAACCCAGAGAAATGCCAGTACTCAGGGATTAGAAGTTCTAATTAGTAAAGTGAAATAGGAAAGTGTGATCAGATATAGGAGAAGACTCATGGAAGATACATAGGAGTAATCAGATTCATAGAAGAAGAGAGAGTTTCAGGAAATAGAAGGTGGCTAATGATCCAAGTGCTGCTGAGAGGCCAAGGAGAATGGCTAAGAAGAGAGTGTGGGATTTAGTACATCATCAGTGGCCCTTGAGGGAAGCAGTTCATTTGACTCACGGCAGACGGGAACCTAGTTAAAGTGGGATCAGAGGCAATGAGAGAGTATGTAGAGCATGGATAAATTAATGAAAACATTATTGACAGAATACAAGCAATTTGTGATCAGATGGCAAAACAGAGTCAAAGGCAACATTTGGTTGAACTGATACTAATCATGTTGTACAGGTTCAAGTACAAAAAATAAAATAAAATATGAATCCCCACGCTTTAAAAATTTAGAACATGCTATTACCACTTTCATGAATGAAATTTACTGCAAGCCCTGCCCATGATATTGTCCATTACATAGGGCATGAGTTTAGGTCAAGTGAGAGTTACTATTAAAATGAGAGTCAGACAGATATCCTTGGGCATTTAATGTGCCAGAGAAGGTCCAAATTTCATAGTCATTCAATTCTAAGACAGATCCTTAAATTTTCTAGGCTTTCACACATTAATTTAACAGTACTCTGGGGAAAAGTGGATAGTAAAACTTTGGGGATTTTATTATTCTGCTGGCTTAAAATAATTGAAAATGTTCTCCCAAAAGATTGAAAGGGAAGAAAAACTCACCAGAACAAATTCTGCCTTCAACAATGTCAAGGTACTGAAAGTTTTTTTTTTTTTTTTCAATATCTGATGCTGGAGGTGAGTATTTGAAGACAAGACATGGTCTGTCCAGTTAACATCACTCTGTTTTCAATCTGAGTGAAATTTTTCTGTCCTGTAATTTATTGAAGCTGATGTATGAAGCAGGTTGACAAATTTCTGTTTTTAAATTAGGGAGGGAAAAGTATCTGCTTAGGGAGTCTAGGATTTACCTTTATTCTGAACTCTAAAGTGTGACCTCCCTCCAAAATATGGAGCTATGTATATAATTACTGTTTCCAATTTTATTTTGGTATGAATTTTACTGACTGTTTGAACTAAATATCAGATCCTCTCTAATTTTATACATTTGCAATACTTTAAAATGTATCTTTTTTATCATTAAGGAAGATGGTGCTTTTTAATGGGAATTGTGAGAATTCATTCAACTTGGCAAGCCTTCTGTTTTAACTGTATGTTCACATATTGAGGACATAAGTCATATGCTCCATTTGCATTTTTATTTCCCTTCCACTTAAAGGAAATTTTCTGTATTGTTTCTAACCGAGGTTTATTTGACATTTTGCCTTGCTTTGACTCATTTGTTTCTGGGGTTTAAGTGACTAATTCAAAATTTGAAATGTGGGTAAGTAAATGAGTAGTTAGGTACTTTTTGGGAAGATAAAAAGGTAGGTCACTTTTTTTTTTCTAAAAAAGAAACCAGAGTGAACTCCCTGCTTTTGAGTATTTCCTCCTTTGCCCCACCCTCTGTCTCTATGAGCATCAGACACAAGAAAGCATGAAAGGAAAGAATCACATAAATGAGAATCAACTGCTTTTAATCCCAAAGATACATCACGTAACGTCAGTCAGAGGCTACTCCATCCAGTGCATTCTAAGGCATTCTAAAAGTCATTTCTGGATTCTGCTTTCATAGGGCTTATGGTTTTGTAAAGAAGTAAAGGCATTTATGAAAGTAATTGTAATTTAGGATAGAAAGTATTTATCCTAGGCAGGGGTTTGGAAGAACTGTATGGAAAGAAAGATTCATAACAATTTGGCATTTGATCAAGCCCTAAAAGTTACCTAGGATTTGAACGCATAAAGATGGGAAAGAAACTGTTAGCAGAGAGGACTGTGGACAGAGGCACAGAGTGGGAAGTTAAAGGAATAACAAAGTTTGTCTGGAGCATAAGGCGTCAGAGAACAGCTACACAGTGAAACTTCATTCTTTAGGCAAATGGTAAATAGTTAAGATTTTGGGGCAAGGGAATGGTGTGATCAGAGCTAGCTTTTGGAAGAAGATTAATTTTGCAGCACTGTGCAGGACTGCCTGGCACGCGGTTTTACGACGTTATCCTCTTTTAACCACCTTCACTATAGCATCCAGACAGCTGCGGAACTGGAATGTGTAATCACAAATGATCCTGTACATCTTTAAAGTGGAATAAACATTACTTTGATGGGCTCTGTTCTCACATGAAGTACTTAACTTTAAAGTCTTCAATGATGCTTCACATTTGATCCACAAATTGTGGTTTTCCTTTTGTATTCTTTTCTATGAGGATTCACGTTTACTTGCAAGGCAAAATAGAAGACAATGTGATTTATTTCCACTTATTCTGTGGTTTATGGAGAGCTGTCAGTAGAATGATCTATGAGACGTTATATCGTGATGGCATATGTTATAGTATGTTGCTGAAATGATTCATTGAGCTTGATTAAAGGTTTGAAGGAACGCATCTTTCACATAAACAATAAAAATATTTTTAAAAAATTCTTCTAGTGGTGAAATTGTGATTATATGAATTAACTCTGTAAACATGCTTCCTGTTCAGTTTAACTCAATATCAAAGGGTCACATTATTTCATCTACATACTTTTTTCCCACTGTGAAAAAAGTGTAGCAGTTTCAGTGAATTGTTTGAGATTCTATGTGCTTATCATTCCCTGAACACCCTTCCTGACTTAGTGAGACTTTCTGTGACCTTATCTTTGTCTGTGGGAATAATTTCACTTTTTCTTAATTTTCCACTGATGTGTTTTGCATGCTTGTTGATAGGAATGGTGACAATTTCAGCATGTTATTGAACAGTTCAGAATATTAAAATTTATTGTAGGTTACAAATGACATCTCAATTTCCAAAGGGGAAAACACTCAAAACTCTGAGAATATAGTGCATCAGCTGACGTCTCTCTTTCGGGAAGGAAATGCTCCTCTTTCAAATGGCAAGTTAACTCGAGAGAAGCACATTGACATTGACCAGAACATGGGGAAATGCTTAACTCTCTCAGAGTGCTGCAGTCTGGAGTGGGCAGAGTATGAAGTCACGTTAAGTGTATCCTGGCACCCACGCTTCTGTCTAAAGGGAGCCAGCAGCTTGGTTTCAGCTTACATCTCAACCGGGAAGCCTGTCTTTCCAGCAAAGGACCAGAGAGCGCCTTCCAGACCAGCTCAGCGCACGCCAAACCACTGTGTTCAGGTAGGTGAGAAGGACGGCAGCCTGGAACAGACCCGGGGGCCCAGCCTACTGTGCAAACTGCGTCCGGAAGCTTGGTTGGCCATAACTTTTTGAGCAATTACATACATATGACTTAAGAACTTTCCACAAATGGAAATAAGAACCCTGAGAGGAGGAAGCAGTGTTCCAGAAGGTACCATTACAGGACATGGCCAATGGGGGACCAACATAAGAAAAGTAGAAAAAGCTAGATCAGGTGAAAAAAGTCCATACTGCAGGGTAAGGGTTTTCACCAGCTTTTTCTATATCATTCCATTCATTGTTTTAAAATTTTGTATATTGGTACCTGATAGGTATTTATAGTTTATGCTTAAGTTACCATATATTCCATAACAGCATTGTAATTCCATTACAACATCAGTCGTAATCAATGTCTCTTGTTTGAATGAAGATTCTCTCCTAGGATTGTTTCAAGAGATATCTGGGCTGGGCAATCTCTCCCTAACTATTGCCGTCATTGTAAAATGTATATGCACAACCTATATGAATCATGAAACCCATCTCCCTTTCAGAATGTCAGAATATTACTTTACCCATATTTATTTTGGCTTGATCAATTAAACATTACAATAGACAATGAGAACTTAGCGATAAGTGTCTACTGACCAGTTTTCTTTGGTAGGGGCAGGAGGGAAGCAATTTTAAAAAGGACAGATAATCACAAAGTAATTTCATTAAAGTTCTTTCTAGTGATAAGCTCCAAATGTATATCTTTGTTATAAATGTGTGTGTTGTATCTATGAACTCACTTAATCCTTTACATGTAATATCTGTTAAACTGTGGTTGACATCCACAGTTATGACCTTAGGACCCATGTTTATAATAACTGCAGACACATATAGTGCTCGTTAAGTGCCAGGCACTTAATTCTAAGCACATATAAGTCATTTACTCCTTACAATGATATAACCCTATGATGCTGCTGATGATATTAAAACCACTTTATAGACGTTCAGGAAAGTAAGTAACTTGCCCAATGTCACATGGATGAGAATTGTCAAGCCTGGACTTTCAAGTTGGATAACTTGGTTTCAGGGTCCACTTAACAGCTATCTGCACTGCCTCTCATTAAGAGATGGATTTGTCAGAGTGAGCTTCTGAAGGCTAGAGCAGGCTAGCCAGCCTTCCTCCTTTATCTGCCAGGTGCAGTTTGCGGCATGGAGGATACCAAGGAAAATCAACTCTGCCCTTTGACCACGAAGAATATTCAGTACTTCCTGATGAACTCCAAAATACAAATTCTTTTTAGCACTCTGAAACAATAAAGTCCAATGTTATATTTCAGTGCTTTCTGTGAGAGTTAATCATCAAGTCTGTATCTAAGGATGGACTGGCATTGAGTTTGTATTTCAACGCCCCTGCCCTTTTAGAGATAATTCTACAGCTCGAGGGGCAAGACGTCCAATAGTAGGAAAGCCCAGAGGGAAGTCAGAATCCTGAGGGGATTCCCAGTCTTCAGTTTCAGTTAAGTTTCATATGTGTATGACACACTATGTAAAGTGACTGAGAGTAGGCTATTTCATCCTGGAAGCATCTTGTTTAGGTACAAGGGCCCAGGGCTTGCCCTCTAACACCAGTCCCTCTTCTCACTAACTTCTAGATTCAGGTTAAGTCCTCCTGATGAGCCTCAGTTTCCTGTTCTTTGAACTGAACACAAAGGACAAAATGTATCTTAAAAGACTGTATTAATAAGCGGGGTGTGTGTATCTGTGCGTGTGGCAATTTTGATAACATGCATGTATTCTTATTTAAAAAGTAATAAAGTGTTTCTGGAGGAACTTTAAACTCTGGTAACTGTATCTTTCCATAGGGAACATCTGAAGGTTTTGCAGGGACAATTAAACTCAGTAAACAGTGATATTCAGGCTCGCTTTCATCAGTCCTGCTTGA
The DNA here is from genome assembly GCF_048564905.1 of Vicugna pacos. NCBI lineage: Eukaryota > Metazoa > Chordata > Mammalia > Artiodactyla > Camelidae > Vicugna > Vicugna pacos. The sequence goes on from NC_132988.1 coordinate 20,962,624, forward strand.
ATGACATTTTGGCGGCTACAACCAAGCCTTCAGAGAGTCTCTTGCTGTAGCTATCAATCATAGACGCCCAGAGAAAACAAATTGATGTATTTTCTTGGGGGGGCGGGTAGTGGTGGGTGGAACATGGATGGAAAGAAGATATATAGATATAATATTGCAAATGTCCTTTGCAAAGTTAGCCAGAAGGCATCTCTAAACCTTATAAGCACTTACATGTTCAGAAAGGTGACTTGCTATAAGAAAGTGCTACATCTTTCAAAAAAGAACATTGACAGCCTGAGTAAGAAACTTTCTTTATCTAGCAGCAGATTCAGCTATAGACCATGTAGATATTTCTAAATGAATACAAAATATATTAAATTAATACCTTTTAGGCAGCCATTCTGTCAGGCACAAGAGAGACAGTTGTTAGTAATATATGTCAATTTTCTGATCTCCAGGCTTACAGCGTGTTAAGTAAGTAAACAAGAAAAACATTAATGGGGTGGGATGAGTGGTGTGAAAGGCGAGAGAAAGTATTACAAGGGAAATAGGAAGGACACCTAAGTCAGGGAGAGCTTCCCAGGGGAAGTAATATTTAAACTGACCGTGGGGAGAATATAAAAATCCTCCAGGTGTAACTATTAGTGTCTTCATTTTATAGGTAAGGAAATTAAGGCACCAAGAGGTTAGATGGTTTGGTGGGAATAAAAATGATACCTTGGAGTCAAGGCAGCTGCTTGTGTTGGTGTGTGTAGGTGTGTTTGTGAGTCTGTGCACGTGCACATATGCACGTATGCAGTGGGAAGAGGTGAAGATTGGGATGGGGGGTTAGTTTTTATTTCAACGATGTGATAGACTTCCATATACATAAAACTAATGGGAGAGAATCAGTCCCTGTTTGGTCAGAAGGGAAGGGTTCTAGAGCTCCCAAGGGGGACTGGCCTGGATGTTATATTGTCAGAGTAATTGGTTGAATGCATGTGTATGCAAGTGAATTTTAACCTATACTCCAGGGTTGGTTGGTTAGCTTTCAAAGTGCCCTGATCAGAAATGCACCACTCCAGAGGTTGCTGCTTTCAAAATATTGTTCTCAAAATCTATACCAGAGGGTTTTAAAATTAGCCTAAAATATGTGATGTGATTTAACCTAAAATAATTTTCATTAGTGTGGTGAGTAGTGTTTAAGATATGTTGTTGGCTAGGAAGTCTGTCCAGGCCTCACCATGCTCGTGTGGTTCAGGCATAAGGCTCCGGCAAGTCCAGCTGCACTGTAGCTTTGTAACACTGCTCCTATTGGCCTGTACTCCTTGAAGAAGACTGTCGGCTAATTCAACTATATTTCAGCTGGTCCAGTCATATGGTATTTTTGTAATGCCTGACTAACACTTTCATTGCAGGACTGGCTGTATAATTTGCAAGATCCAATGAAAAATACAAATGCAAGGCCACTTGATAAAAAGCAGGAAAAAAAATGCCATTGTGGATACTAAAATAGAATGTTTTTTTTTCTTTTCTTCTGAGGTCCCACTCTTGACTCATTACAGTATTTTTTTTCTAATTCTTTTTCTTGTGGTAAAAAATATATATATAACATAAAATTTACCATCTTAACAATGTTAAGTGCACAGTTCAATAGTATTAAATGCATTCACAGTATTGTACAACCATCACCATTATCCATCGCCATAATCCTTTTCATCTTGTAAAACTGAAACTATATCCATTAAACAATAACTCTCCATTTTGCTTCCCCCAGGCCAAGGCAACCACCACTTTACTTTCTGTCTCTATAATTTTGACTACTCTGTGTATCTCACATTAACGAGGGCACAAGGTGGATTTTTATGACTGGTTGATTTTACTTAGCATAACATTCTTCAGGTCTATCCATTTTATAGTGTATGTCAGAATTTCTTTCCTTTTTAAGGCTAAATCATATTTTACTGTATGTATATACCACATTTTGCTTATCTATTCAACTGCTGATGAACACGGGTTACTTCTAGGTTTTAGTTATTGTGAATAATTCTGCCATGAACGTGGCTGTACATAGTCACATCTTTCTGAGACCTTGCTTTCAATTATTTTGGGTAAAACAACCAGAAATGGAATTGCTGGGCCATATGGCAATTCTTTTTAATTTTTTGAAGAGCTGCCATGCTGTTTTCCATTGTGGCTGTACCATTTTACATCCTCACCAACACTACACAAGTGTTCCAGTTTCTCCACATCTTCACCAACACTTGCTATTTTCTGTTTGTTTTGCTTTGGTTTAAGTTTTTCTTTTGATGGTAGCTATCCTATGAGGGGTATGAGGGTATCTTTCTTTCTGTGGTTTTGATTTGCAATTCTCTAATGATTTAGGATGTTGAGCATCTTTTCATGTGTTTATTCGTTATTTGCATATCTTCTTTGAAGAAATGTCTATTTAAGTCCTTTATTCATTTTTTAATCAGATTCTTTTTTGTTGTTAAATTTTAGGAGTTCTCTATATATTCTGGATATTCATCTCTTATCAGAAAATGATTTATACATTTTATCCCATTCTGTGGGTTTCAATTCTACTGATACTGTCTTTTGATGCACAATTTTTTCATATTTCCATGAAGTCCAATTTGTCTATTTTTTTCTTTTGTCACCTGTGCCTTTGGTATTATATCCAAAAAATTATTGCCAAATCCGATATCATGAAGCTCTTGCCTTATGCTTTCTTCTAAGAGTTTTATATTTTACATTCAGAGCCTTGATTCCTTTGGAGTTAATTTTTGATATATGTGGTGTTAGGTAAGGGTCCACTTCCACTCTTGTACATGTGGATATCCAATTTTCCAAGTACCATTTGTGGAGAAGACTGTTCCCCCATCAAATGGCCTTGATATCCTTGTCAAAAATAATCTTACTAGATATGAGTGTTTATTTCTAGAAATTCTATTCTATTCCATTGGTCTGTACATCTGTTTTTATACCAGTGTCACACTGTCCTGATTACTGTAGCTTCATAGTAAGTTTTGAAATCAGGAAGTGTGAGTCTTTCAGCTTGTTGGTTCCTGTCAGATCACTTTGGCCATTAAGGGTCCCTTGAAATTCCATGTGAATTTTGGGATGAGTTTTTCTATTGTTCTCTCACTTCCTTCTGAGACTTCTGTGATATATATGTCTGTCTTCTTGATGGTGTCCCACAGGTCCCTTAGGCTCTGTTTACCTTCCTTCAATTTTTTTTCTTTCTCTTTGTCAGACTCAATAATTTTCATTGTCCTGTCTTCGAGTTCACTTATTCTTTCTTTTGTCTGCCCAAATCTACCTTTGTATCCTAATAAACTTTTCATTTCAATTATTCTACTTTTCAGCTCCAGAAATTCTTTTTGGTTTCTTTTAAAAATTTTCTGTCCCTTTATTGATATTTCTATTTTGTTCAGCCATCATTTTCTTGACATATTCCTTTAGTTCCCTGAGCATCTTTAAGACACCTGTGTCTTTGTCTAGTAAATCTGCCATCAGGTCTTTTTAAGAGACAGTTTCTGTTGATATAGTTTTTCCTTTGAATGAACCATACTTTATTGTTCTTTGTATATTTTGTGGTATTTTTGTTGTTGAGAACTAGACATTTGAATCTAACAATGTAGCAGCTCTGGAAATCAGATTCTCCCCAACCACCAGTGTTTGTCGTATTTTGTTATTTAATTACTTAATTAGTTTGTTTCTGTTACAGGCTGTTTTTATTTTACTTCTTGATACACACCCATTCTACTAACACTTTCTATCTTCAGTTTACTGATAAGTAAGATAGAACTAAAAAGCAGAGAAATATGAATTGCCTTATCTTTCCTTTCCTTTCTATGTCATCATTTTCAGCATAAGTGGTTGGCTAATACAAGGAAGTAACTTTAGTAAGAAAGGAAATGACAGGATTCCTTGGTTGGTTGTGCTTTACAGAATACTACTGCCTTCTTTCTAGCATGTTTTGTTTCCAAGAGAAATCTCACTGAACTCCCAAGCATAGCGGTTCCACCAGCACTCTGTGGTCACTAGGGATCAGAAACACTGTCAATAGGGCATCAAGGAACAATGGTGGACACACACTGCATGCGTATCCTCTACACACACAGGCTCTGTTATCCCATTAGTTTTTATTTTCTTCCCAACACCTTGTACTTTAGCAATGCTCTCTCTTCTCTCCTCATTACAGACCAGTTTGTATAAAAAGCCCAAGAATCTCACAAGGAGATGTCATACAGATCTAAATCTTTTCTCCAAATTTATAATGGATTAGTATGGACCACAGTGACACTGCCTGAGTGTGCCTCCAGATTTCTTGAGCAGTTCAAGGTCAGAGATGGGAATAACAGTGAGGAAGATCTCAAAAGAGCAGTAATGCATTTACTACTAAAAATATTTGGTGGGTGCTAAAGTAATTAACTGGAAAAAATTAAAGAGGGCAATCATATTGGATACATCACAAACAATATTAGTTTTATAATTCAAAAGTCACTCTGCTCAACCACCAGGAGGTGTCTTGGGTTTGGACTGGTTATAAAATTCATGGGATACAATAGGTTTTCCATAGTACCAAGTTCACTTAGCTAGAAGAAAGCATATGGGAAAGAAAACCCACAGCTTGGCTAGCCACAGCATAGGGGAGGTCTCATTTCTCCAACTAGAAACAGTTTCCAAATACCCCAATCCTCTCCACATTTTGGGGGTGGGGTGGGGCTGTGGTTACAAGAGAATAGACTGATTAGACACAGACCACGGAAGACTGGAGAAACCATCAGCTCTGGGATCTCTTGAGCTTTTCTATCTGACTCCAGTACAAATGTATCCCACTAGCAGCAGCTGTAATTTCCTGATGCACAGTCTCATGTACAATGAGTTACACAGCAACTTCAACCAATTCTGATTCTTCTTGGATACAGTGCAACTGGTCTTAATATACTGAAGATAGTGTAAATAATATCTGTCTGTCTGTCTGTCTATCTATCTATCTATGTATCTATCTAAAGATTAACAATTCCCCTTTGTCCCCAGATCCTAGTAGGTAACCTATAAGCCCTTGGGATGTTCTACCTGTTTAACTGGAAGCTTTAGGCCATTGCTATAGTCCATGCTAACAGTTTGATTTATCGTGGGGACCTTAGGCCACATGGTATCAGCTTGAACTTTGAAGGGGCTGGAGACTGAGGTCAGCCACGGACAGACAGTAATGTCTATGAGGTCAGTCTGTGATAAGAATTTCTAAACCACTTAGCAAATTTCAATTCTATAATACGGTGCTATCAACTACAGTCACCATGCTATACATTAGATCCTCAAACCTTATTCATCTTATAGCTAAAAGTTTGTACCCTTTTACTAGCCATATACCTGAAATTTTCTAAGGAATTAGAACTTAAATGTTCTTATCAAAAAAAAAAAAGATAAATATGTGAGGTGATGGAAGTGTTAACTAGAAGGGAAGAATCGTTTCACAATATGTGTGTGTGTGTGTAATAACAATGTGCACATTAAATATCTTACAATTTTATTTATCAATTACACCTTAATAAAGCTGGGGAAAAAAAAAACAACCCTGGAGGCTTGAGGAGCTTCCCTGGTTGGCATACACTATTGCTGGGAGAACAAACCACTGTCCACAAGACTCCACCAGGGGAGACACCTAGAAGCTCATGCTTGGAACAGTGGGTCCAGGAACCCGCCCTCTGTGCCCCTTCCCTTTGCTGATATTGCTAAAATTAACTACAGCCTTGAGTCTAACAGCCTTTCTGAGTTCTGTGATTCCTTCTAGCAGATCCTTACATGTGAGAGTAGTCTTGAGGAACCTCCAGAACTTGCAACATCCTCCTGTGAATTTCCTAAGTTAATGTTTCCAGGAATCCCAGGGTTTAGAGGAAGGATCACAGACCTGCTGCTAGCCCTCTCCTTCCTCGCACGTGTTAGCAACGCGTTTTAGAGGGACTTAGCTCTGCCGCAGTGCACACTGAGTGACTGTACCCAAGGCTGTGTTAGTCTATGATGGGTAAGACCATCTTTAACTCTAGGCATAATTAGTTTTTAAGAAGAAAAGAATGAAAAAATAACACAAAATGCAAAATGGTAAGGACTCTGATGTTCTTTATTTCTCTGTAGCTTAGTTTTCCTACCTGCAAAATGAGAGAGAAGTCATAGTACACAGAAAATGAAGACAAGTTTACAGACTTCTTTCAGTAGCTATGGTTAGAGGGAAAAAGGGAAGGTTTTGTCCTATTCCATCCAAGGACCTTGCTTTTAAAAATGTTTGCTGTGCCGTGAAGGCTGGCCGTTTCATTCACTAGCACTTGCGTCTGGGGCCAAAAGCCTTGAAGTTCGTATTATGCTCTCCTCTCAGGGCACTCTGTTACACACTGATTAAAAATAAAATATGTAATTGATGTGCGCTTTATTTTCATGTGCTTAGAATTGCCATGTCCCAAACTAGTCTCTTATATGTTTGCTAATTTTCATGTTAATAATGAGATGTCTGTGGCTTTTATTAGCCTATAAATTAGAACTCTATTTAGAAGTCCCTGCCTTCAATTAGCCTTAGAGATAATTCAAGACCAATTTTTCATTGCTTCCTTTTCTACACAATATTCTCCAATGTTAGTTGTCTACTCTTTTGTTCTAATGTAATATAATAACAGCAAAAGTTTATCTGTGACTCTGGTCTCACTTGGTCTATTCTTTATGCCACCAAGAGGAGGTATAGGTAAAGTCTGAAAATTCACATGTTTTTATAGACAAAAGAGAAAAATATGAAAGAAATTCTCTATTTGTAGAACCCTAGGAAGCGGTGGGTAAAATTCATGTAAATTTGACAACTTGGCCAAAAAACAAGATATCTGTTTTTCCTTTTTCTTTAATGACAGAGCCTAGAACATTCACAGTTACCATTTACTTTTTATGTCCAAAACCTATATTCAGTAATGACTACAGCTCAGAAATTAATATTAATGAATCACGTGTTAGCTGTTAGCTCAGCTATTTCAATGTGCCCTGACGAGGCCAAGGGCACGGGAGTGAGCAATAACTGGGTCTCTGGCGGTGATGACTACAGGGGACCCTTACACGTGTCAACCCATTTGTTTCTCGCAATCACCCTGTGAGCTCCTTAGAACAAGCATGATTATTGCTACTTTATGGGAAAAGAAACAGATTCAAAAAAGGTTAAGGGGCTTATTTAAGGTCTCACAATGAATAAATGGGGGTAAACACTTGACCCTAAATTTTCTGACACTGGTGTTCTTTGCATCCAATAACACTGCTTCAACTTGATTTTGTTAATCATTTCCATGTAAGTAATAAAGTAACTATGACAGTCATTCACCTATTAATTACTCCTGCATTTAGAAGACCCTGGCCTCTGGGTTGAGATCACAGTAGGTTATCTGCCAACTTGCAAATAAATTACAGGCAGAATTATAAGGAAAGGCAATAAGGAACAAGAGCTTAAAAAATAAGTACAGGAATCAAATGTATAGGACAGGTGTTGATGGATATTTTTATCCATTTTAATTTTGCCGCAATTGGATGAAGAAGCATTATCAGTGACCTGCTTGCAATCTATTTCCTGAACTAGACTGACAAGCCGGAAATGAAAAGGGAAAAAGAGACTTTGACTCATTTTTACTGGTTGTTTTTAAAGCAACAGATATTACATTAATCTGAAAGATGAGCAGCCACCCTCTCCTGTCTTCTGAGACAGCTGAGATCTTGTCCCTCTCTTCTCAACAGCCCTCGTCCAACACAGTGCCTCTTGTATAACACGGCCAGGGGCAGGGAGCAATGGAGAGTGTCATTCGTATTCTAGGGAGAGGGCCTTTCAGGTAAAGCTATATAAATTGAGGCAGAGACAGGGAGGGTCTTGGGCATGGTGCATGCTGGAAAAACACAATTTTTCATGGACTCTACCTTAGGATATACATTGTCTCCCTTATAGCAAAGACACTGAGAAGTAAGAACAGAATGTTCCATTTCAGTTCCATGTGAATGTTTCTGAAGTATCAGAAATTGAGCTGGGGTTGTCCACGGTTGAGATGATGGTTTTTACCAAAACATGAGTGATGTGAGGATGGCCATGGGAAACCTATGCCAGTGATGTGTCTGCAAACCCACGGCATAGACAGAGCTCACTACATACTAGAATGAAAAAGCTGCAAAGAGTAAGCTAAGAACAGGGCGAGATGGTGAGAGGCAGATATAGCTCAGTGGTAGAGCACGTGCTCAGCATGCACGAGGTCCTGGGTTCAGTCCCCAGCACCTACATTAGATAGATAAATAATTAAATAAATACCCACAAACACCCCCCCCCAAAAAAAAGAACAGGGTGAGAGAAGAACAAACATATAAGCAAAACAACACCTTGAAGAAATTAAGAAACAGAATAATGGGGTTAAAAATCCTCACTGGAGTCATTAGAACAGAATTGATGCCAAACAAGTCAAATCAGTGATGTAAGCAAAAAACTTCAAAGTTTCCCCCAAAGAAGGGGAAGAAATCATGGAAATGATAAATATGATAACACGTGAGAAACAGAGAGAAGAGATCCAATATGTTGATAAAAAGACATTCTATAAAAGAAAACAAACCAAGTAGGAGAGAAACGATAACTGAAGACATAATAGAAGCTTCTCTAGATAGGAAAGACCAGAGTCCGTTGTGTTCCAGGAAAAATTAACAAATAAATTATTTTAAATTACAAGTATAAAGAGTAGTATGCTCTTTTGACTATTAAATTCCAGTAAAGAAGAGAATAATGTCTATAGAGATCTGAGATTACAAGATTGGGAACACAGAATTCAAAATCAGGCCAAGATTTCATTCATGGGTGACAGTAACAAAAAATATTTTATATGTGCAAAAGCTCCAAAAAATATAATACTCATGCACCTCTCATGAATGAAAGAAACAAAACAAAACCTCATGGATGTACTCCATCCAATTAGGAGTTTAATCATGATCCAGGTCTCTAAAATGGGGAAGAACTTACGAATTGGTGAGTATTGAGCAATGAAACTGATTACAAGTATGCAAAGAATTTTTTAAAATGTCTTCAGAAAATTCTTAAATTTAAAGTGAAAATTCAAAAATATTCATATAGTTAAAACTTGATGTTGAAAATTCATAATCAGGGTTTATAATATCGGATAAAAAGAACAAAAGAATAGTAAAACAGAAATAGGGGATGGGTGTGTCATAGGAAATAAGTGAACATATGTTAAATTCCTGATTTTAAAACAATTACACAAAACTTATTATTTTTCCTGGCTGTGATAGTTAGAGAGCCAAATGGATTATTTTCTTTTTGAAATATTTAAAATAATTATTTATCTTATTAAATACAGGCTGCCTACCTTCTGAATCTTTATAGAAAATGAAAGCAAATTAAACTTGAAATGCCAAAGTTTTTCTAGACAGCTGAATATAAATAAACTTTTTTTTTTAAATTTTCAAACTGTGTTGCATGGAGTACTTGGTGCTTCCTGGTCCACAGGTAGCATCAGAGGAAGCAGGAGGGGACGAGTGGGAAAATCTGCAGCTGGGTCTCCTGCCTCTGTCTGATGAAGCAGAGCAGCAGTCTTAAGGGGTTTACAAATGGGGTTTACTTTTGAGTTAGAGATCCACTGTTCCATTGGTGAACGTGCTTGAGAGACGTGCTCTACATTACAATTCTGCTGAGCTCTCACTGGCCAGATTAAGAGAAAAACCATTTGTTCACAGACAAGGTGGGCTCCATGCAGTTGGGGCCAGTGTGGTCCCAGGAGGCTCAAGCTCAGAAGGGCCCTGTGCTTGGGATTTAATGCTCTTTGGTCACTATCTTAAAATTCCTAGTAATTTTACCTTTGAATTTGCATGTTGTAAGTGCAGTCAATAAACAGTGGAGCACGTATTGAGGGCTTGGAGTCTCAGCTCACAAGTAGTCCTGCTCAGAGGCAGCCCTGATTCCCACCCCTTCCTGCCTTCCCTGGATAGGTTCTCCACAGCCCGTCCCTGCCTCACACCCTGTCTTCCCATTTTTCTTACTTCCTTTCTCGACCCAGCAATTGCTGTGTGCTCTGCCTCCTCTGGGGGCCTGAATGAGGATGTGGGGAGGTCCAGGTGGGGCAGGCGCCCTGCAGTGTCTCAGGGAGGACTTGGCAGTGGCTATGGGCGAGCATGTGCCTCTGGATGTTCGTTCAGTGGGTCACTAGGCAAAGGTGTTTGCTGTCCTCTCCGTCCTGATAATGGACTTAACCAGATATTAAAGTTCTTTTTTTAAGCCATCTCCAGCCACAGTGAGTTGGGTGGCAGGTCATGGGAACGGAAGATTTACTTCCTTGCCTCCAATTGGGACATGATGCTGTGCAGGGGTGGCTGTGGGGAGGAGGAGCCCTGCAGATGGTGGGCTGTGTGCTCGCCAAACCATGGGGTGCCTGTGAGCATCTGTACCCAGTGAGTAACCCCACACCAAGAGTTCAACAGTGGACAGCAAATAATACACCATGACACACTGAGAGAGGCCCAGGAAGAAAGGAAAAAGCTCTACATTTAGTACTTTTAGTGGCATTATTTTCCTGGCTTTTGAATGAGGACCATGCATTTTCATTTCACACTGGGCCCTTGCAAATCATGTAGCTGGCCCTGTGCAGAGATTTTCCTTTTTAGACTGACTGTGCTGATCATTTCACAATGTATGTCAAATCATTGTGTTGTGCACCTGAAACTAATATAATGTTGAAAGTCAATTATACCTTAAAAAAAGGAATAACTCGTTTCAAGGTGAAGTTAAAAGAAAAAAAGCACGACAAAATGACCCATCACTACTGCTCACTGCTGCCAAGAATTCCATTGTAGTGCTAATAAACATCACTATGAGTTATAAACTCTCAGATTTAAATTGTGCTTCAAATCATAAAAGATTACAGAGAGGGAAAATAGTTCAATTATTAACTTAAAGATCACACAGTATGTGAGTAGAAGATTCAGTATTTGAATTGTGGTTTAACTGATGGTGAAGTTCATGATTTTCCAACAGTTTTTCTTAAGTAGGAGGAAAGATGAATGATAATGTCACAGAAGCCAAAGTATAAGAAGTTACTGAAATTAGAAATTGTCACGTTCAATGTATCAAGGAATCAGTGAAACAAGAATTGAAAAGAGATTATCCGATTTGAAGAGTAAGGAATTTCAGCAACATGGTGAACTAAGCTAATGTACTCAAGTCCCTCATACATTAGAAATAAACAGAATTGATGGGTAAAGTTAATCAAAAATATTTTTAATACAAAGCTGAGCTCAAAAGATAAAAAGGGGAAAAATCCCAAAACACCATAAAGAAGACTGAAAGCAAATATCTAATGGGGTGTAGAAATTAATACTGCATTGGGAGTTTGGGTGTTCAGACCCACACTGGCTCTGGGTTTGGAGCTTGGGTTTTTAATACCCATGCAGACCATGGAGACAAGAGTTTCACGCAGGAAGGGCTTCAAAGGGCTGCCCTGTCTTTTAAAAAGGAAGTGAAAAAGCTGTATACACTGGATGGGAAAGCAATAAGAGTGTTTGCTGTTCCTATGCAGCAATGAAGGAAGGACAAAAGGTCAGTCCTGAGACATCTGGACATATATCACCTCTGTGGGTGAGAATTCACAACAACAACATTGAAATCTGATCCAGAAACATCAGAATCTCCCTGTAGGACACTTTTGTAACCTGCTCAGTTAAAACAACTTTTGAAGAAGAACTGGCAATGAAAAATGAAGCACACCACAAGAATGGAGAGTCTACATACAAGTCAGCCATCAACTAAATTTTCATTCTAAGAAACAGGACAGAAAAAATAATTGGAATGGGACCATCAAGCAACTACGTTAAAAAAGCTTAAAGAGTTTAAAGAAAGGAAGAGAAACTATCATGAAAGAATAGGTAAGTATAGAAGATATAAAACAGAACCAAATAAAATTTCTAAAAAGGAAATATAGTCATTAAATTTTATGACAATGTTCCTAGCTTCATTAGGTATAACTTACATATTAGAAGATTCATCCATTGTAAGGACAGAGCTCAATAATTTTTGCAACCATTACTGCAACCTTGTTTTAGAACATGTCCACTGCCCCAAATAGCCTTTGAATTTTAAAATTGATGCAAAGTCAAATAAAACTCCAGACAAGAAGCATAACCTATATGAGTGAGGGTAAGCAAACCAGCGCTGCCTGTGGTCAAGGCTTGAGGAGGGCTAAGGTGAGTGTAAAGGAACTTTGTAGCATGATGGAACGTCCTGTATCTTGGGTGTGGGAGGTCACGGAGAATATAAAATTGCAGAGCTCATGGAAATGTGCACCTAACTAAGAAAGAAGTGGCCTAAGTCCTTCTGGGATGTTATGACAAAATACCACAGATTGGGTAGCTTATAAACACCAGAAACTTATTTCTCACACTCCTGAAGCCTGGAAATCAAAGATCAGGGTGCCAGCACAGCTGGGTGAGTGTCCTTTTCTGGACGGCTGAATTCTTGCTGTGTTCTCACCTGGCAGAAGGGGCAAGGGAGCTCCCTGAGGTCTCTTTTATAAAGGCACGAATCCCACCAGGGAGGCTCCACCCTGAAGAAACAATTGTCCAGCTGAGAACGGAAACCACTCAGTTACTACCGTGAATCCATAGCAAATTATTTGGGCAGAAATATATTGCTCCTTTAGGTCAACGGAGAGTGAAATTTTAGGGAGATGTTAACAGGTGTTTGGTGATCATATTTTTTAACTCCAGGTTTTAAGAGGTAACTTAAAATGATTATCCATCATGGCAAGCAAGATATTCAAGAGGTATATGTGTCAAAATCAAGGAGGGAGGAGAAAGGGCAAAAGAGAGTTGTCATAAAAATTCATTCTCTTGCCAGTCAGTGTTTCTTTTCAAAATACTTGAATATAGTCCAGGTAGAAGGATTTTTTTAAATATATATTTTTTAATACATAGGTGAGCTCCTGCTGTGTGAGAGGAGACTATTTTAGGTGCAACAGTGAGCACAAATTTAAAAACAAAGTGTTTGCTGTCAAACATGAAAAGGCAGGTCCCAGGATTTTAGTCCAACAATGTTGAGCGTGCACTGGGGCTTCCTCCATCTCTGAGCAGGACCATGCTCATATTCTTTTCTGTGCTAACTGGCGTTTCTGGACATCAAGACACGCAAACCAGTCAAAGGGTCTCACCAGCTTCCATAGTCCCCACTGTCCTCTCCAACCCTCTTCCGAACAAGGGAACCTTTGGGCGTCTGGACATTGTGGGCCCTGAGCCGATTTTGCTCCCTTAGTGAGAAAGGGGTTGCCCTCACCTTATAGTCCAGAGTCTGCAGGATGACTAGCTCCAGCAAATACAAGCACCTTCTCTTCAGCTTTTGTCACTCTCCCTCAGGCAGAGATTGTGGGTTCACAGTGAAACCCAATTGTCATCTCGTTTTATTTTATTTGGCATACAGAAGTGAAAATTGCTTTTTAACTTCTTTTCAGAGCAAGCGTGTGGGTTTCCTAAACAAGAAGGCCATCAGCCAAGGAATTAGCAGATCTGCTCATTTTACATCCAGGTAAACAGTCTATCTTTCAGAAAAATAGTCAGTGGGTTTGGTCCACCTTGTCGAAGACTTCTAAGCATAAGGTATTTACTCTTCTGTCATCCCATAAGAAGGAAAAGCACCAAACGTGTGAGCAGTGTCCCAGTACAGGACGATTTCCCTGCCACTCCCACAAAGGGCAAAAGGAAACAACACAGAGGAATGAAGAAGCAGCTAAGCTGAACATTTAGCGACTCATGAACGTGACCAAGTATTTGCCTATCTGAATAACAGAGAAAATATTAAGAGGTATGTGTTCTTTTCAGAAAGTTGGAGAGGGAGGTGGTTCCAATATTAAGAGTTATATTAGGCAAACGTGGTTATATTTAATAATCAACTGACCTGGACACTTGGATTTTATTAGTTAGTAAACAAATCATTGATTTTATGCCACTCATGCTTTACTTGGAAATACCTGTTATACATTTGAAGGCTTGTTCTGTCTTGCCTGGTCATGATGTGTGTGTGTGGGGACACACTTAGGTGTTGAGAAAAAAACAAACTGAGTGGAGAGCTACAGTAACAGAATAGAGACATTGTTTAGGCAAGGCTACCTATTCCACAAACAAAATCCAGAAGCTCAAAACCTACTGTACACTAGACTAGAAGTTCAAATTGGAATGTAAACTCCAGCAAAGATTAAGTCAGAAAGATAAGTCAGGACAGTGAAACAGTTACTATTTATTAAGCTCATTCTGAAGGTGAAGAAACAGGCTCAGACAGGTTAAGTGACTCACTCAAGTAGCCAGTCAGAATCTAAAACCTCAAGTCTACGTGACACCAACTGGGCTTCCTGATCTCCCTCATGCCTCCATGTGTTGGGTATCACAGAGCCAGACAGAGGTGCCCAGGCGGGGGGCTCACAGTCAGAGCGGCGAGGGGCCCCTGCGAGCCAAGTGTCGGATAGGAGGTTATTCTGTCCTTGTCTAGACAGCGTCAGGCTGTCTCGAATATACTGGGAGAGAAAACCACAATAACACATTTACACCTCCGTGCCAATGTAAATTTAGCTCCTTTAATCAACTCAGCACACACACAGCTGGAACTCAGCTCTTCATTCTCACAGAAAGTCAAATATTGCAATTCAGAGTCATCCATAAGTGTTCTCAGCCTTCACCCTTGGACCTCTCTTCTATTACTCACGGTGTTCAATTAAATTACGTTGAGCTGTTAATAGGTTTTATTCTTGTGTCTCCGAATGTACGAAGTCAATTTTGATTTAATAGTTGTTTTCATTCTACAGCTACTGTAAATTTCCAGCAAGCACATTTTATTGTTATAGAAGGCCCACTGCCACTAATTTAAGGCGTTCCACTCTTTTGCTTCAATTTTTAGTACCTTTAATTCAAAAAATGTATTAGACGATCTATTTTCACAGAAAATGCCACTCTACTCCACTAACAATGGTTTTATGATTACCATAGCTAAGATTTGTCTGTATCTTAGAATTAGAAAGGAATTTAGGGAATTTAGAAATCATCCATCTCTTTTGTTTGTCTTTTGTTTTTGTTTGTTTGTTTTGGGGGAAGTAATAAGGTATTTATTTATTTTGATGGAGGTACTGGGGATTGAACCCGGGACCTTGTGCATACTAGATGCGCACTCTACCACCCAGCTATACCCTCCCCTAGAAATCATCCGTCTCTGCCTGCATTTTACATGAAAGGAATGGAATATGAAAGTACTTAAACAATGTGGCCAAGGTCACACTATAGCAGCTAGGACAAACATCCAGCACTTGTGGCTACAGACCACTGCTCCAACCTACCATGGCTCTTATGCTGCCAAAGATCAGACTGATCACATTAGAGAAGCTGCCAGAACCATGTTAATGTACTGAGATATTTCTGTCATACTCAGACTACACTTAAAAATATATAGGTTTTAACTAGGGGAAAGACCTGATAAATATGACAATTCATTACCAAAAATGCAAAATAAACTCAATTCTATTCTAATCAATCAGATTCATTAGTCAAAATCGTTCACAACATGAAAATGTGAGAAGACCTAAAGGCCTGCTCTGAGACGGGCTCTCTGCTTTGGCTGCAGTGAATGAGGCTGAACCCTTCTGCATGATGAGAAACGAATAAAAGAAATACAGGAGGTGGTATTCTTCTCAGGGGACATTCAGAACTATTTTCTACTTAAGACGATGCTGCAAAGTGCCTGTCATTTCTGCCTCACAGATGGGAGCTGAGGTTTGGTTCTGTGACAGGTGGAGCTGCCAAGAAGCGGGGGGAGGGACGCTTCTTGGCAGGGTGAGCAGGATCGGAGGGAGGCCAGGAGAGTCTCCCCCTAGTTTCCTTCTGCCCTTGGGTAAGCCAGTCTCCTCTCATGCCTTCCTTCCACCTGCTGTAAAATGAGGGTGGTGGCCTAAGTGAATTTTAAGTTTCATTCCAAAGGTAGCAGACCAGAATCCAAGCCTCTTAGTGCCTAATCTTTGTAACTCCACAGCACTGCATATAGTCAATATAACATGGGAAGCCTCTTCTTGAGCAGAGCTGAAGGATACTATGTGCTTTGAATGTGGACCCAATAGTGAAGAAGACGGAACCGGATGCTTTGCTAAGTCTGAGGCTCTGTGGGAGACCAATTCATGCTCCGGAGATCTAAGGCATGTGGTCTGGATCCACGTGTGTATAGATGATACTAGCGGTCACGACTCGGAGGAGAGAAGGGACAGGCACAATATAACCTCATATATGTTAGAGCATTACTGTGCTACTCTGGAAAAGTTTCCCCCCAATCTGCTAAAAGTGCTACCTTCCCTAAATCAGCTATGCTATTCAAGTTTATCAAAATGGGATCTGCGCAAGTCTGTCCTAACTACCAAATGGGTGGTGAACGTTAGCTGGCGCAGCGACCGAGGGGTGTAGATCTCGATGCTTCCACGGTGGGTCAGATGGGGTAAGAAGGCAACCAGCCAGTTCTTCTCCTTTCACTTTTAATTGGATCAATTCCTAAGGTTTCTGCCTTCCAACTGTCTCATCACTGAGCTCGTCCCAAGGAGTGCTGGCTGGATTTGCTATGGGAAATGAGGAGAGAAGGTCCAAGCCAAAAAAAAAAAAATTCTTTTTTTTCTTGACTTTAATTCCACTTTTAGCATCAACAAGCCATGAAGAGCACAGACTTTTGTTTATGTCCCTTAGGGTCAACATGTTTTCATTTATTTAAGTTTTGTTTAAAGATCACAGAACACAGAGAGACTGTGAGCGTGTGTGTGTGTGTATGTGTGTGTGTGTGTGTGTGTGTGTGTGTGTTGCTCTCTTTCACAGATCTGCATTACTCACTAAAATCCAATTTCTTGGTGACAATGTTAAAATCCAAAATTTTAAATTTTCTCAAGTTTAAATTCATCATACATTACTATGTCTTAACACAGAGTAGATTTCCAATAATTACCTACTGCTTGATTGAGGAGTAAATACATAATCATAGAGTAAAATATTATGCTCTGAAAAGTTTATCTCATTACATTTTAAGGAAGTTGATAAAATGGGAGAAAAAATGAGCATCTTTTAATTAAAAAAACTGTAACTTTCTCTTTCTTTTTTGTCCTAGTCTCATTTGTTTCTACAAACAGAAGAAGAATAACTAAGGGGTCAAGAGGTCAAGTGTGAGGAATAGGAAGGATGTGGAAGTTCGCTTGTCCAAGCAGGGACAAAGGATGACAGTTTATGAAAGAGGAGCACTTGGGAGACATCGGCCTCAGGGAGCACAAAGCAATCCAGCATATTGGCAGTGCGAGCGGGCAGAGCGCGGGCTGCACAGCTGCCAGGCTGTTTAAATCTGGCCTCATCTCAACCACATTTGGGCAATTCCATGTTAGCAAAGTGTGGTCAGTTGTTTGTTTCTCATTTAAAATTTTTGTCTATAGAGTATCTATATTAGGGAGAGCTGGTCTGAATATAATTTCACTCAATTTACACGTCAGTCTCCCCTCCTTTATAATTTTTTTAAACAATTGCCATTCCATTAAATTGAACTCAGCAATATTTGTCACTGATGTAAACAGTCTTTGAAAACATTAATTTCTAGCATCAATGAGTAACATAAGCAGCTCTTTTTTTTTGCTTTCCATCCATGTAACTTTATGTTTTATACAATTTTTGAAGGTTACAGTCCATTTACAATTGTTACAAGACACTGGCTCTATTTCCCGTGTTGTACAGTGCATCCTAGTGGCCTATCTCACACCCAGTAGTTTGTACCTCCCACTCCCCCACTCCATACAGCCCCTCCTCCCTGCCGCACTGGGAACCGCTGGTTTGTTCTCTGTATCTGTGAGGCTGCTGCTTTTTTGTTTATTCACTAGTTTGTTGTATTTTTCAGATTCCACATATAAGTAATATCATCCAGTATTTGTCTGACTTATTTCACTTAGCATAATGCCCTCTAAATCCATCCAAGTTGCTGCAAATGGCAAAATTTTATTCAATTTTGTGGCTGTGTATGATTTCATTATATATATGTACAGATACATATAACATCTTCTGTATCTATTCATCCATCAAAGGACACCTAGGTTGCCGCTATACCTTGGCGGTTGTAAATAGTGCTGCTGTAACAGCAGCAGCTTTAAAACAGATATTCAAAGGGGAGTATGACTTCCTAATGCAGACCGTCTGTATTATCCTGATCAGCATGGGCTAGAAACTCAGATCTCTTCAATATAAAACATGGACTTGAAAGTCTTCAGACAGGATTTTCAACACCTTCACATCCAAATGAGATTAACTGAAGGACCAGTCTAATGTACTGGACACAAACAAGCCTTTCAGAAAGCAAACAGGAGGGTGGGATGATACCTGGTGGCTATTTTTGCTGCACAACCTCCTAGCACAGGAGCCCTTGAGACTGATTTCAAAGTTAAACGCAGTACTCATTTACTGCTGTCTTCTCTGGGATCTTTTCCTGCACAGGAGAGTGTGTGCAAAGACAGTGAAAGGAGGGAGGGAAAAAAAATAACACTGTCAAAACTTACTGTCTGCCAGGAGCTGTAATAACCTGAAGAAAAGTCCAGTGTTTCCACCCTGTTAGTAGCTCTAGCAGATTTTACATGCAAATCTAAGGGCCTAACTCTGTGATAGGTTTCCATACGTGTCAGTGGTTCACACTTGAGTTTGCAGGGACTGTGGTAACTGATCTCTTGTTGCCTGTCCAGTAACAGATGTGTACTCCTAAGTTCCATTCCATTACAAGGACGTTGCTCACATCTCAAGGGGCAACAGAGATGTTTCAGTCTTTTTCTGCTTTCATTTTTACTCTGCTCCAAGAACATCCTTTTTCAAGAGAATTCTCTAAATTTTAATGAGGTGGACAAACTGTCCCTAAATTCATTGTCCAGCTTCACATTTCTGTGCTAATGCTTTGGGGGACGTAGACGTTCACACAAATGGTTATTATTTCTTTTTATCGGTAACATTCTCTTCCCTAAGAAGCGAAGAGATTGAGGAGAGCAGTAACTCATTATACCCGGTGGTGAACAGACAGCGAGTGGCTTCCAATGTGGCTCTGAACCATTTTGATTGCTCAGTATCCCAGGACAGATCATAGACTTTGGAGTTTGTTGCTGTTATTTTCTGCGTGTTTTAGGGACAAGGGAGCTTTATTTCACTTTTCTCTAAGCTCTATTTGAGATACAGAGGGTAGCAAAACGTATAACCCTTGTCACAGGCTATTAGTAAAAATCCCCACTGATTTTTAACTCCAATTTAATGCTACCTATTCCTTTGAGAAAATACACACTTTTAATAATAATTATTATAACCAGAAACTCTAACACATTATATATACTTCATTTATAATCCTTGCAAATAACCTAAGGCAAGTGTGTTATTTGATGCACTTGGTTTTGTCCACTGCTATGTCCCAGTACCTTGTGCAGCACCTGCTTGGTATTGCTTGATGAGCATTTGGTCCATGACTGAATGAATGATGAAACAAAGGCATGGAGAGTTTGGTTTTCCCAAGGGTTGCATACCTGGTAAGTCCAGGAGTAGGAATTCAAGCCCAGCTCTGTTTGAGTTTAGAGCCTGCGGCAGAACTGCCTCAAGTTAATGGGCTCAAATAACAAGATGCTACAATATGCCTCTGTTAGCCATTCCAGAATCTCGAGAATACTCTAAGGAAGTATTTTCTTTGTTTTCTTCGTTTTTTTTTCCCCCTCCAATCAAAATTTCTTATGCTATAGTTGAGACACTATTTCTTTTGTTCTTTTTATAGTGGAAACACAGAAATCCCATCTTCCAGGATTCTCTTCTTCAAGGTATATGGGAATAACAGGACAGTTGCACTTAAGTTTTACAGATTGAATCATGCACTACAGGAATTTGCTTCCCAAAGATATTTTGTAATGAATAATTCCCTGAATTACATGGAGATTTTTTCTTCGTAATCTTGATGCCCAAGTCACATATCAAGCCAATTTAGTCTTAAGCCCTGAGTAGAGGACCAAGGCATCAGTTTTTTTTTGGAGTTTCCCCAGTGATTACTTACAATATGGGGCCAAATTGGAGAAATACTGCCTTGGAAAAAGAAGCAATCCACTGTCGTCTCTTCTCAGATGAATGCTGTCTTTCCCTCATCCATGTCTTCCCCCAAATAACCCCTAGTTTCCTTAACCTTTTCCCCTGAGTTGTAAATTTTTCCTTCAATTATTTTCCTAGCTTTTTGTAGCTCTTTGCCAAAGTCTTTATATGTAGAAATGAATTAAGAGCAAAACAATGAGTGTCAGACATGTTCCGCATGTTGCTAAAAAACAGCTTCTTTCTGGTTAGCTATAAGTAATACTACAAATACACATATACGAAATTACTAGGAATACATCTTTGAAATGACAAGCTTTGAAATAAAATTATCCAACGCACAGAAGAAGCATCTAAAGATACAGATTTCTGTGCAACAGTCATTTAAGGTGGACTTTTCCTCTTCTGAGGTCACGGCAAAAACCGTCCCAGCAGAGTGACAAAGCTCACTAACCACTAGGATTTCAAAGCTATATATTCAGTGTTAGACAAAGTGGACAGTGGCTTTCAGTTCTAAAGATTCATTTATACATTTATACTCTTACATATGAATTCAAAGCTATACTGGAACATACAAAAATGTCTGACCATATTTTATTTCTAGTCTTAACTGAGATTTTTCAGACTCTCTTTCTTTTCACTATGAGTATAATTTAAAATGTTTCCAACCACCAAAAAAAAAAAAAAGGGTCATTTTAAGGGAAGTAACCAGAAGTGCATCATCAGTTTACAATATAGAATGACAGCTTAGGAGCATATGATTGTCCACCCTCATTGCTGTGTGAAAAAAATTATCTTTTTCTAAGCCCAAATTTAAGATACTTAAAAGAAGGCTTTAGATTTCCATTGTTGAGTCATGGCAGGCTAGACTATGTACATGCACACACACACACATACACCTCACACTAAAAATAAAGAAAGACACTAGATAAAATCATTTCTTAATTTTGAAGCGCTTACAGTATAGTAAAGAATTATCAGCTCAAGACGTATGAGAAAGCAAGAACCCAGAGAACCAGCTTAGCAGGGCACTCAAGCCTGCTTTGGCCCAGAAGCCCTTTAACCATCCAGGATAAAGTGAATTATACAGCTGAGCTATGATTTTGATGAACTTGTGGGGCAAGAGGGCAGAAACTGAGCTAAGGGCCTGCTAAAATTAGAGGATCTAATAGAAAGCTGCCCACCTCAAAGTCAATACCCCACCCCAAAGGACTACACATATCCTTAGGGTAAGGCAGAGCCCCAGGTAGTTATATCTCAGGGTAGAGAGGACCTAGCCTATACTTCCTCTCCCACAAACCCCAGGACTTGCAGAAAATTTCCACTGGCACCAAGCAGCTCAAAGAGAATGCATGTTAAGAAAACCATCTTGAGAGAGGGGCAAGATAGAGGAAGAGGATTAAGAGGTTCAAGCCACTAGATATAAAATAAGTAAGATACAAGGATGTAATGTACAGCCCAGAGAATACAATTGATATTTTATCATAACTTTAAATTTAGTATAATTTATAAAAATATCAAATCACTATGCTGTACACCTGGAACTAATATAATGTTGCAAATCAACCATACAAACTATCTTGGGATATTATAATCATGGCTGATGTATCTGCAGTCTACGTTTTTTTATCATTAAAGTGTTCCAAGAAATCATAAACTATAAATGTAAGCAGTATTGAACTAACAGTGATCCTAAACATCTGAAAGTGACAAATGAAAATCATTTCTAGAGGAAAGCACGTATATCTTAAGCCTCAGGGAATCCCCATAAATAATATTTTTCAAGGACAACAAGCAACCTCCAATTAAAGGCAACTAAGCATCCAAGGAAATAAGTTACTACAGGCAATAAATAGTAGAAATAATAGCCAGAAGAAAAGGAAGACTACAAATATTGCCATTATCAGAGAGTTGATTTAAAAAAATGATGCCCATGAAGTTTATGAGAAACTTGAAGTTATATACATGAAATAGGAAAATATAAAAAGTGACATGGAAGATTTGGAAAAGAATCAAGAGAACTTTAAGAACTGAAAAAATGCACTAATGAAAAACTCAAAGAACAGGTATGGTAGCTGATTATACAACAGAGAAAAAGTAATTATTAATGAAACAGAAGGTAGGTTGGAAGAAATTGTTCATAATTTAGAATGAAGACACCAAAAAAAGTTGGAAAAAATCGAGCAGAGTGGTTAGGAGACAAGAAGGACAGAATGAGAAAGTCTTACATACACCTTGTTATAGTTTCTGAAAGAGAAAACAGGGTAGAGGGAATATGTGAAGAAATAATGGAGTGGTTGAAGAAAGAGGCTGACTGGCATTCATAGATGCATCCATGAGCCTTGAGTTTCTTTACTGTTTTGGAAATTCAGTGGTACATGTGGTTGAACAGCCTCTCTTAGCCACATGTTGATGCAGAACATCATTTCACTCGTCAAAGGGAAAATAAGAAATAAATGGCCTTCATCACCTGATATGGAACTTGATAACATTTTATTTTTTTCAATATGTGATAATCTGCTCAGAGTAGCAAAACGCACATCCATCTGCTGAAAGAATTTCCAAGCATAGGCAGATATCTGCATTGTGAACAAATGATAGTACCTGAATTATGCTTGCCCCATTCAAGGAAGCAGTGGTTGCACGTTAACCTTTAAGAAAGGACAGAGATTTGGGGGGTGTTTTGTGGTTGTTAATTGTTGATGATTCACATTTTTTTTATGGCTTATAACATCTTTATATTTTCCACTAAGCCACTTAAAAATAACACTAAGTAATTATCCCTCAAACTTTGCAAATGAATTGAAAAGGTGATGTCTAGTGAGTTGAAAATCAATTGTTAAATTTACCGAATTTGAGAACTGACCTGTCTACTGCATCTAAGACCTTCAATGAGTTGAATGATTGGTTGTTCCTTGAGTTTAAGTTAGATATAGTCTTTAGATTCTCTTTTACAATATTCTTTCATTTTCCTTTAAATTCTCTCAGAACTGGTGATTAACAGGTTATTTTTGTGTAAACAGGAAGTTCTTTGTTCCCTGCTCTTCTTCCTACAGACCGATTAGGTTAGTGTTTATAATGTTGTAGTACATCACCATGGAAATGCTGCAATGTGACACATATTACAGCAAATAAAATGGGAAGAGACTGTTCAGAGAGAAAGAAGGCTTGTGGCTGCATCTCAGTTTCAAAATCTTCTGCTCTGTCTTCTAGGGAATTCACTCTACAACAGATGTCTTTCAGCCCTACCGTAAAGATGCGCAGGTAGCCCTTCCACTGTAGAATCATGTTCATGATATCCTCTCTCTGTCATAGACAGATTCCTCTTTCTCACATTCAACTTTGTTTAATTACTTTCTCTCATGTAATTTTCATGTAATTTATATTCAGAGCAACAACTGGGCATTCAGGTACAAAACTGGGAATCCTTCATACCCTGCTGAGTCTATGAGGTGAATGGGAAAAGGGAAAGATGAGAAGACAGACAAGAGTTGTAGTCTTGGCTCCATCACTCGTAAGTCTCAGATTCTTTATATGTGAAAGGGATATAGAAACAACTGCTTACAGGGATGCAGTAAGAACTGAGATAATATACGAAAAAAACCCCAATAACAACCTTGGTAAACAAAATCCAATACAAAATGTTGTATATTAATCTTAATAGAGAACAAAAAATAATTAATCTATATTGTTCTCCTTCACATACATTGGTCCTTGATGAGTCATAATGTCCTTCACATACATTGATCCTTGAGAATCATATAATAATAAAATATTATAATAATAAAACCATAATGAACTGTCCTTTAACCACATCATCATTAAGTGTATTGGCAGACCTGATTTTCCAGAGGTTGTGTGACCTTGATGCTTTAAAACAGTTACTATTCAAAGTTCTGGGGGAGAAAAGTGCTAAAATTAATTAGGCTTTGGCAGAAAGATGTACTGGATAAATGAGCAGAGATTTTTAATCTCTAATTTTTGAGGTAGTAGAAACAATAACTTCCCAGCACCCAACTGGTATTTGCCCTAATGTCCTACTGAGCTAATTCATATCAGGAGTGGGCACATTGTGACTTCTGCTGTGGGTTCCATGTATGAACAAAAGACCAATTCTCTTTACTAGGAAACAAATGGTCCAAATTAAAAGCTCCTGTAGGTCTGAAACTGCAGAAGCAACCTAATTTTAAAAGGACTCTGAAGACACATTTCTCTTCAGTGAGTGGACATAAGATGTGAGCAATTATTAAACTCATAAACTAACTTTAATTGGGATGATAGCTCAATAGATAAGCACTCAGTAGTCAGGCTCCTTCCAGATCTACAGTTAGAACCAGGATTTGAGCTGGGCTACAAAAGTGAGTGTTGGCTTGTGTGGTCTCTCCTGGACCCTCTCCTCCTTTTCCATCACCCCTTTCTTCTCCTGCCCTCTTTCTCCTTCTTGTCTCCCTCCTTTTCCTTCCTTATTCACTCCCCTTTTGTCTACTCCTTTCCTCTTCCTTGCCCTGCATCCCACAGATTAATCATCCAGACTCTTGCGTCCCAGTTATGCAGACAGCCATGTTATTCATTTCGTTTCATTCTAAGGGATCAGCATTTTCCTTTTGAGCTTGACCTAAATTCATCAGACAGTGCTGCCACAACATTTCATTTTTAATTTTTAGAACCTTGAATTGTGTTCCATTAAAAAATGTATCTATGTTGAAGTCCTAACCCCCAGCACCTCAGAACATGACTGAATTTGGGAATTGGGCTATTGCAGATGTAATTAGTTATAAAAAGAATGCCATGTGAAGAGGCACAAACACAAACACAGGGAAGACTATGTGGGGACATAGGGAGAGGCTGGAATTATATTGCCGCAAATCAAGGAAAGACAAAGATTATCAGCAAACCACCAGGAGCTAGGGAGGAGGATGAAACAGATTCTCTC
Source organism: Vicugna pacos (assembly GCF_048564905.1). Lineage (NCBI taxonomy): Eukaryota > Metazoa > Chordata > Mammalia > Artiodactyla > Camelidae > Vicugna > Vicugna pacos. The sequence continues at coordinate 20,987,660 of NC_132988.1, forward strand.
TCACAGCCCTCGAAGGAACCACCTCTGCTGGCACCTCGACTTCCGACTTCCAGCCTCCAGAACTGTGAGCCGACAAATACCTGCTCTTCTAAGCCACCGACAACGTTTGTGGCAATTTATTGCCACAGTCCTATCAAGTACAGACCTGGGCCACAATTTTATCTTATTTTTTATTTTTATTTTTGAAAAATGAACTCCTGTCATCACACTTCCTTCTTGAGGACATGAATGACAGCTCAGTCCATTAGTGACGGGAGCTTCCTCAGCCCATTCTGACTAAGCCATATTCCAGCTGCTTTATTTATTCCATTTGAGCAACCAAAAGCTCAAACAAATTTATCTGAAGACCTAATTTTTCTTTAGAACAAGAGCAACTAATAATTTACAGCTCAAAACTCGTAAGTCAAGGGCAATGAAGAATTACTATTGTCATTTTCATGGTAACCCTGCAATGACTTCTCAGTTCTGATTTGAGAGTATTTCAGATTGAATTATGAACTTATATTTGGCAAAGGGAGTCACAAAAGGGGGTGATCTGGAAACTTAGTAAACTTGGTCAAGAGAAATGGGCACTGCTTTGTGAGTCAGATGCTAATTCTTTTTAATCTTAGCTTTTAGCCTTACATTTGGGGTAGCGCTTGAGTCATGTAACTTGATCCTCTGAGAGCTGGTTTTCTCTAGAAGAGTACCTGGAATTTAGGCAGTTCTCCTTAATATTTGCCTTTTATTTACTAAAGCTTTCCTTTTCCTAGATACTAAGGCAACTCTGTCTAGCAGGGCCTGGCTATATCCCATGCCATTCCTGCCAGCTGTTTACAAAATAATGTTTTTTACTTTTAACTGATCCGAAAAAATCTCTGTTTTCTTAATAACACAAGCCACAACTATGGTGCTTAAAACACCATCTTAGTTTACTTCATCTTGGTGATCTCAGGACTTTTACATAATTCACAGCCAGGGAATGAATAACAGCACTCAGGACTTTTAAACTAGACTGTGAGCAGTATGTTATCACCTCAGATAATTTAAACTTCAGTGCCAACTCTAAAATGAAGCTTCACAGGCTCTTGGAAGTCACTGTGAGGTTGTATTTTAGAATTGGGAAGAGATAAATCCAACGCAACACAAATGGTAAAAGTATGATTTACATTGCTTGGTAAAGATCAAATTCTTAAAGTTCTGGTACTCAGAGAAACCAATAAATATAGCTAGAAATCTTATATTATAAAAGACTGACCAGTGGGAAGTGGCAGAAGCACCAAGCAGAACATTTGTGTCTCAGGTTATTCTACAAAAAGCTTTAGAAAGAAGGGAAGTCGGGCATGTTGAGTGTCCCAGACAAGGTGCTGGGCACTTACTGTACATCACCTCACCAGCTCAATCTGCACGGTGCCCCACAGGACAGATCATTTATCCCTACTTCTTCATGTATGAAGAAATGAAGCAATTCTAGGTCTGTTGTCAAAATGAGAAATAAAATCCGGGGTTGGCTGACCAATAGCCCATGAACCCTGCTAACCAGAGCCTGAGGTTTGGTTCTAACTCTCGGTCTGCCTAGCTGGGTGACCTTGAATAATTTGCTAAATCCATCTGAGTCTCAGTATCCCCCAGTGTAGAGCCAATGTTTTAGAGTAGATGATTTCACAGGCTCCTTCTAGCTAGAAAATTTTATTATTTATTTATTTATTTATCTATCTATCTATCTATTTATTTATCTATTTATTTATCTATTTATCTTTAACAAATGCTTTACTATTAAAGTTACTTCCTCAATCAATGCCCATAATACAGATGCACTTTTACAATCCAATAAACAACTCAAAATGAATTATCCTACTAATTTTGTGGAAAACCCACAGCAATTTTTTGGGTAGTAATTGGATCCAACAGTATTATAATTCTAATGAACATGTTAAATCAGGAATCTCTAAATTTTGAAATCCCACTGTTAATCAAGTACAAATAAGTATTAGCCCACATCTATCACCAGTGACTCAGACATTTCTTTCTAATGAATCGACCGTAACAGAGAATTTCTACTTGGAAAAATAAAATCAGTGCAAGTCAGAATAGTAAGGTGCGAACAGGTCATTGCTGACTCCATTATGATATCGCGTTATGATTCCACCATGATTATTTGAATTTGCTTAGGTATTCCATAGAACCTCATACTGCTATGCCTTTAAAACACAAATTTTTAGCTATGTAACTCAAAATATTATATGTATCACTTAAATTAATTTTTGTTGCTTAAAGCTTGTAAGTGAAAAACATACTGTATAACATACTGTATAAAGAATGTAGAAGTGCAATAGTAAAGATCACCAATTTCTATTTTGCAATAATTTTTAAATAAGATTGTATTTCTTCAGCAAATTCAGAAAGTCTTTACAAACTAGTCCCTAGAAATGTATATGCTTTTATTCTCGTTACTTTCAGAAAGATCAGAAAGAGACATAAGATGAGCAAGTGATCTGTCCAGAAAGACTTCTCCAAACCACCTAAAATATCAATCTAAAACAATGTAGGAAAAAAAAAGCACGTGTGACTTTGGATATAGCAAAGCAAGCTCTTGCCACAACCCTTATTTCATGTAACTATTAGAGAAAAACTTGCTCGATGACACTTTCATATAATATAACATTCCTAGGAAAACAATTTGGATGTATAGAGCATCCTTTTGGCAGACAATTATAGTGTTTATTATCTCTTTGGCTGCTGTTCATTTAACCAAGAGGCAAAAATATGTTGTGAAGGCTACAAACAAGCAATTTTCTGTTCAATGTTGATTGATAGAAGAATTAACACAGTACTGGGGGGGGTGAATCTTGATGAAATGGGCCCTACCAAGATGTCCTGAAATCCTGCCATAATCACAGGCCAAGAACTCCTGGCCAGCATCTAAACACTCTGCAGACCCTGCCATCCCATTCAGTAAAAATGTTGCAAAAACCTGCCCAAGACAAACATGTATTTGGCCCTTGCAGAGGATCCAAAGCAAATGTGGAAACTGAGATTCATCAAGGAGAGCCAACTGTCATGGAAACTGGATGGGTTTCGCATGAACCAGTTGAACTTGTGGAACTGGATATTTACCATGTGCTGACAATACACAAGATTGTAAAGGGTGGCGTAAAAGTTCACTGATATAAATTTATCATTGGTCTCTCCCTTACCCCATGCCTTTATCATATTGCTTGACCCACATCTATGATCTCTTAGACACCTTGTTTTTAGGTATGAGGCAGCATCTTACAAAATCACTTCATTTTAGGTGCTCGATGTTTGTGCCCTGCACCTGGTAGAGTTGTTTCAACAAGCATTTGTCTGAGTTTTGAACTAGCTACTGGCCCAGCCATGTTATTTATAATTTAATCTCTTGTTTATAGACCATAAGTAATAAAATAATAGGGGTGTTGATTAAAGACACGTGTATTCAATACACTACACTGAACAGATCTTAAAAAAAAAACAATTTAACCAGAATAACATAAGCATTCTTCTCTGACCTCCCTTGAAAAGTTTTTGATTTATTCTGATTAGATTTGAACTTACTGGCACTGTAATTTTGTAATCACAGTCAGAAAAGGGTGCCATAAAACAATACACACTGAGCTTGTTTGCTTAATTGACTGGCTGCTTCTCTTCCTTTTGTATAGTGTAATTGGATGCCTAAGAATGATAAATTGGTCTCAGAAATGTATGGTACATACAACTGCATAGTAGAAATAATTTATTTTAATTACCTTAATAATTATTACGATAATTTCTAAAACATGTTGTGTCTTCAGAGTCTCAACTAAGCGGAGAGGGTATAAAATCACTCATATATGGACTGTGCTCTAAAAGCATTGCTGTATCTTTGGCATGTGTGAAGAAAGGAACAATCTAGATGCCTTGTGTAGGTATTCTAAACCAAGCCAAGGTGTGAAATTAGGACTAGATCCCCTCCACCACCCTTTTGCCAGGGAATGAGGATAATTTCTCTATCATCTGCACCGCCTTCCTTGGGAGCATGATGCTATGAAAATAACACAAACAATTTAGTATCTAGATATCTGATAAAATATCAGAGATCTGACACCCCAAGGCCCACTGCAAGTTTTAATTGGTAAATTAACCAAAGATGAAACATTCAGTTAAAAACAGAAATAAGAATTGACTGACATGAAACTTTCAGAAAGTAATCAAAAAAAGAAATTATTTTCTTTTCCTCTGAGTAGTTCAGACTGACAAGTGAAAGGGCACAGGAGCTTCTCTAGTTTGAGTTCAACTTCTGTTGTTTTTTTAGTCATCAGGACTGACCAAAGTGTCCTTGAAATTCATGATTTGCAGGAGATAATTGTACAAATCATGGATGCAAAGTTAGGCGATCATACTAGACATGACTGGATCTCCTGTCTGTCTCAGTTTCTCTGTATGTATTTCTGTCTGTCTATTTCTTTTCAGTTTTCCAAAGTCACAATATTTTTAATGGCACTAATAGAAATTATAGGATGTAAAGACCATTTTACAAAAAAGTAAAAAGTAAATTATTTCCTTTGCTAATGGTTTTCCTTCCTAGAATCTAATGACAACTAGAAAAAATAGGGGCCATAGCTTGCTTTTCATAGAAGGTAGCTAAGAATTAGGGAGAAATTTTAAGGAGTAAAAATATATTTTTGTTTTCTAAAAAAAATTGTCAAGGTTTTATTTCCCAAACTTCAGTCATGTTCTTACCACCTTTAAAATACTGGGCATTTCCATGTATCATTTCTATTTTATTTTTTATCTTAAATATTTTACTTACATTCACAAGTACATTTATTAAAGATGGAAATACATCATTACTGTACATGAAAAACCAGTATCACTTGCCAGAAAGTATAGAACAAAACTGTAAAAAGAAAAGCATAGTTCTGGAACGTATCATGCTTTGAAAAAATGTTGCTATAATTTCGATGCACACGATAAATGCAAATGGACAGTTGAGTCTATTCCACGAGAAAATCCACCTGGATAATGCACAGACGTGCACAGATACACACACTCACACTCACGCACACACCCCACCTCTGAACAGGAACTGCTGCCTTCATCCAGAGACTGGGTAGGTGAGGGCCACACTTACCCTCCCCAACTCTTCTCCAGGTTTACTCATCAAGTCAATAGACATCAATTTCTCACCTACCTGAGAGCAAATCTCCCTGCTGGCCATGAAAGCCTTCAAAGGCTTTATGCTGCCTGAGTTTTCTCCCCAGTATCTTAAATACCTGAGTCTCTCCCGTCTCTCAACAAATATGCATTATGGGCTTGCCAATGTGCAAAGCACTGGGCTCCTCGTTGGAAGTTCAGTGGAAACGTGCAATAATCCCTCCTTTTGGGAGAAGGGATTAGGCAGGCTGACTGGCCTAGGCTGATTAACAACAAGGGAAAGAAAGTGTCAGGCTGTTAAAAACAACAAACAAACACAAACAGGTTGTTTCTCTTATCCCGAAGCTGGCTTCTTGGTTCCAAGGACGTAGCCATACAAGACGTTTTACGTTCTACAAACGCTGCACCAATCCCAAGGACATACCCCAGTATCTCTTTCTTTGTTCTTTTCTTTCCTGCTGAAGTTTCTGTTTCTTAGGGCTGAGCTCCATGGGACGAAAGATCCCATAACAGAAGATGACTGGCACCACCAGAATGAAGACACTGATGGCAGAGCCTTCCAATAAAAGACCGTGCCTCCTGACAGGGGGCTGGAGCTGTCTGACCTGGCTGATGGCTACCCGCTTGAGTGTTTTCTTTTTTGGTTTCTTTCCTTTCTCTCTCTTAGCAATAAAGCAGCTCTTTTTCACTTTGTCCCTCTGACTCCCCTGAGAATTCTTTCTCAATTGGCGGGCAAGGATTCACAGTGGGAGGGAGTGGGAGTTGCCTACTCACTAGGTCGGCTTTCCAATTTGGGGTCCCTCTATCTGCTAGCACTTTCCAGAAGGTTATGGATGGTGAGAAATAAAGAAAGCAAAAGATAGACTAATACGTGGCACAAAACACCTTACATTGCAGTATATTAAATGGTTTGATAAGAACATGCCCAAGCCATCTGGTAGCACACTGAAGCCATCCTCACTCAGGGACAGGGGGAGGGAGGAAGCATCCTAGATATGATGTATAAATTACATGTGGAGCCCAGACTTCAGGCTTATACTCGCTGCTATATAGAAGACATTCAAAAATCAGAAAGGGGCTCAGTATCACTAATTATCAGAGAAATGCAAATCAAAACTACAATGAGGTATCACCTCACACCAGTCAGAATGGCCATCATTCAAAAGTCCACAAATGACAAATGCTGGAGAGGCTGTGGAGAAAGGGGAACCCTCCTGCACTGCTGGCAGGAAAGCAGTTTGGTGCAGCCACTGTGGAAAACAGTATGGACATTCCTCAAAAGACTAGGAATAGACTTACTATATGACCCAGGAATCCCACTCCTGGGCATATATCCAGAAGGAACCCTACTTCAGGATGACACCTGCACCCCAGTGTTCATAGCAGCACTATTTACAATAGCCAAGACATGGAAACAGCCTAAATGTCCATCCACAGATGACTGGATAAAGAAGCTGTGGTATATTTATACAATGGAATACTATTCAGCCATAAAAACCAACAACATAATGCCATTTGCAGCAACATGGACGTTCCTGGAGAATGTCATTCTAAGTGAAGTAAGCCAGAAAGAGAAAGAAAAATACCATATAAGATTGCTCATATGTGGAATCTAAAAAAAAAAAAAAGAACATAAATACAAAACAGAAACAGACTCACAGACATAGAATACAAACTTGTGGTTGCCAAGGGGGTAGGCTGTGGGAAGGGACAGACTGGGATTTCAAAATGTAGAATAGATAAACAAGATTATACTGCATAGCACAGGGAAATATATACAAGATCTTGTGGTAGCTCACTGCAAGAAAAAAAATGTGACAATGTATATATGTATGTTTATGTATAACTGAAAAATTGTGCTCTACACTGGAAGTTGACACAACATTGTAAAATGACTATAACTCAATAAAAAAAAAGTTTAAAAAAATCAGAAAGGGACACTCAGATATCACAAGAGCCAAGTAAAATACAACAAGCAAAGACGACTTTATGACAATATTCAGGATAGAGGAAGACGACTTGTCTGCAGGACCATTTCCATTAAAGACTAAATCAAGCGTTTTTGTTTATAGTGTTAAAAATAGTTAGTTTACTAATCAATTACTATGCATCAGACTCTTAGCTAAGTTCCTCCTCACAACCATTTCCTACTGTTCCTCAGATACAGACACAGATAAGCATGTTTTCACCCCAGAGTCTTCATGCTGCTGCCTTCCTCTTCCTGGAATCCTCTCTGCAGATATTCACATGGATCCTTCCAGCACTGATTCAGACCTCTGCTTCTCTACAAGAATTTCATGTCCCCCAGTCTAAACCAGCACTCCATGCCCCTCTTTATTTACTGGCCATGAATTAGTTTTCTCTATAGCACCGAATACTACTTCAAATCATTTAGTTCTATGTTTATGTTTACTGCTTGCCTCCTTAGATAATGTGTGAGATCCCTCAGGAGAGACAGGTTTTGTTGTCATTGCTCTTGTTTTAGCCATCGTGTCCCCCGGAACTGGCTGCTGTTTATCATGTACATCCAAGGTTCTCAATGAATACTGTTGACTGAAAAAATATACATACCATTTAATCCTTAAGACAATTCAAAGAAGTTGAATAAATGGAGGATTGGAGAGGATAAGCAATGGGTCATACATCTCACAGGTAGTCAATGAAAGAGCTAGCAACTGAATCCAAGCAAGTTTGTGGATTTAAACAACCACACACATACATTGCCTTTGGGATCAGTGTGGGTAATTCTGAGAGGAGTGCTCAGGTTGAAGAAAGCAAGAACATATAATGAATTAAAAAACCTATGTGCACACCAACTATTGCAAGAATGGGTTCTGTTTTGTTGAAAGAAAATGGAAAAGAAAAATAAAGAGGGATTGTGAGGTAAGTGGGTAAATGAGTCCCTAATTGCCTCAACATTGGGGAAAAACAGGACGATCAGCAACCACAATGACAAACACTGAAGCTGTCAATCTGCTAACTTGCAAACACCAGAATTCTTTAATTGTCTGCTCGTAAGCCTGGTGAAAGATGGAGAGAAAGTCATTGAATCAGTTCACACATACTTTTCTGGAATGGTAACCTGCTCCCACTCCATTATCCAATCAGAATGCAGACCCATTCTGTCAACCAGAAGACAATCATTGTTCTGGGCCCTGGCCTGGCCCGAATTATTCTCAACTGTCTCTGCTGTGATTGCATTATGTCCTTCCTCCTCACCGTGATAAAATGCACCACCTTCTCCCAAGCTTTAAGCCTATTTCAAGCTACTGGAAGCAAATTCTCCAAGGACCTTCCCCAATAAAGTTTTAAATTCCACAGATTATCTGACTTTCCCCCTTTAGGGGAAGAACTATTTTACAGTTTGGTAAGTCACCATGAGCATCTTTTTCTCATGCTTGGAAAAAGAAGCATTTCCAAACTACCTCAGAGCCATAGTAAGCAAAATCACTAAACACACAGAGCCATTCCTACAAGGCTGAAGGCCACTGAGCCCTCACCTACTGGGGCCAAGGAGTCAGCATGCCTTTCCTCAAAATCTTAACAACAGCCAGAGAGAGAGATGTAGGCACTGGGGAGAAATGAAAGCCATTAGGTGCCTCTAAGCACAGACCAGGTACTTAATCACGTTAAATGAAGGCCATAAAAACAGGCAGTCAGAGAGTAATAGAGATTTTGCACCCATCCTCCACTAGCGCGCTGCCAAGAACATTGTTATTCAAATAAATCATCAAGGTAACATTCTATTTAAAATTCTCTCTGTCTTGGCTCCCATTCCTTTTTTCAAAGCTTCATTGAATGCTATTTTAATTTATGTTTTCAAGAGGACATCACCTCACCATATAATACAAATGAGCTATTATTTGTGACTGTATCCCAAGCAGTATTGGAAGCAGACTTCTAAAAGGTATAGGGCATATTATAAAGAGATACACCATTTTTCCTGCAGGGGTTAACATCTTCAAGTTTTCACTCTCCCCAGTTAAGAAAAAGTTTCATCTTAGACTCCTGAAGGTAGTGGTCCTAGACCTGTGTCCCAGACGATGGTAGATGAGCTCCTGCCAATGTGAAATGAGGATGGGGTTATCCGACACGTGGGACAACAGAGCAATTTGGACCCCAGTAAATTTCATTTAATCTCACTTGAACCAACATTTATTGAGTCTAACTGCACTGAACCCTCTGCTAGTCACCTCCTCATAGGTTATCTTTTTCAGCCCCAAAATAGCACTGTGAAAGAGACATCATTTATCCCACTCTAGTGGAATAAAGCCAAGGTTCAGAAATGTTAAATAATTTGCCCAAAGGGAAGAACTGACATTTAAACTCACAACTTCTGATGTCATTTGTGAAAATGTTGCTACAAGGTGGGTTCCAATGTCCTGTCACATGTGAAAGAAGAGACAAACATTTTTCTTGGATTTCTTGAGAGTTTCATAACTGACCTTTACTCCATAGAAGGATTCTTTGCATTGAGAACTTGCCACATATCCCAACACGTATCTGTATCTCAAGCTGGTCTTTCTTCTCTGCCATGAGTAGTTATTTCTACTTTGGCACATTTTTCTAGTCTTTAAGCATACACGACTTAAAGTGCTCTTTGAGCCTCTGTTCTATCTTTTTTTCTTTTTTTTAATTTATTTTTTATTTTGCTTTATTTTGGGGGGGTAGGTAATTAGGCTTACTTATTTATTTATTTGTAGAGGAGGTACTGGGGATTGAACCCAGGACCTTGTGCATGCTACGCATACACTCTACTACCTCAGCTATACCCTCCCCACTTCTGCTCCATCTCTTCAAACTACTATCAAATTCTAGTTATTTTTTCTTTAAAATGTTTTTCGGTTTTATCCCCTTTCTCTTCATCTTATATTTCTCACCTTACTCTAGTCTGGCCTCACTTCTGTCCTGAACACTGCGATGTCTTCTAACCAATCCTCCTTTCTATAGTTTTTCATGTTTTCCACTGATCGCACCCTCCAGGCCCACTGTAGAGTGGGCAGACTCCTGGGCAAATATTTTCTGAAGGATCCTTGTCTATATAAACCAGTTGATTAAAAAATGTATTATAGAATTCATGGCTCCACTTGGGGAACATGGTTTATCAATGGTGCTTTAGAATAATGTATAGAGAAGAGACGCTTTTTTTTTTTAATAATCAGTGCATAAGAAGACTCTTCACAGTGTTCAGGTACCTTCTCTTCCTGTTCAAGTCCAGGAAACATCTTTCCAAGTTCTTCATTTTCCTGGCAAATTGTCCATCTCCCATCATGAGAAAAGGTAGTAATGTGGCTACTTATAACACTGCTATTCTTCAGAACTTGTTTATGTTGACGAATATACATCTTCTTGCCTCTGAACTTCCCTAATACCATGTATGTAATGCTGCTGACACCGTAACTCAAAATGCTCCCTCGCTCACTGTGCTGCCTATGACTCTCACAGGTTATTACTGGGCATCGCTGATGCTGTGCCTGAATGTGTCTTACCCAGAGCATGCAGGAAAACATAAAAGATAGTTATCTCCTGGCGACGTTAATTTACCATTCAGCATTAACATAAAATAATACCTCTTCCTACCATGTGTTCTCTTGATTCTGGGGTCTCTCACCACTGTATTGCTAGAATGTGATCACTTTCGAATTTTTTCATTTTTATTGAGGTCCGCTTAATATACCAAAAAACTGTACCTGTTCAATGTGTACACTTTGATGAGTTTGAACATATGCATACATCCATGATACCACTACCACAATCAAGGAAATAAACATATCCATCACCTCCAAAAGATTCCTTGTGTCCTCTTGCTTTGTGTGTGTGTGTGTGTGTGTGTGTGTGTGTGTGTGTGTTAAGAACACTTGGCATAAGCTCTACCCTCTTAAGTTTTTAAGTGCACAATATAGATTGATAACTAAATTGTTAACTATAGGCACCATGTTGTAGAGCAGATCTCTAGAATTTATTCATCTTGTATAACTGTAACTTTATACCCATTGAACCACAACTCTCCATTTCCCCTTCTCTCATCCTGTGGCATCGCCATTCTATGCACTGCTTCTATGGGTCTGACTGTTTCATACTCGTACTTGATGTAAGTACCAGCTACCCTGATCTAGGCTCAAAGAAACCTACTTGAGAGCACTGCCAACTCCAGCTGGTCTTGGTATTTGACAAGAAATAAGAAAATTTTGTGAAAGGAACTCCCAAGTATGGAGATGCTCTGAAACATGAGGTTCCAGGGCAAGACCCCATGTGTTTGCACCTAAGAGTGGTAATACCCTCCTACCCAGTATCATTTCCAGACAACCTTCCTAAAACATCACTTGTCCAAGAATTCATGTCTTATTACTTCCAGCCATATCCATTGTGCCCTTTTATCTGTTTTTTCTGACTCAGCATAATCTGACCTCTGTGGTCACTGCAACCCAGTTTCTCTGTATTCTCTAACACTCATCCTTAAACAAGTGTTGACCATATCTTACATGCTCATTTCAACTCCGGTGTCTTTGCTCATATTCTTCTCCCCTCTCTTCTCTTTCCAACAGTATAAATTCTGTTCTTTTTAAAAAAAAATCAGCTCAAGTCTTAAGTCTTCTATGAGTGTATTAGTTTGCACTGTTTTCTCTATTTTTTGTCACTATGCTGGGTTTAAAAATCTCTACTAGTCACTTTAGGATAAAACTGGTTGCTTTTCCTTTTCTTTCACATGTGAGCATATTAGTTATCTCTCGTCAATTAAGCTATAAATTTGTTGATAGCTAGGAGTGTATAATGCCTTAGCTGGAATCCACATAGCACTCTGGACAATATGCATTGATTAATTCAATGAAACAATGTATCATCAACCCAAAGCTGAACTTGGTCACTGTGTTAGAATAAGGTATTTCTTGTTGTTTAGGAGTCTTAGTAAAAATTAGTGATTAGGAAAATGGCAAGATGGTGGCCCAAGTTATAAGGAGAAAGTGAAATTTGGAGAAGGATAAAGAGAAAAGGAAAAGTAAAGAAGAAGATGATTTTTGTGCCCACCTCTTCAAAACATGTAAAAATTCAGCCAGGTCTTTAGTTTTCTCACGGGAGGCCAAACGATATGTAAAGTGAGGTCACTTAACCATGGTTTCGTGAAGACATGTAATGCCACAGAGATCATTTTAAACCAAAGAAAATCAGGTCAGGTCCTTATTAATTGGAGACAAAACAGGAATGATAGGATTGCAGATTGTTGAAGGAAAAGCTAAAAGCAAACCCAAAAATCCCCACAATTTCTCCATCCATCTTTACTAATTGCATTTTAAGGCAAAAGGCAAAAGATAAAATAGGATCTTTTATTTTAAAAATCATTATTATATTTTATATCTATCTATCTATCTATCTATCTATCTATCTATCTATCTATCTATCTATATTTGTAACCTGCTGTTACACAGTATTTCAAACACATACAAAAAAAGGAGGATAATAAAACAAATTCCTCACTCAGCCATTCTTGTTTCATCTCTACCTCCTATCTCTCCACCCAGATCATCTCTAAGCAAATTCTCAACATCATATAATTTCAAATTAGTATTTCATTATATATCTCTAAATTACAAGCACTTCCCCTACAAAAAAAACGTAGTATTTTTATTAAACCTACACACAAAAACATTCCCTTAATACCACCAAATAGCCAATGTTCACATTTTCCAAGTTGTATTGTGATTTTTAACATTTTGAATGTTTGAATTAAGATCCAAACAAAGCCCACACATTGAACTGGTTAATACGTCACTTGTATGAAGCTAGAGGCTCCTACCTCCATTCATGTTGTTGGTTTCTCCCTTGCCATTGTTTCCCTGCAATAACTTACCTGTAGCTTCTGCTTCCCACAGCGTGTTTACTGATTTCACTCCCTGTGGTGTCATTTAACATGTTCCATGACTCTGGCTCTTTTGTTTCCTCTAACTTGTCAGATTTAAGCACTTGAATGATTCAGGGGGCTTTCTGTTTATTTGTTTTTGTTTTTTACAAAACTGCTTCATAGGTGGTATTGTTACTTCCAAAAGTAGGTACTTACTGGCTTACTGTCTGATTCTCTGTAATCTTAGCAGCCATTGATGAACATTGCCTGGATCAGTCAATTCTTTATGGGCTGGAAAATGATTTGCTAATAGTATTGGTCTCTACTTGTTAGTTGGGATACTTTTAGAAACAGAAATTTCCCCTCATCAGCTACACCAAAGTAATAATTTTATTAGCGGTAGTTAGGTAAGTACTTGATGCCTTCCATTTACTTATCCGTTTTCTAAATAAAGCATTGTTTCCCTAGTATCTCCAGTGATGATCAAAGAGATTCTTAAAGTATCATTATGAGCTCATGGATTTAAGTATATTAAATGTATTTCAACCTCTTCTTTTTATTATCTTTATTATCCCAATTTTGGTGAGTAGGAGCCTGTTCAAGTGGGCTTTTGCACCCTTTTGACAGAATTCTAGCGGTCTCTGATAGCACCAATGTTTGATAGCATAGATGTTCTAGACACATCTTGTACATTCCTACCTGAGACCTAGAAACAGCCATATCTCCAAGGAGGACACACACCCACAGATACACACATATATATGTCCAATATTTGTGTACAGTATAAGATCACACACATGTGTGCATATTATTTGTTGCATTTATGTATTATATATTTATTATATGTAAGATTATATATGAATAATATATGTTATATGGTATAATTATACCTATATATCATGTTGTTGGTATATATAACCTTATATGTGATATACATAATCTTACATATTATAAACTTATTTTATCATACATTACATATTATAAGTATATATGCATCAGACAAAAATCATTATGAAATTATACTGATATATATCATTCAAATTTCAGAATACACAGTTTTGGCTTATCCTCATCAATTTTACACGCATGTCTTTTCTTTCATGCTGAACACTCCAATTTCAAGTTTTATCAAGTTAGCTTACACCACACACACATAGTCTGAGGATGGCAGCAATGCCAATGTTAACACCAAAAATGTGATTACTGAAAACATAGTTGTACGATCAAATTACTGTGATTTGTAGTCATTTAAAATAGTTCCTATCTCTATGGTTGTCATATCACATTTTTGTTTTAGATTGCATTCCACTTTTTAAAGATTGCTTTTTAAAATTTAATTTAAATTATAATTATTTTAAACATTACATGTTTACAAAGTCCAACCTATAAAGCAAAGTAAATTCAAAAAAGTATCACTTCTATACCTTATCGACTGCAACCTAATTTCTCCCTCCTCTTACAGGAAACAATTTAATATCATGGTTAACCTTTCTATGTAATGGTAGCATACATAAATGATTTCTTTATCTATCTTGCTCTTTTCACTTATGCTGGAGCCTACTCCAAAGTACTATACAGAGTTGCACTATCCAAAATAGTAGCCATCAGACACATATGACTATTTAAATTTAAATTTAAATTAAATAAATTTAACTAAAATTTAAAATTCAACTTTTCAGTCTTCTTTGTCTCACCAAGGCTGATCTAGCTACTGCTGCTATGACTATCCAACTTGCCAAGACAAAGACTAAGGCTGAAACCTCCTGGTATGGTTTCACCCCTTGAAGAAATCAAGCAAGTAACTTAGCCACTTGACGGCAAGTTGATTAGATTCAACGCTTTACTCCCTAGAAATACAAAATTCATTCTGGCCTAGATTGACAGGTGCTCTGGGTATGCTTTTGCCTTTCTTTCCCACACTTTCTCAGCCATTTGAAGACCTGAAGTGTTTGAGTTATTGACATGGGATCATGTTAAATAATCCCTTGGACCAAAAGACATGCTTTCCCATTCAGAGATGGGCAACCATCGACAATCACTATGGGTTCCACTGTGGTCTACAACACACTGCAGTGTCCGGAAGCTACTTGCCTGATAGACCAACAGAATGACTTTTTGAGGGCATAACTGAGGCAACAGTTTAGAGATCAATCCCTGCAAGAATAGAGTACTATCCTTCAAGATGAGGTTCATCTTAAAGTAATGGCCATGCCATGGCATTATGTCTGCCATAGTTGGAATAACTAAGTCCAGGAATCAAGGTGGTAGAAATAGGAATGATTATTTCCACTCATACTGATTATGCCTATTCCTATTCCTGTTCATTCATGATGAAATACTTGAGGATTTTATGCTTCACATCCCCACAATTCTTGGCTCTATATGTCTAGAGTTACAACTATTACCTGGCCACATTGGATTCCTCATGCCAGGGAACCAACTGTCAAACAAAGTATTTCCATACTGGCAGGGTTAAGTGACTGTAATTATCATGAGGATACTGGGTTACTACTGAATAAAGGGGCGGGAAGGAGGGTGGAGAAGAGAGGAATCTCTTTGGCCCTCGGGTGATGTACCGGGCATCTCTTTGAATTTGCATGTCCAGTTTTAACTGGAAATGGATACATATAGTAATCACAGGCTGACAAAAGAAAAGAGCATGATAATCAGAGGCTTAGGTTGGAGGGTCTGAGGTACCCTGCCAGGCAGGCCCCTTATACCATCAGAAATGCTAGATGAGGTTGGTGAGAATCTAGACTAAGTGGTCGAGAAAAGAGATGTTCAGGGTAAACAACTTTCTTGGAAACAACTGTAGCAGTGGTGTTAGAAGAGGTCACTGAGGGGAAATGACTTCCAGTTGACCCCTGAGCTGGACCCAGGCATTTGGAGGCTCCTTACTGCCTCCTCTGTCCTTGGAATGTATGTTCCTCCCATTGTCCCCACATGGGAGCCATTCAAGGACACAGCCTTGAGAGAGCAATGTGTTGTTGGCAACCATGTGAACTGAATACATGACTGAATCCCATTAAGGCTTCTTTGTAAACATTTAATAAGATTCTGGCGGGCTGGTGCAGAGATCTACTCATCTGTCAGCTGCCCAAGACAAGCCTCATACATAAGTTCCCCTGCTTATTAAAACTGCTACCTACAAAGCTGGCGTGGCCTGTGCCTTTGTTTGGTGCTCTTTGACATCTGTGTACAGGAACCAGTATCAAATTTCATCCAGGAAACTCCCAAAGTTGTGAACCAACAAGTGAACACTTGCATTTGTCATACTGACTTTCCTCTTGTAAAGTTTCCAGAAATTGGAGCTAACCAAAATCACAGGGAAGCTGTCAGTGAAAAGAGAACACTCACTGGGAAAAGTGAATAGATTTCGGTAGTATAAGGTGGGACTCTACAGATACTGTTGGTATGGTGCAAAAGATCTCATTTACTAGGCACTGTAACCATCTCCCAGCTGCTTGAGTTTTGACCTTTAATGGCTCACAACTCTGGCTTTCTGTCGAAGATTGCCTAAGGCTTACAGGAGCCACCTGACCCAGAAATGCTTTGGAATTTATGCACTCAGCCCCATTACAGTTTGTCGATAGCCAGGGACAATGGTATAATAGCTTAGCCTCCCCATTGCCATCTGGCTGAGAAAACCTCTGGTGCAATTCATATTCCAAAGTATAAGGCTTAATGCCTGACTTCCCATGAAACTGTATCTTTGCCCGTCTTGCCCTGCTGTTCTGTTTCCCTTATTCCCTTGCCTTTTTCCCAAATAAATCCTCACTTACTTGGAAAAAAGAAAATTCCCCATCTCAGGAATCCAACCTAAAACCATATTTGCAGTGGTCTTGGTATTACTGCTCTGAGTTTGTGTGTGTGTGTGTGTGTGTGTGGTTGTGTAGGTAGTGGAATGAAGCCAGTGAATAATTTTGGGATATTCTATAGAGTTTTACCTTTCCCAGGGTCATTGGAAATGAGATTCTTGAAGGACAAGATTAGTAGAGATTAAAAACTCTTTGTATTTAAATTTTGATTGGAAGCTCATCTTCATATTGAGATTTTTTTCATAAAGCATTTTTTAAAAAAAAACATATGTCCTAGCTCTGTCCATTGAAAAGACCAAGAAGCAAAGACCGACCCCATGGCAAAGTGCTCAGATTGTCTTGAAAACACTATTTCCCACAAAAAGTAACCAGGGTTCCTTAAAGTTACGTTCACAGCAGGAAACACGCAAGATGAGCCTGAAATGTCCTGTCACAACAGACAGCAAGGCAATTGATAAACACCAGTAAGTGCCAACTTAAAGAGGCTTTCACTGGCCAAAAATAAGGTCATTTTGTAAGGATAACAACTGTAATAAATTAAAATACACCAAATATGCTTAAATTCACGCACTGATAATAACACTACTGAAACAAAGAACAACAAAGCAAACAGACTGTTCACTGGTACACAAACTGAATTCAGTTAAAGACAGAAGAGATGGTTAAATCTGAAATAAGTTCATAGGCTTCGCAAAGCTAGAAGCGCTCTGTCACAAATTCCTGCCTCATCCACTTACCTAATTTCTTAGCCAATTTTCAAGAGACTGTTTTTCTGTTTCTAAGATTAGGTAAAAAAAAAAAATCAAAGTGCAAGCACTTTGTTAATTTAGAACTACAACACATCTAAAAAAAATGTATTTTATTTGGTTTCCCCATTAACCTTATTTCTAGAGTTGAAAGATATGAAGTAAAATTTTTGAATGGTAGAATATCAAAATAAGCTTGGAGATCATAAGCCAGTGTCTCATTTTACATATCAAGTATCTGAGGTTTTTCACTCTATTTCCAAGACATTACCCATGCAACTATGGTAGGAAGATGTCTCCATCAGAGAGTTGAATGTTGGTTCTGAAGAGCACTGCAGGTGGGAAGTCTGTTCCTCCCTTTTCCCAACATGGCAGAAGGTCTGTTTTGATTAGCACTGCTGCCTGCTGAGTTCTTGTCCTAGCCTTGGGGTGTGTTGGAAAAACATTTTATTTTCTTTCTGCTGTATGAATTGACAGGCTTTTCTTTAGCAATTATTTTGATGGCTCATATTCCTTACAATGAGGAAGTTACCATGATGGGATGCAGATGCTTAAATCCTTGCCCAAATCTGTGAAAGGCTGTATGGAGGAAGAGGAGGAGTTTGCTAAACCAGAGGAAAGTAGTCAGAGGGGCTTGACTGTGAAAGCAGTCATGGAGAGAGCTGGGGAGCATTCAGGAGATGACTGTGTCCAGGACTGGCTGGGGGTCAAGGCACTGACCCCGGGTTAAAGGTTCACAGATGATTCACACAACACTATAAACATGTCCGTTGGATGAATGAATACAGGAGCATTCCAGGCAAGACAGAACAGGGATGAGAAGGTGAAGCATAGAAAACTCTCACTCTGCAAAGGCAGAAACACTCATGGAGTTAAGCTGATAAAAGGCTCGTAAGCTCATACATAAAATTAAGTGAGCCATTAATGAGAAAGTCCCCTAGAATCTCACCTATGTTAGACAAACCTTAAATAATTCATAATAATAAAAAAGAAATCAAGCCCCTTAGCTTCTCTTGTGAGAACACGGTGTCTTCCATGAGAAGACTACTGTTGGCCAGACATTCTATTAGAGTGAAGGGGACAATTCTTAATCTCAAAATAAATGTGGGAAAATATTCACCAAGGAAAACAGAGTTGATCAAGTCAGATCCAACCACAGTGAGCTCCACAGGAGTGTTTAAATTCTTGGATTGCTCTAGAGCTCTGTTGCTCAGTTTCCTTGTGTATAAAATGGTATATCATCATATAAATCTCCTAAGATTGCAGTCAGAGTGAAAACAAATGAAATATGCACAGCAGAGTCCCCTCCTTTCCCACAACACCTCCCTCCTACTAAAACAGCAAAGTTGGGTAGTTGCGACAGAGACTTATGACCCCAAAGCCTAAAATATTTACTATCTGCCCCTCACAGGAAACAGTTTGTTGACCCCAATTTAAATCAATAATAGTAAGTAAGTACTTGCACCTTGAGGACTCACTGAGCATCTAAAATTCTGAATTGCCTCCTATTTCATCTTAGTAAGAATGTTGGGCTAAAAGCTGGGTAAGGCTTACTGAATTAACCTAGAGCCTGTATTCTCTCGGAAACCACAATTTGCACTTGAAAGGAGCAATCTCAAGGATGCGCACGCTAACCCTGAGGTTCTCCAGGTTCTGGTACGTAAGAAATTATAGATCAGAAAGCTCCAACCCCTTGATTTCTTTGCTTTGTTTCTTCATGGCCATTCCTTTCAGAACCATAATTTGAAAGGTTGACCTTGGTCCCCCAAAGAGCAATCCTGTATCTTAAATAGAACTCACGTTCAAGTATTTGCCCATTAGATCATGCAGTATTCTTTGGGGGAACTATGTTAAGGGAGGATTTTAGTTGACTATCTACAGTGACAGTAAGACTATGTCAGAAAAGTATGGGTAGTATTTCTACTTGCAATAAAGGAGTCTTGAATTCAATATCAGAGACAACTTAGTTCTTCCTGGTAAACTCCCATACTTTTATTTTTAGTTTGATGAGGGCTGAATAATTCTTCACGCTCCTGCGTTTGTTTCAGGCCTATGGAAAGACAGAAAAATGAAAGATTTGGAAGCAGTGAGCCAGCTGGACCTGAGGCTTCTCCCCTTAGAAACTCAAATTAAATGCCCCATAGCTCGTCAGGTGCCAGCTACCAGCAAACTGACGTTTCTCCACCTTCTAGGCTGCTCGTAGGTTCCTTTCATAATAAGAGAGCAAAGCCCCAAAGGGTGTCCAGCCAGACCCAGCCCAGGGCAACCACGGCACAGGAGGCAGAGACCCCAGGGGACCCATGAGTTACAGCCAGCACCTAGGGACACCGCATGCTCTCTTGAGCCCTTTTCTTAGGAAACTCAGCACTAAATTCTGTGGCAAAATGCCCTAGAGCTTACGGTGTAATCATTTCCATGGGCATTATGGTTCTTATTTTTGCTTTTTTAAAATCATTACTTTAATGGTCCTATTATGTCTATTATTATAAGCCAGCTCAAATCTTTTCTGGAAATAGGGTATAAATAATAAATAAGTGAAATAAATTCCTTTTCTTTGCCCAGCATGTGCTGTATACTTTGGAGGACACGAAGAAACATAATCACTGCTCGCTGGGAGATTTTATTGTCAATTGGGGGATGAGAAATACACTCGTTAAACAACTAGAGGATATTTTAAGACTATTTATCATTTTTACTGCCAATTGCCTGATACAGACTGTCTATTAGAGAGATTCAGAAAAAGGCGGGTTCTATATAAACAGAATTAGTCAGAGAAAGCTTCATACACGGGTTGAGATACAGTCCGTTTAATGCCACATCTCCAGCCCAGAGCTCCCCGACCAAGGTGTCAAGTTGATATCGATCCCTTCTTCCCCCAGGGTAGCCGAGAAGGCATGAAGCAGCATCTGGCTGGGAGCAGCCTGCTTTGAGCTTCAAACTGCCCTTGATTTTACCTTAGTGGGTCACACCAGCACGATCATTTTCTTTGTGTGAAAAGCAGTCTCACGATTGGTCTAGGGAAAATGGAACTATCTAACTATATTAATTTCAGCTTCTCATATCTGATTACATTCAGTAAGATTTCCCTTGAACAAAAATCAGCTAATCTGAATCTTTCTGGCTGAACTGTTGGCTTTGCAAACTGTTCCCCAAAATTCACAGTCTTGTAAAGTGAGTCACTGTGCCTGTTCGCTAGAAGCAATTTTGGCCAAATAAACAGTTCATTAGTTCATTTCCTGTGGGAATTCAGTAGTTACTTGTTAGTTGATTGTTGCTTCCATAAAAATAATCTCTTTGCTTCCTACTACTATGTAAGCAAGCCTGCTGCCCATGGTTGACAAGCATATACATATATATACAATCTGTATGTATGTATGTATCAGAATAACACCTAATACCACTAAAAAAGAGGAAAATACACTTTGATTTATTAGCATCAGGTTTCTAGCTGCACATCGGCCAGTTTGGTCAAAAGTTTAAATTCTTCCAGTGAATGGATTCTTTATCATTTTCCTCATCCAAATAGTAAGTATCTTCACATCATAGAACTAAGTTGGTGACAACCAAAATAAACAGAAAAAATTCCAAATGTTCTTGGCTGGCAATGTTAAGAATCTATAAACATGAGAAAATAATCAACAATTTAGTAAAAGAAAATGGCGAAATAAAGAAAAGAAAAAGAAAAACTGAATGTTGCAACAATGTTCTGAGCACCATAGCCTTCAATGGTGAGGAAGAGACTCTAGATTTAGTTTTCTAGAAAATTCTCCAGCTCTGCAGGTATGTGCCAAAAAGCCTTCAGAGAAGAACCTAGTAGCTTGCAGGTAAAGGTGCCTGGTGAGGCAGCCTTATGCATCCTCTGTGAATGCTTCAAAGTTCACATCCTACACAAATGCAGAAGTGATTTTGTTTCTTTCCTTATTTTAATATGAATTTTCTGTCTTAAAAAAAAACCCACATACTATTCTGTAATTAACTCCAACTTCTTTTAGTGAATTTTCTATAGTCAATAGAAAATACCAACTCCCAATTATTCAGATGTTATGATTTTTTTTTTTATGTTTACAATGAAGCCTAGCTGAGGGATTGGCAAACTTCTTCTAAAGGACCAGATAGTAAACATTTAGGCTTTGTGGACAATATCTTCTGTGTTGCAACTATTCCATTTTGCTGTTATAGGGGAAAACAGACAAAGACACTATATTTACAATGGCTGTGATTTGATTTATGGACACTGACATTTGAATTCCACATAATTTTTACATGTCACCAAAGAGTATTCTTTTGATTTTTTTCAACCATTTTCAAATATAAAAATGTTCTTATCTTGTGGGCTGTAGAAAAGCTAGCTGTTTTGGGTCTGCTAGACATGGTTTGCTGTCCTGGCTGGATCACTGGTTTGTAATTTGTGGCTCATAAACCAGTCTGGTGGGTGGGAGAGGAGAGATTTGAGCACAGAATTATTACAAACAATCTTCTAATAAAACATTGTCTCTAGACTGGAGAAATGACCTATCTCATGTACATACTATCTCCTTTTCAAATGTATGTGAGTGTAATTGAAATTAGTAAAATAAAAATCATAGTACCTTCAAGGGGGTTAACAAGGTAGTATAAGATAGTCTTTAATCCACCTATTCCTAAGAGCTTCTTTGTTTTATGTTTGTTCACTGAGAGTTTAGTAGTTCTAGTCTTTAGAACAAAATTAGGCACACACGGAAGAATAAAGATGAATGGAAGGAGAAAGGAAGAAAGAAAAGAATGAAGACATGGAGTAAGGGAGGGAATAACAGAGGCAGAAGAAGACCTGAACAAGGCAAGACACAAAGAGCAAGATCTTATTGGAAAAAGATACCAAGCAATTAAAAGAGAGAGAGAGGGAGCCAGCCATTGCTTTTAGTAAAGCTCTCATATGTCTGGAGTCATGATTCCTAATCTTTCCAGACAGCTAAAAGGATAGCATTAAAGAATCTAGACAATAGAGTCACAAATATGATTCATTTCCTAAGTAACTTTTTAAATCTAGATTATTCCTTCATTAACATGCAAAATCTCCCAGGGTGTCAGAAATGCCAGCCTTTATGTCAAACGCAAACTTTTAAATTTGGGGAGAAAAGAAGGAACAAACTGAAAGGACTTTGAGTGCTAGAAAGATTATAATTATGTTAATAATATGATAAAAAATTAATGGCCGTGATAAGAAGTTCACTTTGGTATCTCATCGGAAAGATGCAGTTAATGTGGCAAGTTCAGAGAGAAAAGAGCATCTCCAGATACTGGAGAAAATAAAAAGCATGATGTTTACAGAGAACCCTAATTATAGATATGTTTGATTATGGCCAGTGTAATTTATTATGTAACTAAATTGCTAGCCAAAAAACCTGAAATCCAGCTGTGAACAAATATGCTGACATTTAAATATGTGTCAAAAAACAACAGCATATGAATTTATCATGTCATAGAACTTATTACAGGTTACCACATAACCTGATCCTAATTTTAATCTTACTCCTTAAAATACATGTAAATATAATTTATACTAATTCTATGCTTTCTGCATATTGAAATAATACATATGTATGTGTGTATATATCTTTATTGGTTTCCATTGTGCAAATAAAATCCACTATAAAAATTAAATTGGATACATTCAAGAATTTAAAAATTGAGAGAATGAAAAAATTGGAATGAAAAAAAGAAGATAAACAGAGACATTAAGAAAGCAAAATAAAAAGGAGTAGGACCAATAGGAGAAGGAAGGGAAAAGAGGACCCTGGATGTTGGAGTCCTGACGATAGAGAGAGGAAATATTGCTGTTTTACTCTTTCAAGGCACCATCTCTGGAGAAAAGGTGTGGCAAGCATAATTATCTATGAAGAATTAAAGAGGATTTGAACACAGTGTTTTAAGACACTTGGCTCTACAAACTTAGTTCTGCACCTTCTATTGAGATTCCTTTGACTGCAAGGCTCTGGTACACTCAGTGGAGGAGAGGAAGAATTTATGATTAAAGCAATTTACCTTAAGACGTGATGGAGAGGTGGGAGGGATGTTGCCAGATTATTTATAAAGGATGTTTTCAGACCTCTGGTAAAAGGTAAGCAATATGGATTTTACTCTTTAAAGGATGCTCTTCTTAGAACACGTTAGTGTTAAAATAGCATAGGTAGCACACATGTTTTCAATAAGCGTATTTACTACTTTTCCTCTCCCATCCTTGTCCCTCTGATGTGCTGTTTGCTAACAGCAAAACTGACTAGTTGCTCCCTCAATATCTGTTCTCCTTTCTCCTACAGCAAGAGAAGTTTCAGCAGGGGACATAGTCTCAGAGCTGAAGACAGAATTTCCCAGCCCTCCTCACTGCCAGTCCATGTGACTAGGTTCTGGCCAAAAAAACGTGAGTGGAAATGACTGCAATTTCCGATTCCACCTTTCTAAAGAATAGAGCATTCTCTCCCACCACTTCTGCTCCTTCCAAGATCTCCCCTTTCCTTGAAGGCCATGGGATGGCAGAAGCTTGAGCAACTTCATTCCTTCCCCACCTCTATCCCCATGACTGTATGTTATATTTCTCCCATAGCATAGATTGCCTCCTAGTAATATCACACATGAAACGATTTAAGTAAAAATATCTATCAGTTACTCATCAGATTCACCACTGTCACTCTTCTGTAGGAAAGAGTGGGGTTTTTTATTTTTCTGTTTTGCTTCCCTAGCTCCTAAAACACCTTAAGATACATAGAATGTGCTCAATAAATAGTTGTTGAATAAATGAATATTCATATGAGGAGAACCAGGAGAGCCTGGAAAATAAGAAATTTATAGATACTCTTGAAATCTATGGCAGCAACATGTGGTCTGGATTATTACCTACAAAGAAATTGTTTTAGATCTTTGCATAAATACTGTTTTTTGACATGCCTACTCTGTAATTTCCCGTTCTGAATTTTTGTTTGCTTGTTAATTATAGACTAAGGTAGTACAAGGGAAAAAAGAGGAAAAGGCATAAACCAGCTCTAGGATTTTTTTTTTCTTTCAATCAAAGCCCACAGGAGAAAGCAAACTGGAATTTCACACAAATAAGACACAAAAGATTTTATTGTTATTTTTCTTTTCTTTGTTCTAGACATAGAAACATAAACTGTTAGATTCTGGCTTTGGAAATTAAGCACAGAAACTTTAAACGTTCTTTAGTAAATACAATAAATAATAAATTTGTTTCAATGTATTGCATAACTATTTTAGGGGTCTGAATTTGGACA
The DNA here is from genome assembly GCF_048564905.1 of Vicugna pacos. Classification (NCBI taxonomy): domain Eukaryota; kingdom Metazoa; phylum Chordata; class Mammalia; order Artiodactyla; family Camelidae; genus Vicugna; species Vicugna pacos. Next base: position 21,012,456 of record NC_132988.1, read on the forward strand.
CAGAAGAAAAGGAATAGGAAAAAATGTGAAAAGAAATGAAGGAAAAATGAGACAGGAAAAGAGAACTATATTTGGATTAGGCAAGCAAAGAGTGTTATAAAGGAAGACAAATTTACACACATTACATACAGAGAGCTATTTATACTATTTCATTTATACATGTAGAAATATAAAATAAAAATATGAAAGAAAAGAAAAAATATATATCAGAAATAAAATATGAAAATGATATATTACATAGATTAAATAAAGTACAAATAAAATAAAAATTTGTTATATAAATAAAATAATATATAAAAATATAAACATAAATATATAAATAACAAATATAAATAAATGTAAAATATTTAAGTAAAATATAAGAGAAATATTAAAAATATAAAAAATAAAATAAAAAAGATATAAAATAAATCCTCATTTATTTTAGACTGCCACATTGTGCTCTATAGGGTGGTAACACTGTAATTTCTTCAGTCACTGCATGACAAACAACACTTTAGTGAAAATCCTCTTGTCTGCAAAAGTTGCCAGGCATTGGAGACACTAAGGCATAGAATATATGCAATTTAAAAAATTTTAGTAGATACTATCAAAATTACTGTTCACAGTCAGAACCCCCGTGGGAACATCGCACAGCTCTAGGTGTTACTCCCCACCCGTCACGGAGAATATACAACAACTAGCTCCATTTCATTAGGGGATGTTAAGTCAGGAAGAAATAATTGCAGGGCGTGCTATGGTATACAGAGTGGTCAAGGAAGGCTTTTTTGATAAGATGGCACATAGATAAAGACCTAAGGGCTGTGAGAGAGTAAAGCATATGGATACCTGTGGGAATGGTGTGCAAAGAGCATAAACAGCAACAAAGCCTGTGAGGCTGGAGGGAGGAATGAGGAGGAAGAGGTAGAAGAAGCGATCAGGAGTTGCCGGGACCTCAGTATGGTTTCTGAGTTTTACTCTGTTACACGGGAAGTTTAGAGCAGAGGAGTGACATGGCCTACCTGTAAAGGCAGCTGTATTGAGAGCAGAGTCTGAAAGAGAAACATAGAAGGAGGGGCCAGGGGCCCAGCTATCGTCATAATCCTGGCCAGGGATGGTGATGGCTGGAACTGGGAGGTCGCAGCAGGCATGACGGAAGTGGTCATGTTCTTAATTCCAATCAAATTCTTTTCTTTCTTTCTCTTCATGTGCGTAAGTTTTTCATTATAAATGCACAGAATAGTTTTACCTACACAAAAGATGCACATCAAAATATGTGCCAAAAGCAATACTCAATGAAAATGAACAAGTGAAAGGAAGTTTTCCATAGAGTATCCTTTTATTGCTGTCTTGGAGTAGACAGATCCAAAACCAAGCAACCAGTAGACCTTAAAGATCAATCATCCTCATTCCTTAAAATCAAGTCTATGTTGTTTTTAGCCTGCAAAAGCCCAAATAATACTCCTTTTTTTTTCCCTTACCATACTTACTAAAAGCAGCCAAGCACAATAGTTACAGACGGCAGCTGCTAATGACAAAGTGGGTCTTTGGAGAGTGATTTAGTAATTCTTTAGTGTCAAAAGTCCCATAAAAAATGACAATGGGAGACAAAAGAATTTTTAATTGTATTAGAAGTTTTGACCAGTATCAACATCTCTCCTGAGAAGAATTTATATTTACAGTTGAACCAAATTACCCCTCTACAGGGAATGGTAAATGGAGTAAGTGTGGTAGTTGTGGTAGTGGTGTGCATGCGTGTGTGTGTGTGTCTAAATAACCTCCTGCTAAGTACTAAAAATACTCCCGAAGTGTCAGGGTTTGTTTTTACTATCAAAGTAAGCAGATATTACTTTGAAAAGTAATTTATCTTCATTTAATCACAGTACTTGCTTTTTTTTTTTTCAAATAAACCACTGAAGTGGACATATTCTGAAACACTAATAGGCTTGATATACTGAGCCATCAACTGTTTAAATCCCTTTCTTTTCAATCTATGCAGTGACTCTGCAGGGGTAAAAATAAAACAGGCCTCTGCTCATTCAGCAGCCCTAGAGAAAGCCTTCTCCCTGACTATTAATTTCTCATGGTATGACACGAGCCTGTTTTTGTCCCAGGCTACTTCCTCCTGATCTTAATGAAAATGGCAAATAGTTATAGAGCATTTATTATATGCGTGGCTTTGCACGAAGACTTAACATAAATTAGTTCATTCTATTATCACAATAATTATGATTAAACCCGTTTTAGGTGTGGAAATTGCAGCCAGAAAGGTTAAGCAACATTCCCAAGGTCTCTGAATGCAATTGGTAGAGTGTATTGGCAGTGGGAGCGCAGAGACCCCTCACCCATTATGCCACAGTCCTCTGATCTACGTTCCGAAGATTATTCTCCGACATTTTTGCAAACTATAGCACATCGTCGTCTCTGGTCTCATATCTCCTGTTCAACTTTATCCTTCACCTTTCAGACTCATTGATAGGGTCCTTCTGTCTTGACTTTAACAGGATGTCATTTCATTTCTCTCATTTTTTTGAACCATGATAATTCACTTGCAAGAGAACGTATTAAAAACTCAGCATGTGACTGACAAGGAGCCGTAGACCTTGAAGGGGCTTTATCTTCCTGTTTGTGATACCATCTAATCTGATCTGGCAACAAAACTGACAGAGCACAACCAATCTCATTTTTTTTCCCTCAGTGGCCCATCCAATAAAGACAAAAACGTAAATCATTTGGTATGTGTGGATATACACATAAATAGAATTTTTCAACTCCCCATCTCCACCCCAGCCATCCCTTTCACCATTACGACAGCTGCTAAGCTTTTCCCATCATGTGCAAGATTCATTTCCATCAGTTCTCTCTGAACTTGTCTTTCATGGGTGAGGACCTAAGTGCCCTTAGATCCTGTTATTCTCTTGTCTTGTCCATGTCAGTTGCTCTGATGACCCCAGGGCGATAGGAAAAAGATAGTTAAGATCACAGGAGAGAAGGGCAAATAAATAGGAAGAGAAGAAGCTACTGTGGAACATAGGAAGTTGGAAGTCAGATGTTTTAAGGGTATTCATTTTTGGTTATCAGGACCTGGTTTTTTAGAGTAGTGATAATTTTATTTCCTTACATTTTTTTTCAGTTCTTATCTACATATTTTGGCCTTGTAAAAGGAATATAGCCTGGTTAAAAAGATTTTTTTTAAGAAAGGCTACATCACAGCTTTGATGGTTGATTTCCAAGCAACTTATTTAACTTATCTCAGCCATAGGTTTTTCATCTATAAAGCGGAGATGACTACACATACAAAAAAGGTGTTGTAAAGAGTAAATTAAAGTTATGTATATAAAAAAATCTAGGACAGAGGCTGGAACATAGTATTTATAAATGCAAACACATACATGTTTCAGTAGACATATGTGATCATTTTGCATGTTCATGCATGATCATTTCATATTTAATATGGATTTATAATTATGATGACATGTATAAACTTGGACATATTATCTAGAGAATAATAACTTTTATTAGCATTGAGTATATATCCATTAGCAGAAAGAAAAAAAATGATTTGAAGGATTAGTTCACTTCTTGTTTAATAAAGAGAGATTAAAAAATAAAGCAAGCCTGAAAACGCCACACTTCCAAGTGAGAAGCTGTGATATTATTTCAGAAGAATTTCATTAAATTCTAATAATTAACAAGCATAAATTAATACACAAGGATTTCAAATCTAATTCTAGGCAAGCTGAAGAGATACTATAACCCCTAATAAAGTTTTCACATCCTGAATTGATTTTTCAACAAAACTAAATTTCAGCAAAATACGTCTTCTATTTGGTTTCTCATCACTCATTCAATGATATTTCCCCTTGGCAGGGAAGATTTCAAGAAAGATTGCTGGTGAATGCTAAAATAAGGTAAAAGCTTTCCTTCACTTCAGATATATGCCCTTTCATGCCACTACTTTATTTGCTTATTAAAGGTCTTATAGGCATGTGGCTATGAAATAAGTATACCACACAAAAATGCAAGGTCTCCCTTTTAAGTCAACCATAGCTACCACCTTCTTTCCTTTCAGAAATGAAAAGCATTCTTTGCTAGAGTTTCTAGGACTCACCATGAGATGGTGGGCAAAATGTTACCCAACAACAAACCACTTATGTTTCTCCTCTACAAAACAAGATGAGACTAGATTTTTCTCTATAATCCTCCCAACTTTTTTTCACACTTATTAGACAGATATTAAACAATTAATTACTCTGAACTAGGAGTCCAGAGACAGAGAGAAAGATGAATATACATGGCCCGTCCTCAAAGGATTTATGATCTGCTAAATCCATCATCAAGGCAGCGAGGCTCCATCCATAGGTCAGTCCTCTTCTCATAAAAGAAGGAAGTGTGTCCCAGAGCCTCAGTGCTCTCACTGACCACAGAGGACCATCTTGTAAACTGATAGCAGGTGAGAGGGTGGGTGTGACTGACCTTCACTAATCGCAATCGCCAGGAAAGAAAAGCTGTGCTCTTATCCCACGAGTCGACATCTTTGGTTTCTTTGCGAAACAGAGATTACAACATTTCTGAAATATACTTATTGCTTCAGATGACTTTGAGTACAGTTTGAATACTTCTGGGTTGGTTTGTTCTCATACGGGTCCACCTTCCCTTGGAGGAGATCCTGTTTCTGTTTGGAACTCTCTAACTTCAGCAGTGATGAGTAGAGGCACATTGACTTCCAGGCAGCCGTCTGATTTCTCAGCCCTATTACTCCTCTTCAGCCTTTGCCTGCGGTTTTCAGGTGACCTTCCTTATTTCTGAAGTTTGTGACAACTTTGCCTTTCTTTTTAATTCTCTAGGATTCGTTCCTTCACACATTTTCAATAAAGAAAGGGAAAAAATATCCTTTCGTTTCCCAATCTTGAACTTCTCCATGGTTCAGAGTTGTTTTAAAATGAAAATGACTTATTCTATCACACAATGCAGAGTGAGTGCTTTTTATTCACAGCTTTAGAGAAGTTACCATTATTCTACTTTCCTTACTTCTGTCTTTGAAATCTTTTAAATGTCCTTATAATTTCATATGGACACAAGAATAAAGGTGAAAATGAAAACATAAGCATCCTCTTTGATGATCTTGAATATCTAGAGGGAGTTTCCATTCTTTGGCACAAAAATCTTAATTCATAGTGAATTTCTATTTCTGGGAAAACACTGATTCCAATAAACAAACACAGAAATATGTAAATATTTGGAGGGAGGCTAGATCACAAATATGACCCTGTTAAATTTTTGTCAGTTGATTTATTTTAAGTTGGAATTAATGCGATTATAATAAAGATATGAAACTTCAAAGGCAGGAAATTCTAGCTACCTATTAATGTCAGGAAACCTGATACTGACCCCTTACGTAACCAAAAGAAAAATTAATTGTGTTCCAAATGTAATGGTGTCTAAACATGCTCATTGCATTTCTATAATTTCCTTTTTATTTACTTATTTTTTATTGTTTTTTACATTTTTTAATTGATGTTGTGTCAAATTCCAGTGTAGAGCACCTTTTTTTCAGTTATACATGAACATATACATAGTGTCACATTTTTTTTTCCGCTGTGAGCTTCCACAAGATCTTGTATATATTTCCCTGTGCTTTACAGTATAATCTTGTTTTTCTATTCTACATTTTGAAGTCCCAGTCTATCCCTTCCCACCCCACGCCTCCTTGGCAACCACAAGTGTGTATTCTATGTCTATGAGTCTGTTTCTGTTTTGTATTTATGTTTTGTTTTGGTTTTTTTTTAGATTCCGCATATGAGTGATCTCATATGGTATTTTTATAATTTCCTCTTTTTAAAAAGACTCTTTTATCATTTTCATTGTTCCATTAATACATGTTCTTTTGACATGCACTGCTTGCCTTTCCTCCCCAGTGCCTAACCCCTCAGGTCCTGGTTCTCTATATGACCCATCCAAGATCTTGGAGACACGTTGAGCTCTAAAATGGTTTGTGTCTATTTTTTTTTTGACTAATTCGTTTTTTATTTAAATTAAAAAAAATTTAAATTAAAAAAAATTTTATAAAATGGCTTATGTCTTTCCCAAGATAATCTGTTGGCAATACACAGACATACTTGACATCACCATTCAATGTCGTATTTTAACTGAGCTACAAAAGATAATAATGACCGATTTGTAAGAAACTATAAAACAATACACAAACTTGCATTATCCTGACTGTTCAAGTGTCACCAAACATTCCAATACAGGAGACTCTAGGCCAGAGATGACATACCTCATAAGCCAGGTCTCACCACCCATGGGGGCCTTGGAAACACTCTACATGGGGACACAACTGCCACTCTTCCGATACACCACCCATTCCTACTGAGGCCATGCTTCCCCCAGGCTGCATGATGGGGGTACTAATAGAGATGCAGGTTGCAGAGATGGGGGACTTTTCTAATGGTCAGCTTTGGCTCCAGGTATACCCTTCAGCTTGTACAAAACTTTCCTCAAACACTGTCTCAGTCTGAGACTCTTCCCACCTGACCCTCTGTTCTCTCCCCTGTCTCTTTCCACAGGTATCAGATCCTGCATTCAATCTGGAGTTCCTGCCTGCCTACGTCTGCCCCTTATCTGTCACAGGCATTTCTTCAATAAATCTCTTGGATGTCTAATCCTGTCTTGGGTGTTTGGCTCTCAGAGGAGAAACTCATAAAGGTGGGATTGAAAATGGTCTGAGAAATAGGTGGTAAAAAGGAGTTTGCAAACTGGCCTGGCAACAAAGACTCTCTCCTCAGTAGTATTTAGGCTCAGTGGTTTTTGGCACAAGGTGGCAGCCTGACTGCTGGCTGTAATCTGCAAAAATACGCTTTTGAAGGGAAATGCCCATGCCAGCATGATTTTTCAGTCATTTGCAAGATATGGGGGAGCAATGCTTTCGAAGGCTGTGGAGCTATTGCTGGTTATCACTAGGCTGTACTGATGTCCTGCAGAGGGATAATGAGACACAGGGGCTCTTCAAAACAGTTGAAGGTTAAGTGTGAGAGTCAGAGGACAGCTTTGGTACTTTACAGAGGGATATTTACCTCTTCTTTTCTTCCTACCATATTTTTCTAATTGATTCCAATTTGTTAATTTGCTGTACTCTTTTTAATTCTTATTTTAATTGAAGTGTAGTCGATTTTAATTTGCTGCATTTAATACATCTTTTAAAGTTACTTTAATGTGTTAAGGCAGGATATGAATTCATATAGTAATTAATTCATCTTCTCACAGACCTAATATAAGCATCAGATTGACCTTTATCATGAGATTTTCAGTATAAGCAAGACTAGACTAGAGTTCCTTGCTAGATACATAGTTTGAATTCATTTTAGACTCGTCTAAAGGAATCCTAGTAAAAAGAAATGACTTCCAGGGAACACGCAGGGCTTCCTTACCAACCCTACAAAATACAAAGTAGGATCTTCTTTCCTTCCACTTTCCTTTCTTCTTTTATTTCTGTTGACTTATTCCAAAAAGAATTTCATGCAGCTATAGCCTAGAACTAGTGAAGACTGAGACAGTGTCTCCTGAAATCTCCATCTGTTAATTTTCCCAGGTTCACAGAACTCTGCTTTTGGGGTTAATTAAACCTTGAAGATCAGGCCTGGGGAGCTCATGCTTCCTAATCCTCCTGCCTTGCTAGGTGTCTTGGGAAGGATTCTCTCTGCAGCTACAGGACATACCAGAGCTAAGTCTCTACCCCAGACTCAGGGTGAATACGCTGGGCTAAGCACTATGACAAGAAATGTAAAACATGATACCTTCCAGTTGAGTGGAAAAAATCAAAACAAAAAAATAACAACAAATAAACTCCAATGTAAGATGATGCATAGTTACATGCCAAAATTGCTCACAGAGGAGGGAAATCAAGATGGGACAGATCTGGGCAATCAATCCATATGAAGGAGGCTGGGTGTTCTGAAGTGAGTATCATAATGTATGTAAAGGGATGGGGGCACCAACCTGGCTGGTAATACACCTTAACATTTGGAATTGTGAGAGAGAAAATTGGACAGAACTGATCAGAGCAGATTTGAGTTTATTTTATAGGCAAAAAGTAGTTACTGGGAGTTTTTCAGATTGGGATTACACTTAGTGGTAGGTTTTGCAGAGGGACTGCAGACAGATAAAGCTCTGAACCTCTACTTTTGATCCCACGTAGAAGCAGTAAGAATTTGAGATTGGATGAAAACAGTGCTATTGAAGATAAAAGAGGCAGATGAAAGGAAAATTGCAAAATAAGAATTGGCAGAATTTCTCTCTCTCGCTCTCATTTTTTTTTTTTTTTTTTGCAGGTTACTTCTTCCATCTGATCTCTTATCCTGTAAGCCTCAGATTATCTGCCCTATCCTATTTTTTTTACCTTCCTCCCTTTTTGTTTTAAATTCCCCTGCCTGAATTAAATTTAAATCAGAATTGGAGTTCAGATCTCTGTTAAAATACAGAACAAAAGCATTCTTTGAAATTTGACTATAAAATAACATTCCAAACCTTGTTTTACTAATTGATTAGTTAACTTTTCACCATAAAATGGATTCTGTACCCTGCAATATTTAAATTTTGGAAGTAATGAAATAGAAAGAGGTAGCTCAAACGAAAAAAAAGTGCATCATTTATTTTTATAAGATTTAGAATTTCTGCCCAAACATTCTATAATGAGATTAATATTTCTGCATAAATCACAAAGAGTTAATAGTCATGCTTAACAATGGTAATTAACTAAACTGTTGTACAGATTTTCAGTATTAATCAACTTATGAAATACAGATGTGACATTTTTATACTCAGAATCTCCCAGAGGCGAAGTTAAATTACTCTCAAAACTATCAAGGGGCCAGAACACAGTGACTAGAGCACTTTATCACTGATTTGCCACAAAGGCAGATGGAGCACATAATCCTACTGCAAGTTTATCTCAATATTATGTTCCTTTCTTTAAGGCTTGAAACCTGGAGATTTCCCCTTACTCAGCAAATTAAAGCCTAATCAAACAAGAATGATTCTAAAGCACTTTACATAAGTAAAGTATTAGGTCACATAAAGATAATAAAGCGCATATACATGACATGCATGTTTTCCTCTATAATCAGGAACACAACAAACTGTTCCTAACAGGCCCAAACTGAAAACAACACTAATGTCCATCAAGGCATAAATGGATAAACAAATATTTGTGTAGTCATGCAATGTAATACTATGCAGCAATGCAAAGAAACAAGAGTAGTGTTATATTTAGCACCATGAATAAATCTCAAAAGCTTTTAACTTCTTGGGTCAGCAAAGGGCGGATGAGCCAACTACAATTTCTCTCTCCCATAGAATATAGCCAAAAATTCTAGAAAGAACACAAAACGTGACTATGAAGGACTCAAAGAAACAAAGAATGGTAGGTGGCTTGGAAGTAAAATTTTGAAGAAAGAAAAGTACAGTGTTAAGTGTTCTGATCATTTTCCTCTTTTATGTCCTCTTTTACAGTGAGTAACTCAAGTCCTAAATCTTCCCAAACTCCTGAAGAACCCTGGTTTTGCTGATTAGAAGATTGGGAAAGGGGATGCCTATGGAGCCCGCATGTAGGGAAGAGGAGATAATTCCAGCTTTTCCTTTTTCTTTTCTTCTTAACATCTTTTTTCCTTCTTGGTACTGCCCTAAGATCAGCCCCAGTCATGGAGATGTAATGAGGCAGCAGCAACACCACCAAAACAAAAACTGGAAATTCAGAGGGAAAACCTGCATATTTGGCCAGAAGAATCAAGAAAAAGGACCTCTGTAAACTAAAGAAGGGGGTGGGAAATCCTGGAGTAGAGAGAATTCTGGTGCATGAGTCAACTCAATCCAGGGCTCACTGCCAATCTGCACATGTGCAGAACAGATCCAAAAGAGCGCAGGAAAGGCTTGGAGAACTGAGCTACAATATAAGCCACCCCCCAAGTCCTAGACTAACCCCTGAGAGATGCATGTGCAAAACAGACTAAGAACAGCGTAACAAAAGCTTTGAGATCTGAACTATTCTATGAAGCACTTCCCAAGTCTCAGACTAAGCCCCAAGTAGCTCAGGCATGAGGCTGACCCAGTGTAACAACAACTTTGAGAACTGAACACATGTTGAGACCATCATACACTAAAGGAGAGCTAGAATTTGAGGTCAGAACCAAGATGGTATGCTTGTCTACTAAGACAAAAGATCAACAGTGTCCAAAGGATGTTAACAAACCAAAGTCTCACAGTGTAATATTCAAAGCACCCAGGGTTATAATCCAAAATCACCTGCTGTACACAGAACCATGAAAACACGACCAACTCTCACAGAGAAAGAAAAGTAACAGATGCCAACACCAAGACAACACAATGTGCTCGAATTATCAACACTTTAAAACAGCTGTTACTACCAAGCTAAATACTATTGAAATGAATGGAAAAATAGAAGATTTCTTCAGAGAAATATGAGTGAAAGTAGCAAATGAAAATTTGCGAAATAAAAACTACAACATCTGAAATAAAATTTTATTGGATTGGCTCTATAGCCAAAAGAATGGGGAAAAAAATAGACTGAAGATGAAAGAAACTAAGAGAATTAACGGCCAGCAGGCCTGCTGTAAAAATGAAGGCTAAAAAACTGTTCTTCAGGCTGAAGGACAACGATGCCTCTGGGAAATGCAGAAATTCAGGACTGAAAGAGGAGTAACAGAAATGGCAAATATCTGAGTAAATACAATAGGCTGCTTTTATCCTCCTAAATATTTTAAATATGATTGTATGTGTTAAAAACAAGATTTATAACACTGTCTGGGTGAGTTTTTAATGTTTAAATATTATAATATATAAGAACTACAACAAAAGTAGGAAGGAAAAATGACCTAAAATGATTTTTTAAATTCTGCATTTTATTAGAGGTGGCAAAATGTTAACTCTTAGTAGACTGTGAAAAACCATAGAGCAGCTCCAAAAAAATACGAGATTTAGCCAGAAATCCAAGATATTGATTAAGACAGAATATAGCCAATATTCAAATAATCCAGAAGAATGCAAGAGAGGGGGAAGAGAGGAACATAAAACAATGAGGGAACACAGAATACAAATAATAAAAATGTTAAAACCTAAATTTGATTTTAGCAATAATTGCATAACATGTAAAAGGCAGAAACATCAATTAAAAGGCAGAGATTATCAGATTACATAAAAATGTAAGACCCAATTATATGTTGAGTATAGAAAGCACATGTAATTATAATTTTGTATATTTATATGTAGGCTAAAATACAAAAAAAAAAGGAAAATAGATAACATACCAACACTAATCCATGTATTAATATCAGACAATATTAACTTCAGAGCAAAGAAATTTACCAGGAATAAAGGAATAATGAGAGGTTATCATAATGATAAAAGTGTTAGTACATCTTGAAGACATATGATTCTATATGTGTATGCGCCAAAAAAATGGAGCTTCCAAATACATAAGTAAAAACTGATCAAAATGGTGAAAGAGATAAGAAAAATCCACAATTGTAGTTGGAATTGCTTCTCAATCTTTGGCTAAGATCATATATAAGTATAATTGGAGACATCAGTGTTCCTTTTTCTATAATTGTTAGAACAAGTAGACAAAAATTCAGTGAGGATATAGAAAACCTGAACAACACTATGGATCAACTTGACCTATTTCATATGTATAGAACATTCTATCTAATGACAACATAACGTACATAGGTTTCTATTGCAACTGGATATTCAACAACATGAACTATATCCTGGCACTATAAAAAAAGCAAAAAAGAAACATACACAAAAATAAAATCTTAACAAATTTAAAACAATTGAAATAATATAAAATATGTTTTCTGAACAAAAAGAATTAAGCTAAATATCAGAAATAGATGCTAATAAAATGCCCCATATATTTGGAAATTTTAAAACACACTTCTAAATGGCTAATGGATAAAAGCAGAAGTTTCAAAGGAATTAGAAAAATTTTGGAGGTGAATAAAAATGAAAATAAAATACATCAAATTTATGTGAGACAGCTAAAACAGTGCTTTGAGAAACATTTATAGTACTAATACTCACATGAAAAATAACAACAGGTTTTAAAAACAATCTCAGTTTTCACCCAAACTAGAAAAATCAGAAAAAAAATAAACATAGAATAAGCAGAAGTAAGAATGAGTATTAACCCTCTCTGTTGTAACAAGATTCTTCCTATATTATTACTACTTATATTAATAGTTTTTAACCTCACAGCTAGAAATTATTGGTACTATCCTGTGTGCATTACTGACACAAACAGAAAACAGCATAACTTTTTACTTTGAAACAATAAAACCCATTCTGCCAGGGTAAAAATTTTTGAGATTATCAACCATCCACGAAAGTGAGTGTCCCAGTGTCTTAAAATTTGAGTGACTTACTAAGTCTTATAGTAGTCAGAGCAAAACTTCATAACTAATAAAATATTTTAGTTGTTTTATACTTGATTCAGTTTCATGATCCAAACTTTAAAAAAAATCCAAGTCATAAAACTTTACATTATCCAGGCCCAGGAAGATGAAAGAGAAATAGAGATTTCATTATGAAATTTTGCTTTTTGCTTTTGTGGTTTTTGTTCTTTGAGGATTTTCCAAAACTTGACCTCTCAGGATGTCTTGTCTTGGCTTTATGACTCATCCAGAAACCTTCGGAGGCATAAGAATATATCAGATTTTAAAAATCTGCTTTCATTAAAAGAGACTGTCTTTAAAACAAATCCCTACCTCCCTAAGGAATTATGATTTCGAGTTTTAATCTTCACAGTTGAGATTTCTACTTCCCTGTACAGCAAAACACTCCATAAGCAGGTTCTGTTTTTAAAAAATAATTAAAAGACTGCAATTCCATTACTAAATTTCAACTTGGTCTTCTATATTCCTTTTCATTGTATGTTCTTTTTAATTTATTTTTTATTGAAATAGAGTTGACATACAATATTATATTAGTTTCAGATGTACTACATAATGATTTGACATTTGCATACATTATGAAATGATCACATTGAAAAATCTAATAACCATCTGTCCCAATATAAAGTTATTAAAATATTGTTGACAATATTCCTTATGCTGTATATTACATCCTTGTGACTTATTTATTATATAACTAGAGGTTTGTACCTCTTAATCTTCTTCACCTATTTCACCCACTCGCCTTCCTTTTGGCTAACATTTATTCTCTGTATCTATGCATCTGTGTTTGTTTAGTTTTGTTTGTTTCATTTTTTAGATTCCACATATAAGTGAGATCATGCTTATTTGTTTTTCTCAGTCTGATTTATTTCACTTAGTATAATGCTTTCTATATTCATGTTTTATCTTATTTATCATTCATTTATGCAGTAAGTCTGTCTTTAACAACTGTAATACACTAGGTACTATTTCTTTTTTATTGAAGTATAGTTGATTCACAATGTTGTGTTAGTTTCATGTGTATAGCAAAGTGATTCAATGACATATATATTCTTTTTCATATTCTTTTTCAGTATAGGTTATTACAAGCTATTGATTATAGCTCCATGTGCTATACAGCAGAATTTTCATGGTTTTTCTGAGAGTTGTGCTGACCCATAACCTTGCTCCTTCTCTAGCTCTGTGGATGTTCCAAAGAAGGCTGGAGATGCCATGAAGAAGAGATATTTAAACTCTAGGTGGCTGCGGGGGTGGAATATAGGGAAAGAGATACAGTACATTCTTTCCAGAATCAAGAATGGATAGATTCCAGATCCTGGCACGGTTTTCTCCTGTCAGAACTATCTTCATCCTGATTCCTTGGAAATAATTACTTTGACCCAGGTCTCATTCCACTCTAATTCATCCAACACTGCTGTCAGAGAGTCCCTGAAATAGATGGTTTTAATCATGCTTCTTTTCTGCTTCATACATCCTCTTTTTGAGACCTAGAACCAAACTCATCACACCCAAGCACTTCATCATTTTAGATTCTTTCACACTTTCTATATTGCATGGTCACTTTGATGCAGATATTCCACTAGATTCTTAGAGGTAGGGCATATCCTCCAAATAAGACCAGAAATATTCAGTGGGAATTTTCTTTTATCTTCTACTTTTTTTTTTTTTGATAAACTTTAATTGCCTATGTAAGATCTCTGTGCAGTAGTTTAGTTCTGCAGACACAGAAAGAAGAAAGGGAAAATAAGAGAATCACCCGAAGCGCAGCAGTCATAGACACCAGTCTGGTTATTCCTGTTTTTAAATAGCTACTACCCCAAGCCTCTGCACACCTCCATGCCACCAAGACTACCCGGTCCCTCTTTCACCTCCTCATAGTCCAGCAAATAAAAATTAATCCCTCACTTGGAGGCAAGGGATTACAGACCCTAGTCTAGAGCTATGGCCCATGTCTATACTGATGGGTCAGCACTTGTGCTATGCTTATTTTTAATACTCTAATTATTATCTCTAGATAGATACATAAGGTCATGCATTCTGTGAAAACAGTTTTATTTCTTCTTTTCTAGTCTGTATACATGTTATTTTTTTTTCTTGCCTTATTATATTGGCCAGTACCCCCAGTATGATGTTGAATAGGAACAGTAACAGCACATAGCCTTGCCTTGCTCTTCACATAGGGAGAGAAAACTGTGGATGCCCTTTGTCAGTCATTTCTTCCTATTCCTAGTTTAATAAGGGTTTTTTAAATGCATGAATGTGGAATTTGTCAAATACTTATTTGACATTTGAGATGACCATATGGGTTCTCTTCTTTAGTCTGTGTGGTGACATTGTAATGTGTCAACTTGGCCACCCTGAACTATGTTTCCCAGAAGGACATTCTCTGTGTTTCCAGTTAGGGTAGGATACAGAAAATATTTTTGCATGACCTTTGAAAGGTGGAAGTGAAACAGTGAAACATTTTGTTTCTTTGCTTGGAAGGTTAGGATGGGCTCTTTTGTCCTGATGCACTCTGCTTGACTGTGGGCTAACTGCATTGGCATAGGGTAATAGTCAAGAGTGCAACTGTGTCTATTTTCACTTGACTCCTCCTTCAGCTCCTCCAGCTCCTGGACCAGCTGTGTTTAGCTCATGATGAAAACTGCCAGCTTCTCCTGCAGGACACCCACATCATAATGCTGGAGGCAACAAAAACTGACTCAGGTTCCAGGCCATCCTCTCCAGTTCCAGCTCTTGCTGTGGGTTCCAGATCTTGTTCTTCCCTGCTTTACAGACATCTCTCCTTACTGACATTTTTCTATGACCTGCTCTGAAGAGTTCAAATTCCAGCACCAGACAAAAGCAAAAATCTTATGTCTATGACTTAAGTAGATCCCATAACTGTGTAAAGTCAAATTTGTATATTACATGCCTCTTCAATGTAACCCTAACTGGTACAGAATCTGGTGCCAAGAGTGCTACCAAAAAAGCAGAATCTTAAGAATGAGTTATATGAATTGGTTCATTTTTTCTGAGTTTTCTGGAATTGATTCCCTAATCCAATTATATATAAAAAAATTTAATGGCCCTATTTCCAGTGTTGAAGAGGACACTGATAGTCGATGGCATGCTACAGCACAACATTGACTCAAATTATCACCAGCTAAGAGCCTGTCGGAGGCAGGATGATGATCGGTTATTTGTTACCAACCATTTTAATGAAAAAAAAAAAAAGGAATAATGGGGATCAGTTGGTTTCCTCCAAATGAGCTAAATAATTTAAGGAAAGAAAATGAGGAGCTCAGGGCTTTAAATTCCTAGTTCACATAAGATATCTAAAAACTTTTATGTTTTCCCTAAAAGAAGCTCCTACATCCTACAGTCTACACCCTATAGAAATCTTAGTCAAGAGATACATTTTCTAAAAGCAATAGCCAATGTGAAATCTGTACATAACTAACTTACAACACAAACTGATGTCATGTGGTCTCTTTTATTAAAGTTAGGGCATTAACTGGGACGGAAAGGGACACTGAAAATTGGGATGGGAACTTATGAGCAGATTGCAATGAAGTTGCATACCTTGAACCATAAATCTAAATTTTGAAGAGACTTCTTTGTCATTAGAAGTAGCCTTTCCATACTAAGACAGTCTCTCCTTGATGAAGGAAACTGTAATGGCCTCCTCTGCGGTACACGTCTTGCACAGGACAGACTACCCTCCTCGTAACCTACTCCCACTATCTCTCTTGGTTTCTAGACTCATACGTCAGGAGGTCCCAAAAAATAAGATTCGAAGTATGAATCACGTAGAGATGTGATACATATCAAAAGATTGCATGATTTTTGCCCATTTATATTGATAGAGGCTTGAGGGATATGTTTGATAATATATCTCAAGAATGTGGCATCAAAGTGGAAGGACTATAAAGATGAATGAGACTAAATTGATTAATGTAAGCTCGCTATGCAAAGATTCCATAGTCACTCAGTTGGCCTGTGCAGAAGACAGATGGATCTTAGACAATGACAGTGGATTATCATAAACATTATCAAGCAATTGCAATTGCTGTTACAAATGTGGTTTCATTGCTGGAGCAAACCAACACATTCCCTGGTACCCGCTATGCAACTATTGATCTGGCAAGTTGTTTTTTTTTTTTAATATATATACCTGTTAGTAAAGACCATCAGAAGTAGTTTGTTTTCAGCTGGCATGGCCAGCAATATATTTTCGTGTTCTATCTCAGGGCTTATCAGCTCTCAGCATTGTCATAATTTAGTCTGCAGGAAACTTGATTGCCTTTTCATTCCAGTGGAATCATGCTGGTCCATTACATTGATGAAATTGTGCTGATGCGGCCCGCTTAGCAGGAGGTGGTGACCACTCTACACACATTGGTAATACATTTGCATGCCAAAGGGGAGGAAATAAATCCCCAAAGAACTCAAGAGTCTGCCACATCAGTGAAATTCCTTCCAGGATGAAAAACAAGTTGCTGCATCTGGCCCCTCCTAACATAAGAAAAAAGACACAATATCTGGTGGGCCTTTTGGGATTTTGGGGGCCACATATATCCCCTCTGAGCATGCTACTCTGACCCATTTACTAAGGGACCTGAAAGCTGCCACTTTTGAATAGGGCCCTAAAAAAAAAAGAAAGCTCTACAACAGGTCTAACTCTCCATAAAAGCTGTTCCACCACGTGAGTTATATGTCCTATCAGATTTGATGATGCTTCAAGTGTTAGTGGCACATAAGGACATTATATGGAGCCTTTGGCAGACTCTTAGAAGTAAATACAGCACAGACCTTTAGTGATTAAAGCAAGACTGCACCACTCTTTGTATATAACCGGTGTCCTTTTGAGAGACAAACTTGGGGCTTGTGATTGGGCTCTAATAGAGAGTGGTCACGTGACCATGGGCCACCAAGGTACCATGTGATCTGAACTGCCAGTCATGAACTGGGTGTGGTCTAACCCACCAAGACACAAAGTGGAGCACGCCCTCCATCATAAAATGGGAGTGGAATAGATGCCCCTGGGCTAGAGCAGACCCAGCAGGCATCAGTAAGTTACACAAGCCCTAGTCCTACTATTTGCTTTCCTTTCTCTCAACACACACCTGTGGCTCATATGAAGTTCCCTATGACCAGTTGACTGAAGAAAAAAATAAAATCCAGGCTTGATTTATAGATTGATGGTCCTGTCCAATGTACAGGCAGTCACTTGAAAGAGGACAGCTATGGTGGTCCTATAGCCCTGTCCTGGGACACCTTTGCAGGATTGTGGTAAAGAGAAAACCACCCCCAGTGGGCAGACTTTTGAGTACTGAATCTGGTCATTCATCTTGCTTAGAAGCAAGCAAACCATGGGCTATCTGGCCAATGGTTTGGCTGGAAGGTCAGGGACTTGGAAGAAAATTGGTGTCAAGGAGGTCTGGGTAAGAGGGATGTGGCTAGATCTCTATGAACAGGCATAGAATGTGACGATATTTGTGTCTCATGATGCTTACCAAAGAATGACCTTAACAGAGGAAGATTTCAATAATCAGCTGGATTGGATGGCCGCTTTCTATGGACATCAGTTAGTTTCCTTCCCCAGCCCCCTCTGCCATTGTCCAATGGGCACATGAACAAGGCAGCCGTGACAGCAAGAATGGAGTTAGGCATGCGCTCAGCCACACGGATCCCACTCAATTCAGAAATTGGCCACACTGCAAATTAACCACTTGGAAAACAGAATTTGGTAAATTTGCTTCTGGAAGCTTGCTTTTGGCCAACTGATGTTTAGAAAACAGGCCTGCAGCCAATAATATATGACTCACAAAAGCCACAAGAGAATGTGGAATGTGTTATTCATCATCATCTCAAGGCCAATAAACTACTAAATTTATTTAACTTGAGAGCTTTACACTTCAAAGCCAAGGTTTGCCAAAAGAACAATGTCTGGAGCTTAATCTAAACCTATTTGCCTTTTTTAAAAAATTTTTGGCCACAGAGGGGAAAAAAGGTACATACTCAGTTGTTAAAACAACTGGAAAAGTCAAGTTTGAGACTGTAATAGTACATGAATTTAGAATTTTGTGGGGGCACATTTCTGATTTAGGATCAAGGAAAGTTCTGGGTCACTGTCTTCAATCTCTTTTTATGATTTTCCATAGACATACACCCAGGAACACATTCATATCTCAACATCCAGTATGAAATTTTATTTTTATTTCCTATCACAAAGTATCTACTGTTGACAAGGATTATTTGCAAGGGAGTTTATTACCCTCAACGGAATGAGTTCTGGGCAAGAATAACAAAGGAGATGAGACAGCTTTTGCTTCAACTTTTCTGGCAGTAATGTGAATGGTTCCTCAGTTCCCTGGTCAAGATGAAATAGTTCAGTGCTTTCAAGAGGAGAAACTCAGACCCAGCAGCAATCAAGAACACAATGGAAAAAAAAAAAAAAAAAGGAAAGGAAAATTGCACTGAAAACATTTCTGCCACGTAACCATCAAACAAATGTCAGCGATGCAAAATCTTGATGGAAGTCCCTTTTTTTTTCCTGTGATAGAGGACACCTCTCTTCTTGTGGTAGTTATTTGTTTACCCCACAGCATTTGATGGTAAATTTTCTTCCTAAAGGACATTTCCTCGTTACGGCCTTTAATAAGTTGGCTTCTATAAGCTTTTCTGAATTACATAATCATTTGCTTTTTCATCTTCATGGGGCAAATCCAAGGCTCAAATAAGTACACTTCCTTGGGTTTTAAAGAATGTTCAAACAAAGGCTATTTTGTTTCCTGGATGCCTTTATAACAGTCATTTGTGAAAACTC
Source organism: Vicugna pacos (assembly GCF_048564905.1). Taxonomy (NCBI): domain Eukaryota; kingdom Metazoa; phylum Chordata; class Mammalia; order Artiodactyla; family Camelidae; genus Vicugna; species Vicugna pacos. Next base: position 21,031,716 of record NC_132988.1, read on the forward strand.
ATACATAACTTTATATTGCTTAAAACCTAAGCAATTTTTAGAATCCTCCTTCCAATGAAAAAAGAGCCAATTTATAAAGAAGCCCAAGTAATGACTATGGCAATCCAACTTTTTTCACTTGCTTAAGTCTGATGGGCAGTTTTCACTACTTGATCAACCAGACATAGGGCTTCATATTCGTAAGTCTATATTCAGCAATGATGAATGTTTTCTAGGACACACCCCCAATTTTTGTCTGATGTTCCTTCATGGGAAGTACCAAAAATCTAAAAAATAACTCGACAGAATTAGTCAAGTATGATCAATTTTTTAAATGATCACAAATTCTTCCCCTTCCTGCATTCATGACTCTGTAGTGTGACACCTTTGTACCATGATGCCTTGCAAAGAGATGCTGCAGATTCTTCTAGACAGAGGAGTCTGTTTCCCCACTCTGAATCTGAGTTGGTCAAGGGACTAGTTCTGATCAACTGGACATTAGTGAAGGTGACACAAAGAGAGACTTAAAAGTGCTGACACATTCAGGCTTCCCTCTGTGTGGTGCTCTTAACACCACTCTGCAGCCATGTGAACAAGCTCAGACTAGCCTACGGAGGGCTCACAGACCCATGGAGGAAGGTCTTCCCTGCCATTGAATCTGAGCTTCCAGACATGTGATTGAGTCCAGCCGAAAGGAACCGAACCCAGCCCCGATCACATGGACTGCCCAACAAGGCCAAAGAGATTGTCAACACACAGAATCACGAACTAAATCAATGTTTTCTGCTGGCCCCTAGATTTGGGGTGGTTTACTACATAGCAGAACCAAGCAATTGGTTGTCCCAGTTAGTTAGAATTTAGTGCTTATAAGGTTAACATCATAGTCCAGAATGTCTAAAGAGGCAAACTCTTCAATAGCCATGGTCTGTGACCTTAAAAAAATGGTGGAGCCACAGTTGGAGGCACTACTGAATACAACCTCCATGAAATAAAGTATGGCCCTTGATGATCACACAGACCTGGGTCAAATCCTGGCTCTACTCTGCTAATTCGAGCTGATCATTTCATTTCACCCTCTAAGATCAGATTCTTCACCTATAAAATGGGGATGTGTGGGTGATAACACCTACTTCATGGGAATGTTAAGTGGATTAAATGAGAATATGTCATCTGTTTGTATGGTGCCTGATAAATAGTAATTAATTAAATTGTAGCTACACCGTCACACAAATGTAACAAAATTGAACGGCCACAGAGAGAGACTGCAAATAGTATAAGCTGTCTTTGCAGGCAGCACAAAAGCATCTGTCTGCTGTGCTCTCCAGAAACTGCTAACATCTTTGGCTTTTAGGAGAACCTCACACTTTATTCACTGGCCATATTAACATGATCTTCTCTCTGCTATGCTGTGAGGTCATTAACTTTGTCCCCCAGTCCACTCCGTTCCTCTCCTTTTTCAACAGATGCCCAGTGACTTTATACTATGCAGAGTCCCCTACTTGGGCACCTGGCAAATATATCTTTGCCTAAGCATGTCACCACCCTGTGGGAAAAAGTTGCCACTTTCTTACTTACATCCTTTCCCTGACCGCTCCCCCAATCACCAATTCCCAGTTCCATCATTGAAATGAAGAAAATGAATCTACTATAATACTAATAATAAAACATGAATTATTATTATATCCTTATTCCAACCTCTGTCCCAGGGAATATATTTTTTTAATATCTTTTAAGTGTTTTTCAGAATCCATATCTTCAGGCTGGGAGACTGGGGGCCTCGGGCAGGCTGGTGAAGGGGAGTCTAGGATGTCATCTCTGGGGATCTCACATCCTGTTTTAGGACCGCTTGGCCACTGCCTCTGTCACTTTCAATTCTGAGATTTAAATCAGCAAGGAAATCCATGTGAAGTAGAGTAGCTCTGTGTAACAACCTATAATAAATCCTGCCAGACAAACCATTTTCCGCTGTGATTTCCACTGGACTATAACAAATACATTTTACAAAGGAATTCCCCAGTGAATTTGGAGACTGCTTTTAATGATTATTTGTGTTTAAAAGCCCCAAGGCCAAAAAAAAAAATGTTCACATGGTTGTCCCTGACTTCTTAAAGCATGCTGAAAAATATATATTTATGTAAGTAAAAACAAAGAAAATCCACGTATACACAATGAATGGCTGTTGATCCTTAACGATAAGGTTACTCACAGGTTTTGACATCCCTCTCCCGTCTCAAAGTGCTTCTGCTGTATTTAACGTAGATTGGTATTACAGCAAGTGACAAGGCTGATCAAGAGGAAATTCGGGAGAAAAACTGTATGGAAGAGAACCAAAGCAGAAAATGATCTCCAACCCCCCCGCCCACTACCATCCCAAGGGTATTTCACACTGGAGCCCAAATGAAATATCTAACTGGAAACAGCAGTGAGCGAAGGAGAAGCTAGACTCAATGCTTTTTAATTCGGTTGGCCTGGTACCTGTGTTCCTAAGCCTGTCCTTCTGTTCTCCTTCAGCGGTGAAAGCCAGGGCCAGCCTCACACCCAGCAGGGCTGCTCAGCCCCACGGGGCCATGGGGGACCAGGAGAGCCGTCTGCCCTGAGGCTCGCGTACCTGCCAGCCAGCCAGTCAGCCACACAAGTGCACTGCCTAGAGCCCCAGCCAAAACTCATGCTTCCAACACGGAGCCGCAAGAGAGATACTGCGAGGATTAAAAACTGACATGGAAAAGTGTTAGAGCATCACGAGACATTAACGAGGTTCATGTGGCTTTCTTTTCTTAGAGATGCAGAGGACAGAAATTAGAACCCTGTGGAAATGAAATGGATTTTCAAATATGGGGCAAAAAGCCCAAAGCAGGAAGTGCTTTCCAGGGAAACAAAAAGAGCACTGTTGTGCAGGATTCTGAATGGCTGAGGGGATAGGCATTGGGTTCAAGACCTGCAACAGGGAAAAACACGACATGGACCTGTGTCTTGGTCCCTTCGGGCTGCCTTAACGAAATGCCATAGCTGGGTGGTTTAAACAAGAGAATTTTATTTTTCACAGTTCTGGAGTCTGGGAGTGCCAGGCAGATCCAATCCAGGCCCTGATCTGAGTGCCAGGCAATTCGAATCCGGGTCCTGGTGAGAGCTCTCTTTCTGCTTTGCAGATGGCTATCTTATGTCTTCAGATGGCAGAGAGAGAGGCAGAGTGCAAGAGAGCTCACTGGTCTCTTTTTATAAATCCACTAATCCTATCACGGGGACCCCACCCTCATGACCTCATTTAAATTTAATTCTCTCCCAGAGACCCACCTCCACATACCAACACAATGGGGGCTAGGACTTTAACATATGAATTCTGGGCGGACACAGTTCAGTCCATAGAAGCCTAGGACATCTTGTGCCAAGAAACAAGGAAGGGCTCAAAGAATGACAGGGATATACCAAAAAAATACAAAAGACAACTTGACTGGGTGCCCACTGGCCAATCAGGGACCAATTGTGTGTAAAAATAAATAATGATAATAATGGATTATAACCTATTGATAAAATATGATACCAAAGTTCACACATATTCAAATGAATAAATTGAAAATCTGACAAACAATGAGATATTTACAGTTGCAAAGTACTTCCCCACAAAATATTTTATGGTGAGTAACTGTGAAAGCATCACCTTTATCAAGTGGTCAAAGCAAACATCATCAGTGACGGAAGGAAGCAAAACCAGGCACTGCCTGAAAAGATGCCAGGAAAAGGAATACAGCACCATTTCTGTGCTAGCCCTGCCAAAGATGCATAACTCTAATCTAATCATAAAGCAACACCACACAAACCCAAATTGAGAAACATTCTAAAAAGTAAACCAGCCTGTAATCTTCAAAAGTGCCAGTTATAAAATCAAGGAAAGACTGAAGAGAACTGCCTTAGATTGACAGAAACTAAAGAGACATGACAACTCAATACAACAGGTGATTCTGAACAAGATCCTTTTGCTACAAAAGACAGTATTGGTCAACAGGCAAATGAGTTGTAATGTAATGATGTTAATTTCCCAATCTCGATCATCGCAGTGCATCTATGTAAGAGAAAGTCCTTGTTTTTTAGGAAATACCTATCAAATACTTGAAATTGATGGGGCATTAAGTAAGCAACTTACTCTCATATGGTTCCAGTAATGTCTGCAGACACTGTCAAATGTCTCTCTGAGGATTGGGGCCTGAGGGGAAAACTTGTCTCCAGTTGAAAACCATTGGACTAACCCAACTGAAACAGATCTTATCTGGGCTCCACTTAAGTGTCTTTAGACCTCTGCTGTAAAACTACCAGAAAACTACCAGGTTGCCAGGAAGTCATATAATAATCTATATAAAGACAGATGGAGCAGAAAAACCTCTAATTAATCACCCAACATATTAACTTCTTCTCCTTGATATATATAATATCAGACCTTAGGGAGTTATGCTGTCCAACATCTTCATTTTACACACGAGGACGGATCAGTCTCTTTCCCTACTTTCTGACAGCACCTTTCAGGCCAAAATGGGATCACAGCCAAACATCTAGCTCAGTTAGATTTCCTCTAGGACTTTACAAAGGCCTCCTTCAGTGTATTGGCATAGGATAAACATACTAGTTTTAGCTTTACTTTTGACATTTTTCAACGTAACATTTTGCTATTGCTCCATTAGAGATTGCATTCCTTTCTTTTCTGAATGCTTATCTACCTCTCTTATTTCATGAACTGAAAGTGTTAAAAATTAGATAATATACTGAAGTGCTTACCAGTACCCCTCTTTCCAGAGCCCTATGATTACCATAGTGAGACAGTTACAATGGATAACACAATTTTTAAAAGTTGAATATCCTCCTGATGAAAAGCAACAGAAACTGTATTCTCCCTGAAGCTAAATCATTATGGCCCCAAGGATGAAGCTGTGGGAAATGTGGATCAAATAGAGTGATTCCAAGAGACACAGTAGTCCTGTATCTTCTAAGAAGTGTTAGGTAGGTTTTTCTAAATTAATATCGTTGACTCTTGAACAGTGTGGGGGTTAGGGATGCTGAACCCTTGCACAGTCAAAAGTCTGTGACTAAGTTGATAGTTTGATTCCTATATCCGAGGTTCCACATCTGCGGTTTCAACCAACCTCAGATCATGTAGTGCTATACAGTATGTACCAAGTGGGAAAAAAATCTGTGTATAAGTGGACCCATGCAGTTCAAACATATTGTTCAAGGGGCATCTGAATCTGTACTCTCATCTGAATCAGAGCCTCGATCTCTAACAGCCAAGCAGTAAGACAAGGACAACTAGCGGCACAATTATCTGATCAAGCTGTTTTCTCCTTCTCAGTGGGTGAAACACCATTCCAGCCAGAGCCTTCTGCCACAAGGCACACCCAGGATTCTGCTCTTCACTTACTCATCTGACAGTTATTTACCCAACGATATACCTATTTGTCCAGCATTGTGCTGTGTGCTGTGAAGAAGTCTGAGTTGGAGTTTTCATGTTTTAGTGGGTAAACCACATCTGAAAGGCTAAGCATGATCACACACACACACACACACAAAACCCAGTGCTGACAGCAAATATGCAACACTGTAAAGCAAAATAAATAAATAAAAACCTGGACATAGCTTGAGTAAGAGAGAGATTTAAAAAAGTAAAGTCCTGGGACAAAAGCCTAAGTGTCATAAGAATAGATTCTCTGTTACGGACTGAATGTTTATGTCACCCCAAAATTCACATGCTGAAGCCCTAACCTCCAATGTGACTGCATTTAGAGGTATGGCCTTTGAGAGACAATGAAGTTTATATTAGATCTTGAAGGGAGATCCTCATGATGGAATTAGTGTCCTTATAAGAAGAGGAAGATCTCTCTGTCTCTATCTCGATTTCCATCTCGATTTCTACCTCTCTGTCTCTCCATGGGCAAGCACCCAGGAAAGTCCATATAAGCACACACTAAGAAGGCAGCTGTCTACAAGCCAGAAAATGGGTCTTTACCAGGAACCAAATGTACTGCTACTTTGACCTTGGACATCCCTCCACAGCCATGAGAGATAAATGTTGTTTAAGTTACTCAGTCTACATTCTGTTATAGCTGCCCAAGCAACTAAGACACTTTCCTTCCAGTGTTAAAATTTCATGTACCTTCTATCCTTGTCACTGTGACTCTTCAGCATTACATATGTATCCTGTACTCTTGCAGAATCAGAAAGGCCATATGGCTACCTTTATTCTTATAATAACATTACTGGCTTTTAAATCAAGCGACCTTTCCTTGGATCACAATGTGGAATACACATGGTACAAGCAGTTTATAATCCCCTGTTAACAAAACTAATGAAGTTAAGGTTGGTCTCTTAATTTTATTTGCCTTTTCATTTTCTCAACATCAAGGAAAAGAAAATTAGATCAAAATTAATGTTTAGGCTCAAGAGACACTGGACTTCATGCCTACTCTCTTTATTACTCCAAATGTAATTAAGCATGCTGACTTCAATAAATGTACCTTCTGCTATGCATGCGGCAATTTCAACAGTAATGAGTTTGCATTTATTATAATTTATTTTAGCCAGATAATTAGTACCACTCTTGTTTATTTCTTTGATCATGAAAAAGAATGAGTTTCTGCTTATTTGTTTGCACATACTGATGATTCAATGGTCTCTTACATGCTGCTAAACTGCAGCCTAAAATAAGGTGCAGGCTAAACGGCAGCTTCAAATCTCTCAACATTGATCTACTGCTCAGGCCCAAGAGCACAGAAACCATTCCTTATGAAGCCCCAGGTACAGCCATTTTTATTCTAGCCAATGTAATGGGATTCTCAAAACACTAAGTCACTAGGCAGGCATCTTGAGAATAATCAATCACATTTTTCAATGCGTAAGATTCACCTTGAATTATGATTTTCAGTTTCACAACTTAATTTTGTTATTTGGGAGTTTTGTTTTTACCAAACTTGTGATTTATTTATTATATAGCTCTCAGATCAGACGTGTGAACAGTTTTTCTGATCTTTCTATATAAGAAGTATCAAGGGAAATGTGAATGATGGATGTCTTGATGATTTGTATCCTGAGCTTAATTTGAGGCTTCTGAGTACTAACTTTAAAGGGCCACCAAGAATATTTAATTCCTTTCCTGCTTCACTAACCACTTACTCTCAAATTGTTCAAATGAGCTAACTTGCTTCAATCAAAGAGAAGCTGGACATTTGGCCACAAATGCAAAAATGCACTGTCCTAAGCCTCAGTTCGTAAGAATAACATTTGTATTGTGCTTTACTATCCAGTCTGCCACTCTACGTCTTTTGATTGGAGCATTTAGTCCATTAACATTTACAGTAATTAATGACAGATGTGTGTTTATTGCCATTTTGAACTTGTTTTTGCAGTTGATTTGGTATTTCTTCTTTGTTCCTTTCTAACATTTGCATTTTAATCACCGTGTGCTAAAAGGAATACCTGTATAATAAGCCTCCTCAGGTGTGAAGGGACTAGTACCTAAAAGGGGACTGATCGCTACCATTGTGGTAGGACAACCTTCATGGAAGCTCACTGTTCTTTTACAAGCTCTGGGGTCTCCCTGCCATATTACAGAGGTGCCATCTTCCATATCCACTGCCTTCTGCTAGAGATGAGAGATGAGCTGGAACCCTGTGCATGGTCCTCAGTGAGAAGCATGGAATCAATAATTTGCAAGTGGGCAGAGAACACAAAGATTACAGACAACAAGGTTATTCCTGTGCCAAAAAGTCACAGATCAGTAATCCATGGCAGGTAAGGCCAGTGAGGGCATTGAAGGAGAGTAGATTCCTAGCATATTTTTAAAATATTCTGAATGCCATATAGATTATTTTTCATTCTAATGGCTGTACATAAATGTTAAATTAAGCCAACATTGCTTACTGTCAAATATACTAGTCATCTCTTGATCAGACTTTTCACCTCCAGAATAAGATGTTTTCACACATAATATCTAATTCTTGAGAGTTTCTGCAAAAAATGCAGATGATTCTTGGAATGCTGATGGGAGCCTTAACGAATTTTCAATACAAAAGAAATAGACTGATTGAAATACATAAAGGCCAAAGAACAGCTCTGCTGCCAACAGATCTTTAATTCAGACATTCTTATTTAGTAACTCAGAGTGGACAATGGTGATTATATTCTTCCCCCACTGCATGAAGAATATCAATAATCTTTGTCTCTACTATAAAGTATTGTCAGTAGCAGCTAGAAATTTAGCCTCTCACGTCCTTAGGTAATAAGCAAATACATTTCCAGGGAACATCAACTGCATCCTAGGGCCAAACTTCTCTATTAAATCATGCAGATAATGTGTTTCTTGGGAGAATCTATTTTATTGGCTTTATTTTTTGAAAGTCTAAATAATTTTTCTTTTGAAAATTTTCAGAGTGATGCCAATAGTTTTCTATCCATTTAAAGAATTCTTTAAACACATTTTTGTAATTTCTCACTCCCAAACATATCAAGGATCTAAAAATTCTGTTATTAAGCCAAGCCAAAGTCAATTGCCAGACGTACAGATTGAAATACCCATTTTAGTTCAATTAGGGTCTTCCCTAATCCAATATGACTGCTGTGATTATAGAAAGAAGAAATCAGGGCACTGATGTATACAGAGGGAAAACCACATGAAAACACGGGGAGAAGACATTTATCAAAAAGCCTGGGAAGGAAACCTTGGAAGAAATCAACCCTGCTAACATCCTGATCTCTGACTTCTAGTCTCTAGAACTGTGAGAAAATAAAGGTTTGTTATTTGAACCACTCAAAAAACAATGCCCATTTTAGTCACATTCTGCTGCTTTTACAAGAATAAATATTCTTTACATAGAATAAGAATAAAATGTTTCTTTTCCCCCATCAAAAAGCTCACCTTGTGGGGAGAATATAGATCAAGTGGTAGAGCACACGCTTAGCATGCACAAGGTCCTGGGTTCAATTCCCAGTACCTCCTCTAAAAATAAAAAAGTAAACCTAATTACCTCTCCCACCAAAAAATAAAAAATAAAATAAAAAATTTTCAAAAGCTCACCTTTTGTTAAAAATTCAGAAGTACCACTATTATTAAAGTTTTTGTAGAAGCACCAATATGTGCTGGAACGCTATGAATTAAGATACAGAGTAAACACGTGTGCATTTATGCCATATGGATAGTAACTCTCTTTCCTATAGTCTCTACATTTTCATTATGGTGGTGGTTTTATCCCATTCTTGAAAACTAGCTTTCATTATTTTTTATTTTATACCTATTCTCATTAGTTTCACTATCAAGCTTGGGTCTGGGCCAGGGTTTCTTAGTCTCTGCACTCTTCACTCTTTGGACTGGATAATTCTTCATTGTAAGGGCCCGTCCTGTGCACTGTAGGATGTTGAACAGCATCCCTTCCTCTACCCACTAGATGTAAACAGTACCCACCCCCATCCCCAGCTTTGACGTCCAAAAATGGCTGCAGATGTTTTTACCAAATGTATCCTGAGGGGCAAAAGCTGTCAGGTTGAGAATCACTGCCTAGGCTTACTAGACAAACCCCAGGCACTTATACCTTCCTCTGCAGACCTGGTAAAGCTGTTACCAGTGAATCTAGTTTGAGTCAGCGGAGATCTCTGTTGTACACTTAAACGTATACACGTTACAACTGGTGATTTAGATGACAGGAACTTGGAGCATCACTTTAGGAAGAAGATCCACAATATTTAGGAAAGGCTTTAACATTACCATTCTTCAACCTCTTTTGGCCCATTTTATAATTTTTTTATTAAATTTCTGATAGTCTTTAGCTTCATTCTAAAAACTAAAACCTACCGTTTCCTTTTGAAAGGAGATTTGTGCAATTATTTCCCTTTTAATGACTTGAATAAAATATCCTATCAATATGGGCTGGAAAAAAAAAACTCTTATTCACATGAAAACAAAAATCTTCATTAATTTATTTGGGTTTTCCTTTCACTTGTTTCAAGTAATTTAGATGACCATGTCCATTCTTCACAAGCTTGAATCATTTCTATGAGCCAGCTTCTCATAGAATCTGTGGTCAGAATGTACATTTTACATGATCTGGAAGGGATGTTGAAGCAAACCAATAATTAATGAATTTTCAATGTTCATGCGTTTTGAATTTCTTGATTATAACATCTAGCGATTGCAGCAGAATATAAACATCACTGCCGGAACAAAGGGTTTTGGAAAACTTGTCTCAGAAATGCCTCGGAATCCATTTGCAGCTTCCAGGGTAGAACAAGCAACCCTGTGAGGCAGCTTTCTCCTGCCTCTCTGCCTCTCCTTCTCCCTCCCCTACTGGCCACCTGGGCAGATGGTACAGAGTTGGTGTCTTCTCGCAAGGTCTTCCCCATAGACCAATAATTAATTGCATTCCACACTGAGAAAGTTCTCAGTAAGAGGTGACGGGCACTTGCTACAGGTTATGAAATTTAGAAGTTCACTTAGTGTTAGAAAAATGCAATAAACCCAAACAGAAGCTGGGTGCATATCAAAACACTAAAATTTAAACATCATACTTGTTGCTTTCTTCCAACTGCATAAAAGGACAAATCCAAATTGGCATTTTGCTGGTGGCGTTTGTGCTTTTTAGAGAGTCCTTTGAAATTCCTTTGATCTGACTGGATTCCATTAACAGGCTCTGTTTGACAGTCCATAGTCATAAAGCAATTGGTAGTTAGAAAAATAATTCCATTTAAAATACAAAACACCCTGTAATCTCCATTTGCAATTTGAAAAGAGCAACAGACAAATACTTAGTTTTGGTTATTTTAAATCTACAGTTGTCCTTCTCTTATAGGCTGATTTCTTTCTCCCTTTTTTGTTCAAATCATATTTTGTCTAAATTTTATTTTTCATTAAAATTCTATTCAATATCTTATTCTGAACTATTTTTATGGCATTGTCGAAAATGTTTTTTTTTTTCATTCCTCTTCAGTGTAAAGTGTGATGGGACAATCGGCTTTCTATGTTTGTTTGTTTCTTTTTAAGTTAGTAGTTGATTTGGGGAAAGGAACAGAATTTTTATAATATGATCTGAGTCTTCTACTCAGATTTTCAGACAGCTTTTAAAAAGTGTGTATAGGTTCAGTGTTTGCACTGATAAGGCTCATGTTCCTGCTGCTGTCCATCTTATAAGACTAAAGTAAATACAAAGCAAATATAAATTCATACAGTCAAATATACAGAAAATTCTCCCTATAACAAAATATGTTTGGGAAGTGACTCATATTCTATTAGAAAGTCAAATCCAAATTCTTTAAGTAAATTTCAGACCCTTACTTAAACTTGACATTATTTCTCTCCAATTTTGAACTTGTGGCAAATGTTAATTTGCAGTGACTTTTAAAATTATAAAATTAATCAAAATTATACAGAGAGATGTGTTGTTAAAAAGAAATTCAGTGTTGCATCTAAGAATCCAAAAAAGATTTCCAAATGTTGCACAAGGTGCAGACCTACTATGCCTTAGAACATGGGCAGCTGGAGGGTGGAGGGCTATGTCCACAGCAGATTTTGATAACAGTGTAATGGACTTTAGCAGGAAAACTAAAGCCAGTCTTAAGGGGCCAACAGGTATTAAAGCACAAAATGATAAGCAATCAATCACAACATGCCTGAAGAATGAGAATGAGGAATAAAGCAGAGGATCAGGACATAAGTAGACAGAAAAGAGCCTGGGAGACCAAGTACCAGAAGGCAAAGTAACAATCTATGTATGATACTCTGGGAAGATCATCCAAGTTTAAGTCAATAGGCCTGGGTTCAAGTGGGCATCTCTATTTATAAGCCATAAGACCTCTGGCTGGACTCAGTTTCCTCACCAGCATTCTGAAGAAATCAAAGTCACAGGACAAATAAGTGGGAGATCAGAATCAAGGTAACCAGCTTTGTGCCTCCGACCTAGTCATTTCATACAGTTCTTGTAAGCAGAGGCCAGTACTAGCATCCTTCACAAAGCCTCGCAGGCATGAGGAGGAAATTGAGAAGACTGGCACCAGAGGCAGAAGAGCCTGGGTGGTAAAATATAAATCCTCAAAAAGGAATGAACTCTGCAACTAAAAGGCTTAAATCATTTGAGACTCTTTTTTTTTTTTTTTTACCATCTTCGACTTTTCCAAAGCCATGGACCCTTTAAGTCTTCAGCCATATTCCAGCAAAGCAATGAAATTACTAGAAGGCCTCATGGTGTGAAGCCAGCTTCCACTAGCCCAGGGCTTCTGCAGAGAATCCCTTCCCTGGAGTTGTCTGTTAAGACTTACAGCAGCCCTCTGCTCAAAGCACACTAGCCACAGCACACCAAAAGAAATCTTTATTTTTAAAAACCCAGCCACCATAGAGTACAACAAAGTACTATGTAAACATAAATCCCAGCTGGCCAAGTTCACAGTGTCCCCCTGAAGAGATCTTTTCTCAAGTATTCCCGCACTGACCTTGCAAACATGTTTTATTATCTGCACTAAGGAGAAGGTACTGAAGCATGTAGATTACATCATTGGTCTAAAGCCACATCAGTCACAAACAGCAGAGACAATATCCCAGCCCTGGCCTGTCTGATTAGGTCCTTCCAAAAAAAGAAAGGAAAGAAGGAGGGAGGGAGGAGGAGCAGAGGGAGGGATAGCACGAGGAGACAGTTTCTGTTGTGTGTGGTCAGTTCTCACAGGTGCAGCTGCATAGTCCTAAGATGCGAGCTGTCACTATCCATGCCTTCTGCTTGAATAAACCCTTTATTTGGAGCCTGGGTCTATGATCTTACATTCCCTAATCAGAGCTTAAGAGAAACCCACTTTCTTTAGTTCCAAGCTATCTTTTAACGTCCACAGCTCTCCAAATGCTGGGTTTTGGCACAACAAAACAATTCAGGAGCCTCCTGATCCCAGGCGGTGATCATCCTGGCAGCGGGGTCCCTGCTCTCAGCACCACGCTGCCAAAATAATTGGCTTTGGGTCTTGAATCATCCTACCTAACTAGAACAAGCTCTGGGCATTTCAAAATAAGAAGGAAGGAGGTTAGATGTATAGATTTTATAGGTCTTCACATGGAGAAATATACATTCTATAAGTCATGAAACTTAAACCGAATCAAATTAAATTAGTGATTTATTTCTCATAGGAATGAAAAATCCCCATCCTCAAGAATGGGATGGTGTGACTCATTAGATATTATACCTTACTATTCAGATATTACCAGATATTCCAATTATTCTGTCATTTATTTGCAATAGTCCCGGGAAGCTTGAAAGCAAACTCTTCCTCTTGCCCGTTACATGAGAAGGGAAGCAACAATTCAAGTTCACTGTTAGGCACATGTTTCCATCCAAGGGCCAATGTTGTTTGACCTCCCAGTGACAGGCATATTAGAACAGTCAGGACTCAAATTGCTTACTCTTACAGAGTACAGAACACATTACAGCCTAAAATGGACTAGGAAAGGTCCGTGGTTTCTCTTCACATTTTCTTCATGCACCATGATTTCCAACTCTTCCACGGAGTCTAGTCTTCCACCTCCTCAGAATCTATCCAGCTCTCAGAAACCCAGACTGACTTCAATCACGAAAGCACAGTTTGTGCCTTGGTTTACATCTTGACCTTTCCCAAGACTCTTTATTGGGAAACCAGGGTTCTGTGCCTTAAACCAGTGGTTTTCAAGGACTATACAAGCTACCGATCTGTGTCAGGTTGTGTCCTCTGAGAAATCTACATCAAAACATGACTAAAAATAAGAGAGATTAAGCACCAGTTTATTCTTATCTCCACTCCCAATATTAGATAAATGTTGCCTAACCTAAGATAGGGAAGATTTAAGAAAGGAGGACATGAAGAGAGATTAAATGCTGGTAAGTCTCTGAGAAGGGCCGGGCATCCACACCCTTCCCTGAACACAAACCAGGTAGGTATTAGCCATGATAAGTCCCAAGATGAGGTTGGACCTCCAAGACCAGAGAAGTTGGGGGGTGGAGACCCCATGTCTTCCTTTCTGATGAAGACTACTCAGGTACAAGAATGAATGTCAATAGCAAAAGACCCCACAGGACATGTTACATGGTGGGGAATCCACACAGCAGGCGTAGCCCAGTGCCCCACAAGCCAGTGATACCCTCTAGCGTGGGGAGCTGGAAATAACTGAGAAAACACTGAAGGGAGTGAGTTTACAGAATTGACCAGATTCAGTTTTCTGACACTGGGTATAGTGAGAGCTCAGATTAAATTCAATTATAGAAAATTTGAAAAAGAATGCATTCATCACACTAGATTTTACAGCCAAAGAAAATATGATAGATGCTTTGCTGTAACAGTCCCTGGCAGCACGTTCCAACATAAACTTCCCTAACAGCCTGAAACAGCTGACATATTTCTATTTTAAAATATTGAAAAATTGTTGTTGAATAAGAACATAATTTTTGCTCATTTATGCAAACAAGGAAGCACACATCTTGCCACTGAAGCTAAACTGGGATAGTCCATGGGAACATTGAACAATAAAGATGTGTTATTTCATTTTGTGTTGAAAATTTAATTTGGCGGTTTGGATTCAAGGAACGGAGACCCACTCAACAAACTTCCAGGAAAAGAGGACTTATTGAAAGGAGATCCATGGACAGGAATGAGCACATTCCTAGGACCTGCAGCCAGTCTAAGGACGGGGTACTCCTTCAGACTCCTTTGCGTCTAATGGATTCTTTCTCAAGGTGTCAAAGGCAGGTGTCTTTCTCTGCTTCTCTCTACATATCCATTCCACCCCTGTCAACATGCTTCTTTGAGTATTCACAGTTTCTGCCCATTATAGCCACGTGTCCCAACTTCCACCTCAAACAACACTGTCAACTAAAACTTAGTTCAAATTCCTGAAGTAGAGGATTAGACTGCCTTTTATTTTTTCCCCTTAAAACAGACCACACACATAACAGCACTCTGGCTAGTCTTAGAACGACCTCCCTTGGGTCAGTTACTCTCCCTAAATCTAACCAGCTTCATCCCATTAGAATTGGGGTAAGAATCATCAGAGTCACATGGCCATCCTCCCATCGGGGTGAGAGGCAGGTGAATTTCACTCAAGAGTCATTAAAAATGGAATATCTTTCATAAAATCTTTAGACAAGAAGGAAGCCATGGTCTACAATATTCTGTACCTTAGAGGTCACAGATCACATTTTAAAAAAACAATCTTTGTTTTCTGTATCTACATCTACCAGTGTGTGTACCTTTATTTTGTATTTTTAATTGAATTAAAATTGGCATACAATGAACTGGGCATATCTAAAGTGAAAAAAAAAAAAAGAGAATGGGCAGTGGTTTGCCAGATACTCTGAGGTTTGGCACATCCATTACAGCTGAGGGCAAGAGCTGCCCAGAGATTCCACTACCTTCTTTTTGCCAAGAATCTCTAGGTGATGCTCGTGGGAAAATCTCAGCAGCACTGGAGATGGATGCTAAATACGCACCTTTTCATAGTCTACAGAATGTCTGGACTCGCTTCTCAAGTGTTTTCACATTTTCTACTCTCTATCTCCATTTAAAAAAAGGAGGATGATTATAGCAATGCACAATTGGCCTTTCCAATAATGACTGCTAAATCAAAAAATGTTGTTAAAAAATGTTGTAATATTGGTTTGACTCATTTGGCTGCTTCATACACACAGTTCTATCTTTGGCTGGAAGAATCTTCCCACTGATGTTGCAAAGGAAAAACTCCGTGTCAACTGTATGCCTTAATTCTAATGTAGCTTAGTGAGTGACAAGCACGGTTTGAGAGTGAGCCCCTTCACCCCAATATGTTTCAAAGTCTAGAGCCACAAAATAAATACAAGTGTGTTGCATTTCTTCTTCTATCACCTCTAAACAATTAACTCATTTACTCAGGACTCCTTGAGTTAATCCATCAGCCCTGATCTTTTCTGTTCCGTCCTTTATCCATGCAAGCTTACTCACTACCTTCTCTGCCAGATCCAAGCCAACTCAGCACATAAAATGGCCTCCTTCCACTCTCCTCTCCTGTCTTGACTCATACACCATCAACATCACCAGCTCCTCTCCCTTAGGATAAAAGAGAGGAGCTGTAAGATGTGATCACATCGAGTTCACCTGGTCCATGGCAATCATATATTTCCAAATACATCTTTGCACAGAGAGTAAACGGGGGAAAAGAAATTCGAAACTGAGGTTTCCCTATACCTTACGGCCATGGATCAGATCACAGAGCTGTGCTATCATTGCTGTTGTTTTAGGTATGACCTGGAGTCATAGATAATTGTCAGAAAAAGATGCATATTTCCTTTTAAAGATCTGACAGTTTCTAAGGACATTCTTGGTGAGATCAGAAACGGTTTTAAGTAAACTCACCATCCAAGGCTTATAAAGAGAGGTAACAATTACACGTAGAGTGAAACAAGACTGTGCTCCGCAGGGATCAGGGGCTTTACCTCTACTATCCTGGATGGCTGAGATAATGAAGATATTACATGCTTCCTGGAGGAGGTGGATCAGGGGCAGAGCAGAGGAAAGGAAAGAGCAGGGCATGCAAACTTCCCCATCCCACACTCACCGTCAGGTGACTCTCAGGAGCCCCAGTGAAGGTTAGTAGAGAGACCAGAGCTGGTGCAACAATGAAAGTCTCTCCGCCTGGAGGGAAACATCAGCGACGTGAATAAAGGTATCCTCCTAACACCAATGTTTCCAAATTCTTTGGTCAAAAGAACCAAATAACCGACAGATTCTCTCACCTGCTGTTAGCAATCTGAAGTTTGTAATTACTTCAAACATTGCCTCTAGTTGAGAATTAGCTCAAACATTCAAAGAGTAAGCAATCAAAAATTTTAAATGATGGTGAAAATTTCACACAAGGTACAGAGGTCAATAGGATAATGGAAATTGTAATTGTCCTTTTTTTTTAATATTCTAAGAGCAAATTCTTCAATGTTAACATGCAGCTAAAACAGAGATCTAAAGAATACCAAGAACTTTTTCTTTGTGAGTGCAGAATTTAATAATGACATCAAATGGAAAAAGAGTATAATGATAAGGAAATGATTCATTTTAGAGCTTACATGTTCTCAGACAAACGATAGTTTGATAAAAAAGAAAATATGCAAAAGGGAGTGAGAGGAAGCAAAAGTTCGATGATTTTTCAGTCTGCTACAGTCTATTATTAAAGACAGGGCATTTTATTTTCTAGTGGCCTAAATTAAAAATTGTTCTAGTTATCAGCATAAAATTTCTACTTAGCTTTCACACAAAAGAAAAGCTAGTGTTAGGGTATAACTCTCCACAGATTACAGGTTAATCTTGGGCTTACTGAAATCTGCAGGATTAAAGGATATTACCCTAATGCGTGTGTTGCATTCCAGTGCCTCAGGATCATAAATTTAATAAAATCCAGTTAAACCTAGGTGGGTAAAGGACACAGAGATTCTGGTTACAAATGGCATAAATCCAAATCAAAATGGGCTTGAGAAAAATAGGAAAGTTTCTGATCCACAATGGGAGTGTTCACGGGGAGGTGCGATTGGGTCCAGGTCTTCAGACAGTACCCTCAAGAAGGTATCTCTACTCAACTTTTGGTCAGCCTTTCCTTTGTGTTGCATCTTTCTCAGGCAGGCTTTCCCCTGTGAGTAGACTTGCATCATCTTAGCAATAAAGTCAACAGAAGGAAAATTTCCCTTCTCTTCTTACCCCAGCAGAAGTCCTGAGATGGGACTAACCTGCGCTATATGTCTCTCCCAAAACCCAAACCCACAGTCAAGGAGAAAGTCTGTGCTAACTAGCAAGGCCAAGTAGACGAATGAAACCATTAATCCTAAGGAGGATCAACTCCACTGAACTATACGAATGGGGAGTGTAACAAGGGTGGTGTATGGGGGAAATTCTGGGTACGATTACCAATCAAAGGAAGAGTAAATCCTGAGCAGCCCAAAAAGTGGTATTAGTGGGAGTTAGGTTTCTCACCGTTGGAGTAGAAGGTTACAGATAAGAAAGAGGAGTAGGCTAGAATGTTCCATGTGGTGGAGGAATAGAGTTGAGGACAGCAGTATAAACTCATCCTGAGCCAACAGGAATGCGGGTGATTACCTCCAGAAATAGTTACAGACAGGTGTACACACGGGCATGGGTACACACCGTGTATTTCCATGTTCTGCCAGCTGAGAGGGCTGAGGAGCAATAGCACACTAGCAGTAACAAGCACACGCAGTGCAAAGATCTTGGTTTCTTATGTGCTTCTTCAATAAAAGGAATCAAGGACCCTTGGAGAAACGTCTGCGTCTAGGACTAGGACAGGAAGTGTGCAAGGTGCACCTGTAGCGCCGTGCAGGGCCAGAAGGTAAGCAAGTGCTCAAAAACAAGCAAGCAAACAAAAAACAGAGCCTGCAATGATGGGGGTAATGTTAACAAGGATACTGGCACTCACTGAAAGAGCTCCCAAAGGCCGCAAGGGGAAAACGCTGCACAAACAAATACATAATGTTGAATCATAACACAAATATAAAATAAATACCCACGAGCCACACACAGATATAAACAAAGGGCTGAACAAGTAAACAAGTGGGGAAAAGGAACAAATCTCTCTTGCAAAAGAATTCCAAATAATTTATACGGATACTTCACTCGCGAGGAGGTGGAGCAGGACTCCCCACTCCTTTGGTATGGGCTATGCATAGTGACTGCCCTCCAAAGAGAACAGGATGGAAAGAGGGTGGGCAAAACCCTCCTCAACCAGGTAAGCAAGGTTAACATCAATAGGGATAAATCATGTTAGCAGTATGCTCTTGATGTGATGTAATGAGAATAGCAGTTACTTCTTCCCAAAAACCTACAACCCCAGGCAAATCATGAGGAAAACATTTGGCAAGTCCCAGTGGGGAGGCATTCCACAAAATACCTATCAGTCCTTAAAACTCTCAAGGTCATCAAAAACAAGGAAAGTCTGAGAAATTGTCATAGCCAAGAGGAGCTGAAGAGGCATGATGACTAAATGTAATTTGGTACCCTGGAACAGCAACAAAAAACATCAGGGGAAAATCGTGGGACCCAAATAAAGTACGGACTTTAGTTAATGATAATGCATCAATATTGCTCCATTGATTGTTAAAAAATATATATACCTTCGTTATGTAAGATACTAATAATAGGAGAAACTAGGTACAGGGTATAAGGAACTCCTATACTATCTTCACAATGTTGGTGTAAATCTGAAATTGTTCTAAAATAAAAATTCAATCTGAAAAAATTAGACAAGGCATAAAACAATCAAAGGGTCAAGGAGAAGGAAAACATGTCAGAAAAGTTAAGTGATACAGAAGACCAATATCTGCCTATTAAGAGCTCAAGAAGAGAGAACATAAGAAACAAAGGAGAGATAAATGACTACCGTCCACCAAAAATGTCCACATCCTAGAATCCAGAACCTATGAATACATTACCCTACACAGCAAAAAGGATTTTGCAGAGGTGATTAAAGGTGATGATTTTGAGGTGAGGAGATTATCCTGATCATTGGTAGAACCAGTCTAACTACAGAATGTTTAAAAGCCTAGAACCTTCCCAGGCTGCAGAGACCAGAAGAGCTGGCCTCATGAAAAGGACTCTGTCATTCACTGCTGGTTTTCAGATGGAGGAAGGGGGTCATAAGACAAAAATGCAGGTGGCCCCCAGAAGCTGGAGAAGGCAAGGAATGGATTTTCCACTAGAATTTCCACTGGAAGGGAATACAGCCCTGCCAACACCTTGATTGTACATCAGTGTCAGATTTCTGACCTGCAGAACTGAAAGATGAGACACTTTTACTGTTCAAGCCACCAAAATAATACTGATGATGATGATGGTGGTGGTGGTATCTGCTCCAGCAGGACATTGGGCATCAATTAAAGAACAGACCTTGAAGGCTAAGCTGGACCCAATATAATGACTGTCATGTTATCATGACTGAACAGCTGAAGAACACGGGAAATAGAAGATATCTATATCAGGCGCTGTACTAGATGAATTACCAACAATCTCATGACAAATTGGTGAGATTTATTGTTATCTATGCAACTTTCAGTTCTGGAATTTTCATTTGGTTCCTCTAACATTTCCATTTATATGCTGGGATTTCATATCTCCTGCTTCACGGTGAGAAATTTGTCTCACCTCATTAAGTAAGGATGGTTTTAATAGCTACTTAAAATCCTTGTCTGCTAATTCTAAATTCTGGTTCATCTCAGAATTCGATGCATTTGATTTTCTTTTCTCTTGCAAAGATGTTCCATCTTCTTATGCCAAGTAATTTTAGACTTTATGCTGCATATTTTGAATGTTACATTGTGGGGATTCTGAACATTGTTTTGTTTTCCAACACATTTTGTTTCTTTCTTTTTTGCAGGTAATTATTTCGGCTGGGCTTAATTTGAGATTCTGATTTGGGGGCAGCAGCTCCTGTCCCTCTTCAGACTTCTCTAGCTGAGCTGCTCTGAGTCTGTTCAACACAGCATGGACTAGAGATGAGCCGGATATGTGGACAGACAAAATTTTTGGATCTTCCCATTCTGGGATTCCCCTACTCCTTTCAGTAGCCACATTTCCCTGGCTTCGGTCTCCTGGTTCCCTCGGCCAGAAAGCCGGTATGTGTTCCCACTGTTGTTCCTGCCTCCCCTGCAGGAATTGTGCAGACTGTATTTAGTTCCAGGCTAAAAGCTGAAAAAATGAGGAACTGCTGCTCACAGCCCTATTGTTCTAGCTTCTGTGTGTGTACACAAGATTGCTCTGTTCATTCTTCAAGCAGTTGCTTTGTATTAAGCCCAAGTTTCTTAGTTGCTTTCTGCAACGGAGTCTTCTACTAAAACCTTGGTCTGTCATTCCCAGAAGCAAAAGTCCTCCAGATCATTTGATGCTAAGAAAAAAAAAATTCCTTCCATTGCACTGATCTTCAAAAGTCAAAAGATAGATTTTTTTAAAGGTAGAATTAAGTACTTTTTTTTCTGAGAAGAATTAAATATCTGTAAATCTTTATTCTTATATCTTAAAGAATGGATAATGGAAAGCAAGGAAGCTTCTAGTATTTTTTAAAGTACTTATTATATGCCTTTCAACACAGTGAAAAAAACTTTCTTCTCTGATTTATTTTTCCCACTAGCACTTTCAGACATATTATTCCCTTTGTAACATTTGAGGAAATCGAGGTTCATAAAGTTTGAAGAGTAGCAGGACCGAGCTTTGATTTCATGTCTTCTAAATCCAAGCCCACCATTCTCTTTACTAAGCCTTGGTTTCCTGAGTTATATGATGTATACCTCTAAATAATTTTACCAGAACTGAAACAGACAAGAATGTTTAACAAGAATGGTACATTAATTCCAAATTTGAACGTTCACAAATTTTTCACTGATGCTGCAATTATTGAAGTATTTAATGAGGACCAAATTTATTTCAGGCACTTTTTGAGTGATGAGGATGAATAACTGTCCCATGTCCTAAAAGGAATATACAATTTAATGCAAGATGCAAAAATAATCATCTCATTAGATATTTACTCTGTCATTAAATTCATACACTCATAAGAAAGTTTGCTTCAGAATAGAAAAGAGAACAAAATATACAATAAATTGTTTATTTTACTAGTTATAAACAAACAGAACCTGGTCGTTCTCAAGTGAAAGAAATACTTGTTTTGTAAAACAGATGACAAATATTAATCTGAACATTATAAGCACTGAGCTCATAATTTATCCAGTGTAGGTCTTTCACAAAATGGTAAGATTAAAAGATGTTTATGAAGAATCTCAACCACCAAAGATACAGTAGCAGACAGAATGTCTTTCTAAATATTTGGGAAAGAAACAATGCCAAACAGAGACCTATTACTACTCATACCCCTTCTAGAAGATGACATGCAAAGGTAAGACATGCCTAAAATCGATCATTTTTCCAAAATCGACTAACTTGGTACTGGGAGGAAGTGGTAACGACCACTAATGGTCTTAAGAGGCTCTAAAATGAGAGCTAGTCAACAACACTGGGAAGGGAGACAGATGGGGAGGATTAAAAAATGAGTTTTGTTAAAATTTAAACTGCTGTTACTTAAGATGTCAGAACTGGGGCACATTCTACAAAAAGGCACCGAGATCAGAAAGAAGCAATCCAGGATATCTCAATCCTCAGTTCATCAGGCTTTTACATGATCTGTGAGAACAATCATTTGAGGGAAAATTGGAAGGGAAAAAAAAAAATAAAAGTATCAGTCAGAGACCAGGCAGAATCTGCAAAGATGGTAAAGAAAACTACAAGAAAAGAAAAGAAAAAAATAGCAAAGGAAAGAAAAGGCACTTTAATCAGAAGTCACAGGAAGGATAAGCCAGGATTTAAACCTGAAAGAATAAAAACTGTCCAGAAGCCAAAACGAGGCCAAAGGCAATGGCTCAGCCTGGGACCAGGACCCTGGAGAATGGGCGGCGCCTTCAAAGCACCATGGAGAACTTTGTGCTTTGAAGACATGGAAGGGTCTAGGAAGAAACGGCAAGAGCTGAGGAGGGAGCGATGCTGGAGGTGTCTAGAAAGGGCTGTTTAATGGTTTAAATCTGTGCAAAGGAACCCTGCAGTGTAAGGCTCAGTTCCTTTTGGCTGATGCCAAGTCCTCTGCAGCACTAAAGCATAAACATGCACTTGAACACTGGAGCAGACGGTGGGAATAGGTGAGAAAGAAATAACCTATACAGACAGTTCTGACTTACGATGGTTCAACTTAATGATTTTTTGACTTTATCATGGTGCAAAAGCAATACACATTCACAGTAGAAACCGAACTTTGAATTTTGAGCTTTGATTTTTCCCGGGCTAGCAACTTGCATACAGTATTCTCTCAAGATGCTGGTCAGTGGCAGCCGCAGCTCTCAGCCAGCCATGTGATCAACAGGGGAAATGACTGACACCCATTCTGTATCCATATACCCTCAGTACTGTGCTCAATACGTTACATAAGACAGGCAACACTTTATTATAAGATAGGCTCTGTGTTGGATGATTTTGCCCAGCTGTAGTCAAGTGTTCTGAGCTTGTTTAAGGTAGGCGAGGCTAAGCTACAATGTTCAGTAGGTTAGTGGCATTAAATACAGTTTTGACTTACGATATTTTCAGCTTATGATGGGTTTATCAGCACGTAACCCCATCGTAAATTGAGGAAGATCTGTAGTTGGTATTAGAGATGAGAGAAAGGAAGCTCAGCAGTTAGGTGGGAAAAGCCCTTTGCATCATAACAGATGTAGTAAATTACAGAGAAGTCATGCTCTCAAATGCCAGAGAGATACCCTTGCTAATTCTTCTGTGCACCCCAGGGCAAGTGCACAGCAGCCCCGACAACGTGATGCCTGGAGGCAGATTTAAAAACAAGTGAAAAAAGAATGAGGAATTTTTTTTAAAAAAGGATGGAAGAGAAGAAAGAGGAAAGAAATACAGGAAAAGAGAGAGAAGAGTCTACTGGTGGAGAGATGGGCAGGGAGAGTGCCAGAACATTTGCCTCACGCACACAGTCCTGCACACCTTTCCTCCCTCCCACTGCCTCCTCTAGTTCCTAGATCTTTCATAGTAAATTGTTCAGTTTGCCGAAACAGTCTGCGACTGAGGAGGTAAGGGCAGTCCAAGCATAATTTTGGAAGAAATCAAGATGCAAAGAACTTGCCTTTATTGTAATGCTTGTCACTTTCCCTCCTAGCAATAATAGTGTTTTAATCTTAGAGTGACTTAGCAAGTCACTGGCAAGAAGAACATTCATTAACTACTCAGCCATAAAAAATAATAAAATAATGCCATTTGCAGCAATATGAATGGACCTGGAGACTGTCATAGTAAGTGAAGTAAGTCAGACAGAGAAGAAAAATATATGGTATCACATACATATGGAATCTTTAAAAAATGACACAAATGAACTTATTTACAAAACAGAAACAGATTCACAGACATAGAAAACAAACTTATGGTTACCAGGGGGAAAGGGAGGGGTGGAGGGATAAATTGGAAGTTTGGGATTAGCAGATACTAACTACTGTATATAAAATAGATAAACAGCAAGGTCCTACTCTATAGCACAGGTGACTATATTCAATACTTTGTAATAGCCTATAAGAAAAAATAATATGAAAAGAAATATATATATATATATGTATAACTGAGTCACTATACTCTACACCAGAAACAAACACAACATTGTAAACCGACTATACTTCAATAAAAAATATTTTTTAAAAAGAAGACGATTCATTAAGTTAATTTTTCCTTAACACCAAACAAGCGGCTTTGGACAGGTGTGTGCACTGAAAGGAGAACGAGGCACTATGTCAGTGGGCGGCACTGAAGGATGTGAATACAATTCTGCTCTTCAAGGCATGACTGTACATTAAACCTGACTGAACAAATAGGGCCAATGCCCCATATCCAAATAGATGCTATCATCTCAAAACAGTCGCCTCAGGATGCAATAAACTTAGAAGTACTAGACATGTTTTGCTACCTGCCCCACACATCTGTTCCCTTAGAGGGACGAACTGCTCTATAGAAGGAACGACTCTGTGTACTCGGGTCCCTCCTGCCTCCACCAGCCATAGTTGATTGTACCAGGAATAAACAACTGGCAGTCCTATCAGATGTTCTTCCATGAAAATGTTACCTGATTTCAGAATAGTTAAAATTCTAACTAATTTTAGATATTAGTGCAGAGTCTCTAGTCCAGGGTCCAAAAAATGCACAGTTCTGTCACCACTCTCATTTCCACAACCATCACGGACAAGACTAACTGCGGCAGAATTCTTTTGCAAGGAACACTGATTAGCTTCCTGTTTTTCTTAAAAGAGTGAGTGCTCTGGGCAGCCGGCATCCAGCAACTGGAGCTAGTGCTCAAGTCCCCAGAGCACTTCATCCTGAATGAGGTCAGTGGTAGGTGTGGAAAGGGAAAGGATTTATATTAGTGAAGTGGGAGGAAAGGGGGCAGAGCACAACCAGTGAAGGAATGACATAGCAGTTGAGGACAGGACGGACTGGTTAGAACCAAGATGGCAGAAGATTCAACTTCCAGTAGACCTTGAGCCTCATGGTGCACCCACGGTGCCATGACAGGTCCCCAGCTGACCATAAAAGGTCAAAAAGTGGGTGGGGGGCATTTCCTGGAAATCCCTGCCCCTTCCCCAAAGTAGTTGGAATAATCCTCCTACTCATTAGCATATGAAATTACCAAGCCCATAAAATCTAACAACTCCATACCCTGTGGTCACTCTGCTCTGTCGCTCTCTCTTGCCTTGTGAGATGGCCTGCACTCTGTCTATGGAATGTTTATCTACTTTCACTTTAAACACCCTACACCTCTCGGCTCTTCTCTCCTCTCACCTTTCTGAGATGGGCCACATTCTGTCTATGGAGTGTGTATCCCCTAAGCGGGTTTCCCTTCTGAGTGAGACAGATCCTGCTCTCTGTGCAGTGTGTCTCTCTCTAAATGAACTTGCTTTCACTTTACCATGCTTTGCTCTTGAATTCTTTCCGCGTGAGGCAAGAACCTATTTTCCTCCAACATTAGGACTGAGGAAACTGAAGTTGACAGAGGACCCAGGTTGCCCCAGATCACAGTCTGTGGGCGATCACACAGGAGTCCACACCCAAGTCGAGTCTTGGGCTGGGTTCCAAGCCTGGGCTCTTTCCACGCCCTTTCTCTGCACTTCTGTTCTCGACGGAAGCACAGAAGTACACAGAGCTCCAAAAATCCCTCCACCAAACGTAACTTGGTGCACTAGACCATAGTGGAATCAGATAAAATAAAATTCTGTTGGAAAACAAGACCAGAATAAGGAAGGGCAAAGGCCAGGAGTCTGTTTTGCCACCAGATAAACATTTTTTTGGCGTTAACAGAGTAAATTAGGTTGATAACTAAATTAAGTAAGGTTCTTACCAACGGAAGTACCAGCAAGGTGAAGAAGCCAATTACTGAGCCACAATTGATCAGTTTACACTACAAAGCATCTCCTAGCTTTAGAATTTCTCAAGTAAAGCACTGGTCTCTGCCTGAATCACAAGGAATTGGCCGGTTCCTGTGGGAATGAAAATCCACAGAACATACACATTCGTGTGTGCCTCAGACTCAAGTTTGAATAATCACCCACCACCCAAAATGAAACAAAACACATGAAATAGAATTCTGAGGATCAACTCCACCTCCTTATTTTTTAATATGTGAATCTGTGCTGATATTTATATATACTGCATATATGTATCTGATATACTATGAAAATTTCTGCTTTCCCACCAAGTCTACAGTTCCTTCTACAATTTGTCATTGTCCTGCTTGGTTAATTCAGGCAGTCCTTACTTTACACAGTTATACTAGGCACAAATTTTAATGACCATGGTTTAGTTAAGCAATACCAGTCCTCCAACAGCTCAGTTCAAATTTTAGTCGCCATGATGTGTTAAAGGTGAATGACTGCATAAATTAAAAACTCTGGTGCTAGCTCTCTAGTCTACACATAACTCCATAAACGTGCATCTTGGTCAGTGACCGGTCTCATTCTTTGCCAGGTCTGTCAGTGATTGGCTACTGCATACCTGTTATACAGTCACGCAAAGGCAGGAAACCGCAGGGATGTGTCATCTCCTTGCCTCCCATTTTACAAAAAAGGACAAGCAAAAGGGGAAACTGGCCCACAGACGAAAGTGCAGAAAGTGGTAACACTGAAAGTGAACTTGGATGTGATTAGAAGATGGGGATGTTGACACGGGAGTGTTGACACCTCTTCTGTTTCAGAGATTCCAGCTACACGACAAAAGGCACTTAGCAAAGGTGACCTTATTGACATGAATGAGAAAAGTGGCTGTGACAAAAAGATGTCCCAGAAGAAGTCACACAGGCAGAAAAATTCCCAGTATGGGTACTCTAGGGGATATTTTATGACACTGAAAACACAGAAGAGCAAATGTTGGAAACTGGTACACACTTGGAAAGGACCATGACAAGTCACCAAGGCGTGGAAATGATACTCTCTCCATAACGTGAGTTTTAGAACGAGAAGGAAAAGGCAGATATTGTTCAAACTACTCTAGATACCCCTTTGCAAAGAAAGATAACACTTTTTTGCTTGTTTTGTTTTGTACCTTTTTAGAAATATTTTTCTCTCCTTTTTGGGGGAGGGGTCATCAGGTTTATTTATTCATTCATTCTAATTTGTTTATTTGTTTGTTAGTGGAGGTGCTGGGGATTGAACCCAGGACCTCATGCATGGTAAGCACATGCTCTACCACTGACCTATACCTACCCGCCAAGAAATATGACTCTTACTTCTCAATGTTGTAATCTTTTAAATGACAGTGTACTAAATAAATATTAGTATTACTGGTTTTTTTTCCCTACTTTTCCCTATACATTTATAAGCAATGGTAAGGGAGTTCTTCATGTTTTGACAAAACGTGTTTAAAGATCATGGAACAGTCATAATTTTTCTCATTGATCATTAGGATCATTTTGCACAATTTCAACATACATCATCATTTTTATGACCCCACACCTGTGGACAAAGAAAAGACTACTGGTATCTAGAAATCTAGTATTTGTGTCATACTTATCATAAGTTGCACTCCTTTCTCAGAAATCAGTTGCAAATACTTCTGTGTTTTCCTGGACTAAAGAAAAAGTTATAATAGTCTTGAATAAGTTGTCCTGACATAGAAACTCAATAAGCCATTTACATTCATTGATCTGCCTTAATCTTCTCTCTTCCACTGTTTATAACATCTCTCCTAGAAAAAATATGCAAAAAAGTTGAATACTTATATATATATATATATATATATATATATATATATATATATATATATATAGGAACAGATGCCTATTATGTTTTAATTGATAATGTAAAACTTTCTGATGTCTACCAATCAGGGAAGGACAGTTGAATTTGAAATACTTGAAGGTGTATGATTTTATTACGCTTTTTTAGAAAATAATTTGAAAGTAATGAGAACAGCATGGCTAAGCAGAGTTCTTTCAAGACGGTTTTTTGATAATGTTTGATTATTAACATACAGCTGGAATGTCTGCAGTTATATCTCTTTTAAGAGAGTGAAACTTCTGTTCCAATCAGATTTTAAAATGATGATTAGCTTAATTTTACTTTTGATTTTCAAAATTGGATTTCTGTAAAAACAAAAGCTTCCAAAATGTTTGACTCTAAACTATAGGTTCATCATTTCTTCTCAATCATTAGCGCTTGTACTTGATTTGTATGTATTTTCTACAGAGACAAAATTCTAATTTTCCAAACAAAATGGAGTCAAGCAATGCCCATTTCTGGGTTGGCATTGTTATGGATACAATATATTCCAAAAGACTTCACAAATCCCTGCAAAATTCTGTAAATCATTCTGTCTGAGTTCATCCTTTAAGCAAAAACAAAGGGACCTTCTTTACTATTAAAGCAGATTCCTTGAAGCATCAGAAACAAAACAGATTTGACATGTCTAGCTCTGAGCCATGTGCTGGCCACATGCAACCGTATCAATCCAGAAAAAAGAATGGGTCCACTACTCCTGTGAACTGTTAACATTTCTCGTTGCTGGGGAAAATTCAAATCTTCCCTCAATAATTCCCTTTATTGTAGATAGGAATTTCCAGAGCTGTAGTGTAGTGGGAAAAAAACACAGGACTTGATGACAGGAGATGGGAGTTCAGACTCTGATGCTTTCAGTTCCTCCTAGGTGACCTTTTCTCAGCCATTGAGTTGACTTCCTGCTCTCCCTTCCTCAACACTTATCTTAAACCCCCATCTTTTTTCCTTTTCTCGTCCTCCTGCACCTCACATATACACAAAATTATCTCACAAATGCTACATTCTGGTTTAGTTTCCTTTTGGCAGAAAAAGGAAATAGGGAATATCCTAATCTCCTTTAATGTTGAAATAATCTGTCCAAATATTAATATATATATTTCATTATATTTTGTATATACATGCAATATTACACATTATATACACATTAAATAGTATACGCATTATATAATATGTATATTTTATATGTGTGTGTTTATATAATACAAAAATGAGTTAAAAGTGGTTTTCAGAGTAAATGTTTGGAATTATATGTCTGGGGGAAAAAAAGTTCAGAATAACACGATAATGTTTATATGAAATGTTGTAAGCAGAAGGTTGGAGAATATGTTTTAAGTTAGACTTTTTGGGAAAATCAAACTCTGCTTACATGGATTAAAAAGGACAGGATTTGAAATAAATGATAAATGGAAGCAAGTGGGCAGGATGATGGCTGCCAATGAAGAGGAGTCACAATCATGCCATGCAGTGGTTCCAAAAAGATTGTCAAGGGTGTGTGAGCTAAAAAAATACAGCATGCCAAAAACAATGAGGTTCCTTCAGTTGAAAAGAGGAAAATGATTTGTTGCATCTGAGTAGCAGATGCTGAAATGATCTCCTGGGGAGCAGACACTGATGGGTAAAAATGGAAGATGAGAAAGTTTAAGACAGTATTGAGAGAAAACAACTCCTAACACAATCACTTAGAAGATAGAGAGACGAAGGAGCTTTATGAGAAAAATAATGAGTTAAAGTTCTATCTTTACTTCTCTCAGAGTCCATCTTTAACATGTGTCTTAGGTAACCCTCTCTTTTAGGGGGAGGAGTGGGTAGTTAGGCTTACTTATTTATTTGAATGGAGATCCTGGGGATTGAACCCTGGACCTTGTGCATACCAAGCAGATGTTCTACCACTGAGCTATACCCTCCCTGCTATGTTGCAACCCTCTTTAAATGGAACCTAACCAAGCAGGAAACAGTAACAAAGTACCAAAGCTTCTGGTGGATTACCGGCAATCTTCGGCATTCCTGGACTTGTCCAAACATCACCCTGAATTCTGCCTTCATTTTCACATGGTGTCCTTCCTGTGTGTGTGTGTCTGTGTGGAAATTTTCTCTTTTTCTAAGGATGCCAGTCATGTTGGAATAGGGCCCAACTTAATGACCTCATCTTAACAAATTACGTCTGCAGTAACCCTGTTTCCATATCAAGCTCCTGAGAACCACTGCCCAAAATAACAAAGTTCTCAAACAGAAGAAATTAGTTGACTAGGATTTAAAGAGTTTCAGTCTGGAAACCAAAGTAAGCATGAAGCTGAAGCTAAATACAAAACTTACATATACAGCCAAGGTTTATTCAAAGAGAAGAAGCTGAAGCTAAATACAAAACTTACATATACAGCCAAGGTTTATTCAAAGAGAAGGATGAGCATTAGGAGAAAGTGTAATGGAAAAAGTTGAGAAAGCCAATTACGTCATATATTACCTTTGGGTAGTTACCTTTCATGTAAGTTGTGCTTGCTGTATAAAAAGTTTGTCTCTCTTACGTTTGTGCATGAGTTAATATATCTTAGTGGAAATTTCTGTCGAGAAGAGATTTCTTAGGGCTGACATCTGTTTTGATTCGTCAATACTTCTGTTGAACCAATTATTAAGTATTTTAATACGGAGCATGTGTTTGTGTGTGTGCATGTATTTTTTTTTAACACTATGTCTTAATACAGAATTCAGTGAAGAAATCTCCCTCCTGAAACTAGGTGTCCTCTTGTAACAGAAAATTAGTGAACATATTTGGAAAGGGAAAGAGCAATCCAAATGAACCCCAGTGAAGAATTATTAAACAAACCTACACCATCTCAGGGAGTAACAAATTTTATAACTTTGTATGTATTCTATAGGACCACAATGGGCACAATGGATAATTCAAGTAGTAAAAAATATATATATATAGTAAAATCCCTTTTAAAGTATTTTTGTAGGAAAAAATTCTATAATAATTTACATAAAACTTCCCAGGGCTTAGAATAGTGGATGACTTTCCATTTTTACATCCCATATTTCATAGTGTTTTAGGGTTTCTTTTTTTTCAAGTCTAGGTTGCTTTTGAGATCAGAAAAGAAGGAGGAGAAGTTAATTAGAGCTTAGCAAAGTTAGTTACAGCATGGTCATACCATCCACATGCAAATGGCAGCATCATCACTAGTCTTGGTAAAGTCCCAGAAGATCCAGTGCTGAGGAAAAAGGCCAGGGGAAGTGGGGGAAAACCCTCATGTGACTTGATGCTTTCATATAGTGGTGGAATGAAATAGCAGTGGCCCTGGAAAAGAGGGAAAAGATGTACTGATAATGCTGTCAGTGTAGCACACTTGAAAACAACCAGGGAAAGGGAGTGGCTCAGATGCTTGGCTAGGAGCGAAGTCAGGAAAACCCTATCAGGAGGCAACCAAAACAAGTCCAATCAACTTTCCTCTATGCCAGCAACCTGAGTCACACAGTAAATCAAACTGGGCCTGGCCTGTCACACTGAAGTCAACCACCTTATCAACTCTTAATTGAAGTCAAGGGAGTTAAGTCTGAGTTTATAACAAGAAGATTTTATCTCTGGGGCTATGTATAAATGAGGGCGGAGATTTCCCTGAATAATGTTCCAGACTGTTCCTGTAACTCTACAACTAATATATGAAATTGAATCTAATACCTTTTTGCTCTGGAAAAGAAAAACTTCTAATTAAACACACAAACAAACCAAAACAGAACAACAGCAACAAAACTCAACTAATGTGTTAAGATAAAATAATATTTAACGTTTTCTCTTTTTTTGGAAGAAGTAATGGTAGATTTATACTTAAAACTTTTTAAAAAACATTTTAGGCAGTGATATTTTCTGGCCATGTTTAAGTTATTGGCTTTCTTGAACCATGCAGATTTTTGTTAGAAATAACCTGATACATGTACCAACTAAAGAAAATCCACGTACAATTGTTACGGTAAGTAGTGAAAAAAAATAACATGGAGGCTTCTATGTCATGTGCAAATTATCAAATAAATAGGTGAATGAAAGCACTGAAGACTGGCTTCATCATGCATTGTTGGAAAGCCCTGAAACTCAATACTTGAGGATCCCAGTTACTTAGAATTTCACAGCAAGTTTAAATATGTTGTGAATATTGGCCGGTGCTTTGTTGCCTCATCCCTGCAAGTCCAAGATGGAGATGGCCCTCAACGTGTAAAAATGTTTTTGCATGTTGCAGGCATAAGAAGATTTAAAATACATGTTTTAGAGACTTTCCTCTAGGAGGTGATAGGATTCTATACACCAGCAGTCTCAGAGTTGGGTAAGAATCTTTAATTAGAAGTTTTTCTTTTCCAGAGCAATAAAATATTAGATTCAATTTCACATATTAGTTGTAGAGTTACGGGAACAGTCCAGAATATTATTTACGGAAATCTCCATCCTCACTCATATGTGGAATCTAAAAAAACAACAAATATAAGTGAGATCAGATAGTATCTTTCTGTCTCTGTCCAACTGAGCATAATGCCCTCTTGGTTCATTCATGTTGTTGCACATGGTAGGATGTCCTCATTTTTTATGGCTGATAATATTCCACTGTACATATGTACCACAACTTCTTTACCCATTCATCCATCAATTGACACTGAGGTTGTTTCCATGTCTTGGCAATTATAATAATGCTGCTATGAACATGGGGGAACAGATATCTTTCAAGTTAGTGTTTGTTTTCCTTCTTGCATTCTACTTTATTTGTTAAAGCCCTTAGCATATTAATTATAGTTATCTTAAATTCCCAGTGGTAATTTCTACACCACTGCTATATCTGAGTCTAGTTCTGATTTGTTCAAACTGTGGGGGGTTTTGGGTTTTTTTTTTTTTGCTTTTTAATGTGGTTTTAATTTTGAATATATATGTATGATTTTCTTCAAAGTGTGATTATTAAGTAACAATTAAAGCATTGAGGAAATTTTTTACAAGAAGAAAAATATTCCTGAGGCCCTGTGGTACTTTTAAGCTTGTATTGGCTTTTTCCCTTACAGAATGAGGATGCAACTGTCTACTAAAGCAGTTGAACAATAAACATTCTATTGGCCCCTCACCACCTGCCAGGTGACCAGTCTTCACACTGGAATTGGCACTGGCACCAATGGAAGGTGGCAGGAGTTTGTCTTTGGTGGCCTTGTGATTTTTCTCTGAAAGACTGTCTCTCATTATCTCCCTCACATTCATTAAGCCTGTATTGCTAATTGCTTTCAATAAACGTAAGGGATTTAAGGGGAAAAGGGGAAAGGGATAAATTAGGAGTTTGGGATTAGCAGACACACACTACTATATATAAAACAGATGAACAACAAGGACCTACTGTAGAGCACAGGGAACCTCATTCAGTGCCTTGTAGTGACCTATAATGGAAAAGAGTCTGAAAAATCGTAGATATGTACGTATAACTGGATCAATATGCTGTACACCTGAAACTAACACAACATTGTAAATCAACATTTCAATTAATTTATATTTCAATTAAAAATAAACAAAAATTTTAAACGAAAAAAACTACTATAAAAAAAAAGAAATGGTGTCATTCCTATGTTGGGAATGTATTGTCTAAACAGGGACACTTTTTAAAGTGGTAGTGAATCATGCCAGGATAATAGGGATAAAATAGGATTATCCCGGAAAACTAGGAAGCATGATGGCTCCAGTAATAAAGGGATTATATTTGGACTGGAAAGAGCCACTTAGAGTCTAAATTATGTCACGTAGATAGGACATGCTGTACCTCCTCCTTCAGCTGGCTGTGCCTCTATGTCAAGTCTGTCTGCAGGTAGCTGCACTTGGCATTACTTCCAACAAACTAGAGTACAAGTTTCTGGATAATGCCTCTGCCACTTCTCAGCCATTCCATGCATAAGAGCGTGTCTATAATTTTGCCGTGAGTGCACTGAGGGCCAGGACACCCCTCACAACTAGCTAGGTGTTGTGCAAGATGTTTTTTCCCCAGTCTGATTCTGTTTATTTGCTTGTAAAATAAAGGGTTTGAACCAGAGGTTTTCAGAATATACTTTAGCTTTATTTCTTAATCTGAATGTCATATGTATGTATGTACAGTCGCTCTTCAGTATCCGGGGGGCATTATTTTACAGGACCCCCTGCAGTTACCAAAATCCACAGATGCTCAAGTACTTACATAAAATGTCAGAGTGTTTGCACATAACCAATGCACATCCTCCCATATACTTCAATCATCTCTGGATTAAGTCTAATACAATGTATAAAAATAGGTGCCAGTGTGCAGCAGATTCAACTTTTTTTTTTGGAAATTTCTGTAATTTTTTTAAACATTTTTGACCCATGCTTGGTTGAATCCATGGATGCAGAACCATAGATATGGCGGGCCAACCATACACAAATTCACGTACACTCTTTGTTAAGCAAGTGTACTTAAACCAAAATGAATGTGTCAAAAGCAAAGAAGTAAGAAAAATTGATCATCTCAAAAAAACGTTTTCTGGTAAGCAGCATCACAGAACCCATTCAGTTCAGCAAATATGAGTTTGTCCACCTTATTCTTAAATATTTATAAAGAAAATGCTGCTGCAATGCCATTCCAGTAATATGAGACCCTTACAGCTAGAAAGTTCTAATCCTTTTCAATTTTAGTTATTTCTCCTGAAAATAGGATCCTGTTGGGAGTTCAAAAAGGGACAAGCAGATTGTAACTCAAGAGTTTAGAACACTTCTTCAGGGTTAGCTAGTCCCTTAAACTGTGCAGTCCTTTCCCTTCTCGTCTTCATTTTCCATGCTAAGGAAAATCAGAGACCAAGGGAACTGTCATTGAGAAGTTCTAATTGGCTCTTTTCCTGTGACAACACCCAAAGGTAAGCAGCAATTGACTTTTTGAGAGGTTATTGGTATGATGCTGAAAGTTCTGAGTTGCAGGATGAGAAAGTGTAAGATTCATGGATAAAAACCCACAGCTAGGATTTTACTAAGTTCTATAAAATACAGCAGGCAGCCATCTCTGCCTTGGGAGTTGACAGGAGTCTAAATCAGACAGACAAGTGAGGTCCAGAAATCTAATAAGACCAAGTGACAAATGCAGAACGAGAAACTGAAGTGGAGCTCAGTGTCCGTTACTGACTTCAAAACAAAAAGTAACCCAGAAGAGTCTTCCCTGAAGACCCAGAGAAGAATTTGAACTTTTCAATAAGAGCTGGGTTTCCAAAGAGCATCTTCTTTATCGGAGAAAGAATACATGCATTCACATCACCTCTGCAGACAGGACCTGACTTCCAAACTGCTCAGACCCACATCTCAGGAGTAGCCACCCAGGCAAATCTTGAACAAGACTGAGATCTCCACAACGAGTGTCTTTGTGTGCACTGGTGGGAAAGGGGAAGAAACGAAGTGCAGGAATTGTTTATTGGCCTCTTTCCTACATCCTTCTTCCTCCTTCTCATTTTGTAGACTTTGTTGCACTATATTCTAAACTTGGGGTTTACCTGTCTATCTCCTTGTACTTAAAAATAAAAAAACCCTGAATTTGGCATGAGGGTTATACAAAAGGAAATGGACAAAAGGTGGTTGGATACATTCATCTCTACACTTAATTCTGGAAAAAAGGCAAGTTCATAACTTCACCACGAGACATAGTTCAACTTTGCAAACAACTTGCATACATAACAGCTGAGGAAAGGCAGATATATAAGGTAATGCAAAGTCTTGGCTCCCACTGTCCCCTACTAGGTGCATGGGTGCCCCGCGTGGCCTTCCTGAATCCATGTGCTTTGAATGTGACTTTGCAGTTCCTCCCTTAAGGAGTTTATTCCCCATCCATTCCATGGCTACTGTGAATCTGAGCTCTCCTTTGGACTCTTTTGGCCAATTGAGTAGGACAGAAGGCGCTTTGTGCCATTTCTGAGGCCGTGACTCAAGAGGTCTTGTCCATTCCCATCATTGTCTTGGGTCCTCATCATCATGTGGTCAAGGCCAGGTAAGCCTGCTGAAGGAGGAGAGACCACATGAATGAAATCCAAGCTATCTCACCTGTCTTGGCCAAGGCCATCCTAGACCATCTGGTCCCCTGTTGAACCACCAGCTAATGACAGATAAATGAGTGAGCTCCACTGAGATCAGTCAAGCCTGGCTCAGACAAGAAAACCCACCCCTCTGGCTCACAGACTCATGCATTAAATAAAAGCTTATATGGTTGTGGTTGTACGCTACTAGGTTTTCTGGTTAGTTGCCAGCATTGTGATGGCAACAGATAATTGCTACACCTCCCTCCTGAATGTATTCACACAGACAAGATCCCAATATATGACAGATGAGTTAATGAATGAAGAACTGAGTGAATGAATGAACAAATGAATACGATCCCATAAACTGGATGACATGACATTTACATGGATTTGACCTCATTACACATAGAAGAATGTGAATTATCAGCTCATGCTTTCCTAACCGGAAATTCTTCCTCCACCCCAGCCCATCTTGAGTGCTCGACACTGATGGAGTACGCAGCCCATTCTGCCGACCCCACACAACCGCTGAGCCAGCTGTGTCCACCCCAAGTCCCAGCTGGGGTTATGCAAGCAGAGGAGCAGCACAGAGGATGGTGCAAGACCGGAGGGGATCGGTGCATGATAGCCCCTGATAGGGCAATGGGGTCACTCGTGGTGGTTCACTGATGTTTCTGCCAAGAGTAGGGGCAAGAGTGAATAAAGCATACTGCTTCAGAATGAGAAAAAGACAAAAAGGAAATGTCTTTCCTCTTCTAGCATGTGAATACACACACACACACACACACACACTCAACAATAAAACATCACAGATGTTGCCACACAGCACAGACAAATTCCATAAAAACAAATAAATCTCTGTGATGGATACAATGGAATCTGCAGCCAAGGAGACCAGAATGGCCTGGAGAAAATGTGCAGCACCAGAGGAGGGCAGAGATGGTGGTCGGAGGGCGGTGTGGAGGCTGCAGTACAGAGAAGGGGTCACCCGTGTGAGCGGGGTGGGGCTGAGGAAGACTAGGGAAGGGCGACTCGACCCAAACGGTAAGAAGCCCAGCTCAATGCGGCAGAATCCCGAGGGACAACTGGAAACCCAGGTGAAAGCACACTCAGGAGCAAAGGCTTAGAGCTGAGACAACCGTGGCCAGTTGTCAGAGGGACTAAGCGGCTACCAGAGAAAACTTCTATGAAAGAATTGCGGGAAGATTCGACCATGTGGCCGTCTCTTTCCGTGCAGGGTTGGAGAAGCACTGCTACAAGAATGAGGAGGACGCTGGTATACAACGAGCATGAAGGGTTGGGGCTTAATTCTGAGGGCAAGTCATGCGATTAAACTTAAAATGCACGTAAGTGAGTCACACATAGGAAGTATCCGGCCAGGTTAAATGGGCCACACGGTACCAGGCTCAACAAGTATCCCATAAACAGGGACCCGCAAAAATGTTCTTCCCCTGAGATCTTGGATTTAGAGTGTGTTTTGTTGGTTTTTAAATCCCCTGGAGTTGGTGAGACCTTCCTACAAGTACTTACAAAGGGTCCCACTTCACACACCGTAACTTTTCAGGCCAGCAGAGAGAGGCGAGGGGGAAAGAGGCTTATTTTTGCCTGTTTTTTTTTTTTTTTTTTTTTGTCTTTTCAGCCCATCCCAAAACAACAACTGATGTCATCCCGCCGGAGACTTCAAGCCACAGCTGCGCTGGGGCTCATCTTTCCTTTTTTCACAGTCAGATGATTCAAGCTTCATTTCTGGCTCCTGCCTCCCTGCTTGGAATCATCTCCCACCAGCTCACTACTCCTGCCCACACTCTTGATTTTCCCAGGGGCAGCGGGCGGCTAGCTCACAGGAGGTTCTTGATTTTACTCCATCACGTGTTGGAAGCAAAGGCTTCCTCTGATTTCTCCCTGTCTCCTCAGCGAGGCAGGCAAAGGTTGTTTTAGGGACCCCCTTTCCCAGGAACCCCTGTGCTGCCTGGAGAGTATGTTTTAATGCCCTCTGTTTTTAGCCTCCAAAAGAGTTTCTTTATCGGATTTAAGGTATGGGATGTCACTCAGCGAGCCAAACAAAAACAGAATACAACTCACACTGACAGTTATGGGATTTTGTACTTAATGACTCTTACACGGCACTTCCTAAATTACTCTCATAAAAAAAACTGAATTTGAAAAGCCATTTGTCTCAACTGCCACTAATACGCTCATCTCATTTTGCTCTGTTGTACAATAGAGCATGAAACATTTAGCAAGTTTTTTATGTTGAAATTTTTTCTGTACTCCTGTTTTACAGGCTAATTTTTTCTTTTCCCAGTTGGGGGCAAACTAAATTTTCAACTACCCGTAAAAGTCTGATTTGAAAAGTTCATCCTCCCAGTGTTGTTGTTGCGGGGGTTTTTTTTGTTGTTGTTTTGTTTTGCTTTGCTTTTTTGTCTTTTGGACAGAGAAGCAGACTGTAGGCCTGAGAGTGGTCCAGAGGCTGCAAAAGAGAGCTGGTCTTTTGATATACGCAGACTAGATCTGTCTTGTGAACAAGAAAGAGCAATTTCTTCCTTTTGTAATCTGTTGTCAAGCAGTGCCAAGCCAGGGTTAAAACAAGAGCAGGGCACTTGTGTTGATATAAGATTAGGGCTTTGAAAATGCTATATTTTATCTATTTTTACCTAATGCCAGGGACATTCTGCAACAAGTATTCTTCAGGATAGAAGCCCGTGTCATGACTTTGCTCTGTAGTCCTTTTATCTGTCCACCTCAGGCATTTTCATTAAGTCATCCAACACCAGCAGCATGAACTGGACAAAGACAATGGAGCTTATAAACCAAAGTATCAGTTCCATAAAGACTTATCCTGAGTGCACTGGTTAACATGGTCTTCATTCAAGATCCGGGTTACTTAAGAAAAAGAACAGAGAAAGAAAAGAAAAGGAAGGAAAGAAGAAAAGGACAGAAAGGAACGAAAGGAAAGGCAAAGCAAACATTATTATCTTAAAAAACAAAACTGATATTTTAGATGCAGAGAAGTGACTCCCAAAGGTCTTTTTTTGGGGGGGATTTCAACTACAGTTTCAAGTCCCCAAAAAATGAGGACAAGAGTAGGCATAATGAAAGTATGAGACACAGACTACGCAGGGTACTAATTCTTGCACGTCTCATAAATTAATGCATTCACTTCTTCATTTTACAAACATTAACTGAGCAGCTACTATATTTTAGGCACTAGGTACAATGCTAAATGCTGAAGTTGGTGGAATAAGCAAGAAAAGATTCATACCCTCTAGGACTCACAGTCAAGACGAGACAGACACATTAAAAAAATTACAGTAAGATTCAAAATGTTGACAAAAGTAAATCATATTTGATTGCATCCTAGTTTTCATTCATTTATTCATTCAACCGCTTATTCATTCACTCAGCATTTATTGGTCCTTTGTTCTAAGCACTGTCCTTAGACACGGGGACACAAAGGTGAATAAGACCCTTAACCTTAAGGAGTTCTGTCTTACGTAAGAGAGACGCTATTTAACACAGCAATTAAAATACAGCACGGGAGGTGCTAGTAACAGCAGTATAATCACAGGAAACAGGGCAAATGACTGCCTGTGTGAGCTGAGAAAAGCAGTTAACAGTGATCCTTTACTCCAACTGACAGAAAACCCTAACCTGCAAAATAAGTACTTTCTGCAGATGACAAAGCTGGAGAAACTTTATAGACATTAGTCTTTCTTATTTGTGAATGCGCTCGTTTTTTCCCTCACATTTGCTTCAGAAAATATTTCAGGATTAAGATGACAATCTGGCCACACCGTTCCTAATTTTAATGTTCTAAGATGCCAGCCATCGGACCAGCAGAGAATTGATTGTACTTGGGAAATGATCAGATGTCAGGAAGAATGACCCAGAGAGGAGGACCGAAGTGGAGGGTTCTAATTTTAGAGATGGGGTGGATAAAGAGCCCATTAACCATGCCTAAACTTTCTTTAAGAAAAGATACAATTACACAAAGGAATGCATTTTGTACTATAAATGTACTATAAGACCAAATGTTTAGCTACTTTTAACATTTTGAAATGGGCAGTCTGATGTGGGAAAAATCACCTTTTAAAACCATCACCTTCATGTTTCTTCATAGCAGAGGAAGTTGATTTCCTAAGACTATTTCGGACTAAAATGGCCCATCCCCGTTGCCTGCATGAATGGCGAGGAATAGCTTGTCGGAGTGCAGTTGGCAGGTGAGGTGGACATGTGGCTTCCAGGTAGTTTCTTGTCTCACACATCTCTGTGTTTTGTGTATAATTTAAAATTGCCTAATTTTCAACATTCCTATTAGGTAATTGGCCTTTTATGTGTGTGCCTGTAACTAATCTTTCCCCTTCTCTTCCAACAGAAGTATAAAACCTTTTCTAATACAGTGTAACACAATGCTAAATTGGAAATTCCAGCTAAGTCACAGCAATATATTATATTTGGAATTCCAAAGAGAAGTGCCAAAGCAAAATGCGTATTTTTAAAAGGGATATCAGAGAACCAGTCAGGCCATTCCAAAACCACAAGGAGAATATTAAAAGGGTCAAGGGACTGGAGATGATGATATAATTTGTGAAGAGGTGTATGTGTGTGCACGCGCGCTAACTTGTGAGTTTCACCTCCAGGGGAAAAGGTGGGCTGCTATCCTTTGCAAAAAGGGCTTCAGTGGGACGACTTGGAGAGCCTGAGCTGTATTCCTGGAGTGTGAGAGACAGGAGGACTGGGATCTGACAGGTTTAATGGAAGGCAGGAGAGGCAGTTGGTGAGCTGTTTGGGCAATGGAATAAGGTATTTCTGGTGGAGGAGATGAGGCCCTTCCCGAGAGAGCTAGCCTCCGTTCATTTTCAGCCCTGACCAGGAGGACTCTCTGTCAAAGGATAATGAACCTCGAACAGAAAGAGACAAAAGAAAGTAGCTCCGTAAACCCTGGGTGCAGTAAACAAGCGCGAGAGGCGTCGTGCCAGATGAGCCCAGCAGGGGGAGGCCCTGCGGCACCACCAAAGCGGCACAAAGAGAAAATCTGCCCCAAACATCTGCGCATCTCAGAAGGAACCAGGGCTAGCTTGGAATTCTCTGTCCCCTTTTCCCTTCCTCCCACTGAGCTCCCTGCCCATAATCCATAGCATCTGTAATAACGGCTTGCAAATGCCTTTTCTCCTTCCCAAACATATCACCGTGTCCTATTACGTTTAAATTTCTAAGACATATGGGCACTCATATATAATAAAGAAGAGTCATTTCAACATTTTATATCCTTTAAAAAGACTAGTCGTGGAATAAAAAAATCAGTGGATCTGTTTTTTGTTATTTCAGCTTGAGTGGATATCCTCTAATAAAAACGCAGGTTGTACTATAAAACCAAATGTTATTAAAATTGTGTTATGCAACAGACTTGCCTGCAAGCTAAGTAGAAGAGGACGTCTCCCCAGTACAGATGATTCTCGGCTTATAAATATTGAGGTAGTAATGATGTATCTGCATTCCATCATCCATATTTTTCATTCATTAACTTCATTAAATTCTGTTTTCAAAGAGCCATGTTTGTCCTTAAAGGACAAATTCATCTCGTTAGGAAGCCAGCTTCAGGCGGTGTCTTTCCCAGTGGCCTGTTGTATTGATTCTGATGAAATACAAAACAGAAACATCTAAAGGAATTTTTAGGAAGTGAAACATGGATATATAGTATCCTGTTTGATTGAGTCCCTTGGAAATAAAGTATGTAGTTTATCATGAAGCTAGGAAACTTCATTTTGTAAAAGTAAATCCAAAGCCAAAATAATATGTCTTTTGGAGCAAGTCAAAGAGAGATTCACCAACAGTTTGGAATGGAGAGTTATTGTAACAAAAAATATCAAAATTCGCTTATTTATCCTTAAATTATGGGAAGGAAACTGACTTACACTATCTCTATCATATTATATTTTGGTTTTTATTTGTATTTGTCTATGGTGCTATGTATGATATAGATGCCTAAAAAGTAACAGTAAATAAGTAAATTTGTGCATAAGCAATTTATTGAATTATATTCTGAAGAAATATAATCCACGTATTTTTCTGATTGATTCTTTAAGGAATAATTCCCAGTTCTCAATCTTTTTATTTATAGGGTTTACAGAAGGTATGACAGAATTATTTGTGCACATTTAAAATAAGACACACAATAATGGCATTTCTCTCATGAACTTTATTTGCCTAAATGGACAAGAAGTAATAATGAAACTAAAATCTTTTCAAAGGCATTTAGATAATGTCTTCTTGTTTGACAGGCTCGGAATTGTTAAAAGCATTCCTCTAAGCCGTTTAATTGCCATAAAATAGCTGTGTCTGAATTACTTTTCCTGGAAAGCCAGAGCCTGGCTCCAAGGCCATGGGAATGTCGGCTTCTTTAATGTTAAGTTAAAAAATAAATATAGGAGACAATTACAAGCCATATAACAGATTTTCTTTTAAAGCATATGTGCTTCAACTATTTCTTGCGAATATATTTTTTTCCTTATCCCCTTAAAGTCAATAGGTAGATTCTCTCTTATTTAAAGAAAGAGCAAAAGAAATAGGGGGATAACAAGAAATGCAGGAAGGGATGTTCAAGCTCTCTGTGTTACCCACCTTCTGGGTGACCAAGTCTTAATTATTAGAACACAAGTGATAAAGGAACACACAGGTCAGACAGGTGCTTCGAAAACCAGCCAGAGTTTTACTACTGTTTTTACTACTTTATGAATTCATAAAGCCATGGCGTAAATCCAACTGTCGCCTAGAAAAAGTGAAGAAAAATCCCAAGGGACTGCTAATATCCCACTCAGAGGACCTCT
Source organism: Vicugna pacos (assembly GCF_048564905.1). Taxonomy (NCBI): domain Eukaryota; kingdom Metazoa; phylum Chordata; class Mammalia; order Artiodactyla; family Camelidae; genus Vicugna; species Vicugna pacos. Next base: position 21,074,377 of record NC_132988.1, read on the forward strand.
GTCTGTCTATACGTTCTCATGAACCTAACTTTTCAGTTGACTTTAAGAGTAAAAAAAATCCATTTACTTCATATTTTGAAGACCACTGCTGAATATTTTTAAATGTCTCCCAAAACCATTTAGGAGGAAAAATACAGGATAGACAGCTGTCTATGAAACAGGATCAAAATTTTGCTTTAAAAAAATCAAAAGATAGAAAGAGAGAGAATCACTCATCTTAGCTAACTTATGCAGCAATAACAAATGAACCCATAGTCTTAGGAGCATATGACCACAAAAATTTAATTCTTGATCATGTTACATATCCTTCCTAGTTCATGATCCAGTCTATTACAGAGCTTTTTTGTCCTGGGACATAAGCTGATGAAGAAACTATTTCCTAGGATGGAATAAAGAGATGAGGAAGAACCATGAATGGCTTCCTGTTTCTACTCATATTTTTTTGTCCAATGCAAGTTACATGATGCAAATGGAACAGAGAGGCATAATCCGCCCACAGAAAGGCAATAAATATTTGAAGACAATAACATAATGTACCACAGTTCTCCCTTTTGATCCCAATTGTGTATTTCCCTCCTTCTACAGGCAAAGCACATTCATCTCCTCTCTCAAGAGGGACAAACTAATATGAAACCAAGGTCAAAGTCTAGAATCTCATAAACATCTCACAGGTGTACAGATGTGGGTCCTCTTGATCTGGAAGCCTATTTATGTGAATTTGGACAGAATAATGGCCATAAGTTGTCCCATGGGAAAAAGAAAACAATGGGAAGAAGGCAGTAGACACTGATCCACAGCAACTCTGAAATCTTTGTAAGGATTTCAAGGGCTCTGTACTCAGGAGCTGGTGACTTCTCCTTGGTTGGCTGCCAGTCTAAGCCCTGACACTAGCACATAAGTCCATTGTCCATTGTGTTCCATGGCTCTTGACTTCACTCTAGGATGTCCTTTCTTTTCTATTATCTTCCTTGAGCACATCTGAAGAGATAATTGGGAAAATGCCCTCTTTAGGGTAGGAGATTTCTCAGTGTGCTTCCACCTTGTAGAAGATCAGGGACCCAACAATCATTTCACACCTTGACCAGTTAGGGTTTTGTTTATTTGGCCTGCTCTTGACCACCAATAACACTGTGGCATCAGGTCTCACCTACAGCTCTCTGGAGCTCAATGTCCTCTGCATTTGTGTCTCTGATAGGAAGAAAAACCCCTAGCCCTCCTTGTCTTGCACCCATTTATTGGCAAGAAAAGAAGAAGGAATATCTATCAGAATTATTTATGATACATTTTGTTCAATTTTACAATCCTCTGCAGAGAACACAGATGCTCCAGGAGTCAGTATCAAGGTAAGATCAAGTACAAACTCATGTTATGCCCTGAGTAACTGTCCACCAGTCCATTCAACACTTCTGTCACTAAATCAATAAATCGTTAATTCCTGCATTTCCAATGGTATGACAACTCAATATGCAAAAAGAAAAAATTTAAAGACACTTCTCAATCCTACTATATAATAAATTAGAACACCAAATACAATTGTGTAGATGTTTTCTTTGTTTGTTTTTTTAAAAATATTCTTCAGTTCTGTAGTTGCAAGGGCCAGAAATTCACCCACATGTAAGAAAGCCCATAAATAAATCAGAACCCAAGAAGAATAGGATAGGATGGACAGTGGGATGGTTCAGGACTCCAGGTGGCCCTAAGGGCTTCAGCAACAACTACTCACATGAATCTTCATTAAAACTCAGCCATTAATATGACTCTGTTTCTGTGGGTGGTTCCTACTTCCTAACTATGACCCACTGCTTCTGGTCCAGGGCTTGTCAAACTACCTAGGGTTAGGGAACGCTTCCTACTCACCACTCCCCAACCCATCACAGACCAATACTTCTATAAAACACAAAATGGAATATTTGGATGTTTCGGAATCTAAAGCTTAGCTCCCTCTCTTTCTCTCTGTTTATCACAGAGTGGTAAACAACAGCACACAGACCAGTACTGATGTTCATGCCACATTGTCCACAACACGCATCTGCTTTCTTTTACTTCCTGTCACACTCATATAGTTGGGTTGCAAGTGGCCCATCCCAGTCTCCCCACCCTTTCTTACATTCTGACCTTCAAATTCTGCTCCTCCCCTTCTGCCAGGTGATGTTCTAGAGAAAGGAAACTATATTGGCTTGCGTCATCTGCTGTGCCTGTGGCTCTTCTGGATTCCCTTGCCTAACTTTATCCAACAATCTCTGAGTGGACAGGTGGCATCACACAGTAGGACACAGGGAAGACTAAGGACTCCTTTAGAAACCACAGATATGGCGTGGATAATGCTGACTGACACATTGTTTTCTTGGGGTTTTTTTAATTAGCTTATTTTTTTTATAAGAGGGCAATAAGGAGCAATGTAAAAGATCTACATTAGCAGACTGAGTCCTAGTTAAATAATAAATGGGATTTTCTCTCATTTGAAAGAGCTGACTGTTAGGTGCCTTCCGTGGGCAAACCAGAGGCGCTGGGGTGCTGTGGTCAGTGACTGTCTGAGTAATCTTCACACGAGATGCCTGGTTCTCACCTTAACTGGATAGACCATTCATCTCTGTTCACTAAAATGACCTGAATTCAAGAATGACTAAATAAATTCTTTCCAAGGGCGCAACCATTTTTTTAATCTACTTTCTCCATGGTAGGTCACAGTTCCAGAAACACTGCTTAAGAAATAAGTTTCTCTTTAGAGAAAAATAAGTAAAACTGGCCTCAAGATTTTTCCTTCTGATCTGTAGAGTCACCGGGAAGAAAGAGAAAAGAGTAGCAAGAGGGCTCAGAAAAAGCAGTGAGTACTGCCAACTACAGACTAAACCTCAATACCCAGAATTTAGATACTCACTCATAGTCAACTACTGGCTCCGGAGTATAAAAGACATAAGGTCCTACTGGACAGACTGCAAAAGACATCAAGAAGATGCTAGTGATTCACAAGCAAGTCGCTCATGAGATTCACCTGTTGAGCTTTTGAAGCCCCACCCCAGGCCAATCGAGTCAGAATTTCCAGGAACGTTTGGGGAGAACACATATACCAATTTATCTGGGAAAGGACCCATTTAATACCTTCTATGGAACAATTTGTGCCTTTTCATTATTTTCAGCTTCACCTTTTATGCTTTAAGTGTCCTAGTTTGGATAATAAATGGTGCAGTGTATTAAAATTCAGCAGAACAGTCCATGCTGATCTTAGTAACTTCGATGAAGATGGAGCTTGGCCTGTTCTCTTTGATGAATTTGTTGAGTCACAAAAAGTCCATCAAACATCACAGCAAGAACTATTGTGAAGAAAATACAAACCTTAAATTGACATAAGACCAATTAACAAGAGAAGACCAAATAAAAGTTTACTAACATGTGTATGTGGGAGAAACCCAGGAAAACTGAGTAACTCACCGAAATGGCTGAAACCCTCCTCCTAACTACCATCTCCAGCAAAAGATAAGAGAGGATGTTGGCGATAGTGGTTTGGGACTTCAAAGGGGAGGAAGACAAACGTTTGGTAAATGAACATTTGCTAGACCAAGCAGAGACAACCAGGGGCAGAGTGGACTCTGATCATGAGGCCCTGCCAAGCTGCCCCTACCACACCTGGCACATATTCTTTGTAAATGTGAAGGTTCTATTGCAGAAAAATTCCCGTGTGAATTCTTTCAGGCAGTTAGAGGGAAGGTCAAAGTTTCATCCTGTCTTTGTGTACCTTATTGTCTTCAGCTAGAGATAATCTGCATGCCAAAGAGACATTTGGGGTGGTGAATTTTGCTCCCCTACAAAGATGTCAGTCAGGACCATGTCAGTCCATTATTCAGGCTTCCATTAGATGAAAACTTCCAATAACAGGCTTCGGAGAACCTGAATTCCTTTCCTCTTGGGAGACTCCAAGGTCAGTACAAACACACCCACTTCCTATCTGGATGCTATCATCTCTGAATATCAAGGAAGTCTTGAGACAAGTGGCCTTTGACAAGCCACCAAAAAATTCCTGTGAGACTCTGTGCCCAGAATGCTGGGTGCGTCCTCCCTTCTCCTTTACATTTGATTATCTGAAGGGGGCCAATCAAATATCACTATGCAAAACAACAATCTCAACAAATATCTACAGCGAAACTCTGGCAACGTTTAAATGGTAGTTTCCTCCACTAAATCAAGAAAAGCTTGCCAGATAAAATACTGGGGACCCAGTTAAACTTAAAAAGCAGGTAAACAACAAATTTATTTTTAGTATGTGTTATGTCCCATGCAATATTTGGGACATACTCATACTAAAGACACTATTCCTTGTTTCTCTGAAGTTCCAGTTGAACCAGGTGTCTTGTATTTTTGTTTGCTAAATCTGACAATCATAAACTAACTGGTATTTCTGCTGCCACATGCACTTCCCAGCCCTGCCTGTTCATACTGGTCCAAGTCACACCCCAAAGGAGGAGCAGAACTAGAATCTGAAAAAGCTCAAGGTCAGACAGGTCAAGGTCAGTGTTTTTCTCTGACTTCTGGATTGGTTATGAAAACTTTTGTTATGAATGCTATGAAGAGGACCACGTAGGGGGAAAGAGGGGTGTAACTTTGAGTTTTGCCTGGGCAAGTCAGCACTCCCCAAATTCATGCCATTTCTGATTTTTACCCTGGGCTTTCCCCACAGCAAGTTCCCACTGAAATCCTCCCTTCTGTGGGATATCCTCCACTGAAGAATTACTTTATATAGTAGTCCTACCAACCTCTACCTAGGAAAAAAAATAAAGCTAAATGAATCTGGTCTTATACTTCATAAACCTCAGTTACAAATTTGTTAAGAATGCTATTTTCAGAGTGTGAAACCTCATAAAGGAACATCTGAGATAAATCATTAATAGTTACGGCACTTAAAAATTTAAACAATGCAACTTTATGTTATTCTCTGTTCTTGTCTGAAGGCACACATGTGTATACCCACATAAACACAAAGTTGCTGTTCCTGAGCCTTGTAGCCCTGAAGCCAAATCTTCAGGTGTCACTCGAATGGAGAATCTCATCAAGACCTGTCTAGTGCATATCTTTACAAAGTGGCAAAATGAGGACTTGAATTCATTTAGGGCATGTGCATAGATAGCATATGAAGAGTGTAGACTTGCCGCCTGCCATTACCCAGGAATATCCTGGGTCACATCCCAGACCCCAGCTTTCTCCCTGATGGATGCTCTGGTTCTAACCACACAACGTCTCCAATCTCTCATCGAAACTCGTCACGTTCATGTGTTCTTAGGTACCTGTTATACGCTGGGTGATGTACTCAGGCTTGTATTCCTGGACTTTGTTATAATCCAAATCATGCTACTAAGAGTTATAGGACTTGTTAATGAGCCCATCTATACTACATTTATCATTATTTAAAAGGTAATAAACTGTTTCATAGTTTTACATACACTGAGCAGAAAATTGTTCACCTTTATGTATGTACCAATTCTTCTATAACATGAGAAGCCTCTCTCTATATATACATTTAATATATTTATAAATATAAACAAATCTATTTATTAATTTTTATTTTAAATTTTGTAATCATTAACTATCTATATAATTAATATGAAGTTATATTCATTATAATAATTATTGTTTATTAATATAAATTAGAAACCATAAATATGTTAATAAATGTATTATGTACAAATACAGAAATATACATAAATTAATATATTTAATATATACAATACATATATGTATATGTTTCTATGATTAAATAGCATGGAAATAGTACTTACCACCTGTGCCAAGCTTTTCAGTTCACCACGGAATATTCTGCTGAAAACCTGAACAAATACAGGTGTGCAGAAACTCCTAGGATCAGAGGGGTTGAGGACAGAGACTTAATGGCTGTGATCTGCACCTAAAAGTACTGCCTTCTCATTCTTACACAGGTTTGCTAGGCTGCTAGTGCCTCCCTTCCCAGAGTCCACACTCATTCCATAATCTTGACATTCTCACTTCTGGGCAGAGGGAGCTGGGCATGTACATATCAGCTGAGCACTGACTGGACATCCAAAGTCCCAAACAATTTCCTGTGATTCCCTGTTCCTGTAAATGTTCCTTAATGACCCAAATGACAGCTGTTCTTTCATCTTCTTTAAGCTCTTCCTGCTCAAAGAGCCTACTCCGCTTCCATAAAATCAATGTCCCGAGCAGAGACTTTAGAGTACCAGAGTGTCTGAGAGCTGGCTAAGGGCAAGAACGTGTCTGTCTGGTAGCCATTGTTTCATTAGCATCCAGTAGAGTTGGTGGCTCCAGGCACACTCGAGGGAAAGAGAAGTACACATTTGGACTCTACACACGTACCTTCAAGTAAGACCAATTACCCTACTTATTCAAACAACTATATTATATTCCTCAGACAATCTTCAGAAATTCAGCAGTCTAGAAAGACATTCTGACATCAGTAATCCTGCAAAGTTTATGGTAAGAGTTTTTTTTTTAATCTCTCATTCTCCCTCCTTTGCTTTCTATATTCTGTTATCCATGTAATATTCGTTGAGTATTTACTACGTGTAAGAAAAGTTGTACTAGGTGCTGTGAGTGTCTAAACTTATTAAACTTCCTGAACAATCCAGTCAAGAGTCTATCCCTAAGAAGTAAGTCAATGATGTTTACACAGTTTTAATCTTTTCAGCCTCCAAATGCAAACTATTTCTAAGCTATGAAATTTTTTCTAGAGTAGAAGATAATTTTTCCCAATTGTAAGAAATTTAAGAGATTCTAGGGGAGAGACTGTAAAGATATACTTTCTATCAAGGAAAGTTATGTTTTCCATTTTGGTTGATGTTATATCTTTTGGCCACATTCCTGGGCAGAATGAAAAAGGAATATGATAATAAGTTTCCAGGACATATTCCCCAACTAGTCTTACATAGACGTTCATCTGGTCCTAATTACAACCCTATCAAGTAGATGGGTGGTATTAATAGATTATTAGGGGTATGGAAACCATGAAGGAGACATTTTAAATGATTCCCTCACCATCAACAGAGAAGCAACAACACAGCTTCTTTGGAAGGCAGCCCAGTATGGTAGAATAAGAATGGATTTGAGATTAATAAAATCTGGGTTTGAAACTGTATGATTTGGGAAAATTACTTACTGTCTCTACACATCAGCTTTTTTCCTCCATAAAAAGAGAACATTAGGTTGAACCACTGGAAACTGTCAATATATAATCATTTTTTTACCTGCAAAAATGGCAATTTCATTTGGTTTAACCTCATAATAATGTTAACTTGAAACTTAACAGAGTGGTTCTAAGTATAAATGCTCTATTCCAGTCAAAGTGCCTGAATGGGTCCTGGGATAAGAAAGCGCTACCCAGGTGTGGGTTCTCTTTGCCTTTCCAGTGTCAGGCCATCAGCATAGTTCTCTCACTCACATACCAGCCACTCATTTAATCCCATGGTTCCTCCATCCCTTTTTAGATTTTAGACAATGTTATCTTAATGTATTTTACACTACATTAGCTAAAATGTTAACACATTTTGAAATTTCAGAAGGTGAGATTAAAAACAAACTATAAAATGTTGACTAAGGAAATTAAAGATGACTTAAAGAAGTGGAAAGATATTCCATGTTCTTAGATTGGAAGAACTAATATTGTTAAATGGACATAGTACCCAAAGCAATCTACAGATTTACTGTGATCCCTATCAAATCACCAAGGACGTTTTTCACAGAATAGTCTTAAATTTTACATGGAATCACAAACGATCCAGAATTGCCAAAGCAATACTGAAGAGAAAGAATGAAGCTGGAGGAATAACACTCTCAGACTTCAGACAATACTACAAAGCTACAGTAATCAAAACAGCATGGTACTGGTCCAAAAACTGACATATGGATCAATGGAACAGAAAAGAGAGTCCAGAAATAAATCCACAGACTTTTGGTCAATTAATCTCTGACTAAGGAGGCAAGAATATACAATGGAGAAAAGACAGTCTCTTCAGCAAATGCTTTTGGGAAAACTGGACAGCTGTATGTAAATCAATGAAGTTAGAATACTCACTCACACCATACACAAAAATAAACTCAAAATGGCTTAAACATAAGACAAGACACTATAAACCTCTTAGAAGAAAACATAGGCTAAACATTCTCTGACATAAATCTTAGCAATGTTCTCCTAGGGCGGTCTACCCAGGCAATAGAAATAAAAGCAAAAATTAACAAATGGGACCTAATTAAATTTACAAGCTTTTGTACAACAAAGGAAACCATAAGCGAAACAAAAAGACAACTTATGGGATGGGAGAAAATATTTGCAAAAGATGACACTGACAAGGGCTTAATCTCCAGAATATATAAACAGCTCATACAACTTAATTAAAAAAAAAACCCAATCCAAAAATGGACAGAAGATCTAAAGCAATCCTCCAAAGAAGACATGCAAATGGCCATTAGGCACATGAAAAAATGCTCAATATTGCTACTTTTGAGAGAAATGCAAATCAAAACTGCAGTGAGGTATCACCTCACATCAGTCAGAAAGGCCATCATTAAAAAGACCACAAACCATAAATGATGGAGAGGGTGTGGAGAAAAGGGAACCCTCCTACACTGTTCATGGGAATTTAGTTTGGTGTAGCCATTATGGAAAACAGTATGGAGATTCCTCAGAAGACTAAAAATAGACTTACCGTATGATCCAGCAATCCCATTCCTGGGCATATATTCAGAGGGAACTTTAATTTGAAAAGATACATAAACCCCAATGTTCACAGAAGCACTATTTACAATTGCTAAGACATGGAAACAACCTAAATGTCTATCCACAGATGACTGGATAAAGAAGCTGTGGTATATTTATACAATGGAATACTACTCAGCCATAAAAAAGAATAAAATAATGCCATCTGCAGCAACATGGATGGACCTGGAGACTGTCATTCTAAGTGAAGTAATCCAGAAAAAGAAAGAAAAATACCATATGGTATCACTTATATGTGGAATCTTTTTAAAAAGGCAAACGAACTTATTTACAAAACAGAAACAGACTTGACATAGAAAACAAATTTATGGTTACCAATGGGAAAAGGGGGTAGGAAGGGATAAATTGGGAGTTTGAGATTTACAGATACTAACTACAGTATATAAAATAAACAACAAGTTTACACTGTATAGCATAAGGAACTATATTCAATATCTTATAGTAACCTATAATGAAAAAGAATATGAAAAAGAATATATGTATGTTCATGTATGACTAAAGCATTATGCTGTACATCAGAAATTGACATAACATTGTAAACTGACTATACTTCAATTGAAAAAAAAAACAGGATTGGGGTTGGGGTTATAGCTCAGTGGTAGAGTACATGCTTAGTGTGCACAAGGTCCTGGGTTCAGTCTCCAGTGCCTCCATTAAGGAGAAAAAATAATATAAAAAGTAAATTTTTAAAACCAACCAAATCAAAAAAAATCAAACAGCACTGCAGTCACCAAGATTTTCCCATTGAATTTAGTAGCACAAAGGTTTTCCTTTCCACATCCAAGCAGATGTTTTGTTCTCCATCTATCTAAGCAGAGCCACACATCTGTCTGGAATTTATATGTTCACAATCCTGTCAACAGTGGCATATAAACCAAGAGACTCTAGGTTTGCCTTGGATTATAATTTAATATCATTATAGATTGATAGCCAAACATTTGTTTGAGGCATTCGATAAGGACTAGGCAATACTGATACAGTCTCTGGGTCATTCAATAAACTGACAATTTTAGAAAAGCAGCAAAGAGGGTGGGGAAGAAGACAATATAAGGAAGAAGGAGTGAAACCGGTTGATGAAGACCCGGACAAACCCAACACTCCTACTTTCTCCCTTCTTACACCCTTAGCGTCTTAAGAGAGAGAATCAGTAAATGATCCAAAGAGAGAGGGACTCTGGAACCAGGAATGTTCTTCTCTGTCTGTGCGACAAGAACACATTTTTCATCTGTGAGTTCATTTTCCAGAGGGTATTTAGATCCATGAGGAATAAAAGCGATGATTGAGTGAAATCAACCAAGTCAGTCCTGGTGAACAATAGGGTGACATGCTCCAGCCGCTCATATCCACAAGACCGATCAGGAATCCTGGGCATTGGAAAATATCAGTGTTTTTTAAGGAATGTTCAAGAATTTCCACAGTAGCTCATCTAAAGCAAGGACCTCATTTTTATTCAAATTCTCTTCACTCTTCTTTTTAAATTTTTATCTCCTTTCTCAATGACCATTCATTCCTAATAACTTTCTACAGTGTCATAGTCTGAGAGCCAATTAATCGTTGAATAACTTCTTATCGAGTGTTTAACATGTGCTCAGCACTATTCCAGAGACCAGATAGATGAACATTAAAGAAAGCTTTCCTAATGCCTCCTGAAGTCTGTTTTTGTTTTCTTTCATGATTAGAACAAGGAGCTCAATGTTTTAAAAGCTTGCAAAGTCCTCTAACAACACTGGCATGATAATCTGTTACTAAATCAAAGCTTGAGGAACATACAGTCAGGGTGTGACCATCTTTCCCTCAGTGGAAGCTTCACACTATATCATACTGGAAGAGGAAATAGTGTGATTTTGAAGGAAATCCATGCTCAACTCAAGATCTGTTCCTGATGCTTGGTATATCTGATTCTCAAGGCTGAGTTGGAGCTCTTCTTGCTTACTCCTAATGCTCACACAGCCAAGGGATGTCATCTTATCACATAGAAGTAGCAAGCAGAGCTATCTTTGGAGACTACATGAAGCCAATTAATTAGGAACGGCTCATCTACAGGGAGCCGCAGTTTCAAGCCTGCCTCTAAACTCTTAGCTGCTCAGGATCCAGAAGAATAAGACTCAAAGTGTGTATCTTTTGAATTGCACTAGTCTGAATTGACTCTATACCCTTACATGTTCTATACTCTGTAGCTGTTCATTTAAGCAGCAGGGATCAGAAGACATACTGAGAGTAAAACCACCCAATTACTTAAAAAGAGGTAGTGACAAGACCACACCCTTGAAGAAATCATTGGTTAACACTGGATTTGTTTTCCAGTGTACAGTTCCCATCCAGACAAGGACAGCAGGGCCCTGAGGTTTGACAAACCATTTATTCAGGCTCATTGATATTGACTTGTAGTCAGTCAACGAGACTGGAGAGTCCACATGTTCCCCCTTCTTTCAATAGAATATGCTGTTTCCTTGGAAACTGAGAGTGTTTGGTTGGACTTTCACTTTCCTTTCTACTTATAAAGTGCAAACAAGGAGGGAATCCCACCACCTGAAACTTGGTTAGGAAACAGGTTTCTCTGCCTCAAGTTGCTGAAATAACTCATTTGGTGCCTGGACATCACCCTGGGCTTTATTAGATTTATATAGTATCTTTAGGGTCAAGTCTCAGGCATATAATAAAAGGTAATTGAAATAGAGAATGTAGTTTTTCCTGCCGACATTGTTACTTCTTCATCAGGAGACTTCTGAAATTCAAGTGACTAAGAAGTTCTTTCTCTTAACTAGCCAACAATACACTTTATTTTTCAAACCTAATCAACTTATTTATGTAAACGAGACAACTGAGTTAGTACTTTATCCCCGACAAGATAGAGATTTTTCTTGGCAGTTCTGGAGCTTTGAAAAGAACTCTAAGCTCAAGCAAGGAGTTGTAGGATTCAAGCTCCTTTTCTCCATGGGCACGGGCGATTAGAGGAGATCAGGGTGGGAGGATGGTGGCAAAGGTGCCAGGCGTGAATGTCTCCTTTTAGGAGATAAAATGCCAAGGGCTGGTGTCCCCACTCTCCCCACGACTGTGGTCTCTCCCACTCCATTACCCTACCTCCTCCCAAGTCAGGTCCACAGAAGGGCTGAAGACAGGCTTTCTCTCCCAGAAGAAAGACAGATCCTGTTCTTGATCTGGGGCTGTGAGTGGAGAGAAGTTGCTTGAGCCAGAGGTACTTGGAAAGGCATTATTCAAACCACTGTTCAACCATCTCAGCTTCTGTGTGTACTTGCTACAGAGCAGCTCCCACACTTTGGTCCTCTCCTGTGTCTGGATCTAACCTTTCACTTTTACTTTAAGAAACAAACAGGCTCATTGTGAAACTGAAAGCCCTTTTTATCCCCTTAAGATAAGACAACAATGAACTTTTTAAAAAATTTTTTTGAAGTATAATTAATTTGCAATGTTGTATTAAGTTTCTGGTGTACAGCACTGTGATTCAGTTTTTTTTGTATATATATATATATATATATATATATATATATATATATATACATATATTCTTTTTCATATTCTTTTTCATTACAGGTTACTACAAACCATTGGCTATAGTACCCTGTGCTATACAGTAGGGCCTTGTTGTTTACCTCTTCCGCACATAGTAGTTTGTATCTGCCAATCCCAAACTCCCAATTTATCCCTCCCCACCCTACTTCCTCCCTGGTAACCATAAGTTTGTTTTCTTTGTCTGTGAGTCTCTTTCAGTTTTGTAAATAAGTTCATTTGTATCATTTTGTTTAGATTCCACATATAAGTGATATCATATGGTATTTGTCTTTCTCTGTCTGACTTACTTCACTTAGTATGATCATCTCTAGGTCCATCTGTGAAGTCCTTTATTTTATAGTACCTCTCTTGATCCTTCCCTTCTTGATCCCCAATTATAGCCCCAGATTTGGAGAAGCCCCAGAATCAAGCCTTGGAGTTACACTGAGTAGTTAGTTATATAGAGAGGACAAGCCATGGTTTTCAATCTTCCTTCATTTAAAAATACCAAAACTTTTATACTTCTTACTCCTGAAGTGTTCACTAACTGCTGCAGTCCCTACCATACTAAGTCAGATAATGTCCCCTCCTAAACTCATGTCTACCCAGAACCTCAGAATCTGACCTTATTTGGAAACAGGGTCTTTGCAGATGCAATTAGTTAAGTAAAGATGAGGTTATACTGGGTTAGGGTTGACTAATAAGGACCTTACAAGAGGAGAAGACACACAGAGACACAGACACACAGAGAAGACCATGTTAAGACAGGGATTGAGTGATGTAGCTGCAAGCCAAGGAGAGTCATGATTGCCAGCAACCATCAGAAGCTAAGAAGAGGCAAGGCCAGATTCCTCCCTAGAGTCTTCAGAGACAGCATGGCCTCCCCGACACCTTGATTTTGAACTTCTCATCTCCAGAATTGTGAAAATAAATTTCTGTTGTTTCAAGCTACTTGGTTGGTGGCAGTTTGTTACACCAGCCCTAAGAAACAAATTAGAAAAAAAGAAAGGGAAAAAAGGGACAAAAACTTGTTTACAAAACAGAGACAGACTCACAGATATAGAAAACAAAATTTGGTTACCAGGGAGGAAAGGAGGTGGGTGGAGGGATAAATTGGGAGTTCAGGATTTGTAGATACACACTACTATATATAAAATAGATAAATAGCAAGGTCCTACTGTATAGCACAGGGAATTATATTCAGTAACTTGTAACGGCCTATAATGAAAAAGAATATGAAAAGGAATATATATATGTATAACTGAATCACTATACTGTACACCAGAAACTAATACAACACTGTAAATCAACTATACTTCAATTTAAAAAAAAAGAAATGAGTAAGTACATCTCATGACAATATTTGCTAGACACCCTCAGCCAGGTTCCTTGTTTTTTCACTACAGCTTAAAAAAAATAGAGTTCTGAAATTGAAAGAATTCAGAAAGAGAAACTGAATCCTCTATCAAATTACTTTTCGATATATTTTGGGGTCAAAGATGAAAGAATAAATTTAAGAGAAATCATACATGCTGCCTGGAAAATCCTATCTCCTGAGAAACCTTAACATTGATTACACACAATTCCACTTCCTCTGATGCATGTGATAGGTGTCATGTGGTTAGAGTAGCCATCATGAAGACTGGAATAGTGATGAGGTTTAAACTAGCCACAAAAGCAAATTTTATGAGAACTTTTCAAAGAAGTTAAACACATACAAGCAACTTCTGCAGAAAGATGCCAGAGAAGCATAGACTCATAAAACACTATCCTCCAAAAATTAAAAATAACTGTGCAATGTAGGTGACAGTTTTGGGGAAATCACCTAATACAGAGAAAGCAGTGATGGGAAAGTAATTAAAACAAAAAACGCAAGCCGGAAGGCAAGCAAGCACTGGCAATTCAATAAACAGCTAAACAGTGACTCTTAAACACAAAATAGAGTAACTGAAGTAGAAAGACCTTAAAAGATATTACAGTAGAAAACTTTCCCCATCTGAAGATATTTGTGAGTCAAAAGGATGCAACATGTTATTAGAAATATTAATATAAAGCCACGTAACTAATATGTATATCCCGAGAAAGCTTTTATTTTAAAATGTAAAAGTTTTCTCTGAATATTCATGAGGGAAAAGAAAACAAACAACAAACAAATAAAAAGTCACCTAAAAGCAGCCTGAATATTTTTGTTAAATCATTAAGTCAGACCTTGTCACTTCTTTGATTCAATCTACCTAGTGTTTTTATATCTTAATCTGATATAAATCAAATTCTTCAAATGATCTGACCTAACTTGATCTTAACCTCAGTTAGTGTTCTGATCTCACTTCCTCTGCTCCAGTTAAACAGGCCTCTTTGCTATCCCCCAAATATGCCAAACATGCTCACCTCAGGACCTTTGCACTTACTGTGCTATTCACCTTCCCTGTTCTTGACCCAAATACCTGCAACTCTTGTTCACTCACTTTCTCATAGGCTCTTTTCCTGACTAACCCCACTTAAAGATAGCCCTCACTCTGGCACTCCATACCCTGCCTTTTCTCATTTTACTTATATTTATTTATTTATCTATACGATGTAAGGGACTTATGTATTCATTTTGTTTATTGTCTGTCCTTTCACTAGGATTTAAGCTGCAAGAAAACAGATATTTGTGTGCTTGTTTTTAATTTCTACATTCTCAGTACCTAGAATAGTGCCTGTCACATGGTGGAAGCTCAATGAACATGAGCTAAATGAATGAAGGAAAACGTATCATCTGTCTCAAAGCTCTCTACAGGAGTATCCAATTAGAGAAAACAGTAAATAAATAAGGGGAAATATGTGACCCAATAATCTACCCTCAGCTTATTTATGTATCATAGTAACAAAAAGGGATTGTTAGATGTGAATGATCTCGGAAAATATATCACCCATGACTATGTTTTGCAAATCTACCTAATAAAATTTCATCCAACTAAGATACAGTTCAAAATTACATGCTTAAGAATGTGAAAGCTGCTTTATGAAAAGACTAACAGTACACACTAATTCTGCTTTAATTATGGTTAAGGCAAAAGGAACTACTCCAATTGCTTTCATTAAAGTCATAAAAAAAAAAAGAATGTGAATGTAAGTGTTTTTTAAGCTATACACTAGAAAAGACAGTACTAAGTGGAAGTCTCATGAAAGATATGGCAAGGAGAGCAGGATAACAGAGGCAGCATAACTGCCAACAGCCCTTCCCTGAGGTCAAGGACATACGGCCCAGGTCTTTCCTTCTTTGCTGCAGCACTCACACAAAGGTCTGCACCTCCTAGGTCCTCTTAGTCCCTCGGTAAGCACTGCTGCTAATAGACTCAGCCAGACCCTGCTGTATCACAAGATCACATCAGAAGAGGAGGAGCAACTCTCCTCTTAGCTTCCCTGCCAAGCTCTTAGAGGACTTTGGGGCCAGGTGCTGCTACAGAAAGATCGAAAAAGAGAGCGTGCATTTAATCAGTTTCTGATCTTTATCTTCTAAGTAATGTGTAGTATATGATAACTAGTAGTGATTTATCCTAACACATCTTCATCTGAATTCCAGAGCATTTTCTAAGCAATGCTTTATCAATCCCCCAAGCGGCTTTTAACACGAATAGGAAAATGAACATGTTTTCTATGACTCATAAACAATATGGATGCACTTAATAAACCCAGTTTTATAGAGTTTGTGATAATGTTTCCTCAGCCCTAGCAAAGTCAGAGAAATTAGTTCACATTGGGGCAAGCACTCGCAGAGTAGCAAGTTGTATGCAAATACAAGAATGTCAATGGATCTGATACCTGGTGACTCACACACAATGAATATATACTCAGTAATTTATGGCTCCATTGAAAACTCCTTCCTTATGTTTAAGAAGTCTTTCTTATTTTTTAAAGGACAAAAGCACTACATATAATGATAAATTTAAGACACATGCAAGTATATAAAAGAAAATATGAAAATCACTCATTATTAACCTCTTCATGGCTCCTTGGTATAATAACTCATTGATTTGGGTACACTTGCAGGCATTTTTTCCTACATATATAAATATGTATATTTATAAAATATGAAGGTCTAAATATTATTTTGCAACTCATTTTCTCACTGAGCAATACATGTCGTGGTATTATAAAATATATAAATCTAAGCCATGCTTTTTAATTGCCACATACTTACTTTTCAGCCTAAAAGATCTTTACTGCCCTGACAACTGATGACATTTTATGTATATAGTTTCTAATCACTTTCATACTGTGGGCAATGCTACGATATTCTTGTGAACAGACATGCTACAATAAGTATTCCTAGAGCATTGTTTGCAATAAGAAAAGAATAGTTACAGTTCTTCTTGGAGAAGGTATGTGTCTTTAATATAAATTCCTAAAGGAAAAACTGCTTTCAAAGGCTCTTCTATGTATCAGTTAACTATCTTTTCATAGCAGTTGATGGCCATCATTTATTATCATTCACAAGATGGCATATTGGTTTAGTGCTTCTTCTTGGCTAGACTGAGTCATATATCTGCAGTCAGCTGTGGCTGGGCTAGGCAGTTCTGCTGATCTTGGTGGGGTTCTCCCACACGTCTGCTCATTGACTAGCTGTTGGCTGGTCTAGATAACCTCAGCATTTCTCCTAGAAGCCTAGTTGGTCAATGGGAGGAAGTAGAAACATACAAGCATGTCTTCAAGTCTTGTGTCAAGTTTGCTACTATCCCATTGGCCAAGCAAGCCACATGGCTGAGTCCAAAGCATGTACATGAGATCATTAGCAAAGGTATGAAAACCTAGGATCATCTTTGCAATCAATTTCCATACAAATTTAAAAAATTGTGTATATTGCCAAATTGCCCTTCCACAGGATTTCACTAATTTTCACCACTAAAGATAGTTTATAAGATGATTTTGGCAACAAAATTGTCTCTCACTGTGAAAGATTAGGAACGTAGCACAATTTTATTCCATGCCCTTTGTCCCTTCCTTTTGATTTCTGCCACTATGTTCTAGGACTACTGACCAGGTTCATTATGGTGGTTGTTGTTTTGTTTTGTTTTTTAACTTTTGGTAAATGTAAATTCTGACCAGGGAGCAAAGACAGAGAGGGGAACTGTCTGCATGCTGATGGGGCACACGTCAGTTCAGAGCTCCATGCTGCTGGCTGAGCTCTGAACAAGGAAACAGAAAAGGGGAGGGGAACTAGCCTGTCCAAGTACAGTCTAGCCTACAGGACAAAATGCTGCAAATCCCACGGCTCCCTGTGATTGACCGAGCACGTGTGACAACTGAGATACCACAGTTTTTGGCTTGGTATCCAGAACAAATCTGAACTTTTAATTAAAAACTGTTTCTCTTCTTGTCCCCAGATTTCTAGTTACACCATCAAACTATCAGATGGAAAGTTGTTCTCCACATTAGAATTTTGAGGTTCATCAGGTATGTTATTTTTCAAGTCACTTGCTTCTTGGAGCCTCAACTTCCTTGTTTGAAATACGAATTGTAGAGTCACAGTGTTAGAAGCAACCTTAAGGAACAACTCATTCTATAGTCTTTCCAGAGGTTTTCCATGTGATCACAAATGTTTCTCTAAACTGTTGATGTCTGGAGCTCTATTATTATTGAAGGAACAGAGAGAAGGACACAGAAAATTGAAGTGAGTGAATTCACTCCCCACCTCAATGCCCGGCACTGATACCACATCCCTTAGGGGCCACTTTGAGCGTCAAGCTGTCCTCAGAGCTCAGGAAGGTGCTTCAAGATCAGCAGCATGTGTCTTTCCCTCCGCCAAAGTTGTGACATGAGAGAAGAGAACAGTTCCAGGCAAGGACTGGCCGACACCAGCTGCGGCCACACTGGTCCGCACACAAGCTGCCACTGTCTGACCTTCCTTTCTCCATCTTGCTTTAAGCCCCTCTCTAGCTTTCCACATCCTGCTGCTTTCATATCAGTGGCAGAAAAAAAAAATCAACCATGATCATCCTTCAAATACCTTTATCAGGCTATGGATTGAATTCACCAAGGCAAGGGCCTAAGGAATTATCATTCAATTAAGGGACAGAGCCTAATAAAAAGCAGTAAGCAGATTAGGATGATTGATGAGAGTGAACTAAAATTGCACGAAAAAAAAGGAGAAAAACACCTTTACATAAAAAAAAATAAATAAAATTAGGCCTGGCCTACGCACCATTTTCTCCCATCACTTCTGTAAAATAATCTCATCTGACAAGTGTTCAAAATTCCTTGTAATTAAGAACTTCCACTGCTGATCAGAATGCCAAGTAATGTGAAAGACCATCAACCCCAGAGTTAACATACAGGTAGACACATTTACCAATATGCATCAAATTATACACCTGGCATGTGCATTTTCCTATATGAAAAGTAGATTTCAACTAAAAAACAGCAGGCATAAAAAAACAATTTTCTTTAATGTCATCTTCATATAAAGTTTCAGTTTAAAGAGCAGCTTATCCAGTGAAAGGAACTGCAATGTTCTTCTCCAGGGCCAGGTAATCAGTCTCCTCAAACAGACATAATCTTTAGGTAATGCTAGTGTAAATCTCAATTTAAAGTCATTTTATAAGGCTTCCTTAGACACACCCATCACCACTTCAGAATAGAAGTAAAATCTTTCAATCTTTATTTCTTGTAATATAATCCAGACTCTCTGCATCTGGGCTTCAATATGGCACAGACCCCACCAACACTGCTTACTCTCTCTGTGATGGTGGGCAATTTAGCTGTCTTCTCTGTGCCTCAGTTTCCTCATCTTCAAAATGGGTACTGCTATGGATTGAATTACGTCCACCAAATGGAGGCTGAAGTCCTAACCTCCAGTACCTGTGAATGTGACCTTATTTAGAAATAAGGTCTTTGGAGATAATCAGATAAGGCGGGCTCTAATCCAACATGATGAGTGTGCTTGTAAAGGTGGGAAATTGGGGCACACATACAGAGGGAAGACAGTGTGACGAGGAAGGAGGCTGCCTACAAGTCAAAGAAAGTCTAAGGCTACCAAGACGCCACTGGGGAGGCCCAGAACAAGTTCTCTTTCATAGCTCTCAGAAGGACCAAGCCTGCTCACACCTTGACTCTGGACTGCTGCTGCCGTACTGTGAGGCAATACATTTCTGTTGTTTAAGCCACCTGGCTGGTGGCACTCTGTTGTCCTGGCGGTGGGAAAGGAATACAGAGATCAATAACGGCATCTTCCTCGTGTAACTGTTATGAGGATCAAATGAGTTAATAAGACATGTAAACACTTAGAACACTGCCTACAGTGTGGTAAGTGGTCAATAAGTACTAGGATTAATTCTTCGCTGAGTCCTATTCATGACAACTGCAATATATATTCACGTTTAATACCGAAGGCCGGGACCTATAAAAAGGGGCAGTTCACTCAAAGGTCTTTCCAACGGTTTCCCGATTGGCATCCCTTGCACCCGATTCTGTAGCTGAGAGTTTTCTGAACTTCTTAATCCCTGTCCCATTCCCAAGTCTGGAAAATGTATGACGTACATTTACTCCACATGAAAGTGTCTCCTCTTTGTTCTCTCTGCCCTCCCATCTCACTTGCACACCAAGTCTAGGATCCAAACCCTTCTGATCCCTCCCTGTTCCCAAATCAAAACTTCCTTAGAAAGATCTGAACCACTTTTGCCTGAGGTCTTCTTTAATCACCGATACTTTAAAGCGTTGTTACCCTCAAGGAAAGTACAATCTGAACAAGAATCAAAGTCTTAAGCTTAAGAATGAGCTCTGCTATTGGAGGATTTTGACCATAAGCCGGTAGTTGATAGAACTTAAGACAGCTGACGGTAGGGATGTCAGACATCAAGGTTTCCTCAGACCTCTGAAGGCACCCCTTACTTCACAGGGCTAGACGAACCCTGTCTCAATTGTGTTGCTTTGTCAATCAAACGTGGTAACAATTCAGTCAGGACACCATGATTTGCCTTTACTGTAACTTTTAGAGAGGAGGGACAGAACAGGTATCAGAAATCCACTTGATAGAATTCAGAATCAAAGAATGCAACTGAGCCACCAAATATTTAAATACCTACGTGAGCAAATTGAATGTCAACTTCCAGTGCCGCCACACTGACTCTGCCATCTTGTCCCTGATGCAATTCCTTCATCTATCGCTGGTTTAAAAGTGGCTAAGTTCTCTCAACAGTCAGAATTTTGTGAACCATAAATAAAAATTTGTTTACAAACATCTCAAAGGACATTACAAGTCAGGTAAGGTGAGAATCATTCTATAGGTTATATAACCCTCGTGGTCCCAACAGAAAACAGATGGCATGCTAAAACTGGGCCATTTAAAGAGAGTTTAACTAAAGAACTATTTACAAAGATGTGGGCTGGACTTAGGGAAACCAGAAGGGATGATACCAAACCAGGGATTAGTAACTGTGAGGTGCCTCTACTACCCAGAGCCTGAGGAGCAAAGAGAGGGAAAAGTTATCAGAACCTAGAGAGGGCGTCTGTGTGGAGAGGGCTCTCTGACAGTCCAAGGGTGCAGCCAGCCAGCTCACAGCAACCCCACAGGGAAGGAGCCAGTAGGTGAACCAGTCAGCACCTGCCCTCACTCTCCTCGCTGCTCTCTGGCCTCTGCGCCATGTTCCCCACAGTCTAATCTCAGCTGGAAGCCAGGAGACTAGAAACTACTGATACAATGTTAGTATCCAAAGATACAGAGCAGAGTGAAGAATGTGGAGAATGGATCGAAGAAGAGGTATCTGGCATAACATGTGATCTTAGACACGTAACCAAGCCTCTCCAAGCCTACATTTTCCCATGTTTGGATCCCAACAGCCAGCCCAATGCTGATGTAGAGAAATGAAATTACTGCTGGAAGTCAGTAAGTCGGAGTCAAGACGTTCTTATTGATTGGAACTGAGTCTATAAGATAATCTATTTAGGACAGATGAGCTCCATAGCTCCTTTGAACTCTAACATTCCCTGATAACTAATTTATTCATTGTCCTCAAATATTACCCAATAACTGTGGCCTGACCATAATGAAGAGGTCACCATTGCTAAAGATGGATTTCACATCCTCATCTTTAACTCTATGGTCTATTATCTCTTCCATATAAAAAATACAAAAGTGAATTATTGAAGTGTTGTTCAATAAGATGTCTAAAAGAGAAGAAAGACCAAAATAGCTAGGTAGGGACATGAATGCACCACAATAAAAGAGGAAAATCACCTTGATTGCAAAATTAGGTCCAATGAGGATCCTGAGCTTGTAAAAGAATAACCTGTGATTTACCATAATAATGGAATATGAAGCATATTTCTCGAAGTATTCCTCCAAACTTCAGTGCTTTATTTCAGTAAATATTTGGAATTCTGCTCTTGGTATTCAAATTAGTACTCATATTAGAAGCTTACAAGTGTCTATTGAAAATAACTGCCAAAAAAAAAAGAAAGAAAGAAAGTAACTGCCAGTACATTTTATCGGAAATAAATGATTTTACATTTATATAATTTGAAAAAGTCTGCTACTTAATTTATTTTCCACCAATATCTAACTTGAAATTTTGCAACATCTCCTTTAATAGGGATTTATTTTTCCAGCAGTAATTTCATTTCTCAGTAATTGTTACACGTATAGGTACAAATTGAATTGCTTAAGAGTTGTTAGTAAAAATTCAGCCAAGAGGAGCCCTGGATTGCCTTTCAGTTATTTATTTCAGAACTACTTGCTATTCCTAAAGCTCCTTCATTTGTAGAAAAACCACCACAACAAGATTTTTTGAGTCATCCAACTCATCTTGCCGTCAGCTCTCCAACCCCTTAAATCTCAAGGGAGGGCTTGGTAATTTTATCCCTGAGGACTTATCCTTGGGACTTTCGTTCCTAAGCTAACCCTGTACAACCTTGTCCTCTTTCCTTCAGTGGGTCCAATCCATCTGCTGTCTTGGACTGTTTTATACTTGTTGAGTGTTTGTATTTGGGTAAAAAAAAAAAATCCTCCCTGAAAACCCCTTCAGTCACATCTCTAATTACATCTACGTTCCTGCTCTCTTATATCCCCTTCCTACTCCTTATTCCATTTCTTTCTTTATTCTTCATATAAACTTTCTCCCTGCAGGTCTTCAGTGAGGTACCTGATAGCACAAAGGGTCACAGAATTAACTGGTAAAGCTGTCAGAATTTAACAAAGTTCTTCCAAAATTTGCTTCCACTGGGTGCCCTTCTCTCCCTCTTTTCCAGTTGGAAAATCATGTTCCAAGAAACCTAAACTGATTTTTCTGGCCCTTGCTGCTATTTCAACTGCACAGGTGGGACTAGATTCCGGGAGCTCTGATTTGCAATTAGGCAATTTAACCTCAAAATTCTATCCCTTGTGATAAATAGCAAACAAGACCTGTAATTTGGTTAAATATTATAATTTGAAAAGAATAACATCTGATACACTTTCCTTGCAACACTTGGTTTATAAAGCCTTGGAAAGGTTGTTCTATTCTGAGAAAGGTGTGTCAGCAGCACAGAGATGAGAGATGATAAATTGCCCTCCGAAATCATTAAAAATGCTGTTAAGAAACTATGTTTGACATCTTAATAGGAAGATGAGAAAATAAAATGTCAGTCTCCCTGCTTCCCTACCTAAGGCTCTATTAGACGCTCTCTAAATGATGGTGACTAACACCTGCTGTCAGGCATCGCCTTCACAAGCTATAAAAATAACTCCTCTAAATATTCTAAAGAAAGTTACAAGTGTGTGTCGGCCATCTGTCTCCTTTAATTGGGTTTTTCATTAGAATCCTACCATTTCTTGAGCTATATTCCAGTTTTGTCTGTTTCCTTAAGCTGATCTCTGGGTAGGTGGGGAGGACCAGCCACCTACACACGTAGGGCACTGGTAGTATTTGCAGCAAGACCCCTGCCAAGCCCAAAGTGAGTGCCTCTTCCGTGGGCGCATGTGGAGTCCCTGTGCGCAGCCTCACACACGTTGTCTGTGCTTTCCCAGAGTTCTGTGGAAGACCAGGTGGGAGTCAGATTCAACAGGCACCTGCTGACCGAGGGTCAGGTCCTCTGCATGGTGTAGCCATCACCCCATCATAAATGGAAAGGGAGAGCCGAGCTGCAGGGCCCAAACCACATACCACAGTGGCGACGCATACGAACCCCACGCAGCTGTGCAAATATGACTTCTACTTTCCGTTTCTACTGCTGGCTTGCTGCAAGTGCTTTCCAACCTCTCCCACCCTTAGAGCACAAAAGATCGAAAGATACTCTGGTTCAAAAGATCCCTGGAAAGTGAAAACAGATGCAAGAGAAAGGGTGCAGCAATTAGAAACTTAAAAGTACCAGTGTTCAGTTTTAGTGGAGGCACTGGGGGTTGAACCTGGGACCTTGTGCATGCTAAGCATGCGCTCTACCACTGACCTATACCCTCACCCCAACAAGTTTTTTTAGAAAGACAAAATAAGTAAAACAGAAAGTATGTCAAGTGGTGATCAGTACTGAGAGGAACAATAAAGCAAGGCACAGGAAGAGGAGTCAGACGGATGGATACAGCTGGAGACAAGGCCAGGGCCTCCCCGAGAGGGAACCACCTGAGTGAGGACGTGAAGGAGGTGGGAACGAGCCAAGCCGGTATCTCAAAGAAAAGCATTCCAGATGGAGGAAAGAGCAGAAGCCACGGCCATGGTGGAAAGGCCGCCTGGTAGGAGCCAGTCGGTGGAAGTGCGTGTTCATCTTCTGTCAACAGCAAGGAGGTCACTGCAGCCAGAGCAAGACTAGGGAAGAGCAGAGTTCCTGGGCTGATGATCTGGCAGGGGTGCGGTGGTAGGAAGGGGATGGAGAACGGGTCATATAGAATCTTTTAGGTGATTGGCTGGCTTTTACTCGGACTGACTTGCAGAACCACTGGAGGATGTTAAGAAAAAAAAAAACAAAGTGATAAGATCTGAGTTCTGTTTAACAAGATGGCCCTGGCTGCAGTCAACTATAAAGGACCAAGAGTACAAAAAGCTTTTTTTTAAGTGAAAGAAAAAAAGTCTCAGTTGGGAGACAACTGAAGTAGATAAACAGGAGGTTGGCTTAGACCAAAGTAATAGCAGTGGAGGTGACACAAGGTAGTTGAATTTAGACATATTTTGAAAATAGAACAGATAGGATTTGCTGACAGAGTGAACGTGGTATGAGTGAAAGAGAGAAGTCAAAGATGACTAAGATTTTATGCCTGCACGACTGAAAGAACGGAATTCCCAGGGAATGAGATGGAGAAACCTTCAGGAAGAACAGATTTGGAAGAAGGTTAAGAGTCTGACTTTGGACATATTAGGTGTGAAATGCCTGTTAGACACTATGACGAAATGTCAAACATGCATCTCTATCTAAAGTCAAGAGTTTGGGAAAGAGGGTCTAAATGTGGGAATCGTCCATGCGAGATGACATGAAATCCATCTATGAGGCCAGAAGAGACGATCAAGGGATTGAGCATAAATAGAAACAGGGAGGGGACACATGTCTGTGCCCCTGGTTCTCTGACAGAACGCAGCGCAACTTTAAACCACAGCCACACCTTCGCGATACAACTGCACCACACCTACCTAGCGGCCTGGAGTATTTGGGACTTTCCTGAATTAAGGAAAGGAGAAGAGCAACCCCAGAGCTGCTAAAAAGGTGTCTTAAAATGTGTTCACTGCAACTCACAGGAGAGACCCCTGGGTCATCACTCAGACTTACTTTTACTTTAAACTCAGTTACCAAATTTGGTGATCTCATTTCCAGCATATGGCTGATGAGAAGTTAGCGGGAGCCTAGGAGAGGCACGTACAATGACAGCAGCTAGAAGTGATGGAGAAAAATGAGTCAGATGTAGGTTAAACAGTGGTGGAGACCAAAGCATCTGGGCTTCCTGATGCTTAGCCTGCTTCCCGTCCCAACAGATGACTCTCCCACCTGACTGGGGTGGTGAGTATGTGTAGTCCCGTCTGCGCTAGCCTGAACCATGGGTCTGTTACTGCTTCTTCATATTACTATTTTGTTCAACATGTGTTTAGAAAAAGGACTGAGTACTAAGTGGGGAAATGTGCTAGGTGCAATGCTCAGCCTCTCCTGGAGGATCCAAGCAGTTCTTCTCCGTCCCCAGGCTTGCGTACTCTTGCTCAGGACCACCGAAGCTCTGCAGTAAACCCACCTCCCCCCAAGAGGTGCTTCAGGGACTACTGATCGTTACTAATGCATGATCGTTAAATAAGATGATAATATAATTTAGCTTCCAGCCTGGGACACTTGTGAGAGTGAAAGGGAGTGCTATTACATCAGGCATCAACTGAGACTGTCTCAGGCAAGGAAAGGTCTATGGTCTCACCCATCAACACCCACACTTCTCCACTCCACTCCCGTTCCAGGCAGCTTATGAAAGAAAGTCTCCCAACCACACAGAATACTCTCTGAGATGACTTCCAAGAGGATGACTGATGGTGAATTTGGGTAACGCAGATTAACAATCTGAACAACTCCATCCCATTCCTCCCTTTCCAACTCACAGAACAGAGTGGTTTAAAATTTTGTTTTAGCGGGGTTGTTGCCTCATGTTCAAACCTGGGGTAAGTTAGAACCATTCAAAATTACTGAAGAGCATGGACTCTTACTTCAGATAAACAAAACAACCAAAATCTAGCAAAAAGAAGATGGATTCCAATGTCTTCCCCATCAGCTTCCATGGAGTCCTCAGAGCCCCCAGTCTGCTAAGCCCATTCAGTTCAGCTGGGTTCCACTGTTTTGGTTTAGCTTGCTTGAGAAGGTTGTAGGAAATGTCTAGTCTGTAACTGTTAACAGATGCCTTTTTAAGGGAAAAAGAAACACAATTTTCTCTATCTTAGAACATTTCTAGAAATATTTTAGCACTGCTTTCAGATTTGAGATTCCATGAAATTTACTGACTCAGCTGTTTTTGAATCTCTGGCTGTCCCTCAGTGAGCATCCGCTGTATCCCAGGGGCCAGGGACATCAGTTTGTAGAAGGTACTCAGGATTGGTTTTATGCATGCTTAAATGTGTCAACTCAGCCCTCACAAAACCAGCAAGGAGTTAACCCAGCCTTGACTGATGAACTCACCCATGCTCAGAGAGGTTCTGGAACTTGGCCAAAGTCACACAGCTAGGAGGTGGCAGCACCAGGATTTTATTTCATAACTGCCTGGCCTTTAAGTCTATTCCTCTGTCCCTGGGCTACATGGAGGAAAAAGATGATGAAAGAAAGATGATGAAAGATTCATGAAAGATAGGAAGGAAGTTCACACTCCCTAAGACGTCTGAGCCCACATGAGACCAGGATTCTTCCTCTCTCCTACTTCCCTTACTAATCATTTCAGCACATGGCCAGATGAAGAAAACACCGGTGAAAGCTCTACAAGTGACCTCACCCCACTGAAAATACAGGAAGTCCTCCCGAAGCCCCTTAAAATGACCTCCATACTCACGGAGGAATCTTTTCGCTGGCTCTGCAGGCGGCCGGCTCTGCAGAAACACAGCCCACAGTCACTAATACTCCTTAACAGCTGGTAGTTTGTTCCCTAATTGCGGCTTATCTGTCCCCACTGTGGGTTTTATACTTAGTGTAAGGTCTCATTAGCAGCTGGCATTTGCCAGTCCTGCCCAGCCTGGGCTGGGCATCAGAACCACCCGGGAACACTTGTTAAAATATTGCTGCCAACGTTTCACTCCCAGAAAGGCTGGTTCTGGAGGTCTAGGGTTGGGTCAAGGAATCGCTATTTTTAACAGGCTCCCAAAATGATTCTGATGTTGTCAGTCCAAACCCTTGGCTTTGGGGAATCCACAAACACCATGAAGAAGAAGGTTTGTATGAAAAAGAAAAATCACAAGCGAGGCTCCTGCCTTTTCTGCCAAGGTGCAGTTTTCTCCACGGGTCTTCCTTTCGGTGCTGAAACAAGGCAGCCAAACTCAACTAAAGCTTTCTGCAGTGCTCCTGAAGGCCAGTGGGATTTAAGTCAAGCTGGGGATCTATCAGTAAATTAGAGTGTGTCTCATCACAAATGTAATCGAGAACTCATCACATTGTGGCCTCTTTATAAAGTCTTCATGCATTTTCCAACTTTAACAACTTGCATTGTAGAGAGCCCTCTCACAACCCAGTGTTGGACACAGTTTACATTTTTTTCTGTAATAAGCCCTCATCTACTTACCTATCTATCTATCTACCTAGATAGATATATTTAAAGAGTATCTTTTGCAGAGTAAGGGAAAAGATCACATAAAGACTTTAAAAGTTTAAAATTTACTTTTAAATCTGTAATTTGTACATCAGCTCTTGAAGAAGCTCAAGGATGATCAAGGCCATGAAATAAACACATAAACAGAAGCATTTCTAGTATAGAGAACAGTCTCTTGATTATGATCAAAATATAACTCTGTTTTTGTCTGTCTCTGTTTGGTTGCCCACTGAAATCCCATGGGGAACTGTAAGGATTCTGATACCTGGGCCCCACCCTGAAATATTCGACGCTATTTGGTCTGGGGCATAGCCTGGGCCTTGGGACTTTTGAAAGCTCCCCTGGCGACACTCCTGCAAGGCCCAGATTGAGAGCCAGGCCTCACCCATGCTGCAGTGTGAGGGCTCTGAGACTGAATGAAGGTTTGGGTGAGTCCCTGACTTCCGGCAACTCACAGGTAGCAGGGACTTTTGCTCACTTTTGTGTAAAACAGTCTCAGTTCAGTAATATTTGACTTTCCAATCGCATAGCTATAAAGCATCTGAATGTCTCTATTTATCTTAACCTTTCTTTCTTCTCCCTTCCCGCAGCTCATGTGGCTGGAGGGGGTAGGGCAGTGGCCCGTGGGTCCAGCCCTCCTGCTCTCTTATTCTCTCTGCCCACCTCCTCTCTGGCTTTACTCTGCTGGCACAAAGGCAGGAGTGGGAGATACATGGAAGGCCAGGATGTGGAGTGAAAACATCACAAATGTCTCTCATTAGCATAATGGCTAATTAATTTATAATTTATATTACAGGCTGTTATGCAGAATAAGGTAGACCTACCTGGACTCTTAGGGAAACAGTAATAAGCCTTATAGTTAAGTGGAAAAAATAACCAGTTTCAGAATAATACGTATGGTAAGAACCTAATTTTGAGTTTTGGAGAAAAAAGATAGATGTATAATGTATGTAAATACCCAAAAAATTATCAAACTATTATCAGTGGTGGTCTTGGAGGGAGAGAGGGAGTAGAATGAGGAAGCAAAAGGAAACTTTAATGATTACTGAGCTTTCTATGTTATGATTTAAACTTTTGCAATAATAATGCATTTGTACATTTCCTATGTGACTTTTTTAAAAGAGGGGGAAAAAGAAATACAGGAATACAATTGGCCTGAAAATCTCAGGTAATGCTTCCCACTTTTAACAAAAATGTCCTTACTCTCCCAGTCTGGTTGCTATTCCAGCCTCTCTAAATTTCTGACTTTCACTGCTCATCAAGTCCTAATGAACCTCTCGGCTTCTAGGAGCTTTGCAGAGGAGTGGGCTGGTGCCTCTTGGGGCAAATTCACTCTCCAACCTGCATAGGCACCTGCCTGGATGCCAAGTCCTTAGCGGCAGCAATGTAAATGCCCCAGTGGGACCCATCCAGGCAGCTGGAACTCTGTGGAGCTTAGTGACTAATAGCAAATCAAATGCTTAACAGATTTCGCTAGGCATGGAGGGAGCTGCGCCCCCACCACAGCGGTCACCGGACCCCACGTGAAGGGCCACAGATTTCTCTCCCTAAATGGGTCAGACAGGCTTGTCGCGCTTTGGTACAAACGAACAGTGCCCTCTTCTGTCCAGCCGCTGAACTTCTCTACAAAGCAACAACCTCAAAGTAGCCGGAACTTTCATTCGGTCAGGATGTGTCTTGCAAAATGGGCCAAAAAGATTGAAAAATAACACTGATGAGCCAGGGCGCCATTTGTAGGAAAGCTGTCACTCTGACTCTGCCCTACATTCATGTCCCAATTTTATAAGTATCCTATTTTAACTGCAGAAATGATGATGAAAAGATTTAAATAATAGGTTAAGTCCCAGCTATTAAACTGACGCACAAAAAAATTAAAGTGCTTAAATTTTACACTGCTATGATGAAGAGGAAATATTATTCTTGGCATGACTTGGAATAACAGTTCACGTTTTCTGAGAAACGATCTAGCAACAAGTTACAATTTAAAAAAAAATCTCTTATTATACATTAGTCCAGTAATCGTTACAGTTAGGAATATTTTTTCTAAGAAAAGAGCCTCAAAGAAAATAGAGCGATTTATATAAAAATGTTTATAGGAGTGTCACATGTCATTATTATGTAGTGTATAACTGGAAAAACATACAAGTGGCAAGCAGTAAAGAAATGGTTCTATGATGCAGCATACTACAAAGCTTTACTATAAAGCCATTAAAAATTGTACTTTCAGGGACATAATGTATGTGCTATTGTGTATGACACCACGGGAAAACACAGAATACGAAATGGTGTTCATACTCTTGACTGCAATGCAAGTGTGTACAATGGCAAAAGATTTTAGAGTAAATAGTGAGAGTTTAGTATTCTCTCTTATCTATGAAAATGAAGTATGGAGCAATAAAGAAAGGTAGGGGAGAGGAGGGAGGCAAGGCAGGAAAAACCACGAGCTATTATTTCATGCTTTGTTCCCAACTCCCTCATCTCAAAGCATCCTTTTCTGTTTTGGAAGCCAAGGAAATCTGGTTTATTACATTAAGAGTTTGTTAATAGAGATTTTCACTTATGAATATATAAGAAAGCAAAATAGCCTTAGAATCCCATACCAAATCTCCTTTTTCATCTCTTAAGCCTACAGCGTCACATTTCTGGCTCATATAGACACAAGTTTAAGAAAATTCTGAATCCATTTGTCAGTACTCATAATCTCTAATCTAAGGCTAAGAATCAAGTTTACGCAGAAGTTTCAGTAATATGAAAATCAATCTAAAAATGACAGAAAGTTTCGTGAAACCCCTGAAAAGGCTGAAATATGACAGTTTGCTGGAGGCATCCCATATTGAGAGTTCAAGCAAAGCCGGTGAGCTTTTACAGTTCTTACTATTAAGCCCACAATGTGTTCTCAGTCTGGCCAGCAGGGATTTAAAGTGCGGGCTTGAAATGTCTAACAAGACACAAGCCTTTGCAAGGGCTCAACTCTCTTTTCTATAAGAACTGGGCCGTGATTAAAATCATATCCTCTGTACAAATCACATGAGGAGTTGTTAAAATCTCGTAGTCCTCCTTTGCCAGAGGCTCCATCCAGATCTGGGGCAAGACAAAGAAATCTGTTTAACAAAAGCCACAGGGGTTCTGATGCAGTGGGCCCACACCACACTTGGATAAACACTAGGGTAGCAGACGGTAGGGTTCCTTCACTTAACCTCCTTGAAAATGTATGTCTCCTTGGAGCTGGGATTCCCGACACTATGTCAGAGAACACAAATTCAGCCAATTCTTAACATTCCCAATTACCCAAACCCTAGTGAAGTTTCCACCGTCTCTCACCTGGACTTGGGTACTGGCCTCCCCACGGGTCTCCTCCTACACAGCAATCAGAGTGACCCTCCTGGAGCCCAAGTCAGGTCACGTTACTCCTCTGCTCAGTGCCCTCCCAGTTCCTGACGATGACCTACAAAGCCCTACGTGTCCCTGCCCCTCGCTCTTTCCCTAACCTCACCGCCTCTCCAGGCTCCCTCTCCACTCCGGCCACAGTGACCTCCTTGCTCTGGGTCTCAGGTACCGAGGGGGCCCATCCACAGGGCCTTTGTGCTTTCCAATCCCTTTGTCTACAACGTTCTTCCAACAAATCTCCTCTTGCCTTCACTTTCATTTCACTATCACCCCAAAGAGAGACTATCCTTCATTCTCCTAGACCCTGTCATTCTCAGTCCTCTATTTCTCCTTTGGACACTTACCACATGACACGGGGTATATCTGTGTCTTTGTGGGAGCAATGGCTTTATCTGTTGTCCACATTACTGAGTCCCAGCAGCCAGAGTAGCGTGTGGCAAACAAATGGTGCACAATAAATACGAGATGAATGAGTAAATGCAGGGATTTCACATATGGGGTCCGTGGGAAATAAGATATTTAGAATCCATGGGAGTCTATTTGGAGAGCTCAGTTTTATATCACAAAGGGGAAGGTCCACTGCCTGGTCTGTTACATTCCTGGATGCCCAATGGGATATTCATTAAAAAAAAAAAAAGAAAGGGGTGCTCATTCTTGGCTGGCTGCAGAAATCAATATTTCCATGACCTGTCTCCTGCTCTGAATCTCTACATTGTGCTGGAGACCCAGTGGTTAACAGTGACAAGAAGAAAAGTTGTCCGATTTCTTCACTCTGCACCCTCACTCTTCAGGTCTGAGGCAAGTGAATGCAGAAAGAATTCCAAATGTGATTTTTTTTTTGAATGTTCAACACATTCCTTGGTGCTGCTGGTGTCTTTTACAGTTTCCTTAAAGGCTAATTAAACCAGGTGTAGGCAGAGGCACCGAGATGCCAGGGAAGGTGAGACCCCAGGGCTCCCCATCGCTCAGGCCCCGGGGGTAGCTGGGAAATCCCTGGAGCTGTGGAAGGTTCCAGGTGGGAAGGGGAAGCCCGGCTGCACCCAGGAAGCATTTCTATATAAGCAGCTCCGGTACATTGCATAGAAAGTTCTCAGAAGACGGGTACCTCAGTCTCCAAGATTCCCATAATTTATCAGAATTTTCTTTTCTGGTTTTAAGTATTCACCTCTGTTCCCAGTTCTGTATCTATAGTTCCTTATTTTTTTTTTTAATTCTTCTTCCTAAAAGGGGCCAGGGTTGTACACAATCCTTTTGTGTATTTTGGTCTTGACTTCTCACCGAAGCTGGAAACTCCTTTGGAACTGAGGTTGTGTTTTACACTTTCTCCATTTCCCATGTGCCTGAGATAGACCTGAGCTCACAGGGGAAGCCTAGCTAGTGCCCTGCCCCTCAGCGCCCTGTGTGGGTTGGAAAGGTTTTGGGGAACTTACCTGTCCCTTCCTGATGCTTCACTCAAGAAGCTGGAGTGTCATTCCCAAATTACTGTTTCAAAACCCAAAGAAGTTTCTTTAACGGTCCACAGTGACAGTAGAATATTTATTGTGTAAGATAATACATTTTAATTTCAAT
Organism: Vicugna pacos; assembly: GCF_048564905.1. Lineage (NCBI taxonomy): Eukaryota > Metazoa > Chordata > Mammalia > Artiodactyla > Camelidae > Vicugna > Vicugna pacos. The sequence goes on from NC_132988.1 coordinate 21,106,794, forward strand.
TAAAAATTTTAAAGTTATGGCTCTCTGGTTCCACATGCCTTCATTTTGAGTAAACACATATCTACAAAGTAATTATAGAAAAATACCGGGGAAGATGATTTTTTTTTGGTAAGAAGTGAGAAAAAGTCAAATGTTTTATGAAGATCCAATTCAGACTTAGCTATTTCTGAGGGGGACTCAATGACTTGTCCTTCTTAATTCATGTAATTTTACTTAGCAGTAATAGAACTTAATGAAGCAAAGTTGTTCATGTATATAGAAAATTTTGGTTGGTTGTTTTAAAAATTGAATTGATTTTAGTTAATAATAATAATAATAATAAAAAGACTGTGCTCCAATTTTCATACTGGGGCAGAAAGAAAAAATTAATCACTATTTAAAAGGAAAACTTTGGCCCAGGCCAATATTACTGCAGGAATACAAGCTCCTGTATTCGTTTCCACAAATATACTCTCTAGAAAAATGAATAAGATATAATATAAAATATCCCAAACTAAAATTTTCAAATGAGAGAATTTTAAATAAAATTGTTAATAGCTATTAAGGCAGAAAACTATGAGTAAAATCAGTAATAATACCACTAGTTAACAATTTAGACTAGTAGCTAATAATAGACTAATTGAACCCTAACTTTTATATGTGTTTACTAGACTATTACTAAACCAGAATTATTTTTATCACTTACAAATAGAATTAGAGGGTAAATAACCATAATGGTTTAAAATTATGATAATTCAATTCATTAGGACAAAATTTTAAATTTTAATTAAGTAATAAACCTGGTCAGCAAATTTTCTCTTGACAGAGAAAGCAATGTGATGAATGGACTTCATAAGTGGACAAGTAATAAAAACAAAAAGCTGATGGGTAAAAATAAAGTATATTCTGGACTATATACACTAAAACAGTATTTAAACTCTAAAAGAGTGTATCTCAAGTGCACTTTTTCTAGACTTTATAGTGCATTAGAAAGACTGGTTGAATCTTAGGTCCTTAACAGTTTGGGATAAATCAAACTATGCCATCTATATATAAGACAATAAAGAATTTATATTATAATTCTATGTATCAGGGGACATGTATCCAGCTGATCCCAAAGCAAGTCATTTAGAATCAAACTTGGAAGGAAAGGATACTGAATCCATCTCTAATCCTTCATGAGAGGTTCAGGCTTGATCCTAACCAGCTAATCTGTTAAGATGCAGCTTCTGGAGAAGCACTAGTAATATAGGTCCAACCAGAAGTTCATGGACCTTAGACCGTAGACCATAAAATCTGTTGTCCACAAAGTCAAAGTCTCTGTGAATTATCAATAAATGCTGCAAACAATCTCATGCCACTCCTGCTAGTTTTTTCCCCAAAGTCAGAAGGCGTAGAGCAATGATCAGTGACAGTGAAAAAAGTGTGACTAAAATTCGATAGACGTTTCATGTAAGCTACCAGGCTGAAAAACACATACTGGCAATTTCCCAAGTAGGAAACTGGCATAAACTGTAGGTTGAAAACAGAAATTAATGAACCAATAATATAGGAAAGCTCTTTAAAATTCTGAGATGGATCGCACAGATTCCATCAAGATGGAACCATATACACCAAGGTGTTGATGAAATTAAACACATTAGTAAGAATTAGAAAACTCCCATCAGAGATACAGCAGCATAAACTGTTTTGTGAGTTTCAGTGTTTTAATCAGCTGTTCCATCTAAGAGCACACTACTAGGAGACGATTTGAGAAGGCTTGGATCAATAGGGTTTGGGGCAGTTGTTGTTGACTTCCTGCATTTTGAAATGAGAACCTCTCTGGTGACCATCAAAATCTGGGTTCATGTCTTCAGTATTATGTTCAAGCGATGGTAATTTTGACCCACATTTGCCCTTGTTACTATATCCCATAAGGTTTTATTTTATGGAGGGTTTGGAGAAGCAATAACGAACTTGCAGTAACATTTGTATTTCATAAACTACTTGGTGCCCTCTGTATGTCCTGGCCATGGCATTTTCAGCTAGTTGTCTTTTCAAACAAAGAATTATAAAAAGCAATGCCTGTATTTGTTTAAAACATAACTGAAAACAAAGTAATTTTCATTTTTCAACAGTCCACAGATAAGAGAAGTGGGGTGTGTGGGTGCACAAGCTTGTGTTTTAACATGCACACATGCACACACGTGCACACACATGCACACACACAAACACACTTCTCAGGAACGGAGTCATTCATGGAATTTGACTACCCCCATTCCATCCCACTCTTTCCAATTACACTAACACATTAGCCAAATTATAAAGACAAGATAGCTCTAGAGCAATTATGCCAAAGTATAAGTGAAGGTGAAAGATTATTTTTCACTCAGCTCGAAATATTCACCCTGAAATTGCTAGCAGACATTAGAGGCTAACTGACATAGCGTACTGTCTTAGAGGTTGCTCTGAATCAAAACTATAATCTGAGGCCCTATAACAAAACGAGAAAAGTTGTATTTTTGAGATGAGGAGCTTCTGCAAATTAGGCGCTGTAGTGATCTGAGACTGGCCCTTTCCAGCACTCTTCAGTGCCATTCTATCATTCACCACTGTATGTAGCCGGTTATTTTCCTCCACTTTCTCTCACCTTTCTCCTCTTACCTCTCTTCTTTCCCTACATTGGGTCCCTTTCTTTAGGTTTCCTTCCCCTTCTGCCTTAGCACTGACACTGTCACCTGGGACTCAAACTGGCTTGCTTGTAGTGTTTCAGCTTCTGAATTCACTGGGTCAATCATTGTCAGTCCTTTTCTATCCCAAACACAGGAAAGATGAGGGATGTAGCAGGCACCCCCATCAGTACTCGTGGCTCTCTTCAGCACTGGTTTTAGGAGGTGAAGAAAGGCTTACAAGATTCTTCCAGGAAAAGGAAAACTCACTAGGTTGAAAATTTGAAATCCTCCCAGTGAAGGTCCAGTGAGCATGTTTCCCAACACTTCCTCCCCACCGTGTCAGGCATCTCAACTCTGGAACTTGTCACCCAAAGCGGTGTCCTCAGGCCAGCCATACTGGTGTCACCTGGGAGCTTGCTGGAAACACAGGATCTCAAACTTATTGGAAATGCAGGATCTCCGACCCCCTGAATCAGAATCTGCCTTTTAACTAGATCCTCATACTAATTCTGAGAAACTATGCTCTCTCATGATAGGAATACAGTAAAACACAACATCCCTAAGGGTATAGACGTCATTCAACTATCAGTGACAACTTATGTAATAGAATATTATGATCTTTGAAATTAAGCAGGCTGCTTTTTATTTCGAACATTTAATAACCCTAAATCTTTAGCAAATTATTTAACCTTCTGGTACCTCAGTTAACTCATGTAAAGTGGAGGTAATAACACCGATCTTGCAGAGATAATGTGTTCCGAATTCTTAGCACAGTGCCAGGCAGAAAGTAGGTATAAAATAAATGGTTTTTTTGTATTTAATTGTTAAAATTATTATTGATATTATTATTATTGTCATTATTTAATCTATCCTGGCTTGATATGTTATTAAAAACTATTCAGATCAAGTAACACAGACATGTCTCATCTTCCTAAAGCTTCAACATAAAAGAGGCAATAACTAAATGGGCAATTGCACAAAAACAGCAATGCAATGACAAGATAACACACTCATTCAAATCTGTTTATGCTGAGATTTTAATGAGCACGAGCTTGGGTTTATTAGTCTGACCCATTGATTAAATCACATCATCTGAGTCATAAACTACAAAATCAGGAAACCACTAAGAAATGATGAGATTATAACATTCACAAAAAAGACAACATATCAAAGAAGAGTGAAAAATTTAGTAACAGAGAGGCTTTGTCCTGTTAGAGAAACTTTTTTTTAACATAATGTCAACAATAATCTCTAGTGGAATTTTTAATACTCTATTGCAATCTGAACTGACTAAAATAAATAGAAGTTCCCTATAAGCTCAAACCAAACATTTAATTAAGTATACCAAACATAAATGGCATACTTTTAAATCCAGTCCCTCAAGCAAAAATGTCAGAAAAGGCTTCTTACTCTTTAAAAATATTGAAAAATAAACAGACTGCCAGAGGAACAGAGCTCCCTCTTTTTAACAATCTACCCACGATGTAATTGTCCTATTTACACCTATTCTAGGTATGAACCCTTGCCATTGCTGAGTCATAAAATTAGAAGTAGAAATAAATTTAAAAACAATATATTAAGTTATTTCAAGATCTCTCTTTAGTACTTTGCATTCAAATCCCAATCCCTAACATACCTTCATTATGTTTAAAAATATAATTTTAATAAAAGATTGTTTATATTGCTTTCACACAATGAAATTTCTTTTTGGATTTGCTTTTCCAGGAATTAAGAGATAACTTTGCTATTTTAACTTTGTCCTAAATCTGTCCCCTTCCTACTATGTTTGCATTGGTTGAACTTAGATGACTAAATAATCAAAACTCATCCCAACTGACTTTTACCAAGATCACTTCTCTGCTTTTCCAATAATTATGTTTAAATTACTAACATCATTTCATCAGTTAACCTCTTTATTAATGTTTGGCTATTAATAAATTTTATTAAGTTAACTAAGCCAAATAACATTCTGATTTATAAAAATTAATTTGAAATGTATATTAGTAAAATAATTGATCACTTGAGGCTTAGAATGGATTTCATTACAAATCTAGTTGGAAATTCCAAGTATATGTAACAGAAAAATGTTAAGATTTGAAGTTTTTAATACAAACATCCCTTTACTCATTATTTATTTAGGAAAGGATTTCCGGATGATAGGTATATCTAGATAACTTGAAAAACTAAGGATTATCTGGAAACCCAGCCATGGGTGGAACTCCAAGTTTGACTTAATTTATAAAATAAAATATGATCCATTTCGAAGTATCAAACAAGCATCCTTTACTTACTTTCCTCTTTGCCTGTGTTTTTGCTTTGTTTTGGTTAATTTTAACTGAACTTTCAATCTAGACGTTGGGGGTATGTTCTCAGCCAGATAAGTAGGTTTTGTGAGACCAGAAATAGAACGAACAGAAAAAGCTTCCATTCAGTCATCCTTTTATTCATTCATTCACAGGGTTAATATGTATTTGTTTGTTTCTAATCTCTGGAAATTACAAAACAAGGTCATTGTTTTTCTATTAAAATAGTTAAGTAATACATATTTTCTTTAATAAAAGGTAGAAGATATTAACCAATGACTATTTAAAATCATGGTTTCCGGGATCTGATTAACAACTACTTATTTAGAAGCTATGATGTGCACTGGCACGTGATGAGCAAGAGAGTGGAATTCCTGTCCTCACAGATCCTAAAGTCTAGAGAAGCAGAAAGGGAATTAAGCTGGCGATTAGAAGGTGGCAATCCAAGTACAGAGTTCTATGGGAAAACATGAGAGAGGGCCAGTGCAGAATGGAGGAGTCAGAAACTCTTTCCAGGAGAGAAAGGATACCCAAGTTGAAATCTTTACTGTTGACACATATTTATTGCCAATGATGATCAAAGCAATAAAAAAATAAAACTATAATAACATACAACTTGTTTGTACGTTATCACAGTTGACCCTTGAACAACCTGGGTTTGAACTACACAAGACCACTTACAAGGTTTTTTTCACTAAATAGGTATCACAGTACCACATCATCCAAGGCTGGCTGAACTGGGGGAAGTGGAACCAAAAAAATGGGCAGCCAACTGTAAAGTTATACTGTAAAGTTACATCCTCATCTTCTACTGTGGGGAGAGTTGGTGTCACTAGCCCCCACATTGTTCAAGGGTCAACTGTGTTGTCAATGATTTCTTAAAAAAAATAATACCTTGTATTAGATGGTTTGGCGGTAGGGGATCAGCCTCAGAGAGTATTGATGAGAATGGAAAAATTGGTATTATCAGTCTCAGTACAATGTGGCAACATACACCAAAAATACAGAAACATGTATACTTTTGGACCTAAAATACCAATTCTAGACACTTACTCAAAGGAAAAATTAAAGATATGGGGAAACATTATCTATATTATCATATAAATATCTAATTATATGATGATGATTAAATAACAGTACATTCATATAATGGTAAACAAATAAGTCATTAAAAATTGTTTAAAAGGAATATTTATTGACATGGATTCAGCCATGATATATTAAATGAACTTAGGTTACAAATCTAGGCATAGGAGGAACCAATTTTTGTTAAAAAATACACAAATGCAAAAAAGTTATGGAAGGATAAAAAAAGTGTGTTACAATTATCTCTTTAACAAGACTGTGACAGGATTGTGAATCCTTTTTTTTTTTGGCATTTTTTGTGTCTCTATTTTCTAACGTTTTTAAAAAAAATATGTTGTTTTATAATTAGAACAACAAAAATTATGGGACCAGGACAAAATGTATTATTTGTAAGTATTTATAACCCCATCCTCCTCCCATCTTCTAAGGAGAGAGGATACTGAGAAAGATGCTTCATTTTGCTGCACAACGGTAGGGGTGAGGACACAATGGAGAGGTGAGAGAGGGTTGGATTTCTCTACATAGACCCTTCATAGTGCCACTCAGAGGAGAAAAAAAAAATGATCCTGGAAAGAGACACAGGGAGAGAGAGTGGAAGACAGAGAAAGACAAAGAGGGATAAGAAGAAATACAGAGATGAGTCCTAAGCAGCTGCTATAATTAGTAAACTCTGGAGAAGGAGGAATTTTCCAGAGGTTTTGGTATGCTATATGTGGTGTTCACAAAAAAAAAAAAAAAAAGAATCTTTAGAAAAGTCCTCCATACTGGAATGGGACTTGTGTGGATTTTAGAGGAGACACCAGGGGAAACAGCCATTTTCATATTAAAATGAACATGGTCTCCCAGAAGTTTAAAAAAAAATTAATAAATTTTTATAACAATGTTGACTGAGAACAACAGCAGCAAAAAAAAAAAAAAAAAAGGTAGGAAAGGAGAAGATGGCAGAAGATTTTAATTTTCTCAAAGCCCAGGAGCATGCGTGGGAGTCTCAGCGACATGGTGGCTATACTTGGAGGTGGTGATGCCTCCAATGGCTGAAAACAATGCACCACGTGGGGAAAGGCACCAGAGCGGCCCATCCACCCTGAGCAAAGCCTAGGGTCTGCCAGGTGCGGAGGACATGGCAGGGCAGGTCACCAAAGGCTTCGCAGGCCTGGGAATCAGAGGAGACTTGAATCCGGAAGAGTCATAAATACCCCAAGTCTTCCACTTGAAGGGAAGCGCTGGTTACAAGGAACAAGATAACAGGGGAGCTCAAAGGAAAAATGTTTTGAGGAAGTCTGGGTATGAAGATAAAGGTCCATGTAGAGATGAGGTTCTTATCAACACAGCCAAAATGACCTAAAAACGTATTCGATGGTGCCACCCTTCCAGGCAAGTCACTCTAAATAAAGGCACCTTGTTTCATGCACTGGTGAGCCAGATTCTTTACACGGCCCCCCGTGGTCCGAACCTCTAGCAGCCCCTCCCCCTTGAATCCCCATTTTTTATTCACTCCACGTGGACGTCCTTGCTGTTGCTCTGATGCAGCAAGTACGACCCCACCTTAGAAGCCTGCGCTAGCTGCTCGCTTTGCCTGGAATGTTCCTCTACCAGATTTCCACTTGGCTAACTCCCTCCCCGCCTTCAGACCTTTGCTCACATGTCACCTTCTACAAGTTCCACCTTGACCACCATATTTAAAGATGCAACTGACTTTCACACTAACCCACCACTCCAAACTGCCAAGTCCTCTCACTCTGCTCTATTTTTCCCCATGGCACAGCCATCTTCTACCTTCTGACTTATTTATTATGTTTATTATTTATTGTCTGTCTCCCCCTACAAGGGCAGAAAAACTCTTTGCTTACAAGGACTGATATACCCTGAGCATCTAGAACAGTCCCCAGTACTCCACTTGTTTTCAAAAGATAATTTTCAATAAATAAATGAGTGAATAAAGCCCCATGCTTGTTTCAATCTTCAGTATTAGCTCAGAAATCTGGTTACCCATTGGGTAACCATGCAAACTAAGTATAAGAAAACCTAAAATAATTATAAGAACTTAACATTGTTCTGTTGATTGGAGTTATACTACATCAAATAAATATTCAAATTGTTACATGGTGCTATTAGTGTCATTTCTAAGTGCTCTTCTTTCTCAGAGCTTGAAGGTATAAAATAGTTTTTAATTTGATACCTAGGTTTCAGTGTCCTCATCTGTAAGATGAGGGAATTACATGACATCATCATGATGATCTCTTTCAAAGGACTGCAGTTCCACACTTGTGATTTTTAGATATTTGTTCCAATATGACAATCAGAAATATTGTCAGTTTAGCCCCTCATGTAATACACTGGCTGGCCTGTTTTTGTGTAAAGCTGACTTTGATTCACAGTCTCACCTTCTTTGGATTCTTCCACAAAATATGAAAATCTAAGTTTACATTTATAAATACATAAAAGTGGGAAAGAAAGAGTTGAGAGCCTTTTCTTAATCTGAGAAAACCTCTGAATCGAGGGGTAAATTAGGAGTATGGGATTAACAGATACACACCACTATATATAAAATACATAAACAACAAGGATTTACAGTATAGCACAGGGGAATACATTCAATATCTTTTAATAGCCTATACTGGAAAAGAACAATATATATTTAGATATTTAGATACATATATATATATACATACACATAACTGAATCCCTGCTGAACACTTGAAACTAACACAATATTGTAAATTAAGTATAGTTCAATGTTTAAAAAGCTAAAATGATGAAGCAGAACATATTGATGACAACCCTTCACAAAAACAAGACTGTTTAGAAAAGTTCCATGTGGCAACATTTGTGGGCAGTAAGTTTGAAAGTGGAGGGATTTCTCCTTTTTCTTTTTTCCTCTCCTTTAATCTCTTTTCTAAAAATAAGTCCTTTCTGTATTGCACAACATGGTAGAGTTCACAAAAGCCCAGTTCCCACCATTATTTTTTATGTTTTACTATTACTTTGAAGATGTCTATTCTCAAGTTTTGATGGCTTTGACAGCTCAGCAAAAATGTGAAGAGACTAAATTCCCAAGCTCAATAGCTTGTAGCACCCTTAAGAATCATTTTAAGTTTATTAAAATAGTAAAGTAAAAAAATAATCTATAAAGTCAGCACTATTAGAGAAATTACTGTACATGAAACTATGATCTTACGAGCAAAGCATACTTACATAACATACCCTTTGAATTCCTAAACCAAAGTAACCTCATGTAAAAAAAAAAAAAAGAAGAACCTAGTAAGTTTTATGTATATTTCAACATTCACCTTTCTCTATCTTTGTCATTGAGTCTAACTAGGAATATAACATTTTCATACCTTCAAAATTTGAGGAAATATTACATCTTAAAGCATGTGCATTTCAGAGTTTTGGCTTGATCAATGAACAATTAAATCTGTTTAATATGTTGCAGTGATCTGCACATTAATTTGCCTGGAGTGAAAACAAGAGCTCCACACAAGATTGATCAAATGACTTTTAAGTTCCCAGTGCTAAATGGCTCCAGAATACAAATGGAAGTGCATTACAGCCACACGGGCGCTAGATGAATTCCTAATGAGCAGGTGTCATCAGGGTGATTGCAACATACAATGATAACACTCTCAGATTACAGAGTGCCCTGCAATCTGCATTGGAGACGTGGCACTGCAATTGCATTCTTTGCTGGATCAATTCAAGCCTCGTTTAGGCTGTAAATGAATGTGCTCTGGATGAGTGTATTTTCTAAATGGATTAAATGTATTTTGTAAATGGATTTTTTTTCCCAGAATCCCCAAATGTCCCTGATTTTCCAACAGAAATTATCGTTTCCTTGGCTGCGTAATGCCAGACTAAGATTTCCAAAGGCCTGATAAGAATTCAGTTACATTTGAACCACCGTGTTCCGTCCTCCTCCGTAAAATATCTCAAATTCTCCCTTCCAGAGGCCACTGTCGTACAAAGATAATAATGGCATAAAATACACGCCAGGAGAAAGAAGATTTTAAGGAAGTCTCCACCTCAAAATAACTACTTCTTCATTCATTTATTAAGGAACAAGCGTTTCTAAAGGAGAGAGAATGTCAAATCCTCATTTTCATCAAAGTTAGATAAGCATGCTATTTTCTAACGACTTTGCATTTTTGTTTTTCTCCAGCAGTTCCAGAGTCCTTTCCTGCTACCTGGCTGGCATCACACTCTCTGGTTCCGTAGCATACTGTGTTCACAAAATCAAACCAACGGCAAAAAGTCCTCCTGGGATGCTTCAAAAAATTCTCTTGTTGCAGGCAGCACAAATGGATTAGGAAGCACTGCACCCAGACACTACGGCTAATGCTTGTCATTTAAGAAGGTACAAGCAAAAAGGCAGAAAGACTCCAAAGCTTTACAGTCCTTAGGAAAAAAAGAAAACTAGTTTTCGAAAATCAAATATATGTGGGAGGAAAGTTCCAGTGGCTGCCACTTAAAGTACAACCTAATTAAGAACAAAAACGGTACTCATGTAACATTGGTCGGGATTGGCTAATTTATGTTGTGGTGACGTAAAACACCAAAGATATCAAGGATTTAACACAACAAAAGTGTTTCTCACTCACCCAAAGTCCTCTACCGTCTGTCCTGGGGGCCTGGTTCCAGCGTTGCTGGCTGCCCTGATCTCCTGTCAGGGAGGTCATGAAGAGGACGTGACCGTCGGGTGACCCAGGAGCTGGACCCTGGCAAACGGATGCTCCCCCTGCCCTTTTCCTCCGAATGGACGCTCAGCTCACAGTTCACACCGTGGGACCCCTTTGCAAGGACGCAGCCTTCGGAGAGCAACGTGTCCTGGAGACCGTCTCGGTATACCTGACTGAAGCCGGATAAGGCCGCCAACAAACGTTTAAGATTCTGGCGAACGTTGTGCACATTCCTCCTCTTGCAGCCGCACGAGAGGAGCCTCCTATGTAAGTTTCCTTGTTAATTAACTCTGCCGCCTACCAGTCTGGACCGGTCTGCCGCGCTTTTCCGGTCTCTCCTTGCCCTCCACGTACGGGGCCAGTTTGCCAAGCAACCCTCCTGGCACCCAAGATCGTGCAGCAGGAAGGGAGCGCAGACCGGGAGTCACCTATGGGTGTTACCGACCACACTTGTGTCGCTCGCCTGCGCGTGCGCAGTGAAGCCAAGCTGCTGCCACAGGTTGTGGTGAAGGTAAGTGCAGCGTTTATTGTTAACGTGCCAGACAAGGAGTCTGGGAGAGATAAATGCTCAGAAAGCCTGGACTCCCTGGCAGATTTCAGGAACGCATTTTTAAAGGCTGGGTGAAAGAAGAGAGTCTCAGGGTGTGTGATCCGCTTGTGCACAATTCTTTGATTTGTTGATGATGCAGTAACAGGGTGGTGATGTCCCAGGGGTTAACATCTCAGTCCTCAGGTTCCGGGGGTCCAGGAGTTAGTGCTCATTGTCATCAAGTAGTTAGCTTCTTCCGTTATCAGATACTGTTATCTAAGTCCTTCAGAGAGAAGCTGAAGGTTCTGTGGCCGCCACATGGCTGATTTACTGTTTAAATTCTTACCAGTTCTGCTGGCCCAGCTGCTGTTTTTGTCACTATATGTTCACACCCTTTTAATCGTTAACTCTTGAGCCAGGCTTTTGTGACTCGGGGGAGGCCTGGTAGACGACAGCTTTTCTACAAATGAGAGGCAGACAGAGGACATGGGGGAGGGGTCTGTCCCAGGAAGGCCCCATAGATAGGGTCCTGCTGGGTTTCGGGGGTCCTAAGTACTTCGGTACAGAGCATCACACAGCACCTCTGCTCATGTTTTATTGTCTAAAGCGAGTCACAAGATCTCACCAAACCTGAAGCGGATGTGGAAATACAGTATCTTTCCCATCCTTATGGTATCTTGCCCGAACCTCAGTGTGCCTGGAAAGAGTAGAACCCGAAACTACTGATAAACAACCCACATATCTTCCGTGCCACGGAAAATCAAATGAACCGAAGTTCCCTTCTAGATGTCAGGCTGCATATTCCCCAGCCTGTTTACTCTGTCCTAATCTGTTCTTTATTGATCAATTTATGTGGAATTATGGAATACACATTTCCATGGAAATATGAATGGAGCAGATAGGTGAATTAATCATTCTGGAGTGAAGATTTACATAAAAGATAATTAGAATTCTTTTGTATTTATTATTAAGGCAGATAAGAAAAAAGAAACAGAGATATTTATTTTGAGTGAATCTTAATAGGTAAAATTAGCCTCATTTAATAAAGTGAACCAAGGGATTATTTGAGTTGAAAAGTGTACGGAAATACAAATGTAAAGCAATGTTCATGCTTCTGTTCCCAAATCCAAAATTGATAATGATTTTTATAAAATATAGAACTAATTTTAGCCATTTATTAAGACAGATGTCTTACTCAACAATAAAACTATTTGTAAGAAAAACCTGAACTATATAATTTTACCATTAGGGCTAGCTGAATGCACAAATATTTTTTGAAACACAATTAGCAACAACAACAAAAATCTTTACACATTCCTCTGTATCATTCAGTACCCTATGGTTGATTGCTTTTATTATTCAGTGAGTAACCTTAGGAGATTTAAAATTGCATTATATCATCAGCGGGCTTAACAGATGAAAACATTGGCAATATATGTGTGTGAAATAACAGTATGGTGTGAAAACAAGGCGTACCAAATCCAGAACTAAGTGCCATGACAAAAACACTCCTAAGAATTCGAGAAAGTTTTAATAGTAGCTTATATAAACAATATTGTTAAAGAAATCTATAACTTGCATATGAACGGGCAGAGCAAAGAAAAAGGTTGAATGGGGTCAAAATGGAATTATTTGCTTGAATTTATCATCAAGGAAAGTTAGAGAAAGAACCAGAAAATAGAACAAGATGAAACAACTTAAAATGCAAGAAATATAAGCTGTGCCTGTAATTGATTCTCCTTTTAATAGATGTACTAACCCTATTGGCCCCAATGAGTGTTTTCCCTTTGCGGTAGTCATATTGGGAGACTGGGTACTCATTCCAGAAGCCACGAGTTCTCAGCTTCTTTATGAAGTTTCTCTGTTGAAAATGTCAAGTGCGGTGAGGGCAGTGGTATCCCTGGACCCACAAATTCTGAGTTTTTCTCAGTCCTGATTTCACAAGGTTAAGAAGGGCATGGATCAGCCAGGGCTCAGGAAGAGGAGAGTAGGCAGGACAGCAAAGGATTTAGACAAATGCTCTTATGAAGGATGGATAAAGTTCCTGGGGATATTTAATCTGGAAAAGAAAAGCCCCAGGAATAACACGATGGCTCTCTTACAGTATTTCAAGAGCTATAGTGTATAAAGAGGATTTGATTTATCCTCTGTAGTTAGAAAGGAAGGACTATGATAGGAAGATGGATAAATACGAGAAATATTCGTAACAGTTATAATTGACCAAATAGATATTATCTGCTAGTCAACTTCCTTTACAGAGAAAGAATATTTTAAAAATTGGATGCTTTTCTTTGGGGGATGTTTTAAATAGAATATTTATATTGAATGGGAGGTTAGAGGAAATAAACCCCAGCATCTTTGCCATTGCTCTGATTGTTATAAACTGTGTATTTAGAGCTTTGGCACATTTCTTAGACAAAAAGTTGATGGGGGCGGAAATCATTAAGAGCCTAATCTGGTGATTTACTCGAACAATCAAGCTAAATTACACCAAAACAAAGATCTTTTCTGTGCGTACGTGTGTGTGTGTGTGTGTGTGTGTGTACACGCACATGTGTGTTTTATAAAATAAAGTAAAGTAATTTTAATATATTTCTTTAATCTGACTCGTAGAATGCTGAAGGGGGATATTTTGCTGGTTTTCTTGATTTATGTGGTATTTATTTAATGTACAATATGTTTTTCACCATAGTGCTATAATTTATTTTAAACATTTAAAAATTAGGAAGATGAAAAAAGTTGTATTTCCATCACTCTAGCACAACCACTGTTATTTTGCTTCATTTTTTCCAATCTCATTCTTTTGAGTATATCTTTTAAATATAGTTGAATCTAGTTATTGATAGTAATTATGTTCTGTAAAGTTGCAGCAAACACCAAGTTAGCAAATATTAACAATTGCTCCTGGGGGAATAATGTTAGGTTTCTGTGAGCCTCCGGTCACGTTTCCATCAACCGATGATGCATAACCGTGTTTAGTGTGTGTTTCTGTTTAAAGATACCTTCTTTACTATACACTGTTGATTCATGAGCATTGAACTCACAGCCAACAGCCCTACAACTCATGCCTAAAGTAAGTGTATCTAATACATTGATTTTCTCCGTAAGGCACAATCACAACTTTCTTGCACTTAGAAACACTAAACAACACTTCAGAAGCACACTTGGGGACCATTTGAAATAATGAAATCAGCAACAAAAAGCACAAAAATTCAGAAACCATTTCACTAAATAGACATTAAACAAGAACATTTTTTTATAGTAAGAGAGCTGAAATAAGAAAGCAGAGAAACATGGTCTTCAACCTCATCTGGGCAGGTGGGCATCAGACGACTCAGATTGTTCTCTGCTCTGCATGTGGCCATGAAGGGCCGCAAAGAGCCTCAGGTATTAGTTTGGGATTACAAATAAATTTTAACAAGCTGCCAAATTCACAAATATGGAATCCACAAATGATGAGGATCAGCTGTATTTTGTGTCCCGCCTTATTCCGTGTGGTTCCATAGTCTTTATAAGTGTAACTTTTGGTGGCTACATGCTAGTTCTCAAGTAGATATGCCAGATTTTATTTTTCCTTCTTAAACTGTTACACCTTAATTAGCTCTGCATCAGTTAGGAGCCTAGGGTTGCCAGTGATGGACAAACCTTCGCAAACAAGCTTACAAAAATGAAATCTCTTAATTTACATAACCTGAAAAGTCCAGGGGTACCTCTGTTTGGCTTCAAACATGGTGACCCTGAGGATTCAAGCCATGTCACTGGGACTCAGTTTTTGTCACTCGTTTCTCACCTCCCATGTGTAGCTTCTGTCTTAGGCTCCACATGATAGATAATGGGGGAAGCTCCAGGCCCTATTATTTTCTCAACACTACATCCATCATAGAAAAGACATGACACTTCCCAGAAGTCCTACGAAAAATCCTGTTGCATAGTCTTGGCTTGAATGGCTTATGTGCCATCCCTGAGGCAATCATGGTGGCCAGGGCAATTGGATAGGCTGGTTGCCGAAGTCTGCGTCACGTGCATCACCTCTAGAGCTGGAGTGGGGTCACCGCCACCAGACCACATGGATTCAGAAACAGTAGGTACCAGAGGGTGAATGCATGCTGGGAATACAGGAGATTTCCACTCAAAAAGTTTTTTCCCACACTTGAAAATAACACTACTATACTTGTCTTTCTGCAGGTATTCCCAAACATATTTTTAAGTAATAGAAACACAATTGCAATTAGGATTGTAGAATATTTTTGTTATTTTTTTATTGATGTATAGTTGATTTACAGTCTTGTGTAAGTTTCAAGTGTACAATATAGTGATTCACAATTTTTAAAGATTATACTCCATTTATAGTTACAAAACGTTGATCATATTCCCCGTGCTGTACAATATATTTTTGTAGCTGATTTATTTTGTAAATAGTTATTTGTGCTGCTTAATCCCCTACCCTCATTTTGTCCCTCCCCCTTTCCCTCTCCCCATTGGTAACCACTAGTTTGTTTCCTATATCTATTTCTTTTTTGTTATATTAGCTAGTCTGTTTTATTTTAAAAATTAATAGAATCACAACTGCAAATAGGATTGTACAATATTGATATTGGAAGAGCCTTGGGTTTTATCTAATCCACCTGCCAATCCAGTGAGGAACAATTTTCCTAGCAAAGGTCATCCTAATTTGTTTGAACATCTCCAAAGGCAATTAAGGTTTGACAGCTGTAAACTCCATCCACCTTTGACTCACGCTCTGCACAGTTCCACCAAACAACCTTTGCCCATTTAAGTTTTGATTCTGTTGTGCCCTCTAAGGTTATTTTCTCAGGATAAGTTCACAACTCTTTTAACCCTTCCTCAATGACATTTCAGGGTCCCTCATCATCCTTGGAATAGTTTCTATTTCATCCATATTCTTTTTAACATGTGGGGTCCCAAATATTTTGGCAATTAAAATGGATAGTCATGCAGACCAGAACACGTTATATGTATGCTCTCCAACTCAGTGAAGAGCTCAGTGAAGCTATTTCTATTCCCCAACTGGACCCTGGATTCCTATGCAGAAGGCTCAGTCCGCTGTTGAATGCTCTCACCACCAGGTCTACATGAATAAATCTTACCCAGCCCTCGAGTCTGTCACATTTGCTTCCCCCCTCTAGCAAGTCTTTCCTAGTTAAATCAAATTGGCTCTCTCCATCCTTTTAAGTTCATATTTAGTTTCTCATTGCTGCTGTGGTTTTTGTTTGTTTGTCCTTCTTTTATGGAATATATCACATATCATGTATTGTCTTCAGTAATTATCTTACCGCCATAGCAGAATATACGATTGTCTAGAAGAAACCAATGTACTTTATTTTTTCTACCCATGCTTAACACTGCCTGGTGTTTAATCAGTATCATCTTCTGAAATAACCTATCAGCATAGCCTAAGACTGTGCTAATGAAGGTGCAGTGATGGAGGCGTTAATTAGTTCTATCACAACTCTGCCTTAATTCACACTGTCCTTCTCTAAGAAGTGGACTAAGTCCTTCCTTCAGAATAGAGCGCCATTTTACTGATTTCATTTTATTAACTTTCAGAATTTTGTGAATCCTAGCTTCAGTTTTCCTGATAACCCTACAAGTTCCTGTTTGTGAAATGCAAGTTTTATGAGAACAAATATTTTGTATATTTTATTTACCACTGTCTCCACTATACTTAGGACAATGCGTGATTACACAATAGATTTTCAAAAGAAATTGTGTTGACTTAATTACTTTTATAATTGTAATTTATTATAATTATGATTAAAGTTACTCTTTTATATTCATACTCATTTATGTATTCTTTCTTACATGTTTTAGACCCTGTATGTGAAGTCCTATATAAGGTTTTTTGGAGACATACAAAGAATAATAGTACACTTGTAATAAAATGTGATGTACTATTCCAGTTTAGAAATAATAATGTATTAGAGAAAAGACTGATGGTTGCCAGAGGCTAGGGGTGGAGAGCAGTGGGCAAAATGGCTGATAGAGGTCAAAAGGTACAAACTTCTGGCTATAAAATAAAGTCCTGGAGATGTAATGTACACCATGGTGACTATAGTTAACAATACTGTACTGGATATTTGAAAGTTGCTAAGAGAATAGATCCTAAAAGTTTTCATCACAAGAAAAAAAAAATTCTATAATTGTATATGGTACTGGATGTTAACTAGACTTGTGATGATCATCTTGCAATACATACAAATATCAAATCTTTATGTTGTGGACCTGAAACTAATATAACATTATATGTCAATTATATCTCTATTAAAAAAAAAGAAATAATGGTGTATTAATTTGAAAGAACCTACAATAAAAAAAACAAGGACACCCTTTCATATATAATATAATGTATAAAACTTTGCAGAAGTTTCAAGCGTTTAGGTTTTGATATTTTCATTCTTATGTCTCTACATATTTATACAAACTTTTAAAGTCCATAATGAGAAGAGACAAAATCAGTATTTCATGTTTAACATTGACTCCCTCACAAGGCTGAAGGGTTGCACTCACTTTGTAAATGAGGAACTGCTTCTTCAAAGACACAGCACAAGTTGCCAACTTCACACCCCAGGGTGAGACTGAATCAAAGATTTAAGCCTGAACTCAGGTCTGTGTGACTAAAAGCCCAGGTCATATCCCCTCTGCCACATCCTCTCATGGGGTCAGGACCCCAGCCTTTGCCCTGGGACTTTGTACAAGTTCAGACACTAAAGAATGTGGTTAAAGGCTGTTTCATCTCTTATATATTTTTAAAGCTTGAATAAATATGCATAAGCTGAAATGCAGAAGGCTGCTCAAAATTTAAATAATGTCATCAGAAAAATTACCCACATTTTTTAAAAATGCTGCAGAAAACATTAAAGCTCTGATTAATTTATTGTTTGCAATTCATTGTTAAAAGGCAAACACGATGTAATTTTCAAGACTCTGATTCACAGGAGAAACCATACAGAAAATTTAAAATCTCACCCTTTGTGTTGTTTTAAAAGAACAGGGAAATGGGTTGGTTGGTAAATTCTGAGAAAGCTCTCTCAATTCCATCTATATAAACATCTGAATATTTTAAAACAAACATCACAAAGGGGAGGTTCAAGTCCAAGCCCTCTTCCTCCTACTCTCAAACTTGTCATCTGTCTTTTGTACGTCTTTGCCACATCACAACACATGATTTCTGTTTGACAAGCAGCACTTGGGTGCTCATTTTCCTCCACTTCGTTCCTGATTTAACCGGGATGATAACAGTCATTAGCGGCTCACTGTGGTATTCCGTGCTTTGCGATCATTCCCACAATCCAGGAGGCTGCACACCCAGCCCTGTCAAGCCCTCTGGTCAAGAGAGACACAGCACAACTGAGACTTAAGAATTTTGATTAACGCACAAAATTTAGCCTCAGCCACCAGAGTCTATCTTTAATTGGATGGTTATCCTTCCCTTTAGTCCAGTATTCTCATTTGGTGTTGAAAAGAATGGTTCTACAACCAGCTTGGTTGCAGCATCTCAACTACTGAGATGTATACACAAAAAGACTTGAATGTGCCAGGAACTTGTTCCAAGTCAGCTGTGTGGAAGTCCACGCTCAGCAGGCTACCTTATGGGCATCTCAGAGGGATTCCATAATTTTTCAGTCATTTTGATTCATAAAGGCAGTCTCAGTTTGGTGACAAAGATGTCATTCTCTCCATTCTGAGATGTCAATCCATTTTTTTTGGAGCCTGCCTAATCTCAAGCAGCTTTCCTGGGTACTGGAAGTCCCTGGTGAGACTTGGCAACAGCTTCTTGCTCCTGCCCCTCTTTGCCCCATGTCAGCGAGCGAGCAGCTTCTGGTCACATCCGTCTTCTATGAGTCCCCACCTCAGTGCCCTCATGCTCAAACAAAACTGTTGTCTCTTCCTTTTGGAAAAAAGAACTCAGGACAGTATGCTTTCCTTTCAGCTTCGTTGTGCCACCATGCCCTCCCTCCCCGATACTTTTTCCCGGTCTCTGGTAGTAGCAGAGCAAGACCACAAGCCCAGAAGCTCAGCAAACATCCCATCAGTGGGGGAAAATGTCTTCTCTCACACAGAGTTCCCAGATGATAGCCTTGCAATGTTTAGGAGAGAAACCAGTTGAAAAGAACACTACTTTCCCTCCCAAAAGTACCCTTCTTCTCACTCCCTGTATTAATTTCCTATTGTTGCTATGACAAGCTTACTACAAATCTAAAGGACTTAAAGCAAAACAAATGGATTATCTTACAGTTCTGGAAGTCAAGATCTGAAGTGGGACTTACAGGGCTAAAATTAAGGTGTCAGCGGGGCTGTATTTCTCTAGGGGTGAATCCAGCCCTTGACTTTTCCAGCTTCTCGAGGCTGTCCGTGTTCTTTGGCTCATGCTCCTGCACCACTTGAAGCTAAGCTTCTGTTACTCCAACTCCTCTGTCCCTCCTCCCTCTCTTGTGTAAGGACCTTTGTGATGACATTGGGTCCGCGTAGATAATCCAGGATACCCTTCCCATCACAACATTCTTAACCTAATCACGCTTGCAAAGTCACTTTTGCTGTGCAAGTTAACATATTCACAAGTCGTGGGGGTTGGGGAGCCATAATTCTGCCCGTCACACTCCTGTTTTCTCTCTTATATTGAAAATCATCAAACCAGTTTGTACTCTGTGCAGAACCTTGAGTAACTAGGAATCCTTTACCAATAATCAGATATTTCCAACTCAGCCCTGGAGAATTGGATAGGTCACTGTGGTGGACAGCCTCCAAGATGTCCCCTGTGATCCTAATGCCTTTGTGGAAAGGCTTCTCCCAAACTAAATCAAGGTATTTTGTGTGACCATAGGATACAAAAATGTCTACTTCTCCCTTAATCTCTTGGAATGCTAGCTTTGGGAAAATCCAGAGGGCAGTCACAGAGCCCTGTGTGAGGCCCTTGTGGAAGGGAACTGAGGGCTGTCACCAATAGCACCAACTTACCAGCCATAAGAGGGAGACATCTTTGATGTAGATCCTTCAGCCCCAGTCAGGCCTTCAGATGACTGCAGCCTCAGCTGACATCTGGCTACAAATTCATGAGAAACACTCAGTTAAAACTACCCAAGTGAGCTGCTCAAGGATTCCTAACTCAACAGAAACTGAGAGGTATTAAATGCTTATAGTTTTAAGCCATGAATTTTGGGGCAATTTGTTATGCAGCAATAGATAACTAATACAGTCATTGTCTCTACTGTAATCCCAGATCCTCAGAGTTAACTCCTGGGGGCAAGAAAAAAGCTCAGTCAGCACTTAACTTCATCCCACTACAGTTGATAATGCCAAAAGCATTTTTTTAACTTCCTATTTTTAGAGAAGTTTTAAGCTTACAACAAAACTGAGAGGAAGGTACAGAGATTTCCCACATGCCCCCTGCTCCTACACTTGCATGGCCTCCTCCATCATCAACATCACTCACTGGAATGGTACACTTATTACCAGGGATGAACCTTCACTGACCCATTATAATCACTCAAAGTCTGTAGGTTACCTAAGGGTTCATGCTTGGTGTTGTACATTCAGTGGGTTTGGAAAAATGTATAATGACATATATCCATCATTATAATTTCATATGGATCATACAGAATATTTTCACTGCCCTAAAATCATCTGTACTCTGCCTATTTATTTATTTCTCCCCCTGAGTCCCACTGGGCCATTGATCTTTTTACTGTCTCCATGGTTTTGCCTTTTCTGGAATGTTATATAGTTGGAATCATATGGTGTGTAGCCTTCTCAGACTAGCTTCTTTCACTTAGTAATATGCATTTCAGTTTCCTCCATAAGCATTTTGACCACGTCAGTTTTTTATCCTGTCTGCTCAGCCACCACTATCATAATAACCAAATGAAAAAGAGTGGATCTGACGCATGTTTGTTGCTCACTCTTGACTGCATTCAAAGGTGAGGCACTGGCTCTTGTAGCTGATGAACTTGTCTCCTTGCCAATATATACAGGCAACTCCATCAGGTTTCAGAGGCCTGGTGAATTTGTTTGCTAGAGGTTTGCAGTTCTCCACAGTCAGCAAAGTCAAGCAGCCACAACTCTTTAACATTACTCATACCAGGAATTCCTAGAGACCCAGGAATCTGGCATTCTGCATAATAAGGAGATGGGGTGCAGAGACTCAGTGCTATAGCCCTTCCCTTCACCTCTGCAGGATTTAATACATGCTCTTTCTAATGTGAAGGTCAGCTGAGAAGCTTCAGTTAAACTATCAAATTATGATTCCTCAAAGCAGGGAAGGGTACTGTTGGTATGTGGTGTGGAGTGATTCTTTATTGTGCTAGACTGCTCTGTTCCCTGCAGGATGGTAAACGTATCTGACACTACATAGTAAATGTCAGGATCCCAGACACGCACACACACACACACACAGACACACACAGACACATACACATACACACACACACACACACACACACACACACACTTCCAAACTTGAGAACTATTGATAAAAGACATTTCTTGCTACCCAAGATTCCTAGGCTGAGTGGTACACTCATTTATTCAATAAATACTTATTATGTGCCAGGCACTATGCTAGGTGGACAGTAGAAGTAATTTGATATGCAAAACAGGCACCTTTTACTGAGCTTATATGTAGAGATGAAAATAGACAACAGATAAGAAATAAATAATTTTATTTATTGATAAATAAGTTTCTCAGGATTGAAAACTAATGTTAAGTGCTTTGGAAAAGGATATATTTGCTTCTATTAGAGGGTTCAATAGGTATATGTGAACTAATTTTAAAGGTCAAGAAAAGGCATCTGAAGAAGACACATAAGAGCTTAGGAAAGAGGATTTCAGGGAAAGAAAACAGCCTGTGCAGAGGCGTCAGGGCGCAAAGGAACGCGGCCTTGACAGGAGACAAAAAACAGCTTGTGAGGCTGGAGCAGAAAAATCAAAGGAGGACACAGTGCAAGGCAAGAGTGGAGAAGTATGTGGGGCCAGACCACATCATGGATTTGGGGTGTTGTCCTGAGAGCAAAAATACAGAAGTGAAGCTAGGAGATGTGGAGTCATAAAAAAGAAGGAAAGAGAAAGTTTCCTATGGAAGCAGAGTTAATGCACCAGTGCTGCTAAGGACTCAAGTGAAATGATGTGATGGCCAGTCTCAGTGACTCACTTCTAAAGGGGATGCTGTGGAAGTGATGCTGCATGACGTCTAGCAGTAGCTCAGAAAAGAGGATCCAGCTTTCACCTTGCACTTCCTCGGCATGCCTGCCCAAGACGTCACGCTCACGGGGAAGCCAAGCAACCACTTGGGACGGCCACGAGTAGGTGTTCCAGCAACAGCCCCATTGAGATCCCAGCCAGCAACCAGCACCAACCTGCAGGCAAGTGAGGGAGTGCATCTTTGGGTGAGTCTAGCCCTCAGCCTTGGAGATACTCCAGTCAATGCTGAGGGCAATAGAAAATAAAACTACATCCATATATCTCTTTACAAATTTCAGACCTAAGAAAATGAATATTGTCATTGTTTTAAGCCGCTGAAGTTTTGAGTTGTTTGTTACAGCATTAAATAACTGGAACAGTTACATATTCCATACAGCATAGATAGAAGATGGAAGGGGCCATTTGAGCAACATCAGACTGTACGTGATTAAGAAAGAACAACATTTATTATGTTATCCTACTGATTTTTAGGAGTTTATCTATTGTGCAAGTTTGCAGTAACTACATTGACTAGTACAGTTGGGAATGTAAAACCTCAACAGGGCTTAGCAAGAATGTAATCATGGGTGACCTCAGGGAGAGTTATCTCAATGGAGAAATGGATGCATGAGGAAGCCATAAGAGCTGAGTATGAGGACACTGGGACAGAATAATAAATAACTATTTCCCATCATTTTATTCTGAAGAGCAGAGATGCGAGAAATAGGGTGGAGCTGGACAGGAATCAAGAATCTGGTGAAGCTTTCATTTTTATTTGGAAAGTGTAAATAGGGAAGAATTGGGCTGTTTGAACTCAATGGGAAGAATCCAGCTGAGAGACTGAAGTTGAAAGGAAAAGAGAGAAAATGGGTTCCTATAAGGATTGGGGGTGAGGAGGGAAGGAAATTGGATCTAAAGCAGGGAGACAAATTAGTCTTAGAAGAGACAGCTCTTCTATTTCTATAAGAGAAAGGAGGAGCAGAAGGTAAATAGGTTTGTATGTGTCATATTAAAATCTAGGACTGCTTTTTCTCCTTAGCTTATCTGCTGAGAGTGAGATGAAGGAAAGCATCCAAAATTGGAAGAGTGGAGACAAGTAAGGGGGACAGGCTCCTACATTTATAATTGTGACAATTTTATTTACGGGCACAATTTAAATTTCCTCTTTGATTTCATTGTTGACCCATGTTTTTTAGTCTGCATGCAATTGTTTTTTTTTCTCGTTTCTCTTTCTGTGGTTGATTTCTAGTTTTATGCTGTTGTGGTCAGAAAAGATGCTTCAAATACTTTCTATCCTCTTAAACTTGTTGAGGCTTATTTTGTGTTGTAGTATGTGGTCTATCCTAAAGAATGTTCCATGTTCCCTGGCACAACATTAAAACCAGGTCACCTCTCCTAACCCTCATTCCCTCCAATGGGAGGAACTTTGGTCCTTCATTCACACTCCTTTTCCCAGCTCAAATTATCCAAGTCTGTTCCATCAAGATCCTTCACAGGCCTCCCACCCTTTCCAAATAAGAGCCTAAAGTTTTTGACCCCAGGGAAACACCCTTATGTTGTTTATGTACATTTCTACCTCTTCATCGGGTTATAATGTTTTTAAAGAGCAAGTATCTTGCCTTTTCCATTTTGTATCTCCCACAATGCCTCAAATTTAGAGATGCACAGTTGTCTACCTGGTAATGTTTGTTAATTGTGTTTAATTTGAAGTTATTAGTTTTTTAGGATATTAGGATCTATCCCTCTCATAATTCGTTGAAATGTTATAACTATTTTTCATTCTCTTAGTTGCTGGGCCCAGGGGTAAGGCCAGGTAAGAATCACGGGATTGGAGATCGACAGAGCATAGCCAATATCCAATTCATGAATCACTAGTTTATTGCACACGATTAGCACGTAGCACTTAGTCAGAGTAGGGAAGATAGGAAAAGGGGTAACAAACCACTCCAAGGAGAAGTCAGGGATGGAGACATCTCAGCGTGAGCAGTGGACTCCAGTCAGCCACCTGGTCTCCCAGTGCGTGTGAGTGGGAAGTCACCTTCTGCTCCAGCAAAGCGTGGGCAGCATCATCTGGAACATCTCTTGGCAGCAGTCAGGTCCTCCAGGAAAGAGCCTTTAAGTACCTTGGCACTTTGCTCTCATTTTAAGCAGTCTGCCAGTTGAGTGTGCCACTTATGCCCCAGGAGGTCTTGTCTCTCTATCAGTTGCTTCTTCTGTTCCAGTGAAGTCTTTCACAGATGTTGCCAATCAGAGTCCTTATCTAAGGAAACACTTAGTTTATCTGTCTAAGACACTTGCAGTCTATACCCAAGGTTTCAAAACAACTAATATGGAAGTTCACACTGGCCACTGTGACTCCATTTTGAACTGCTTAACAGAGCTATGAGTTTCATGCAACATGAGTAGGAATCACAACACAAAAGAAATCACATTGTAACACATTCTCATCAATAGTACCAAGGAAGCAGAAGAGACATTAATAACAAATTATCTACAAAGAACATTCATGGTCTACTCATGAAAGGAGATGCAATTTCTTTTTTGTCTGTGTAGTCCAAGACTGGCAAGCTGTGTGCTAAAGGAGATAAAAACAGGGACTCTGAAATCAGAGACCCTTATGTGGAATTCTCAAATTCACAATCACTAGCTCTGCTCCTTCAAATATACCATCCTCCTTTTTCTAATCTGTAAAAGGGAGACATGACTACATACATTTCATGGTTACTCTGAGGATAACTGAAAAACAAAACAAAATATGTATAAAATACCCAGCATTAGTAGGGACCTATGAATTATTTCAAAGCTATTAATATTCATTCAACAAACGTCTAATTGAGTACCATCTGAAGTCTATGTACAAACTATTAATAAGGAAAGGATTCCCATCTGGATATTTATATTTGCCCCCAAGGACATAACAGTTGTGTAAAAACTGGGAAGTTAAACTTCTTTCAAATGAGAACTTTGATTTCTTTAAAGCAAATTTATTTAGTAAAAACCATGTAAATGATGAAATAATTGTAGAAAGATTTGTTCATCCTGTTATTTTTGTTTGTATCCACACAGTGATAAATGAAACGCTTGTTCTATTTTGCACTGTATGTGTTTGTTTCCTTAGTTCCAATTTATATTAGGGTTCTTGTCGCAGAAGCATTGCTCCAAGACTTTCAGAAAAAAATTTGCTCAGGACCACAGCTCTGCAAGGTTTAAGGCAGCCTCTGAGATAACCCTGGGCTATGTTATTCACTAAATTCATCTTGATCTTAATAGCCTCTGACCTGCACAGGCTGATAAAGTCCATGTAGATAGATGTCTAAGGCATGGAGTTGCTAAATGCATTCATATTTTAAAAGTAGACAAAAATGAAGTGTGCATTTTCCACCAATTCTTAGTTAACTAAAGGAATTTAGGGTAAAGGAAAATATCCCATTTCTTCTAACCCTGTCCACTTGGGCCAACAAATGGGTATTCTTAGGACTTGGCTCTTTAAAAACTTGTAGAACAGATAAACAAGATTATACTGTATAGCACAGGGAAACATATACAAGATCTTATGGTAGCTCACAGAGAAAGGAATGTGACAATGAATATATGTATGTTTCATGTATAATTGAAAAACTGTGCTCTACATTGGAATTTGACACAAATGATTATAAATCAATAAAATGATTGTAAGTCAATAAAAAACATTTAAAAAAAAGTATAGTTGACTTACAATGTTGTGTTGGTTTCATGTGTACAGCAAAGGGATTCAGTTATACATTCTTTTTTAGATTCTTTTCCATTATAGTTTATTACATTGAATATAGTTCTCTGTGCTATACAGTATAACCTTATTGTTTATCTATTTTATTTATAGTTGTTTGAGTATATACCTATTTTTAAATCTTAGTAAGATCGAAAATTAAGATTAAGAAGTTTAGAAAACCAAGACCAGAGTATTTCATTTTTTGTGTTAAGAAGGAATCTGTGCATATTTGGCGATATATGTGGTTATAATGATTACGAGAATTGACCTATTTGAGTGACAACTTAAAATCCACAACTGAATAATTTATGCTTTGGGATTTGAAGTCTACATATTACTGTATTACAGTATTGAGACATTTACAATAACCTGAGTTTCACCATATGTTTAAGTTTATTTCATTAGATATATAATTTTTTTAGTACTTGGGAATGTTTCTCCTCTAAAGCCAGGTAATTGAAGTAGTTCAAAATGAAGTCAGATAGATTAAATTTGTAAATGCAGTTTAAAATATTTGAAGATATTTTATTAACTAAGCTTATAAACAGAAACAGATTTTTTTAAAAAAATCCCTTTAAAAAGACTTAACATTTACTATATTTATAAATATAATGTAGAGATTAATAAACTTTAGGAACAAAAGGCATTATGATAATTCAATATATTAAATATTACATTTTTAAACCAGAAATTAACTCTATTTCTGTACAAAAGACAAAAAAAGTATCAAAGTCACCAAAAACTCAGATGAGTGGATAACTCTATTTGAAAATCAAAGTAATATTTAGGAAAAACTCAGGCACAGAGGACTTCAGTTAATTCTAGTTTTAGTTGCTGATGGAAGCCACCTTTAATAAAATGGAGGCAAAGAAATAAAACACAGATTTAACTATTATGGAAGGTATGATCCTACAATTATAAGTGTTAGGTGTCCTTATAAGCAAACTACTGAAATTAAAGATACTGATTGCATTGTGGAGATCACAAGCATGCATCTATAAAACAAATTTTAAAATAGCTCTCCTAATGTTGTACAAATAATGTACAAAGATCCCTAATGGGGTAAGATTTCCAATGATAATATTATACAAAATTCCAAAAGGGCTAACTCCTAAAAACTTTATTTTTATAGTATTGCTTACTTTATTCACATTGTTGTCCACCAGCTCTCTAGAACTTTTTCATCTTTTTTTTTTTTTTTAGTGGAGGTACTGAGGATTGAACCCAGAACCTCGTGCATGCTAAGCAGGCACTCCACCACTGAGCTACACCCTCCCCTCCCTAAAAATTTAAATGGAAGTAAAGATGGATATACTTAAGAAAACTGTCTTCAGTGACTTGAGAGTGGCTCCAGTGATGACAGAGACTGCTGTCCAAAGCCACAAGTGAAGATTCCACATGTATTTATTTCATGAAATGTGAGAATGGAAAAAGCAATATCCCTACATTAATAGCTTACGTTATACAATATGTGCAATCAAATTAACAAGTATGCATATATTTAGCTAGTGTATCTAAATCCCCAAAAGTTCAGCTGTTAAAATAAAATTTTAAACACTTGTATTTTGATCTTCTCACTGGGAAAACTGAAAAACACTTTGTGTTTGAAGTCACCTTATATTCAGAAGATAAAGCCTTGGGATTGGATAAGATTGTGTAGGTAGAATGTATACAGTTATATGTTTAATTACAACACAGATATAGTGTTTCAAGTGGAGAAGGGAGGCGAAGCCAGCAAAGGGGACTAAGAAGGAATGGCAATGAGGTAAGGGGAAAATTGGAAGGGTCTGAGTTCAAACTGTATCCCCCAGTTTAGAACAAGACAAAGCAATAAGCAGACTGCAACTCAAGGGGTAGACCCTGGACTTGACTCTTAGTTTGAAAAGGAAACTATCTGGAGGACAATGCAAAAAAGAAATATTTATATCAGTTCACTGTGCTGTCCCATCCTGAGTTCCCTCAGGGCTTACCGTCTGTGCGGTTGCCATATGATGATGGCTTGATGACTGCAAGATCCTTTGTTTACTGATGCGGCAGGTGATATTTGTCATTCACAGAGGGAAAGAGAGCAGGCATCTGTGTAAAACACTGAGGAGAGGCTAAGACAACAGGGAGGTGATCATTGGGTGGAGCGCATGGAGATCACTGATACACTCCATGAAAGCAGTCTCTGAGAAGTGCACGGTGGGGTCGGGTGGAAGCCAGATTGGCATTGAGAAGAATGGATGAGGGGGTGACATCATAGACCAAAATCCTCTTTCAAGTATTTTCCCTTTTCTACCAAAAGCTGCATGTGTGGCTACAGCGCCACCAACCAACCACCACTTCCAGCTTCACCCGGAAGCCCTCCTTCTGGACCAGGGAGCCCCGTGGGGATGCAGTGCTTCCCCTTCTTGTGGGTGGCGGGCCCTTCTCACTCTCTGCCACAGTCGTGCTGGTTTTCCTGTTTCCCCAAATCAGTTAAGAAAAACACTCTGTTTAGTTATCCTTTAAAATAGTGTCTCTAATAGGCAAGACTGCAACATTATGCTGTACACCAGAAATTGACACGTTGTAACTGACTATACTTCAATTTTTAAGAAAAGGAAAAAAATGAAAAATAAAACTGTCTCTATGACGTGGTTTGGTAATACAGCAGTATGCTCAAGGAATGCTATCCTGTCTATTTCTAGGTTTAGCTCATGGTTGAAATATAAATGAAGGTCACAGCAGCCTTGCACTCTGGTATTAGAAGACATTCAGTGCTGAGGGATCAAGAATTCTCTGAAGGCCAGCCAGAAGAAGTGCCTTTTTAGAATGAAAAGTGAGTAAGTGACAAATGCCAGGGGGAAGAAGTATCTGATTCTATCACTGAATGCCTTATTATTGGAGACATAGTGTAGAGTGTTACGCTGGTGCATTTATTTGAACTATATATGATTATATTCTTTCTTATTAATGGCTATCTTAGCCGCTAATACATTCTTCCTAATGGTGCTGGGCTTTCTGCCAAAGCAGAAGCTGGTGGACTAAGCTGTTTGATCTAAAAGCAGAATATTCTTATTTCTATTTTATTTCAACAAAAAATTAAAGCAGCATGAGGGGCCTCCTACTGAAAGTTTACCACCAAGTCAGGGAAGATCATTTAGAACGAGAGTTGAGCTACCCTCGTGGGTCTGTGCAGACTCATGTGATGTGTTTTGATAAACTGTAGTTCTTCCTTGTGCTGTTCTCTGTCGTGATCTTTTGGTCTATTTTGGCTCCTCTTCCCCACCCATGTCCACATCCTACTTTCAGGAAAGAGAGACACAGAGTGGGCATTTCAGGCTAGTAGCACCTAGGGAAGGGTTTTTTGTGGGGCTCAGCCCCAGTCACTAGGGTTCTGCAGACGGATTAAAGCAAAATCCCCACCTGATGACAAAGTATGACTTTGCCTTTTTCTCTGTATTTTTACTTTGTCCTATGAGGGGTAGCTATCCTAGGGCTGAAATCTGGTATTTGACCAAGTAATGTCATTTGCTAACAAGTTATGTTTTCTTGTCCCAATAAGAGCATAAATTGTTTTTTAATCCAGGAATCACTTTTAAGTTTCTGTGTATCATCCACAGAACTTGACTCTGTTAGGTAGGTAGATAAATGGGGGCACCGGGCATCAGATAGGTGGAGGAGAGGGAGGCTGGTCCGGAAAACGCCCGCCCCCAGCGTAAAGGGACTTAACTTCTACAGGAGTGCCAGCAAGAAACCGGTTAAAACCCGACAGCCAGGACTAAGTGGTAGCAGAACAGACTTAATGGGACACAGCTCAGTGCTCGTTGTATTATAATTAACATTGCGATTTAGGCTCTCCTCCCCACCACAGGGGGTTTTCTGTGTTTGCCCTGGGTAAGGGCACGGGCAAAGGGGACAAACAGGACTAAGCACTCCAGGGGTAAGAGCTGTCAATCAGGCAAGAGACCACCTCTAAGCGAGGGTGTGAGAAAGGGGAGACGAAAACTGCTGCTTGTCCTCCCTTAGATCAGCCTGCCTCGCGTTCTTGGGGGTGTACTTTTTCTTTCTTATTAAATAAATCTTTTAAAATCTTTCGCTACACAACACACTGTCTCCCGGCTGCAAACCTGCCTTTCAGGTATGACAAGAACCAAGGTCTTTACCTTTTGGGGTAACAATCCTGCTGGCTATGTCATGAATATTTCATTGAACATTAGCTATTGCCATACAGAATGGCCTCAAGGAATATTTGAATGAAACTGTTACCTTTGAGCATTTTTATTTTTTAAAGTCTCTAAGGGAAAAATCTAAAGAAGTCCAACACCTCTTACTATTACTCCCAAACTAGATGAAGAATAAGATTTTAATAAGCAGTATTTTGGGAATGCAAACTTGGTGGAGTAGACACTTAGGAGGTTAAGCAAAAAAAAAACTCGCCCCCTACCCCCAAGAGCTTTATATCTCTAAAACACATGGACAAGCACGCATAAAACAAAAAGGGAATTTCAAAGAAGAAGGACATTTTGTCAAGTTGAAAGATAAAGAAGATCAAACGTTTTCTTTAGACTCAAGTTCAAAGCTGAGTTGAGAGATGTGGGTGGCATTCCAGACTGAAATTCAGAGAAAAAATATTTTCTTTAAACTTTCCTTTTATCCAACATAAAGAGTCTCCAGCTAAATAAAGCTTCAGTGACACCACTCCTTTTTCTCATGATTGTCTGGTAGCATTAGGCACATTTCTATTTTATAATAGAGATGTCATCAGCAAAGATGATTTGATGAGCTCATCAGGTATATTACACACTCATGGGCTTAGACAGTAGTTGGCACAGAAACTTAAAGGTCAAAACTATACAGACTACGGAAACCTTACTGTCATTATGTTTAAATTTTAAACACTGTTGTTTGTTTTTTTTCTTTTGGAAGCTAAGAAAGACTTGATATCTAAGATTAGATTCAAGTAAATGAAGTACCCTTTATACTAAACTTACAGAGATGTTACACAGGTAACATGTAAATCTTAAACTTTAAAATAGCAGTGTGTGTAAGTGTGTGTGAGCACACACATGTATGTGAGCCCTGAATATTTATAATTGTGGTTCTACTACACGGTAGTCATTTCCTGGCATTAACTATGTAAAAAAAAATAGATTTTGCTTCAGTGGCGTGAGCTATTTAGAGAGTCCGTTGCTATTTTTACTCTGCCTTTTACACCGGTGTTTAGCTCGTAGATTTTGCACAACAGCAGCTATGCCCTTGTAACTGATACATCCCAGGGAGTCCACAACTGCATTCTCAGGGCTGTGCAAGGTCTCAGATATGAAAAACAGTCACAGAGCATTTCTTCTCTCTGTACCTTTTCTCATGTTAACTCAAGTGTGGAATTTTAGACCTGCATCTCGCCCAGGGAAGTTGTACAGAAATCTTACTTCTCCAATGAGTTTGTTTTGAGAGTGCATTAACGACTTGGTCCTCATTGGTCTACAAAAAGCTCATAGGCAGTACTGAGTAAAGAACTCCAGAGACCAAATATAACCACCACAATGGCTGCTAATATCAATAATTTAGCATCTTTGGTTTTCATTGCAGCCTGATGACCATATTGCAAAGGGTATAGTTTCATGAATCGGCTTTATATTTCTTCATTACTGTAAATACCATCAGACAAGGTGCTGATTGTTGTACAAGACACTTTTTCCCACCCTCTGCTTTTTCTTTTTGAGGACTTGCTCAAGCTATAAATTTCTACACCTAACTTATGATTTAGCTAATAATCACTTCACAGTAAACTCTGGGAGCCTTTAAATTTTGTTTGGAAATACTATTCTATGTGATAACGTTTGATTCTATAGTTACGTGAAACAGGCCAAGGTGTTGACACTTTCATCTAAGGTGTTGGAAATAACTAAGTCTGTTAGTTTCCTGTTGTCCTGTAACAAATTACCACAAATTTAGTGGCTTGAAACGATGCAAATTTATTACCTTGCAGACCTACAGGTTAGGAGTGTGACACGGGTCTCACTGGACTAAACTAAAGGTGTTGGTGAGGCTGTGTTCCTTTCTGACGGCTCCAGGGGAGAACCCACTTCCCTGCCTTTTCCGTTGTCTAGAGGCTTCTCATATTCTTGGCTTGCAGTCTCCTTGATACTCAGAGCTAGCAAGGGAGACCTGAGTTTTTTTCACATCTTGTCACTGTGATCTTTTCTTCCCCTCCCTCCTCCTCAAGTTGAAGAACCCAGTTTACATTGGTCCCAACCAAACAACACAAAATAATCTCCCTATTTTAAGATCAGCAGCTTAGCAAATTTAACTCTGTTACTTTAATTTCAAAATGTAGTGTAACATACTCACAGTTTCCTGGGATTAAGATGTGGACATCTTTGGGAAGCCATCATTCTGCCTACCACACTAAGATAGATTTTTAATGCTGCCAAAAATCTGAAACTCTATGCATGAGTCAGGATCCCATGAGCCTATCTATTTAAGCCTCAAGCACATATGATTAGTTAGCAAACCATACTCTGTATGACAATATGCATTTCCTGTTAAACTACAGCCACAACTATATGCAGTTCTGAAAAAAAAAGCACAGTATCAAAGTAGTTTGGATAAACTTAGTCAGTGATCTACAGAAGACTCCGTAATAGGGAGAGAAATTAAAATAGATGACACTTACGGTTCTTTCTAACTTTGTAAATCTGCTCCAGGCCTGCAAAATGTGGCTCCTCTATTATCCCTGCCTCTCAGTCACCATGGAGACACAGATGCCTAACATTTTAGGGTGTAGACGTTAATAGCAAAATGCTCCCCAAGAGGTCCATCCAGACTACAGGACCCTCACCCAGGTAGCCTTAGGAATCTTCTCCTCTGATGTAACCTTTTTTAAAATTGAAGTGTAGTCAATTTACAATGTTGTTAGTTTAGGTTGACATTTAGGTTGACTCCATGCCTAGAATATTGTAAAAAGTGCTGCTATGAACATTGGGGTGCATGTATCTTTTCAAATTATAGTTCCAAAATGTAACTTTTAAAACCTTTTTAAAAATAATGATGACTGGTTGTCATTTCTCCTGACAAGTAAAAACACGTACTTACGTTAACTTTTAAACATATAACGCCTAAATGTAAAGTTGGTAGTAATAATTATTCTTCTTTTACTGATGGAAAACCACTGATGGTTTTTTTTTAAGCAAGATTACTAATACAACTAAGTTAACAGAGTTAGGACAGATATGCATAGTACTGCAAGGAGATTTTTTCATTCCTTTGTTCTTTGGTGGATTAAAAATACTGACAGATTCCTTATAAATGTGGATGTAAAATATGTCTGAGTCAGCTCTGAGGAACTGGTTTCTATGTAATAAAATATATGTAGATTTGACTGCACTTCAGTCAGATTGGAGAAACAGGGACCAGATTTACTCTCCCACCTGAAAAATAAGAGACAGGTATATGAAATGAGTTTTCAAGACACAGGACATCATATAATGAAGGAGACAGTGATCCCTAAGAGATGCAAAACTAACAAGATGAGCCTTACAGTTGCCCCAACTATCTGTAAGAGATTTTGCAAGTCACAGCTCAGGAAAGGGGGACCCTAGTAGAGTCCAGCAGATGCCCCAAATGGAGAAAGAACTGAGAGTCTGAATAGGTTTGCAGCTAAGCCTCTCAGTGTAGATTTGGGAAAATTAGCAAATTGCACTTAGCACATTCTTTTGTCTTCCTACAGAGATTCTTTTCCAGAAACCCTCCAGCCTTTATGTATGTTGTGTTTTAACTGATTCTTTATTAAGAATGTTTCAATGTCTAACTTATCATTGTATTATCTATGTCTGATGGATAAACACAAAATATGATTAGACATATTAAGTTGCATCCTTTGAATTGTTCCCATTAGTCAAATAAGTAGCCAGGGTCATTCTGTTAAGTACAGACGTGCGTGCTATAAGGTCTATTCCCTTTCTGAAATGGGCTAATACATTCTGCATGTGCATAAGTTTGAGGTAGGTGACTTATAAAGGTCAGCCTCACATACGTCATTGCATTCCATCGAAGAGCTTGCCAATCCAGGAGTAAAATGCAAAGGAGGGAAATATATTTAACCAATGTGGTTAAGTGTCAGCTACTAGATTTTGTATAGGGATATTAACTTAATAGCTACTTGTCATGGTTGAGCCACGTTGAGCCACAATAGCCAAGCCAGTTGCTCAGTCACCAGATGCATGCCGTGCCTTGGGAAGGGCTTGATCCAGACAAGGCAGCTCTGCAGCTGAGGCAGACCCGGAAGCAGGCTGACAGCTACTACCTCTGCTAGTCTGGGTGGTGTACCTGATGGCATGGCCCAGTCAGCACCCCCAGGGATGAAGTCACCATGCCCTTCACAGGCTGGCGTGTTTGGTCACATCCACTTACTAACACAAGTGGGCAAAGGAGCACCTAGAAAATTCAAGTGAGTCACCTGGATTCCACTCAAATTTCTGTCACCATCATATAAAAGCAGCCATACTTCTTCCTGATGAAGAGAGGTGCTTCTCTCTGCCAAGTCAGTGATTTCTCTTGCCTGTTGGGTCCCTGGGCATTAAAAGCCAAGTTGGCAGACACAGTTTGTAATTCAATGGAGTGTTTATATTGGGTACCCTGAAGAAAGGTGCCCCCTTGGAGGACACAGAATTGTAACCATCTGAGCCCAGAGTCACAGAGATGGGAAACAAAATGTTCCCCAGTCGATCTGGGAGTGATGGCAACTCCCGCTGCCACTCTTATTTCCCGTGACATTTGCCTAGGGCCGTCGTAACAAGTCACCACAAACTTGGTGCCTTAAAACAACAGAAATGTACTCTGTCCAGTTCAGGAGGCGAGCAGCCTGAAATCAAGGTGTTGGCAGGATGTGTTCCTTCTGGAGGCTCGCAGGGAGAATCTGTTCCAAGTTTCTCTCCCGCTTTTTCCATGTTTCTAGAAGCCATCCTGGTAGAGTTCACAACATCAGGCAGGATCCTAGCTGGGGTATTAAATTCTATTAAGACAGTTCTAACCCTTCAACCCAAGGACCCAACGTGGGTGCTGTCATCAGACTCTCCCCAACTTTATGTTCTGTCCCTCCAAATCAGCCCCTCCCCCCAGATTCCAGTCTCAGACATACCCCTCAAGCTCCTCCCAATACATACAGGCCAATTCTAGCAGCTCCTTTGGGGTACAGTCTATTTCCTGTCTCATCAGCCACGCATCTCTCTGGCTAAGTTTTGCTTAACCCCAATTACAGTTGTGCAACTCTAATTCTAGGTCTAGTGGTATGGAGGCAGAGCAAGTCCTGAAGGGGGCACGTGTCACCTGCAGAAAGGGACCTCTGTGTTGTCATCCAGCTTAGAAGTGGATGAGGGGTGCTTCACCTAAACAGAAAGAAGTGGGCTGAGACTGCAGGCTCAGAAAGTTCAGGAGTCTGGGGAGGAAAAATCTTTGGCAGCATCCGCTGAGATGTCTCCATCTCACTTGTCAGGGACCCGGATTTTCCCAAACAGTGCCTTGACCTTTGCATAACAGACCTGCCTTGATTGGCAACTGTCTTTGAAGGTTATCCACTCAGACTATTAAGTCCTGGGCCTGGTCCTTCATTTTCTTGGCTCTCCTGCCACAAGAGATGAAGGCTTTTCCAAACGCGTCTAGAGGCCTCTGGCTTCCACACCTGGCTTCCTAATGCCTGTTACTGCCCTCAGCTGTTCATTATGTTTCTACGGAATAATGATGGCTTAGCAACAGCCATCCAATCCTGTTACCCTCCCGGCTACAGTCCTCCCCATACTTCTCAAATGCCAGCCGGTCTGATGATGCCTTCCTTTCTAACAAACCATCAATTCACTGTCAGTGTAAAGTGTGGCCACTAGAACTTGTGCCAGCAACGCTCTCCACCCCCCAGGAATGACAAGCCCGGCTGCATCACTCTGTGTCTACCACGCTAGTCATCTCTGCTACCTATTTCACACATTAGACAAAAAATGAAACAGTTGTACAAAAATACTGGATGCTTTCCAAAGCAGGTTTAAAATACTAAGAACAAGAAATTAAATATCAAAAATATGTAAGTGAAATACTAGATTTATTCAAAGAGAAATGAAATTTCCTGGGTAAAACATCTGTGTAATAATACTGATTGCGTCTCTGAAAAATAGTCACCTCTGTCTATACATTTAGACATTAATAACAAGTACTGTTCAGGACATACACTGTGAAGAAAGAGATCAATGAGTCAGTTGCTAAAACATGTATAGCTACCTAAGGTAACATGAACATTTAATGAAAATTTAGTATACAGCATCTGACTTATAGCCTGTGGACAAACAAGGAAAAATATAACAATTCATTTTACCCATTACATTTTACAAAATCAGACAAAATGATTTTATAAGCAGTGTTTTTAATAAAAACAGCAATTTAATTTCCAACAAATATATTACCATCCTAGTCCTTTATCCTGTATATGTATTTAATCGGCAAACCTACTAGATTACTGAAATCAGTAAAAATCTAATCTATGATACTTCAGTTGCTTGGATCAATAAATATCTTGCATTTAAAACTCATTTTTCTTATGCTAGAAGCCTGACTATCAGTTCCTATAAAAATGCTATGCCCTACTCCTTGCCCCAGTAAGTGTGACTAAGTGACAGTACATACTTTTGAACATCTACACATGACTCACCAAGCACACACGTTCCAACTCCTCTCAGACAAGGTCACCAGCAGGCAAGCAGCTCTTCTAGTTCTCTTGTTCCTCATAGTGAGCATAGCCACTGGCATAGGTCCTTCCTAAATTCAAGTTAGTAAACAAATCTGACGTCTCAGCATCTGAATCTTTCCCCCCTTCATCTTCTTCCTCTTCATCGTCCTCTGCTTCATCCTCATCTTCCTCCTCATCGTGGTAGCTGGTATCACCATACTTCTCAGACGCAAGGTTCTTCCAATAGGCGTCATACCCAGAAGCTCCATCTCCCTCTTCACCTCCAGTCTGCCTGCCAAATTTCAGGGAGCGTGCTACAAAAATAGATGTGGACATGGCACTCAGTTAGTTCCAACCCTCTACATCCTCATTTTCCTCTACAACAGAGAACGTTACGTGAACCTCACTGGTTCTTTTTACCCTCAAATGAAAACGTCACATTTTCCTTATTTCCTCACTTGATATCTAATTGGAAAGATAGGAGATTTTAGAAATAACAGTCAGTTCTATCCTACTCAGAATCTAAATACACATCATATACAATAAATGATAAAGATGACAGTGTCATTTCATTAAATCTAGAAAAAGTTGGAAAACAATAAAAGAATAGCAGCACTCTCCATACCTAAGTTAAATCAGCTGTGTTAAAAACTAAAATGCCCTTTGCTTGATTAAAAGTTTATTTTCAAATCACAGAGGAGTTGATTTCATATGTCATTACGTTTTCTTAAGAGAACTATTTTGTAATTCAGATGTCCTAAAAGACAAAGCCTTTCACTTCCTCTTCTGCCTTAGCAGCAACACAAAGTTTAGTGCAAGAAAATTACGTCTCACCCCATTGTGTATCTTTGATTAAACAAAGTACCATCAGAGTCATTTAGAATTATGGTTCCATCCTGATATGACTGGTAAAGAGTCAAATTCTCTTTAACAAAACTGTGAGTTGCATTACTGCAAGCATTTTTGTAGTAGTCTCATTCCTTCACAGAAAAGTTACATAAAAACCATAAAACAATTTCCTACAGTAGTGACGTATAACATAATAAGCATCTCTGCTCAAATTCCACACACCTAAGAATATGAATTCCAACTTCCAAGCGTTGAAGATTACCAGCACTTGAATATTAAGGATTTATTACTACTCAATTATTTAACAAGGAAGCCTCAGCAAAAACAGAAAAATCATTCTTTTTGGTCTTAAATTTCAGTATTC
The DNA here is from genome assembly GCF_048564905.1 of Vicugna pacos. Taxonomy (NCBI): domain Eukaryota; kingdom Metazoa; phylum Chordata; class Mammalia; order Artiodactyla; family Camelidae; genus Vicugna; species Vicugna pacos. The sequence goes on from NC_132988.1 coordinate 21,144,850, forward strand.
ACTATGTCATTAACTGAAGCAAATGCTAAATATCAAAGTGACTGATACTGTATTTCTTAAGTTAAATTGAGAAATTTTACCCTCAGATTTTCAAGGCTACAAAATTCCATTTGCTTAAAAGAATACATTCATCTTTTTAAATATGAAGAAAAGGCAAAAAAAAAATTTATATATATATATATAAAGAGGAAAAAAAAAAGACAAATCTTGTTCAAGCATGAAAGCAAAATCACTCCAGTGGTATTTTAAGAAGAGCCTTACTTGACATGCTAAGATCCTTAGTTTCCTGAGTCTCATGTCCACATTTAGGGCAGGGAGGCTGTTTTCCTTTCTCTTGCTTAAACACTTTGCTCCTTGTATGATCATCACAGAAACAAGCCTATATAGAAGAAATAAAAACAAGCAATAAGTAATTCATCAAAAAATCTATGAAGACATCACTCAGTATTTCAAGGAAATTTAAACATAAAGATAGACTTTTGTTAGAGCCGAGATTAAGAGTTCTGTTGTGATTGGTCACACTCCCGATTGGGAAATGGTCTTTACCAGGACTCTTGTGAACTATGGACTAACACAGGGCAGAGAGTATACACAAGATATGATGTGAGACACATTTATTCATAAATCTGAGTATTCACAAAGCCTCTGATGACATAATGGTAAGCAGCTTCTCTACCCACACAGAGTCCAGAGTCTATCTGGGGACACAGACAAGTAGAGAGGCAGCTACACGACACCAGACACTGAAAGGGAAGCGCAGAGGAGCTAAATCAGACACGGATTCAGGAAAGGCTTGCTGGGAGACATGAAGTCTTAGCTGAGATCTGAAGGAGAACGGGGTGCAGCAGGGTAAGCAAAGACGGGTGAGTGATCTAAGGCAGAGGAAACAGCATAGACAAAATTGGAGAAGAGCTGGGAGAGAATAAGAGAGAGTTAGGAATATAAGAAAGAACCAAAGAAATGTTTCTGAGAGGAAGTCAATCAGCTGCACCTGTTTAGTGATCTTTGACAAATGGAAGTGCTCAAGACAAGGTCTAAGGAAACAGAACATTATGGAAATCTTCACTTTATTCAAACTCTCTGAAGCAAGTGCATGTTGATATTAATTAAAATGTACTCCCATCATTTTGGTCAAATGTTCTCCATAAATCTGAGGTATAAGAACACTAAGATTCAGAAAACATGTGCATTAGTGTCAACTCTGAGACAAGCCAACTGGATGCTTTTTGGAAAGTCTCTAAGCTTTCAATTCCACAATCTATAAAATAAAAGAATTAAACTATATAACGTTTAAGACCTTTGTAGATTGATTATAGATATGTAATCCAAGGGCTGATGGATGACTATGGGGATTAAAATCAACCTCAAAATAAAAAATACAAGAGTATACCTTACAACGGAGACAGGAATGCTGACCAAGCCGATTACATGAAACACCTGTGGGGAAAGTACATAATATCCAGATTCAAACTGGGAATGAAACTATCAATTATCAACATTTTTTTCTGTCTCATAACCTAGAAGAGACATAAAATGAGATGGACTCCCCAGCCAGATGGAAGGGAACCAGCAACTGCACATGCCCAGCATTCTTTCACTTCCACAGCTCTCATTATCCTCCAATCTCCTTCTATTACTCCAAACCTAGGAGACGGCAAACTTCATTAATTACATTTAGAAAACTGAAATGGCAAAACATATTTTTTCCATGACACTGGCTGGACTATTCCCCTACTGATATAATGGTTAAATTTTTAAAAGAGTAATTGTCCCCATTAATATATATTCTCTCCTGGTGGTGTACACTATTGCCTTTCTTTTTGCAAACTTTTGATAAGAGAACAGAATCCTTCATGTGGAAAAGCATGACTACACACAGAAAATAATGTTCAAGTGGCAGTAAAACAGATGGAAAAAAAATCCCAAAATGTTTTATCTCTCTTTTAGTCAGTGAGACACATTAATTTTGGTCATTATCTACAATTAATGAGAAAAAAAAATCTAAACTTAAGTATTTAGCAAATATTTTGGAAACACCAAAACATCTGGCACAACTGAATATACCAAAGTACGGAAGACAAAAATAACTGGAGAGTTACAGGAAAGAGAAAATAAACTGAACCTTACTCTGGTAAAGTCTGAATATAAACTATTAACTTTCAGTCTACTTAGAGGTCTTAAAAAAATAAACAAAAGGATATCTATCTTTATAATTCAAATATCTGACTAGATGTTTCTAACTTGGGGATTCTTTTATATAAGTCTGCCTGGTTCATGGGGAGCTTTTTCAATCTGAACAGGAAATTTTTTTTTAACTCAGAATGTTCTCAATTATGTGTATTATTATTGCTTCTGTCCAGCTATCCTGCATTCTTCCACAATAACACCACTAATTCAGACACAGTTGTATTACTGGTCCTATATGCTAATAATAAAAGTAAAAATCAACCAAGTACTTACTATATGTTAGGCATATGTAAGTATACCAAATTATTCCAATAATAACTATATTATTTCACAATGGTGGGGGAAAAAACCTGCAATCTCAGTCATATCTACTTGAAGATATGCCCAAGAGTTCTTAGGTTCATTCTTCATTCAGTCAAAAAAAGGATAAATATAATCAAAATGCTGTAAGTCAAGTCTCTTTCAAATACAGAACCAGAACACATACTGAAAGTACAAAGCACCCGATCCAATTTCTCCGTGGGCACCAGGCATTTCTAATATAGAATCTTTCCCCATTCCCACCACCTGAATCTTTGATGTGCCACAAAGACACAGTCCTAAGAAATTCGCTGTCTATCACACCGTTACCTTTACCTCTGGGAACCCAAGATTCGTTGTCTATCACACGCTTACCTTTACCTCTGGGAACCCAAGAAATTCGTGTTCTATCACACCCTTACCTTTACCTCTGGGAACCCAAACCACTAGGATGAAATGTGGCCCTGCAGGTCTTCCTCCCCTAAATACCTCAATCCCACACACAGACTCTCCAGTTCACTGCCCTGTAATTTTTCTCCCCAAGAGTTAAAATCTTGAACTTACATTAAAAAATGCACTTCTCCCAGATTCTACAAAATAGTGTGACATTCCTGGTTTTCTTTTTGTATCTATTTTATATCTTCAGAGTATTTTAAAAGAAAGCAGGCTGGGATACACCAAAGCTGGCTGACAATAAGCCATTTAAATTCGAAGCCCCCCGGCCATTTTAATTATTAAAAAAAATAAAGGCGGAGAACACACGTGGTTTTTTCCCCCTCAAAACATCCTTCTCACCAGTTATGCAGGTAAATAAGTATTTTAAAGAATTTCTGAATCTTCCAATTCATAGTTGTAAGGTCAAATCCAAAAATGATGAGATGTGACCAATTATTTGGGGCTTAAATGTATGATTAGGACAGTATTTCAGAGAAAATATTTCAAACAGTGAATGGTAACTAGTAAAGGAAGAATGGCAAAGAAAAAACAAAGCAATGGAAAAAAAGTAAAGAGGATAAATTATAGTAAGCCAAGGAAACCTGTTTATGTGCAATGAGAGTGACTTTAATATGAGGTATCAAAGACATGGTTAATAGATTGATCTTAAAATCCTTTCAATTATTCAGTGTCTTTATTTTCCTTTGTCTTTTACTGAATCACTAAAAACTTCTTGATGGAATTATAGCCTTAAACTCACAGTTGCCTGTCTTTGGGGTTTAAATGCTATAAAATACACAAAGCTCTCAAGCCCCAAATAAAGTAGCCCAATTTTTATATTATACATTCTGCAGAAGCCCAAGAACAGCTCAAAAATGCTTAATACTTTGAGATGTTCCTTTAATCTTTGAGATATTCTTTACAAATACTGCAAGAATTAACGTGGTGTGTGTGTGCGTGTGTGTGTCTTAGACTGATGACTTAGCAACTCTATAGATAAGTATAGGGATTTTGTATCAGAACAAGAATCAAATTCAAGGAAGTGAACTTAGAATTTCAGTCTTTCCTGAAATGTTATCTACTACTTAATAAGGGCTTTCTAAGTGCCAGGTACCATACTTACGCTTCACATGAATTCTCATCTCAATGAACTCTGAAAAATTAGCATCTTCATTTAATATATAACGAAAGATTCGGCCATTTGCCCAAAAATATACAGTCAATAAGCAGGATTCAAGTAATACTTAAATCAAAAACTTGACCTTTTGAGAGATTAACAGAGTAGAAATAAAATGCAATCTATCTGTAAAGATGAAACCATCACCAATCAGTAACACTAGTTCTCAAACTGGACTATACATGAGAATTATATGCACAAGTTAAATAAGATACTGGGCATCCACCACAAACTTAAAAACAATCCCCAGGGGTAAGGCTTGGGCACCTATATTTTTAAAAAAACCCCAGATGTGTTTCTGATGCACACTCCTGCCTAAGAGTCACCGAACCCAATAAGCAGGAACAAACTAGGGGTATACCACTTACCAGGGGACATTAGGAAATGAGGTAGGGGAGGAGGGTGGTTACTTGTTATAATAACTGGGAGATGAAAATGACAGTTAGCATTCAGGATCAAGACTGCTACAAGTCCTGCAATGCCCGATCAATCCCACAAAAGGAAGAACTGACCCAACCAAAAGGCCACTGGTACCCCTATTGGAAAAAAAAAGGACTATGTGTTCTGAATTTTTTCTAGAAACAGAAAATGTATTAAATTAAATTACAATCCATAAGAGGCTACATGAAAAACTAGATTCCTTTCTCATTAAGTTTAACACTTACATTGTTAAGAATCTTGGGTATAAAGAACATCTAATATATAAAAACTTACATTTAAATGTTTCCGCCTCTAAAACCTGGCAGCTGGCTTGATGTTCAAACTGATCATCTTCACAGAGAAAGTTATGGCAAAAAGAACAACTGAAAATTCTGCCTCCTATTGGATTAAAGAATAAAACCCATAAATGTAAATATGATAAAGTTTAATTTTAAAAACTCATACCTATAAAACTCCTCAGAAAAGATAGCAAATTATTTTAGATTTATGTCAAAATGGTACAGCAGTTTTTTGTTCAGATAAAGGCTTAAAATAAAACTGACAAATTAAACCATAAAAGAGTAAACTCCCACTGTGCCCTAGCTACTCAGATCATACTCATAATGCTCAGAGATACTTACTTTCCTGTAACTCTCCTCCTACCTGCATAGGTAAATAATCGTACCATTGCCTATTACTACTGGTACAAATCCCTCTTCCAACTAAATTGACAATCAAAACAGTGCCAGTACTTAGGATTGACAGTATTCTGAAAAATATCTTAAGAAGAGCATCCAGAATGTTTCAAAGTCAGTCTACACCTCTAGGAAGTTCGCTGTTTGTACGTACTCACCGTGGTCCCAGACACCCCGTTCACATTCCACACACTCAGCATCAGTAAGCGGGCAGGCGCAGGCATGTGTACTGAGACATTTCCTACCATGACATACCCAAGCTTCACAGAAGTCACATATTGCACCCTGCAACCGAGAAACACGAAAAATTAATCTCTGACACTTGACTGGCTGCGACCATTGTTTAAGTAACTGGAACCATCAGAATTATATACATTTAGCCATTTACCAACCTTCAGTGATAGTGAGTGGCTTTATTAAAGAAAATGTACTAAAACTAAATTCTAAAACCAAAATTAAAGAATTCCCTGAAAATCAAACTACTTCACCAAAAGCTATTTACATTATACAAATCTAAGCTATAAATCAAAAAATAAAGCAGAGGGGAAACTATACACTTACCCTAATATTAATCATTAAAGTAAATCAAAGAGCTGACAGTATTGCTCTCAAACTGAATTTTAAATCAAATAAAGTCTGGAGTCCACAGTTGAAGCATTCCTGACTATAGCAATTCTGGTAACTAGACTGAATTTTTTCACATACTAAATTCTGACTTTAAAAAATTCCTTCTTATCTGTGTAATTTATAAAATAATCATATAGCTTTTCTAGAATGGAAAGAAAATATTAAAGTTCTGCCAGCATCCTTTTTTAAGGCAACTTATGGTTTAAATCATTATTGCATTTCTTTGTGGAAAAAACTAAAGCAAAATATTTATGGAACTAAATGACAGGGTAAGATTCTCCAATTCTCAATCAAGGTAAGACTTTAAGGCTATACCTTTCAGGAACACAATGACATCTACAGAACACTAAGAGCTAGAAAAAATCTTAAGGAGATGGGACCGGACAGTCTTTCCTTTACAGGTGAGGAAGAATAGGGGCCTGACACTAAGTCCAAGTTCCAGAACTATGTTAGCACCAAGCTGTGATTTACATCCAGGTTTCCTGAACCTCAATTCAGTGTTCTACTACTCAAGGCTCTGTAACAAAAGTGGTAAAAGACAAACAGGAAGAATGTCTTGGGGCTTAAAAAAATAGATTACCAGTGAGATAGTAAATCCTCAAATATATCTTCTGGATTATTCAGGGTTCTAGCAATAAAGAGATGATACACTAAATGAGGTTAATCCAGGAGAGTTTAAAAAAAAGATAATTTACAAAGCACAGGGAAGGGCTTAGAAGAAACATCAAGGGATGATGGGAGATACCACACCTAGGCCTGAAGAGACAAGGTAGGGGAGGGAGGGAGGTGCAGAACCCCAAGAGAGAATCGTATGGAGAGGACTACTTGGTCATACAGAGAGGACCTGGTGGCAAATCCACGTCCAAACCGGGACAACCTGGTAGGGAGTAAGCTGGGAGGATTAACACAGAGCTCATCATTTCCTCCCATCGTCAGGTCTCTTGCCAGAGTCCTCTATGGGCTGAACCTAAAAGAAGCCATTAAGTAAGAAAGCAATTGATCCAGTCCCCACACACTGGTTAGGCTCCCAGGGGAAAACATGGTGGATAGTGAAGGGAGAGGAATCTCAATCGGCAAATAGAAGATGGCCAGAAAAATCACTTTTCTAGAATGTACAGCTAATGAATGATGCATGATTCTACTTAACTGTATTCTTCATGTAAGAAATCATTCATACTCATACAACCCATTGAATTAAAAAAAAGTAATCTGATAAATCTAGACATAAGGAAGCTACCAAGGAAGAGTATAATGGCTTTTGAATAAAGATAATAACAATGACAATCCTATAAAGAAGATAAAGAAAGAAGAATTCACAAGATGATTATGAATCATTCTAGCTTTTGCTTCTGTAAGATAAGAAAAATATAAAGGTCTGCCTTATGATGGAAAACTACATGTTCTTGGGAAATTATTATAAACATTCTACTATAAATATTATGTTACTCATGGACATTTGGACCCGAGCATAAATTCACACAATAGAATACAGTAAAACTGGTCAAAAAGGAAACTATTTTTAGTGAAAAAGAAAGCAAAATGCATCACACAATGAAACTGTTTCTATTTTTCAAACAATGAATTTCCTTTGAAAATTCTACATGTAATGAAGAGATACTACATGTAATGAACTACATGTAACTACGCGTAATGAAGAGCATTATTTCCGTGTTAACTCTGTATTCTTTTTTGAAACATAAAGCTTTACAAAACCAATTAATCCTAGGTTCTTTTGAAAGTAGGTTGCTTATTTAACCAAAAGCCTGAAACTTAGTTAAGCAGGGCTTTCAGTATAGTAAATAATATTTTGTGAAGTCTAAGACACATTACAAAGGTATCACTGACAAACAAATTGCTTAGATCAACATGAAATGAATTTCCATTCCTTGTACATTTCCCAATAAGAAAGAAGGAAGCAGTAAAAAACAGGTGGATAGGAAGTGGAAAAGCACACAAAAACATGCCATATATAATCCAGATAACTCCAGACTAACTGAACCAAGGAACAAAGCAGTGCTATTTAGAAAAAAATGACTACACATTGGTCAAAGACTTTTCCTTATCCTTAGAGACCTACTAATCTAAAAGATAGTGATATGAAGCTTACCACCATTGCAAGGCCAGTGCTGTAGACACCAGCATGCTTTATGACACAGTCTGAAGACTTCATCATGCACTTTGTTTTCCCTAGCAAAGAAACAAATGTTCACTGTTAGCCTTGCAGAGTAGTACACACAAGTATTCACTAATTCCTTTTTACCTAGCCCAAGTTCCTATTTATTAAAAATAAATAGATCAGCACTGTTTACTGCTTACATAATTTAAAAAAGATAATGAATATACCTGAGATTTCATTACCTGAGTCAGACCTTTTGAGATGAGGAATTTATATGCTAATTCATATTTGTACTAAAATCAGAAATTGAACGCTATGCTTTGTAATCTAATGATCACTAAAGCAGTTTAAAATCTTGTGACTTTTCAGATGAATTAAAACAGACTTTAAAAAACTATGCTTTAAAAATGAATTTAACATTTTATAATTCACAATAAAGGCAGTCTGGTTTGAAGGTATTGCTTATTTCTTTCCATAGAACATCTCAAACCAAACCAGATCAAATAATAATTCTGCAACTTATCTGGTTCATTTTTTGTTTGCCCATAGGTAAAAATTTACAAACACAGCCCCCAGGTAAACATTCTTCCAAAAGAATTGTCAAATAGTGATCAAATGAGCACAAAAAATAGGAATATAGTGATAAAGCTAAAAATTACAATACAACCAACCACAAAAGCTCTGATCTAGCAGCAAATTACCAACCCGAAACGCTATCAGGAAATTCACTTATCACAAACTATGGGAGGATTAATGGTGACATATTAATCACCCATCTCAGATTCCACAAAGTGAAACATGAAAGAAATGGAAGATGGATCAATATTCCATTACCTGATTACCTAAGAAACAAAGCCAGACAACAGAAAACGGGAAGAAAGAGAAACTGGAAATGAGAGGCAGCATGTTTTATGCCTAACACTAAGTACCAGAGTCAGCGAGTGGCAAATGCGTCTATATGTATCACTACAAACACTGAAAACAGGGGAAGGTCCCAGCAAGAACTTATCTCAGTCTTCTCCACAATCTATTTTCTCACTCTATATTCGTTTAGTTGGTTTGTTTTTGTTTTTGTAAATAAGGATATAAAAACCAGCAGATGACTGGTCTATCTAGGCCAGTATTTCTTTTTCATTAACTACAGACCTCAGCTAGAACCACACCAGAAATATTCAGGGGTATAGCCCTAAGCCTTCCTAACTTTCTGCAATGTTAACATATATGAACACACTTAAATGAGCATATCCCAAACTGTATTTCATCTGAAACTACTATCCCATAACTGAAAGGCATACTTGTTCAAATAAACATTTGCGAGGCAAATCTGGAGTGAATGAAATAGTCAGGTTCCTTTACTGGAGGTTTTCAGAACCTTTTAACATACACACATGTAACAGAACTCTCCCAGATAGGAATGAGGGAACGAGACAGGCAGCATGTTTCACACCTACGCACTGCTTTCGGAAATACCTATTAGTATCTAGTGTTCTGTGGAAGACTATTTGGGAACACTGATCTTGCTGTTCTATGAACTACCATTTATTTTTACTCTGATTAACCATTTACTCTGAATAAAAGTTTCCACTTATACTTTGGGGCTAGGTTAAATGGCTTAGGAATTCTATTCCACTCACTTGAGAATATATGTGAGGAAACTCAAGAATCATAAACTAAGAACCAAACAAGAAAACAACTGACCATAAAAAACGGCACAAAGCAAATGTGGAAAAAAATCATTTTTAATGGTCTAACATACTGCAGGCAATATTAGCGAGAATCAAAACACAGAAACAAAGGATATCAATGAGATTAAGACAGTATAAATAAAAATACAGGATCACCAAATGTTATTAGTCCAAAATCTAATCTTTTAATTTTTAAAACAACATGTGGTATTATTTATCTAAACTGTATCTTAATTATTTTCCAGTATATCAAAGAGACAAAACCAAGACTTGATTGTTGTTTGGTAGGCCAGATGATAGTTTATGTCATTTTATTAGTAGCAAGGCATAACACTACTGTCAACGACAATGATAAACCCACGGACTCAAACTGATTAAATGCCAAACAAATGTTTGATAAAAGAAAAAGCATGTGTTCTTATCATATACTTACCACACTGTGCACAAATTGGTAACTTCTGTACAGAATTACAAAAATAGCAAAACGCTCTATTCTTCTGCCGCCTTGTCATATAAAAAGAAAAATTTTAAATACAGTCAACATCAGATAAAAGGTCAGTCTATATTATTACATAAAGAAAGAAAAAGAAATAAATAAAAATATACCTCTGACACTTGTCACATTCCTGTAAAATATAAAAACATAACATGAATTTTTCTACTGGCTGAAAGTTGCAAATTTACTAGCATTACAAAAAATACCCCGCTTCTGACGTTAAAATTTAAGTGACACTTGCCCAAACCCTCCAACTCCACCCATGTCTACAATCATCTACACAAACATTAGTAACAAAGGCATGCTCTTGAGTATGCCACGCTAGAGGAAGAAGTGGCATTTTCACAAAACAGCTAAAAACCACAGTGGTGGTGGGTTTTTTTTGTTTTTCTTTTTTTTCCTTAAGGAATCAGATAAATAATACAGAATGGACACAAGAAATAGTAGAGAACACAGTATGCTGAAGCTCATAGAAAATCCACAATTCTAAACATGCTATGAAAAGTGCTCCACAATCTGTTCTCTAACCTCTTCTCAAATCTTGCTGGCCTATTCTTTTTATTCTTTTTATTTTTTTCTTTCTTTTTTTTAAACTTTTTTTTATTGATTTATAATCATTTTACAATGTTGTGTCAAATTCCAGGGTAGAGCACAATTTTTCAGTTATATATGAACATATATATATTGCCACATTTTTTCCTCTGTGAGCTACCATAAGATATTGTGTATATTTCCCTGTGCTATACAGTATAATCTTGTTTATCTATTCTACAATTTTGAAATCCTGTCTATCCCTTCCCACCCTCTGCCCCCTTGGCAACCACAAGTTTGTATTCTATGTCTATGAGTATTTGTTTTGTATTTATGCTTTGTTTTTTTGTTTTTGTTTTTGAGATTCCTTTTTAGATTCAAGTCACTATTTGTCAGCTATTCTCAAAATATGTCTTGTATTCTCTTTCTCCTGCCTTACTTATTCTAACACTTTTCCCAAAAAAGTCCCTCCTCACATCTTTACCTCCAGGAAGTTCTGGTGACGACCCCCTCCTCGGTGAACTGTACCCCATCCCCACACTCATCTTTACCACCTGAGTCCCATGTACCTTAGTCCTGATTGTACCTTTTCTGAAGCACTCACCAAAGTCTAGCCCTCGCTGCATGGATTTATGAATGAGTCATTTCGTTTGTCTGCCCTCTTTCTCTTCTCTAGAAATGACCCTGACACAGAGAAAAGAGTCCCCATGGTCCTACCTGTGCTATATAATCTTGCTGCCCATCGTCCCTTCAACTCAGTCATGAACATTAGTTGATCCCGGGATGAGCACCCATCCATGCCCAACCTATCAGAGCTCTTTCCCTGACTGACAGCAGAAGTATATGATGTGAGACATGCAAGCTATGAACCCAGTGGCTATGAACCCAAACAAAAGGGAAAAAACAATCTGAGAAAATGGAACCAAGTACAAGCAAGACAGGAAGGACTACAAGCTGTTCTAGGTTCGAGCTGTTCCTGCATCCCAGCTATATCTTTTCCCTTCCCAACTAACTATAAAGTTAGTCCATTATTTATTCAATAAACTCTATTTCTCCCTAAAGTTATTTAAGCTGGATTTCTATTATTTTTAAACACTAAGTAATACAGAAAATAACTGAGCTGTAAGCCTGTGGAAACAGAGACTGTGTCATTAGCTGTGTATCCCCCACAGTGCCTAAAATAGTACCTGGCACAGAGCAGACACACAAGAAACAGTTGAGGAATTAAGTCACACTAAGCATTTCACATGTGGTTGATGAAATAAAGGGAAAAGAAAGAGGAGCAAGAACAAAAATAAGCAGAGAGGGAGTGGAAATAGGGAGACATGGGACAACTCAGACAAACATGGTCAAAGGAAGGGAAGAGGTAATGACATAAGATAAAAAAGCTCAAATATAGGAGAAACTGAGTAAGGTATATTAGGGTAGAGAAACTGGAATGTCGCACAGTTCCCCATATGTATTCTTGTTCAATACATATCTACTTGTCACCAACAGTAGCCAAGGTAATACGAAAGGTTTTATAAATAACAAAATCAAACATAATTCACTACTGCTCAGTGTTAATGACAACAATGGACAAGCATTTAACACAGGTATATTTTGGTTTTTCAATTATCAACTGATATCCAAAAACACTGTTACCATTGAAGCATTGCATGGGTGTTTAGCCAAGTCGATAGTGCTTCTTAATGCTCTCAGTTGTTTTTCACGTTCCCGGCGATTCTCTGCCTTCTTCCTGGCACCAGTCTTTTTTTTAGGCATTTCTCCTTCTTTCTATGCAAGAGAACAGTGAAGATTTAACTGTCTTGTTACATTTGCTAGTTTAAAGAAACTAAGGAATAGTAGAATGAAATGTTCTTATTCTCATTAAATTTAAAACTCAACCCTGTCATGTTGATGGTTAAGCGTGTTTTAAACCTTTATGAGATATTAAATACACATCATCCCAAATAAAATAGATAGCTTTTTAAATAAAGCACTTATTTGTAGTCCTAAACAATTCTAAAAAATGTAAACATCAGATTTATCCTGACAGCCAAAATGGTTTTCTTTCCCACTGAAGAAAAAAAGTTTCTCTGACGTTAAGTATTCTTTAAAAATTACTTTTACCAAGTGGGAAAAATATTAGAGATACATCATTAGAAAGAAATGATTAAAAAGTATATTATTTATCCAGTTTATATCACTTTTTTTAGCTATATATTCAGATGACCTGATGCTGCCAAGACTTGTTGAAAAGTAAGTCTAATTTCTCCCACATAATACCTAAATAAAACATCTAAGTCAAGTGACATTAACTATAAAGCCAATCTATCTTCTCAGAAAAGATATTAAAGGCATTGGAGTCACTATGACTCTCTGAAAGCTGCCCTTCTTCTACATGCAGCGAGCATGTAATTTTAACAGGGTTTAAATTTAAGAGTATGTGTTTACCACACACATAAAAATAAGACCTTTAAAACTGGCTTTCATCAGGTAGTTGAAAGAACTACCACATTTAGAAAGACAAGATTTTTCACGAAATAACATTTTTATTTGGCTTTTCATCTAATCTGAAGACCACAAGCTTCCTGAGGATTCCAGCTCTATCTTTGTTGACAATGTTTGCCTCCCAGACTTGCCTGGCATATATTAAGCACTCAACAAATAAAGAGACACACAGGAATGAGTTCATGTGTTTGCTTTGAAAGAGAATCTCAAATTTCTTAATCTTCTTCAAAGTACATATTTTTTTGAAAAGCATTTTCTAAAAGTGGTTCTCAAAAACCTACGGTGGAAATCCCTAAAAATACAGACTTGGACTTCAAGGCTGTATCCAAGATCTACAAATTCTAAACCTCCAAGTATGGTTTCACCTTTCACTGGTGACACAACCTCCCTGAAGACAAAAAAAAAAGAAAAATCTTACCAAAGAAACCAAAGTCATGTCCATGATACATGGAGAGAGCTCCAAGAAAGAGCATCTCGAAATTTATATTTCTTATTACAGTACAGCAATAGTCATATACCAGCTTGTACCTGGAACAATACTAAGGTCACTCATAAAGTTTTCCTATTCTCTGCGTTTCAACTTTTATTTTGGAATGTTCAAACAAAAACCGAGTGGTGGTTAGCTGAGACTTAAAATTATGGACAAACCAGGCCAAGAGGTTTAGGAGGTGGTTACTTGGAGTAACGCTGCTGCTAGTCACCCTTCCAGTATTTAAAATGACAAAACATACTGGGTGAAAAAAAATGTGTACTGCCCTGGCCAGAGGAGCTAGAAAATAATCCCAGGGTGATCATCGGATGAATCGCCTGCGTCCCCAAGGGTGAATTCGCTGTGAAAGTTGAGCCTCATTTTTCCCCCTCCAGCTTGTTTCGCAAACTGAAGAGTGAATTCTTTTCCTCAGCTCTAAATAGGTAAAGCCCTCTCCAGGGACGCTCCCAGTTCAGGACACGGCCCGTCACGGGACGAGAGAAGAAGCACGGGGTCAGTGTGGCTCTAGAGGCAAAGCCTGCAGCCCGAGGACCCAGCAGGGTCAAGGGGGCGTCCAGAGGAGACTCGGCGGAGGTGCCACGCGGCTCGGGGAACCCACAGCCGTCGCCCGCCCGCGGGGCACCCTCCCTCGCGCGCGCTCCGGGCCGACCTCGCTCACCCTCGCGGGGAGGCCGGGCTCACTCCGGGGGCCGAGGGGCAGGGAAGGGCGTGAGGCCGGCGCGCGGCGGCAGCACACCCAATTCTTAGACCACGACTCCGGCGAAAACGCTACTAAGACGGGAGGAAGGCGGATGGAACAGCTTGTAGGTACTAGGCACCGGACCGGATGTCCTCTGACGCCAGCAGCGTCCTTACGCAGCACGTCGGCCGGAAGGGCACGCCCACTTCTGTTCGCCCCGCCCCGTCCTTCTTTCTCCTGAGCAGGGCGGGGCTCCCAATCCTGGGGCGAGGGAGTCACCGAAAGAAGAGGAAAAGTGGGGGAACCCAAGGAGGACAGGGGTCGGGAAGCCCTCCTGGATTTTATGTCTTCAAAAAAGGAGAAATCTAAAGGGAGAGAAAAAAAATCTAAAAGGAAGAAGGACATGAACTCATGACCTACTGGATCAGTGGACTCAAACTGGAAATTCTTGCCTAATTTTTCTGGAAGCTTTCTGCTGCCTTAGTATTTTGTGCCTCACGTCGCACTTTTCACGTTTGCTGGCCCAGTTGTACCTCTCGTTACCTAATGAAGTTCTCTACTGCTCTCCGTTGTCTCCTGTTTCCACTGTGCCTTATGGAATTCCATTCTTCCGTGACCAATTCTTCCACATTCTGGGCCTCTTGTGTGTGCTCTGCCTGCTTCACTGAAACCTGACATCCTCTCCCTTGCAGAGTCTGCTTGCTTTAAACTTCAAGGTGAAGGTTGCTCACTTTCCCACAGTCCCTTTATGTCCTGGTTAGGAGCTGGGGTCTATCCTCTTGCTCCCCAGTGCCCCACTCAGATAATTAATCCTCCTTTGTATGTAGCCATGCCACTTTTTATCCTTCCTTGTTGCTATGCTCTATCCTCTCCTTACTGATGGAAAAACTCTGGAACCTGGCTTCCAACTTCTGCCCTCACCCACAGTCACATTAACATCTAAATGGGAGACCCATCCTCCTGGGTCCTGGATTTCTTCTTCTCCAGTAGCCATCGCCTCTGCTCCACTATGGGCACTCAATCTCATGACCAAACCCCAGGCCTTATCATCAAAGAACTACTCCACCACGGAAATCCAAACATCAAACGTCTAACTATCCAACCTCACCAGCTCTCTCACTCAGTTCCTGACGAAGACTCCGAGTCTCTCGATCCTTCTCTTTTCTATCAGTTGTCCCTTTGCTTTCTTCCCTTCTTGTCTTCCCCAGTTTATAAAACATAGTTTATCACTTCATTCACAATTTCCCATGTTTTTGTTCCAATCAAAGCAGCTAGAACATTCCCAATTCTGTTAATTCATCGGGTTGTCTTTTCTCTCCTACACTTGACTTCTGAGTATTATCAAGGAGAAAAAAAATTATGCAATCATTATTCTACTCTAAATCCAAAGTCACCAACCTCCACAAGTCCCTCAAAAGTACCCAGCAAGCCTCCTCTTTTCCTAATCAAGTTTATCATTCTCCTTCTCCGTGAGGGCATTATCAGATCTTCTCCCCTTTCCTCAAACTTCAACCACCTCCTCCATCAACTTTGTATAACGACTTCCTATCTCACAGAGAACACAGAATAATATCAGTAACAGCTAAACTATAATTTTGTTTTACTTTACTTGTGTAGCATTAATTCCTGATTTTACACATGATGAAACTTGGGTAGACGGTTTAGCTTGTAATATCATCTATTGTAGCAGTTCTTAAACTTTCTTGAGACTTTGGGTCTCAGGACCCCTTAAAAACTCTTAAAAATTGAGAACCCTAATAAGCTTTTTTAATGTGAGTTATATTCAATTGATATTTACCATATAAAAATTAAAACATAAAATTTTAAATGTTTATTAATTTATTAGAAGTTATACTGATAAATCTATCACATGTTAGTATAAATAACATATTTCTATGAAAAAAAACTATTTTCCCAAGCAAAAACATAAAAGAATGGTACTGATTTACAGTTTTGCAAATCTCTTCGATGTAAAGCTTCATAGAAGGCAGGTGAATTCCTATATCTGCCATTCTACTGAGAAATGCCTTGATGTTTCCATTTTCCCCGCAGATAGTTAGCCAAGGAAATTGCAAAGACCCCTCTGGGGAAGGGCTGGGGGAATTATTAAAATGTACATATTTTATGATATTTCAGGATCTTCTTACTAGAGTCTGGCCTTTTCTCTGTTGATGCTATCCAGATCTAAAAACTGTCTCAGACTTAAAAACTGGGCAAGGAATTGTGACTCAACTGAAGCATTGCTCTCAGGCTCCAGGTCAGACACTCCCTTGATTTCTATTGATTGTACAGACTGAGCAGTATCTTTGTATGCTACTCATCCATTTTTCTCCCAGTAGCACCATATTCTGTTATCAATCTCCCTACTCTTCTGAGGACCAGACCCCTCTCTCTTCCTACCACTCTATTCTTGCCATTCATTACAATATATGCCAGGTTACAATGTAGCTTAAACCAAGTTACTGACCTAGTGACCAGAAGAGAAGCTGGGGACAGATCCTGAAGGGAACACAGAGTAGACTAAAGGAGGACACCTCTGCATGGTTTTCAAGCCTGGGGGAGCACTAGCCATTGGTCAGGAAAACTGGACCGTGTTCAGACTCAGAAGGTTCAGGAGAATCTGGGGACTTGAGATTTTCTGGTGTCACAACCCGGCCCATGGCATCAGGGTTTCTTTCTTTGCAGTCCAGCATTCTGACCATGGCATAGCCGATCTGGCTGAGCTAAATGGTTGTTAATCTTCTTTGGAGCTCTGCCACACTTATGATTAAGTGCTGGGCCTTTTCCTCTGCACTTTGTGCCCTCCCACTGCAGGAGATGAAAGCCTCTTTATTTGCTACCAAAGGGGCCTTCTGAATTTTACTCTCAAGTTTTTTAATAGCCTTTAACCATTCTCACCTTTTTGCTTTTGCCAAAGAACCAATTTTGCCTAACAAAGCCAATTCCCTTGTCCTTAAGATATTTCCCTCATATTTCTTAAATACATGATACATTGCACCCACTAGTGTGTTACCTTCCATTAGAATACATCCCACTTTACTACTGATGAAAGTTTTAACTACTGTACTGTTACCTTGTGCCAAGGTCCATCTGTCCTACATCTATCACCAGTGAAGAGGTCCTTACTGACCACCACGTGGCCAATGATTCAAGTCAGAAATCCCATATTCAAAGCAGAAATCCTGCTTTCTTGGCTCAGCCCTGATATCATCCATCTTAGGTTGGCTTCTCTGGTAGCATCCTCTGCATCAAAAAAGAGCATGGGGAGTTTGTCAGGACATGCTTTGGGAACACCAGTGGAGGAAGAGATGGTGGCTAGGTTGGACAGAGGGAATTTAGTCTCAGTGAAGGCCTTGACATTGAATCTGGCATGAACCTTCAGAGCTGAGGCAAGTGGGCTCAGCCTTTATACACCTGTGACATCAGTCATTGGATGGGGGCTAACAGGGAAGCAGGTATAAGCGTGGGTGGGACTGCTCTTTCAGAGGGCAGACAGCTGGATTTCGTCAGCTTGCTGCACTCCCAGCAGCTCAGGGAATAAGTCCTTCACTTCTGAAGAGCAATCTCGGTAGTACCTCCCAGTATTCACTTCAAAGAGTGATGGCAAAATAAAGAAATATTCAAAGACAAAGAATCTTTACTGTCCCCTCTTTGAAAGAATTCCAAAGAGTGAGCTTCAGAAAGATAAAAACAGAATTCAGAAGGAAGAAGGGGATGCAAAAAGCAATAGCGTATAATCAGTTCATTTAACATATAGGATAAATCTGAAATATTATCTGTACAAAACAACAAAACTATAATAAACAGTGTTGGATATGAAAACTATGAGGAACTGAAATATTCTCTAAATTCAGTGCATTTCAGATAACATCCTGAGAGAGATTTTCAAATGGAATTTTATCAATTGATTCTAACATTCGTGTGGGTCAGTAAAGAGCCATGATAGCCTAGACTATTTGAAACACCAGAAGAAGAAGATACCTTTATATAAAGGTATCTTTCATAAAGATACCTTTATAAAATAAAATATATTCTATTATAAGTTCCAGTAATTAAAACAGCATTGGGTCAAACATGTCAACAAACCAGTGTAACTGAATAGAAAGCCTAGGTTACAGACTCACATATATTTGGCGATTTGGTAAACGGTATAAGCTGCGTTAACATCAGTGAGAAGAGATGTATTATTCAATAAATGAGGTGGAGACTATTGGCTATCCATATGGGGGAAAATAAAATTTGATCCCTGTTTAGCAGCATACATAAAAATAAATTTCAGATGAGTTTAAAGACCTAAATATGCAACGCAAAAATATGAAACTATTGTAAGAAAATATGGGACAGTGCCTTTATGATATTGAGGTGTAAGTGATTTCTTAGATGTCACAAAAAGCAGAAAATTAAAGAAAACAAACAATACATGTAACTGAATAAAAAATTAAATAGCATGAATGAAGACACCATAAACAAAGTGAAAAAGCAAACCAAAAACTAGGGGAAGGAATTTGGCACCTATGTAACTGACAAAATATTTATATACAGAATCAATTAATAACTACTATTCAGTGAGAAAACCATAAACAACCCAAAAGAATCACAGACAAAAGATGTAAACAGGAAATTTTATAGATTGGGACCACCTTTGAAAATCACTTAGCATTATGTACTGAATACGTATCTGTGTTTACTGAAGTACATTTGAAAGGATGTTTATAGCAGCACTATTTGCAGTAGCCCCCGAACTAGAAACAACCCAAGTATCCCTTAACAGAAGCATGGATAAGTGAATTGTTACATATTCATATAACAAAATATTATACAACAACAAGAATGGACAAACTATAACCTCATGTAACAGTATGGAACGATCTTACAAAAATAATGCTAAACAAAAGAAAACAGTAATAAAAAAAGCCAGCAATGCAAAAAAACCATTGTAATTCCCTATATATAAGGCAAAAAATAGTCAAAACTCATGGGGTTAGAAGTCAGGACAGTGGTTACCTTTGGGCGAAGGTAGTAGCTGGAGGAGGTCACAAGTTGGGTTTCTGGAGTACTGGAAATACTCTACCTATGATCGTGTTCAAACTCTGAACATTCCTCAATCTGTAAATTTGTGATTGATGTCATTTATACAAGTAATAGCCTGTTACAAGCTTTTTAAAGGAATAGCAATTAAAAACAGCAGAAAATCTGGATGAAAGTCTTCAAAGAAGCCATCTACGGCAGTTCTTCCCGAACATGTCCTGGCCTCGACAGAAAATAAAATTCATAGGTCACATAGGGGTACAGAGTGTAGGTCTGTTTGTTGCCAGAGGTAACTCTCTTTGTGAATTTTTTCCCCTTTTCCTCTTCTTTTCTTGGTGGGAAGGTACAAATCCCTATTCATCTGTCTGTCAGGAAGATGTATACTTGGCGTTTTCACAACAGGCACCTCTCATAATCTTTTCTAGAAGCAGGAGGATTTTCCATTTCTGTCCCAACTCAAGGACCCAGATCAATGCACACTTGCAGCACACAGCTGTCTGGGGAAGACAGCCTTGGGACCTCTGAACTATGGGACTCCTTAACCTACCCATTTAAGGGCTTTTCAGTTTCATTTCCTTACATTTTAATTCTGCAAACAAATATTCATTTTCTAGCTCAGAAAATCATTTTCCAAATCCAGATACCTATGTTGCCATCTTTTGTGTATCACACTATCCTTAAGAATCAGAAGGGAAAGGATTGGAGCTCACAAAATAATTGCAGGACTAATGCCTCGTCAGTTCTTTAAAGCATCACATTTTTGAGTTAAGCTAATAAATGATCCTCGACAAATGGTTTTTGTCTTTTGGAAAAGCCTTACAGTGTCCATAACCATCTAACAACTTATTTCTCCTCTTTTCACTGGTTATCACACCCTATAACCCACTGGCCCCATTTATTTGTATGGTAAGCTCTCAGTACCCTGACCCATTAGTGTTGAGAAGAGAGGCAGGGTTTCTCAGTATCTAATGCGTGTGTAGTTCTTTATTGTTTACGAAGATTTTCACATTCATTATGGTATTTAATACCCATAAAAACTCGTTTGTTGTAAAGTAGATACTATCTCCATTTTGCAAATAAGGAAGCTGAAGTTTCTTTGTATTGGCCATGACAAATGATACCTGTTCAAAATTGAATTCAACATCTTTGCCCCAAAATGGATGCCCTCTTATTGGTGGCTTAAGTTGGTGAACACAGGGCATTGATCCATCTGTTTAAACCAGAAATCTGGGAGTCAACACAGACACTCCGTCTCTCCTACCCATTAATATAATCTTTAAACCTTTGTCCTATGACCTCAAAACTCTCTGTCAAGATCATTCCCTCAATAAAGTCCAGATAATCTATTTCTGGCAAGATGTCTGAAGAAACTCTATAAGATCAGAACACACAAAACTCTGGAGAAAGCAAAACAAAAGTAAACACATTAAAAAAACTTTCTCCAGTGCATGACTAAATTGACAGGAAAGTAACAGAAGATCACGAAGACTGGGAGGAATGAGAAAGTTTGTTAATATTAACCACTATATATAAAATAGTTGACAAATTTCTTCTGTATAGCACAGGGAACTATATTTAATACCTTGTAGTAATCTATAATGAAAAAGAATATGAAAACAAATGTATGTATATGTATGACTGAAACATTATGCTGTACACCAGAAATTGATGCATTGTAACTGACTATACTTCAATAAAAAAAAAAGTGGGAGTCTAGACAGTAAGCAAGCGCTAGAGCTGGCATCTGGCTGAGACTATCTGAACACCCCCAGTAACCTAGAACTTGGATTCTAGTGAAAAACATGTGTGTTGGAGACAGGCGTCCTGTGGCCAAGAAGAGTAGGATACTAGGTGGAGACTTGCATAAGGCTGGGACCCACAAAGGACAACACCCTAGAGCAAAAACAAAGTTTAAAAAAAATTCTGCCACATAGAGGAAGATGGTAGGGCTAATTCCCTGTGTCAGCTTTGCCTCTTAGTAGAGTGGGAAGAAATAAAAATTAAAAGCACTGCAAAAGAATTCCTAACCACAAGCCCACCTTCAGGCACTTGTTAGTTTGTTTGACTTTTCAGGCTTCTCTGCCGTATTCTACAGTGAAGTAACAGTAACAAATATGAGAAAGGGTTTGGGCTCCAGAACATCCCTAAAGTTTAACATCCTGGTCTGTTGCTCTTAAGCCCCTTCCCCCAGGCTCACTGGATTAAGCATGTGCTCTGTGTAAATTCTCTGCACAGTGGCCGGCACACAGAAGACAGTAAGCGTGGAATTCCTTCCTTGGCTTCCTGGCTCTAGGGAGCCTCAGCCCAGCTGTGATTCAGCCCCTGTTTCTCTATTAGCCCCGTCCCCTGTTCCTTGAGACCTAAGGCCTCTGTCTCCAGTGTGTCCTCAGAGTATTCAGTGAAGTACTGTCTTTGCAGCACTGGGGACTCTGGGAGCACTGACCTGAGACATTTAAATCAGATTGAGTGTTTATAGATCACCTTGTGAAGGCTCAACTCAAAATGGGCAAAGCATCCACTTTTTTTCAGATTTCCTCCCTGATTAATTTCTTCCCTTTGCTTTAGGAATGACCATTATTATAACTGCCTGAGTGTGATGCTTCAGATGGAATGAGTTTTCAAACATCTATCAAAATATTGACAATGAAAATCATACAGCAAAGTCTAAGTGCCCTATCTCCCAAACCCGAAAGGTCAGTTAGTGTTAATTTTGAACATAGAATGTGATTTTTATCCAATATAGCCATCTGGATGACAGTAGTTACCAGATGTCCAAAAAAAAATTAAGATACATTAAAATAAATGAAAATAGTTAAAGGGATCATTGATTCTATTACTTTTCTACCTGGGGGCTAGTGGGAAAACAATGCATAGGTAACCTTCAATGCCTTTAAAATGAACTCAATATGATACATGTTGAAGTACATTAATGGTTGTACTTGGAAATAACAAGGCATGATTATAAATGGAATCAGCTCATTTTCTAACTAGGAGTGTAAAATGTGTTAACCATCATAAATATCTAATATCAGATAATAACTATTAACTTAAATTTTAGTTTCATTTCTTTTTGAGTAGAATCAAATTATAACTTCAATAAAAATTTCTTGAAATAACAAGCATAGATGCATCTAATCTCCAGCTGCTTCCATAATTAACCATGATAAAGCAAAACACTTTAAATTACCAAACATAAAATAAATGAGATCTGTTACTGTGATTTTCTTTCCTAAAGCCTGCTACTTAAAGATGCTAAGACAGCAATTAAAAATTACATCAAAATGAGATATGAAATATATCAGTCAGAAACTGCATGCAACTGAAAACTCAGATAATGGTGAATTCAACAAGATAGTTTATTTTTCTCTCATGTTACAGGAAGTCCGAAACAGGTACA
Source organism: Vicugna pacos (assembly GCF_048564905.1). Classification (NCBI taxonomy): domain Eukaryota; kingdom Metazoa; phylum Chordata; class Mammalia; order Artiodactyla; family Camelidae; genus Vicugna; species Vicugna pacos. Next base: position 21,167,606 of record NC_132988.1, read on the forward strand.
GAACTTCACTGCCAAAGAGCTGAGGATTCTTTTGGACAGGCTCTCAAAGAAACTTTTAGGCAGGAAAATTGAGGAAGAGAGAGAAGGCAAAACAACCCACAATGGCTGAGTCGTCCTCTGTCAGCGGGCTTTCCTGAAACCCAACCAATGACTGGATTCCGATTATTGACCAAGATTGAATCACCTGAGCAAGCCCAGTTGCCAGAAAGGCCAGCAAATGTGGTTTTTCAGCTGCACACATTGCAAACCTGAATAAAACTGAGGTTCTGTTATTAAGGGAGAAATGAATAATGGATATTATGTAGGAAACTAGCAGTTGCAGCCACTTTTTGATTTTTTTTTATATTCCACAAGACAGGAAATTTGAAAACTTTAAGGGTGGATTAAAAACAAGTGGGGATGTGGGTATAGCTCAGTGGTAGAGGGTTTTCTTCACACGTACGAGGTCCTGGGTTCAATTCCCAATGCCTCTATTTTAAAAAAAAGCTTTTAATTTCTTTAAAAAATGGGTCAAAATGAGAAACTGTTCATTAAAAATCCCTTCCCGTACAAAACCACTAGGTCCTGCATGCAACTTAATTTTTAATCTCTTGGTGAGCTCACAGGAAGTAAGGAAAATCTAACATCACCACCTCCCTTCCCCTGGGTTGGGAGGGGGGAGCTGGAACTGCAACCAGGGTGTTAAAAAGCAAGCTGATGTGAAAGGGGTGTTTGTCTGAGGCCAAACCAACATCAGCAAGGCATAAAGCAGACTAAGCCTCTTGGCAGCAACAACCTGGGTCCTTGAAGGCAGTGAGGGTGGCCCCAGGTGCGTGGTGTCTGCGACTCCAACAAGAAGCAAATGTAAATACTTGGTGCAGGAAGAAATTGCCAGTGTAGGTCTGCAGGTCGTCCAAAGCCGAGCATGATACCACAATGGAAGATGAACAAATCCTCACAGAAGTGGTCTAAATACTCAAGAAAAATCTTCGAAAGTGATTCATCACACTAACAGCTTAAGGACAAAAAAGTGCATTGTCCCCTCATTAACTGCAGAAAAACATTTCACTCGCCATTCGTTTGTGATTCTAAACACACCCCTACAACTTATAAATTCTCTTGCCATTTCAAATCGTTTTTCTGTGAATAATTTTGGCTTTTCTATGTAGACAATGATATCATCTGTGATGGATGACTTTTTCTTTCTACTTCTCCCATTCCTTTTATCTTTTATTTTATATTCTTTCCTTAATGACCTGGGTAGGACTTCTGGTACAACGTTGAACAGAAGCCATGATAGGGGGTATCTTTGGTTTCTGATTTTAAAGAGAATGCTTTTATCATATTGTCATTTAAAAGATGTTTGAAATTACAGGTTTTAATAGATACCTCTTCTTTTTGGCAGTGATGGCAGGGGTTGGGGTGTGGATTAAAAATGTTCCTTTCTATTACTAAGAAATTGGTTTTTACCCATGAATTAGTGGTGAAACGATGAACTCTTAAAAAAGAAATTTAAAAAGAGAAGCAACCCAATAGAAAAATGAATAAATATGAAAAGGCTATTCATAGACATGGAAAAACAAATTGTGGATAAAGATATGAAGGTATTTTTAGCTTAATTATTAATCAGGTAATTTTCACACCTAGTCAAATATTCTGGAGAAACTTCTGCATAAAGGTACCAGGAAATGTTCACAAAGTACATGTTCGTAGTAGCATAACAGCGAAGTTTTGCAAACCAGACCAAATGTTCATCAACAAGAGAATGGAATAATAAATCATTACATACTCGGCCAGTGCAATTGCTAAATGATAGTAGAAATGAATGAATTATAACAATATGCAGAATTGGTTAAATTTCAGAAATAGAATATTATATATATTATAAATAGAATATTTTACATAGTATTTTGCATGTAGCAAATATTAAATAATTTAAATTGTAAGTGGTGTTGAGAGTGGCAGTTTGCCATGAACCCTCAGATGCACATTCTTGTAAGTGTGCCAGGAATGCAAGGCCCTTTAGCAGAGCCATATCTCAGGGTTATTTTTGCAGTGGGCAACCTTGAAGATTGAGGTAACGTGTCTTACTGGACAAAGAGCACTCTTACTTCCATTTGCTAAAAAAGGCAAGGAATTCCTCAAGCTCAGTGTTCTTTGGCTATGATGCAAACCTTACTGTGTGCATAGCAGCCCTCTGGCCCCTCTGCCTTACTTCCTTGAGATCTGAGAATCAATGGGGAACCAATATGACCATCTGACACTCTGGCCACTGCTGTGCCATGAATACTAAAGTCCTTTGTCCCTGATCCAAGAGTCTTGTGTCTTCTGCCAACATCCATAAAACAGTAACAGGCTAACTTGCTAGCCTCTACATTGAGTAAAATCCCAGACTCTTCATGGACCTTGACAGAAAGTTGGGAGACTAGATAAACTTCATGAGACCTTGGCCCTGTGTAGGCACTTACCTGCTACCTTGTCTTGGACAATGAGCAATCTCTGCAGAATTTTCATTCCTTTCATGTAAATGGAGAGAGTTGAAGTAGATAGTCTTTGATATGCCATGATTCCACGTTGTGTGAGTACAGGGAAAATTACCCTGCAATGTAAAAGAAAGGCACTCATCCAGATAAAATGGAGCTTGCAAGGGAAAATTGAAGCTCTTTTACAATCTCACTTTGTAAGTGTCTGAATGTTTCTCATTGAGTGCTTTGGTAGGTGGCGTTTGTTTCTTCCTCATTTTTCTTTATTTTTCTACACATGAGTGTTGATGTAATGGCCATGATGAAGCCCAGCAGTGTGCCAGCCACTCAGGGCCATCTTCCTCCTGTGCTCGTCTCTGTATTGCAAGGGCTGGAAGTCTAGGTTCTGGATTAGATTCCATCAATCATATGAGATTCAGAAAGCAGAAGAGAGGCAGAATCCATTGTTATTCCTCCTGCAGAGCAAGGCAAGCATTCACCCTCGCGAACAGCAGAAATGAAGTTTGGCCAACTGCTTCCTGTCATTCTTCTGAGAATAACTCATTTCAGTGCCACAGATAACTGAGGTCATCAGTGGTGGTTTCTTGCAGTTCCTTCTGTCTCCATATTTCACAAGAGGTGGTTTTGCTCACTTTTGTTCCTTCAACCCTTGTTTTTATTGTTTGTAAAGTGCTTAATCTCTTTGTTAAATCCTTCCTGCTCAAAATACCTGCAATGGTTTCTCTTGTTCTGGCTGAACCCCGACTCATAAAAAAACAAAAGGTAAATTTTGAGGAAAAGCTGCTTGAAATTGATTTTATTTTTTCTCCTTTTATTGTAAAAACTTTAACAGTAAAAATAGAGCTAAAGATTCTGTTAGGATCTGTAGCCACATTTCTTGGTTTTCTATTGCTTCTATCACGTTTCCGTAAACTCAACAAAGTTTCTTTTATCTCACTTCTGTAGCTCAGAAGTCTGAGTGGGCTTAAATGGCACTCTGCTTAGGGTTTCACAAGGCCAAAATTAGGGTGTCCGCCAGGCTGCATTCATTAGTGGAGAACGTGGCTCACACCTCATTCGGCTTGTGGGTTCATTTCAATTCCTCAAGGGTGAAGGAATGAGGTCCTCGTGCCTGTGCTGGCCATCATCCAGGGGCTGGCCTCTGCTGTTAGAGGCTGCCCACGTTTGTTCTCATGTTTTCCACGTGGCCCTCTTTAGCAGCAGACTTGTGGGATTGAGTCTCTCCCATCTTTGTCATCTAACTTCTGCTCCATCTCTCCAACTCCAGTTAGAGAAGGTTCTCTGCTGTGCCCACCCAGATAACCCAACATAAACTCCTTAGCTCAATTTATCTTTAATTATCCCTGCAAAGTCCCTTACTCCAAGTCACATAACATATTCAGAGGTTCCCAGGATTAGAGCATAATCACCTGGTGAGGGGGCAGGAGTGAATTCTGCTTAACACATCATCTAAACATTTGAATAATATTCACTGTATCTTCTTCATCTGACATCCTCACTTGAATCTGTATGATCTGCCTTGACTGCAGAAATCTTTAACCTGGTATTTTGGTTTCGGAACATTCCTTTAAATAGGAGTAAGAGAGGGAGAGATGGAAAGGCACTGCCAATGCCTGATTTTTGGAGAACAACAATAACAGAGCTGACCCAAGGTGACTTTAGAGGGAGAACAAGTACTCCAGGAGTGACCATGCATGGACTGAATCATCTTATAAAGGTATCACCTTAGTGATATCATTTTCAAAAACCGGCATGCAGGACCCATTTCTTCCCTTCTCCAGCAGTTGCACGCATTAATTCTTTTTAACTGAGCAGCTTCCCTTCCAACACACACACATGCAACCAAAATTGGGAAACATAGTAATTTCTTAGAATCAGTTCTTGCCAAAAGCCTGACCTGAGGTGGACGGGGAATTTGAAATTGCTCCTTAGAACCTAGAAATTAAGAGGTTGCTCTGTGGGATGTGAAGACATCATCAATTCTCTTGTCAAATAAACCTAATATGTGTCTAGCTTTATAGTGAAATGAGCTATGTTCCCTGCTATTTGGCTCCAAGAAGGAATGTTTCTCATCATAACGGACACCTCCTCACTACAAGCCCTGAAACATATTTGTGCTTTGATGTGGAACAAAAATATTCATTAGAAGAATGACAACCCTTTGTCCTGCCTCTGTAAATCCATCATCCATCTCAATCATAGAAACTGTTTTTCCTCTCTAAGTTTGTCTTCCCAGACCCCATTCTCATTTTTTTTGTTTCCTTTATTGCCTATGAAACATAGTCCAGAAAGGAAAATAAATGAAATATGCAGAGATAAATAATAGCTCGACAGAATCTTCTGTTTTATCATCTCAGGTCCTTTGGTTTCTGAGCATTACAGAAAAAAATGGGATAGGAAGAACATTTTACAAGCAGTATATGTGAATAACCTGTATTCCTTGACAGATACTACAAAATGGTTTCTTAATATTTAAGATATATATTCTAAAATAAGTGCAGGGAATTTCAATTCCATTTATTGGTTTAAAAAATGCATCAAATCTAGCCTCTTGTTAATATTCTAGTCTTGTGTCAAATGACCTTAAAAAGCATGTCAATATTTATTTGATGTAAAATAATTTTAAGAATATTTATCCCAAATGGGTTAACTATATTCAGAAAAAGGCCTCCAGGCATGCATTTATAGGAATACATCAGATGGCCTTGCCAAAATTTTACACTTTAAAATGCCCCTTGGGTTTTGCTTATACAAAAAAGGTCCTTTAAAATAATAAATAGGCTGGGCTTGCAGTCACTCTGAAATTAGAACATTCATATCACTCACCCCAAAAGCATTTATCAGTATTCCACCAAAGACTGAGGCCAACTCAACAAATGCAAAATGGATAAAAGAACATAATCATAATCTTTACATTACAATTTACAGTTTATTGAGATTTTACCTTAATTACCTTATTTGGATAAGATGTGTCAGGTTGTCACCATGAGTCCCAAGAGCTCTTGCCCATTCTGCCACCGACAGTAACCTCAGTTTGTCTCCTTTAAAATCTCTCTCCATCCTCAGAAGAAGATCAATTTAAATGACATGTATTCATAGAACAGGGAGAAGGAGATGAGTTGAAGAGTGTTTGTACTTGTTGAGTGTCTGCTATATATTAAGCACTAGAGATGCCAAGGTGACTAGATAAGGGATTTCATCTATGAAAAACATCAGAAAGTCAAGATAAGCAAGATGAGTGGATCGTTGTTAAGTACTTACTCAAAGATCTTTCTGGGTCCAGCAGGAAGAACGCCTTCAGTTCCTGAACATACCCATTTTACGCTGTATCACCTTGGCCTGGAGATCTTTTCTCCCCACTCTCCCCTGTCCCCTACTCATCCTTCCAAAATTCTTAACAGAAATGTTGCTCCTCTGAGAAGGGCTAGAGAAGTTATTTTTTTCCTTCATTGTACAAAGGATTGCATATTTCTGTTACTCTTATAATCAGGAGCCAAGTAGACCTGAACTGACTTGTAGTGGTGCTGCTGGTGGGGCTAGTGGTGGTGATGCTAGTTTTCTGATGATACTGGTGGTGGTGGTGCTGGTGGGCTGTTGGGGATGGTGTTGCTGGCGGTGCTGTGATGTCGATGGTGGATCGGCCCAGAGCCACATTTTTGCTTTTCAATGAGCCTTTTCTCTCACCACCTCAGAACCCTAGGAGCACACTGGCAAAAGCAGAAACAAAACAAAATAAAATCTCCCTCGAAGGTGCTCCCAAGCTGATTTGCACAAATACAAAAATAAGACCCTAAAAGTTTCAAGAGGGTTGAGAACAACCTTTCCAGATCTGGTGCCTTTGGGTCTCTAGTAAATGACATAGAAGTGATCCTTGTATATCCAAAGGCTGGAGTTGGAGAAAATGGTGACTAAGACATAATTATCAGTCAATGACACAGAATGATCAGAGTCCACACTTTTCATTATAATCACATATTTTTTGTCTGCATAAATATACATGATCTTTTGTGTGTGTGTGTGTGTGTGTGTGTGTGTGTGTGTGTGTGTATGTATTTTTTTTAAATACTGCTGAAGATAGATCCAACCTGGTGGCCATATAGTCAAAATGTGTATTATGAAACAAAATTGGAAATAAATCTCTTGGCATTTCCAAAGAGAACATGAATTCTATTTTTAAATGTGTGCCAAGCAGCATACTCTTGTTTTAAGGATTTATTGCCACTGTATGTATTCTCCACATCCAGCATTCCCTTTTATGGGCTAGTCTGCAGTTGCAGAGTAAAATGTTACTGTTTGTTAATTTGGTAGTGGTCTGATCTCTAAAGACTCCTGAAACTATTTCTCTGTCACTATATACTTAGTAACTTTCAGAGTTTTCTCTTGTTAAGACAAATTCTAATGAAAAAACCCTTGATTGCAGACATTAAAATTGAATATGTTATTATAAAGTAATGAGAATAATTTTCTTGTGCAATTAACAAATGGATTTGGAAAGCATTTTTATTAAAAATTTCAGAAACTTTTTAAATATTTCCAGAATGTTTTAAAGAAGAGTATAACCTCCCTCAAAAAACTAATTTGAAAAATAATTATTCTATATTAGTGTGGTATTTTTAAGCAAAAGTCTTACTTTGAATTCACACCTAATAAGCATGGATATAAGTATCTTTATGAATATATTTATTAACAAAATACTAGGATTCTGACTAAACTCTGGTTGTGTTTAAGACAAGAGTGATTCAGACATTTTAGTGCACTCTGGACTATTATTTTTATCTGCCTGGGAAGCTTTCCCATCTCTCTTCTTAAATAACAGAACTTGCTCCCTTTAAAAAATACATATTCAAAAAAATTTGATAAAAGCAAACTTAGAAGAATACAAGAAACATTTTAGCTTAATTTTCTTTGTTATTCTGAAAATGGTTTGTCCTAAATATAATAAGTTGCAAATACAAAATATTAAGAATTTTTAAATGAGTACATTGAGTACCTTTTATTCTTTTTTAAATTACGTATTAACATATTAAGGTGATTAAATTGCAAAAAAGGAGGGAATGGAAACCACTCAAAATCAAGAAAATATCTATCTAACAAGTATAAAATTAAATTTATTACTGATCATTCAAAACAACGCTGATATAAATTCAAATCAAATTTTTGACCAAATACATGAAGACATTCAAAATTGGGTTGCAGTTGTGAATTCACTAATATTTTGAGATGAATAATTCTTAATAAAATAAAAATTTTAGCATGGCATTTGTACAGCAAACAAAAGCAACAACTCAGATAAAAGGAAATGACACCAAAGGGTAAAAGAAAAGTCATTATTAAAACACTTTGGTTTGGGGACAAAACTTAATTAATCCAGCTCTTGATATCAGCCGCAGATCAGAACAAGATCAGTTCGTGCTAATGTTTTGAAAACTGGGTATTAATGAAATAAAGCTCATCTTGGGACATACCGAAGATCATGCATCATCTTCTAATAGATCAGCAGCTTCGGGGTCAGCCAACCACCTCTCTGTTCCTCCTCTCTGTGAAGCACATTCTGGGAGATAGGAAGTCAAAAGAATCAGTCACTTGTGCTGAGGCAAGAGAAAGAGTGGGTCCCCTCTTACTAGAAGGGTCAGTATGTGAAACTAAAGAAGATGCCAAAATGCATATTTTGGCAAGGAGCCAGGGTCAACTACAGCTGCAATTCATCACCATTTCCTCTATCCAAAACCATGTACGGTGGGATAGTGTATGAGATCTTTAAGTTTTAGGAATTATAACCCCAAATGTTAACTCTTTGTAACTCTTTATTGCTACCAACAGCCTTTCTAACTTGAAGAGGAATGTAGTGGAAGTATCTGAAGCAGTTCTCAGAATCCAGGGCAAGCCTGAGGGATCAGACTTGGGAAGGGCAGAACCCAGGGCAGCTCTGAGGATGTAGGTGGCAAGAACTGGTGACTTCTGAAATGGATCCCTTAGATCCAACAGTTCTTGGTACTCGAATCACTTCTCTCAAGAATCAAAGTCCTAACTCCTACACTGTTGATGGGAATGTAAATTGGTGCAGCCACTATAGAGAACAGTATGGAGTTTCCTTAAAAAAACTAAAAATAGAGTTACCATATGATCTGGCATTTCCACTCCTGGGTATATATCTGGAGAAAACTATAATTTGAAAAGACATATGCACCTCAGTGTTCATAGCAGCACTATTTACAATAGCCAAGACATGGAAACAACCTAAATATCTATCATCAGATGAATAAAGATTAAAAATATTACTGAGCCATAAAAAAGAATTATTATTATTATTATTATACTAAGTGAAGTAAGTCAAACAGAGAAAGACAAATATCATATGATGTCACTTACATGTGAAATCTTAAAAAATGATACAAATGAACTTATTTTTTTTAACAAATGAACTTATTTACAAACCAGAAATGGATGCGAAGACATAGGAAACAAACTATGGTTACCAAAGGAGAAAGGAGGTGGGGAAGGGATAAATTAGGAGTTTGGGACTAACAGATACACATTACTGTATATAAAATAATCAACAAGGACCTACTGTATAGCACAGGGAACTATATTCAATTATCTTGTAATAACCTATATTAGAAAAGAGTCTGGGAAAGAATATATATGTTTATCTATATATAAAAGAATATATATGTATATATAAATATATATAAATGACTGAATCACTTTGCTGTACACTAGAAACTAACACATTTTAAACCAATTATACTTCAATTTTTTAAAAAGAATCCTGAAGAATAAAAGAAAATAAAAGAATCAAAGTCCTAAGGAGGGAGTCTAACTGGTCTAATCTAAACCTTGTGCCCTCCTGCTTTTGCTATAAGAAGACTTGATCAGCAATTTCATGGTCTCCTCAAATGGAGAAGATAATAAACCCCTAAAGGGGGCTGGGATTTGTTAGGGAAAGAAAGAGTAAGGACACTGCAAGGTGGAAACACCTGCCAGATACATCATGCCTCTGTATTTTGTTTACCTCAATTTAATTTTCATTTTGAGCCTCATCCCACCAGACAGGTGGGAAACCGTGTGTCATTTCTTGGGGTTTCTCCAACCACAGGCATTTTGCTACTATTCTAGAGCTTTCTGCATCACCAAGGCCTTGGGTAGGGGCACCTAGATTCTGGTCTCCACACAGATGACCTAGAGAATCCCACAATCTTGTCCATGTGTCTGCTCACTGCCAGCTCTTTATCACTTCCACCCTGAGCCTTGCGTGCGGAAATCTTTAATGAGGTGCCTGTGATTGGAGCTTCCCAGCATGCTGTGCAGCCACTCCTCCTGGAGTCATGTCACATATTGGCACTTGGTCAGGGAGCAATGTTCAAGTCTCTCTTACTAGTAAAACCTTCAGATTGCAAACCCTGTCACAATCCAATAGACCCTTCAAAAATATTTCAGGAAATCTTTCTCTCCTTGTGTTTCTTCTAAAACATTTCACCCCCATACATTCACTTAATTTTTCTAGAAACTTTACAAACCCTCCAATTAGCTTACTGGCTTAGATTTTGAGCGAAGTCAGGACACTTCGTGGGTTACTAGTGCTTTTCATTCTAACTATACCCCGACCCTGCCCTCACCTCCACCAACCACTGAAGCAAGCAAAGCAGAGAGTCTAGGGTCAGCTTGGATGGGGGCAGCAGAGGGAAAAAGAGAGGAAAGAGGTTGTCCAGGGCATTGTTAAAGAAAAGATGCGGGGAGAAAGCCACAAATATTATTATCTGATAAAAGATTATCTAATCACACTAAGACCAAGGATTAGCACTGCTGGCAGAAGGAAAATGACCTGGAATTCATCCAGGGATGGTGCTCAGAGGCTTTGAAGGACCTTTTGCATAATCCCAGTTCAGGTTTACAAGTGCTGTCTGGGTTCAACTAAAGGGGCAGACAGCATGTTCGGATTCCCGGGACAGAAAGATTTTTCCTGGCAGCCTGTGAAGGAAGCTCTGCTCCTTTCATTTTTATGAAGGGTTTCTGTCTGTGCAAATGTGCGTTGTGTGTGCGTGTTTGTGTGTCTGGAAAGGGCATGTGTAGAGGGGAGGGGTGGGAAAGTGCTCATTAGTCCTGTATGTTACGTTTCCTCTTTGAGTATGTGTGCCTGTCTTACATCGTAGTAGCCAATATATCCATCCCACGCACCGGAGACCATTCTAAATGCTTTCAACGTTTTAATTACCTCACTTAATCCTCACCAGCACCCTGTGAGGTTGGTGTTACTGGTATCCACATCTTACAGAGCAGGGAACTGGGGCTCAAGCAAGTAAGAAACAGAGTTGGGATTTGAACCCAGGCAGTTTGGCTCCAGAGTCCCTGCCTGTCGCCACCTTTCATGTGAACTGTTTCTCTAAGCCAGTCGGCTGACGTGCCAGCTCTTTGGTTAATTCCACCCACGCTGAATACCTCCCACATGTGAGGCTCCCCTCAGTGCTCTTACCTTGTCTGAGCAGAAACAGGATGGACGTGATTCTGCCCCTACCCTGGAGGAACTTCCGCTTGTAATACTGTAATAGGCAGTGTGGTGGCTGTAGTTTTTGTCAAACAGACCTAAAAATAGCCTGAGATTCTCTATTTATAATTACACTAAAATTTAAAATTATTATGAAAAACACTTGACAGATGTTAGATGAGAATTCTGTGTGGTCCAAGCTGAACTCTGAAGGTCCTGTTAGCTATTAGGATTCAGTTATGTGTGAAAATACTGTATATTCATTAAAATGTGATGTCAGTAAGAGAAAGAAAAAGATTTCAAAATCAGATAAACTAAAAAATGTAACGTCTGAATAGCTAAGTACTATATATATAGTTTCTGATCCTATTTCATGAGCTGTAATATGTTAATAAAAATTAATTCTCCCCAGAATACTTTAAACTGTTTTTTAATATTTTGAATGTGGACAATACTGTATGTCCAATTGCATTCAGGGGAGCTGTTGTGATACGTTGGGAGCCCCTACAGAAAGGCATCGGTGCCAACTAAGGGTATCCGTCAGGTTTTCAGTTAACATTCTGCCAGCATCGCCGCATTGTAAGTGTGGAATTTAGAGTACACAATATTTGTGTTTCAAATGGCGTGTCCTGTGAGCCGTCAAGTTTTGTCAAAGCACATGCTTATGGGAATTGGAATGGCCATGCTTCATTGCTTTTTACAGCCTCCATAGATGTAGCCATTCTTCCTCAGTGACCATTCTAATTTATCTAAGAACAAATTCAGAATAAGATCATCCTCCTTATCATGTAAAGAGCAAGTGAAACAATAGTGGGAAATTGGATGGCCAGGTTGTGTTTATCTACAGCTGGGAACTTCACCTCGCTGCCCTTTCCCAGGGAGTAATTCCTTCTAGGGGTACTCCCCGGTCATCTCTGCCTCCCTCCACAAGATTTGCATCAGACAGGCTCGTCTCTCGTTTCTGGCTCCTACATCCTACTCTGTTGTGCCACGTTTGGTGACTTCAACAATAGGGTGCCCTGCCAGGCTGGCTTTTGCTGTTACAGCTGCCCTGTTTCAGGTAGAGACAGAAGGGAGTCGGGGGTGATGTGTTTGTCACAAAACAGAATCTTTGGGGGAAAAAATTCTTGCTTTACATCTAACCTCATGAAGACAGGTGCCCCACAAATAATCAAGGAAGGAACGAAATTTGAATCACCAGCTAAAAATCCAGGAGATGTCTCAGACTGTTGGGGAATCTGAAGCAAACAGACTGAGATGATGCAGAGTGGTAAATTGGTAAAAAGGCACAGGGGACTGAATTAGAGCAAGCACCGTGAGGCAGGGAAGAAAACAAACCAAGTGCACCAAAAAACAAACAGTGCTGTCAACCACTCATTTATTCATTCAATAAACATTGAATGCTTACTACATGCCAAGCACTATTCTAATTGCTAAGATACAGTAGTGAATAAAACAGACCAAAGTCCCCACCCTTATAAATTACATAAAGTGGGGACAGACAATAAATGAGATAGATGAATAAAATATGTAGTTCACTAGATAATGCTAAGTGCTAAGAAGAACACTAGAAGTGGGGGAGAGGGGTATAAAATGTAGGAGGAACTGCAGTTGTAGATAAGGTGGCCCTGGCATGTGTTATGGAGATGTTTTTGAGTACAAACTGGAAGAATGTGAGAAGTGATCCCTGCCCCTACCTGGCAGTAGAGGCTTCAGCCAGAGAGTGGCAAGTGCAAAGGTCCTGAGGTAGGAACTTGCCTGGAGTGTTTGAGGAACAGCAAGGGAGCACATGTGGTTATTCCAGAGAGAGTAAAGAGGAAGGAAGTAGGGGGTGAGATCAGAGGGAGAAAAGGACACCATAGCATTAGGTCAGAAAGGTCACGGGGAATCACGGGTGAGAGGAGGACGTTGGCTTCTGGTCCTGAGTGGAATGGGAAGGAAGCCCCTGCCAGCCTTTCTCAACCCTCTCAACTTAGACCATCTCATAGGTTGCTCCTTCTGCCTGGAACACTCTTTCCCCTGTGCTTTACCTGACCTACATCTGTTCATCCTCAGGTCTGTGTCACTTTCTCAAAGGGGACTTCCCTAATGCCCCATCTAACCTACATTTCCTAGCACTGTCTACCAGTCACTTTCTCTACCAGCTGTTTTCCTTCAAAGTATTAACCATGAACTAGCATTATATGTGTATTTGTATCTTATCTGTTTCTCTTACCAGGCTGTAACCTCCATGAAGCCGAGATGGCTCAGTTTTACTCACTATCGAACACTCTGGGTACTCAAGTAATTAGCCTGAAAATTATTAATGTGTTTTCCTCTCTTGTGTTTCTGTGTACATGACTTTCTCTCTAGCTGGCCGCGGGCATCCAAATGCCTGCTGGGAGTAGGGAGAAGACATTAAGGTTATTACATTAGAAACGGAGAGAGAACTAAGGAATTCACTTTCATTTTCTCACATTCAAAATAAGAGTTTTTGCAGTAAGGCAATAGGCTTGAAGACAGCTAGTATTTTCTAAATCCTTCAGGAAACCAAGAATCAAGCATTTAGGATTTAAATCACTGCTTCCCCAGGAGAAAAAGCAATTATGGAGTCACAGAAATCTTGTCTAGAAAAGAAGGAAACAGCCCAACTGGTGCTTGTCTGGTTCATAGGGATCTGGGGATGAGATGTAGGAGCAGGTGGAGGCAAGAGAGTCTACAAAAAGGTGAGAACCAAGGCAGGGCCAAGGCAGCTGGAAAGATGGTTAGGCATGCCCACACTGATTAAAAAAACAGGCCAGCATATACCAGTCTCAGGGTGCAGGAGCACACACCTAAATGATGTGTTAGCCCTCAGTGGGCGCAAGGCCAGGAAGCATCCCCTGCCAAGACATTCTTTACTTGCTTTATAAACAATATAAAGCATTGTCTATGTGGATGGATGGGTGGGAAACATGGATGTATAATTACATAGATACATAGACATAGATAAAGCTTTTGTATGTCACCGTTTGATATAAAGTATTATATATGTGTATTGTAAGTGTTGTATTTATCGCTACTGTATTTATTATTTATAAAGCACCTAAGGGTGCAAGCACGACATCTCCTCTCCCTTGTCAAGCTATATCACCCCATCAAACACACAAATGCCCTCTTGCACAGGAGCTATATGGAATATATGGAAATGTGCATTTTTTAAAATTTTGTTTTAGATGTGAGTACCAGCTAAAAGGGCTGTTTCAATGATTGCATTGTACAAAGTTTAGGCTTTTGAGAAAAAAGCCGACTACTTATTGCCAAATTAAATGAGCTACGTTTTCTTTCCACATCTGAGTGAAAATAAATCTGCAAGTTTGCTACATGAAGGGGCCCTTGGGAATCCTTAAGACCCTGCAGGAAGCACATATTTGCACTGCTGATAGGTAACAATTGCCCAGGGGAGAATTTGAGAGTTGAAGCATCTTGAGGTCAGGAATAATGAAGAAAAATTATGTATACAGGCAACTATAGACAATCCACAGTTTAAAGAAAGGGAGGGGAGGGGAAGTAAGGCTCGTTCTCTTTGAAAAGACTGAGCCTCATTCAGGAAAAGGAAGCCTTATTCCAATAACTTGGGCCTAGGGCATATTTCAAAAATCATGCTTTGGAGAAAGAGATCAGATTCCATATCTATATTTAGCCCAGGAAGTTTTTCCAGAGCTGACAAACATGAAGCAAAGGTTGGCTGGAGAAGTCCACAAAGACAGAGAGCAGGGGCAGTCTGGTCTCCAGGAGGTGAACTCAGCAGTCATTCTTTTCCCCTCTGAGTCATAGCATCAAGGTCAAAGAGAACATGGAGATGAATCCAGGTTTGGAGATGGCACCCCATGTAGCCTGCTGTCTTTGAGCAGGGGCTTCGTCTCACCCTCAGCTAAGCAAAATTCCCTGAGACTCACCTTTGTTCAGTGGAAGCTCTCCTTGCCCACCTGGCCAGGGTCCCCGAGGGCCAGTATTGGGAACTCACATTTCCTTGGGTCTGAGATCTGTCCCTAGACAGAGTACGTGACCAATCCCCAGGATCACCCAGCCGCCCTCGGAAGACCTAGGGGCTGGGTCAAATCAGAAAGTAGATTCAAAGCAAAGATTTAGCTTTTGTGCTTTGAGAAAAGGGAGAGGTGATCCCTAAATAAGAGTAAATATACTGTGAGAGTGGAGAAGTCTTATTAGAGGGGGACTGTAACTAGGTAGAACATTTTTTAAATATCTTCCAGCTTAGACTTATTTATTGGCCAACTCGTCTTTCTCCACCACTCCCCATCCTCCAGTATGGCTAAGGTATTAGGAGCCCAAAGCCCTCCTTTCCTGGCCCAAGGGTATTCAAGGGAGTTCCTGGGAGAATAGAAAAGAGAAACAAAAATTAACTTCTTTCAGCATCAAGGGATTGTAGTTTACTACAGTCTTTTAAGAAGGGGCTTGAGGGAGGAGAGGCAAGGGATGGGATGTGTGTCTAAATCTGTCTTCTTCAGACATTACTCTGAGTTGAGGGAAATGTAATAGATAAGCCTATGGGAAGGCTGAAGTAGAGAACTTGGCTGCTCTTCACATGTAGGATTCTGGAAGCAGAGTGCCTTGCATCTCTGCAGCAGTACAGAGTGGAGTGGGGGTCAATCTGGTGGAGGGAAGGCAGAATTTTAGCTGTCTCAGGTAAGATGAGACCCGGTCCAATAAATAAGTTGTTGGACACTTCAGTCCTTTAGTCAGTTTCTTTTCTTTCCAAAACAATCAACACAGGGACCTGCATCTAAGTGCTTAAGAAGCCCATGTGTAGATTGACATTCAGATCCAGCTAAATCCTGGAGAAATCAATATAGGAAAGACTCTGAGATGCTAGGTACCTTTCCTTAAGGTCAGCTCTAATAGATCTAGGAGAGAACAGGTCAATATTCAGTCTTCTTATGATCAAGGGGAGGCTTTCCACAGACTACCTCCCCATTCTCACTCTTTCCACTTTCAACCGCTTCTCACTGCTGATTATAAAAATGCTGGGTCTGTCTGTATAAATATAGCCCCCATTGCTATGACATGAGTAACTTACCACTTATGCCCAATTACCATGCAGCACAATCACAATTATACACATCATTAAATATATGCCAGATTAACTTTGCTCCATCTTTTATTTAAACACTGAATTCTCTTTGGATGAGCACGGTATTCATATTTGTAGATCACGTCACATGGACATTTGATGACAGCAAAAAAAAAAAAAATTAGAGAGAACATTTGTATGCAAAAGAGAAAGCGTCATTGAGTCAGTAAGAACCGTGCATGAGTGGTTGCCGGTCTCCAGTCAAAGAAACAAACAAAAAGCAGAGCCGCGGGGTATTTATAAAGAGGTCAAATCAAGACTATCAAATAGGTGAATTTCAAAAAAAATGGTTAAGCTTGCAGAATTCATTTATTATTAGTTATATACAGATGAAAAAATTAAATTGTTCAGGTCACTCAATTTTGGCACCTAATCACAATTATAGGAAGATTATGCAGATTCTGTTTTCCTTCTTTCATATGAAAGTTTATAGGCAACTTTAGAGCCTCACACGCTGAAGTACTGACAATTGCCAAAGACATTTGTCACTTTTCCTTTTCATTCTTGGTGAAACGGAATGTGAATCCACCTGCCCTTCAGGGGCACCCAGTGACTTAAGGTACCACAGGTAGAAATTCAGTGACAGATCATGTGCTAATAGTTGAATACCCAAGAGGATGTCATCGAATGGTTAGTTACTAGTACATGATAACATCTCTAGCATGAAAAGATTTTGGTTAAATTGGTTAAATTGTGTACTTTAGAAAGGCTGAGTGGGTGAGGGGCACTTCTATCTCATATTACCTTTTCAAAAAACAGTAAATATAGAGAAGTTCACCATAGTGTTCTCTTGAACATCCCAAACCATGAAATTACGGACCTTACCTTATTTATAGAAATAATGAATTTATAGCAACCTGCTATAAACTTCTACATTTATTACCTTGGGAATTGCAGTACTTGAGAAAAGTCCACAGAAAAAAGACTAAAAAAATAACACCCTAGTTGTGGGGCGGGTGGGGGGGATATTTGAAAAGAAAAAGAAGAAAATAATCTTTAAAAAAAATTGTATGTGCTCTGCTGTTACGCTTAATCTACCGCAAATGCGCGATTTGCCGATTCTGTGCTGAATCTTTTTAGGGAAAGTTCAAATGGGAGGTATGGCACCAAACAGAGAACGAAGGACATTGTAAGACAGCAGAGTCCCAGGATCCATTGTGGATTTTTTTTTTAATTTTTAAAAATTGGGCGTGGAGGGTAGAGGGGTCTTTATGTTTATTTATTTTAATTTAATTTTATTTTTGATAGAAGAGCTGGGCATTGAGCCCAGGACCTCCTGCCTGCTAAGCACACACTACCCCTGAGCTATATACCCCCCCCCCATTGTGGACTTGCTTACACCTATTCAGAAACTATTTCCAATCCCCCTTCTCCGTTTTCTGTCACTCGCTGTAAGGGACAACCGACTACTCATTTTCTTCCAACTGGAGCAGTCTTATAACCCAGTTCTGGCCAGTGAGATGGAAGGGGGGAGGCTGCTGAGGAGGTTTCTCCCTCCTGGCTGAGAGAGTGGGGGTGAGCTCTCAGCGCCCCCTCCCCGCCCCGCCGCTCGGCCCTGAACCTGGGGGTGAGGGCAGAGGCTGCTGGGAGCCACCTCGGTCCTCTGACAGCCGTGTGGATGGGACCGTGACATCGCAGGGATCCAGCCCAAAGTCCGGACTTGGTGAGCCGCTGGAAGAAGGTCAGCAACAGCCAACGTCCGGATTTCGTGTGACGTGGGAAAAACCGTCTCCTCCTGTGGAAACAACTGTCAGACGGCTTGTTATTTAGAGCGCAGTGCATTCTAAATAGACACGCAGTGATCCGAGATACCTGTGAATTAAAGGGGAAAGACAAACTGGATGGCCGCAGAGGTGACAGCGCGGCCCAGGCAGGGTGCTCTGCTTGGCTGGCGCGGCTGGGCTTCGGTTCCCAGGAAGGAGCAGCAGAGCTCGCCTCTGAGCTGTGCGGCCCGGACTTCCTGGCCAGTTGAGCACGCCGCGGACGGGATTTCCTTGTGCTTTGTCATACCAAGTGGAGATTTTCCGGCTCAGGAGTAATTAGCACTAATTAATCTGCCTCCTCGTTCTCCCAGGGCTTCACGCGGCATAAGGATGGGACAGCAGCTAGAGAGCTCCGGCCGTCAGCTACCGCGCATTTAGAGGTGACAAGGACACAGCCACTGCCTGCGGCCATCCGCAAGCAAAAAGGAAACAAATCTCCCCAAATCCCATCAAATTGTGTTGTGGGGGTGGCGGAAGGTGAAAGCGTCCTTTACTGAAATACGAGCGGCTTTAAACAGTTGCGAAAGGACACGGTCCTAGCAGAGAAAACCCCATAAACAAGGCAGTATTTGTGAGAAAATAAATTTCACCTTGAAAAGTATATGGGATATTTATACAGTCAAATGACTCTTTTCTTTGCAAAACACATCACTCTTGAACTCCTTTAAACATTACATCCCCTTGGCAATGAAGGAAGAGCTATGAAATTCGTCATGTAAACTGGTGAGAAATAATGCTGATCAAAGTTTAATTAGAAATGGAGACAGAGAACGTCGCAAATTCCAATGTGAGAAAATGAGGCAATATTTACTGATTTATTCTCTGAGGAAATATGGATTGGCTGTCTGCCATCTGGTGCCGCACAGTCCAGATATGGTGCCTGTCCTGCTGCAGGGTATGGTCCCATATGGAAGAGAGACTTTTATCATATAAGAGATCTTAATATGTAATTATCCATCACCTTCCTGTACATGGATGTGGATTTCTATACATATATTCCTCTGAAAGAAAGGAACATGGTGCTAAGGGAGAAAAAAAAATTCAAAGGTACTAATTTAGAGGAAAAATAAGGTTTCCTGGAGGAAGTGGCATTGAACCTGGAAAATGACTAGGTGTTAGTCAGAGGAAGAGCAGGGACAGCATTCTAGATAGGAATACTCAACTTGGCAGGAATACTTTGGTCTGCAAAAATATCTAATTGAATTTGAAAAAAAAAATTAAACTTGAAGCTAAGAAAGAGTTGGAGAACCTCAACTAGCATCCACATGAATCCAATCTGCCCTGGCTTTTATCAGTTCGAGTTCAAAGCTTTGTCTGCACCACCATTCTCTTGCCATCTGCACCCTCCCCATCCCCCTCTCAGGGCCAGGAACTCATCTTCTTTAGGCTAAAGATGGTAGGTGAATGACAAGGGGGCCTCTCTGCTGATAATTTGAAGCAGTTGAGAAGTGGCTCCACTCTTTTGCCCTAAAATTCCCCAAGAACTTGTCCTTTCTGACACATTTCTCACATGGAAGAAAAACATAAAGAGAATGTAAGAGAAAATTAACTTCTTTGAATCTGAAATACAAAGATTGATCTTTTACTACTCATTTAAGAAATTAGTGTTTTTAACCTTGATACAGCTTTGAATCTCAAATTAGATAGAAAACCCTCCAATATGTTGGCATTGTGAGTTCAGCTCTGGAGAAAACAGCATGTACATGGGCTCACTTATGCCCCTCCCCCTCACACACACACATACACACACACACACACACACACACACACACACACAGAGGTTACAACAGACAGAAAATATTCTAAGGTTCAGCCTTAATTCTCCTCAAATAAAGTTCCATTTCAGACACCTCCATAAAAAGAATTTCTACAACCCTCTTTTTAATGTTTTAAAAACTCGAGAATTAATGAAACCTAAAGAGTTTTAGTTTACTTCCTTCTAATCAAATGACCATATTTGTCAGTTCTATAGATATTTGGGGACAAAATGTTGCAGTTTAATTTGAAAGTCTACATTGTGATTTCCCCCTAAACCTTTACTTATCATATCTTCTCTGTATTTCTTATTTATGCAGCACCATAACAGTGTGGGATTCTTTATGATAAACAGAACATAAAAGTAAAAAAAATAAATGAACAAAAAGCCCTTTGCTTTAAAGGAATTATCAGCAGGCCCCTCCTGATCTCCCCAAGGTATCAGTTAGATTTGCCAAACAGTTGAGATGATAAAGCACCAAGGCCCTTAATTTATTCTGTTCCATTAATTTTCTTCTACAATGTCAAAGAAAACAGAACAAGAACTGAGTGTGAGAAATAACAGACCCAAGAAAGAGAATGTCAGGGCATGCATCTAGATTGCAGAAATTCTCTTAAAGAAAAATTGGCTTTTTAGGAGAGTTTGACATTCCAGGACAGTGCAATGCCCTATGCCATAGTTTCTGCCCTGATTTTAATACACATTTGAAGCTGTATCATGGGTGGGGAGGAGATTGAGCTTAAGGTTACATGCCCACGACCAGTGTACCTGCTCTGTAAATCTCCCATGTGGCCAGACCCTACTATCCTCAGTAGAAACATAGGCCTGGATGTAGGGTGCATCAGAATGGATCAGCAAAGAGCCAAGACTGGATTTTCCCATCTCTGCAGTGGATTAACTGCAGAGAAGTAGAAACACATTTTAAGAGAGCATTGTATCCCTTCACCCCCTACCCCAGGGCAACCATAATTTGGGAGTTTAGGATTTGCAGATACTAGCTATTATATATAAAGTAGATAAATAACAAGGTCCTACTGTATAGCACAGGGAACCATATTCAATACCTTGTAATGGCCTATAATAAAAAAGAATATGAAAAGGAATATATATATATATATAAATGAATCACTATGCTGTACACCAGAAATTAACACAACATTGTAAATTGACTATACTTCAATAAAAAATAAATATGTACAAAAATTACATAAATAAAAAAGAGAGCATTGTAATCATCCTTTTTACAGGATTGTGCACTATGTAAGTCCAGGATACTTTCTCTTTTGTGATAGTCTTAATTTCAGATATAACTATATATTTTTACTGAAGATATTGTGGAGTTAAATTTTTCATATCTTGAATTTTTTTATTAATCCTTGACTTCAGATGAAACCAGCAGACGTGAGCATGTTTAGTAGAGAACACTTGAAAGGCTAAGTAGTTCTGAGCTATGACATAAAATCTTAAGAATACAAGGCACTGAATGAGCTGTTCTACTTGTTATCAGAATAAAAGGTGAGGAAATAGTTATAAAATAGATTCCTTGAAGATGCTAAAAATCTAACCATAGTCTTGTGTGATGAAGGTTCTTTTTCATCAGCTATCTACTTGCTCTGTGCTTGACTGTTAAACTGAGTGTTAAAACTGTAGTTTGTGAGTAAATGTAAACAAAGCAGTACTCCCAATGACTGAGTGGGAAAGTTAGTCTAGTTCTGAGGTTCGGTATTCCAAAGTCCATTTTTGAATGGACCAAGCCACGTACTCAAAGTAGCTCTCCCAGTAATAGAACTGACATGCTGAGTGGGATCGCCTTGACTCCTTTGCTCTATCTCTCAGCTGGTACCGAGTTCTAGCGGGGAACAGAGTTTCCATATGGTAGGCACTCTTAAACTCCAGCAGTGATTAATGCCAAAGGATCGTAGAAATAATGTAGACTCTGAGTTTTTCTTGGATATTATAACTACTGGTAACACACTCTCTTTCACTCTACTTTAGTTTCTTACCACTTTCTACTATCTGAAATTATCTTGTTAATGGATTATTGGTGGTTTCTTTACTTGGTAATTTATTTACTTGATAATGATCTCTCTCCTCTCACTGGGACTCAAGACCCATGAAAGCAGAAACTTTTTTGTCCTCTTTTTGCCATGTTGTCCCCAGCCCAGCCCAAGAACAGTACTTGGCAAAATAATAGGGACCCAATCAATTCTGCTGAGCGGGGAGATTAAGCCATTTCCTAGGGTCACACAGCTAATATATTCAGTCCCAGCAATCTGACTCCACACTAAACTTTACTGCCTGAAGACTCTGTTTTCACTCAAGAACACTCTTATCAGGTGATTGAAAAGGATTTGGGGCTACAGCACTCCCTCTTGCTAAAGCTCCATTTCAGAGGCATTGCTTATATCTACTCCATTTAGGGGTATAAAAGGTTTCTTTTTTTTCTCTTATAGGGCCCCAGGTAGCCACTGAGACAACTTAGATGACAGACTTCAGGCTGAAAAGGTTGTCCTTAGTGGAGCTGTTTTATCTTCGAGATTTAGTGCCAGATCCTCTGGTCTGGATTTGTCTCTATGGTGTGGGATTTTGCTGCAGTAAGAAGACAGAAAAGGCAGCCATCAGCATTCTCCATTTTCTCTTCCTGCCCCCGCCCCAACCTACAGCCTCTTTCAGCTTACAGGCTGCTTTTAGGATACAATAGGGACCACTGAGCCACATATGGGTCATGAACTTTCCAGCCAATACTGTCCGATTCCTTGCCACCTCACCGCTCCACCAAGTCAGTAGCCCATGCTCTGCTCTGCAACTTTCTGCTGTTCACTCGTGATTCTAGGATTAAGACCAGTTGCAAGTAACAGAAAGTCTCAAAATAAGGGTGGCTTAAGCGAAATGTATTTCTCTCTTAAGCAAAGAAGGGAGATAAGAGCTTTTATGACACTCCACAGTAATGACACTTGGATCTCTACATCTTGTTGCTCTGTTGTGCTTGGTCCCAATCTTTTGTTCTAGATGGCATAATCTGCATTACAGACAAGGGGTTGGGGAAAGGGACACAGAAGGAGATACTCAAACAGTAAGGCTAGCTATTTCTTACAGAAGGGAACCAGGAGCTGTTTCAGACACTTCCATGGAAATTCTTGTGCCCAGGATTTAATCAGATGGCCACAGCTAGCTGCCAGAGAGGGTAGAAAAAGCCACTTTATGATGAGCTGCATGTGCCCAGATAACAATCATTTTCTTATTGAAGAATGTGGAAATGGACACTGGAGTCAGCTAGCATTCTGCCACAGAAACCACTCCAAAATTGAATGATAGGTAAGAAAAGGGAATTGTTGAAGACCATTATAGCAACAATATAAAACTTGATGTCATCCAGTCAAGTGCAATTCAGTTCAGTTTTTTTTTTACAGTTATGTGTAAATTGTATTTAATATAGGATGTGGATACATTTTAGTAAGTTTGATTTAAGGTGGAGTAGATCCTGAAAGTCAGCACCTAACCCTGTGCTCAGAGAATGTCTTAAAGCAGCCCTGAGGGGTGCATGGAAACAGATTAATTGAAGGAGGAGGAGATTCAAGTCTCTCACAGCCTGTTACTCACTGGCAAGCAGTGGGAACTCCTATTGCCTCCACCTCATCCCACCCATCTCCCCAAACACATTTTACTGGATTCATCCATAAGGGGATTCCACTATAAGGGTCAATCTTCATATAGGTCACCACAAGGAAGAGAATCTCAAGAGACATCATTGTTGGTGGAAAGGGCACTTCAAAATAGAAGAAGATCTAGGGTTGAGTCCTGGTTCTTCTACTTCGTGGGAACACCCCTCCCCCAGGACCACACTAGATGGGCTGGGAGGAAAGAGGAGTCTTCCTCTTGACAGCCTGCCCTCCACGGACCAGCCTCTGCAGGCTTGTATTGGAAGCTCTTTCTCCTTGCTTCCCTACATGGACTGTGTGTGTGCTTATCATAGTGTTTACACAACCAGATTAAAATTATATGTTTGCTCTTATGTTCCTCCAGAAAACTGTTTTTTTCTTGAAGAAGGGTCATGTCTTATTCTTTGTATTCTCAGCTTCTAGCCCAGTTGTTAGTACATAATATCCAGTAATAAGTGTTATGGACTACAAATAGCTTTGCTGCTTTCTATCTTGGACATGGACTTTATTCAACTGGGTGGAGAGAGTCAGAGTGGAGGCACTGCTGTCCTGTTGACACTGTCACATAGCAATCAGGTCTGAGCAAGAGCAAATGTTCGATTATTCTCTGGAACACTCTGAAGCCAATTGACACATGAGGTGACTTGCCATTTGCTTTGTGTGACCATTTCCAAAATGAGATTATTTCCTGACGGTTTTAGTATCCCTGTATGGAAGCCTACCCCGGACTCCCACTAGACTGGATGTACCATTTTGGGAATCAGAATAAAAGTGATAACCTCATCTTAGGAAAAATGAGTCATTTTTGACTGTTTAATCATAGACTCTCCTTTACAAAGACAGAAAAAAATCTTTACCGATTTCACTTTCCTAAGTGGAATGGGAAAGAACTGTATCACAATAATGGAAATAGCAGCTTTGAATTAAGGGAGTTACTTTTTTTTTCAATCTGTTGTGTAAAAATGGATTCTGACAGCTCTGATAATCTGGAGGCAACCTTCAGCCATTCAAGCATTACATGGTGACTTATGTCACAATAAAAAAAAAAATCGTCTACAGGTGCCCCAAGACATGGAATCAATGTCATTTATATGATAAAGTTCCTCAAAATAACTGAGAAATTACAAATACTTGGTCCTAAGTGCATTCATCAATGTATTGTATATCATCTGACTTATAACCGTTCCAAATATTTATAATAATGGGATATATTGTTTAACACGACGAAGCCTGAAGAGGCTCATTAACTCTAAATTTGATTCAATAACTTCATTTCTTTTCATTTGCAGACTCAAGATTCCTTAGTTCTGTAACATTAGCTTAATTATATGAGCTGTGAACCATCGCTAAATCTAGATTCATGTTTAGTTTAGTACAAAATAAATATTAATGTTGGGATTCTTATTTCTATAATGCTTTTCTGAACAAATTCATTCATCTCCTCTATTTTATCTTCTTGGGATTTCTAGACGACAGCACAAATTAGAAATTATGGAATCATGGAATTTTAGGAGTTGAGGACCTTTGAGGGTCACAGAGATTAGAAAAATGTGTTAAATGACTCATGACTGTGATAAGCTAAATAGTTCTTGTAAAAGTACCAGAACTCTAATTACCTTTACAAATGGCAAAAAGAAACAAATAGCAAATAATGCAACAAAATGAAGGTTAGATCTAAAAGGGGGAAATGGGTAGAATAATCAACACGTAGAGACTTAAATTTAATAACTTAGGTGAAGTAGATCCAAATCTGAATAGATCACTCAAAGGAAGATGAGAATATTGCTGAGTATAGGGGGAAATTTACTTCCAAATGTGTCCACCTTCTCCCCTCTCATGAGCCCCATGCCAGATGCCCTTTGAAATTAAACAGTAACCTTTTAATTTTGATTCTTGGACCTCTTCCTGCTGCTCAGCATGTGAGTGCTTTGTTTCTCCTTCCTAAATGAATTCCTTTGAATCTTTATCAAATTAGAACCATTAAAAAATTATCTAAGAAATATTTATTGAGAAACGAATTTTATTTTAAGTTTTCCCATGAGGACATACATTTTTAGATTATTTGTAAAGTTGTACCATTATTCCTCTTATTCTTCTTTGCAAAGACATCTTAGACAATTATGTGACATTTGGAATAAGAGTCATTAGGATACCAACCAGGATTTTTCCAGCAAGTCAGATTTCTCACTCCTCCAGTCATTTTCTTCCAACAGGCTTCCTTTCCATAACTCTTCTTGTAACAATTGATTTGTCTTAGCCAAATAATCCATGACAGCTTTCAGACTTTCTCTTTCTTTTTCTTATTTTATGATATATTTCTGACTAGAGGGTGTAGAACAATGGTTTTTCAAATTGTAGCAACCATCAGAGTAATCTGGAATGCTAATAAAAACACAGATTGCAGGACGAGCCCCATGGGTCAGGGATGGGCCTGACAACGTGCGTTTGTAACAAAGTACCAGGTGATGTTGGTACTGCTGACCTGGAACCCAGTTTCCAGGATCACCGCTGTATAACGTGGGGAGGCAAGGCAACTACACAATGAGGATTGTTGCGAAGTTCTCACAATTTTTGCAGATTGTAACAGATGCAAGTAGCTTGGGAGTTAAAAATTAACAGCTAGTGTTGTGTCTGAAATCTCAAGTAAACCAATCAGAAATAAGAAAGTTAGAGTTGGAATAACTTTCAAAGGCTGAAGACTCAAAAACATTGACAGGTTTTAGGATTCCTGAAGCTGCCATCAAAGCTACCCCCACCCACAGTGTCTGACACCTTGACCCCAATCCCCCCAAATATAGAATATCTACTATTTTCTACTCTCTTTTAAAGTTATTTTGATCTGCTTTGATCTGACATTTCTCTAGTGCCACTCCAGAAGCACATGTTGTTTTACTGGACTTATTTGTTCTTTTTTTTTTTTTTAATTTCCAGGTATAGCTCAAAAAAGTTAAAACTCTATTCC
Organism: Vicugna pacos; assembly: GCF_048564905.1. NCBI lineage: Eukaryota > Metazoa > Chordata > Mammalia > Artiodactyla > Camelidae > Vicugna > Vicugna pacos. Next base: position 21,193,800 of record NC_132988.1, read on the forward strand.
TAGGCTTAATGCTGTTTTCCCTAATGCGCTACAGCTTTACTAGAATAATTTGTGGTCAAATCCTTGTGTGTCTTTCTGCCCTCACATTCTTCCTTCCTTACTCAAAGCCTCTGGGATAAATAAACAGAAGTGTGGAGTCTGGATAATTTTGTTTTCCCTACTCTCTGGGCCAATGCCCAGATACTTAATTACTACCTTATTAGCAAACAGAGGGTAGAATGTCACCTGTCCAGAATTAAAGGCAAAATTATAGTTTTTCTTGAATTACACATAGGTGCCTCAATTGTCCCTAGATACGTCCTTGGTCATTTACTTAAGGAAACAATATATCTAAAAATAGATCTAGGAAATCCATTGGTTAATGGGTTACAGAATAGTTTACAATATTAAAATGAAAACAAGCAAAATGTCCATCAAGGTGGCTTCCATCCGAAGGCCCCACAGTCCCTTAAACCTTAATAGAATCTGCACGAAATATAAAAAGGGGAAGATGAGAAAGCTTGTGGTCTAAAGCAGGGGACAGCAGACTGTGGTCCATGGGCCAAATCTGGTCCACTGTCTGTTTTGGTGCCCATTATAACCTGCATACGAAATGTGTGTAGCTGTGAATTTTTCAATTTTAAATATTTGGAAGAAGAAAATCAATTATGCCAGTAACATTTCATTACGGGTGAAAATTTATGACGTTTAAATTTCAGTGTCCATAAACAAAGCATTGTTGGAACACAGCACAATTTGTTTATTTACATGTTGTCCAGAGCCTCTTTTTTTGCCACAGTGACAGATCTAAGAAGTTCCAACAGAGACCTGAGATGATGTACCGAGCCTAAAATACTTCCTTATCTGGCCCTTTACAGAAATTTGCTGACCTCTGGTCAAAGATGCAGAAACAGCTTGTTAAATAAAGTCACACCAACTGTTTCTTGGCTGTTGAACTTCCCTCCACTTCAGCCTGGTTTCCCAGCTCCAGTTGAAGGCTATTGCTTGCAACGTTCCCCAAACTGACTTGACTGAGGAACCCTCCTTTTTATGGAATGTTTCATACTAGATGTATTTTTAAAAACATCAATTTGGAAGATGCTGCTTTGGAACAAAGGCCCTCAAAGTGGGGATGCAAATTTGAGGAAAAGGAACAAAGAGCTAATAATGAAATTTCAGATCTCTGTGAATGCACTGCAGGCATCACACAGGAAACAAGAGGGTTTGAGTTCTAAGTGTCTCTCAAATTATACCCATGGGAAGTATAGGTGGCTCTTCCTTGGGAATCTAACAATACAGAAAAAAAACCCACTTCGAGGAAAGGACCTTTTCTGTTAACAAAATAACTTCCCCATCTTTTTATTACAAAAGAGAAATGGTAATTCTAAATATGGGAAATGTCACAGAAAAAAATGGCTATGTCGGCTCAGCAGAGTGTTTGGTCAGTGTTCACACTGGAAACACTAAGTGTGAGCTCTGCATAACTGCAATTCCTAAAGCTTTGGGACGTCGGCAAGTGTTACCTAATAACAACCATCCTCATTTCACTTGAGATCTTAAAACTGGATCGACCTGTTCTTTCTGAAAGAATAACGAATTCTCCTCTTGTGAAATAACAGTGACCTCCAGTGGCTGTCTTGCTATTATGCTTTATACTGTCTCAACGCTCCTAAAAAAATTACAGAAATGGTACACATTCTTCTCCAGATGTTCGATGTTAATCTTTTTTATTTATCTAACAAGTATGTGCTGAGTGTTTGTTATGTTGTTGGCACTGTCCTGAGTGTCAGGAGAGAAAAGTGGAAAAAGCACTGGGGGAAGAGTCAGGATTAAAGAAGAGAAGAAAGAGGATACTATGAGCTCATCTACAAAAGAAACAGACTTGCAGACATCATAAATAATTTTATGGTTACTGGGGAAATGGGGTGGGAAGGGATAAATTTGGGAGTTTGAGATGCAAATATTAGCCACTATATATAAAAATAGACAAAAAAACAATTTCTTCTGTTTAGCACAGGGAACTATATTCAATATCTCATAATAACTTTTAATGAAAAAGAATATGAAAACAAAACACACACACACACATCACTGGGACATTATGCTATACCCCAGAAATTGACACATTGTAACTGACTATACTTCAATTTAAAAAAAAGAAGAAGAAGAGCGGAGCCTAAGACAAAATGCAGTGACCTAAAAGTTGTTGGACTCTGGACAAGACCCCTTTTGACTTCCCGGAGCCTTAGTCCTCTCACAGCGCTGTTCTGAGTGACAGGGAAACCACATGTGGATGCACTCTTTATACTCTAGTGCACATTGCAAAGAGATGGTAGAATGTCATTCCCATGGATGGTTCCTTCCTGAGAGTCTTTTAAACATACCAACAAAGTCAAGATATATGGGATGGATACAAGAAAGGGCAACAGTTCAGGCCCTGCAGTTCAGGCCCAAGAATAGGAGAAATAGATGACTTTCTGAAAATAAACAAATGGGCTAGAAAAAAGAAACAAGAAGTCCTCCAAGACTGTAGTGAGTTCACAGAGGTGGACACCATTGGTGTCCACTTCTCATCCTACTCTCCCTCAGTGGGAGAGCCCTAGTTCATTCTGGGCTTCACCCTCCCATGTTCTATGAATCACTAGGGACTAAGTCAATCATACTTCTATTCTCCTTCCCAGGGAATGGATTTGGCCATGGTTATACGACCCAACCAGGTCAATAGGATCTGGATTCTTCCTGGGGGCAGCAGCATGCACGGCCATGCTGGGAAAGATTTTTCTTGTTATTTAAAAAAGAGAGCACAAATAAGCAAAACAAGAAGGGAAAATGGAGAAATTAGAACCAATAACATAGAAATAAAGAATATCATATGAGAATATTATGAAAAACTATATGGAACCAAAATGGATAACCTAGAGGAGATGGACAAGTTTCTGGAAACATACTGTCCACCAAGACTGAGTCAAGAAGAAACTGACCACTTGAACAAATCAATCACGAGAAATGAAATTGAATTAGCAATAAAAAAAAAATCTCCCTACAAATAAAAGTCCAGGATCGGATGGTTTCACTGGGGAATTCTACCAAACATACAAAGAAGAACTCATACCAGTCCTTCTCAAACTCTTCCAGAAGATTGAAAAGGAGGGAATACTCCCAAACTCATTCTATGAAGCCACCATCACCCTGATAACAAAACTAGGCAAAGACACCACCAAAAAAGAGAATTACAGACCAATATCACTGATGAACATAGATGCCAAAATCCTCACCAAAATATTAGCAAATAGAATCCAACAGCACATAAAAAAGATTATATATCATGATCAAGTGGGGTTCATCCCAGGGACACAAGAGTGGTTCAGCATATGCAAATCAATCAAAATGTAATACATCACATCAATAAGAGAAAGGACAAAAACCACTTGATCATCTCAATAGATGCAGAAAAAGCATTTGATAAAATTCAACGCTCATTTAAGATAAAAACTCTCACCAAGTGGGTATAGAGTGAACATATCTCAACATCATAAAAGCTATATATGACAAACCTACAGCCAGCATAGTACTCAGTGGAGAAAAACTCAAAGCTTCCCACTAAAATCTGGGATAAGACAAGGCTCCCCACAATCACCACTCCTATTCAACATAGTCTTGGAAGTCCTAGCCACAGCAATCAGGCAAGAGAGAGAAATAAAAGGAATCCAAATTGGAAAAGAAGAGGTAAAAGTGCCACTATGTGCCAACAACATGTTACTATATATTGAAAACCCTAAAAGGTCCACACAAAAACTGCTAGAGCTGATTGAAGAATTCAGCAAGGTAGCAGGCTACAAGATTAACGTTCAAAAATCAGTTGCATTTCTTCACACTAATGATAAATCAACAGAAAAAGAAAGCAAAGAAACAATCCCCTTTAAAATAGCACCCAAAGTAATAAAATACCTAGGAATAAATCTGACCAAGGAGGTAAAAAATTATACACAAAAAACTATAAACCATCGATGAGGGAAATTAAAGAAGACTTTAAAAAATGGAAAGATATCTCATGCTCTTGGATTGGAAGAATCAATATTGTTAAAATGGTCACACTGCCCAAGGCAATCTACAGATTTAATGCAATCCCTATCCAATTACCCAGGACATATTTCACAGAATGAGAACAAATCATAATAAAATTTATATGGAACCATCGAAGACCTAGAATTGCCAAAGCATTACTGAAGAGAAAGAAAGAGGCTGGAGGAATAACTCTCCCAGACTTCAGACAATACTATAGAGCCACAGTCATCAAGACAGCATGGTATTGGTACAAAAACAGACATATAGACCAATGGAACAGAATAGAGAGCCCAGAAATGAACCCACAAACTTTTGGTGAACTCATCTTCAAAAAGGAGGCAAGAATACACAATGGAATAGATAGTCTCTTCAGCAAATGGTGTTGGGAAAACTGGACAGCAGCATGTAAAGCAATGAAGCTAGAATACTCCCTTACACCATACACAAAAATAAACTCAAAATGGATCAAAGACTTAAACATAAGACAAGATACAATAAACCTCCTAGAACAAAATATAGGAAAAACATCTGACATACATCTGAAAAATGTTCTCCTAGAACAGTCTACTCAAGCAATAGAATAAAAGCAAGAATAAACAAATGGGACCCAATGAAACTTACAAGCTTCTGCACAACAAAGGAAACCATAAGTAAAACAAAAAGACAACCTAAGGAATGGGAGAAAATTTTTGCAAATGAAACCGACAAAGGCTTGATCTCCAGAATGTATAAGCATCTCATATGACTTAATAAGAAACAACCAAACAACCCAATCCAAAAATGGGCAAAAGACCTAAACAAGCAATTCTCCAAGGAAGAAATACAAATGATCAATAGGCACATGAAAAAATGCTCAATATCACTAATTATCAGAGAAATGCAAATCAAAACTACAATGAAGTATCACCTCACACCAGTCAGAATGGCCATCATTCAAAAGTCCACAAATGACAAATGCTGGAGAGGCTGTGGAGAAAGGGGAACCCTCCTACATTGCTGGTGGGAATGCAGTTCGGTGCTGCCGCTGTGGAAAACAGTATGGAGATTCCTCAAAATTCTAGGAATAGACTTACCACATGACCCAGGAATCCTGCTCCTGGGCATATATTCAGAAGGAACCCTACTTCAGGATGACACCTGCACCCCAATGTTCATAGCAGCACTATTTACAATAGCCAAGATATGGAGACAGCCAGCCTAAATGTCCATCAACAGATGACTGGATGAAGAAGCCGTGGTATGTTTATACAATGGAATACTACTCAGCCATTAAAACTGACAACATAACGCCATTTGCAGGAATATGGATGCTCCTGGAGAATGTCATTCTAAGTGAAGTAAGCCAGAAAGAGAAAGAAAAATACCATATGAGATCACTCATATGTGGAATCTTAAAAAAAAAACAGAAACAAAAACAAAAAATCAAAGCATAAATACAAAACAGAAACAGACTCATAGACATAAAATACAAATTTGTGGTTGCCAAGGGGGTGGAGGGTGGGAAGGGATAGACGAGATTTCAAAATTGTAGAATAGATAAACAAGATTATACTGCATAGCACAGGGAAATATATACAAGATCTTGTGGTAGCTCACAGCAAAAAAAATGTGACAATGAATACATGTATGTTCATGTATAACTGAGAAATTGCGCTCTACACTGGAATTTGGCACAACATTGTAAAATGACTATAACTCAATAAAAAAAATGTTTAAAAAAAAAGGTTTATGGGAGGTCTCCTCCCCGCCCCCTTTTTGGAGGGGATGTTGTGGTATTTGCTTGGGACACCTGAAACTTCAGCAGCTGTCTGTGACAGTGAGAGGAGACACTGATGGTGCCCTGGAGGTGACGGAGCAGAGAGGTCTACATCACCTGAGACGTTGACTTCAATAATGTTGAACTGTGGGCCTTGGCAAACTTAGAGCCATCTACCTCTGGACTTCTTATAATGTGAGATACTAAGCCCGTTGTTTTTTAAGCCATTTTTAGTTGGGAACTCTGTTACTTGCAACTGAACACAGCCCACAAAGTATTGCCACTCTCCAGGCCTCTAGGCTTGGAAATGTCTGGACCTTGATGGGTTCCTTCCTTTTAATCATCTACAGCATACACTCAAGAGAGTTATAATCTTTAAATATACTGTATTTCATAATTTTCATATTCATGGAACAACTAGGGTTCAGGCAAAAAAGGAATATTTATGAAGGAGAAAGTACTGGTAAAATATCTGTTTGACAAAGAGACCAACAAGGGATTAACTTTTAAATATACAAACAGCTCATATAGCTCAATATCAAAAAATAAACTACCCAATCAAAAAATAGGCAGAAGACCTAAATGGATATTTCTCCAAAGAAGACAGAGATGGCCAACAGGCACATGAAAAGATGTTCATCACTAACTGTGAGAGACATGCAAATCAAAATTATGAGGTATCAACTCACAGCAGTCAGAATGCCCATCAAAAAGTCTACAAATAATGAATGCTGGAGAGGGTGTGGAGAAAAGGGAGCCCTCCTACACTGCTGGTGGGAATGTAGTTTGGTACAGCCATTATGGAAAACAGTATGGGGATTCTTTAAGACTTACCATATGATCCAGCAATCCCACTCTTTGTCATATATCCAGAAGAGACAAAAACTCGAATGTGAAAAGATACACACACCTCATTATCCATACAGCATTATTTACAGTAGCGAAGACATGGAAGCAGCCTAAATGTCAATCGACAGATGAATGGATAAGGAAAAATGTGGTGTTTATGTACAATAAGATATTACTCAGCCATAGAAAAGAATGAAATAATGCCATTTGCAGCAACATGGACAGACCTAGAGATTATCATACTAAGTGAAGTCAGACAGAGAAAGACAAGTATCACATGACATCACTTACATGTGGAACCTTAAAACAATGGCACAATTGAACTTTTTACAAAACAGAAACAGACTCACAGACACAGAAAACAAATTTATAGTTCCCAAGATGAAGAGGGGGAGTTTGGGATTAGAATTTGGGATTAACAGATACACATTATGATATATAAAATAGGTAAATAACAAGAACTTGCTGTATAGCACAGGGAACTATATTCAATATCTTGTAATAACCTATAATGGAAAAAAATCTGAAAAAGAACATATATATACATATGTGTGTATATATATATATATATATATATATACATCTGAATCACTTTGCTGTACACATGAAACTAACATAACATCATAAATCAATTGTACCTCAATAAAAATATATATATACACATCTGTTTGATAAAGATGGCATCACCCAGCATTTGTTTTTTGAGAAAAAACACACAGTTTCTCTCTCCTGTCACCATGTGCCGGACATAGAGGTAGTTACATCCACCCACCTTTGGCTCACTGAGAGAATTAAATGAGAGACTGAGTCTGAAACTTCAGTTCTCATCGAATAATGGTTTCCCTCTTTTCCTCGTCTCTACCAATTCATATCCTTTCGTTCATCAAAATTTACAGAGAGCTTACCTTCTCACACAAACTTCCCCCAAATTAAACTCATCTGTTAATTTAGACCCATTTTGCACTCAAGATGATGGTCTGAGTTTAAGTACAACTGCTAGGTTTTCCACTGCGTGTCGGCATATCTTATTTCTCTAGACACACACCAAGACTGCAAGGAGGTCAGGCTAGGCAGAGATGCTGGGCTCCACTTATTTATGAGCATGTGTGTTCTCTGGCTCTTCTCAGGGAGTTCTCTGGGACTTCTCTTTCCCAGTCCCCCAGTGTTTTTAGCCTTCTGACCCCCTGACCTAAACATCGTCGTTACCCAGTAATTGGTGAGAACCCCCTGCCTTAGCAACCCTGCTGGCATGGTAGTGCCGAGCTCCACAGACAAGCTCAGGAAGGGCAGAATGACCTCCTCTTTAACATGCAGGCTGTGAAGTTCCTTTTTAGCTTTATAAAAGCCACTTCCCCTCCCCGAGTGGGGAGGATTTGATTATTTGCAAGGGAAGAACACAAATCGGAATTTGGCCAGAGAACTGATAGCACTATCGCCGGGACCCAGAGTCCTGCTTTATGTCAACAATTAAGGCAGAGCTTCCCCGGTCACATACTTGTTGGACATTCTTGAAATGACTAATTTAATAATAAAGATTTAATAAGTGCCCTTTATATGCCTTTATATGCCACACTAAGTGCTTTTCGATTCCACAATGTAATCATGATTTTTTGCGTTTCACCATCACAGCAAACCGAGGAGGAAGGCGTAATGATGGTTTCTGTTTTCCTCATGAGAAAACAGAGGCTTAGAGAGAGGAAGAAGTCTGCCCAGGAGCTGACGACCAACAAGTGGCAGATCTAGGGTTCAACCCTGGGCAACCACACTCCAGAGCCTGGTCTCTTACCCGTATATTACACCACTGTGAGTGCCCAGTGCCGCCACTACCCCCAATGAGCTATTGATCTGTTCACTAGGCATGCGTGAGCGCCTACTATGTGCAAAGAGCAGGGGGTTTGAAGACACAGACATCTTCTCTGCTCTGAGCAATACCACAATCCAGTTGGAAAACAAATAGAAAATAGGTAATGGAGACCCTACACCCCCCTTGACGGTTCTTAACTTCCGTATCAATCACCTACCCGCTCTCTTCTATTTGGACAGGTCAGGACTCAACTGAAGGTTTTTTTGTTTTGTTTTGTTTTTATCACTATTGCCTCCCTGTGTGTATTAGTTTGCTAGGACTGTCGTAACAGAGACTAGATGGCTTTAAACAGCAGGAGTTTATTTCTCACAGTTCTGGGAGCTAGAAGTTCAAGATTTTGATGTCAGCAAGACTGGCTGCTTCCGAGGACTCCCTCTTTGGCTTATAGGTGGATATTCACTCTCTGCGTCTTCACGTGGTCTTCTCTCTCTATGTGTATCTAAATTTCCTCTTCTTACAAGGACACTAGTCAAATTGGCTTAGGGCTCATTCTAAAGACAGCATTTTAACTTAATTACCTCTTTAAAGAATTACCTCTTTCTCGAACACAGTCACATTCTTAGGTACTGGGGGTTAGAATTTCATTATATGAATCTGGGGGAGGGAGGACACAATTCAGCCCATTATCCTGTACTAACTCCCTCTCCCCACCAACTTCTCCAAAAAGTACTTTGACATCTTTAATGACTACAAACCTCCCGCACTTGGAAGAATTAAAACCTTTCTCAGCTTGAAGCAGGGAAAGAAGAAGGTAATTATGTATCCTGGAAGCAAAGTATATAATTAAGGTGTTGTGAATGATTCCTGGGGACAAGTTTTTGGTTATTCAAAAACATTGCCTAGAAGAGTTTTCATAGGCTAATTTAACATTCTTCTCATCACAAGATATTTACATATATGTGTGCCATGAAGTGAAGTTTATCCTAATAACAAAAAGGTCGAACTTCCCTTTTTTATCTCCCAGAAGTAGTTACATCTCAAACATTTTCTGGGGTAGGATAAAATTAAGAGTTGGCCTAAGAATGAGGATAAAAGTAAATAGAAGTGTTAACAAGATCTTATTGCACAATTTGTAGTAAGACCCATTATCCACTTTAGTGAAATTGAGGGCCATGCATCCTATGTATGAATTTCACCCTTTAAAATACAGATAAATGATAAAATTTTAAGAAATAATAATAAATACATATATACATGACATAATATATCAAATATAATAAAATATACAATATATAATATTTAGATAATATATTATATATTTAAAAAGAAAAAGAAATAAGTGGATGGCACTTTGTAATATGCAGTGTGCTGTATTAAAGTGGAAAAGTCATGTCACAGGCCAAAATAATATTCAGATATTGCATGTTCATTTTTTCAAGAGGGTAGAATATTCCCTCACAGCACTAGTTATTTAGCTATGATCGTCCCCAAACGTAATACCTTTAAAAAAGGAATTCTCATGTTTTCTTCTCCTATGACTGGACAAAATGCCACAATGTAGATGTTTAATCCACTCTCCAGGGACACAGGCAATGTAACTGAATTCCTAAGTGAATTTCACCCCGGCATTGTCTTACCCACTGAAGAAGCCCTGAGGCATAACATCACTCCCTAGTAAAACTTCACTGCTCAGACCTTCATATATTTCTAATGATTCACAGCAACATTTCCGAAACTGCTTGAGAGGGATTAATAGGTTGCTTAAAAGCCATTGTTAAAATAGAGTAAATGACAATGTTATCACTGTTACTAACCTGCATATTTTCTTCAGGCATAAATGAAGGGCTTGTAAAAGAACACATGGCAGACTTACATCACAAATTTTTCCAAGAATTCAGTATTTTCCAATAATAACCACCAGTTAAATCCATTAGAATAACGTTTCATTTCTAAATGAAGTTTAAAGCTGGTATACTAAAGAAGTTTTCCATGAAGAATTTTATTTTATCATGGGAACACATTTTCTTCCTGGGAGAATTTCCAATTATTTGTAAACACAAATGTTATAAAGATTAAGAACATCATTTCTTTGCCCATAAAAGCTAGACAACTTGGCAAACAAGGAGTCACAGAATTTTTTTTTTAATCTCCCATAACGTCAGAATTGTTTCAGTCTCGTTTAAGGTAAAATGTTAGGATAGATAACATTTAAGTTTCCACCTAATTATAATAGTCTTGTAATTTTCTGATTCTTTTAGATTATAGTCGATCAACCTGGCTAGAATAGTGCATTTCAAAGAATAAAGTGCAATAATCATGTAACCTTTTAAAGAAAAACATTTCTTTAGCTCCCAGTGTTGGCTTAAATTACTTTCATAATAATATTACTTAAATAAATTCAAACATAAAACTAGGTTTATCCTTACAATTTTTATACAGTATTAAAAAACAAAGCTTATTTACAAATCAAATAACACAAAAAATTGATTTAAAATAACTGATGCATTCATTCATTCCAAAATTATTTATTGAGTGCATACTATATTCCAGGAACTAATTGAGGTGCTGGAGTATAGATGAAAATCCCTGCTGTCTCAGAATTTACATTCTCATGAGGGAGGGAGAGAGCAAGAAAGACAATAAACAAAAGCCAACTGTCTTCTATGTTAAATGGTTGGGGAAAAAGAGTAGGAGAGGAAGTGGGTGAGGGGGAGTGTGTTTTTAATAGAGTGATCAAGGAAGCAAAAGTTTTTCTTTTTAATTCTTATTTTTTATTGTTGTTGATTTACAATGTTAGTTTCATGTGTACAGCAATGCAATTCAGTTATACACATTTATACGTATATTTTTTCCAGATTCTTCTCCATTACAGCCCATTACAAGAAATTGAATATAGTTCCCTGTGCTATAACAGTAGGTCCTTGTTGTTTACCTATTTTATATATAGTAATGTGTATCTATTAATCCCAGACTCCTAAGTTTTGAACAAAGTTGGAAGGAGGTGAGGGGGTGAGCTGTGTGGATACCTCGGAGAACAGCTTTCCAGGGGAACAGCCCGTGCAGAGGCCGTGCAGTGAGAACAAATGTGATCTGTCTTGGGAACGGCTTGGAGATGGGTGTGACCAGAGTGCAGGGAGCAAGGATGATGTCAAAGGAGCAATGGGGACAGAGATGGAGGGATGTTGAGTGTGGGAGACAGTTTTGAAGGGCCAGACACGCCATTCTAAAAGCTTTGTGTTTGATTCTGAGTGAGATGGAGTGTCACTGGGGGATTTTGAGCAAAGGAGTGACTCCATCTGACTTGTGTTTAACAGGACTGCTCAAGCAGCTGTGTAAGGAAGGCCGGGCCGGTATAGAATAAAGGATCATATTTCCAAGTGGATGATTTCCTAGAGCAGCACTCCTGGATTCTCTTTTCCCTGCTTTGATTGATGAGGTTGGAAAGATTAGGAACATTCAATCCACCCTTTCCTCCTCTCCCTCTGGAAGCTGCCTGCCTACAGAGAGGGTGCACGCTAAGCCTTTCTCAGCTGTGCTGTAAACTTAGGCAGATTCTATCCTGCAGGGAAGTTCTATTGTTTTTAGGGGTAAGTCTCCTTCATTCAGGGAGAAAGTATTAGTGAGCCTGAGATTTACTTACTTTGGCCAAGACTGCTGTGTTTCCACCCAAATCCATTTTCTCTACCTTGTGGACATAGAGCTGAATTTCCCTCTCTCCCAATCTTCCTTAGTGTCTGCTGAGGCCATGTGACTGAGTTCTAGACAATGGAATGTGAGTTGAACTTCTGTCCAGTAGAGGCAGATAGAAACCTCCTGTGTACTCTTTCTCACTCACTCTTCTCAGTCTATTGGCCAGACAGAGACTTCATTCAGCAGAGTACTCTAAAACCCTTGGGGATGATGGAGCCACATTATGAAAGGTCGTTGAATGATCATGTTGAAGGCTGCCTGCCAAGCAGGAATATCCTTATTGGATTTTGCATGAACAATAAATAAACTTTTATTGTATTAAGCCACAGAGATTTTAGAGTTGGTTTGTTGACAAAACAGGATTACTTATCATGACAAATATAGTCAAATTCTCCAAAGAACTATCACTATTATTATCAGTCATGAAGCAAATATATTACCTCCATCTGCCTGAGTCCTTGTCTATATTTTCAATTTGTTCTAAGCTTGAGGGTTGAAAGGGGGTGTTATTTATTGATTCTTTAAACTTCCAACAGATTGTGTAGTTCTCTTGGATTAGATGAGACAGTTGCCCTACGTAGGACATAGGACCTACAAGACAGGGGCCAGCAGGGCTGTTTGGTGAGTCTCATGTCTAAGAGGGCTCCAACTTTTGGCTAATGTCCAATGGCAACTTTGTGTAAGGAGCAGTGTACAGTCCCATCCCAAATATTGATATTTTTATACTTGCATTACACCCTCAACAAGTTTTTTTATGTGCCATATTGCTGATAATTACAGAAGTTATTGGCTGTGATTTAAGGGTGCAGCCCCATTTCATAAATAAGAAGATGGCCAAACACATACTTTTAGGATAGTTGATTCATATTACTTGATCACACCCACAAGCTGACCCCTTTTCCTAAAGAATGGAATTAAAATTCTGTGAATGGGGTTGTGAACATTTCTTCAATTAAGCAATTATTTTTTCACTATCCTATCATAATGGGGGTTGGGATAAAAACTGTTGAGGAAGGTTTCAATCTGTATAAGGAATGTTTCACCTGCAGACATTTTTCCTCCCCAAGAAAATAGGAACAAAGTCTCTATTATTTGGGTCCATAATGCAACATGAATTTAAAAATTACTTTGACTTAGTCAACAGAATCAACCTTGTTTCTGAGTCATTAAATGTGAATCCTTACATAATATAAAGTAGTAAATCTCATTATTGGTTATATCACATCTCCTCTTCCTGAGACCTAGAAAGATTTAACCAGTAAAGTTGAGTTCTCCCTTCTGATATATCAGGGAAAGGGACCAATGAGAAGCTGGTTATGTCCCAGTGAGCAGGAGGTAGAAGTGGTGGGACTCTGAAAATCTCTGAACCCCAGGCACCTCCCGAAGCAGCTATGGTTGATGTTACATCCGTCCTGGCACAGCGATACCCTGAGACACAACGTGACTTCTTGAAATCTCCAGGAGATATAAAAGTTGGAAACCTGAACCATGGAAGAACCTGAGCATTGGATCTTCCATAAGATACAGACATTCAAGTAGGCCCTGACTCACGAGAGACTTCTATCTTGAGTGAATAGATGGGTTGTGCAATTGATACAGTTTCTGCCTACTCTTTCTTGCCTATACCCCGGAGAATGAGCTTTTTCTTTTTCTTCTGGTCATACTTGGTTTTAAAGATTATTCTATATAGTGCAGCCATGCAAAAATACAGCAAGAGTTGAGATAAGCTGTAAATTGTTGGCTGGCCCACAGCAGTTACTCTGTGATAAAAGGTCAACTATACTGCTCATAAGAACACACGTGTGCATGTACACACACACACACACACACTCCTGTTCACTGGAAATGACCCATGTATATTTTCACTATATAGCCTGTTGGGTTTTAAATTTTAAAATTGTCTTTATATTAGCTTTATATTTCTTTATTACTTGCCCCGTATTAAACTAGACTTCACAATATTCTGCGTGTTGCCTACTTTTATTAGTTTTACCTTATTCATGTTAGATGAAAATATTCATAACTCAATTTGTATGTGTTTCTCCCTAGGCCAGTGGTTTTTTAGGTCACCCTAATAATATTTCACAAACTATTTAAATTCTACACAGTTTTATTTGCCATTGAACAACTTACATAAGACAACTAATTTAGGCAACATTCAGGAGAGGAAATTATTTAGCTAGTTATAAACACGGCCTAAGGTGAGAATTAAGGTATAATTGTTATTATTCATCAATTTTTAAAAATCCTCACCTTTTTTCCCCATATTATTCAAATTATCTATGGTTCTCAACCTGGTCACACATAAGAAGCACCTGAATTGCTGTTAAAATTACCATTGTTAGCGCTCCACCCCAGGTCAACTGAATCCAAATCTCGGATACTATGCAAGAATAAAAATAAAAACACAACAAAAAAACTTCTTAGGTGATTCTAGTAGGAAGCCAGAGTTGAGAATGTTGATTTATTCCAAAGTTTGAGATCTGGCCTAAATGAAATGATTTGACTGTCCTTTCTTGGATAACTGCCATCACCAGTAAATCTGAGGATGTGAGTTGAGAATTAAAAATTAAGGGTAAAGTGACTCAAAATCTGAAAATTACCCAGATTTTATATTCTCACTAAATCTAATCAAATACCTGTATCTGAGCTTAAATTTTTTTAAATCTCCAAAATGACTTATATAGCTAGCTAGAAAGTTAGATAACACATACACACATACACACATATATGTGTATGTATATGTATATGATTATGTATTTCTGTTTTTCTCTCTTGGAGTGGGCCCTTGCCAACTGTCTGCTTTAATAGACAGGAATACTTCCTACTACAGATCATCATTACATGTTAGGGTCCTCGATAATGCCTGAAAGGAGGTGTGATAGCAGAAGTGGTAATAAGTTATAGCAGTAAGAGTTAATATCTGTGTAGTGTTTGCTATAGGAAATCACTGTCCCATGCACTTTACACAAATGAATTTTAGTCTTCCTACTTTGTATGAACCTTATTATCTCTGATTTTTATGCTCCACAGAAATGCCTGTGTTGCATTATGTTTTAATGCTTTCCTTTGAATTTTATAAAGGGTAGAAATGCCCATTTGAACACGATTGTGCTTTTTGCAAAGATGTGGTTAGAGACATTGATTACCATGTTATAATGACAATCACAATGAATGTGAATATACTGAAATCAGTTATAAGGAAAACATTTATCTCTAAAGACAAGTTGTCTTCGTTTTTTTTAATCACACAAAGAAAAAAACTACTTAATCCAATATGTTTCTTTTTATGCCTTATTAGGAAATTTTGACCAAATTCAGCACTCAAGAGCAGTAATTAATACACTCCTGTGCTGGTCACATTTTTCTTTCTACTCATTTTGATTTAGTTAGTCTACTTTTTTACTTCAAATTAGCCTACTTTCTATTATATTTGATTTTGTAAATCAATACCAATTGTTTTACTCGACTAGGTGCAATACAAGTGTGAAATAAATGTCTTTAAATGACCAGGATTGCATTTCAACCTGGACCTTAGAGGAATCTCCACACTTAAGGTTCAGGCCAGAGGATATGTTGCTCAGTCCTATGGATGTAAATATTCTATTACCAAATTTAAATGCTTAGCTGAAGTAGCATTTCTCATTACTGGGGTTTCCTTGACTGATTAGTTTACCTGTTCCTCCTTCCTCTTTCTTTCCTTTTATATTTATTATTGAGAATCTACTATATGCGAGTCCTTTGTAAGCTTTTGGAAGATGGACAGGGTCCCTGCTTTCACAACACTTATTTCTAGTATTTAGGAAAGAACCTAGTAGCCCTGTAGAAAATATTGCCCAAAGTTAATAAATATTCCTTTCCTACATTTCCTCTGATGGAAAAAAAAAGTGTGTATAATCATTCCATCCCTGTCTTTTGTCACTGAAGGAAGGAATCATCTATGCCCTAAATTTTCTGGAGTCTAAGCATATTCATGCTCCTAAATGCATACAGGAACGTCAACTGGAAAATTGAGCTTAATCATCCACAAAGTCTGACATGGAGACAATCTGCATAGAATTCAGGCTCATTTCTAAACAATGGAACTGGGCTCCTCCAAAGCAAAGGATCACTGAGCACCAGACTCCAAAGTGGCTGTATAGAGTATGACAATTGCCAATTGGAGAATACTTCAACAAACTCAATCTTTGTCAACATGCCACAGCTGCTGGCAAGTGGATTGGAGAGGCTGGTCAGCTACGTGCTGTGAGGATCAGAATTACGTGTTTGGAATGATGGCTTTTGAGCAAATGCATGTCGAATTACAGATCACAAAGTCTTATCTGGGCAAACAGTGGTGAGAGTTCTTCACAAAAGGATAAGCCCCACATACCCGCAATCTGGTGAGGATTTTTGGTTTCCCTTCTACACATTTTATTTTTCCCCCAAGGGTTGAGGAAGATAATAATCGAAGGGGGATTTTTTTTTTCTAGGAAAGGTGGTCAGGGGAAGTATCTCTGAGAAAATGGCATCTAAAAGCAAAGGAAGAAGCAGTGGCCCTGTGAATGGTAAGGGAAATGCATTATAGACACAGGGAATAGCATGTGCAAATGCCCTGAGGAGAATGGGACTAAAGTTTGTCCCATTTGAGCATCTGAGGTGATGAGAGGAGGGTACCAGCCTGAAGAGAAGTCAGGGACAGATCACGAAAGTCACGGAATCACTGAATGAGGTGGGTTTGGGGGTGTCTATCCCAATCAGATTTACATTTAAAATTCACTGTAACTATTGTGTTGTGTCCCATGGAGGAGGGAAGCCTCAGTCCAGTTAGGAGACTACAATATTCATCTTGCTAGGAGGGCCGGTAGACTGGACTAGGGCGGTAACAGAGGAGATGCAGAGGAGAGAATACGTTTACAAGTTTTTCAAGATTGAATTAATGGAACTGGCTGATGGATCAGATCTATGGGTGGTTTGGGGGTACTGGTGAGGAAAAGGGAGGAATCAAGCAGAACTCCTGGCTTGAGTCCCTGAGTGGGTGATAGTGCCAATCTCTATATGACGAACACGAGAATGGGAGAAACTAGGAGCTCAGAATCTGAGAGATTACTTTTGTGATGTCCATAAATCATCAACACGCACATGTAAATTAGGCGACGAGATGATAAGTGAGTTTGAGGCTCCAAGAAAATAGTTTCATGAATCACCTGTTATCATCAGGTATCAAAGACGAGGTACCTAAAACCGGAAACAGATCACCTAAACAGAGTACAAAATGAAGAAAAAGGGCCACAGCAACCCTTGGGATCATTAGGAACCCTTAGGTGCAGAGCCCTAGGGGACCCAACATTTACACATCAGACTGAGGAGCCAAAAGAGTAGTTTTGAGGAAATCAAGAGAGGAGAGCATCTCAAGCAGGAGGCTGTGGTCGACCATGTCAAGTGTTGCTGAGACATTGCATAAAGTGAGGGCAGAAATGTTTCCATTGGATTTGGCAAATCAGTGGTCATCGGAGGCCAGAGACATTTCAGGGAGTGATCTGGGCAGAAGACAGAATATAGTGGGTGGAGGATGGAATGGGGTAACAGTCCCGATAGCCAACACTTTTGAAAAATTTTGCTCTAAAAGGAGAGAGGAAAGGAGGTAGGAGTAGGAAGAGTAGGAAAGGTTTATTCTGGGTGATACTTGAGCATGTCTGTGTGCTGATTGGATACTCCAGTTAAAAGGAAGTGATGAATGACGTGGGAGAGGGAGGCAACAGTCCCAGAAGCCAAGTCCTTGGGAAAGCAAAGGGGGACAAGATTCTAAGCAAAAGTGGGGTGTGGGCATTGATAGGCAGGAGGATTTTTTCTTCATTTAAACAATGGGGAAGGATAAAATGGGGGTAAAACTGGATTGCTTCTTGATCAGGTGGTGGGAAGATGAGGAATTTGATTCAGAAGGCCTCTTCTTTCTAATCAAATTTGAGGTGAGATGGTAAACTAAGTAAGAAACTAAAAAGTGCGTAGGAAGTGTGCCAGGAATAAAGCTATGAAATAGTCAAAGGGGAGTGGAAAAGTGAACCTACTGGAGAAACAGTGCAGCGCTGTTGGAGGGGCCAGTATGAGATTTTCATCACCAATTTAAAGTGAAACTGATCAGCTCAGTAGTGAGATTGACAATGATGATGATGGTGGTGGTGGTGGTGATAATGGATGTGAGTGGAAACTCTCCTTGACCCTTGTCACCCCAATGCTCTCCATGGTAGAACAGAATGAACTGGCTGGCCACGCTGGTGTGACCTTCTGCTAAGCTTCATTCTTATCACACTCCGTCAAAGAGGGGAGCATTTCCAGAGAGAGGAAGCCTGTTCTGTCAAGTGTACTGAGTGGCTGGCTTCCCCAATGTGACCTTGATTAAGAGAATCATTAAATCCACTGAAGAA
This sequence comes from Vicugna pacos, assembly GCF_048564905.1. Lineage (NCBI taxonomy): Eukaryota > Metazoa > Chordata > Mammalia > Artiodactyla > Camelidae > Vicugna > Vicugna pacos. The sequence goes on from NC_132988.1 coordinate 21,212,347, forward strand.
GAGGGGAAGTCTGTTGAAATCATCAATTCTAACACCTTCATTTTACAGGAGAGAAAATAGACTCAGAAGGGACTGGTGTGAGTGTCCACGTGAGTCACTGGCAGCACTGTGGCAAGAATTCAGACTAGACGACTCATATGAAAACTAGCACAGGGCCAGGTCTATGGGGAAAAAATAAAGAGATGTTATTTTCTATCCTTTGTTCCTTATCAGTGAGCTTACTATGTGGTGAGAGAATCAGTCAACGGAAAAATAGTTAACGCCATAACCTTGCAACAGGTCTGTGGGACTATAGCTCAATGGACATTTAGGAATTAGTATCAAATGTACACTCTGCCTTGTCTATCTGCAGGTTGGTTGAATCCACAGATTCAAAAATTGCAGATACAGAGGGCTGACTGTATTCGTGGTACTACACCGTTTTATATAAGGGACTTGAGCATCCTCGTATTTTGGTATCTGGCAGCGGCTCCGGGAACCACTTCCCCTGGATGCCAAAATGAATGAGTAGTCATCCCGCAGGCTTGACCTAAATAGCAAATTGGGCACACAGCTGGGATTAAAACCCTGACACCTTCCTAAGGCTATCTCCCGCAACTGTGCTAATTGTTGTTTACCAGTCCTGTGGGAGTGCACTTCATTGTAAACGGGAAACTATTCATAAAAAGCATCCTTCTAAACAGCCAGCTATACAAGGGCAGGAAGAGTGCTTAGATTCTCTCCCCTCTGGTAATTTTGACAAAGTACAGTTTAAAGCTGCTTGTGTGTAACAGCTGTTATTGTCAGTCAGCATGCAATTCTCTGAACTGGCCTGTAGATACATCCATCCCCATCCCAGGTTTCTGGTGAAAGAGGACAAGATGATCTTAAAAGGGACACAAAAAGAAAAGAAGCCAGTTTAAAAATATATACCCAATGAAAAGTAATAGTTTAGAACAAAATTTGAACAACCATATGAAAAAAAATGATTAAGAAAAAGAAAAAGAAAGAGATGGATTGTGATGGAAAAGTTTTTGCTGGTTTTGGCTCAAGTCCCAAGTGAATTTTTCTAGGCTGACTTCCCACACCTATTCAAAAAATTTCATGACATAAAGTTGTTTGGAAGGGTTGTGGCTAATAAAAAAGGTAAAGAAGCCCAAATTATATGTCAAAATTATATCAAAGACTGAAATAAGTAGAACTCACTTGATAATTCAAAAGAGCAAAAGAAGAAAAAGAAAGATTATTTTTTAACAAAGTATCCTATTCTGAAATTTGAGAAGTTAGTAAAGGAACAAAGAACAACGAAATAAATATCGTTAGTTTCAGGCACACTCTCCAAAAAATAAAAAATAAAAAAAACCCCACAACCTTCCATTTCCATCTGCAGGACCTGCATCAGAAGTTACAGGGATTGGTGGACTCAACATTCTTCTACTTTGCTTATAGAGCTAGTATGAGTCTCAGAGGAGCAATACAGCCCACCAGTGTAGCCGGGAAATCGGCTTTGAAAATACAAATGAGTTAGAAGTGACTTCTGGAGAGTTGAAGTGAACAAAGAAATTAGCCAGAAGCAAATGAATTGAAGTTACGAGTCAGAGTCAAGTTAATGAACAAGCTGGTGAATAGATAAGACAAAGAGGATACCAAAGCAACAGGATAGCCCTTAAGACCTTAGCCTGGGGTCAGACTTCAAATAATCAAAGCCCCCCACCCCTCCTGCCCTTGCTAGCTGCACGTCCTTCTGGAATCCTCTCTTTCTTTCATACCCTATTTCAAATGCACCAGAGAATACTGTCTGTTCCATTTTGAAAATATATCAAGGATCCAATTACTTCGCCACCTTCTTGGCATAAGTCACTACCTTCTGTTTCCAGATTAAGGTTATACTTCCTGTTTGTTCTCCTTGCTTCCATCCTGGTTCCAATACAGTCAGAATAAATGTTCAAAGATGCACAGTCTGCATGTCAGACTATGTGACTTCCCTTCTTCAAACTCTCCAAAGGTGTTTCTTATCACTCAAAATAAAATCCAAGAGAATTCTTAGCCTGGACTACAAGACCCCATACGATCTACCTCTCATCTCTGTGATCTCATCTCCTTCACTCTATCTTTGTCTCACTCCTCTCCATCCTCACTGGTTTCTTTGCCATTCTCCAAGCACATCAAATGCAATCTCACTCCCGGGCCACTATATTTATGGTGCCCTCTTCCTAGTGCAGCCAGTGCCCCCAGTACACACATGGACCCCTCACTTCTTTCAGTATTTTGTTCCAAATTCACCTCATCAGAGCAGCTGATCCGGATGTAAAACAGCACCTTCTATAAAATAGGTCACCCTCCTTCACTCTGCTGCCTTTTCCTTCATAACACTTGTTTTTACCTGGCATAATCTAAAAGTTAATTTTTCTTGTTTCTTCCACCCCAAAATGTAAATTCCATGAAAGCAAGAACCTTATCTGTTTGATTCCCTGCTGTATACCCAGCTCAGTGCTCAGGTTCGAGCAGTGCTATCGGGAAAAAAGAGCATTGTGCTAAAGGAGAACCACCAGTGCAAGGCTGGAAACAAATGAATACCCTCCCACCCCCAAAGTGGACTTTTTATCATGAACTGGATTTCAGCTTCTCTGACATAATGACGAGTGGAAACCAAGATGTTAGAGATTATCACTATTCTTTTCTGAACCATTTAAGATAAAGGTGAAGACAGAATACCTCATCACTACTAAATACTTCAGCATACGTATCTCCCGCCCAAGGACATTCTTCTACATAGCTACAATAAAAACATCCAGATCAGGGAATCAGCATTTGTAAGACACTACCATTCAATCCACAGATCTCATTTGTGTTTTGACAACTTTTTATTTTTCCTATCTGGTCCAGGAGCCAATCCAGAATTGTTTGTTGCATTTAGTTGTCATATCTCTTAAGTCCCCTTCAATTTGAATCAAATGGTTTTTCTTTCTTTCTCTGTCTCTCATAAGCTTAAGAGTTTTAAAGAATATAGACCTTTCATTCTGTAAGAGGCTTCTCACCGTGTGTCCATCCAGTGTTTCCCCACGTCCAGGCTCAGGCCGTGAATTCTTAGCAGGATGCAGCAGAAAAGATGCTGTGCTCTCAGCATATCACATCAGGAGGCACATGATGTGACTCGTTCCCTAATGGTGATGCTAATCTTGATCACCTGGTCAATTTGGTGTCTCTCAGAGTTCTCGTCAATAAATTCACCATTTCCCACCCTGTCATCAATAAGTACTTTTCGGAAGATACTTTAAGACTAGGCTAACATCGTGCTTCACATCACACACCCACCCACCAGCCTTAGCCTCCATTGAGAACTCCTGCCAGAATCAACCAACACTGCCAAATGGTGACTTATTATTTCCATCAATCTTATTAGGTAGCCTTCTTCCATAAGGAAGAGCTGTCTCTTATTTTCCATTTATTTATTCTATGGTTATTTATTTTATTCACTTATAGTAGCATGGATTCCTGTTTTATCCAGTATATTGTAATCAGTTACTATCATTATTTATTTTGATGCACAAATTGTCCCAGATTTGGCCAGTGAGAGCTCCTTCCAGCTGACTTATGTTTCCTTTTGGCAGGTTCCCATCATGCTTTGAGCACTTCCTACAGGAGGTTCCAAACTCACTTTGTACTTTCCCAGCCTAAGCCCTGGAATCAGCCCTGGTTCCATTTAATGGAGGATTGTACTTAGAAACCAAGCTCTTCTGGCCACCTAATATGTACATTGCTTCTAGCCTCTGAATGAAAATATATATGGTGTATATATGTGTACATATATCATGATTCCACAGTCATTTTGAACCCAACACCACGAGGTTCTTTATAGTGTTCTTTCATTCCATATTTACAAATTCCTTCTCCAACACTAAGAACTCTGGCTCCTATTATACTATTTTACTTATTTTCCCAGTGCCCCTGTAATTAATCCATCTCCCAGCTAGGATGCTACCTCCTGGATCTTTCCATCCCTTCAGCTGTTAATTTTTTGTTTTATAAAATACGATCTTAAAATTTTTTTAAATTTTCTAATCGACACACATTGTAAATCAACTATACATCATGCATTCTTAATGACACAGATTCACTGTTTTGTGGCTGAAGAAAAATTGTTAAGGGATAGAGAAATTTGGGGAACCACTTTGGTTTTAAGGCATCTGTACAGAACTTCACTGGGGGTTTTTAGCTAATGGACTCCTCTCTCAGATCTCTGGTGGTTCAGGAACCAGCAGCCAGGCAATCTCCACTTCTGCCTTCTTGGCATCAGGCACTATAAAAAGCACTGTCCCAATTGCCTAGAAGCCTCTTTTCTAAAATGAATGTTAGGGAAACACACAAATCCAGCACATCCAATACCAAAGAGACAAATTCTTCTAAGTAGTTCTTCTTGTGCCTGCTTCTAATTTGGGTAGAGCTGGGATTCTTTGCTCTCCCCTAACAGCTGCCAGCTGCTTGTACTGCCTCTGGAGAAAGGGAAGCTGTGCTGATGGACAGGTTTTGGTAAACTTACTAAGGTCCTTGAGAAAAGGTGGACTTTAATCTTCATCATGAATTGGGTCCTGGGTTCTCTGCAAGAGTGCCAGTTGGGAAGTACAATGTGGGTAACTGAGAACCAACATGAAAATTGTTTTTTGAGACTTCATATGGCAAGTATTTCAAGCCAAGGAAACTGTTGGTGTGAAAAGATAACACCCACTCAAACATTCAATAGGCAATGAATTGTATTGTGTCACCGTTTTTAGAACACTACTCTAGAGGGGCTGTCCTCTCTGTTGACTAGTTGTGATCTCTGTGCACAACTAGAGAATACACTGTAAACAATAATAACCCTAACAAACCTGCCTTACTTACCACTGATGCCCTAAATCCTCGGTTACCCGTCATGACAACCAGAATAAGCACAGTAAAGAAATATCTCACCCAATTCCTTTTTTTTTTTAACCGAGTTAGGAAACACTCATTCTATAGGGAAACAAACGTCACATGTTTGCTGCCAGATGGGAAGAAAGAAGCCTATTTCTATGCTCATCCTAACAGAGTGGTCCCCAGACCAGCAGCATCCTCATCACCCGGGAACTTGTTAGAAAAGCATATTCTCGTGTACTGAATGAGAAACTCTGCGGCAGGACCCAGCAGTCCGAGTTTGAACAACCCCCAAGTGATGCTGATGTTCACTGAAGTTTGATAGTCACTGCCCTAGGAATTCTAGGCGTGGTGTTGGAAGGACGTCGCTAACAACTAGCCTTACCCTGTTGGCCGTAGGATGGATAATTAGGGGGTTCACTGCAGTTCCTCCTGCAAGTGGTAGGGTTGTTTGCGAGACACACACACACACACACACACACACACACACTTCTCTACATTTAAGACACAGGAAGTTGTTCCTCTCCTCATGGGTAAAGGGATCGCTTCCCCTTTTGCCTCCAACTGGACCAAGTCTCAAGACTGGGTGGAATATGACCCCGGCAGGGGTCGCTGCTGCCCGTAAAGAGAAACCGAGGGAGCGTGGCAAGCGAAGCCCAGAATCTTTGACATCACACTAGGCTCCTCCTTGCATGCACACATTAGACACACACACAAACATATACAGACACACACACGCACAGACCGCGTAGTCTTCTCTGCACGCTTGCTCCGGCTACCCCGAGCCGGGCCCTCCCGCGGCAAGTGAGTGGCGGGCGCAGCCGGCGGCGCGGCGAGGACCCGAGCGCCTGCAGCCGGAGGGAACCGGGGCGCAGCAGTGGCGGCCGCCGCGCCCGCAGCCGGAGCCGCTCGCCCGAGCGCTCGGCGACGGTGGCCCGGACACCTCAGCAGCACTCCGGGCTTCGAGCAGCCGCGTCCGCCCCCGCCGGGGCTGCAGGGCGCCCGGACGCCACCCCGCAAGCTCCCGGGCCCCCTGCCACCCCTATGAGAGAAGGAGAAGCCCGGCGAAGGAGCAGGACGCTTGGCCTCTGGACTCCGCCGCAAGCCCGAAGCGCCCCCTCCGCCCGCGCCCCTCCGGCGCCCGCGAAGCGAGATGCAACTGCCGCGCTCCGGCTGAGAGGGAAGGGGGCCGGCGCCATCCGCTCGCTCGGAATCCGGTCCCCGCGGCGGCTGCGCGTCCCGGCCGCGTCCCCTCGGGCCCGGGAGTGAGCAGGAGCAGAAGGAGGAGGCGAGGCGGCCGGCCCGGGGTTGGCCGGGGCTGGGGAGGAGGGACGGCTCGGGGGGAGCGCGCGGGGGGCGGGGAGGGGGCCCCGGCGGAGAAAGATGGCAATGTCTCTCATCCAAGCGTGCCGCAGCCTGGCTCTCTCAACATGGCTGCTTTCCTTTTGTTTCGTGCATCTGCTCTGCCTGGACTTCACCGTGGCCGAGAAGGAGGAATGGTACACCGCCTTCGTGAACATCACCTACGCCGAGCCCGCGCCGGACCCCGGGGCCGGGGCGGCGGGCGGCGGCGGCAGCGGCAGCACCACAGCCGAGCTGCACACGGAGAAGACCGAGTGCGGGCGCTACGGGGAGCACTCGCCCAAGCAGGACGCCCGCGGGGAGGTGGTCATGGCCAGCTCGGCCCACGACCGCCTGGCCTGCGACCCCAACACCAAGTTCGCCGCCCCAGCCCACGGCAAGAACTGGATAGCCCTCATCCCCAAGGGCAACTGCACGTACAGAGATAAGATCCGGAACGCGTTCCTGCAGAACGCCTCCGCCGTGGTCATCTTCAACGTGGGCTCCAACACCAACGAGACCATCACCATGCCCCACGCAGGTAAGTGGCCCCGGCGGGCGCGGGGCGGGGTACGGGGAGCCGGCGAGGATGGAGGCACCGAGAAGGATCCAGCGCCTGCCTCTTAGCTCCTGTCTGGGAGGTCTGTGCTTTGCGAAAGACGCTTCTCTGTGCCCTGGACCTACTAAGTTTTCTATACGTCACTTCGTGGGGCTTCCAAGGACCGACTGCTTTTGGGGGAACCAGGGAGTGTGTTCCGCTTAGCCTAGCGCCACTTGGACGAAGGTTGCCCGAGGTGGGCTAACTTTTCCGAGGAGGATCTGGAAGGTGGGGTTTGGGGGCCACGGCTCGGATGTTCTCCTCCGCTAGTGACCGACCCCGCACCTGTTTGGAACCCGTAGATCTGATAACTCAGCTCTGCACTTGGGTGTGTGCATCCCGTATAGTCCTGATGCCGGCGTTTGTGTAATCAGGAGGTGGGTAGGGTTACTGGTGCTGGCGCTCACCACCACCAACTTGCTCAAGTTGGGTTTCAGCTCTTCGTGGGAGATTAAGAGTCCTCCCACCCCCCGCCGGCCACCCGCTGGGTTGACGCACGTCATAAATAATACTGAAAGTCCTGTGCTCTGCCAAGCTGTCATCCGGAGAAGCTAAAGGGCGGGCACGCTGGTAAATAATAACAATCCTCAACAAGCCGACAAGAGGAGGGTGGCCATAAAGTTATGCCTACTTTTCTAGTATCGCGTTCTCCTTTGCCTGCTTGGGAGGTTAAATATGCTGAAGGTTTTCTTAATGGCAAGAATGAGATTACAGGATAGAAAGAATAAGCTTTTCTTAATAATCTCAGTGTGTCAGGACTAGAAACACACAACTGCCCTAAAACTCGCTGTTTACCCGTGTGCCTGATGTAACAGTGCCTCCGTGGTAGGAACAACAAAGTCCTCTCCAGGCTTGTCAGCATAAGCATGTCGTTTTAGCAGCCTTGCCCCCACGAGTCCAGGGCGCTTCTTGTTTCTGTGCACTGGAGAACCTACCTAGCCCTGCTTCCCACAGGGGTTGCCGGGTTGAGGGTGTGGCATCCAGAGGGAGAGAAGGGAATAGAAGCAACAGATACATTTTCTAACTGGAGTCACCTAATCAAAGGCTTGATTTTCTTTAAAAGCCAGATTTTAATAAACAGTTATGCTACTGAAATGGAGTACCCAGTTTTGGCCACATGGGGTGGGGGTGCATTCTTTGGGGACAAGTTTTCATTCTGAGAGCTCATGTCACCTATTAAGGAAATACACAGTTAGTTGGTTTGCGGTTTTAGACATGGAACTTGTCCAGCCTAACACAAACAGGTGGGCTGGGGAAAGTTCAATGCTTCAAACACTCAGGCCAAAAATAAGACAGTGCGTTCATTAAAGAAGAGGAGGAGAGGCAGTTAACTCCTTAGAAAAGTTAGGGTAGAGCATTGAGGAACATTTGATACACTTTCTTGAGCTCAACAGTCTTGCAGGAGAAAAGATTGCACCCTGACCTTGAGTCATAGACTAGGAGCACTACTTAAACTTCATGATGCTCAAGAATAATCATTGGAGGACTGTGGAAGGGCACTTTAAGTCATGTAAAGTATCTTTAAAAGCATTTAATGTCTAAACCTCAAAGGGAGTGTGAAGGAGGGGTTTTTTTGGTTGTTATTGTTGTTAAATTCCAAAATCGTTAGTTGACTTTGCAGATCCTTTAAATGTTTCTTTGTGCATAAGCATGAAATCCTAAACTCGTGGCTTTGAATACAAGAGGCATCGTTTATCCGTGTCTAAAAAGGTTCTCCAGAACTGCCAACACGTTGGATCAATTAATGGCTTGCCTGTTTTTTACAGAAAGCAGTAAGCTGATTTTCCACAGAAATGATACTTGACTAAGAGAGTGGGAATCAAGAAAGGGCTTAGTAATAATTCAAAAATTAGACTAAACAATGTCAAGGAAATTCTCTACTATCTAATTGTTCTGTTTCCAAAAATGTGTTAATGTTCTGTCTGCTAGTAGCCATGAAGCTTCCATATTCTCATTTGACAGGCTGCACATTAGGAGACTGGCTTCACTTTGGTCAGAGATTGCATTGATTTCTACTAAAATCTCATTATAAGGAGATACATGATCCTGTAGTGTGGCAAACGTCTCACTTAGGACTTCTGCCTGAATGTGAAACTGTGCCAGCACTAGCCTGGCTGTCAGTGTCTTACACTTAGCTCCAGTACTTGAAGACTTTTCTTTTTCCAGTTGAATTTAGAAATCTGATTCAAATTTATCTTAGGAAATGTCCAGTGTACATTTTAGATGCTAATCAAATATTCTCATTTTGTCAACATGGCATGCAATATATGAGAGGAGCCTTACATTTTGAACTGTTTAGCTCAGAGTCTCCAAAAAGTTTACATCAGTATTTGCATTTTTTAAAAAAAAATCTCACTTCTCTAGATCCTTTATTTTCAGAACTGATAGCTTTCAGTTGAGGAGAAAGTCTGAATTTAGAGTTGTGCAATCCACCATGTAATATCTATGCATTTGGGGTGATGTAACCCCAACACATCCACTGTCTTGAAATTCAGTTAATTAGCACTCATTTCCCCTTTAATATATCCCTTCTTTTAAAAAACATTTATTGAAGTATAGTTGATTACAATGTTATGTTAGTTTCTGGTGTATAGCAGAGAGAATCAACTATATAAATATATATATAAGTACATATATATTTTTTTCAGATTTTTTTCCATTACAGATATTATATATATAGTTATTACAAAATATTGAATATAGTTCCCTGTACTATACAATAGGTCCTTGTTGTTTTTTTTATACTTAGTAGTTTGTATCTGCTAATCCTGGACTCCTAATTTATCTCTCCATATAGCCTTTCTTTCTGATTTTTTTTTCCATACATATGATTTTGGGCTTCTGACACTTCTGCAATTGTGCTTTCTCATTCACAAATACACATACTCCAGGGACAGACTAGTAGTTTTAGTTTGTAACCAGTTTTTAAAATCTCTTAAAAAGTACGACAGCCTTATTGGAGAGTTCATGTATCATACAATTCACTCATTTAAAGTATACAATTTAACAGCGTTCACTGTACTGACAGAGATATAGGACCCTCACCACTGATTGCAAAAAGAAACCCAGTGTCCTTTAGCAGTTTACTTCCCAGCCCTAATGAACCACTAATCTACTTTCTGTCTCTCTGTATTTGCCTGTTCTGGACATCTCATATGAGTGGAATCTAGTAATATGTGTTTTTCTGTGACTGGCCTCTTTCCCTTGGCATAATGTTTTCAAGATTCGTCAGTGCTGTAGTGGGTATCAATACTGCATTCCTTTTTGTTGCCAAATAGAATTTCATTGTATGTATTTACCACATTTTTAATTTCATCGATTAATGGACACTTAGGTTCTTTTCACTTTTTGGTTATTGTGGATACTGCAACTGTGGACATTCATGGACAAGTTTGTGTGCTGACATTTATCTTGGTTATATATCCAGGAGCGAAATTTCTGAGTCATATGGCAACGCTGTGGCTTAAATTGTTGGGGAACTACAAGATTGTTTTCCAAAGAAACACATCATTTCACATTCCCTCCAGGAGCATACGGGGGCTCCAATTTCTCCACATGCTCATCAGCTCTCATCGTCATCTATCCTGGATTCTGGCCATGAGGTTGTGAAGTGGTGTATTCATTGGGGCTTTCAGGTTTTCGTGTGCATTTCTCTGATAACTAATGGTTATTTTTAGAGGCAGTTTGGAGAAGCGGTCAATCAGGATCGCAGCCTGTAGCCAACCGCTTGCATGTGTGTCCTGGCTCTGTTACTTTTTCGCTGTGGATCTGTGAGCAAGTTACTCAGCCTCTCAGGACTTCAGTTTCCCCATTTGTGAGATGGGGGAACCTCAGCTGGTTGTTATGGGCATCAAATGAGTCAATCCACGTATGTGCTTATGATTGTAGTTGGCACATAGCTGTCAGTACACGCTAATCTTTGTAAGCCTTGTGCACAGTGACACACAGGAGCCACAGCGTGGATCACCAGACCCCCAGGGCTCCCTGAGGCCCTGGCAGCCTGAGGAAAGAGCTGTTTATTTATCCTCTCCTGCTTTAAAGGCCAGCGCCACCATGCCAATTTCTGCTTGTTGTTTCTGTGATTTAGAGACAGGGTGTCCCAGCGCTCTCCGATGGTCGGTGAACATTCGAGGATTCTCCTGTTACATTTGTGCTTTCTCTTGGCTTAAGTTGAAATCTTATCAGAGCAATATAAGAGTTATCTATATATTGTTTATTTTTAGTTGTATGATAAACACATAGATCTGTAAGTGTACGGTGGTGGTAAGTGTCTCACTTGTGATGCTAAAGAAATAAGTGATGCATTTTCTTTTTTCCTCTTTTGAAGAGTGTTTGCTGTCTTTTTGTCTATGGCTAGGACACAGTTAAAGGGAAAGGAGGAAACTAAACATCTGCCTTGGAAGAACGTTTGAGGGACTGGGTTCTAATAGTACTGCTGGGAGTAAGATGGGGGAAGGAAAGAGATGTCACAGTCACCAACCAGAAAACAAGCCCAGCCTGTGGCGAGGAGGAGCCCTGGGTGGGGTGTAGCTCCTGTGTTCTAGACCTTCTCCAAGGTCGGAGGGGAAAACGTAGGAGGTGTTCTGAGGCTCTTTCCTGTGCAGGTGGGTGCTGAGATTTTAATTCGTAGGTTCATGTTGCGTTTACTTTAACTGCTGAAGTCTACCTTTGCTTTAGTCTCTGTAAAGAAACTAGCTGCTAAATATATATATATTTTTTTTTCTTTTTTTTACAGGACTTGTATTTTTCAGAACATGTATGTGCAGTTTTGTATTACATTTTCCTTAAGTAATATGTTTACTTTAACTCTCAGCAGAGTCATCACCCTGTCTTTGGGTGGTAATAATATTGCCTGAGTGGTGCTAACTCTGCGTCACGCATGTTGTGAGTACTTTATGTGTATTATCAGTGCATTTAATTCTCACAGCAACACTGAGAAATAGGTACTGTTATTAGCTCTGTTCGCCCGAGGAGGAAACCAAGGCCTAGACGGGAGCTGCCGTGGTCACACAGGTGGTAAGTGGTGGGACCGGGCTTGCCAACCCAGGCAGTCTGTCTCCTGAGTCTGTGCTTGTAGCTGCTGCTGCCCGTACCCGCTCAGCTTGACAGGAGACTGTCAAAACTAGATGTGGACGGTGATGACTTGATAGTGGATACAGGAAGTGATGTGAAGCTGATGCCGATTTTGAAATACTTCAACATGTCTATCCGCCGAATGCACATTGGCTCGCAGACTGCATTTTTGTGATAGGAGAAATGGGACCTTGTGTTTGGGGCTGTCCTCCTCCAGACCGACCTCTGATTAACCATCTGGCTTTGGTCCGTCACTTTCTATTCTGGGCCTCAGTTTTCTCACTTATAAAATGAGAGGTTTGGATTAGTTGAGCCCTAAGAGCTATTTAAACTGCAGTTTATTCCCTACATATTGAAAAGGCAGGATATTTTTACTTAAATTTCTCGTTTCTCATCAGAGAATCCGACGAGCGGGGCCTGTGTTCCTGCCGAACAGGGGCTGGGCGTTTAGATGAGCAATGTGCCCGTTATGTGGCCCGGGGCCCTGTCACTACTTATGGCGGGGCTCTTGAGGCTTGCTCGACTCCCACGTGCCCCCTGCCTCCACCCTGAGGCTTATGTATTTGGAAACTCAGCTCTATGGAGTCAGACTAGGGTTAGTGAGGAGAAGTTATAGAAAGCAGACTTGATTTAGGCAAGAGAAGGAATTCATAAAGATAGAACTGTTGAGAAATGGAAGAGGTTTTCTTGGGAGGTGAAACTTTCTCTTGCTTCAGGTGGAAACCTAACACAGGACTGATGCACAGAGTTGCAAGTGGTGATGACTGAAGGGCCTTCCCAAGCCTGAGAGCCTAGGAGTCTCTGTCATTTAGATATTTAAAAAACATTTCTCTTCTTTTTTGATTGAAGTCTAGTTGATTTGCAATGTTGTGTTAGTTTCTGGTGTACAGCATAGTGATTCAGTCATACATACATATATAACTGTATATTCCTTTTCATATTCTTTTTCATTATAGTTTATTACAAGGTATTGAATATCGTTCCTTGTGCTATAGCATAGGACCGTGTTGTTTATCTATTTTATATTTAATAGTTTGTGTCTGCTAATTCCAAACTCCTAATTTATCCCTCCCCACACTTTCCCCTTTGGTAACCATAAGTTTGTTTTGTATGTCTATGACTCTTTCTGTTTTGTAAATAAATTCATTTGTGTTACTTTTAAAGATAAGTGATATCATGTGATATTTGTCTTTCTCTGTCTCATTCACTTCACTTAGTCAAATAATCTTTAGGTCCATCCGTGTTGCTGCACATGGCATTATTTCAGTCTTTTTGTGGCTGACTAATATTCCATTGTATAAATATACCACAACTTCTTTATCCAGTCATCTGTTGATGGATATTTAAGTTGTTTCCATGTCTTGGCTATTGTAAATAGTGCTGCTGTGAACATTGGGCTGCATGTAGCTTTTTGAATTGGAGTATTATCCAGATGCATGCCCAGGGGTGCTAGATCATATGATAACTCTATTTTTAGTTTCTTAATGAACCTCCATACTGTTTTCCATAGTGGCTGCTCCAAATTACACTTCCACCAGTAATGTAGAAGGGTTCCCTTTTCTCTACATCCTCTCCAGCATTTACAAGTAACATTTCTTTTTTTTAAAACATTTTCTATTGATTTATAGTCGTTTTACAATGTTGTGTTAAATTCCAGTGTAGAGCACAATTTTTCAGTTATACACAAACATATATATATTCTTAACGGCCTCAGTTTACCTTTCATTTTTCTCTGAAGATGCATATAGACTAGTTATTATTTGTGCTTGGTCTTAATTTCCCAGGCCAAAACAGTCTCACTTACCCCACTTAGTATTTATTTATTTGTTGGGCAATAAACTGTATCTTTTCACCTGTCTCTCTACTGGCAGACAGATATCCAATAAGCCAGGAATTCCAGAGTCTGTTATTAAAAGCCATAATTCAGCATTAGTCTTAAATAACATTATTGGCAATGTAACTGAATATTGTCTGGGCATTTCAAGAAACTATATGGTTTGTTCACTCATTTCAGGTCGTAGAAATACATAGCTGGGGATTTGGAAGGAATCTTACCTTTTATCTTCTAATCTTTAGTAAGAATTCCATCCTCATCTCTCCTGGTGCCTTTGGTCTTAAAAATCCCCTGGCTTCTCAGAAAGGAAGGAGTTTTATGACCATGAAATATAGGAAAGTTCAGAAAGAACTTAAGGCTTTATAACTGTTCTTTTAGTTTTTTAGAAAGGACTGATTATGCTTGTTGTCCTGTTAATTTGTTTGGAAACCAGTCTCTGCTTTTAAAAAGGAAGACCTTCACCAGTATTGTTGCATTTTGGACATAAAACTTGGTATATGAAGAACTTAATACTTTGATTGTCCCTGAAAGTCTTCAGTTTATCCCCAGAAGAGATTCTTCATCTTGTACATACTCAAAGAAGGACCTTCACTTCCTACTGAGTGAGTGAAGTGATGCTGAAATTCTTTGTGCTTGATAATGTAAATTGAGAGTTGCTAAATTTGAATTAATATGAACAGAATTTGAGTTCCGTTTTATCTCAGGTGTTGAGGATTTTGTTGGTAATATAAAAACCCAGAGAAATAAGGTAGCCTTGAGTGATTGTCTACTAAGCTGCAATTATGGTGGTTCTATTAAGTGGAAATCTTGTCTATAGGTATACTATAATCTTTTATTTTAAACTTTGGCAGTTTCACTTACGGTAGGATAAGTATACTTTACATCTAGTTCTTTTATTTTTCCTGTATGAGAGGAAAATTAAATTTCTTTTACTGCCTCAAAAGCATTGGTTATAAATTGATTTCTACAAGCATCATTTAAAAAATCTTGTCTAGTTGATAATTATGCTGGTATTTAGAAAATCTTTTCCAGTAGAAATAAGCAACACTTGTCATAAAATTAAAGATTATGTATTGGATTGTTAGGCTTTTCCATATTCAATCTATGAACATATATTTCATAATAGAGTTTTTTTTAAGTTAAAAGTGTTTTTGCATTAAATATATGACATATTCTTTCCAGGCAAAGATATATAATGAGCATGTATATTAGGTAAGATCCAGGAAATGTTTGCTTTCTTAACCAGTTCAACCTGGTGTCTCTCCATCATAAATGTTTTTTTTTACACACACAGTCCACATAAGAACTATTGAAAAGGCAAAGATTTGAAGTTTTTCGGAGGTATTGTCTATGTACATATACAGATACCTTTTTTCTATAAATATTTATTTTTCCCAGTCCTAACTTTCCTAAGAAGATATTCATGGGGTCCTTCTGTAGCCATGAACCTACTATGCTGCATGTCATTCCAAATGACCGAAAGAACAGTGGAAGAGAAAAGATATTTTCTCCTTTATTTCTCAAGGCACTTGGAATGTTCTTCCTCCAGATACCCCCAGGACTGGCTGCCTCTCTAGGGTCCCCTCTCTGTGACTTCATCACTGAGGCACTCCCTAGTTACTCTCTTTGGAATAGCAGCACCCCTCCCCCTTCCCATCCCCAGCACACCCTGCACCTCTAGCTGCTTCATTTCACTCAAGCTTAGTGTGTCTCCTCCCACCAGAATGTAAGCACCACAAGAAGCAGCGCTTTTAGACATTTTTTGTTCATAGTAAAGTTCCCAAAGCCTAGATTGATCCCTGTTGCATGGGAAGTGCTCAGCAAATCTTGTTAAGATCTGTTAAATAAGGCTGGAAAGATGGATTATGTTAATATGTTAGCCTCTGATTTCATGAAAAAATATTCCATGACACTAAAAAATTTGTTCTTAGCTTTTGACTTATGTAAATGAGGTCAGGGAGCTTCTAATTTGAGTCGCCATTAAGGTAATTGAGTCATCCTGTAGGATGTGGCATGAAGTAGGTGCCTGGTTCACACCCTTCATCTCAGGAGAAAAAAGACATACTCATGACAAACAGGAGGACACAGGGTATCAAAAAGAATTGTGACCAAACATAATTTTGCCCATATGTTTATAGTCCCACAGTTTTAATATATATATGTGTGTGTGTATGTGTGTATGTTTTAAAATGAAAGACATATGCCTCAGAGAAAATTTTGAAAATACTTAATATTTAAAAGGAGAGGAAGATAACCATCAACAACTCACTCACTCACTCAACTCTTGTATTTTTTTTTTCATTCTGCAGATACATGTTTACTTTTACCAGACTGGGAATGTATTACATAGGTTTTTGTAGCTTTCTTAAATTTATAGGCACATGTTGAAACATCTTTGATGTTTCTATGATTCCACTTTTCCCCTACATAAACAGTACTGCTATAAACACCCTTATGTACCAAAAATGGGTGCATATCCACAATTCCTTTCCCAGATCAAGTTCCTGAGTATGGCACTAGTAAGTCAAAGGCTATTCACGTGTAGCTGTAGAGGAGGTTTTTTTTTAAAAGTCCATTTAATGATGTCACCCTGATATATGTCGCTCCCTACTTTGGCTCTCCTTTGCTTGCTTTTTCTTTTTTAGGAGGGAGGTAATTAGATTTACTTATTTATTTGTTTTTTGGAGGAGGTACTGGGGATTGAACCGAGGACCTCGTGCATGCTAAGCAGTTACTCTACCACATGAGCTGTCCCCTCCCCCTAGCTCTCCTGTGAAGGACAGAGAGTATCTTTCAGCCGATGGTGCTGCTGTGGGGACCCAGGACTGGCTTTCTGCATCCCTTTGCTCCCAGCTAGACTAATTTGGCAGCCGGGGCAAGACATTGAAGATGGAGAATCAAAAAGGGGAATAAAGCCCCAGTGACAGAATCACCAGGCTCACAGCTGGTGAAACCCCCATTGTTTCCCTGACAGTCGTCTGTGTATTGGGGACAGTAAGTGCACATTGAACAGGGAATTAGGAAACCTCGGTTTCAGTTGTGAGTCTGCCTCAAATTGGCTTTACCGTTGGTAGGTCACTTCCCCTCTCTGGGGCTCATTTTCTTTCACTTGAAAATGATGAGCAGGAGGTTCCTGGAGGGGAACTTGGTTTCGATCAGTGATTCTCCGTCCTTGCCGCCCATTAGAAAAGCCCCGGGAGTTGAAAGATGTCAGACGCCCAGGTCCCACCCGCAGAGATTCTGATGTAATGTGTGTGGTGGAGGGACGGGACTCTCCACATGATTCTGATGTGCGGCCGGGGTTGACAGCCACCACGCGGGGTGAATCTTAAGTCTTCCTCTTCTGCGTCATCCTACTGTTCTGTATTAATTACTGAAAGAAATAGTGTTTTTTCCTTTGATGATGTCAAAATCCTACATAAAAAAAATGACTTTTAAATTTATTAATTGTAATGATGAAAACAATGGTCTGTACAGTTAAGTAGTACCTCAGGACACAAATTAGGAGTGACTCACTGAGAAGCACCAGACTTTGGAAACTAGCGAGAAGACAAACAAATGGCAAACACTGCAAGTGGAGGAAAGCATGCAAACTTCTGGAAAATAGTCAAGGAGTACAATAATGAGTCAGAAATGATTAGACATTTTGACTGAGTTGGGCAGAATTTCACTGATGTGCTAAATGTTCGTTATCTCAACTGTGGACCTCTGGCATAAGAGGTAGCAATCCCATGATAGTTTTACCAAGTAGGGAGGACCCCATTTTGCTCATCACGGTGGTCATTACCCAGTTTGGGGGGCAGTATAGGGTGGTGGTGGACAAGATGATTCTGGTACACAATTGACCTGGGTCTGAACACTGGTAAAGTTACTTGCCAGGGAGACATAAGGCAACATCAGGCTGGAGATAGGAGTTTGAAGTCATTCAGTCAAGAGAGTGAGATTCCACCATTCTACAATGTGACTACAGTGGTGAAGGACCTGCCAAGACTTGGGTCCTTCTGGGCGGAGAGGGCCTGGAAGCTCCGGGACCCAGCAGTTAACCCAAGCCTTCACCTGTGAAACGAGCCTCACGTGGTCCCATCAGAGATGCTGTGAACTCTTACACTACAGACTGCAGCAAAGGGGCAGCTCTGAATGTTGAATACATGTTACCTCTAATTATGGTAAAGAGAAACAAGATTCAGAACCGGATGACATCTTACCACCTTTATTATCACCCACTGATAATAGCCCAGCCATCATCTTCTCAGCCTGGATGGCTACTGTCACCTCCCACTGGTGACCAGCTCCCATGCCCGCCCTGCAACCTGTTCCCCAGACAGCAGACAGAAGGAACTTTTGAAAAATAAAGGACATTACTCCCCTGCTTAAATCTTCCAGGGCCTTCGTATCATGCTCGGAACTGAGTCAGGATTCTTGCTATCACCCCCTTGGTCTGACCTGATTTGGTCCCTGCCTCCTGTCCACATTTTTTCCCAAACAGGCTTCTTCTCACCGCTCTCCATCCCTCTTGTCTCCTCGCCAGTCCTCAGATACGCCCAGCCTGCTGCTACCTCAGGGCTGTGGCACGCTTTCCCCCCCCAGTTTTTTGGATAGAATTACTGTTCACACAGCAGACATCTCTTTATGCTTCTGCAGTATGTGGAAATGACTCCCAAACCAGAATATCTGGGTAGGCATTTATTTCTCTTTTATTGAACGACCTTTTTTTTTTTTTTTTTTTTAAGATTCAGTGTGCTCTTTTGCCACCTGTACCCTGAGGGAAATATCTTCCGGCAAAGAGTAATTACAAAACAGAAAGACAAAGACATAGACAACACATTGAAGATTACAGGTTGGGGGGGGGAGTAGGGGGATAAACTAAGAGTTTTGGATTAGCAGATACACACTACCATATATAAAATAGATAAACAACAAGGTCCTACTGTATAGCACAGGAAACATTCAATATCTTGTAATAACCTATGATGCAAAAGAATATGAAAAAGAATATATATGTATATGTATAACTGAATCACTATGCTGCACACCAGAAACTAACACAACATTGTAAATAAAATATACTTCAATAGAAAAAAATCATGGAGTTTTATTACTCACATGAGCAGGGAGAGTTACCTGTCACCAGCGTCAATTTTTGCTGGTTTCCTGTGATATTTACCTGGCTCACCCCTCCATAGTATTCCTGATCTGCTTAATTGCCCCTTCCTCTGAGTTTTTCTGGCCTTGTTAAAAAACTTCGTCTGCTACCCATTTTCTCTTCCCTTGTTCTCCCTTCTTTTTCTTCATAGCTCTCACACTATTTGAAATTGTTATATTATTTCTTTTATTCTTTTACTTGATGACTGTCTGTCATCCCTATAAAATATAAGCTCCACAAGGGCAAGCAAGACTCTTGTCTTGTCAACGGCTATATTCCCGGAGCCTGGCAAGTAAAAGGTGTCCAGTAAATATTTATTGAGAATATGGGTGGATAAGTAAATGGTAGACCACGAACCCATCCACAGTTCTCAGGTGCATTGCTCACGTATGGGATGAAGTAACGACTTTGAACTCCCTACTCTTTATTTGCCTTATGTTGAAGGCAAGATTTAATTTGAGGAATTAAAAACTTCATTGAGAGGAATTCCTTACCTGGCTGTCTCTCCTGCTGCACTGAGTTTCCCGAGGAAAGCTGTTGTGTGAGCCCAGCCCCTTAAGTTGGGATCTAGCACCGGCATCTTGAATGATTCCCTGTCTGTAGTAAGATTAGCTAATCGCTCTGCTTCCTCATGACCATCTTGATGCCATCCACCTGGTGGAAGGTACCTGGCATTTAGACCAAGTGTTCAAAGGAGATAATCAGCACCCTTGAGGCTCACCTTGTGAACAATAAACCTGTGCAGGGGAGGTCTGTGTCCCTCTCACAGAGCCGTGCTCAGAAAAAAAGCACAAAGTGATGCATTATTACAATCTAAGGTCTGAGGATTAAAAAGTCATTAGTCTCTTTTATCCTCTTGACCTTTGTCACTGTCTTGAAAAGCCATTCATCTAATTAAAACTCGAGTCTTCTAAATTAGGAAGTCTTATTCTCTCTGGTAAAACTAAGTGACTCTTGTGATTTGGCTTACTGCTGTCTGAAAGTAATCAACGTTCTTTCTATTGAGATACTATATTAAGTATATCTTAGCTTATTACTCATAAAAAGACTTTTGTGTTTCATTAACTTAGTCATCATGTGAAAAATACATTACATTGTACGTAAGAAGAGAAAAAGCCATTTTCTTGAGTGAAGCCAATTAGAATTCATTTTGAACCATAGCACAACCATGAGCCTGCTTGCTAGTTTTATATTTAGCCTTTGAAAAGGTGGCACATAATCACTACAGTACAGTTTGTGCATGCCAGAAGAAGTGATATTTTGACATTAAAGGGAAATTTGTGAGTAGGTTAAGATATTGGAACAGGACATGCTGTCACTGTTGTGTTAAAATAATTGTGGTTCATTGACTCATGCAAATATATTCTGCTGTGTTTCCTGTTTGCAGTTTATCACATTTACCGCCAGAATAATTTAAATAAGAAAACAGAAAAACAGCTTACACTTTGGCCCTTGATTGATTTTGGTACTTGAAATAGGGCATTTTTTTTTTTTTTGAAGGAACAGTAGTTCTGAAATAGGCCATTATTCAGGCCTATTTGGTAAGCACCATTTTGCTAAGCGATGTGTTGTCCCGAAGGTTGACAAGCTATCCGGGGCGGGGTGGTGGGGGGCATGGTTCCAGTCATTGTCCTGGAGCACTGACTCCACTGTCCTATGCTTCTGGGTGAGTTTCAGCCCAGATTCCATCCATCTGTTTCAGAGGAATGGGCATTTCTGGCGAAGCAGACACTGCCCTTCCGTGGCTAGCAGGCAGTTAAAGTATGATGACCTCAGCACCAAGTAGCAAGCCATCCATCAGTGTACCGTGTTTGCTGTTATCTAACATGCTGCAGGCCAAGAACAACCTGAGATCTGAGGAACCTGGGATCATCCTAAACTTGCCTGTCCCAGTGCTAAGGTCACAGAGCAGCGGGGTTCAAATGCTAGTGGTTGGGACCTGACCCTCTCCACCTGCCGGTGTCGTGGTGTCTGGCTACTCTGATGGACAAACCCAGACTGTGCCTTGGTATTCATGAGCTTAGGGTCAGACAGCAGTCCTGACACCAGGTCCCCAGGGACCTGGGCCTGTGGAGCTCTGACAAAAGAGCTTCAAGGGAGATGACGGGGTAGTAGCTGGGGAGTCTGTCAGCAGCCACTGTGTGAGGGGCACACGGGCCGTTCTGAACAGTCACTGAGCCCTGTCCACTGAGGAAAATGCTCTCCTTTTTTGAATAAGCTAAGACATCCTTTCTGTAAATCAATTCTTCTGGTTCTAGGCTTTCTATGTTAAATTCATCACCTCATTCATTAGAGGAGCTCAGCGAACCTTTGCTGGATTGAATAAATATTAGAAGGAAGAGAATCAACACGCGTTCTGAAGACACACGGCGCCGGGCACTGCACTGGGTGTCTCTCTCACTTCATTCCTTTCACACACCCTGGGAGTTGGAAACTTGCCCAGAGTCACAGATGAACAAAAAAGCAAAGCTGTTATTTCAGTTCAGATCTGTATACGTTTCATTATATTGAGAGGCATGTAGAATTTCTTTGACTTTGTACTAATTTTTATGCTTCAATGTATTGTTTTATGAAGGGGGAACAAAAAGAAACTTCTTTAAAGGTAATTTGTCTGGAAACATTGTTTCCCATAAAAATTAGGTAACAGTAATTTGCTATTGTTTTTAAAGTGCGTATTTACAGCAATGCAATTCTTTTGTTGCTTGAGAAATATTTCTTACTGACATATAAAGTACAAACTGCTGTGGGTTTAATCCACAAGTCAGACCTTCCCTCTGTGAACATGGTAATGTCTTTGATTCTACTATAGTCCTTTCTGTATATTTTGGCTTAAAGAGCAGTTATAGCTCTCAAAGGGATGTGTTTCCCATTAGTTAAAAATGCTAATGTTCTTAGAGAATTGAGTTAGGCTCCTGTTATAATGTTATTGAAGTAAAAGGGTCTATGCAAATTTCTACCACTAAATGTTGTTTTGAGTTCTATAAATAAATCTTTTCCTTTACTTTTACCCTATTTTGATTTGCCTAAATTCGTAATTACTATGGGAATATTTGCAAACCAATATCAAATCCCATTTACCTGAAAAACATCTTAAGATCAAAAATCAAAGAATGACTCTGTTACTGTCTTGGGGATTTTTTTTTTGAATGTGTCTATATACATATATAGTATATCGTTCAGAATTTTAATTAGACTTGGATGATGCCTGATTTCCATAATCCCAGAGCAGTTTTGCTTGCTCATTAAATTGCTACATCCTTGATTTTAAATAAGATTTTCTTTAACTGCGTTTGTGATTTCTCATGCTTGGTCATCCGTCTGTATTTAGTGTTCCCTTTTGTTGCTTATTTTCATGTAAATCGTAGTATCTTCACTTGTAAGGTTCTTATTAGTAAGTATTCCTTAAAGCTTTTTTCTTCACATACATACACTGTTTTACCAGCTGTGCGAATCTCTCTAGACAAGCAGGCCAAAAGGGGCCTCACAATGTGAGCTTACGTCTGCCTAGAGGCCAATGGATTTATCATTAGTTTTTCTCTGTATTATCAAAATTACCAAGATGTTATTTTGTTTTAAAATTAACCACAAAATAAGAACAGACTTTTTTTGAAAGGAAAGATTTTACGGATCAAGTCTATTTTGTCTTATTGATAAAAAGTATGAGTTAATCATTTTATCAGTGAAAATCACGAAGCCCCAAGAGTTCAGTGCCTTGCTGGAGACCACACACACAGCAGGTGATGAGTGTGGTTGGGAGGGATGTTATCTGTGCAAGACTGAAGGACTACGTCCTCTGAATCAGATTTCTCAATCATGACACTACTGGCATTTTCAGCCCAAGATTCTTCATCGTCTTGTTGCTATAAGTTTGTTGAGTTAATAAGAATGCATGTAAAGCATTTAGTGTAGAACCAGGCCCAGGGCAAGTGTTAAAGAAATTATTATTAAATATGACTGTCAAATGTTGATAATGCACCAGTACATAATCAAAGAACCCCTGTGTAGCTGGAGAGACATGGGATTTATTGAAATCATGTTATTGAAATAGAATACAGTATTAAACTAGAAAAATATGTGAAGAAAACAATATAAAAGCATACTGGTACCAACAAAGGTATGTAGGTAAGAATGAACCCAGTTGGAGGAGCGATAAAGTCTTGTCTACCCCAACAGGTGTAAGCAAATGTACTTCTCAGGTTGGAAGCAGGCGCCAGCCAAGAGCACAGCAGCAATGGGAGCTATATTTGGAGAGAGTGTTTCACAGCGTTCCTCCCTGAATGATAGGCTAAAGAGGGAACTGCAGCAACATCCCTGTGAGAGGAGAGCTTCAGAGATTAAGAAAGGGGTGAGAGAGCTGGAGCAAGTTAACGCAGTGTGAACTCTGCTGATGGTAATAGAAGATGGTGTTGACGTGCTGGGATGTGTCGGAAGACAACCAGGAGGTCTGACAAAACAAAACTGGCCAACTCTCTACCTGGGCTTCAGTCCAGTGTAATGACATTTTAACAATTCAAAAAAGAAAAAAAATATTTCTAGCTCCCATCTGAATGGATGAATTAATAGCTAGTTAACATGGTTTGATTTTTTTTCCCTAGTTTTCTTGGAAATTCTACTCATATGGAAAAGAGGGTAGTACATCATACAGGTAAAATCCCCGTTTCATGGAGTCCATATGGCATGGGACCACGGTCAGATGATGTAGCACACTTCACAACCACTTGCATGCATCATTGTCACCCGAGCATCATTATGTGCAAAAGGAAACTAACATTTGTCAAGACTTTACTGTGAGTCAGGCGTTGTGCTTGCCTGTCATATCATTATGTGGATGGGTGTACTAAATCCTAGCTATACAAAGTAAGATACTATTTTCCCCCTAAAGCAGGTTATCATGTAACAGACAAGAAGGGTATAGTCCGTGTGTGCTATTGTTAGTGTGAACAAAGTACTACAGGAGCCCCCAGGAGTGGTTAAGTGTGCCTGGAGACTTGAAGAACGCTTTATAGAGGAGGTGATATTTTATTTTTATTGATGTATAGCTGGTTTACAGTGCTGTGTTAGTTTCTGGTGTAAAGCATAGTGACTCAGTTATACATATATATTTGTTTTCACATTCTTTTTCATTACAGGTTATTACAAAATATTGAATATAGTTTCCTGTGCTATACACTAGAACCTTGTTGTTTATCTGCTTTATATATAGTAGTGTATATCTGCTAACACCAAACTCCAAATTTATCCCCCTCTCTTCCGCTTTGGTAACCATGTTTGTTTTCTATGTCTGTGAGTCTGTTTCTGTTTTGTAAATAAGTTCATTTGTCTCATTTTTTTAGAGTCCATATATAAATGATATTCTATGATATTTGTTTTTCTCAGTCTGACTTACTTCACTTAGTATGATAATCTCTAGGTCCATCCATGTTGCTGCAAATGGCATTATTTCATTCTTTTTTATGGCTAGCTGTATCCCATTGTGTGTGCATAAATATATACATACTCCATTGTGACATTTTGAAGTAATCAGAGTTGTGGACAAAGTAGAAGTTGGGAGTACTTTAAGCAGAGGAGACCATATATTTGGTTCCTGAGAGAAGGTGAGTGGGCCTGAGTGATGGGTACATGGGTCGTATGGTGAGACGAGACCAGAAAATTGTTTGAGATGAGAAGTGTGTGAAGGAAGTTGGGCATTTTCCGGTAGGTGATTGATAGGTTTTTAAGCAAACATTGTCAGAGCTCTATTTGAGAAAGTCATTGTCCTAGCTGTAATGAAGAATGTATGCTGGAGAAATTGGTTTTAGAGAATGATAATTATGAAGCTGATAACAATACAGATTTCAGAAACAATTTCCAGAAACTGATGTCTAAAAGAGGGTGGGGTGAAAAAAATGACATTTTGGGCTGGGTGAATGGATGAGTGACATTAAAAAAAGGAGAACAACGAGAAGAAGAGGTTTGGAAGGAAGGAAAGTGTGGATTCAGGGTTGGGCTTGAGATCCTGGAGGCTGGACACATAGCTGTTGGCTCCACTAACGTAATCCCGAGGGTTGCATCTGTGAGGGTGGATGAGACCCACACCGAGGAGGCATCAGGTGAGCACACAGACCAGAGGGCGGGTGGGGCAGCATTTGGGGAGTTGGTAGTGGAAAGGAGCGTTTTTGATTAGAAGAAAGCCAAAATAACTAACTGTGGAAACCTAGAAATGAGGGAATTTCAGTCAAGAGATACATGATGCCAGATGTTGCTAAGAGGTCAAAAGGCTGCAGCTGTTGGATTTGATGTGCTATGACGCACTTGGACTAGATGATGTCAAAAGTCCCATCCAGTTAACAGTCTGGCCCTGAATTTGGGAGTTTTCTCTAGAGTCACCCAACAGCAAATCGCAGTATTAGGCAAATAGTCCAATCTAGAGAAATCCTTTAATTCACAAAACCATGACCAGAAGCCTTTCCTGTTTATGGGTATGGATTTGGTACTCCCGTTTCTAATCCTAGCATTTAAATCACCAAATCTCCAGAAAGAAATTCCTTAGTGGTTGGGTTGTATAGACTCTATAGAACTCAGGAGACTCTAAATTTAACTTCTGTACCATAGGTGTACAGGGCTGGGATTATAAAAATGAGGGCAGTGCACAACCATCATATTAGTATTTGGATGCCAAATCATGATGGAGATAAATAATGTCTGGAGTATAGAGGTGTAGGGGTGTTTGTGTGTGTGTGTGTGTGTGTGTGTGTGTGTGTGTGTGTGTGTGTGTTTGAGAGGGAGAGGGAGAGGGAGGGAGGGAGAAAATAGGTCACTCTGATGATACTGAAAGTGCCCAAGTTTCTACTTAGGTCCCACTAGGATGATTTCAACTTAGACAATCTTTTCAAACTCACAAAGATACAAATTCATACTTTAGAATCTTCATCATCTGAATGACCATTGTCTATGCCATTACAAAGACAGGCATTTCGGCAACCGTGCTTTTTTTTCTTTTGTTTTTGTTTTTGTTTTTGCAAAAAGAGTTTGACAGTTTGGGCTCTTCTTGTGTCTGCAACCAATTTGGATTTGGGGTACTGAATGGAATCACCAAATTATTAGACAGGGTGTCATTTGTAGGAGACTTCAGAGAGGTGGAAGCCATGTTTTGCACAAGCTTGAATGCACCATTCCTAAAAGATAAAGAAATCTAAAGGCAAAATCTAGTCATTGGAAACTTGCAATATTTTAACGAACAATTTTTCCCCCACTTTAAGAATAGCAACATTTCATAGCTCTTCTGCTGCCGAATTGCTTCTCAGCTCCCACTGTTGTTAGCTTTATTGGAGATGATTCAACACAGAGAGAAGGCCGAGGTTTCTGCACTGAGAATTTATTTTACTGGGTGATGATGTTGGTGTAAGCAGTTGGGAAGAAGGCTCCTGTGGTTATGCTTGGAACCCGAGTAATAAGGATGAACAGATGTCTTTTTGGCTCTTTGCTGGTGACCTCTGACTTGAATTGTTAGAGTCTTTGTTCTCTTTGTGCTCCAAGCAGCAGCTGCCAACGTTCTCCACTGGATTCAGAAGTGAGCCAATTAGGTGATGTGCACAAACCAAGAACATTTGACCTTCGCTCCTGTCCTCTTGTGCCCCCAAACCTCCTCACCTCTTCTTCCCTTTAAAATCCTGGATACGAACACACCATCTTCATCAAGTGTATCCCTACTGCAGTGTAACCTTATTAAATTATTCTGGGTTTGTTCAGAACTGAAGTAAAACATTACTTTTTCACCCTGCAGTCTTACTGACTTACTCTTTCATAAAAATTCAGTGGACATGCCCAGACTTCTGTTTTTTGGAATTTTGTACAAAGGGAATCATTCTAGTACCTCAGGGAACAGAGCTTGATTTCGCAAACCTCCACACTAGTGCTTCTGAGATTTCCTATAAACAGATCAATTTAATTATATTTCCACCTGTCTCATGAACCTTTTATATTGTTTTTCTAATTGCAATTCAAAACAACTGCTTTTGGGAGGTGATACTGCGCTCCTAAAAGTGAAACTGGAGAGGACACTATTACAGTTCCCTGCGTCTCATACAGATAGCTATTATTTTGCAAAACTTGTGTTTTGTTACATATCCACGTGTGTGTGTGAAAGGTCACAATGGATTTAGACGCTAAGGTCTTCAACAATGTCCCAGTGGTCCACCAGGTTTTCCTCTACAGAAGTGTCCCCAGTGTCAAGCCTTATGACCCTGTGTAACCTGCCCTGTACCCAGCAGCTATGGAGCCGGCCGGTCCCTGCCGCCGCCGAGATGTTTGATAATAGAAGCTCGCACGTAAGGGCTTCTAGGTAAAGGAGATGCCTCCACAACTTGGAAGCTACTCTTTCCTGAACTAAAGCCAGGAGACTCTCTTCCACTCTCCCTCGATGGTGCAGAGGTGTTTACAGTTTTTATCAGAGACAGATGGCTGTGTGTTCACCCTGGAGAAGGGTCTCCAGCAATTTCATGTCTTGCGAACAGGCAGATGGGATCCAGCATCTCTAGAACAATGTGAGTACTGTTGGTGGAGCCCAGAGTCAAGGAGGAAGACTGTGCTTTAATCTCCAAACCCCAGAGGACAGCGAGATGAAGATTCTGTCATTGGTATCTTCATTCTGAGAGTGTCTGAGAAATGGGAGTGAATGAGTCTATGACAGAGGATCAAGGACAAGAAGGAAGAGCTTGTGGGCTGGAAACTGGACCCCTGGTCTTTCTGGCTATGTTTTAGTAATACCTTGCAAGGAAGCACTGTCATAACACTAGAACCACGCTCTAATTATCTGCAGTTTTTAGTTCTACCATTATTATTCTGTTATTTACTGAAGACCACTGCTTGGTAAACAGTGTACAGTTCATTCCATGATCTGAGATATATTTCCCCCACATGGCTTTGTAAATTCAGCAGTTAAAAGGCCCTTCCTCCCTCACAAATTAGCAGCAGACTCACCTATGCTTGCAGCCACTGGGCTGAGGTCCAGCTGAGCCCGGCTGCTGTAGAGAGGTTTCTGGATCGCATCTGTAAACACCACCACTTAGGTAGGAATTTCCCAGTGATGAGGTGAATGTGACATCATCCTCTTCTCTCTTAATAGGGAGACAGCAGGCCTCCAACTGCTCCCTGGCGTGGTCAGGGAAGGCGGATGGTGGCTACCTGGCTGAGTGTGTGTGCTGAAAGGTTGACAGGTTCGTGGCCTTTAGGAAAAGAAAGGGGCAGGGAGCAGTTACCTGGTGTACGGGTTCTTGCTTTCCTTCTGATTTCTTACATTTTGCGTCTTTTGCTCATTCGAGATTTTTTGTTTGTTTGGTTTTTTTTTTCAGAAGAGTCAACTAAGCAGTGAAATCCTAACCAGTACTTTTTCTACTTGTTAACAGTACTGATGTAGTTAACAGTATTGGTAGAGAAAGGCCTTGAAAAGAGACTAAACTGTGGTTTTATTTATACACCTTCTGTGGATTTGCTTAAAAGCTTATCATAAAAGTATGTCCATGTCCCTAGGGTGCACCCTTGTGTGCTACCCTCAGTCAGGTGGCTCCCGAGTTACCGTCTGCGGCTGGAAAATGTCAGAAACAGAACGAGTGCAGTAAAATCACGTGCTTGTGTTGACCGTGTGCTATGTCGGATCAGTTTGCAACAAGAAGGTCTGAACACCCCTGATGCCATTACTTACCTAATAGTAGATTTGTGATTGTCACTTTGGATGTGGTAGAAAGAAAAAAATATTACATCTCTCCATTTGTGAAAGGATTCCAGAATCCATTCCAGAATTCCTTCTCCAATTGGAGATGAAAATCCCCCACTCTGTTCTTCCAAAAGAGAATTATACATTTCTTTATGGAAATTACTGCTGTCCTTGGGAAAGATTTTGAAAGAACTTGAAGGCGTTCGTACGTGTATAAAGACCAGAACACCATTAGCACACTCTATAGAGTTTTGCAAACAGTGTTTGGGTAGAGAAGTAAAATCCAGGTACCAGCTGGGGACTCCCAGTCCCTTGAGGTCTACATGATGGAGGTTTGAGTCATCATTCTGGGTCCTATGAAAGGTCAAATCCTCCTCTGGGATTTTTTGAGCTTTCCAGGGAGCTTATGTTTTCATGGTTATCATGAGACCTTTCCTGCCGTCTGTTTTACAGCAGGGTGAGCTAACCCTAATTGGGTTTCAGACTCTCTCTTTTCCCCTCCTCCTCCCCTCTCCCATCCTCCTCTTTCCTTTTCTCCCCCTCCTCTCCCACTCCTCCCCTCCCCAAGACAAAGACTATGAAGTGTCCCTTCTCACACACTCACAAACACACATACACACACACATGCGATCATACTCTTGTTCTAGTGTACAGGATTTTACATACTGTGTAGTCAATATTGCATCTTAGATATTTTTGTTCTGGAAAGATTTTTTTTAATCTTTGGTGACGTAGGTGGGTGACACATCCTGGTCATTGCCATTGTGTCATTCACTCCCTGGTGTCACCCTGTGTTCACACCCACATCTCTGGTCCCTGATCTGTCCATCTGCTCCCTTGAAGGAAATATTGCCTCAGAAGACAAAATAATCCTTACCAGCCCTTGCACTTTCTCATGTGGTTTCTCAAAAGACTCCTCAGGAGCCCCATCCCCTAATTCTTGGTGTGAGACACACAGCTGGAGGACAGTTCCTGTGGTGGCTGAGCAGGAGTTTGACCACCACTCACCGGAAATTCCTCTTGCTCCTTCTCTTTCCCGTACAGAGTCTAGTCTTCAGTTTTCCCCTGGCTCCTCTCCCCGCCCTCTTTCTCCTACAGCTGCTGCTCCAGAGCAATGTGTATCCCTTCTAGTTTGTTGCACAACAGTTTCACCTTCTTCCCTGGAGCTTTGGAAGCTGTGGACGTTCTATTCTGGAGTTCTTTCATCTCCTGCCCCAAGCAAAGGTAGTTCCCATCTTTAGAGTAATTCTGGTGCCAGCTCTTTGGAAAGTAATATTTTTTCACCCTTTTATACCAGCAGTAATAAGTATGGTCATCATACAAAATTATATTAAAACTAGAAATAATGAATCTTAGGATTCCTTTTCAGTATAACTGTACAAAGAGGGGCAAACATAATGAAATGGGGACAAGAGAAAGAGGAGGCACCCCCCCAAAAGTCTCCATTTCAAGAAGAGAAATTCCTATTAGAGTTAGGCCGTTGCAGAATAGATTTTTGAAGGAAATCCTGAAAGAACTCCATCCTTGTGATTATCAAAGAACAACTGGAAAAAATAATTTGACATATTTTCAAGGGCCAGTCTGTGTTGGCTGAGATGAGTGGGTCAGAAGTCCAGAACGGCTTTTGGAGGTTTCTAATCTTGACTTTCAGGTCAACCTAGTCCTTGTGAAATGGAAAGGAAAACACAGATCTAACTGCCCATATAAAAGTGCGATGCTCCTGAATCATTTTTCAGTGTAGGGTGTCAGAACCCATGTTTTCTACACTATTGTCATCTGTGCCTTCAAGAAGAGCTCAGAGGGTGAGGCATTTCATAAAAGAACTCTGCTTATGCCTCTAGAATTCCACTGAATTTCTGAGATCCAGCGCTGGCATTTTCTTCATCTTCAAGAAAGTATCACAGTGTTTTCAGACAATAATCAGCACTAACATCTCCTGGAATGGTTTCTAAGTAGTTTTCTGGCTGAGGGGTTGCAGCCTGTTAACCCGATCCCAACAGCCAGCTGCTTGAAGATGCCACCGGTTGTAAGGAACATGATTTCAGAGATGTTAAAAGTGGAAAACAGTGCATCGAGGGAATGTGGAGCTTACTGTTGTAACAACATACATTACTGCAGTCTTCACGTCTGACAGTGTGTACTGTAGAAAGTCCTTTGTAACGTATATCCTTTTAATCTGGAAAATAAGCTTCTTAGGGATTTACTCTTACGTAGTTATTGTGAATGGGCAATTTGTTTAATGAAGATGTTCGTTTTTAGAAGTAAACATTTTGAAATAGGCCAGATGTCCATAGATGGGGAGTTGGTTAAGCAAAGTAGGATGCATTCTTTCCGCCTGCAGCCATTATGCCAAGCCATTGTTCCAGAAAGCAATGAACTTCAGTGAGAACTGCGTGTGCAGACAGGAGGAGCCGTGTGTGGCATTGTGAGAGTAACGATCAAGTTGTAAGACAATGCGTACAGTAAATTACTGGTAACGTTTATTTTCCTTTGTTTTGAATTTCTTTTTATACTTGTTATTAGAACGAAAGAACAATGCTGTTTTCTTTTTCATGTGTCCAAGCCATCCATAGAAAGGGTTTCAGGTTGACTGACATCACAGTTGGATGGTTCCCACAGATTGTGCTTTAGATGTTATGCTGAATGAAAGGACAGATTAAAGAGCACCCCGAAGCACAGGAAGGGGCCAGAGGGAGCAGTTCAGGGAACAGAATGTTACGTGCTTATTAGCCTAAGGATTTTGAGTGCCTGTTACATCCAGAGCACTGTGATAGGTGGTGTGAGTTAACGATTGTTTCACATTTTAACACAATGCTTAGAGTTCAAGAAAGTAAGGGAGATGCATTAGTAAGATGCTCTGGCAGTTCCGAGGAAGGAAGAATTCATTCAAGTTTGGGGACCAGTGGAGACTTTCTGCAGGAGGTGGCATTTGAGTTAAAACAAGATTAGAAAAGTGTTGAGAATGTGTTGAATTGTATGAACAGTAGAAAAATCCCCTTAGACAAGCCATATGCGTTTCTGAAGTGTTATCTTTTTTTTCTTAATGAACTTGAAGTACAACATGCATGTATAAATGGGCCCAAATCATAAATGTGCTGTTGGTTGGATTTTCAAAGAGTGATCACGTGAAAATTAAGGGAAAAAAAATTAACTGACCCCACTAACCCCTTTCAGGTCCCCTTCCAGTCATTCATCTCCTCAAGGGTAACCACTATCCCAACTTCAAATTCCATAGGTTAGTTTTGTGTGTTTTGACTTGATATTAATAGGATCATATAGAGTGCATTCTTTTATGTTTAGCATCTTTCACTCAACACTGTGTTTGTGAGTTTTATCCGCATTATTGAGAGTATAATTCCAAACTATACTTTGGTGCGGACTTAACCTCCTAAAGGTATAAAAGTGTATTAATCGTATTTATAATCTCAGTGTCTGCTGTCATATTGGCTCAGAATTGGTGCTAAATGAAGGTGTGTGACATATACGGAGGGATGGCTGAAAGAAATTAGTTTTCTGAGCTGCAGAGCAAACGAATGCACTCAGCGAACAGTGATCAGTACCCAGGGTGCTAGTGGCACTGAACTAGTCCCTGGCAATGCTAAGATGCACGTGCAAGGTCCTTTCTTCTGTGAAACTCATGCTCTATTTGGGGGAGAAGTGAGATTCCCAAACAACACAATGGTCACACTGCCCAAGGCAATCTACAGATTTAATGCAATCCCTATCCAATTACCCAGGACATATTTCACAGAACTAGAACAAATCATAATAAAACTTATATGGAACCATCAAAGACCTAGAATTGCTAAAGCATTACTGAAGAGAAAGAAAGAGGCTGGAGGAATAACTCTCCCAGACTTCAGACAATACTATAGAGCTACAGTCATCAAGACAGCATGGTAATGGTACCAAAACTGACATATGGACCAATGGAACAGAATAGAGAGCCCAGAAATGAACCCACAAACCTTTGGTCAACTAATCTTCGACAAAGGAGGCAAGAATATACAATGGAATAAAGACAGTCTCTTCAGCAAATGGTGTTGGGAAAACTGGACAGCAGCATGTAAAACAATGAAGCTAGAACACACCCTTACACCATATACAAAAATCAACTCAAAATGGATTAAAGACTTAAACATAAGACAAGATACAATAAACCTCCTAGAGGAAAACATAGGCAAAACATTATCTGACATACATTTCAAAATTTTTCTCCTAGAAGAAATAAAAGCAAGAATAAACAAATGGGACCTAATGAAACCTACAAGCTTCTGCAGAGCAAAGGAAACCAGAAATAGAAGAAAACCTATGGAATGGGAGAAAATTTTTGCAAGTGAAACCGACAAAGGCTTGATCTCCAAAATATATAAGCAGCTCATACGACTCAATAAGAAAAAAATAAACAACCCAATCCAAAAATGGGCAGAAGACCTAAACAAGCAATTCTCCAAGGAAGACATACAAATGATCAAAAAGCACACGAAAAAATGCTCAATATCACTAATTATCAGAGAAATGCAAATCAAAACTACAATGAGGTATCACCTCACACCAGTCAGAATGGCCGTCATTCAAAAATCCACAAATGACAAATGCTGGAGAGGCTGTGGAGAAAGGGGAACCCTCCTACACTGCTGGTGGGAATGCAGTTTGGTGCAGCCACTATGGAAAACAGTGTGGAGATTCCTCAAAAGACTAGGAATAGACTTACCATATGACCCAGGAATCCCACTCCTGGGCTTGTACCCAGAAGGAAATCTACTTCAGGATGACACCTGCACCCCAATGTTCATAGCAGCACTATTTACAATAGCCAAAACATGGAAACAGCCTAAATGTCCATCAACAGGTGACTGGATAAAGAAGAAGTGGTATATTTATACAATGGAATACTACTCAGCCATAAAAACCGACAACATAATGCCATTTGCAGCAACATGGATGCTCCTGGAGAATGTCATTCTAAGTGAAGTAAGCCAGAAAGAGAAAGAAAAATACCATATGAGATCGCTCATATGTGCAATCTAAAGACTCATGGACAGAGAATACAGACTTGTGGTTACCAGGGGGGTAGAGGGTGGGAAGGGATAGACTGGGATTTCAAAATTGTAGAATAGATAAACAAGATTACACTGTATAGCGCAGGGAAATATACACAAAATGTTATGATAAATCACAGAGAAAAAAATGTGACAATGAGTGTGTATATGTCCATGAATGACTGAAAAATTGTGCTGAACACTGGAATTTGACACAACATTGTAAAATGATTATAAATCAATAAAAAATGTAAAAAAAAATAAAAGAAAAGAAGCCTCAAAGATTTTTAGGTCTAGAAAGAGCATTAGAATGTGCTAACTCCCACATAAAGATCTTCTCACTCTGGTTACTGGCCGTTGTGAATCAAACAAAGGAATTTTGAAGTTTCTTAGGGATAAGAGAAACACAGCACTGACTCTTGAAGTTTCTTGGAATGTCAGCCAAGCATTCAGAGTATCCTCTCCACTTGGCTAATCAGGACTCGAGGATCTCTTGTCTGTGTAAAGGAATATGCAGTCTTGTAAATCACCGTGTTACCTGGTCCAGAATAAAACGAAAAAGGTTATTTGACCACTTAACTTAATTACCATCTTTTCTAAAGCAAACGAATATGGCAAAGAAGACTTTAAATTATCGTTAAATATGGTATCTTTATTTCTTTTAATGATTACGTGTCTTTTTGCAGCTTAGAAATGTGAAAGTTGTATAAACCTCATGTTCATCCTTTTGAGGTCGTTTTGCAATGAAACAGAAAGAAATCTTCTGAAAATGAACATAATTCATTGTTTTAGTAGCTAAAAATTATCTTTAGTGTTTTAAAAAAATAACTATAAATGCACACTACCCCTTATGTTACCGAGAAACCCCAAACAAATCCAGAAACAGAAGCACACTGAGCAAGAAGTCAACATGACCATTAACTCTCTCCTCCACCCTCCCCATCACAGCGAGAACTGCTGTTAACTGTTACATGCACATCTGCCCAGAACTTCCACTTTAATTACAGACTGTATCATGTAGGCATCAGGGTGCATGTAACATATATGTGAAGTTAAAGAATAATGACAACTGCAAATAAAACATTCCCAGCAATCAGGGTACTAACCAGATTATTCATAAATAGCACTTGAATAGTCTCTGGGCGCCCCTCCATGATAGATTCAGGACAGTGGCCCAGAGGCAGCCACTATCCTGAAGTTCTTAAATCGTCCCCTTACTTTGCTGTTTGCGCACCCCTAAAGATACACACACGTCTTTCTTTTGCTTGTTTTGCACGCTATATAAAACTGTGTATGTATATGTCACCTTTAATATAGGTAAACTTTACATACAAGTTTTATACAGCTGTATAAAATAGATTAATTTTGCATATGTAAAATCATTTTGTGTCTGGTTTTTCCCTTACCGTTATGTTTTTGGGATTCATCCATTTGCAGGCGTGGAGGATATTCCATTGTATGAATGTGCCATGGTTTATTTATCCATTTTTATCATTTCCTCTGTTGATAGACATTTAGATCTCTTCTCTTTTCTTTTTAATTAAGGTCGCTCCATATGACAGAAGGGTCTGGGTGAGGAGTGGGTTTTGTGCCTCCCTGGGAGAAGCAGCTTCTCCCTCCTTCCAAGCCTGTACTCAGGCAGGGCCTCTCTGGCCCCCTTCCCTGTCCCTGGTCCTCCCCGGGAGAGCTACTACTGACTGCAGACCCCTCTGTGTTTGGGGCTCCCAGCTGTTCCAGGCTGGCATGTTATCCTGGCTTCTATATGGCTCGCATCAATTTCTTAAAATGGTAGGTGATGTCTTCTTACCCTGCGATGCGGTGCCCTATCAGGTCAGCCTGTCTACACTTCCTCTCCTCCCTCCTTGGAATTCATTGTCCTCGGGTTCCCTGTGCCCTCAGCCCTCGGATAGGGTCAAGAAAAGTTAACAGTTCTGTAGTTTTTTCCTAGTTGTTTGTTTTTTCTTCCTCATTAAGCAAGAATAGCACTCTTCTCAGCAATCTAAATCATATGCAGAAGCAGAAGCCCATCCTCTAGGATTTAATTCTATGTACTTTTTGCTGCACACACTATCTAATAAAAATATGCATAATGTTTAGTTGGATTTTCACAGATTTTTACCAATGCTTGACTCATTGCTGCTTCTTGCATCACAGACTTTTTGGTATCATTTTGCATCTTCCTAAGGTACATCATTTTAAAGTTTCCTTAATGAGAGTCTCTGAGCAATGTCTTTATTACAGTTAATGTATACATTTATCATAATGTCTTTATGTCCTTCCTCATAGAAAACTTTGTCTCTTCTCAGGGCTGGCAAACTGGGGCCACTTGGGCCAAGTCTGAAATGAGGTCTGTTTTTGCACAGTCCCATGCTAGGCATAGTTCTTACATTTTTCAAGTGGTAATAAAGAACAGAACAACAGCAAAAAGTAATCTGTGACAGATGGCCTGCAAAACCTAAAGTATTTATGACTTGGCACATTATAGAAAGTTTCCCAGCCTCTGGTCATAGTCTGTATTGACAGTTACTTTCTCCTGGCATTTAGAAGTTAATATTCTATTGTCTTTCAGCTTCCATCATTGCTGCGGAGAAGTTAGCGTGTAGTTATGCATCACTGCTCTGTAGTGTGCCTTTTCTCTCTGGCTCCTCTCAGCATCTTCCCTGTGTATCACTTGCTCTGCAGTTTCATGGGCCTGGAGCTTGTTATCTAGGAAGTCCTTAGTTATGATGTTAGAATATTGCCTCTCCGTGCATCTCTCCATGTGCTTCTGATCTTCCAAGTCAGCAAATGTTAAGTATTTTTACTTTATCTTGTGTATCTCTGAACCTCTTTTTACATGTTGTCTTCTCTGCATTCTGTGTCATATTTCAGCTCTTGTCTCCTACCCCACTGCCTTTTTAGCTGTGTCTGTAATCTTTTGCATGGATTTTGAGTTACAGTTTTCATTTCTGCAAGTTTGCGTTCTGTTTCTGTTCAAATCTGTTTAGTCAGTTTTGACAGTCTCTTGATCTTTCATCATCTTTTCAGTCTCTTCTTTCTTGTCTTAAAAATAATAAACCCATTCATTTTATATGCTGTTAATATCTGCTGGCTTTGCACGTCTGCTTCTGTACTTTGTTTTTTTCTGAGCCCGAGTCCTGGAGGCTTATGTGTTTCATGTGTTTAGTGAATTTGACTGTGAGTTTATGTTCCTTAGAGCTTTTGCCATGAGAGGGTTTTTTGTGAGGCATGTGTTTATAGAGTTCTCCTTCTGGGAGACTGTGGGTTTGCTTCTGCCAAAAACCTCAGTGTACTAACCCAAGGTTGCTTTAAAACAATTTGGAGGGTAAGGTTTTACTGGTCACCCAGGAGGGTGAATTCCGGTCCTAACTGTGTAAATGTGTGTTTAGGGTGAGAAATAACCCAAGGGAGATTTTTTTTTTCTTTATCACACTCAGATCCAAGGCTTTAACAGAAGATTCTCCTACCAGGCAGGGTTTGGTTTTTTGGTTTTTTTTTCCTCTTTCTTTTTTTTTTCTGGTTCATCCATTTCAGGGCTGCCCTTGAGGGGTTCCAGCTTTACACAGGAGTCTCCCTTTCAGTCCTCCCATCCTCCTGGGCCCCAAGGTTTGTTTTTTTTCCCCTACAGGTGTGGTTCCTGAACCCTGGTTCAAGGCCACCGAAAGTAGAAAACGGCAGCCCTCAGTGCCGGCTTACCTGTGTGGAATCCTCCCTTCTTTCTGCTTCTGGCCTCGTCCTCCAGCTCATTTCTTTTCAAGAGATGTTTTGAATGTTTCATCCAATATATTTAGGTGTTTTTTTACTGGAATTACTTTCTTTACTCACGTAGTACAGGAGTAGGTAAACCAGACCTTTTCTCCTTACGTGTACTACGTATGCTTATGCTCTTCTCAAAAAGAAAAATGCTGAGGCCTTTAACAATGCAGTGTGCGATAATGGGAAGAAGATGTGATTTGGAGTTAGAAGACTCTGCATTCCTGCTCACTCACTTTACCCCCCAACCCCGGAGCCCAGTTTTCTGGTCTGTAGAATGGAAATCTCTGCTTGACCTGCCACGTGATGTATTATAAGAAAAAGAATAAGCTAATATATCTTTGAATGTAATAAATCGAATATCCATCAATGTATGGCATTATTTTTAATGATGCTAAGAATAAACACTTCAGGCACTTGATATCAAGGGCTTTAAAGAGAAAAAGTAATGAATCCCAATTTCCTTAAGATGCCACATTTATCTCCCATTTCCTTGATGCCAACCATAGTGAAATATTAGATCTAGGGGCTTCTGTGATCACAGTACCCTTGACATAAGTCAGTATACCTGTGGAGATCAGGTGTGTGGGCCTTGGGTCCTGTATGTGTATGTTTGTGTGTTGGCATAATCAGTGGAACCCTTGGCGGTGATTCCTTTCTGGCATCTGAATTATTGGCTTGTGCTTGTAGTTCCTTTGTCTGTTGATAACTTCTTCCACATACATGAGTGGGTCTCTTGTAAAGGACGTCAGAGAAACTGGATGTATTTGCTGCAGTGTAAGCACATCACAGAAGTCTTGGGGTTGGAAGGGATCTGAAGGTCATCTAGTTTATCTTATTCCTACACCCTGCCCAGTTCAGTATTTGAACTCCCTCCTGCTGTATCTGCCTAGCGGCTGTCTGATTTAGGTTTAATTTCCTCCACCAGAAGAAACTACCATGCTGTCTTTGGAGACAGCAGAGTCTAGTTAACTTTTGATTGTTTCTTTGACTGGATCTAAATATACCTCTTTCTAACTTTCACCCATTATTTCTTTCCAGTCCTGCCCTTGGACGTCGTAAGTAAGGCTGGCAAAGCCACCCCTACATAGTCAAACGTTTGATGACAAATACTGTTTTGCCGTTTGATCTGAGGGGAAAACTCGAGTTCCCACATTTCCTTGTAACAAATATTTTCCTGTTTTCTCACTGCCTGTTTAGCTCAAAGTGCGTGATGCATGGGCGTAGCTCCTGGAACACATTAGCTCGTTTAGTCGGCATGTCCATCCTAACGGGGTAGGTGTTATGATTATCCCTCATTTTACAGATGAAGAAACTGGACCTGCAGACGCCAAGAAGTTGCTTCAGGATACATTCCTAGTAAGAGGTGCAGCTGGGACGCTATCCCTGGTCTCACTGGCTCCAGAAGCCAGACCTCACTCACCGATTTACCACTGTTCCCTCTTGCTGTTCCTCCTTAAGGTTAGTGCCCGGGAAAACACACTGTTCCAGGTGTGGACTCACCTAAATCGGTCAGAGTGGGGCTGTCCTCTCCTGCCATCTGAAAAGGTTGCCTGAGGACAGGCAACCATCAGGCCTGCCCTGAGAGTATGGGTCTTCGGCATATGCAGTTTTATTTTAAAATTTAAAATTAATAACCAGTGTTTAGAAAAAAGGAAGATATCACATAGAAATCCCCCTTTCCACCTTCTCTGAAAAATCAGGAACTCTGGTAACCCTGGGCTCTCATTCCAAAAAAGCAGCCATTGCTAGTGGCAAAGCAGTGGCTCTGTCTAAAGACAAGGCATGTGTTCCTAGGTCACTGTCCCTTCATGACCTCCAGACCCTGTAGCCATCTGAGGGTATGAGCCCAGCATCCAGGTGTTACGTTTCTGTCTGAAACTGAAAGGCACTTTGGCTCTTTGGGCTGCTGCATTATTATTGTCTTGTGCTGGAGTCACGAGCCTCTGAAATTGCTTTCTGTGTGTGCCAGTAGACAAGATTCTCTGCTCTAGTCTTATGTGACTGGTTTTGTGGGTCAATAAATATAGGAGTAATTTTTTCTCATGCATCCCATTACATTTTATTTAATTACATCAACTAGTTAAAATTCAGTGCCTTTTCTTTTCCAAACAGTAGCTGAGGGAGTTCATCAACATTGGACCTGCCTTACAAGAAATATTGGAAGGAGTTCTTCTACTAGAAACAAAAAGACGAAAGTACACAAAACTGATTAAAGTGATAAATATACAGAATCATAAAATTATAACACTGTATCAGAATAGGCTTTTAAAAACAGCATAGCATAAAAGTTAAAGGGGAAAAAAGCAGTAAAAAATAACTATAGCTGCTTCAGTTTGGTTACAGACTCACACTATTAAAAAGGGGTAATTTGAGACAGCAGAAATACAAAAAGGGAAAAGGAAAAAGGTGGAACCTGTATAGATAAATTAAGATGCTGTCAGCATAAAAAGCATTGTTTTATCTGAGACATTTTGTACAAACCTCATGGTAACCACGAAACATAAATCTAAAGCAGAGACACAAAACATAAAAAAGAGGAAATTGAGAGAAATGTAATAGAAAACCACCAAACTAAAATGGCAGACAGAAACACAGGAAGAAGAAAAAATGGAAATGTAGAGCAAACAGAAAACGAAAAATAAAATGGCAGTACTAAGTCCTCATTTATCAGTCACCCTAAATGTGAATGGACTGCATTCACCAATCAAAAAAGAGTGGCTGGGTGGATTAAAACACAAGGCTCAACTGTATGCTGCTTCCAAGAGACTCACCTCGTCTCTAAAGACAAACATAGACTCAAAGTGAAGGAATGGAAGCTGACACTCCAAGCAAATGACAGCCCCCCTCCCCGAAAAAAGCAGTTGTAGCTTTACTCATATAAGACAAAACAGACCTCAAGCCAGAAAAGGTAAGATGAGACAAATATGTACATTGCATAATGATAGAGATGATAGTTCACAACAAAACATGTTTATACACACACACACACGCACACACACACACGTATATACCTAGCATAAGAGTACCAAAACATACAAAGCAATTATTAATAGACCTAAAGGGAGAAATTGACACCACCACAAACACAATAATACCTCACTTGCATTGATGGATAGATCTTCCAGACAGAAACTCAACATGGGAACAGCAGCCTTAAATGAAACATTAGACCAGATGGAGCTGATCAATTTAAACAGAACATTCCAACCAAATTTAGCAGAATGCACATTCTTCTCAAGTACACATGAACATTCTCAAGGATAGACCATATGTTGGGACATAAAACAAGTCTCAATAAATTTAAGAAGATTGAAATCATGTCAGGCATCTTTTCTGTTCATAATGGTGTGAAACTAGAAGTCAGCTACAAGAAGAAAGCTAGAAAATTGTGTGGAGACTGAACTACATGCTACTGAGCAACTGTTGGGTCAAGGAAGAAATCAAAGGATAAACCAAAAAAAATACCTGAAGACAAATGAAAATGAAAACACGACGTGCCAAAATCTGTGATATCAAATGCAGCAAAAGGGGTACTCTGAGGGATGTTTTTAGCACAACACAAGCCTACTTCAAGAAACAAGAACATTTTCAAATAATCTAAAGGAACTAGAACAACAAATGAAGCCCCAGATCAGTAGAAGGAAGGAAACACAGTTGACCTTTGAACAACATTGGTTTGAATTGCATGGATTCACTTACATGCAAATTTTTTTCAATAAATACATTGGGAAAATTTTGGAGATTTGTGACAATTTGAAAAACTCACAGATGAACTGCATAGCCTAGAAATACAAAAAAAATGAAACAGGTATATCATGAATGCATAAAATATATATAGATACTAGTCTGTATCACTTACTACCATAAAATGTATACAAATCTACTATAAAAAGCTAAAATTGATCAAAACCTATACACATACACTTACAGATCATATATGACACCACTCACAGTTGAGAGAAATGTAAACAAACATAAAGATGCACCAGTAAATCTTAAATGCATACAATTAACTAGTACATACTGCACTACTGTAATAATTTTGTAGCCATGTCCTTTTTCTATTGTGGTGAGCTCAAGTATTGCACATATCCACTTAATGTGACACTCATCTCTGTGTGAGCAGTTGTCTCTCCGGTAAATTGCATATCATAGTAAAAAGTGATCTCTTGTGGATATTGTGT
Organism: Vicugna pacos; assembly: GCF_048564905.1. Taxonomy (NCBI): domain Eukaryota; kingdom Metazoa; phylum Chordata; class Mammalia; order Artiodactyla; family Camelidae; genus Vicugna; species Vicugna pacos. The sequence goes on from NC_132988.1 coordinate 21,253,881, forward strand.
ATTTTTCATGTTTAGTGCAATACTGTAAACCTTAATATTACCAGGGGACCCATATGAAGTGCCACCCTAGCGATGCCATAAGTGCTCCCAGCAGAAAAAAGCCATGACGTAACAAGAAAAGGTTGACTCATTTGATATGTACCATAGGTTGAGGTCTGCAGCTGCAGTTGCTTTTTATTTCAAGATAAATGAATCCAGTGTAAGGATCATTATTTTTAAAAAATTAGAAATAAAAGAAAACTTGTGCAGCCATTGCTACAGCTATGCTGGAAGGAGTGAAAACCTTGTACTTTTTGCAAAATACCTTCCCATCTCCTGTTGAAAATGCAGCTTCTATGGGAGTGTAGGATTGTCATACAATGGGAATATAGGTAGAAAGGTACACGTTTAGACTCTAATGTGATTCAAAAAGAAGCAAAGTCATTTTATGACTCGAGGCGAGAGGAAGCAAGAGGAAGATGAAGGACCTAGAGCTGGAGAATTCAACGCCAACAAAGGATGGTTTGATAATTTTAGAAAGAGGTCTGGCTTAAAAAATGTCAAGAAAACAGGGGAAGCAGCTTCCGCAGACCAAGAGGCAGGATATGAGGGCAGTTCTGAGTGTTTATATTACCAGTTAGGCTTCCAGTCAACAGTAGGCCATCAGTAAATCTTAGAGGAAGTCAAAATTTATACATGGATTTTCAACTGCATGAGGGGTCAGCACCCCTATCCTCATGCTGTTCAAAGGTCAGCTATATTAAAAAATCAGAGCAGAAATAAATGAAATAAGAAACTAAAAAGACAATAGAAAATATCAATGAAATGAAGAGATGGCTCTTTGAAAACATACACAAAACTGACAAACCTTTAGCTGGACTCACTAATTAAAAAGAGAAGGCTCTGATAAATCAGAACGGAAAGAGGAGAAAGAACAATGGATACCATGGAAATGCAAAGGATTGTAAGAACATTTTGAACAGCTATACCTCAACAAATTGGACAGCCTAGAAGAAACAAACAAATTCTTAGAATTATGTAACTTTCCAAGACTGATCATGAAGAAATAAGAAAATATTGATAGACTGAGCACTAGTAAAGAGATTGAAACAGTAGTCAGACACCTCCCAAAACACAGAAGACCAGGACCAGATGGCTTCACAGGTGAATTCTAGCAGACAGTCTCAAGAACATTTAATACCTATACTTCTCAAACTCTTCCAAAAATTGAAGAGGGGGGAATACTTAATTCATGTTACAAGGCCAACGTTACCCTGACACCAAAGTCACAAACCAAACCAAACAAGAACAAACATGTAGATACAAAATCAGAATGCTTGTTTCCAGAGGTTCTTTCACTTTTTTTTTTTCATGCAGCTCTTCCCAAGCAAATTTCTCCCAAGGTTTTATCAGTCATCATAGACAGGAAAGAATGTTCCTTTAAGTTGTCAGACTACCATTCTAACATGAACTAGACACACAGTTCAGATTCCAGCAGAGTTTCTCTGTCAGGTTGGCGTTAAGCCTCCCTAAATTGTGATCATTCTGATAACATGATGGTTTTGTTGGTTCCTCCTTTTTCCTTCCAGGGAAGGAGAGGCAGAAATCAGGAGTGCTCAGATGACTTTCAGGACACAGGGTATATGCTCGTGGGACAGATGGCAGGACAGCTTATAGGCTGTGAAAGCCTACTGTGAGTCAGCTGCTTTACAGACATTAACATATCGATCCTTGCAAGCCCCTGAAAAGTGGTTTTTGATGTCCCAGTTTATATATGAGTAAATGGAGGCTCAGAAAGTTTAAATAATTTGCCCACAGTTTCCCAGTTAGTAAGTGGCAAAGCTGATATGCTGACATGTTCCTAAGGACCTTGGAACCCACCCTCCTTCCATTAAACCATGCTGTTCCCCTCTGGGAAGGGCGCTGCACACCACTGCCGGGATTCACTGTGGGGAGCTTTGGATACCAGCCTGAGGAATTCAGAATTAACCCTGTAGGCATCTCCATTTTCCTGTTGATTAAAAAAAATACGTCTGTGAAGCAGTTGTCGTTAAAGATCTAACTGCCATCATTACAGAGACATTCTTGTAGTCCAAGCTAATGAGTGTTAGATGAGGAACTTTTCTCTCAAGGTGGGAGGTGGGGGGTCACTGACCCACAATAAGAAATTAATAAGCAAGGGACATGTGGAAGGAAAAATAGTGCATTGTGTGCGTCTCTCTTTTTTTCTTTAAAGAAACACAGAAAAGCTTGGCTGACTTTTAAATTAAGAGCAGAGACTCTAACGCAGCATTTATTAGCTCCTGTCCCACTAGTATTTCAAAGCAGATGTAATTTCATAGTGTTGAAAGTTAAAAGGGATGGGGAAAAAGAGAAAGAGAGTTGGAAGGAAGAAATCAATTTTTAAGGTAGAAAGAGATAATTAACCTCTCAGAATAGGATGAAGGAGGGAGTAGGAAAATAGGGAGAGGGAGAGGTAGAGGTAAAAAAAAAAAGAGGCAGTAGAAAAAAATATGCAATATAGAGAAAAGAGAGTAAAGGTTTCCAAAGCACAAACTCCTTAGTCATGACCTGTTTAGTTGGGATGTTGGCTTAGTGCTATTGTAGCAAAGGTGGTGGCTGTTTTATTTCAAATACACAGTGGTGGTTTATTTCTGCACTCGAAGACAGAGAACAGTGTCAGCTGTGACCACCTGCTCTAGGTATCTCTCTTCAGTACCTGCAGGAGTTACTCTGTGTTTCAGTGGGGACATCAAAAGGAGTACGCTGACATTAACTACATACTATACACTGTGCACATCTGATCTAGTGGTTCGTTTAAGTATCTACCTTTACTTACTAAACTGGGAAGTATACCTTACTAAGCTGGTAGGTATATTTGTATATAGCTCATCTGTAGTCCAATTAATTTAATGCCAAGACACTGCTTTTGTGTGTGTACGTGCACACACACCCCTCTACTAACTAAAAGCAAGCTGACCTTAACAATGATAATAACATTGAATAAAATAAAAATTAAGGCAAAAGCATCGATAGAGATAAAGAGAAATACTATTTATTACTAATAGGAACAATTCACTAAGAAGACATAACAATCATGAATTTGTGCTGTACCAACACTATAGATTCTAAATAAAGAAAATCCAGTGGACTCAGTATAAAACGTTCAGAAATCTGCACTTAAAGATTTTAGCATACCTTCGTGAGAATTAAGTAGATCAAGCAAAATAATTTGAAGGATATCGAAAATTTGACATATTTACTAAGTTCATAGAGAGCACAGACCCACTAGAGAAAAGAACATATTTGGACGACTAGGATGGAGAAGGCGAGAAGTGAGGAGACCCAGACTGGCTGGAGTTTTGAGAAGAAAAAGAGATTTGTGACAAATAGTTGTAATGAGTAATGGGCCTTTGGAGAGAAAGAGATGGTATTAGTTTTCTAGAACTGTCATAACAAATTACCACAACTGGGTGGCTTAAAACAACCGAAATGTATTCTGAGTTATGGAGGCCAGAAGTCTGAAATCAAAGTGTCAGCAGGGCCGTGTTCCCTTGGAAGGCTCTTGGGGAGACGCCTTCCTTGCCCTTCCAGCTTCTGGTAGTTCCAGGCATTCTTTGGCTTGGCTCCAATCCTGGTCTCTGTCTTCACATGACCTCCCCTATAACTGTGAGTCCCAGTTGTGCCTCTGCCTTTCTCTCATAAGGACATTTGTCATATCAAGATGATCATTAATTATATCTGCAAAGACCTTTTCCAAGCCAAGTTTCTAAGGTTCTAAGGGATAAGACTTGGACAATCTTTTTAGGAGCCACTGTTCAACCCACTACAAGGTCAAAAGAGGATTTTTAAACATATGGGGGGTTTTATAGTATAGTTGCCTCTCTGACACCTATCAGAATTTCAGTAACAATTCAGATTACTACTTCAAAATGTTTTTTAATTTGAGAATTGGGGTGGTTATTGTTTTTGTTATTTTGCTGATTTTGTGCTGTTGCACTTTTATAACATCAGCATTTCCTTCCATATAATGGATTTCATGTCACTATGAACTGCAATGTACTCATCTCTTATACAAACTACTTAAGAAAACCTGGTGCCTAGTGCTTCTCATGTCTTGGTGGAGTGAATGCATGATGAATGCGTACATGAATGCGGGAAAATCTGGAAGTCATGATAGGAAAGTTTCTCCCTCACCCTAACTCCAGTGGGCATACTGTGGAATGCTGTAAGAGGAGGGGAGCGTTCAAAAGGTCCTGAGAGATTCTCACCTAAACGACTTCATCTGTAGACTGGATTATGTGACTCCAAGTCTCCTTCTAGCTCTAAGTCACTGGTTCTAGTTCATGTCCCTGGTCTTACTGACCATTGCTAGCGGGTATTGGTCTGTTGTTTCCCTAAGGTTTACATTTTTTTAGTTTTATTTCCAATGTTTGTCTTGCCAAGAGAAGTCAAGACGGCAGATGCTATTAGAAGCCAGCCTTCCCTTCAGGAGCCCTGGGTCATACTCCCAAGAGCCCGACACATACCTGTTTCTCCCCCTAGCACAAGCTCAGTTCCACTTAGCCCCGTTTATATGTCAGTTTTCCTCTGTGCCTTGCAGGTGTGTTATTTATGTACCGCTACCCAAATAACTCCCACAAGTACTTTTTGTGTAAATTAAATTTACATAACTAAAATAAAATGTAAACAAATTTGACAAATTTACTAAATAGCATTCTAACAAAAAGTAATGGATTATTTCTTATCATAAATATTTTCATTATGAAGTTTCTTGGTGACCATGAAGCTGTCCCTCCATGATCTAAGCCATTTTAGGATAATCTTTCATACATGCCTGGACAAAGTCTACTTGGTCAAGTAAGGTCTGGAGAAAGACATAAAAAGTATTTGGAGCAAGGATTGTATTAGTCAGCTCAGGCTGCTATAACCATACCGTTATAGCTATAATACTATAGACTTAAACAACAGAAGTTTATTTCTCACACTTTTGGAGGCTGGAAAATCCAAGATCAAGGTTCTGGCAAGGTAGGTTTCACTCCAAGCCCTCTTCTCTTGGCTCGTAGACAGCTGCCTTCTTGCTGTGTCCTCACATGGTGGGGAGAGAGAGCTCTGGCATCTCTGCCTCCTCTTATAAGGACACTGGCCCTGTCGGATTAGGGCCCCACCCTTGTGACCTCATTTAACCTTTGTCACCTTCTCATAGACACTAGGTAGGAGATCCAAATACAGTCATGTTGGGGGTTAGAGCTTCACATATGAATTTTAGGAGGACACAATGCAGTCCATAACAGGGAGGAAATTAAAAGGAGGACCAAGTGTGACAAGCAAAGGATATGCATGATAATGGGAAGGAGGACAGTGCCGAAGGGGAGGCCTGGGATGAAGGGCAGGGTGTGAATGGAGGCAGTTAGGGAACTGCAGAAAGATGCAGATGCCCGGTAAATCTGGAGTGTTTCGCCCTCTTGTTTCTAAAATCTTTCTCTTCATAGAGCAATTCTGTTTTGTCCTTTTAACTGTCCCCTTTATTCAGATGATGTATAGATCTCAACACATCTTTTCCCTTAGGTTTTTAGCCTTGTCTTTCAGACTGCTTATACTGTCCTCCTGGGTGCTCTAGGTTGCTTCAGATGTCTTGAGTCTGAAACACAAGCTGTCTGTCTTCCACTTCTGGTGCCTGGCTGTCCTTTTTGTTTGTCCTGCTTGCAAATGGCCCCTGGGAAAAGTGTGCAATTCCCCTCACCCCTTTGTCTTTCACACTCCATTAGCATCAAAACTCACTGACACTTCCAATGAAACATCTCTCCCCTCCTTTTTCATTCTCTTCTACTAAAATTAGATCAGGCCAATGTAACAATTTTTTAAATGATTTTTCCTCTTACTCATCCTCTCTCATGTCTTAAGCTCTTGATTACCAAATCACTCTGTATGAAAATCTCCCCTGATTTCCCGTACACCTCTTAGCCTGGTCATATGAGTTCTAATACTTGTCTCACAATAGGTACCTGTTCCAGTTACTTTTTCTGTATAACCAGTCGCCCCAGCACTTAGGTGGCATAAAACAACCATTTTTATGCTCACAGAGTCTGCGGGTCAGGAATCGGGACAGAGCCCAGAAGCAGCAGCTTATCTCTGATCCCCAGTGTCTGGGCTCTCAGCTGAGAAGACTTAAAAGTTGGGGTGACTTGATGGCAGGGGCACTGTGGCAGCGTCGTTACTCAGTGTGTCCGGTGGTTGATGCTGACTCTCTTTGGAGATCTTACCGGAGGTGACCTACATATGGCTTCTGCATGTAGTCTGTCCACCTAGACTAGTTTGGATTTCCTTAAAGCATGGCGGCAGGCCTCAGGAATGAACATCACAAGAGGGCAAGGCATGTTCGTGATCGAGCCTTGAAAGTTGCAGAGCTGTTATGAGTACTCAATTGGTAAAAAGACTTTAAAAGTTCTGCCCAGCTGGGTTCAAGGAGAAGAGCCATAGACCTCATCTCTCCATGGGAGGAGTGTCAGGGTGGCATCATGAGAAGAATCTATGAGATGGGAGATATTATGATGGCAAATTTGCAAAATATGGTCTACCACATTGTCCAATCCACATTTTTCCCAAATGAATCTTTATTTCAACCAGTCAGTCTTTTCACCTCTCTGGGCTTCAAGCTCATTCCTAATCTTCACTCTAGTTCATGCTATGTCTATACTAGAAGTTTCCAGACCTGCTTCTCTGTTGATCAGAAGCCCAAGCATCCTTTAGCACCAACTCAGCCCTCAGACTGCCAAGAATGGACTTGGTGAGAAATGTGAAAGTACTTCTGTTATTTTTAAAGTCCATTTCTTTTCCGTAGTTGGCAAATTGAGAGAGTTACAGTTAAAATAGACGCTGGGATTATTTTCAAAATGCCACATCTCTGGTATTTAGCTTTGTGTTTGCTCTGCAAGTTCCCTTTTTCAGTGGATACAACCCTTTATTTGGTGTGGTTTCCTGGAAAAAAGTTAAATCTGGATATTCCTTGTCTTTCAGATGTGTAGCTTGAATAGATGTTTCAGATATATAGCATTACTACAAAGCCTGAGGAATGATAACACTCCTTTCAACTATTTAGGAGAAAGTGATTGTAACTTCAGGTCATAGAAACAATTACCTGCTAAGCTGAAATCATTAAAATGGTAAATATGAAGGAGCACTGAGCTGTCATTTTTTTTGTCATGTGTTTCTGACTCGTGCCTAAGAATGAATTGCGTGCATTTATTTGACAATGCATTCTACATAAATTTAAATAATGATTCAAATTAGGGGTGGTCTGATCCGTATCACATTATACTACTTTATTCAGAGATGGAAATCAGGTATACGTGTGCAAGGGTTGGGATGGGGCACTTACAAAGTCTGTTAACTTAATTTTCCATTATACTTCCAAAGAGCGTATATTTAATCTTTGCTCAGTCTTCATTGATGCATTTTTTTTGGCCCTTTAGTCAGCTGCCTTTATAGCTTTCATAAATGCCTAGAAAGGTATCAGTCATGTGAGGCATTTGTACTACGCATCTTTGTGCATCTGGATGTGAGTTGTGTGTACACATTCTGTCACACTGGCAGAAAGGACTCCATAACCAACTTTGTGTCCATTCTCAGTGTCTCTATGTCTTTGGGCAAAAAAGAAGGGAAATGGAAATATCTAACAGGGATCTCCTCCTGAGACATAGCTTTCCTGCTGATCTGGATCCTTATTGTGCTCTTTTATAAGGCTATGTCTCAGTTCAGTTCAGCACCTCCTGTAACTTCCGCTTTGTAACTTCCAGGCAAGACAGAACCAAAATTCCTCACTGAGACCAACACCACTAACGTGTAAATCAAACCTGTTAGTAGTTTTAAGCCAGAATGGAAAAGGAAGAGGAGGAAGGGAAGAAAAGATTTTGTTTAGGATCAAGATTGTGACCAGACTGAATAAAGAAGTCGTGGTATATTTATACAACAGAATACTACTTAGCCATAAAAAAATAATAAAATAATGCAATTTGCAGCAACATGGATGGTCCTGGAGATTGTCATTTTAAGTGAAGTAAGACAGAAAGAGAAAGAAAAATATCATAGGGTATCACTTACATGTGGAATCTTAAAAAAAAAAGGTGAATGAACTTATTTACAAAACAGAAACAGACTCACAGATATAGAAAACAAACTTATGGTTACTGAGAGGGTAGGGGGAGGAAAGGGATAAATTGGGAATTATGAACTACTATATATAAAATAGATAAACAACAAGTTCATACTGTGTAGCACAGGGAACTATATTTAATATCTTGTAACTTATGGTGAGGAAGAATATGAAAACAAATATACGTATATTCATGTATGACAAGCATTGTGCTGTACACTAGAAATTGACACAACTTTGTAAAACTGACTATACCTCTCTCTCTCTCTCTCTCTCTCTATATATATATATATATTTTTTTTTTTTCAATTGTGGCCAGGAGCACAAGGCATTTTCAGAGAGTCATCTGATTGGTTTTCTGAGTGTGGTTATTGATAATGTTTTTCCTGCTTATGGTAAAAAGTCAGTATCTAAGGATCTCAATTCCTGGTATATAAACTCAACAGAACTGGTTATTTCTCTCTGCTTTCTGGGTTGTTGAGAAACTACCCTGTGGTGGTGGGGGGGTTGGGTAATGCCATTATCAGACTCACTATCTTTAATGAACCATTCTGTCAGCTTCCTCAGGAGTGTGCCTTTTATTCAGTGTCTTAGAAGTCAGGAAACAGGGTAAGCTTATCTTTAGAGCATATGATAAGTATCTATAGAGGCTCTGAAAGTTTGTTAATGCAAGAAAAACGATGTATTGGTGTGTGTTTTTTGTTTTCTGTTTTTGTCAGGTTCACTAGTGTACCCATTGCTTTCATGTAGAGGTCCTTCACCTAAATTTAAAGAAAACCATACCGAATGTGATATATGCAAACGTACTTAACATACTAAAAAATAAGTTTGTCCTGTTTCTTGACTTTGCAGACTCCTGGCTCTATTAGGCACTTTTTTTTTTTTTCCTGGACTGAGTTAGAAAGGTAGGAAATCAGGCTCAGGAGCACAAGAAAAACTGCCCCAAAGTCATTTCAGGACACGAAGACACGGAGACCAAAACAATTAGAAAATGTTAGAAAACCCAGTAATGGTGCCTGTGACTGTTGACCAGGAATTGAATGGGATTCCCTCAGTTACCCTGGGCACTGGGGTCAAGGTTATGTGGTTTCCAGGAAACGTGGCCGGTAATGTGTACAGCAGAAGAGCAGTGGCATCAGAAGCACTATTTAATCCCTCGATTATTATGCACATTGCTTTTGGGCTTTAAAAAAAAAAACTTTCAGGGAATATGGTCACTACTATGTGTAGCTTACTCTGGATTATTTTAGTCTCTTTTCTCTGAAGAGTTCAGAACAGCAGAGGAACTCAGAGCTGAAATCAGCGTGCGGCAGGGGTGCCCCAAGCCCGTGCGTTGGGTCTGAGCAACTAACCTAAGTGGCAGAGCTGAAGCATTCTTTTGAGAAGCAAAGGGCATTTGGTTTCTTTGGTACAAACACATAATTATACTTTGACAGTGAAACAGTGTTGAATGCAGAGTGACCATAGAGTTCGGAGAATTCTGGGGCACAAGTGGAACAGTTGACAGTTTTGAAAATTAAACAGAATTCTCCAAAGGGAGTAGAAATCTAAAAACCAAAAGCTTTTCAATTCCATTGACACTGAGTGGGGGCCATTTACAGACACCAGTGAACGCATCAGTTTAAGTGGTTCTTTAAACTGCCATGAAAATTCCTGTCTCTAAAGAAATAATTGGTTTTAAAAAACTATCAATTTTCTCTCTAAATATAGGTAGATTCTCTCTCTCTCTCTCTCTCTCTCTCTCTCTGTCTTTCTCTTGCACACATGAAAGAACAAATCAGTTATTATTTTGTTCTAAAAAATCTTGAACTTCACAGACTGTTACTTTATCTTTGCTTACTTTTCTACATTATGCTTTTAGGTGGTACTCAGGAGGTTTTTTCTCCCCAACAAATTCTGGAAGATAAAAATTCAACTCCTTTAGTAGAGAAATTTCATAAATCTAAAACTCCTAAATATGGAACACACAGAATCCCTCCCCTGCTAAGATTTGGTTGACAACACTGTTTTCTTATCTCTGTCCAATGGAAGCAAACGGCCTTTAGGTTCTTCCATTTGGGGTAGCGTGGGTTTCCTTTCGTCTCATTTATTTCCTGCTGTCTGTCAGTAGGTGTAAGAAGCCCTCCTCTGCGATGTCTTTGCTTGGGGTGAGCTGCTTGGCAGATGAAGTTAAGGGAGCTCAGAGAAGACACAGGAAGAAAGTAGAGAAAATTTACCCAGCTCAAAGTAACAGCTCAGCTAACATCTACATAGCATTTATTTTAGTGACTGATAGGACAGAGCCATTTGTGAAATAAGATGGACATGTCCTTAGCCTGGCCTGCCTTTCTAGAATTTGAGCCCTGAAGCTGTGCCAGCAGTAACGGCTGCTTGCACCTGATGCTGTGTTTGCGCCCTCAGGGCTGACTGTCCTGAAAGCTGCAGACAGAGTAGTGGAGGAGCTGGATGGTTGTGACTCAAGAGTTGTGTTGGGAACACTGTGACTCAGGATGGCCACTTACCCAGAGGTGATCCTTTAGAAATCTTTGCTGCTCCTTAGTGGTGACAACCACGCTGAACTCACGGTTGTCATTGTTGAGGTCACTGGACCCAGAGCCACAGGAGCAGATCCCTTTTGGTAATCAGGCTTCTCACGTGTAGGCCGGGGCCTGTTCCACCTGTGGCAGCGCCCCCTGCTGTCCGAGAGATCCCTGGTGACTCCCTGTCACGGCCGCCCTGTACCTTCACCGGCTCCCTTCCCCTAGTGCGCACGCGCGGCCCCAGCCTCCTAGTAGCGCTCATCACTGTCAGCCCGTCTGGAGGACTAATTCTAAAGCCCTCCGCAGAGCTAAGCTTATAATGTAACAGCTGACACATTGTCCCCTTGCCCTGTCTCACACAAAGATGATTCGTCTAGAGGGAGAAAAGGGGGAAAAGATGCAATTTCAGATTAGCTGACATTTCACAGAATAGAATTTTTCCTGGGAGATGTTGTGAAAAGAGGACATACTTGAGATAAGTAAGGAATATAGAATGAAGCTAATCAAGAAATTAGAAGGTACATTTTAAGTTGTTATAGTGACACATTTTGACAATGAGAAAAGAAGATTAAATTGATAATGGCAGCTAGCCCTGGATTGGGTGAAGATCGCAAAGTAAAGTAGTCAGGATCCAGGTAGACGATTTCAAATCTGGTGAAGAACTACGTTTTGTTTTATACTTGTCTTTTGCAGCAAAAACGAAAGTAATAAACTGGTTGGGAATTAGTAGTAGAGGGAGAAGGGAAAGGACAGATTTCAGAGATTACTGAAAGAAGAGGCAGTGGGATTTCATGACAGATTACGGAGAGATTTAATGTGCCACTGTAGGTTAATCTTCCTGTTACAGCCCACTAATCTGGCCTCACTGGGAAGAGGTGTTTTTCAAGGCAGAAACACTTTTTCATTTTCTGTTTAAAATATTACTAGAATGTCATTCTAAGTGAAGTAAGCCAGAAAGAGAAAGAAAAATACCATATGAGATCGCTCATATGTGGAATCTAAAAAACAAAAACAAACAAACAAACAAAAACAAAGCATAAATACAGGACAGAAATAGACTCATGGACAGAGAATACAGACTTGTTGTTACCAGGGGGGTAGAGGGTGGGAAGGGATAGACTGGGATTTCAAAATTGTAGAATAGATAAACAAGATTACACTGTATAGCACAGGGAAATATACACAAAATGTTATGATAAATCACAGAGAAAAAAATGTGACAATGAGTGTGTATATGTCCATGAATGACTGAAAAATTGTGCTGAACACTGGAATTTGACACAACATTGTAAAATGATTATAAATCAATAAAAAATGTTAAAAAAATAAATTATTACTGAAATACAAATAGGTCTTTTTAAATAAGGAACATTTTTTCAAGGTTCCTGTATAACATATGCTGGCTCTTTGAGAGGAGTGACTGTCTTATAATTTTAAACAATGTATATTGAGACCTGACTGTACTTTAAGTGCCTTATTTCATTTAATCATCACATCAATGTTATGAACTCAGTACTATATTTATTGCCATTTACTTAAAAGGGAGCTGAACCTCGGGGAGGTTAGCAGTTTGCCCGAAGTCTCGCAGGCTTTGTGGTTCAGAGCCTCCAGTTCTGGCTACTGCCATACAGCGGCAGGATTCTGGCTAAATGCGAGGCATTAGATCTGTGTATGACATTCTGTTAGGAGGCCCCATTTACAGCTGAGGAAACCGAGGCTCAGAGGACATGAAGCTAAAACATGGCAGAATTTAAAGTCACATCCGTCTCACCCCCCAGATCTTCCTCTTCCCGCCGCTGTGCGTGGTGTTCAGGAGGTGTTGCCCTGGTAACAGCAGCTACGTGCGCTTTTGCAGTACTTGGTGTGTGCCAGGCACTGCTCTAAGCACTTTACCTATTTTAATTTTTTTTGAAAAAACAATGATCTTGCATGACAAGTACTCTTATTGATGGTCCCTATTCTTCAAATGAGGAAATTGAAGCTCGGAGAGGTTAAGTGACTTGCCCAAGCTCACGTGACTATTAAATGATGGAGCTGGAATTTGGGCCCAGGTGGTCTGACTCCGGCAATTGGTCACTATACACTCTCCTCAAAGGAAGAAAAAGAAAAGTGAAAATAAGACAGGCAAAAGATCAACGTAGCCTTTTTGCTTTCTTAGGAGTTGGCCTAGAATTTTCCAGAATAAAGCAAGGCTTATTATTATTATTATTGTTTGATGGAGGTACTGGAGATTGAATCCAGGACCTTGTGCATGCTAAGCATGTGCTCTACCACTGAGCTATACCCTCCCCACCAAGGCTTAATTTTCAGATCATTGAAAATAGGATAGGATGTGTTGAATGCAAGTAGCTGGGGTTGGGGAGAGCAGAAAGCCAATATTTTTAGCCAAGTATCGACCACTCCAAACAGTGTCCACACTAAGATTGCTTCACAGTAGCTAAATACTCCTTGTCACGTTTTACAACAAATTAGACACATCAATTAACAAATTGTCTCTATTAGATCCTGACAGAACAGATAAAGATGATGAAACAAGGCAGGTCTTCATTAAATAGCACTATCTAAGCCTATGCCATCACTGCGAGTTGTGCAGAGATATTTTGCATTTGAAATGGAAGAGCCTTTTTAGAATCTTTCATTTTAAACGTTTTTAAAAACTATTTATAGACACAGTCTCCGATTTTGAAAGCATGCCTGGCAATAGTTTAATATGGGACAAAGTGAAATTGTTTCCCTTGCAAAGCAGTGAAGCTTATAAAATGTAGGTCCTCCCCTCCAGTGTACCTTTTCAGAAATCCTGCAGGGTCTTCTAAGATTTTAACTTCTGAGGTTTCGGAGAGCCTGTTCCCTTATTCATTGCAGTCTATGTTGGCTGAGGACAACCCTGTCTGGCTTCACCAGTTACCCACTGACCCAGTACAGGCATCTTACACTAGTGTTGAGTCTTACTTTGGACCAGGATAAATTCTCAGAGCACTGAAGTATGCCATTTGTGTGGCTGTCTCAGTTTCAGAGCGTGATTACACTTTATAAAAAATTGTTGCGCTTCCCTTGGGACACTTAGGTTTCAAGGGAAAGAAAAAGATGCATTTTTTTCCCCCGACCAAAACCTTAGAGATTGAGGCAGGAATTGGCTGCCGGAATTTTGTTTTAAAGCTGCTTCAAGAAAAATCAAAGCCTCCATCATTTAGGTTAGAGAAACAGCTTAACCTCAGTGGTTAGGGAAGCGAGCAGCGCAAAGCCCCAGGCAGAGGGGCCGGGTCTCCAGCCTCAGAGGGTGGCCGCCAGGTCCTTCTGCAGCAGGACGCAAGGCCAATGTGAGCAGGACACCTGCAAGCCCAGATCCTGACACGCGGTGAGAACACCAGCCTGGCCAGTCACACTTAACCGGGGCGGGGGGGGGGGGGGACTTAAGGAGGAGAAGACTAGAATCTTCCCCAAGTTGTTCACTAACCAGTGGTGGAATTTAATCTTTATAGTGTCTGTTCTTGCTTCCACAGCCAGGAACAACCCCCCTCCTCTTTTTGCTGTGGTTTTTAAAAGGCATTTCTGACATTTATTTTTTAAATCGCATACAGTAAAATTCATTTTTTTTAAACAATCGTATGAGTTTTGACAAGAGTCAGGTACCACCACCACAATCAAGATACAGAAGAGTTTCATCACCCCCCAAAATTCTCTTGTGCTGCCACTTTGTAGTCAGATCCTTCCCACACCTCCATCCCCTGCCAACCACGGTGCTGTTCTCTGTCCCCATAGCTTCACCTTTTTCAGGATGCTGTATGAATGGGATCAGACAGTCTGTAGCCTTTTGCATCTGGCTGCTTCTACTGAACATGAAGCATTTGAGGCTCACCCTGAGTATCATTAGTTTGCCCCTGAGCAGCAGTCTTCTCTGTGGATGAGCCACCGTCTGTGTATTCATTCACCACTGAGGACATTGGGGTCGGGGTGATTATAGATATAGCTGCTGTAAACGTTCATGTACAGGTTGTTGTGTAGACATATGTTTTCATTTCTCTGGAGCATCTCTTGTTTTGAATGGGCATAACTCACTGATTTCCATCCCCTTTTTTACTTCCTTCCCTCCTGATATAGTCAGAAGGAAGTGTACCAGGTGCAGCTAAAGAACACACAACCCTAGGCCAGGCAACTTTTCCAGGGCCCCAGGATGCTACTCTCACACTGTACCCCTTAGACCTACATTTGGGGGTTTTGGAGGCAAAAATTGCAATTCCACTGACATCAAATGACTGGAGTGGAGCTAGAATTAGCTGTCCTCTTTCAAATGGGATCATTTTGACCAGTAGAAGGAAGTGTCACTCACTATCATGTGACTATATTAAATATTTAAACATAAGCAAAATTTAAATTGTCCAGAATCTTTGTTTTTTTTATTAAAGTATAGTTAATTTACAATGATGTGTTAGTTTCAGATGTACAGCAAAGTGATACAGTTACACATACATATATATATATATATATTCTTTTTCAGATTCTTTTCCATTATAGGTTCTTTAAGATATTGAATACAGTTCCCTATACTGTAAAGTAGGCCCTTGTTTTTTATCTGTTTTATGCATAGTAGTATGTATCTGTTAATCCTATACTCCTAATTTATTTATCTCCCTGCCCTGCCCCAGCTTTTCCCTTCGGCAACCATGAGTTTGTTTTCTATATCTGTGAGTATATTTCTGTTTTCTAAATAAGTTCATTTGTACCATTTTCTTAGAGTCCAATGTGGTTTTTCTTTTTAATCAGAGACTTGGAAGTCAGGATCTCAAGAGGGCCAGCCAATGCCAATTTGACAAAAGAAAAAGTTTCGAAATTGATAGTGTAAATAAAGTCAGGAACGGAGAATCAGGGTCCACTGACTTGAAGGTGCTAATAAATAAATTCTGCAGTAGGAAAAATACATGAAGAATAGAAAGCCCAGTTTGAAACTTTGACAGAAACGCACATACTGTGACGATAAGGGGCCAAACCCTGAATGACTGGTTAAATCAAATCAGATTAGCTTGTACCTTAGAATCTGTGGCCTCATCTTAGGCTTGAACTCAAGGAAGAGATAGTAAGCATCTTATTTTGAGAGAAAATGCAAAGAAAAACTGAATATCACTGATATAACTTTAAAAAAAATTTTCATTATAGAAATGGGAAGTAGGCCTGACTAAAGACTGGTAGAGAGAAGAAATGAATTTGGAGCGAGTAACAAACAGCAAAAGGCATTAGAGCAAAGTTTGCAAAGTCTGGAAAAGACTGGAAATGACCTATACATGTCAGCTTATGCTGTACAATTTTAGAAAACGTCAAAGAAATCTTTAAAGAGTTGTTTCTATCCGCATTTCACAAAATATATGCAGTCTGTTCATGGGTATTGTATCCTTGCACATTTTTATGAAAACAAGTGACTGGATAGTATTATTTTCCAATCAGATCTAGAAAAAAGTGTTTTTAAAAAGAAAATGTTCTTATGCCAGAGATTTTTTCCCACCAAACTTCACATAAGGAAAAGTAGAAAGGAATGATGGCAAGTTTTTTAAAGTACTAGGAATAAAAGTATTTTGAAAAGCCCAATGTAAAAAAAAATTTAAGTCCTATTTCAATTAGATGCAACTCAAATTATATAGAAAAGCAGTATGTCAAAAGTCATCATGAATATAAAAATTGCATTGGGGAAAAATAAAACTAGAGATTTTCAATGTGATCTATAATATAATGGAGAAGTTCAGGGGAAAATATAGTAAAATGTTGAACCTTTTATTAGACTGAGATGAAAAGATATAATTCCAGTTAGTAAAGAGCAATGGATATCAGTTATACCCTCAAATTTTTAGCTACTTATTCTTTTGTTTTGAGAGTCACTTCAAGATGGACTTTTTTGACTTGATTGTTGTTGGGCTAAACCAGGGGTCAGCAGATTGTGGCCCAGTTTGAGAGCCAAATCCGGCCCACCACCCATTTTGGTAAATAAAGTTTTATTGGAACACAGCCACGCCCATCTGTTTAGGCATCCTTGAGAGCTGCTCACTCCCTCTAGTGTAGAGTTAAGCTGTCTACTCAACAGATTATATGGTCCACGAAGCCTAAAATATTTACCTTCTGACTGCCCAGAAGGAGTCGGCTCACTCTTACTCTAGAGGCAGCCCGAAACCAGGGCTAGCCTTAGTTGGGAGATTTTGGTCTAGATTCGGTTTTTTAGGACCAAGATCTTGATTTGCATCCAGGGAGACTGAATCTCAGTAACAAAAAGGGGAGACTCTAAGCTGCAGGAATTCCAGTTTGTCAGTTTACAGTCAGAAACTTAGTTGCCAAGGGAAGTGGAATATTCAGCATGCTGGTCAGTGGACAGTCTCTGTTCACTGAACAAATGGTATTGGGACGGTCGTCTAGTGTGCGTGAGAGCAGTGTGAGGGGTTAGCCGACTGGATGGCCTGACCAGCTGAAGCCTTGCTCTCCATCATCTACCAGTCAGCTCTCAGAACCACCGCCCACCCTTCCTGTATCCCGGGAGCATCCCAGGGCCCTTGCTGGCTGGTTTCCAGGCAGATTTGACAATGGGAAGCACTGATGGAGCAGGTCTAGGAGAAGCCAGGATATTTCTCTGTCATTACGCTCTGGGTAGCATCTCTGGAGTGTTTTGTCTGTCTTGTGGCTCTGCTCTGCTGGGCAGCCTTACCTTTGGGTGTAGGTCCTACAAGCCAGCCCCAGCCTCTGGGCTTTAGTAACATACTCCTTCTTACTTCTCCAGCCCCAGGAGTGGTAGCAGCTTCCTGCGGATGCTAATCTCTAGGTGGCCTCCAACTCCCCTGTTTACTTTTCAGCTTTCCCTTGTGAACCAGTTTCCTTTGTTTGAAATACTTAGAGCAGTTTCTGTTTTTCAAACATGACCCTGACGGATAGAGGCATCTAGCCCGCCATCAAGAATAATCCTGGAGTCACCGGTTCACATTCTGACCATCAGGATTCCCCCGGCCCTCTCCTGTCAGCCGTCTGCGGTAATGCCGCACAGCCAGCTAGGCCAGCCTTGCCTGCCAGCCGTTGTGGCTGTGACCTGCATGGTGCCAAAACCCAGTTCTCTGCTTGAAGGTTGTTGCTTAATATCAGCTGCTTCTTAGTAGATTGTATTCACTGGGTATTATTTTAACAGTAATGTGTTCTCAAAGTTCAAGTTCAGTAATTACACTGAATTATGCCATGTCTCTGTATACTGGCTGCACTTTCCTTCACTGCCTTCAAACTACCAGATCCTTCGGCTTGCCCCAGAAGTCCAGGCTGGGGAGAGTCCCACAGACAGTCATCCACTCCCAGAATCTTCACCCTGCCCCGCTCCCCTGCCTGGTGCTGCAGCTGCCTGAGCTGAACACTCTGTCAGGTCCCACCAGCTTCTAGTTCTTTCCCAGACCCCTGCCCCTGCCCTTTCTTAGCCTGGACAACCCTGTTCATCCATCATATCTTTGCTAGAAAGTCTATCTTACCTGCGTTTCTGGTCTTCCATGGAGCTCAGGTGGTAGAGATGAGCACCAGATCAGGATGATCAGATAAAAAAACAAGAATCACATGGAATTTAAATTGAAAAACCAGACTTGTCTGCCATTTCCCCCCAGGCTTTTTCACTGAGCACCACATTTCAGTTGGCTGCTAGGATCCATGTAACAATGCAGGTGATAAATTTAAAAAACAGTAGTAAGTATTGTAAGTCATAATTAATGATGAACAGTATAGTCCTTTCTCTTTTCTGAGTCTTTTTATTCGTAGTATCTCATCTTATTCTGCATCCCCCATAAGCTGGGAGTGGAGTAGGCGGCATTATTGCTATGTTCTAACAAGTAAGAAACTGAGGCACAAGAGTCTCAGATGCAGGTAAGGGTTGGTCTTCTGATGTTTTACCTCAGGGATGAGGCTTGAGATGTTTGTTTTGGATCCAAAGCAGAGGTGTTGCCTGGTCAGATCTCAAGATTGCCCCCTTATGTTCTTGACTCTGGGATGGTCACGGCCGCTTTCCATGGCTCTTCCAGAAAGCTGAGACTGGCTGCAGCTGCCCTGGGGGGGTGCCACTTCCCCCCATCCAAGGCTCTTTCCACTCCAGTTGCTTCTTCTTCTTCCTCTTCTCTTCTGCTGGGTCCCATGTCGCTAGCTCTGCCGCAGTAGCTGTGGTTAACATCCCCACTGAGCGGGCAGCGTGACCAGTACAACACCCTGATTCCTGAGGACTTGCGGGTAGTGGGACCAGTGTGGACAGTCCTCTGTGATGGCTTAACTATCAAACAAGGTGGGTAATATTGACAATTATAAAGCATAAGGGAGAAACTTTCAGTGTAGAAGGTGTAGTGATTCAAAACAATATAACTTCATTGTTTTTAAATATTGAAGCTCTCTTTGCTTTGGGGCTGTGACTCTTAGGGGTGATTTAGCAAGAAGGAGCCAGACTGGATATGATGCTGTCCTGCTCATAGGTCATGGTGGCGCACTGAGGAAAAATCGAACAAAAATCAGGTTGAGAACTGACATTAACTTGGGGCAGGGATGGTACGGGCGTACCTCTCATATCTGTCTATTTTATAATTTACAGTTTTCAAAAGTTTATACAAAAACTATTTTAAAATGCAATTCTATTTGTGATTGCCTTTTTATATGCTACTTGATGGTGTACAGATATTACATCACTGATATTACAGAGTTAGTGTGTTCAATAGAAGCAACTTAATAGATGCATTTTGAATGCATATGTAACTCTTCCTTTCTTTTTTGGCCCACTAAAAACACATATGCCCGAACCACAAAACACTAGAGAAACAGACGTTAGAATCATCATTCTGCACTATCTCTATTAACGTATGGCAACTGGCGGTGACTCTGTAGAGACCCTCAGCCGCAACAAGGTTTGTGATAACGCAGTGTCTGTTTTCCAGAAGTGGTCAGTGGGTAACAAATATTTTCATCCTTTCATAAGATAAAGCACATTTATCTGTCCCTTTCAACATAAAAAACACTCTCCCTGTTGCAACAGTTCCTTTTGACACCATTGCATCGTTGTGGGTGATTAAGGTCCTCAGTGCTAGTGCCCGGGACCATTTCTGCCCCAGTGTGTTCATGCAGAGTCTCAGCGTCAGTGCAGAGTCTCAGACCCCAGACATACTAAATCAGAATCTGCATTTTAGCAAGATCCCCTAGGTGGTTCAAATGCACATTGAAATTTGAATAGCACAGCCCTAGAAGTTGCTTGGAAGTGTGGCAGAGTCTCCCACTTGTATTTTTCTTCTGTAAAAATAACAAGTAAATGCTCCCCGGGCTCCTCGGTGCCAGCCCTGGCTCTCTAGCCTTTGGGCTTTGAAACTGTGCAGATGCGGTGCTGGCACGATTTCAGCAGTGAATGGTCTTTATTCTGAAAGAACAAGGCTCTCATCCTGATCTCTTTCAATTAAAATGCCTGTACTTCCTAAAAGTGTGTGGGTGCTCTGTCACCCATGAAACTATCCCTGTGCCTCCTGGCACACATCCCTTCAGGAGCTGTAGAAAGCTGTATTTTCATACGAGACTGTTTCACACTCAGAAACCTCATATTTAGACTTGTACCATATTTTAAATCAATTAAACTCTAGGCCAAATATTTCTTGCTTTTTCCAGCAAGAAATCACCTTCTTCACCCCTCTCTTACTTCCTCTCTCACTACCTGACTTTATTTTCTTCCTTTTCCTTTTTCCTTTTTTTTTCCCTGTTGACAATGCAGAAGTATTCAAGGTCTGAAGCTCTTAAGGATGAAGCTGGAAATGCTACACAATTTTCTTTTTTTAATTGAAATGCAGCCAACACACACTATTCTGGTAGTTTCAGTTATACTGCTTGGTTATGTGATATCTGCATACAGTATGAAACGATCACCACATTGAGTCTAGGAACCATCTTTCCCCAAATGGAGTTATTACAGTATTACTGACCATATTCCACTGCTCAGTTTTCTTCTTCCGTTTTTTAAAAACAAAATCCACCAGTAATAACCTGGGGAATACTTTTTTGTTTGCTTGATCTCACTGCTAAAGCTTGTCATACAAAAATTTGAGTGACAGAAACCAATTAGCTCATGTAGAAGAATGTATCTTGACTCTATCTCGATGGTAGTAAAATATCTTATTTGTGAATTTTTCCATAGAGATCCTTAAGTTCTACCTATATCCTCAGATGATTGCAAAATTCTTTTATTTGGCTTCATCTCTGGGCTTCTTGAGACATTTTCCATCTTAGTATAAAAAACTTTTAGGAGAAATTACTCTCTTTGAACTGGAAAATGGGAATCAAAGGTGAAAGCTTTAAAAGACCGTCTTTTGGTACTTTATAGTCAGGTCATTTGGCAAGTAACCAAATAATTATGTGATGCTATTGACCAATCATGAAAACCAATGTAGATCATTAGGAGCAAGGAGTTTTTTTTTCCCCAACAGCAGGAAGATAACATGCCCTGAATTTAATCAAAGTGCACCTGCTCTGGTTTTGACCATGTCAAGACAGGCATTAAATGCTCAGTCTAGAACTTTCTGGTGTTTGCATGTTAGATTGTTTCTAACATGTTATAGACAGACCCAGCCACAGACTTTGGATGAATCCAAAAAATAACCTGTCAACTCATTGCCCGAGCTGCAGTAAAACTGACCTATTTGGATTCTACTGGAGCTGCAGTAAAGCTGATCTATTTGTGGTACTTCTGATAGGACTGACCTGTTTTCTCTCTTAAAAAAAATAACTTAGAATGCTAATAGCTTAAGAATGACTTCAAACTTCTACAAAAATTGACAACTTCAATCACTCTATATACATTTTTTAATAAATAATAAGCAGTTAGTATTCTAACAGCAGATTATTTTGTCTGTTATTAAAGCAATTCCACATGAAGGTGGAATTAGGCAAGCCATAACTTATTTGCAAGTAATTAATCTGAAGTTATTTAAAAACATGTATATAGTGGGTATGCAGTATTAATAATTCAGACTTTACACTAATTTACATTAATTGTCAACCAAGTCTTCTACATTATTTATATTTTGTAGTTTTGTGTGTCTTTAGTGTTTTGGGAAAAGATCTGCTTTGCAAAAATTTGTAAAAATATTCAGACAGATTTAATATTACAGAGACCTTTCAGTTTCACAAACTGTCATAGCACAGGGCTAAGTAAGGTGCTATAGCCCTTTGCTTAGAAAATTTTAGAACACATATGTTTGATTTAAAATAAAACATTTTGATGTGAGTTCTTGATATGGTTAACTGCTTTAGTGTAAAAATGAATTTGTACTTAAAATACTTTGGAAGTGTAAACTAACTAAAACATTCCATAAAGGTGGCACTGATATCCTTTTTTAGATTAGGCTTCAGTGTCTGAATGGATCTTTCCTCACTTGCTCACAGTTTGAAGGTCCCTTTTAACACCTTCTCCATGGAAAGGAAAGGTTGATATTGCTGCACAGAATAAACTGACCTGACAGAACATGGAGATATCTGCTTCTGAAATGTGAAGTGCAATTTGTAGAATGCTAAAATTACTGAAAAACAGATTCATGTTTTTTACACACACACTGAACAAATGATAGCTTTTAACAGCTGGACCTCACTCTACCCTTCCTGCATCCGGGGGAGAAGGGTCATAAGGAGAAATAATTTAACAGTAGGAGGAGGAAGTTCATGCTGATCCATCTCTTTCCAAATTGAACGCACTTGGATCGGATGAATCAAATAACATTGAGAAGGGTTAGGAGATAATCACAGTGAAGAGATTGGGAAGATGAAACTACCCAGGCAGGGAGAATGCCTGCAATGAATTATTTCAACATGAGCAGCTTCAGGAAAGCCAGCCTTTTCTGAGGTTACTGTGTGAAGATATGGGATTCCAGCCAATTTCAGCGTCCAGATGGAGATGGGTGTACTAGTTGCACACCGTCTCTATTTGGGGGATCATATGTGGGTCGCATGACTTGGAGTGGTTAGATGGAGGGCATACGTGTTGAAGGAACTGGAGTTCGATAGACAATTGGAGTGAATGAACATGGGTCTCATACCCCAGTGATCTTGAGGATATCAAAGCCAGTTTTTCTGATGTTTGACCTCTTGTGAAATACTACTGTTAAATTACTGAGTCTATCTTTAGAATGAATTATAATGAATTTCTTCTTAGAGCATTTACACCCTAATCCACTGCCCTTTCAAGTTAGCCTTTCATTAGGAGCCATCTCTTAATGGTTTCCTAACAGCCACTGGTATAGAAAACTTGAAATATATTATAAACAGGAAGGGTTTTTTTTCCCTCCTATACTTAATTCTAGGACGTGTCTCTGTTTTAGTATTTTAAAAAGTATTTTCTTATTTTGAGAGGGTGGGTCAGAAACATTCAGATATAGTCTCAGGGAATTCCTTTATGTTGTGTGTTTCTCCCTCACACTTTGCTTCACTGCCTCTGCCTCTCACACACTGATCCCAAGTTTGTGACAGCCCCACACCTCAGATCACAGTAATCCAGGTGAAAGCATCCTCTCCTCAAACTAGAGAAGCAGGTTGATCTGGAGACATTGAGCCCTGTGATAGACAGAGAACTTATTTAAGAACCATCGGTCAGGCTGTTGAACTTGTAACTTAAAAAAACCACATCATGGTGTCAAGCCCTCAGCCTTGCCTTTAATTCAACAAATCATCCTTAAGAGAGACTGCCTACTTCCCATTCCCCCCCTCCACGTTACTACTTTTTGTTTTTGGCTTTTATTTTGTCATTGGTTCTTTTTTTAATGTGAGTATAATGGGAATATCACTAATTCACTTTTTTAAGGAAGGAAAGCAACACCCAAGACGTTCTAGTCATCACCCTTGACCTCACCATATCCACAGGCTGTAGGCCACAATAGAAACATACATAGCCAATGATGCTTAAGCTTTTCCGAGTGCCTACTGTATGGCTAGGCAGACTAGACTGATTTCCTTTTTTAGTCCACAAAGATTCATATCCCACCTCTGCCAGTTACTTGCTGTGTGGCCTTGGTTTTCTTAGATGTAAAGTGAGGGAACTGGTATTTTTTACCACATAGGGGTGTTGCCAGCATTGAATTTGTTAAAGCATGCTGAGTGTTAGAGTAGCACCTGCCACACGGCAAACGTTCAGTATGTCTTTTCTGATTATTAAGTAGAGCTTTAAAAGTAAAGAAGAAAGAATAAAAAGAAATGTTGAGGTTGTTTGGTTTAGTCAGTTGTTTGGTTGTTTTTTTAACTTTGGTTATATCCGTTTACGGAGCTCAATCAGTTGCTTAGGACTTTTTGTCATGGATCATTGTAAAGTCGTTCTTACAGTTCAGTGAGCAAGAAAGGCTAAAGGCAAAACCTGCAACTCAAATAAAGAGTATGACTACTTGTTACTCAATTTTGGTAATTACAACCCCCCCAACCATCACAATCAGAGACACACACACACACCAGGACACATCCACATTCTAAACTGTGAGAATCTGTAAAATCTGCAAAGGAAAGAATATTTATTTTTGTATCCTGGAGTCTGGCATAATAACTTGTCCAGTAGCATGTTCTAAATAAGCAGATCCTTTTTACTTATAGTTCCAGTTTTGTCAGATCCTTCTTGAAGAACTGAAATAAAATGATGTCAGCTCCGAAGCAGCACCTTTCACATGTGACTGGTGGAAATGTGAGGTGGGACATTCTTTCAGAAAAGCAATTTGCTTATTTTTATTAAGAACTTTAAAATAAAAAAAAATTTTAAAAAGAACTTTAAAAATAATTTGTATTACCAATTTAACTTTTGAGACTCTATCATAAGGAAATTATTTTGCTTTCTGTACAAAGATATTTGTCTGCAGTTGCTTATCAAAAAATAAAAACTTTGACACATGTAACTGTAAGGACAGAAAGGGGATGATTTAGGAAACCTTGTATGCTTGAGTAGAATTTAAAATCTGTGTCCCTTTGGGAGGCAGATCCTTTAGTTTTAAAATTTGGTTTATATCAATTGAGGTAGCATCTACATAATACAGATCCTTTTGTGAGCAGGTGGAATATACTATCGATGAACTAGTTTGCTAATAACTCATTTAATGCAGCATCTATATGAGTAAATTTATGAATGAATGGGTCATTACAATTTTTACAAAGATTCTTTTTTAAAAAACAACAAATATAACATTATCTGTTAAAAAAAAAAAAACCCAGAATACAAAATTGCTAATACAGTTGAATCTCAAGTATCTGAAGAATGTGTAAAAACAAGGTCAGCTGGCTGGTTGCCATGTTGTTCAAAAGTGCTACGTCTAAGCTGAATATTATGAATGATTTTCAACCCAAGTGCTTTATACACATTTATACCTTCCAGACCGGCTATCGTCTGTGTCTGTGTATGTCTGTGTGTATTTTCTTTTATAATACAAAGAAGCTTAAAACAATAACAATTTTACATAAAACCCCAAAAGGAAAATTTTCATGCATTTAAGAAATAGATTTTGCTATAGTTTTCCTTACTTGAATTTCATATCTATCTTTACCTTGGGCATGATGTATTTCATTTTCTCTTTTCACTTTAAAAAGTTTGATTTTCTACTGTAGTATAAAAATAAGTCTCCCAAATCTTCAAATTTTAAGAAGTCGAAAGATAACAGGTTATTGAGAAAAGTGTGCTTATTACAATTCTGAAGCTCATAATTATCTGATTGATTCTCTTTCCTTAAATGCTTCAATAAATTTTAAAATCTATATATTTGGGGAGACATTTCCTTTACTTGAAATTTGGTTTATTTATATCAATTGAAGTAGAGCCTGCTTAATTCAGATCCTTTTGTGAGTAGGCGGAATATGCTATAATAGGCAGATTTACTAATGACTCATTTAAAGTATGATAAAATACTGTGTGTTATATTTTATGAGTCCTTTATTTCTGATGTTTTTTCCTGTGTAGTGGCCGCTGTGCTCTTTAGGCAAAGTGAGCCTACATTTACCAGGGTTCCTTTGAAGCAGTGATAAGAATTTCTTGACATTTTTCTTTGAGAATCTGTAGCTAATTTTCTCTGAGACAAGTCAGATTTCTTTTACAATGAGTTCAGTGGAATTTTCTCACTAATGTATATTGTGTTCATATCTCCCATCTTTTAGAAGAGGCATATTGCGTTTTGTTTATTGTGGACCATACTGGGCTTAAAATAGTATATACCACTAGTCTGATTATTTTTGAAAGTTATTTCATTTGCTCCCATATAAATACTAGGAAGTATCTAGCATTCATGAGTTCCTTTTCCCAAGCATTCTGTTCTTTAAGAGTGTATTCTATTTGTCCCCAAGGTGTGAGCAGATAGCTCACTAGCTCAAAGTTTATTTCCTGAAATGGTATGGAAAGGATAATGAAACCTCCATGCTGTCGTAAAAGATGAAAATTTAGGCCAGCATCTCTGTGGGGCTTTATGTGAATGTACATCCATGCTGTAGCAGCATATGAGAGCTGACATGAAGCATCATTTTTTTTTCCTTTTGGATTTCTCATAGCTTGATATAATTTACACTACTAAATAACACAGATAAAAGGCCAAAACCCCTACATACCACTGGCTATATTTCCTCTTGATATTTATTTTTATTTTCAGATTTATCTATCACTTATTTGACAATTAGCCATAGTAACCCACAGTAACCATAGTAAATACTATGGACAATTACCTGTAATGATGCATGGAGTCTCCTAAGCTAAAATAGATTTTAATGTAATAGTGTTTTATGGCCAGCTTTCTCAGTCATGTAGATGAATGTGTTTTCAGTAAAACAGAATGATTGGAATTGAAATATAAGCTACTTACAAAGAAGGTATGATGCAGTGAAGCTTTAATAAAATCTCAAATCCAGATTATTCCTTTTTCATCTTACAATCAAATAACTTACTTGGAGATGTTAGAGCTACTTGTTCACATAGCAAAGGATATATATTTAGAATTTTGTAATATTAAGTAAACAAGTTTTATTATGAATTTTTATTTTAATTTTAATCAAATACTTTTATTCTCTGAAAATTAAAAAAAAAATTGGCTAAGAATATTAGAAACCAAAGGTATGAACACTAAAGATGTTAAAGTTGTGTATCTTATTCTAAGGTGTGATAACATAGATAAAAGATGATTTCTTATAATCTTGTGAACTTTCCCCAAATAGCCAGATTCTGTAAATCTCAGATTTCTAGGTAATTTACCTCAGCTTTCCATCTTACTTTGCCTATACAGGGAAAGCTAAAATTTCAACCAGAATTCTTAATTAATAATTGATGATATTCAACAGAAACTTCTGCAATGTTAGGAAAAGGTTACTGCAAAAAAAATGAAACTGCAACTTGGATGAATTCTAAAGAGCAATGCAGGAAATTGGGCCCTGAGATAAAACCGTTAAACTTCTGATGAGAGCCCACATTTTGTTAAATTAAAAAAAAAAAAAGGTGACTCTGTGACTGAAAACAAATCAGCAAGAGAACTTTCCATTCGATGACTGATCAGTCAGTTTTGTTTCAACCTAGTATATTTAGACTTTTTGGAAAGGATGCAAAACCCAAATCATTGAGATTTGTATCCAGAAAGGGTCAAAGTATCACAGAATACAGGTGAGGACCCTCAAGAATAAGTGATTTGGCTGAATGTGTGGTCCCCTGGCTGGTTTGTTGGTGGCCGGGGAAGTCCCAGTGGGAAGGGGGTGACTCAGAAGGAATGGGGACAGCAGGGCAGACTTTGTAGCCAAAGAAAGATGGTGGGTTTAAAGTAGGGAGAGCAGAACAAACCACTCAAGCCGGGCAGGTGCAAAATGTTGTCCCCTGTTGCTCACAAAGCTTTGTAGAGAAGCCTAACACGACCAAACTCACTGAGTTCTGAGGGGGGCTAGATGACAGTCCTCTGCAGATGTTGAATGGTGTTTAGTCTTCTGTTGTCTAAAAGCCCCCTAGATGCCATTAACACAGTCAGCCATTCATCCATTCAGTCGTTCTGCACGTTGTCATCACACGTCAGCTCTGTGACAAGCACTGGGACCTCAACGCCCATAAAGACCCAGTTGCTGCCTTTAAGAAGCTTATACTGTTTAGCAGTGGGTATGACTGTGGTGATGGGAAAACCTAGTGGTTAACGTTTATGAAGTATGTTACCATATACTGGTGCTGTGCTAAATATGTAACCTACAATGTTTACTAATCTTCACAACAATCCTACGAAGTAGCTACTGGGTTTCCCCCCAACTTTAGAGATGAAGAAATTGAGGCATAGCACAGTTGAGTGACGCTCTTTGAAACCCATGGAGGCTGGACTGAGACAAGGGACAGTCTGGCTCCAAATGCAGGCCCTTCATGTCGCTACATGGAACTGCCAAACAGGATGGAAATCTGTGCAGCTGTTACACATGATGCCAGTCATTATGTATTGACCGAAATACATTTGCAACATATCTTGTGGGAAAAGGCAGACCGAAAATCAGAGGGCATATCATACTCTCAAGTTTAAAAAGCTTCTGAAATATTCACAGCATTATTCCTGGTGAGGCTGAGCCTTCCTCCTCCTCCCACTCTTCCCTCTACTTCCCCCCTTCCTCCCTTTCTTCTTCCTTTGTATATTTCCCAAACAACTACAGTGAGTATGTAGTAATTTTATAATAAGAAACCTGCTGTTGAAGGTTTCCATTGGGACCACATCTTCAATTATAGACAAACTAGGTGTTCAATCATCTTAATAGGAACGAATCTACTTAGTATATTAAGATCAGAATACAGATTGTGTGTACACATTTTATTGACAAGGTATACCTTTTATTTTGTGCACAGATTTGTTTCATCAGGTCGCTCATGGGATACTGCCACAGTGGGTTCCAATCGTTGCTTGAAGTTAAGTATTTCAGTTGTATCAAAGGGCAAATGATGCTGTATTGAATTCGGAGAAATCACTGGGAGTTTGCAGTCCTGCACGGTAGAGTTGCGTCTTCATGCCCACCGCTTTCAGAGCAAAAGGTCAGATACCAGGCTTTCTTGTAGGGATTGCTGATGCGTGTAGCAGGGTTATCTCGGCACAGGGAAGTCGCCTGGGAGGCAGTGGGGCTGGTCAACAGGAAAAATGCGTGTCGAGAGCGGAGGTGGTGGTCTGGTAGCTCGGTGACTGTCCAGCGGGGCTTTCATAGGCACTTACTGTGTTTTAAAGGATCAGAGAGGTAGTCATCAAGCAGACTGTTTCTGCAAACAGAGAAAGCAAACTAAGCATTGTGCTCTTACTTACCTTAATGTGAGGTATTTGCTTTATGGTTTTTTTAAAAAAGGAAGTGAATACTGACCAGTTTCTTTTGGTTCCTCTGCGTGTGACTGAATTGCTTACTCTCGGAGTAATGAGAACAAATTTGCCAAACAAATCACAAGTTTTTATTCTAAAACCAGACAGAATGACTTTTCAGTAATCTGTTTTCAGTCATCAGTCCCCTTGTGATTCTTGATTAGGAACTATAATTAGTTGCTTCTATCACCATCATCATGTCTGGGTGGCTAGAAACACCCAACTGGGGAATCTAAATGGTTGAGATACCTAATCCCGTATTATTTTTTAATCAAATAACCCACTTTGGCTCTCAGAGCCTCCAGTTGGACAATGCTTAATTTTGACACCTACATCAGTGGTTGTGATATGTTGATTTCTTTCATGTATAGAATTAAACTACAAATTTCACATTGACAAACAAAATTTTTTTTTTGTCGGTGCTCTGATCAAGAGTGTAACAGCAATGCCATCAAATGTATTGAAATTTAAGGAATAGCATTCAATTCCATTTTCTCTAGAGCCAGTAAGGATTTTGGAAAATCTTGTATTGATATGAATGAACACATGTTGGCCAAAGAAATCTTACTGTCTTTTTGTCAGAATACTGTCTTTCAAAAAGGTAATTTTTTAAAGAATATTTCAGAATACTGGGCATTTTATAAAAACTAGGGTAGCTTAGTCACATAAGGAAATATTTAATATTTTTCAACATCTTTATATTGGGGAAACCAAACTGAAATGATAGTTGTTTTAATTGTTCAACTAATGTTTTTTAATGAATTTTTTCTCTTTTCATAAATATATTGCTAACATGTATTAATTGCATATAGATAAAATCAATTCACTTATGGAGAAGGAACAAACTCTTAACCTCCCCACTCAAACATAACCACTATGAACCCTTTTGGTCATATCCTTCCCGACTTTAACTAAATTATTTTAAAGTTATTTTTATATATAATACAAAAATTATACATATAATTTTAATTATTTAGAACATAATTGAGATATAACTTATAATTATACAAATATAATTTTTTAGGTAAGAATTAACATCTGTTGAAGGCCTATCGTAGTCCGCACACTGATATACGTAAATTCTAAGTACTCTTGTTCCAAAATGAAACTCAAAGCTAAAATTGAATACAGTGGACCCTTCTATTTTAAGGGCCTGGGCAGGTGTTTAGGTATTATTTTGAAATTTATGTTAGCAACAACTGTAAAAATAGCTGCTTTCACAAGTATATGTTTATATCTTGTTTCTAGAAAATGTAGCATGTGAAAAATCACAGTTTCTTAAAATATGTTGCGTAGAAAGATTCCCCTCTTTATCAAGGGCTATATAATAGGAGATTTTAAAATAGTAGTATACTACATTACTTTTAAAATATGATTCAGAAAAAAATAACTTACGCAGAATTTGGGGTCAGCAATTACATTGTATAAAGAGAGGAACACCTTAATTATAATTAATTGCTCTGGCAAATTAGTGCTAAGTTCAGTTCCTGACACAAGCATTTAGTTAATGCACCATGTTTTCCTTAAAATGTGCATCTGTGCATGGGGTATATGAGTAAAACATTTCTTAAAATATGAATTCTTGATCTTTTTTTTAAATTTTGCATTCTGTGTCTCTGGATTTTTTAAAATTAATTTTAGAAAACCCTCAGACATTGTACCTTCAAATACTGCCTCTTTTCTATCTAGCTTCTCCTTTTGAGGCTCTCTAGATATATGTTAGACCATCTCATTCTCTGTCTTCCACATCGCTTAACCTCTTTTGCAAATATTCTGTCTCCAGGTCTCTGTGCTGCGTTCTGAGTAATTTCTTCTGGTCCATTATTCTTTACTTATTCTATCTTCAACTGTGTTTAAATGATTACTTAATCTTGAGGGCCCACTGTACCCAATTTTAGCATTGGAGGGTTTTTTTATGAGCAGCTTGAACTGTTTGTTAAAAATTAATACCTTATTATTCTTTAGATGTCTTTTGAACTATAAAGGAAAATTTTACTAATTTTTTATAGATTAAAACTCATTCTCTCTTGAAACTATTAAATGGGTACATGGAATCCTTTATCACTTTACTCTTCTATGGAGTATTTATTAAGATAACTTAAAAATATAAGCAGTGAAAGGATCCATTGGACTCAAATGGTAAGTGGTGATGAGTATTTTTTTTTTCTGACATATTCGGGATTAAACATCATCAGAGTATTTTTATTTCAATAGTTAATTTTCTTTCCAACAGTTCCATTTCTCAATCCCCTAATCATTTTTTAATCACTTCTTGCTTGCTTATTTGGGGCATTCAAAATTTTTACTTTTTTTGAAGCATTCTATAGTCAGTTTTTATTCCAACACATGAAGTACTTGTTGTCTGAGTTCTTTGTTGTTTCTGCTGATTCTTACTCATGGTAGAGTTCAGATTTGGTTGATATTAAACTGAAAAATTAGAGGGCTGATGTTGAAGGTCACTTTTCCCCAGAGATTCCTTGTGTTTGTCATCAGGACTTGCTACTCAGGGCCACTTTAGCCCCTGCCCAGCATCTCAGGTTTAATCGAGGTTCTCTGGCTGTCCTCCGCCACCTTGGTGCCACTTCGCATCCTTGTCTCCCGTTGCATCGCTGACAGTAGCATGCACGCTCAGGAAAACACCCCTTTTTCAAGCCCTGAGGTATCTTTTATCTTTGCCTCAGAGATTTCTCTTACATCCTTTGAGTTCAGAGGTGCAATAAAACTTTTTCATGCTAGTTGTCTTATATTTGAGAAGATCCTTCAGAGCATCTAAACTACCACTCTCTTGGAAGTAGAATTATATAGCATCATGTAACTTTTGACATTATAACATCCCTTGAACGTAGTTTGAGAGAAAATCAAGAAACCAGTGCCCCAAACCATAGCTGATTGTGTTGCCGGAGGACCAGATGGAGACAGGCTGCCACCCTGCCTGTAAGCTAGTGAACACACTGCACCGTTAGGTTGAGTGTTCCTTGGGGATTGCTGCATATCTAAAGAGATTAGCTTCTAACCAGTTCGTGGAGTGGATGGCCAAGGGAAGTAGAGCTGATCATGCTTGCGTTTTGTGATCTGCACATCTTCACTGTAGAGGCATGGTCTCAATGTGCCTAGCGCCAACCAGTGGCATTGGGCACCTGGCAATGAAGAATATTTTATTACCCAAGGTGGTCAAGTGAAATTACAAAACTTCCAGGATTGGTTCTTTCATCCCGATGAGGTTAACCACAAAACTAAATAATCTTCATTTCCCATTTCCTGCAGGAAGCTAGATTTAGTCATTATTCCCAAGGCCCTCCATCTTTATTAAAATATCCTACTACCCTTCCAAAGCATTTTTTAATTACCAGCTGCTCAACTGAAAACTACGGTCAGAGCTGTTTCACTTTAATTGTGCTCTTCAATAATAATAACCTTGACGTTTCTCCTTCACGAGTATTTTAAAGTAATGGTGTTTTATAAAATGTCACAGGTTTTTTAACTCCAGTTTTATTCCCCATTATCACATTTGCTTCAAGAATGTTTCGGGTGCCCTATATGATTTATAGTTCCAATTTGATGTGTGCGCCCACCTCATCCTTTTATTGTATTAGTACCTAATACAGTTCAGAGCTAGGCCTCTCTCTTATTTCTCAGTAACAGATAATTCTTGTTTATTAGATTTTGAAGCTTGCAGATTCACTGTCATACCTCTCCCGAGCAATTTATCCAAAGAGAGAGGTGGCTACTTGTGCCTTTACTATCAGCACATTAGCTTTGTAGAGGGAGCTAAGGTGGGGAAAAGGCCTGACTTGACATTCAGTTGTGCTCTATTAAATGGCCAATATCTAGTGTGTGCGGACCTGTATGAGGTCGTGGAGCATGAACGGAAGTGTGAGTCAGTATAAATCACACTCCCACCTAAGTGTCTTTGGTTATGCATCCAAAGTTACCAGTTCTCTTATCATAGCATTACAACCCATTTGTGCTCATCCTATTATATGCGGGCTAAAGGGAAATTAAGATGTTCCTACCATCTGACCCAGTCCTCCCACTCCTTTGAATTTATCCAAGGAAGCTATCCAATAGCATTTTTTTTAATCCATAATTCTGTGCAAACGATGGGTATTATGGCATTTTCTTTGACAAAAAGGAACAGACATTATTTTTTCATTATTTCTTTTAATTGAAATACGGTTGGTTTACAATGTTGTGTTAATTTGTGGTATACAACATATGATTCAGTCATATATATATATGTGTATATATATATATATATATTTGTATTCTTTTCATTATAGGTTATTACAAGATTTTGACTGTAGTTCCCTGTCCTAGCAGTAGGACGTTGTTAATCTATTTTATCTAGAGTAGTTAGTATCTGCAAATCTCGAACTCCCAGTTTTTACCACCACCCACCCCCTTCCCCCCTCGTAACCACAAGTTTGGTTTCTATGTGGAACAGATATTATTTAAATGCCTAATATTTTACCAAATTAGGAGGCATCAATTTGATGAAGTAAGACACAGACATTTAAGTCATCGTGGTGACTGTAGAGACTTAGGGGGACACTTGGATGCATGGTAGGTGAACAAAATAGAAGACAGAACCGAATATACACAATAATGATAGCTTGACAAATCTGTAGACATACGAACATATATTAGACAGGAAAATATAAAAATGAAAAGAATTGTATAAACTTTGGGAAATATAGATAATTCTGTTCACTTGAAATATTTCCCTTAAATGTCATTATGTGGTTTTTGCAGCAGACATGTGTTTTGTTTTTTTAAGGAGTGAAGAAAGAAAGTGTAGATAAATATAGTCCACCTCAATTGTCTCACAGACCAGGTGCCTGCAGCATTTTTGTACTGCCTGGTGAGAGAGAGCTTTCAGAGTGTTGTTAAAGGGACCACATTTTAAACAGATCTTCCTTTGGAGGGAGAGAGCATTTTGAAGAGGCAGCTTTAGCAGAGAAAATGAGGCTAGATCATTTATCTTATTTTCTTTTTCATTTTTATCGCCATTGACAGATTTAATCTTTTCCCATGCCTACCCCTCATAGCTAAATGCCAAAGACACTCCCTTACTCCCTGTCCAGAGCTCCACTCCAGCCAGGGAAACTGATCTAATCTGCAGGCTTACATAGTTGAAAGACTTCCATGAGATCTTCCTTAAAATCACTTTTCTTTCCCATTATATACACCAATTTAAATGTCATCTCTTGTCCTGTTTTGAAACCTGCCTAAATACTCATTTTCCTTAGGGAGCTATTTGATGTGGACTCATCCTATACCCAGCCCTGCCTTATCATCCACCAACTCTCATTGCTCCCTTATCTTAAGATTCCCAGCTTTACTTGTGGTTTTGCAAACATCCGTTTCATGCATTTTGTGAATTTCAGTGCATGTCCTTAAGTCGACTTAATGCACGTCTACTCTGATTCCTCATTCTAGTTACAGTGACAAAGGCGGGCACCCTGCTTATTTTCCTTGCCTATTTGCACAGTCTTCAGAAGAGTGATCTCCACTGAGTGTGTATCAGGAAATACTGTCAGCTGACTCAGAAACGCGTAAATTTTAAGAGGGCGGATGCCAAGTGTTCATTTTCAAGGGAGTAGCGATCATGAAAATGGTAACTTTTTTTGAGGACTTACTCTAGGACATGCACTAGGTGAAATACTTTCCATTTATTATTTAATTTATTCCTAACTGCAACCTGATTAGATGATGGTGCTGTTATCCAAGTTTTGCAGCTAAGGAAACTGACGCATAGAGCAGCTAAGCAAGGAAATAAATGACTGAGAGGGTGATACAGGCTCCCAGATCACCCATGAGATGGCAAAAATCGCCACCGCTGGAGTCGAACGCGATGGTGGAAAGGTTTGATTTCATGTCAGTATTTCAAAACTTGAGAGATTCCACATAAACATCTGAGTTTTGGCATTTTTTTGAAAAATAGAGAAGTCTGGCAACAATTTGCTGGAGTTGAGTAGAATCTGTTTCTTTAGCAGGGAAACAGACTCCCCCCCGCCCCAGCCTGCCACAGTGGGGCTCGAGTCACTTAGAATTTTATCGTACTACTTAATATTGAAACGTTTTCCTGTTAATGTGAAATCTTGCTTTACTTAGGGGTTTCTGATTGTTTAGCATTTGTAACTTTGAGGAGGGAAAGTTAATGTGAAATCCCAAATGGTTAAAGAATTTGAAGTTCCATCAGTTCCTATGAAATAGACTCAGTGAACATAACCACTGAAGTAAAAGGTTGTCATAAAGTGGTGGATAGAAATGGAAGCAGTTTGACTAAGGAAAAGTTTAGCTTTGCTAAAATCTCTAAAAAAATTCTGTTGGTCTCCTTATTATGCCAGAGTTTAATATTCCTTATGCTTTGTTTAAAAAAAATCAGCACTACCAAAATAATAATTTAAAAACACAACCATGATGGTATCACATCCCTGCTTAGTAGCCTTTACTGGTTCCTCACCACCTTCTGGGAAAGGTCAAAGCTTTGCTTGGCTTACCAGGGCTCTCGTGATCTGGCCTGTATGATCTCTTCCCATTAAAATGCTTTAAACTAGGAGTACTGGAAATGTAATCAAAGTAGGTATTGTATGAGTGAAGTAGTCTGGAAAAGTTTAAATTTTGGTTAGACGGGCTGGGTAAGACTTCAATAAGGAAGTGCCTTTGAGGAATATGAAGGACCCATCCAGGTGCCTATCTGAGGAATGACATTTCAGGTAGAAGAAAGAAGTGCAAAGGCCCTGAGGCAGCAGCATGTCTGACTTATTGGAGACACAGAAGAGGGCCCAGTATGGCTGGAGAAGCAATGACAGATGAGATCAGAGAGAGAACAAGGAGCCATGTCAGGCCCTTAGATCTGATGACCTCTAGGTGTCATGGAAGCCCTTGGATGGTTTTGAGTAAGGCAATGACATGATCTGACCTAAATGTTTTAACAAAAGCACCCTGGCTCTGGGGCTGTTATAAATTGAAAAAAAAAAGCAAGGAGAAAGACAGGGAGGTCAGTTAAGAGGCTTTTGCAATAATACATGTAAGAGATAATGCCTGCTCAGACCAGGATGGTGGAAATGGAGATGAGAAGAGATATGATTCTGAGTATCATTTGAAGGATGAATCAACACATTTTATTAACAGACCAGTTATGGGGCATAAGGAAAAGAGTAACATCAGAGATGAGATTAAGGTTTTTGGTCTGACCAGAAAAATTAATATTAACTGAGCTAGGGAGAATTGAGGAGGAGCATGTTTTAGGGGTGGCAAGCAAGGAGTTCTGCTTGAGACAAGTGGAGTTTGAGATGCCTGTTTGATATCCAAGGGAAATGACAAGCAGAAAATTGGATAGATAAGTCTGGAGTTCAGGCGGAAGGTAGAAATTTGGGAGTTATCAGCATGTAGGTGTTATTTAAAGCTGTGATTTTTGCTGAGAACGCCAGGATATTGAGACCAGAGATGCTCCAGCCAGGCTCAGAGGTCAGGGAGATGAGAGGGTGATGGAGAAGGAGCAGCCAGAGAAGGACAGAAAATTAAGCACTCTTCTGATGTTCTAGAGCTTCGGCAGGGGAAAGGATTTCAAGAAGAAAGAGTGGGCAATAGCTGATGATAACTCACAGTTGAGAAGACTTGACCATTGGCTTTAGCAAGTAGAAGTCACAGGCAAACTTGAGAGGAGCCGGCAAGGTCCCTGCTCTCTTGGAACTTACATAATAGGAGGAATATAGACACGAGAAAGTTTGACAGATAAATATATAATATATATTGACAGGTAATGATAAATGCCCTAGGGGAAAAAAGAAGGTAGAGACATGAGATAATGACTGGATGCTCTTTTAGATAGGACAACCTCTCTAAAAAGTGATGTTTGAGCCCAGATCTGAAGACTGGCATCCAGTGGGGAGGCACTTGGACAGCCCTATGGCTTTTACAGACAACATCCCTCTGATTAGTCAGATGTTTGGACTAATTGGTTGTTTCCCCCAAGTGTGTCAGTTGTTGAGTATTTTGCATATAACCTCTGGCTGAGCCATGTGAATATATGGGGAAAATAGTGTTCTAGGTGGGAGGAACAGCAAGGTGAAAAGGTCAGAGCCCCCAGAAGCAGGGCACGTTCACATGTATAAGAAACTGACCCAAAGCCAGTGGCTGGGGCACAGGGAGGCATGACGTTAGAGCTCTGCTGCTTTCAGGAAAGCTCTCCCAAAGACACACTCTGTTACCTAATAATGCTTATCTACCTTAAAAAGTTATCATTCACTGAGTATCTGTGTATTAATGTATAGTGCATGTGTATGTATATTAATATGAATCATGTATCACACACGTAAGTTTGCTCGTTGCCAGTTGGAAGCAATGTCTCTCTGCATAGTTATTACTTCCTCATATACCACTGTCTAATACTACAGTCGTCAATTTTAGAGTCACATATTTCTAAAGAGAAAGGAAAATTAGAAAGGCTGAGTTTTGTCTTGAATATTTTCCCACTGAAAGGGATTCTTATACAAGTCAAATAGCAGTGACCTTTCATAAAATTATAAACTCACCTAATTCCCTTTCTGAGAAATCTAGGTCTCTAAACTCAACATTTTCTTTTGGGGTTTCTTACAAACTCGAATATGTCAACTGGAAAATGCTTTTCTTCAGGTTTTAAGAACTTTTTGTCTTAAATCTATTTATGTCATAAAAAAGAGGAAAAAAATTAAATTATAATTAGAAAAATATTGAATCATAATAAATATTCCAAACACTACAACCAGTTTCATTTATTTGTGCTTCCTTCTGATTTTTGTTTCAAACTTTTAATAAGTGTATATAATTGTAATATATTATGCATATGTATATATTTATGTGTACTTAGAAATATATATCTTTCAACTTTTCTCTTAATATTTTTATAAATACTTCTCCATATATCTTTATATGTATATATGTACATACACATATATATGGCAGTGTAATATTAAATATTTATAAATTAAAAATAATTTTTGTAGCTTTCTTATACTATACACAAAAATAAACTCCAAATACTTTTAAAACTTAACCGTAAAACCTGAAACCGTAAAACTCCTAGAAGGAAACATGGCAGCATGCTCTTTGATATCAGTCTTAGCAATATTTTTTTGAATCTGTCTCCTCAGGCAAGGGAAACAAAAACAAAACTGAGCAAATGGGACTATATCAAATTAAAAAACCTTTGCACAGTGAAAAAAACTATCAGCAAAACGAAAAGGCTGCCTACTGAATGGAAGAAGATATTTGCAAATGATCTATCCGATAAGGAGTTAATATGCAAATTATAAAAAGAACTCATACAACTCAACATCAAAAAAACAAACAGCCAGATTAAAAAATGGGCAGAGGTCCTTAAAAGACATTTTTCCAAAGAAGACACACAGATGGCCAATAGGCACATGACAAGATGCTCAGCCTCACTCATCATCAGGGAAATGCAAATCAAAACCACAGTGAGATATCACCTCACAGCTGTCAGAATGGCTGTTAACAAAAGGATAACAAACAACAAGTGTTGGCCAGGTTGTGAAAAAAAGGTACTCTGATGCACTGTTAGTGGAAGGTAAATTGGTGTAGCCACTATGGAAAACGTTATGGAAGTTTCTCAAAAACAGTAAACTAGAACTACCGTAGGATCCAGCAGTTCTACTTCTGGGTATTTATCTGAAGAAAAAGAAAACACTAATTCAGAAAGATAACCATTCTTACCTTCATTGTAGCATTATTTACAGTAGCCAAGATATGGAAAGAATCTAATTGACCATCAGTAGATGGATGGATAAGGAAGTTGTAGTGTGTATACATATATATGTATGTGCGTATATGTATACATGTGTACACACATACATTATGGAATATTACTTGGCCATAAAAAATCTTGCCATTTGTGACAGCATGGATGCACCTGGAGCATATTTTGCAAAGTGAAAAGAGTCAGACAGAGAAAGACAGATACCATATGAATTTACTTGTACATGTAATCTAAAAATCAAAACAAATGAACAAACATAACAAAACAGAAACAGAGTCATAGATACAGAAAACAAACAAGCAGTTACTAGAGGGGAGGGGGACAGGGGATGAGAGAAATAGATGAGAAAGATTGAGGTACAACTTGCAGTTACAAAATAGTCACAGGTATAAAATGTGCAATGTGAAGAATATAGTCAGTAATAACATAATATCTTTGGTGGCAGGTGGTAACTAGACTTATCATGGTGATCATTTTGTAACATACAGAAATATAAAAGCACTATGTTGTCCACTGGGAATTTACATAGTGTTGTAGGTCAATTATACTTCAAAAACAAACTCATAATAAAAGAGATCAGACTTATGGTTACCAGAGGTGGGAGGTGGCCAGAGAGGGCATTGGATGAAGGCAGTTAAAAAGTACAAGTTTCCAGTTAGTTGTAAAATAAATAAGTACTAGGGTTAAAATGTCAACATGATAAATATAATTAACACTGCTGTATGTTATATATGAAAGTTGTTAAGAGAGTAAATCCTACGAGTTCTCATGATAAGGAAAGAAAATTCTTCTTTTTCTTTTATTTTGTATCTGTCTGAGATGATAGATGTTCACTAAACTTACTGTGGTCATCATTTCATGATGTTTGTAAGTCAAATCATTATGCTGTACACCTTAAACTTATGTAGTGCTATATGTTAATTATATTGCAATAAAACTGAAAGGGAAAGAAGTTTTAATTATCCATATGTATGTATATGTTTTGCATATATTTCTCACTTTAATGATTTTGTAAGTCTCCACATTTTAAAAAATCAGGTTTATACTTTTAGTAACAGTGTAATATTCAGTTTTATCAATTATACTCTAAAATACTTGGCTTTTCCTCCATTTAGGGGCATTTAAGTAGCTTGCAGTTAGTTTTTATTGCAAGGATCATACACATTTTAAAAATTATATCCGTAGATAAATTTACAGCAGTGGAGTAACTGAACATATTTATTGTGTTTTCATCAGCAGATATCTCTCCAGATAGGTGCTATTTATAATGTCATCAGCAATGAATGAGTTTACTTATTTTCTCCATCCCAACCCCAAAGACTTTTATTTTAAAAAAAAAAGTTTTGCTGGAATATTTGCTGGCGGAATTCCCTTTATTTATATTTCTTTGATCATTGGCAATGATTTTGTGGTGGGTTATTTTTTTCACTTTCTGTGTTTCTTCTTTATTAAATTTTTGAATCTCTTGTCCACTTATCCATTGGGGTTTTGATGGTGGTCTTATTAAAAAAATTTTTAATGCCTTAATTTTTAAAAAACATTTTGAATGTTTTTTATTTTTCTAGAAATTAACCCTTGTTGTAACTGTTGTAAATTTTTTTCTCTTCCTTTAACCTTTTTTA
This sequence comes from Vicugna pacos, assembly GCF_048564905.1. NCBI lineage: Eukaryota > Metazoa > Chordata > Mammalia > Artiodactyla > Camelidae > Vicugna > Vicugna pacos. The sequence continues at coordinate 21,294,221 of NC_132988.1, forward strand.
TCTTAATTCTGTTGTCCTAATAGCTCTTATTTTTACCATTTTCCTCTCGAGTGTGACACTTTTTTTTTCTGTAGATCTATTTCTGAAGTTTTTTTAGACTAATGTTCTTATCCTTAATTATGTTGGTTACACCTTTCACTTGTTATCTCTAGTACTTAATGACAGACTATTCATAATTCCTTTTTCACTATTAGCATAATATAAACCCTTGAAACATCTAGCTTCGCCTGTTCTCCCTTTTGCTTCATGACTTGTAAGGTTTCTGTCATCCCTTAGTTGAGACACAACTGATATTAACAATATTTCATAATACCTTTCTCTCAAAACAAGTGCCAACCACGAACAATTGGCCTGGCCCTACCTGTGGCTGAATATCAGGCCTGCCTGCTGCTCTTATTTTGAAAATCTGTTGCTTCTACCCCAGTTCTTAGATTTTATCAGAAGAGAGAGTGAGAAATGAGAGAAGAATTATGTTGATTTCCATCATCTTGGTATCTCTAGGTAGCTTTCACCAAACGCTGTATCTCAAAGATACTTCCTTCTTCACCTTCACAAAGTAACAGCAGCTGTTTCTTTTTCACTTACCTGCAGTTCTGACCCATCCTAGATGGCTGCATGCCAAGATGGGTCTTCTTGTAGGCTTTGTTCCCCAGTGGTCCACAGATGCATAATATCTAACATTCTGCCAGGACATTACTGAACGGAAACCTTGCGCCTCATTGTACTTCCTGCAGCATCTTTTGGCTGCTGTGTAGCAGTTGCTGTGAATTACCTGCTACTTCTCCCCTACCCGTATTCTGCCAAGTGATGGTGTGCTCCAGCAAGCAGCATTGCACTGGTTCCATCGAAGACTTGGCTTTCCATGGAGTATAAGATACGGCTTTAGATGACATGAATAAGTGTGCCCATGAAGGTGAAGGTAGGGTGCAGAGTAGATCTTGGTCTTTAAAGTGAGTCATGATCCTTCTTGGTTTGGGTTTTTCCCTGGTCCTTCTGTGATACCTTGTGTTTCTCGGGCAGCATCCTTTCATTGTTCTGTTTGTCTCTTTTCTGGTTAATTACCATCTCACTGGTAAGGGGTTTCTTGGGTAATTCTTCATTACAGGTGACGGCTTTGACTGCCTTTGAGTGCCAAGAGAGAAAAATGACATCCTGTAGAAATATGAGGTGTATTAAATTCATGGATGAAAAAACAATACAGTTTTAACAGAAGGAGGGCTGGAAGGATTCGGAGGACCTTTACCAAAGATTGAAGAGGCTTTTTTCAGGATTAGTCAGTGTATAGCCTTACTTGTCTCTGACTGTGATCCCTGGAAGATCTTCTTGTTCCTGTGATTCAAGAGTCAGTTACATAAAGAAGTCTCTAGTGTCCATTTTAACCTAATCTGACAGGATTTTTTATGTATTTGGGTTCATTTGGGCATTTCAACAAATCTTCATTTGGCTCCCATGTTTTGTTTTTCTTCCCCAAAGTAAAAATGATTTATAACCAAGATCCACTGATACTTCACTTGAATTTTTTATTTTTGATGAAAAGTTTGTCCTGTTAGTCAACATCTTTGTGTGTGTCTGTCTTTGATCAGCTCTGGGAATGTGCTCAGAGTTACTAAGGCCAGATCCTTGATCCGGACCAGTCCCTGCCTTTCTCTGCTGCACATAAAACTCCTGTTGACAGTGGAGAGCTGTGGGGATGCAGGAAGAGGTCAAAATTCCTTCAGCAGGAAAGACTGAAGGCATCTGACTTGTTCAGAGCACTGTCACAGCACTTCGACGTAGGTGATAACTAGCAACTGGAAAAAGCCAATCCCTCACACGTGTTTTTTTAACTTTTTTCAGATATAGGCAAGCTGTGAAATATTAAATCAGGGAAGCACACACACACTCACACGCGCGTGCATGCACAGAAACACACACACACACACACACACACACACACTGTGCTGTCATAAGCCTGAGAAGGCTTGGACTGGACTTTAAAACTGACTTTGGATGCTTTTTTTTTGTTCCTTTATTTGAAGGGGAAGAGGGGAGTCATTTCTTTAATTGGTGTCTAGGGCAAAAGTTAGGATTTAAAAGGCAAAGAAAATGAAGGGATCCAAACATGAAACCAATGAAACAAGCAAGTACCTCCTTTTATCCTTACATCTGTTTGTCAGGAATAACAAACATGCCTCCTCTTACGTGGGCCCAGGAATTATGAGGCCACGTGACCATACTGTCTGGCAGTAATTCCCTCACCAGTGGAATAAATGGGGAGAGAACTGAGCACAATGAATTGCCTTTTGATTTGAATTAATCTTAAGCTGGCCAGGAAAAAAAAATTTCTTTTTTAAACAAAATAAAAACGGTCATGGGACCAGGGCACCGCAGATGTTCAGAAGCTGAGGAAGCCGTCAGCAGTTTGAAAAGAATTCTTTTTGCACATGCTTCCAAAGATACGGAACCACTGACTCAGGAAGTGTGAACTTCAATTTTGGCCCTGGTGGGTGTCAGTAAATTACAGTTTTATGAAAGCAAAGTCTACTCTGCAGCTTCCTCCCAGACTTGTGGTTGTGTCTTTCCTAGAATGCTTCAATAACAAGTTTATATAACTTGTCCCCAGCTTTGGCAACCGGAGAATAGACTCTAGTCCAGTCATGAATGCGAGTAACAGAAAAGAATGCATCTCGTTTAAAGAAGAGTGTTGGTGTCTGTTTAGGCAGGAGACAACATTTGAAAGTTTTGTGGAAGTATAGCTCCCCCAGCCCCCATCCAAAGTTATAAGAAAGGCAAAATTTCATCAGCTAGCCATCAGACCAAGATGATATTTGACAACCTTTTGCCTGTTGTTCCATCTTAGGATCATAATTAATTCCTGCATTTCTGTAATTTTAAAATGTTCCAATTTCTAGCCATCTCCTATATCTCCTCCTGCATAATAATTAGACACTTCTCTTTGGCTTTCCTATTAAATCATTTTCCCTTTACATTTATAATGTATATCAACTCAGCCTTCCATGTGGAGACCTTGACCAAAAAATATGCTGTGTCTGAATTTCAATTTCTTATAAAATATATTGTAAAGATATTTATACTTAAGGACTAGAAGAACCCTTTATTGGGATTATTTATCTAAAAGTGATTCTAGTAATTGATCAAGATTTGTGTGTAAATAAAAATGGGTTAGTAAACTTCATAGGTTACTACATCAGCACAATTGCTTGAAATCATGCAAATCATTGACTTATAAATGTTCATAACCTAGAATCCGAAACAGAGTTCTTTGAATGGAGTAGGACCCTAATAAGGGTTCACTGAGTTGAATTTAGGGTTTGCTGTATTGAAGGAAATCATTTTGGCAGGGCTCATCTCATTGCTCGGGCATGCACCTGCCCACATTAGAAAGAGAAAGGGCTGGTGTGACCTTCCGCTTAACAAGATTTTTCTGTGAACTTTCCTATTTTGATTTAAAAATGTTGTTTTCTAGTCCAGTACGTCAGTATCGGGAGTTTCAGTAAAGCTTAATGATTCAGAACACGGCATGCATTCCTGGAACCAACACTTTTTTAGCTAAATGCCTTTGCACAAGTTTCCTAACCTCTCAAAGCTGCCGGTTTTCTTATCTATAAAATGGAAATTCTGTTGGGATGTACTTTATAATCATTAGTAAAGCATTTTGCTCACATTATGCTATGTGCACTTCTTCCCCCTTCCAGAAGCCATCCTCTCTGATGTGTTTGATATATCGCCTTAATTATGCATGCATCCTTTAAAAATATGTAGGATTACTTTGCATGTGAGTGTTTAATTTACATAAAGAAGAGAAGGAAATCTTGGTAGATATCAATAGAATATACTGACTTCTAACCTACTACATACCCCACAAGAAGGTTACGAGGGTTAAAGAAGATAATAAAGAACCTAAGTGCTTCTTAAATGATGGCTGTCTTGGATTCTCCCTAATTCTTCCATTTACCTTAACACTGTGGCATGTGTATTGAGGGTAGGGAGATTACTCTAGGGGTCTGAAATCCAGGTTGTCGTCCATGAACCCTGAGCAGTATTTTTACTTCTGCATATATTTTCACATATAGGCTGACCTCTTTGACTCTCTTCTGTAGTACAGAAAGGAATGATTACCAATCAAACCATTGTGTTCCTTGGATTCAGAAGCTGGCTGGTAGTTGAGCCACCCAACCACTGACCTGTTCAGCCATTCCTATCAAAGTGGCTCCCTTTCCCCTTATGCCAACCTCCAATTTTCCACCCTCCTAAAATGACTAAATTCTGTATGTGCACCCATAGCTAGTCTGATTAATGATACAAGAGAACAGACATCCAAACCTGGACTCAGATGCCAAGAACATATTGAGGAGAAGAAAGTATTTACATATGTTTGGTCTCCCTACCAAACCTACATCTCCTTGTAGACAAGATGTTAAACCTTACGCATCATGTGAATTTGACAGGGTATGCCTAGAATCAGGCCTCCTCCTTCTAATATTACTGAGCATTTTAGAACACTTTTGCTCGGCTCTTTGTAGGAATGATGAATACTTCATGAATTCTTACATTTAAAAAACCATGACCTGTTGTCATTTTAATAGTAAACTCCTTCTAGAAACTCTTCTTTGCTGTCATCTATGTTAGACTGGCATCTTGCCTTTATCAGAGAGACTCAGAAGTCCATTCTCTGCATCACCTGCCCCTCTCTTTCACAAACACACCAGATTTTATGTGTCTCAAAACCTGCACTCTCTTCTTTGCTAATTACCTACTGAGCTCTTGGGAAGACTTCCTATTTTCCCTTCCAAATGGGTCTGTGTTATTTATTTGCAAGCTCACTACCCACAAAGATACTATATTTGAATTTTTCTACATGCTGATACTGAGATTATATTTAATAAAAAGTCAAAGCATTCCCCCCAAATGATTTGATCACCGAAGCTCAGATTGAAATGCAAAACTCATTTTCAGCCTGAGAAAAGATTATCTTACAACCCTACCAAATTCTTCCCTGCAATGTTTAATCCTCCTCTCGGTTTACTTGGAACCATATGCTGAAGACAAGGCTCAAGGACTTCAAAAACTTCCTTGACGATGCTTTTATGTGTATGCCTTCGGTGAGGATATAAAGAGAAGGGACACCACCACTCCCAGCACCCCCGGCACACACAGAGGAAGGAAGGGAGGCAGGGAGAGATGGAGAGAAAGAGAATGAATATCAAAAAAGGAAGCAGAGCATCTATGCAGGAGAATCACTATCTTCAACAGAAATTACCAGTTACCTCTGATTTTTATTTTTCAGATTGTGTATTCTGGTATTCGTTTTTCTGTTTCGTACTGGTAGCAATTGCGAGTATCTTTTGTTGTCCTAGAGCTTTTAGGATTTGTTTCCTTTGGGACATAGTGAAAAATCAAGAATGCAGTCACAGGGCCAAATTGCATTTTTTCAGACTCATCTAATTCTTGCGTAGAAAGAGCCTCAAGCAAAGAAAACCAGCTTGAATTGAACTAGCTGAAATGTTAGAAAGTGCTCAGTTTTTGAAATGCCTCAGAACTCTGGAATAGTTTGTTCTTTCATAATAATGTCAGGGGTATATGATGGCGAAGTAGAGAGACCTGGAGGCGTTGAATTGCCCTTTATTTAATCTTCTTAATTTAAAGTTTTGTTTGTCTTGAGCAATCTAATTCTTTATGCAGTAAGACTGACTGTCTCCACATACAAAGTGTTTCCTTCAACACTGTTAAGTAAATTGAATTTCTCTGCTTCACTAGAAGTTGCTGGGTTTTATTGATTTTTTCCCTCATTTTGTTATAGGCAGGTGAGCTGCAAATGTCAGTTCCAGAACGTGTCTGATAAATGCCTGTTTAATTTTAACTGATGATTTCATATTCTTGAATGATTAACTTTTCATAAAGTAGCTCTCTTTCTAATAGGTGCCTCATTGAGACCTACAATTGTGTACATAATTCTTCAGCTCTCATGAAATACCTTCATGAAACATTTTTGAAAATAAGTTAGATCTTATATTATTGGGGGAGGGAGGCCGTCATTTCCTAAGAATGGAATGCACTCACCAAATAGTTGATTCTTTAGATATAGCCATGGTGGCTCTGCAGATGGTCCATGGCTTAATGTCATATATTACTTACAGCGTTCATTTACAGACTATAATGTTCATGAAAGTTTTATTCAGTTCTTCCATATTTTCTTACACTATATTTGATTTAAAGCAAATACTATTTTATTGACATCTCCTCAAAAGTAATGATGTACTTTCCATTAATCCTTGGGTGGGTTATTTTTTTCTTTAGTTTTTCTTCCCAGTGGCAAGCAAAAGTAATCCATGGGACTAGTTTTTAAAGCCAAAACAATCCACAAAAGAAATATCTTTGAGAAATTCTGCTCCTGACCAGAGGTTTCAGATTGTACTTTACAGAATCTTGGCACCCGGGGACTTCGGGCCAGGTGCAGCTCTGCATTTACGTGAGAAGTATGTTTTCTGGTAACTGGGGTTTGTGTGAGGATACTGTTTCTGTGTGCAGTTCCTTTGTGCTGTTCTCCATCATCCTTTGTTTCCATGATGTACTTTCATGCTCCCTCATTATGAGGTGTCCTCTCACCCCGCTTGCCTGTCCTCACCATGGCCCTGTTAATCGTTCCACCCTCTACGACCCCAGAGCACGTTGTTTACATATCAGTGTGGCCTTGGCTATAGGGTGTTGTGATTTACCTGTTTGGCTAAGACATCCACAGCACTTACATGTGCTTCTGTTACAGCACTGAGCACAGCAGGTTATAAAGGTGTGTGTGAGCATCTATCTCCCTAACTGGGCTCTGAGCTTCCCGAGGCTAGCAGCCACATTCAGAGTGCTGGCCGTGGGCTTAGGACCACATAGCAAGTGCTCATATTAATGTCCAACATTTACTAAATAGTTTAATAAATGCTTTGGATAACAGAGACCAAAAAACAAGTGCTGACACTTTTAATAGTTAAACATTTTGTCAGTGAGGCACATGAGGCTGATGGTATTTTTAGGAGCCATTGATTGAGAAAATACGGAATGATTAAAATTTGCTGTGAATTTTGTAATGTTGAAATGCTGCTGTTACGAAATACACAGGCTGGGTAATTTATAAACAACAGAAATTGTCTGACACATTATGCTGTACACCAGAAACTGACACAGCATTGTAAACTGACTATAGCTCAATAAAAATTAATTAATTAATTAATTTTAAAAAGTAGAAATTTAGTTCACACCAACTCTGGAGGCTGGAAGTCCTAGATCAGAGTGCCACCTTGGCTGGGTGAGGGCTCTCCTCTGGGTCACAGATTCTTGTATCCTCACCTGGGGTCTCTTTTATAAGAGCACTTATCCCATTCATGAGGGCTCTACCCCGCCCAAAGTTTCTACCTTCTAACACAGTCACATTTGGAGTTGATATTCCAACATGTGAACTTTGGAGGGCGGACAAACATTCAGACCTTAGCACCAAAAGAAACTGCCAGCTCTGTTAATTTCTTCAGCCTTCTTTCTTGATTCTTGAACTAAGTCCTCTGGACAGGGTGAAAGATATTTAAGGCGGAGCACCAAAGGTCAGGTTCTGAGGAGCATCCCGGGGTATATCATGCACCCCAGCTGTCTCCAGCATGTTTCCGAGAGACTGAGAGATGTCTTCACCTTCCCTCTTTGTTTGGGAGTTTTATTCTGGGACCTGAAAATCAGCCAAGCATTCTCTTCTCCTAAAGCACCATGGGGACTAACCTGATGGCCCAGATTTCTCAGGGTGGGGGTCCAAGTGAGACTCTTCCTTCTTTGCATGTGTTATGATTATCTAATACATAATTTAAATTCTATAAACTGTTAGGTACTTTAACTTAGCAAATAAGCAGTTATTTATATTTCAACTTATTTGTGTATCTGACTGCATGCTGGCTGTTGTAAAGGGTGGATCCCTCTAGCATAGATATATCTTGGTGGGAACTTAAATTTTTTTAAGGCTGTGGTTAATTCTAAAAGTGTGTGCACAGGTTGCTCACTAACATTGGCACTGTTGATCTTCCATTGACATGTCTTAAATATTACACGAATCGCATTGAAAGCTAATACCAGCTTTCCCAGGAAAAATGAAATCAACTTTTACAGCTGGAAGTAGTTTAGTCCTTGGCCTCCAGCGCCTTAACTTTCTATCTTGGGAAAAATGCCTTTTGATCCAACAGTTTATTGCAAAAATGGTTCAGGCTTCTGTTTACATGATGAAAAAAGAAAATAAATTAAATTATTTTATTGGGAAACTGGGGCTAAATGCCTGCAAAGTAATTTGGAAATTCCAAACTTTGAACTGTTTTTTCATTTCCTTCAGAAGAAAATGCAGAGCTAATATGCTCATCAGATTATGTTTATGTTTTCTGTCTTCTGCCGAATTCCTATAATGAAATTTATTTCTCTTACTGTTATTTGCCTATCCTCATATTAAAGTGTTTCCTGTAAACATTATTCATGAGTTTCTTAAAGCCTTTATACATGATGAGGTATTGACTTAAAATAGGGTAGTTTAATTTACACTGGCTGTTTGAGTGCTGTGCACTAGCTTTCATGCTTACTAAAAAGCTAACGGGTGATGTAGCAGGAAGATGATGAGCAGAAGTGATCTTACTTCATAAAAGAAAATCCCCAAAACAAAAAACCTTAAGTAGAATGTCACATTTTTAAAAAAGAAATAGAATATTGTTTCCATTGGAGTAAATAAGGACAGTCAACCAGTGTATAATTTTCTTCTATAACCCACCAGTATATGTATTTCTTCTTATGTCATATTAAAGAATTTCATGCAGGAAATAAATAAAATGCTGATGAATCTGTGCTAAATACTGGGTCCAGGCCAGGGGGATGCAAGGGTGAAAGGCTGGGACCCAGGCTGGTGGAGAATAGAGTGCTTGTTGGAAATGAACTCAAACCAGTGGTCCGTGACTTGCAGCACTTTTGAGCTAAGGGCCTTTTAGGTGAGATAAATAGATAAAATTGAGAATACGTTTATCTTGAGCTGTGCCGTGCTGTTTGACATTAGGATATTATTTTGAATAATTTCCTCTTTAAAAAATTTTAATGTGCCATGAGCAAGCATTATCAATATTTTTCAGATAAATTTATGTATCAACAATTGTAACAAAAATGTTGCCTTTGGGCTATTTATAATAGCCAAGACATGGAAGCAATCTAAATGTCCATCAACAGGTGATTGGATAAAGATGTGGTATACATATATTTATATTTATATATACGTGTATATATAGATAGATAGATAGATAGCATGGAATATTACTCAGCTATTAAAAAAGAATGAAATAATTTCAATCGCAGCAACATCAATGGACCCGGAGATTATCATACAGGTGAAGTAAGCCAGAAAGAGAAAGAAAAATATTGTATGATATCACTTACACTGGAATCTGAAAGAAAAAGACACAAATGAACTTTTTTAAAAAACAGAAATAGACCTACAGGCATAGAAAACATACTTACGGTTAGAGTAATTAATGACTCTCATTGCGTTGTTAGGCCATGTCCTGATAACCAGTATTGTCTCCTGAAGCAAGAGTGCCATTCTATGGGATTTAGATTTATTTTACCACTTGGGGTTTAGGAATACATACATTTTTCCCCATGGATCTTAAGTGCATAATTAACTTCTGTGTGTCCTCATCTCCGTTGATCTACTAAGCATTCCATGACATTCTTCTTAGTGTAAACTGTGAGGAGGACTCACGTGTTTGTGACCTTGAGGGCTGTGAAGGTGAGCCCATTAGCAGCGGCAGAAAGGACTTCTGATTGGGAGCCTTTCACATCCTGGCTTGCACCAAGAGGACTGATAAGATGAGCATGTGCCAGTTTCTCTCTTTCCCAGAGCCAGAGCAAACACCTAATTTGAGGTAAACATTTTCAGTTATGTCCCTTTAAAAAAAAAAATTCAGCTTCTTTGAGGTATCAACTGACATGTAGAATTGTAAGATATTTAAAGTGTCCATGTTGGTGATTTGCTAGACACTGTGAAAGGATTCCCCCCATTTAGCTATTAAACATCTATCACCTCACGTATCCACTTACACATTCATTTATTCATTCACTTCTCTCTTGGTGAGAACACTGAAGTTCCACTCTCAGCAAATTTCAGTTATGCCCCTTTATTGTTCACTCAGCTTTGGACAGAAGGGTGCCTGACAATCTCAGAGTTACTAGAACATGTTAGAGCTCTGACTTTTTGAGTTAAATTGTGGAGAGTTGTTGAAAGTAAAGGGTAACTTTCATCACCCTCAGTTGCTTTGATCAGATGAAAAGCAACTAGCCCTGCCTTTGGGAACCGTAGGGTTCTAGTGGAGTTCATAACTCTGGCTTCTTAGACTGGCCAAAAGGACTGTGTTTTGTTTTGGTCAGAATTTTTTTAAGTTTTTAATTGTAAAAAACACATAACATAAATTTTACCAACTCAGCCATTTTAAAGTGGACAGTTGAGTAACATTAAGTATATCCACGTTGTTGTGCAACTGATCTCTAGAACTTTTTCTTCTTGCAAAACTGTAATTCTGTCCCCATTAGACAATAACTTCCCTTCTCCCCTCCCCCAGTCTCCTACCAACCATCATTCTGCTTTATGTTCCTATGAATTTGACTACTTTAGATACCTCATACAGATGGATTCCTACCGTATTGTCTTTTTGTGACTGACATATTTGACTTAGCATAATGTCCTTAAGGTTCATCTATGTTGTAGCATGTGACAGGATTTCCTTCTTTTTTATATATGCCACATTGTACTCATCCATTCATACAGCAATGGATACTTGGGTTTCTTCTTCCTCTTGGCTATTGTGAATAATGCTGCTATGAACATGGGTGTGCAAGTATCTCTTGAAGATCCTATTTTCACAGAAACAGACTCACAGACATGGAAAACAAATTTATGGTCACCAGAGGGGAAAGAGGTGAGAAAGGATAAATTAGGAGTTTGAGATTTGCTGATACTAACTACTATATATAAAACAGATAAACAATAATTTTCTTCTGTATAGCACAGGTAACTATATTCAACACCTTGAAATAACCTATAATGAAAAGGAATATGAAAACAAATATATGTATGTCTATGTATGACTGAAACATTATGCTGTACACCAGAAACTGACACATTGTAAACTGACTATCCTTCTATAAAGAAAATTTCTTTTAATTAAAAGAAAAGATCCTGTTTTCAGTCCTTTTGGGTATCCACCCAGAACTGGGATTGTTGGATCATATGATAATTCTATTGGAAGTATCTCCCATACTGTCTTCCAAAGCAGCTGTACCATTTTACAGTCCCATCACTGGTACACAAGAATTCCAATTTCCCCACATACTCGGCAACACTTCTTATTTTCTGTTTTGTTTTGTTCTGTTGATGGCAGCCATCCTAGTGGATGTGAGGTGACAATGTGGCTTTGGTCTGCATTTCTCTAATGATTAGTGATGTTGAGCATCTTTTCATGCACTTATTGGCCATTTCTCTATCATGCTTGGAGGAATGTCTATTCAGATTCTTCACCCATTTTTGAATTGGGTCATTTGGTTTTTCGTTATTGTAGTTCTTTACATATTCTGTCTATTAACTCATCTGATATTTGATGTGCAAATATTTTCTACCGTTCTGTTGTTTGCCTTTCCACTCTGTTGATTGATAGGACTGGCTTTAACATTTGACGCCATAATTTGTGGAGGAATTATCTTTGACTGACCTGCTGACGTATGCCCAGTAATTTCTCCTGCTCAAATAAGTACTGACTGTGAAGTCCAGTTCTGTGTTGTGCGAAGGTTTTCCAACTTCCATAAAACCAGTAACAATAGGGCAATGTTTTTAAACTTTTCTGTACAGTAAAATTTTTATAAAAAGCACATTCCTTGCTGTAACTATACCAGTGTAAAGTGTTAAGGGACAGTCTGATCTGAAGCTGTCCATAAATTGAATGAGAACTGAAGGAGGAGGTGCAGAGAGCCTGTTTTGCTGTATGTCTTGTATGCCTGACCCTGAGTTTGTGAAAGAGATGTCTGGTTTGTATCATACAGCCTCTCCCATGGTATTTGAGAAAAATATAAGCTATATCAGGAGAGACGATCTGGAAGTTCCTTGGAATTGCTTGGGGATAGAGCTTGCTTCTATAAATCATCAAAGAAATGACATACTAAGTACCCAGGATAGAATCCAGGGAAATTGCCGTTTTTTTTTTTTAGGGAAATATGTGCATTCTGTGGTTTCTGAAGAACCTTTCATCTAAGGAAATATCAGTGTGTTCACAAGTTATATATAGGCAGCCTCTCCATTAAAATGCCGCTAGCTCGTGGGTGACTGCAGGAATAGCAATGGAAATATCTAAGCCACCCATTCTTACAATCAGATGCTTCCTGAGGACTTGTGGAGAAAGCAAGTAATTGTTCATGATTGTGGCGTATTTTAATAAATGATATTGGTTTGGGTAAATATTCATGTTATTTTTGATTGTTGATTTCTGAATCTTTCCTAAATTAATGTCATTATATCAAAGAAAGACCAAAAAATAATTGGTTACCTTTTAGGATATGAGCTGTATGGATAAGGCTTTTTTCCCTTAACTTGAAATGATATTCCCACTATTAAAACACATGAAATAAAGGGAAGTGTCAAGATTACCTTTGGGAATTTTACAGTGTTTTCAATTTAAGAAGCACTTCATTTTCACCATAATTCCGGCACCAACACTGAAGTTCAGAGGATCAACTACTCAACAGTTCTTGCTTGAAAATAAATTGCAAAATCATAATCGATATTTAATTTTAAAAAAGGATATTAAAGAGCATGGTTCTGAATTGTTGCTTTCTTTTATTACTTTGTTTTTCAGTGTTCTCTCCTGACAGTAAAATTCACACTCCATTTATCTAAAGAGCCATAAAGCCAGAATTTCCTCAGAGCACTGTATGTAATGATTATGGCAAAATTCCAGAAAGTTCCAGTGGGGAACAGGCTTTTATTCTCTTTTAAACTGTCAAGCTGTTGGCAAAAGCAAGCACTCTAGTTAAATGACTAAGCAAATGGTTTCTGAGACGTGCCCCAGTCCTTCGGAGGACTCCGCAGGGAGCGTCTGGCTAAGGGACCGAGCACCATTTGTGGCCATGCATATCGAAGGTTAATCATCAAGGATTCTGACTAACTCCAGCCGCTACCTCTTAATGAATGCCAAATGTGAATCCATCCGCCTTTTTTTCACATGACATCAGTACCATTTGAATGGAGCAGTTGTCTCCTGCTCTATACAATATGATTAATACCACAGAGGGGTTTCGGGGTTCCAGCTGGTCCCAACATTGTGTACTCAGTATGCCAAGTGAGATTTCAGGAGGGGGTCCATCAGTAGCAGAGTGTTCTCAGCCTTGTAACCATCATCTGCTATGTTCTAGCTTAAAGTTCTTGTCAGATTTACTCTGTTCTAGACATGCATCTTACTCAAGCAGGAGTGGACAAAAAAAAATTCTAAGCTCATTAACTATCTAATGATCTTTAAGAATGCTAACACAGGGAAGATTCAAAATCAGTGTCTTGTTTAATGTCCATGAATGAGAGATGGGTTAAAGCAATTGGAATATATTCATACAATACAAACATTGGGGGCAGGGAGGAGGGCTGTGCTCCACACAGTCTCTCAGGGGCCAGGGCTGATAGAGGCCTCACTTTCCTAATTACATGGCTTCTGGGGTTGCCCTTAGTGTCAATGTTCAGCCAGCAGTTGGGAAAGAAATAGGGGGGTGACTGTGGGAGGCTGTTGTGGGCCAGGCAGGGAAATGACTCATACTCCCCTGACCAGGACTTAATCATATGGCCATATCTAATTGCAGGGGAGGCTGGGAATTGTAGTCTGTGTGCCAAGATCTAGAAGAAGCAGGCTTAAACACTATCTACCCAGTCTCTGCTGTAGAGTGATGGCAGCTGGGTAGGAGAGTGGAGCTGAAGCATCTCATTGTATAAGAGCGTGTATGTGTATAATTTGAACAATGTGAATATATGACCTATTCAAAAAATAAAAGACATTTCTCGGGACAAAGAAAGTCATTATCTGCATAACATTTAGGGCCCTTATTCTGATTCTAGGCCATGTATTCCAGAGGATGCTGTCATTTATCATGGCTTATGAGCATGCTCTAATTAAAAAACAAAAACAAAACTATAGTTCCTTTTCAACCAAACTGATTCCAGAATCAGGGGAAACCTCTCCATAACCTGGGCTCTTCAATTTGGGGATTTTTTTCCTCCTCCCATCTCAGTTGGACGGCCCACTAACAAGGAATGATGGTGTGATTAGCAGACAAAAGAGAAGTTAGCCTTGACTGTTTGACTGAGGGAAAGCACCCAACCGTGCCCTTGGAAAGTCACTGTGACTGTTCTAGAGGGACCACGTCACAGTGCGTCACAGCTCTCTGTGACCACGTTTGAGAACCAGAGGTGCTACTTCTCACTCCCCTGCTCAGATGTCTTCACAGCTTCATACTCGCTATTGTGAGACCCAAACTTCTTAGCCTGGCAGATAGAGAGTCTGACCTGACATTTGCCTGTGTTTCCAACTTTATGTCTTCCCAAATCCTTCTAGGTTGTCCAATTTGTTGGCATATAATTGTTCGTAGCATTTTATTACGGTTTTTTGTGTATCTGTGGTATCGGTTGTTAATTCTTTCTCTTTCATTTCTAATTTTGTTTATTTGGGTCCTCTCTCTTTTCTATTTAGTGAGCCTGGCCAAAGTCTTGTTGGTTTTGTTTACTCTTTCAAAACATCAGCTCTTGGTTTTATTGATCTTTTTCTATTGTTTTTAATCTCTTATTTATTTCCTCTCTGATCCTTACGATTTCTTTATTTCTGCTGACTTGGGATTTTGTTTGTTTTTCTTTTTCTAGTTCTTATATAGGTGGTAGGTTAGGTTGTTTATTTGAGATTTTTCTTGTTTTTTGAGGAAGGTCTGTATTGCTATGAACTACCCTCTTAGGACTGCTTTTGCTACATCCCGTAGATTTTGTGTGGTTGTGTTTTCATTGTCATTTGTCTCAAGATATTTTTCAGTTTCCTTTGATTTCATCATTGGTGTTTTAGAAGCATGTTGTTTAGTCTCCATGCAGTTGCTTTTTTCTCATTTGTCTTTCTGTGGCTGATTTTGAGTTTCATGCCATTGTGGCCAGATATCTTGCCAAACCCTTTGAGTTTTCCCTATGACTGAAACCAGAGTTTCTCACACTGACATTCCCCAACAGATTTTTCTGGGAGGCATAATCAGGTGTACTGTAAACAAAAAGTAGTACATGAACAAATACATTTGTGAAAGATTACAGTGCATACCATATTCCCTTTTGGGAGGATACATGTATTGAAGGCTCAGAGAAGCTGTGCAGCTTAGACACAGTTTAATTTTGTTCATCCTAGAATTTACCAAACTGAGTTAAATGCAGAAAATATATCACATACCTCACCTAAGTGTCTTTGGGCACAGTGATACAGAGAACATCAAGTTGGAAGCTGCTTCTGTAGACCCCTGTGGTCCAATGTGATTGCCACGAACGTGGGACTGCTGCACACTTGATAGGTGTCTCATGTTATATTTCTGTGCTGTCGTAGGATTCCTTGTTCATTCTTCCCTGAATAGTCTATGAAAAATAAATCACTCCCTCCAACAGACTCTCACTTTGTGTGTTTTCTCACTGTATCATGAATATTTACTTATGTTTCTCATTCATCAACTGTGTGTTTTTCCCCCTGATTATTGTTCTATTCATTATAGGGATTCCAGTGTCTAGTACAGTGCCTGACACACAGTGTTATGGTTTGGTTTAGTTTGCCCCTGTTTCTTCTCTAATCATTTTAAAGACAAAAAAATTTTTTCAATTTTTTATTTTGCCCTTAAAATGTTTCATGCATATATGACATATTATAAAGCTAATAAACATCCTATTCTTAGAAGAAATTTAGAACACTTTAACTCCAGTCATCTCTCTCCCTTATTGTTGTATTTTTAGGTCCTTTTTTTTTTACATTATCAAATAAATTGTTCTGTTATTATAGTAATTATTATTATATCTGTTTTAAACAATTGGTGCTTACTTGTATATAAATCCATTTTTACCAGTTTTGTTATTCATTCTTCCTTCTCTATCTCTTTTTCTTTTTTCTTCTGGGTTCAGTTTCCTTCTTCCTAAACAATGTATTTAAATACTGTTTTTTTAATAAGGTCTTTTAGTGGTAAACTCTAACTCTTTGCCTAAAAATGCCCTGGATTCAATGTAATTTTTAAATGATAGTTTATCTGGTTATGAAATTATAGATTTTTTTTTCTGATTCTAGATACTCTGTGTTTGCTTCTGCACCCAGTTGTATTTCTGGGAGTTCCTGGAACATACATGTTAGTTTAAATTTGAACCATAAGCCTAAATGGGGAGAAACCCATAGATATCAATTTTTTTCAAAATTATCATGATTTATTAATGTTATTTGAGATCTATATGTGCTTCTAAATTAATATAACTTCCATAAGTTAAGCATTTGGCTGTTTTAATCTGTATCCCTAAAGGTTTCTATTCAAGTTGGCCTAAAAACATTGTTTTATAGATTCTTCTTTTTATTGAGTATAGTTGATTTACAGTATTATATTAGTTTCGTGTGTACAACATAGTGATTCAAAATTTTTACAGATTATTCTTCATTTATAGTTATAAGATATCGGCTCTATTCCCTGTGCTGTACAATATATCTTGTAGTTCATTTATTTTGTACCTAATACTTTGTACCTCTTACTCCTCATCCCTATCTTGCCCTTTCCCTCTTCCCACTGGTAACCACTGGTTTGTTCTCTATAAACATAGGTAGGAATTTTAAGAGGAGGACCCCCCCCCATTTATGCTTCTTGTCTTCTCCTGTGACTGAGGGAGAATTTTTTTCCAGAGTCAGTGTTTTACTGTAGGATTACCGTTGCGTTCTGTAGTCCCATTGCTATAGATAGATCTCAGCTCCAATTCATGTCTTGAGCATCTTCCAAGCCTCGTTTTTTTGTTACATAGAAGCCAAACTTTTCAGTTATCTAGGACCAACCCACTGGCAGTTCAGGTACCACCACCTCCACCCTGTCTAATTTTTGGTCCTGGAAATTTCCCTTATGTTCTTACAATCCTAGCTATTGCATTTCAAATCTATACATTTCAGAGAATATTTGTTATATTTTAGCAAGCATTTCCTAGGGTTTCATAAGAGGTAAGTTTACCAGCTAACTATTCTGCCATATTGGCATAAACTGAGGCTTAATGCATGTTAAATGAGTAAATGAATGTGTGTATAAAGAATAAGAACTTCCTGGCAGGAAGAACAGAGCAAAAGAGTAAGGGAGGCCAGAAAGCACAGAGGTGGTTTGTTATTGTTTGGTTTGTCTGGAGACCTGCTGTCTGACTTGTTAGCTCTGTATGGCTGGGGCACCTGAAGTGTGGCTGGGAAATTGAGACAAGCTGAAGGTGTAAAATACAAACTAGATTTTGAAGACTTAGTATGAAAAAAAAAGTGTAAAATATTCCAGTAGATTTTTTCACTGATAATCTATTGAAGTAATATTTTAGATATGTTGGGTAAAACATTAAATTAAATTTCACCTTTTTTTAATGTGGCTCCTCGAAAATTTTAGATTTTGTTTCTGGTGTCCCTTGGCCAGTACTAGGGTACATTGTAGGTACACAATAAACTTGGACTGAATAAAAGAAGGTACTTAATACACTCACCTTGTCTTTCCTTATTCCTAAACTTGCTGTGCGATGAGACCCACAATGTCTACAAGCACTTCCCATACTGGATTTCCTGTGGATCAGATTCGTGCATCCAGTGTGACGTGTGAGAATAGAATTTAGTTTCCTCCACGCGGCAAATTTAGATGGAAAGCAGTTGGGAGAAATGAGTTTAGATAAATGCTTTTGATGATCATTTGAGTAGAACCACACACCTATCTTTGATGATAGTCTTCCATGTTTTTGTGACACTTTGTTTAGGTGACGTAGAAAAGTATATTATATACTGAAAAGCACCCAAGGAATCTCAAAAATGTAGTAAAAAAAAAAAACTTTCTCAACTTGATACTGTTTTTTTCTGCAACATTTTAGCCAATCTGCTTCCCTGGATCAGCTTTCATCCACTGGTTGAGTGTACAGAATGATAAGGATGGTGCTGGAATGTAGAAAATGTCGTATGTCCAAAGGATTTGTTTCTTACTGGGATAGTTTTAAATTTGCTTGGTCACTGAATAGTATTTTGCCTTAACGTTGAGAAACAAACTGTAACTGGCAACATCAGACAACCAAACAAAAAGTTTACAAAGGTACCACCTCACTCCCATCTGTGCATAGCCATTAAGCCAGTAATGTGACTTTTTAAGGGTGTTTTGCCTTATTTTGCCTTCATCGGTCTATATGTTGCACAATAGCCCCTCTAACAAAGTCCGTATGTTCTTTTCCTGGGGGAGATGGGGTTAGTAAAATCATAAAAGAGGATCATAATCTAAAAGATTCAAAACTTCCAGAGAGCTGTTGTTCCACCAGCCTGCAGAACACACCCTGGTGCCAAGAGATCATGAGCCTTGCTTCCAAACTGTGCACCAGCTGTCTGTCCCCAGGGACCATTTTTGCCTGTGTAAAGAGAGATTTCTTTCTCGTCGCCCCTTATTCTCTTACATTGGCCCTCATGTCTTAGGACATTTGCTGGGCCTCCAGTTGTAAGTCGCCGCAGCTGTGGTCCCAGGACTCTGCTCTAATGAGGAATGCAGCGTGAGTTCCAGTGCCCTTTCCTCTGTCCACTGGTTGCAGGAGCAGTTAGCAAGCTGCGTGGCTCGGCTAGGGTTCACGTCTTCCTTTTTGAGTCCTACTGCCACAGAGTCTATTTCACTTACAGTTTCTCCCATGCATGGGGTATGGGTGTGGGGCACCAGAGACAGCTGGCCTTTGGCACGGGGTGTTACTGATAGCCTGGTTCCCACATGTTGGGCTTTTACCTGGAACAACGGGCCACATCCGTTCCCCCAAGGCCCTGTGTTGGGGAGACGGGCATATGGACCAAATGATAAAAGCTTTTGGAAATGGAAAGCGTAGCTACCTTTGAAGTGGAATTATCTGTAACTTTTATCAGATGTCCTGATTTCATCCATATGTCTAGGGTTCCAGTCTGCAGGCAAGGAATCGCCCATTCACCTCTATTTGTTAGCCAGTGGGGAGAATGGTCCCAGAAGTCAAGTGAGAAGCCAGGTTTTGTGATGGTGCCTCTTTTCTTCCATTACGTCTTGATCCCTTAGATTTCTGATGCGACTCAGTAGTGTTCGTGGGCAAGTTGCTATGCTTTGCTGGAGTGTGCAGCCGAAAAAAAAGGGAGAATATTTTATCTGTTCAGTGCAGCTTAACCACAGTGTTTTTTCTTGGCCAGTGTGCAGGATCCAGTTTAGCCAGGATCTCATCCTCAACCCTGCATGGATCTTACTCAGTCATGTAATCAAATGAAACAGCTTAGATCATGAAGAGTGTCTTAAACAAAAAGAAAAAAAAAGAAAAAAAACGCATCATGAAATGACTCTAATTGGCCCACGGAGCTGAGTAGGTGGGAACTGTGTAGCTGGCCGTGGTTCATAGAGGTTGCCGTAGTCTCGTGTTTAGAAAGAATTACCTCTTAGTCCCCTGGATAGTAGAAGAAGCATTTCAAACAGGATAAATGAAGAATGGGCATTTTCTAGAGCCAGGGCACTTGGGAAGTTGACGCTGAGAAAATTCGAAAAATTCCACAAGCAGGTCCCTGCTCCATGGGCACAAGGCTTGGATCACAGAGACTAGGATGGAATCCAGCCCATTCACTCCTCAGCCTAAAGTGCTGGCTCAGCACGCGCTGCCTTTTATAGTGGCTTTACCTGAAAATGTGGAGTTGCAGCACATGTGCATGTAAATTACCCAAATGAAACTCTGGCTTACTGCGGGGGTTGGGGGCGGGGGGGGCGAGAAAAATATCTTTCAAAATATCCCTACTGAACAGAATCAGCAAAAGTGCACCATAAACCATGGAGCTGTCAAGCCTGACGCAGTTAGAGAAACCAACAAAATATATGTGTGAAAGAGTTTAAGGATTTTTTTCTTGCCATTGACCAATAAAACAAAATAAAATGGAATCAAACCAACATGCCCCTCCCCAAAATCTCCAGTGGCCAAAGAACTGAGAGGAGAGTACATTGTGGGTGAATGAGCTGAATAATGGCGAGTCTACAGAAGCAGTGACTATCAAAAAGTTAAAGGAAGTGATAAAATCACCAAGCAGGTGGTGCAGTAAACACTAACCATCATTTATAAAGTACTTTATGGGTGATTCAAGGAGTTTACCAGGCTAATTTTGACTTATGAACTGAATTTAGATTCTAACCATAAACTGCTAATCCAGTCAGTTTATGCATTTAAAGCTCTCTTCTTTATCATCTTGAGAGGGTCCATCAGAGGACCAAGGAAATAACCTTGCTGCTGGGACCTTCTGTGCTTTAAATGCTTGTTGTTCAGAAATCCACTTGAATTGGTTAGTTCTGAAGACGTGTGAAAGAGACATTTGCTCTTACCAGGCTGGGAAATATGAAAAGGTTTTCATATGCATTTCCAGATGGTAGATATTTAAATCTCCGTTGAGTTCTTCAACATATGCTGGGGAATTTGACGTTGAGGGATGGGAGAGGTGATGGCAATGATTATGAAAATTTAGCACATATTTCTATACCTGAGCACAGTTCACTTGAGAAATCACTTTAAAACTCTCTCATCCTGAGACTTTTTTATGGTAAAATTTCCACTAAAATGAAAGCGATCTGATTGTTGATTTTCTCATCTAATAAGAACTAAATATAGTCTTTCAATGACTCCTGCCAAGCATGACAGTGATGCTTCAAAAAAAAATCTTTTTTCATACCTAGAGAAAAGAATTTTAAATTAATTACACAGAACTAGAGAGACGTCACCACAAATACCTAAAATTATTTTCTTGATGATTATAAGGTATTTTGCATTTGACATGGAACTTTTCGTTCTAGACCATTGATTTTATTTACATTATGAGATCCAAGAGTTTGCATCTTTTTGTAAACCAGATTAAAATGTTGATGTGGTCTGTACAGAACCAGAAGTTATGTTCCAGCAAATCCTGAACTCACACTATTTATTGCAGTGGATTTCTCCTAACATTCTTTGGGTAAAGTTCCTTTTTTCATATACCTTTTTTTTTTTTTGCGGTCAGGTTGCCTTTAAAGGATTTTTTGGTGACTACAGATAAACAGGAAAAAATCCAGCAGTGTTGTATAACAGGGACGACCCCTTGGAAAAAGACCTGCACCATATTTCAGTATAATTATGACCCTTTCCACTTGTCTTTCTTTGAGTCAGAAAATACAGGGTCAGTAGTTTTTGTGGTGATTTTATTTTCCCTTTTTTTTTTTTAATTTATGCATGACTACAACTGCAGAATGCTGGGGAAGTGACTTGTGGCATCTTCTCTGCCAGTCCTTTTTGTGAGGACTCTGGCAGAGAGTCGACAGCTGGGAACCCTTTCCAGCCACTCCTCTCTGTGCTGCCTGTCTCTGGAAACCGTGTGCTAGATAACTAGCCAGTGAAGGTGACAGGGAGGGCGTGCGTGGCAGGAGGCTTATTAGAGTTGCACAAAAAGTCGGATAAGGCCAGGGGTGTTGCTTTGCCTGTTAATGATAAAGAAAATGTATGGGGGCCAGAGAGGCACAGGCACTCAGGCTGGAGTGCTCTGAGGACCAGGGTGAGACATTTGGACTTTATTCAACAGGGAAAGAAGAGACACTGAGGTTTCACAAGCAGGGAGGAGATGCTATGGTATTTAGACCCTGGATGATGTGGTCAAGGCAGTGAAGCGGACAGGGGTTCTGGTGGACCAGGAGAAGTGTAACCGAATAAAAGAGCATCGTGACAGTCTGTGCAAAAGATGAAGAGGTCCCTTCCGAACTGCAGTGGTGACAATGGACATGAGAAGGAAAAGGGGGATTCAAGACATAGAATATTAGGACTCGGCAGCCTCGAGGGACTAGACTGACATTTAAAGGAGAAGAGCCTTCACTCAAGTCTGTGCACACCCACCTTCATGCTGTGTGACCTTGGACGAGTGCTTCTCACCTTCCCTCCTGTTTTCTGTTGGAAGTTAAAAAACTATAATATCTGCATCAGATGAAATGTCATAGGTTAAGTGTTTATAAACCTTAAGCAGCATATAATTTTTTTATTATTGGAGTTTTATTATTAAAGGCTATGTATTATTATATTGGATTTATTATTGGAGGTTTATAGAAGATGAAAACGAAGAGTGTAAAACCTGCGCACATATCTTTATAGCAGCTTTATTCGTAATAAAGCTTGGAAGCAATCATGATGTCCTCCGGTCAGTGAACGGATAAATAAACTGTGGCACAGCAGGACAATGGGATATTATTCAGCACTAACAAGAAGTGAACTACCAAGCCAGGAGAAGGCATAGGGGAACTTTAAATGCGTATTACTAAGGGAGAGAAGGCAACCTGACAGGTGACACACTGTATGATTCCAACTGTATGATGTGCTGGAAAAGGCAAAAAACTATGGAGACAGTCAGTAAAGAGACCAGAGATTGCCAAGGGCTTAGGGGGCATGGAGAGATGAACAAGTGAACACAGAGGGTTTCTAATATCTGTATGATCCTATAATGGTTGAAGCGTGTCATTTATATGCATGTCAGAACCCATGGAACGGGCAGCACAGAGAATGAATCCTAATATAAACTGTGGACTTTGAGTAAGGATGGTGTTTCAGCGTAGGCTCATTGATTGTAACAAACGCACCACTGGGGCAAGGGATGTTGGTGGTGGAGGCTGGAGGGGTGGAGAGAGGCATGTGGAAACACTGTACTTACTGCGCGGTTTTGCTGTGAACTTAAAATTGCTCTGAAAAATACATTCTTTAGTTGAAGAAAGAAGGTCTAAGATGATCCCAAGATCTTAAGCCTGTAACAGAAATAATAGCAATAAAAATGCTCCTCACAGAAGTAAGAATGTTAGGAAAAGAAGCTGATTCCTGAGAAAGATGGTACACGCTTGGGGCATTTTAAGTCCAAGGGACTTGAATAACAATCACGTGGAGCCATCCAGCAAGTAAGTGGGAGGCAGGATTATTTGATGGTACTTGACAGTTACAGAGTGTGTCGGCACGGGTTGATCTGGTCTCCGTTGTATCCTACACATGAGATAAAGAGATCAACGCGATGATTTCTAAGATTTCTTTCACCCATGAGATTTTGTGATCGTCAGGAAAAGATTGGAAGTGGGATAGAGATGATAGAGTCACCTCAAGGGGATGTTGAGGCATTGGCAGTGGAGGAGGTTGTCAGAAGGAGCAGATCTGGGCTCAACACAGAACCTGGAAGAACTGCTCAATGTCCTGGGTGCAGGAGGAGATTCAGGGGAGCCATCAGAGATGGGGAGGAGAACCCACCCAGCTCACGGACAGGAAGCACACCACGAAGGGAGTTTTATGCAGAAGTAGATTGTCAGCCAGCTGCAGAGATGTTAACGAAGCAAGATTGAAGTGTCCAAATGGTTCTGAAATTAGGTTGTGCTGTCGCCTTTGAGGAGTCCATTGTTTTGAGTGATGGGGACAGGAAACACATTGTTGTCAAGATCTGGGCAAACAGCAAGTGTCGGGGATGTTGTCAGGGAAGAATACAAGCAGGAAGCAATAAACCAAAGGAATGAGAGCATCATCAGAAGGTAGTTTTGTAACAGGGAAATCTCGAGAGAAGGTGGGGGGACCAGCGGAGGCATCACGTTACCAGCTTTGGAAGTCAGAAGAGGGGAATTAAGAATTCAGTTGTTTCTCTCCTGGCTGAGGATTGGAGAAAGGTTGCATTGGGAAGAAGGAAAACTTCCTTAGAGCCCTGAGTGAAAAAAGAGCAAATTCTTGTTGATAGAGAAATTCTGATGTAAAGAAGATGACAGCCAAGAAGGAAGCTTTGAAGAGCTACTCTTAGGAGTACAACTGGCATCAACTCAAGAGACTGTTGAATACCGGCTTTGTGACTTTAGGCAAGTTACTCAACCTGTCAGGGCCAGTTTCCTCATTTGTAAATGAGATGCCTTCTTTAAAAACTTCTCATTGTGGAAGTTTGCAAACATATGACAGATATTGAGAGAATAGTATCCCATGTTCCCATCATACAGTTTCAAAAATTATCAAAATGGTACCAGTATTGAATCATCTGTCCACCACATAATTTATGGGGAGGAATGTTTTACAGTCCATCCCAGTCATCGCGTCATTACTTCAGTACGGATCTCTGGGTGAGAAGCGCGTTTTAAGACATATGCAGCCACAATGACATTATCCCACTTAACAAAATTTAAAAACATTCCTTAGTAGCCTCTGACACTGTACTCTGGGAAATCTCTACTCTGATTGACCCAGTTGTCTCAAAGATGTCTTTTTACAGGTGATTTATTTTCAGTCAGGATTCAGAGAGGGGCCAGTGGTTGCACTTGAGTTCCTAGGACTTACAGAAATCACGTGAGGTGAGGCGTGTGAATACACCTGGCCCAGGTCTGGCACGTGGCAGGCAGTCTGTTAGTATCACCTCCCATCAGTTCCCGTTCTGACCTTTCCCACTTCTGGGCAGCATGTTGGCAATTGAAGATGGGAGTCTTTTGGTGGTGGAGATGGTAAGATATCAGGGACTGGACCAGCCAGCCAAAGTTTAGAGGCAGAAAATGGTGGGCAGAACGCCTCGTAATTGAAGATCTTGTCGATGCCAACATAACAGCTAATAACTACTCAGTATCTACTGTCTGGCTGGTACTGTTCTAAGTACTTCTTATTTATTCACTCATTTATTCCTCACAACAACCTTACGAGTTAGGTGATGTTTTGCTCCCTATTACGATGAGGAATATGAGGCACAGAGAAGTTTGGTAACTTGCCTAAAGTTACACAGCTCGTGAGAATGTTGGAGCTCAGACTCCAAGCCCAAAAGTCCATCATCAGAGACCAAGTGCTTAAGCACTACTCCAAATCAAATTAAACATTTAAATGAGCCTAGAGTCAAGGGAGTTCAAATGATGTCAAGTGCCAAAGGGAGTTTGACCAAGTCCCCCAAGAAAGCAGGAGGTGCAGAAGCAAGTTTTACAAGAGATATAAAGCTAGACCTTCAACTAGGAGGAGAAAAGTGGGAGCAACAGGCCTGTCTGGGAGTAGAAGGGCGGCCCTGGGTTCTAGGGATCTAAGGGGGAGGGAGAAGCAGCATTTGACAGGACACTGTGAGGAGGACGAGCCTACTGTGTCCCTGGAGTGAGCTGGAGGTCCAGCTTGGTGGGGAGGAACGGAGCTAAGAAAGCCAGAAGATGATGAACAAGAGGCATTTATAAAGGATGTCTTCAGGAGGAAGGAGGACAGAGCTCAAGCGAATGTTGTAGATTCCTCTTCTTTCTCCCACATCATTCCCATGGCTTCTAGAAACCATTCTCACCAGGTTTGTCTTTGAGGATTCAAGACATATTCTCCTTCTGAAATGATATCTTGTTTTAAGTGTGTCTTTTGTTTGTTTATCTCACCAAAGCGTATATACTATCAGAAGCTCTCACTTCTTAACATCTTTAAATTTATTGGGAAAAAATCAACTTTGCTCCCACTTGGAAAGCACATCCAAGTTCTCTTTTGTCCTGGTTATTTGCTTCTGTACGTGCTGGACACGCCTGTGTTCTCTGTGTGTCTGATTGGCAGCTCCTTGGATTCACTGCAGCTGCCACGGCTTGGTCTTATCTCAGACTCCTGAGGATTCTTAGTAAATGAAAAAGGACCAGAAATTCTGATGACATCATGCTCTTTTTCATACATTCTTAGAAATGTTTAAAATGTGACTTTAGTATACCCCACACGGCAAGAACTGTTTCTCTTAAAAGATGGGGTTTTTTTTCCGGAAGTGTCTCCTCCAGTGCTTAGCGGGGAGTAGTGCCTCAGTTAAGACGTTGCCATGAGTTGTCTGCAGACAAAAACCCCAGAAATGTACATGTCCCCACACAATTTCCTTTAAATATATCATCGGTGTGTCTGTCACAAGCAGTTTTGAGTTGTTTTCTTTAGTAAAGAAGTTAGAGCATCTTTTACATATAAAAAGAAAAAGCTACAACACACACATATATGTGTATATACAGTTTTCATTTTTCGTGTGAGTATGTGCATTTTGCTGAGACCGCACACACATGCACACAAACTCAAAATACTGTAATACTGCAAAGCAAAAGGAGAAAGGGAGGGAGGGCCGATTCACTTCCTTGACAATAACCAATAATTACATTTCAGGGCAGAGAAATTGAATTCTTGTGGCTTCTCAGCCAGGTTGGCCCAGCGCCAGTCAGGTGAGGGTCAGCAGCCCCACCCCACCCCTGCCGGCTGCCCAGGGCTGGGGAGCCTCGGAGCTGGTGTGCAGGCAACGTTCTGGCAGGTCTCCAGAAGCAGCCACCTCAGAAGCTGTCAGAGAGATTCCTAGGGCCACATGTTGTGATTTGAATGGTGGCTTTTTGAAAAAGATCCTTTATTTTGCAATAACTTCAGAACGATTGGCAGTGATTAGTGGAAAAGTAATTCCTAAAAAGACTAGCTGTAACCTCTTGTGAAAAAAAAAGTGAGATTAACCAGAATACAGCTACAGTCTTAGAGTATGAAGTTTTGGAGCTCAATTTCATGTCAAGAATGTTCTTTGTTCTTCAGAACCACCAGGTACCTCCCTGGATAAGCTCCCCAAATTCTTTTCACTCTAAGGTTTTTGTGTTCGTGAACCTGACAGTTGATTGTATACGTTCTGCTACAGCATTTATAATCATTGAGTGGATGAAAGTCATTTATATTCTAATTTATCATTATGGATCTACTTTTGTAATGATTTTAAAATTTGAGTTGAATACAGTGGACAGGAATAGAGAGGAAAGAAGATAACATTCATTGAATGTCTCAGCACTTGCTTTTCTATCAGTGATTCCACTTAATCTTTACAGCTTGTGGAGTGTATGGTGTTACCCACGTTCATGTCACACAATGATAAAATAGCAGAGCTAAAATGGGAATCAAATCTATTTGACTTCAAAGCTTATTTTTGAGTTATTTAGGCATATTATCCTGACAAGGAGGTGTCTAAGATAATATATTGTAGCTTTTGTTTTTCTCTGAATGAGTAAGCAAATGAATCTGAAGTTCTAACACCTGTTTCTTTTTTTGCTTTTAAATATGGTTGATTTACAGTGTTGTTTCAGGTGTACAGCAAAGTGATTCAGTTATACATATATGTATGTATTTATGTACTATTTTTCACATTATTTTCCATTATGGCTTATCACAGGCTATTGAATATAATTCCCTGTGCTACACAGAAGGACCTTGTTGTTTATCTATTTTATATATAGCAGTTTGTATCTGCTAATCCCAAACTCCTAATTAATCCCTCCTTCCCCTTCCCCCTTTGGTAGCCCTAAGTTTGTTTTCTGTGTTTGTGGATCTGTTTCTGTTTTGTAAACAAGTTCATTTGTATCATATTTTAGATTCCACGTATAAGTGATATTATATAGTATTTATCTTTTTCTTTCTGACTTACTTCACTTGGTATGATCATCTCTAGGTCCATCCATGTTTATGCAAATGGCAGTTTTGGCATAATTATGGTTGATTAACATTCCATTATATATATATATATATATATATCCCCCACAGCTTTTTTATCCAGTCATCTGTCGGTGAACATTTAGGTTGCTTCTATGTCTTGGCTATTGTAAATAGTGCTGCTATGAACATTGGGACACATGTATCTTTTCAAATTAGAGTGTTCTCTGGATATATGCCTGGGAGTAGGATTGCTAGATCATATGGTAACTCTAGTTTTAGTTTTTTAAGGAACCTCCATACTGTTCTCCATAGTAGCTGAACCAATTTACATTCCTACCAACAGTGTAGGAGGGTTCTCTTTTAGTATCTATGTTTCTGAGAGAAGGGTGGACTCCCTGAGAAGCAGAAACTGGAGTAGGGTTAGACCATTCAATTCCAATTACCAGGGAAGAGAGTTTCTGATGAGCCTTTACCAGTAATAACCCATCCTCTGTTGGCCATGATCACCCATTATGGCATGGTTTTACAAAAAACCCACAGTTTTCTCTTTTTCTTTTGGATGAGTCTGAATGATGTAGAAATGACACCAAGTCCATGGCTTTCAGAATTATGGTGTGAACAAAGCCCAAGTGAAATTGCTTTGGTAACTACTGATATTTCAGTATTAACAAAAAAATTTTTTAAGTCAAAGACTTTTCATTTTGGGGATGGAAAAGAGTTAACACCAGAATTTTGTTTAGTGCTATAATATTGGTGATTAAGAATGACAGTAGGTCCTATTAGTAAATGCTTAAAATCCCCTGAGATACGTTATCATTATACATGTTATTTAAGTAGCCTCGGTGCCGTCCTTAGACCCAAACTAGAGGGCTGACATATTAAAGCACACGGTTTGGGTCTTTTTCAAGACGGACCCTCCCTACAGTGCAAAGGAGGGCATCACAGAGCCACAGCCTTCCTTTCCTTCAGTGTCTCACTAGAGTTCCGGGACCCCAGCACCTCTAAGTCCATCAGCTAGAGGGTAGACCATGCTGTTTCTTTGCACACCCTGGAGCCCCAAGGCCAGCTCTTTGTGGAAAGTGTGGCTGGAACTTGGATATATGGACCATCCACACCTGCTCAGGAAGCCCCCCAAGACCAGGGACAGCTGAGGCTGGAACAGAAGAGAAGCCCTGTGCCACCATGTCCCAGTGTGGGACCGTGAGGAGCGTAGGAATTCTAAACTTGAACATGGTGTCCAGGTTTATGAAGGTGGGAGGACAGAATATATTTTGTTTATTAGCAGCTCATTATCTTAATGTACACCTGGTACATATTTACACATACGATATGGGGTCCCTGTGTGCACTCTTGCCTGGGGACCTGCACAGTGGGAAGCCTGAGATATGTAACTTCTTTCACTGAAGCACTTCAGAGATTTTTGTAACTAAGACTCAATGCAAAATAAATTAAAGCCTTGAGCACAAATTGACCTGAGTAAACAAAAACTCTAGGACTAAAAACCCAAGGCTTTCCAGCCACAAACTCAAGACTGAGCCCAGTTTATGGAAAGTCCTTTTCTCTTTTAGAAATGCAAGTATCTTAATATGCTCCACTGCTTTTGAGATCATATTTGGAGAAATCCACCAACTTTACATTTTCATAGTAAAGGCAGATTTTACCCCAACCGCTTGTTCCAGTCAGCCCAAGTATTTTCCTCCCAGTGTTCAAGCCATTTTCCTGGGCCTTAGCACAATTGCTCATTGTCTTGTTCTTAGATCACTAAGAAGCTGTCCATTGAGCTCAACCACTTGTTTAAGGGTAATTCCAAATGACAAGCTTCTTGGAAAGGAAACATGTCCAGTAACATTATTATTCAAAGGTGCCTAGCAATCTCCCTTCCTTGATTCAATTGTATGCAATGTAACAAACAGCTGTTGAACACTTAAGTCCAGAGCACCAGGAAGAGATCTAGAAATGCACTCAGGTGAGCCGAGATTGCCACTTTCAGGATGCTTACAGTCTGGAGGGGCAAATGCCAACAGAAAATTCACAATCAAAGCCAAATATGGGAAAGTAAAAAGAATATTTAAAGTGTAGGGAGAAGAAAAGTTTTTAAGTGTAGGGAGAGAGGGAAAGGGACAAAATGCCTGTCAGAATTAATATCTTCTTCCAATTTGTCTGGAAAAAAGTTTCATGGAAGAGGTGCAATTTTGAACTAGACAAGCATTGAAAAATAAGTAATTTTATAATAGGTAGGAAATAATAATAATAGCTAACATTTATTGAGCCCTTACTAGTCGCTAGGTGTTGTTCCTATGTGGATTATATCATCTAGTCCACTCAGCAAAACAGCCCTGTGGGGTGGGTATTAGCCACTGCCTCCCCCAGGTTGCTGATAATAAATAGTGTATAAACATGCTAACTATTTTATCCACATGAGATACATGAAGTTAAGTAACTCGCCCAGATCACACAGCCAGTAAGGTGGAGCTGGAATATGAAGGCAAGCAATCTGACTCTAGAACTCATGCTGTGAACCACACATTGTAGAGAGAAAAATATTCCACACACAATAGAGGGAAGGGTGTCCTGGACATGCAAGATTGGAGTGAAATCACTGGATGAAGTCTAAGCATATGTTTAATTTTGGTAGCTATTGTCAAATATTTTCTGAAAGTGTTTGGATCAATTTGTGTCACACCAGTCATGTAAGAGAGTTCTAGTTGCTCCACATCCTTGACAACATTTGACTTGATCAGATTTTCTTTTCCTTTTATAAACTTCAGCCATTTTTGTTGGATATGGAGTGGTATCCTACTGTGATTTTAATTTCTCTCTGATTAGTTGTGATAATTCTCTCAAAATGGGTCCATAGATGATATAAAGCCCAATTAAAATCCCAAGCAGTTCATGCATGTGTGTATATATGTGTCTGTAAATTGACAAACAGATGTTAAATTTATATGAAAATGCAAGGGGATTAGGGATACCCAAGGCAATACTGAAGAAGAAGAGCAAAGTAGGAGAACTTGTATGAGCAGATATCAAGACTTAGGATATGGTCACAGTAAATCAGACAGTGTGGTACTGGTGCTGAGGTAGACAAGAGGACAACGACATAGTAAAGAAAGTCCAGAATCAGACCAAAATACATAGGAGCACTTTGAACAGTCCTCATTACAACATAGAGGAGAGGGTGGTCTTTTAAAAACTAATGGTTCTAGGTCAATTAGAACTATGTGGAAGAAAAGGATCTTTGAACCCTACTTCATGCCATATAAAAGAATTTGGATAGATTGCAAATCCAAGTGTGATAGCTCAAACAATCAATTTCTTCTTTTTAGAAGACAGCATAGGTGAATTTTTTTGTAACTTTGAGATAAATGAAGATTTCTTAAATAGGAAATAAAAAGCACTAATCATAAAAATGTAGATAAACTGGACTTCATTATATTAAGAATGTATATTCATTAAAAGATTCCATACAAGAGTGAAAAGGCAACCACACACTTGATATCTGCATTACATTATTCAATAAAAAAGACTTATATTTAGAATAGAAAACGCCTACCAATCAGTGAGGAACAGACAGCCAACCCAATTAAAAATTAGTAAACGACTTAGACACTGTACAAAGGAGGATAACAAATTATTTTTAAAAATTGAGATGATGCTAATAGTTTTCAATTATACATTGAAGTTCACTTCTTTAATTATGTACTAATCCAATGATCTGAATTGCCAAGGCAGATAGCTACTGAGAGTGTATATTTATCTTTTAATAGGAGTGCCTACCTAGTGAATATCAATCCCTGAATGCACCCCGGATCCAGCCATGATTGCTGAGCGCTGCTGGAATTTGTGTTGAGGACTGGAGCTGCATGTCTCCCTATTCTTATTCATAGGCTTCATTGCTCGGGGTTTTCACTTCACTTGGAGCTTTCACTCACTTCCCTTGGACAAGTGAAAAAATATTTGTGCTCACAAAACCTTAAAGAATCCCTTATGTGGGGATGCCTACTGTTTGTGGGTAGGAATGAAGATGGTGATTATGCATCTCACTGGGATCAGCCAGATGTGTGCAGATAGACAGACACACACACACACACACACCCCACAAAAGTCCTGAAGGCTCTGCAGCTGAAATACCCAGAATCAGAACATCAGACATTGAAGATGTATTCATTTTGGTCCACGTATACAAAGACCTCTATTAATAAAAGAAGAGTTGTCACTGACTCAGTACACCAGTCCACAAGTTAAATGACATAAGCCTAGGACTGTGGCAATGGAAATTTTTACCCCCCACTCTCAGTCTTCTCAAATTAATCATTGAGCACGTACTATCAACACAAAGCCTTCCTTTGAAGAAGAAATGGAGATACGTAGGTAACAGGACGCTGTTTTCCCTTTAATAATTGAAGGAATTTCCAGTCTTTAACTGGCTTTCCTGGAGACAAAGTGATATATTGAAAAGAAGATGGGGTTTGGAATTAACCAAGCCTGAGTTTGTACCAAACCTACTAAATCCTATAAAGCCAGCCCACTGGCAGCTCAACAGAAAGGGTGTCCTCACTATCCCACCTGAGTTTTATCTCATATTATACTTTCTAAGCCTCAGATGGAAAGAGAGGTAACTAAACAAAGTCGGCTTCTGCTCATCCCGTTACTCACATCAAGGAGAGGGAACTGTATCAGCCTTTGAATCTGCTTTTGATCAAATAAAACCTTTAGATCTTTATTTTGATGAAATATCGGGGAATTCTAACTCAACATCCAGTTTTATTTTTAAAAAGAAGAAAATGTAAGTACATGAAAAATAAATCAGGCTGCCTTTCATGATGATTGGGAGCACATAAGGGTGCCAGAAATCTAAGAAAACTGTGATTCTAGATCTAGAGGAAATATTAAAGGTTGTGTATGCAGTCCACTCACTGTGTGTTAGAGAGGAAGATGAGTTTCAGAGACATCTGCTCATTCAGTCATTCACACACTGAATAAGGGCAGAACCAAGACATGAACCCAAGTCCCCCACATCTTTGCTGGTGGCCTTTCAGTTTCCAGAAGGAGTATTTTTAGAGAGTCCTTATGGAAGACTATCACTGCCGCTACCCCATTCCCACTTATGGGTCAGCTTAATGTTCAGTCCTTCTCTGTTATGTTAAGGATGAGGCAGGCCGCCTTCTGACCCTTCTGTATTTGGGTTGTGTGGATGTAAATCAATGGGCTATGCAGGAGGTAGACCTTACAAGAGCAGGTGGGGGTTGATTAGTGCCTCAATTCCTTTCTAACCTTTGGAAATTATACATATTTTATATTGAAAATCAAAAAGAAAGAAAATGAGTTAACAAGCAAAGATTGGAAGCTCTGGAATGCCTTTTAGGAGCTAGTCTTGTACATAGAACTCTTTGTTTTCCATTGAGAAATTAACTTGCTCAGACATGTTTAGTTTTCTTACAGACGTCTATATTTTAGACCAAATTTGTTCTCAATGCAGTACAAACTCAAGAATATATACATTTTGCTTTAAAGGAAGAAATACCTAAATCTGGTTGGTTCCCCATGTGTTACACCCTCAGGAGTCATTCTGAAACTTACACATATAGATGTAAGACAAGTGCAAAAAACAAACATGTATTAATCTCCAAAGTACTTCTTGATATTTAGGAATAACACACTATTTTCAAAAGTCTGTTGGGTGGGAATGAGCAGCACAGCTAGGAGTCCAGTACCTGTGCTTAATCAAGGTACCTCCTTGTGCCTGGGAAGCAGATAAGGATTTTCGTAGAGCCGCAGCCTCAAATTTCCCAATGTCAACTAAAACAACCAAGCATCTATTGCCTCATCAGCCATGTCCAGTTCAGCCATGTTTTACTGAGAGGGTTACATGTAAAGGAATTTGCCATTTGTCTCTGGTTTTACCTGTATTCCCTTCTGTAGTTCTCGGTTGCTGGATGTCACTTTACTAAGGATAGTCTTCTTTTTTTTTTAACTTTTTTTTATTGAGTTATAGTCATTTTACAATGCTGTGTCAAATTCCAGTGTAGAGCACAATTTTTCAGTTATACATGAACATACATATATTCATTGTCACATTTGTTTTTCGCTACGAGCTACCACAAGATCTTGTATATATTTCCCTGTGCTACACAGTATGATCTTGTTGATCTATTCTACATTTTGAAATCCCAGTCTATCCCTTCCCACCCCCCACCCCCTTGGCAAACACAAGTTTGTATTCTATGTCTATGACTCTGTTTCTGTTTTGTATTTATGTTTTGTTTTTCTTAGATTCCACATATAAGCAATCTCATATGGTATTTTTCTTTCTCTTTCTGGCTTAATTCACTTAGAATGACATTCTCTAGGAAAATCCATGTTGCTGCAAATGGCGTCATGTTGTTGGTTTTTATGGCTGAATAGTATTCCATTGTATCCATAGACCACATCTTCTTTATCCAGTCATCTGTTGATAGACATTTAGGCTGCTTCCATGTCTTGGCTATTGTAAATAGTGCTGCTATGAACATTGGGGTGCAGGTGTCATTTTGGAGTAGGGTTTCTTCTGGATATATGCCCAGGAGCGGGATTCCTACCAAGGGATCGTCTTGGTCAGTTCTTACTGCTGCACACAGAAGGCAGAGCTTAATTAGTTTATATGAAACTGTAGAACTGACAGCTCAACTGTCATTCAGAGGCAAAGGAAAAAATACGCAAAAAAAATGGAGTAATGTACCTCTGTCTCATTTCTCCTTCCTCTTCATTCTCGTACTTAAAATTAGACATTCAAGTTATAGCAAATTCCAGGAGTGAAGTGCTGTTTTAAAAACTTCTACCCACCCAAAATATTTAAGATGTAACTAGAGTGAAATGTGTCCCTCTGTCATGATGTACTCAAGTTACAAATGGGTTGTGTTACTAAAATTAATTCGCAAGGAGGATTTGTTAACACCTATGTTGGTGTAGCCACATTGCTGATGGGTTTCACCTGAAATTCAGGGTAGATTTTCCAATAGAAGTGTTTTGCACGGTGCTTAAGCTCTCAAAGCGTTTTAAAGAAGTCTGCTGATCCTGGAGTTCTAGTTCCTGAACAGATACTTCCTTTCTTTCCAGGAGTGGTTGCAGCATTGGTCATGCCAGGTTTCCCTTTTGTCTCTGGGTGCTTCTTGCCCGGCTCTTTTGCAGACTCCTTCTCCTTTGCTCAGCACTAAGTGTGGAATTCTCGGTGCTTGATCTCAGGCTGCCTCCTCTTTTCTCTTTATACCATCTGCCAATTCAACTTCATCCACACCTGTGCTTCACATACCATCTACATTCTGACAGCTGCTAAATTTATATCTCCCCTCCTGAACTTCTCCACAGATCTGTCCACAGTTGCTCCATCGGGAATTCTCCAAGTCACCTCAGATTCAGCATGTCCAAAAACATGTCTTCTCTCCCAAATTTGTGTGTCTTCTATGCCCCCCCACCCCAGCTCAAAGAATGGCTGGCTCCACCATCTGCCCAAGAAATAGTGGAATCATTCTTGGCACCAACCCCTCCCTCAGTGCTCATGACCCTATGGGCCCTGTTGATTTCACCTCCAGATCTATCCATTTCTCTCCAGTACTCTTTGAACTGTCTATGCCACAGGGCCGTTGCTTGTGCTGTTTGTTGGAACAAAAACTCCTTACTGGATGTTTTATTTTTTTTAAAGAAGGAAGTCATCTGCTGTAGTCACTGATTTATCTATTCATTCAGGAGGGAAGAAGAGTAGAGAGCAGAGTTTTGAAGCTCTTCTGTTGAATACTAGGTAGAGAGCAATTTCTCATGACAACCAGGATTAATGGTTATATCACAAAGGCAAACACTTTTGAAGTCCATATAAAGGCAGCTTCCTGAAAAAAACAAAATCCAGCAAGGACAATTATGTAGTTATAAAATATAAAAGGAAAAAGGTGATTACGAGACAGAATTGATGACACAAGAGTCACTAATAAGAGTCCTGTCTCTTTACTCGCCTTTAACCTCTTATCTTACGAGTATTCTCATTAACAAGTGTCTTTTAGAAACTTTTCAGATATAATTCTACGAGCCATATCTGAAGGAAATAGTGGAGAAAATTATAGACTTGACTTTAAACTTCAAGGGGGTTATAATTTCCTGCCTCCTCATTTTCCTTCTGCCACCCCCACCGGTGCTGAGGAATCTTCTCCTCATTATTCAGAGCTCAGCGTTAGTGCCGGTCCTCCAGAAAGCGTGTCCCGACTCCTACCTCTCTGTCAGGCTTCCTTCTGGAACATTCCCAGAGAATCTCATTCCTTTTCTTCTTGCAAATTATTTCACTTGGAGTTGTACATTTATGGTTGGAGATTTTTAAAAAATGAATATAGTTTTCTTGCACCAAACTTTAAGCCCAACAAAAGTGTATTTTTTGCTGTCATTCTGCATTGTTATGGCCCTGGAGCCAAGCATGTCACTGTGTAAATGCCCATAGATATTCACTGATGCTGGTGAATGAATGCACTGAAAACAGTAGTGAACCACTGTAGGCATAACGTGTCTTTGAGAAACTGAATTCAGAATCCTAATTGGTTTCTGGTGCACAGCCCCGTTCCTTCCACTGGCTTGAAGAACCGCCCTCTGCCCTTGACCTTGGTGGGCTTCCCCTATCCACAGGCTATTCAGAGATTTAAGCAACTAGTGGTAATCTGATGGCCTAAATTGGGGGCTTACTCAGAGCAGGGCTGGGGAGGAGGACAGGTGACAGTGAGGGAAGACCTGGAAGGGAAACAGAAGAGAAATAGAGTGCTGGGCAAAAGTGGGGTGAAACTCCTGAGCTGTGGGGGCCACATGATGGCACAGAGAAGCTTGCAGGGCTGCTTCCCTTCTCCCTGAGGCTCTAGTGGTTGAACTGCCCCTTTCCTTCCATCACCTGGCCTCCTCACGGGCACTCCCCTCCCTGTGGAAGGGAGGAAAATCCAGTCCTTGCATTGCCTCTCGCTTCCCTACGTGATCAGCAGGTGCCCCTGTGACCTGCCTCCCCTTCACTTGGATTTCAGGGGTCGTGGTGAAAACAGGCAGGGTGTGCATGACCTTCGGGGATTGCATGGATGGAGGAGATTGGAACGTGGCAAATGTTACTGAAGTAGAAAAAGGCAGTGGGGAAGGTGAGAGAATGAGAGAGGACAGGCCTTCCTCTCTCTCCCTGTGCCATCAGTCTCCTCAAAACACTTCAGTGAACAGTTTGTCCTGGTACTTCGCAGAGGTTGCAGTTCAGTTTAACACCAATGTGTGTGTGGTAGGGGGGAGGTGCGCACTGCCTGGGTCCCTCTCCAGAGTTTCATGCCATACGGTACATGTCATTCTCTACAGCGTGGACAAATCCTGAAAGCCAGCACCCACTGTAGTACCATTTTGTATGGTATGCTTACTCCCTAAAAATATCCTCATGGTGCTTTCTCTTCTTCAAGTTCAGTCCTTTCCTAATTGCTTCTTTTTACCTCTCATGCTTGGCCCAGTAAGTAATAAGTCATTTTGTGTCTACTCAAGAGATAGATCTCTACCAGGGTAGAAAGAGAATCCAAGTCTTCTAAATTCACGGCCATCGCTTTAGAGTGGCCGTGGGGGTGGAGAGCTGTTAAGCGCCTGCGAGGTGTCCAGCAGTGTCGTGGGCATTAGGTATTCAGTGGGGAGTAAGTACTGCACGTGATAGTCTTTCCCTTTTGGAATGTAGATACAGCTCCCTGAAGAGCTTCAGCATCACAACTGGAAGAGACCTTGAAAGTGATTAAAGCTGACTTCTTCATGGAGAAAAGGGTGGCTTGGTGGGGAAGGAGAGTTGCCCAGGGTGGCAGAGCTGAAGCTGGACCAGGGACCCGGGTCTCTTTGCCCTGCCTTCCCTCTGCTGCTCTTTACCTCCGCACCACATCTGGCCTGGCTATAAGCCGCTCGCCCTGTTCGAATCTTAGTCGTCACTTGGTGCACGCATTAGTCCTCCTTAAAAGGGTTAGCAATTTGTCAGTGGGATTAAGCTAAACGGTATTATTTTCAACGCAAGCCCAGAGAGGAGAGGCGTTCTCTGAGCTGAGAAACATATTGAGTAACTCCCAGGAGAAGCATTTCCCTAAGACAGAAATAGTGGATATTTATGTAACCACATCATTTTGACCCAGGCTCTTAATCATTCAGTGTGACGTGGTTTAAGATAGTGAGCAGAGGAAGGAGGTGGAGGAGGGAGTCAGATTAAGGGCTGACATCATAGGTCTGTTCTTAGAATGAGAGGCTGTTGATAAAATGAAGATAGGGGTCAGATCACCTGCCCTGCCTGGTATGAGCTTAATCAAAAACAATAAAGACTGTGTTGTACATGTGACTTTGACAATTAAAAGAGTTCAAGAAACATCCTGGTGAAAAGCATTTTTAATACAGAATTGTAACTCTTCAATTACTGCTGCTTAGTGTCTAATAATCTGTAATAAAATTATTTGCTGTCTCTAAGCAGGCCTGAGATAATCAACAAACCAAAGTAGGAACTTATACCGTGAAATGATTTCAGGTGATGTGTGGATCAGTATAGAGATATATACATGCACATATCAGCAGCACCAGATCCACTGTTTCACAAGTGTTATTTATCTATATGAAGCAAAAGTTGAAGTGAGTGAATTTAAATAAAGTGTTTTTATTGTAAACTGCTTAAAATTCTTTCTGACAATAAGCACGTATAAATCATTTAACAGAGTTTAAATGGACTTCAGTTACTGACACTGTCTTTAGAATTTTGGACTTTAAAACATCTTACTTGCCTTTGAAACATCCTGATTTTTAAAGAAAGTTTTTTCCAATAAAAAATAGTATACTCTAATTCCTGTAACTCTCCTTCATTAAATGTATTCACTCTTGCCTACATTTAATATAAAAACTTACTCAGTTATTTTGGATATTGTTTTAAATCAAAGGTAAGAAAATATGTTCTGTAAAGAAAACAAATTAATGAAACATAAAAAGAAAACAGACAAACAAAAACCATCATGAAATTTGGTTTTATTTTTGATCCTCCTAGGAGATTATATAAACCATTTCATCTTTTTACAATGAATAGAAAATACAAATCTCTACTGAATAATCACTGAAACTGAAAAGATAGGAGAGAAAGAAGTAGCGAAGACAAATGAAGAGGAACTGTTACAAGAATGAGAGGAACTGGGGAAATAGGAGAAAGATAAAAGATGGTGAAAGAGGGAAGTTTAAATAAAACAGTATCTATAGAGAAGAGTCAGAGGAAGATACTCCGAGAGAGAGGCTTTGGTGGAATAACACAGAATTCAATTCATTTTGAAGGATTTCCGATTAAACATTTAAAGAGAAGTTACATTTCTACAACCACAGGTATAGTGGCAACGTAATCTCCTGAAAGGTTTTCATAAACCTGATACAATGTAGATGGGTGAAATGTTCTGGCCTGTATCTTAAATCTGTGCATCTCAAACATTTTCCCAACATAATTATTCAATTATAGGTAAAGTCAGGCTAATTTATTTAATTCCTTTTCCATGTAGCAGTTTCCAAAAGGCCACAGATAAATTAGTACTGAATGAGTCATTCTGGTAGTTATTACGACTTAAGACTTGAAAAACTCAACTGAGAAGTTTCCATACTGTTACACTTATTTATATTCAGTGCCATTTGTGATTGTAGCAAGTTGAAATAACTTTTGAAGAAGGATGACTGTCTCGAGGGGTTAACATTTATGAAGCTTCCCAAACAAAATCCATGTTTGAAATATAACATTTCAGGCAACACCTCATTTGGGTTGTGGCAAGGCACATTCTTAACAAATTCTGTTGCCTTTGTCTTGACCTAAGTGTGCGGCAAGAACAAAGTCAAAAATTTTGAATCCATATAGGCAACTGCATTTGTCTTGAAGTTGATATACTTTGAACACCCTTGGATTTGTGCATGAAAATTTAATTGCATTTATTTGTAATATTCTGAGTTGTTAGTCTACCACCTGCATGGCAATTTGATGCTGCTGAAAATTGAATACACTTGTTAGTAAGCCAGTATGTCTTACCTACTTACAGTATGTAGTAACAATTCAAGCAGTAAACCACGCTTGCATTCAGAGTTCTAAGGATTTTCCAGGATTAAAAACTATAAGCAGGGCTCTTCCTTATATATACTGATCTGAGGAATCAAGAATGTATTTGTGAAATTTGTGCTTAAATTGCTTAGCATTCTTGCTTTTGAACTACTTAAGTGGATAAAATTTTGACATACATTTGGAACTATCTACTAGGAGAGATTTGGAGGCAGAATTTCTCTACACTGATTTCCTTGAAGAGGTTAGTGTGCCTTCCAAAACCGGTTTGCAAGTCCATTTCAACTCTTGATCTGATAAAACTTTTTTCGTCAGCTTTGCCAAGAATGAATACAATGGAAATATGTTTTGTCCAAAATTCAGGATGAGTTCAGTAATCTGACATTGCTGCCCACAGCCCTAAATTTTATTTTCTCCTGAAACCATGTATCTGAGTGTAACGAACAATGTCACCAATCCCCTAACCTCATTGTCATGAAAGAAGTTATTCCATGCCTGGACCATAGGAAATCCATTCCTAGGCATTGCTTTATCGTGTATTCCCTTAAAAATAAGAATTAAAACCTTAAGCTGAAGGGGTGGAGGGGTAGGTATAGCTCAGTGGTAGAGCACATGCTTAGCATTCACGAGGTCCTGGGTTCAGTTCCCAGTACCTGCATTTAAAAAACAAAACAAACAAAAAACATCTTAACCTGAAAAAAAGGTATCAGCACTTCAGTGAAACTTTTCAATATTACTATTTCACTCTGATATGTGTTTCAACCATGAGGGTATTCCCAGGTCTTTCTCTTTCAAGTGTGGGATCAACCCATCAACAGAGCCAATTCCTTATTTGGTCCGAGAGATATCTGAGCATGTGAGTTTTACTTAGCACCCTCTCTCGCTTTGATCACAACAGGAATTGTCAGAGTTTTGCCTGTTTGTGAGTTGGAATTACCTCTTCACTGCCCTTTTCTGGCATGTCAGGGTTTCTGACAGGTGACTTTTCAGAGTAGTGAATTCTCAGAGGAGACTGTGTTCTGCCTTCCCCGCCCAGAAGATGCCAGCAAGACTCAGAGAGAGGGAGGAGGATCCCGTGTCTGCAGCAGCAGCAGCAGTAGCTGGCGGCTTTACCATCTAAAGTAGATTTGCCCTGCCTGGTGCGAACTCCTAGGTTACAGGCTGCTATTTATCTTTCACAAATACGAAGCTGCACTATTTTTGGAAGCGAGCTTGACTCTTGGCAGCGGCCTATTCTGCTGTCTGTCTGTGTGTCATAGATCCTGGAACCCACAAGTTGGAAGGAACTTAGAGATTCTACAGACAAATCCTGCAGAGACTGATAGTTGAAGATCACAGTCAAGGGGACAGCCCAGGAACCAGCACCCGGGGCTACATCCTTCCAGTTTTGCGCAGCACCACATTATCTATGGCGTTGGGGCTGTTCTCCTCTGCAGGCCGGGCGTTGCAGCCTCCACGGGAGCTCAGCTTACTTCTGGCTAAAGGCTTGAGAGCGACCTCTCCTCAGGATTCCCTGATGGTACCTGTCTTAGCCAGGGCTGCCATATCGAACTATCACAGACTAAGTGGCTTAAACAAGAAAACTTTATTTTCTTACGAATCTGGAAGCTGGAGTCCAAGATCAAGGTGCCAGTAGGGTTGGTTTCTGATGAGACTTCTCTCCCTGGCTTGTAGATGACTGTCTTCCAGTGATGTCCTCTCATGGTGGGGGAGAGAGAGAGAACGCCCTGATGTCTGTTCCTCTTCTTGTAAGGACCATGGTCCTGCAGGAAGGATCAGGGCCCCACCTTATGACCTCAGTTAACCTTGATTACCTCCTTAAAACCTCTGTCTCCAAATACAGTCACACTGGGGGTGAGAGCTTAACCTATGAACTGGGGGACACAGTTTAGTCCACGACAGTACCCAACCATTAAATGAAGTCCGCAGGAAACTGGCCTGGACTCTGTGTTGGATGACTTTATTTTGCATTGTTACCTACCTATAAGCAACGTCAATTAGAAGCTCTTTAGGGAACATTGTTTATCTGGCCTCCCTAAGTCGAAGTCAGAGAACACATATATCTGAAGTCTCTGACAGCTCTGAGCCACTGGACCATACTTTGAAAGTCGTTTTTGAGTAGGTAATGCATCGTATGACACAGAATTCAAAGGGTATGCAGTGAAAAGCACGTGCCTCTCACTCCCCTCATCTGTTGCTAGTGACTGCTTTACATTTACACGGGCAGCCTGCACGTTGTCAAGCAATCTGTACACAGTCTTTCTTTTACACAAGTGGTAGCATATTGTACTCACAGTTCTAGACTTTACTTTTTTCACGTAAGAGTAGGTTATGACAACTATTCAGCATCAGTTCATATGGAGCTAATAATTTTATATACTTTGCATTTCATAAAATCTGTGAAATATTTCATTGTGGATATACCACAATTTTCTAACCAGTCTCCTATTGATGACCTTCTAGGTTATATTTCTAGATTTTAAATTATATTTTTATCAAATATACAAATTGGGCTGCAGTGAGTATCTTACAGATAGTATTCACGCACACGCACACGCACACATGTACCTCTGCAGGGTAAGTCCCTAAAAGTAGAAATGCTGTGGAAAAAGGTGTCTACATTTTGTGGTTTGGTGGAGATGACCATATTATTCCCATCATGGTTTGTAGAAGAGAGTTTTAAGTGGCTCTGAGATGTGACAGAGTTTCCAGAAAAAAAGGGAAACTCTGCAGATTTGCATGGTGCTATCTCTGTGCCGCGGCTCACAAGTCTCATATTCTAGAATATTCTCCCGAGTCCTCTCGGCCTCATTATCCCCAGTTCCAACTCTTCTCTTCCACAAAGTTTTCCCTGATGACCAATTTTTTTTTTCACTTGTATTCTTGGTTCATTCCACTCGCTGAATCTTCAGTACCTGGAATCAGGAAATCTAATCACCTACAGGCAGGACTCTCTAACACTTTGCTAAATACAGTTTTTCTCTTGAAATATTTCTTGTGTGGGCATCATTTCCCTAGCTAGATTCCTTAACGAGAAACCAAAATTTACCTTGCTTCTATAATAGTAGAATATAATTTTTATAATACTTCATAGGATAAAAAAGAATGCTTATATTCACATTTTATTCTTTCATCAATGTTTTCAAATAGCCATAGCAATCTCACATTTACATAAAGTATTAATAATGTGTAATTATAACATATAATTAATATATACTTATTGTTATTAAAATTTCATCATAGAGGTGAAGAAATTGAGGCACAGTGAGACTAAGTGCTCAAGGCACGCAGCTATCAAGTGGTAAAGGAAGGACTCTAAACCGGTAACTCTTCCAAATCACATTTCCTTTTCACTGTCTCACGCTATCTCTTAACATTTAGCAGAGCTGAGCACTCAATGAAGAGCTGTCGATTGATTGAACAGGAACATCCATAGAGATGGTCCAGGTGAAACCCAGGTGGGTGACAGCCTTGAGTGGAAACACACCTGGCTCTCGACTCCAGTGAGCCTGGCGAATGGGTCATTTTGGCCTTCAGTTTTCAGCTTCCCGTCTTCTGGGACTATGCACGATCTTTTTCCATATTTTGCAGAGCCAGAATTTCCTCACTCTCAGGCCTTACTTTGGTCTGGATGCCTTTTAAATGTGATTTTTGTTGTGTGGCCAGCAACGCAGTGAGGTCACTCACTGTTCAGTATTAGCCTCTGGCTTGAGTTTGCAAGGACTGGTTGAAAAGATGATGGATTACGTGCGTGAACATGCACAGTGGAGCAACAGCCCCCTGACCAATACCGGTCAGTATTTATTATGAAGAAACCTTGTGATGAGTTTTATTCCCACCTCCAGCTTGCACCCTTGGTCTGATACACACACAGATCATCTAGGTCCCAGAGTAGCCTCTCCTGTCGGATTCTTTGGGCCTCTGCCTTCAAGACAGCTTGCTAACTCATAGTTGGGGGGAAGAGGAAGATGGTAATCTGACTAGAGCTTTCAACACTTTACCCTCTTTAAAAGCTTTCCGGATTCGGCTGGGCTGGTTTGGAGTATGCATGACCTTGGATTTCCATTCCAAACATGGTTAATCTGCTGTTCTTGTTTTGATCCTTTCCACAAACCCCCCTCTTGGAGGAACTGGAGGCACGCGTGTATCCACGTGGCTTGCGAAGGTCTAGAGGGAGCTGAGACAGAGTGGGTAATTATTTAGAAAGCTTTTACATTCTCAGATGCTAGTGGCAGCTATTTTTAGGCCCTAAGAGGCAAGTCACCACTGTTATGCCAACAACACTTACACATGCAACTCTTTTCATGCCAAAATGGACCAGGCCT
Organism: Vicugna pacos; assembly: GCF_048564905.1. Taxonomy (NCBI): domain Eukaryota; kingdom Metazoa; phylum Chordata; class Mammalia; order Artiodactyla; family Camelidae; genus Vicugna; species Vicugna pacos. The sequence goes on from NC_132988.1 coordinate 21,338,310, forward strand.
GTGATCCTTCCTGGGCAGAATTTTATGATGAGTGAGTGTCACTGCCTTCTTCGAATTCTCTCCCCAAGTTCTTGCTCATGGCTGAGTGCCTGCCACTGTGCTCTGATTTGGGTTTGGGGAGGAAGGTGTAGGAGCTAATTGTGGGGAGGGGGCAAGGAGGAGACAAGGAATAACTATCTTTCTCAACTCCGAAAAATGATGGCTTTAACGTTTTTTGAAATCACCACTGGCTGAAGTCGGTCTGTTCAAGCAGGATGAAGACCTTAGAGGAATCATAAACAAGCTTGTTTCACCAGGCCACAGAAACACCTGGGATAACCAGGGGCTTTCACTATGATCAGGGAAGATCTTCCTCCCACTGCATGACCCTGGGAGGCCTGCTCCAAAAATATGTCCTATGGCCACCTTCAGTATGGTAGGCAGGATAATGTCCCCCTGCGAAGATGTCAGCATCCTATCTCCAGAACCTGTGAATATGTTGTTGAAGGGCCTGTGCAGATGTGATTGAGGTAAGGGTCTTGAGACAAGGAAATTATCCTGGATTATCTAGTGTGATTACAAGGATCCTTATAAAAGGGAAGAAAGTACAAGGGTCAGAGAAAAGAGGAGGAGTTGTAACAAAGAAACAAAGTTTGGGGCAATGTGGCCACAAGCCAAGGAATACAAGCCGCCTCTAGAAGCTGGAAAAGCCAAGGACACACGTTCTCCCTTAGAGCCTCCAGGAGGAGCACAGCCCTCCTGACGCCTTGATGTTAGCCCAGTGACACCCGTTTCAAACTTCTGATCTCTAGAACTGTAAGATAATAAATTAGGATTGTTTTAAGCCACTAAGTTTGTGATAATTTGTCACAGCAGCAATGGGAAACTAATACACCTCCAATACTGATTTTGACAACCGTAGGGAAGCCTCATCACTCCTGACAGCACCATCTTCCCATCCTTTCTACCTCTCATGGGTCCTGAGGAGGATGATTGATGCCGCTCTTCCTGGTCACCTGCTCTGCTCCAAAGGCCATCCCTCCACTCCTGTGTGGGAGGACACTGCCTACCAGATCCCAGCTCTTTACCTCAACAAGAAGCAGACCCCTCTCCATGTAGGACTGGCACCAGCTTCCAGAGTTGCCCCTGGGAAAGGGGTTAGGGAGGATGGCTTGTTAACACCCAACTCACTCTTTGAAACAGGTGTTTCTGAGTGTCTCCTCTTCACCAGAGAGGAACAGGGTCAGAGAACCTTGTCATGTCCAGGAAAGCTTCCCTCACTCAGTGAAAGATGGCGCACACCGTGGTCTTCCCTTGGCTGCTCCGGAGCAGACCTTGAGCCCCTCTCCTGCTACCAGCTGCAAGTGCAAAGCCCAGGCCAGCTGACCAGGCTGCAGCCTCCTTTTCATCTCCCAAGCCTGCCCCAGAGATACAGCTCTCCCACCCAACCTCCTGCTTTATCTTCCTTTTCTCTTCTCAGTCCCTGGTTAACCCTTTACCTCCTTATCCCTAACAAGTTTGTCTGAATATTCCTATGCACTCAGATGGAAATTCTGAAGGTTGAGAGAAGGGTACATAAAAATACACACAAGTATACTAAATTTTTTTTACAAGTATACTAAAATTTTAAATAAAGAGAACTCAAGTTGGAATCATTGTCACACATTCTTCTTTCTTAAGTAGAATAGGCGAACATAATATTATTTATTTATTTTAATTTCCTATTTTTATAGATTATACTCCATTTAAAGTTATTACAAAATAATGGCTATATTCCCCTGTGCTGTACAATATATCCTTGTTCCTTATCTGTTTTATACATAGCAGTTTGTATCTTTTAATCTGCCCCCCATCTTGCCCCTTCCCCCTCCCTCTCTCTACAGAAGATGTTTTTCATTATTTAAGAATTTTAAGAATTTAGTTCTTAAATTGACCCCACTAAGATTTTGACTATCTGATGATGAAAATATTAACATGATTCCAGGCTTTCCACATTTGGTAGAATTATTTTATCATTACACTGGGGAAAAAAATCAAACATGCTTTTCTTTGCTCTCTAAATTTATCATTTACTTAATATTATTCACAGATAAATTATTGTTCTTAAATTTCACTTAGAATATATTTATTAGCATCAGATTTGGAAAGATGCTTTATCGGTTGCTTAGCAACTCAAATATGTAACTATCTTTTGCTTTAGTTAGAATCTTCTTGAAGGTTAAAGTCTTGACATTCAGACTGGTGTGTTTTTAGTGAGGAAATGAAGTTTTACAGCTGTAATCTTTTAGAGTGGTTTTGAGGCTCCAGAAATTAATATTTGCAAATGATTTTCCAAATAAAATTTGTTAATGTGGTGAAGAAAGCTATCATTTTGTTTCACTTCAGAGTTGTTTACAAAAGAGAAAACAAGTTTATATCTAGAATAAGCAAGGGACACAATTAGCTCCAGACAATGCACACTCTGCATTGACTGTGAAGGCAGCACATGGAAAGCCTGTGATGGTGTCTTAAGAGGCCTTTGACTCCTTCCTGTTTAGGATGCAGTCTGTGGGCATGTGTAAGCTAATGACTTTTATAAATGCTGACATCGCCGTGCATTAGGAGTTCTGTCTAGAATAATCTAGCTGTAATTTGGAAAATCCAAATAGAAGTTTAAAGAACAGATCCAAAAGAAAGAAAAAAATCCTTTTTCATTTTTCTTTCATTAGTTTTGACTTTTTCTTTTTTGGTTACTGTCTATACGAATTAGTCAGTGAATTCAGTTCTATGTCTAATGATTTTGTTGAGGCGCTCTCTGAATGAGAAGTGAAATGCTCTTAATTTCTTTGTTTGGTAACCTATGACTGGCTGGGTCTTTCTAGACTCAGCCTGACCATCAGCATTCACCTATACTTTGCTTCAACTATTGTCATCGCCAAAGTAATATGTAATAAATAATATATAAGTAATATATAAGATAAATAAGTAATAAATAATAGTCCTCAGGATTTGTGTTTCATGTGGGTTAGGAAAAAAACAACAACAAGATAGAAAGATTGTGATTTGGTGCTTCAATTTACACATTTAGTTGTTAGTATTACAGGATAAATGCTCAAGAGTTAGAATTTTTGTTGCTACAAATGGTGTTATGTTGTCGGTTTTTATGGCTGAGTCGTATTCCATTGTATAAATATACCACTTCTTCTTTATCCAGTCACCTGTTGATGGACATTTAGGCTGTTTCCATGTTTTGGCTATTTGTAAATAGTGCTGCTATGAACACTGGGGTGCAGGTGTTATCCTGAAGTAGGGTTCCTTCTGGATATAAGCCCAGGAGTGGGATTCCTGGGTCATACGGTAAGTCTATTCCTAGTCTTTTGAGGAATCTCCACATTGTTTTCCACAGTGGCTGCACCAAACTGCATTCCCACCAGCAGTGTAGGAGGGTTCCCCTTTCTCCACAGCCTCTCCAACATTTGTCATTTGTGGATTTTTGAATGACGGCCATTCTGACTGGTGTGAGGTGATACATCATTGTAGTTTTGATTTGCATTTCTCTGATAATTAGTGATATTGAGCATTTTTTCATGTGCCTTTTGACCATTTGTATGTCTGCCTTGGAGAATTGTTTGTTTAGGTCTTCTGCCCATTTTTGGATTGGGTTGTTTATTTTTTTCTTTTTGAGTCGTATGAGCTGCTTATATATTCTGGAGATCAAGCCTTTGTTGGTTTCATTTGCAAAAATTTTCTCCCATTCCGTAGGCTGTCTTCTTGTTTTACTTCTGGTTTCCTTTGCTGTGCAGAAGCTTGTAAGTTTCATTAGGTCCCATTTGTTTATTCTTGCTTTTATTTCTTCTAGGAGAAAATTTTTGAGATGTATGTGAGATAGTGTTTTGCCTATGTTTTCCTCTAGGAGGTTTATTATATCTTGTCTTATGTTTAAGTTTTTGATCCATTTTGATTTTTGTATATGGTGTAAGGGAGTGTTCTAGCTTCATTGTTTTACATGCTGCTGTCCAGTTTTCCCAACACCATTTGCTGAAGAGACTGTCTTTATTCCATTGTATATTCTTGCCTCCTTTGTCGAAGATGAGTTGACCAAAAGTTTGTGGGTTCATTTCTGGGCTCTCTATTCTGTTCCATTGGTCTATATGTCATTCTAAGTGAAGTTAGCCAGAAAGAGAAAGAAAAATACCATATGAGACCGCTCATATGTGGAATCTAAAAAACAAAAACAAAAACACAAACAAACAAACAAACAAAACAGCGTAAATACAGGACAGAAATAGACTCATAGACAGAGAATACAGACTTGTGGTTACCAGGGGGGTGGAGGATGGGAAGGGATAGACTGGGATTTCAAAATTGTAGAATAGATAAACAAGATTATACTGTATAGCACAGGGAAATATACACAAAATCTTATGGTAGCTCACAGAGAAAAAAATGTGACAATGAGTGTGTATATGTCCATGTATGACTGAAAAATTGTGCTAAACACTGGAATTTGACACAACATTGTAAAATGATTATAAATCAATAAAAAATGTTAAAAAAAAGTTAGAATTTTTGATATGAATATTTAAATGATTTTGCTTCTTCCAGGAAGATTAGCTTATACAAAATGAGAACATCCATCTGTAAGATCATAATTTATCTGTTAGCAGTCAGTTCCTTTCATCTTAATGCTTTTAAAGCCTACTTAGAAGCTGCCACCAGCCTCCTTTGTTGTCTTAGGTAAGCTTCTGGACCTCAGTTTTCTCTTCTGCAAAATATGGAGGTTGGAGTTGGCAGGCGGCCTCTAGGTAACTCCCCAGAGTTAAGAGTTCTGTGATTCTATGACAGTTTTCCGTAAGTCTATCCGCACCAGGACTCTCCTCAGTGGCACTGTCTCTGGATGAGACTGAATAAGCTAGAACCAGATGCCACCACCACCACCATAATAAAAAAGCCCTGTCTTGAAATTCCAACTAGAGCCACATAAACTTGGCATAAAAGCCTCTCAATCCTCTTTTCCAACAGTGATGAGCTAGATAGTTAGCAGTTAAACACAAAGCAACCCTGGAAACATCGCTGACAGTAGCATCTGCACTCCAGACCTTCAGGCCACCTTGGAAACAGCCAAGTCTGGGCAGCAGTAAGGCTAAAGCTCTATGGCTTGTGATACTGATTGCTAGAGGAGCAACCAAAATGCTTAAAATAAGGGCACCCTTTTCCATTGTACATATTCATGAAAACTACCAATCAGTATTTTCAGTGTGTAGAGTGTTGGGTTGTTTGTGGTGGTGGCAGTACTGTTTTGCTGTTACTTAACTTATGTCTGAAAAATACAAATAAGAGACAGTTTTAAAGTTGACTTTAAAGTCAAAGTGAAAAGTAAAATTTTCCCATCGTTAAATTGCTAGGTAAGATAAATCCCTGATAGTCTCTGCATATCTTTAAAGCATTCAGGCCATTCTGGAGCAGGAGGACAGAGAGTTCCAGGAGGGAATTTTCGCAGTCTAAAAGACAAGTGGAGGTAATGCGTTTGAAGCGTATAGAAAATGTTATCAGTAAGCATGTGACAGAGATCGTAGCATCTGGGGGGAGAGGGGAACAATGAAACACAGAAAGCCAGGCAAACGGAAGAGTGATGCAATTACTAAGTTCAGGAAAAATTCAGAAGGTACATAATTGTAATAGACCACCTGCTTGACAAGGACCAGTATCTGCATTGAGGATTGTTGATTATCCAATGAGGGCTTAGGTGGGGACGTGGGGGTGGTAGAGTCACTGTGAGTTAAGTCATCTACCATGGCTGGATGTGAACAGAAAGTGTCCAAAATTGTTAATCCAAGAAATATTAGTAGAAACATCGTTAGAAATATGGAAGGAAACATGAGGGGAAATATCAAGAGGAGTTGGTCCATCTGAGAACCACTGGTTTATTCTTACGAGCTTTGGATGACGGAAAGTGTTTTACTGATAAGAACATAAACTATATTTGAGAATTAATGTTTTTCTTTTTCTCTGAGAAAGAACAAAATCACTTCTAACCTTTAAAAAGTGATGTAACCTGGTTAGACCATATTTCCCTTATCTGTAAAATAAAGAAGATAATGCCAAGGCAGCTGGTGAGGCTCCTTCTATCTAGGACTTTATTGCCTGGTTATTTTATTCCATTTGAGTCTAGGAAGCTGATGTTGGCAGAATATTTATTTCATTGTTCAGGCAGAGCAAGCTTTGTAGGCCTTAAAGAGGATAACATTGTTTCTTAAATCACTTTCTGTAATTTACTTTAATATCCATAATCTATTCATCTAAGAAAACAGCTACTTTCCATGACAAAGTTATATATGACTTTACTTTTTATTTTGCTTTTAGATTGGCTTCAATATTATTACCAGACTTGTGACGTTCCTTTTAAAGTGTCAACTACTTAAGAAAAGGGAATGTAATTTTTTTGTCTTAATCTTTTTATATAGCAGTGATTTTACCCACTAGACTAGCAAATAAAAGCTGTGAATAAAGTGACTGAACAGTGCTGTCCAATAGAAAAATAATGTAAGCCACATATGTAACTTAACTTTCTAGCAGTCACATTTAAAAAAAAGAAAAAGAGAAACAAGAGAAATAAAATTAATGTATTTTATGTTACCCAGTAAATCCAAAATATTATAATTTTAATACTAATTAAAGTAAAAGTACCTCATTATTAATATCAAATATTAATAATTGCTAATGATATTTTTCACACTAGTTCTTCAAATTCCAGTGGGTATTCTGCATTTCAGCATATCCCAGTTTGGGTGCTAAATTTCATCAGACATACTTGATCTGTATTTAGATTTTACAAAACTTAACTTGAAAAAAGTAGATTCTAATACACAAATTGTCTTGAACATGCTTAGGAATTTTCCAATAATTGAACTGAGTATTGGTTTCAAATTAAAATTTAAATTAACTAAAATTAAAAATTCAGTACCTCAGCCATACTAGCTACATTTCAATTACTCAATAGCAACATGTGGCTAGTGGCTACCATGTTACACAGCAAGCCTTACCAAATGACTCATATGTTCAATAATCTCAGTGAATTCTCAGTATCCAAAGACTATCCTTCTCCCCTAATAGTAGAAATGGGAGAGGATGCTTGACTTTCCCTTCAGATAGGTGGTTTGAATGGTGGTTTTCAGTAGCTCTATGCAACCACAACTATCTTCAGGGCAAGTTGGCATGAGTTCTGAAAAAGCTATTTCTGGTAAATGATTCTTCCTTTTTTTTTTTCAGTTAGAAAATAAGTAGGGAGGAGTTCATGTTTTTGCTTTTCTTTTTTTTTCTATTTGTAAACATATTAAAGAGTGATATACATGAAGCAGTATATGTTACTAAAGTACAAGCCAATATACCTACACTATTTAGGATTTCAGAGAACTATAAAGAAAGAAAATAGAAGATAAATAATTTTGGCACAGACTTAGTTTGAGTTTCCCCAGAAGCAGACCTAAGGCAAGGATTCAAGTACAAGCCATTTATTTGAGAGGTGATTCCAGGAAACATTAGCTGGGGGATAGAGAAACATGGCAGGGAAGGAAAGAAGCCAATAAAGTGTGTGTTATTAAGCAAGTTACCACTGTGAGTCACTGAAATTTAATCCCACTGGGGAGCTCTGGGAAATGGTGTAGAAATGTGCCATAGATCTACCAGCACAGGGAGGAGGGAGCTGAGGTATTTATGTACCAGTTCTTTAGTCATTAGTTCAGGACTGCTCTCTGGTGGTGGTAATTCCTCCTTACCTACACACAGTCCAAGTAATTGTAGTGGTTCAGGAAAGACATTTATGCAACAGAAAGCCAGGTGCTGGCAGTTGAAAGTCAGGACAGTGTATACAGAAGTGGTGTGGGCTGGGTGGGTAAGGACAGCATCTGCTATAGACACCCTTTGACTTATAGTGAGGAATGCACTGAACAAAGAACAAGAAAGGTATATTTCAGATCTTTGGAGCTTTTTCAGAATGCATATTTCTCAACTTCTCTCCCCTTTCTAGACCTCAGATCCTGATAAAATGCATCCAATTCCCCCTTCACTGAGATATACTGATGGAGCATAAATACCAAGGAGCCTTATAAACTTGATTCGCTTACATATAAGTCTAAAAGTATTTCATACCAATGTTGTTAGAATTTATGGGTTCAGCCAAAGGATACACAGTGTTTTTCACTTTGGAATTTGGGCTCTGATCCTTGAGAAGCTGTTTACTATCCACCAAGGTATATCATCAAGTTCTGTCACTTTTTGCTGTTTTTTCAATACATTAATAGTTGGTCTTTCAGCTGACCTTAATGTCATTTGTTGAATTCATAGTCCATGTCATCTTACCACAGGGAAAGCTATGTGGGGACTCCTAGCTAGAAACCAAAGAAGTAAACTTTAATTGCTCTTATTAAGAAAGGGATTTTCCAATCTGAACGTTTTATAAATGGAATTCTCACTTCTAGTTTTCAAAGACTACTGAAAACAACTTTGGAGAATACTAAAAAGAAACTAGCAATGAATCAAGTAAAGTAATGAGGCATTTAATAATTGTGCAGTGAATTGGGAATTCTGGGTCATTTCTACCAAACAAATAAGAAAAAAATATGAAAAGATATGATTCATGTATATTTCCCTATTCTATGCAAATAGTACAGAAAATAAACATCTAGAAGTTCATTAGATCCAAGATATTATGATCATTTTTAATTGTAATTTTAAGATCTTGCTGTGCATTGTTAAAAACAGTCTAGTGGGGAATAACTGATGTGATTTTTTCCCAGCAGTTCAAAGCAAAACAAAACACAAATCCATTGCTTTGGTTATGCAACTGTTTCAAAGTAAACATTATACAATTTTTATTTTTCACTACCTTAAGAGAGCAACATGAGTTGGGCCATTAATTGCTAACCCAGTTACATTGATTTTTCCCTTTGAAGATTAATTTTTCATTTAAATACCTCAGAGTCTCCTTTCATTGACCAGTGTGAGATAGAAAGTTCATTCTTTCATGTTGCAAAAATGGTAATTTGCTCAACATGAGCCCCATGGTCCTTAGCTTTTTGGAGGGGTCCTTGTAATATTCAACACCTTGATTGTCAAGAAGCTCATCATTTGTTTCTGGGCCCCAGTGGAAGCCAAGGTTGGTGTGCTCCTTTCCACCCCTACCTACCTCCTTTGGTCTAAATGCAAGTTTTACACTGTCTGGAATGTTTTAAATAATTATTTAATAGATAGTGTCAGTGATAATAGTAACCCTTAATATTTATTGAGCACATACTATGACCTGGGTTCTTTATATGCATTATCTCATTTAATCCTCACTCAACCCTTTGGATTAGGTATGTTTACTATTAGAGTTTTGGAGATAATGAACCTAAAGCTTAAAAATTTAGTAACTCTTCCAAGGTCACCCAGTTGGAATCTATGGTGAATGATTCTGCTATTTCATTTCATTTATTAGATTATTAGGAAGAGAAAATGCTGGAGAGGTTTGCTTTCTTAGAATCTCCCATCCTGCGATTCCATTATCCTGCTCCTTGGTGAGACTTACATGTATAATGTTTTTTGTCCAAACTAAAATTAGAACTTCAAGTATCTTATATGTAAGCAGAAGGTTCTTTAAGCATGATTATCTTCTCCAAAAAAACTGTAATCATAAAAATTAATTTAGTATTCTATGATTTGTTTTATGTCAACCTGAACTCTGTATCATTTTTAATCATTTCAAATTTTCACAGAAACTATAAGTAAGTTATTTTTGAATCTGATGCACTGAGTATGTTCTAAGAAAATGCTTACAGGTGGGGTTATAAGTGAATTACCTTATTTTATATTCATCACTCCCCCTACAGTTATCACAAATTCATGGAAAATTCAACATACTTCTAAATTAGGAAAAAATACGAATTTTTCAAAAAGTGTGATTCATTGATCATCTCAAGCATAGATGAGGAACTGGCATCAGTGAGTTAATTAAATTACTAGAACTTTTCCAAGGAAAATAAAGTTGTCTATCGTTAGCATCTCCTTTAAAGATTTTTTGACCTCATAAAAGTTAGTTGTTGTTGAGTGTCTGCCTCTGAGTATAATGACAAATCTCCACATGAGGGGTCTGGTGCATAATTAAAGTGACTTTAGGATAAAACAAAAAGAAGCAGACTCACAGATATAGAGAACAAAATACTGATTACCAGTGGGGAGAGGGAAGGAGGGAAGGGCAATATAGGGGTAGGGGGGAAGAAAGGGTTATTGTGAGATGATATGAAATTTTATGTGTGAAACTTTCAAAAATTTTAAAGGTCCATAGAATTTAAAGAATCTTAAAGAAACTTTCACTCAGTTTGAAAAAAAAGCACCTGGTCCATATGGCCAAGATATATTAATAAAGTATGATTTTAGCTTCCTAAAAATAAATAAATAAGGTGCACTTTATCTGTACACCCAGCATTGGACATATTTCAAGTTGTCAGCAAAGCATTGGGGGAGCACAGATTACCAATTTTTATCCAACAACTCAGATGAAACTTTAATATTTTGGACTTAGAGGTCTTCTGGAGAAGTCATGTCAATTGGTTTATGCTGCAGGTTATCAGTTTGGTTCCTGAAAGATAAATTTCCACACTCCTGAAGTAGTCCTACTATGAGTTTATTTTTATTGCTAACTATTTTTACTGTCCAGACGAAGACTGTATTCCAGACACCATCCTTCTCATCCTCAGCAAGTGGAGTAATGAATGGGTTTCAGGAAAGATACGTGGGTTTCAGGATATATTCAGCAGTGGTAAAACAATAATAATGCTAACAAAACCTGAACACGTATATTGTGGTTTTTGTATGGCAGGCCCTGTGCTAAATTCTTCACTGTGAATCACCTCGTGTAATAATAGGACAGGTTAGTTCCCTCTGATGGATATTTTTTCTCAAGTGATTCTGCAGTAAGATCACTCCCAGAGAATGTGGGTGAGAAAGAGCACATAGGAGGTTTCCGGAGAGATGTAAAGAGGTGAGGTCATCATTTGGACAAAGGGAAGGCAGGTCCGGAAGAGGGCAGAGCAGGTGTTCTACATTATGCTGCGTGAAAAAAGCCAAAAGCCAACCTCAGAGGGTTATATACTAGGTGATTCCATTTATACGACATTCTGGAAATGACAAAATTACAGAGATGGAGAACAGGTAAGTGGACATGAGGGCTTAGGGAAGAGGAAGGAGAGCGAGAGGTGTTCTTTTGAGGAAAAGGATCATAAATGTAAAGGGAAAACAGATGACCTGTGGGATTTTTCTCTTCACAGTGTTTCCATGAGGAAGTGGAGGCACAGAAAGAGTGAATTTTATAGGGCACAAGAGAGAGAAGAGCAAGGGGGCTAAGAATATTTTTAGAGGAGTTCTCTTAACTGTGGACCTTGTGATCTAGGCTGGGTAAGGACAGCAGTGAAGCCAGGAGGGGCCTGATGGATAGTAAGAAAGCAGAGGGCATTCTTACTTCCCACTAGAGTGGGAAGGTACCTGAGCAAAGAGAGCCTGAGGAAGAGAGGTGGCATTAGAAAAGTGACATCTTTGAAACTGGGATGTCAGAGGTAGTGCAAGTTTCTAGGAGTGACAAGGTCCAGGGTAAGGCAGTGAGGATGTGTGTCTGGGAAGGACTAGAAGAAAAAGAGGGTCATTGGAGAAGAAGGGAACAAACAACCCACAGGCCGGAGTATCGAGTGGGTTATCCACATGAATACTAAAATTTCCAGTCCAAGGAGGTGACTCTTAGGGGCCAAAGAGGGTGACAAAAGAAATTAACAGGAAATATGTAGATAAGGCAGGGAGAGGAGAGAGAAGGTTATAAATCCAGGTGAAGGAGTGTGCAGTACAGCTCAGTGGGAGAGCTGCATGCTTAGCATGCACAAGCTCCTGGGTTTGATCCTTGGTGCTTCCATTAAAAAAAAAAAAGTAAGAAGGGGAAAAAAATTAAATAAATAAATAAACCCAAGTAGAGAGACTCTCAAAAGATAAGTGGTTTTCGAAGGAGGTTGAGATGGGGCTTGGAGGCAAGGTTGAGAAGTAGTGATATGGGGCAGGGACACCAAACCATCTTCTGGCCCTGAGGTATGTGGAGTGTGGTTTAATAAAAATGAATTAAAATACTTGCCCCTTAATCATGGTGCAGAGAAAGTGGTGTCCTCTCAGGGCAGCCAGATCAATCAAAGCAAGAAGGTCAAGGTTCAAGGGAGTGAAGGCATAATTCCAAGAAGAGATGGAAGCTACCAGAGAATTTGATGACCAGAGACTTAAATTTCTGAGAGTCAGAAAGGAAGGGTTTGAGGAGCAGGACATGGGTAGGAAATTGGGTTGGACTCAATGATGCACAGAGCAGTATAGCTGTAAGGATCTGGAAGATAACCCACGACTTAAGAGGGCTGAACTTCAGCAGGGCCTCAGGTGAATGGGATGGGGCCATCTGAGAGGAGGTCAGGCAATCCATAATATTGCAGAACCTCCCTCAGTGGAAGGAGTCACTGGCTGTCCTGTGGTGCTTGGGGTCATCCGTGTTTATTCATATTTCTACTTAATCTTCTGGAAGAACAAAACTAGGGCCCCTGCCTTGGTTGTTCCCCAGAAAATATGACTAGGCAGAGTAGCTGATTCCACCACTCACAGACAAGAAGGAGAAGGAGAAGGACTGATAGGAAACATTTAGCATGAAAAATACAATAGTTTAAATATTAAAGAACACAACAAATAGGATAAAACACAGAATGGATATAGCTAAAGACAAATTCGTGAGCTGGAAGATTAGTCTGAAAAACTTTTCCATAAGTCAGCTAGAATGGACAAAGAGAAATTATAAAAGACACAATGAAATATCACTATACATCTGTTATAATGGCCAAAATAAAAAACAGTGATCACTCCAAATGCTGGCAGGTTTGCTGTGAAACTGGATTATTCACACATATTGCTGATGGCAATGTACAGTGATACAGCCACTCTGGAAAACCATTTGGCAATTTCATTTTTTTTTTGTTCTTTTTCTGTTCTTTTTTTTTTTTTTAATGAGGAGGAGATGGTTAGATTTATTCATTTCTTTATATTTGGAGGAGGTACTGGGAATTGAACCCAGCACCTCGTGCATGCTAAGCATGCACTCTACCACTTGAGCTATACCCTTGGCAACTTCTTTTGAAAACCAAACATGCAGTTATCATACAGTGTAACAATTGCACATCTTGGCATTCATCCCAGAAAAATGGAAGCCTGTATTCTTGCAAAAACTTCCACACTAATGTTTATAACAGCTTTACTCTTAATAACCAAAAACTGGAAATAACCCATATGTCCATCAATGGGTAAATAAACTCTGGTGCACCATAGTCTATATCATAGAATACTACACAGCATTGAAAAGGAATGAATTACTGATACATGCAACCCTGCACCCTAGATGGATGTTAGGGGCATTATACTGAATGAAAAAAAGCCAGTCTCTAAGGATTACATACTGGATGACTCCATTTATACAACATTGTAGAAATGATAAAATTGTATATAGTTGGAGATAGGTAAGTAGACATCAGGGGTTAGAGAAGGGGAAGAGAGGAGGAGGGAATTCCTTTGTGGTGATGGAATATTTCAATATTTTAAATGTGATCATAGTTATATGACTCTATACATGTAATAAAATATCATGGAATTTTATACAAAGACATTTTTTAAATCTATACATGCCAAAACTAGTGAAGTCAGAGTAAGTCCTATAATCTAGTTAATTGTATTGTGCCAGTCAATCTCTTGTATTGATACTGCACTGTAATATGTAAGATGCCACCATTGGAGAGAGCCAGGAGATGGGTGCATGGGACCTCTGTGAACTATTTTTGCCACATATTAGCTTATAATTATTTCAAAATAAAATGTTTTTTAAATGAGAGGGGGAAAGTATTTTTTTTAAAAACCATGGCAAATAGAAAAATAAGTGCCACCAATAGGATAATAGGTATCACAGGAAAGAAAAAATATAGGAGGAAATATTTCAATAAAGTATGAAGACAAATGTTTCAGAATTAAAGAAAGAATGAAATGGCTCTAGTTGAAAGTGTTTATGTGCCACCAAACTAACTGATAAAGACTCATAAATAGACCAGTGATATTTAAGACTATCAGAGACTAATCTCAAATATAACTCTAAAAGGTTACAAAGAAGAGCAGATCACTCCCAAAAAACAAAAATCAGAAGTGGCATCAGACCTCTCCACAGCAACATAACTAAGCAGATATAACTGTCATGAACATACATGCAGCTAACTGTAGAAACTCAAAACATAGCAGCAACTGACAGAACTTCAGAGAGAAAACAGCATTAGTTGTATGAGACATTTTGACACACCCTTTTGAGATGATCAAGCAGACATAGATAAGCAGAGATGTGGAAGGTCTAACTATACTGAATAAGCATAATCAATGAGACATGTCTGCACAACAAAATCATGTTTTTGAATACAGCGTTTCTGAATATAAATGGAATATTTACCCTAAAAAATATATTAGATGATTAAGGATCAATATCAAGAGACCATGTTCCTTGACCATAATGCAACAATAACAAGATAATAATGATTACAAATGGATAACTTTAACAATCACATATATTTGGAAACTAAATACATAGTACTGAATAATCCTTTGGTTGAAATGAAATCTGCTTCTTAGAAATTTTCAATGTCTTATAGAGAAACGTTACTGTATAGTTTTCTTCATATAGGGCTAGTGTTTATTAGGTCTATCCTTAGATATTTTATGACTTCTGCTGCTCTGTGTATAGATCACTTTTTCCATTACCTATTCTGTTAGGCATTACTGGTGTATAGGAAGCTTTTCGTTTTTATATGTTGATCGTGAGCCTTGTGTTTTTCTGCACATTCTTCTAATTTTAATAGCTAAATTATCTTGGTTTTTTAGGTGGTCATGGGATCCCCCAAATAATGACAGTTTGCACCCTTCCTTTCAAAGACTTACCCCTCCCATTCGTATGTCTCTTCACACCAGATATCACTTCTGCTTTCAGTATTAGCTCTTCCTGGTCTGATTCATGATTTGAGCTGGAAATGTCTAATGCTGTTTCTTCCATTCAATATACTATTCCTGGAAGATCCTTTATATCACATTAAGTACATTTCCATATATTCCTCTTAATAAGAAATCAGCAGTGGGTGCCATTGTCAACACATGACTTCCGTCTCTAAGACACCAGCTGCTCTACATTTCTCCAAGTGAAGTCAGAGAGAAGGGGAGACAGCTTCTGGGGCGCACTTACCCTTTCACGGATGAGACCTTGGAGTAGCACACGTCATCTCCACTCACATCTCAGTGACAGATACTCATCACATAGCCACAACTAGCTGCAAGGGAGGCTGATGACAATGAATGCTTCTCCCTCAACAGTCTGTGTCCATCTGAAACACTGATACCAAAGAAGTGCAAGATGTTAGTGGACAGCTAGTGACACAAGATACTCACAGGCTTTCTTCCCTGAATGTGTTAATGCACTGAAATGCATTAACACATTTTCCGATATTAAATCACCCTCACCTTCCTGGAATAAATCCCCTGGGTCATGAAGACTTTTTACTTTATCATTGACATCTACTTGTGAGTGCTTTATTTAGAATTTTGGCATTTGTGTTTATTAAAAAATAATGTTTAAATTAATATAGAAAGTGGTAATACCTTACATTTCTATGGTTCTTTGCAGTTTTTTCAGTCATTTCACATACATTTTCTCACTTGAGAAAAGATGATAATCAGGAGCTAACTCTTAAAAAAGTAGATATTAGATTTATAAGTAGGAAATATCTACAAATGGAAACTGCAGGTTTCTTGTAGTATTGACTAAATTCTAAATGGCCATCTGTGAAACTAAAGTAAGGATGGATTCTGGGAGAGAGAGGATGCAGGGACTTGAAAAAGGATTTTTGCTCACATGCGCTTGGGAGGGATATCATCTCCATCCAAGATGCATGGGGAGCAACGGGGCTGCCAACTCCATAAAATGTTGACACTTTGCTGGTTTTCCAAACATTCTACTAATGCAGTGTTCAAACAACCTGGTTTTGAATTCATAACTAAGGAATTTCCAGGTTTTTCAACATTCTTTGGCTTTCTGAGCTTTTGTTCTGATTCCTTACTGATCTGCATATGCCAGGTTAAATAATGGCAACTGAGCTCTCTCCCAGGAAGAAGAAGCACTAAAACCACAGGATGCTCCTGCTGCTTATCTGGTCGCCAGGTCATGTGTGTCCTGGTCACACGTTCCTCACAGGGTTGAAGAGCTTTTCCAGAATACACGATAATTACATAGCAGCGATCACTCAGAAGCAGAACGTGCCTTTGGGAGGAAAATAGATGGTAGGCTGACATCATTTTGCAAAAAGAGGCACTTCATTTTACAGTGACTTGGCGTCAAAGTAAACAGAATTGCCTAAATGGCAGGATCTCTTTGTAGAGTTTATCCATACAAAATGTGCTGTTTATTAACTTCTCATCCCCGAGTCTCAGGGCCACCTGTGTATCATAGATTAGATACTCAGGGCAGCACTTAGCTCTGAGGAGATACCCAGCAAGCCTTTCAGCACTCCTTCCCCCCTCTTCATCCCCTCTTCTCATCCCCGCTCCTTCACCTTCCCTCCCTCACACACACCCTCAGAAGCAATTACACTGCAGTCCACCTGGGAGGGATCTGCTGGCTTCTCTCTGACGCTGGCTGCACATTGCAAAATGAAGCAAAGATCAGAGAATTGTCTGATGACTCACATCGGTGCACGTGTCTCATTTGAACAGATTAGACCCTATAGCAGCATTTTGTCCTAGATTTTGTGCATTGATCCGACTGGTCAGATAATTCGTCCAAATCCACTTCACTTTGGACCATTTTTGGACACCCTAAATACGTAAATTCTTGATGACTATTTCTATTGGAGTAAATGGATATCCGCAGTCTCTCTCTCTTTTTTTAACCATGCACAACACATAGCCCAAAGAGCATGGAGAAATATCCCAGAATCCCACCTAATTTTTTTACTATCATCAGTCCTAGAAATTCATTATGAATATTGAAGATGAATGAGGTGGAAGTCCAGATGAAGAGAACTTCCCCGTTTCCATTTTCACTGTCTTTTCAAGCAGATGTCATATATCATGCAGCTCAACAGTGGGATGACCAGTGCAGGTAGCATACTGCTACTCGGTGTTTAAGTTTAAAATAACTGCTTTAAAATAGCTAATTATACTTTACCCTGCAGGAGGAGAAAATGTTTCCTCATGTCCCTGAAAATGGCTGATGGGTAATTTAAAACTTTGTGGAGATCCAAAATTTGGTTGCCTATTTTTAAAATGCTAAGTTGGGATTTAAAAAACACTGTCCAGTGCCAGAGCCCAGTTCTTCACTGTTAGAGTCTATGGTCTCTTAATATCAGTAGTTAATAGGCATATTGTAGGGGGGAAATTAGTGAAGAAAAAATTAGGCTGCCAAATAGTAAGTATGTTCAAAGCTACACAACTGAAACTGATATTAATAGGGTCAGCAAAAGATGGGTCAACTTTACAATCAAACAGAATCCAAAAGTAGACCCCAATCTGTCTGAGTAATCTGGGGAAAAATAAATTGCATCCTCTCTCTCTCTCTTCTCTGCCCATCACTCTGTAAGAGCTCAGTAAAGGCTGTGTGGTTATTGAATCACATTCAGATTGTTCAAGCTTTAAATGTGAAAAGTGAAACTACATTTAAGTTTTCAAAAAGCAATTTTAGGGGAGTATTTTTGCCATCTTTGGTGGAGAAGAGCTTCCTAAGGCTTATTTATAACCCCGAGAGCTTATCCTCAGGAAAAGAAAAACAAACAAAACAAAACAAAACAAAACCTCATTCTGCAGCCTTGAATAGATATGCTTTAAAAATATAAACACAAAAGAATGAAGTGAAAACTTAAGATTCTACCACTACCTAAATATCTATAAAATGGCTGGAGCACTGGAAGGAGGCTCACCAGGCCAGATTAGTCCAGTATACAAAGAAGATCGTGTAGAGACAAAGCCTGCCAGCAGCCTTAATTCCTCAGAAAACCTCAGCCCACATGTAGCCATTAGCCAAAGTAAACACGACAAGAGAAGAAGCATCAGAATTGTCGGTAAATTCTGCACAGTTGAAATCTAAGCCATCAGTTTCAGTAATTCCCAGAAATAACAGCCAAGTCTAAACACTGTGTAGCTTTGTGATTTTATAGTTGGGCCAGTGCAAAGGTTTAAGGAATTTTTAAAATCATATAATTGATGGCACGTACACAGACAACTTTGTATCTAGTTAGTTTTTAAAGTATTTGTTCAACGTAAGTGAAATACCATCAAAGAATTTAGGATGGAAAACCCACATAAGACATCAAGTTCAAGTGAAAACCCTAAGGAGCTTCTGAGAGACTTGCAACACCTTGAACAAATATAATCTGGTAGTTCCGTCTTGCTGACTGACCTCAGCATGGGAGTAAGGCCAGCTTTAAGCAGCTAAAGAGGTGTTTAATTTTGTCCAGAATCTACAACATCCTAATTGCAAATTTGCACTCTAATTTGTAGTGACCCCAAGTAGTAGGATATTTTCGTGTGGAAGTGGAGCCCATGAAGAACGTTGCAGGCGTGTGTTTGAATTGGAGTGATCTCTGAGAAGTGTCCTAGTGGCTTATAGTCTAATCAGCCACAATAGCATGTCAAGTTGGCTCATTTGGAGCTGATATCATATCGGCTGTGCCTCACAGTGTCGTGAAGAACAGGGACAATGACCCAGATAACTCAGACCCAAGAAAGGTGCCACTTTTGCCTCAAACTGTCCAAGAACAGGGGCTTTGTAGTGAGAATATTTGAGAGCAGAGATAAAACCGTCCTGGAATTATCCATACAGTCCCCATGTCTCCATCTTCCCTTTGCTTGGCATGAGGATACAAGCTATTTACACTGAATTAGGTAAAATAAGCAGAAGATACTTCTGAAACCATTATTTTATGTTGGCAAGTCGTCTTAGAGCTCATTAAGAGGACTTCTTTGGCAGAAACAGACTCACAGATACAGAAAACAAATTTGTGGTTACCAACGGGGAGAGGGAAGGGGGGGAGGGCAAATGAAGAGTATGAGATTAACAAGTGTAAACTACTTTGTATAAAATAGATAAGCAACAAGGATATATTGTACAGCACAGGGAATTATACTCATCATCTTGTACTAACTCATAGTGGAGTATAATCTGTAAAAATGCTGAATCACTATGCTGTACACCTAAAACTAATATAATATTGTAAATCAACTGTACCTTAATTTTAAAAAAAAAACCTACTTTGGAGTGCTTTTTAGTACTCATTTATAGGAGAAACTGCCTTGGGAATGATTAATAGAAATCTGTAATTGAGTATTCCTAGTATCTGTGAGGGGGAAAGACAGATGGCATAAAATAGGGCATTTTATCCTTTGCCGTGGGGTACCGAGTGCCTTTGCCTCTCTACGGAGGGATCTGTGAAATGCAACGTAGAGCTGTAAACTGGGCTGGTTGGGGAGGGTCCACCTTTACTAGACCAGGGTCAGCAGCACCTTAGAGAGCTAGAAAGTGGCATGATCATGACCTTGCTGGTACCAAAATCATACATTTGTTTTAGGTTCTTTTCTCGTATACAAGACAGCAGTATTCCAAGGTAACTGAAGAAAGAGAAAGTTCGACTCCTTTTCTGGCTATTAGATCTGAGAAGTAGACTGGCTATGTGGTCTGGCATAGAATCAATCATCATGTGGTCTGGCATAGAATCAGTCATCAAAAGAGGTGTCATTATTTGGTGCATGTCACCTTGTGCAGACATTTTATTATGATTTTCTCCCTTTCTCTCATCCTCTGACCCTTGTTGCCCCTCTGACAACAGGTGTAGAAGACATCGTGGCAATCATGATTCCTGAGCCCAAAGGGAAGGAGATAGTAAGCCTGCTGGAAAGAAACATCACCGTGACGATGTACATCACCATCGGAACCCGGAACCTGCAGAAATACGTCAGCCGCACCTCCGTCGTGTTCGTCTCCATCTCCTTCATTGTCCTGATGATCATTTCCCTCGCGTGGCTGGTCTTCTATTATATCCAGAGGTTTCGATATGCAAATGCCAGGGACAGGAACCAGGTGAGCAGCAAAAGGTTTAAAAAGAAAAAACATAAAACTCATTACAAAAGTAAGACATATTATCGTGTAAACTTCAGAAATCACAGAAAATACCAAGGCCCCACTCAAGATGAACCCAGTTAACATTTACTATATAGTTTTTCAGATCTTTTCCAAATACACATCTTTTGATGTGTTGCTAGCATGGTTCTCTAGAATGGTGGTGCTTTGTCCCACATTCCTGATGCTCATTTTTTTAGGTAATTATTTATTTGTTTAGGCACAAAATAAAGGGAGATAGTGGAAGGGAGCTGAGATCATGCTAATAGCATCAACCTAATTTGGAAAGAGCCAGGGTTTCCTCCTTGTGAACAGAAGGAGACAAAAAATAAAAGGTATTTTGAAAAGCAATGAAATTTGGAAGAGACAACACATACACATAGTATAAAATGCAAAAGGTATGAAATAGTGCATAGTGAAAAGTAACTGCCTTCCCATGTCTGTCCCCCAGTGATGCAGTGCCTCCCCCTCGAATATCTTCTCTTCCAGGGGTATTTTATGGGCTTACAAACACAAAGGTGTGTGTGTGTGTGTGTGTGTGTGTGTGTGTGTGTTTAAACACATGATAAAATGATAGCACACTTAACTCTGTACTGTTATTTCTTACTTCTTCTTGGAGATTCTTATCAACACTCAGTGCAAGCTGCTTTCTCATTTCTCATGACTGTACAGGTAGACCTTGGAGATATTGCAGGTTTGGTTCCAGACCACCACAATGAAGCAAATACCTCAATAAAGCAAGTGAACAGGAAGTTTTTGGTGTCCCAGTGCATATAAAAGTTACATTACACTATACATAGTCTGTTAAGTGTGCACTAGCATTATGCCTAAAAAGATGTACATACCTTAATTTTAAAATATTACTAAAAAATGCTAACCATTATCTGAGCTTTCAGCGAAGTATAATCTTTTTGCAGTAATAACATCAAAAATCACTGATCACAGATCACCATGACAAATATAGTAATAATGAAAAAGTTAAAGGTATTGTGAAAATTACTGAAATGTGACACAGAGACAGGAAGTGAGCAAATGATGTTGGAAAAATGACACAATAGACTTGCTCGATGCAGGATTGCCACAAACCTTCAATCTGTAAAAGTCCCACGTCCGCAAAGCACAGTAAAACGAGGTATGCCTGTATAAAGTTTTATTTTCGCCATAGACCACATTTATTCAGCCAGCTCCTGTTGACAGACATGTTTTATCAGAAAACAAAACAAAACAAAACATACACACACACGCATGTACATGTGACACTAAGCACATTTGTAAATATATCTGTATGGTATATTTTGGCAGTTTTATAGCTAGGGCAAAGGGATGTGTATTTTAAACTGCAATAGATATTGGCAGATTGTCTGCCCAAAAGGTTGAACCAATTTATACATTAACTAACAATATAGTAATACTGTTTACACTAATATAAACATTTGTGTGTTAGTATATTAATTTAATACTGCTTGTACTAATACATACAGTATGCTGATAACAAACACAGTTTCCCCACATCCCCACCAAATGAATGTTACACCTTTTCGTTGTATGTGATTTAATGTTAAAAGTATCATGTTTTTCTTATCAAAAGTAACGTTCATCATCTCTTCAAGTAATGTAGAAAAAGTTAATATTTTCCTATGAATTATCTACTTATATTATTAGACCACCTCAGTTGAGTTGTTGGTCACATTTTATTGATGTGTATAAGCTCTTTTTTTTGTATATATGTATTTTTTATTGAAGGATAGTCAGTTTACAGTGTTGTGTCAATTTCTGGTGTACAGCACAGTGCTTCAGTCATACATGAACATACATATATTCGTTTTCATATTCTTTTTCACCGTAAGTTATCACAAGATATTGCATATAGTTCCCTGTGCTATACAGTATGAACGTGTTTATCTATTTTATATACAGTAGTTAGTATCTGCAAATCTCAAACTCCCGTTTTATCCCTTCCCACCCCCTCCCACTCCCTGTAACCATAAGTTTGTTTTCTACAGTCTGTGAGTCTGTTTCTGTTTTGTAAATAAGCTCTTTACTAGTCAAATCAGTTAACCCTTTTCGTGTGAATCCTGTATATTCAATTTTTTTTCCTTCCAGCTTGTCATTGTCTTTGATTTATCGCTGGTGCTTTTTGCCAGGCAGAACTTTTGGAGTTTTACATAACTGAATTTATCAATTTTTTATAGCTCCCAAGTTTTATGTAATAAGAGCTTCTATAGGGCAAGACTATAGAAAAACAGTCTCTCATGCTTTCATCCACTGCTTTTTAAATTTCATATTTATGGTTAAAACTTTAATCTACCGAGAACTTATTTCAGGGTAGAGAATAAAGTACAGAGCTAACACTATTTCTTTTTCAGATTGCCTACCAGTTTTTGTAACTGGTATTTATTGAATAATTAATCTTTTCCCTTTCATATGCAGAACCCTCATTTAGCATGTATTAGAGACCCATATGTATTTGGTTCTATTCCTGTGCCCTCCAAAATGTAGCTTTAATCTGTCTATTCAGATTCCAGTACCACCCTGCTTTGAATATTTTAGCACCATAATATGTCTCATATCTGTTCGT
Source organism: Vicugna pacos (assembly GCF_048564905.1). Lineage (NCBI taxonomy): Eukaryota > Metazoa > Chordata > Mammalia > Artiodactyla > Camelidae > Vicugna > Vicugna pacos. The sequence goes on from NC_132988.1 coordinate 21,361,076, forward strand.
GCCCATCATCTTTTATTGCTCTGTCTTTACTTTTTTTCATGTTTTTCTTTATATGAATTTAGAATCACTTTTAACTAGTTTTCTAATTTATAGAATAATTTAGAAGGAGTTTATAATCTTATGATACTGAATCTTCCTTTTCAAATGCAGTATATGATTCTTTCCCCTTTATTCAGCTCTTCCTTTTATTCCCTAATAGCGTTTTTAAATGTCCTTATTTAATCTTGCACAGTATTTTTATGTTTATTCCTAGGTCATTGTGTTGCTATTATAAATGGAATCTCCTTTTTCATATAAGAAGGCTTTTGGTTTTTATGTTTATTTTTATATTATTATAATTTAATAATTTGTATATTTATAATTTATTATCATTTAAAATTATCTTATTAATAGCAGTAATATTATATAGTATATATTACATACAGTTGTGTTGTAAGGACTCTATATATTTACATACTTAGTCCTCTTAATTACCTTACAGTAGGTAATTTTATTGTCTCTGTTTTACAGAGGAGGAAACAGAGAGGTTAAATAACTTGCCAAGGTCACACAGCTAGCTACGAATAGAGCCAGCAATTGAACCAACATCAAGGCTTAGAGTGTACGCTCTTAACCACTACACTGTAATATTTGTGATTGCTTATCAGGATGACACTAATAATATGCACAGTCATTGATAGTTTACTTCTTTTGGATTTTAAACCTCCTATTTTTTTTTCCTGTTGTCTAATTTCACTGAGTTGTGCCTCCAAACTCAACTAAAGTAACAGTGGCAGCAGCGATCATACTACCCTTCATTCACGATTGAATGGGAACAGTCTGAATTTAATGGGTTATTTTTATCATGTCTCCGTTATTTTATTAGTTCTCCATGTAGCCTCCTAGGTTGAGCTGTATTTTTAACATGTTATGTAAAGTCCTTTTTTGTTCAGAGTTTTAATGAAGAATATATTTTTAATTTTAACAAATGCCTTTTTAGCAGCTATAGTCTGGCTTTTCTCTTTTGACCTATTAAAAGGAGTAGTTTAAATGAATGGATTTCCTAATATTGAACCATCCAGAATTTCCAGCACATACTAATCCTCTAATGTGTGCTGGATTGTTTTGTTCAGAATGCATTTAGTATAGTAGTTATTTTTTACCTTGATATTCACATGTGAAACTTGTCCATCATTCACATTTTTATCATGTTTAGATAATAGTTACACTGGCTATATCAGAAGAATTTACAAATTTTCTTCCATTTTCTATAGTCTAGAGTTGTATCTAACTTGGTAGTCACTAGCTATGTGTGACTATTTAAATGAGTTGTAATAAAATAAAATTTAAAATTCAGCCATACTAGCTGCATTTCAAGTGGCTACTATATGGTGGTGCACGTATAGGATGTTTTTATCATCCCAGAAAGTCCTATCAAACAGCTCAGCTCTAAAGCATTTTAAACAGCACTGGAATTAGCCAATCTTTAAAGTATTAAAGATTTTTTGTAAGCCAATAAGGTCTAAGTTGTTTGTTTTAGGGGAAGAGTTCTTTGACTTTTTTTATTTATTTTGTGGCTGTAGCTTCTGAAACTATTTTTTAAAACATTTTTATTGCTTTTTATGACTCTTAACATGGTACCTGCTTATTCTAATAAATTTTGACAATCATAGGAAAATACTAAAATAGAAGACAAATCACCCGTCACCCTACTGAAGTGCTAGCAATTGGGTGCATTACCTTTCAGACTTTTTAACCCTGTCTATGTATTCAGTAAATTGTCATATATTGTGTATGCATGCATGAGATAAACACATATGTAAAACATTTAAGTTTGTGTACTTTTTTTTTATTAAATGATGAACATTTCCCCCATCATTAAATAATTTTTGAAACATGACTTTTACTGGCTACATAGCAGTCAGGTTCCACTTACCAACCGGGCAAGTTACTTTATGCTTTAGTTTTCTAAACTAAATGGGAATATAGCTTCTTTGTGTAGTTATAGTGAGGGCTAAATGGCTTAGTGTATCTTATATTTTAAAGCCCCTGAATGTGATTGATCACTTATAAAGTTCTCAATGAACAGTATCTGTTACTACTGTCATAAAGATTCCATAACAATCATGTACACTTCCAACTTTGCCCCTGTTATTAAATATTCTGGAATTTAAATGGACGTTACCAGTTAGACACAAGACACTGAAACTAGATATAGAACTAATATGTTCAGTTCCACTGGTTCCTAAGGGGTCCATTTGGAGAAACCATACGTATGTAAATCAGTTATTGCCAAGATACTTACCCAGCTGACCCAACAACGATAAATAGAAATGGTATCCCTGTCTCCCTTGAGTCTACAGATAATCCAAGCCATCATTGAAAATTGAGGCAAGGATGAAATTTTAGGCTTTAATTAGTTGAGTGACTCTCAATTGCGAGTTCATTTTGTGCAGGTATATACATTATATTTCTGTCTCGGCATGTGCGTACTCTGTGATGTGTGTGAAAAGTAAATTAGAAGTGGAATGAAAGTGGTTCATGGGGTGTAAGGTTTTGCTCCCATTTTATTAACTTTCCTTGAATTACAGGATGTTACCCTCAGGGTCAGTCAGTGAATTTGGAGCATGTTAAAATTAGCATTGCTTCTTGATCAAAACAGACACCATACTTTAGACACCCTTTTATGAATGAAACAGAACATGTAATTTCCCTTGTAAAAACACTTCTCTTTTGATGGGCAGTGCTTCATTTCATTCAACAGGAAGTTACAGCTATAAAAGCTATAGAATTGTAGGCATCAGGTTAACCGAAGTCATTTATTTTTATTAAACATTATTGGTCCTTCAGAAAGAGTGACTCTGGGGTTAGCTGTAGGCTCACCGCCTCTAATGGAATGTCAAAGGCATGAGTGCCACCTTGGCGAAGTGCCTAACCATTCAGATACACAACAGAAGGACTGAACCTGAATTAGCCAGAAGAGCGCCTCAGTCTCTGCTTAGCTATGCGCAGATCACTTTTAGAGGGGAGCCACCGTCATCGTCCAGGACCCTTTCACCTCGCACTGGGCCTGGAGAAGATCATTTCAATGCAGTGTCCCACGGAGTAAGATTTGATGGATGTTCTTTGCCTTAGTAACCTCACAGCAAGTTCTTTTAGATGATGACAGGGAGATTAAGGGCCCCCACTCAAAGTGGAGAGGGAGATTTGGCTGGTGTGTTGTGTTTCCTGAAGCAACTATACGGAGACAGTGCTGGCGCCAGGTAATAGTTAGAGGCACAGCTTTGGAGTCAGACAGATCTGGATTCCAGGCTTTGCTTTGGCCATTCCTAGTGGCAGGATCTTGTGCAGTCTTCACCTTCCTGTGCCCAGGTTTCCTCACAGGTAGTGTGGGAATGATCAAAGGTCACCCCATAGACTTGATGCAAAGACCAAATGAGAAAACACGTGTGACGTGTTATCAGAGAGTGGTTAACTGGACTGTCTTTTGTGGATAAAGCAATTCTTAGAAAATAGTATTTCTCCCCAAAATATAAATAGTCCAGTTCTTATATAACTCACGTACAGTTAAGTCTGTGGCTGTATAGCCCAGGTGACACGCTTTGAAACAAAATGGGGTTCTTTTCCAGAGTTATGGGAGAAGACTATAAAACTCTATATGTAGACTAGGGAAAAAGAATCTACTATTCTTGGAGAATAATCTTCCATGCAGTAGTGTGTTTTAATTGACAGTAACAGTGCATGCACACTGTAAAAAAAAAAAAAGGCAAAATGAAAGAGTGTTTATTTAAAAGTAAGTATTCTTCCCCCTCAGACTCTTTTTGTCAACTCTGCTTCCTCCAGCTTTCCCCAGAGGCAACAACTCTTAGCAGTTCCCTTTGAGTGCTTCCAGAAGTTTCTGTGTCTATAAATAAGAAAAGTTCCTTTCCACATTTATTGCATACCCAAGGACTGTGCCTTCACGTAGCATACATTGTAGTGGCACCAATAGGCAGTCACGTAAAGATAGATATGAGCCCACTTGGAGGGTGGTACGGTGGTCAAGATGGCAGGCGATGGGTTTTAAGTTGAGTGATGGAAGTGGAGAAGCCGGGGGGTGTCAGATTAGGGCAATACTTCAAAACCCTATGGATTAGATGTAGAATATAAAGAATAGATCCTAGTTTATACCTGATGTGCCAGCCTAATTATGAATAACCCACATTTTACTCACAAGTGTTCCAGTTTAGATCATTCTCCTGTGGTTATTACCATACGTGAGGGGAGGATAATCGAGGGTACAGTTAGGTGCATTCCTGCAGCGTTAACTGAAATGGGAAAAACAGAAGATGAGATCCAGAGGGGCTGGGGAAGCCAGCATTTAGGAGTGGAGATATTAAATTTTAGAAGCCTGTTGGATACTTAAACAGAGATGCCAGATAGGTAGCTCAGTATACAAGTTGGGAGGTCGGGAGAGAAGAGCTGGAGGTGGAAATACGGGAGTCATCAGTAGAGGGATGCCGTTTAAATGATCGTGACAGGGTGGCTACCCTCGGACATGGGTGTCCAGAAGAAGCCTGAAGACAGCCTGATCTATGCTAATGCGGCCTTGTGCCCCAGTCTCTCTGGGGCCAAAGCAAAGGGAACGAGGTGCTTTGAGGATCTAGACTTGAGGGGTCCTCTCTCCCGGAAGAAGGAGGAGCTTCCTGAGGAGTGGCTTGGGTTGAGACCAAAGGATGGTTCGGCACCAGCTAGAGGAAGACGAGAGGAAAGAGAGTTACGTCCTGTTCAGTTTCACCTCGGTTCTTTCCGTTTCCTCTCACTCGATGCTCCCCGTTGGTATTTATCACTATAGACTCTTCCCATCTTTTCTGCTACCTTGGGTCACTCACTACTCATGGACTTCTGCGTAAGTCTCAGTGTATATAGGTCTCCTTCTAGCAAACAACCAAAACTTACTTTTCTGGAAAAAATGCCAGTAATTATTTTAAAAACTAAGGATAAAATATCAAAGAGAAAAATGAATTAATGAGGGGAACATCTCCTCTTCTACCTATTTGCTTTAACTGTGATATGCTTAGGGAAGTGCCACCTGGTAGGTACTTCATAGATTTTGATTTGTTGGTCAGCTCGTTGGTTGGCTGCTTGGCTGGTTGGCTGAATGGCTGATTGACTGGCTGGCTGGCTAAACATTGGTTGGTTAGCTAGCTGGTTAATAGGTTGACTGGCTGGCTGGCTGGCTGTCTGACTGGGTAGATGTTTAGTGATTGGCTGAGTGACTGGTTGGTTGGTTGGATGATTGGTGAAAACTGAGAATAGTAGTTTAGCTTTGGCTTTAAAGTCAGACTAAATTTTATTCAGATTTTGACTGACCTATCACTAAGTCTATGATATTATATGATTTACTTAAGCTCTGTAAGTCTCAACTTATTCTATAAAATAGTATTTTTCTCATAATGTTGTTGAAGGATAGAGGTGATACTGCATGTAAAGCTTTAGCATGGTACTTAGGATATGTTAACTGTTCATTAGTATATGCTCACTGTTTTAAAGAGAAGAAAGAAGCTTGAGTGTTACTTACAAAAGGAACAAAGTTAATGAAAGCAAATGATTATTCTGTTTAAAGGTTTGCCCCGTTTATCTTAGTCCTTCATATACATTTCACTGCTGCAAATACACATCCATTACAGACTAGAAGTACACATACTGAAGAAGGAGATTACAACATGTGAAAAACTCACTAGCACACGAGCGAACCATTTTTCTCATTGACAAATTAAAACGTAATTCTCTCCCACCCCCTCCCTCTCCCACTCTTCCTCGTTATCCTGTCATTGCATTGCTGCAGGGCTCATGAGGATAGTAACTTTCTCTATCAAAAAAAAAGAAGTGCAAAAATATATTGTTTCTTGACATGGGTGATGGTGGTTACCCAGGTGTTTGCTTTGTAATTATTTGCAAACTGAATGTGTATGTTTATATATTTTCCTATGTGCACACTCACACAGGAAGGAGGTTAAGTTGACATGTAAGAAGGTGACAGAATAGGATAGTACACACCAAATAGAAACCTAGGTTGAGTCTTCTACACACCTTTGCTTGTATAGCAAGGGAAATTGCTTAAAATTCCAAATTGAAAGGAATACACAAGCAATAAACCCTGATTGTGAAGAAGAGGAGATAAAGATTATTCCAGCTACTCCAGATTGGCTGTCTCCACATCACAAATTGGCTACAGTGGCCAATTATGAACCTTTTTTTTTTTTTTTTTTGCTAGTCTGCATCGATGTGACCTGTGCTGGAGTCACAGTACGGCAGGATCTTTCCGTGTCATATTCCACCTGCTCAACATCAGGCATGAAGAGCTTCTCTCGATGACAGAGCTCTTTAACAGGCCGCGATGAGTAGAGCCAGGGTGCACAGATAGCCCTGCCCCGTCTCTCCCAGCTGTCTTCATTAGCATTCATGCCACTTGTGCATGACCTGAAAGATAGCTGCCCTGGTGCACTGAATGCCGTCAGACACAAAGTCAAAGATTACACATCTGTATTACTAACAAGCGGCTTTTGGTTTTTCAGCGCCGGCTGGGAGATGCAGCAAAGAAAGCCATCAGCAAGCTCCAGGTCAGGACCATCAAGAAGGGTGACAAGGTAACAGCCTCTTTTCTTTTTGATGAGGAGCTAGTCAAAGACCCTCCTGACTTTTCTAGCAGTCAGGGTAGAAGAGAAGGAAGGATGAGAAGGGGATACATGCTAACACTTCTCCCATAAGCCTCAGTTATTATACCCATCATTATTAAAAATAATTTAAAGCAGTTTATAAAATGTATACAAGAGGACAGTGCAGGAGTTGGATAGAAAATATGAGAAGCTAAAAAGTAAGTGTAGTGCACCCCAATGTTCATAGCAGCACTATGTACAATAGCCAAGGCATGGAAGCAACCTAAGTGTCCATCGATAGATGAATGGATAAAGAAGATGTGGTATGTATATGTATGTATGTGTATGTATACATATATATATAATATATATATACACACACACACATATATATATATATATATATATATATATATATATATATAATGAAATATTACTCAGCCATAAAAAAGAATGAAATAATGCCATTTGCAGCAATCTGGATGGACCTAGAGATTATTATACTAAGTGAAATAAGTCAGACAAAGACAAATACCATATGATATCTCTTATATGTGGAATCCAAAATATGAAACAAGGAAATTTATTTACAAACCAGAAACAGACCCGCAGACATAGAAAACAAACTTATGGTTACCAAAGGGGAAAGGCGCAGGGGGAGGGATAAATCAGAAGTTTAAGATTGGCAGGTACAAACTACTATCCATAAAATAGATTAACAGCAAGGTCCTACTGTATAACATAGGGAACTCTATTTAATAACTTGTAGTAACCTATAATGGGGAAGAAAAAATTGTGTAAGAAAAATAGATGAAACCAGGATGAAATGGCACACAAATTCATTACCTGAAATTAACAGCAGACATCGGTCCCAAATTTAGGTTGGGACTCTCTGCAGACAATGCAAAGAAGGAAACGATAGTCAATATCCAAACAAATCCAATGACCTTATTCCAGTGTCCCACAAGATAAAAACAAAATGGTCTTTCCAGGTGTTACAGCTTGAGAACGTTTTCCCGTGGATCCTTGCAAGGAAAACAGTGCCAGTTACATGCTGAGTTATGTCCTCCCCTGGCGTCTGCAGTAAATGCAAGAAGCAGACTTACTCCTTCTGAAATCTAGTTTCCAGAACCCCAGAGTCAGTTGCAGCGGCCTCCCTAGCTGCAAAATGATGACATAAAGCCAGATGCAGAAGCATATCTTAAGGAAGGACCACAAAGCCGGCCAGTCTAGCCCACAGGCCTCTAGAGGCCTCTGTTCTCCCCAGGAGAATATTTTCCCCCAGGAGAAATTTTGGAGTAGTGGATTGCAGTGTGTGACTCTGGGGCTCCTTGGGGCATTGTAGGAGATTCACAACTCTACGGGCATAAGAGGTGCTGTCTCTAGTCTGAATAATTGATTTGTCTCACCAGTTATGTCATATTTTTCAATGGTATAAAAATACCATTGAGCTTAGTAAGGTAAAATTCAGTTACAGCCATCAGTAAATTTAAAGTACACTTTTTATTACTTTTCTCTCCTCCAACAGAGAATAATAAAAGAACACAGACTGTTATATAAGGGATATATTATGGGATATTGGAAGAGATTCATGTTCTTGAAAAGAAAGCTGGAACCACTGTTTTTTAGAGTTGCGTACGTTAGCGTCCCAGGGAATGGCTAATTAAATATCATTCAGACAGTTCTCTGTGAACAGTGTTTCTCATCCTCAAGATTTTGATATGTCACCTCTGATTATGATAAGCAGCATTATTAGTCACGGGACATTAAGATATGAATTCCTCACCAAAGCTCTTGCAGCGGAACCAGGAAATGGAAAGGGGAGATTGGAAGGCAGAGAAGCTAAGCCAGTATACAGTGAATTATTGATGAAGGGAACTGGCAATGAGACGGTTGAAAGCCTGGCTCCGGGCACGCTCTCTGTGGGCTTGTTATTTGTGTGTTTACAGGAGTGGACGCTCTGGAAGCAGGCTCATACGCGCTCTCTCTGTTGCAGGAAACAGAGCCTGATTTTGACAACTGTGCAGTTTGTATCGAGGGGTACAAGCCCAACGATGTTGTCCGGATCTTGCCCTGCCGGTGAGTCGCTAGGCTGCCTGCTTTTGACTGGGGCGTGTGTGCAGAGTGCCTGCTGGCCTCGCCCTGCCAGGTCAGTCCGCCCAGATGGTTCCGTATTTGAATAAGAAACCACCAACAGGCTCATTCTTTTTGTGTAACCTTTCTCCTGGAAAGCATTTTGTGAGGTTAGAAATACTTGTCTGATCCTCTTGGTGCCCAAGGAAGTTTACAGCTGTGACCCCGAACCTCGTGACACACAGTTTGATGATGTGGCTCCAAGTACAGGTCTTTTTTTAACATCGCATCAGTGATGTTCAGGATCATACTTGCTTTTACAAGTGCTCTTTTAATTAAAATAATAAACTCTTCCAAAACTTTTTATGAATGATCCCATGATCTGCAACCAGAATCCAGTCGAGAGTGAGGAAGAAGCTAAAGGTAGATTCCATTTCCCTTTGTTTTTTACTCACAAGAAGAGAAGGTGACAGTCACCCCTAAACTTCTAGAATCTAGGGGAGGAGGCTAGCATGTGTAGTTGGAAAAACTTCCCAGGTAATTCTCATATAATCTTAATCCCTCTCCCTAACTGAAATTCACTGTTATGGTGTCTGGCTCTTTTTTATACAGTTAAAATTACTTAAATGTAAATACTTCAATGAAATAATATATTTTAAAGTTGCCAACAGCATTTCTTTTTAGTGTTTTTGCATCTGGGCAAGTGTCCTAAAAATAAAAATTAAATTCTGCCTTCAAGAAATGTTCTTCATTTAGAAATACTGGCTTTAAAAATTCTTCGAGTATTTAAGTAAATAAAGTAGAAAACGTATACCACCAAGATACAAAAAACAATCCATTCGGTCATAAAGTAATGCAGCTTCTAAGAACTATTTATTAGAAACACAGAAAAAAGTGAAATATGCCCAAGAGGAATTAGTTTAATAATCCTAAATGACCAAGAAGTGACAAAAAAGGGACAAGATACTCAAATAGATGCGGAAACTCCAAGGGGAATGAGTCGTGCTTGAAATGCTGGCAGGCAAGTTGATCATTAGGAAAATGGGCCTGAGGAAAGTGCACTCTGGTGGCCCCAAAGCCTTCAAGTGGGATTCGCTTTCCTTAGTTTATAGATGCTTGACTGTCTCAAAGACCAAATCGTAAATCGGGACACGTGAAGACTCAGTAGTGTCCTTCATATGAGGGTATATGAGTTCCTTCATATTTATATATAAATTCTCTCTCTAGACATTACATTTGGTATTTGCTTGGTGATTTTTAGAAACACTGACAAAGAATGGTGGTATGTGACGTGCAGAGAGCCTCTCCGGGTAGCATCTTTCCTCTCTGCAGCATTTTATTAAGGGTTTTATAAAGCCTCATAGCTATAAGCAAGGAAAATGCTTGCTTTTATTTTCCTTTGGAGATGCTTAGAGCCCTGTGAGGCTCCTACTAATAAAAAATATTCAAAGCTAAAATTAAAGCTAAATAACATCTTTTTCCTGAAAATCCAAAGAACTTTACCAATGAAATTAAGAAAATCTGTTGTAAAAACTATATATAGGACTTAGCTCTGTAGTTCATCCTGTATAAAATAGCTTGTTAATTTAGAGCTCTTTCATAGGTATATTTCATGTTACTACATACAGTTGCTAAAGGATGCATAATATCCAAGTCATAGATGTACCACAGTTTAATTTACCATGCCCCTGTGGTGGACCATTTGCCTGATTTCAGTTTTTAATTATGATAAATGACATTGCTTTAGCAGTATTTAGATTGTCATGATAAATTAGTCCAAATCTCCTTTTACAGTGTATTTTTTTTTTTTGGAAATAGTAACTAAGACAAAAAATTTGCACTTTAATACTCACCACAAAAAAATAAAACTTAAGGAACTTTTATTTTACTTATACTAGCCCTCACCCTAAGCCAGATCAGTTTAACCTCAGGCTCCTCCTTTTTTACATCATTTTTTGGTTTTCAGCTCATTCCTTGATTCTTTTTTGCTTCAAGTCCCTTATTGCCCATCTGCCTTTATTTCCTTCCTCTGGGCCTTGCTTTAAACAACAAAATACACTGAGCATTACCAAGCACAGGTTACATTAGTTACTGTTTGATCTTTGACGAGCCACGCGTACCTACTCTTTGAAGAGCCCATCCAGTTTTTCTATGCGGCTTTTAAAATCAAGGTATTTTTGTGCCTGTTGCTGGTTTCTGCCAGACAGTTTGCACTAATGGATGTTATCAAACAAATCCACTGGCATTTGCTTTTTGCTAGATAATTTCCTCTGGGGTATTATTAAGCCTTTGCTCCTATGAACTTCATAGACTCTCTTTCCCATTATTTCCAGGCTGAGTCATCCACCCAATTCTTTGCATCTCCTTGGAGTAAAAATTGTCTCAGAAAATGTTCCAGCTGTTATCTCTCTTCTCTCACACTCTTTTCCGTGGCCTCCTAACTCTGACATGCTGGGTGCCTCTCTTCCCCATGGTTGCCATTTGGGGTTGTTGGTTGCCGTTTGCCAGTCTTGTACCATGACTTTTTCAAAATCATCCTCTTGTATGTTTCTTTTAAAGACACTTGCACAAATTAGGATGAATTAATAAGTGACCCTTCCTCTTTATTTGTAGTCATGGAAATGATTAAAGTTAAATCGTACACATACACACTTACCATTTCTTCCCCTTGTTTTTTCTTCATCAGGGTCGTTCTCTAGCACTTGAAGGCAAGCCTCCCCATTGGGTGAGCCTGCATATGTGCATTAAATGTGAAGGAGGGACCCACAGCAGCACACAAAGTACCTTTTGCGGTTTGGATTTGATCCTAATACGCCACTAAGATATTTTCCAAGGAACTTTGGTTTTGCTGCAGCATACATATGCCAAAACATACAACACACTATATTTTAGGGCTGGTTTTTGTGACTCTGTTACTACTTGTAATTAAGATTTTAAGCTACAAAAAAATACCTTATTGAAGTTCTGTTGTCTTCTCTTGTCCAGAGAATAAGTTGGGCTCTCTGATTCTTCTGTGGCTTTTATCCTGTGGCGTTCCCGCTGCCCTTCAATGGTTATTCATTTCAATCTGTTTAACTACCCAATTTCAAATGCAGTGTCTCAGAAAGAAATGACCTCTTTGGAAAGAGCAAAAGTCCTTTTTTGTCATTTTTTTTAACACAGAGCAATGTGCGCATCCTTTACGTGCCTGTACAGTTTGTTCCTATCTGTAAGGTATCACTAAAGCATTATCACTAATTTGGGGAGATGCTAGCTTCTACCGCTGTCTTTTCCTTTGTTTGCAGACTCTGCCACACAACTTAGGAAAAATTAAAAAGCTCCTTGGCAACAAGCAGACCCTTGCCATAACCTTTTCAGTAGCTAAATGCTTTATTTGAAACAACAAACATTTATTTTGCAGCAACTGTACGCCAGGAATAGTGTGAAGTACCAGAGATGAAAAGATGAATGGCTTGCTCTCTGCTCTAAAGGAAACTGGGCTAGCAGGGGACAGATGGGAATGTAAATAAGTAATCACAATACAGTGTCCTATATGCAGCAGTAATAGCAAAATGAATTAAAAATTTGGAGGAACTAATAACCAGGCACAAGGAAGGTAAGAAAGTCCCCACGGGAAGAAAAGAAATGTCTTCATATTTTCTAACTGGTTTTTGTTGCCTGTTTCATTCACATTATAGAAAATTTGTAAGATGGATAAATAATTATGTGGGTAACTCCCTCATCAGGTAGCTACTGCTAACGTTTTTATGATTTCTTTTTATTTCCTATGCCTATTTTCTGCAAGTTTGATATACTGCTGTCAACATCAATAATATCCAACTCTTTTCATTATAGAATCTGCTGGATATAGTACGAACTTACTGTGGCTCATTTTCCTTCAGCCTCTGACTCTGTAGACAGAAGCTGATCAAAGTCTAGGTTGAATAAATCCACCAAAGACCCTGAGATGTTGGCTCTTATTCCTCAAGAATCAAGTCTTTTCATGGGCCAGTCTGAATTGTCTACTGAGGTAAAATAAGAGTGTGTCCTGACTCCCTTCCGCTCATTCCTTAGTAATCCACTGATGAGCTGTTCACATTTCATCATCCCAGTGCACTAAAGGGACAGAAGAGGGATTTCTCTTAGACGAATGATACAGTTTGGCTGGGTAGTAATGGCCCATGGAGGCAGCATGTCCTGCTGGCTTATTACTGTCGTAGTTGGAGTCCAAATAAAATCCGCTAAAACTGAAGTTACTCACTTTAGTAGCTGCGTCCCCAGCGTTTAACTTGATCTTAAACAAAAATCTGGTTCTACAAACTGCCTCCTGGAGTTACATTTCCTAAATCGTGTTTCCTGGAGGGTACAGTAGGAGACAGTGTTGTGAATACTGCCTGCAGGTTTACTGAGGTTCCTGTGTGTATTTAGAGCAGGGAGTTGATGTCAGTGAGAGGCTCGGCCGGCCCGTGGCCTGTTGGGTTCCCCACTCTTCACAGCACGAGTCAGTTTTGTCCTGAGCAAGGTTCCTGTTAGATCAGAGAATTCTGGAAAGGGTATGTGTGTGTGTGCATGTGGTAAAATCATGACATAAAATTGTTCACTTTAACCATTTTTAAGTTTATATTTCAGTGACATCCAGTACATTTAGATTATGGTTCAGCCACCAGCACCATCCATCTCCAGAACTTCATCTTCCCAGACTGAAACTGTAGCCATTCAACAGTAACTCTTCATTCCCCCAGCCTGGAGTTTTGTGTGTGTGTGTGTGTGTGTGTGTGTGTGTGTGTGTGTGTGTGTTTTGTAATTTAGGCTTGCTTTTTATCAACAGAGAAAATGTCAATGAAGGAGCTCAGATTTTGATTCAAGAATCTAATTTAAGTTGGCTAACTAAAAATTGGCTTTTACAAACTAATTTGAAACCTGACAGTGAGTGATAATTCTACATATTTCTAGTACTATTATTATCAGTATTATTACAATACTAATATGATACCACTCTTACCATTACTGCTAGTTACTGTTACTGTTCTGGTTACTGTAATTAAGATCATTACCACCGTCAGTTCTTTCCTGGCTCTCTGCGGTAGCCTTCTCACTCATCTCCCTGTTTCTACTCCTGCCCCTTAATTATTCATTCTGATAAGTCTATTTTTAATTATCCAGCTAGGTTCACTGGACTCTACATACTTTTTTAGTGAGTACAAATTTAAACTCATTAAGTGTATCAGAATGATGAAATTTTTTTCTTTAGGAAAATTAATTGAAATATAATACAATCCTTCTGCTTCTCTGAAACATATTCTTGTAACAAGGTAGGTTCACAGAAAACTAAGAACGTCACTGTTTCATATTAGTCCTTACAAGAGAATTGAGCTGGCTGATGCAATTGCCACTGTTTTGATCAGGGATCACTGTAAGGAGCAATCTTGGGAAAGTTGCCATTGTGTCTCTCGTTAGGATTTTCTACTCTGATTTCATCGTGAGGACTTGCCAGAGCAGTTCACGTTTGGAATACCCGCATTTCTCCTGTGCAAAGGAATGCTTTTAGATTGTGGATACTAAATTGTGCCACTTTTCAGATTTTTTTTTCCTCTGTTCGTTGATAGAAAGCCAACAGAGAAATCTGTAGCCAAAAGGGATTTTTTTAGCTTCATCCCTGACTGTGTTTCATGTCTCTATTCTTATTTATTTTTCTTTTGCTCTTATGGCATTTTATTTTTTTTGGATATCTATGTCTCTTAAGTCACCTTAAACCCTTTCTAGAATAAACATTTTCCGTGTGTTTAAAACTTGCCCTGTAACATTTTGCTTGATAGATAGCCCCTATGCCGTAATTTATTTGACTAGGGACATTTAAGTTGTTTCCCCCTCCGAACACATATACTTTTTTTTTTTTTTTTTGCTATTATAAAGAAGGCTGTGATAAATAGCTCTGTGTGTAGACCTTAGTTGACATTTGGGGTTATTTCTTTGTTTCTAAGGTTACAAATTCAAATTGCCTAGTTGCTTTCCGTAAAGTTGTACTGAAGGAGTCTTCCAGTCGGTCAGAGCTAAGAAGAATATTCCAAGCAAAGCTGAGTAGAGGTAACCCTGAATTGTCAGGATATAAAGCAGATGTGAAGATAATGGTGGAGAAGTAGGCCAGCCGAGGTCATTTGGGACCTAAACGCCCCACTGAGGAGCCAGGATTATGGCCACATGCTGGGGGACCTACTGAGGGGTGCAGCTTGTGCTCTGTACACAGTTCACTGGCACCATGTGGAACGTGGCTTAAAGGGCTCTGACTGGACTTAGGCGGCGCAGTTAGGAGACTATTCTTCAGTCAAGGTACGAAATGCTTGAGGTCTGGTTTGGAGTGCTGGCCCTGGGCATATAGAGAGGAGGATCTAGTCAGGAGAGTTGCAGGAGGTAAACCAAGCATGAGTCAGCCATTCGGATACTTGAAAATGGTGGCCCTGTCAGATGGTGACTGATAGATACATCTGTATTTGTTTGCATTTAACACATGCACCTTTTTCACCATAAGCTACTACAAGATATCGAATATAGTTCCCCGTGCTGTACAGTATAAACTTGTTTATCTGTTTTATATATATGTAGCTTATGGTGAAAAAGAATATGAAAACGAATATATGTATGTACATGTATGAACCATTGTGCTGTATACTAGAAATTGACACAACATTGTAAACTGACTATACTTCAATTTAAAAAAAAAGTGAAAAAAATGCTCCTGTCTTTCCATTCGGATTCTAAATAATAGGAAAAAATTCAGCAGCTAGCACACTATTGCTCAAAAACTATAACAGAAGAAACAGATTTCAAGCACTGAAACAGATTTTCTTTCTCACTCCAAAAAAAAAAAAAAAGACAAACAAACAACAACAATACTTGAGGGCCAGCTTTGACTTATCTTTTTAAAACTTTCTTCTGAGTTATTCATCCCAAAACAACCCCCTAACTGGTCAGTTGGGCAGAGTTCCATTTTGGATAGATAATTGTTGGATGCTCTGCGTAAATGCCATGCCACCCTTTCTCTATCTCATCTCTCTGCTTTAAGAACAAGGCTAAATTTCCATTGTGTCTGTTTAACAGAACTCTTTAGTAGTTTGGGGCATAGAATATATCATCCTGTTTCTTTTTTTTTTTTTTTCCTTTAAAACACAAGTCTCTGTTTTTACCAAGATCAGAATGTGACTAACTGCACTGGTTTTGAAAGAGAAGAAATGGAGATTTAAACACAATCATATGATAGACTAAAAATAGAAAATAGAATAAGTGGATACTAGTAAAGTACAAAACAAATTAATAGTGAAGGACAAAACAAAGCAAATTGGGGCAAACAGATACCATGGCTTGGAAAGGAATTTCTAATGACATTCCAGTATCTGAGTCAGAGAGAAACTGAAAGGGACAGGCCTGGAGATTTGGAAAAGGAATTTTTTTGAAGGCTGTTGAAAAGTCAAAGCCTAAATTTGGTCTGCTAATTTAGATGAATTCTCTGAAGGTCTGTTACATACCATGTGTCTAGAGTTGACAAGAAGCTAGTGCATCATCCTTGTCCATCTACCCAGACAACTGGCTGCTTTCCTTTCTCAGCTGATGCAACTAATGTATGTATGTTTTTAACATGGGCCTAATTATTGACTCCTCAAAGACTGTGATCCATTAACTCCTGTCCTCCTGGACAGGTGACATTTTCCTGTGCAGGAGAAGCAGCCCTGGTCTCGTATAAAGTACATGGCAAACAGAAGAGGGATCCATTTGTAAAGTTTTCTGAACAAACATGAATCCTAAGGCTCCCAGAGTGACTTGCCTGCCAAGGACCAGCCTCCTTAAAATCGAATTGATAATATTCACTGAGCTAATGGGTGAGAGCAGTGTGCCTGCACCCCAGGGCTTTACTCACAGTGGCTCGCCTCGGATGGGCCGTTCTGGAAGATGGGCCTCTCTGTCTGCATGTTCACTGTGTCCCAGGGAGTTTCCTTGTTCTTATTGGGTCCTTCCAACCAAACCCACGTGGGTGGTTCATAGCCTGTCCTGCTTCTCCTGAAACTCGTGGGATCCAGATCTTGGGTCCCCAAGGCAATGACACCCCAAGGCAACATCACAGTTGGACTCTGATAGTCATCTGTGAATTTCCCTTTTTAAGGGAGGAAATGGGTTCTCATTCACTCTCCTTGCCCAACATAACATGATCATAATAAAGAAGATAACATAAAAGAAGAATTATAACCAGACATGGAAATGAGCATTATTTTAATATTCAGAAACTTCAAAAATCACGAATTTACTGAAAGCACTCAAAATAGACACTAGTCCTTTAAAATTTCTAACCCCAGGGACCTATCTAATTTTAAGATGAGTCAAATGAACGAAGATTCCAAACTCTTCATAAAAATTTTTTTTAGAAAACACCAATGTGTTCAGGATTCTGACTCTGAGCCCTGTAGCTTGTGAAGTGGAAAACAATGGAACGCCTTCTAGTTGAGCACAAGTGGTCTGTCCTGACTTCACCCTGTCGTGCCTGTTACACATGCTTGATTAGGAACAGATTTTTTCCAAGCTCCTTTTTTAGAAAAGAGTAATGAATGCCTGGTGATTTTCATAAGATTTCTCTTACTGTTTCATGCCTTTGTTATGCAAATTAGATTACTAGTCATTCTTTTCTCTATTGTTTGTTTATATTTTAATTTTTAAAACTTTTTTTTAATTTACAATGTTGTATTAGTTTCTGGTGTACAGCATAGTGATTCAGTTCTATATATATATACACACATATTTTTTAAATAAGCTTCAAGGTTTCATTCCTCAATGTAAGAAATTTTGAAAATAGTGAAAAGTATGAAGAAGTAGAGAAAAATAATCATCTTGCTTCCCAGAAATAATCATTATTAATATTGGTGTTTTTTATTTGTATAATATATTTATTTATTTATATATATATATATATAAACAAACATTCCATGTATATTGTTAAACATTATAAAGTCAGGCCACTAATACAATTTTTATTCCACTTTCTCATTTAACATTAAAAAGTAAGCATTTTCCTATAACTTTAGAAATGATTTTAAAATATTTTAGTGATTGCATAATAGTCCATTATTGGAGGTTATTTAACTGCCCCCCACTTCGTTCAACATTTTAATTGCTTCTAGTTTTCATCATTATAAAATCATGACCTTAACTGTTTATATTTTTTTTTCTGTGTTTATCCCTTAGAATGCATTCCCAAAAGTAAACTTCCTGGTCAAAAGTGATTTCCAAAGGATCTTGATAAGTTTTGTCTAATTGCTTTCCTGAAAGGTGTTAATGATATGCACCCCATTAACAGGACGTGAGAGTGCTTCCATTAGTGTTCTTTTGGAACCAAGAAGCAGTACCATTTTTAAACATCTTTCTTGTCTAATAGCCTGATACAAAGGTAGCACTTAGTTTCAATTCCCATATCTGATTTCTCTGAGATATTGCTCTGGACTTACCTAAGCTCTTTACATAGCTGTCAACCGAAAAGAACTACACAACATGAGAACTGTGAGTTAAGTTTTATTTGGGGCAAAATGAGGACTATAGCCCAGGAGACAGCCTCTCAGATAGCTCTGAGGTGCCGCTCTGAAGAGGTAGGGGAGAGATCAGTATATATATATATATATATATATATATATGATTTTAGTGAAGAGGGTACGGTGCAAACAGGCACACTTTTTGACAGAAGGTTGCTGCTGGTCACGAGGAGCAGTGTCTCCATTATTGATTTTAGTGCTACCTGGAGGCTAGTTCTCCAGCTTCTCCCAGAGCACAGAGTGCTTCATTCCTGATCTCCTCCCTGAGCTCCTTTCCTTGGACTTTCCCTGTCGAAAGTCCAAGACTGCAGAGACTAGTAACTTCATTCTTGTAGAACCAGATGGCGAGTGACAAGTTTTAGTTAGCATATCTAATGTAAATCATCATGAACTGTAGGATGCCTCCTAATTTCAGAGATCTTAAAATATGGGAGGGAAATGTTCTGGCATAGAACTGATAAGGTATGAGACTAATTTTTTTTAACATTCTGTCTTCATATTTTGGTAAATAGTGTTTTTTATCATTTAAATATTTTTATGATCCTTTTAGATTAATAGGGAAAAAGTTATGTCATAAAATTTATGAATTCTTATCTTTACTTATTTTTATCTCCTCTTTAATCTTTCTTTACCAAAAAAAATAAAGTAACTGAGCAATTAACTACGTTTTTCAAATTTATCTGAAATTTATGTTGGTGTAGGCATCCCACTCAATAGTCATTACTTATGAAAGCTAATATTTTAAAAACTCATTCTTTGAGGAACATAATTTTGTATACTCTGCAAAAGTAAAAGTTATATAGCATGGTGGGAGTTTTAAACAGCACAACTTCTTTGGAAATTTGTCAGTTCCTACTGAAGTTAAACATACATTATCCTCTAACCTAGTGATCTCACTCTTGGATATATACCCAGGAGAAAAGAGTACGTACATTCACAGGAAGACTTGTACAAGAATGGTCATCAGAGCACATTTATTCATAAGAGCCAAAAAGTGAGAATAACTCCAGTGTCTAACAACAAAAAATCTATAACTGAATTGGGGTACATTCATTTAACAGAGTACTCCTCAGCAGGAAAAAGAAACAAGCGATTGATGTACATCAGAGCACAGACAAATCTGAAGACATTATGCTGAACAAAAGAAGCCCGGCAAAAAGAATAGATGCTTTATGATTCCATTTATATGAAACTCAACCACAGGCTGGGCTCGTCTGTGGTGACAGAAGTCCTAATGATGCATTCATAGCAGGAAATGGGCACTGACTGACAAGAAGCAGGAGAGCGCTCTTGGGGGCGATGGAAACAGTGTATATCTTCATCTGGGTAGCATGTACATAAATATGTACACACTTAAGAAATCATCCAGCTTACTTAAGATGTATGCATTTTACTGTATATTATACCTTCATTTAAAAGGATGGAAGGAAATTTTACAGTACCAAAGAAACTATGCTGTGGACTTAAAAAAAATCGTTCACTTTGTACATTAGTCAAAACTAAATACAATTAAAGTTCAAAGTTTGCTAATGGTGCTTTCCAGTGATTCTTCTTTGATCACTTGGTATAAACTGCCCAAAATTAGCTATCACTTAATCTCGGGGATTAAAGGAAGGAAACATGAAAGGAAATGGCAGCATTGGCACTTGATGTCTGATGTGTTACTTTCTGTTGTGTTTTCAACAGAGCGAATGCTGCCTTAGGAAAGAAGTCTTGAACTGTAATAACCTTGTTAAATATGGCATTCTGACTTCAAATGTCATGATCCCCAGTTATATTAATCAACTAGACACCGGGACGAATGCCAACCAGCTCTGCTGCCCCAGCCAAACAGTATAATTAGACCAGGGTCAAGTTTTAAGTGCAGAGCCTCCATCTACCAGAACCCGGGGGAGTGAGACACACTGTAAGGGGAGGGTTCAGCAATTCCCTCAGAACTTGCATTCCCAAAGGATTGCTTTCTTCCAGTCACTAGTAAAGAAATTGAGTTTAGTAGCAAAAGGATCTGATGCAGCTTCTTTGTTCTTTAAGTTTTGTTGGTTTCCCTTTCATGCTGCTTAGACCCAGTACTGTGGACAACTGGGTGAAATTAGTGGCCATTTATTATAATACGTTGAAAAGTGCTCTACTGTTTACAGATCTCTTTTACATATAATGTGTAATATGCATCTCATAACAACCTATAATATAGATAGGGAAGGTACCATTAACACCCCTTTACTTAACTAAAAGAATACCTTAACTCTGGATCTCAGAGCCCGGATCACAGCTAGGGTTTCTGATTTCCAAGACACTGGTATTGCTGCTATGGATTTGACACCTTCACCCAACCCTCACCCTGTCCCCTGAGGGCACTGTGCATTACACTCAACACTCTGGGCTCTGGTTTTGGCTTAAAAGCCTGCCTCAGAAGCCGCCATCTCACTCTAAGTCAAATGTTTAAGAACCCCAAGGAAGCCAAATCAAATCTAGCCCAGCTTTAGGGAATTTGCTTTCTCCACAATGATTCCAAGCTTGTTATCATGGGCCTGAAAACAGACCAGCCTTTTTTACAGAAGGGCAGCGTTCGTGCCAGTGAGGTGAGCAGCCATTGACTTTATTGCATTCATTTCCACCCCCTCCAGCAGGTAAAACTGCTAACATAGCATGTTAGCTTACCAAAACGAAGTCATTGTGTTTGTAATGACAGCCCTAATACGGCTGGCTACTCCTGGTTTTGTGGGACAGCTCTTCTTACCCTTTCCTTTTCTTCTTTTTTTCCAACAATGTTTATGTAACATAAAGAGGAGGAATCAGGGAAATACAGTTTCTCACAATTGGTCCAAACATTTCAGACCAAGCCCAGTGGCAGATTTACCCTCACAGAAGGCACCGGGCTCACTGAGTAGAGTTTGTGGTAGGGAGAGGCTGGTGTCGGCTGCTGTCCGCGTAGCTGGTCCCCACTGCAGGGACTTCCTGTAGATGAGACACAGGAGGATGAGACAACATGGAAGGGACTAAGCAGCTCATGACCACAAGATGAAGGGAAGTCTGGCTCTGGTCCCTGATTGTTTTCCTCACTGTACCTACCTCCTTCTGCTCAGCCCATCTAGATGATTTCAAAACACTGATTTGGACCCATCTTTTCCAAATATATTTCCTGTTCCTACTTTTGAAATAGTCTAGCTTTCCCTCCAACTGAATTTTTCATACATACAATGGACTGAAAAAAAATACACACCAAAAAATTGAGAACTATGTTTTATTTTGGCGGACTTTCTGATAACTTCAAGCCTGGGAGACAGCCTCTCAGATCGCTCTGAAGGACTGCTCCGAAGAGATAGGGGAGGAACCAGGATATATACAAGTTTTTACAACAAAGACCAGGTAGTCAGAACATCAAAAGATTACTATTAATTAAAGAAAACCAGATATCTCAAGTTAAGGAATTAAGTGTTTTTCTTTGGGAAAATGCAGAAGTCTGGGCTCATTGAAATTATTCCTTTGATGTGCCCCTTAGCTACCTAAGGCCCGTATCCTGTGCTTCCTGTCCTGAGTCTCTTCCGGGGGCATGGTCGGGGGTGGCTGCAATGTGATGGCTGGGTGGCTGCAACATCCTGTTTACTGATACCGCAGGCAATGCCTTTTCTCATGGGAATTCCCTTCTCCTTGGATTTCTTTCCTCCAGTCTCCACACTTCAGAGTTCTTCCCATCTCATAGCTTCCTAATTTCCTCAGGAAGTAGCTGTTCCTTTCCTCGAATTCTGTGGCACTTTTGCTTGTATCTGTTTATGGCCTGTCACTTTACACATTGTACTGACATCACTTAAAATAGTTGGTGTCGCTACTATTTACCAAACACTAAGCACTTTACAAATAAGTATTTAATCCCTATAGCAACCTCATAAGGTATTTACTAGTCAGGACAGGCTAGGCTTTGCTGCAGCAGCAACAATAACAACAATTTAAAAAAAATAAAAAAAGAAAACCTCCCAACTCTCAGTGGTTTAATACAACAAAGATACCTTAGTTACCTTTTGTGTCCATTTGTGTCTCGACAAAGAGAATCAGCTCATGATAGGTTGTCAGAGCAGTCTCTGTCTTGCACACTGTTTATTGACAAGTCAGTAATTACATGTCATAGCTTGAGGTGAAATCTGTTATTTCTCTTTATAACTTATTGGCGAGAAGTAGTCACATGGCCATAGCTGCCACCAGGAGAGCCCGTAATCTTCCCATGTGCCTGAAAGCCGGCAAGCCCGCATAAGGGATGAGCAGTGCTAATGCGTGCCTCAGATAGGTGCTATTATTATCCTCAGTGTATAAGGCTCGGAGGGGTTTAGGTGTTACTCCAGACAGTCATCCATGAATAAAAATGAAACCTGCTTGACCCCCAGGCTCGAGGTTTTAAGCTCTACACAGTATGGACTGTGTATCTTCCTATCAGCTTGTCAATTCTGCATTTAAAACACCTCACCAGCAGGAGGCGTACCTGATGCATCTTTGTACCCACAATGCCTAGCACAAGATTTTGCATAGAGTACTGCTACCTACGTGTCATACGTTAATTTGTCATTCCGTCTGTGCTGACTTTCCTACTTTTCCTCAGAACTCAGCCTTCCTAGTAGTGAGTTCTGGCATCAGTTTTAGACTCTAACAGTTTGCAGAAGTACTCTTTTTTTTTCAGACTTCCTCACGTATAACTAAGAAATCCACCTTATATGCTACACTGAAAGAACGTGCCACTTTGTCAGCAAGGCTCTTTTCTCAGTAAGAAGGATGGAGATTAAGCCTACTGGTTCACATAATACAACACAGTAGAAAATACAGAGAAATTTTATGATACACTGAATACTTAAGATTGCTGGTTCCTGGACCACAGATAATGCACAGAAAAAGCCAGTGATTTCCATGTTTCTCAAAGCTATGGTGGTCAAGATTCCAGTGAAGTTCTCATTGAATTCATGTGATTTCAGGAGCAGGGATGGAGTGGAATCTTAAGAAAATCAATGAGAACACTTTAGATTTCTCTTCTCTGGTAGGAATGGAATCCATTTCTCCTCTGCACTAGCCGTTACATAGTCTGGGCTCCATGGACATTCTGTAGGTACCATCACCAGTGCTGTTTTTGTCATTCTAACAGAGTAATGCCTGTACCCAGATCCATAAATTGATGAAATCTGCATAGAATGATGGGCCCCGTGTGATGTCTACCTGGCAGTCTGAGCAGAGCGTGGACTCATCAACCACATACTGTCCTCATTAGGCCCCCAGGAGAAGACAGAATTCTTTCATGTTTTAGAGTCCATACAAATTAAGGAAGGTGCTTCCAGGGTAAGCTCTACCACGGGAAACTCACTTGCAAGGAATAGGAGCTAAATTACTGTGATTTAAATAATGATTTGGGGTGATGGACATTTCAGAATTCATCTTTTTGAGCAAATAATGTTGAGAGCCTAGCCTATGCGTTACTCTACTAGGTTTTGAGAGAGATAGAAACACTTCATCTCTGCTCTCCAAGATGTCATAACCTCCCTCGGTATATAGAATAGTAAACCAGAGTGAATAGCAAGGCCATAGGGCTTGGTGTTAGGAATACACAACTCTATAGAGTAACGCTCACTGTTTATAACTGACGTCTACTGAGACTGGTCAGTGCTGGGCCGTACCAGTTGTTAAAATACTGTTAATTTTACCCATATATAAACAAGTGATTCAAAAACAAAAACAAAAACCCAAAACACCACGACATTTTTGATTCTTATTGGCCAGGTAATTTTTTTTAATCCTTTTTTTCTTTTAACAGCTTAAATTTATTCTCACTATGAAGACATCAATCTAAACGGAAATCATTTTTTTTAAACTGAATCAAAAGGTTATGCATTTCAAAATTGATTCACTCTGTCATATTGCCTTCACTAAAGGTTAAATCAATTTGCATTCCCACCAAAGGATATAAGACTGTTTACACCATTGCCAACATGAGCTATTATTGAATTTAAAAAATAAATGCCAATTATGAGCAAGAATGATCTTGTTTCATTTCCATTTTTCTGGTTTTAGTTAGGAAATATTTTTACAAGGGTTTTAACACATTTATCTTAAGTCTTAAAATGAGTTTGGGCAAAAATATTAGCAAGAAATATATTTTTACCAACAGAATAACTCTATTATCATATAAGATCAGTATGCAGTCTAGTGGTTCTCAGTTCACCGAAATGATATTAGCTAAGCAGTAATGAAACTGACTCTTTCTACTTTCTTCCTTCCTTCCTTCCTTCCTTCCTTTCTCTCTTTCTTTCTTTCATTATTTTTACCTTTTTACTTCCTTCGCTCATTTGTCTACTCCTCACCCCACATCTCTGGCAAACACCAGTCTAGGTTCTCTGTATCTATGAGCTTGTGTTTTTTTGTTTGCTTTTAGATTCCACATATAAGAGATCATATGGTATTTGTCTTTCCCTGACTTATGTCACTTAACATAATGCCCTCAAGGTCTATCTATGTTGTCACAAATGGCAAAATTTCATTCTTTTTATAGCTGAATAATATTTCCCTGTATATATATATATATACACCACAATTTTTTAATCCATTTATCCATGGATGAACACTATGGTTGTTCCCATGTTTGACTGTTGTAAATAATGCTGCAAAGAACATGCGGGTTCGTGTGTCTTTTCAAGTTAGTGTTTTCATTTTCTTCAGATAAATACTCAGAAGTAGAATTGCTGGATCATATAGTAGTTCTATTTTTTAATTTTTTTAGGGACCTCCATACTGTTTCTCCATAGTGCCTGTAACAATTTACATTTCCACCAAAAGTACAGAAGGGTTCCCTTTTCTCTACGTCTGAGACAATATTTGTTATTTGTTGTCTTTTTGATAATACCAATTCTGAGAGAAGTGAGGTGATATCTCATTGTGGTTTTGACTTACATTTTACTGATGATTCATAATGTTGAGCATATTTTCTTGCACCTGTTGGCCATCTGTGTGTCTTCTTTGGGAAAATGTCTATTGAGATCTTCTGCCCATTCTTTAACCAAATTGTTTGGAGGTTTCTTTTGCCATTGAGTTGTATGAGTTCTTTATATATTTTTGATATCAGCTCCTTATCAGATACCTGATTTGCAAATATTTTCTCCCGGTCAGAAGGTTTCCTTTTTATTTTGTTGATGATTTCCTTTGCTGTGGAGAGCTTTTTATTCTGATGTAGTCCCGCTTGTTTATTTTTGCTTTTGTTTCTTTTAACTTTGGTGTCAGATTCAAAAAATCATCTCCAAGACCTATGTCAAGGAAAGCTCCTTGACCACTTATATTTTCTTCTAAGAGTTTTGGGGTTTCAGATCTTACATTCAAGTCTTTTTAACCCATTTAGAGTTAATTTTTGTATTTGGCTTAAAATAGTGGCCGAGTTTCATCCTTTTGCATGTGGCTCTTCAGTTTTCCCAACACCATTTATTGATAAGACTGTACCTTCCCAATGTATGTTCTTGGCTCCTTTGTTGTAAATTAATTGACCATATATGAGTAGCTTTATTTCAGGGCTTTCTATTCTATTCCATTGATCTAGGTGTCTGTTTTTATGCCAGTACCATACTGTTCTAATACTATAGCTGTGTAACCTACTTTGAAATCAGGGAGTGTGATGCCCTCAGCTTTGTTCTTTCTCAAGATGTTTTGGCTGTTTGGAAGGTTTCGGTGGTTCCATACAAATTTTAGGAATATTTATTCTATTTCTTTGAAAAATGTCATTGAAATTTTGATAGAGATTGCATTGGATACTGAAGGTTGCTCTGGGTAGTATGGACGTTAGAACAGTATTGGTTCTTCCAATCTATGGAGTATCTTTTCATTTTTAGTGTCTTCTGTTTCTTTCAGTAATGTCTTATAGTTTTCAATATACTGTTTTCCACCTCCTTGGTTAAATTTATTCCCAGGTATTTTATTCTTTTTGATGTGATTGTTAATGGGATTGTTTTCTTAATTTCTCTGTCTGATAGTTTGTTATTCATGTATAGAAATGAAACAGATTCTTGTGTACTGATTTTGTATCCTGCAACTTTACTGAATTCATGTATTCTAACAGTTTTTGAAGGAATCTTTAGGGTTTGCTATCTGTAATATCGTATCATCTGCAGGTAATGGCAGTTATACTTCTTCCTTTCCAGTTTGGATACCTTCTATTTCTTTTTTGCCTGAGTGCTCTGGTAGTGCTTTCAATACTACATTGAGTAAAAGTGGCTAGAGTAGACATCCTTTCAGCTTTTCACCACTAAATATGATGTTAGTCATGAGTTTGTTATGTTGAGGTACTTTTCCTCCACACCTGCTTTTTGAGCGTTTTTATCATAAATTAATGTTGAACTTTTTCAAATGCTTTTTTGCATCTATTGAGATGATCATGTGATTTTTATTCTTCTTTTTGTTAACATGGTGTAACTGTGGATGTTGAATCATCCTTGATCCTTGAAATAAATTCCTACTTGATCACGATATGTGATCTCTTTAATGTTGAATTTGGTTTGCTAATATTTTGTTAAAGATTTTTGCATGTATGTTTATCAGGGATATTGGCCTGTAATTTTCTTCTCTTGTGAGGTCTTTCTCTGGTTTTAGTATCAGGGTAATGCCTTATAAAATGAGTTTGGAAGAGTTACCTCCTCTTTTATCTTTTGGGAGGATCTGAGAAAGATTGTTATTAGTTCTTCTTTGAATGTTTGGTAGAATTTACCAGTGAAGACGTCTAGCCCTGAACTTTTACTTGTTGAAGGTTTTTGACTACTGATTCAATCTCCTTACTAGTAAGTAGTCTTCAGATTTTCTGTTTCATCATGATTCAGTCTTTGTAGGTTGTATGTCTCTAGAAATTTACCTATTTCTTCTAGATTGCCCAGTTTTTTGATGTACAATTGTTTATAATAGTCTCATGATCTTTGTGCTTCTGTGGTATCAATTGTAACATCTCTTCTTGAATTTCTGATTTAATTTATTTGGGTCCTCTCTTTTTCTTGCTGAGTCTAGCTAAGGGCTTATAAATTTAGTTTATCCTTTCAAAGAACCAGCTCTTAGTTTCATTGATCTTCTCTATTGGCTTTTTAACATCTATTTCATTTATTTCTGCTCTAATCTTCGTTATTTCTTTCCTTCTACTAACTTAGAGATTTATTTATTCCTCTTTGTGTCCTTTGTCCTTTAGTTGTAATAAAAACCCTCTCAAGGGTTATTGCAAAGAATATTAATCCAAAGAGTTGTCAGTTAAAGGACATTGTCATAAAACACGGAAGGGAAAACTGAGCCACAGGCAATTTAAGTTACTTGCCAAAGATCACAAAGCTAAGGAGTGGTCTTCAAACCCTGAAATCGGAGCACATACTCAGCTGCTGCAACATATGTGAAAAAACAGAATAGGAGGAAAAGGAAAAGAAACTGACTCTCCTTGGCAGAGTCTGGAGAAAAGGGGTGGGATGTTCAGGGAAAAGCAGGGACATCTGAGCTGTGACTTGAGTTATGAGCAAGATTTTCCACATCAAAAAAATTTGTTCAAGTGAGAAGGACATTCCAGAGTTATGGTGAGAGTGTAGGGTAAACATGGGGGTGTAGCAGATGTGCCAAGGGCCAGATTGGGTGAGCCTTCTTTGTATGCTGTGTTCAGGCATTTTGACTTTGTGCTGTAGGCAGTGGGGAGCAGCTGAAGCATTTCAAATCTGAGGAGTGATAGCATATATGTCTTTTAGAAAGCCAAGGCAAGAAAGAGAAACCAGATCAGGCTGGGAAGAGCCTTGGAAAAGAAATGTAGATATTTCTTTCTGTGGTATTTCATGGTACAAATTTGAAAATTTGTAGAAAGGTAATGGAGCTGCCAACTAAGATTTATTGGGCAGTGGAGACTGGGGGAGGACAGAGCACTTCAAGGCTCATGTTATCCCATTCCTAAATAAAGCAAGCAGGCTGATATCTAAGTGTAGGCCTGATGAGGCCAATATTTGACAGTGTTTCTCTTCTGTAGCCAAATGCATGCATGTAAGACAGATGGCTTTTCCTCTGGTTTTGCTCAGTTCCCAATCCCTGTAACTAAGGTACCTCCCCCTTGAAGGTGGAGCACAGAAATAAGTTAGGAAAGAATACAAATTTGAATTCTTCCAGTACCCCCGCCTTGCTCATGAGAGTTCAGTGCGGGGAGGAAGGGCAGTGGAATATAGATTTGGGAAAAAACACTGACAATAGGATTGTGTTTGAGACCTAGCTCTGCAGCTTACTAGCTCTTTGGATAATTTAATTTACTTTAACCAGCTTCAGCTTCTTTTTCCATAAAATGGGAATAATAATTTCTACCCCATAAGGCTGTTGTGAATTAATAATGTATGAACATGCCTAGTACATAGTAGGCATTCGATAATCAGTAGATACTGTTTATTAATAAATGATTATCTATTAATTAAAAGCTCACTCTTACGTCATTGACAGCTTAGCAGATAAGATTTAGTGGCGCAGAAGAAACATTTCAACTACCCATAGAAGCACTGGCTATATCTCATTTAAACAGTTTGTGTTGCCTGGGAGAATGGGATTCTTGGGTCCCTGGGTGACTCACGTTCTTTGACAACCATTTCACCAAAGGAAATAAAACAGCTTTCTTTGGTGCCAAAAGGAAAGCCCCAGGATCCTAAGGTCCATGGGAGGGTGGCAGGGTCTAACAAAGCCTACAAAAGTAAATGAGATAGGAAGCCCGAAGAGCACCTTCTGCCTCCTAGTGGGGAAAATCTGTCATTTAATTGAGGAGAGAGTCACATGTGTGTATGGGTGAAAGGACAACAGAAAACAAGAATCAATAGGTACGGAAATGATTAGTGGGGTTTGTCATTACTGCCCAAATCATGTAAGAACTTACTGTACTTTTTGTAATCATCTCAACATCATGATGCAGCTGTTGGCATCATCTTTTGTCAAATGTTTGCTTCCCTTTAGTGAAGGAGAAGAGTTTTGGTCAACCTTCAGTTGTATTTCCAGCTTGTCAGGATTGTTAAGTGATAGAATATCTCGTGCTGTTGTTCCTCTGTGTATACTTTCTCATGCAGCCTTTGTTAAAACATGGAAAGGGATAGCGCTCCACTGTGAATCATCAAATAGGATGAATTAAGATTGACTTTGCCTTGGAGATGTTTATTGAACTGTCGGCACATTTCACTAAACTCCAGATTCTTTCCCTATCCCTTCATTTATTTAGTCTAGTGACTTTTATTTTTCTTTCCATTTGGGAAGGAAAAAATTATTTTGCAACCCTAGTTGTAAAGATATAATCTTCATATTTGGTCAACAAGAAATACGGTGCTAGAAATAAATGAGTGTTAGTTAATAACCAGCATGATCACCCTATGTATCACCTTGTGTATTATTTCAGCACTTTTTTTGCCCTTAGGTCTCCTTTTGATTTTTTTTTCTTAAATTTGCAGTTACTTGCTTTCAGCATTAGAAAGTTTAGAGTAGAAATCAGAGTGATAATGTAATACTTAAAGCCAAGATATAGTATATTAATTAGATATGTATAAGATTAATGGTAACTTACAATTAAAGACCAGGACTTCTGGTTTAAGCTATGTGGGCATTATTTATTCCCTTCTTATACACACATACACAGACCCAATCATTTATGAACTTCATACCTATAAGTATACATATAAAATTTCACAATTGAGGAACTGAGTCTTAGAGAGCTAAGGCTTGCTTAAGATCAAACAGCCAGAAAATGATGAATCCAGGAGTGTGACCTTTCAATGGCCTTTCTCATTAAAGTTCTCAGGGAACCACTAAAGGACTGCAGTACCACCTTGAAGGGAAGAACCTTGCCTTATTCATCTTTGTATCCAGCTCCAGGCAAAGAACACAATGGAACAAGGGGGTGATGTCACTAGTACTTTATTTTAGGAAGATAAATCTGGCAAGGATGAGTGGGATGAAAAGAACAGGAAAAGACTGGTGGCGTGGAGAGCAGTTTCAATGCTATTACAACAAGACAGAAAAAAGAGCTAATGAGATCATGAATGAGGGAGCAGCATGGAGAAAAGGAAAGAGGCAGTGAATGTGGAAGAGATTTAGGAATAGTGAGTTGATGGGACTTGACAACCATGTGTAGGTGGTGAGGAGTGTCAGGTCCTTTGATAAATATCCATTCATGTAGCAAATATTCCTGACGCATCATCTGTGTGCCAAGATCTATTCTAGTTTCATGCCACTGTGGTTAGAATAGATGCCTGAAATAATTTCTGTCCTCTTAAATTTATTAAGGCTTGTTTTGTGTCCGAGTATGTGGTCTATCCTAGAGAATGTTCCTTGTGCACTTGAAAAAAGAATGCATATTCTGGTTTTTTTGGATGTAATGTCCTGAAAATATAAATTATCTAACTGCTCTATGGTGTCATTTAGGGTCTCTATTGCCTTATTGATTTTCTGTCCAAGATCTATTCTAGATGCTGGGGATGTAATAGTGGATTAGGCACATGAAGATTTTGCTCTTATAGAGGCTTACATTCTCATTGGAGGATGTAGATGTCCTCCAGAAAGTGACTATATCCCATTATATATTCTCAAGGAATTGGCTTATGTGATTATAGGGGCTGACAACTCTGAAATCTGTAGAGCAGGCATACAAACTGGAAATTCTGAGCCAGGGGCTAATGGTACTGTCTTAAGGCAGAATTTCTTCTTCCTCGGGGAAACTTCAGTTTTGTTTTTAAGGCCTTTCAACTGATTGGGGAAGACCCACCCAGATTATTTAGGATAACCTCCTTTATTTAAAGTCAACTGATTATAGATACTATTCACATCTACAAAATAGCCTAAATTAGCATTTGATTGAGTAAGTGGTATTGTAGCCTAGCCAAGTTGACACTTAAAACTAACCCTCACAGAGGAGATGTAAGAATGACCAGTGCAGGGAGAAAAATCACTTAGGGTGTAAGAGTAAGTACTGGCTTCTATGGGTGGGAGACTCAGGGAAGGCTTCTCTGTGTGAATAGATATATCCTCTTATCGATGAGGCAGATGAGATTTGGGGATACAAGGTGGCTTAAATAAGGCTAAACGACTTAAATGGCTAAAACAGCTATTGATTGGCCCTGCTGTCTTTCTGACTCCAGCATGTGTGCAGGAAACACAACAGACCCTGTCTACCAGGAATGGTCAAGGGGACCAGAATGTTCGGCATTTTTTTCCCAGGAGGAACACCAGTCAGCGAGCAAATTTAGACTAGGAACTTGTTCCTTGAATGTAGAGCCTGAACACAGAGAGGTCGATTCCAGCTTTGGGGTTGGGAGTGAAGGGGACACTTCATCCTGCTGCCCTGGGACCAGTCTTCTTCCAGCGCCCAGCTCAGGGCTTTTTGTGTGAGTGAGTCATTCTACTTACAGGACCCTACTTTTCCTCCCTCTCCTTCATGTGGACAATGTCTGTGCAGCCCTTGGGTCTGCGCTTTGGCACCTGTGAGGGGAAATTCCTCTGTGTACCCAAACTAGGATAGATCTCTCGGTTACAAGCCTCCCACCAACTCCGTGTTCTTCTAATGCAATACTTAGTACTGTTGTCATTAAGTCATTTATTTATATTTTATTAGTGCCTCCCTCTCCTGTTAAACTACCAAAGGGAAGGTGCCAAATCACTATCATGCTGATTCCCAGGGAGGAGCAGGGTTCTTGGCACATGTCACTTGTTGGACGGATGCATGGATAAAAGAACGAACGAGTGTGACATATACCTTCCAAGCAGTAAATCTGCAGGGACTTCTAAACAATCATCTGGAGACACGACACGTCCAGGTTGCTCCTCTCCTTTTCCTCATCCCGGTCTGAGCAGATCCCATCCATAGCTAATCCCATCCTTGGCACGTGGGTTCTTCTCAGTGTCAGTTTCAGAGGTAGCACTTCCTGAGCTCTTCTCTAATTTGGGGTGTCCTTTGTAAGCACTCGCACCTGAAGCCTTCTAACACAGAGAAAACTGTTAGAACTGTGAGAACAATAGAAGATGAGAGTGAGGGAACAGGAGGGAAGGATTCCAAGAATAGTGCACATTGAGGAGAGAGAGTCAGGCATGGGTGGTGTGCCCTAAGGATGCCCTGTTAAAAGACAGACAGTCCTCTTTCTTCTTGCCCCAGGCTGGAAATTCTGACTGCTTCTGCCTGTGGTCTGGAGTCTTGTCAGTGAGAAGACTCTGACTCGAGCAGTCCCTGATATCTCTGAGTGGGCTCTTGTGAGCCAAGTTGAGAGAAACCTCAGTTAGAAGTTCCCCCACCACACCTACCAAATGCCCCCCTTATCCTGCCACTCGGAGCGCGGTTCCTGCGGGCTGGCACGTGAGGATGGCAGTAATGCAAGCGCATCAGCTGTATAAACCGCAAAGCATACTTTTCACTCTGGCCTCTGATGTGACAACCAGCAGCCTGGCAACAGCCTAAAACGTCACTTGGGCTGTGAAATGCTTCCAGGAGCACTTCCACCCCTTTTGTGTGAGACCCCAAATATCAACAGAAATGGGGCTTTATTTTGCAGTTGTCTTCTGACTGTGGGAAAAGACATTTTGGATTGATTTAAAAGTTGCCACTCTCAGGTTATCCTGAAAGGTCTGTGCAAGTTTCCCCAAGTGCATTCTTTCCACTAAGAGATTCTTCCTATCGAGAAAGCAAGAAGTCTCTCTGTTTCTACAAACTTTACGTTTTCTGAAACTTGGAAGACTCAGGTGCAAATGATAGGGGACACTCCTGGGACCCAGACAGATTTTAGCTGTAGCACCACAGAGAACAGCAGAAGGCACGCCAGCCCAGGCGTTAGGAGTCAGAGGTCCGAGCCTTGCCTCTGCCACAAAGCAGCGTGTGACCTCGGACACGTCTCTGGGCTGTAGGGGACTAGGTGGCCACTGCAGTTACCGCCGCGCTAAGATGTGTGGTTCTCATTGCAGGCATCTTTTCCACAAGTCCTGTGTTGACCCCTGGCTCCTAGACCATCGCACCTGTCCCATGTGCAAGATGAACATTCTTAAAGCCCTAGGGATCCCGGTAAGCAAAGCACAGTCTACAGCATCGTAATGTCTGTCTTTCCCCGTTACCCGCAAAGCAGGGAGAAAATGTCATACCTGGATTTCCTGTGTCCCCTCAGTTCCATAGCAGTGGCGTCATCTGACGAGGCCGTAAGAGATCTCCCACGTCTGAAAACCCCTCTCACTTTTTCTCAGTCCGAGAACATCATGACCCTCCCACCATGTGCATCTTATTTGTCCGTGAGTTGAGATGCTGCCTGAGCAGCTCGTAGGCTTCTCTTCCAGGCTGCAGAGCACGAGAGCGGGTGGGACCCCGGCAGAGGCCTGACAGGCCGGCGGTCCACTGCTGACCTCCGGGTCCTCACCCTGCACTGTCATCAAGCAGACCTGCAGCCATACTTTCGGATAGCACCCACAATCACCCGAATTCCAGAGGAAGCAAGCTCTTCCCAACAATCGGAGGGGAGGCCAGCCGCTGGGAATCTGGCCCAGGGCCTCTGCTGAGCTCAGATCTCCGTGGAGAGCTGGAGCGAGCAGGAAACCAGAGCCAGAGCAGTGTAATTCTAGCGCTACCGTCAAGCTGGTGCCCCCAGTTATATGTTTTATAAAATTGAGTCTCTCCCCCGGTGCAGAGAATCTGTCCCACCCCACAGCAGCTGGCTGGCTTGGTGCTCTGGGGAAGGGCTTCCCTAGGACCATATCAAGTGAAGGCCACAGACTAGTGGTTGGGGAGCTACCAGCTGCTGGGGTGAGGGCAGGATGCTGGGCAGGTCCCCAGCTCCGAGGGCAGCACAGGGAGAGGTGAGGAAAACATAGGCGCCGTCTAGAAGCAGCTAGACACGCAGGATGCAGAGACCAGCCTCCCCTTTCCCCCCTCTGCTTTGCAGCCCCCTCCCTCTTGTCACTCCTCACTGCTAACGGCAGAGAATAAATAAAATTTTTAAAGTCCCAAGATGTCACTGAAGAAGAAAGGATCAGGTCAGATATCAAAGGCCTTCTTTAATGCCAAAAGGCTAATTATCCCAGGAATATCAGTGTCTCTGTTGGAGAGGGCACACCTGAAGCATCACAAAGCCCTGAATTGGCTGTGTGTCCTCCCCTGTACCAGCTACCTCCATGGCAGATGTATGCTGATTTTCCCAGTTGACACACCAAACACAGATCAACTTGTATGACTATAGCTTTGAGCTAGAATCTGAAAGGCAGTGCATTAAATTTTCAGATCAGAGTTGTAAATGCATAACACATTCAAGGTGAAAATCAGTGACAGTGAGCATGAAACATTAGTAAAAACCCAACATCTCCACCAGATACTGGCGACTTACAAAATTAAACTCAGCGTTCGCACGTTGCCCATTTCTGGCTCTAACTGGTTCTTACCAGGGAAGAGGGAAATGTATGCACGTGTGTGCTTGCATGTGTGTATGTGTGTCTTTGGTCTCCAAAATCTTCAGCATATTCACAGTTAAAGGTAGACAGTCACATCATTGGACCTAGTTCTTCTTGCTTAGGATATTTTCAAAGCTCCCAGTTATCATTCCCAGTGCTCCTTGGTCAGGAGAGTGGAGCAGACCATCCCCAGTGGTTAAATTTTGGACTAAGTAGTATTTGACTCCAGACTTTTCATGGGGAGGTGTAACTTCTCCATGTTGTAAAAAAAAAGACTCGAAAAGACAACCAGTAATTGTTTTAAGATAGAATTACTGTGTGGCCTTTTGGCTTATTTCCGAAATGAGTAGTAATATTTTAACTTTTAGTGGTTGGGTGTCCTGGCCATGGTTTGATGCCTGTCAAGTCTGGATAGGATTTTACTTGGCACACTTGACTTCCAGAAAAATAAACATCAGTAGCATCTCTGGATTTTGCCAAGGATTCTTAAAGCCCAGCAGAACGGGAACATAGGGCGCACCCGAGCTCCCCCCAGAGAACGGAACAGCCTCTGTGAAGAAGGCAGGCGTGTGTGCCGGTCCTCACAAAGCACCAGGGTGTGTGCCCGCCCTCCGTGCCCTCCGGAGGCTTTTCTGGTTTTGTCCCAGAGGATGACACTGAGTCTGGATCTGGGAGGAATTTTGGAAGTTCTGCTCCATCCTTTGCCGTCGGGTAGCACTATGCCTAAAGTACACCAAAGAGATGATGTTTTTGCTCCTTTCTTCTACATTTCCATGTAAATGGACAGGCTCCCAGCCTTCTCAATTAGAAAACGCTATCTGCAGCTAACTGAAACCCTTGCCTGGCAGCTTCAAGAAATTGTTTTACAGTTTTCCTAAACTCCTTTAACTCCATTTCTTCTTAATCAAAGAAGATTGGAAAGAGCCTGTCAGTCTCTCTGATGACTGGTGCCCCTTAGTCCTACATCTTTCAGAGAGCATTTCTTTACCTCCTTCTCAACATGCTGAATTCAGTAAATGTCTGCAGAATTGTAGCCCGTCAGAGGGTGAAGGATGCCAGTCCCAGAGTCGTGTTTATGAAATTCACACTGAATCCTCCTTTGAACAATGTCCACTCACCAAAGACTCGGTTGCAATCCTGATCCATTAGATTGTCCAAATACAGGGTTTTGTGTTTGACTTGGGTCTTTGTTTTGTCGTTTTTAACTGAGTGGCCTTGTGCCTGCCTGAGCTATAAGGCAAGTAAATATAAGTGGAAAGCTAAGACCTGGGGACATTTTCATTTTGCAAGTGGACTCCTCTAAAGTGAGCAAACAGTATGAGCATGGCTCCCAGACTGTGAAGTTCCCATTACAATGGTATCTTTTTCCATTTTATTTTGCCAAGAGAAATAAAATACTGAACTGGAAGGGGCGTGGGGAGTCCTTATTGTCAGAGTGTTTTCATCCCTGTATCTGCATTGAAGTGCTTCCCCGTCCTTTCTGTCCAGCCAGGTCCAGGGAAGTCTTTGTAGGATGACAGAACACATCAGTGAGCCCCCCTGTAGGGTACCATGTAACACGGTCTTTCTTATCCCGGCAAATACCTCCTCCTGCTGCTGTTGTCCTGGAATGAATAGGATGGTTGTTGTTGAGTAGACAGTCCTGTGCAGCCGGTGTGGTCACAAGCCCCTCACTATTTAGCAGTTGGTTTATTCGAGGCATTTACCCGCTGACCTGAATTTGAATCCCTATACGGTGTTCACTTATAAATGGGGTTTGACACCTCTTACTAAACATTATGACTGTAATTTCTCTTAGAGGGGTATAAATTGGGTTTCTTTTCAAAATATTATTCTACTTAATGAACCATTTCAAGTGGATATAAACTGTGAGGTTCTGTAAAGTTGGTCTATTAAATATTATATCTAAGCCAAATTATCCATGCCTGCTCCCACTAACAGTCTGAGTGAGCTAATTCACTTTTTCTCTTTTCTTCTCCCCATTCTGTGCAAGACGTTAACACTATTCCTCCTCGTCCACAAAGTCAAAGCGAACACCCTGCTTCAAAATTAATAAAGTAGTTTTTAAAGAGAATAAGAAAGAAAACAAGAACAATATCAACAAACAAAGTCAGCATTTTGAAAAAGATGTCAACTCTTAATATATATATGGTCACATTTAGATGCTTACGGCTGAGTGGACGACCAGCACAGCACCCTCACTGGGAAAGCCTCTCCTCCCTGACACCCACACACAATCGGTTCTGCTCACAAGAACATTTACACAGTTGTAGGAGAGCGAAGGAAATTATTTTTTCTTCCACCTTCCCAGGTTCTCCAGCTGGCCCCTGTAAATTAAACACCTACCAGACAGATTAACAAGAGAAAATCAAGCACACGTTTATTAACACATGCATCGTGCATACACATAGGAGCACTTGGTGATAAGTGACTCAAAGGGGTGGTTAGAACTTGAACTTGGGCTTACATAGCATCTTCAAAGAAGAGCAATAAACTTTTAGAGAAGGGACAAGACAAAGGGAAAGGACCTTGAGTTTCTAGGGCAGCAAACTGTAGGGAAGGTAAATGCATGAGGGAAAGCAGTGGCAGATAAGGGCACGTTAGTCAGGTTTGTTGTATGTTCCATTTTGGCATCAACTCTGGGTCTCTGGTGATAAGAATGTCCTTCCCTTCCTGGTACAGGGAAGGGGACAGCCTTACACATTTATTTCCTGCTTTTAGGCAAATTGAGGAAGGGCAGAGAGCATTTCTTTACCAACTTCTCAACTGTTTCAACTAACAATCCTTATGCCAACCTAGCAATATTTTAGGGTGGTATTTTCTGCCCCGCAGTGGCATGCCTTACCCCTGCACAGAAATTGAGTTTTTAAAGTATTCCCTCAACTCTACCCTTAATTGATCTAGGATCTGGGTAGATACTAACTTTCCCACGTTTTCAGAGCAGTAAACTGAGACTCATAAAATCTTCAAATCGACATTTACTGAGCACTTAATAATTATCAGGCACTATGTGAGGGCTTGCAGTTCAAGATCGATATACTTTAAAAAGCTTGTTCACTTTAAAAAGCTTGTTTCTCACTTGTATGTGGAATAGAAACAGAAAAGTGATTGGTAATTGCAGGGGATTGGGGGTAGGTGAAATGGGTGAAGGAGGTCAAAAGGCATAAACTCCCAGTTATAAAATAAGTAAGTCCTGGGGATTTAATGTACAACATAGTGACTATAGTTAAAACTGTATTGTGTATTTGAAAGTTGCTAAGAGAGTAGGTCTTAAAAGTTCTCATCACAAGAGTAGAACTTTTGTAACTAATAACTAAATTTATTGTGATGATCACTTTGCACTATATACGTATATCAAATCATTATGGTGTACACCTTAAAGTAATACAATATTCCATGCCAAGTATATTATCTCATTAAAACTAGGATTAAAAAAAAAAGCTTGTGGACTAGTAAAGTGAGATAAACACAGTAACAGATGACCATAACAGAGTGGGAGAGTGTGAAAAGAGTTACAGTGTCAAAGATGACTGCCTGAGAGGGAGCACCACTTAGAAAAGGGACATTTGGCCTGGGAATTGAGGGCTGATGAGGAGTTCACCAGCGTTGATGTGAGACCTTGGGATAGGAGAGGATAAGGGGAAGATGTCATCCCAAGTAGAGGAACAGCATACACTAAAGCACTGAGATAGGGCATAGATGGTGGATTCTGTGTGTTTCCAAAGGCTGAAGGGAGGGCCAGAAAAGGAGGCTAGGGTTAGACTGTCCAGTGCCTGTTTTTCTATACTACAGAGCTTATAATTCATTCTTTAGGAGAGAAAAAAAAGAATCATACATGTGTTTTTTAAAAAGAGTGCTCTGATGAGAAAGTGGAGAATGGGAGTATCCTGGGTTTAAAACCAGGGGAGATTAGGAGACTGGCAGGAGGGTGGGAAATGTACAAAACCTACTTGCCCATGTCCGATATCTCAATCGGTAAATTTGGTGGATCAGTCCTTCAGTGAGTTGACTTTTGACAACTCAGATTTCCATGAATTGGCTCACTGCTAATAGAGACAGAGAAGGCAGAGAGAAAAGAGAATACGGGGGAAGAGGGCATAAGCTGAATTTGAGGTTTTTGTGGGATGATGGAGAGACTTCCAACTGACTGTGGGAAACACAGATGTGGACTCAGGAGACTGATTTAAGAGGGGGAATCTAGGACAGGAGTCCAGCGGTTTGAATTTCTTGCCTTGTGTTCCCAATGAGCCCATGAATTGTAGATTTTCTCTTTTAATCAGCTTCGAACACAATGTAGTCATTGTGCTGTTAATTCAATAAATATCAACCCAGAACTCTCCTCACCTAATCCTGCCCACCCTGACCTGCCTCCTTTGGGAGTACAGAACTGTGTCACTGTCATCACTCGGGGCCATGTTGCTGTTCAGACTGGAACAAAAAAAAATTGGTTAATAGCTATTCTTAATACTTCTCAAGACCGTATCTCTCCACCACCACCTTTTTAAAATAATTTTTTTGAGTTCTGGTAAAGGCAGAACAACTGAAAATCATTTTTTAAAAGCTGCTTGTGGAAGAGATATCAATATCTTCAATGCCACTTCCAACAGCAGCACTAAGACCAAAGAGTAAAATTGCAAAGTCACCTTGTAAGAGAATAATCTAACAAAGCTGGCTGGCACAGCCTGCCTTGCAAAGCAGAGAGCACACCACCCCGCCACAACCCCGCCGCCCCTGCCCATTTCTTTATTGTTCGAGTGAAGGCATGACGAATATTTGAATGAAAGGGTCCTATAGTGGGTGGATAATTAGACACCCTAGTTTTGTGATTGCAAGATTTTAATTTAGAGGGTTTAACAAATGTATGATCAACTGCATGTTGATTGATAGTGATATTGATAAGGAGGAGCTATCATTATAAATAAATGTTATTCCCCCTACGTAACTATAGTAATGTATGGATGTTGCTACTGCTGGAATTAAAACCTTGTGTCTAGATCTAAATGGAACCTTTGGAAAGAAAATTTGGGAAGATGTTGTCATGTTAATTACAGGAACTATGTGTGAAATGTCTTTAAGTGGTTCAGGAAGAAAACAGTAAAGAACTTGGTCTTCCTTCGGGACAAAGTATCTATGCTGTAGCATCTCATCTCTCACTTGATGACGTACACTAAGAACAGGTCCTTTTGTGCTCCTGTCAGCCCAATGCCGACTGCCTAGACGACTTACCCACCGACTTCGAGGGATCTCTGGGAGGTCCGCCTACCAACCAGATCACAGGCGCAAGCGACACGACCGTAAACGAAAGTTCGGTCACTTTGGACCCTGCTGTCCGGACTGTGGGAGCCTTGCAGGTGGTCCAGGATACAGATGCCACCCCGCAGGAGGG
The DNA here is from genome assembly GCF_048564905.1 of Vicugna pacos. Taxonomy (NCBI): domain Eukaryota; kingdom Metazoa; phylum Chordata; class Mammalia; order Artiodactyla; family Camelidae; genus Vicugna; species Vicugna pacos. The sequence continues at coordinate 21,401,092 of NC_132988.1, forward strand.
AGAAATCATCTTTACTACCAACAGTAAGTTCCGCCTTACCATATTCAAGCGCCATCTTCCAAAGGGATGTTGCCTCATGGGAACTGGGAAAACACACTTTTCCTCTAGAAGAAATAAATAAATAAATAAAGGAATATAACATTGCCAGGCTAAACAGTCATACCTGACAGGCCTTGAGAAGCTCACTCCAGAGCCAGCAGGGCAGACAGCAGACCTAGCCCACACACTGATACCACGGCACTGCACACATCCCATGGTACCCGAAGCAGGCTGGGTAGTGGCTCTGGCCTCTGAGAGTGGAGGCAGGTGGGAAAAGCAAACTCAGGGGATGTGCAGTGGGGCTGGGATAGGGCACAACCCCAGTCACTCGTGTGCTTGTGTGTGTGTGTGTGCGCACATGCTTGAGCCTTCCCGAGTATGCACGTGGCTCTCTAGGCTGGTCTGGACCGCATGCAAGACGGCACTCGCCCCTGTTGCTACAGGACTCGGGTGCAAATGGCATCCCTTTAGATGGGCGATCCTGCAGTGCGATCTAAACCGCTGTACACAGTGACATATTAAAATGTCTTTGGGGTTTCTTCCCCATCTCTGGCATAGACTTGAACTAAGCACTGTTCCATTTGATGGTATTTATAAAATATTAAAATAGCTATGTTGGCAAACAACTGAAGCTAAGACCTAAAGTATTTACTCCACAGACTAACACGGGAGAGATGAAAGCTTCAGGAGTTCTAAGAGAATCAGCATGCAAATGAACTTAGGTTTCAGGTTAAAAGGGTAGATGGATATTACAGTTTTTAAATGAGGTGTATTTTTTCCCTTGATAAAAGTAACCTGTTCACTATAGAAAATTTGGAAACGCAGAAAAGCAGATGAAAGCGTATTGGGATAGTTCCTTTTACGTCAGCCTCTTTTTACATATTTGTAATGTTTATATAATACAAAAAATTATTCACACTGAAATTTAAAGATACATTTTTCTGATGAAGAAACATGACAGTCCTCAATGTTGAAAGACTGAAAGATGAAGAAAAGAATTTTTTTAAATGTAGAAGTCACTCACCCCACCACCCAGAAATAATCACTCCTAACATTTTGATCATCTTTTCTGATATGGTTGAGACAATAACCATAGGGGTGAACGTTCAGTGTTGTAACCACTGAAAGTTAGAACTTCTACAGGACCTTGACAGAGAGTAACTTCAAGAGGAACTAGGTGGTAAATATCTGCCCTCGCAGGGTTTATTAGTTCGGGATGGACATGAGTTTTAGGTGGACTTTTAGAGGCATAAGGACCTCGATATTGAAACATTGACCATTAAACATTAAAAAGATCCTTGAAGAGAGATTTTGATCCGTTTGTTTTGAAGGTCTGGAGTGGTACTGTACAATATGATGTAAGCCACAAAAGCAATTTTAGATTTTCAATAGCCACACTAAAATAAAAATAATAAGTTGGTCAAGTTCATTTTAATAATATATTTTATTTAACCTAATATATCTAAAATATTTCACCTTTTTTGATAGCAACTCTTCAAAATCTGGTGTGTATTCTATGCTTTGAGCACATCTCAGTTTAGACTAGCCCCATTTCAAGTGCTCAGAAGCCATGTGGGGCCAGTGGCTATCATATTGGAGAACACAGATTTAGAATTCTCATAATTTATAGATATAAAAACCTTAAAGATCATTTAATCTTTACAGTGATAAACTTCTGATTTTCACCATGAGAAAGTTGTGGCCCAGAGGAATAAGTGGCTGACTCAAGTCAAACAATTAAGTTCTCTTTTCTGAGAACAAGATTGTTCCATAATTTTTCCTTTTATTGGACATCTTCAGTTACCATCAGGTATATCACCATCGTGGCCTAAGTGAAGTTATTTTTAAAAGCCTGATAAAATTTTGCTAGCAGTTCAAAACCATTTAAGGCATGAGCCTTTTTTTGAGCCCATAAAAAAAACCAAATTAAAAGGGTCATATTTCTTGCAATAAAATAATTATTTAATTTTCAAGGGAAAATGTGCCATCTGTTAGCATCCTTATTCTGAAAAGTAGCTACGCACTTCACCCATCTCAGTAAAGCCCAGATGACAAATGAAAAGGCATAGTTTATGGGTTAAAATACATCCAAAAATGAAATGGGAAATTAAGATCTGTATCCATATAATTTATAATCCCAAATGGTTTTTGCTAAAATAGACTCAGAGAGTTTAGGTTCCTAGCAGGGATTCAGTAGATGTTTACCGAACAGCATGAGGTGAAAGGACTCAATTAAGCTTGAAGCGGGGAGCTTTTGCTCACAACAGAAGGAAAAATGCTAGGTAATTTCAAAGGATGGTCTTGGTAAAGATGAAGGCATGAGGCTGCATCTGCAGTCTGAAGACTGATGCTGTGTATCAATACGGCTGAAGATACCAATCCGTCTCTGAGTACAGAAACTGAATTTTTCCCAAATACTTTTCTTAGACCATTTCTGTCTTTTTTTTATTGAAGTATAGTTGATTTACAATGTTTCAGGTATATAGAAAAGTGATTCAGTTATACATACAAATTTTTCAGATTTTTTTCCATTACAGTTATTACAAGATATGGAATACATTCCCCTGTGCTGTACAGTAGGTCCTTGTTGTTTGTCTATTTTATATATAGGAATGTGTATCTGTTAATCCCAGATTTCCAGCTTATCCCTCCCCCAACTTTGGTAACCGTAAGTTTGTTTTGTGTGTCTGAGTCTATTTCTGTTTTGTAAATAAGTTCATTTGTATCACTTTTAGGCTCCACATATGAGTGATATCATACAATATTTGAGACTGTTGATTTCTGATTTTACACACTATTCCAAACATGGTCATTTTGATTAGATGTTAATGGTTTATACTACTAACCAAATGGCTGTAGATTCCTTAAGGGGAAAATTATCTGCTCTATACAGGTTTGTAAATTGCCTAGTGCCCTAACTCAAATAAATAGTCCATAAGTGAACAAACACTGATGCATGAATAAATGAGTGAAAAGATTCAAGTTCTTATCAACATCATTGTAACCAACTTTCTAACGCTATTGAAAAAAAAACTCGGCTAGAAAAGGAAGTATAGTTGGGGTCCAGTCTTGCTACAAATCACAAATAACCCACTAGACATTGGACCTGACTTTTTTCTACATTATCCTTTCCTACCTCACATCTACAAATCCAAGAAACTACTAGAAAATGAAAAAATAACAGTAGCTAACACGTACACAGCACCCACTATGTCCCGGCACCCTTTTAACTGTTTACATCTGTTATCTCACAGCAACCCTATGAGGTAAATATTATTTTTAACCTCATTTGACTGATGCAGAAACAGCAGCACGGAGAGATTAAAGTAACTGACCCGAGGTCATGAGCTCATGACAGGTGGAGCTGGAATTCTAAGTTCATCCAGGAGAATGAACAAGGGGAGAAAATGAACACAGTTCTCGTTTCATTTTTTTTACTCTTTTCCTCCATTTTTCTAAAGTTCTCTGAAAGTTCAAAAATGTGTTTAGCTTCAATTCGCATCCTCATCCCTACCTCTGTTCTTCCTTTCCCGGCAAATAGCATTGGTGCAGAGGCAGTGAAGTGCACGTAGAAGTCATTTCAGCACTCAAGGGGGAAACGCATAGAACAGATTGCCTGTAGAGTGAAGATTGAAAAGTGTAGAGGGAAAATCTGGCATTAAAGGATCAGCTTCAGCTTCCAGGAGAAGGAAAAAAAGAAAAACATTTACAAAGGAAATCCAAACTGGTTGCCAGTCTGACGTTTGGGAGAAAGACATTCTTGTATGCACATCTTTAATGTTTCTGACATCCCAGCTTTTCTAGCCTCTCACGGCAGCCCCACATCACACAGTGTTTCTCCTCCACCTGGCGCAAGGGGTCATTTGCATGTGTGCCTAGATGTCACTCATCGATTTTTACCTGCATGCGTGATGGCACCAAAACCATACTCTGCCCTCTGACTCCCCAGGCCCAGGCTGTGGCTTCTTGGATTAGCTTCAGCAGGGAAAAAAGTTCCTTAGGACCAAAGGAGAACCCAGCTAGAGAAACAGCCCTGTGTATTTGGAGACTCCAGACAGGAGCTAGAGAAAGACACAAGAGGAGAAGGCTGTATTACTCCTTTCCAAAAACATTCCGCACCATTCCACATCTTCTCAAGAGGGTCTGAAACCTTCCCTTTGTTTTTCAAGGAAGTTGTTGACACCCGCGTCCATTCCCTTCACTGACTCATCACACAAGTCCTCCAGCACTGCCTCTAGATCATTCCCCGCTTGCCACTCGTCCCACCTCAGACTATGAGGAACCAGCCCTCAGCCCATGGGGTGGGTGGGCGGAGAGAGCTGGGAGCTAGAAAGAGATGTGGAGATGGGCAGAATCAAGGCCTGCCCCCATGCGTCCTGAGGAGCACGTGGCAGGATGGGTTTGGCTGGGAGCCCTGGTCTTCAGACCTCACAGAAGGAAGCAGTACACGTGAGTTGTTATGTAGGCTAATGGGCGAGAACTCGGCCAGTCGAATTGAAACCTGGTGTGGGTGTCCCCTGGGAGACTTGCTATCCACTCTGATCCTGTGTCATGTAACTATCGTGTTGAACAAACATGATCTGTGATGTATGCAAAATGCATCTTTATTCTTGCTGCTCTGCCCTAACCGTACTGAGTGGGTGTGATAGCCCTCTGCCCCAGGATGAAAATTCCAGGAGGAATTTTCTGCTCACCCTTAGGTAACAGTTCCAACAGTCCTTTTAGGTCCCAGACATAGACAAAAGGATTGTTCCTCGGCAGGGCCCTTCCCCTTGCCATCCCCGTGGCTCAGGACAGGTGGGCCTCCCTTCATGGCTTCCTCACGAGGCCTCCTGCAGCCCCTGCGCATCCAGCAGTCCGTTTGCAGCCTCTGTCTGCTGAGGTGCCCTTACCCCTCCCAGAAGAGCCCAAGTTGAGCCCAGTTCTGCTCGCTCCCCACATGGCCACCTCTGGGACACTCAGGCATCACCTGTCCTGACGGCTCTTTCCAGGACAGCAGCTGTTTCCAGCTCTGCCCCCACGCAGGCCATCGGCCTCCTCTCTCCAGGCTTCCGGCAGGCAGGAGACCCAAGTCCACAGTCTGCATTAACTTTTCTAAGGCCTGAGTCAGCTCTCCCTGGGAGTGCCACCCACAGGGAGCATAGTTCAGAATCTCCTCAGTGATGGAGAGGGGAGGGGGTGTTTCCTTTGCAGGAACCCCTCGCTGGACGTGGGCTTTGGAGGTAGTAGCCCTTCCCCACCCCTTTTTCTAGAGGAACAGAATTTAGCATGACAGTCCTCTCTCCACAATCTCATTACCAATTTCCCCACCTTTCTCTCCCTCTCTCGCCTTTTTATTGCCTTAAGCTGGGTGATGGGGTCTGGAATCATAAAGGAGGTACCCTCACATCCATTACATCCAGCACTGGGGTGGGGAGCCCAGGGGCGTGGAGGTAGGAGAGGCTGTCTCATGGTCTCACACTTCTTTGCTACCCGTAGCTCTTCTGTAGAAAATGAGGCAGGAAAGAGTCCCCTGAGAGCAAAAGAATTAGTTCCTGGATGTCTTGGTGACTTTCGCCAGAGGACAATTTCTTGGCTGACATGGCCACTAAACTACAGTCCCTTTTCTGCAAACCTGGATTTATGTCAACCTTTTGGGAACAAAAATATGCTCACACTCTTCAAAATGCGCTCATAAGACAAAAATAAGTATTAAAGCACAGCTGAAACTACAGCCCAGAACAAAAGCCATTTTCAGCAGAAGGTCGTGAACAGCTATCAGTGCAATCAGCAGGGGCTCTCCAGGGACACGCACTACACGCTCATTATTGGCAAAGCACGACCAGAGAGTTCGTTCAGAGACTTGTGCGTACTTTCTGGAATGGGTCGCTTTCTCTTCCTTGAGGAACTCGGTATAAACCTCTCTGGAGGGTCTTCATTCCTAAAGACACATTCTCTTCAAATTAGGCCAGAAACGACCTCCGTTCTTGTGTATTTTAAGTTCTGTGTTTGTTATTTAGGGAGCCATCGAGGAAGCATTCAGAACATCTACATTCAGAAGTTTTAAATGCCTCTAGGCTTGCTGCCCTGACCACAGCCTGACCTGAGAGGGAGTGTGTGTATTCAAGACTTGTCCGGGGAACCCGGTGTTGAACCTCGGGGTCAAGGCAGTGGAGGGGAAACAGGAAGGTTGGCATTAACATCCCATTTCTGTTTCTAATGTGCAACTACACTTTGCTCCATTTGCAAAGCAGCAATATCCGTGTTTTAACGTGACTGCAAAATACACTGGTGCATCCAGAAATATCCACCTCTAGAGAAAGCATTGCAGTGTTGATGAGAAAGGACAAGAATGAGTAGCCACGTCTGTGCAGTTTTTTGACTTGCATCAAAGCCTGAACTGGCCAAGTAGCTCCCTTTGGCTGTGGCTAAGCCTGCTGGCTGGAACTAGCAACGAGAAGGCTCTCCCTTGGTACCCATAAGATTCACATTAGCCCTGGAAAAATGATTACTCTGATTTGTGAGCATGTTCCATTGTGGCAGACAATAGAATCAGCCAACCATTTAGGATTTTAAACCCCGCTGTCGGCCGCCCTTCAGGAAATATTTTAGCCATGGTGAATTACTTCTATACACAACGAAGCATTTGCAAATGGTGATACTGCTCCCCACGATCATCTCCGTTGTCTCGTGAGGTGCCAGGTCCCTGGAGGAACTTGCTCTCTTTGTTTCAAAGCCTTCCACTCACTAGCTCGATGATGGCTTCAAGAGACAAACAGCTGTTCTGAAAAGCAAAGATCTATGTGATCAGCACATGCCTTCCTCAGCAAGTGTCCCAGGTGGCAACAAGCCAATCCACGAGCCACTGGGTTTTTTTGCGATGACATTCCTCCTCGGTTAAAATCGCTTGCCAACCTACGAAAGCCCAGTCAGGACCAGACCTAGGGTTTTCCTGTCTTGTGGGTCTGATGCCTTTGATAAGAGAGTCCTAAGGATCTGCCTATGAGAGAATTAATCAATTTAAACCACAGATATATTGCCTGTGGCTCACTCAGCCTGGGCATGACACACGCCATCCACTCAGAAGAAACTTGTCTTCCTCAAATGAAGTAGCCCAGCCAGCAGACTAAATCCATCCATCACTGGGAGATTGTCTCATGTTCTGAGTGACTCACTGAGAGCACCACCTCCAGTTTGATCAGTTCCTCCCTGTGCTGTCTCGCTTTTGAAAAGTGTCGAGGCCCAGCAGCTGTTCCAAAAGTGAGCTGGGGAAAGGGCTGTTGAGCAGACCTGCGCTTTACCAGATATTGATACGCTGAACCTAGATCTCAGCAGGGAAGTGGCAGCCGATGGCAGGAAACATGATTGGCAGGTCAGCTCTTTTTCAATGTTTGAACAGCATCGAATGCAAATAAGATAATGTTTCTCTTTGCATTTCCATTCTGAAGCACGTCATGGGGGAGTTCCATCACTCAGAGATTAAGAAAGCAGGAACAGCTAAACATGCCCTTTGGATAACATAAGAATGACTCTGAAAGTTCAGAAAGTCAGGGTTCCATAAGTCAAAATACTTCAGTGGTTCAGGAAAAAAAAAACAACTGTAACTCCCAGAACATCACTGGAGCTACTTGAGGTAAGATGACACAGAGGAAGCACCACTAGCCAGAAACAAAAAATTGAGGCCTTAGGTCTGATTTGGCCTCCAATGATCTTGGGCCAGTCACTTACCCTCTCTCTGCACTTTCATTTCCTCAATTGTCAGATGCAGCACTGGTACCAGCTGTTCATTTCTAAGCCCCTTTCCAGTTTCATGACTCCATACTTCAAGTTAGAATCCCTCTCTTGGTGTTCTTCTGAGTCTCACCAGGAAAGGCTCGGGCAAGACCTTGCATCCTCACTCACAAGCCCTTCCTGATACCCTTCTCCTTCCGGCACCGCTGAGCCATCCTCTCGAGAAAGGCTGTCCTTGCTCTCCCTCACTGAGCGTCCTCTGAGACCGTAGAGGGTCGCTGTGAGACTGCAGCATCTTCTCAGTCTCTGGCACATCAGATCTTACCTTCACATAAAATGATGGGAGGGAAGACAGGTGGGTGTAGGTGGCCGGAACAGCAACACAACCCCAGCTCAGATTCCTTCTAGGGTCCCCGTGCTCAGTGGACCCTGCACTCAGACCATCACGGCCTCCTGCTCACGGCAAGCTCTTAAGCAGTAGTCACTTGGTCCTTCTGCAGCCCTGGGCGTGGATTTAACAATAACAGCTGTGGTTGATGCCCTCAACAGGCAGATGGCATGTCACGTAAACAAAAATTTCATGCAGAGCAACCCTTTTTCATTCTGTTTTCAGTATTAATGCTAGACGGTGGGCAAACAACGCTTAGAAAAAGGCACTGTATTTCTTCAGTAGAGACTGATGTCGGTGTTTGCATGTCTGTATTTATGTGTTTACATGTATGTGAATACACAGTGTGATGTTTAATCCCAAGTCTAGACATGTTTTTTGCATGTTCATAATGCTTTTTGTAATATAGTAAATACCACACATGTCATCTCATTTTCTCTTCTCGGGGAGGTAGTATACAACTACATGACATCATTTGGAATGGACATTATCTCTGCTTCATTAAGTGAGGGCACTGAGGCAGAAGTAGCTCTTTCAGAGTTGTTGCTCTCAGACTAAGGAAGAAAGCCCATCTCACTGGACCCCATTTCCGGGGTGGTCCACACTCCATGTGAACCCATCCGTGTATCTGTCACATAATTTCAAAGGAAATTAGTGATCATCACCCAAGAATAGCTCCAGTCCATCTAACTATTTTGGAACTAATTCTGTTTTACATGTCACCAAATTATTTAAGCTCCAGATGTTTTATTAAGGATTTAGTTGAACTGTTTCACAAGTCGAATGCTAAAAAGTGACTTGTTCTCTGTCTTTATGACTCTGAAGTGATGATGCAAAAAAATATTTTGTAAAGAACTTTTAGTTTAATAGTTCGTCTCCATCTGTCATTAAAGCAAAAGGAATAAGAAATCTTGATGTCATCTTTCAAGGATTTGAGGCTGGCTCTCTTCTGGCAGAAAGAAATAAATTCATTGACTAATCATTCTTCCTAAGATCTCAAAGCATACTTCACCCATACTATCTTGTTCTGTCTTCCTAACAGTCCTGCACAGTAGAAACAAACAGTAACATCCAGGGGGAGGGTATAGCTCAGTGGTAGAGTGCATGCCTAGCATGCATGAGGTCCTAGGTTCAATCCCCAGTACTCCACTTAATGACAACAATAAAAAATTAAATTAATAAACCTAATTATTACCCCCCCCAAAAAATAATAACATCCACCAAGTCCCTGCCTCAGCCCAATTGTCTCTCCAGTATTTCACCACATGGTTAAACTGGTTCCCTATCAAGATATTCCAGAAAAAACTCACTTGTTTCAAATCAGTAGCAAATCAATAGTACAGAGTTAGAAATTGAATCAAAGCCCGTATGAGAAGACTTAAAACTCAAGGGCATCAGGAAAACTGGTCTTGATAAAGGAATCACCTAGAAACTGTGCAAGATTTCTGTCTCTCCATGACAGTTTGAACCCACAGGTTTTATCTGCTGCCCCACAAAGTCCCACCAAAGGGTTCATAAAAGGTATAAACCTACATGGACACTAAAGACAGAGAAAAGATTGCAGCAAATTTTGGAAGATAAATGAGTGGAAATTCACTTAGTGAAGTGGGGAAAGTTGAAATCTAAGTGCCTTCTAAGGGAGAAGCCAATGAAAAGCTAGCAGGTTTGCAGTTAGCTCAGGGTCTAGGGCACCAGGTACCAGGGAAGGCTGTGAGACGCAGTGGTGCTCACGAGATTAGGTGACAGACTGGGTTAAGAGCATTTAGGTCCCCTAGATGGCCTCCCCTATCCAGAGCAGCCTGGTTGTTGCCTCAGGCCCTTTCTAAGGTCTCCTCCCTAGTTGGCGAGCCTCATAGTGCCTCATGCGCAAATATGAATGGAGGGCAGGGATGGCTAGATAACTGCAAGAAGCCATGAAATCTGAGAGAGAGAACATAGCAAATAAAACTAAACTCCAAGGAAACCAAGATAATTCAGAGAGCAGAATTCTGTAAATTGTCATTTGTGTCCTTACAGAGATATGGAATAATATTGCATCCATGGAAAAGAAACAGATGATAGAAATTTTCCAAGAATGAGAAAGAGCTCTTGGAAATTAAAAAAACAGAGCCGAGTGAAAATTTCCATAGAATGATGGAAAGATAAAATAACTTTGTCTTGTTACACTATGTTCTTGATGTGAAATAAAAATTGAAAAAAAATTAATTTGATTTAAAAATGAAGTTTAAAAATAAGGAAAAGCAAAAACGGTCAATTAACATGCCGTTGAAGACTTAATCCATTTATTCATCACACAGTCTGTATTAGCAGCCCTCTCACAAAACATGCTTTTCACTCGAGTGAAAAATGACGGCCTCGCATGGCGTACTTGGCTTCAAAAAATGTGTTTGGTACCAAACTTTTTTAAGTGTTTCCTTTTTGCATGCTTATGTTTGCAACACAACATTTGTGTCGTATTTGCAGTAAGTCAGTGTTTTGTGACTTCAGTTTTTTCAGTGAATGTATTTCTCAGTGGTCAAGCCAATAAGCTTGGGGTTACCTCTGTTTTTGTCATTCTGTTGCCTTCCACAGGCAAATAGTCACCGTCTCACATTCATTCTGCTTTTTAAATACCTCTCCCTGTGCCGTTTCCCCCTGCACTGCTGTAATTCGAGACCTCATCATCTCCGACCTTGGTTTTCCCCACGGGCTGTTGGCTGCCGTTTCTCTCTCCGTTTCAAGCCTTACCAGCCTCCAGACTGTCCTCATCCTGCTTCCTAGATAATCCTCTATAGAAACCTCATCCTAGTGCGGTTTTGCTCGAAACATTTTTATCAGCCATGGGTTAAAATCTCAAGCTAGCTAATCTAAACAAATCATTAAGCACGTGGCCTCTGCATCTCTCCCCCTGATTTTTTTTTGCCACTCCCAGCTGGCCGGCTTTACACGGGAGCATTTCTAAGCCGCTGGTGGTTCCAGACACACTGCCTGCCCCCAGCTCCTCTCCCTCCAGCTGCCAAGTTGTGCGTATCCTTCAGGCACATCTCATCTGCTGTGTTCTCTGAGATGCCTTCTCTGCTGCTCCCAGCAGAATCTGGTGATGCTTCTAGAAACTCTCCTTTCAAACGATTACCTCTGTTACTGTTTCTTGAGAAAGTGTCTATCACCCCACTAATCTTAGCGGGGTGATTTGAAGGGTGGCTTTTCGACTTCATGTTCCAAAACCCAACACTGTTTATGGCTACAGTCAGACTCAATAACATTGGTTGAATATATGAATGAATATGCTGAATTTTAAAGGAAACCAGCATTAGCACTAGTTAGAAGTGGAAGAGACCGTATTCAAATATATCTTTGTGTTCTGTGTGCTTATGAGAAGCATAGGTGTATATTCTGCCAAGGACATTCAGGCTGGACCAAAGCACCCACAGTTGAGCCTCCTGTAGCCAGTTCCTCTGGGACAACACTGTGACCCCACCCCCATGTGACAGGGAGCACAGATGCTAAACTGGTCCCTCGTCAGGAGGCAGGAGGAAGACTAATGCCTTGTAGAAATGGATTGGTGATTTATTATTTATCATTATTGATATGGGACTACACAGCAGAAACGGGAGATGAAAAGCAGCAGAGGGAGACGAAGTGGCAGAAAATGCAGCAGAGGGAAATGTGATGGAGAAAGACTCCGATGCCTGACTGTGCATCACTTCTGCAGATGCTCTGGGGATGCCGTAAACCCTAGTGCCCAGGAACCCGTGCAGCTTAAATGAAGCTCCTCATTTTTGGCTTTATACAATCGGCACTACTCTTCTTACTTCATGTGAACTCATGGTGGGTGAAGATGACCCTACTGAGAGGTAACGGAGGCTTAGGAAAATCAGTTGTCCTTTGCGTCGGGTAGATCAGGGCTCAAATCCTGGCTGTTCAATGACTTAGCTGTGGTCAACGAATTCTCTCCCGGGGCTTCAATCTCCTTGTCTTTAAAACTGTCCAAACAGAATCCGCCTCACAGGTTTGTGGTGAGCAGGAAAGGAATCAGTGCGTATCCAGCTGCTGGTTCAGTGCCTGGCCCTCCATAAATCATGAACACTACCTCCTTCCCTACCCTGTGCACCACCTCCCCAGGAGAACGCACATTGGAAGGACTCATCACAGGTACCTTTCGGTGCACTGGAAATGTCTTGGAATACCTGCAAACCCCCTTTCTCTGGTAGACTCCAAGGCCAGTGGCTCTAGGTTGTACCCTCATTCATTTGCCTGTGGAGATGGAAACTAATGTTACCTTGCTCTTCGTCAATGACTGGAATTACTTTACTCCCTGAGCCAGAACTCCATGCTCGCTTTTAGTTACTTATCTTTTCCATTAATTGACCACTTGAGGACTACTGAGTTACAATCTATGATCTTTATTACCATGGTCTCATATAAAACGACGACTGTCTTTATAGCGCCATTTACAGAGACAAACCTCTCAGATTATCAGCAGCATCACCAGGCAGCCCATCAATCAGTCAGTCAACCCATTGGTGTCAGTTCCTAGAAAGTCAGAATCACGTCTTTCCACACGTGGCTCCGTGTTGGTTACATTCAGCAGACAGCAGCCCTTGTGGTAATCTTAGAGAGTGTTTTGAGCATACAGATCGACAAACAAGTGATCTATGGATAAACTTGTAAGTTCGGATTTGCCAAGTCTTGGTGTGCTTTTTGTGTTCATAAATGAAACCTTGGGGAACAACTCAGGGCAAAAATTTTGGAAGTACCCATTGATATAAAACTCCAAGTTTTCAGCTCATGGATCCCACACCCCCACAAAGACAATCCAGTAGGAGACCTTTTAAAATACAGACGTATCCGGGGTGGGGCTATAGCTCAGGGGTAGAGAGTGTTCTTGACGTGCACGAGGTCCTGGGTTCAATCCCCAGTGCCTCCGTTAAGGGAAAAAAAATTAAATAAAAGTTTTTAAATATTTTTTAAAAATTAAAATAAAATGCAGAACTATCTATCTAACTCACTGACTTCATTTGGGGTGGGCCTTACTGCACTTCCTCCTGTGGAGGGGAAAATTTGCAAGTAAACTTCTAAAGAAAAGAAAATATATGGTGGTTAAGTGACTGAGCCCAGCTCTCCTCCCCAGCTCCATCCAGGACACAGGAGTGGTGATCGGCTAGGTCTGGATAAGCCAGAACGCCAGGATGGGGATCTATCCTTCCTCCTCTCCGGAGGCTTCCCAAGCAGCACACACCAGGACACCAGGGTGAGAAGCAAACCAGGTTCCCTGTGCACACAGCGTGCACACATACACGCACGTGGCCTCACACATGTCTATGTGCACGCACACATCCACCACCAATCCCCGGGGCATTGGTTCTTCACCCAAACCACTAGGAAATAGATCTCTAGGGATTCCCGGAAATTATTCTAGGCCAAGGGAGCAAAGCGATGTCATATGTGACTCCTTCTGCCTACAGATGGGCTGGGTTTGGCCCTGAGAATGTTTCTGATAACGTTCAGTGAGTAGGCAGCATTTAAGTATATCAGGGGTTTCCATAACAATCTGAATTTCTGACTCGGAAAGTGTTGGAAGCAACGGCAATCTTGGATCTCATTCCCTGATGATGGCCATTGGCTGGATCTGAGTTGTAGCAGCCCCAGGACAAGGCATGCCGTCTGCAGTTCACCACAGCTCTGCAACCCCAAAAGTAGGGACGGAGCGACAATCTCGGGGCAACTGTACTTCCTTCATAGGCACCGATGTCTCAGGGACAATCACTGTTTTGAATTGTCCTGTCAGGTCTCATTAAAATAATACCTTTTGGTACAATCACCCAGGCCGATCATGTGTGTGCCTATTAAGCAGCGACATCCACAGTTAACATTCACCCTGGTAACTGATGTTCACAGCACGGAGGAGCGATGAGTAGATTTGTAGACTAACATTCCATCAGATTTCTTTTTTGTCAGACACATCTTTCATTTATATAAATGCTTATGCCTTAATCAGAGCTGTCAGCACAAGAGGGTACTGGCTGCACTAAAACTCCTGCTGGGCAGCAGCAACGGTGGAATGAATTTTTTAAGGAAAAATTATACCAGAATAATACTGCAGCTGTTATTTAAATGAGTTCATTAGAAAATTGCATTTGAAAGTCCAAGTTTAAGCAGAAACACAGTGGGTTAAAAAGCTTGTCTTCTCTGTTATCAAGCTGAAGAAAATCTGTGCAGTAGGATAAACAACCTCTTGCATCATGGGCACACACGTGTTGTCTGTAGGAACATGCACGTGTGGGCACATACTGCATTCCAAGGCCAGATGTGCACCTGCCTGCACACACAGACACATGCATACACACACGTTCATACCTGCGTGTCGTGTGTCATGTGCAGAGTGTCTCACGCGGTGCTTACACACACATACACGTCTCTGTATTCAGGTGATGCACCTGCACACACGCACACCTGTATACGACTCAGTACTGTCCACTTTCTGTCACAGTAGTTAACCACTTCTCAGCAGGGACAATTGAAGTTCCTGGTCATGACTCTCAATGTATTACTCCTAAAAATGAAACTTTGGTTCCAGCTTCACTTGTCAGAAAGGGAACCACTCCTCAAACAAACGTGTACATCATTTTGTTTCTTGAAGAGTCCTAAAGGCTGTCTAATATCTGGGAAGAGGACATGTGCCCCTACATGTAAAGCAGTTCCTAGTCTGAGGAATAGTGATTCCTCATACCTGTGCCCTGCAATAGAACGATGCATTGTACAGCCAGGTCACAGTTGCAGGTGCTTGTGTCCACACTGAGTGTCCCCTTCAGACTGTGACACATCGGGGACATGACTGAATGGGAAAGCTGCTGGAAAGTGAAAGGTGGGTCTTGATTATACAGCAGAGAGAGGTTTTGAAATTTTCTGTCCCTAATTTATACCCCTGAAAATAAGGTGAGTTCTCAGCAGTAGAGCCAAGCCAAGGCCTGGCCCTGCCACCTGCTGCCTGTGGACCCGTGGGCTCAACCTGTCTGCGCCTCCATTTCTCACCTGTAAAATGGAGTCATGAGAACACCTACCTCACAGGGTTAAATGTAATAAAAACTCCTTAGAAAAGCCCCTGGTTCATTAACAGCTTCCAAAAAAAAGTCCTCTTATTATCAGACAGAGGAAGAGGGAGAGGGAACTCAGACCTTATTAAGTATATACCATGCACCAAGGATTTTTTTGTATATATATTTGTATTAACATATAGTCAGTTTACAGTGTTGTGTCAGTTTCTGGCGTACAGCACAATGCTTCAGTCATACATGAACACACATATATTCGTTTTCATATTCTTTTTCACCATAAGTTACTACTTGCAGAGAACTTTATGTATCTGATTTACCCTTTACAATTACCATCACTCTTTTACCTACAAGAAACTGAAGTGGAGAGCAGGCCAAGACCCTCTTCAAAAGTCATCCGTTGAGTAGGTGTCAGGCTGGGATGAGGGCTCTTGTCCCTCTCCAAAGCCCAGGGTCTTTCCCACACACTGAAATTTGTCAAGTGTAGTCTGAACTCCTGCTTGGGCTGTAACTACCATGCAGACACTGGGCTCCATCCTAGGTATACTAAACCACAATTTTCAGGGGTGACTGAGAACAGTCCTCCTTATCAGGCTTCCTATGCAGGTTTTTCTGAAAACCAGAGCTGGAAAACATGTGCCACTCCCCCAGAATGTCCGCCCAAGGAGGACAAAACCTGGACGACTCCCACATCTTAAATGTCGTCTTACCCCAACAGCCCATTTAAATGTTGTCTGTACCTACCCCGATAATCAGTTTTATTCAGGGCTACTGGAATTGGAACATTCCCTTCAATCCAACTAACTTCACCTCTTTCTTGCCGACTGAGCTTTGAGAATTTCCCAACTGAACGCCTGAGGGTGGTTTTGTATGACTGGTCCCTGGGTGGGTCCTTCTTCACAGACCCCACACTGTCTCTCGATGCCTGCGATAAAGATGACCACTGGTCCCTGGGACGCTGATCCCAAGGCCAAAAGGAAGTCCATAGAAAATACAAGTACATTTTTATTCAGTCCTGCCTTGTTTGTGATCTTGATGGAAGGTTAGCCCTGGAAGCCAGCATCGCTCCATGGGACAGAGGCCACTGTCTTTTTATTGTTATAGTAATCCCTCCCTTGCTCGTGAAAACTTGTGCACCTGACATGTAACCTGCACGCTGTGATGTAGGCATTCAATTACTTTGTAAGCATAAGCAGTAAGTCCAGAATCGCCCACTGGCGAAAGGAACTGTTTTCTGTAGAGAAAATGCTTTCACAGTCTGAGATATTAAAGCAAGTCCTTGATCCAGTAGAGCCAAAGATGAATTTGAAAAGAATCACAATTGGTTTTCTCAGATATATAATTTTACTGAGGAAAGAGGTCTTTAGTGTCAAAATTAACTGCTAAATGGGAAAGAATCAGGCAACAAGTTACATTTTATAGTTCCTTTGGGTTCCTGGCAGCTAAGATCTGCAAAATAGCACTAATTAGTTGGTGGCGGCTAAGCGGCATTAACTTCCACCAAAGATAAAGTGTAGAAATTATGTTGGGGGAGCTTAACACTTGGGAGGGAGGTAATAATGGTAGGAACTCTGTCTTTCTTTGCTTTTCTTTTTTCTGTCTTGATAAACAATGAAAAGTTTGCAACCGTGACTTAACCCTCATGGTGTAGATCGCTAATTTCTTTGAGTCAAATATGTTTTTATTCTCCGAGACATGTTGTTGGGACTTTGCTTTTACAGTTATCATGTCTGTGCTTACAATCTGCTCGTCTTCCGCTTCCCAGGCTCCCTCGGTGCCTGCATAGGCATCCCTTCTCCCCCTAGAGAAGCCCTAGCTCCATAAATGCAGCTGGCAAAAAGGAAACATTCTGATGCTGGAATTAAAGTCAATGTTTTCAGGAGAAAATATTCAGTCTCAGAAATCCCAACCAGCGCTCACTGTGTCCCCACTCACCCCCCTGCCCCCCGCCCCCTGCCCCCATTCCTCTCTAGGAGATTTTCTCTTAGGGAGCGTGGAAGAAAACCAAAGGCAACCTGGGACTCACCGGGTTAAGGCACAGGATCAGCAGAGGAAAGGACCCTCACTGCTTTTTGCCAGGCTTATGGCTCCGAGGGATGAGAGCTGCCCTCCCTGGGACTTCCCTGGAATTGAAGATGCTCCCATGAGACCTGTGGAGACTCAGCTCCGCACCAGATGAGCGAGTTATACGTGATTTGGGGGCTCATGGATTTTTCACCGCTCTGCTCCATATTTACCATTATTGACAAAGCATCCCACATTACAGGAGACAGAGGCTGCTGTTCCTCTGTAGCAAGGTAACAGAAAATACTTGTAAGTAGGAAGAACAGGGGAAAAAAAGGAACATTGAAGACTACATGGTAGGACCTCTCCCAGGATAGAACACCTCCTGTTTGGGATGTAGGCTATTCTCCTGGCTGCAGATTCTTTTAAAATACAAGTTCAAAATGTTCATTGGCCGTGTGCTACTGGGAAACATGGACAAAGTGCTTAACACAGCACACAGCCACCAAAGGGAGTCAGGCGGGAGCTCTGGCCCAGACAAGTATGTAAACCAGCTGTGGAATAAAAAAAGAGAGTGAGGGGGAGTACATTATAAACATCAATAATCATTCCAAAGAGCAGCAGCATGATTCTTAAAAAAAAAAAATCTTAAAAAAAAATATACATGGACCACATGTTGAAGTGACTTTCTGTTGTGCAAAATTTCAAAACATATTAAGAATAATTAGGAGAAAACGACTTTGTTAAATACTTTTAAAATATCTAGAAGACCACAGCCAGAGGTTAATCTGGAAGTCTGTTTATTAATTAAACAAAACCATTTTGCTGATGATGTAAGTGATTTGGTGTAATATTTCTTGATGCCTATTTTGAGCTAGGATAAAATTGTCCCTCCTCTGAAAAACTTTAGATTCTGACAGATGTAAAACAGATGTGTACAAAGTAGATGTTACTTTGCCCAAGTGCTCTTTTTTAAAAATAGTTCTCATTTGCCAGATTTGCTAAAGGCTTTGTCTACATAAGGGATTTCTGTAGCTTTCATTAGTTTACAAAAGAGAGAGACGAATGATCACTTGGGCTGGTGCAGGAAATGCTAAGAATTTAACCCCCACGTTAAATTCCAGAAACTCCCATCGGGCTTGTTCAGGGCATTTGGCCTTTGAACACGTATTCAGGAATATTAGGGTGAAATCCTCCTGGCTTGGATTTTTCCATTCTTCAGATGAGAAAATTGCTGGATTTGCAGTCATTTTCCTGACTCTGTGTTTATTATAGACATGTCTACTTAGTCATGATTGTCCAACTGTAAATGGTACCTTTTCAGTTCTCCTCATATTCAAGTTTAACAAGCCACTGGCAAAACAGCTGGCTTGGCCACACCCCCACCGCTGCCAGCCACAGGGACAGGATTCCACACAGGGGGCCCCCCCTTCTCAGGGAGGTGCTGAGCATAATTCTGAAACCAGTTGAGAGACATAAGAAACCAGAAAATGGTCTTAGGAGATACCTAGTAAGGTGGAGGGGATGGGAAGAGCAGGAATAAGATTCCTGGGCCATATAAATACGTGAATATCTGGTTTACTTACTGTCGGGTCCAGATCTTGTTTCCCTTAGCCTATCCTGTGGGCTCACCTGAAGCCGTAGTGTGACGGACTCCACATAGCACTGAAATCAGAAGACTCAGAGTGTCCCTCCTCAATGTTTTTAGCCTTCAAAAAACCAACATGATTTCTTCAGATCTTCCCATCCATTTCTTCAGTGCATTCAGGTGATAACCATTGTATTTCTTTTTATTTGTATTGCATGGGGGATGGAGGTTTGACAGTGTCCATGCAAAATAAGCCCCTGCCCTCTTACAGCTAACAATCTGCTCTAGGAAAGAGAAAACACATCCGTGGGTGGAATATTTATTTAAAAGATGACATAAGGCAGCACTGTTAGTCAGGTGTCAAGAATATTGTGGAGTCCAGGTGCTCTTCAGAGAAAGAGGGGGACTGTGAGGGCAGGATTTTGCTCCAACCTCTGGCCTCACCCTTCCCGGATGGGAAGGAAGCTGTGGGAGCCAAGAGGAGAGTCACCTAGCTCTCTCATCTCACTTACTAGAGGTCAAGTGAGGATGCAGACTGCCATTGTCAAGGTTCAAGTTGGCCATGCCCTTCCTTTCCTTTGGGTTTTTAGTAGCCAGACCCTTTTGTGTGTATAATTCAATATGTGTGTACACAGTATGCAGTAAAGATGTAAGTTTAAACTCTTTGTTTTCTTGAGCTCATCAGTGAAAAGTGCCCTGCACAGAGCCTAGTGAAGTTCAGGTCCCTCCCGCTCCCTGGTTGTATCACCTTAAGAAGAGGTGAAGTTAATGGTAGCTGCCAGACACTTGTTTTGTTTTGTTTTGTTTGGGCTTTCCAGGAAATGAAGATCAGATTAATGAAGTAAATGGGAGGATTTAACCAATGATTTCAATAAAGACTCAATGCACTAGTAATTAGTCATTATTATTCCCTGCTCTTTTTTTAAAAAATCATTTTTTAGTATCTCCCCACACTAAAAAAAAGAAAGAAAAAATCTGCTTCATGATAGCATGAGATTTTCAAAGAAGTACCAAACCCAGATGAAGTATTAAGGGGTTTCACTCTTTTGACCCAGTGATTGGGGGTAGATGATAGTGTGTCTGGGAAAAAAACCTCCCATGAAATAATGAGTTAATTTTATATCTGGAAAGCACCAAGATGTAAATCATTTTTTAAATACTGACTCTAAAGTTCAACAAAGTCTCTCTTACAAGGAGGGATTCAGGAAAGATAGCAGTGATTCTAAAAGGCCAGGTTGTGGGAGGATGTGGGCTCAAAGCCTTCCTGGAGGGGAGTAAGATTTTTATGTTCATCAAAAGGGAGGATGGCATTTTTTAAAAAGTTTGAGAAGGTGCTCATACAGGGGAAATATACAATTGGAAAGGGCAGTTTTAGGAGTTAGAAGACCCAGACTCAACACAGGCATAACAAGCGTTGTTCCATCCGACCAGCACGTGGCGGCAGGTTCCTTATCTGCCTCCTCACTTGCAAAGGGGACAGGGTGGGTTCATCTGACTTCAAACAACAGCTGAACAGCAGCTCCAGTTATATCATTAGCACCATTATAGCCTGTGTGGTTTTTAAAATTCTATTTATGTATTTTTAATGGAGGTATTGGGGATTGAACCCAGGACCTCATGCATGGTAAGCATGCGCTCTACCACTGAGCTACCCCCTCCCCCACTCCAGTCTGTATTTTATTAAGATCTTGTCTAAACAAGAAACTGGGCTGAATGCTTTCTATCCATCATCTTATTTGATTGGCCAAGTACGTGATGAAATAAGCACTAAGGCTCTTCCAGCTTTATCTGTTTGGCCACGAAACAAAGCGGAAGGAGGCACAAGAGATTAGAAGAGCAATGGTTTCTTTCCCCAAGGGAGCAGCATGGAGACCGATGTCTGGCCATTTCAGTGTGCCCCCTCATTCCCTCTGCCTTTTCACGTTCCCTTGTTGAACAGCTGACCTCTTTATACCTCCTTTATTTTCACCCTAAAACTCATGGTGAGGGATCCCCGATGCACGGCCAAATATTGATTAAAATTCTGGGTTTTGTTCTAAACACAAAGAGCTGGAAATTGCATTGTGTGAGCCAGAGGAATGGGTTAGGTTACGATTAAATAACATGCATGACTGGCCCATTGCTCCTGCTATTCTACGCATCAGATAGAATCCATTAGGTTTTCCAGGGAGGCGAGTAAACACATCCATCTAGGTGGATTTCAGTAATTTATTGTTGCGACACCAGCTCGTGATCTGGGTCAAAACGTCAGGCCTGCCTTCTTCAGCTCCGAGTGAGTCCGTCAGTCCTTGAGGGCTTATTGGTGCCACCGCTTTGAGCCCACCCCTCCAGCCCCAGAACGCCAGGTTGTGACCTGTTCTCCAACCAGCCAAAAGTGAGTGATGCAGTATTTACTGGAGAAAGTCGAGGCCATCCGGGGTTCTTCCAAACAAATGACTTGCAGTCTTGAAGTTTTTTAAACAGGCGTCTCCATGTGTTTTATGGGGAAGTAGGTAGTCAGAAGGGTTGGAAACAACTATGTTAAAAACCTTTAATCTTATACTTCAGTTTTTTAAAATTAAAAAATTAAAAAAAAAAAAACCTTAAATCGGTTGTGATAGTAGAACAGGTTGCTGTGAAACGACATCTGTCTCCTGTGCTCCTGGCAGTGTTCAGTCCCTGGCTGAGCTGTTGATTTACCTTGTAATTTGCTTGTGCTCTGCTTGAGGACTTGTATTTCAACAGATTCACCATTTAAAATGCTTCTTTCTTTTTGAAAATGTTACGTGTAAGAAACTATTCCTATTTCTGTCCTCCGCACCCCAACCCCCCCCCCGGAGTGAAGTAAAGAATTCCCTACTTCACTGTGTCCCGCGACTTGACCTTTAAACTAAACTCTATGTTTCCATCAGAGCCTGTTCTCCAGTTTCTCTTGGCTCTTATATCGGACTATCTTGTAACAGGGTGACACTTGTACACATAGGAGGAATAAGGCTGTCACATGGCAGTTGAGCTCTTTACAAAAGGTTGATGCAGCCACCTACATCAGTAACACAGAAGAAATAGAACAGTACAGAAGCAGTGGGGAAACAGTGCCAGGGAAAGAAAGGGCATTCTTTCTCCATCAGGACATTGATAGACGAAGGAGGAAGCCGAGAGGCTTAATGAGATCAGAAGAAAGCAGGTTCTCAGTCAATGTACTAAATACAATAATAGCTGCATATTATCTCACATAGCATGTGCCAGACACACTGTGAAGTGAAGCACTGTGTAGGTGTGTGTGTACCCACTCTCACACACACACACACACAAATACACACACACACACAGAAACGTACCAGATTTCATTACAGGCTCCCAAAAAAAGTATTACTGTCACTATTTTACTGGTAAGGGAACTGAGATTGTTTACTTTCAGTAGTTTTTAAGCAAGTACTTTCTATGCACAAATATAATATAATTCATGTATATTAGATAAAGTCATGACACTTCAACCCGGCATTCAAATCACTCTTCAGTTTTAGTGCAGCCTATCTTTCCAACATCATTGCCTGTATATAATGAAGCCAGTCAGGAAAGTGGAAATCACTCTAGGTATTTCAAAATAAATGAGTGTAATACCAGAAATAGACTACAAAAATGTTGGGAGAAAATGAACACCAACCTTTACCTTGTACCATATGTAAAATTAACTTGAAATGGGTCATAGAGCTCCACAAGGGTACACCACTTTAGTAGAACAAAGCATAAAAATAATGTGATCATCTCAATTGATGCAGAAAAGGCATTTGACCAAACACACAAAAACCCCAGTAAATCTATTAGAAAATAAAATCAACAAAACTAATTACCTCCCCCACAAAAACCAGTAAACATACACACACACACACACACAGCTGTGGTTTCTCCATACACTAAAAATGAACAACCATGAAAAGAAAATTAAGAAAACAATCTCATTTACAACAGCATCAAAAAGAATAAAGTACTTAGGAATAAACTTAACTAAGGATATAAAAACTTTTACACTAAAAACTACAGAACATTGCTCTGAAAGGGATTTAAAAGACACAATAAATGGAAAGATATCTCCTATTTGTGGATTGGAAGACTTAATATTGTTAAAATGTTCATACTACCCAAAGCAATCTACAGATTCAATGCAATCTCCATCAGAATCCCAATGGTATTTTTTTACAGAAATAGGAAAAAATTCCCAAGATTAATATGGAATCTCAGAGGACCCTGACTAGCCAGAAGGATCCTAAGAAGAACAAAGCTAGAGGCCTCACATTTCTCAATTACAAAATATATTACAAAGCTACCATAATTAAAACAGTGTAGTACTGGCATAGAAACATACAGACCAGTGAAACAGAACAGAGAGCCCAGAAATAAACCCTCATATATTTGGTCAAATGCTCTGTGACTAGGGTGTCGAAACTACAAAATGAGGAAGAATATTCTTCTCGACAAATGGTGTTGGGAAAACTGGAAATCTACATGCAAAAGAAAGAAATTGGACCCTTATTTTGCAGGAATCATTCAGGATGGTGAGGTTAAAGGGATCTGTTGCACAATAGTGTGCATGTGGTTGACAGTATTGTACTGTATACTTGGAAGTTGTTTTGAGAGTGAATTTAATATGCTGTGGTTTTTTCCCACCAAAAAAAAAAAATTGGCAGTTTCTTATATAGTTACATATACTCACCATATGGACCCAGCAATGCACTTCTAGGTATTTACTCAAGAGAAATGAAAATGTATGCCCTCAAAAAGACTTGCACACAAATGTTCATAGCAGCTTTATTCACAGGAGACAAACACTGGAAGTAACTCAAATGATCATCAGCTTATGAATGAATAAGCAAACTGTGGTATATCCATACAATGGATGACTATGCAGCAGTAAGAAGGAGTGAACTATTGATACATGCAACATCATGGCTGGATTTCAAAATGAGTATACCAAATGAAAGAAACCAGACACAAGAGAGTACATACTGTAAAATTTCATGTGTATAAAATTATAGAAAATGCATTTTAATCTAGAGCCATGATTGTCCACTGGAGGTGATTTTTCCCCCTGGTAGGGTGGCATTTGGCAATGTCTGGAGACTTTTTTGATTGTCACAGCTGGGGAGGAGGGTGGTGCTCTTGGCATTCAATGGGTAGAGACCAAGAATGCCACAAAACATCCTACAATTTACAGGACATCTTCCCCACAACAAAGAATTATCTAACCCCTAGCATCAATTATACCAATATTGAAAAACCCTGATAAAGTGTTATAAAAAGGAAAACAGATCAGGTGTTATGTGGGGCCAGGGACAAAGGGAAGGAATGACCATAAAGGGGCACAAGAAGGCTTTGGGAGGAAGTAGAAATGTTTAGCACTTTGAATACTATCAGGATAGTAAAGGTGATTGCACGGGTACATCCATCCGTCACATCCATCAAAGCTCATCAAAGTTAAAAGTTTCTGCTGTTATAGCACAGGGAACTATGTTCAATATCTTGTAATAACCTTTAATGAAAAAGAATATGAAAATGAATATATGTATGTATATGCATGACTGGGACATTGTGTTGTATACCAGAAACTGACACATTGTAACTGATGGTACTTCAATTTAAAAAAAAAAAAAAAAAGAATGACAAAAGCTCATCAAAATTATGCTTCAGTGAAGTTGATTTACCGGGAAAAAAAAAAATGTTTGAAAGACTGGAGGAACCAGTGGCAAAGGGTTTCCTAGGAAACAGGAGAGCACTGAGGGCAGGAAGGGGGCAGAGTACCTGCAGGCTAGATCTGGCACTTTGCTGAGGGTTCTCCATATACTCAGCTACAGCCAAGTTGAACCATCCACATGCCTTGAAATTTGCTCTGACAACGCCTAGTCAGGTTGGCTCTCCTGTCAGAAATACCATCTCCCCCGTCTCCCAATAGTACTTCCCAGTGCTAATCAGATCTCACCACTGGTTTCCATTGTAACCTACTTCACAAACCTTGGTTACCCAACTGGAGGTAGAATTTTCCTCACTTTTCTGTTTCTTTAGCATTTTATTTATACCTCTTTTTTGGCATGTATCACCTTGTATTAAATTTATATAGACACAAGTCTGATCTCTTTTACTAGATCAAATTCAGCTTAAAAGCAGAACCTTTGTTTAGTTCATCTTTATTTCCTCCAAAGCTCATCAACACTGCTGTGTACCTAGTAAGTGTTCAGTAAATTCCCATTGAATAAATTAGTGATTAAATAAATTGATGAATAAATAAATGAAGTCTATGGATAATTTCATATAACTGCAAAAACAGATGTCTGCGTGGTATCTGCTTGTCTCTCTAAATCCATCTGGTAGCTTTCCCTTTTTTACTCCTTTTTCATTCCAGTCATAGTCACATTTATGGAGAGCCTTCCATATAACAGATACTATGGTTAATGCTTAAGATTTTCTGTAGGTAGTGTTAACTACGAATTGTAAAATAACTGTTAACAGCATGCACATTCACTAGATTATGCCTTCTTTCCTGCAAAAACTAACGTAAGACTAATGCCAAAATCACATTGTCCTTTCTTTCGGCACTTAGTAAGGAATTACTCAATGAATGAATTGTTAGTGAAATCATAAGGAATTTGGGCAAATGGAGAAAATCTTTATCCTGCTGGGTGAAGTGGCACAGGGAAAGAAAACCAGTGATGAAGAGATAAAAGCAGAGTGAAATCATAAGTTGTGATCTAACTTAATGTATAAACTTCCAGGAAATTCTCCTTTACTAAGTCAGAATGAAATCAATGCTTTAAACCTCCCCAGGTGATAAAAACTTTTCCTGATTTGAGTTCACCATGTTTTATATTTATAATTATAGAGCATGGGGAGTGGATGTAGCTCAGTGGTAGAGTATGTGCTTAGCATGCACAAGGTCCTGGGTTCAATCCCCAATACCTCTATTTAAAAAAACTAAGACAAATACATAAATAAACCTAATCCCCACCCCCCCGCAAAAAATAATTATGGAGCAAGAATTTTGAAAGACCAAAGTGCCAGTTGTAGCTGGACAAATGTTAGGAGTCATTTGGCCCAATGTCTGAATTTATGTTGTAAGCCTAGAAGGCTTGGTTCTCTAAGGTGGCCAAGCATTGTTTATGGGAACGACTCAGCAGCCAAATAGAAGTCTAACAGCTCTGCCATCGCAGAATAGCACAGCTGTCAAGAGCACCGACTTGGTTTGAGATTCCATTTCTGCCCCTTTCTATGTTCTTGACCTTGGACAAGTTGACTTCACCTGTGAAGTGTGAAGCAGGCATGAGGTCGATCATACACCTATCCAGAGCATCGCTGTGAAGATGACATGCAGGACATATGTAATTGCAATGCCTGACACAGCTATTATTATTAACATTATTGCACAGCCTCTGAAGAAAGTGACCCAAAAGGCTTACCATTCTCACAGCAAAAGCCACTCATAAGGGGGAAAATTTAAACCAAATCAGAAGTTATCTCCTGAGCAATTCTAAGCAAAAGAGGCAAAAGTAAGGAACGCATGTGAAAGGAACACATTTTCATATTAAAAACACTCTGCATTTGGAATCAAATTAACTTCCCCACTAAGACACGGCGGGGAAATAGATCTGCAGTGCCCCAGCCCTAAGAAACTTTAATTCTGAAAAGAAACGAAAAGATAGCAACATTGTAAGTCGGCCAGTCTGGTTGTGTGTCTTTCCTGTGATGCTTTTGTGTAATACAGGGCGATTGGAAACGATGTCCTATGTTCAAGAAGATAAGCATCAGGATCAGTGGACAGAAGGATGCTGTTTTTCTTTGAAAACTTGTTTTTCCAGTACATGGGGGAAATAAGCTTTTCTGTGGTGCAGAACGGCTCTGAGCATGTGTCCACCAAACCTCCTGGAGAATCAGGACACCTGGGGAACTATATTCATCACCCCCTCATTTTCTCTCAACACAGCGAACACTTATGCTGAGGGCAGTGTTTGTTAATTCATAACAGAAGAGGGCTTATTCCAGCCTGCTACTGCTCTATGCCTCCTTTCATAAGTCAGGCCGTAGAGTAAATATCAAACCTCATTCTGGGAAGGATAATTTTCTGCTTTCACTTTGAATAACCATCATATAGAAACAATTAACTAGGAAAGCAGTGACTGCATATGAAAATCATCCTGTCAAGTTAGTAAAACACATAGTCAGTGAAATGTAAACCAAAATACACATTTTTTTTTTTAAAAACCCAGCCATGCTTGTTGAATCCAGCAACATGTCCAACTCACCCAGGTTGCAGAACCTCTTAAGTGGATACTTCTTAGCCTTTTCTGGTTTCTGTGAAAGTCTGATAAAAGCAACCCTCTGACCAGAAAAATGCATATATGCACATAACCATAAAAGTAGGTAATTTTAGGTACTTGGACTCCCCTGCAAGTCCACTAGTCTTCAGGCTAGGAATCTCAGCTCTGAAGAGTAGATATGATCAGGTTCGTGGACTCCAGTGTCAGACAGACCCACATCTGTGTGAATTCTGGATCCAACTCTTACTACCATGTAAACTCTGGAGATTTTGATCTGAGCCTTTCTGAGCCTTAGTTTTATCACTTGAAAATAGAAATAATAATTCTTTTATGTCATAGGTAAACTGTGACTATTAAATTAGACAATCTATTTAAAGTACTTAGCATAGTCCCTGGCATATACTAAGTACTCAGCAGGCACCAATATTGTGATTAGTTAACAAAATACAAAACCTGATCCCTATGTATGTGTCCAGAGAGGAACTTCAGTTCATTTGCACCGCTGCAGACATTTACCAGGTGCTTCCTACTTGTGAAGGAGTGCATGGGACTCTGAAATGGGAACACTGACAATGTATGGGGCTGAGCCAGGAAAGTGAGAAAGACAGGCCTTGCATGCCCCAGACCAATCAGGACAGGTCGCGGGTTGGAGGGAATGTTAAGCCAGGCCCGTTATGGACAGTTATACAAACCACAGTGGAACTACAACTGTGCAATGTCCATTTTATAAAGGGAAAACTGTGACTCTTTTTTTTTTAATAGAAGTATAGTTGATTCATAGTGTTGTGTTAGTTTCTGGTGTACAGCATAGTGATTCAGTTATACACATACATATTATTCTTCTTCATATTCTTTTTCATTACAGGTTATTACAAGATATTGAATATAGTTCCCTGTGCTCTACAGTGGGACCTTGTTTTTTATCCATTTTATATATAGTAGTTTGTATCAGCTAATCCCAAACTCCTAATTTATCCCTCCCCACCCCTTTCCCTTTTGGTAACTATAAATTTGTTTTCTATGTCTGTGAGTCTGTTTCCATGTTGTAAATAAGTTCATTTGTATCATTTTTAGACTCCATCATATGATATTTGTCTTTCTCTGTCTGACTTACTTCATTAATATGATAATCTCTAAGTCTATCCAGTTGCTGCAAATGGCATTTCATTCTTTTTTGTGGCTGAGTAGTATTCCATTGTATAAATATACCACAACTTCTTTATCCATTCATCTGTCAATGGACATTTAGGTTGCTTCCATATCTTAGCTATTGCAAATAGTGCTGTTAGAATATTGGGATGCATGTATCTTTTCCAATTAGATTTTTCATCTTTTCTGTATACGTATCCAGGAGCGGGATTACTAGATCATATGGCAACTCTATTTTTAGTTTTTCAAGGAATCTCCATACTGTTCTCCATAGTGGCTGCACCAATTTACGTTTCTACAAACAGTGTAGGAGGAAAACCTATGACACTTTAGGTAACATTTTATGTATTTAAGAGGAAAGGAATAGACCAAAGGTATTAATAATTTACAGACTAAGTGGAATTAATAAAACAAACTCCACCACTAAGAATTGTTTTGGTTAACCACAAGAAGGCTACTGATGGATTTTACTTAGAATTAAATGTAGAAATATATGAAAGTAGTAGTTACGGGTCAATAAAATAAGTCACAAAGCTCCATTTAAAACAGAGTGCTTTCTGCTCACCATCTAATCAGATGCTCTGTAACTGCAATGACGAGATTCAAGGCTGAGAATTAGATGACTTGGGATCAGTCTTTAAATCCACCCCAACCAGTTCAGTAATATGGTATCTCATTTTCTTGGGTACGGATTTAAAATTTTGAGTCTGTGCCTATAAAGGAGGTGAAAAAAAAAAAGCAGAATGTATCTAAAAGAAAAGAAGGAAGTTAATCAATGACACAATATTCTTTTACTCCGCCTGGCTATTTGCAGTTTATTTGGGGGCCCGTCTGTTATTCGTCTGCCCTCTCCCTAAATGTGAGATTTCAAACTCAGATTTCTGCACTGGCCAAGCAAGTATGTGAACCAGTGCAGAGACTGCTGGATGGCTGTGGTGGCCATGAGCCTCTGTGCCCTGAGCTAGGTGGGGCAGCGTTCACTCGGGCTCCCCCAGGGATTTCCATCCAGGAGTTTGACATATATTGCTGGATATTGCTTTTCCCAAGATAAACTTCAATTTTGTATGTAAAATAGCTTGACTTTTAAATATTGGTAACTAATTCACATTAAAAAAAAAAAGACATTGTGTGAGCCAAACAAATTATGGCAGGGGCACCTGTTTGAGTCTCTGGCTCTAGTTTTTGCTGTTCCCAGGAGCTCTGCCCCTGGCACTATCTTCTCTCTCTACAGTCTCTAGAAAACCTCATCTACTCACATGGTTTAAAATACCTTCGTTATGTTGAAGCCTCCGAAATTTAATGATAGTCATGGCCTCACCTCTAAACTCCAGACTCCTATATCTGGCTGCCAACTGCCATCTCCCTTGGACATCTTACAGGCAGCTCAAACACAGCATACACAAAACTGAACTCTGATCTATCCCCACCTGTTCGTCCTCCAGTTTCTCCAGCTCAGTAAGTGGTACCCATGTTGCTCAATACATATGGGAGTTACTTCCTCCTTTCTCTTATATCCTTCTTCTAAAATATTATTTCAATGCATCATCAGAAAGAAGACGAATAACAAATGTTGGCAAAGATGTGGAGAAATGGGAACCCTTGTACAGTGTTGGTGGGAATGTAAGTTGGTGCAGCCACTGTGGAAAACAGGATGGAGGTTTCTCAAAAAAAATTAAAAATAGAACTACCAGGTGACCCAGCAGTTCCACTCTTGGGTATATACCCAAAGGAACCAAAAACACTAACTTAAAAAGATACATGCACTCCAATGTTCGTAGCAGCACTATTTACAATTGCCAAGACATGGAAGCAACCTAAGTGTCCATCAACAGATGAATAGATAAAGAAGGTGTGAGATATAGATATAGATATAGATAGTTATATAGATAGGTTTATATCTCCAGTGGAATACTACTCAGCCATAACAAAGAACAAAATGTTGCCATTTGTAGCAATGTGGATGGCCTTGGAGGGCATTATGCTAAATGAAATAAATCAGGCAGAGAGAGATAAATACTATATGATATCGCGTACATGTGGAATCTAAAAAATACAACAAATGAGTGAATATAACATAAAAGAAGCAGACTTACAAACAGAGAACAAACTAGTGTTTACTAGTGGGGAGTGGTAGGCAATATGGGGGTAGAGGAATGAGTGGTACAAACTGTGGGTATAAGATAGGCTCAAAGATGTACTGGGAATATAGCCAACCTTTTGTAATAACTATAAACGGAAAGTAACCTTTAAAATTGTATACAAATTAAAAAGTAATAAAAACTTAAATATTACTTCAATTTGTCCTCTTACCTCCATTCCTATTACAACAAGCCGCCACCGTGTTTCACCTCTTTTGCTGCAGTAGTTTCTTCTGGATTATCTCCACCCTTTGTCATACCAATCTGTTCTTCACTTAACAGCAAGAATTATCTTTTAAAATATTAAGCAGATCATATTACTCCCTATTTAAATTCTCTCAGTGTCTTTACAATGCATGAAACCAGGAAAGAAAATGTGTCAAGTAGGTTTTATACTACTGTGTCAAATGGACTAAGAGGTTTTTTCTTTTCATCTGTAAAACAAGAATAGTAATACTTACATCAAAGAGTTGTCATTAAGAATTCAGTAGAGGCCATTGTTATTTTCGCATGAGTTTTGTATTAGCTTTCTCAGGGGAGAAGATAAATTTTAGTAAATATTTTTATTATTAATAGTTAATTTCCCCAATTAGTGCTATCTGTAGGGAACCTTCTAAATGTTTCAGTGACAGCATTTTGATTTGTATTATTATGGCCTCAAAGTAAAGCCTCTGCCTTGATTAAAGGACACATCCTTGCTTTTAAAAATTATCAAACAAACCAAGTTCAGTAAAAACCTAGGACAGAGTAAAGAAGAATTCCAAATGCCTTCAGATCATTTTTTTAAGTTTTAAAATGGAAAATGATTAGATACTGTGGTTGATGCAATGTCACATCATGGAAGCGGAACCATTTTTGGCAAATCTCTATTTTTATTGATCTGACTTTGTCTTTGCCTCGAGCTGTGCAGGACAGTCAATTTCCAAAATAGCAACGTGAATTCAGCAGCCCATAGTGACAGCAGTCCCCACGGCCCTTTTTTCTTTCAATTCACACATTCCAATTTAGAAAACACTTGGCAAGAATGAATCCATGAAATCTGCTGAGGCTGGTGTCTGAGAAGACAGGTGTGAAGGTGGGAAGCTGCAG
This sequence comes from Vicugna pacos, assembly GCF_048564905.1. Taxonomy (NCBI): domain Eukaryota; kingdom Metazoa; phylum Chordata; class Mammalia; order Artiodactyla; family Camelidae; genus Vicugna; species Vicugna pacos. The sequence continues at coordinate 21,432,510 of NC_132988.1, forward strand.
GTGCGGTGAGCTGTCACTCTAGAACTCTAAGTCAGCTCTTATCTGTGCCTCCTTTCTGTACCAGATCTATCTGAGAGTAATAAAACCACTCCATGATGAGCTCTTTGGTTGGCTTACCATTTAGTTGTGAGCTGAAATTTTTGGCTTCTTATGAGCTGAATTGATTCCTGGACTATTGCCCAAAAAACAAGAAGGAGGAGGAGGAGGAGATTATATCTCTACAATATAGCTCTCACTTTTTAAATTTTTTATTTTATATACAAGTTTTAAAGGTTACAGTCCATTTACAGTTACTACAAAATATTGGCCGTATTCCCTGTGCTGTACAATGCATCCTTGAGCCTGTCTTACACCCAATGATTTGTACCTCCCACTCACCCACCCCTGTATTGCCCCCCTCCTCCCTACTGGTAACCACTAATTTGTTCTCTATATCTGTGAGTCTGCTTCTTTTTTATTATATTCACTCGTTTGTTGTATTTTTTAGATTCCACATATAAGTGATATTGTACCGTATTTGTCTCTGTCTGACATTTTATTTAGCATAATGCCCTCCAAGTCCATCTACATGGCTGCAAGTGGCAAAATTTCCTTCTTTTTTATGGCTGAGTAGTATTCTGTTGTAGTAGTATTCTATATATGTATATATCTTCTTTATCCATCCATCTTTTGACAGACACTTCCATATCCTTAGCTCTTATTTTTTAGCTTTCATTTCACCTCAAAGTAGTGAATTCTCCCATTTAGTACATATTTGTACTAAATATACAATAAGCAGACTTTCTTTTTGGTTAAGCAAAAAATTTTTAGATAGAAAACAACAATTTGAAACGTTATGAAAAAATAAAGACTTGCAACTTCATTTCTCAGTGATAATTCGATAAATTACTTATTGAGAACACACCCTGTATGAGGGAGGCACTGTGCTAGGCTGGCATCAACCTATACATGAATAAACTATAACAGCTGAAAAAGACTCTAAGATATTTAATCCAAACTCTAATTTTATGGGCAATTAAACTTCAGCCCTAGAGGAGAAAGTGACTTATACCAAGTAACATGTGTAGTTACTTATAGCTGAGACTAGAAGACAATCTCCTAAAAAGTAAGACAGGCTCACAGTTCTCATAAATATATCTTTAAGTATATAATTTTCTCATTGTGAAAGTGATGCTTAAGGAGAGCACTGAGTAAAAAGAGTGGGTTGAACACATGAAATAACTTCCAGTCCCTCCTAAAACCCCACAAGAACTATAGCAAAGGGATTTTGTGAGGCATGAACGAACATAGATGGGGAAAATGTAAGAAGAGACAGTAACAAATTTTGGGCAACTGGAAAAAAAGTGAATAAAGGGTCAATGACTTAGTGGACCTAAAAATCAGAGCAAACCCCTATGTCTGGCTGGGCGTGTTGTGTCCTGTCCAAATCCAGTGGCCACTGCTCACTGACTCCAGAGTGAAAGCTTCTTCTTGGTGGTGCTGAGTGCAGCCTGGACTACAGCAAACCACAGCCCTGCTGAGGAAGCAAGTGCACAGCAGCCGTGAGGAAGGGGAGAACCATCCCGGTTTGCATCAAAAATTCCCCAAGGCTCAGGGATAGAAGTTACCAGATGATGGCTCTGGAGAGGAGGATATATGGGAAGTAAGTGCACACACACAAGATAAGGATGGACTATAAGTACAGATATAGATATAGATATAGATATAGATATAGATATAGATATATAGATATAGGTATTCAGCCAGCCTAGAATGTATAAGGTATGAGGCAGGGATCCAGTTATGCTCTTGTCTAAATGACTAGTTTTATGGAATATTTGTTGAATGCCCACCATTTTCAAGTACTAAATATGACTATCTTCCAAGATCTGCTTCCAATGTTTTATTCTAGCCATTGACCTGTCTACACTACTATGAACTTCGTACACTTGTGGGTCTAGGAAACATATCAGATCGTCTTTAGGTTGGGTCTATCCCTGTGAAACACCTCATTTCTCTAAAACTAATTCTTAAGACTAGAGTTCTTTGCTAGTTCTCTGTCTCCTGTTAAACATCTGAAGAGTTCACTGTCCTTCATGAAACTCATGTATTTTTCTTAACTGCATCTCAACATGAAATAAATTATCTCAGTGATTATGAGAGTAAAAGTATGATAATTATCAGCATTCTTTAGTCCTTAGATATTTTGTTGGTCTTTTAATTGTGTGTTTCGTCTGTAAGGTAATGGAACATACAAGATCTGCTGGTTTTAAAGCTGCCTTTTAAGCAGCTGAGCTCCCCAACCTCCCCTGTTCATACTCCCTAGCTTGCCTCTGCATCCCAGTCATATTTAAATACAGTCTGATGTCCATCTGCACAAGACTGCCTATCACCTCCAGTCATCTGTAATGCTATTGCTAGTGCTTAAGAGATACGTCCTTCTCATTCGTCTGGCTAAGTTATCCTATAGGAATTTGTTTAAATATCACACCCTTGGGAAGCCTTCTTTGCCTCAGCAAATAGTTATGTGTGCCCCTTACCTTCTGCTATAATACCAGATACATTTTCCAGGAAAGTGCTTATGCTGTTGGGTTGTAATTGACAAGTCAGTGGACTGCCTGCCCACTGGACAGTAAGTTCCTTGGGGACCGGAATTCTCTCACTCTCACCTATATCCCTACAGTTAGCACAATCCTTAGCACATAGCAGGGACTCAATAGTTGTGCCTCGACCAGAAAGAGAAAGAAAAATACCATATGTTATCACTTATATGCAGAATCGAAAAAAAGAGACGCAAATGAACTTATTTACAAAACAGAGACTTACAGACATAGAGAGTAAACTTATGGTTACTGGAGGGGAAAGGGGTGGGAAGGGACACATTGGGGGTTCGAGATTTGCAGACACTAACTACTGTATATAAAATAGATAAACAATAAGTTTATACTGTATAGTACAGGGAACTATATTCAATATCTTGTCACAACCTATACGGAAAATTGAAAAGGAATATACATATGTATGTGCATGACTAAAACATTATGCTGTACACCAGAAATTGACACGACATTGTAAACTAACTAGATTTTAATTAAAAAGAATGCAAGAAATTTATGTCTTGAGTGAATGAATGATATAAGTTCATTGAAGAATATTTAGGAGTAAAACTGAATTTTTTTTTAAAGAAGAGAAAGTGATTATAAATCCCCAAACTTGAGACAATTCTTATTAGTATTTTTGGCTTTTCTGCTTCTGGCTAACTTTCTCTGTCGACTTCACTGTACATAAAGCTGTGAATACTTCTATTTTCCTTTAACAGCATACCGTGAACATTTTATCTGTAACTACAAACTCTTTGGAACCATCACTTTAATGATGATAATCAGGAGACTGTCTTTTAGAAGTGACCTAGTTTACGAGATTTTTTTTTTTTATTGTTGGACTTTGTTATTTGCAGTGTTTTGCTGCTGTTCTTTATTCCTTAAATGAATATTCTTGAATCTCTTATTATTTCTCTACAAAACATTCTGGAAATGAAATTACTGGGTGAAAATTTCACAGTTCTGAGTACAGTTGATCACAGTACTTACCTCAGTATACCCTGAACTGTAATACACTCTTTTTTAAAGAGTGAAAATTTCATAAACAAAAAGGAGTTGCTCGTTTTTACCTGATATTTATTGGTCATTTATGTTACACTCTTCTGTGAAAGGTATAACAGTAACCTTTACCCATTTTTCTAACTTAGAGTTGGATTCAGTTTTTCTCGTTTATTTAAAAGCTTCTATATGTTAAGAATATAATCCTCTGTGAATTTGTTTTACAGATATTCCTGGTGTGATATATGCCTTTGAGCTTATTTTTCATGTTTTTTATGTTTTTAAATTTTCACACACATTTATCAGTCTTCTCTTCTGTGACTTGATCAATTGTTTTTCCAAACAGAAATTCCTGCCCTACTTAGAGATATTAGAGCTATTGTTTCCTACTTAGGTATATACTTGTACGATTCATTTTCTTCTAGCTTCATTAGTTTATTTTGTTTACATTTAGCTTTTTATTTAGAATTTATTTGGGGGTATAGAGAGAAAAGGCTCTAACTAGATTTTTTTTTCAAATTAGCCAGTTTTCCTAATTCCTTCTCTTGGGCTTCAGTGAAATGTTATTAAAGGCAATTGTATTGAAATCATCAGCCTCTGAAGACACAGCTCCGTGTTCACTGTGAACTTTGCTTTTCCCCCCAGGTGAGCAGGAGGCAGCGGTAAGCAGTGATTCTGACATCTCACTGATTATGGCGATGGAGGTTGGACTTTCTGATGTAGAACTTTCCACTGACCAAGACTGCGAGGAGGTGAAATCTTGAAATGGCAGACCTGGAAGAAAGGGATGGTGGGACCCCAGGGGAAGGAAGGGAGAAGCGCCCCAAAGTTGGACGAGGCACACGCACCTCCAGAGCACTTTGGCAACTCCAGGGCGCTCCACTCAAGAAAGGTACCGAAAAGCAATATCCAAAGTCACGTTCATCAGGATGCAGTTTCTCCATCTCCTCAACAGCCCATGGCCTTGGCACCTTGGAAGCTGAAAGCTGATTTTCTCTCCCATGTCCTGGGAGACACACACTTTGTAAGTTCCTAAAAAAGACTGAAGGGACACTTTTAGGGCTTCTTAGTTTCATTTCAGTTTTTTTTTTTTTCCGGGTCTTGTTTTCCTATTTGGGGAATGTTGTTGATTTCTTGGTAGTTTCTTTTTAAGGTCTGTGTGTAGTTTACTTTATGTCCACTCCTTTGTTCTCCCTTTGATTCACTCCAGCTTTTGTACAGAGTTCTGTTTGGAAGCACCAGCCCCATTTGTGTTCCATCTCTGAGATTAACCGCCTTGACCTCTCAGCATGAAGTGTGCATGGCTTTGGGAAGTGCCTCGGCACCCTGAAACAGTCTAAGGCCAGCTTTCATTTAGAATCTAAATTCCTTCACATGGATCTTGAAAATCCCAGCTGCCAGAGACCCCCAACACCAAGCTCTGAATCTGCTGAGGCCACTCCTCGTTTTTTTTTTTCAGCTCCTTGCTGGCTTCTACTTGCCAGGTTCAGTTAGGGACCCACGTGACGTGAGAAGGCAGTTCTAGGGGGCATTTCAATTCATCTGAGCCTTACAGTCTTTGGCTGAAATTCTGAACTCACAAGGCCCCTCCATGGCATTAGCACCATTCTTTGTGACTGTAGGGCTTGTCGGTTGCTGGGACTGCAAACCTAGTTTTAAAACCAGATACCACACGCTCTTCCTGAAAGCAAAGTACTGGTTACACTGGTTTCCCCAAGGCTACTACAGTCTTCTTTTGTTACCTCCACTAGTGGGTTCTGCAGGAGATGGACGTTTTAGAAAAGATCCAGTCATCTTTGGATCCAGCACAGCGGGGGCTGCAGCAGCACTCAGGTCTTCCCTTCGTTCCAGCACACTTCTGGTAAACCTCACCAGACCTTGAGGGATTTGGGTAAATCCTTAGGAGGTTGTTTCCCGGGGCCCCCCTGAGTGCGTCTGGATACCAAGTTAGGGGGAGGTGTGATTTGATAAACGATTTGATCTAAAAAGTTCAGCACAGGAATTGTTGAAGTCAAGTTTCTCCTGATTGAGAGAGAGAAAGTCAGAAGGAAAGGAAAGGGGGCATCAAAGAATTCTAAAACCCATAGGTGTTTTTAAACTGTTTATTTTGTTATTCTTTTTTTGTAACTATGACAGAGATGTGCTATTTTTTCAGTGGGAAATTTTGTAATACATTTAGACTCTCCAGATGCAGAGATGACTAAGGCAGGGTGACTTGTTTCTCTGGACCATCAGAGGGGTCACCTTGTCATCTGTGAAAAGCCATGCCGCTGTGTGGGTTCCCTAAGAAAGAAAGCTTCTCTCGCCAAGGTATTTACGTATTTGAGGAGGCCCTTCCACCTCGCTACACTCATACTCATCTAAAAACAGAGTTTGGTTCTGCTGGAAAAACCCTGCTGCCTGCAGAAACATTTCCGTGTACATCACGGGAGCCCACTGGTGGCTCTTTTACCACCAGCTTTAATGAGTTCCTATTTGATGCTTTCTAAGTAGGCAGCAAGGCAAGGAAAATGATTATCACCTTCAGAAATGTCACATCTCACTAGGAGTCCAATACTTTCTGTAATGAAATCCAGGATCTACAGGCAGGGAGGAAGGAAGACGACACCGAATCTGGAGTCAGGAGGGCTAGACTTCTCCATCTGCAAAGCGAGGGAGTTTAACAAGATTATGCCCAAGGCTCTTTCTGGTCTTAGGACCACTAATGAGCATGTTGCCAGGAGGATCTCTTTTGTGCAGATGGTGATGACATATAGCAGACTTTCTACCTTGGGGAGGCAGAGTTTCTTGACATGTAACAGAAACAAACAGCCTTTGAGATCTGGCACTCCTGTGTTGCTGAGGACTGTCTAAATGACTGGCGTTTTAAGTCCAAGTAGGAGTCGTTTGGTTTTGCCTTGGCTTAAAACCCCACGTAGTCACAGAGTTTGCCATCTCTGGATACCTTCAAATCCTAGTTCTCAGGGTGGAATTCTTCATCTCAAAATACTTCTTTTTCTCGGTCAGCAAAGGCCTGCACCACCTACCCCCTTCAGTAGCTTTGCCCAAAACAAAAGTTGGTATTAACTTAAGTCAAGTGGAATTAGAAGAAGAAATCAACAGTAAAAGACACATGGTATTCTATGCCCAGGGAGAAAATGCCTTTTGGATTGATGGGTGTCAGCTCCTCCTGCCGGGGACCAGGTGAAGCAGGAGTTGGCTGCGTATGTGCTGTGGCCGCAGCAGTCTCTAGGATGCTGCGTGGACGACGAGAGACTCAGGAGGCCGATCTGAGGCCTGTGGGCCTGACCCCAAGGAGGTTCTGCTGCAAACTCCCTGAGCCTAGAAGCTTCTCATTTACCGAACGTTTGTTTCTGAAGAGTTTTCCTGTGGTTTTGGTAGTTTAAAAATAAAATGTTAATTGGCATGGAAGGGTTCCAAAAAAAAAAAAAAGGAAACAGCCCTTTCCCCACAGCCTTCTTCAGCACCTTCCCCAAAGAAGAAACTCTGCCCTGGGGCCCTGCAGCTCCCAGACAGTGCGGGAACCCCCTCATAGAATGTGCAGGCTTGATGTGTATTTCCCCATAGTGTCTAGACCAGCCCGGTCCAGTAGAAATAGAGTGCAAGTCACATATCCAAGTTTAAACTTTCTGCTGGCCACGCTGCAAAAAAACGAGCCGAAACAGGTAAAGCAATTTTAATCATACATGTATTTAACCCAATATTATTATTGTTTCCACATGTAATGAATTACTTGACATTCTTTTTTTGTGCTACGTCATCTAAAAGCAGCAGGTGTCTTACACACACACATCTCTGTTTGGACTTGCAATTTCTCCAACAGTTCGTAGCTACGTGTGGCTTGTGGCTCCCTACTGGACAGCACGGGGCTGGAGCTGCTCCAGGATTCTCGCAAGGTTCCCTGACTCTTACAGGGAAAAAAGGTTAAAACCGAATTATCTCCAGAGACAACTGGACTCCACCCCAGTGGCCTAATGAGAGGCCCCGAGGTCCATTTCTTTGATAATGAATAAGCACTCCGGCCACCCTTTTTCAAATTTTTTACTTGAACTTTCTAACTACAAGACCATGACCATTTACTGTTGCTTCCTTGACTGTTTTTTTTTTTCAGAAAACTCATACATGCCGTATTGATTTGGTACTGAGACAAAATTATATCCCTCCCTTCTCTGACAAACCATTAGGCTGATGTGTGGCACTCAGGAGCCAAAGAGAATTCAGACTCTAGTCATCCAACTTGATCTCAACTCCCCATCGGCCTTCTTCCTGATTGGCAGAAGGTCTCCCAGTCCCAGTGTCCCCTAGCTCCACACCTGTAGCTAAAATGCCCAGATTTGGGAGGAAAAAGTGGGAAGGTACATATCGACTCCAAATACAAGACTTTGTGCAGACTTACTGAGAAGCCTTTGGGGCTTGTGACTGTCGGGCCTCTAGTTGGTGAATTGTGACCGCCTGCAACTCAGACGCCAGCTCCCAGTTGGGATCAGGGCATCTCGCTCTCACCCGCAGGCTGTGGGCAAGAAAAGGAGCATTTCCATTCCCTCACAATAATTTACAGTCACCTCTGGGAATCACTACCTCCTGTGTGGCTGGTCCCTTTGGGAAGAACTGAGCCCTGATCATGATAAAGCATCTAAATATTGATCTCGTCTCCAGGGTTTGGAGACCTGCCACCCCTAGAATGTCAGCTCCGTCATCTAGGCAGGGAGAGATGGAGAGTTTGGAGAAGGTGGAAAATTAAAAGGAGCAAAGGCATCTGCCTTTTCTGACATCACATAGTCATGATCGTGACCGTGGAGGCAGATCTCTATCCAAAGAGGCTTTTTTGTTTGTTTGTTTTGCTTTGAGCACTTCCCTCATTCTGATGGAAACATCCTGGATGTTCATGGGTCTGGATTTGGTCACCCAAGTACCCAGTGGTACCTTCAGTCAGTGCTTGACGTCCCTGCAGCTGCCACACATTCAGAACCAAAAATGATGACAGAGAGCCTCACATGGGACTCTTTTAGTCCCCATCGTGTTCATCATGTTCAGATGAAAATTCTTATAGAGGGGGAGAAAAAAAATGGCATTTCATTGTCCGTTGAATGCATCACACCTTGACTGAAAACAGAAATCTCATTAAATCAAAACTCTTTCTGAAAACCTGGGATAGAGAGTCACTCCTGCTGTGGAGGGAGGACCCAGCCCTCTGTGGTAAGGTAGAGCCGCTGAGGCCGTTTCTGGCAGCATTTTTTCACATGCTCTCATTTTGATTTCTTTCCCCTTTTCGTCGGGGTGTGTCTCTCTCTATCTCGGGCTCTCCCTGACCGCCCGTCTCTTTCTTTGCACACACACTCCCACACACACATTCTTTTCCCATCTTTCAGGACAGAAAAAAAGAAAACCCTCGGTGGCCCTGGGTCTGTGGAGTCACCGTGGTTGTGATGGCCGTTGTTTTCCGGTGTTCCTCTTGTCGGTGTCCCTCTTTGTGTTGTGCGGCAGTGTCTGTAGTTGCACTTCTGAGGAGGAAAGTCAGGTTGCTATAAAGGCAAATGAACTTCCCCTGAAACGGAGTCAGCCTCCTTTTCACTTCTCATATCACGAATTTTATTACAGACCACCTCTAGCTATTGCCTTTTTTTTTTCCCTAAGGCTTCCTTGTCAGAAAAGTCCCCTACACCAAAAATGGCAAGGTGGGGATTGCAGAGTGCTGTCTAATCCATTATCTTCCACCTCCAGTGGCTGTGACCCCCTTAGTTCACCAGCGGCCCCGGGATTAGGATTTCTTGGGAAAATGTGTGGGCTGAACTGGATCCGATGTCCACCCCTGCTTCTTAACATCTTAGCGCAAGAGCTTGCCCTTTGGAAGTGATCTGAGAGGCCACGTCTTCCTTAAGACATAAAAAGAGGCAAAAAGAAAGTATTTCTTTAAAGTGAGAGACAACAACAACTTGTGCAGCATCCCGTGTCACAGAAGTCCCTCATCCATGCTACTCATGTGGCTGGGACTGAAAAGTACATTTGATGATGGCTGTTAAAAGGTGATGAGGATACTCCCCGCAGGAAGTCAGAAAAGAGGATGGCAGGATATGAACCTGGATGCTCACCCCTAGTTTCAAAGCTGGCCTGTTCTTGTGTTTTGGATGTGTATGTTTTAAGGAGTTTAATGCTCGTGAGTTAAACATTCCTGTTGCAAAGGCAGTTGGGATTACCTGAAAAATAAATTAAGTCTGAGAAGCAAGTAGGAGTTCCTCACCGCTTACGTCTTCCCTTTCCCTGCTCTCCTCCGCATCTCACAACTCCAGGCCCGTTGTAACAGGAATAATAATTTGTAAAGACCCATGAAGCTGTAGCTACATTGTTCCACTTTGAGCCTTTTTGATGACACTCAGTTAATCATCCCAAAACTCAAGACATGATTCCACATCCTGGATGGAGACCCTTAATTATCTAGCCCTTTAATTTCCAAACCTGTTCATTCTACTAAGGACCCACTGAGGTCATTCACACCTCTTTACTGCCCTCTGAACTCTGCCTGCCTTGAGTGCTTCATAACCAGGAGATTCTTCAGGAATCTCCACAATGCAAGACCTTCTCATCCTTGTGCACCTGTCGATGTTTGCACTTAATTCAAAGCCATTCTCTCTCTGGCCACCTGATAAATATTTGTTGAGGATAATGATAAGGCAAGAATATACATCTCTGAAGAGGTTCTGTAGGTCTGAAGAGATTTTGTGGGTCTGAAGAGAGGGAGGAAGAAAATCCGTGAAGGGAGCTCACCCTGAATTATTTAAAGTCATTGCTTGGTAGAATGGCTGTGCTCTTGTCATCCTTTCTGAAGTGAAGGGCTCGGAGGACCACGGAAAATGTGGGGACCATGTGTACTATATAAACCAAAGATTGATCACCATCCAAATGGGCACATGTTTCTTCCAGCAACTAGTTTAATTTCCTCCCAATGTTCTCATCAGTATAAGTGAAGGTGGTTTGCTTGGTCAAATCAAACTGTGCATCCTTAGGGGGTTTTCTCTTGCAGGCTGGTGACTGACCTTATTAAATCCAGAAATTTAATTTTTTAAAAAAGCATCATGGCCTTAGTACCATACCATCTTGAAAGTCTAGTGTTTAGTCCCCTTTGCCCTCAAAAGTTTCAGACAAATCTAGCGCTTTATCAAACTCAGAATATTGTTCTCTTTGAGAATGTGAAGATTTTTAAACAGCCAAAGAATTTTCATGTATAAGAGCTAGTTAATTATAGCATATCCCACTCATTTGAAGAAAATACCAAACTATTGCCTGTTGAACTAGCTAGTAGAGTCGTGGAAGAAAGACTCCCAACAGAGGGACTTTTCAGTCTGTGTTTGTGTTGGCATCTGTGGTACCTGGTGTCCAGCAGGATGTTATTGCAAGGGGGCAGGGTGCCCTCTGCTGGAATTATCGCCATTATTCTTTCAGCCAGCTAATTTGACCAGGGTCCCCATTTCCTCAGCGAGTGGTCATTTGCCTTTCATCATCCACTTTCCTCAATAGTTGAGAATTTGGTCCACATTTGTCAAAAAGAGGAAGCGATGTCACAAACCCTAAAAAGTCGGAGGAGGACCCCATGGAAGATCTCACTGTCAGCAGCCCCTTTCTTCTGCAAAACGTTGGGAAAATGGTGTTTGCTCTGTTTGCAAAAGATGATTCCTCTGGCTGGAATGTGTGTGCTGAATTACAAGGCAAGGGTCTAATTGTTTTGTAACGTATCTCAACCTTTTTTCTTGTCAAATTGCAAAGGAAGATCAATAAACAGACTTCTTTCTTATGAATGTAAATGGTGTGAAATACTGACGTGTTTTGTACATGTACATATAATATATTTACGTCCTGCTTTCACATTAGTAATCTGAAATGGTTGTACCGTTTTATAATTAGAAAGAGATGTGGGAGGGGGAGGGGGAGGGACGGGTGGTTACTTTTGTAGTGGGGTGTCCCTTATATTTAGAAAACTTGAAGTAATTTTGTACTTGTGAGAAGTTACATTCCATTCATTTCCTGAAAGGCAATGGGTATTGTTCACGAGCTGGGAGGATGATTATGCGGGGAGCCTCCCAAGCAGCATCTAAGTGACACCAATTTTGTGGACTCCAGGTCATGACCAGCGATTACCAGTTCAATAATGTGAAAAGGAAAAACCCAGCTTACTTTAGCCCCTTTGTATATAGCACATCATTACTTCCTCTGGAAAAAAAAATCTACAAAGAATGAATGCACTGTTCTGAAATAATCCAGACATGGCATCATAAATCAATTTCTAGTATCTACCAACGAGCAAGAAAGCCGATGGATTTATTTTTTTTTCCTTCTTAAACATGAATTGCGTGCTTTTGGTATAAAGTAAATGACGTCACTGGTAGGACTTTACTTCGCTGCCCCACGAGGTCTGCAGATCCCACGCACGGCAGTCCCTCACAGCATTACCCATCCTCTCCATATTCATGTCATGAGACTGAGCTTCCTTGATTTATTTGCCACGTGACTCAAAATCACAAAAGTTACTCCTCATGGCATTGCATGAGTAACTTTTTCTTTGGACTTTGGTTAGCTCTTAACTGTTAAAAAAAATTAATAGTGAATTATGTAGCTGTTTTGCCCAAACATCATCTTCTATCCAAAGTCACAGGCATAGTTAAATGATTAGTTAAGGCAGCATAGTTACTGGTTTTTGTTTTGTTGTGTTGTGTTTTCTGTGTAAATCTCTCTCTTTCCTTCTTCCCCACCTCAGGCACAGACCTCACTCCTTCCAAAGCACTTTATATCTCTCTTGAAATACACGGAAGTTTCGAACAACTGTCTTTGAAGGGATTTGTCTTCTATTGGGAGACATGACTTTTATTTTGCTTTATTCTATTCTCTATGTGCTTGGAGAGCATAAACCATTTGTCTCATGCAGCTAGTGATGAAATATTAAAGACAATAGTTGGAAACGTTCAATCGTACAACATGGCTATTTTTGTTATACAGATGACTATCCTGTAAATAAGTGCAATCGTGTTCTTATGTACTGGTTTTTAAAAAAAAAAATGCAACTCTGAAGCTTTGAAAAGGATTGTGAATTCCAGGAAATTTCATTGCAAAATTTTGTTTGGTTTTGTTTTTTAATAAAATGAAATCAGATGCTTGCGTTTGTGTCATCCATATTTTCCAACTGTGTCGCCTCGCCTGGAGTTCCAGAGGTGGCCCTGTGGATTATAAAACATCAATGTTTATCGTTAAATCACGATCATGTTAAAAGAGTGAGACAGGAGATCTTAGTAACTTCTTTATTCCTCTCAGGTAAGTCAAGTACCAGGTACGAAGCCCTCTTCTTGGCTCTGTTCCTCTAAGGGAAAGAATTAAAGTAATTTGAGCAACTCAGAAGAAGAACGGCTGCTGAATTAGCCTGAGGCGCCGTTGGATAGAAACTGAGCACTTCCATCTGAGCCGCCGTGGGCAAGTCAAGGGGGTTACACTGGGGCGGCAGGTCCTTCTTTATATTTATTTGTACACCCCTACAGGGTTTTAAACAGCAGTGCCTTCAAATGAGCAAGGGAATGTTAAGGGAATTTTTAAAAACTGGGAGCTGCCAACCTCAGAAGGTAGGAAAGGAAAATGGAAAAGGGGAGAGGTGCCCTCTATTCATTGTTATCCCCCACTTCAGACTCGCAGGCCCTGGTGTGGCTTAGAGCCTCTGGGTCCGGCCCTTCCAAGGTGCTGACATGTCCGCTGGAGTACAGGGCAGAGTCAGACGTGTCAGGTGCAGTTCAGCCTCTAATCGAAGCCTTCCACCTGGCCAGGCACCTCTCCAAGGGCCACACCCAGAAACAGACTCACATAGAAAACAAACTGTGGTCACCAAAGGGGAAGGGGGCGGGGATAAGTTAGGAGTTTGGGATTAACATACATACACTACTATATGTAAAATGGATAAACATCAAAGACTTACTGTACAGTACAGCACAGGGAACTATATTCAATAGCTTGTAATAACCTGTGATGGAAAACAATAAAGGATGAATATATATTTATGTATCTGAATCACTTTGTTGCACACCTGAAATTAACAGCATTGTAAGTCAACTATACTTCAGTTAAAAAAAAAAAAGCCAAACCGTATTGAGTCCTCTGGCCTCCCAGAGCTCCTTCCTTCCCAAATGGCAAACTGCTTGTGGGAGGCTGGAAAGCATCAGTGCCCTGGAGACTTGGCCCTCGGGCCAGTTCTAGGTCAGGAGGTATTCTAAGGGGATTGTTGGTACCAATAGTGATTGTACCACATTAGAAGGCACTAAATTTTGTTCATGCTTCTGTTATCGCAGGTTTTTTTTAATATTTTTTATTGGTTTATAATCATTTTACAATGTTGTGTCAAATTCCAGTGTAGAGCACAATTTTTCAGTTATACATGAACATATATATATTCATTGTCACATTTTTTTCTCTGTGAGCTACCATAAGATCCTGTATATATTTCCCTGTGCTATACAGTATAATTTTGTTTATCTATTCTACAATTTTGCAATCCCAGTCTATCTCTTCCCACCCCCACCCCCTTGGCAACCACAAGTTTGTATTCTATGTCTGTGAGTCTATTTCTGTTTTGTATTTATGCTTTGTTTGTTTGTTCGTTTATTTGTTTTTTAGATTCCACATATGAGCGATCTCATATGGTATTTTTCTTTCTCTTTCTGGCTTACTTCACTTAGAATGACATTCTCCAGGAGCATCCATGTTGCTGCAAATGGCGTTAGGTTGTCGGTTTTTATGGCTGAGTAGTATTCCATCGTATAAATGTACCACATCTTTTTTATCCAGTCATCTGTTGATGGACATTTAGGCTGTCTCCATGTCTTGGCTATTGTAAATAGTGCTGCTATGAACATTGGGGTGCAGGTGTCATTTTGAAGTAGGGTTCCTTCTGGATATAAGCCCAGGAGTGGGATTCCTGGGTCATACGGTAAGTCTATTCTTAGTATTTTGAGGAATCTCCATACTGTTTTCCACTGTCACTGCACCAAACTGCATTCCCACCAGCAGTGAAAGAGGGTTTCCCATTCTCCACAGCCTCTCCAGCATTTGTGGATTTTTGAATGATAGCCATTCTGACTGGTGTGAGGTGATACCTCATTGTAGTTTTGATTTGCGTTTCTCTGATAATTAGTGGTACTGAGCATTTTTTCATGTGCTTTTTGATCATTTGTATGTCTTCCTTGGAGAATTGCTTGTTTAGGTCTTCTGCCCATTTTTGGATTGGGTTGTTTGTTTTTTCTTAGTAAGTCGTATGAGCTGTTTATATATTCTGGAGATCAAGCCTTTGTCGGTTTCATTTGCAAAAATTTTTTCCCATTCCATAAATTATCTTTTTGTTTTACTTATGGTTTCCTTTGTTGTGCAGAAGCTTGTAAGTTTCATTGGTTCCCATTTGTTTATTCTTGCTTTTATTTCTATTGCTTGGGTAGACTGCCCTAGGAGAACATTTTTGAGATGTATGTCAGATAATGTTTTGCCTATATTTTCTTCTAGGAGGTTTACCGTATCTTGTCTTACGTTTAAGTCTTTGATCCATTTTAAGTTTATTTTTGTGTATGGTGTAAGGGAGTGTTCTAGCTTCACTGATTTACATGCTGCTGTCCAGTTTTCCCAACACCATTTGCTGAAGAGACTGTCTTTATTCCATTGTATGTTCTTGCCTCCTTTGTTGAAGATTAGTTGACCAAAAGTTTGTGGGTTCATTTCTGGGCTCTCTATTCTGTTCCATTGGTCTATATGTCTGTTTTTGTACCAATACCATGCTGTGTTGATGACTGTAGCTCTATAGTATTGTCTGAAGTCTGGGAGAATTATTCCTCCAGCCTCTTTCTTTCTCTTCAGTAATGCTTTGGCAATTCTAGGTCTTTGATGGTTCCATATAAATTTTATTATGATTTGTTCTAGTTCTGTGAAATATGTCCTGGGTAATTTGCATTAAATATGTAGATTACCTTGGGCAGTGTGACCATTTTAACAATATTGATTCTTCCAATCCAAGAGCATGGAATATCTTTCCATTTTTTTAAGTCTTCTTTAATTTCCTTCATCAATGGTTTGTAGTTTTCTGTGTATAATTCTTTTACCTCCTTGGTTAGATTTTTTCCTAGGTATTTTATTACTTTGGGTGCTATTTTAAAGGGGATTGTTTCTTTACTTTCTTTTTCTGTTGATTCATTGTTAGTGTAAAGAAATGCAACTGATTTTTGAACGTTAATCTTGTAACCTGCTACCTTGCTGAATTCTTCGATCAGCTCTAGTAGTTTTTGTGTGGACCTTTTAGGGTTTTCTATATATAGTAACATGTCATCAGCGTATAGTGACATTTTTACCTCTTCTTTTCCAATTTGGATCCCTTTTATTTCTCTCTCTTGCCTGACTGCTGTGGCTAGGACTTCCAAGACTATGTTGAATAGGAGTGGTGATAGTGGGCATCCTTGTCTTGTCCCAGATTTCAGTGGGAAGCTTTTGAGTTTTTCACCGTTGAGTTTTTAATCTGCCCAGACACCTGTTGTGGCCAATGTAGCAGACATCTAGGGATGTGAAGCTCTTACCAAGGATCTAGAAGCCACCCCTCCTGACTCCATCCACCAGGTGCTCCCAAATTGGGGAAAGTGTTCTGGGGGATGCATTCCAGGATATGACAAAAACTTCAGCAGCAGAGTCCCAAGATCAACTCAGTTGGCATAAGGCTGCTCCCTGTGCTTAGATCTCCCTTCACTGATTTGCAGTCACATGCTCTGAATGGCGCAGGTAGGTATGCCACCAAAATCTCCAACTGATGGGAGCCTGTATTTGCTGGCACCCTGGAAGGTGACAATTAAACTCCCCAAAGCCCTCAGACCTTTCTGTTGTGGAAGATGTTCCCACCCTGTCCCCGTGGGAACAGCCAGAAGGTCTGATCGTAGTGATGACCTCCCCCCCACACACAGCCTAGGCTTCCTCTCTGTGCCTCCCTCTAATATCCCTGCCTTCTTTGTTCTTAAGGATCATTTACTAAATAGTCAGGGGAGAAACCAGAGCCAGCTTTCATTGGCGGGCAGAGCCCTGGGTTGCTATGAGAGCTGTACACACAACACAGCTGTCATTGGACTTATAGATCTAATGGGAGCCAAGGGTCTCAAATTGCTAAGGGAAAAAAAAAAACATACTACAGAGCTTTGGAATAACACCATCTATAAATACATGTGAGAGCAGGGAAGTTAATTCCAGAATGTAAGAACACCATAGCATTAGACCAGGGAATAAAATTGGGCCTGGGCCTGATGTTACACCAGCGAAACTCCCTCCCCATCAGGCTAATGACACACAGCCCTTTCCGCACAACAGGAAAAATTTAAAGAGATCCGTTTGTCTCGTATCACTTCCTTTTTCTCTCTTTTTTATTCTCTGTATTTGAAACAAGGAGCGGGAGAAGTGGGAGGACATTCATTAGGGCCGGAGTTAGGGCCAGAACTTGTTTCCTGACCCGGTCGCCAGGGATCCCTGGGCTGCACACGCTGCTTCCGTAAATGGACAGGCACATCCAGATAGCTCAAAAATCTCAGGAATGGCAAGCAAGAAAAACTGAAAGTTGGGCTTTATTATATTGATGTTGGATAGTCGGGAAAAATTCCCTGCACAGGAACAATTCTCATCTGGAAACAGAAATAGGATGGATGCAACAGCAACCCACAAGGGGAGCCCCAGGGAAGGCTGTCTAATTTTAGCTGTGCAAGAAAGCTCCTTGCCTTAAGATCCCAAAGTGAGTTATTACTTTCTGCACTCACTCCTTCAAAATGAAATTAGTTGTGATGTGGTGCTTTCCAGAACTGGCTCACCGGCCACAGCCTGCCCGTCCAGCCCCGGCTATGGGACTTGCTTGACTTCTTTTTCCTATATTATGGGGGACCAGGTGTCCAGAGAAACCCTCCAAACTGCAGAACACTTAAAAATATTGGACAAAATATTTTAAAATCTCCTTTAAGATGAGTAGCTAAATTGGTGGGAAAGTAAGAAAAATTCTTGGAAGCCAGAAGAGATTAAGTAAGTACTAGCCAGAGGGGAAATTGAAGACCAAACATGGAGCTCCCCCTGGGTGTATATGCTGATCCCTGAGGGTCTATGATCCACCATTTTTTTTCCATAAAGAGCCAGGTTAATATTTCAGGCTTTGTGAGCCACCTGTGACTTCTGTCATTTTCTTTCCTTGTAGTTTTGGGGTGTTTTTTTTTAAATTGAAGTATAGTCAGTTTACAATGTTGTGTCAATTTCTGGTGTACAGCACAATTCTTCCATCATACATGAATATACATATATTTGTTTTTGTATTCTTTTTCACCGTAAGCTACTACAAGATATCTCATATAGTTCCCTATGCTATACATATATAAACTTATTTATCTGTTTTATACATACCAGTCAGTATCTGCAAATCTCAAACTCCCAATTTATCCCTTCCCATCCCCTTCCCACTGGTAACCATAGTTTGTTTTCTATGTCTGTGAGTCTGTTTCTGTTTTATATATAAATTAGTCTTTTTTGTTTTTAGACTCCACAGATGAGTGATATCATATGGTATTTTTCTTTCTTTTTCTGACTTACTTCACTAAGAATGACATTTTGGTTTTTGGCTTTTTTGTTGTTGTTTTTTTTGTGTGTGTGGTGTTTTTTTTTTTTTTTTTTTAGCAACCCTTAATACTCTTCTCAGTTCAAAACCAAGCCAAAAGAAGGGATGGTGTGCTGCTGCAAGGGACGGAGACAAAGTGCAGAGTCAGAATCAGAGAGCCTGGCCTCAAACCAGGGTGCACTGGAGAGATAAACTAGGAAAACCTCAGTGGGTAGCCTAGAAGACACATGCCTGCCAGAAGGAGTTGGGACAGGCATTGACCAGTGGTGGCCTTGGTTCTCGATAAAGAGGAGAAATGCTGCGTATCCCGCCCCCAACCCCACTTCTCAGCCCAGATGCCCTGCCCCCGCCAAGCTGTCTCAAGACGATGGGTTTGGAGGAGGCTGAATTTCATCCAGAAAGTGTTTTCCAGCCCACAGCTATTTGACTTGCAGGTAGGGGAGGGATAAACAAGGCTGTCCTCATGCTCTACGCACAGGGGCTTGTATGCACCAGCCCCGCCTACAGCTCCTGTCTCTGTGTCAGAAAAATCCTCACCTGACTGGCAAGGCTACAGCCACACCATATCTGTTGGCTCAACGATGTATCCTCAGGGCCCTGGAGGAACTAATGACTAGTCTGTCATGGCCTGGCCACAGGGAAAGGCCCACAGCCGGAGCACCTTGTCCCACAAGTCCAAGGGGCACAGCCTGTTGGCCCAAAGGCCCCAAGTCCAGGCCTGAACATTAATGCAAAGAACTACACGCTGAGGAATTGCTGCTATTGACTCTGAAGAACCAGCGCAACAGTGACTTTAAAGAAACGCTCAGTGTTTACGACCCCTGCCCCTCATTAACGCCAGTAATGAGGGCGAAGACTTGAGTGTTAGAGTGAGTTGCGTGTTGGTGCACCAGGCACTCAGTAAGTGCTTTATTTGCATCATGCATTTGGCCCTCGCCATAATTTGTTGAGGAAAGTGCTGTTATTATGCCCGTTTTATGATTTCTAATAAGGAAGCTTAGGAAGTAATGCATCCACGATCACACAGGTAGTAAGCAGCAAAATTACTCACACACGGAAGTCCTTCTGGCTCCTGAAAGCTGTTCTTCACCACCACGTTTCACTGCCTTCCCTGGTCTGAAGGGAAAGCTGACAAGTTTCTCTGTCTCTAAAACAAGAGGGAAGAGGTTTAAATTAAAAACAACCACAACAAAGTGACTTTGCAGTGGAGGAATCTGACACTACCTCAGCCAGGCAATCAAAGCCAACCTCAACAGTGACAAGTCACGTTGCTAGTGTGTCTCTATATGCAAGGTGAAGAGAGTGTTACTTTAGCTCTGTGTCTTCCTCCCCAAACCCCTAACATAACCCCAGTAGAGCCATGGTTTTAAAAAATCAGGCAAGTCCACACAGAGGGACATGCTTCCAAATCAATGACCAGTACTCTCAAAACAGTCAAGATCATCGAAAACTAGGTCACAGAAACTCTTGGAGACCAGAGGAGCCTAAGAAGACATGACAATGAAATGTAAGGTGGTATCCAGGATGGGATCCTGGGACAGGAAAAGGACATCAGGGAAAAACTAGAAAAGTCTGAAAAAAGGCTGGACTGTAGTTAATAGTAATGAGCCAGTGTTGACGCCTTAGTTGTGACAAATGTGCCAGGGTGATGTCAGGTGTTAACCACAGGGAAAACGGGGTGAGGGAAAATAGGAAGTCTCTGCACTGTCTCTGTAACTTTTCTGTAAGTCTAAGACCATTGTAAAATAAGTTCATTTTAAAAGAGGAATTTGTACCAAATATATGAACCCAATGGATTACTGAAAACACAGAAATTGGTTTTTGATGCTACTGTGGTTGTGTCCTTCCCAGGAAATTTTAGGAATAGAACAGTCTCAGTATCCTGAAGAGGTTACATGTTCTTGAAACAGGAGATTGGTTCAAATTATTTCTCAACATCAATTCCAGATTTTTCAAGACTATAAATCTGTGATTTGTATTCATTGTTACAATGACTCTTCAATCCACAGTCACTAGAAAATCTATGGAAGGAGAAGCTAATCATTTGTAATTATGTGTCAGAGTGATTGCAAGGGTGAGGGGTAGGTTTTGTTGCTGGTGCACAGTAGTTACACTGAACACTGGATGGAAAGCCACACACACACAAATGTACCAAATGTTAATGAGCACTTGCCCTCTGTGTTGGCATTTGTGTAGTTGTGTAGTCGAACCGTTTCTCCCAGTAGGGGGCTCTATTGACCATCAAATGGAAAAAGTGACCTGGCAATGGTGAATAGATGTGTGTGGATTCCACTTGGAACAGAGTTTGCAGAGTAACTTTGAGAAAGACTAACTATTTAGAAATCTTTTCCAGTGATGATTATTGCAGTAGAAAGTCGGAGACTAGCCTATGCCAACGAACATGGTTGAGGCAGGGGGTGTTTCAAAGAAGGAAAAAAGTGTATTGGACTAAAGCAGAAAACAGAACCCTTACTGAAACCATATATCCTCCAGTGAAAAGCAGGTTAGAAATAACAAAGCTAGAAATGCTTCTCCCTAGCCAGAACTGTGTTCCTGAAAAGTAATGTGGAAGGAATTTTCTTCAAGTATTCTATTCATTGAATGGCCACAAATGTCTTAATCCATATAGCATTTCACAAGATAGCTCACATATTTAATTCTTTACCTTGAACACAGCAGCAAGAACAGCTCCTACACACACACCACACACACACACACAAATAAAATCCTTTAATGCCCTCCCATTTCTATTAAGTCTGAGTACGATACAGAATCCTTAACACGACCTCGGAAATCCTGCATGATCTGGCCCCTGACATCTCCAGAATTATCTTACCCTACTCTCCATTCACTCCGCGTGCTCCAGACCCACTCCTCGTCTTCTAATTCTGTCTGTTCATCCTTTGGCTCTCAGCTTGGCTGCTTTCCCTTGAAGGAAGCATCTCTCGCCCCTGGTTAGGTAGCTCTGTTAAATGCTTACCTAACACCTTGTACTTTGCCTTTATGGCTCTAATGACAGGTCGATCGCGTGTGCTAAACAAAGCACTAAATGATGTTTGGCATTAATAATTCATTCATGTAATTGTTAGATTGGTATCGATTTTCCTCTCTAAATTGCACGTTCCTGGGGATTAGGGTTCATGTTTTTATTCTCTATGTCTCCCAGCGCCCAGCAGAGGACCCGGCTCAGTGTAGGTTTTCATTATGTATTTGCACAATAAAAGATGGAAGAAGTGACCAGGTCCAAGCTGGACCAGTGCCCACTGTCCAGACCCCTCCTACCTGTTTTAATCTTTTTATCCAAAAAGAGAAAATAACTCACCCAGGAATTAGAATTAGTAATATTTGAGTGTTATATACCAGGCTGCTTGGGAGATTTGGGGAAAATATGTAAGCAAAGCACTTAAATGTTCACTACAAAATATGGGGAAAAAATAATAGAAAAGAATAAGAGATTCAATGACATAAAACAAAAATTTCGTCATATTTGAGACAGGTCATCAGAGGGGCATATTATCCAGAGAAGTATCTCCCAGGATGCCTGTGTTGCTGCAGGTGATGTATGAATTCAGGTGAGGCAGGGTGCTAGTATTAACTCAGCTCCTGACTCAGCTCAGCCTCCCCTTAGCAAAGCTAGGTCCTAGAAAGAGGGAAGTCTGTAACAGACGCCAGGGAAAGCCACGCTCCATTAGGACTCTGCTAGGCTGGGTTGCACCAATTAGAATACCCCTCTCACCTAGGCCTTCTTCTAAGAAGCTCAGGTTGTCCTATCTTTGGCCAGTGGGGCTCTCTCTGAGTTGGCTCCTAAGTCCTTCTAACATGATAGTACTTGTCTACGAGAGCTCGCTCATTCTCTGCTATAACAAAAAGCTCCAGAATCATCTTGTACATTTTCTGCCCCGAGGACGGAATTAGTCACAGCTCTAAGAAATACTATGTAACAATACTCATTGCTACTGGCTTGGTTATGGTTTCTATGCCTCTTTGGTGATACATAAGATTTTTTTAGAAAAGAAGAAAACACCTACCTCCTGAGTTTATATCAACACTTCCAACTGCAGTACAGTACTACAAAGCTCTTAGCCACTTCTCTCTCACATCTGTATGATAGTCTTTATCCTACAGTGAGAAAGCTGAATCTCAAGGACACAAAGAATGACAGAATGACAACACCCATTAATTATTCACTTACCCAACACTCAGTCTCAGAAAACCAACACTTGGATTTCAGAGTTTACTACTTCCAGTGAGATGAAAACCCATTCTTGCTGACCTCAGAGGAAGTGGAGCCACAAAGACAGACAATAAGAGAGTATCTTTGCCCACAGTGTGTAAGTGCTATGACCCTTCCTCTCTTAACAAAGGCCATCTTATTTCCTGAAATGCTGAGTTCATGTATGCAGGCCAATGCCCCTGGTAAAAACTTGTTTCTTGGGGGATGCAGGGTATAGCTCAGGGGTAGAGCGCATGCTTAGCATGCATGAGGTCCTGGGTTCAATCCCAAGTACCACCACCTAAAAATCAATCAATCAATCAATCAATCAATCTAATTACCTCCCCCCACCCCCTTAAAAAAAAAACAAGAAAACTTATTTCTTAAATGGGAAAATGTATAAATAAATAGAGATAATATGTACATAATATGTCTTAAAAGAATCAAAGAACTGACAAGATAGTAAGGAATTACTAGGCCTATGATGAAGGGAAATCAGGATCTCAGAGGATCGAATAAAGACAGAATTATCTTTCGATCTGGGAGTATTCATTCTAAAAGTATTGGATTTTCATTTTAATGACTTTCTGGAGAGAGGAAGAGAGACGTCAAAGCCCACAGACCTCATAAAACAGGAGGTCTAATAGGAGATTCACCCCATAACAATCTAGACCACAAAGGGCTGTAAATTCACATTGACCTGTCCTGGCACAGGGTTGCCTGCTGCCCAGTTAAACTTTCCTGCGTCTGTTTTACTTTCCAAGAAATTTCAAGTCTTGAATTTGGGTTGGAGTGGTCTTAAACTGGTAGTACTTTCGAGCGCCTGCCAGAATCAAATGTGAATCCTTTATAGGAAAAGCCAACTTCCTATTAGGCCTCTGATTATGCATCCAATAAATTTTTCAAATTCAAGAATAACTCAGAGATAACCAGATACATAATGAAAGTAAATGCCATAAGTGATATCCAGTGGCAACTATAGACTACAGACACGAAATTGCAAAGACTTCAAATCTTGGAATTATATAATCTAATATATATAGGGTAATTATATCATTATACATTAAGTAACAATGTTTAAATTTTTGTTTAAAAATTAATCACCTCTGATGGGAAAGAGAAACTATAAACAGATTTATAGTTTTATACTTAAAAAGGTTAAAACAGACTTTCTAAAGAATCAAATGTAACTATTAGAAATAAGAAATAAAATAACTAAAATTGTCATGTACCATATTAATAGACTAGAGAAAAAAGTATATAAATATATCAATTGATACAGATGAAGGATTTAATAAAATTTAATACCCACCCATGATTTTAAAAAGGAAACTCCCATAAAAACAAGAACAAAAGGGAATTTTCTCAACCTGATAAAGATCATCTACAGAGTGCTTACAGCTCACATTATACTTAAAGTTGAAAGACTGAAAGCTTTTTCCATAAGCCTGAGAACAAAGTAAGGATGCTTACTCCCATCTCTCTTATGCAACTTAACGCTAGAAGTTCTAGCTAATGCTGTAAATCAGAAGCACAGAAATAAAAAAGGGAGAAATAGACTCTGTTTGCAGGTGCCAAGATTACATAGAAAACCTTAAGGAATCTACAAAAAACTCTTAGAACTAATGGGTGATTTCAGTAAGGTCATAAAATACAAGATCAACATACAAAAATCAATTGTATTTCTATATGTTAGCAATGAACAAATGGACAGTGCAATTAAAATACAATTTCATTGACAATCACACACACAAAAGGAAATACAATTGACCCTTGGACAAGCAGGGTTTAGAGGCTCCAACCCCCTAGGCAATTGAAAATCCCCATATAATTTTACAGTTGGCCCTCCATATCTTCAATTCCACATCCACAGATTCAAACAACCATGGATCATGTAGTACTATGGTATGTATTTATTGAAAAAAAATCAGTGTATAAGTGGATCCATGCAATCTAAACTTGTGCTGTTCAAGGGTCAAATGTATTTAATACAGTTATTATATATATTATATATATATGTGTTATAAATATAACAAAACACGTACAAGACTGACTTATATACTACAAACTACAAAATGCTGATGAAAGAAATTGAAGAAGTTCTAAAAAAAAAAAAAATGGAGAAACCTACCAAGTTCATGGACAGGTGGACTCAACGTAGGAAAGATGTTTAAATATAAATAAATAGGTAAAACTTGCTATCTGAAAAAGTGTTTTTTTTTTTAAAGTTTTAGATAGAATCTAGAACTAAAATTCCAAATGATACAAACAATGGAGTGGGAGGGTATCCTGGTTGTCTCTGGTCATGTAATCAACTTCCTTAAAACTCAGGGCTTTAAAAACATTCGTTTTATTTTACTTTGAATTATTCAAGGAAGGCTGAGCTGGGTGCTTTGTCTCTGATCCACGTGGCACCATCTGGAGTGGCCAGGACCAGAGCGTCCACTTCCTGATGGCTCCTGCCCTCACTTTCTGGTGCCCTGATGCTCCTTGGCCTCTTGCTCTGCAGGCTGTCTCTTCTTCAGGGCCTCTCCATACATCTGGGGCTTCTCACAGCACCACAGTCTCGGGTAGTTGCACTTCTTGAATGATGGTTTGAAGAGGCAGGAAGCAGCTGTCAGAACAGTTAAGGGCTACCCGGAACATATGTCACTCCTACCCTATTCAGTTGGTCAAAGTTACAGAGCCTTCCCAGATTCAAGGTGGTAGAGAAACAGATTCCAGCTCGATGCAATGGGAGATAGCGTTGTGGCGATCCTTGGGAAATACAGTCTGCCCCAAAGGGGAGTGGGGGAGTGGAGTAGATACTAAACTTCTTGTTTGGGAGAGGTTCTTACTGTTTAAATGTAGAACCATTAGGGGGAAAAGTTGATATATGTATTAATAATTCAAGGATAATACCTAGAAGAATAGAATGAAAATTGAGTAACTTTAATACTGTTACAGAAGAAAAAAACTGAACAAAGTAAACAACCCAATGGAAGGTAGAAAACAGAAAAATTAGAAATAAAGAGAAAACTCGGCAAACAGGCTGGCAAAAAGAAATCCACGTATCAATAATCACAATAAATACAAATAAAACCCAAAGATCCTCACTGTTATTTACAAGAGATATACAAATTTAATACAGAAAGGTTCAGAACCAAGAGGAAAAGAAAAAAAGATTTATTGGGCAAAGTTTACCAAAAGATTGTGATATACTTACTAATATCACAAAAGACAGAAATTCATACAAAGACTATTAAAAAAGACAAAGTGGGACATTTCATATAAGAAAGAGAATGAAGCAACAGAAGACACAAGATATGAACGTGTAGTGGGGGAGGGCATAGCTCAGTCGTAGAACATGTGCTTAGCATGCACAATGTCCTGGGTTCAATCCCCAGTACCTCCATCACAATAAATAAATAAATAATAAGATAGCTAACTAATTAATTGATAATAAAAGAAATAAATAATAAGTCTGTCTACCCTCGTTTTGGTCAGGTCAATGGTTCAATACAACAAATGTTTATTTGTCATTCATATTACATGCTCAGCGTGAGTCTGTGAGGAACTTGGGTCCAACAAACCCTCCAGCCAATGAAGGTTCACCATTTGTAGATCCACATTCTGTAACACACCTTCAGTCAGGCAAAGAATTGCCAGTTGGGAAGGTCGCATACCAACTCTAAGTGGCATATGTCACTTGACTCGTAGTTCCTTGATTAGAACTTGTAACAAGAATATACCCAATTGCAAGGGGGCCAGGAAAATGTAGACAGATTGGTATTTGGTGAGCTAGAGATGGCTGTGTCACACCTCTGACACGATGCCACGATCCCTAACCACAGAGCCTGTCAGGAAAAAAATTACAAAGGATTATAAAGAAAAAAAAAAAACTCCACTAGGTGAAGATCTCAGTACACTTCTCAGCGACCAAACTAAAAATAATGCTGTGCTTTTGAAGTTCCTTCATTAGAGAATAACTCTTTTGAGTCTTGAAACCCTAGATATCCAGTAGTTTTCTATTAAAATCCATTGGGATCATATAGGATAGAGGACAGGAAGGGGTAGATATGGTTATCAGATCCCGTCCGTCTGAAAGCAAGACCCAGTGGGAGGAGATTATATAGGATGGGGAAGTGCGGGTGGCAGAGAGGGTGCTAGGGAGAAGGGAGAGAGCTGTACAACAGACGGGGACAGGGCAAAGAAAGAGGGGAAAGCACATGTATTGCTTTTAGCCAAAGTCATCTAACAGGAGACAGAAGGAATATCAAAAAGCAAAAGGAGGAGATGGGAGCAGAAGCATTAAGCAGTGTGACTAAGAGGTAAGCTTACTTTCTATAACTGCTATGAGCAGTTGTAACCTTGGCAACCACAGCCAGTAAGAATCATTACCTGTGACCGCCTTAGTTTAGGTGGGGGGCTGTGAAGGAGTGAATTGCCAGGGAATGGCTGGTTTCCCGACATGTTTACTTTTTGCTGGAATAGGAGCAGAAAGCTCCAATGTAATTAAAACCACTAATATGCTTTTCATTATAAAAAATACATAATTATACCAAAGACTGCAGGAAGCCAATACCAAAATAGGTGATCTCTTAGGAATGCCCTGCCTCCCAGCTTACATTTAACTTCTGTGTTCATTATCTCAACTGATCCTTATAATAGATTGGAGAAATATGTTTGTTTATCTACTTATGTACAGCATGTGTTATTCCAGAAAGGATTTAAGAGCAATTAAATAAATTCATAAACTACAGCAAAACATCAGAAAATAAGTGGAAGAGATGGGATATTGTTAAATAAGAGGTACAAATTATGAAACACCATGACCCAATTTATATACACACATCAGACTCAGCAATGTTATGATTAGTGAAATTATGGGTGCTTTCATTTTTTCTTTATACTTTTTTCTTTCCCAATGTTTGATAAATAAATGATTAGTTTTTTAATGAAATGAAAAATCATATTTCATAAAATGATGATAAAAGTGAAAATAAAGAAAAATAGGGATGGAGGAAAGAACACTTTTTCATAGTTTATCGAAGGATAAAAAAATGGAGTTAGGGATAAAACAAATTTAAATGTATACCAAACATATGCATATATTTGCAAGAGGAGATCACAAATTAAGTTTTGTTTAATTTAAAAAAACTTTGTAATGGAGGTAGTGGAGATTGAATCCAGGACCTTGTGCATGCTAAGCATATGCTCTCCGTTGAACTGTACCTCCACCCCCCATAGAATTAAATTTTAACCTATAAAGGAAGGGAAACCTGGTTAGTTATGCAATTCACATTGTCCATACATAAATCCTAGTCAATTGCTCAGAAGTACAACTGTTTTCAATGTTAAAGATGGTTGAGGGGGAGAGTATAGCCAGTGGTAGAGTGTGTGTTTAGCATGCATGAGATCCTGGGTTCAATCTCCAGAACCTCCATTAAAGTAAATAAACCTAAGTGCCTTCCCTCCAAAAAAAATTTTTTAAAGATGGTTAGAAACAGCTCTCAAGAAATATCATAAACAGTATCCTTGCAAAGGACACAGACTCAGGTATAGTAACTTACCCAAGGTGAAGCAGGTTCTAAGTGTCATCCTGCCTCCACAGGTTGCAGCATCCTTTCCCTGCCCTTACAGTCCAAGAACAAATGGCATTAGCTTCTGCTTTCAAATGACAGTGTTGACAATCCAGACAAGCAAAAGGGGAAGACAAGGAAGGCCAAGTTACCTGGGGTTCCACACACTGA
Source organism: Vicugna pacos (assembly GCF_048564905.1). Classification (NCBI taxonomy): domain Eukaryota; kingdom Metazoa; phylum Chordata; class Mammalia; order Artiodactyla; family Camelidae; genus Vicugna; species Vicugna pacos. The sequence continues at coordinate 21,460,665 of NC_132988.1, forward strand.
CTACAAGCCTCTAATTAGCTGGTTTGATGGTGTGTAACACAGAGAAAACTTGCTTGAATATTCAGGGGTGAGGAAGCAAGCCTCCAAAATCTCCATCTGTGCCCCTCATTTAAAACCTCCTTCAGTGACTGATCATACTTTTCATCTGCTCTTTGGTGGCAATTTAAGAAGGCTGCATTTCAAAATGCAGCAATAGAAGTACTACTGCATTTTTTTAAGCAGCATTAACTGCTTCTAACCTGTTTCACATTTTGGTGTACCTAGGAATGCTTTAAAATTTAAACAAAAAAATGTAATGCTGGCTATTTCATGAACCTATACTTATTTTTGTAGTAGAATATATTTTCCAAGATGGTCACAACAATATACACCCAATCCCAATCTACTTAACGATGAGACATTTGATACATTGGGACCAGTGGAATTGCTTCAACTGACTGGATGCAAAGAAAGTTGTGTTTTATGACTTCAAAGACTAAGTCATAACAGACAATTCAGCCTCTGGAAGCCCTGAGCCAATATGCATGAAGGAAAGCTGTCTTGAAGCCATTGTGTAGAGAGACTGTACAGATATAGAGAGGGTGATGCCCGGGGAGCCCCAGATGTTGCCCATAGCTGTTCTTGTCTCCTCAGCCCAGGGGCACCAGCCATCTAAGTAAGCAAGATTTCAGATGAATCCAGCTCATAGTCTTTAAGCTGCCTAGCAAAGATGACCTGTTCTTACCAAACCTTGTAAGATTTTTTGCAGATTTGTGAGCAAAAGAATGTTATTCATCTAAGCCACTATGTTTGGGGATAATTTGTTATGCAGGAGTGGATAACTAATACAATCTTGTACTTATTTAAAGGAAGTTTTTGGAATCAGAGACAACAAGTGAAAAAGAGGAGTACAGGGTGGAATCCAGAAGGGGTGTGAAAAAATTAATTATGGCAGATTAAAAACTGACAGATACGAGGTGACTTAAATTTGAGGGGAGACCTCATTGCAGACCCTGCTCGAGTTGCCATGGTGAGAGAGCAAAGGACAACCCATCCCTGCAGGCTGAGACGGTTCATTGGCCAGAAAGTTTGTGCAGGACGCCAGATGTAGGGCTGGAGACCTGCAGGCAAACCCGCCCATGTCTCCGATGGGTGGCTGAGCTCATTTCATAGTCACTCTCACAATAAGGACTCAACTTCCCTAGACCACGTTCCTGGGTCCCAGTTGTACCACACATATCGCTGCCTCCTGCTTCGAGTAGATGGATATTTGCCCCTGTCGCCAATTTCTCCGCCCCTTGGTCTCTTACCTGGATTCTACTACTCACCCCATTCTCCATCTGATTTTATTCTGAATTACGTTCCTAATCTTCTTGTCTGTCTAGGCCACAATTATTGATAGTTAACAGCTATAATTTGTTTCTATGTATCTCTCAACCTGTGCCAGGTCTCCGGCCTTAGGTGAGGACAAGTGCACTTTTAGAGACTGTGACAGTTTTCCAGGCTGAGGTAGAGGTACTTCGAAGCAGGTGCGATGGCTTCCACTGAAGTGGGAAGCACTCTCTCCTTCCTGGAAGATTTGTTATTCTCTGAACACAGTTAGGTCAAAACTTCACAAGCTTGGTCCTTCCCACAGACTCGGTGCAACTGACACATGGATTGTCTCATACACTCATCAAAGCACAGGATTGTAAATTGTTTACGAGGAGAAGGAAATGAAAGTTTTCCAGAACTTGCTTGCAGAGAATCTTCAGTAGGACGGAACCAGACCCAACTAGCCATGTTCCCAAGACATCAAGGAAATGCCAGCTACCCCAAACGGCGACGTGGGAGAAGACATCTGGGTCAGGGAAGGGCAGCTACAAAGCTCAGTCAGGCCGGGTTTCAAGATTTCTAAAGGCATACACTCTCTTTTTTAAATGCAGTGACCTCTCTTGGTCAGCTTCTCATTCATACACACTGACGCCTTTTCAGAGATTTTCCCCGTGTTAGAAGGCAGTGCTACACACAGAGAAAACTTTGTTTCATCTCTGTGTGTTTCTGCCATCAGGAGGGCCTACTTTCTTCTGGAAACTCAGTTGTTGCCATGTTGCTAATTACTATTATTTCTTACCCCCAGCCAGCTCTGCCAGGTTCAAAAAATGTGTGGCTTGTTGCAGATTCTCTGAGAGGTTAGCCTGATCTGCTTTACATGCTGAAGAACTCGCAAAACCCTAAAGGAAGCCCAGGATGTAAGCACATCCAGAATAGTATCTCAGACATTCTTCTTCCTTGCATAAATCCCATGATGACTTCTTTGCATGTGGCTGCAACTTCAAGCACGAGGTCTTGCTCAAATGTGAGTCAAAGTACTAGAGGTTCATGTTCAACGGCGATATCCTGACAGTTGAGCATAAATCTGCATGTAGCGCCACCTGCTAACACTGGGGAAAATCTCTGAAAAGGCACTGAAACCAGGCCTGACTGAGCATTGGAGCTGCCCTCCCTGACTTCTCCCATGTCACTGTTTGCGCTCCCGGCCTCCCCCAGACCAACCAACTCAGCCAGGATGCTGAGTCAGCCGTGTGCCAGATCCCAGGGCTGATCTGGGGGCCTGAGGATGCCCCGCCCCCACTAGCACATTCTGCACTGACTGAGGCTACCCCATCAATCCATTTGCTTCAACTCATATTTATTTGATGCTCACTGTGCCCCATTACTGAGTAGAAAAGTTAAAAAAAAATCAACACTTCGAATTTGAACCATGTGAAGACAGGTAAGGTCTGTATGCAAATATTTGCAGAACAGTTCAGAAAAGAATGTGGTGAGTTCTACAATGGAGGTAATGTTTAAACGCTAAAATTTACTCCAGGAAAAACATCACAGGACCCCAGGTTTTCTTGATTAATCACAACTGTGAGTTTTGTTTGTTTGCTCATGGGTTTGTTCGCATGCCTCCTCCCTACCAAACATGCATGAGGGCAACTGCTTTGTTCACTAATATATCCTTAGTTATAACACGAAATTTGCTAATTAAAAAAGAAGAAATGAAAAGAGGGAAGGAATGAGGAGAGAAAGAGAAACAGATGGGAGGAAGGCAGCGTATCTGGCAGTTAAAACTCCCCTTCTACAGGCTGCCACGATTAAATCCCAACTCTGTGAGGTATGGCTGTGTGACCCCAAGCAAGTTGCTTAACCTCTCTGTGCCTTTGTTTCTTCATCTTGAAAATGGGGGAAATAATAATACCTGCCTCATCGAGTTGAACAAAGAAAACTGAGTTAGTACTGTGGCTTTAGAACAGTGCTTGAACAGTATAAGCATTCCTTGAATTTTAGAAACCATAAGCAAAGGAAGTATTCATTGGCAACAATTATAAAATGATTATTGGGAGTGTTGCTATTTTAGATATTACTTGAAAAATAGATTGGAATTAAATAATAGTAAAGGTTAGGAAAAGGCCACTTATAGCTAGTATATAATAGGACATAATCAGAAAATTATAGGACCAAATATCTGCAAGGCAGTTGGAGGAGAGAGCTTGGAAAGTCAACTGTGGCCAGATCATGGAAGGCCTTAAATAGTCCACTAAGGTACTTGTACTTAGTTATGTCAGCAGCATAGATGCATCACCAGGTTTTGAAGAGCATGATCTTTTCTCCACTTTAAGGAAACAAATCTACTGGTGGTATGAAAGGTAGCCTGGGGCTGGTGGGGGGGTGGGGGGGGAGAGAGGAGCAGGGGGGGTGAGTTGAGGGGAACATAGGGAGGTTGGCTAAACCACGACACTGGAATAGTGTTGGCAAGAAGACCTGAAATAGAGCAAGAATGGGATCAGAGGGGACAGATGTATTGGAGTGCTTTCTTGGGGGTCACAATCTATAGATCTTGGCAACTGTTCTGATGCTGTGTGTTCAGAGGGAAGAACAGAGAGTCAGGGCAGAGGGGCTGAAAACACCGGAGCAAGGAATGGGAATCCCAGACCTCTGGCCAGATGATGTCTGCCGTGAAGAGAGCAGGTTCACCGGCATGGACGCCACTCCAGGAGTCTCCCAGGACACCCTCATCCAGGCGAGTTAGGACCCCACTAAGTGCTTGTGTGTGTGTGTGTGTGTGAGTGTGTGTGTGTGTGTGTGTGTGCACGCGTGCGCGCGCCTGTCTGTCTGTGTCTGTAACACCCACACTGCCATGGAGTTTCAGAATGTTTCACTAGGAATTCCTTAGGGATGAGGACTGCCTTTTTCATGCTGTATTTTTACTTACTGGCTCAGAAGGGTGTTTTGCTGCTCTGTTGCTGTTTCCTGATGAGTTTAAAGAAGATAAAGACAAGGCCATCAAACAGTCCCATTAGAAGTGTTGAATGAGATAGTGTATAAAATGCACTTTGTATGATGCCCAGCACATTGTAATCATTCAGTAACCATTGGCCAATAGGACTCCAAAAGCCAATACATAATGCATTTCTGAAACTGTTACCAACCAGTGTTCTTAGACCCCCCCTTAATCAATAGAAATTGATAAGATGCTGGAAGAGAAATTCAAGCAAAGCTTTACTGGGACTCGTCCTGTAGCATGAGAGAGCGAAAACAAGTAACAGGTTCCTTTCCTTGCTCCCTGAGTGTTGGCAAGCTTGTCCCTTAAATGGGGTGAGGGTAAGGGCAGATCCATGGTTTAGGCAGGAGGGGTGATGTAGGTGGTGTTCCCACCCCCTTGGCGGTGCTGTGTGCAGGGATCATGCCCAGTTACCCTGCTTTTGCTCCCCACACCTCAGAAATGCATTTGGGTTTTGGGTCTTTTTGTATCTTGTTCATAATTTGCCCCAGCTGCCTATGTACAGTTATTTTTTTGTGTGTCCCTTGTAGTTTCTTTATGTTCTGTTACTTGAGGAGACAGATGCAAGCACTGCAGCAAAGGGTTCCAGGTCCCAGGTCCCAGCCTGTCTCAAAACCAAACAAGTTAATGACAAAGAAATTTACAGCTGAACTGGAATTGGAGGTCACGCATGTGTCCACAGATAGAGGGATGTGCATATGGGGAAAAACCAAACAGCACTCAAGAAAGAACAAGAGCTACACTGCACACTAGAGGGATCTCAAAAATATAATATTGAGGAAAAAAGTAAGAAACAGAAAGGTCTTATGGCACAATATTATACTTTGAACATTTTTTTTAATATTAAAAGATAACAACACAAACATTTGAATTTCATAAAGCTATAAATATATAATAAATGTTTGAAAGGTGGATTTGGATTGGAAGAAAATACATTAAATATACAGAGGTGCTCAATAAGCAAAGGGCAATCATAGGAGTCTAAACGGGAGACTGCTGGCTGGGAAATGCTGCCCTCCAAAGGTTTCAGATCCTAATCCCCAGAACCTATAAGTGTTACCTTATTTGAAAAAAAGAGTCTTTCCAGATGGGATTAAGTGAAAGATTTTGAGATGGGAGATTATCCTGGATTATTCAGGTGGGCCCTAAATGCCATCCCGAGCATCCTTCTGTCAGAAAAGGCAGAGAGAGATTTGACACACAGAGGAGGAGGTGATAGGAAGATGGAACAGAGAGAGATCCAAAGATGCTGACCTCGAGGAATGGAGTGATGTGGCCACAGGCCGAGGAATGCCAATAGCCACCAGAAGCTGGAAGAGGCTCTCTTAAAGTTTCCAGAGAGAATGGGGCCTGGACGATGACTTGTTTTCAACCCAGTGATAGGGATTTAGGACTTCTGGCCCCTAGAGCTGGAAGAGAATAAATCTCTGTTGTTTTAAGCCACTAAATTTGTGCTAATTTGTTTCAGCAGCCACAGGAGACTAATCCAGACATGAAGGTGGAAAACTGTAAGGTAAAATAAAATAAAGAAAATGCCTCACATGGATGTATGATTACAGATTGCTGTTAACTGAGGCATGAAGATCACCTACATCCTAAAAAAACAACAAAACAAACAAAAAATAAGCAAGAGTCACATAAAACACCATTGCTAATTACATACCAAAATTTATTTAAATATTCCTCTTAAGATGTCCTTAGGTTGTTTCAAATGTTTTCTTTAAAACTAATTAAACATAGTCAGGTAGAACAACTACATACATCTAGATTCTAAGCCACAAAGGAGGAAATGCAACAGATTAGCAAATGTGGAAAAAATGCTTTTAAATGCAGTTTAAAACAATAATAAAATTTCATTTTTTTCAGTCAAAGTGACCAAGTTTTTTAATTCATTATAAATTTTTAATTTCTTTTCTTCACACTTTATTTTAAGCCTGTTGTTTTTTTGGGGTTTTTTTCCCCACTTTGCAATTTATCTTCCTAAACATGACTTTGTCTTCTCCAAGCACTTCTGGCTACCTAAAGAGAGCTCCCACTCACTGGGATAGGAGTTCTGATCTCCATTCAGATTTATCTGGCAGGAAAGCACGCTCTCCCTTCTCACACTCTTCTTACAGGAGGACACGTGTCTGCCTCATTTCTGGGTCCTGTCTCATTCCAAAAAATTAATAATAATAATAATAAAAGAAGGGAATTATTGATAAGGCAAAGAAAAGAGGCGAGAATCTGAAAAAGAATATGAATATGTAGATGTGTACTTGAATCACTTTACTGTACGCCTGAAACTAACACAACATTGTAAATCAACTATACTCCAATTTTCAAAAAATCCTAATTATAAATCTTCTTATAGAACATAAATCAGAATTTAATCATCGAAACTAATTTTAAAATATTGTTGAGTACTAACTATTGGAATTGACAACACCTTTAGCTTTCGTTAAATTTGATCACCTAAATCCGTTTCCTGAGCTTTCAAATTTGCTTTCACTATTTTTGTTTGTTGGACTTGTTCCTATCAATTATCTTACCCTTGCTGAATTCATGAAAAAAATAAACATGTTGAATATTCCAAAAATAAAAATAAAATCCAAAAAAATTAAAAAACAAAAGATGTACACCTGGAGTTCTGTGTGGTGAATCGTACCAGGAGCAAGTCTGGACCTCAAACATCTTTTTCCTTCATTCCTTTATTACCTTTTTGTGACTTTGAAACCATGCCCCATAGGGTTAACAGAAACTCGGGACTAACAGAAGTTCTTGAGTTTGTCTTACTGCTTATTAAAAACCCCTCTGCCTGTAGTCGGCCTTCACTGAGCAAGCCTGCCTTAATTAGTCTGTTGCAAATTGCGTACCCTCCAAGCTTAATCACGTAGCCTAAACAATAAGATATTTGCCCAAGTTGTTTTCCAGGAACTTGGAGCCAGCTGTGTTTAGTTTGAGCTCCAGCAGGTTAAGCCTGGCTGGGACCACTGACCCTAAAACTGGGCCTCTGCAGGTGTCCGATGAATGACGTTTTGAGGTCAAAGGGCCTACAACTCCACCCTCAGGTCACGCTAAGTGCCTCCATTTATGACCATACTTCCCATGAAGAAGCATGTGCCAGATACGCCTGTTTCCCCCACCTTTCCCCATGCCTAAGACCACCCTGCTTCTTTATTCCATAAATATCTCGAGCCCCTCACCTTCAGAGAGGTGGATCTGAGACTTGTTTTCCCATCTCCTCCCTTGGCTGCCTTGTGAATAAACCCTTTCTTTGCTGCAACCCTTGGCATCTTTGCATTTTGGCTTGCTGCACGTTGGGCAAACAAATCTGGTTCAAACTTGATATCCTTCCTAGAGAAAACCAGATGAATTGAAAAAATTAGTTACAACCTAGGCCAGAGAGGAAGAAGCAGAAGTGAGACTTTGAGGGTAGACAGAGAAGAGCGACGGGGAAACACAAGTGGGCAACTCTTTACTTCCTTCTGAAGTGAACTCTGGGTAGGCTGAGGCTGCCACGGAAGAGAAGCAGAGATCTGGGTTTTTTCCTCATTCTCTGGATGTGTTTGTGTGTGAATTTAGTTCAATAATGAGGTAAAGTTTTTGTAGTAGACTCCCCACTGATTAAAATGGTAAGAGCTTAGCTAAAGAATTTTGCTTAATTCAAAACCATTAAGCATTAAGAGCGCAGTCAGACAAATGAGAACAAAGTTCAAACAGAAAGGTGAGGTCAACCAGAGTGCCTTCACTTCCCATAATCACTTCCTATTATCTGGAGGGGCTGGAAAAATCGTAGCCTTAAACTTTCTGAACTGCTTGGGGAATGCAATTGTGACCTCCCAGCATCTCCTCATTCTCTGGGGAATAAAAGGTAAGGGCTGCTGATTCTGTTCCAATTAGACACAACTCACTCCATGTTATCAGAAACCCCAGGCTCTCATTACCCTGCCTGCTCAACCTGCAAAGACTCTAGGAGACAGAGTGAAAACCAGGCTGCTGTGGGATCGACTACATGGGAGAAAGAGTAAGCAGGAGAAAATGATGGCCACACATCCATCATTGAGCAATTTTCCACTTACTAATCACACCTCATTTCTTAGCCCTATGAACAAACTAAATCTAATTCCCTTCTGGGGACCCATAGTCACAGCTAAGAGCATCACTGGTTTTCTCTGCATCTCTATTCCTTCATGAATATTTCCCAAAACTACGAAGTGGGACCTAAAAAGGAAGCCTGGACCTGGAGGGACTATGTTCGTTTGTTCGTTCAACAAACATTCATTGAGCGCCAGCATTTTGCCAGGCACTGTTCTAGGCTTTGGGGACACAGCAGAGAAGAAAATAAAGATTCCTCACCCTTCTGGAACTTAGATTTGAGCAGAGGAGACACAGACAGCACAGAATAAAGAGAATAAGTAAGTTATAAGTACAAACTGCCGTCCGCATCTGCAGGCTCCACATCTGCAGATTCAACCAACCATGGATCAAAAATATCCCACCCACTCCAAAAACTACAGAAAGTTCCAAAAAGCAAAACTTGAATTTGCTATTCAACTATTCACATAGCATTTACATTGTATTTATAACTATTACAGAGCATTTATGTTGTATTACGTTTGATATTAATCTAGAGATTTTTTTTTTTTTTTAGAATTGATAACGTGAGCAGAGTAGCTACTACTGTGCCTGGCACATAGTAAGTACTCAATAAATGGCATCCGTGAGTTACCTTTGTTCCTGTTTATCTTATTATTTAATCCTAGGGTCCTCATTTTCTCCATTTGTGGACTCTGGATATAGGTCCTTGCTGCTAACAGGATTCCTATGGAGATTAAAAAGATTTTGCAACTTGCAAGTGCTTTAAACATATATTTCAGATACAAATATAAAGATGTTACTAACCTAAGGCAAGTGATTAAAAGGTCCTGGGACCTCGGTTTCCAACGTCTAAATGTGGCTCTCCATAGCACCAGCTTCCTGTGAAGGGACCAGCCCCTCTTAAGCAAGTGGGCAGCAGCTTCAGGGTGAAGACAAACCCAGGTCCCACCATGAGGCCAAGCCATGGGGGAGAACCCTGCACGGTCAGGGCCTCCTACTCACTATGAGGCATGCTCTGCACAAACGGAACCAAATTAGGGGAACTGACCAACCACAGTCAGAAAAACAACAGGTGCTCTAACCAGTAAACAAGTGTGCGTTTTTCAGATATTGTCCCTGCTTCTGTATGTTAGAAACTGAAACAGCACAAGTGATACTGAAATGATACAAGCAGGAAGATGGCCCCTGACTTGCTCAGCGGTGTCTCGAACTCCTTAGTCACCACCCAGCTGGTAGGAAATTCTCCTGCTCTGCCTTGTGCCTTGTTCTTAAGGAGTCCTCCTGGCCCTTAAGGAGTTCTCCTGTACTCACTGAACTGGCAGTGAGCCATTGCTCCAAAAACAGCAGGGGAGACAGCTTGCTGAAGCCCACAAGTCATCAGTGACCAGGCGCCACGGTTTTAAACTTTTTTACCCACATCAGTTGTATGAGCTTTTCACATAAAGACAACATGAATGTCACTGGGTGTTTTTAAGCCAATGTATTCTAGGAGGAATGTGCAAAGTCTGTCATTCAACAAGAGAAAAGGTAGTTGTTTAGTGCCTAAATTGGGCAAATGAAATCATGGGTCTGCCTCTCATTTTCTCAAAGGAGAGCCATCAAGTTGAAGTGAACACCATAAATGCTGTTGAAGGGGAAAAGAAGTCAGAACAGGCAGAATTTGGGGTGAACTTTGCCTTGTGGTGTTTTAAGAGAGGTGGCTAGTAGGTTTAACAGCTTCAGGCATGCTGTTGCAGCAGACAGAGAAGTAGCTGAGAAGCTACTTTTTAGCAACAGAGAAGCTGGGCTTCCTTGCACCATGCCCAGCCTCAGATGAGGAAGAGAGACAGCGAAGAAGACAGCTAGTTCACGGAAAAAGAGAGACCGCCCCTGCCATGTACTCTACATGGGATATCAGTGCAGTAAGAAAGAGCCGTACCGCACGCAGCTAACACCGTATCACAAACTTCTCTCTGGGAAACATACACCCAAATTACAGCCTAAGCTTTCTCAGAATGTTTTTCCTTCTTGCGGGCTGCATTTTAGTCTATTTTCTCAATTATATCAATGAAAGGAAAATCTGTCACTTTTTCTAGCTCAACAACGTGGTTGATAAAGTCTACATAAAATTACATTTTATAAATGATTCATGAATAACACTTTCTGGTACCATCATACTCCTCTGCATAGGAGAGAGAATACAGGCGTAATGCCAGGCAGGAGACCTGGGTTTGGGCAGCATCGGTCTCATTAGCAGCTTGTCCTTGAAGATGATACTCAAGCCTTAGGTCTCTCATCCACAGAAAGTGGCCCATACCTTCTTGTGAGAAGGGACTACATTAAGGAGTTAGGTCGATGTGCTTTGTGAGCTTAAGAGCATCACAAAAATGTACAATTATTAGTGATAGCAAGAACAGATGCTTAGAAATTATGGACAATGATCCCTAAGAAGCCCAAATGGTAGAAGATACACAGAAAAACCACACGTAGCTGATTCAAGGTGTGAGAACATCCTCCCTAAAAGGACCACATATATATAGGGGAATCCTGAAAATGTGAAGTTCATCATTTAATAACTTTATCTTTGGAAGAACATCCAGGAGATAAACAAGATGCATCTTTGCAGTCGTTTCTTGGGAGAACAAATTTACAGAGACACGTGGAAGCTATCTAACAAGACTGTGTCAAATGAAATCTCCAAACCAAATTAAATTTTAAAAAGAATGGTAAACGGTCTCTTTTGTGATGTCATAGCTTGAGATCTGGCGTAAGTCGATGGGTACTTGGGACACTTTATTTTGGTGATTTTATCTAACGTATTTACTGGTTCACTCCCATCCACTTGGGCAGGGCTTCTCACGCCCCTCCCTCAAGCTTTCCTGGGGTAGGGAGAGAACCCCTCAAACAAACACTTTATGCCGCTACTGGACATTCGTTCTTCCTTTTCTTCTGCTCTGGCTCTCTTCCACAATCTGCAGACAAAGTCAAATGGGGAAGATTCTCCTCTGCCACAGAATTCACACTGAGTCTGACAAGATCTGCTTTAAAACAGCGCTACCGAAGTGGGGAACGTGCCTTCCTCTGCCACCTTCTGTCACCCTGAGCCCAGAGACCTACCCTGGGTTCCCAATGCCCTACGGTGAGTTGTGTATGAAAAATACCCCTGGGAATTTCTGCTCTTCATCCCTTCCACCTGAAACTCAGGCACAAGTCCATGGGACTAGCAGGTGAAAGAAACTCTCAGCCTAGAGCCAGTACTGGCCTCCAAATCCTCACCCCCTAGCTTCTGTCCTGACTGCTTTCTCACACCTTCTGACCTGCTACACCAAGGCCTTGTTTCCACCACTGCTCCACAATCAGCTCACTCTAATGAAGTCTGGTGTTTCACTATGAAGTGTTCATTAAGTAATAGTTGTAAATATTTAGTCAATATTTAGCTGATGAAATAACCCTGGCAGTAGAATAACGGCTCTGAATGATGTAAGTAAATTTTTTTAAAAATTTTTAAAAATTGAAGTATAGTTGATTTACAATGTTAGTTTCAGGTGTACAGCAAGGTGATTCAGTTATACATGTACATACATACATATACATATATTTTCAGATTCTTTCCTATTATAGCTTATTACAGGATATTGAATACAGTTCCCTGCACTATACAGAACAAATTCTTTCATGACAACAATTTTGAGCATACATCTCAATATGATCAAACGATAATGTAAGCATTAGGGAGCTGAGCGCATGTGGGGAAACATCGCATTAACCTTATGGCCCGTTCCATCACATCCAGATGTCTAGATGATGCTGCATTCATCATCATTCACTGGATATTTGCCGAGTACTCCGTCATCATGGCCCATGCTACCCGTCACCAGCAGGGAAGCTCTGTGGGAGCCATTGCTGCCCAGGGAAATGCTGACTTTGCCACCTTCCAGAAGAACTAGCTACTGTCAAGAAGACAGGAGGCATACCTAGGGGGCGAATTAGCATAAAGGACTTGCCTGGCTCCTACTTTCTCAACGAACACTTGGCTGCCCCTTGTAGCCATCAGTGTGCTCAGCAGCAGTTCTGCCTGCGTCCAGTGTTGATTTGGGTAACAGATCTCCTCCGTGGTAGGACAAGGGCTTTATTTGATTTTGGGTTGTGTTGTTTTCCATTTAGCATCAACCTTCAGGGAGCCTAACACAGAATCTCTTTTAGAGGAGTGTTATTGTTGTTAGCTCAAATGACGCTCTCTGTTCTCCTGTTTTAGTTGGTGAAACTGAGGTTCTATGAGATAAAAGAGTTGGCCCAAAAGTTAAACAGTTCAAAATGGTAAAGAATAGATTTGCAGACTCCCCGTTATATGCAGTGTCTTCTAAATCTCTCCCTTCCAGGAACATCCAACACTGTGTGCCACATTATTCCCCAGTGCAGATCCGTCTCTTCAAACAAATGTTCTGCCGATGATACCAGACAATGGTGACCACTCCTGTTCCTTACAGGTTTTCTATATATTCCAGGTAGAAGGACCAGCGTGAACAAAGAAACAGAGGTAGGATTATATAAAGCACTTTGAGGAAATGCCAAATCGGCAAACAGTCAGACTGTGGGTTGCATACTATGTAACACAGGAGATAAGGGTGCAAAGGACTAGCCAGAGTGCAATGATGATTGAATCTCTGGCCAAAAAACTTACACAGTCCCCTAATGGCCATGGAAAGCCACAAAACTTTTTAAAAGGAAGGAACAAGCTCAGATGTGTATTGTAGAAAGCATTGGATAAAGACTAGAACCAATAACATAATTGCCAGAGATGGTTTTTAAAAATAGAGAAGAAATGGTAGAAAAGATAGAGAGAGAAAAGGAAAAAAAAAAAGAAGAGATTTGTTGAAAACATATATTTAAGGAAGATAGCAGCACTGTGAAAGGGATACCAGGGGATACTTGTTAAATCTTCTTTCTGAACTATTTTTATATAATTTTAGATAAAATACCAGTTTTTAAATTCTTACCTGTTCTCAACCAAGGAATTGATAGTTTTTGCATCTCATTCCTTTCCGAAGTGTATCATATGGCTTAGCTTTTCTTTGCTAATCAGATAGGTTTATTCTCTTAGGAACACCTCCAAGTGTTTATAATGGAAGTGAACTAGAAAAAATATTATTTACTTTATAGACAACACAGTTAGAAGATATTCAAATTTTCACTTTCAAAAATTAAGGGATACCCGATATTGAACTACACGTATGTTAGTTGCTTGATGCATACAGCCAGGTCCAAGTATTTATGAAAACAACCTAGCAAAGCTGCATCAGGCTTGCGTCTGTCGATGTAATGAGAGGACCTGAAGTGACGGCAGACAGCCCTGCCCCCGGTGACCCGAGGGTATAATTACAGTGGTCAGACATTGGAAGGCGTGCCAGGTGTGTTTTAAACCGCACAGGAATAATAACAAGGCTACTATTGCTCTGATTCTCAGCCCCCCCTCCAATCCATTCTCTCCTTCTCCCATCAAAATAGAATAATCCTGGCTCGGCACAAGCTGCCAGGCTGGAGGCTGCATCTCTCAGCTTCCCTGGAAGGTAGGTATGGCCACGTGATCAAGTTCTTGCCAAAGGTGAGAAGAGTCATGTGTGCCCTTGCTTAAAGTCAGTTTTTCTAGATTTTTCTCTCTCCCCTACTCACTGGTTGGAACATGGACCCCACAGCAATCCTGCGTGAACAGTGCAGATAAGGACAGCAACTTAGGACGACAGAGAGCAAAGGGGAAGGGATGGAGGATGCTGCTGAACGCGTGACGCAGGGCTGCCTGCTCAGAATAGCTTACTCCCCTTGGACAAAGCGGGGAGAAGAAGGCCTCTCTCTTTAAACACTGTGTTTTTGGGCATCTACGTTAGCTTTTAATCTGATAGTCCTACTAATTACCGAGTGACTAATAGGCTTTCTATACATTATTAGCTCAATAGAACTTTACACAATTCTGTGAGGTCGTTATTTCATATCCCCACTTTACAGACCAAAAACTGAAACACAGACAAATTCAATGACTTGTCCCTGATCAAAAAGCTAGCACGTGCCAGAGCCAGGAATCCATGTCTGTGCTCCAAAGCCCACAGTTTTAACCCAATGTTCTTGTCATTAATTCTTATTTTAATAAGAACACTTCTAAGTGGTACCCTTAAAACATTTTTAAATTGTTTAACAAAGCTTATTACTTACTAAATAACAATAATCACTAAATATTATTATTAAAGTCACAGTTGTTTATTGTATGATTAATATTTATCAGGCTGTATGTGAATTGTTTTATGTATATTAGCTCATTTCATCTGTTTTTGCATTAGCATTTTTTTTACTGACGCATAGCCTGTTTACAATGTTGTGTTAATTCTGGTGTATAGCACGGTCATTCAGTTATACATATATATATTCCTTTTCAGATTCTTCTTCATTATAGGTTATTACAAGATACTGAATACGGTTCCCCGTGCTATACAGCAGAACCCTGCTGTTTATCCATTCTATATGTAGTGCTCTCTCCGAGTCTCCAACTCCCAGTTTATCCCTCCACCCTCCCCTTTCCTCCCTGATAACCGCTTATATTTGACCCCGCTGATAACAAACTGTTTATACCTGACCCCCCATAACCAAATGATAAGTTTGTTTTCCAAGTTCATTTCATCTTTACAAACACACTATCAGATAGTCATGATTATTATCCCCATTCTCAGGTGAAAAAAGTGAGCAGTTGAGCAGCTCACCCAAGGGGACTGTCATGGGTTGGACTGTGAGCTTCACCCTGCCGAAACTCATGTGCTGAAGTACAAGCCCCAGCATCTCAGAATGTGGCTTGATTTGGGAGATAGGAGATCGCAGAGATGATTAAGTTAAGATGGGGTCATTAGGGAGGGTCTTAATCCAATGTGACTAATGTCCTTATAAGAAGAGGAAATTTGGACACAGATAAATACAGAAGGAAGATGATGTGAAGACACAGGTGGAAGACAGCCATTGGACAATCCAAGGAGCGAGGTCTCACCAGAAACCAACCCCATTGACACCTTGATCTTGGACTTCTAGCCTCCAGAATTCTGAGAAAGTATATTCCTTTTTCCTCCATCTGCAGTATTTTGCTGCTCGCGTCACACAGATAGCACATAGATCCTGCCTGGTGAAGCAAGGCACAGGCCGCTAAGCGTAAGCACCATGACAGTTTCACACAGAGGAAATAAATGCAGGCTAGAAGCTTCAGCACAAACCTCACAGTGGAGGTGGCACTGAGCAGCGCCTGGAAGAAACGCAGAAGTGTCCTCAGGACACGGAAGATAAAAAGGGGATCTGCCGGGGGCGGGGGGGTGTAGGTGGGAGACCAGGACCACCTCTCAGCGGCAGAGGCAAGATAGCTGGGATCCTGCAGGGTGCGGGGCTCTCCCCGCCCAAGCCTCCTTCTCTGGCTGGAAGCCCAGAGGGAAGGGGCACTGCGGGGGCAGCAGCAGGCTGCGGAGGAGCCCACCAGCCGGGTCTAGGGGCACAGTAGGGGCTGGAAACAGCCTCCAGCCAGGCTGTAGCTCGGAGGCTCCTTCAGGTGCTGCCTGTGGCCTCCCAAAGACAGATGCCTTATGTTCTCAACAGGGAGCCTTCCCATCTGTTCACCTCCCTGTGAAAATCAACAGCCTGGACCTGAATGGCATCTCTCCCTTTTGACCTTTCCCCGTTTAGAGAGCTCGGTTTATTTGTTTTAGAGTCTCAAATGTTTCTAAGAAGCCTGTCCACTAAAGCCTCTTTTTGTTACTCAGTCCAGCAGGTAATGAAGCTCCCCTGTCTGGAAGGCAATGTCTTACCTCTCCTCTCTGTCTTCCCCTGTGATGGTTAGTTTTATGCGTCAGCCTGGCTGGGCCATGGTGCCCAGACATGTGGTGAAACATTATCCTGGATACTTCTATGAGGGTGGTTTGTTTTGTTTTGTTTTGGTTTGGTTTTGGATGAAATTAACATTTAAATGCATAGAGTCTGAATAAAGCAGATTATCTTCTGTCATGTGTGTGGGCTTCATCAGATCAGCTGAAGGCCTTAACACAACAAAGACTGACCTCCCCCAAGCAAGAAGGAATTTTGCCAGCAGACTGCCTTTGAACTTGGACTGCAGCTCTTCCCTGAGTGTCCAACCGACTTGGCAGATTTTGGCCTCTCCAAGCCTCCACAATGTGTGAGCCAGTTACTCAAAATCCATCTCTCTCTGATACAGCTATCGATACACACATAGATATAGAAAAACATACCCTGTTAGTTCTGTTTCTCTGTGAAACTCTGACTAAGCCCCCATCTTCCCCTGTTCCAAATGTTCCCCTTTCAGTTATGAGGTTTAGAAAAATCACCATTCATGTTGAATTTAGGGCAAATGACATTAAAACAGAAAAAAATATGGGATGCTTTGTAATGATAAAGGGTGAAATTCTTAACAAAGTTCCATCAATTATGACAATCTATGTGCTAAATAATGTAGCATTAATTCTCATAAAAAATAGCAAGAAATAAAATAAGGAGGAAACAAACCAAAACACACACACACACACACACACACAGAAAATGGTCACTGAGATACCTCACTGAAAGCTTGGAAAACAAGGTCTGCTGAGCCAGCCTGGGGTCCTGCCCCTGCACGGTCCCTCATAACCGGGGCACCCAGGTGTGATGAGAGAGGGAAGGCATCCTCCTAAGTCCACAAGTCATTTCCAAGAACCAGTGGCGGGCCCAGTGTCGGCCTGCACCCACCCACGGAGAACACAGTGCGAGGGACCTGTTCACTCAGGTCTTCTCAAGGACGAGCCTTAACACCTGACATAACAGGGCCTAAGACAAGCTACCTGAGTGTGAAATGCGGGAGAGACCACGAGTCCCACAAGAGTGTGGAGGAAGGAGGGGAGAAGCCGGGGCAAGGGCAGCAGAGTCTGCTGCCTTAGAAGAGTTGGTGTGGAGCTGTGCCCCTAACAGTGGGTCAGGCCTGAACCCTAGAGTAAGAGCCGGGAGCAGGCGTGGCTTGTCTGGGGGGTGGGGGTCTGGGGGGTGGTAAGAGACTCTCAAATGCCTGACTACCAGGCAGCCAGAGGGTTAGGGAAGCCTACCTTTCATTTTTATTTGATTTCAAAATTAATATCAAAATCAATTTCAAGATTAAAATTAGGTGATGAGTTCCAATTTCCTATTCTGTGAATTGCCTTACCAGGTATTCCACCTGCTGCCTAAAAAGCTCAGAGAATGTTGATTCTAATACTAAAATGTGGATTTCCTAGTGTGTAAATGTGTGAAATCTGACCACAGTAGAAATTTTCCTTAAGACAGAGCGACCAAATAAAAATGCCAACCCTCTGAGATGGCTTTCCCTTCACAGCCAATTTAGGCTTCGAAAGGGGCATTGAAACCACCATAAGGGACACTTTCGGGGGCGTCGTAATCTCAACCACCCTTTGAAACTCCACGGGCCATATTAAGGGCTCTGGCCCTGACCCTCAGCCCACAGTTCCCTTTATCTAGTGACCTTTCCTACAGGATTCCTCCCTCTCCTGGCTTTATACTCTGCCTCCTAATATAAAATCTGCCTCTGGCTCTTTATATCTAGTCTACCAGTTCCAATTCCTGGTTCTCCCCCAGTCCAGTTTGAGATTTTGGTCACTAGTTTTCTTGTCCCTGTAGTGCTGAAGAAGGGACAGCTACTTCCTTCCTGGCAGATAGGAGCTGGAAACATTTAACGCTCATACTTAGTTCTGCTTACCTTCCCCTCAAACATAAGAATGTAGGTTCACATTCCCGTGGATTGTAGTCATTCCTCTGAGAGATCATCAGAAATCTGTGGATCTGGCTACTGGGAAGAGAGCAAAGAGGTAAAGTGGATAGCAGAGTTGGAGGTATCGAGTGCAGCTTTGGGAGTCAGGGGCATCAGCCAAGGGCAGGCAGGTCCCTCCCCTGAAACCATGAGGTTTATCCTAACCTAACACACTGGTAACTTCTACCCAACCTCTTCCAGGGATCCTGGACCAGTGGCATCAGGAGACACCGAAGGAAGGAACGAGAAAAAGAAAGAGAGAGAGATACAGGCAAGGAATGTTGAAGATGTTTGGCACTGAGAGATTATCAGGGAGAATCAGAAGAGGAAGTTTTGTTTTTAAATTTCTCTAATTGATTTCCCAGAAATAAGCCATACCTGATCTGCTAAGACAGACAATGACTGAAGGAGAGCACAATGTAGAACACAGAGCCCAGCCCTCTGCCCAGAGAAGAACGATCAACAAATGCTGATTGCTCTTCCCTGTTAACCTGCAGAGGAAAAGACCTGAAACCTCTAAGAGGAGCTGATGGCCGGGCTGCAATGCTATGCCCTCCCCTGATGAAGTGTCCATGACCTTGGGAGTAACCTTGTATAAAGGCCTCCCGTGTTTTCCCAGTGCCTTGGGGTAAAGTCCATACAGCGCTCTCAGAGCTGGCCCACGCCTACTCCCCCAGCCTCCTGGTGGCCTCTCTCCCTTTTGGGCTGCAGGCTCAAGAACTTGAAGAAGTTGTTTTAGGCCCTCCAATCCTCCTTGATTCTTGTTTCTGCACCTTCAACTGACTGTTCCCTCATCTAGGACACTCTAACCTCTCCACCACTCCCTCCCTCTTTCATCTGACTTCACCACCACTCAGCTTTTAGCGTTTGACTTTAAACGCTTGTTCACAAGTCCCTCTTAACCTTTCTTTAGAATCAGCCCCTTTACCATATGCTCAGACAGCATCTCTATTTTCCTTATCATTGTATCATCTTAATGCTTCCTTCATTGTCTGTCTCCCTCATTAGATGCAAATGCCTTGAAGGCAGGCATCATGTGTAAGTTTACCACCACTAGGTCCCCATGCTGAGATTGACACACGGCTAGTGTTGGACACATATTTACCGAAATAAAACATTGTGATCAGCAGAGAGGTAACATGGTGGTCCACTCTTTGTTCATGGAGCTATCAATTCCCATGAGTTTAGCTTCATTGCTAGCTACATTGTTTACTGTTGGTTATCTAATTAACTTATGTCTTTTTAATTAAACAGTTGCATCAACATTTTTTTTGGCTTATAACTTTCCAGTAATTATACTTTAAGGTAGATATACATGGCATTTCAAATTGAAATGATTCTACGCCTCTTGTAAATACAAATGGATAAAGAATACTTCCAACTCCCTTTCCCCTCTCAATTGCTTTAATAATATTTCACTGCTATTGCTGAAATAACTGAATTCTTTTACCAGTAGGAGTTGAAGTGGGTGATGTAGGTGGGCCAAACGGTCTCTTGCACTTTCTAAATAGACCTAAGTCAAAAAATCTTCAAAGTGAGAAACAAATGATTGCACACACACACACACACTCTCACATACACACTGAAAATATCCAGCACATAGAATGCACCATGTAAGTATTAGTTTTATTATTGATATTATTTAGCACAAACTTTTTTAATTTGAAAAAAAAAAAACCAATAACACCTCTCTGTGAAGGTTGAATAATGACAATGATCCCTGAAGCCTGTGAATATTATCTCACATAGAAAGGGATTTTTGTAGATGTGATTAAATTAAGGGTCTTGTGAGGGGGAGACCACCCTGGAACATTCAGGGAGACCATAAATGCATCACAAGTGTCCTTCTGAGAGGGAGGCAGAGAAAATTTGACACTGAAGAGGATGAAGGAGATGTGATGACAGTGGAAGCAAGGGAGATTTGAAGACGTTAAATTGCTGGCTTTAAAGAGAGAGGAAGGGGCCTTGGACCAAGAAATGCCATCAGCCCCCTGAAGTTGAAGAAGACGAGGAAACATTTTCTCCCCTAGAAACTCCAGAGGGAGCACAGCCCTGTGACGCCTTCACTTCAGCACAGGGAATCCAATTTGGAACTTCTGGCCTCCAGAACTGTGACAGAATAAACGTGTGATGTGTTAAGCCAGCAACTTCGCGGTAATTTGTTACGGCAGCCCTAAGAAACCAATCCATATTATTTTCTTCCTTTAAATGAAATCTTTTCCCAAGGTTGAACTATATTTTATTATATCTTACCAGTAAACAACCATCAAACTTTTAAAAACTAATGGAAGCAAGACTGAGCTGCAAAAAGAGAATTCAGAATAGGTCTCAAATTGGAAAAACGTCTACTCCTTTCTCTTTCTCTATAAAAGCTAGAAATATTGGGGGAGAAAGCCTCAAATTATAGAAAGTGCTCTTTGGAGGGAACAAAGTGATTTCTTACTTGAAGAGGCATGTCTAAGACGAGTTTATACACTGTAGAGGAATTTAACAGACTACTTATTACATTTTAAATTTTAGCTTTATTGAGGTATAACTGACATATAAAACTGTAAAATAGCTGAAGTGTGCATTGTGGAGACTTGATGTATGTACACATTGTGAGAGGATCCCTCCATTTAGTGAATTAACATAGCCATACCACACATATTTAATTTTTTTTTTTTTTGGTGAGAATATTTAAGTTCTACTCTCTTAGCACATTTCAGTTATACAGTACAGTTTTGTCAGCTCTAGTCACCACGCTTTATATTAGATTCTCAGACCTTATTCACCAGATTGTTGAAAGTTTGTACCTTTTGCCGACTTCTCCCTGTCTCCCACACTCCTCAGTTCCTGGCAACCACTTTTCTATTTTCTCATATACTTTTATTTCAATATAAATGAAAATTGTATACACTTAATATCTTTAAAGTACTCTTGCATCCTATTACATAATTTGGACCTCACAGCACTAGACAGAGTAAATAGTGCACCCATGCTACAGATGAGGAACCCATTTTTACCAAAAGGAAAAAAGTGATGTGACTTGCATCAGGGAGCCAGCCAGGAGTGTGGCTGGAAGTCTGCTTCTGCTGAAACACTCAAGAAGGACATGCCCAGAGGACGCACGTGTGGCTCCTGCCTGGGGAGGAAGAGCACCTATCCTTAATGAAGAGGAAGGACGTAAGAGTGCCTGACGGGGAGCAGGGTGGCTGGAGGCAGATTTTCACTTCCACATTCTTCAGGGTGATGCAAATAAGGGGAAGCCTGCAGAGCAGGCATAAAATAAAATACAGATGTTCTGCTGGCCAGAGAGCCACCCCTCTCCTAGGGCCCCGCCTCCCCTATCTGCACCCCAGCTTAAAGCAGAACTGAAGGGTGGCTTTTCTGTGTCTTGAGAAAAGAAAGAGAACTAACCTTGACTGGCTGCAGCCTGTGTGTTGCCAGTTGGCATGAGTTTTTTGACTTTGTTCTCAAGGACCACGCTTCATCACAGCAGCTGTTTGAAAATTCAGCTCAGGAACCTCAAATACTGGGTTTGGTAGCCATTAGCATAGAAGAGAAGTATAACACTGTGGCATCTCTTTTGAGAGAGGAAAACGGGAGTAAAGTGTCAAACTGCTGCAGAGAAGTGAAAAATGATGATGGGGGAAATGTTTGGAGTGTATCGTAAACCAGAGAGCCCTGTAGTCCAGCTGTAGTATGGTGCAGTGTTTAGTGGGTTAAGCATGTGGGCATCATGGTCAGAAAGTCTGAGTCCACCTAGATCTCCATTCATCCTTTCAGTATCTACTGGGTACCTACCATGTGCTAGTCTCTGCATGCGTAGTGTTTACCTTCAGGTGGAGAAAGACAGACAACAAACAGACGAGCAAGCAGACCTGTAACGAGTGCTACTGATTAATTCATCCTCCCAGTAGACACTGCAGTCCTCTGATCCAGTTCTTGTTCTAGGAGACAAGGTCGGAAAGGTGATGGTGTGCAGAGAGGGCAGGGGCTGCTAGCCCCCTGGGAGGGCTCGGCTCATACAGAGTGAGATAGGAGCCTATTTGTGGGTTTGGAGCAGAGGGGTGACATGATCTTGCAAGGAGGTCAAGAAATCAAAGCAAGGATGTATTAAGGGATAGTATGCTTTCAAGGGGAGAACAGGCAGACTCAGGTGAGAGGCTGAACTGAGTTTCTTTGGCAAGCTGGTTATATGGAGGTGTAAAAATGAATGGGCAGAATATCCACTGGGGAGAGAGGAGTTTGAGGTTTTATTTCCAGATTTTCATCCCAGCTCCACTTTCCCAAGGGAAGAAGGGATTTTAATCTTTAGTCTTGATTGGGAGTGTCATGGCATATTATCTGCAAGGCTAATTTTATTGTAATGAGGGCATAATGAGCAAAAGGTTACATTTAGATGCCAGAGATCCCTGCCTCTTCCTACCTTTCTTTGTCTGCCTCCAGGATCCTTATCACCCCAAAGTGTGTGGTTTCTTACCATTCTGGATTTTCCTTCCTTTCTTTGTCTGCCCAAGGACCCCCACTGTTTACAAGATATACAGTTTCCTGCCATTTGGCCTGTGCCCCTCTTTCTCTACTTATATCTAGCGATCTGCCTGCTCTAACAATCTAGTATTTTAAGAGAATCACTTTGGCTACTGTTCTTTAAGACATGAGTACGTGCTGGTCCTTCGGCTTGGATTCCTCGTCGCTCATGGATCTCTGCCTCCCTTCACCCAGGTCTCAGGTCAAACATCACCTTCTCAGTCAGGTCTTCTTTACCTCTCCCACCCAGAATGGCATTCCCAACGCTTGCCAGTTTTTGTCTCCAACATCTTACCTTGTGTTTCCTTTGAGCAATCATCTTTTCAGCAGAGCCTCTGCCCCCAGCTCCAGGCTGTGATAGCCAGTTGCCAGCTTAACATCTCCACTTTGGCTGTCTATCAGCCTCCTCAAACCCCCTGGAGTTCCGCCCCAAAGGGAGCTCAGATCCCCCTCCTGCCTCCCTCCAATCTGCTAGTTAAGCAGAGCTGTAAGCAGATGGGGTAGAGGGTCCCTGGAGAAGGAGAACCAGGCATGGCTTTCTTGACTAAGCCATTTTGTGATCTAATCCTGGCCACAGAGTTTGCCCTTCGAACAGGTCTCAGTAATTAATGATCTTGAGGGAACAAAAGAATGCATAAACAAAGGACTGTTACCAGGCCGAAGAGGTAACAATAGCAAAGATAAGATATCAGGGATAAAGACTCCCAGTTCTGTTTCAATCCACCAGGTCAGCTGGAACCCACTGAGATGAAAATATTGGCCTTTTCTGACCTTCAGTCAACTAAAGCTTGGACTCTGTGGACCACCCAAGCCCCTTCATGAATATGCATGTACCCTTAGCCCAAAACTTCTCCTATTTTGCTCTTGGAGAAGACACTTCCCCCCACTTCCCTGAAAAGATCCCCGGTGTTCTTTCTACTTGCTGCAAGTAATAAATCCTTCCTTCTCCCGATCTTTGGCTTGTCTGTGTCTTTTGGCTTGATATCCAGCAAGAGATCAACCCAGTTTTTTGGGTAACAAAGCTATGTGGGGAAAACGCATTTCATTCCACACATCAAATACAATTTAAGACCTCCAATGTGATATTTTGGTTTCACTCTGCTACAAAAAGGATAAGCAGGAAGAACAGAAAAGGTTGAGGAAAGGAGAAAGGTAAGAGCAAAGAGAAAGTGAATTTCTATTAAGTCCTACCCAACATTTGAGTCAATCATTTAGAGAATCAGATAATATGCTAATGATTGTAATTTAGCCAAGGTCTATCACACACCGTCTTCTGTGCTTCAGGGTGAACCAGGTTTGTCCTTTGCCAGGAGAGTCTGACCACTGCTTTCCCAACATTCAGTAGAAAGGAAAGATGCAAACCTGGGAGGAATGAGAACAAATCAAGGGCACATGAAGGTCAGAAAAAGCTGAATGCCAACAACACCCTGAATGTCAAGGATAAACAAAGCTGGAGTCTAGTTAGAGCGGTGAGGGGAGATTTTATTCAGCAGTAACTACTGCAATAGGGAAAAGAGCCCAGGGCAAGCTGAACTCAACCCGGCTGAAACGAAAGGCAGGGGTGTGCTCAGGAAAGGCTCTGGGGGCCGGGAGGGGGGGTGGCGCACGTGACTCGGCCACCTGGGGTCGCTCACTGGTGCCTGTGCAGAGGAGAAGCAAACCTCCCCGGGAGAGACAGCGGTCAGGGAGGTGCCCGCCCACCAGGCTGAGCGCTGAGAGGGACCACATTTCCTTGAACGTTTGCATTTCAGAGACTGCTCTTGGGTCCTTGAAAAGACAGTCCTGAGGGGCAGAAGATGGATGTCTCAGAGGCACAGAGAAAGCATTTATAACTGTGAGCTCTCTAAAGTAACTGCTCTGTGAGACGGTTCTGCAGCCTATCTGCCCGTGATCGACCAGTTTCAGCTGAACAGACCGTAAATTCTCCTGGCAGCACGGAGCCCTCTCAAGCAGGCATTTTGAGGGGGAGCTACAGTGCTCCTAAGGGTGTGGCCTTGAACGGTTGGAAACTATGCCGGTGTTGGTTCAAGTCTCACAGAGCATGTGTGTCGGGGGGTGGGGGGAGGTGGGGGCTGGGGTTTGGGGGGAAGTCTGCAGTGTCTGTAGGCTGAGTGTGAGGCTTCGTCCAGAATCTGGCCCAGAGGAGCCTGACTGGAGCTTGAGCACAGACAGTCTGTGTTGTGACCCAACCACGGGATGTTCCCAAAGGCTTTGCCTCTATCTCCTTAAGCCTATGGTTTTATTCAGCGGTCTTGTGAGGAAGGCATAAACAGACATTAAGTAGAAGAAAGGATTTCATCAAAAAGGAAAAATGAGAAATGGGATGAAGAACTAGGAAAGACATCTAAGTAACTCTCGTTCTGGGGTGAACATGAATTGAATCGCTGGCTTCTTTTTGCAGCCTTTTCAGGTCTGAGACTCCCTGGCAGCTCTTTTGATCCTTCTAGTCATTCTACAAGGGTACAGAGTGTTTTTCAGAAGATGGGGTGGCTCCAGTGCCCTCAAGTTGACCCAAACTGATCCAGGGACCTGGTGGATCTACCTGGATGTTCAGCAATGCTTCTCCTAGATAGCTTCAGTTCCTTCTGTTCCTGCTTCCTTCTCACAGCTTAGAGGCCTCAGTGACTCTCAAATTCCTTCCGTGAGTTCAAAGAAGATGGTGGCACTGCCCAGGCGGAGGCACCAGAAGCCAGGGCAGAATGCAGAAGGAAGGAGCAAGAGCCCAGTCAAAACAAACTCTGGGTAAAGAAAGCAAGGAAAAAGAAACAGGCAGCTGGGAAAATGGGGCGGCTGTGTTAGGAGAGGAGGCATCTGAGCTGCAGGAGAGCCCAGAGGCTGGGAAGCAGGCTTCTCAAGGTGCCTGGTGGTTTCTTAAAGTAGTCACAGGGAAACCCAGATGAAAACTCAAAGAGCTATTTGAAGAAAAAGCAGGGTATTTTCCAGTAAACCTTCTGAGTAACACAGTTTAGTCTTGCATGGATATTTTTTTTGACTCTGGGTACAGATTCCAGTTTTCACCCTCACTAAAAGATGCACAATGTCAACATGAACCAGTCTAGCCCTTCCTGGATCAGACTGTTTCCCAAACTGAGTTCCGGGTGAGTTGGATGCATCCAGGTACTGCAGAATTGTAAAAGGTTCGTGTGCACTGCAAATCGCTAGGTCCAAGATGGACATGGTCTAGCATTTTTCCCGAACTCTTTCCGACTAAGAACTAAGTGCTAAGTACACAGAGTTACTATTCCAAGTATCACCTCTGGAGAAAGTTGTCATCCATATGCATATATGGTCCCATGTTGTCATCTTGTATTTTATTTCCTTCTTTCATTGAAGGCAAGGTGGAGAAATAGCCCCCTGAGAAAAAGATTATAAAACATGCTGAGAAACTTTCTGAGAAAAAAAGTGTAAAGTGTTTTCATCAATAAATTATCTCTTACGTATTAACACAAGATACAGGCTTAGTTGCTGTAACTGAAGACTGACTAACAGTAAAATAGGAGTTTATTTCTCTCTCATGTGATAGTTAGAGCTGGCCAGGCTCTCCGCTGCTCAGTTGACTATAGAACGTCATTCACTTGTTGTCTAAGGTGGACACTGTGTCCACATCCCAGAGAGCAGGTTGGAGGAAAGGGGTTTAAGGACATGTTCGAGAAGCAGGACATACGATTTCTCCCAACATCCCTCTGGCCAGTACTTGGGCCTCTTGGAGGTTCTATTGCTGTGGAATAAGAGAATATATCATTACCTGTTGCTATGGAATAGGCTACCCCAACTCTCTGTGGGTTAAAACGCAACACTTTTTATTATGACTCACAACTCTGTGAATTGAACGGGCGGCTCTCCCGCTGATCTGCGTGCAGCTGCAGTCGGGTGACATCTGCAGTCATAATGTCCAAGATGGCTCTCGCATCTGCGGCACCTTGGCAGGGACAGCTGGACGACTGGCTTCAGCTAGCATGCAGGGACAGCTGACCTTTCTATCTGCATGCAGAGTCAAGCTCGCTCCCTTTCTACAAGGTCTTTCCATGGGGTCTCTCCAGCAGGGTAGCCAGACTTCTGCAGTGGCCTCTCAGGGCTCCCCAAAGTGCAAAACTTTAAGTGCCAGAACTTCCAGGGCTTCAGCCTAGAACTAAGTGTGACTTAGTCACATTCTATAGGTCACAGGAAGTCATGGGCCCACATTCAAGGAGAGAAGACTGATAAGGGCATGGTTCCTGGGAGGCAGGGTTCATCAGAGGCCACCTCTGGAACTGATTATGGGATGTATCTGTTTACTAGGGCTATATAACAAAGTACCCCAAAGCACACGGTTTAGCACCAAGAACTGACTGTCTCCCAGCTCTAGGGGCTAGAAGTCTGAAACCAAGCGGGTTTGGTTCTGTCTAAGGGTGACAAAAAATCTGCTCCAGGCCTCTCTCCTTGACTTGTACTCGGCTGTCTTCTCCCTGTGTCTCTTCACAGCCTCCTCCCCAGACACACATCTCTATGTCCAAAATTTCTCCTTTTTATAAGGACACCAGTTGTGTGGAATTACAGCCGCCTCTAATGCCCTCACTTTAACTTGCTTATCTTGGTAAAGATCCTGTCTCTGAGTGTGGCCACATTCTGAGGTACCGAGGGTTGGGACGCCCACAGATGAATTCTGGGGAGACACAATTCAACCCTAACACTAAGGAACAGCTGACGGTCTCTGCCCTACTCTGTAATACATTCATATTCTGCCTCCTTAGAAATATGCTGATAATCATTTCCCACTTGCACTGCTGTATTCTTTCTTGAAAAAAACAGACATTTTTAATGTCTCCTATTTTTTGTCAATATCTTATTATAGATCAAGATTGTCATTGGCAACATAAAGTCAATGTCACAAAAAAAAAAAAACAGGAATATTCAGTCCTTACTTTGTTCTGTCTTTTCTGTTGAAGAGGCTCACCTTCAGTTTGGAAAAGAGTAAGAGAACATTTTAACTTAAAAGCAAGAAAACAAAAAGTGAGACAATTTAAGAGAAAACCTCTAAATCAATCTCATGGCCCAGAGGGATTAAGTTTCATCACTTTGAGAGAAAACATGCAGAATAAATCATTCTGTTGCTATAGTTACCTGATTCTATCAGGTCCACTTGCGCTTCTCACAGCGAGTGTTACATCAACTCTAACATAAATCCAATTCCCAAAGTGCAGGTGGACACTGCTTTTGAAAGCAAATTAGCAATAATCTGTTCAGCTGGGTACCATCCCATTCCTGTCAGAATGGCTATTATCAAAAAGTCTACAAACAACAAATCTTGGAGAGGATGTGGAGGAAAGGGAATCCTCGTACATTGTTGGTGGAAATGTAAATTGGTGCAGCCACTGTGGAAAATAGCATGGAGACTCCTCAAAAAACGAAAAATAGAACTACCATATGCTCCTTCAATTCCACTCCTGGATATTTATCCAGAAAAAATGAAAACAGTAATTAGAAAAGATATATGCTCTCCAATGTTCATAGCAGCAGTCCCCTTTTACAATTGCCAAGATATGGAACCAACTCAAGTGTCCATCATCTAGGATTTCAAAATTAGTAGATACTGACAGGCATATGCAGAATAGATAAACAAGATCATACTGTATAGCACAGGGAAACATATACAAGATCTTGTGGTAGCTCACAGCGAAAAAATGTGACAATGATTACATGTACGTTCATGTATAACTGAAAAATTGTGCTCTACAGTGGAATTTGACACAACATTGTAAAATGACTACAACTCAATAAAAAAAGTTAAAAAAATAAAGCTATTATAAAGCCAAAAAAAAAAAACCCAAGTGTCCATCAACAGACCAATAGATAAAGAAGATGCAAAATTTATATACAATGGAATATTGGCCATAAAAGAATGAATTTCTGTCATTTGCAGCAATGTGCATGGACCTAGAGAATATTATGCTCAGTGAAATAAGTCATACAAAAAAAGACAAACACTGTACGCTATTACTTATACGTGGAGCATAAAAAATAGTACAAACAGAACAAGACAAGACATAGATACAGAGAACTAACTGGTCTTACCAGTGGAGGCGGGGTTGGGGGGCAAGTTAGGGGTATGGGATTAAGAGACCCAAACTACTATGTATAAAATAGATAAGCAACAAGGATATATTGTACAGCACAAGGAATTACAGCCATTATCTTACAATAACTCTTAATGGAGATGATCTGTAAAAATACTGAATCACTATGCTATACACCTGAAACAAACATAATATTGTAAATCAACTTCAATTAATAAATCTGCTCAGCTACAGTATATTTTTATAACATGCATTAGCTCTTACATGGCTGAAAGGTAGGGCAATGATGTCAGTGTGATGAGGGAGTTATGTTGGGTCATGCAGTTTCTCCTGGGCAAGGAAAGCCGAAAGAGTAGAAACAGACTTAATGACAAAATAGGTGCCTGCATCCTCCCCTCTTCCCTGGAGAGGTGCTTCCCCATCTTTGCCCAGTTCTGGGCTTGTGACAGGTTGCACTTCCTGTGTCCACCCTAAAGGCAGCCCCGCCGGCTCAGGGCTTCACTTCCAGCTGTTTCAGGTTAGAGTTTATAATCCAGCATTTCCAGTGCAGTATTGTGGTGCATTTTTAGTATCTCCTTTGGGCAGCCTCTAGCCTTAATGAGGCCGCCAGGAAGATCATTCTATGCAGCCAGGCCAAATCTACATCACAATGGGTTGAAGGTCAGGCCTGGAGCAGGGGTGACTGAGGAAAAGAAAGTTATTGTTTTTGTTAGTGCTCTGGTTACAAAGCTGCTTAGATTTTGAGCGGTCTGATCTAGCTGCTTTTTTCACATAGGCGCTATTATTTTGGAAAAATTATTTCCCAGAAAATAAGATTTTTCAGGAACACCTGTATCTACTACTGTACACAAAAATGGCAATTCTACTAAAACTGTAATTGTACGTAACCAGTGTGTCTACTTTTCAGAAGCTATCTTTAAAAAGTATACCAGAGATTGACACAACATTGGAAACTGACTATACTTCAAGGAAATTTTAAAAGTTGTTTTAAAAAGTACTCATACGTAGGCCTCCCTCGCCACAGCCGACCATGTTCCACGTCCTCCTGCAGGGGGTGCTGTGCTGCATCCTGAGGCTGCCACCTGCTCCCATCACAAGGGAGGAAGAAATCTTTCAAATGGCTCTGGCACTTGCAAAGCTGGCTTTGTTGGGAATGACCCCAACCCTCTGGCCCTGGGCTATATTAAAAAAGAAAAACATTCACATGTATATACAGGAGACGTGTATGCAAAGATGGTCACTGCAGCATTGTTTAAAAGAGTATAAAGTTGGGGCGAGAGGCGCTAAAGGTCCAGCTCCCACTGGGAAAGTGCTTTAATAAAATACACTATATCCATATTATGGAATATTATGCAACAATTTTTCAAAATGCAGCCATAACATAGGTAGACCTAGAAGGATCTCTGAGACACACTGTAGAGTACAACAAAACGTAAAATAAAATCAAAGCGCACACACACAGAGTATTTTGTATCTTCTACAATTACATATGTACATATGTGTAAGTGTGCAGGTATACGTGTGTGTGTATAACACGTGTGTGTGCCTGGGTGCACATGTATACACACATACACGGATGTACACACAAATACATAGGAGACAAAAGATCTGGCTTATCTCTAAGGAGAAAAAGAATCAGAATTTGAAGATGGGGAGTTGTTCAGGAATGCTTTTGTTTGTTTATTATTAATTGTTTTTAGCAAGGAGATAATATTCATTTGTATATGTTTAATGAAAATCCAGTGTAAAAAAGGAAGAGAAGAAACATAATACAATGGTTAAAAGCTGAAAGTCAGGGGCCAGACTGTGAGTTTGAGGCCCAGGTTTGTCCCTTTCTGCCCATGTGAACTTGAGCTATTTTTCTTGTCTGTGCCTCCACGTCCTCCATGAAAAAGTAGGAAACATTATTGTGCCTACCTCCTGGGGTTATTATGAGGGCTTAATTATTTTAAAATCACTTAGGAAATACCTGGTGCGCAGTAAGCCTGTTTGTTAGTTATTTTCAAACTGTTTAAAATGATAGATTTTGAAATACTTCTGAGTCATAAAGAGACAATTACATCTCAGAAAATATTTCCTCTTGGGGGAGGGACAGGCCATCACAACACAGCACACAGCAAGACTGTCCAAAAATCCTCCCATGTTTGACTTGTTTCTTTATTTCCTCCCAAACCTCTCCTTCTTCCTGGATTTTTCTTCCTGTGGCTTCTCTTGCAGAGAGGAATCTGGCATCTACCTGGATTCCTCTGGTTTGTTACCTCCACTGAGTATTCCCCAGGCCTGGTGGCCAAGGAACAAGCAAAAAATCTTCAGTGGGACAGAAGGGAGGAGGGGGGAATATCGCAAATGCACTTAGATTTCTTGGTTCACTTTGGCACACTGATAATCTCATGGTCTCTTCAACAGTGGATGGCCAAAGGTGCTACAGCTATTCATGGAGCTTCTGCAAATGCCCAAGGCAGCTACAGAAGTAAGCTTTTCCCAAGTCCTACCAAGCTGCCATTCTTCTTTGCACACACTATCATGATGTGTCACACTTTTACATGACTATCCTTATCAGTTCATTTAAAATTTGTTTATCTATTTTCACTTTGGAAACAGAAAGCATTGTCTTTAGAAAGAAGCAGATACCAGTCTATGTGCCAAACCTGGGGACAGGCTTTCTCTTTATTAGCTGGCCTTAAACAGGCCCTTTTCGTACTTCAAAACAGATGGCCATGGTGATTTCTATGAAGACCTAACCCTAGTCTGATGGGGCACACTGCACACTGCATTTTGAACCATTCAGGTTGTTTAGGAGATGCTTAATCTAGTATCCCCAAAGAAGATCCACGGAAACCATTCAAATGATGTTGTCATTTTGTATCCAAGATCATTGTCTCCACCTGAAGATTCTTTCATGCACTTGGGCCAAACCTATGTCCTAGTAGGCTGGGGGTCAGACCTGGAGAAGAAGTGGGCAGAGGAAAAGAAAGAAATAGCAACATTATGTAGAAACGGGGACGAGCATTCCTGACCAAGGGTCTCTAGTGGCCAAATGGCTCTGGGGATGGCCAAGTGAAGGACTTCACTCTTTAGATTGTCAAAGTGGCAGGGGACCTTGGCTGATTCTGGAAGAGATCTCTGTATTTACGGCCGTCATAGCTGACAGCTTCTTCAAAATTAAAGAGTCTTAGGAAGAGTAGCAATTCATAAGGAGAAGTATGAATGAATTTCTTTATGTTCTACTGAAAAAAAATACTGCCCTTATAGTGACTGTCTTCCCTTACGAGTCTTCATTGGTTTGATAATCAAAGGTTACTTTTAAAAATCTAAGAACCAGTATTGAAAATGAGCTTAAACACAAACCCAATTCGTCACTTTATTGGAACCAATAAATACTTCACAAATTTGTCATTACGAGAGTGAGAGTTTCATCTTTTCAAACTAGTCTTTTTGCCGTGTTCACAAATTTTGAGTTAAAGGATACTCTAAGGGCTATAAAACAGAGATGTCTTTATTTATTGAATGGTCCCTACCGTTGGGCTTCAAAGTCTTAGAGCACAAATAAAGAGTGCCCCCAAACAGAATTCTGACTTAATGAGGTTTTATTTTTTTCCCATCGGGTGTGTTACATGTCACAGACACTCCCCTTCTCACGATGCTGGTGACCTTGGACTCGGGCATGACTGCGCACTCCATGACACTCATTACTGCAGCCTTGATTGCTCTTCAGAGACTTCACAGGGACATGGTACCCTCCCCTTCCCACTCACCCCCACCCTGACCCCAAAGAGGAACCGAAAGAGGACCACACACCCTGGTGGAGTGGGGACAGACCAGAGAGCTTCGCCCTAAGCACCCACGTACACATACTTGTGTGTGAGGTACAGGGACTGGCCTCAAATCGGGGCTCTAAAGACAAATGTCTGCTCCTTCTCTTGGATGCTCAAGCCCAAGCAGTAAACATACTTTGCAAACAGGCATACCTGCCACTTCCCCGAATCACAGTAACACCTGACACTTACTATGCTTTTCCTAGATGCCAAGCACTGTTCAAAGTATGCTCTGTGTGTCTCAAGAGAGGTGAAGAGCAGACACAGCTGATCAGTGGTCCAGGTGGAATGTGAACACAAGCAGCATTGCTTTAGAACTAGATGTTTTTAGTCTTTACACCATTCCCCCTCCCTTAACTTCTCTTTACGGCAATGTCTTCAAAATAATAATACCTTATTACAAGTGTGTTGTGAGGATCAAAATAAACAAATAAGAAAAGCACTTGACATAGTGCCTAGTACGGGGAGAAAGCTCAATGGGTGTGAGTTGCTAGGAATAGTAGTGAATTTGCCCAAAGTCACAAATGTAAGTGGCCCAACCAGGATTCCAAACAGGGAGCATGTTTCCAGAGTCCACCCTTAACACGACTGGTCCTGCTGCTCCGAGTCAGTGACATCAGAGGTAAGATGCCAGCACTGGGGCAGGCACAGGACAGTCAGTGTCAGTCACATATCTTCCTCCTTCTTGCTGAGAGATGAACCAAGGCACAGAAACGCTCTTATTTATAAAGTAATGACCAACTGAAAAGAGAAGCCGGTTCAGATTCCACATCACACTTCCTTTCTCACGCTTACATACAAGACAAAAAGTACAGTACATGAAACCGAAGGCATACGTTCAAAAAAATGGATCGTATACTTGGCTTCCTCTTTTACTTCCCTTTTTTATCCTCTTGCTTCATTGTATTGAAACTACCAGGAAGGAACGGATCCCTAGTTCTTCATGATGTATCATCTGCCTCGTGTCAAGAGGAATGCTTAGATTAGTCACAAGCTCACAGTTAGCCACGTGAGGCGCACAGCACATTTCATTTTGCTCTGACAGCGTCTGCTGTAGGTATGAACACTCACATTTCAATTTTGAAGGAAGCTAGCAATCACCTGATACGTCTTTAGCAATATAATAGTGCACTTCTAGATTTTTCTCCTTAAGAAATCTTGTACTTTACATACTGTGGAAGACAGATCTTCTGACTTTGTCCTCTGATATTCTCCCTGAGATGGAGGCATCTTCAAAATCTTGAGGAGATCACTCTAGGCTTCCTGGCTTAATCTAGATTGCAAATCAAACCTTTAACTCTGACAGCAGAGTTTCTGCTATAAGTTAAGCTACAACAGAAGGAGAACTCGGACCTCTCCTGCAAGTGAAGCCATGTGTCTCAGTGAGAAGGCGTCCCCAGGCTGAACCCCCACCGCCTCATCAGCACACACACCGCACCACGTTGAAGCCGCTATAACAGGAAGTGGAGCTGAACCGTGTCTGTGGTGGGAGGGCTGACCTAACCGGGAGAGGCAGAGAAGAGTCCAGAAGTGTCTGTCCTCCCTTGGTCCATCCCAGCCCATCACCAGGAAGAATAAAAGTTGCTGGCAGGCCTGGAAGGGTTGTGCTGACTAGGACAAGGAGAAGTCATACCAAAAGGATGTGGTGTGATCGACTCCAGGGCTGGAGTGTGGATCCAGCTACACCTCGGTGGTTTATCAGCCAGTCCCGGCTGAGAACATCCAGCTGTCTTTGGAGGGGCTTCCCTGAGAACAGGAAGAGCGTTCAGATGATGAGCAGCCAAAGAGACAGAGGTTCACCCTGACTATCACATATAGGACCCCCTTGTCACGGAGGGAGATCAATTCCCATGAACCTACCATGTTGACAAAACCACAGCTGGCACGAAAAACCTATCATAACCAACAGATTAGGGAAGAATATAAAGCGGCATTGAAAGCCTCTATTTTTAACTGTACAAAGACGTTCTAGAAGGCATCAGTTTTCAAAACATCTTCGATTCATCAAAACAGTGTGAAGCAGCTCTGCTCGTAGGTGGGCCTGCTGCCGGGTGCCCCTGGGCCCCCACAGTTTAGGAAACCTTGTGTCAGCACCAGCAGCTGCAGAGGGGAGGTCACCACAGATTTTACATAGGAACCCTGCATATCTTAGAGGGGGGAGTTCAGAGTCATTTGCATCATCCCGTTTCTCTTCCACGTTTGAGCAAGATCCTGGCGTAACCACTGACCTTTTCATATATTATCACAATTCTTTTCAGGGCCTAGTCTACACATACACAAGGGAGTGGAACATAAACAGATCTTCCCTCATCCGGACCTGCCCTTGTTCACTGTGAGAGAAAGAGGCCGTAATTGCAGTCCTGATCTTCAGTTAACTCTGCAGAGTAAAGAAGCATCAAAGAAATCTTTGGAACGCAGATGCAAAGCCATGTTGCCTCAAAATAGCACTTAGCCATGGGAATAAAGGATATCTCTTTGTCCGTGTATGTTAATATGCACAGATTGATGTTTGGAAAGATGCTTACCAAAGAGGCAATTGTATCACTAACTGGAGATATTTTGGAAAATTTTATTTTCTTGCTATACTTTTCTGTTATGTTCATTTTTTATAATAAACATTTATTCTTTTTGTAATCTAAAAAATAAAACTATTTTATTCTTGGAAAAAGAAGTATTACTGTGTCTGCTGAAAGCCCTAAAATGTAATAAAAGTGCAAAGCCATGTTACTATGTTCCACCCCAAATAACAGTGAAAGATACTTTCATGAAAGATATTAGATAGGGTTGTGGAGTAATAGGTGCTGCAGAAAAGAGTAGATACAGCTTTCCGGGGAATGATTTGCCAATGTGCGTGAAGAGCATTACAAATGTGCACTCTAGATGGCCCCGAAATTCTACTTTTAGGAGTCTACACTAAGAAAATAGTTAGACAAATATACAAAGATACATAGTCAAACGTCCATCACAGACACCTATATAATATTTTAAAGATGCAAAAAATTATGGCAGACAAGTTAAATAAATGAAGATCTACCACATAATTAAATAACATGCCGTCAAAAAAATTAGTTCTATAAATGTTCATTGTAAAGAATCTGCGGTTGTGTCTGCAGTATTGTTATGCAGCCAAAGCACATTACAAAAGTTTATGTGTAGTGTGAACTCATGTCTGTTTGGAAAGAAAATCACACACTCTGGATTTATACTTTTTTTTTTTCTTTTTGTTTATCTGTATTTTCTAATTTTTCCATAATCCATGTGATTTACTTCTGCAATTAAACATTAAACATCAGGAGGAATGTTAATTGGAGATGTTTAAATTTATAGAATAGTTCATGTGACCCCCCTTACACACACAAACACACACACATGCAAAACACCCACACAGCTTACAATATAGATGGTTACTTGTTCCACAATCTGGTAAAGCCAGTGTATGATCTGGCACCAGCTTCAGGGGGTCTCACCGCAGCCATAAGGATAGTTACATAGAGTTAATTTGAGCCATTGAAATCTCTCATGCAACACTGTTTCATCTAACCACCAACCAACTATCTTTATTTAGAATTCTGTGATTTTCTATTGGCACATCTGAGATAGATTTTCTCATTTCTTTCGAAAGGTTTTTAAATTTAGATTTTGTGTTAAAACCCAAGGCCACAGTTTGTAGAGAAAGAGACATTCAGTAGGTATTCATTTTTGTTTTCAATATGTGCCTTTCAGTGTTCTTTAGGTGAGTGAGGGATGGCTCTGTGCAAGGGAAGAAAGGGGAAATTATTATTTTTTTTTAAGTTTCATTCAGGGACAGAATGTCTCAGCTTCCAATCTGATTGACTGAGTCATTCCCATTAAAAGCAAACTGTAATTTTCATTGGAATAGAAAATCAGTGTGATTTAACACATCTCTTTTTATGGAAGATTGCATTTCACAGCCTATAAGAGGATTGCAAGTGACAAAAAAAAAAAAAAAGAAAAAAAGGCAAAATTTCTCACCAGTACAATTTTATGATGAAAATGCCTATTTAGGTCTGTATTTTATAGAAGAAATAAAAGATATCATGGAAGGGCCGTACATTCTGTAAAAAAAACGTCCGTGATAAATGCCTAAAGAGAGTGATGACAGCCTTGGGACAGATACAGAGCGAGTCATTTTTTGCCTTTTTCTCAATTCTGATAAAGGTGGTTCAACGGCCACCTCTCACGCTTACCCTTTGGTTATTAAGTGATCAGAGCTCTGATATCTCTCCTTTGGTGCAGTGAATAAGTGCATTTTTTCACTTAATGTTCTATACTTAAAGTTTTTCAAAGATGTTTGACTTCCAGATCATATATGTTTTATAATCTGTAATCTTATTTGGAAGCTCTGAGAGGCTGGAATTCAAAAGGTAAGGGGTTTAAATATAATAGATAAATTAGAGGATTTCGGTAGTAAGTTGTCCTTTCGTATTAGTACTGGTGCCTACATATTCCTTCTTTTAAGTCATTTATTAAATGTATCTTAAAAATGTTGAAGATCTGAGATTCAAGATAGAATACAGTATTTCTCTAATGAGAATGTTGTCAGTATAAAAGAAAGACAGCTGAGTTATCTTATTCTGAAAAGAAAATTGCAATTTTTTCTCCTTAAGTCATTAAAACATTTTTTAAATTAATTTTAGTTAAACTGAAAACGCCCCACAGTTCAGCCATTTCTCCTATCAGCTACCCTCCACATTTTGCTTATCTGTACTAATAATTTGCTCTCTGGATCTATGAACTTGGGTTTAGTTAATTTGTTTTTTATATTTCACATATAAGAGAAATCATACAATGTTTGTCTTTCTCTATCTGACTTATTTCATTTAGCATAACGCCTTCAAGTTTCATTCATGGTGGTGCAAATGGCAAGGTTTCATTTTTTTTCATGGCTGAGTAATATACGCTTGTATATATATATACCACACTTCTTTATCCATTCATTCATTAATGAACTCTTAGGTTGTTTCCATATCTTGACTATTATAAGTAATGCTACAGTGAATGTGAGGTTTCATACAACTTTTCAAATTAGTGTTTTTGTTTCCTTTGGATAAATACCTGGAGGAACTACAATTGTTGGGTCAGACGGTAGTTCTAATTTTAACTTTTTGAGGAACTTCCATACTGTCTTCTATAGTATACATTCCCAGTAAGAGTCCACAAGAGTTCCCTTTTCTCCACATCCTTGCTAACACTTGTTATTTCTTGTCTTTTTGGTAACAGTCATTCTAACAGGTGTGAGGTGATATCTCATTGTGGTTTTGACTTGCATTTCTCTGGTGATAAATGAAGTTGAACATCTTTTTATGTATCTGTTGGCCATCTGAATGTCTTTTTTGGAAAAATGTTTATTCAGATCTTCTGCCCACTTTTTAATTGGATTGTTTGGAGCTTTTTTTTTTTTTTGCTATTGAGCTGTATGTGTTCTTTATATATTTTGGATGTTAATATTTTATCAGATATATGATTTGCAAATATTTTCTCCCTATCAGTGGGTTGCCTTTTTATTTTGTTGTTGGTTTCCTTTGCTGTGCAGAAGTTTTTTAGTTTGATGTAGTCCCACTTGTTAATTTTTGCTTTTGTTGCTTTTGTTTTTGGTGTCAGATTAAAAAAAATCATCACTAAGATGTTTGTCAAGGTGTGTACTGTCTTGTTTTATTACGTTTTCTTCTAGAAGTTTATGATCTTGTGTCTTACATTCAAGTCTTTAATCCATTTTGAATTAATTTTTGTGTATGGTGTAAGATAGTGGTCCAGTTTCATTCTTTTGAACATGGCTGTCCAGTTTTCTCAACACCATTTATTGAAGAGATTGTCTTTTACCCATTGTATACTCTTGGCTCCTTTGTCATAAATTAATTGACTTTATGTACATGGGTTTATTTCTGGGCTCTCTATTCTGTTCCATTGTTCTACCTGTCTATTTTTATGCTTAAGTTAAGAAAACAAAAACTATAGACAAGGAAAAGAAATTGGTTGATAGAGAAATGACAGTAGAACAAATGTATTGTATATAAAGAAGCAGAGATTCAGAGAGAGTGAGAGAGACAGAGACAGAGACAGAGACACAGCTGGTCCCAGAACTTCCTGAGGGTCTCTGGTCCCAATTTAGCCTATGTAAGTCTTACGGTAACCTCTCTCTCTCTCCTTTTCTAAACAAGATCAAACTACTAGGTTTCTTAGCATTAAACAAAACAAGATATGTTATATTTATGTAATAGAAAATTATAACCAAGAAGATATGGTCATTAAAAAACAAGTTGTCAAAAGTAGGTTGTCTCATAGACCTCTGTTGTGCAGGCTTGCCCTGACTCCTGTCACTTTATTTTTATTTTTTGGTCACCTTATTCTGATAACAGTTCTCTGATTTGCTTTAGGGACTGACCCTCCCTCTATCACCACCTCCCCAGGGTAAGCATGTGCCTCTCAGTTCCAGCCAATCAGTGAATCCTAACACCCAGATCACAGTGACAGATACTGGCCATGAAACCATTATGTAAATATGAATTATTTTAATTATTGAGACAAATGTGACAATGCATGGAGTAAGAAGAAAAAATTGCAATCAAGATTTGAGACCCTAAAAAAAAATAGATTTGAGATCCTAATAGTCTCCTAAATAATATCAACTTCCAAGTCAAGTTCCTTCTTTTTTCTGAGCTTCAGTTTCCTTGTGTAACAAATGAAAAGCTCAGTGTAACTGTAGTTGGGGTGTCTCAAGGTCCTTTTCTTCCTAAAGCTTGCAACTTTTCTGAAGTTTAGACATTCAGGAGTCATGTAAGCGTTCCCTTGTTGGGCATGTACAGAGGCCCCAGTGCTAAGCCTCGGAATAAGACAACGACGTCACAGTCTTGGCCTGGGGGAACTTGCTGTTGGGTGAGCGTGAAGCAGGCAAAGTGTCTACTCACCCTTCTTTGTGATCTAATCTCTCTACCTCGTCACTCTTCCCCAACCATTAAAACGTGCCCTCTTCAATAACAGTTAATCAGAAAATAAATCTCTACTAACACCTTCCTTCATTTTTCTCGCCTTGAGAGGTAGCTGTTTTCTTTCCTTCTGTCATTCCAGGAACACAGATTGGACAGAGGTCGTCTGGTCAGTTCCTCAAACATGAGGAGAAATAAGGCTTTACTCAGTTTTGATTTCCAGAGCATCTCAGAATTCAGCAGGTGGGCTGATCCACTGAATGGAGGCAAGGTAGAATTGTTAGACATTGGAGCTACTTTGAAGGATCCTTCCCCTCAAATCACAATATAGATACATGGATGGTCCTGGCTGCAGACCTGTTCAGCCACTTAAAGCTGAAAGAACCAAACTGTGGCTTCTGTATCATCCATTAGCTCCATTACTTGCAGAGTAGATCGTTGTGGTGGTGACTCATTGATCTGGTTTTTCCAGATGGGTTAGCAACTCAGATCTACCGAGGAGGTCTCTATATAGATATCAAAGCTACTGCAAAGAAATGGATCTTTGAAACAATATTACTCTTCCCTATCCCAGCTGGCCACCCTCTCTTTCTGCCTCACTGGGTACCAGAAATCCCAAATACTCTTCTAGAACTATTGGCCTTCCAGGTTGTCCAGGGAAGATTTGGGCATTAAAAAAAAAAAAAGGTTCTTGTTAACATGTTACCTTCAGCTAGAAGGCAAGGGAAGAAGTTGGCTTCTTTAGCATTTTATTAATCTGCCGGGTGAATTTTCTCTGCTGAAACTAGAACTGAATTTTCTACTGGCCCGACCACTCCTGAGGCTAGGGAGCAATGGAATGGCTAGTAAGACTAGCACTCTGCAGCCTTCATGCCCTTATTTCCGGGAGAGCTGTGCCACGAAGAAGTGGACAGTGCAGCTGGGAAGTTGGGGTGGGGAGACTGGGCAGAAATAAAGTTCCTAAGACTCCATAGTATTTCCAAGGGTGGCAAGACCCTGATGACAAAGTAGAGGGCTTATTGTGAGAGGGGTGAGGATAGGGAGGGAAATACACCCCTGTGAAGGTGAAAAAGCAGGAAAGGTAGAAACATGTAGGAATGAGGGTCAGAGTTGGCAAAGACAAATTTACTGCCCTCAAAATTTTGCTTCAATCAAATATGCTCACTAAGTAGTAAACCCACTGATTGCTCCAAGGTGGGTCATCAGAACCCTACTGAAGTTGAATTTTTCCATGTGGAAGAGGGGAGTAGGAGATCTCAGGGGATACAAAGACTGTGATGTCATTTACTCTTATCTTATCTAGGCATCTGCTGAATGCTTTAAGTGCTTTGAGACAATCCTTGGGTTTAAAACCAATGAGAATGATTTGAAAGTTAAAACTACTCATCTATTTTACTGAAGAACCAGTTGGATTAATTAGGTTCTCTTTGTGTTATTTCTAGTTCAGGCACATTTGATTGTTCTTTTTCTTTTCTTTTCTATTTTAAACAAAGCCACACATTAGTAAGGGAGCAGTTAATAGTAGGGGACTGGCAAGCTGCCATGAACTCCTTGTAGTTTCTCTGGTTCTTTGCAATGTCCTTTTACTATAGATTATTACAACTCAATACCATAGTGGAAGCCCAGATTTCCAGGAAAGAATGTGCCTAACTCCTTCAAAAAACCAGAAAATAGCTAAGGACTTAAATCTTTTTCTTGTTTCCTCTTGGTGTCCAAACTTATTCTCAAAGCAAATTTTTGTAAGTTTGTTTTGGTTTTTATTATTAATTTCACATTTTAATCTTCACAAAGTCAGAAATTTTTGTATGTTTTGTTCACTTGTTATCCCCAGGGTCTAGAGTCAAGTAGGCATTCAATAATTCCATGCTGAATGAATGAGTGAATGAACACATGAATTATATAAGCAAACACCATTTTGGCACTAATAGACAAAAAGTGCTACACTAAGGTCCCACTTTAGGGCCAAGGCACAGATGTTAAGTCACAGCTTTGAGCAGTATGATAAGGACACTCCAGGAGATAGTATGAAGTCACTTAGTGGAGTTTTAAAAAATGCATATTCTATAAAATAGAATATCTATGGAAGCAGTTCAAAATATTAAAATTATATAAATACAAAATTAATACAATTTTACATATGTACAATTTGCAATCTTATTGTTTATTTTTTAAATTTGCAATAGATTTTGTGACTGAGGCCACTATGTGGTGCCAAATGAAATTTTTGAGTCTATGTTAAAAATGTGGAATTTCCACAAATGCCCGGAGATTCAAAATGTTTCCTAAAGAGGCAGGTCAATGTGATAAGGTAAAGGGAGACTTCTGTTCCTTGAGAGCCCACTGGATAGGAAACCAACAGGTGTAAAGGCAGCCTCTCTAAAACGGCTAGGATGCGACTCACTCAGCTATTGAAAGGAATTCACCCCTCCAAGCGAGAACTACAAAAGTGAAAAATGTGAAGTCCACACATGAAAGTCTCATTTGAATGATTTGCTCATTGGGGAAGGGATAAGTCCCTAGGATTGTCCAACTTTCACGACAAAGCAGAGCTTGGTAAATTCCCATTATCTGGGAAGAGGAGCCTTTTTCTTTTTTCTCAGCTATCTTAGATCTCCGGAGTGTAAAAAGAAGTGGGAAAAAAAGGTCATCAGATAGGTAGGTAGAAGGGCTACGATCACCACAAAAAGGCTCGAAATACCGGGGAAAGTGAAACTGTCTTGGGATAAAGCAGGCCCGGTTTTGTGTCTCTGATTTCCATGATTCTTTTTAAAAATTTAAGTCCATCCATTAAGTGTGGATAAATCCTTGAATTCTGCCATGTCCAGGCCTCGTATAGGGACAGCTGTGGTGTGAATTAGTTGCTCTAAGCTTTTGGGCTGCTTCCAACTTCGCTATTGCTCGTGCCCTACAGGTCAAGGAAAGAAGTGATGTAATGCATTTAGCTGGGCCACTTTAATTACAATGGAATGGAGAAGGGGAGGGGTTACAGGCGGTGACAAGTTTAGCGCATGACTTGCCCTAGGGATGCAGGAAACAAAAACATCGACAACCATTGGCTGCGTCCACTTCCGACCCCGGTCTCTAGCTCCAAGTCTGGAAGCCTGAAACACACTTCTTGGGAAAAGGGGTGGCGCCAGCCTACAGAGCGTCAACCATAAACACACACACAGCGCGCGCGCGCACACACCCCACGGAGGCTGGCAGCGTCCTCCCTGCTGGGATGGGCGTGGGGCCGAGTGCTTGCTACACGGTCCCCAGAAGGTGCCCCCAAAGCCAGTCGCCGCGGCCCTGCTCGGCGCGCAGGGCCCACGGAGGGCTCGCGTCCGCGGAAGCTGGTGTCACCCCGGCTCGCTCCTTGTGAGCCGTGCTGTCGTCATTCATTCGCAGTGTCCGGAGCGTCCTTCCAGCGGGGAGCTGGGCTTCACCGGGGGTGCGAGTGGCCCCGACGCGGAGGGTTAACGCGCGGTGACCTCGAGGGCTCTGAGCCGCTAGAGGCCGAGGCGGCCCGGACCCGGGGTGGGCGCTGCGGGACCAGCTGCGCCTCGGCCCAGCTCCGCCCGACCCGAGGGGCCGAATCAGCTCGCGTCGCCGGCAGCCAGCCCTGCTGGCCGCCGAGCCGGATCCCGAGACTGAGCCACACCACTTCCTCCTCCTCCCGCTCCCCTTCCTCCTTCTCCTCCTGCCGCGGTGCGCCCAGCCAGGCTGCGGAGCGAAGGGCCTGGGCGTCTGCGGCCGCGGGCTCGCGAGGGGCGGCGGCGGCGCGGAGAGGATGCTGCTCGCGGTGCCAGCCTCCTCGCGGTTCTCCCTAACCGGCCGCGGGGGCTTTGTCGCCGTCCGGGCGCCGCGGGCCACCCCCTGGTGAAGTCGCTCTCAGCCGCCGCACCTCGCCGGCGGGCGGGCGGGCGCGCGTGTGCCCGGGAGTGCGCGCCTGTGCGCGCTGGTGTGCGCTGGACCCGACCCGCCGCCCCATTGTGCGTCCGCCCGCGGCGCCCGGGAACATGTGGGTGAACCCCGAAGAGGTGCTGCTGGCCAACGCGCTGTGGATCACCGAGAGGGCCAACCCTTACTTCATCCTGCAGCGGAGGAAGGGGCACGCGGGCGATGGAGGCGGCGGCGGCGGACTGGCGGGTAAGGACCCACTGCCGGCGCCTGTGGGAGGGGGACCCGGGGCGCTGCGGCGCCGCCCGCGGCCTTGGGCTGCGGGCAACCGAGGCGCCGCCCGGTCTCTCGGGGCTGGGCGACCCGCCCCACTTTGGTGCCAGGAAGGCATCAGGAGCCGTAATTTTCAGACTGTGAGAGAGATGCTTCTTTTCTGACCCTGTCAGGCGGTGGGGCCCTTCGTGTACCCGGCTCCCCGCAAA
This sequence comes from Vicugna pacos, assembly GCF_048564905.1. Lineage (NCBI taxonomy): Eukaryota > Metazoa > Chordata > Mammalia > Artiodactyla > Camelidae > Vicugna > Vicugna pacos. The sequence goes on from NC_132988.1 coordinate 21,504,502, forward strand.
TGGGTGATGTTGATAATGGAGATGAGTGAGTCTGGGGTGGGGGCAGCGTCAGTCTTTACGAATTGAATGCGGTACTAACCCTCTCCCCCCTTTAAAAAATATTGCTTTATATATGGGCAAGAGAGGTGAAGGACGGTTAATTTTTACTTCATTCGCTTTACTGGTTGTGGCAGGATCAGGTATAAAATGCTCTTTTGTTTCCAGGAAAACAATTAGTAAGGAGCTGGGGTGGTCATTTCTCATATTAGTTATGACAGAAGCGAATGAATAAGGAAAACTGAATTTTGTTGTTGTTGCACCTAATTAGATATATAACAAAGCAGGTTATCTGGTTGTAAAAATAATCAGAAGTGTAACTGCATTTTAACTGTTCTAACTCAACTACTTCCTCAAAACCCCTCACAAGGTATTAATATTGTAACTATTACTGAAACATGCCGTATTATTCTGAATTATAAAACCAGACCTCTGTCCCAAGTGGTGCTGTATTAGAAAGATCTTCCTTTACTAACTAGTTTACGTGGTGGGAGATCACAGGTAATCTTGAACTCAAACCATGTTAGAGAAATTGGACCTTCCCCTCTTTCTGTTGGTTAGAATGAACAGAACTGGGGTACTTTTTACAATGGAAAAGTTAACAGAAGAAACAGGAGAGATTTAACCAGAAAGAGATTGCAGAAAAGAGATGAACCTTGACCTCTTCAGAGTTCAGAATTTATCACCCACCAGGAGCTCGCGTGCTGGGTAGATGGCTGCTTTCAAAATGCCCTGCTATGAACTAAACATTCTTGATATATGTGCATTTAATTGTGATTATAATTTATAAACTAGTTTTCTCAAGATTCAAATTCAAGCGTACGACATTGACTGGTTTGAAAGATCTCGCTGGTGCAATCAGATCGTCTATGAGTAATCTGATTTTTCTGCACTTTTTTTTTTATCATAAAAGAAAAGGAATCTGCAGAGCTCCAGATTGTGTTCCGGAAATTCTGATTAGTAGCTTAGAATCAGAATTTTCCAGTCCATTTTGTAGAAGCTGTCCAGCTATATACATTAATAAGAAACTTGCATATCTAATATTGGTATCTGCCCAGATTGTCTTTTACGTCTAAAACAACAGTATAGAATAGATAGTTTATTGTGTTAACAAAGAATATTTCCTTCCTGGAGTTAACCCTCCCATACCACAGATTACAAGTATTTATTTTCTGGAGTCATTTGCAATGGGTTATAAGAAATAAGAGATACAGAGCCTTCTTTTTCTAGTCAAGCTTCATATGGTGCTCCTACTGACTCTCCAAGCTGTAATTAATTGCAGTCTACTTGGAATCTCATCACTGAGACTTATTTCAGATAAACTTATCTACCCAGTTGAGAAATCACAGCTATTGCACTTATTGCTAGAATAATTGAAATCATTGAAATGAGTACGAATAGTCCTGCCAACAAAGGCTATTTTCAACCAACATGGGAAAAATGTTTGCTCTGATAGATTGGTGCCACATCGAATGTTATCAGGGACATTTTAGAAATCCTTGTACAATGTATAGAATACTCCAGTTCTCATGTGAGTTCATTCATGCCTTCATTAACTCACTATATCATTTAAAATACTGGTTGGCAACTTCCGAAGTGCTAGTGTCATGAAGCTCACAGCCTAGTGGGAGAAGACAGATGTTGATGGAAGTATCCTATAAATTAATATAAAATTACCACTCCACAGGGTCCCAGCAGAAGACAGAATTCAACTTAGTTCTAATGAAGATAGTTTAGTGAAAAGACAACTTTGGAAGATGGAGGCAGGGTTCCCAGAACCAGTGAGGGCACAGCAGTGGGGAGCTGTTGCCACCCTAGGTGGCAGGAATGATGTTGCTGGATGCCAAGGGAACTGGAGCCAGGCAGGAAGAATCTGGACCTCCAGAGAAGCGGCCACCACTAGGAACACAGACCACAGCAAAAAGGAAATGGGGAGGACATGTCCCACTTCTCTCTCCTCCCTACCTCCCAGCTTCTGTCCTTGCTGGATGGGGTGTCCTGGCGATCTAGTCCTTAAGGATCAGCCTCCCAGCGATGGATCTGGGAGATGGGGGCAGACCAAGAAGGACCAGCCCTAACATCAAAAGGAGAGGAACGCGATGTTGGTTACCTCATTCTGGGTGGAAGCAAGGAGAGGTTCCCTGTGAAAGTGACACCAGAGCTGAGAACTGTAAAGAGAAAAATATCGGCCTGTGAGGCGAGAAGGGAAGAGCAAGTGTCAGGTATCAGCTGGAGATTTTCTAAATGATCTCAGGTCTTTTATATAATGTGCATTATCTGGACCAATACACCATTGTCCACTCATCAAATGGATGACAGATGAGTGAAACCCACTCAGTGTGAACTGGCCAGGAGTGCTCAGTGGTCCCCAGTGCTTGCTAAGACGTTAGTGCGAAAGCTATAAATGTTAGTGCAAAAGTTACATTATTTTTAATGGGCCACAATGAGGACACTTGCTTTTTTAAAAAAAATTAAGCTATTCTTTTCCTGATTTCAGGCAATATACATAGGTGTTGACAAAATAAAGTCTTTTATTGTAGATGCATTTGATTTATTCATTAACCCTCTTTAATTGAGATTTCATACATGTACAGAAAGGTGCATAAAATAGAGATGCAGAGCGCACTGACTTATTACAAGTGACACCTTGCAGCCAACATCAGGATAAAAAATGGAACATTGCTAGTGCCCTGGAATCCCCCTTTGTGACCCTCTCCTAGTCACTATTTTGCTCCCCCAAAGGTGAAAAAAAACCCCAAAGCCAAACTATCCTGTTATTTTTGGTAAACACTTCCTTGCCTTTCTTTTTAGTTTTTCCAACAAGGAATATTTTTGAGCAAGGAGTGCATGGAATCATAGAGTATGTGTTTACACGTATCTGGATTCTTTGCTTTGTTTGTGATATTCGTGAATGTTGTAGCTGTAGTTCACTTTTCTGTGCTGTGCAGAAAACTGTTATGAGTATACCACAATCATTTTTCCATATTTATCCACTGTACTGTTGGAGGACCTTTGGATAATCTGGTTGGGGTCATTGTGGATAGGGTGGCTGTGAGCATTCTTGTGTGTGTTTCTTGGTGCCTGTGGATATGCGTTTCTGTTTGGTCTGTGTCCAGGAGAGGAACTATCAGCTCATAGGTTACGTGTACCGTCAACTTTAGTAGATAATACCAAACTGTTTTCCAAAGTAGTTGTACCAACATACTCCCACCCACAGCATATGGGAATTTCCCTTGCTCCCTATCCTTGCCAGCATCGTCAGTCTTTGTAATTTTAGCCATTCTGGTGGTTTTGCAGTAATACTGCATTGTGGAGTTAATTTGCTTTCTCTTGACTGATGAGGTTGTGCACCTTTTCATGCTTATTGGCCGTTTGTTCGAAATATTTTGTGACATGGTTCGAGTCTCTTGTCCACTTTTCAGCTAGGTTGTCTTTTTCTTCCTGGTCTATAGATTTTTAAAAATGTATTCTGGATATGAGCTCACTGTTGGTTGTACGTGTGGCATAATCTTCATTCTGTTGCTTGCCTATTCATTCTCTTAAGGATGAAAAGAGGATCTTAATTTTAATATCCAAATCTTTTGTAGACTCCGTTTTTCTTTACGGTTACTGTTTTTATTATGTTCAATAAGTCTTTCTACTCTGAGCTTATAAAGGTATTCTTTTATATTATCTTCTAGAAACTTCTCAGTTTCAACCCCTGAATTTATACTTAGAATTCACTGGGAATTAATTTTTGCATATTGTGTGAGATAGGGGTAAAGCTTTAAATTAAAAAAAAATGTGGACATCCGGTTGCCCCAGCATGATTTATTGGTAAGTCCACTCTGTTCCCACTGCCCTGTGGGGCTACCTTGTCATAAATCAAGTGTCCCAGTATGTGTTGATCTGTTCGGGCTCTCTCACCTGCTCCTTTTGTCTGTGAGACTATCCTTGCACCAATGCCACACTGTGCTTTTATAATGAAGGTTATTAGATCAAATCCTCCTGTTCTTTACTAGACTCTTGGCTATTCTTTGTCTTTTACATTTACACAACATTGAAGAATCAGCTTATGAAGTTCCACCAGCAGCAACAGAGACTTAAGCTGTTGGGATTTTGACTGAGATCCCACTGAGTTTATAAATAAATTTGGGCAAAATTAATATGTTTATAATATCAAATCTTCTAGTTCATGAACGTGGCATATTCCTCTATTTATCTAGGTCTTTTAAATTTTTTTTTTTCGATGATGTTTCATAGATTTCTCTGTAGAGGTCTTTCACATCTTTCATTAGATTTATTCCTAGGTATTTCAGGGGTTTTTTTTTTTTTCACTCTGCTCTATAGTTTCTTTATAAAATTTTATTTTCTAAATATTTTTTTGCTTACCTATAGAAATAGTTTTTTTTGACCTTGTGTTCAAAACCTAGCTAATTTGTGAAGTGAATTCTAGTAATTTATCTATAGATTCTTTTATATTTTTTGCACACACAATAATACCATCTGAGAAATTTGTTTTTTTGTAATCTTTATGCTTTAAAATTTTTTTCTTTGCCTTTTTGCACAAATTGTACAATGTCAAATAGATGTGCTGATTGAACATGTCCTTCTCCCTTTCCAGGTCTCAAAAGAAAGACTTTCAACACTTGTCATTTGTTCATCCACTATAGTGATTTTTGTAGATAATCTTTTTTTCATTTTAAGAGTGTTCTTTTTCCTAGTTTGCCAAAAACTTTTAGTTGTTTATGGATGCTAAATTTTTTCAAATACTTTTCTGTATCTATTGAGGTTATTGTATGATTTTCCTTTTTTATTCCATTAGTGTGGTCACATATTGACTGATTTTAAGTGTTTAACCAAACTTGCATATATAAAATAATCCAACTTGGCTGTAATAAATTTTTATGTTTATTAATATCACTTGCTAATCTTTTATTTAGGGGTTTTGCATCCTTACAAATTAGTAAGATTGGCCTGTTTTTCTTCCTCATAACATCCTTATTAAATTTTGGTATCAAGATTATATTGGCCTTAAAAAGTAAGTTGTGGAGTGCTCACTCTTTGTTCTGTTTTCTGGAGGAGTTTGTGTGATAGCAGTGTTATTTCATCCTGACATGTTTGGCAGAATTCACTGGTGACGCTGTCTGGCTTTGAAGTTTTCTTTGTGGGTTTGTTGAATGGTATGACGACTATTCAAATATTTAAAAATCTTCTTTTACTGTGAGTTTTGCAAGCTGTTTATTTTTAGGATTTATCCTTTTCATCTAGATTTTCAAATATATTGGCATAAATTTATTAATAATATTCTCATATTTTTAATGTACAGGGATGTACAGTGGTATCCCCTTTTTTATTCCTGACAATTGTTATTTGTGTCTCCCTTGTCTTAATTGGTCTCTCTAGAAATGTATCAATTTCATCAACTTCTGGACCTGTTTACCTTTTCTGTTGTATATTTATTTGCTGTTTCATTAATTTCTACCTTTTATTATTTACTTCTTTGTGTTTTCTTTGGGTATACATGGTTGCTACTTTTCTAGTTTCTTTAAAGTGATGTTTAGTTAATTGATATTCAGCCTTATTTTCTAATATATGCATTTTAGATAAATTTCCCTCTAAGCATGACTTAACCTGCATTTCAAAGCTAAGTTTTGATATATAGTGTTTTGGTGATTATTTCACTCAAAATAGTTTCTATTTTCCATTCTGATTTTTTTTTATCTTGAGTTATTTAGATATATAGTTCTTAATGTACAAACATTTTGATACTTATTTTACTGCAGTCAGAAATGTATCTTGCAATTGCTGGATAAATGCTTTGTTTGTGTTCATTTGGTCAAGTTTGATACTAGTATTTACATCTTCCATATATTAACTGATTCTTTAATCTTCTAATTTTGTTGATTACAGAGAAATGTGTGTTCAGTTCTCCACTGTAACTGTAATGTTGAGTTTTTCTTCTTGTAGTTCTTTCAATTTTTGTTTATATGTTTTGATTCTATGTTATTAGTTATATAGACATCTGTAATTATAATGTATTTTGGTGAATTGAATGTTTTATCATTATGAAATGTTTGCCTGTATCTCTAGAATTGCTTTTTGCTTCATTATTATAGTTAGAACAGATTTACTTGGCTAATGTTTGTATGGTTCTCTTTTTCATACTTTTAAACCTTTCTGTATCCTTGTATTTTGATGTGTCTTTTATAAATAGTAGACTTTTTTTTCTTAACCTGGTTTGGAAATCTTTGTCTTCTAATTGGATTATTTAATCAATGCACATTTGACTTGAGTTTAAATCTGCTGCCTTATTAAGTGCTTTCTGTGTCTTCATTATGCTTTCATTCTTGAAGGATATTTTTGTTTAAAATAGTTGGTAGTTATAATTTATTTTAAAAGAATGCTTAAGGTATTGTTCCATGGTCTTCTGATTTACTTTTTTTCCCTAAGAAATAAACTGTCACTCTGAGTTATTGCTCTTTTGTAGGTAGTATTTATTGTCTTTTTCTCCAGCTGCTTTTAAGCTTTCTCTCTCTCTCTCCCTTTTTTTTTTTTTAAAGGTTTTTCTCTTTGACCTTAGTTTTCTGCAGTTTTAGTATATCCAGTTATTTGTGTTATTTTTAAAAATCCTGCTTGGGGTAGTAAGACTTGTTTAACTTGTCTTTCCTTGGTTTTGTAAACTTCTCATCTGCTGTTTCTTTAAATATTTCTTTTCCTTCATTCTCTTGATCTTTTTTGCTAGCATTCCAGTTACGTGTATGTTATACCTTCTCATTGTCTTTTCTACGTCTGTTACCTTCTGATTTTCACTTGCTTCATTTTAATGATGTTTTCTCTGATCTGTATTTCAATTCCCTATCTATTTAACTGTATTTAATCTGTTAAGCCTACCCATTCTTAGTTATTTTTCAGTTCTAAGATTTCCATTTGGTTCATTTTTATATTTTCAATATTTGATTTTTTCAGTAATCTATCAGAACTCTCATTTTTAAAAATTCATTCCTGAGCACGGCAAGCATAGTTATTTTAAAATCTCTGTGAACTGCAGTATCTTGAGCTCATGTGGGTCTATTCTGTTGTCTGTTATTTCTCCTAGTTTTCATTCATTCATTGTGTCACCGTGTATGCCTGGTTACTTTTCATTATGTACTAGACATTGTACTTCTGCTTTGCAGAAGTAATCTGAAATAGAAGGTGGTGTAAGAGAACTTTTTTCTGCCAGTTACAAACCAAAATCACTTTATTTTTAGGTACTGATGTGTTTCAAAGCCAAGTCTAACCTGAGTGGTTTTGCCTACTTAAGATTCACACTTTTGATTAGGTTGTAGGTTTCTAAGATCTCAACCCAGAGGCAGAGGAGCATCATTACTTTCCTACCTCTTTGCTGACACTGATGTCTATCCCTGTCTTTCCAGACTTTGATTCTGTTAAAAGCACACCCAGACTCTCAGCTACTGGGCATCCCCTTTGGGAAGAAGGAAATGCTTCCCCAGATAATAGTTGCCCCCCATGTAGGGGTCTTGTGTCTGAGCCGCATTCCCAAGTGATGTGTCTCTTTTTAACTCTTTGATAGTTTAAAGTATATTTTGTCCCATTTGTGTAGTTGTTCTCAGTAGCAGAGAGTGGTGCAGAGTACCCTGCCATTATAAGATGGTGCTATTGTTAGCCCATTTTACAGAAAAGGAGAGTAAGGCGTTAAAGAGATGAAGTGACTTGCCATGGGACACACAGCTGATAAGGGGAGGCCTATTTGACTTTGTATTTACTTTTCTTTATAAGACTAATCATAATGACATAGGTTAACTTTATTTTCCTCACTCTCTTGCTTGAGAATCTAATAAAAACTATTGATTCTACCTCCGGAAAAATGAAGACACTGAAAATTTTTACATGCAGTTTTAGGAGCTTCATGGATGCCAGGTGAATCAGAATATAGATGCTTCAAGTTAAAGGATGTCACCAAGAGATCAAAACATTTTCTCATTACCCCAAATCCAAAGTGAGATGGCCTCAGTAAGCTGTCCTGTCAGGAATGTGTTTGAGTACCACCTGTGTTTGGAGTGCTGAGCTTTATAAAGATACACAGGAAGGAAAAGGCAAGTTTCTCTTGCTGAGCCATCATGAACCTAGTGATTAAACCTGGATAAATAAATTTGGGAGAGCTACCGACACAGGCATGGGGATGAAACAAGTGCAGACTAAGGCTGTATCTAGATGTTTTGATCTGAGATTCAGCGTTGGGCTGTACAGGAATTGGACTTTTTGCACCACATGGAGACCATCACAACTAGGGAAACATTCCATTTAATAATGATAGGGAAAATCAGAATATGTCACCCCAAAATACGCCCCTTTGATACGGAAATTATTTTGAGCTAAAGGCAATTAAGAAGCAGTAAACAGAGAGAAAGCCCCCCCTCCCCCCCATTTATGACTAAAGGCAGGAGATAAATTGTCCTTTTACTGGAGATAGACCCTTATCAGCCCAGACACAGCAAACAAACCTGGTTAAACTAACTGACCTTCCTACTTAAGGAAGACAAAGACTAGTTAGCCCTAGCTGATCATACCCCTTGCCCTAACCGCTTTGTCTTGTCCATTGTTCAAAAATGTATTGTTTCTTTGTCTAAAAGATATAAAAGCTTCCTGCTCTGGCCACTTCTCTGGATCTTCATTCTCTTGTGAAGACTCCCATGTACCTGTCCAAATTCGGTAACATCTGTATGCTCTTCTCCTGCTAGTCTGTCTTTGTCAGTTTAATTTTCTGACCCAGCCAGGGACTCAGAGAGAATGGAGGAAAACTTTCCGTACGCTGAAGAACTCCCAGTAATGAGAGAGAGAATAACAAAGCAATGGTCTGGAAACCTCACTAGTTAACCCAGGCTTGTTTTCAGGGTACACGCTTTCCTCTTGCCAATGTGTAGTATTAACGAAGTTGCAACTAGTTGCACTTAGCAGTTAATGTTTTTCTTTGTAGACTAATTCTATCTAAAGCCAGTAAAATGGGTGTTAGTTCCTCAGGGAGCCTAGTGTTGTAACTGGTGACTTGAGTGTGTTGGGGCTGGCGGTGGTCTGGAGCTGTATATGGGGTTGGCTCCCGTACTTACATAATAACCAAGTGCTCTGGCGAGAAGCCTGATTAGACAAAAGCAGATGTTACTTGCTTGTTCTGTGAATTCCTCCCCGCTCTGCTTGTTGTATCAATTTTGAGAGAATTTTGTCCACAGAACAATTTAGTCGCCCATTCCAGTTTGTCTTGAGACTTTCCCTTATTCTACAAAGAAGCTGTCAGAATGAATGCACGTAATTTGTGTAGGATTTAAGGTGGCTTTTGACATCTTCCAGGTGTTTATAAACTGAGCTCCAAAAGTAGGGAAGAGAAATTGAACTCCGAGCTTCCTTTTGGAAATTCGAGGGGGTGAGGCTGACTTCCTGCTGCAGGGACACTGTGGACATTTTCTGCTTTGCCGTCATCGTGCACAGAGAGGACCCATTTGGTGAAGAGATCAGGTTGTACGCTGTAGGATGGCTCCCAGGCCTGCACACTAAAACAGGGGCGTGGCCACTTTTCCTTATATTTTTTGTAGTTGTTTTGTAGTTGTGTACAAATCAGGAATTTGTCATTTGGAACCGGGCAGCTTGTGATGTTTATGGCTGTGGCCGGGACCACCTTGTGGCCTGGGTCTGGGTCTGAGTCTGGGTCTGGATCTGGATCTGGGAGGCTGGAGCCCAGGCGTGTTCCTAGTACCTGAGTGCACCGAGGGCCAAAGGCTATAGGGGAGCCTCCAGGGTCGCTAACCTCACTGCGACTTTTGGTCTTTTGCATTCTCTACCCCTCACAGGGCTCTAGTCTTTTTCAGTCGTTCCCTTAGTAAGGACACCACCGGATTCAAAACTAGGTTAAAATCTCAGCCCCATCCGTTACCAAGAGATGTGATTTAGGAAGTGTCTCTTCCTTTCTGAGCTTGATTTCGTTATATAAGGCTCAATAACCTTTCAGTGCCAGGTGTGAGGACTCCGTGAGGTAAGTCAGGTAAGACAGGAGACACAGGGAGCTGCCGTAGGTGATGGTCCATCGTTGCCCTCCTCCTGGTGATGCTCTCAGTCAGGTGTTAGGAGGCATCTGGCTCTGAGTAATTCACACCTCTGTGAGTCCTGCAGTTAACAGAGACACTGCAGTTTTAAAAGGTGCTGATAAAGCGAGTGGTTATCTGATATTTTGGTGACTTTAAAAAGATAAGTCAGTATGCAACAAATGAACTTATTTATAAGACAGAGACTCACAGACATAGAAAACAAACATAATTAGGAGGGTGGAGGGGGGGATGAAGGGATTAATTGGGAGTTTGGGATTGGCAGATGCAAACTACTACGTACAGAATAGATAAACAACAAGGTCCTACTTGTACAGCACAGGGAGCTATATTCAATGGCTTGTGGTAACCTGTAATGAAGAAGGATGTGTATATATACATATATATGTATATTAATAGTTAATTTTTGGTGGAGGTAATTTTTGATCAGCAACTTTCAGCCATGCTACCTGCACACCTCTCTCCCTCCCTTCTTCCTAGAGATGCATATTTTGAAAGCTCTGGCAGTAAACCCAGAGCTCTCTCTCTTTTTCCCTCCCTCCCTCCCTCTCTCTTCTCTCCTCTCTTTCTCTTCTCTCCCTCTCTCCTTGCACCAATGACCCTGACTGTGGCAAACTGGGACCACCAGGGAGAGGACAGAGGTGGGAGGCAGGGGTGTGGCCACTTTTCTTTATATTTATATATATAAAGATATGTGGTTAATTAGCCAATCAGGAATTTGTAAGTTAGACATATTACCTAGTAGTTAAACCAGTAGTTAGTTAAATGATTTCTGAAGAAATCATTGACCTGCTTTCCCTTTTGCTTTGTTTCCCTTTCCTGTCAGGGATGTGTTCAGAGGACTGGCCAGCCATTTTTCAAGTTCTTCTGCAGTTGCCACTGGCTTCTGATTTGCTTCAAAAGGCATTTCATGTATTGCTGTTGGTTATTTACATTTGCTCTCAGGGAGCTGGGGGTTCCCTGGCTGTGGGATCCATTCGAGAGATCCATTAAGGTCCTCCTAACTCACCACACGAGATCTGGATTGGAAGCTTGCATTTAGTTGGATTAATTCTACTCTCTGTTGGGGCCCACGGATCACTAGGCCAGGTGATTAACTGTCCAGCCCTGGAAGTGAGGTCTGTGAAATGCGTTCCTACCTTTTGGCTCCATTATTCTGAGGCTTGCTGGGCAAGTGTTTGCCAGAGGGAAGGTCAAGTAGAACATTAAGTTCTAACATTGATCTGTTTACATTGGAAACAGAAAAGCCGAACTCTTTGTTTATCTCATATAGTTTTTTCTAGATTACTTGCTTCTTAATAATGAAACTCTTTACATTTCAGTAGTCCAAGTGAATTTTTAAAATCTTTATATTAACCTGGGAACCAAGGTAATCTGTAATAAAAATAAGCAGGACTTAACAGATTTACATTTGGACTCTTGAAAGCATTAAAAGAAGAAATCATTAATTTATTTACTTTTTTTACTCCATTGCCTTTTTTAGAATATTTGCATATCTAGTACTGTAATGAATAATGTGAAGTACATTATTTCTTTTTTTTAAATTGTTAAAGATCTACCCTTTTATTTATTTAATTTTATTTTTTAGTTGAAGTCTAGTTGATTTACAATGTAGTGTTAGTTTCTAGTGTACAGCATAGTGATTCAGATATATATATATATATTCTTTTTCGTGTTCTTTTCATTGTAGGTTGTTATGAGATACTGAATATAGTTCCCTGTGCTATACAGTAGGTCTTTGTTGTGTATCTATTTTGGACATAGTAGTTTGTAAAGTACATTATTTCTATAAGCTTCTTTGTAATACATTTTCATATCTACATGATCTAAAAGCTAAATTTCCAAGTCATTGTTATTGTGGTCGTATTATTTTATTAATGCTTAGTTGTATGTACTTCCTTTTATTTTTACTATTGGCATAGAGGGTAAAGGCGGAGGCGCTAACATTTGATGAAATTCTTCTGTGGTTCAGGCTTTCAGCTGAGAACTTTTCATACATTACTAATTTGATTTCCATAACAACCCTGTAGGGTAGTTATTCTTCCGTCTGTTACAGATGAGGAAACCACATGCTGGAGAAGTTAAGTATCTCACTTCAGGAGACCCTGCTAGTAACAGACAGAGTCTGGATTTGTACTTAGCTGTGACTGCATGACTGCATTTGGAAAGAAAGAAGGATAAAAAGCGAAACAAAGAAAAAAGAAGAGAGGAAGGTGAAACTGGAGCGCACCCTTTGGAAAGCTAAAGGAAACAGAGGCAAAGTCAGTCTCAGTCTTAGAAATGCAATCTTGAGTGTGGATATGAAGGGAAAGGCAGAGCCAGGCTGCTCCTTCTCCAGTGTTACTGTGTCGTTGGCCAGTGGCTGTCATAGGTTACAGTTACCTGACTCTGTGCCAGGGAGGAAGTCTGAAAACTGTCTCTGGAGTTTCCTAAGAAAGGTCTCCAAACTTTCCCCATATCCAGCCTTCTAGTTAAGCTGTCTTTGGACCATGAGATAGAGCCATTCCAAGTTAAACAGTTGAGAGGGCACTGATGGAGGACCAGGGAAGGAAAAGGTCTGTTTTGATGGATATTCCACAAAGAAAACCAGTATCCGTGTTTATCGTGCAGAGGGTCAATCTCCAACAGATTGGAGAAACGATACCAATTTTCACTAATGTAATTTGTGTCAGAGATCGTATTTTCTTTCTTCAGTACCTGCTTCTTTTCTCTTTGTGGATGTAAAAATGTTACTGAGTTTTTTTAATAGGATCTTTGTAATAGTTTGGCTCCCTGAACTGCATTTTTCTTTTAAAGATACTTAGGCTGGTGGGGGTTCAGATCTTGGAACGACATGAAATTATATACGAGATTTATGGAATTCATTAGGAGTTCATATTTTTCTAGAGCTGAGGCTCCACCACGTCTGTCAGCTCCTTAGAGTGGATTAGGAGTCCAAAAATGAAGAGCCAGTCCTCTAAAGTCTTCTGTTTATCAGCTTTGAATTTTCTACCCAAGTGATTTTCAGAAATTTAATGTTGTTGCTTGCAGCAGGATTATTACAATTTGTAAGTAGTCTTATAGCATTTCCAGGTAATTTTGTTAGCTTCCTAGCCAGTTAGGAATGTCCAGTTTGCTATGTAGTGTTCAAACAATAGGAACATATCACTGCCCGAATGCAAGGATAAGTTAGTGCTTCCTTCTTTCTCTTACCCTGATACCCAGGTATGTGTCCCTTCAACTAGAGTTCTCAGTTCATTGTGGGTAAGACCCTAGGGGTCTTACCTAGGAGGCTGTGTGTGTGTGAGTGTGTGTGTGAGTGTTTTTGGGGGGGGAGGGAGGGAGCAGTGTCTAGATAAGCTAGTGGAAGGTCCCGCCTCGGGCCAAGATCTGGTGTTGCCCCAGCTGCTCCATTCCCTGCACATACTCCCCAGGGGCAGCCCTCCCTGGGATGCTCTGTAATGCAGAGCACACAGTTCTGACAGCTAAATCCTGGGGTTCTCCCTTGTTAATTCTCCTAACCTACTGGTGACTAGAGAGAAGAATTGGTTTCAAATGCAGAACAGTGTGGTGGGCGTTACCCTTTTGTGCTCTAAAATTCAATTATGAGCCTAATTACGGTGTTGTTCTGATTGGATGGTGTGTGGCTAATCACTGCAGACCCCGAACTCCACTGCGCTTGACAACTGTCAGAATACTAATCCTGCAGACTCCCCTTCCTTCTCACTTCCTTCCTATTTCCTTTCCGTTCTCTCTTTTGCAATGGAACGTCTCTAGTCTCTCAAGTATGGCCCCACTTGGGTGTCTCTGTGAGCTTTAGGAAGAGGGAGCTACATTCCCTCTGACTTTAACCTGTTTATCCAAGCCCACTGTCCCCTTCCCCATCATCCTCTCCTTGATAAAAGTCAGCATGCCTCTCTCCTGACGTAACTCCCATCTTCATGGCAGATTCCATGGAGTCCTCCTAAAGGCGTCATGTAGTTTTGCTTTTGAACATTTATGGTGTGTTCTTTTCAGAGCCCTGCTAATCTTGTCCACATGATTCCAATTTTAGGGTGTGTTTGACCAAGCAAGCACCCCGTGACTTTTTCCTAACTCAGATAACTTGGGTTGGCCCCTTGCTGGAAATATCAATAATGAATTGTGAGCTGTCCCTCCTTTCTTAGCGCCCATAAAAACTTTGGCTAGCAGAGGACACCTCTTCTTCATTTTTTGTGGACGTTTCAGTTTGTCGCAGGGACAGTGTCTGATCACTTGAGTGGTACGGCTGTACCAGACTCTCGCGTGTGTGCTTGTAACGGCCACTTGCAGATTTCTGTTTCTCTTGTGCTGATAGCCCACTTTTTAAAACACAAGACTTTATAAAAATTCAAAGGTGAATACTTTTTTTGCTTGCTCTTACTCACCATCTAGATCTTTGTCTTGCAGGATCTATAATATCCACACAGAATGGGAGAGAGTATTTTCAAAAAACTTAGTAAATGAGGATAATCATCTTTAAAAGGGCTTTGGAAATGTCCTTCCAGTAGAATGTGAACGTCAAAGAGGGTATCTGCTCCTATTTGAGGTAGTTCATGGCAAATAGAAAGAATTTGATAAGAAATTCTATATTTATCTTTCATTATAAATTATAGGTGGGGTGAAGGAGTTTAAACATTTCTGGTGGTTGCTAACTTACAGGACTTTCTGGAATGGAAGGAGACCCATCAGCGCCATGGTTTTTAACTTCTTTGACACTGTTTTTCAACTGAAAATGGGGATCGTTCCCTCTACCTACCTTACATGTTTATCATGAGGGCCAAATGAGACACTGAAACTCCCTTGAAAGCCAAAAGTGTCAGGTTTAATGTGGTATCAAGACTATGTTTCCAAATGAAGTCTTCTTCTGTCCAAGTAGCCTCCATCTACCAAACAAAACTAGGAACAACTTACTGACAGTATCAGAAGT
This sequence comes from Vicugna pacos, assembly GCF_048564905.1. Lineage (NCBI taxonomy): Eukaryota > Metazoa > Chordata > Mammalia > Artiodactyla > Camelidae > Vicugna > Vicugna pacos. The sequence continues at coordinate 21,519,541 of NC_132988.1, forward strand.
CTGCTTAGCAGCCATCAGCTTGGTGGTAGCACGTACCAAGTGAAAATGGGGCATAATAAAACAGCCTTGCCCACAAGGAACAGGTGTTCACTAGAAAACAGGAAGGAAAAAATTAGAAGAAGAAAAGGAAGGAAACGGGGAGGGAGGATGGAGGAGGAAAGAAGAAGAGGAAAGAGAAAAGAAGAGAAAGGAAAAGAAAAAAACGTTTTGTTACTGTAACTGGGATGATAAATGGTTAGGTTGTTTGGTTTTTAAATCTGCATGACACTGACTATTCCTTATTACTTTGGAAGTAATATAATGCATTGTTTTTATATCAATTGCAGAGTTAAAAAGAAGCATAGGCATTTCCACATACCTTGAGATTCCATGTACCTTTAGATTTGAAGTACCGTTTACTGTTTAATTATGGAACAATCCAAGTAGGAAACAGAGCGCCTGCTCACCTGTCTCAGGAGGCCTTTTGCCCAGGTAGCCTGGGAGGAATCTGACTTTATGGAAATGAGTGTGTAAACACACGTAATAAGAAGTTAATGTTATTTAGTTTAAAGTTGTCAGGTTGTTTGCCTAAATTAACAGAGGAAAACAAAGACCCAGGCATTAAGAAGTATCAGATTTACAGTTCCCCAACCCCCCTGAAGGATCTAGAAAGCCTCTCTCAGAAAGAAATTTCTCTGGAAAGACTTCTCTTGTTTTCCTGGGCAAGTCTGTTCGTGACATTAACTAAATAAGGGAGGGCTTAGTGTCTGGATATTTAATAACTCCTGGCATTTAGAACTCAAATAATTATTTTTGAAGGGGCATGAGGAAGGAGGGAGTACTGGGAAGAGGGCTGTTGCCTCTCTTGTAAAGGTCAGTTTTTTTAAAAACATTAAACATTTATGAATATTCTTTATTGTACAAAGAAATATCTTCTCCCAAATATTTTGAAACATGTAGCCCTCTCAGTCTATCTTTTGTTTTTCCAGCTTTGATGGAGATGTAGTTTATAGTTATAGAGATACATTTCATTCCTTTGAACAATGATTGTAGTTTTATCAGAGCATGAGGTGATACATGGAAGCTAGCTCCAGTGTCAGCAGGGCAGTAGGGAGTGGTGAGGACCAGGGCAAACTGGGGAGTCCATGCCCTATCGAAATACCTAGTCACAGGCTAATATTTACACTGGCCATTGTATTGTATAGTGTCACCATGATGTATATTATTATAATTTGTAAATATATGTTGTCAGTTGAATTGTATCAAATGTTCATTCCCTGATATTCATTTAGTGTCTTTAAAATTAGCTACATAGGTTATGGATTTAAATAATCACACTCTCCACAGAATACCTGGTTTTCTGATAACAGGTAGGGGACTCTGGGGCCTGGTGGAGTGTTGTGTCCTGTGGTGTAAACAGATCTGGGAAGACTTGAGTTCTATGTTGAAACCAGTATTAACTGGCAGTGGCGTGGCTGATGTTACCTGAACAAGACCAAATATCATTTTAGTTAATTAAATAAGCACTTAATGAGATGAGAACAGGGCAGTGTTTTCTTTAGGATTTGGAGAACATGGGTGAATAAACAATAACAATGTCCTCACTGGGAAAGGTGTTCTAATCTCCCCAAAAGTCTCCCTGTACTTGTGTTTGAGACATCTAACGTTAGTATCTAGCTATTAAAGCAGAGTGTGGTTGCAGATTTGAATATATTTGCAACTGTACAAAGGTATCTGTTAGTGTTTGATTTTCTTTCCAAATAAGACCTATGACAGGTGTCTGACAGGGGTGAGCAGCGGTCTGTGGAGACTTGCTGTCCTGGAAGTCAACCAGAGAAGAGGAAGGATAATTTACCCCCTCTTATCCAGGTACTTTTAAGCAATGCAGAAACAGCTCAGACATGGAATAGCCAGATTGTGCCAAACAGGCAAATTCTGTTTCCCGGCCTCAGTCTCCTCATCTGTAAAAGGGGGATGAAAGTAGTGCCTTTCTGTTGGAGTTGTTTGCATGTGTAGAGGGAGAGTATTGAGAGCAGCCGTTGGAACCTGGCAAGAGCCCAGTATGTCATGGTGATGACGGGGAGTTACGGAGTGAGGAGGGAAGCAGGGTCCTGTTCGACCTCCAGTGTTCGGCCCCATTCATGTCAGAGGATGGTTTCTATGATTTGGAAGAAGTGGAAGCCCAAAGTAGCCCTGCTTCTTACTGGATTCAGCCTTGAGGCCTGGTGCACCAGTTAAGAAACATTCTCACTTCATGGGGTGTGGAAAGAGAAGAGAATTTGGAATAAGGAGGCCTGGCTTTGAGTCACAATTCTACTAACTTCACTTTCTCACGTTGGTCGAAGGCAAGAAAGATAATCCCTACTCAGGATTTTCGCCAAGACCGAATGAGTGGTGAATCGAGTGTGCTGAAGTGCCCTCCGGATGCTTACTTCGGTTTTATAATGGGATCGTGTGGGTGTTCCTTAGACCAGGTTTTCCTTCCACAAGACAGGCACCAGCTTGCAAACCATTCACTCTTTGTGACTCAGTCATTTTGGTGGTTTCAATGACTTTTTAAGAAATGGGTTAGTCAGAAGAAAATTTCTGGATTTTGGCAGTGAGATGCCTCGTAATAATTAGTGACCCTAATAATAATAACGCCTAACACCAGCTGAGTGCTTGCCTGCTTACCAAGGGTTCGGCACTCTCCTCTGATCATCAGAACAACCCCAGTAAGTAGCACTTAACGTTATCCCTGTTGGTAGAGGACGGATCTGAGCCTCAGGCCCCTCAGCCAGTAAGTGCTCAAGCTGATGGTGTGTGAGCCCAGGGCAGTCTGCCTCGAGTCCACCTGCTTCAGCTCTGCAGTCAACTACCGTTTCCCCCTTGCATTCATTTCTGGGACCTCCAGAGCTAGTCTAAATGGCCCCATGGTCTCAGTAAGAATGTGGCTGACCATCTTCGGGTAAAGGACAGGCATTGGTCACGTTTAACTTGAAACTCACTGAGGATAGACAAGTACTGCCTGGTTGATGGCTTAGACCAGCGGCTCAGCGCGTCTTCAGGGTGGTCAGGGGTCATTCCAGCAGTGTTCTCCATTTGTGGGTGGAGAGCACCCACAGTTCACGCACTCCCCGTGAGACTCAGCTCCTCACCGTTGTGTGTCGGTGGCTTTGGGGTGCAGGCAGACGCGTGTCCTGTTTCTTGTTGCTGTCTCAGTACCATCAGATCCATTCTTTGTCAGGGTATCTGACATCTGATTTCCCAGCAGCTAAAGGGGAGGGCTTTTGCCTGGCTAGGTGCCCTTGGTCTCAGAGAGGCCAGCTGGCACACACCAGGCTGTGGAAGAGGTGTTAATTGTCGAAGGGGTCTGATGAGCTACATGGTGGACCCTGGCAGGCTTACTCATCATACGCAGGACTGAACTCTCTGACAAAGAGTTTTAGTGCCTTGAGTCAGAGTGGGCGTCAAGGGTGAAACTGAAGTTATGGGAGAAGACCAAGTGGGTGAAGGAGTCTTTCTGGGGGAAGACATAGTCCCTACCACTCATAACTGAAGTTATCATCTCCCTGGTGCCTTCATTGGGCTCTTGGCTGTTGTGATGGACAAGTTGAGCTTCGGGAATGTGGTTAAACACAATCTCACTTTCGCATCATTCGAATCCTCTAGCATTGGTACAATCTCATTAAAACTGAGGGGAGTTGTTCAAACCATGCGTATCTCTAACACCTTAGGAAAAACACATTAGCTGATATACATCTTTACCCTCATTACTTTTACAAGAGCTTCACGCTCTGAAACCCAGTGAGGTGGTTTCACTGCATTGTCACATGAAACCTGAAATGTTGAGAGAGAGGGTAACTGGTTGATGGCAGTTCCGTAGCTATGGGGGAATGAGGACTGTGTGACACAGAGGACATCCGAAAAGGAGGAAGAGTGAGAATCAAGGATACAGAGGGGAACAGAGCAATACCAGGACCCCAGAATGGCAGTACTGCCATCTGTTTGAAGTACATATGCGTACGTTCTCATCAGAGGAGGCAGATTCCACCTTTTCCACAGTGGCCGATTTAAATTAATTGGAATTTTTAACAGCACCATTACTTCTTACCATTTTAAGTAAAAACAAATTAAAAAGTCTTCATGTGACTCAGAAACTGCTTGAACTTGAGAGAAATGTTTCCTCTTTCCCTTTCGTTGGGTTGTGGCCAACATTCCTGGCAACATGGAACCTGGTATCAAAAGAATGTGCCTGAAATATTTAGCTACTGACCTTTATAATCACGAAACACAATGCATGGGAAAGTGTTTACCACACCACAGGTTTTACTAACCGAAGTCCTGTACTGTCTACTTGTTTTAGCTTTAGCCTTGGTGACAGGCCAGCTATTAGAATGATTCCCTACATTGCACTTACAAATGCTTTATAAATAAATGCTCAAGAGAACTCTACTCCAGTTCCCTGGTAGACTGTGGTTTTTATTAATTTTTAAAAACTTTTTTAGTTGGGGGAAGGTAATTAGGTTTATTTATCTTTAATGGAGGTACTGGGGATTGAACACAGGACATCGTACTTGCTAATAAGCATGTGCTCTATTGCTGAGCTACATCCTCCCCCTGACTGTGGTTTTTAAAGAAGTTTATATGTGGAGAACAATTTTAATTCCAAAAGGGTACCACTGCTTCTGTTGGTGATCAGAGGGGCACTAGAGATGTGAAAAAGAGGCCGCCTGATGTTTCAGGTGCATGCGGTAGTTAAATGAGCTTGCTTTTAAAAAATTTTTTAAATTTTTTTGCCTTTTCCCTAGTTTTACTCTCTGGCTAATTCATCATTTATTTTTATTCATTTATTCATCCATTCACTCACTCCCTCATTCATCCATCGGACAGATATTAGGCGCTTACCACATGTTAGGCACTTAAGATGAAAAATATATGACATCATCCCTATGCCTGGGAGACTGGATTCAGCAAGCATCTGTACAGATGTCTAGTACTGAAATTAGTTTCTTGGGTTTTGTCAAGACTTAATGCGAGAGGCTTTGAAATGCAGGTTGGAATGCGTGTGCCCTCTATGGGGAATTGATATTTGTGCTAAATGGGAATTATGTCATCACTCAGGTGATCTACACTCTCATCCCTCTCATCGCTAGGCCGTAGGCGGTTTGAGACTCTTGCCCCAGAATGGAGTTTGAGAGCCTGCAAATGGGCACAGGAATGGGGCTGAGCTGCTTCACAGCTGTGGGCAGTGACACAAAGGAAGAATCGGAGGTGAAGGCAGACTCAGGGGCCAAAGAGTCTGACCTCTCAGAGGCTTGAACATCAAGTCCAAGGCAAAGAGTCTTCAACTGGGGCCGTGAATAGAGGCACTGCCCCTTTAATGTATTAACTAATTACAGCTGTTTTTTTGCAGCTAATTTTATAGCTAATTTTGCAGCTGCGAACTGCGGGAGGTCTGTGCACATTGTCAGCCTGAATTCTTACCATAATTTTAAAGTTTGATATTTTCATTTTTATCCTGTTAGTAATGAACAATACTAATCAAAGTCAATACATGTTATTCTGGGTTATTGCTATGACCACCTTATGATGGACACACTCAAGTTAGCGCTTGGATTTATGATTGTGATGGCTCCAGATCAATTGTTTTTGAGCCACTGGAAAAATGGCCAGCTTGAATAGTACACAATGCATTTGACCAGAAGAGAGTCAGATGATTTCTCAACACAGGATACAAAGGTTTCCTGAATTTGAATAGAGGAAAATGGTGGCAGAGTCACCACATTGCTTAAGAGAAGGTGACACAGTGAGCCCAGAGAGCCTGTACAGAATTCCTCATCTAAGTTAGTTTCAGCAAAACAACCTCATCTTTCACCATTAGTTAATGTGGTTATTTCAGACTTATGTTGGTTGTATAATTTTGCTGTGGTTGATTTGTGAGCATATTTTGGTTTTGTAACTATAAGTAAGTTTTGAGCATGAGAAGTTTATAATTGGCTTTATGTGCGTGAGTATTTAAATCACACCATTTGAAGGAAAAGTAGTACTGAGGAGGACTGTGAGAATGATTCTACCTTTAAGGTCTTCACATTTGGGAAACTTTTGAGAAGAGATTGCAAATGATAACCCTTAGCGGCTCTCCCTCAAGCCTCCCCTAATTCTTGAGGTTGATGGTTTATTAACGTGCTGAGCAAAAGACGCTTTGACACAATCACAGAGATACTTTTTATAATTTAAATAAATTTTGAGTAATAACATATTCATATGGTTCAAAACTCCAAAGATATTAAAATGTATACAGTGGAAAACATCTCAGCCCTGTTCTCTTGTAACCACTGTATCCATTTTTTGTGTATCTTCCCCAGATCCTTTTTGCACATTCAAACAAATACCAAATAGAGCCTCATCCCACCCTCCCCCCAGCCCTTTGTACAGAAAGCTTGTCCTGCACCACCACACTTTCTTTTCTTTTTTTTTTTTATTGAAGTATCATCAGTTACGGTGTGTCAATTTCTAGTGTACAGCACAATGCCCCAGTCATGCATATACATACATGTATTTGTCGCACTCTTTCAGTGAACATCTATTTTCCTATAGCGAGACGTAGAAGGTCGCCATTCTTTTTTCTTTTGTATGGCTGCCTCTTATTCCATGATATGGCAGTGCCATCATTTATTTAACCGCTTCCCTATTAATAGCTATTTATGTTATTTTCAAATGTTTACTATAAAATTAATGCTACAATAAATAACCTTGTACATGTCATTTAGCCAAGTGGAACATATCTGTAGAACAAATACCAAGAAGTGAAGTTGCCGGGCCACTGGATAAGTGCATTTGGAATTTTGGTAGACCTTGCCAAATCATCCGCCCTTGAGGTTTTACCACGTTTCACTCCCACAAGCAATGTGTGAGGAGTGCCAGTTTTTCCAATCTTTTTTTTTTTCTTTTCATATTCTTTTTCATTATAAGTTACTGTAAAATACTGAATATAGTTCCCTGTGCTATACAGTAAAAAAACTTGCTATTTATTTTATATGTAGTAGGTAGTATATACTGTTGTATGTATTTTATATATAGTAGTTAATATCTGCAAATCTCAAACTCCCAATCTATCCCTTCCCACCCCTTTTCCTCCCTGGTAACTATAAGTTTGTTTTCTATGTCTGTGAGTCTGTTTCTGTTTTGTAACTTCTGTTTTGCAACTAAGTTCACTTGTGTCTTTTTTTTTTTTTTAAGATTATACATATGAGTGATATCATATGGAATTTTTCTCTCTTTCTGGCTTACTTCACTTAGAATGATGATCTTGGGGTCTGTCCATATTGCTGCAAATGGCATAATTTTATTCTTTTTATGGTTGAGTAGTATTCCATTGTATAAACATACCACAACTTCTTTATCCAGTTGTCTGTTGGTGGACATTTAGGTTGTTTTCATGTCTTGGCTATTGTAAATAGTGCTGCTGTGGGCACTGGGATATATGTGTCTTTTCGAATTAGAGTTCCTTCCAGATATATGCCCAGGAGTGGGATTGCTGGATCACATGGTAAGTCTATTTTTAGTTTTTTGAGGAATCTCCATACTGTTTCCCGTAATGGCTACACCAAACTACATTCCTATCATATGTTTTCCAAGTCTCATGCAAGAGAATGTGTTATCAGACAGTTTGGATTCTTGCTACTTGGATCAGTGAAAATGGTACCTCAGTGTATTTCTAGTTTGCATTTCTCTTATTTGTGATGTTGAACATTTTTTCATGTATTTACAAGCTATTTCTATTTCCTCTTCTGTAAACGGTTATTGTTCTTTGCCTGCTTTGGGTGGCTGTTCTTTTTTTCACTAACATTTAGGAACTACTTTATATGTTGGGGATGTGAGCCCTTTGTCTGTGATCTGAGTTGCATCTCCCCGTTCTTTCTCCCATTTTGTCTTTTGACTTAACACATAGTGTTTTTGCCATGTAGAGGTTCGGGGGTTTTGTAGAAGAATATCTCTTTTTTTTAAAATAATCTTTTTTTGGATTGTGAGGCATAGTTAGAAAGCCTTCCTACTCCCAGATTCAAAGGGAATTTTTTTGGGAAAAAAATCTTTCTAAAAGCTGACTCACCAGCGCTGATGAGGTTGCTGTCCTGGGCTCTGTCATAGCCCCATGACATAGGCACTCACTGTGGCTCATCCTGTGTCATTCTTGTTGATAGCTTAGCTTTAGAGACCTAAAGCTGGATGAGGGCATTTTCAGTTGCCTGTGAACCAGTAACAGACCAACTCTGTCCTTGTCCTGTATCCTGTATCCTGTCTCCTGTTCTTGGGCAATTTTTGAGAGGGTGGTAAGAGAGAAAAGTAGAGCAGAAATGGCCAAATGATCCTGGAACCTGTGCAGTGACCTTCCATTAATTGTGCCTGTTTGCGTTAATCAGGAACATTTCACAAATATACCATCAATTATTTTTGTGGCTTTTGTTAACGTTACTCAGAAAGTGATGCTACTTGTATAGTTAAAAGGTAGCACTTTGTAATTATTAAACTTGACTTTTTTTGGCACCCATACATTAATATTTTCTGATTTCAGTGATTCCGAGAGCCTGTCTAGATTGGAAGGAAGCTATCAAAGACTGCAAAGTAATGACGTGAATCGGTTAGTTCGAGGCTGGTTCTGTTGATGCCTTCTCATGTTAAACCTTCAAAGAAGGTCGTAATGATTAAGTGGTGGTATCTGGACATCTTTTTCTTTATGCCTACCACTCAGGGTCTTGAGAAGAGAACCTGAGAGTTCACGGCATAGAAGGGTTAATTACTAGGAATTACTAGAGTTTGTAATTCAGGATGCCATGACCAGTCAGATGTAGTGTGGCCTTTCTCATTGGAAAGAACTCTAATGAATAAGTACCATGATTTACATCATATAGTGTAATTTGATAGTCTAAGAAAAATAAAAAGCTCACCCCCTCCCTCCCAAAAGAACTTGAAAGAAATGAAGAAGAGGGGGGCAAGGAGGAAAGAGAAAGAGTGAAAGATGATGAGAGAGAACCCCAAAGATTCATTAGCCCTAATTCAGTGACCAGGGAGGAGAAATAACCAGAAGAACCTAATATTCTGGGAAGGAAGGAAGTGGGGCCAATCAGAGGCACACTTGGGAGGGGGGAGGATGATGACATATCAGACAAAATGGTGATGGGTGCCTTTTCAAAGTAGAATGAAGACGAACAAACAAGTAAATAACTCCAGCATGGAGCAGAAAATAAGGGTTTGTTTTAATAACAGGCAAAAAGTGGACAAAAGTATCACTTTTAAGAAATATTATTATGAGGCCAGAGTCATAGTGGTATCTGTCATGTATTTTTTGCCAGACTGGTTACTCTCCACTAAACCAAAGGTTTCTTAAGATCAACATAGCATTACCTTGACCCAGCCGCATACCAGACGTGTGTTAAGTCACTGTGTAAATGTTTGCTGGATGAATGAACGATTGAATGATAAATGAATTATCTATTGGAGGCACATTTAGGTCTCTAACCTCAGTTCAGACTGAATAAAGGTATTTTTGGTCTTGGCTTTATTATGACAGTTATCTACCTGTTTATAGAGCCAGATGGAGGGGTTAATGGAAAGGATTTCAACAACCACACTTGGGTGTAGTTTACATTGTCCCTGCTCCTTCTTTATTTCTGAGGTTCCCCCCCCCCCCACTTATGGGAAATGAATGAGTGGAGATGCAGAATGATCAGCGATCAGTGGAACTTCTCAAATGACCAAATAGCTTTTTCAGTCATGGCATCTGTGGTTGGTCACTTTGACAAACAGTAATTGGTCCATATACCCAAGTGATACTATGTTCCCTTCTTCCATTTTATGTCATTCGGAGCTATTCTGATGGTTGAAGCTTGGCTTGAGTAAATCTCTCCTCCCCCAAAGATCCTCTACGCCTTTGAATTGGGCATTGCTTACTACTTTCATTGATTGAAAGATAGGCTCCAGGCCTTACAGGAAACCAGGACAGGGGTGGGATAAATCCTGGGTTGGAGATGGGACAGGCCGGCCCTGGGAGAATGGAGTTAGCAACTGAGACCCACTGAGGCTAGATGTGCAGTCTGAGAAAGTGTCAGCGGAAGGCAGCTGGTTAAGACCTAGGCAGAGATGCGCAGGTGTTAGCAAGCAGGGAGACGATGTGCTCAGGGAATTGGAATGTTGGGCAGGATACCAAGACAGACGTCAGCCACAGGAGAATCGTTCTAGACCCTGGGCCAGGATGATCTCGATATGAATAAGACGAGCAGGAAGGTGGCAGTTCATCAAATACTCTTTGCCACAACACAGAGCCTGTAGCCAAGGGCCGGTGTGTTGTGTTCCTCCATTCAGGGATTTAGGTGGTTGGAGAAGGAGAGGTGGTGAAGGAATTCTTATGGACCCCTGCAGGCACCCTGGCAGGGGGCTACATCTGGGTCAGCAATAGGCTCACCAGTGCTCTCAGCTGCCTCATGGTTTCTGAGGTGATGCCTGCTGTCAGTGTTTCATCCTGACTGGGAAGCATCTTTCTTTATGAAAATTTCTAACAGTTATACAAGTGGGGGTTAAAGAGAACACTGCCATTTTTATAGATTGTCAGTTTAAAAAATGGAAATGGGAAGGATGCAGTGGGATCTAATGTACGTAAGGGATGAAATCAGATTGAATTTTCCGGGAGCTAGAAGAAGCCCTTATTATTGCTTCTTTATTTGTACCACTTGCCTTTGAACAGCCTCAGCTCCCTTAAGGAGACGATTACAGGAGCTGATACAGTGAAACTGGCACAGGCTTTGGTGCCCTATCCTGGGCCCGGTGATCAGGGCTGCCCCCCCGTCCCCAAGTGGCTGTGTGCCGGCTGGGCAAGTGGCTTCACTTCCCTGAGCCCCAGATTTCTCATCCATCAAGTAGGGATAATAGTTGCATACATGTCATAGGATGTTGTGAGGATTGAATTAAAAAACGCATGTAAAGTGATTAGGAGAGCAGCTGACATATGGCCTCTGCTGTTAGCATTAGCGGAGTTGTTTGGTGGTGGTTTGAAAAGTCAGTTGGAATGATATACATATGCTTGGCATGTGTAGTACATTTGATTTCATTTCTCCAACTAGCATGTTATAAACAAGGCTTCTAGTGGAAACGTGGACTCTGCTCCCCAGACCCTTAGGCTCTCTAAAGTCTTCCCCACTCTTTGGATTTAGTTGTCTATTGCCAGTTAGGTACCAGGGTAATTCTGGAAACTTCCTTTGCAGGCTGGCCGAGCTATAGTGAGGACATTCTTCTCAGAGAGAAAGCACCTTCTAGGAACCAGGAGAGGAGCTGTGTGTGCTGGCCAGGCCACAGTGGCTCCCCCTGGGGTGTACACACACACTGGTCTCTGGTCCCACCCACAGGGTCCCTGGTTCCTCTCTGGAGAATAAGCAGAAAATAATGAACTTGTGAGCCCTGAACTTGCCACTGTCAGTAGAAGCTTTTGGGCAGCCTTGGAAACCAGCTCTTCAAAGGTTAGTCTCCCTGCCTCTCCCCCTACCCCCACCCCGAAGAGAAAGAGTGGATTAAGAAGGCTTCTTCCTAATAGAAATAACAGCAGAGAATGTGCCACCTTCCCTGGGGTGGCCAGTGTTACCACTGAAGTAACGCAGTGATGCCCGGTTTCTCTTGCTGCACCTGCCACAAAGCGGCCCTCGTCACCCTGCGTGCGGGAAGCAGCTTAGTGGACTCGCTTGGACAGTTAACGCATCCTGGCTTCACTCACTGAATGTCTCCGAGCCTCCATTTCCTCATCTGTGACATGCGGATAATACCTTGCTGGTTTTTTGCAAGGATGAAAGAGGTGATCCTGTGTAAGGACAGTACCTGTTATGACAGAAGGGACTCAATACATCTCCTCCTCCTGATAGTTCCCTAAGCAGTTTTCCTGTTTCTGTTCCCCCTCCCCTAACAACTCCACGCTGCCGCCAGAGAGATTTCTACACAACACATGTGATGCCCAGTTCTTACAAAGTCCAAACAGTGCAGCATGGGGCCGCCAAACCGCGATCTGCTCCTTCCTCCAGACCCGCAGTCACTCCCCAGACAGGCCGTGTGCCTTCCCGCTGTGCTGGGCTGCCTTGCCACATTTCAGCAACCACCAGCAGTACGATTGCTGAATCCTTCCCCAGTGCCGGCACTGTATGTTTCATACGCCTTGGGTCCTTTACTCCCCACCGCAACCCTGTCAGGAAGATACTGTTACCTTCATTGTATGGATGAAGAAACTGTGATTTTTTTACAAATTATATACCTCGGTTCAAGGTCATGATCCTAGGGTGCAAGTCAGACTGGGGTTCCACCCAGGTTCTCAGTGCTTTGAAGTGCTATCTTCTACAAAGTCCAACTCCAGAATGCTGTTCAAAACAGTCTCTCACGCGAGCACCCCAGCCCTGGGTGATCACCTTTTAGCATCTGTTGCACGTACCCTTGAACCACCTGAGCAAATGATCACTTTAATGGTTGCCATTTGTATGTGGTGCTTCTGCCTCCCCAACCGGATCCTGGTCTCCTCAGAGACAGTAGAGATAGATTCTAATTCCATTGCCCAGCAAAGTAGCCTCTCCTTGGTGCTCAGTGTCCATTTCGTGATGATAAAGATGAAAACCTGTGCCTGCAGGAATGAGACCATAGTTATTCCTTCACCTCTTCTGGGTGCTAATAACCATGGTAACTACTTACTAAGATTCAAAACATAACCTTGGCTATACACACTACCAGGTATAAACAAGATAAACAACAAGTATAGCACAGGGAGCTATATTCAGTATCTTGTAATAACCTATAATGGAAAAGAATCTGAAAAAGCATAGATACATTAACCAAATCACTTTGCTGTACACCTGAAACCAACATAACACTGTAAATCAGCTGTACTTCCATAAAGGAAAAAAAGAACCCTCATAAGCTTGGCAGGCACTTTTTCATCTGTCACTCAGTCTCCTCTATAATAGAATATGGAAGTGTTATGACCTAAAGCTCCTTTCATGCTGTAAGATTAAACATTATTTTAAAAAAAATCCTGCATACATTACATGGACAAGATACTCTGCAGTTCATGTGGCATTTTTATGCACATATGTCACCTGATTTTCCCAACAACCTGGGAGACTGGCAGAGGAGATGAATGATCTCTAACTTAGTGGCAGGAGAGTAGGGCACAGAGAGGCCAGGTGACTTGTTGGAAGTCACACAGCTTGTGAGTGGGAAGGTGGGAACTTGAACTCACCACTTGTGACTACTTTGTGCAGCCCTGGTGGGCCCTGCCGTGTTGGAAACGTTCTCACTCCCACCAAGGAGGCAGACCAGTGCAATCTAAGTGTTTCCTTTGTACTCTGGCACTCTCCCAAGTGTGAAAGGGCTTAGTTTTTCTAGGGGTTTCCCGATGATCTTTTTGGAAATTATTTGAAATAGGCGTGTTGGTAATTTCCTAACCTCTTGGCTTGCTTATTGCGAAAATGTTAGGTCTTTGTGGTGGTTTATTCATTGGACCTTCCGGGAAGAGCCAGGAGGCCTGAGACCCTGGCCATAGGTTACACAGGGTGGCCCTGACTCGCTTTTCCTTGAGGTCCATTCAGAGGAGTGAGGAATGAGGATCAGAGATCCTAAAACTTTTACAAGGGGATTTTTCTGGTCTAATAAAAATTTTCAAAGAATGAACAGAAAGGGAAGCCAAGATGAGGCAAATGTCACATGAGTCACGTCCCAACATACACAGCTAGATGTATTCTTCCTGTAAAAAAAAAAAGAGAGAGAGAAAATACATATTGCATTCAAATAAAGTAGAGCATGTTTAATGTATTTTTATAGGCAGATTCTTGCAGAACGACATACTATCAATTCAGTTGAATGATGTCTGTATATATCAAAAGTAAATGTATAGGAATTTTGCAATGTGCTGTTATCTTAAAGACTTCTCGCTTTGTTTCATCTAATCCAGAGCTTTCCACCTATTTTCACATCATTGCACACTAAGGAAGTGGGAGTATTTGCATGACATGTGGGCAAGGCCCCGCCCAGCTGCCCTCAGGGAGTCTGTGTCACTGTCTTCCTGGGCACCACTGGGAAGCCGTGCCTCCTGCCAGACAGTTAAGGGCTGGGCACCTGGAGGCACCCAGAGCCCTGCTCTCCTGTCTCGTCTCAGAGAATGCACTGGTTGCCCCTGGGGGAAACCCTGAGCGCCTCAAGAGCACACCTTTCCTGATCATATAATCTTCACGCCTAGACAGAGCCATGGAAAGAATCTGTTCTCCTGATCTGAGGTCTAGGTTTCAGAGGCCCCGGCCCTCCACCGGCAGAGGAGAGGTTCTGAAGCCTGGAAGCGTGGTGATGACATGCCTCCTGCTGCCGGCTTCTCCCACAGCCTTTGCCTCCTTGCCACCCGGGGTCACAGCGGACATGCTGCTGAGAAGTTAGTCCCAGAGCCGTAAATGAGATATTGTCACAGCAGGAAAAGGAGAGTCGTGTCTAAAAGGAGAAGGGCTGGTGAATTAGCCATCGAGGAAGAATCATCGGCATTCCAGACCCATTCGTGTGATAGCTGTCCCCTAAGAAGCCTGTGCTGTTTGAAACAGCATCATAAACGCTGTTAATTTATAACTGGAAAAATTTTCAAACTTAGGCTTTTCCACTTTTCCATGTATTTCTCCCTCTTCCCACCTCCCTCCCAATACAAATGACAGAAAGAAAAGTTGAGGCAAAAATCTTCTGTCTGTATCTTTTGGATTCACGGAACATATGCTGATTCTGTACAGAATCAGGGCATTTAGGGTCACATAACAGAATCTGAGGGAGAGAGTGGAACTTTTATGTTTATTCAGAAAGTGTATTGGTTGAGAAACACTGCATTAAAGGAGTTCTCGAAGGTGATTATTTGTAAAGATCTGAGAATATTGATTTTGATTTAATCCTATTCTTTTATGCATATTGTGTTTCATTAAATCCAAAGATAGAAACCAAAATTTGAGGGTTTTTTTAAGACCCTTCACTGCTCTAAACTCATTTTAAATGAGCAGACTGTCATATGTGTATATGCATATATATGTGTGCAAACTATGTATGTATATATGTGTATACATTTTCGTGTGCATCTATCATATTTGCTTAGAGATTAAGGAGCTAGGTATAGGAGATGTAATTCAAGGTGAAAGAAACATAACAAGACCCTCATTACTTTCATTTCCCCTACTCATTAATAAAACAATAATATAAAAAATAATTTCCCCCACCTTTCATCTTCCTTCGTCAGTCTCTGCTTGAAGATACATGAGTCCATGACATTGCTAATATCACACAATTGGTTGTCATCCTTCTCTGTGTCTTTTGTGTCAGGTTTATAGCATGAAAAACAACAGTTTCTTGGAAATGACTTTGAAATCACTTTGCAAAGGTTATCTCCCCTTACCCCACAGTACACTGCTTTCCATTATTGCTGGTGATCCTTTTTTCCATCCATTATTGACATTTTTCAGAGTAGTATACAAGCTATTTCCAGGCCATTCCTGCACTGTTTCTCAAGAAATCTTAATTGGATTTAATGTATTCCATAAGGGACTCACCTACATTTGCAGGTCGTTTCCACATATTGAAAAACACATCAGGTCATAATATATAACTTGACAAAATAAGGACGTTACTTGCTGCCACACACCGGGCTTTGCAAAGTCAAAGCCTCTTTGGCAGGCTTCCTAGTTTGGTTTCTCCCACTTGTTGGCACCGTGATTCTCTTTATTTTCAGTCCTTCCAGCTTGATTTTTCTCTTTAAAGCTTTACCTAGACCTTAGGTGAAGATTGCTTTCACTTGATCCATCACAAGCTGAGATGTCTCTGTGAAATAGACCTTAGTCTCATCCAGGTGACGTAAGGCTAAGCTAGACTCAGAATTCTTCCGAAGAGGGAATGCAGGTGAGGTTGGATGCCCTCAAAGTGAGAAAGTCAAGACAAACTGCCAGGCTGCTATGTGTTTCTGCCCTGTAAATAGCATGATTGTTTTAATCACAGTTCTGGTTTTATCTGTTCTGGAATATTTGGATGCAAGGCTGGAAGGCGTATTATTAACTTGCTGTTAATGCCTTGGCACCGTGTTACATAACCCTCGCCTTGCTGTCCTACCAAAGGGAACGTTTACCAATAGTCTATCTCAGATGGAGCCAAGGGGGTAGTTAGGGTTTTAGTTGGGCACTTTCGGTTGCGAGGACCAGAGACTCAAGTTACCTCAGGTACGTGGGTTTCGTTGGCAGGATACATGGACCTGGCACCAGGCCTGGAGAGCTGACAGGAAGCGAGACAGCTGAAGGGAAGTGGCTCCCTGCCTCCCCTCAGCTCCCGATTGCGTGGTCCCTCCTCTGCCCTCTCCATTTCTGCTCACTTACCCTGCTGACAGCTGGCTGTCTCAGCCTCTGCTTTGTATCTCTTCTTTAGCTCAGTATTTCTGCCTCTGTGGCATCTGGCTTGCTTGCTGCCCTCCTTTCTCACGAAGTCCTTTCAGCATCCATTTCTCTAGCTACTTGGCTTTCCTCCTAGTCTGCCTCAGCTCAGACTCCCTTGAGAGGGTGTGATGGGCCGGCCTCATCTTCCACATAGGCCACACCTGAGCCCCGTGCGTTTGCTCTAGTGAAAGGCAGTCTTATTTTGTGCAGTGTGACGGTCCTCCTGCCCACCCCAACGCAAGCATCATAGGCTGACCGGTTCTTAGGGTGGCCGGTGCCCGTGGCAGGAAGTGGTAGCCAGAGCTGACGGGTCACGTAGTCTCATCTTTTATGAAATCTTAGGGAAGGATCTTTGTTGTGATATTCTGTTATTCTTTTATTATTGCTATATTATAACGTATGCAAATTGTAAATAATTATGAATACAAAGTTTTATAAAGTATAGTTCCAACGGCAGAACAACTACTTTAAAAAATGCAGTTCTAATAATTCAGAAGCGTTCCTGATTTCTTCCCTAGGGGACGTCTCCCAGGCTGGTGTCATTCTCCAGCGGTCATCAGTATGAACTGTTGGGTGTGCCCCCTTCCAGGTGTTTCCTCTGTAGATATGAGCACATATTGCCTCTTTGTTTGTCTTGCTTATATGTAGCCAAAGGAAACACTATGGGTGCTTAAAATATAATGAATGTTCAGTTATAAAATATAATGAATACTCAGTGATAAAAATAACGTAACTAATTTTATTCAGCTTTTGTGGTTTTTATCCTGGGACTACAAACTTCCTGTCTTAAGATAAGCTAGTTATTAAACACCTGGTCACTACAGTTGGGTTAAGCAGTATGGCCCTATGTGTATTAATATGTACCAATTTGTTGTATTGATGTGCTTTGTCTACTAGAGGGAAAATACGAATTTTAAAAGAATTTCTAAAGACAAAGGCCAGGCCCCTCTCCACTGGAACTCGTTTTGGGGATGCCATTCACTTAGATACTGACCCCAAGCTGGTACGCTGCATCCTAGCAACAAGACCACTTACCTGTGGTTCTCTGCCGTGAAGCAGCAGCTTTGCTGTAAACATGGTAACCGTCTATTTACTTGACGGTACGCTTTCTCTTTGAGTAAACGAAGCCCAAAGTAGGAGGTCGGAAATAATTGAGAAAACAACAACAACAACAATTTTTTACATTGTAAAAGTATTGAATGTACATTTAAGAAACTTTTAGAAACACAGAACAACACAAAAGAAAGTAAAATTATTTTGTCCACCAATATGTTCATTTTTGTAATCTTTAAAAATAATACATATGTTATAATTCAATACAGACAGTATTGTACTTGGACAGAGTGGGATCATATAGAACAAAAATGATAGTTTTGTGGTTTTTTTCACATAACATACTAGATACATCTTGCCATGTCATTAAAAAATTATTTGAGGACGTGATTTTAAATGTCTAAGCATCATTGTATACCTGTACTATAATTTACATAGACATTCTAGGTTATTGCTTAAATGTAATTTTAAATTCATAATAATTTCATGCTGTTATTTCATTGCAGAGAAGGGGGTTAGGTGAATTAGGAGAAGGGTGGGCAGTCGTTTGGGACAGTAAGTGGCTCCTGCAAAACTTGGCCCTCCTGACAGAAGGGGTCCGAGGGGTGTCAAGCCCAGGTTTCTCGGAGGCAGTGGGTGTGGCTCGTCTCTTAGAAGCAGTGGGCTTCACATCAATGAACTGCTCTCAGCAGCACCGAAAGGGCTTCTGCATCCTTGTTCTCGTGGCTGACCTTGGCCGGCCTTGAGCCTTCAGTTTCAGACGTTCAGACCTGCCTCCACAGACAAGATGGGAATCAATACCCCTTCCCGTCGTATAAATGGAAGCAACTGTAAATGAAATGAAAATGCATCTCCCTTCCTCTTCCTGGGTTGAGGGCTTGTTTGAGGAGTTGGATTGCACAGGTACCTGGAGTGTTTCTGAATCAATTCAGTCCATTGTCTTCATTGATCTGTGTCAGTGCAGACTTGAATCCCTGACAAAAGTCTGAGAACCATGTTTGTGGAGATGAAATCACCACTGCCTGCTGGCGTCAGGGCCAGCCCCGGGGTCTGTGGTCCATGCTGGTGCACTGGGACCTGCACTTAGAAGAGCCCCAGGCTTGGTTTAATGTTTTGCTATGGCTGTCTAGAAATCCCCAAGAAATTATAAGCAAGGGAGCCTGCATTTTCATTTTGCACAGGGCTCCACAAATTATGTGGCTGGTCTTAACTAGGGTGTAAAGTAAGTTATTTAGAAGTTATTTAAAATAACTAAAATAAAATGATTCCTTCTCAGATGCCACCCCAAAGAGAAGGAAAAATCAGTTCCACCTGCCCTCCCTTTGTGCAGGAGGAGGTGCGTGTGACTTTAAGAGACTGGCCTGCAGGGTAAATGGAGCAGCTCTTGGAAGATGGGGCCTTCAAGGATGTTTGGGAGATCTGAGCAGCGCACAGCTAACTGGCTGCTGGACAGAGGCCCTGCAGGCCAAATCCTCTTCAGATTTCAGTTTTCTGCCCAGGTTGTTTAGTTACAAACCAGTCTGTGCTTTATCTTTTGTAGAGGAAAATATGAATGTAGATTTTGAGCCCTAACTTTCTGGGTATTTATGTAAACATGGATTTCAAAGACCCCATTATCCAGAATTAGTTTGAAATGCCTCTCCGAGCTTTGTCTTTCTGCCCTTTTCAGCTTGATCCCCTCTTGGTAAGATATGAGTCAAGGGTCTCTCAGGGACCACCTCATATGCTAGGTCAGATTCTCCACACTTTTGTTTATTCATTATTATTTTTAAATGAAATATAGTTGATGGACAATATCATGTTAGTTTCAGGTTGATTCTCCACACTTTAAAACCCGGGCCCCTTGAGATAAGTATATAGGGAAACCCTTGTGCCTCTCCCTATTCATGTATTCTTGCCTTCAATTGAAAAATAATTTTGTTGAATTTTATTTTAGTTTGCAGTGGAAGAACTATGATTTTTTTCATTTCTCAAATAAAAAGTTACGACATAGATTTGACTATCCACTTTAAAAGTATATATGATTCTAATAAACACAGTCCTGAGCAAATTACTGCCCTCCAGCCTCTCCTTCCCTAATTCAGCGTTATTTAAAGTGCCAGTTTGCAGCCTGTTTGCTACGACTGCCTTGAGCTCAAGAATGGAAATTGAGATTAAGCATTTAGAAACCTGGAACAATTTGTCTGTTGAGTTAAATAATGAGAAAATTGAAGGCTTGTATTTTCTTTGTCTTTTTTCATATTCTCTAGATATATTTTAGTATTTCATAGGCACTGTATTTTACAGACATGTCAGTCTGCAACACATTTGGAAATTAAAAACTGATTCTTAACCACAAATAGTTTGAGGACTGTCCTAATTGACAGAATCAGCAATGTATTTGCTATGCTAGCGGAATTCTCATTAACTCATCTTTCCACAGACAGTCACAGGTTCTCCTGTGTGTGTGCGCGCGTATGTGTATAGATGGGCTCCCTCCCTCAAGTAATTTGTCTTTATTTCACAGCAACCATGATATACGTCTGGCTGGACTGGTGTCCCGAGAAGCAGCTGTGAAGGGGAGGGGGGTTTTGTGGATGATCTGTTTCAACCAACAGTTTGAACCATGTTGAGAAACCAGTTTTACTTAAATGTGCTAGAAGGGGTGGGAAATGTACAAGACTCAGGGGATCACAGACACTTCCAGACTGTTCTACCTCAAAGGTAGGATCCCAGTGTCGGCGTTGGTCTCTCCTTTTAGCCAGGAGTACCCACGCTTGAGAAAGGCTGTTAGACTCTTTGAGGTTGTGGAACAGGGAAAACAGATTGCCCCCATCCTGATCTTCAGCCACCTCCCCTGCAAACCTCTCGTGTCCCTTCTCTGCTTGGGTGGAGAGCAGCCATCACCTGTATTTGTCTCTTGTGCACACTGTATCTGGCCTGCAGTGGCCGACTGAACCCTCACGCTGGTCATGGTGACGCTGCAAGCTCAGGTGCATGTGTAGGTAGGGAGCTGACCCTCACCTCAGCTGACCCTCACAGCCTTCTCCTCCTTTGTGACTGTGCACACATGCCAGTCCCTAATCTCTCTCCTGGTCTCTGGCCAGTATGGTGAGCAAGCAAGTGTTTAAAAATCTGTGTGCAGGATGCAAGAGTTTAAATTGATTAAATCTTTGAGTTTTCTTGGTTTGGGGGCAACCAAATCTAATCTCTGGACTAGTTTCCAAAAGTAGGAGAATAGAAAGACTTGTGCTTTCCCTAAATATCTCTGCTTTCGCTCCAACTTCATTTCAGATCAATCTCCACATTTAGTAAAAAGGGACAGATTACTTCCAGAAATTAGAGAAGTTAATGTCTCACGGTAAATTTCAGTTTCAGATATGAGTTTGAGCAGCATTACCTCCCACAGTCTGAGATGAGATTTTCTAGCCTTTTTCTCAAGTCTTGGTCCCCTTTCATTGTCTGATTCTTTGTGGCAAATGACTAGAACTTATTATACTGGGTCCCATGACACAGAGGTGAATAAGCTCTGGAAATAGTTCTTGGTTTCTCCCAATGTCCATCAGGTAGAAAACTTTGTGGCCCATTTTATAAACATTCAGCATGATGTGCTGGACATCATTTTAGGCTTCAGGAATTCCAAGATAAATAAGGCCATGCCTGCCTCAAGGAGTTCACAGCCTGATAGGAAGAACTGACTTTTTTTTCTGGGCAAGAAACAATGTGATAATTACCTTTGTGATATGATGTGCAAGGTGGTTGGCAGACCACAGACAAGGGGACAGTTAATTGCCAGGAGATTTGGGGGTTTGAGTGTTGGAAGAAAGCAAAACAAATGCCTTAGGTGACCCTTCACCTGGATATTGAGGGAAATAGATGTTTGCCAGAAAGAGAAAAGACAGGACATTCCGGATGGAGTATAAAACAGCTGTGTGAAGCCTTGAAGGCTTTAAAAACAAACAAGCAAGATTTATTAAGAGAAGTGTAAAAATTATGGTGTGGCTGGAGTTTGTGTATCTGTCAGCAGCTGCTTCAGGATGTTACTGTTTAAGCCTTTCTGCCTAGCGTCATGTGCAGACATAAGGGCTGAGACTAATAGGCGGTGTACCACTTACATCAAGGCAGCAGCAGGCAGAAGGACAAGGTAGAAGCCTGCAACCCACAGAAAACCTACATGGGAGGAATGCAGAGGGCTTGCAAATACTGATCCCAAGGTCTTGCATCTGTAGAGAATATAAATATATCGAAGTAAATCCAAGTGTACAGCCCCTCTGGCTTTAGAAATATCAGTGTGTATTTGCTGAAATGAATCAAAATCCAGCATGGATATTAGGAAGTCTCTAAGTAGTGAACTCTGAATTTCTGACCTGGATCTCTCAGCAAATGTCAGTATGGAGGAAAGGCAAATAACTCACAGAATGGAAAACTGGAGTGGCCGATAAGCTGGAAGAGATACCCAAACTCATTAACAATCAGAAAAATGCAAATTTAAACAACAAATAGATATCGTTTCTCACCCTTGAGACTGGTGAAAATGAAACAATCTGATATCACTAAGGGTTGCAGAAATTACAGAGAAGCATATTCTCTCACTTTCCTGGTGCGAGTGTAAATTGGCACAGTCACTTTGGAGACCAGTTTTGTAATATCTAATAAGATTTCAAAATACACTTACCCTGTGACCCAACAATTTCATCCTAAAAAAGTACTCATATGTTTAAAGACCAAGTAAAGAGACTGATTGCAGTGCCCATTATAGCAAAGAAAAAAAAAAAGGAGATAAACCCAAACGTCCTTTATTAGGAAATGGATACATTACAGTATATTTTAAACAGTGGAATATTAACACTATTTGAAGTGAATGAATCAGATTTATAAGTATAACCTGGGTAAATTTTATAAATATATTATTGGGTAAAAAAAAGTAAATTGCAGAACAATATCTACTCTTTATCCTTAATGTAAAATTGAGAATATACTTCAGTGTTAAATCTATATTTCATGTACATACATAGGGGGCAATAAAAATATAAGGACCTGGGTGGGAAGAATAAAAACTTTAAGGATGGTGAATGGGGAGAGAAATAGGATTAAGGGGGCATTAAGGGGACCTTTGCTGTCTGTGTTATGTTTTCTTTCATTAAAAAAAAGAACCAGATCTGAAGCAGATAATGCCAAGTGTTAAAGACAGAGTGGTGGGACGTATATTTTGTAATTTTCAGTAATTTTCTGTGGTTTTGAAGTATTTTATTAAACAGTAGTGCTCAGTACATCCCAGGCGCTCTCTGAATGGGTAATATTAGAGCATCCATGTCGGGACACAGCCCACCCCCCAGACCACTCCGGCGTGGTCTCTGTAGGGCTCAGCCTTATCTGACTGCTGCAAGGCTGAGGGGATAGAGGGAGGTCGAGTGAGCTTTAGGGTCTTGTCCCCTTTGACACTACATTATTCCAAGATCACCAGCAGATGGATTGATCGTTGTCATGGGCACATTCCTGCATGTTCTGTACTCCCCTGACACATCCTTGCCCCCAGAAGGGTGAGGGGCTGCCCGGGAGTGGAAATGACTGTCTGCGTCACACACCCCCTAGTGCCCGCAGCTGGTGGGACGCCTAAATGTACCAGTTCCGTCGTGTGTTTTCTGAATCTCCTTGAAAACAGCCCGTTTATGTTACCAGCTGCCCCTGAACTAATGTAATAGGTAGATGCAGAGAAGAGCTATTTTGAGGGCTATAATTTGATTCAGTTTTCTCAGGCAATC
Source organism: Vicugna pacos (assembly GCF_048564905.1). NCBI lineage: Eukaryota > Metazoa > Chordata > Mammalia > Artiodactyla > Camelidae > Vicugna > Vicugna pacos. The sequence goes on from NC_132988.1 coordinate 21,542,756, forward strand.
AAAGATTGTTTAACACCAGAAATAGCTGACTAGAACAGCTGCTAAAACAGCGCTTTGTGTGGGAAATGATGAAAGGTTCAGTGTTTTGACAGCCATTTCAGAGAGGTGAGTAGTAAGACTTCTAAGGAAATCCTGATTGCTGCTTTTGGGGGATTCTCTAGGCTAGACTTCCCATCTTCTAGTATTCTGTGTGGACAGAGAGTATAAGAGGAGTTTCTGTTTTCCAGAGTCTTGACTCCTTGTATCAATAGAGTTTAGACAGTGATAAACTTACCATATAGGTTTTCAAAAAATACCTGACTTTTCTTGCCACCAGATACGTGTTCAGGGCTTCCTGTGCTCCAAGCAAAATATTGGACCTAGGAGTCCGAAGGATTCATCCAGGCCTTGCCATCAAGGAGCTCCCACTCTGGAAAGAGGAGAAGAAATGGAACTCAGCATAATGTGCAAGTGATTTTAAATAACAAAATAGGTATCACAGCAGCAAAACTTGGAGGGGGATCTGGATTGGAAAGAGACGGCGTTAGGTAATTAGGAGTTTGTCACTTGAGGTGGTGGGAAGTGAGAGCCGATGGACCAGCACAGTACTCCGAGTGGAGGGAAGATCCTGGTCAGTGTTACAAAGTGAGAGGGCACTTCTGGGTTAAGGTAGCAGAGTCTGTTTATTGCTTTCGCTGGCCAGCTGTGGGCCTCAATTCACAGTTCACAGTATTACTTTCTGTTGGGCTATCCAGTGCCCTAAGTTTTCAAAGGACTTTCACATTTTTAAATAATATTATGTGCACCTGATGTGAGCATTGCAATATTATACTGTCTGTAATTCACAAATCTTTCAGTATGGACCCTCTGGTAGATACGAATCTACCTGGTAGTGTCCCTCTAAATGTTAGTGGAAGTTGGTGGCTCCAGTTGTGAATGCACACTCAGGGTTGGTGGACTGGCGTCTAATCAGAAGCTCTCACCCTAGGGGAGTCTTCCTGAAGCCACTCAGTTTTCTTTACTTGTGAGTGACAGTGGGGGTTTTGTTAACTAGAATAATAGATGTTGGAGATGGATTTTAGCTGGGGACATTCCTGGTGGTCAAGATGTGCGGATGGGGTTGGACCTTTTCAGAGGCTTTCTCTCCTTGGTGTTAGAGAGTAGAGAAGTCTAGTGAGACATTAAGCATGGGGAAACTGAGGCTTGGAGAGACTGGGTCTGGGAGTTGGGCAGTGGCAGAGCCAGGACTGGAGGACGCCCGAACCCAGACCACCTCTGTCCGCTGCTCTGCCCAGGGAGCTGTGCCTTCCCTCGGAAGGGTCTTTATCTGCCATGACGCTCTTTCTGTGGCTCATTAAACCACACGGGCTGGTCCTCGACTGCAGCTCCTAGCCCCAGGCTGAAGTCTGTGTGCCTTAGAAACAACATGCGTGACACTTCCAGTATTTTGATTCAAGGAGACAGAAGTTTTATTGTGAGTGATGCATTTATATTTCTGGTTCACATGTATTTGTACTTCTAAATCACATAGAAGAGAATCCAGTTTAGTGGGTACTCTTCTGCTTTTCCTGTTAATATCCTCCTCCATCTGCAGATAATTAAAGAGTAATTAGAGGTCTTTGCAGTAAACCTGAGTCACAGTTGAGAAAACAAAAATGCACGTGTGTGTGGCGTTATGTGGAAAACTACCCCTTGGGAAACTCTGCAGGCGCCAGAGATCTGATTTTTGATGTGTTTCACCCAGGCCGGAGCAAACACACGAATTCATTTCCACTTTAACGAAAGTTTGTTTTTCCTGGTGTAGGCAGGGCAGCTAATGGTCACGGCGGTTTGGAATGAACCTAAATGGATTCCTGGCCTTGGACACAGACCAGGAGGACAACTGTAGGGCTTCCTCATGTTAAGCTCCCTTAGGCTTCTTGATTAATACCCCTGGTTCAAGAAGGCAGGTATATTACAGCCACTTTACAATGGAGGAAATGAAAGGCAGAGAAGTTAAATGGCCTGTCCGTGTGCCCCGGACCTGGTCACAGCAGAGTCAGAGCCAGAACGGACCTCTTCTGAACACTGGTTGACTGTCCACTGCTCTTCACGACTCCAGGCTGACAGAGCAGAAGAAAGGGCGTTTCGATGGTATCGTGTGTTACCCAGTAGAGTCAGAACAAGCCTCCAGACATTGTAACAAGACAACACCCCAAGAGAGACTGGTGGTGACAGTTTCAGAAGAACCTGTGGTTCAGACTCAGCGGAACTTTGTGAGAAGCCTGCTGGGGGCCAGGCCCTGGGCTTGGTGCTTCCGGTGAGCTAGTTATTTCCAATTGGCAGAGCAGGGGAGGCTGGGGGCCTTTACCACCCCCTTCCCAGCCTCAACCACCATCAGCTCCATCCCAAAGCCATCCTTAATAAACATGCACTCTAAGTCAAAGTCAAACTAAATAAAGGAGTGTCTTGGGTACTGCTCGCCACCTGATAGGCCAGTCAGCCAAGAGGCCAGTTGTTGGGGCAAGGGATCGCAGCTTTGTTCCGAAAGCCAGCAGTCTGAGAAGAGGTGGATTAAAGAACCATCTTGCCCAGGTTTGGATGCTAGTTTTTATACAAAAAAGAAGGGGACGTAAGGAGGTAAAGTAAAAAAGGCAGTAAGTTGTTGCAAATATTTCCTGTCCCCTGACTCCAGAGGGGATGTGTTAATTTCTTCTTTCCTGCAGCCATTCACAAGTAGCCATGGTCAGGAGGTTTCCTGTGAGCTAAACAAAGGTGTTTTAGCATAGGCTCAGGCCTGGGAGGCAGGGTTCCTGGGGTTGGGCCATTATGTATACTTTAAGCTACGGGCAGCATCCCTTTACTGATTAATTTGTAGCAAAAGCAACAGAATACAAAGTATTCTTAAAGTAAAAGAAACAGATCCAATATGGAGTCAGATTTGTTCTCCCCTATCACAGTGCTGGGTAGTTTGACTAACCCCTTATTCCAACCAGCCTCTTGCCCCTAAGTCCCGTTGTATTCAGCCTTTAAGAACAAAACTCTAATTGTCATATCATTGTCAGAACACAAAGGCATGGGAAATAAATGTCCTAAGATGCTTCAGCTAATCACAGTTCCTAATTGGTCCTTCTGAGTCCGAACCCTGCTCTATGCAGGGTTCCATCTGACTTTAGAGTAATTATGGGCATTTACTTGATAGCAATCTTTTGGATTCTTTCTGCCAAGGAAGGAATGTAGTTTATTCGACCTTGTGGAATTTGTGTGTGTGTGTGTGTGTGTGTCCATGATAGTCTGGAATAGTGTAGAAAATGTTTGGTATCTAATCCAGGCTCCATGTGGACAGAGGAGGCACATCTTCCGGGGTGGGGGTTGGGCACTGGGTGAAAGATAAGATGAGAGAATACACACTCCTGGCAAGAGAAGGCACTGCCTCTTCTTAAGTGAGCATCGGTACGCTGGGCATTTGTATTTCTTACAAATCGTTTGCTAAGGTCACTTCTGGAGTGTTCAGGCTTGCCTTAACTGGATGATATGAACGAGTTTCCCCCAGGTCCTGGCCAGATTGTTGAGCCTCCTGATCCAGAGAACTCAACATCTTGCTACCACAGTCCCTTTCCTGGTCCTCAGCATAATTACTGCATCTTTGCAGAGTGTAGACCAGGCTCCAGTCATCTCTGTTTATAATGATTGATGTGACAAATGGCAGGGGACTCTGACGTTGAGATGGGCAAATGCATATTTCACAGCCCTGTTCCTTCCTAAACACAGCCCTGAAACATTGCTTGGCCCTCTCCCCTGCTGGATTATAAATGCCTACAGGGTCTGCTTTATTCAGCTTCATGCCCACAGGGTTTGCCTGGCGCATAGCTGGCATTTCTTATTTGCTGAGCTGAACTGTACCTTTTCAATACAAAAGAAAAGCGAAGCACATGAAAATAATACCTGGGGCAGCCTGGCACACAGACTCAGATGTACGTGCCTGGTTCCCACGGCCTTGTCAAGTTACTCACATTAAGGATTCGTTTCTTGGATGAAAAGAGTGAGAAAATCATACACATTGGGCATAATGTAGGTAAAGCAGAGATCCCCACATTTCAGTCTTAGTACCTTGCTTTTTAATTTGAAACAGACGTTTATATAAATACTGCCATGTGCCAGACTGAGCTAGAAGCTTTGCTGGTTTTGTTTTTGAAACCAGCACTGTCTTTCCGTTTGTGCACTGTCTCTTGGAGGTTGATGGAACGAGTAATGTAGAGTAGAGCCGACGTCATCGGGTCTGAGAGGGTCAAGCTTTGTCAAGGCGGAATGCGGGGGGAGGGGGTGGTGGGGAGGCCCAGCAAAAGGGCTCGTCCGCACTGCTGCCTCTGGGGATTTGGAGGAAACGCTTACACACTTCTCCCCCTTTCTCTGCCCTCAGGCCTCCTGGTGGGTACCCTTGACGTCGTGCTGGACTCCAGTGCCCGGGTGGCTCCTTACCGAATCCTGTACCAGACTCCAGACTCTCTGGTCTATTGGACCATCGCCTGTGGTAAGTACGGTATTTGGAAATACGGCAAACATTATGATTCATGACTTTCTGTCCGAAGGGAAGGAACATTTATTTGCAGAACGCAATCACCTGGTATTATAGGGTCAATGACCATAGCTGTTGCAACAGATGAACCCTAAATCTCAATGGCTTAACACAAGAAAATTTCTTTCTCACTCTGCTGAAGTCTTGTTCAGATCCTGTGGCCACCTCCAGCTGTAGTGCCACCCCGTAGAACACAAAGCCTCCAAGGTCCACTTACAAGGAAAAAGTGGGAGGTGCTGCCACACCTGTGTTTAGCTTGCTGGGCCCAGAAGTGTCACCGCTTCCATTCACACTCCACTGGCTAGAACTAGTCACGTGGCCCCAGCCTGTCTTAGGGGAATTTGGGAGGTGAAGAGGGACACGTGGAATCCTGGGTGTACCAGGGAATGCTTCCATGTCCTAGCACAGTCCCTCCAGCTGAGTGGGGTTGTTTATTTCTCCTGATGACAGTCTGTACCAGGATGCTGTGTGTAAGATGGTGACAAATGCCCACGCTGTTACTGGGTCACTAGAACTGTGAGTGTGAAGTGGCTTGGATACTTTTTAGTTATTTGTTTGCAAATAACCATAGGAAGAGCAAGGTCACTGAACACTGTCTTTTTTTTTTTAACCCTCATTTGATTTTTGTTTTTTAATTAATAGGTTTTATTTTCTTAGAACAGTTTTGGATTTACAGGAAAATTGAACAGATAGTTGAGAGAGCTCCTATATGCCCTCCACATACACAATTTTCTCCTGCGACGAACATTGTAGTGTGGCACATTTGTGCCAATCGGTAAATCCATGTGGATGCTCTATTACTAAACAGAATCCACAGTTTATTTAGATTTCCTTAAGTTTCACCTGATACCCTTTTCCTGGTCCAGGATCCCAGCCAGTATACTATTCTGTATTTAGTTGATACAGCTCTTTAGTCTCCTTTTGGCTGTGGAAGTCACTCAGACTTGCCTTGTGTTTGAGGACCCTGCCTGTTTTGAAGGACAAGGGTCAGGTGTATAGTAGAATGCCCCTCTGTTGAAATTTGATGTTTCTCTCATGACTAGGCTGGGGTGATAGATTTTTGTGAGGGAGATCACAGAGATTAAGTGTTGTTTTCATCATATCGTGTCAAGCGAGGGCATCTACTATCAAGCTGCCTTCTGTCTGACGATGTCCCTGATCACCCAGCTGAAGGAGTGTTTTCCAGAGTTCTCCATTGTCACGTTACTCTTTCCTTCCTCTTTCCACACTGTCCTCCTTGGAAGGAAGCCACTGTGCACAGCCCACACTTACAGAGTGGGGAGTTCTAATTTATTCAATTATTTTTGTCACCAGGGACTCATGAATACTTACTCTGTACTCTGGGTTATAATCCAATACTGTTTCCTTTATTTTGTTACATAAATTGTTCCCGGTTTCGCCATTGAGGGCCCTTTCAGTTGACTTTGTTCAGTTTTTAAATTGATCTCTGCTTGGTAGGAAGTGCAGTGCAGAGATCTAAAGGTGTAAAGATAATTAGATCCAGCTTCTGCTCTTGAGAATACTAGGAAATACTCAGTTTTAGCCCAGGGTGAATAAGTACCATTGGATTGTGGGGCTCCCAACTGAATACTGGAATCTTGACCAGCCTTTTGCAAGGATAGGGGGAAATTATCTGGGAGTGATTTCAGGCTGCCGGAAAGCTCCGGAGCCCTAGCCATGCACTCTCAAGGATTTAGTAGCACCTGAAATTCTAACACTGTAGTTGTGTCCTTTGAAAGTTCTGGTTAAGATGCAAACAGCCCCATGAGAAACAGTGACACTTCTCAGCATTTATGCGTTGTGGTGAATGAAGGAGTGGTATTGGGAGTCCGGGCACTGAGGAAACCACCTGGGAGTAAAGGATGGGGATTAAAGCGAGAGGAAGGGGATGACGGATTAAGGGAGAGGGGGCTGGGACCCTGAGGAAGACAGACTTATCAGTGTAACCCAGGCTGGGTAAGACAGCGTTCTGGCCGTCTGTGCCATTCATCCGACATGAAGGGAAGCACCCCATAGCTCCTGTAGAAGGGAAGCACCCTGTGGTAGTTGGCGGGGAAGGTGTCACCTTTAGTTGGCAAACAACGAAGAATGGTGTTAAAATAGACGTTGTAGCCAGCAAGTGAAGAAAGAGAGAGGAAATTAGAAATCAGGCAGGAGCACTAGAACCCCTGGACTTAAGCAGGGTTTGACACTCCTCCCTCGCCATCCAGCACTTCCGCACCTGTGCCCGGAGGCTTCTGAGAACCTGGGGAGCCTGGAGCTCCTCAGCGCCCTCGGGTCTCCCGGCCTGCCTGGGTCAGGGCGCATTTCCCGAGCTGCGAGGAGCTGGCTCCTATCTGTGACTTCCTGCTCCTCAGCCCTCTCTTTTTTTCTCCCCCGTTGCCCGACATCACTTCTCCTCGTTCTGTTTCTGGGGCTTTGCCATTCTGCAAAGCAGAGGCTCCTCTGAAGGGTCCTGTGGGAAAGAGCCCAGAGTTACAAAGCTGAGTTATACCTGAATAGTTTGCCAAGCCAAGGCTGGCGGGACACTGGGCGGCAAATGCCGATGCCGTCATTTATACCTCAAAGAGATGCACTTCCCTTTTCCCAGTAAGTAATGCCTGTCACAACGGCATGATCTCGTTATAATAAACCCAGACCGGTTGTAGCTTTTGTATATATTGATTATGCATAGAGACAGCTCCAGAATTGCCTTGTGGAAGAGTCCACGGAAGTGACAACCACTGCAAAAGTCCCACTCACCCGTTAGTTGTTCCTTCTTATCGATTTCCCTTTAAAAACCCAAATGGCTGGCTCTCTTTCCTGAGAAGACTTTAAGAGCGGAAGCTGCTACCTTAGAAATATTTCTTGGCTATGCTGATCTTTTAGGTTTGTAATTCTAATGCTGTTTTTGTAGTTACAGCTACAGAGTTGGTATTTGGTGGGACACTACACCAAGAGCTTTTTAATGTGCCCTAATTTCAGGAATCTTTGCTATAAGAGAAGCTTCAGCAGAAAATTGAAAGTCTAATTCACCTCCCTGTTAGAATCCACAGGATCGCAAAAACCTTTGCTTTGTGCCATGTGCCTTGTGAATCTTTGATATGTGTAAATATAACTAAAGGGCGCATCCACCATCAACATCTTCACCTAGGACACTGTCTGCAGGAGAGCAGTCATCGTAGTGGTGAATCCTGGTCATACGATGGCTTTAGACTTGTGCCACTTGGAGCCAGGCAGGACCTAGTTTTTTATTTGTTTGAATTAAAGTATAGTCAGATAACAATGTGTTAACTTCTGGTGTACAGCATAGTGTTTCTGTTATACATATATGTATATTCCTTTTCATATTCTTTTTCATCATAGGCTATTACAAGTTATTGAATACAGTTCCCTGTGCTGTACTTTAGGATCTTGTTGTTTATCTATTTTATATATAATGGTTAGTATCAGCAAATCCTAAACTCCCAGTTTATCCATCCACCCCCTCTCCCGTTCCCCTTCTAGTAACCTTAAGTTGTTTCCTATGTCTGTGAGTCTGTTCCTGTTTTGTAAAGAAGTTCATTTGTATCATTTTTTTAGATCCCACATAATAAGTGGTATTATATGATATTTGTCTTTCTCTGTCTGGCTTACTTTACTTAGTATGATGATTTCAGGTCCATCCATGTTGCTGCAAATGACATTATTTCATTCTTTTTTATGGCCGAGTAGTATTTCATTGTGTGTGTGTGTGTGTGTGTGTGTGTGTGTGTGTGTGTATGCCGGTATAGTAATCACCCAGCCCTTGGCAGTATGAACCATATGGAAAGAAGAGGGGGTAAAAAGCAAGAGTTATTTGGTGAAACATTATTTTCATATGCTGCTTTTTTTTATTATCTTCCTCTATCAGTCTTTATGCAATTGGTTTGAAGAAATTGATTTTTTATGTTTCTTTGGCACTGAGACCTTTCATTGGGAAGGGGAGCCAAAACTCTGTCTAACAGATGACTCTTTTCACTGCTGCCCAAAATGAAGCCACTGTTCTCTTTGGCTGATATTCTGTTGAGCCATCGATTCCAGCCTTCTGAGCTGCACTTTGTTCAGCGGTTTGCTCAGTGCTGTTTGCGCTGCTAAGAGCACAAAGGAAGCGGCACCGCAGGAACCGGCCCGGCTGGCTTCGCTGCCCCGGTTATGCTCTGCCAGGCCGGCCTCCCTCCCACCGGTGACTGACTGTTTTACACCGGTGCCCCCACTGGGGCACTAAACAGCTGCAGGTGCTCCCCCAGCAACTGGAGTTGTGGACTTGGTGCCCCAGAGGTAAGAGAGCCCAGTCCTCTGCCCTCCTCGACCTTCAGGGGGCCTGAGTAGAAGGCGGTGCATGTGGCTCCCCCCAGGAGAAGAACTAGAAGGTACAAACAGTAAGAAGGCCTATACAGCCTCATGAGAACGTGGACTCGTAGGAATGCAGAGAGTTCCACGGACACTGCTTGAAGAGCTCTGGGACAGCAGAGGAGAAGAGTTACCATCAGAAAGATGTTGACGGTCCCCTCTGGATACATGGGACCTTCCAACAGGACTGATAACGGAAATGAGGTGGAGGGTATGTGCCTGATGGCCACCTCGCTGATAACACAGCCCTGAACCCTGCCCTGATTCCACTGCCCGCTGATTTCCTTTCCTTTTTCTTCACCGTCTTAGAGTCTCATCTGGGCCTAGATGGTCATTCATTTTTGGAACTGAGAGACAGATTCGCCCTTCTTGCCTAGCACTCTGGTTTTGATAGGATGCAGAGGCACGGTGGACTGCCCAAGTTCACATGGCTGGCTACAGCTAGTTATGCAGAGCTGAGATCAGGGTCCCAGGCCGCCCCCACTCCCCGCCCAGTCCTTTTTCAGTGGCATCACACTGGCTTTTATGATTAAACATTCTTTTAGTCAGAAGCTGGTAAGACCCAGAGTTTAATTAAAGATTGCCAGTTGATGCTGCTTCTGCTGTTTATTTACACTAGACGCAAAATGTTGGGTAATTTAGTTGCCTTCCACATGAGACACATGTAATGTGGAAGTTGGTCAGTGTTTTTTCATCCTCTCTTGGTCTGTATACCTCAGGAACTATTCCTGTTTCGTTGGGAACCTAGCAGCTTAAAAAAAAAAAACTTGGCTTATTTTCAGTAAGCAAAACATGTTCATTGCAGGAAATTAGAAAATACAGTTAAGCAAAGAGTAAAAGACAGTACTAACACTTTAAAAATCTTTACCTTCCAGACTTTACATATACGTGTATGTCTGTGTGTCTGTACATACACATATATATGTATTTCTGTGTGTATGCATGTATGTGTATAGACTTTCTATGTCAAGAAAATGTATGCCTATAATGTCAGTTTTAATAGGTAGATAGTATTTTATTGTGTATCAAATGTAATTTATCTAACTGATGTGCTATTTCGGGAAATCTAGGGTTTTTCTCTCTAATATTAACTGAATTTTGAAAAACCATAGTGATTATCCTCTGAATAAAGTATTTCCACATTCCTTTAATTATTGCCTTAGGGTAAATTTATAGGAGTACCTATGCTGAGTCCAAGAATATGCATGTATGTAAGGCTTTTAGGATCATGAGCCTGTTTGTCCTCCAGAAATGGAGCCATTTACGTTCTGCCCATCAGAGTTGGTGAGGACCTTGGCATTTAAGTAAAATAAGCAAAATGACACCACCAACCACTAATCCTTACTGCTAAGGCTGGATGAGTTACCTGGGCCTCTCTTTTCTCAGAGTGATTATAAAGCTATGAACGTACTGTTATGACCTGTAAGAGATTACAAGCAGAGTTATGTAAGCAGCTTATAATAGTTGCACAAAGAGTTGTTCTAGGCCTGCTTTACTTCAATTGTACGTACACTTTGCAATCCAAATGTAACAGTGTCAGGGCCGGAGAGATCTGCGCTGAATGTATGATGATCAGACAACAGTTAAGCAGCCAGTTTCTTAGTACTCTGACGTCAGAAGTTAGAAGTATCTCTGCATCACATTTCAAGGAGAGACGTTTGTGTTCTGTTACTTGTCATAGCAAAAGTTACTGTTTGTTTAGTGCTTTGTATGTTCTAGACCTGTGCTAAGGACTTTACATGTATTGTCTTCCTTAATCTTCAGCACAAACCAACGTGGTAAGATGTTGCTACCTACATTTACGGATGAGGAATCTGAAACACAGTGAGGTTAAGTCACTTTTCCATGGTCGCAAAGCTAATATGTGGCGTGGTAGGGATTTGAAACCACGTGTACTCTTTTGACATCCAAGTCTGCGGTCTGAACCATTAAGTGAAGTTGTCTCCCTGATAATCAGGCTCCTTATTACTTCATATAATGTATCCCCCCGGTGTACTTAACTGCACTTCTAAAATAGGTCGGGGGTGGAAGTGTAGCAACGAACAGCATACATTTTGGAGACAGAAGAGTCTGAATTTGATTTCATAGAATGTGAAAACTTCAGTTTCCTCATCAACAAGAGGACTGTTAATTGGCCTGCTTATAGGATTGCTGTGAGAGTCCGTGTCTGTAGTTAAGCGTGGCTCCGGGCCCTGGTGAGCACAAGTAAGTCATGGAAAACATTATCATTATCACTATTTAACCTGTTTATAGTTTTCACTTTAATTGGATGTGGATTTTTAAAATGTAAATCTCCCTTTTGTCTCTAAACTGTTCAAATCACCACATTACTTTGGGTTGTATCTCTTGCCCTCTCTAAATATGAGTTTGTCATTTTTCTGGATGTAGAGAGTATGGTGGTGGGCTTGTAAATACTACAGGGACAGTAAGTGTCACTCCAGTGTATTGGGTGTTACTCTCAGATAAAAGTATTTAAATTTTGGTATTTAAAATCCAAAATTAAATTATCATCTCTGTGGATAAGATTGTGTTTGGGTAAGGCCGTAAAAAAGATGATTCTTTCTATTTAAGTAGCTTCAAGAGCTGTTCATTTGAGGACTAGATCACCTTTGGGATCCAAGCATCCTGTTCTGATATCTGAAAATACTCGGTTAGCTGCCTTTTAATCTCTGGGATGTCTGGTGGATTTGTTTTGCTTTGTTTTGTTTTCTGCTGTCGTGAGTGGTTATTGTTTTTGCACGTACACACAGGTATATACCCACACGTGTGCGTGCACACAAGCTCCATCAGTGGGGATTTACCGTTTTAGATATTCTCCAATTCATGTTTTTAAATCAGACCTGCAGCTCCAGAACCAAACTGTATTACTAATTATGCATCGCAAAGAAATATCCACTGAATATCTGTCAGTGGGGGACTTAAGGCTTTGTTCCTAATCCTCAGAGGCCAGATACAATAGAATCAATTTGTGGGTCCACCTTAATGCTGCTTCCTTTTAGTTTCAAGTAGATTTCTTGTACTTTAAGGTACATCTCAAACTAGATGAGAGATTAGACTAGGCTGATTTAGTATTTTCCACATCGTAGCGAGGAGTATTTAAACTTTGCCCAGATATATGCACAGAGCCTGTGGCTGGTATTCTAAAAACAAAACATAACACTGCAAATGATAAAGATTCTCATTTTTCCAAAATTAATTTCTCAATAATCTTGAGCCCATGAAGTGCTGATCCAGTTTTGACCATGGTGGAAAACTTTACCTTGGATTTCCTGAAGGAGTCTCATACCCGACACAGCTCTCTTTGTTGTTCTGGCTGATTGCACAGTCAGGTCAGCTTGTTTTTTCCTGCTGTATCTCTGTAAATGCAGCCTTTCCAGAAAGTTGACTGCCAAGCCCTTCCTTTCTCTTCTGAGTGCCCAGCATATTTTGCTCAAACTGTTGGGTAAATAGACCTGCCTCTTTTCAGAGTCGTGGCAAAATAGCCTCGTGTTATCTCAGTTTGCACAGTAGCAAAAGGAACGTTCCGAGCTCTTAAATATTGCAGCCCTTGTAATTACTTTCTTGAGAAATGAAAGAGGCATTTATACGGAACATTTAGGATTCCAACATGTTTCTTCTGGAGTCTTGCTGGTTCCTAAAGAGTGGGTTGGCAGAAGTGACAGCTGCTCTCAAACTGTTGGCAGGATATTTGCTCCGTGGACCTGATGTTTGTTCTGGGATGAGAAGTGGACGCCTGCTTCTAGAGATCATTTTTACTAGATCAGCATCTTCAGAATGTGTCTGGTCTGCGGGGGAGGGACTCCAGCCCTGCCTTATAGGTATCCTCATACTTCCAGAGCCTGGAGCCTTGAGTACCATCCTTGCTTATTCTTTGTGTATTAGGGAAAGTGTTCAGAGAATATGGTGCATTTGCACAGTAAATAGAAATGTAAAAGATGCATTTACATCACTCCCCGGCAAGTGTCTGTCGGGTATAGATAGGAATCCATAGTTAATTCCTGAAGGTACCATTGGCTGTTGGCATATGTGACTTTTTCTTTCCTCAGTGATGGTGATAATGGTACACAAATTTCTTTGTTATCTACAGCCCAGTCTTCTGGAACTTTAGAACCTTAGGTCTGGATAGAGGCAGAAGAAACCTCAGAAACCTCTTTGGTGGTATACAAGCAGGCCCCAAGCACCAAGCGGTCTGAAAGAGCTGGAGAACTAAAGATACTGAGATTTGCCTTCTCGCACCTTTCCTGCGCATGGGAGCTGTGAGTGGCTGGAGATAACTCCAGAGAGCCGGCCTTTTCATGTGACACTGCCAAGCCTGGGAGAAGCAACAGGAGATGCAGGACAGCAGAGAAGCAGCTCAAGCAGCAGGAATTGGGGTGGGGGCAGTGGGGGAATCGCAGACAAGAACTTGGGGATTTACATCCTGGGCAGCAAGAAGTAGAGAAAAGAGCCAGCAGTGAGCATGGTGGCAGGTGCTGGCAGGTGGAGATTGTGGACATGATGGACAGCAGGACAGGGTGATGAGCAGGAGGTCCTGGGGCAGCAGAGAAGCCAACAGGTGGGGAAACAATGTGGCGAGTAAACTGAAGTTCAATATAGGAGTGCTCCAGATGGCTACTTGATGACAGGGATCCACCCCGTAGACTTTCATGGGATGCCCATGAAAATCAGAGGTCTGAGTGAATGTTTGTTGAATGAGTGCATGTGCACACACACCATTTCCACAATGGCTGTGTGGCGGGATGGGAGGATGTACCTGTATGAATATGCATATAGAGAAAACTGAAGGTAGCACGTGCAAAGGTGGAGGCACACCTGGTCTGCGCTGGGGCTTGTTATCCTGGACTTTTTTGTCCAAGATGACCGAGGAACAGTGAGGTTGAAGTGAGGTTGGATTCCAAGACCGGAGTAACAGGGACTCTAAGGTCAAGTACCTGGTGTGACCACCTGGAAAAGGGCAGTGCAGGGGGGGATACCAGTCAACAGCCAGACTGCCCGGCTGAACTAAGAGACGTGTGCAGACCGGCCTGTGGAAGGCACATCTGGGATCAGTGCAGGCAGGGCTGGAGGAGAGGCAGAATCAGGCTGGGAACTGTGCCCGGCGGGTCTGCAGAAGCTCTGCCATCCTGCGGGTCCCTGGAGTGCCTCCATCCTCAGGTGCGAACCTCTGACGGGGCCAGCAGGCACAGATGGGACAGCGGGGTGCAGGGCATGTGGCCGGCATTCACGCTGGACTGAGCTCTATCTGTAACGCACAGCCAGTCACAGCTGGGGATGGGGGTGACCTGTTTACAGACAAGGAAGGGCGCAGTATGTTTTAGAAACTTTTCCAATGCCAACTTAAAATTTTTGTGCCTAAAATGTTTGAACACTCCTGGCAAACTCCAGAGTGACTCATTCCCTAAATATTCCAAGTGCTCATTGTGCTTTGCATCTGAAAAGTGGTTTCTACTCTCGAGAGTGTATTTGTAGACGTTACTCCTTGTGATTTTTACTACGTTGCTCTGAGATGAGCCAGGGTTTTGTTTTGTTCTTTTGTCTCCATTTTACACGTAAAGAGTTTGAGACAGAGAGAGATGAGGCAAACTGTCTAAAGGCACCCACCAGGCTGGTGGCAGGGACGGAGGGGGACCCAGGTGTCCTGAGTTCCAGCTCTTGCCGTGACAGCACAGTAGAGTCATGGCTTTCACACACGACTGACTGCAGCCCAGGATGAGTGAGCTGCAGAAGCTGCAGGAAGAACTCCAGACAGTCTCCTCTTTCGTGTTCTTGCAAGGCTGCCGCTCCTCGCGGAAATTTGCTCTTCGTCCTCTTCATAAGCACAAAGTCAAAAAAAATGAACGTTGAGTTTGGTTTTGTTCTTCCTTTCCTCGGACAGTGGATCTGAAACTCCTCAAGCCTGCCTCTCCTTTGCTAAGAGATTTTAGTTCTGTTCCTCACAGTTCTGAGTACAGTTCTGGATGCATTTGTATCTCCTACCTTTCCTGGACAGGAATCAGAGTGAGATGCTGAGAGACCTTGAATTACTGGTGACAGAGAACAGAGAGAAGCTATTTTTAAGAAATCAATAAAAAATGTAACTTGGAAATCTAAGGAGGAGCATGAAGGGGTGAATCAGGGAATCACAGAATCACTTTTTAATTCTGGAACGAGTGGTACCCACAGTTTACATCTGTGAGATATATATATGATTTCTGACAAAGTGCTCTTCTGCAAGATCATTAACTTTCCCAGAGCAAGAAAAGAAGAAAGGAAAGGAATTTATTCCAGTGTCTTGACAACGACATTGTGAGAGCATCCCTATTATGCCCTGCAGTTGTGAGCAGAGAGCAGGGTTCCGGGTTATATATGCTGCAAGGCTAAGGTTGCTTAAAACTAGAGGTTGCCAGGAGAGGTGACTATGCTTCTTGTACCTGACTGAAGTGTAGCGGCTGAGATGGAGGCTGTGAGGATGACCTCATCCCACTGCGTTTCAGGGCAGCTGTGCTGGTGAGAGCCGGGCTGCTCTTCCCTCGCGGTAGTCCATTTTCACATCTCATTCATAATTGAAGGGAGTGAGGATAATTTTTTGCCCATTATAGGAGGTGGTTACATCAGCTCTCCAGGGGCATACCAAAGCTCTGTATTGTTGCAGCTTAACAACTGTAACCTAGTACCCAACAAGATCTACATGCCAGTCCTAGGAGGGAGAAAAGAGGATAGGGCTAAACTCCCAATCCAGAAAAGCGAGCGGGAGAAACATTGCTGCCTTCTACTCTGGAAGATTGTCCTGAAAAGTTTCTGGACTTACCTGATCAGATGTGACCATAACACAATACTTACTCTCAGGTTTCCACGTCCTTAAGCATTTCTGTGTGTCTCCCCTGGAGAAGAGAAAGCATTTAAAGGCAGAGCTGGTGGGAACAGTAGTCCTCTTTAAAGGCACTGCATATGGATGAAGTTAACCATGATTTTTAAAGTGTCTTTTAAATTCTGACTTCTGTTATCATTTTACATTCAAATAGGTGGTTCCAGAAAAGAAATCACCGAACACTGGGAATGGCTCGAGCAGAATCTGCTGCAGACACTCTCCATCTTTGAAAATGAGAACGATATCAACACATTTGTGAGAGGAAAAATACAGGTAGTGGTTTATTTTATTATATTATTATTTTTTTTATTGATGTCTGATTGACCTATAGCACTAGTTAGTTCTAGGTGTACAACTTAGTGATTTGCTCTTTCTAGAGTAGTGGAGTTTTTCTTTTTTAACCTTCCTCTGGGAATAACTCCAAACTTATAGAAAATTTCAAAAATAAGAATTGTATAAAACACACCTGTAGACCCTTTACCCATATTCCCTGTTGTTAACAATTTACCCCATTTACTTTACCCTTTGTGTGCTCACTCACTCTATTTTATAGGAAATTCCCCCTAAATACTTCAGTGTATATTTTGAAGAATTAGGACTATTCTATTAAATAACAACACTATCACCAGCGGTAAATTTAATACTAATACTGTAATAGTTGGCACATTTCCTGATTTTGTTAATTGATCCAATAATGTCATTTATAACATTTTTTTTCCACTCCAGTGCAAGAGCCAGTCTAGGAAGCTATTGGATTAGTTTTCATCTCTTTTGTCCCCTTCAATCTGGATCATTTCAATAGTCTATCTTTTATGACATTGATATTTCTCAGTGTATAGTTCTGTTTTTTTTAATGGGACACTTTTCCTTTGGGACTTTATTAGATGTCTCTGGAAGATAGACATTCTTGGATGGGACATCATAAGCGATCTTGTGTCCTTTTCAGAGTATCATTTCTGGAGGCACCTGACACCCATCTGCCACCCACTGGTGATAAAAACCCAGCAAGGTGCTAGCCAGTTTCTCCACTGTAGAGTTACTAATTTCACTTTTGCAATTTTCTGTAGGAAGACACTTTAAGTCTATCCATCAAAATCTCCCCCTTGATTTAGCGTCCATCAGCGATTTTTTGGTGGAGCCAGTCTTTGCTCTTACAGTTTACAATATGATGACTCTCCAATTCCACTACCACTGAGCTATATCCCTCCCCCTCTTCATTCTTTTTTAAGCTGCATACTATGTGTGTGAACCATAGATAATCCAGCTACTCTTCTATTCTGTGACATTTATGTAGTTTCCAATATTTTGCAATTATAAATGATGTTCCATATGTACGTTTTCATGCATATGCACTTGTGTATGGTTGGGGCTGTATCTTTAAGATACACTGGTAGAAATGGGGTTGCCAGGTCAAAGGGTAAATGCATGTATGGTTTGGCTGAATACTGCCAGTTTCGCCTCCCCATTTTACATTCCCACCGGCATGTATGGGAGTGCCTGTTTGCCCACAGCCTCGCCAACAAGGTAGATTATCAAGCTTTCGAGTTTTTACCAGTCTGAAGGGGAGAGATATTTTAGTACTGTTTTCATTTGTATCATCTTATTTATGACTGAAGTTGAACATCTTTTCATGTGTTTAAGGGCCATTTTTACACCCTGTCTGTAGACTGTTCATGTCTTTTGCCTCTTGTTCTGTGAGACTTTTGGTCTTATTTTTCCTTAATTTTTAAAAGCTCTTTTTAATAAAAAGGCCATTAGCCCTTTATCAGTTATATGTGGTTGTTGTTTTTCTTTTGACTTTGCTCACGATAGTTTTCACCAAACTTAAAATTTTTTATTTAGTCAAAATCAGCCAGTTCTTTCTATTATAGCACCTGGTTTTTTCAGTCATAGTTAGAAGCCCTTCTTTACACCTGGGTTAAGGAGGAATTCTAGGAAGTGACCTGACAGTGTTTCTCATTAAAATTCCAGAGTGGCCATTTTGTATTTTATTTCTTCTTCTTTGCTGAACTTCTACATGTATATGTAGTGACTTTGATGTGCTTGTGGAGGGAGGCGAGCTCCAGGTCCTCCTCCTCCACCAGCTTGAGCCGCCCTCACATGTAGTAATTTTATGATTGAAAAGGAGAAAAGTATAAATGGATTTTCACTGCTCTTTGGATTCTGATGTTTTTGAAGGGGAATTTTAACTGGACCACATAGAATTAGTGAGAACTGAGGAGTACCACAGCAGGTGCAATGATACAGCCCCTTCCTTTATTCAACCCCTTACAAAATGAGCAGTCTATCAATGCTTTAAAATTGGCTATTTAAGCTTCTGCTCCATCCTTACTAAAGAGATGATTAGAAGAGTAGTGAAGAAGATAAAAAAATTGAGAGAGGGGAAAACCTTGGAAAGGATCAGTCAAGCTAGCAAAAATGGCAGCTTCTGAGTAAAAAAAAAAAATTTATTCTTAACTAAATTAAAAAAGTATGCTTAATGACAGACAGCTGTTGGGCAAATAGTTTACTGACCCACCAGACTGAATTCTGATCCTGCTGGAAGAAGAATCTATCTTTATTCTTCTGGCTTTTTACTGGTAGTAAAAGAAAGAATAACATGTTTTCCTTGTTTAACTGGTAGTTGAATATAGAACTTAGGTATAATAGATGATTTTTTTCTTTTTGGAATGTTTTGTATTTGAAACTTAATAAAACAACATGCAAAAAAAATTCTTGAATATTTGAGAGTTTTATTGATAAAATTAATCAGATTTGATAACATCTTCCTGTGGTTTCTAAGTCCTGTATCTGAATTTCTGGGAAGTAGATGAATTTCTGAATTTCTGTAGATGAGTAGAGTCTGAGGAGGGGCTGGGCGAAAGGGGGCGGTGTCTGGTGGGGGAACAGACGTGAAGCATCTTTTCTGTCCTGGAGCTACTACTGAAGTTCTCAGTTACCTTTTCATAGTCCTCCCTCAAATGTTGTCTTCTTTGGGAAATAGGTACAAATAAAGAGCTATAGGAAGACACTGAAGCTTCAAAGTGACAGTAGTTAGGAGAAATAAATAAATAAAGCAAGGACAAATTATATCAAATAGCCATTCTTCTCACCATTTCCATTACACCAGAAGTGTCAGATTTAATTCCCCTGAAACCAATTATGAGGGAGGAATTGCTACTAATGCAGTTATGTGTGAAAGAACATCATTCATGTGCAAATGAATGGTTTAAACATGCACAGATTGTCCAGTAATGAAGGGAACCAGCCTATTTGTTTGTGCTGAGATCTAATTAACTTTCATAAATTATAAATGAAATAATTAACTACAGAGGTGACCAGAATCCAAATACCATTGATAACTTTTGTTTGTTTCCTCCTAGATTTCTAATATGCGTATTTATCATAACGGTAGTCTTGATGTACATATAACTTTCTAGCATATCTTTTTTCTCTGGTATCTACTGTGTTGTTATATAACTTTTAGTTGTTACTGTAGTAACTGAATATTATCCCACAATTGACCTTACCATTCCTCTCTTTCTAGACATCACCCCAGCTTTTAGACTCGTGGGAGTCAGGCACAAACAATACTATAGTGAATCCTTTGGTGCAGCTTTTCCTATAATTTTTCACTCCCTTTTGGGATAGATTACAAAATGTTGGTTAATGGATTAAATAAGTTTAAGCACTTTTCATGGACCTTAGTAGATATTGTCAGTCCATTAGAATCCTTGTGCAGTTTTCCCATTGCTTACTTTCAGCATTTCACTTGTTTAAATGGTTTTTCAAATTTAATAAGTAAAAAGACTGTCTTATTGCTTTAATTTTCTCTTTGATTATAATGTTGAATTTCTTTTTTCATGTCTCCTAAGTTAATTTTCCCCCTTTTGTGAATTACCTGTCAATGTCATTTGGGTATTTAAATTTCCATTGGACAGCCTGAATATTTGGATTGTAGTAATTTCCCAAAGTTACGTGGAGCTGTTGCCTAGAACCGGGGTGACCTGTTTTATATTATGCAGAACCTTAAGAACATACAGGAAGGAGATAATTCCATCCTTTTGTTCCATCATTCGGTCCACCTGGCTAAAAACTATGGTAAACTAAAAAGAGGCTCTGCATTCGGGACTCTCTCTTTTCCTGAAGGTGGAGATGCTGGGAGGGGAAATTTGGGGACTGTTATCCTTGCCATTGAAACCAGTTGGTAAGGCCTGGCCTGTTGATGTTAGTGTATTGGGCCCCAGAGTGTTTCAGAGTGATGTTTCTCACTTCTGTGTCTTCATTAATCTTCTCGTATTTAAAAACATTTTCTCTTTAAAAATTTCAATGACCATCCTAGAAATTGTGGTACTTGTTCTTTAGAGAGCATAGTGTGAACCTAGTGTTTTCCCACTCAAGACATCTGGGCATGATTCGGTTTGTTATACGTCTCTCCCTTCTAATATTCTCCTTATTGTGACTTCAGGTAAGAGCTCGGCACAGTAGCCCAGAAGAGCATACTGGCCTTGAGGGTCTCCAGGTTACTCTGAGTTGAGTGGCCATTGGGATTGTCTAGGGACCCAACTGCTACTTCTTATTAGTGGTTTTTATTCAGTTCTTTTCATCTATTCATTCATTTATTTCTTCATTCATTCTTACATATTTTTTTGGTTGCCCTCTGAAGGCACTGATGACTTTGAAATGTCGCATAGGCTGTAGGTGTATTTGCCAACTGGGAAAGGTTTTTCCATCCCTCCTCTCTGTGAACTGGCTTCTTCTCCTCCCCAACTCAGAGGTCCAGTGGCCTCATGCTGCCTCCTGGCTGTCTACAGTTCCCTGCGCTACCAGAGCCTGCTCACCCCCACAGCAGCCCAGCTCCAAAACACGTCTCCCCTGGCCTCCACCAAAGTGGACATCTCTGTTCTCTCACACGGTAGTATCAAAACTGACTAGAAGAAATAACCCTATCGCAGATGCTCTCAGGGAAGTGCATTGCCACTTCCAGTGCCACCCATTCAGCCCTCCCGAATGACAAAGGAACAGCAGTTCAACAACTTGGTGCTTAATTTCCCAAGGATTGCAAGCTCTTAAACAATTTTAGATTGAGATATCCGTGACTCTGGAGAACAAAATAAAGACTAAGCTATGGCCCCTTAAGAATGCATGCTAATTTGGAAAGGCAACATACACTCTTTTAATAATCTTTTTATTAAATTTTAGGTGCTAGATATGGTGATTAAAAAATACTTGAGACATTATATTTGTCTTTGAAATGCATATTTAGTGGTAGAAGGACATATAAACAAAATACTTTCACCCGATGTATAAATTAAGAGAACATACAGACGAGAATGCTCGTTCTTATTTAGTACTGGGTTAGTTTCACAGCGAGTGTGATATTACACTGAACCTGGAAAGGTTGATTTGGGCAGATGGAGGAGGGGTTTTATGGCATGAGATGCAGATTGGACTTTTTCCTTCTTTCACTGATAGCGTACAGACATTTTTAAGGTGGGAATGGTACAGTCAAGTCTCTGTTTCAGAAAATAGTCGTATGAAATATATATTAGAGTGTGGAGAGACCGTGAGGAGATGCCGATTGGGAAGCCATTGCCGTAATTCCTGGACTGTGTAAAGGGGCCAAGAGGTGGCTTCTCAATAGAAAATAGGTTGGAGACTTACGCTGGGGTTGTGTTTGCTGTTATGGTATTGTTTACAAGTTTGCTTTTGTACTAGAATTGAACAGTGATGGAGATGACAGAAGTCTAAAGCCCTCACTCTCCTCCCTCCCACCATCTCTTCTGGTTACCACAACTGCCGGTGACTGGAGTGGAAAGCCTGGCAGTGAAAATAAAATTCAGGACATAATTTCAGTACATCAGGCCGAGAAAATCAACAGTACTTAAGATGAGGAAGGACAGTCATAGTTGGGAAAAGACTCCTAAGGAGGTGGGCGTTGGACCAGACACTGAGGTTAGACGGGATTAGTGAAATAGAAGACAGTTTGCTGCTAGTTTTTAGGCACACAGAATGGCAGGGCCCCAGGCAAGAAGGTGGCACACAGATGACACATTCTGGCCCCGAGCGTGCCTCAGGCCAACTAGGGCAGAGTAACTAACAGGGAATCTTGTCGAGTGTAGCACCATGAGAGAAAAGGTTGCAGTGTTGGTTGGGTCAAAAGTGTGTCTGATCTTCAATTTTGGATGTTATATGGTGGTAGTAGGGAAACACTCAGAATTTGATTAACAAGAATTTTCCATTTTAGGAAGATAAAATATAGAGAGCATCCAGGATATCCTGGAAGCCTGAGAGCCAGGAATTGTAGGTATGAGACAATTGCAATTTTCTGTCCTTGGAATACAGAGGACTCAGTCATGTCAAAGGGAACCCAGGAAGATGCCCAGATTCACACAGAGCTGCAGTGACACTGTCAGGGTCCAAACCCAAGACTTCCATGCTCAAAAGTTCATGCTTTTCTCGTGCTACCTTGAGATCAAAGGAAATGAAGATGAGGTGAGAAGGATTTGGTGATTACAAGGTCAAAGGTGGAATTCCACTGAGCATTTTCTATCCAGAGACATACACAGAAGCCAGTTTCCAGGGAGCTCTGGAGGAACTGGGTAACAATGAAATGGCCTCTGAAGCTTCTATAATGATTAAACAGATTAAGCCAGTCACTTGCTATGCATATATTTTGTTTCCTGTGCAACTGATCAAAAATCATGTATCTAATGTAAGTTTTTGCTCTCACATTCACTCCTTTTCTGCTCAAATGATTGCTTGTTCCTTTTTGTTAGGTTCCCTGGTGTTATTCATGGCCCTGAGACAGTGAGTCTGTGGCCAGAATCATGACAGGTGTTTTGGTCTTTCCTCCCTTCCCATTCATGATGAAATTTCATTGATTTTTTTTTTTTTCGAGAAAGACGGAAGTTGACCTGTGGGATGACTCTATTATGATAAGCTACAAAAAGCAGTAGAACTAACAAAATCCTTCTATGTCCTCATTGGTCAAATAAAACTATGGGCTTCATTCTGTGTGAACTTACCAAAATGATTAGTACCAGTAAACAGATGATAAGATCTCTGTTGCTCTTGTTCACTGGCTTAGAATTTGGGAGTTGGCTTTGAAAATACTCTATTTTTTAAAAACTCTAGCCTTTGAAGTTTGTCTCCCTCCACCCCTTTCCAACATGTACAGCATACGGAGAAAAGGAGCTCTAGTCATAGTAATACCAGTTGTGTGTTTTGTGCTTTATCCCTTAGGGCATCATTGCAGAGTATAACAAAATCAATGATGTGAAGGAAGATGATGACACAGAGAAGTTCAAGGAAGCCATTGTGAAATTCCACAGGCTGTTTGGAATGCCGGAGGAAGAGAAGCTCGTCAACTACTACTCTTGCAGCTACTGGAAGGGGAAGGTCCCCCGTCAGGGTTGGATGTACCTCAGTATTAATCACCTTTGCTTTTATTCTTTCCTCATGGGAAGGGAAGGTAAGTTCTCTAGGATCTTGGAGGGAAGCTTTGCAAAGTCTGTTGAGGTTTGCCACATCCAAACATCAACAATTTCTCTGTAGTTATAACTGAGCCAACACTATTTTGTAACGATTTTAACAATTGAATTCAATCATTTTTGATTCCATAGTTGTAAAGAAATTGATTACTAAGTAATAAAGAGTCACCAAAGGTATAATCCGTTTAGCAGACATGGACTTAAATCCACAATAATCATAGCTCAGAATTTTTGTGATCCAGATTTGTCTCTTCAGACTAACAGAATGATGATAAATACTGGCACAGAAACTCACAGGAGTTCAGTGAGATTGGGGCATGGGGTTGTGAAATTACAGTATCTTGAGAGGATTTCAAGCAGCCGCATGTTGACCCAGCCTTGTTTCCTACACTCAGCCAAGCTGGTAATCCGGTGGGTGGACATCACTCAGCTGGAGAAGAATGCCACGCTGCTTCTGCCTGATGCGATCAAAGTGAGCACAAGGTCCAGTGAGCATTTCTTCTCCGTGTTTCTCAACATCAGTGAGACCTTCAAGTTAATGGAGCAGCTCGCCAACATTGCCATGAGGCAGCTCTTAGACAATGAGGGGTTTGAACAAGACCGATCCCTGCCCAAGCTGAAAAAGAAGTCTCCTAAAAAAGTGTCTGCTCTAAAACGGTGAGTGACAGAGACTTTAGACAAGAAGCCCATCCATTCATTTATGAAATTTAACCTTCTCTGAACAACTTCAAGGGTTTTGCAACACTTTGCTGGGTGTGGATACAAAACTGAAAAAGACTTTCTAAGGCACTCACAGCTCAGCAAATGAGGTAGACACGACCAACTCCAGCATAATGTGCTGGGACCTCTTCTGGTCCTCTGAGCACAGTGCCATGAGCACACAGGTGGGGAGGTGGGCTGAGAGGGTAGGAAAGACCTCTCAGCAGAGGCTGCTGGGAGCTGGGCTCTGAAGACATAGAAGAAATTACTCACATAAATTCAGTAGGATGGAATAACATGATGGGAGAAACAGAAGGGGAAAGCACAGGGGGAAGTAAGTCCATCACATGTGTGGAAGGTGGCTGGGTGTGGGATGAGAGACTGCAGAGAAGTCTGAAGACTGGATGTGGGAGGAGGGCTGGAGAAAAGACAAGGGAAAAGTTGACGCCCTGAGGTGTGACAGTATGCATGGAATTACTGAGATGGGGATGAGGGAAGGATGAGTGTTTCCAAGGGAGATGAAGCCTCAGTTTTGATCAGGCTGAGCTGAGTTGCCTGCAGGACATCTAACTGGACATTGGTCCAGTAGGATATACGGAATTGGTAATCATTGCCACGCAGCTGATAGCTGGAACCTGACCAGAGGTCACTGCAATTAAAATGTCTGGTGATATGAGACATGTTTTGACAGAGTGATAAGAGGCTGGGTCACTGCAGTGGATCGACTAGCACGTGAAAAGCAAGGCAAGGGAAGTAGGGGCAGGTATAGACCGCTTGCTCAAGAAATTCAGTGGTAAAGGAGGGGGTTTGCTCTTTCTAGACTAAAGAAGGTTTGAAAATAGGATAGTCTGAAGTAGGCAGACGGGAAGAGTTTACTGGTGAGGGCAAGCGCAGGGACAGGTGTGGGTGCAGGTGCAGAAGGGAGCGTGGAGATAAAGCTATAATAAAATGAATAATTTTAAAAGTGGCATCTCGTAGAGCATGGAGAAGGATGCGTGTGTGTGATGATACCTCTCCCTTTCAAACAGGGAAAGGAAGCAAGAGTCGGTGAGGATGGAGGCAGTTTTGGAGACAGCAGGGAGGGAGCTGGAGGGCTTCTCTGTGTCCTGTGAAGCCAGAAACTCGACCATCCAGGGGCTCAAGTGGCATAAGAGCTTGAGGGGAGAGGTTTAAATAACTGCCATGGTAAACAGAAAAGGACCTGATTCGGGAGGTTATAGTCTCCTCAGGACCCAGCGAGGTTAGAAACGCGAGTTGTCCACGAGCTGGGTTGCTCCTGTGTTTCAGGCAGGTTTGTTGTCTGTTCATAGCAGACAGTGACAGTCAGCTGATTCATGTGGCTTTTGTACCTTCTCATTTGGTCATTCTTAAAAGATAAGACCCCGAAAGTACCTCTAGATGAATATAAATGTAGTAATCTCTTTAGCAATTACTGTATTCTTTTAGAAGGAGAATTATGCCTGTCTAAGGCCTTGTTTTCCCAAGATCCTTGAACATTTACAAATACTGATTGTGAAATGACAACCCAAGGGGCCCTAAGTATATTAAAATAATTTTATTATGTTTTTGGGTCCTAGGTTGGAGCTAACTCCCAGGAAGGTAGGAGTAAGTCTGACAGGCTGGAGGAGGGGAAAGATGGGCTGGGGAACCTCCGTTGCTGCATCATTAGAGGCACTGAAGCTCTTCTCTTGCGTAAGCTGCGTTACTGTTGTTGCTTTCCAGCGATCTTGATGCCAGGGCGAAGAGCGAGCGATACCGTGCACTTTTCCGGCTGCCCAAAGATGAAAAATTAGACGGCCACACGGACTGCACCCTCTGGACTCCATTCAACAAAATGCACATTTTGGGGCAGATGTTTGTCTCCACAAACTACATCTGCTTTACCAGCAAGGAGGAGAATCTGTGTAGCCTCATCATCCCGCTCCGAGAGGTAAGCGTCAGGTGAAGATGGGTATTTGAAGAGTTTAATCTGTAATACTTCTCTGTGTGTTTTTTACCAGCATTGGGTTGGCTTTTAACCATAGGGTGATTGTTCACAATTCTTTGATGGAATCTACCACTCTTTCCTGTGTTGTCATTGCTCCAAGTGACCGTGGTACCTGCAAGATCTCTTCTTCTGGAGGCAGCCTGGTGTTTTTTAAAAAAAAATGTAGGTTTCATTCTTGTTCAGGTGAGGTGAGGCCAACAGAGCAGGAGATGACTGTCATGGAAAAGATTGCTTGTTATAGTCGCAGATCCCTCTAGGGGGCGCACGCCATGCCACGGGGACCACACGGGGAAGCACCAGGGCGGGTCAGCAGGCAGAAGAGCAAGGGAAGTGCGGGTAAGACCCTTTACTGTGGTTTCCATGGGAAGAAACAGTGGAGGCAGGGCAAGCAGGCTTAAGATTGGCAAGTTGGATAGTTTTGGCAGGCCCTAGGGCAGAGGGCCTGTCTCCAGTTGGCTGGTGCCTGGCCCTGGGGTGATGGGGGCAGGTGAGTGGTGGCCCTGAGTGTGAGAGCAGGTGAAGGAGGTCAGTGGGGTGTGGGCTCAGGATTGGTTGGTCTGCCTATGGAAGGGCCACTCACAGGTGAGTCCTCTGCTGACTCTGGGACGGGTGGTCCTACCAGGGGCAGCAGGGCCCCAAGATGTGAAAACATCAAATACAGAAACTAGAACATGTGGTTAGTACACCTGGCTCACAGCCTGAGCAGCTTAGTCTTTAGAGGAGACAGTCCAGGTTGTGAACCAGAAAGCCAAGTGCTGAGATCTGGCTGGTCTGTCGATTCTCTGCATCGGACCCACTGGGACCGCCGGCCACGGTGGCGGACTCCTAAGTCCACCTCAGATCTTCTGAATCTGTGCAGGCTTTGGAGTCTGTATTTTAATAAAGTCCCAGGCTGACTCACATGTGCAGTGAAGACTATGAAACATCAATCTTGTGCCTGTGGTGGAGTGGGTTTCTGTCATGTCTTCACAGTGATAGGTTATTCTGGTACTTGCGTGGAAGCCTTGCTGTGCTGTTTGGGGTTGAGAAGGAACTCAGGTTAAGATCTCAGGGGCTGGCAGGCCTGCACTTTCTAACCTGGCAACTTTCAACCTACTCTGGTCATTTTCTAGAAGTTAACATGGTTGGAAGCTTTGGCTATTAAATCAAGATCGACCCTTTGTTAAGATTCCCTATAGTAAAAAATTCAAGTTTCCCTCTGCCTTCTTTTCTTTTGTTTTTGTTAAATCATTTATGTAAGCAGATGTTCTTGGTTTTTTTGTTTGTTTGTTTGTTTTTAAACTGTTGCATCATTATTACAGTAAATTTGTAAGAATACAGACAAATAAAAAGAAAGCAAAATTCACCCCTAGTCTCACCATTCAAAGATGACCACCTTAGTTAACATTCTGCTATCCAGCTTTCCAGACTTTCTATACATGGCTGTGTATATGTCATTTATATTATTTACACATAAAATATAAAGAATTTTTTCTTTTTTCTTTCTATTTCCCTTAACAGTATACACTTAACTTTTCCCCATGTTATAAAATATTCTTTTACAATGTAACTTTTAATGACTGCATATTATTCCATAAAGGGATATACATATAATTTATTTCTTCTCATGTAGGTGACCTGTGGTTGGACCTTTGCATTGTTTTTAGTTTTCTCCCAATCATATGTATAACTTTCCTTAAGTTATAAATTCCTACAAGTTGAATTGTCAGATTAAAAAAAATGAGAAATGTTAGGCAATTGATACATCTGGTTCTCCCTCTTACAGAGTGAGCTAATTGGTGTACAGCACTTTTTGAGGCCAGGAATTGTTGGGGGTGAATTCTGAGAGGGATAATTCATCAGTACTTACAAATGTATTTCATAACTTTTTCCAGCAAACTTACCTTCTTTGTCTTAGGGAGTTGTTATACGTGTGTGTGTGTGTGTGTGTGTGTGTGTGTGTGTGTGTTGTAATTGACATGACATATTAGTTTCAGGCAGACAACATAGTGATTCAATATTTGTCAGTATTGCAGAATGATCACCACAGTAAGTCTAGTTAACATCTATCACCATACACAAAACTGTTACTGAAATTTTCTTGGTCAAGTCCTACCTGACTGCAGTAAAGCAGAGTAACTCGGACCGGCTAAGGAAACCCATCCTGGGATTAAGAATGTTCCGTAGATGTGTCATTTATGACTCTGAGTGAGTCATCACTCTGTTTATCCAGAGGGAACTGAGGAGCAGAGAGGGGCTGGAGCTGCTGTCCAGATGTCTGCTCTCCTGTTCCCCACCTCTCGGTGCGGTCCAGCTAACTCTCTGCACATGCCAGTGCAATTTACAGCACGATAATGAGAGCTCAGGGAACTGAGAGAGTGGTGGCTGATACCCTCAGCCCATTTTCTGCTTGCCAGTTTTCTCTAACAGGTAGTAAGGCAGAGATAATTCAGTCATATTTCAGCGTAAATCAGAGGAGGGACAATGGTGGGGGTAGTGTTTAGAAATAAAGCATTCTGTGGCTGGAGGATGCAGCTTTAACATGATGCTCAGTGAGACAGCAGTGCCCTTTCCTTTAACCTGATGAATCGCTGAAATATATTAATGGTAGATCCCTAATCTTGACTAATGGAAGAAGCAAAAGACTTAATGTAATTTTTATTACCTGTAGGTAATGATAATGACAGAAAGCAGTAGGGCGGGGCTCCCACCCACCAGCAAGTTTGTTTGAGCAGACACTGGTCTTTCTGTGAACTGAGTTAAACTGATTCTGTGAACTGAGTTAACTGTATTTATGATCCTACTAGACATAGGACTTTACACTTTGACTTCAGCAAGATCCACGTGGTGTCTGTGTTTTAGGCACAGAACTTGAACCTTTCATTCTTTTTGCATGTGTCATTTAGTCCCAGACACCTGGTGACCAAAAGAATCAGAAAAAAATCCGTTGGGAGAAAAGGAGTTTTTATAGGTCTTTTAAAATGAGGATTATTCAACACACATCTGAGGAGTCATGGGAAGATCCTTCTTATGATAAAGAGGTTGTTTTTGTTTTTGTTTTTCCATTTTTCTAGCTTCATTTGCATTGAGGAATAAACACTTTCATGTGCAACTCTGAGTATCTCAGAGGATTCCTTTAAAAATGTATAAATATGTGGGTGGGGGTATAGCTCAGTGGTAGAGCGTGTGCTTTGTATGCATGAGGTCCTGGGTTCAATCCCCAATACCTCCGTTAAGGGGGAAAAATGTATAAATATATATCTAACTCTATGTATGTATAAAATCTGAAGATGGAAGTCAGGTCCTGCAGGTTTCCCTTTATGGACCCCAGTAATCGCTGTTTTGCATTTGTGACCATGTAATTTTTTAGGTAACTCCAGTGGTTTCCTTAACCTTAAAGTTTTCAAAGTTCTGCTTTGGTGGTTCACATGAAAATGCTGATGAAAGGGCTGAAGTTGAACCTGTCTAGATGACTTACCAGTGGAAATGAAGAGGAGAAGGAAACTAAGTATTTAGTCAGAGCTGCTGCAAATAAACCACTGATCTAGGGCTGGCCTTGAGGCGTTCTTCCCAGCGGGCTAAAGGAAATACTTGTAATGCATTTATCCTAGTTTCCAGTTGATGAAAATCCTATTATAAAGCACCAAACACATGCCATCATTTCGAAGCTAAAGCAGATGCCCCCTTCCCTATTTTCCTCCCAGTGTGGTCGACTTACTCCACCACACACGCACACTCTCTCTCTCTCTCTCTCTCTCTCGCTGTCTCTGAGACACAACCACACACCTACACACACACCACCCCACCACACACACACACACAGAGTCAGCCGGTGCAGATAAGGTTGCAGTTAACTTGTTTACGTCATGTCTGTGCAAAATGGAGCCTTTAAAACTTTGAAGTGGTGGGAGGTGAGGGATGCCAAGCCCTGGGGTCTAAATGAGACATTTGACAAATTGGTGGTGTTTTGAAAGCCTTCTCCACATTAAGCTCTTTAAAAAGGAACCAGTATCATGTCTGTTTTCTGTCTCTTAAGGGTGATGTAGCAGCTAGGAGTTCTCTCTCTTACGGCTCCATGAAATTTTAATGAAAATCAAAGAATTCCTTCACAGCAAGGTTTATTCATCTTGGTGCCACTGACCTGGACTTGTCTTGGCCTGGGCGTTGTTGGGGCAGCTGCCCTGTGTCCTGTGCACTGCAGGATGTTTAACAGCATCCCTGTCCTCTACCTGCTGGGTGCCAGAGGTACCTTCCACTTGTGACAACTGAAAGTACCTCTAGATGTTGCCAGATGTCTCCTGGGGGGCAAAAATTATTCTCGATTTAGAACTACTGATTTAGAAAAACCAGCCAGATAATTCCAGCTCTACTTTGATTTGTTGTGAGCTGCTTTATTTTATGGGAACAGAGTTAAAGAATCTCAGCTTGCCTCAATAAAATATGGGTGGTTCCTATAGGACTTAAAA
This sequence comes from Vicugna pacos, assembly GCF_048564905.1. Taxonomy (NCBI): domain Eukaryota; kingdom Metazoa; phylum Chordata; class Mammalia; order Artiodactyla; family Camelidae; genus Vicugna; species Vicugna pacos. Next base: position 21,573,090 of record NC_132988.1, read on the forward strand.
ATGCTGTGTTCCTTCTTCGGTGCTGCTCAGAGATTGCTGTTGCATAATCCCCAGAAAGTAATGCTCTGTGTCCTCTTTCTTTTCAGGTGACGATTGTAGAAAAGGCAGACAGCTCCAGCGTGCTCCCCAGTCCCTTATCTATCAGCACCAGGAACAGGATGACCTTCCTGTTTGCCAATTTGAAAGACAGAGACTTTCTAGTGCAGAGGATCTCTGATTTCCTGCAACAAACGACCTCTAAAATATACTCGGACAAAGAATTTGCAGGAAGCTGCAACAGTTCAGATGATGAGGTCTGTGGAAGGCACCTGCGGGTGTTTTGGTTTGTCTTATTACTCTTCCCTGGAGGTGCTCACCTCCTTGTCCCGTTTCTTGGATCTTCAAGCTTTGCAGCTGTGCTAAGATGAACCACCTACCCTCTGCCCAGAGCAGTATCTCATTTAAATCTCATGGAGTTTGTATTTGGGATCATCTAGGGCTGGACAGAACCTTAGAGATCATCTGGTCTAACCCTCTTATTGCACTATTGATCTTGTTGGGAATGGTACAGAGGTCATTTATTATGATAAGATACGAATTGTATCCCCAGTTGAATTGAATCAGGCCCTGGACCAACATCCAGGGAAACTGAAGCCCTGAAAGTTATGTGACTAGCTCAAGTCATAGCACAAGTTACTGGTAGTTAAAGCAAGTTGTAAAAATAGTGAGCACACGAGTAACAGCCCTGCCCCTGTCCTCCTGCTCTAAGACTATGTGGACATTTTTGAGGCACCAGAAACTAGAGAGGAGGTGAGGGAGGTGGTCCCATAAGCGGTTGATTCAACCACAGTGTGCTTGGCATGCAGCATACTAATCAGAGAGATGTGTGGCCAACCAGCTTGTTGCAAAAATGCATCTAAAATACAGAGGATAAACAAACAAACAAACAAACACAAAGGAGACCTCTTTTGGGCATTGGCTCTGAGTCCCACGACCCCACCAAAGTGCTGGCTTGCTGCCTTTCTTCTGCTTTGTGATGTAGCAAGAAGCCTTGGGAGCCAAGCTGTTGGTATCTGTCCAGAGTAGATCCTACAGCCCAGACCATCCAGCAGCTTGCTCCTCTCTGCACCTGCAGGTGTACTCTCGGCCCAGCAGCCTGCTTTCCTCCAGCCCCCAGAGAAGCACCAGCTCTGACGCTGACGGAGAGCGCCAGTTCAACCTCAACGGCAACAGCGTCCCCACAGCCACCCAGACCCTGATGACCATGTATCGGCGGCGATCTCCTGAGGAGTTCAACCCGAAATTGGTGGGTGCCTCCTCCTCTTGCCCAGAATGTTCTTATATTAGAACCATAACGTTTGAAAAATACGCTCTTAATAAAAGCAAGCTCTTTTTTTTTTAAAACTTTGAAGTTGCTAAGTAATTAGATCTTAATTGTTCTCACAACCAAAAAGAAATGATAATTGAGTGACATGGTATGGTAGTATCATATTGCAGTATCTAGTAAATCAACACACTGTACACCTTAAAAAAATGTAAACTCAAATACGTCAATATAACACATTGTACACCTTAAAAATAAACTCATAAATCCGTCAACAGATACTTTCCTGCAAGTAAAGCAGATTTTGTCAAATATGTCATTAGGTTTCAGAGTGGCTTCTTCACGGAAGGAGGTGAGTTAGAGACAGTACAGATGACTTTTTTTGGTCATATTTTTAACTTTTTTATGTGTATTTAAAAAATTGAAGTACAGTTTTGATTTACAATCTTGTGTTTTACTGTTGTTTAATTAACCAACAAATAAGGACATAATTTCTCAGACCACATTTTAAAAACATCAGCTCACTTCCACTTGGAGATGTGGACATAAAGCCATAAATGTGGTTTGCACTCTGCTGACCCATCTCAGGTAAGCGGAATTCTGACTCTGGTACAGGAAGCGTCACGGCAGAACCACAGGCTGTGATCAGTCAGGGAAGGACCCCAGAAGATCTGAGTCCTTTATCCTCATGTCCATTCTGTCCAGAACTCAGCCGCTGTGTTCACTAAGGAAGATGTTCTGACCTTCCATCGAACTTCTCCTTACCGTCCTCAGGTACTTTGGGATGTACTGATGTTTCATTATCCCTTTCAGGCCAAAGAATTTTTGAAGGAGCAGGCCTGGAAGATTCACTTTGCCGAGTACGGGCAAGGGATCTGCATGTACCGCACAGAAAAGACGCGGGAGCTGGTGCTGAAGGGCGTCCCAGAGAGCATGCGCGGGGAGCTCTGGCTGCTGCTGTCAGGTACGGCCGGCGAGGGTGGGAGCACCGGCCCCAGAGCCCTCGGGGCCGTCGTGCACCAGGGCCCTTTCACCACGTCGGCCCCCCATTCAGGGCTAAATTGTCGTCCCTTGCCAGAGTCTTGAAACCCCCCATGACTCTTCCCTCCATAAAAACACAGGACACGTATTCAACAGATGTTGAAGCCACCATCCCTTCAGTCCCCGTAACCTCTTCCATTTTTCCTCTAACTCTTTTTAGGGACAAACAGAGCCCAAAGAGAAAGAGTAGCATTCTTTGTGATTTTTAGAGTCTTCTTTTTTTTTCCCTTTTTCAGCTGTGTCAGCTTCATTGAGGATGATTAAATGTGGCACTTGTCCAGATCAGTCGTTGGGGTGGGGAAGAGGGTAGAAATGGAGGAATAAGAGAACCTCGCTGATGAGTTTTGGCTTCTCTTGATTTTGCGGGTTCTCACTGGAGACAGGGAAGAGAGGCCGGAATGGGCTCTGGAGCTAAAAGCCTACCTGGATTATACTTACACTCCAAGCTGGAGATGCTGGGAAGGACAGAAGGGGATGATCCCAGAGCCGTGGGAGAGGTGTGTCCATCTTCACAGGGCCACCACTAGGCTTATGCCCAATATGATGCCATCCCGTTAAACCTCTGAGTCCGCTACAGAAGCCAGGGGTCCTTTGGGGCTAACCCCATCACTCCTTCCTCCCAGCCTCAAGCGTTTCGTGTATCCCAGGGATCTGTTCTGTCACAAACATCAGAGCATTTCTTTGGGTGTCACCAGTCTTGCCTTTAATATATAAATCAGTTGCTCTACCTGATTAGAGGGCTGAAATGGAATCGTTTTATATACGATATAATCGATTTATATACGATAAAAGAAGCCTTTTATATAGGCTCATGTGAAAATTTTTATTTGAACCTGAGCTGGTCTGACACAAGTGCTTATATCAAAACCTTTTATTTTAAAGATGACATTAAAATGAAAAGAATAGTTACCAGACTTACAAGAAAGCCTTAAAGAAAAAACTCATAGCTCTTTCTAAAAGTAGATATAAATGGTAATTACCAATGAGCTGTTTTAACAGCTCAGAAGTAGGAGTAGAGAATCCTGAAAAATAATTGGTCTTCTCTGTTTCATGTAAAACTGGTTTATTCTGTCCTCATTTACATATCTTGTTTTTCATTTGCCACAAGTGGACCAGCCACAGCTCCTCATTTACAAATCCAAATTTGAGTCAAATTGTCTCTAATTTCCAGTCCATCTCAAGAAGATCCTTACCGTCCAGTCTGCCATCTTTCCTGTGTTTGGTGAGCTACTCACCTGACAGCCTGATTCAGATCGCTGCTGCAGTGAACAAAACAATTCCATTTTCATCTTCCTTACTTAAATGGGAAGTTACTTACAGCTGCATTTTAGATGAAAATGAAACTCACGGTGGGCACTGGGAAACAGGATACAGCAGTCCACAGCCTTGTAGAGCCCTGTTTAGAGTTAGACCCAGTGTTTTCCTTTTTTTTTAACTTTTTTTGGGGGGGGCAGGTAATTAGGTATATTTATTTTGTTTTTGGAGGAGGTGCTGGGAATTGAACCCAGGGCTTCATTCATGCTAAGCATGCGCTTTACCACTTGAACTATACCCTCCCACCCGGCCCCCATGTTTTCTTTAACTGTGAAGGGCTGCATGAGGCCAGCGGTGAAGCAGTGTACACACCACGTTTGTTGGGTATAGAAGTGAGCCCATGTTTCCACCCAGTGCACCGGGGGGTGGGTAGGGTTCACGCGGAGGCCAGCTTGACCACAGGGAGAGCCCAGCCTCCTGGGACCTGCCCTGCTTCCCATGACTCTGAGAGCCACTGTCCCAGGACCTGGCTTGGCTACCCACTAAAGTGAGTGCAGGCCTGATGGCAAGAAGTGCTTGGAAACCATCCTTGAAAAGAGTGCAGAAGCTAGTGTTAAGCTAGTGTTAAGTCAACCAGACTGCCTTTCTGGGGCAGGTGTGAGTGATGAGGCTGGCTCTCTGGGTGACCGTCAGAGACAAGGAGTGAGTAAGCCCAGGGGCTCTAATTTCTAGTCAGTTTACCCTGTCATTAAGTACGTGTGTGTTTGTGTGTGTGTATAGATAACATATATATATATATATATATATATATATATATATATATATACACACACATATTTAATTATATAATATGTACATATATGTATGTATTTTCTATGTATATTTATGTGTGTGTGTGTATATATATAATTTATACATACTTGGATTATATTTAACTAGATTTAGATTAAGTTATTTGCATCCAGGTTTTTCTGTGCTCAGGAGTCTTAAAGGGGGAGGATATAGCTCAGTGGTAGAAGGCATGTGTAGAGATCCTGGGTTCAGTCCTCAGTATCTCCATTAAAGTAAATAAATAAACCTAATTACCCCCCCCCCAAAAAGGAAGCAAAAACTTTAAAAAAGAACTTAAAATGGAAGTATCTCAAAGCAGTGATTCTCACCACCACCTGGCCCTCATCCCCACCCCTGCGGGGCTCCCCTCGGTGGCAGGGGCCCGTCACTGCAATTTTAAACATCCCTCCAGGTATCTGAACCCCACCTCCTCTTCACTAAGACTGTTTGAGACCTTCGAAGCTTGCACCTTAACAAACAATTTCCAGACTTGTTTTGAGACGCAGCACCTCCTTTTTCAAGTGAACGCCTAAGGAAGAGCCCCGTCAAATGCAAGCAGAGCTCCGTGGTTGAGGGGAGGGCTGAGACCCGTGAGGCCTCAGCTCGGCTCAGTCCGCCCACCTCCCTGCCCTTCTCCGAGCAGCCCCTCGGGATAGTCGGGGGAGTTCCTTGAAACACAGCTTTTAGGGTGGAAACCTCTACCTGAGGGAGGTTTCTCGTATTCTTTAATCATCATCATTTTTTACTGAAGTATAGTTGATTCACAATATTGTGTTAGTTTCGGGTGTACAGCAGAGTGATTCAGTTATTTTTTTCTGATTACGTTCCATTATGGCTTATTACAAGATACTGAATACGGTTCCCTGTGCTGTGCAGTAGGTCCTTGTTGCTTATCTATTTTATGTATGACTTCTATCTGTCAGTCCCGTACTCCTGTTTTACCCCTCCCCGCCTTTCCCCTTTGGTAACCACAAGCTTCTCTGGCTGTGAGTCTACTTCTGAGTTGCATGTGGATTCATTTGTATTACTTTTTAGAGTCCACACATGAGTGGTAGCATATAGTATAGGGAGGTTTTGAAATAGAAGAGGAAGAGGGAGGGAAGCCAGGAATGAACTGACAGCCTGGCCGTGACTGCAGCACACGCACCATCGTGGGATGTCCCCGTCACCTCACGCGGGTCCTCTGAGGGGCGGGGAAGGCCGCGAGGCTGGGGGTCCGCTTCCACTTTCTGACGCTGGGTCTGGTGGGTGTTTCCCAGGCGCCATCAACGAGAAGGCCACACACCCCGGATACTACGAAGACCTTGTGGAGAAGTCCATGGGGAAGTACAACCTCGCCACGGAGGAGATTGAGAGGGACCTCCACCGCTCCCTCCCAGAGCACCCGGCTTTCCAGAACGAGATGGGCATCGCTGCCCTGAGGAGAGTCCTAACAGCTTACGCTTTCCGGAACCCTAACATAGGGTATTGCCAGGTGAATGTCACAGACGGGTGACACGGCTTTAAAGAAAAGACGTGTTATTAGCCACTGAGGAATGAGCAGAAAGGCTTCATGGCCGAGAGAGCTGTTGCTGCACGAGGGTCTCTCAACCTTGGTGCTGTTGGCCTTGGGGACTGGATAATTCTTTGTGTGGGGCTGTCCTGTAGGATGTTAAATAACATTCCTGTTTAATAACATGTTTAATAGTATCTACCCACTAAATGCCAGTAGAACCCCCTAATTGTGACAACTAAAATGTCTTTAGATGTTGCCAGACGTCCCCCAGGGAGCAAAGTCTCCCTGGGCTGAGAACCACTGAACTGAGCAGAGGAACCACGATACAGGAGTGTCCTTCCTGGACCCATCACCCTCTGGTGACCTGCCTGGTCGCTAGCTAGTCGTGAGCACTCCCGGGTACCTACCTGTCCTTTATTTCTGGATTCTAGGTTCCATGCTGCTCCTCCTTTGCATCTTCTAAGCAATTAGTGACCTTGAGAATGTAACTTTTATGTGCTATGGTTATATTTTAATGCACAGTAAAATAAATACTTAATTCAATATGAAAAAGATGTTGCTCATACACCAGCTAAAATGATCGTTTGTACTAGTGCCACAGTTTGGGAAGCTCCAAGATAATGTGACCTTAGATTTAAAGGCTACATATACAGAGAGGTCTTCTCTGACTGTCTAGCTAAATGCTAAAGCAGGCTTAATTCCTCTGTACACACACGCGCGCGCAGAGCACAGGCCTCCTTGTACCACGTTATTTTATCTTTTTGATAGCACTTAATTTAAATACACCCCCAAATTAATGCATCAACTTTTACATCTTTGTTCTGTCTCTCTGACCCAAGCATTTATGCCCTGTGAGACTTGTCACCACTGTGTCCCCGTCTTTCCCCAGTACCTAGTCCAGAGCCTGATACCAAGGAGACTCCCAAAAGAACTTACCTTGACTGAATGATTCAGGCACTAACAGTGACCATGGTCATGTACTAGGCAGGTTAATCATCAAGTGGAATTTTAATAATGGTTTCACCTGGGAACATACTGCGTAAGGCTTACAAGAAAGAGCCTATTAGACCAAAATTCCTTTTTTGACATTTATATCGTAGAAGCCTGATGAACACTTACTGGTTTCTAGAAGATCAAAAGCAGTCCAGAAGTGAGTTGGCTTCTAATATAATAGAGTTCATATTTATCTTTTGATCTTCCTCTTTTTAATTAAAGGGACTATTAAAGTAGTTGAGCCTTGAGTGGTTATGAGCTGTCTGATAATATCTTTTAATAAAGTCGGTTACTTTAGAATTAAATTCCTGTTACTTATCACCTTCCATCCTTATCCAGATGGAAATAGTGGGCGAGAACTCCAACTCTGAAAGGTTCCATTGTTCTCTGAGGAGAGCCTCAAGCCATGTGTACTCAGTTATAGAAACAATTATGGAAGATTAAAAAGGAAATATTTACCTCACTGAATTGAGGATTAAAAACAAGGAGATTTCAGCAGGTTCAAAGCTTTGTCAAAGGGCCTTTGGACCAAGTTCTTGAATGAGGGTTTGCATGTGTCGGGGGCTCAGGCCTTGGTGAATGCTGGTGTTCATGGAGGCCCTTTAAAGTTAACAGGTTCAAGGACTAAGAGTTTTTACATTTTTAAAAGGTCGTAAAGAAAACAAAACTCAGAGGAATATGTGCATATCCCTTGCAAAGCCTTTAAATATTTATTATGTGTTTTTCTTATGGAAGAAGTTTGCTGGCCCCTTGGGACTAACTTGGTCACCTTTTAGGTTAACAAAATGGCTTCTATGTTCACATGTGTCTGATGTATTTAAAACGTGTTTCATGACTTCTTCTTTCACTCATTCAGGCCATGAACATTGTCACATCAGTGCTGCTGCTTTATGCCAAAGAGGAGGAAGCTTTCTGGCTGCTGGTGGCTTTGTGTGAACGCATGCTTCCTGATTACTACAACACCAGGGTGGTTGGTATGTGGTGATGCAGCTCACATTTTAACCCTTATCTCACAGGAAGGTGTTTCTAGAGCCAGGATATCATTTCCAGGCACCATTAGCCAAAAGAGTTTTAGACTAATCCAGTTTTCCAAAATGGGGATGAGAGGCTTGAATCAATGCACGTGGTACCCAAAGGAGCTCCACAGAGCTTAGGAGAGTATACATGTATCACCTCGACGGAAACTGTTTCCTAAGACACCTGATGTGGGTGTCACTCTGTGGCACGTGAGAGCTACACCAAGCACACAGATCATCAACCCAAAAAGGTTTAGCAATTCTTTCATGAGGAGGATGGAATCTACAAAAGGCAGAAGTATTCAAAAAAGGAATGGAGACAATAGCATATAAAATGTTGCCAAAGCTAAGTTTCTAAGGTATTTTTTGGAACTGGTTTCTTTGCAAAGCAAACAACAATGGGGAACATTTAAATAAATTATAATCCTCTCACGTGTTAGACATTCATTTTAGCAGGACACACTTCTCATTGCTGGTGTAGGAAAATGTATGCTTTACGTGTCCCTCTTGCGTTCTGTCTTCATTTCTAAACTTCTGCACAGTAATTTAAATCATTGGAAGTACTCTCCAGAAATATCAGGACGTCGATCATGAGTGTGTTCAGCTGGAACGCTTTTAAGTTTAAAAAGCAATCATTTAAAGAAACAATTCCTGTGTGAGGACCACGCATCCAAAAGAGCAATTTGTTTTTAAAAGAGTTTGCCAAGAAATGAAGCTACTTAGATATACTTTTCATGCCTAACCAAACATTTATGTTGCCAACAAAATAAAGAATTGTGTGTCATGAAAATTTTGTAAACTGACCCTTCCAACAGTCCTTGTAATTGTCATGCTATTGCTCCTTTCTGGTAGAGAGCCAGGACAGGAAGACCTCCCAGGAAGAGAAGAGGCAGCCTCTGGTGACTTGGCTGTGCCGACATCTTGGTCTAGTAACGTAGTAACTGGAGTTCTGTCTTGGCAGCAATTGTGAACTGGCTGGTTTTAGTCAGGCCATTGGATTGGGTGCATTCGTGAGAAGCTGTAGTTGGTTAACCCGTGACTTCTGGTGTCCACCCCCGCTACAGGTGCCCTGGTGGACCAGGGTGTCTTCGAGGAGCTCGCCCGAGACTATGTCCCACAGCTGTACGACTGCATGCAGGACCTGGGCGTGATTTCCACCATCTCCCTGTCCTGGTTCCTCACCCTGTTTCTCAGCGTGATGCCGTTTGAGAGTGCAGTTGTAGTTGTCGACTGTTTCTTCTATGAAGGAATCAAAGTGATATTCCAGTTGGCCCTGGCTGTGCTGGATGCAAATGTGGACAAACTTTTGAACTGCAAGGATGACGGGGAGGCCATGACCGTTCTGGGAAGGTATTTCACTTGGAGAACCACCTCTGGGCTTTCTTCCCTGTGCTCTCCATCTGTCTGTCTCCTTGGTTTCATGAGTCTTCATTGCCCACATAATTCATGAGTCAAAATGCCCACTTCTCTCTGTGGCCGAGGATTTATTTTCATATGCTCTGTCTTAAAGTGAAGGGAAGTTCATTCTGCTCTTAAGGAAATTCTAGTCCATTGTTTTAATGTGCAGAATTTGGAGAAAATGGCTGGACAACTGTAAAAGGAGAAATTCCAGGTTAGCCTCCCAGTGACTCCCAATTCCTTCTTCCAGGTACTTGGACAGCGTGACCAATAAAGACAGCACGCTGCCTCCCATCCCTCACCTCCACTCCCTGCTCAGTGATGACGTGGAGCCCTACCCGGAGGTCGACATCTTCAGACTCATCAGAACGTCCTATGAGGTAGGTCTGGTTTCCTGCCTGAGTGTTCCAGCACTCTGAGTGCTAGGAGGGGCTCAGCCAGACGGGGCCACGCACTTCATTGCTAACCCAGGATATACTCGCTTCCTTCCACCTTCTGAGAACTTGTTGCTGAAGCAAGCAGCTACCTGCCACCTGCCAGCTTTGAGCTGAGGGGGTCTAGCACCACGGAGCAAGTGGCATGAGCAACTCTGTGCTGTGCCCACCCTGACGCCTGATCACGCAGCAGCTTGTGTTCAGCTCTGGTTGGGGAGGGGCTGTTGAAAGCGGGAGTGGGGAGGTTGACCTGTACAAATCAGTTCACTTCCTGTGCTCATGTCAAGTCCTTAGATCTTCTGGGAAGCAGACAAGCCAATCCTTTTCAGTCCGAGGCATGTAGGATACTCTAGAGCATCCTGGAGAAGAACCAGAGTCCTAGGATTTCTCCAAAGTTGCTTGGCCTGGGTTGGGAGGGCGCCTCCCGGTCCTTGATGCCCTCCAGACCTGGTCTTGAATCCCAGAATAGAACTAACGGGCGTCCAGGGGAGAAGGACCCAGCGCGCTGCGTACCCCTCAGCTCTCGGGGTGTGTAGAGCCCCCGCAGGCTCAGTGCCCGTAACGCCTCCTGGTTTGTTCGCTTCCTGATTGTTAAGAAAGAGTGTGAGTGTTCTGCTGAGAGCACTGTGCCGTCTGTAGGTGTTTTGGGATCGTGTGACCAGTGATTGTCAGCATTTCAATGAGCAACAACCTGGATAAGGGAGAAATGGTGAGGGACAGGCTGAGGTCATAAAGTCTCACTTAAACAGAGTAAAAATGTGGTGCTTTTTTTTTTCTGCATATACATGCATATATTCGTTTCGTTTTTTTTTTCTTTAAAGGTTATTACAAGACACTAATGAACTCATCATCTACAGAACAGAAACAGATTCACAGACGTAGTAAATAATCTTACAGTGCCTGAGGGGAAGGGGGTGGGAAGGGATAAATTTGAGAGTTTGAGATTTGCAAATGTTAACCACTATATATAAAATAGATTTTAAAAAACCAAGTTTCTTTAGTTTAGCACGAGGAAAAATGTGGTGCTTTAAAAAACAATTGGTACGGCTCTGGAAGCCTTTTCAGAAATATGCATCCTTAACTCATAATGGGAGAAAGACTGGTAAATTATTATTTAAAAAATTTTTTGTTGGTACCCCATATACATTGTAAACCAAACACTTTTGCTATGTTTTAAAATCATAAAATTTGTGTATGTTAATAATAAAAAATGTAGAAACTGTGGGAAAATATCAAGGGAAAAACTGTATCCTGTGAGCATCTCACCATGTTTCCCTCAAAAAAGTTTTTATATTTGCATTTTAAGCTTAGAAACAAGTTTTTACTGAAAAGTGTTTTGTAACAGTCCATTTTCACTTTAAATATATCACCAGCATTCTCTAATATTTAATGTATTGTTTGCAGGTTTTCATAGCTCCTCAATATTCTGCTTTCATGAGGTGTCAAAACTTACTTGGCTGGTCCTTTTTGTTGGACATTTTCTGTGTTTATTTTCACATTTTCAGTACCATACGGCAAATTCACATGCTATTATTCCATGTATATCTATGACATGATATGTATGATATTATATGTTATATGATAAACTTGTACACAAACAACACATCTCTGATTATTTTCTTAGAGTCCGTTCTTAGGAATAGATTCACAGCAGAGGATCAAAAAGTATCAATTATTTCTAAGCTCCTGGCACAATTTTCTATAAAAATTGTCCCAAATTATATTTCCTCTAGTAGAGATTAAGGATGGCTGTTTCACTTCATCCTCTCCAAAACTGGTTATCATCATAATGCATTTAAAAAATGAATCATTGCCCTAGGACTTGTGGATGGTCCTCTGTCGGAAATTTTGGATGATTGTTTTTCCAGAAAAAGAGCCCATGTGATTAAAGGCGATAGTTATTATTGTAGCTGGGGGTGGTTTTTCTAAAGGCATCTCCTAAAACCTTTACTGTGAAGAGAATTCTAGACCAAAGTAATAAAGCTTGGTATGTGGAAACTCAGCTTTGTTCTTGACAGCAGATAAGCGGACATCTTGCTGAGGTCAGCGCCTGGCCCATTTTTAATGAGAGAGAGAGGAGAATGGAGCCACGACCAGGGCTGGTTTCCACTTCCACCCCGCACGGTGGCCGTAGGCTGCCAGACACCCTATCGCAGGTCACAGCAGCGGTTTCCTTCCTTTGCCTGGAAAGACAGCCCCGTGTCTTTGCACCAGAGCCTATATTTCCAGGTCTTTCAACGCATGACGACTGGTTTTTTGTTTTCTCTGCTTAGTGTTGCCATTCTGCTCATCAGTTTCCAGTGGCTTCCCGATGCCCTATAGGTCATCCTAAAGAAAACACTACAGACCTTGCCTTTTTTCCCCTCCTAGCTGTTAGGTTGGTGGTTCTGCCTGTGCATTAAAATCACTCAAACTTTTTCTTAAAGCCAAACTTTTAAAAATACAAATTTCTAGGCTCCATTCTAGACCAGTTAAATCTGTATCTCTGGCATAAGGCCTAAGAATGAGTATTTTTTAAAAGTTCCCAGGTGATCGCAGAGCCCGGTGAGGGCTGAGAACGCGGAATGCAGAGCTGCCCTAGACGCAGAATGGGGCCACTTAGATGCAGACGCCGGTTATAACCTGGTTAGGACCGTGGCATGACACCGCGTTCTGAGACATGCTACTTCTTTCTTTCTGTGCTTCAGGATCATCAGGAAACTAGAAACAGGAAAAATACCAAAAGCACATTCAGCCTTGAGCTCTGATCAGGGGTGCCCCAGGTGGCTGCACATTGGTCAGCCTTCTCCTGATGAGTAGAGATGATAACTCTGCTCATAAATGCCTTGTAGGAAAAATCTCCATCATCGTTAAGTTCTCCCAAGCCCCTGCTGGAAGGAGTTGTACGGACCATTTGAGAGACAGTTCTCTTCTGTGTGGGCCTGTGTGTGAGGCGCTGCACTTTCATTAGAGCTATGCAGAAGAAGAAGACCCAGTCCCAGCCTTCAAGGCTGACTCACAGACTGAGACGAGCCTCTGGAAGGCGCTGGGGCACGTTAATAAAAGCCCTTAGAGCAGACACACGACCAGAGGTTCTTCTTGTTCAAGATGACCCAGCCTGGTGGGTTTAATCTCAGAAATGTTAAGCAGGCAAAAGAGGTGGCTGATAAAACACAAGGAGGAGTTTGTGCAGAAGGACAGACGGTTTTGAAAGCTCAGAATAATATGTCGGGCTTACTGATGATGACAAAAATAGCTGCCACTCATGGAGAGCCTGCCGGCGCTTCCCAGACAGCCCCACCAGGTGAATGTTAACACACTTTAAGGTGAAAATGTAAGTTCAGAGAGGTTGAGCTAGTTTTTCAAAGACACAGAAAGTGGCAGAGTCAGGAGCCAAATAAAGTGCCCTGGCATTAAATCCAGAGCCAATAGGATTTGTCTGGATAGAACAGAGATGAAATTGAAGACATACATATGGACATGAGGTCAGTTGGTCCAATACAGGCTGGTTAGTGGGGAGTCTTGAAACCACTAATCGATTTGCAAGGCCCCCAACAGCCACTGGAAACTAAGGGGAGTTTTTCTTCAAGTACATTATTTCTGAAGCTCCTTGTGCAATAAATTGGAGTGGGGAGAACTAAAGGAATAGACTAAGAAGGGAGATACTACAGTTATGTCAGTGCGAGAAGGCCCAAGAGATGCAAAAAACAGTGTGTGTCTATTCATTTATTCAGAAAATCTTTAAAATTTCATAATGCTTGGCCTCGGAGATGTGAATTGGTGAGAATTTGGTGTGAATTTTCTTCTTTCTTCACTTTTAATGTATAGGTATTTTCAAGCACAGTATAAGTCAAAAGGATAATATAATGCATTTCCATTAACCCATCGCCCAGTCCCAACAGTAAACAACATCTTCCCGATTTCTGTTTCATCTAACGCCTTCTTCTTCTTTTTCTGGTGTATTTTAAAGCAAACTCCATACCTCATATTATTTCACTCATAGACTCTTCGTAATATATCTCTAATAAGCATTTGGGGCATGACATTTTTTGCTAATGCATAGCTTTGATTTCCAAGTGTAACTTGTACAAGTTTGTTGATCCTTCAGAAACCACATAGAGCTGTATAATACTTATCACCAGTTGTCAGTGGACCCTCAGTTATAACATTAGCACATTTTGCCTGATTTAAAGATTCGTGCTTTTCTTCCTCTTCCTCCTCTTCTCCCTCCTCCTTTCGCTGGTAACACCGGGAATAGTTCACAGCAACCATGCTGCTTGCTCTTCCTGAGTAGTGCATAGAATCCTTTCACCAACCCAAACAGGCAGAAAATAATTTTCCCTTTCTTGCTGATAAGCAAGCCGAGGAACATCAATTTGTGAAATTTCTGTGGTATCTGGGACTTGCCTCCAAATCTGAACACAAAACGGTGCCCTTTCTACAATGCCCAGTTGTCAAAAGTATGTCTTAATGAAGCTGAACGTGAATGGTGTGTATTTAAAGAAAACGGTCTGTTGTAAGTTAGCATGACTATGGGGCCACACACATGAGGCGAACACCAAGTGAGGGGCAGTGGTGGGGGTGGGAAAAGGTGGTCCTCAGGGTACCAGACAGCAAAGGCCTGCTGGGTGGGGGTAGTCTCTTTGCCACCTGAGATGAGGAACCATTGTTGCCAGAACTTTTGGTTTTTCAAGAGAAGTTGGAGGTCTTGATTTTAATTATCCTAATTTTCAAAAATACTTCCTGGGCCAAACAATACGTGTCATGAACTTTCTTAGCCTGTTTATAATTTCTGCAACTTTTCAATCACTTCTAGGTAAATATAAAATGATACTGGGCATTGTGCTTAGAGTTTTCCATGCCTTGTCAAAATTAACGATCACAGGCCTGAGAGTCAGATGACGTGTTAATGCCCTTCACAGATAATAGAATGGCAGCTCAGAGAGGTTAAGTAACTTGCCCAAGGTTCCTCAGTAAATTGGAGCAGGGCTTCAGATCCCAAGTCTGTTTATCTCTAATGTGCTTCGCATTATTTCTTGTGTTTCAACCAGCATGTTCAACCCACAGCTAATATACAGGCAGTGCCCAGAGCATATCTGACACTGAAGCTAACGTGTTTTGTGTAATGTTCATATTTACTTAATGTGACAATGGCTTTTCGAGCCCTTTCTGCTCGGCAGAGACTTCAGATGACATAGTCCTTTGAGGAGCCTCAGTGTAGTTACAAAATATGGGCCTGCTTTCTGGCAGAGTTACAAAGGTGTCCCGTAGGTCTGGATATTGCTGTGAGTGGAGACTTAAGCTCAGAGGGCCTTAGAGGGCAGCCCGCTCAGCAGACGTGGGACTCCAACAAGCAGAGTCCTTGCACTGACTGCATATGCTGGTCCCCTCCTATCTTCTTGCTTCTTGTCCTGCTCTTTCCTCCACCCAAACACCTTCCCCAGCCCCTACCCCGGCACGTGAGCACACAGGTACACACAGGTGCCGCCACCACAGAACAAGGCAGGGCGGAGCCCGGGGGGAATGCCCCTTCAGCTGTATTTGAGAATCTCTCTCCCATCTTGGGCTCAGCCTCTTGTAACTTTATGCTGCTTTCTGGAAATCCAAAGACCCGCATGCCCATCACCCACCATTTCCCCTCTCTCCCCCCACAGTCTTCCAAGGCAGAGCCTCACTCTCTGCTCTGGGCATCTGGAGACTTTCTCATACTGAAAGGACTGTTCAGTGTGAATGGGGCTCAGCCCTCTGGCTAACAGGAGTGAACCCCATTCTATATACTGGGAAAATAAGCACCCCATAAACTAAGAAACATGTAAAAGGCACTTTGGGCATAATTCCCATGACCTAGTCTTATTTAAAAACAGAAATGGACCGTAGAATTAGGACATCCGGTGCAAACGGTCCCAACCTAAAAGGAAATCATAAATTCCAAGTTCCAGCCTGGCTATTTCTGGAGCTCTTCTAAAGGAAAATGGGTCATGAGAACAATGGGGTAGTGGTCTTCTCTCCCCTGCCCCTCACCTTTTTGAAGGGGCTCTGACAGACTGAAATGCTAAAAACAAGGCAAAGAAAAGTTGGCTCAGTAGATCCAGGAGCCAGCATTTCCAAACAAGCATTTCCCATCATCCCCAAACAAGGGCAATTCCCGAGGAATTTCAGTTCCATGAAAAGAACCGATTCATTAATTGAATTATGCTCTTTCTAACAAACAAAATTCACTGATGGGCATCAGAGAGCCTAACGTTATTTAAATTTCCTAAAATCCCCCCTTCCTTAAACAATAAACAAATTAGCCATCTTCATTTCCATCTCTTCTTCAGCTCTGTGTTTCTCTGTACATGTCTGTGGCCTGTGTCTAACTCTCCAGTCTAATTCCTAACGTCTTTGTGAGCTGAGAAGCAATTGTCAGTGCAGGCAGTCCCTCCTCTCTGTGGTTGCTGACAGCAAGTAAGTTTTCCCCACTGGTTGCTGACAGCAACTAAGTCTTAGGTTTGCAGACCTTTGTTTCGTACCACCTCACCCCCCCCTTGCGTGACGTTCCCTTTCTCCCCCCGCAGATTTCCAGACGAGGAGCAAGAGGATCAGATATGGGAATGAGGTGGAGACAAGTCTGTCCCGAGTTCCCAGTTTTATGCTCTGAGGCCCTTCCCACCCCTAGAGCATTCCTGGGTAGGACAAGCGGTCCCCTTCCAGTGCCGGGCGCCTCTTTGTGATTTCCTTCATCCTCCCAAGCTTTCCTTCGCATTGATGGGAAGGCAGGGCTGATGGAAAACAGATACATACACATTTGAAAGACACCAGAAGGGCCAGGTTTCACCAAGTGCAATAGGTCCCTCCTTTCTAAGTCCTCTCTCTGGAGGACTTAGATGCTGCAGCTTAAAAAAATATTCTTAGTTTAGGCCGAAGTCCATGGAATGATCTGAACATACCTGCCGACCACAGCGAAGCTGAAACCAAAAGAAGGCATCATTTCTACTATCCAGATTCTATGGTCCATTTCTGTTTTTAAACATTGTATGTGTTCCATTGTGTTCTGTCCATGGCCAGTCCCTGGCCCTGCCTAGCAGACAGCTGGGCCCATTTCTAGTTGAGAAACAGATGTCAATTAAATATAAATTGTATCAGGCTTAGGGGAAAGAACTCTCTCTTTAGCAATCTGCAGAGATCACCACGCCAGGGCCTACTATTAGTTACTATTATTTGTACTTTATTTTTAATTTTTTTTTGTACTTTATATATTACTATATCTTTATTTCTAAAGGCAGTTCCACAAGGACACATTTGGGGTTTCATTTTACAGAGGAAGAAACTGGGAGTCAGACAACTCAAATGAATGGCCCAGTGAAAGAACAAAAATTCAGATCAGATTTTGTCTAGCTCCAAAGTTTATGTTCTCTTCTCCCCAGACACAAGGAAGAACCTATTGGCTGAGGGGACAGGAAGTGGTGGAGTTATGAAGCAGGTGGCTGGGCCTCACATTACAACGCAGCCCCTGTGGGATTCCAGGCAGCTTACATAACCTCTCTGGACCTTGGTTTTGCCATCTGTATAATGGAAGTAACAGGACCAACTCACAAGGAGTGAGTTATTGTAAGGAGCCCATGACATGGTTAACGTCCCTGCCAGTTGTAGATGCCAGAAAATTTAGTTTCCTTCTTCCTCACAGCTAATGTTTTTGGCTGATCAGAGGCACACTGTGGCCTGGTTTGAGGTAAACCCAGTCCTACATCTTCAGCTTGAACTTGGCAGTGGATGCTCCCCCCACTTCCGTTAGGATCAGAAGAGTTACCGTCCCTGGTAACTTTCCCCTTCAAAGGTGTAATAACCCCAGAGAGAATTAAAGGTGATATTTTCCATCACCAGTGGTAGCTCCTACCAACCACCTCTGCATTCTGGCTTCTCAGTGGAAATAAGTGTATTGCATCTTTGTTTATTGTCAAGAGAATTCTTACTTGGTCATTAGAAGCTGCTTCTCTGAAGAGGAGACATTTCTTCCATAAACCCTGCATTCATTAGGTCAAAACCCTCTTACCACATAAGTGGTGAGGGATTTCACTGGTCAGCTTTCAAGATACCAGTGCACTATCGTGTCTTAGTTATCAGAAAGGGATGCCTGAGTCAAAACTCAATTCTCTTTCAAAACAGGTAGAAAGTACTAGAAAGGTGGGGTCTTTAGCTGTAAACCGCAGTTTGGAGAAATTCTAAATTACATAGTTCAGAGTCCACCACATGGAGCCACCTGTAGGGAGATACTGTCTCTAGGGTTGTCAGATAAAACACAGGACTAATATTAGAGGAGACAGTTATTCATTGCTTATCTGAATCAGTAATGTGACTGGGCACCCTGTATCTCCTGTACTTTATTTACTGAATCTGGCAGACCAAGGCATCACTGAGCACCGGCTGTGCTTGGAGGAAGTCAGAGAGGTGAACTCCTGGGGCGCCCCCCAGAGGTCGGGCTCTGGGTGCTTACCCTAGCATCGGACAGCCTGCGTTCACACCTGGCTGCACAGCTCTGCAGCCTTGGGCAAGTTAATGATTTGGTAAACATCCGTTTCCTCGTTTCTGAAATGCAGGTAAGAAGAGCACGTCTTTCCTGCTGAGGATTTAGTGTGTTCAGCCAACATGTGTTGAGCCCTTGCTGTGAATCAGACTGTCCACTCTCTACCCTCATAGTACGGGGCGAGAGGCAAACAAGTCAGAAAGAACACAACGGGTGAAAAGATAGGGAGCGCAGTTTCTCTGCGTGTCTGGTGAAGTGACATTTAGCAGAGACACAGGTGACATGGGGACACCAGTGCATGGTGTCTGAGAGAAGCAATTTCCAGTCAAGAGGGGTGGCCAGGGCAGAGGCCCCTGCTGGCAGTGGAGCCAGCATGGTGTGTCTGAGGAACAGCTGAGGCCATTGTGCCTGGACGGGGTGAGGAGAGGGTGGTGGCAGGTGATGGAGAGCTAGCTGGGGGAGGGAGGGGGAAGGTGGGGGCTGTGGGCCTTGGTCAGACTTGGAATTCGACGCTGAGTGAGCTGTGAAACCACTGGAGTTGAAAGCAAGGGAGCAGTACATCTGACACAGGTTTTAGAAAGACCACTCTTGCTTCTAGGGGAAAAATGAAGGTAGAGGGCCTCGAAGATCCAAGTGGGGACTGTTGTAAGAGACGGTTGTGGCTTAGACCACGGTGGTGACAGGAGAGGCAGTGAACAGTGCTGGGAGTCCCTGGGGAGTCGGTGTTGATGGAGAAAAGAGGTTTTAAGACTCAGCCTGGAGTTCCCCAAGGTTTCAGGATGGAGGGGGATGTGCAGAGGAGACAGAAAGGGAGTAGCCAGTGAGGCATAAACGGAACCAGGAGAGTCAGATTAAATGGAATGAACACAAGACATGTAAATTTATGCCAAACACCGTAGTCCATAGTAAGCAGTTTATAGGTTTTAGCTCTTGTATTAGTTGGAGCCCAGGCCAGGCTGTCATAACAGCAGACCCCAAAATAGAGGTCAGCATGATAGAAGTTTGTTTCCCTCTCACTCTGAGCCAGCAAGGCAGTTCAGGGCCGGTGTGGAGCTCAGCGGCACCAGGGGCTCGGGCTTCTTTTAGTTCACTCTTGAGCAGTGTCTCCTCCCTGCAGGAAGGAGACAGGGTGTGTCTACCCCTTTCCCTTAATGGGTCCTCCTCAGTCACTTGTGCTCACATTATTTTGGTCGGAATCAAGCCACCTGGCACAGAAGGGGAGGCTGGAAATGTGCTCGTTTGCTGGGTGTCTGGATACTCAGTTGAAATTTTGAATTTTCTGCATGCAGGGAGAGCAGATCTGTGGATCTTGGTGTGACAATCTGTGTGACAGCCATGGGGTGTCTCTCACATGTGACTTAGCTAGATAATGCTAGGCCTCATTTCATGATTTCAAAAAGCTAGTGTTCTCTCTCTATACCCACAGTAGTCTTAGATTCAAAGGTAATTTCTCAGCTGCCTGATGGTCGCTTACTTTTCAGATTCCTTCATCATTTTCTGTCATAAAATGTTTCATCATAACTTCAAAACACAAAACAAACAAAAAGCCGCTTTTATTTCTAAATCATAATCGATTTATAAGAGATAGCAAAGAAACGTACAGGGAAGTCACATGCCTTTTCTCCCCAAGTCGCCTCCTCCCCAGTGCTAACATCCCAAACAACCTCCATATGAAATCAAAACCAAGACATTGACATTGGCCCAATCCACAGGGCTTATTCAGGTTTCATCAATTCTGCATGCACTCATTTGTGTGTGTGTCTCTGTGGCTGTGTGCAGTTTTGCCATGTGCATCGCCTTGTGTAACTCCCATCACAGCCAAGGCACTCAGCTGCACCCTCACCTCTAGTGTTACTCCTTCACAGCCACTCCCACTCCTCCCTCACCCCCCGGCTAACACCGGCAGCCATTAGTCTGTTCTCCCTCTCCTGTTCTCCATCTCTATAATCGTGTTATTTCATGATCGTTACATAAATAGAAATATGCAATATGTATCCTTTTAAGATTTGTCTTTTTTTTTTCTCTCTCCCCTTTCAAGCTCTGTGCTCCTTTATAATGTTTTTTTATTGAAGTACAATTACAATGTGTCTTTCTCTGGTGTACAGCACAGTGTCCCAGTCACGCATATACATACATATATTCATTTTCATATTTTTTTCATTAAAGTTTATTACAAGATATTGAACATAGTTCCCTGTGCTATAAAAAAGAAACTTTTTTAAAATCTATTTTTATATATAGTGACAAACATTTGCAAATCACAAACTCCCAAATTTATTGCCTCCCACTCCCATTCCCCGATAACCATAAGATTGTTTACTAAATCTGCAAGTCTGTTTCTGTTTTGTAAATGAGTTCATAGTGTCTTTTTTTTTCAGATTCCACATATCACATATGAATGATATCATATGATATTTTTCTTTCTCTTTCTGGCTTACTTCATTTCATTCACTTTTTTCATTCAGCATGAGTTCTTTGAGGTTCATCCAAGTCATTGTCTACATCAACATTAGTTTTCTTTTTTTAAAATTTCTGTGTAATATGCCACAGTATGGATGTGCAAAAGCACTCTTCAAACTGTCCATTTAACGTACCCATGTGACCATTTTCCAGATCGATACCACACCCCAAAAGGGCCCTTTGTGTCCCCTTCCTGTCCCTATCCACCCAAGCAAGGTTAATAATTCTCCTGACTTTTAGCACCATAGATTAATTTTGTTTTTGAACTTCATATAAATGGAATTACACAGAATGTGCTCTTTGGGTTCTGGTTTATTTTGCTCAGCATTATGAACCAAATTGCTCATTTCCATTGCTGCTTAGTAATCCATGGTGTGACAATACTACAATGTATTTATCTGTGCTACTGTTAATGAAGATTTGAGTGGTTCTTGCTTTTGGCTAGTAGTGGCACTAGGAATATTCTAGTGTATGTCTTTTGGTAAAAAATATATGTACACATTTTTGGGGGGTATACTTAGGAGAGGAGCTTCTGGGTCATAGGTATGTATCTGTTTAGATTTAGTGGATACTGCCAGATGGATTTCCAGAATGGTAGTACCAGTTAATACGCTGAGCAACAAACAGCACATGAGAGTTTTGGCTGCACCGTGCCTTTGTCAACACTTGCTGTTGTCTGTCAGCTCTTGTACCCTTTACACGTGTTTGACCATTGCAGCATTGCTTCCATGAGTTGCACTTAAGGCAGAATTTCTTTGTTTTTCTTCCACACCACTAAGGGAGAGGAAACCTTACATCTTCTTTCTCTGCCTTCTAATTGGAAGGCTCATTTGGCTTTTGAAATGTAGTTCAATAAACATTCAGGCAATGCTAGGCATTTTGGAGTTTGAAAAGGTAGCTAGCCCTCAGCGTCTGCCACCCAGAGACAAATGCTGTTGAACTTGAGGTCTAGACAAGGAGCCTCACACCAACATCCCTTCCAACCTCCCAGTTTAACAATTGGCCATAGATAGTTCTTTTCTTCCTGTCAAGAAAGTTCTTCCTTTAAAGCATTTTTTAATACACAAATGGTCCTTGTAGCCTTATTTAACCCTTCTTCTTCCTTACAAACTGTGCTGTGTGAAACTCATTTGGCTTTGAAATTTAGTTCAGCTGGTAAGAAGCACGAGAATTTTCTGTTATTTATTGATGGCTTTTAAATGGTTTTAAAATAAACAAAGATAATACAGTAAATCAAGGTGTGGTCTAGGAGGCCTCTGACTGGACAGGATATTTCCTGTGTGTATCAGGGCTGTGCCTCCATCAGTCCTGCCGAAAGGACACTGTGTGCTTTAGCAGATTTCTCAGACCTGTCAATATTGCTCCTTTCCAGAAATTTGGAACTATCCGGGCAGATCTCATTGAGCAGATGAGATTCAAACAGAGACTGAAGGTGATCCAGACACTGGAGGATACCACGAAGCGGAATGTGGTGAGTCCTTCGAGAAACGGCATGTGGCCTTCCTTCTCCATCCTTCCCTGCACTCCTGGCGACTCATAAATTCCTGTCTGACAGACTGAAGATGATTTAAAAGGAGAAAATCAGGAACTTTTCCCATTAGGATATTTTTGAGTTTATGAAATTCATTGTGTTTATTCTTCTTATAGGTACGAACTATTGTGACAGAAACTTCCTTTACCATTGATGAGCTGGAGGAACTTTATGCTCTTTTCAAGGTGAGTTTCAAAGAAAACTTGTGTACATTCAGGGAAATAAAGGAGTTGAATAATTCAGTGAGTTCTAGATTCTTCCGTTAAATTATGAAGGGACAGCATGAGTGCCAACATGCATAAACAGGAAGACAGAGCTGAGAGTATAAAAATGGAGTGCTGAATATGAAAAATAAAGGTGTTTGTAGAACTCTTTTAAGTTGATCTTTTAGCTTTCTTCCACTCCATACAATATTTTAGAAGTCTCCCTGGACTTAAAAAACAGGGGATTACTTTATAATATTCATTAGAACAACAACAATCAAGTTTAAATTCTGCCTGAAACTCTTGTAAATTATAATTTCCTATATTAAACTATATTAAAGCATCCTAATAGCTTTCTATACTAAGCTAGGGCACTTTTTATTGAAGAGAGGTATGTAGCTAGAATAAGACTAAAGCTGCTCAGATGTCTGAGCAAAAGCCTAATTGTTCAAATTTCTATTATTTCCATTTCTAATTCAGCCCATTACCAATCTTGATCCTGAGTAAGAAAATATTACATTAGTAAATACAGCAGTGTAGAATGTTATTCCTTCTAGAAAAAAATTACTTTTGTCATAGCTGTCATTACCAACATCAGAGGTACAAATGTGGCAATTGATAGGGAAAAAGTCTTAAAAAGATGCCTTTTGTACAGGTACCAATTTTATCACCATCTCTTAACTGGCTGGTTTCTTGTATACAGTGCCTCTTACTTCCAGAACTAAATTTGGCTGTGTTGAGGACTGCAACAGTAGTTCAGGGACAGACATAAAGGGACAAACATAAAGATCTGAACAGGACACTGACAGACCTCAGGATCAGAGAATGTGATGATAAATAAAATAAAAAGTTTTATTTACTTTTGTTTCGCTAAATGCCTAGTCTAGTCTCCCCCTGATAGGTGTTCCAAACATGCATGTTGAATGCCTACGTAAATCAGTGATCAGTTTTCAATTTAGTACCATCTCTGCATGCCTCTGATGTGGGTGCAGAGAGATTCAGGTTTCATAGCTGGATAGCGATGCACTCTGTGCAGCCCAGCAGCCTGACCGAGGGAGTGGACAGCAGTGCCCCCACCAGCCGCATTCAGCCCTTGATGGTGAAGTCTCTACTCATTCGTGTTCTGTTCATACACATAAAGCTCTGTAGCTAATGGCTCGGTGTAAGTCGGTAGCCGTAAAGAAGGGGTCCCTCTTCGTTTCATGGAGGAAAAATGTAATGACCCAACTGGGTACAAAACAAACAAACAAAATACAAGGATTCCATTGAGATCAGATTTTAAAAGGATACTGAGAACCAGAAGAAATCTGCATCCAGGGTGGTGAGGGTAGGGCCAGGATTTGGGGTAACTAAACAGAAGTGGGAGTAGCAGCTGGAGGCAGCAAGACCATGGACAGATAATGGGAAGGGCTATGACACTTGAAAGAGGAGGCTGACTTTGGGGGACACCAGGAACTGGAGGACCAGGACTGGTTGTGCAGAAGTCCCAGATTCAGAGATCACTAAAGCCATGTCTTCTGTCTGGGCACCCCTGCCGTCTCTAGTCTGTGCACCTGCAGGTACCGGCGGTGGCTTTTGTATGCTGAGGATATGCCTGAAGAAAGCTTTCCTTATGTACCAAAGTATAAGGAAAGTGCTTGGTACACTCTCTCCTAAGCGTGTGTTGACAAACACGAGCTCCCCATGTCTGCTGAGCACCCCGAGAAGGAACCCAAGACCCTTGGTTGCTGTCAAGATGGGAAGGAGCCTTGTGCTGCAGAACCCAAGAGAAAGATTCCAGTAATGGACTCTTTCTTGAGTCTTCTGAACACTTCAAATGGCATTATTTCAACTGAACAAACATTTATTGAGGCATTACTGTGTGAGACACCCTGCCAGACTCTTTAGTCCTTTAAAAAGCCAGTTCCTGGGGGGGTTTCTGTGGATACAAAGGAAAGAGACCGTCATCTCCCACAGAGCTTTCTGCTTGGGCTTTGGGCTAAAACTTGTTTAAAAACAAAAAAGGTGAAAGGCTGCCACCCTGAGGCAGATTTGGTGGAAAATGTGGCTCAGGGCCCCTGTGCCTTGGTTTCTCTTGAACTCTTTCTCAGTTAGTCCTTTTTCAATCTCGGGTCCCCAGTCCCTAAGTGATGGAGTAGGAGGTCTCATCAAGGAGGAGGGACATGATCGATCTGCATGGCTGGTTGTTTCGTGATGGGGTGAGCACCGTGAAGGTGCCTACACCACATTCCTCTGTTAGAGGAAATGCTCTGGGTAAACTTATCCACTGACGTAGCTCAGGTAAAGAGGACCCCTCCCGGAGGTTGTATCACCAACACCGTCCCACCCACAGAGGGCTGCTGGGCATCACTGATAATTCAGAGTAGAGCTTAACCCACGTGGCCCTCGGACCTCAGCCTCTGCCTCCCTCCCTCTGACATCACCACTGTCACCACTGCCCACCCCACGCCCAGTAGCAGGGGTGCAGCCCAAAGCCAGGTGAGCTTGACACGCTTCCTTTATTCTGCTAAGGCTGCACTGCAGAAACCTCTCCTTCCTCCCGTCCTGCCACTCCCACTCCTCTCTTTTTTGGGGGGTTGTTAGCTACAACCGCACTAAACAATCAGGATAAAGACATTGGTCTTATTTGCTCCATTCTAAGTGAGAGCAGCACTGAAGGACTACACACTCACCACTGACGCCCCCTTCTCAGAGCCCTCAGGCAAGAGGGAAAGATCTGTTTTCAAAGTGCTTTTTGCTGTTTGAAATATTATACATGCTGATAATGAAATAGAGAGTACAACAGGGAATAAAGTAAAAAATAAAGGCTCCCTTTGGATGCCCAGTGCTCACTGTAAACACCTGTGTAGTGGGGGGAGGGGGGATTCTTCCTGGCCTTTCTGTTAGCTATTTTATCTTTGTGGTCTTCCTAGAATGGGCATGGATATCTGCCAGAATCAATATGACCTCATGAATAAAGAGGCAGCCTTGTTTCCAAGGACAGAAACAGGAAGCCTTTTGTTGGATCTCTGTTCTCCTCACCCTAGTGGTCCCTGCTCACAAGTTTAATGGAGCTATTTTCAGATGTGTGAACCAGGAAGACCACACACCTGTGGCCTGAATACTGGATGGCTAGGATAATATCTGTGTGGTTTTTGGTGACCTGGAAGCTGGGGGTTTACGGGACACAACACTGAACTAGGGATTTGGAAACCCAGAATCGCATCATGATTCTGCTCTGACTAGCTGGCTGGATGACCTGTGGAAGCCACTTGCCCTCTGGGCTGTACCGTCCTCACTTAGGAAACAAGGTGATCAGATTGCCTGAATTACAGATCCTTTTCAGGTTAACATTCTATGTATTTCTTAAAAAAAAAAAAAAAGAGAGATTTGTTTGTCTTTACAGGAGTTAACTTTTTTTAAACTTTTTTTATTGATTTATAATCATTTTACAATGTTATATCAAATTCCAGTGTATAGCACAATTTTTCAGTTATACATGAACATATATATATTCATTGTCACATTTTTTTCTCTCTGAGCTACCATTAGAAATTGTATATATTTCTCTGTGCTATACAGTATAATCTTGTTTATCTATACTACAATTTTGAAATCCCAGTCTATCCCTTCCCACCCTCCACCCCCTTGGCAACCACAAGTTTGTATTCTGTCTATGAATCTATTTCTGTTTTGTATTTATGCTTTGTTTGTGTTTTTTTTGTTGTTGTTGTTGTTTTTTAGATTCCACATATGAGCGATCTCATATGGTATTTTTCTTTCTCTTTCTGGCTTACTTCACTTAGAATGACATTCTCCAGGAGCATCCATGTTGCTGCAAATGGTGTTATGTTGTTGGTTTTTATGGCTGAGTAGTATTCCACTGTATAAATATACCACAGCTTCTTTATCCATTCATCCGTTGATGGACATTTAGGCTGTTTCCATGTCTTGGCTATTGTAAATAGTGCTGCTATGAACATTGGGGTGCAGGTGTCATCCTGAAGTAGGGTTCCTTCTGGATATAAGCCTAAGAGCGGGATTCCTGGGTCATACAGTAAGTCTATTCCTAGTCTTTTGAGGAATCTCCACACTGTTTTCCACAGTGACTGCACCAAACTGCTTTCCCGCCAGCAGTGCAGGAGGGTTCCCCTTTCTCCACAGCCTCTCCAGCATTTGTCATTTGTGGACTTTTGAATGATGGCCATTCTGACTGGTGTGAGGTGATACCTCATTGTAGTTTTGATTTGCATTTCTCTGATACTTAGTGACATTGAGGATTTTTTCATCTGCCTATTTATCATTTGTATGTCTTCCTTGGAGAATTGCTTGTTTAGGTATTTGGCCCATTTTTGGATTGGGTTGTTTGGTTGTTTCTTATTAAGTCGTATGAGCTGCTTATATATTCTGGAGATCAAGCCTTTGTTGGTTTCATTTGCAAAAATTTTCTCCCATTCCATAGGTTGTCTTTTTGTTTTACTTACGGTTTCCAGGAATTAACTTCTTAAAATGCTTGAGCGTGTATGTAAAGGAGAAGAAAATAAGGGGGCATTCACTTTCTTTCTTCACCTACTCCAGCAATTGAACTGGGTTTTTCATGTCAAATGGAAACCGTAGAGGTGGTTGCCATGGAGTTGGTGGAGGGTGGTCAGGTGGAGATGTATATAGAAGAGAAGACGAGGGTGCCCTGGGACCAGAGCACTGTCCCAGGACATACACATGGGGGACCTAAAGCCTTTTTCCAAATCTGAGGGAAGATCTTTCTTCCTGGTATTTGCTGTGAGATGCAACCCCATTCTTTGATTTTTCAGGCGGAACATCTAACCAGCTGCTACTGGGGCGGGAGCAGCAATGCGCTGGACCGGCACGACCCCAGCCTGCCTTACCTGGAGCAGTATCGCATCGACTTTGAGCAGTTCAAGGGCATGTTTGCTCTGCTCTTTCCCTGGGCCTGTGGAACTCACTCTGACGTGCTGGCCTCCCGCTTATTCCAGTTATTAGATGAAAATGGAGACTCTCTGATCAACTTCCGAGAGTTTGTCTCTGGGCTGAGTAAGGACGTGATGGTGTTGCAT
Organism: Vicugna pacos; assembly: GCF_048564905.1. Classification (NCBI taxonomy): domain Eukaryota; kingdom Metazoa; phylum Chordata; class Mammalia; order Artiodactyla; family Camelidae; genus Vicugna; species Vicugna pacos. The sequence continues at coordinate 21,600,585 of NC_132988.1, forward strand.
GAGTTGGGGGGGAGAGGATGGGAGAGTAATTGCCCTGGTCTTCCGTGCTGCCTCAGGACCACAACCCTGCTTGCCTCAGAAGACAGGGTTTAAAGAACAGAGGAGCACACTTTAAGGTTTGCAAGCTGATTGCAAAATTTGTTTTTAGTTAATGGATGTATGATTAAATCACTGGCGTCTACATTAGATAGTAATCTGCACTAGTTAAAATACATTATCAGAGAGTTTGCAAGAGTGCCGACTTAAACACTGAAACCGAAGACGATAACTTTATAAGGGAAAAAGAAATGTTTGGATGGATTGCTTTCCTCTGTCAGAAAAAATATTTATAGTACATATAATTTCATAAAATTATATAAGATATTGCATAGTGTTTTTAATAAAGGGCTGGAAAAACCCCACAACAGCTCTGCAATATAAATGGAAATCTTTCTCTCCATTTTTCGGGGAGAGAGGGCCATCCATCGTGAGAATGCATACCCTCAACTCACAGGCAGCATGCATTTCTGCTTGTCAGCCTCTCTGTCTGACTGTTTACTGCCCTGTTTCTGTTGGACTCCTGTTCGATTAATATTTGAGCAAAACAGCCACATGGCTGTTGAACTTGGCCTGCCCAATGCAAGGTTGTGGATGTAGCAGGCATTATGTTGTCAGGCTGCCAGCAGAAAAGAAGAAAAATCTTTTTAATTCTAATGGTGCCAGTCTGTGACGTTGGTCCATGCACTTCAAAAATGACCTGCCCAGGGAAAGGTGAAGGTGTCAGGTAGAGTGCTAACAGTGATTCCAAAAACTACCCTACATCTGTAATGATTGGAAGGCTTAAAGGCCAGAGGAAGCTGATGGCATTTAAAAAGGCAAAGGGGTATAGATGAGGTCCTCCGAGGTAAGAAAAAACAATTTGTGTAAAGCATCATATGTACGTTTAGAAGGGAGGACAGGGAGGAACCTGGCCTTTATTAAGAATGCAGGCACTGTTCTGATGCTTTAGAACGTGTACTCTAGCACATAATCCAAACAATAGACCTTTGAAGTAGTAACAGTACTGATAACTAACGTTTATACAGCACGTGCTCAGCCAGGCACTGGCCTGGTGCTTTACGTGCTTCTGATTCACCGACAGCGCACATCTGCAAAGTTGGAGTTTGAACTCAGGCGCCCGGAAGCCCAGTCTGTGTGGTTGCTGTTATGCTTTACTGCCCATCTGCTTACTAGTACTATCCCCACTTTCAGTTAGAGATGGAGGCTCAGAAAAGTTAAGCAACTTGCTGGGACATTTGTTTTTAGCAAGTCAATACATCTGTGTTATTGAACTGAACTGAAAGGCACAGTGAGTTCTTGCTGACTCAGGATTCAGACAAGGGCTGTCTCAAAAGCTCATCCTTTTCTCTTTATGCTGCGCTGAGGACAGCAAATAGGATTTTTCTTTTAAGGGAAGAAGGAGGTGTTAATTTTTAATTACACAAGTAACACGTAAATACATCCTGCTTTTTAGAAAAGTGAAATAATCCAGACAAGGCTAAAGACCCTTTTGATCCTCTCCTAATATTTTCTGCCCCAAAGTAACTACTTATTGTCACATTGGTGTCTGTCAAAAAGGAGATTTTTTTAAAATTACCTTTGGGCAAGAATAAGGAGGAGGAAAAAGAGATATGTTCAACACGTAGAAACGGTTCTAGGAATTTTTGCTGTAAACATCTCTGCCACAAGCAGTTTCACAGCACAGCTAGTTGACCATAAAGCCATGTTGCCCTAAGAGATAAAATAACTGGTTGACAGGTAGGACACTAGAGCAGGATATCTTTACAAATCCGGCGACACAGTCATCCCTCCCACTCATCAAAACCAAAAGTTTACCAACTATGTGGCAACTGCGAAAGAAGCAGTTACCAATCCACAACAGCCCTCGAGAGCACTAACGATTGGTTCTTTAGCTAATGTGGATACAGCAGCTTGCCCTCTGCTGCCATCTGTACCGAACTGATCACATGATATTAGAAGTGGGAGGCAAAGGAAGACTCAAGCTCCTCCTTTCCCCCAAGAGGAGGTGGTTGTGTGAGTCTTGATAAGCATAAGTTTCTTGAAAGTGGTGAACATTTTAGCAGAACCTGCCTTATCTTTTTTAAATTGAAGTATAGTTGATTCATAATGTTATATTAGTTTCTGGTGTACAACATGGTGATCCAGTTATACACATATATACTCTGATTTGTATTCTTTTCCATTGTAGGTTATTACAAAGTATTGAATATAGTTCCTTGTGCTGTACAGTAGGACCTTGTCGTTTATCTGTTTTGTGTATAGTAGTTTGTATCTGCTAATCCCAAACTCCAATTTATCCCTCCCTCTCTGCCCTTTAGTAACCATAAGTTTGTTTTCTATGTCTGTGAGTCACTTTTGTTTTGTAAATAAGTTCATTTGTATCATTTTCTTAGATTCCTCATATAAGTAATATATGATATTTGTCTTTCTCTGTCTGACTTACTTCACATAGTATTACCATCTCCAGATCCACCTGTGTTGCTGCAAAGGGCAATATTTCATTCTTTTTTATGGCTGAGCAGTATTCCATTGCATATATACCACGTCTTCGGTATCCAGTCAACAGAATCTGGCTTAGATTAGTTCACTGAAGGATTCACAGAAATTGATCCCTTATTTTCTAGTATAATATAACTGCCGATCAGTTACCTTTGTCTTTTACAGCAAAATGGCCTCCACAGTCAATTAGTTGTGGGGCGAATATGCTTGCAGCAAAGATGTTCAAGGTGAAAATACCAGACACGTGTAGAAAGCGATAGGAATAAATTATAACTTATTTATGTTTTGTCAAACCCCAACAAGGTAAATACTCTTCAGAATCTTTAGAAAAGGAAAGAGAAGCTTACAGTGCAAGATGGTGAAAACAGTGGCTTAGAGTACTGAGGCTTCTTCAATGCAGTTGAGTTTTTTGAGCAAAGGAAACTTCACCCAGATTGCTAGGAGTCTCAGAGCTGTAGTCAGTTATGTGGGTTGATTATAGCTAGTGGGGATAAGTGGACCCAGAAAAGAGAAATTTGGTTCAAGTCTTAAGAAACTAAAAGCATGAATTCTGGAAAAGATGGATGAGTAATCTTAATGTCAATCCCCAGAAAGATCCCTCTAGAAATTAGTGAACAGACAGTCTATATGAAGGTAGAGATGAAGGGCTACTATTCAAAGCCACAAATTAGCTGTACCTCCTTTTCCAGTGGTGTTGCAGGAGGCAGCATTTCTAAACATGCTGTAGGTGTCACAATGCAGCTGGTCATTTGACAGATAACTTGCTATACATGGAAAAGTTGGAAGCATGTGGAAGTCAGTGAGTCCATGACTGGCTGAACCCTGCACCCAGAGCTTGGTGGTCAGCAGCAAGTTTTCTAGTACCTTGGGCTTGGTATTTAAGCTCTGTGGTTGTTCCCTCAATTGTAAAACAGTTCCTGTCAGGACTGAAAGAAATAATTCAAGTAAAGTTCCTACAACAGTGCCTGACTCAAAAAGTGTTATTATTGTCACTATAATTATGATGTACTGGATAGCAATTTAAACTATGAAAGTAGGGGAAGGCATACTCCCCAAATGTGTCGGCTACACGAAGCTGGGAGAGACAGCCAGTGCATTGGAGGACAACAGTGAGATTAAAAAATATTAGAGGAGGAAATGATTGGCAAAAACAAATTGATAGGGATAAATCATAAGTCTTAAATTTTGAGAAGTGACTGTAAAAGAACTGTATGGCTGCATAGATGGTATAGTGGTTTCAATCTTGGAATCTAGGCTCAGACAAATCTGAGTTCAAATCCTGGGCCTGCCACTTACTAGCTTATGACCTTGAGCCTATTACTTAACATCACTAAGCCTGACTTTTCTCATCTAAGTTGGGGTACTAATTGTGCCCATCTCCTACAGTTATTGTGACCAGGCAGTGAAATACATGTGGAAAGCAGTTAACATAGGCTTAACACAACGTGAATGGTTAATAAAGGTCTGTCGTTCTCTTCATGATTAGTATTAGTGAGCATGCAGACACTCTGGGGTTTAGTTAACCATGCGGTCCGTAAGAAACTCCAGAGTGAAAAGTGGACCACAGTCCTGGGCTGCATTAGCGGAAGAGCCAAGAACAGTTCCACTATTGTCTTCAGTGGGCAAGAGGCTTCTGGAGCTCACTGTCCAGGGGGATACTGCTGGACTAATTAATACACAAGGTGAATGTGGGTAAGAATAGGGAAAGGTGTACAAATCAAGTCATATAAGAAAGCTGAAGTATGCAGAGAGGTGTATCCTGGGGAACGTACATTTGCCTTGAAAAGATAAGCCCAAGGGGGACAGGACAGCTATCCTTAAAATCTAAGGACTGTTGTACTGAAGAGGTGAAGGACCTATTCTGTCTGACTTGAAAGAGTAGACTAAGGGGGAGAGGAGTCGTTCTAAAGCTTTTCTTTGAGTCATGAAGTCTGAGATGTGATGAGTTCTAGGCACAGTGTCTTCCCCCAAAATGACATAGGCACGTGGACACAGCATTTCACCTTTCATGCGGCCCATGAACTTCATGAAGTTGAGCCTGCAGGCTGAGGATGCTGTCCAAAGTGAAGATGGTAGAAGCACTTTCAGTGTTTGGAGAACTCCCCAGGGGCGTGAGACGCCTCTGGTTGGGATGAGCTCCCCGTCGATGAGGACATTCCAGCAGGTGCTGAGTCCTCTCTTATGTGGATGTGGACGTGGATGTGTGACGAGGTCCCACGTTAAGTGGGAGGTCAGATAAGATAACCCTGATGTCCCTGCCAGCCAGTCGAGATCCTGTGATTCCTCTTTTCCCAAATCCAATTAATCTTCAGCTAGGTGCTCTGAGAATACGTATTTACAAAGAGTTTTCTGATTCCTGATGTACGAAAGGGCAAAAGTTACAGGATTCTTTGGGTGGAAGCAATGGTGATATAATGGCAGCTGGGTTAGGCTAAATTAAACCGAAGAAATATTTAACAGAACCTAAAAGCAGCTGAAAAGGATTTCTAAAATGAGTAATCTGAAGCACTCTCAAATATGTATTGAGATTATTTCTGAACTCTTTACAGTTATCTGGGGTATTGAGGCCCAGTGACCTGAACGTGCTTATTGATAACACTAATTTATTTTGTGCCAGGCACTATTCTCAGTGTTAACACCTTTAGTTCTCACATTTTATGGGTCCTGAAGTCAAGACCCCCTGGTGGAAATTTCTGTTTATCATCCTGCCTCACAGAGGGGAAACTGAGGTACAGAGAGGTTCACGCTCCCAAGGGCACATAGAAGTACAAATCCTGGTTCCAGAGATTTTGAACAAAATGTGTCCTGGCCAGACTTTCTGTCACACAATGTCTTGGCTTCAGTTTGTGTAGGGCAGACTCTTCGGGGGGACACTACAGCCCGGAGGGGTTACCAGCACGTATGATGCATTTCACATTGGTACTCGTGTGACTCCTAGGTGCCGCGTGCCATGGGGACCTCACAGAGAAACTCAAACTCCTATACAAAATGCACGTCTTGCCTGGTAAGTGAGCTCCACAGAGTAACACGTGTAACCCCAGCCTGGCCTGAAATCTTTTTTTGGTGTGACCTGTTTGCCTGTTTGTCTCTTTGCCTCTTTTTGATATACAAAGCCACTCATTGGTCCCCAGGAACAAACTGAACAATACTATTTACATGAGTTCCTGAATCAGCTAGATTCAATAGTCATTTCCTCATTTTCCTATGAGTCGTGGTAACAGAAAAGAGCAGAGTTCCACAAGAGAATGAATAAGTAGTGTTGGGTAACTCATGAGGTATAAGGACTGAGATTCTGAGTCTAGGGGGAGCAGTTTTACCACTGACAGAAACAGTGCAAAAGATGGTAAGGTTTTGAGTTCAGTTTTAAATAAGGTTGGCCTCCAGCTGGATGTATGCAGCAGACACAGAAAGAGAGAGAGAGAAAGGAAGGAAAGAGGGAGGGAGGGGGTGGTGGGAGGAAAAGAGAGAAAGAGAGAAAGAAAGAAACGAAAGAAACGAAAGGAAGAAAGAAAGAAAGAAGGAAAGAAGGAAAAGAAGGAAGAAAATGAGGAGGGAATGGCTCTAAGGCTAGAGATACGGTAAAACTATAGATTTGGGAATTATCATAGCATACAATTTCCTAAAATTTGGTTTGTAAAGCATCATTCTGTAGGTTTTAGGAAAGTCTCCAAAAAAAGGAATACATAAAAAGGGATACTTTGGTGTGGGGTTGTTAAAAAGGAAGGTAGAGTTAGAAATGAAGTGAGCCCCTCCCCCATATGGTTTTAGAGGCAGGGGGCCTTCAAGGTCCCCCAGTGATGTGACCCCCCACCCCAGCTTTGTAACTTTAGCTTCTCCTGCTCCCCTGTCATTTCTTTAACAATTGAAGCACACTTTCACTGAGTCATGGCCCTACCAGAATGAGAATCATCTCTCACCCTCTCCAGAACCATCCTCTGATCAAGATGAGCCAGATTCTGCCTTTGAAGCAACTCAGTACTTCTTTGAAGACATCACCCCTGAATGCACACATGGTAAGTGACTTTCCTTCCCACAGGGCCCTCTGTTATTGGAAAAAGTTGCCTGCAAAGCTGGTCAACCAATCACATGAGACAGGGTTATCAGGTAAAATATGAGACTCCAGTAAAATCTGGATTTGAGATAGACAAAAAATAATTTGTTTAGCCTAAGTATGTCCCGTGTGGTATTTGGGACTCACTTACTGCTTCAAAAAATCATTTGCTGTTTATCTCAAGTTCAGATTCAACTCGATGTGCCAGGGTTTCATTTCTGTTTCTGTTTTGTTTGTTTAGCTAAATCAGGCAACCCTACATAGAGGCTTTTCTGTTTTCTATGACACGTGCTAAATCTATGGGTTTATCATGTGACATGGTCCTGTTTTCTTCTGAATCTTTCTTGGCAGTGGTTGGGCTGGACAGCAGAAGCAAACACGGTGCCGATGATGGCTTTGTTACAGTGAGTCTAAAGCCAGACAAAGGTACAGCCTTTCTCTTCTCTGTATTTCCCCTACTGCTGGTTCAACAGTTGCTTCTTGACCCTTGATTTCTAAACATTTGGGTTTTAGGGAAAAGGGCAAATTCTCAAGAAAATCGTAATTATCTGAGACTCTGGACTCCAGAAAATAAGCCTAAATCAAAGAATGCAAAAGATTTACCCAAACTGAATCAGGTGAGTACTGAACAGTTCGAGTCATTCATTTCAAACCTTGAAGCTCTGTTTTCCAGGCATAGATAAATGTAGAGTAAGTACCCCTCAAAGATAATGGTTACTTGGGGCACTTAATTAATACCTGTTTGGATCTATTTTGTGCATCAAAAGTATGCTCTGTTTTGAGAAAATGACCTTCTCAGAGAAAATGAAATACTCCATTTTGAGAGTACATGCATTCTCATCCTAATCATTAAAAACACCTTCAGAGTCTCAGAAGACAAGCTCATGCTGTTTTCAAACCACTGTGCTCAGCTATAAAGGTGTCTGACTTTTTTTCCTCAAAAAGTTGAAATGTAATGAGGGAGCTAAAACAATATGAATAATTATAACACAGGGTGAAAATTCTTTTTTCTAACAGAAGAACAGATAGGTCATCTGGGTGGGGGTGGAAGGCGTTACTTCTGTCCAGGGACCCCAGCAGATGTGTCATGGGAGACGGGATGTGAGCCGACCTTGGAAAAACTGGGCTGCATTCTGATGTGTGTGGGCGTGAGAGGCGATGAAGTCTGCGATTTACTTAAGATACTTCAAGAAAGGATAGAGTTAGTGAAACATTTGTATAATGTGGTCCTTCTTGACTCCAGACTGTGGGTACCATTATGAAGGTGTATTATTTCATTCTTTCTACTTCATGGATGTTGGAAGTTTTTCCAATTTAAAAAAAGGAACCATCAATGAAGCAACCGAACTACACATCCATGTACCCTAACGTAGGACTTTCCAGGGATCTTGTAGGAGTCCTGATGTTAAATGGCATTGCAGTCCACCTTGGTGCCGCCTCTCTGCTCACGGGTGAGGCGGTCACAGTCTTGTGTTTTCCCAAATCCCTTTTCAGGGGCAGTTTATCGAGCTGTGTAAGACGATGTATAACATGTTCAGCGAGGACCCCAATGAGCAGGAGCTGTACCACGCCACGGCCGCGGTGACCAGCCTCCTGCTGGAGATCGGGGAAGTGGGCAAGCTCTTCGCCAGCCAGCCTGCCAAGGAGGGCGGCAGCGGGGGCAGCGGGCCGTCCTGCAACCAGGGCCTCCCGGGCGTCCTCTTCCCCAAGAAGGGGCCTGGCCAGCCTTCCGTGCGGGAGTCCCTGGAGCCCCTCCCGGCCAGCCTGGCAGGGGACGGCGAGGAACACTCCCTGGGGGGACAGATGGAGGACATCAAGCTGGAGGACTCCTCGCCCCGGGACAACGGGGTCTGCTCCTCCATGCTCATCTCCGACGACGACACCAAGGACGACAGCTCCATGTCCTCGTACTCGGTGCTGAGCGCCGGCTCCCACGAGGAGGACAAGCTGCACTGCGAGGACATCGGGGAGGACACGGTCCTGGTGCGCAGCGGCGAGGGCACCGCGGCGCTGCCCCGGAGCACCAGCCTGGACCGGGACTGGGCCATCACCTTCGAGCAGTTCCTGGCCTCCCTCCTGACTGAGCCGGCCCTGGTGAAGTACTTTGACAAGCCCGTGTGCATGATGGCCAGGATCACCAGTGCGAAAAACATCCGGATGATGGGCAAGCCCCTCACCTCGGCCAGCGACTACGAGATATCGGCCCTGTCCGGCTGACGCCGGCGCCTTGACTGGGGACGCGGGGGTGGGGGCGGGGTGGGAAGGGTCTTTTTTATGTTCTTCTGTGTTGGGGTTTCTTTCCTTCCTTTTAAATTAAATATTTATTAGTACCCGGCTTGAAGCCTAGTGTTTTCATAATATAATACAATGAAAACTGTTGGAGAAATATTTAAACGCCTCAAAGTAGGTACAGTACACTCTCGTTGCGGGGAGGGGGATTTACCAGAATGCAGTTTATTCAGTGAATTCCAAAAAAAAGATGACTCTGTCTGTGATATGTGTGTATTATAACTTCTTAATCTTGCTGTTGAGCTGTCCACATGGTTTAAAAAAATACATAGTGCTGTTTAACGCTAAAGAAGGCAGCAGCCATTGTGCATTTGGGCTTTTTTAAAAATAGAATTAGAGCTGAAAGGAAAGTGTAATGCCACAAACACAGAATGTTCTTCAGTGGAGTGGGCATTGTCAGCTAAGGTAGATCTTATACCACTTTTAGGGAGCATTAAACATATTTTTTAAGATTTGAAATATATTTCATAAAAGTCCTCTATTCAAAAATCATGTTCAACCAGTATTCCCGTTTGAGGTTCTAAGCAGTTACAGAAAGTGTGAGTGATTTCTGTGTAATGCCAGAATCACACTTCTATTTGATCAATTTGGACAAATACCAGACCAATTTTGCTTTAAAAAAATGATTAGTTAAGTCAGCTGGCCAGAATTCAGGGGACATGAACAGTCTTTTGCTGCAGAGAACCTGAAAGTGGCAGCAAAAATGATAAGCGGGCTCAGGATTTTGGGGGGATTTGGGGAAGAGTAAAGAACTGATGCTTCTCATGCTGGATTTTCAGCTTCTTGTTACTCATTGCAAAAAAGCAAAAAATAAAACAATAAACTTTATCATTTCCATACTCTCCATAGGTTCAAGAAATTATACCATGTATCACATATGAACGTCTTTCCAGTTAAACCAATGTAGAGATAATGTAAACTGAAAAAAAAACTGCAAGATAACATATCTGAATGTTTAAAGCGGAACTTGTCACTTTATATTAAAAGAATAGTATGCTCTATTTCCTGAACGGACTTGGAAGTGGAAACTATCGCACCTGCACTTTGAATTCTTCCTTCTTTTTTATTCGAGTTTTGTTTTTTGCAGATGTTGGTGTTTTTTTCTTCTTATTGTACAATTCATAATCATGGTCACATTTCCTTTGCTTATTCAGAATATTCCTTCCAACATTTTCCTTTATTTTAGTATCCATCATGTCCTTATTTTAGCTGTTGCTGCTGTTTTTTATTTTGTTTACAGAATGATTTTTAAATGGTCCAATGAAGTAGTGTTAACCTCAAATAGGATAAATGTGAACAAATAAAATACATCAGATACTCAGATGTGGCTTTTCTCTCGGTCCTTGAGTGCCTGCCTAAGGGAATAACATTATTCTTTTGACAACTTTGAGGGGAAATTATGTTAGGCAATTTTTTTGACTAAGTAAACAAATTTTATAGGCAACATTTTGAGATAAGAAATATAGTACGTAGTGACATGCATACGGATGAGTATATTTAAAATAAGACAATTGCTATCAGTCATCGAATTATTTAACTTACCCTACATAAGTGGTAGAGGGGTGAAAATCCCTCTGTTTAACTCTCATTAGTACACTGTAACACCACTTGGTATGTATTTAACCAAGTAGTCGTTATTTGATTTGACTCTTAGATTGTTACCCAGTATTCCATCGTTTCTATAAGGTCACTTAAAGATGCCTCAAGAAATAACTCTGTAAAGCCTGATACTCTGTCTCAGCTTTACTTCTCCAAAATCAAAGGTGGGTTTGGGAGGGAATGAGCTTGTGTAGGGAGGAGCCCTGAGCCTTTGAGTTGATTATTTCCAACTCAACCTATGAGACAAACAGGCTTGTCGGCTCAGCCCTTCCTTCCTCCTCAGCCTCCAGAAGGTGGGCAGTGCCTCTCAAAGAGCATTAAACTTCCTGTCTAGTTTTTAATGGTTGCATTATGTCTTTTTAGTATCTCCATGGATCATTCTCCTTAATTTTAGTGTATTGTGATGGACCATCTTCTCTGAAAGGTCACTTCCCATCCAGCTCTGTGATGATGAGTTTCTGATGCTGATAATCATTACACTGTCACAGATGATGGGCTTAATGTCCATATCTTGATAGACTTGAACCAACATCCCAGTGCACTTCTGGCTCCAGAGCTTTGGGTACTGGCCTCAGTGGAGTGCTCATGTATGAAAACTCAAAAGAGAAATCTCCTGCTGGAGGAAAGGGAGAAATGCTGTGGAGCCTGGATGCTGGGGAAGTGAGTGCTGCAGAGAAACCACAGATGCAGCCACATGATTCCATCCTGCCTGACTTCAAGTCTGATTCTGGGTGGGAGGGGATACACTGTGCAGGAGTGGCTCCAAGGGCACCTCAGGCTGTGAGAATGCTCAGCTCGGAGACACTTAGTTCATGAATCTAACAGTGGAACTCGGGGAGGAGGGGGGAGTCCTGCCAGCTGCCTCCTTTCTCCTGCTCCTCCAGTTAAGGGCCCCTCTGTGTCTTCTTCATTACCCATCCTATAAGACAGCTCTTTTGTTTCAGTATCAACTTCTCACCTGAGAAGACTGAGAAGTAATTGATGTGGTGAGTACAAAGCACCTCACACAGTTTTCTGTTAAAATGACTCTTTTGCCTAATGCTTAGGGCCCTCTGCCTTGTGTTTAACACCTTCTTGACAGTCTCATTCTTCAAAAAGAAAGCCTGGGCAGCCAGACAAAGGAATTCGGAGGAAGACACAGAGTGAGAAGTGGCGGCAGGGACTGGGAGCGCTCCCTGTGGGTTTTGTTCCTAGGACTGGCTGCCGGGAGACAGTCTGCAAGGCCAGGAGGAGCAGGCAGCTGAGGGCGGAGCTGTGGGTTATTTGGGCTTCCTGGATTCACAGCTACCTCCCCTCCTCACCTCCACGGAGAGGCCAGAGCTGCAAGTGTAAATCCTGTAGCTGTTCTTAGACCACCTCAAGGGCCAAGTATCAAGGACTGGTGCCACATCGCGAGGGCTGGGTTGAAGATAATCTACTGTCTAGTGGATTCACTTATCTCAGGAATGTCCACCACCCACTGTGTGCCAGATACTGTTTGTATTAGGCACTGGGAGTACAGCAGCAAATGGTGCAAATCAGAAATCCCTGCCCTTGATACAAACTACTATATATAAAATAGACAAACAACAAGATCCTGCAGTATAGCACAGGGAACTATAGTCAATATCCTGTAATAACCTATAATGAAAAGGAATATATGTATATGTATACCTGGATCACTATGCTGTACACCAGAAACTAACACAACATTGTAAATCAACTATATTTCAATTAAAAAAAAATCCCTACCCTTAAGAGAAGTTTGTATTCTGATCAGGGAGACAGACTATAAGCAAGATAAACAGATGTTATGTTGGTGCCATGGACAATAAAATAAATAAAGCAGTATTTGCAATTCTGGGCTTGGGAAGATGGTGAAATTTTAGATGGGCTGATCAAGGAAGACCTCACAGAGAAGATGACTTTTGAGTAGAAGCTGAGGGAGAGAACCACGCCAATATGTCAGGGAAACAGACAGAAGGAACTGCAAGTGCAAAGGCCCTGAGGTGGGAAGGTGCCCAGTAAGTTTGAGGAACATCCAGGTAGCTGTAGATGAAGCAGAGGGAAGGTACTAGGCAGAGAGATAACAGGAAACCAGATCACACAGGATCTGGGAGGTCAATGAAGAGACTTGAGCTTTTAACTGAGTGAGATGGGGAACCACTGAAGGGTTGGGAGCAGGAGAGACAACCCAACATAAGTTTTACCAATAATTCTGACCACTCTAATGAGCATAGAGGTAGAAGTTCAAGGATAGAATCAGGCAGACCAGTTAGAAGGTCACTGCAGTAATTCAAGTAAGAGTCGGACATAATTTTTTCTCCACCCTCAATCCTGAGGTCTGGAACCAGAGGAGGGACACACCCACCATATCCTAATGGTCCAAGGCCAGGCTCAAATGGAGGAGTTAGACCTCATCTCTCAGTGAGAAGGGTGTCTAAGAATTTGTGTCCTCCTTTATTCTGTCACATCTACCAAACTTCTTCTGGGTTCTCCTGAGCCTTCGCCAAAATTCACTAAATACCGAGCAGCTGGTGCACAGATTTCCTCTGCCCCAATGTTTGCTACCCTTCAGGGAACTTCATCTGTTCAGAGAGCCCTGCAAACGCTCCAGCCTTGATTTCCTGGATTTCCATCCCCTGCTGTACCTTAGACAGGTGAGCCCCTCACTTGCTGGCTCTGTCCGTCCCACTGCACCTATTCTTGGCACTTCTAGGCTTTTAACCTTTCTATCCATTTCCAATGTCTCTCACTAACTTTCCTATTCAGATTCGATCTTCTGGTCATCTCTTCAACTGCTGTCTTCTCAGCTCTCCCAACTCCATTTCCCCTCATTTTCTTTGGCTGCCACTTGGGGTGACCGCTCGGCAGTCCCCAGATCTCGAATCATCACAAAGATCTGCCTTCTTCAGTCACATCCGGGCTGCTGGGGGAGAGCATTCACACTCTGTACATTTGTGCTGCCACAATGTCATGTCTTCAGTCTTTAGACGAGTCCTGAATGTCACTCAACAATCTCTTTCCTGTCCCTGATTCAACCCTCCTAAACCCCTAATAGCTATTCTTAACTAGTCTCTTCAAGTCCCCTGTTCCCACTTCCTTCCCTCTCTTAGGTGAAAATTTTGATTCTGAGTTCACAGAAATCATTGGTGCAACTGGCTGCAAGTCTCAGCTTTTAGCCCCTCAACTACCAACGTGTCTGTTCCTGCAATCTACTTTTCTCCTTCCTCCATCCTGGATAAAAATCTGGCTTCCTTTAACCCATCTCTCTTTTATTTTCACATCTCCTTCACAACAGATTTCTTGGCCTCCTATTGTAAGAATACTTATTCAATCCCTCTGGGACACCCTGTATTTACTGACATCAACCATTTCATAGCCAAGCATCATGAAAAATGAACATAACCTTGCTGCCTCGGTTTCTTCACTTTCAATCTAACTTCGATTCACCTTCAATATGATGCCTGGATTCAGCACTGCGTGGAAACCGCTTCTGCTGAGGGCACCTGTGATTCCTTAACTGCTGAATCCAATAGATCCCTTCTGGTTCTTAACTAACTTACTTCTTTCTGTGGCATTTAGATATGCTGGCATTCCCTCACTGAATTCCCTAAAATTCTTTCCTTTCTTGCACAGTCTCTGTGACCCCAGGATCTTCCGGATTCCTTTTTCTCCCCCTCTGACAAATCCTCCATCTACTTTCCTAGGCTGCCTTCCTTTGACATCCTTTCAACACTGGGTACCACAAAGATCTGTTCAAGGTTGTCTTCTCCACTGCTTGCCCTGATTTTGGCTCCTGCCTGTCAGCTGCTGACTCTCAAAGGGTATCTAAGCTCAGGCTTCTCTCCTGACCTGCTTCATTCAACAAGCAGACAGTGAGTGCCCTGGGTGTTTCAGGCATGGTCCACACTCTCATTCCTGAATTTACTGTATGCACTTCAAAAACTGGACTATTTTCTCCCCAAAACTTGTTCTCCTTTGTTGTTTCTAAGCTTAACTAATAACACCAATATCCATCCAATTCCTGAAGCCAGAAATGTGAGTCACTCTTGATTCTTCTTGCTTAAGTATGACCCACCTCGTGACTGAGACCAACCCATTATTTCTTCTCAGCCCCTATCTCTGTTCTTCTGTCTAGTCCCAAGATACTGTCTTATCCAGCCTGGTATTTGCTCATATGCGCAAGAGGCTTTTATTAGACTTATATTATATTTGATGTATCCTCTTCGCTACAGACTGTACTTTAAAAAAAATAGGTTATCTTTAAAGTAGCAAGCTTAACTCCCTGCCACATACCGGGAGAAGCTCTATTGCCTTTTACTTAAAGGAACAAAGTATGTCTCAGCCTTCGGTGATGGAGCAGGCTCACAGCAGCTTGTCGCATCTTGATATCTTTGCACAATATCTGATGGTCCAACCCTCTGCCCCAAAGTGTGACCCAAAGGGCGAGCTTATAGGTTGATGTTCTGACGGAAGATTCCTGTGGATTTATAGTCTCTGACACTGGCAACTCCAAGGCAACTTTCCTTATTTTTCCCTTTTCCTTTCCTTCTGTTTTTTAACAACTGGAAGGCAGTCATTCAGAATAACCCTGTGGCTATCAGTTAGTCTGAGTGGGATATACTTACTCTTCCAATCACTGGCAAGCAAGGAAGAAATGGTCCAGGATGTAAGTGCCTGGTGCCGCACTTTCATAATGTGTGTATGAAGTTGATGGCATGTGTTTGAAAAGCATAAAGACTTGATTACAACCAAGATGGCTGGACTGTAGCCACTCTATCTGTCTGCCCCTAGGCCTTCCTCTCACACCCCCCAGTTCATCTTTTTAAGCTGCTGCTTACACACTCTTTCTAAAACTTCAATGTAATCATGTTTTCCTCTGCTTCAAACCTCCTCAACTTCCTACAGAATAATAAACAAGCATATAAGAATGTTTATAATCAGTCACTGCCTATTCTCCATAGACTAATTTCTCAGCCCTTATTGACATTCTGTGGGGTAAGGAACCTAAACTCTATGAGGGGTTACAGTTTATTCCTTTTTCCCACTTGCTGGCTTTGGTATATAATTTACAGCATCCTTTGTTACACTGTCAAAATCCATGAACCACATGCAATGTGCCAACGACTCTTAACCCAAATTTAGACCTAAGAGTGAGAAGTAGAGGAGGGGGTTGACTTTTGAAGTTTTGGAAGTGAACAAAACCTTGGTATAAAACAATGTATGATCTATGTGTGTATAAGCATGACTGGGACACTGTGCTGTACACCAGAACTGACACATTGCAACTGATGGTACTTCAATAAAATATATATATATATATATGATCCATATTAAATTTCATCAAAAGCCAAAAAGGAAATCTTTGCATCAGATATTTGGACAATACTCCTGTATAATTTGTATTGAAATGTCAGCTATTTCCAGAGAGAAATGAGAGACTAAAATGAAAGAAATGAAAGAAAATGGGGAAGTTATTAAATATAACAAAATGCTCTACCCTCACTGAAAGCAAGCAACTTTCTAAACGGGAAACAAATTTTTAATTTTCTTTTTCCTTCTTCTTCTTTTTTCTAGTCTTCATAGCCACTTGTATTTGCCACAGAGCAGACCTGATGCAAAATTTCCAGTTACACCTGTTCAGTTGCATCCCATATACCTGATTCTATTGTATCCCACTAGAGGGTAATATTGGGCTAAAGACCATTCATTCCCTGTGACTAAATTTGAGGCCCACATTCAATACACTCTGGTTAAAGTTTTACTTCTCCAGTAAAAGCTAGAAGGATACATTCCCCCTTAATGCTCCATACAACTAGGGCAGAAAAGGAGGGCAGAGCTTTGAATTCAAGTGTAACTCAAATAATCATCAAGAAGAGCTTGCAGAAGCACTCAGCAGAGACAATGCACTTTATTCCATCATGAACACAGGAAGCCAAAGGATCAAAGGGAGAAATGATTATGTGGAAGACAGATGACATCCTTCATGACGCAAACATTACTTAACATGAAATATTCCCACAGGATTTTGTTTCAGCTTGAAATGTAATTTCCTCTTGGGTCTGTGGCCTTAAACTGGCAACATTCCCCTCTACAGCCCTGCTAGGGCCAGCCTGTTCCCAGGGGCACGGAGCCTGCAGCTAGCACGCCTCGGGCACCTTCCATCCGGCTGGCCCGGTGACTTCTGGTGGCCTCCCCTGACAGTCTTAAGCTCGTGCAAAGCCTGTACAAAAATCTCGTCCAAAAGCACGGTCTAGGTCAGATCCTTCAGCTTTCAAAAGCTCCCTCCCCACCAAAGTCTTCCTTCTCTTGCACTTTGTATTTTCTCCGCAAAAGAGGCAACCTCAGTTGCTCTTTTAAAAGCTTCTTTAAAAATATGGATGGCCTGAATGAAGAAATAAACAAAGGTCAAAATGATCCACATGAAACGAGACAATCATTTAAGAATCCGAGGGTGCTACTTTTAAAACAATAAAGCCTTAACCTTGACAGCGGGCTCAATGCTGAGTGGGCCTTCCACCAAGAAAGCTCTCAGACAGCGACACCAGCAGACAAAACTGGGTACTGTTCTTTCTCAGGTTGGCAAGAGGGAGAGAGAGAAACACAGGAGAGAAGGACATAAGGAGTTCACTGAGTGAAAAAGCTAGGTCAGGTTTCAGAATCATTCAGGCCAGCCCCCTTAGAAACGTCCAGGTTCCATTTCTGATTGACATCGCTGGCTGTGAGGGGCGGGGATGGGGCAGTGCTGCCTGAGCCAGGACCAGCAGGAGAGACAACCACGTGCTCACCCTCCCTCATATGTTTCTACGGCTCTCCCTCCCCCATCTACAGATGGAGTCTTTGGAAATGGGAAGGGATACTCTACCCCAGTGCAAAATCTCTAACCTGAGAGCTCTGGCAAAAAAGAAAAAAGATTCACAAAAAAGACAAAGCAGAAGGCAGGTCACTGGCACCACCTCTTATGGGAAGAAGCATCTTCCCCCGCACACACCTCTGCCCTTGCCGGTGGACTCCCTCCTCTGTCTTCTCTCCCTCCTCCCCTCTGACTGCAGCTGCCATGGAAACTCTTGGAAGGAAAAAAAGCAAACCTGAGGATTTTAGTGACCCCTCTGGTTCCTAAGAGGAGGAAAGGAAGAAATTCAGTAAAAACGCTCAGTGAAGCTAAGTTTGTGGGCAGATTTTACCCCAGATATCTGGCCTTCCCTCTGCCTGTACTTTTAAATATATATTGTTTAATATAATACAAGCTGAAATGCTAGGAATCAGCGAGCCATTTGGGTTCAGTGCTGGCCTCAGACCTGGGCCATTGCTGTCCTGTCTTGGGCACCATGCTTTAAGCGGGCCCCGCCTGGTCCACCCACCCAGGTCAGACAGCCTCCGACGACGGCTCCAGAAGGACCATGGACACTGTGCTGAGTGGAGCTAGGTCACCCTCACCATGCAGACCACACTCCAACCCGGACCCCATTGTTCTCTGCCTGGTGTC
Source organism: Vicugna pacos (assembly GCF_048564905.1). NCBI lineage: Eukaryota > Metazoa > Chordata > Mammalia > Artiodactyla > Camelidae > Vicugna > Vicugna pacos. The sequence goes on from NC_132988.1 coordinate 21,618,530, forward strand.
CTTCCCATCCCGCTGAGAGTAGATCCATGTACCCAGATGCGGGCATCCTAGGGCACAAAGGTGCCTGTGAGTTGCCTGTTGAGCACACTGTTCATGTAACTTTGATGTATAAGCTAGGGTGTCACATCATGTGCACAAGGTCGCTCATGGTGAGACACGGAGGGGGCCATAAGAGAAGGGGGCGAGCCTACGGCCTCCTGTGTACTCTTGCTCCACCCAAAAGCGCTTGCAGTGAGCCTGCCTGGGATAAAAATCTTTCTTCAAAAAAGGATCACAGTTAGTTATTTCTAGTATGAAATCAAATTTTAAAGGAATCATTAGACCATAACACTTTGCATAAGCAGGGGCAGGGCAGGGATGGAAGGCAATCCTGCTGTATGACTGCATCCTGCACTAATGCTGGGTACCAGAGGATCTCTAATGAGTCTAACCTCTGGGCTGACACCCTTATTGGCATCACTATTCACCTCATGGCAAGCGGTGCCCCGTTTGCATGCCTAAGATGGGCGTGGTTGATCAGTTTTATCCTGTAAGCCAGGTCCTGGCTTGTGTATTACATTTGCAAGGATTCTGAGACATTCTCTAGACTCATGAAAAAGGGTGTCATTATGTGTTACCCGAGTCCTGCCATCTGTGCCGGATGGAGAAATAGCAGCACCTGTACCAGGTATCTGCTACCACCAGTCAAAGAGAGAACATTTTCAAACTTCCTGAGGATGTGCTTGTTAGACTTTATCCTATTTTAAACTGGAAACATCCCAAGGAGCCTAGATAGTTGAAGATTAGACTCCCATCAGGAGTATTTGGGTTTTATTTTCTGGAAACCAGACATACCTCCCTTCTGCTAACCCCGAGTTGGGCAGGTTTTGGTCATGCACTTGTTATCTTATCCTCAGCCCCTCCTTACACTGGTAGCAGCCTGCTTTTCTGTCCTCATCATGAGACATTCACATGGCACATCTTGCTGCCCCAGCCTTGCCATTTTTCTTGGCTGAGCAGCCTCAGGCCCTTGAGAAATATAGGTGGACAACAAAGGAGTCTCCAAATTCCAGACTGTCCTACTTCAGCCGAGGTGGATGGAGGAAGATCAAAATGGGCAGGTGCCAAGCTCTCAATGGTTAAGGCAGTAATGACGGCAAAAATTTCTTCTACCCACAGTACAGCAAAACCCATCTGGATAAAATCATGCTTTAATACTTAAAGATTATCCAGTCCAAATTCCACAATCTTACAGGGGAAGAAACTAAGACTGAGAATAATTAACCTTTACTCAGTTTGAGGGAATAAAAGTGGATCTGGTCATTTCAGTTTCAGGCTTGTCTGATTTCCAGACAAGAAACTCTAAGATATTTGGACACTTTGTTATATGTCAACACATTTGGTAGGCATAGGGGAAGGATATAGCTCAGTAGTAGAGTGTGTGCTTAGCATGCACGAGGTCCTGGGTTCAATCCCCAACATCTCCATTTAAATAAATAAATAGATAACCTCTAATTACCTCCCTCCTCCTCCTCCAAAAAAAAAAAAAAAAAGCATGTGTTAGGCACAGATATTAATGGTCAAGTTTCCCCTTTGAGAACTGCTAGTATTTCACAGTGCTTTCCACTACAGCCTTGATGGGAGCCTTCCCCCAGGCAGCCTTCCCTGACTGCTTCTGTGCTGAGTGCTTTCCCTTAGCACACACTAGACAGTTGTGGGGGTGGGCTCTCTCTGTGACTACAGGTTGACTTCACCCCCTAGAAACAACAGAATTAATTTATAATGGAAATTTAAACTTCTCTGCTGCTTCTCACTATTTACAGTAAAAAGAGTTTTCTTTGTTTTTAACTGGGAGTAAAAATTACATAATTTGTACCAAATAACATCGAAATATAAGTTAAATGGCTGCAGAGTACCACACGGTTTCATATAGATTGTAATTTAGAATGCCTCATATATACAAACAAAAAATTCAGAGAATGTGTGGGAAAAGAGATGCTTTGCTTCAGATCATTTGATATTCATAAGGATTTCCCATACAAAGCAATTTTTAAAATCCAGACAGACTAATTTACATTTAAAGGTATGAGTATATTTTAGTTTTTTAGTTTAATAATAACTTCTAATACCTTAAAGATCAAACATCTGCTCACTCTTCTTAATCTTCTTAAAAAATACATTGTTGAGGACTTCTGCTTCTAGGTACAACAGACCACCCATGTCAGACCAATTCTATTACAAGAACAACTAGAAAAGCTGGATAAAATACCAAAAACAAAACAAAACAAAGAACTTATCTGAAAGCAAACGGAAGCTACCCAGGCAGCCAGGACTTCAGGGACTAAGGTCTTGGGAAGAAGGAATATGTATGGAGGTGATCCCAGTATGCATAGACCTGCTCAGCTTTTCTCCTTAGAATCTGTCACTTATTTATCAGTGCAGGGTTAAGAGGTTGAGAAGCTAAGCAAAAAGTAGTGGCAAAGAGGTAAAGGTGCCGAACAGAGCTTTGAGCAGCCCCTCAAGGCTGGAGAGATGAAAACTGGAGTGTGGGAACGACAAGGTAGCAAGACCATGAGTCCAGATCCTGGAGAGGATGTCAGTGAAGAGGAGCAAACTGCACTGGGCGCTGCTTTCCCTTCAAGGTTTCAGCATGTGGCCGGAGGTTACGAAACTGAGCAGAACCTCAGGCATTCCCACTGAACAAGGTGAGCTCAGATTCCAGGGCCTGCCAAGGAGGTGGAATTCTGGTAAACACCCCCAGGCTATGAGTTAGAATTTCTGAAAGCCTTTATTCCAAAATTAAGTGTGAACCAAAATAGATCAGTCTTAAGATCAAAATCCAGAAATAAACTTAATCTCTGGAATAAGGAAACCATGTCTACTTTTACTGCTATCCCTCCAAAAGGTACACTTTCTCTGGATGAAGATAATATCATCCAAAGACTGTATGCTTTTCATATACAACATCTGGCATTCAATAAAAAATTAGCAAAAAAAATTAGTAACCACACTATGGGACAGAACTAAAGTAAAAAATAGTGGACTCAAACCTACTATTGACACAGATATTAAAGTAATTGGCATAGACTTTTTAAAGATTATGTTTAACTTATTTAATAAGATAAAAATGATTAAATGGAAAATTTCATGAGAAAACTAAAATAAAGAATCAAATGATAGAAAACAAACTTATGGTTATCAAAGGGGGAAGGAAGGGGAGAGATCAATTATGAGTCTTGGAAGCCATTCTGCCTCTATCTGAAAACCCTCTCCTTTTCTGGGACTTGGGTTCTTGGAAACAAAAGCTGGGAAGGAAGAGTTTTCAGGACACCTTATCCATTTTGTCCTACCTTTTATCTCCTAAAGCAATGAGTGTAAAGCCAGCTATGTGCTTGACTGAGATAGAGGGAAAGGGAAAATATAGGAAGGAAAAAAACATAAAATAATTTTTTAAAATATTAAGTAGCCCTAAGCAAATTCTGTTGATTTCTTCCATCAAATCAGGTTTCCATTTGGCCCCTGAAATGTTGATGTCTCTGCATTTTTCTCATCTCCCATGGGTCCCTTTCTTCTGTTTGTCTGCATCTCATCCTCCTTTCATTTTCATCTATGCATGATTTCTCTTTGGACTTTCTGCTTCTTTTTTCAAAAAAATTGTGTCTTCTTTACATCATGTTTAACAGGCTACATAATTTTTCTTGCATTTTCCTCTGGCTCCTGAGGCAAGAAGTCCTCTTCACCACTGTGTTTCTTCTTTGTTTGTTTTTCTGTTTATTCATTCTTAACCCAAGGGTGACCTACCCTTGGACTTGCCAAAAGAGGCCTCTGCAGCTTGTCATTAGCACCTGTTATGGGCTGAATTATGGCGCCCCCCCCACAAAATTGATATGTTTAAGTCATAACTCCCAGTATCTCAGAATGTGACTCTATTTGAGAATAGAGTTATTGCAGGTATATTTAGTTAACTTAAGATGAGGTCATTAGGTAATGTGGATGAAACTAGAGGACACTAATAAACCAGACATAGAAAAAAACCTGCATGATCTCACTTATATATGGATACTAACAAAGTTAAAAACACAGAAGCTGAGAGTTGAAGTGGTTAGCAGGGGTGAGGAGGTGGGGGAAAAGGAGAGACATTGGTCAAAGGGTACACAGCTGCAGCTCTATGGATGAGTAAGTCTAGAGATCTAAGGCACAGGGTGAAGACTAGAGTTAACAGTACTACATGAATACTGGAAGTTTCTGGTGCTCTCACCACACACACACACACAGAAAAAGAGAAAAAATGGTAACTGTGTGAAGGGATGGATGTGTTAATTAGCTTAACTCCAGGAACAATTTCACTATGTAAATGTATATCAAATCATCATGTTTTATACCTTAAATATATATACTATTTATTAGATGAAAAAAGATGAGGTCATTAGGGTGGACCCTGATCCAATATGTGTCCTTATAAAGAGGGGCTATTTGGACACAGACACACACAGGGAGCACACCATGTGAAGGGGAAGGCAGAGACTGGGATGATGCTTCGAACTTCAAAGATGGCCAGCAAACCATTAGAAGTTAAAGGAGAGGCATAGAACAGATTCTTCTCACAGCTCCCAAGAGTTCAACCCAAAGCCACATAAATTTAGCTACAGCATAAAATTAACATTGTCACTTCCCTAGTTAAAGCCTCCTCAATACTTAGGAGCATCTCGGACTCAATTATCTCTTGCTTTCCCCTGCCTTGCCTTTGGTAGTCCAGAAATACCAATGAGCTTTTATTTATTTGAACATATTATGCTGTTCCTTGGCTCCATGTCTTGGTTGTGCTGTCTCATTTGACTGGCATGACCTTGCTCTCCACGTCCCATGCCCCTGTCCCTTGCCTGGAAACGCCTGCTCACTTTTCAAGATGTGGATCCATTTCCATCTTCTTCAAGAAGCCTCCCAAATGCCCAGACTCTGGGCCAGGCACCCTTCGCTGCTCCCCAGTCACCTGGCTATATCTCCACATCCTTAGCACTGTGCCTACCATATTGTATCATAATCATCTATTTGTGTGTCTGTCTCTTTAGACCTCAGCCCAGTACATGCAGTGGGTGCTCAATAAATGCACCTGGAATCAGACATTCATTGAACAATTACTCCAAGAATGTTAGAACAGCTCCGCCCAATGGACAGATACCCCGAATACCAACCCCTTCGTACCTAACCAAGGAATGCAGAACAAGACAGTTTAGCAAAGGATCAAAACAAGGAGGGTACATCTCAAAAGAAACACAGTAGAGCATGTGACAATTTAGAGTTTACAGCTTCTAAGTAAACTAACCTCCACGTGAGCTATTTTATTATGAAATCCAGCTGGGCAAAGAAAGCCTTCTGGAAAGCTCTCAAAAGGTCATTCTAGAGATCACAGGAAAGTAGGGGAAAGGAAGCTTTATTCTCTCGTCTGTGAGGATCGGGGATCTTAAAATCAGTCACATGTGTGTTTCTAAATAATCATTTTAAACATACAAATAAAATGTGAAAGAGAGTGCTTTTACAGAATTCTATGCACACACATAAATGTACGTGCACAGCACAAAGAGTGCACATACCCTGTCCTCTCACATCAGACACAGCACTGTGGGGAGTGGGGGAAGCTGAATCCCTCGGTGGGGTCCTCATGACCCACTCCCTCAGCACTTCACACTCTGTACTCAAACAACAGAGTGAGAATGATTAGGGGCAGCACTTCCCTTCCTTTATTTTGCCCTGCTGCATCATGCTGTGGATGAAGTAAAATCTATCTGTTCCTTAATGTCAGGGCTTCATCCTTCCCAAACACTCGGGATCAACAAACAGCTTGTCACCTGGGCTCACAGCGTTCACAGGCTGCACGCCAGCTGAGAGGCCCCTGGCCGGTCTGTTTTCCACACAGCTCTGGAAATCGGCAAACAGTGTCGAAGCAATAGCCACAGACATCACCAAGGACACTTGCAATGTAACCCCAGTTGGTCTTTGCTCCTTTCCCCAGTGTCTATATCACATTCGCACCCAGGGTTGCAATCACTGACCTCTGACCAAGTCCTCTCTGCCAGGCGGGACACACCACTCTGACATTTCCACTTATCCAGGAGTTTGGGAAGAGGAGGGGTGAGGGGAGGAGAGGGTCCTGGAACTGGGCTATGACCTCTAACCCGGTAACCACTTCCCCATCAGAACAGAGGCCCAGCACCCCCACCCCATGCACCAGGAGCGACAAGGATTTTCCTCAGCTGGAATGTCCCCATTTCACCCTCATCCCACTACTGGCTGCCCTCAGTAAAGAGATCTGGGATCCAGCCCCACTCCTCCTATGTAGTAACTGTTTCCCAGGGTGGGTCACAGAGTCATGGACTCATGGTCTCACAGTGTGAAGGGATCTTTCATATCTTTGAGCAAACCCTTTAGTTCAATGCTTTGGTTCCCTACAACCTGCAAAGTGGTCATCCAACCTGCATTTAAAAATGTAACTGAAACAATCACCTATTATGCCTTTTTTAGGTGCCTCCCTGTCCTTGTTTTGCTAAGATTTTTACTAGTGTTATTTCATTGTGTCCTCACAATATCACAGTAATTATGACTCCTGTCCCCACTTTACAGACAGGATGCCTGAGGTCACATAGATTGCACATGACAGATTCAAATCCAGGTCCTTCTGACAAGAAATCTGATACTCTGAATTAATATGACACCAAACTACCTGAAATTTAATACCTGCAGTGACAGAGAACTTGTTATCAAAAATAGCATCACAGACCATCTCTGATCACATGGACTAAGAACGTTATTTACACTTATCTAAAATCTGTCAACCTGCACTCTCCACTCTGAAGCGCTAGTTCTTTTCCTTAATCACGTACAGAACAAATCTAACTCTCCATTAGCTATGCCTTCAAGTTCTGAGGACAGGACTGTCCTGTTCTCCAGGCAATCACTTCCTCTTCATGCTCTGCTCTCTCCACTGGGCGTCGATCCCTATAAATTTCATTTTTCAAAATCTCATATATTGCCTTTCCCACCTCTTCCACCAGGTTCTACTGAGATCAAATGAAATAAAGTGATTTTTAAAGTAAAAGTGATACAATATTTATTCTTCTCTTTGTAAGTCCCTTGGTAATGTACATAAACCAAGTAAAGGATATGTATCTCATGTGATTTTTTGATAACCTTTGACATGACTTATAGAAAAATGTACATGAGTATATTTAACAATTATACATCTTCAAATACAGTAAAGTATCATGTCACAAATATATCGGGAAGGCAGTTTGGGTATTGTTTAGTGATTGAGATCTTGGAGGTCAGACAGATCCCAAGTGTATTATGAAATGGTCAGATGACCTAGAAGTTACTTAACTCCGCTGAGCCTCAGAGTTTTCTCATCTGTAAAGTGGGGTCACAGCAGCGCCTACCTCAGACGACAGCAATGAGGACTACACCTGGTGCATTTTGTAAAGTGCTTAGAAAGTGTCTGGCACTTGTCAAATGCTGTACAACTATCTGTTAAGGGCATGAAACGGATGAGTCTCTCCTAGCACTAGGAGGGTTGTGTTTTTCTGGTGCTAAGCACAAGGAGCGGTCCCCTAATAAGAACCCCCTAACGACTCGGGAATACTCATCACCAACGTGAAGGCTCTGAGGTCAGAGAAGTCATTTGTCCCCGCTCACCTGGTTAGTAGGCATCTTAGAATCTGAACACAGGCCCGTTGCTCTCTTAATCACTAGACTATACCACCTGAAGCAGAATGGAAATGCAGTATTTTCTCCTTAATGCAGAACTTGAGGGGTTCCCTCTCTTTGGGCTGGGCTGGGCTGGGCTCAACCCAGAAAACCCCATCCTGTCCTCTTCCTACTGCTTCCCTGTTCCTAAGGGCAGCTCCTTTCCCCGCTTGCATACCAGTGCCCATCAGCAGACACCCACAGGCTGTAACATGCACAGCCCTTCAGACAAACCCAGACATGCAGAGTGAGATCCCATCTGAGCTTAGTACTGCCACCAATTTGCTGTTTTAAATGTTAAACCATTATAAGTATCATCCTACATATGACTTTCTCATATTTTGGCTAATGATTTTAGGGTAGATACCCAGAGGTAGAATTATTAGAGCAAAGAATATGGACATTTTCTTGGCTCGATGCTAACTGCCAAATTGTTTTCCAAAAGAATCGTGTGACTTTATAATGCCGTCATTAATACAGCACTGATACTATAATTACCATATTTTACATATTTATAATTTATAGTTATAATAGTCATAATTTATTAATATGTATAACAGTAAATTTAAAGTGCACATGTAAGTGTTATAATAATTATAATTTTGGTAGAGACAAGTATTAATGTATTAGATGAAAGAGGTACAATTTTTTTATTAGTGATAGTAAATATAGCTCCCTATTTTAAAGGTTGTATTTCTTCTCTTATAAACTGTCTCTTCTGTCACTTGCCCATTTATCTATAAAACTACAACATGACATTTCCTACCAGTGGTTAGAAAAGTGTAGAACATTATTGAAATGCGTAGCATTGTTATTTATCCCTTATTTATTTAATACAAAGACTTTTTTTCAGAGATTCCTCCTTGACCACAGTTCGTCGTTCTAAATTTTAAAAGAGGAAAATAGGAATTTAGCACAGTGGGGACCTGCTGCCACCTGTCAGCTACGTCATACAAGGTCTGCCGCCCTTGCTGACACGGACCTGTTCTTTACCGCTTTACCTCTTGTGCTAGAAGAGCAGACGTCTGACCCTTTGGGGACGCCACCCTCTCCCCTACTGTTCTTTCCAACTTGAGGCAAACTTTCTCCTACTTCCCAGAGCCTCTCAGAAATGGGTGAGGAAGCCTGGCCCTTGGAATCCAGAATCTTTTTCAGAACCTGGAACTCCTGTGACCTCTCAGGGTCTCCCCACACGAGGCTTTGCCTTCTGCTTCTCTGGGACCTTCGGTACTGGCGCCGTGCCTCACACGTCTCACTCACCACTGAATAAACTGTTAGTGTCTCCTGCAGAAGGCTCTTTTTATCTTAATTAAGAAAAATTTTTATTGAAGTACAGTCAATTACAATGTGTCAATCTCTGGTGTACAGCACAATGTCCCAGTCACGCATAGACATACATTTATATATTTGTTTTCATGGTTTTTTCCATTAAAAGTTATTACAAAATATTGAGCACATTTCCCTGTGCTGTACAGAAAGAACTCCTGCAGAAGGCTCTTACCTGGCCACAGCTAACCAGACGTCTATGTGCCAGAGCAACACTGCGCATGAACTACCTGAAAGCCATTGCAGCCTGTTCGCTCCCACAGCCTCAGACCACAAAGGTGGGGAAACAAACTTTCACGTGCCCAGCATCCCTTGCTGTCCTTTATCTCCGTGGTCTCAGATCAGTCAGCCACTCTCCCCTCTCCCTGCGTGTTCTTACCTGGTTTGCACCACAACCCTTCCTGTTTTCTGACAGATCTTTTTCTCATATTCCCTCCCCTCCTAATAGCTCTCATTTCACCCTCTCCTCTAGCTTGTTGTACTCTGACTTTTTAAAACATAAGAGGAAACAAAACAACTTTTAGTTTGCCCTGTTTCTTCAAAGATGTAACGTGACGTCTTTTTATAGTCCAAGTTCAAAATCCTCCAGCCACCCATTGCATCCAACTCCTCATCATGAAGGTAGTGTTGGAGGAAAGGGTAAACAGAATGTATGTCATTCCCAGCTTCACAAAAGAGACAAGGTGGTTTCAGCTTAAAACCACAACCACTGCACTGCTCCTCACGAGTTCCCAGGTCAGGAATTTGGGCAGCACTCAGCTGGACGCTTCTCCTGCCCTACCCCACTGGTGGAGATTACCTAGTGTATTCAACTGGCAGGTTGGTTTATCTGAAGAGTCCAAGAGAGCAGCCCTCTAATGTCTGGTGCCTTGGTGGGGAAGACTGGAGGTGCCTACCTGGGGCCTCCCCAGCATGGCAGCCTCAGAGAAGTTGGATTTCTTATATGGTGGCCCAGGGCTCCAAATGTTCCAGTGAATAAGATCAAAGGACTTTATGGTTCGGCCTTATAAACCGCATAGCATCAATTCTATCTTACGCTATGGTAAAGCATTCACAAGACTGCCCAGATGCAAAAAGAAGAGACGTGGACCCTCACCTTTTGATGGGAAGAATTTGCAGTTATGCTTTAAAACCACTATAGATGGAACCACTGTGAAGGACAGTGGGTAGAGTTGGTAGGGTTGGGTTGTGGGCTGGAGACTAACCAGTTGATAGCAGAAGTTCACCAGAGTTATCAAGGAATAATGCCCCCTTTTATACATTTGGTCATACTCTACAAAACATTCTAAATCTTTGCTTAGCCATCAGCCTCACCACCTAATAATGCCTCCACAGTTGTACCCCTATGGGGGCCAATTATGTTAGAGCCAAATCCAATAGGCTTTTCTTTGTTTTTGTCTTCTTTTGACATTTTTTTCTGAATAGTACACTTGTCAATCTTTCCTTAATTATATTCTTAAATACCACAATTCCATGACAGGGGACGCTGTTCCTTTCCTAATTGTACCTTTGACAAGGCCATTCTTCCTAGACCATAACTCTTGGTACCCCTCAGTACCTCTTTTCCTAGCCCTATTATACTCACTCCCATGTAATGTGTAGCCTCTGTCATCATCTCCATACTGCTGACTCTCAAGTACCTCCCAGCTTTGATTTCTCACTCTTTGCCTATTATATGCAGTTTCCTATGGTAGCTCTATAAACACCCTTCTCTTCAAACAATTCCAAGAGTTTAAAATCCGACTTCATGTCTTTGCCCCTAAAATCACCTCCCCTTATCAACTGCCTCATGACAGTCAGTTGGCACCATCACTGAGCCTACTACCATGTTCTTAAACTTAGAGTCATATCTGAAAAATCTGTGACTCCATACCTAGCTATTCATAAAGCTGTCTGCCAGATGAAATGTGACATCTAACGGAGGGCACCTGACAATCTGTAAAGTACGAGACAGGCATGAGTCCACATTCAGAACAGATTCTCAGGGTCTACTCTCAACTGGCTTCATTTGGGTTTTACAGCTTTATCTCTTACCAACTTCTTACCCTGTCTCTCTCTCCCCCCTCCCCCCCTCCCCTCCTCCGTCTCTGTCTCTCTCTCTCTCCCCCTCTCTCTCTCCCTCTCTCTCTGTCTCTGTCTCTCTTCTCTCCCCCTCTCCTTCCCCATCGTCTGCTTTCCCAGTCAGGCCAACAGAATGCATCCCCATATCATCCCCCTGCTTTCCCAGACATCTTTGCCTTCCTGCCTGCCACTTACTTGCCCCAAGCATTCTTTATTTCAACAGGTTTTTCAGAGGACAAACCCACTGTCTCCTCCATCTCCTCTGTTTATCCAGAGCCCACCTACCTTTAACGCTGACTCCCTCTACATCTGTCCCTCAACCCGGACATCCCCTGGAATCTCCTTAGGACTGGCTTCTTCTACAGTACAGTAGTTTCCCCCACCACTCCATCCACAGTTTTACTTTCTGCCATTTCAGTTACCCACCGTTAACCACGATCAGAAAATTTTAAATAGAAAATTCCAGAAATAAACTATTCATAAGTTTCAAAGTGCATGCCTTTCTGAGTAGCATGATGAAATGTCATGCCATCTCACTCTGTTCCCCCCGGAACTATCCCTTTGTCCAGTATAACCTGCCTGTTAGTCACTCAGTAGCCAACCAGTTATCAGATTGACTGTCACCTTATCACCCTTATCACAGCATGTGTGCTCAAGTAACCCTTATTTTACTTAATAATGGCTTCCAACTGCAAGAGTGGTGATACTGGCAATTGGATATTCTCTTAGTATGCCTAATTTATAAATTAAACGTTATTATAGGTATGTATGTAAAGGAAAAGAACATAGTATATACAAGGTTCAGTCCAACCCTGTGGTTTCAGGCATCCAGTAGGGGTCTTGGAATGTATCCGCATCAAATTAGGTGGCCTACTATACACACAACCTGTTCTTAGGGATGCTTTGGCAATTATTCTTATTTTCCCTGCTCCTGGACCAAAAGGAGAAATGAACACTCAAAACAAATCCTTGTATAGGAGCAGAAGTAGGAACAGCTCCTCCTCCCACAACAAACACACATTACATGGTTTCATTTATAGGTAAGTTAGCACCAGGATTTCATACCTGGGATAGATGTGGAAACACATCCCACCTGGACGGAAGCAAAGGCCGGAGTACAGATGACCTGCCCAGGGCCACAGAGAAGGGAAGCAGCGGGGCCGCACGTGAGCCAAGCGACCCGCCCGTGTCCTCTCCTCTGCACGTCCCTGCGCGTGAAATTAAAGGGAGCAAGTGATTATCTCATTTTATATAGTGCTTTAGCCATTTACTACAGATTTCCTTTCTAGTATGTTTATTATCTCATTTGATATCCTCCTACAAAAAGTATTCAAATGAAACACTTTAAAAGTTCTGACAGCTCTTGTTTTCTGACCGGGATTTTTTGCAGCCTGGTTTTAGTGTTTGAAAGGAGACGGGAGGAAAAGGAAGTCTAGCTCAAAGGGTGCCTGCAAAGCTTCTGGGGAGCCAGAGAAATAAGAGGAGCCCCATTCTTGCCTTGGACAGCTCCGGCTGGGCGGGACCTGCCACCAGGGTCACTGAGCCCGCGCTTGTTTCAGGGTCGCGCGCCACGGCGCGCCGCGGAAGGTGCCGGAAGCCTCGGCGGCAGCGGCGCGTGCGCGGGACGCGGGGTGCCCGCTGCGGTGCGCGCTCCGCGAGGCGCCGACGGCAGGGCGCGGTCGGCCAGGTTCGCGCGCAGCGAGGGCTTTCGAGGTGAAGGGCGGCTCCCCAGGCGCCGAGCGAGGATGGGGAGGTGGGCGGGGCCCGGCGTCCGAGGGCACGCCCCCGCCAGGCCCACGCCCGGGTCCTTTGAGACCTGGAGCTGCTCGGCCCCCGAGCACCGCGATATAAGTCACCCGGGGAGGACAGGGGCACCGCGCGGCCAGCCTGGGCGCGAGGGAGGGGAGGCCGGCGCCGCCAACTCCTTGCTGCCGCGGCGCGGAGGAGTGAGGAGCCAGGGCGAACTTCCACCTTCGGCGCTGGCACCGGTGCCTCGCTCCGCGCTGGATCAGGATGGTGGGGCTGACAGCCTCAGACGTGCCCCCGACCATGGCGGTCAAGATCTTCTCAGCCGGAGTGGCGGCCTGCGTGGCGGATGTGATCACCTTCCCGCTGGACACGGCCAAAGTCCGGCTACAGGTAGCGAGCGCGATGGGGATGGAGGGGTAGAGAGCGAACCCCTACTGTGTGCGCCTTTGATTCTGTCTTTGGTTAAAACATCCTCTCTCACTTTAGGTAGGGCAGGTGCCTACTGTGAAAAAGTTGGACCTGTCACAGGATGGATGCGTTAGGGTGGGAAACTGGAATTTTTCCGGAATTAACTGAAGAACCACAGGGTCACCGAGGATGTGTTCACCATGACTGTTGCCAAACTTCCCCAAAGTTAGGGAGCGCTAAGTGTTCTAAGAGCTAAGGATATCAGCTTCTCCCGAGTTTACAAGCCAAGTTCTTTCTCCTTCCTTCTAATTAGGCGGAAGCACCTTCGGATCCTACTTCCTTGGGTTTCTGGAAAGTTCATGGGAGTGGGTATGTTCAAACATGCATAGTAGCCAGATTCTCTCTCCTTCCCCTCTTTCTCTCTCGACAGAGAGAGAGATGGGGGAGATGTTGCTGAGAAGGGAAAAGGAATTGAAAATAGTGGAAAATAATGGGAAAGAATCTTGGCTAACGGTTTCTCTACAGAGGCTAACCTGATGCCAGTATTTGTGTTTTTCTCACCAGGTGAGACTCCCTTACTCAATTTTCACTGCCCTCTGACCTGTACTCTTTCTCATTTCCAGATCCAAGGCGAATGCCAGACCTCCCGAGCTGTTAGGTATAAAGGTGTCCTGGGAACAATCACCACTCTGGCAAAAACAGAAGGGCCAGGGAAGCTCTATAGCGGGCTGCCTGCTGGCCTACAGAGACAAATAAGCTTCGCCTCTCTTAGGATCGGCCTCTATGATACCGTCCAGGAGTTCTTCACCACAGGGAAAGAAAGTAAGCAAGCAGGGAGCTGTCCTGGGAGGGGTGACAGTCAGAGACTCCTCCGGGACTGTTCTGTTAAAAAAAAAAAAGTGGTGCGCACAGAGTAGTGGTCTTCATAACAGACTGGCAAGCAAACAAACATCAATATTTGAAATTCCTCCTCTACCCCCAAAATACTAGCTTGGTACTCACTGTTCATAGGGAGAGAAAGAAGTGTTCAAAATCGATTTTTCAGATGCAGTTTATCACTCACTCAGGTATGGAAGGCTTGGGCCTAATTTGGATATCCATCTGGAGAAGAAGCATACTTTGTGAAATAATATTTAATTCAAAGTCCCCCCAAGTGAAGTCTGTCAGAAACACCTGTGGAGCTTGTTAGACATCCAGATGCCGAGGACTGCCCTGTACCCTGAATCCGAATCACTCGGATTAGGCCCAGGGAATCTGTGTTTATCACAAGTTTCCCTGGTAATTTTAGTATGCAACAAATCTGAAAACCTTTGGTTTGAAGAGAAGAAAACCAGAATTCCCTAACTCCAAACACTAAGGGCTTATTTCCTTTAAGAAGACTGGGGAAGACCAGAGTAAAAAGAGTGGGCTTAAGTTGTAGTGAGTTTGTCTAGGGAAAGAAGAAACTGAGTGTATACCAAGAGTTCCTGATGGCTTAGTTAGCGTTTATTTGAGTGCTTACTATAAGCCAGTTACTGTTCTAAGTGCCTCAGATACATCATCCCTGCAAAGATTACTATTAATTTTATCCTTTGATAAAACAGGAAGCATAGAGCAATTTTATAACCTGCCCAAGGTCACACAGTTGGAAAGGGGCAGAGTGAGAGTTCAAATCCAGGCAGGCTGGCCTCTGACCTCAGCTTTTAACCACAGTACAGTCTTGCCTCCTGCAATTTGCATGTGATTCTGTGCATCACTCAATCCATACAAAAATGCTGGTAGGTGCAAAATGCTGTCCCCATTTTCAGATGGGGAGACTGAGTATTAGAAAAGTTAAGTAAAGACCACCCAGCCAGCAAGTATCAGAAACACTTCCATGTAAAGCACACAGTCCAGAGAGATGTACAGATGGGGAAGTGAATATGAGTGACTACCTTGGCAGATTTCATCATTTCTGCTTTAAATGACCTTTGGATAACATAACTTTATGGGACACGTTATAATTATTATTTATACCAACAATATAAATTTAAATTTATCCACACTACACTTTCAAAGTAAAGATAAAGTCTGGATGTTTCTAGATCAATACTGCATTTTCTTATTTACAAATGTAGCAAGAGAGGAAGCATAAAGGATGTAAAGCTGCCTATTCTGGTGGTATTGTTCACAATTGACTGTTCTAAACAATTGTTGGGGTCTTTCTTTTTCTTCCTTCCTTCCCTTCCCCTTTTCCATTCCATTCCTTTCCTTCTTTCTTTTTTCAGTTTTATTGAGATATAACTGAGATACAGCACTGTATACATTTAAGGTATATAGCATAATGATTTGACTTACATACATCATGAAGTGATTATCACAGTAAATTTAGTAAACATCTGTCATATTCCTATTGCAAGACCCCATGTTAAGTGCTATATTGGTATTATTTTAACTCACACAATGGGTCTGTGAGGTAGACATTATTACCTCTATTATACAGATTAGGAAACAGAATTAGAGAGACTGAGAATGTCCTTGATGTGTAAATGTGATTGGCCATGCTTTCATTATAGGAATGGGTCTTGGACTCCTATTTGGAATTTTACTAAATGATATCTGTCTTGAGTAACCTAAGCTAACTTTTCAAAATTGCAAACAAACAGAAAAATCACTCCATTAGTTTCCTTCTTGTTTTTGTCCCCTTTGTAGCCTGACACCACTTGATGTCCCATATTGGGACAGGTTGTCCACTTGGGTTCTTCCTAAGACCCTGAAGTCCAATCATTAACATTCTCATTGATGGGAGGAAGACTGAGCATCCCTGGTGCCTCCTCCCAGTTGGAAAATACTGAAAAACAGACCTAGAGATAAGAAAGAACTGAGCAAAATATAGGAAAGAACTAAGACACTATTTAAATAGGCAGTGTGTTTTCTTTTCCTTGAAAGCCTTTATTTTAAAAAATTTCAGTCACCTTTGAAGTCTTCTAGCCCTGCTATAATTTAGTACATGTTTAGTATATGATTGACACGTGCACCAGCATTAGGGAATTACAAAAGATACAATGACACAATAATATTAACCACTAAATTAAAAAGACAGATACATTCTGGGTCTTGTTTTTTGTTTTTGTTTTTTTCTTTTTTGCTTGACACATCGTTTTTCTCTCTGATAATAACAGCTAGTTTAGGAAGCAAGGTCTCAGCGGGCCTCACAACTGGAGGCGTGGCCGTGTTCATTGGGCAACCCACAGAGGTGGTGAAGGTCAGACTGCAAGCACAGAGCCATCTCCATGGTCCCAAACCTCGCTACACTGGTACCTACAATGCTTACAGAATTATAGCCACTACAGAAGGTGTGACGGGGCTCTGGAAAGGTAACTCACTTCAAGATGCATTTTACCATCTTCAGACACATGTATCCAACTGGCACCTTATCGTATAATGGAGCCATTAAGCACTTTCTTGTCTTCCAGGGACTACTCCCAATCTGACAAGAAATGTCATCATCAATTGTACAGAGCTAGTGACGTATGACCTGATGAAGGCGGCCCTTGTGAAAAACAAACTATTAGCAGGTAACTGTCTTTTTACACAGCAAGTCTGCACATTTATAGTTTCATCTTGGAGTTTCTCCAGCCATGTTATACTGAAACCCTCAATTGTAATAGTTTTCTTTTTTAAAAAATTAAGTACTTTTGAACAATACAGTATAACCAAAACCCTAAGTTTTAGAAGTTTTGCTGCAACAGTTTTGTTTTTTGCAACAAAACCAAGAAGCAACTGTATTCTTACATCAGCATTATTCTCATTTAATACTAATAGATGAGATTTCTGTTAGCATCTTACGCTTAATAAAGCAGAATTCAGGAAGTGAGTCCACCCTACACTATATCCGGATGAGCTAGTTACATAAGGAGCTCCCAGTGGTTTCGGCAAAAACACAGTACCATTGAATAGATTCCTAAAGTTTTTATTCAAACAGGTTCTGGAGACATTGAAATTCTCCTTGGACAATGACTTTAATTCAATAAAAAGTATTCGATGCCTATGTATCGAGCATTATGTCATGCCCTAAGGACGCAGAGAAAAGTGACAGGTTATTTTCCTAAAGCACTTACAATCTAAGGTACTTATACTTAACCTTCCTTATTGTGTTTATTGATAAGACATCGTGTTGATCTCCTGTTATCAACAGGTTTACAAAGATCTGATAACTGAAAATGAGAAGCCCCTCCCAAAGTCTGGTGTTGACCTGTTTCATTGGTCCATTTCAGATGACGTGCCCTGCCACTTTGTGTCCGCTGTTATCGCTGGATTTTGCACAACTGTTCTGTCCTCTCCAGTGGATGTGGTGAAAACCAGGTTTGTTAACTCTCCACCAGGACAGTACACAAGTGTGCCCAACTGCGCAATGACGATGCTTACTAAGGAAGGACCATCAGCTTTCTTCAAAGGGTAGGTCTTCCTCATCTGTAATGCTGTGGTCAGGGTATCTGTGTGCTGCAGGGTGCTGTCTTGTCTAAACAATTGACAATTAGCTGACCAGCCTTAGTATGTGCAGTATACTTAGTGTCTACTTTTCCTCGCCATAAATTTCTCCAATCCACCAATTCCACTGTGCCAGAAAATTTAAAGCTGTGATATTAAAACTTTCCCAGGCTTTGAAGAGGCTCTTTCAAAGCCAATGACTTCCTCCTTGGTCTTCACCTATCAGAAATGTAGACAGTATTCTGCCTTCTCTGGGCAGAAGTATAAAATGGAAGGAAAACATAATAGAGGGCTATGAGAAAATAAGATTTGATTTTCACTATTTTAATTTAATAGGCCCTGTTTTTTAGATTGTATTCAAGCAAAACTAGAGAAAAATCATTGTTACTGATCTAGAAAAGCTATGTAGAAAATGATGTAGTTTGGTGATTACACTCACCTAGAAACTACTATCACATAATGGATCATAATTTCCCATAAAGCAATATTGTAATATATTATATTATAATCACCTTCCTAAGAAAATATAGTATGAACTAATTTATGGGTATACTCCACAAGGATTACACGTGGTAAAATAACAGAATTCTATGAACTTAAAAAATTGTAAGGCAATGCCTCAAACCTTATAAGCGTAAATGCATGGCACACATTATACAAGAGCTGCTAATTCACCATAATCTGCATTTATGACACATTAACACAAATGGAATATATTGTAAAATTAACTTAAAATAGATGTATCAGTTATCAACCAGTAGCCATTTAACAATAATTTTATTTTTTTCAAGTTTAAAAACTTCTGGGGGGATACATGCTACAAGGGTGTACCCTGAAAACGTTATGCTAAATAAAATGAGCCAGATACAGAAGGACAAACATTGTATGAGTCTACATATATGAAGTAAAATTCATAGAAACAGGAAGCGCAGCAGTGGTTACCAGGGGCTGAGGGGTGGAGGAGCAGGGAGTTGTTTTTTAATGTGTGCAGAGATTCCATTTGGGATGACCAAAGGTTCTGGAGATGGAGAGTGGTGATGACTGCTCACAATGAGAACATATTGAATGCAACTGAATTATACACTTAAAATGGCTAAAATGATAAATTGATGCTATGTATATTTTACCACAGTTAAAACACACACAACACACACACATCCAGGAGTCAGAAGAAATGTTAAGAGAGCTGCCAAAATCTTTGGGGCTGATTTTTATGGGCCAGATCTCTAAAATATCTATACAAGGCAGACTGAACTGATGCCATCTTTTTCTTCTGGAATATTTCATTGCTGTGAACAGGCATTCAAAATCAATCGTTAGGCCTGCGCAGTTGGGCAGAATTCTTAAAAATAACAAGAGCAACAACAACAACAAAACGCAGTTAGATCCTGAGAATCTTAGGACAAGAATCGCCAAGATCTAGACTTGGCATTAATTTCTCGACTCCGGAAAATGGTCCTACGTACTCATCACTTTGCTTTCTCCTCTTACTTTCTCTTCTAAAGTTCCCTACTTCCCCTTCAGAAAGCAAAGCAAGACCAAAAATTCCTTTTCCCTCAAAAAAGGAGAAAAGATCACAAAAAAGGAGGCAAGCTCTGGTTTGGTGGGACTGTGTTTGTACTGATGTAATCACCTGGGTATCGTTCTGATGCAGGATAGGGCATCTGGATGAAACTTCATGTTAGGCAGAGGAGGGAAAGATGAGGAATAGGTACTTCTGAGCATGTGCACTGGGGAAGAGTGGCGAAAGGAGACGCATGAACTGCCTGTACTGTAATAGCTCTGAGAACTTCATGCAAACTAACGGAATGCTGACATGCACTTTTCCAGATTTGTACCTTCCTTCTGGCGACTCGGATCCTGGAATGTCATTATGTTTGTGTGCTTTGAACAGCTGAAACGAGAACTGATGAAGTCAAGGCAGACCGTGGACTGTGCCACATAATCATCTTCAGGGAAGGGATGTAACAGACCAGTGGGCATCTTTGCTAACTGCATAACTTCACAAAGCAAACAAACCTATTAACTTTATTTCACCCTAAAAAGATCAGGGAATTCTGATAGAGTGTTTTGGACTATTTTTCTTTTTTTCAAAGGAAAACTAATACCTATTTCTTTTGACTTTTATTCTCAGTGTTTTAAGGAAGGGAAAGCAGACACCCTGGCAAATGTAGTATCTAGATAAGTTACTGCTAATGATTGACCATTTTTATGGGAGAGGGATTTTATAATTGAATATGAAGAACTTTAAAATGTTTTATTAATGCAAACTGATGGAAAAGAAAGACTGAGCAAGATGCACTTTATAAATGCTTAAAAATGAAGTTACCGAAGAAAATATTACTGTCTCCTTTTTATTAACCCAGTTGTCAGTTAATATATTCAATAAAGTATTGCAAATACCTTTTAGTTTGTCGTTTGGGTCTATAG
Source organism: Vicugna pacos (assembly GCF_048564905.1). Taxonomy (NCBI): domain Eukaryota; kingdom Metazoa; phylum Chordata; class Mammalia; order Artiodactyla; family Camelidae; genus Vicugna; species Vicugna pacos. The sequence continues at coordinate 21,638,669 of NC_132988.1, forward strand.
TGAATGTAAGAGTTGAAGTTCACCTAGATTATAAAATTGCCCAAACAGCAAGGGAAGGTCTTTAGAATCAATAGGCATAAACTTACTTTAAATGTTATTAAGTACATATTTTTAATTTTTAGAGTCTATTTTATGGCATCTAAGACAACCTCTCATCTAAGACACCATATTCATTTGGGCATTGTTGTTATTAGAGTCATTGTATCTGTCCTAGAATCACAGGAGTTTAGAGCTAGAAAGTTCCTTTGGTTAGAGGAACAGCCTGAGATGAAAATGAATCTTCATGGCATCTTTCCAGCAAAGCCAGTTGTTACAGTGTTAACCGTGAATGTGTCTTGCAGCAGACATTGTGTGCTGCAGGTATCACTTTGCTCAGACCACTTTAGTGCCCGCTGGCTTGACTTCTTGTCAACATGTCAGCACCTGTATTTTTTAGGGTCTTCTGGCCACTGGAGACATCCCTGCCCACCTGTGCATGGGGCACTAGAAGAGCAGGGAAAGTAACACACCCCTGGGAGCAGCCCTTGACCAGTAACTGGCGGGAGTTGGTGTGAGTATCTCAGGCCCCTTGCTGTCAGGTGGCATTCCTCTGAGGGGTTGAAATCCAGTGGCAGAGTGGTATTTTGCCTACCTCAGACCCCGCTTAGGGGATGACTTCAAGTCCCTCGTTCAGTTCCACACTCTCTCACCAGGGTTTCCTGGGGTCACCTCCCAAATGAACTACAATCCTTGTTTTGCTGGCTGACTCTGGGAGAATCTAAACTAAGGCCAACCACAGCCTTAGAGTAGCATGTTTCAAGAACAAGGAAGGAAACATAAAATTTCATTTCTTTGCTGGGACCCTGGTCTGGCCATGGGCAGTAGTGACAAGTTGTTCCCCCTTGACCAAATTTTAGTCAGGAGCCTCAGTGTTTATCAATACTGTTAGTCTTTTCAAACAACATTTTATTTTTGTTGATCCTTTATTTTTGTTGTGTGCATGTTTTCTTTTTTATGCATCTAAGCTGTTGTTTTTAACATTTCCTTCTCTATTTTCTTCAAGTTTATTTTGTACTTCCCCATCAAACTCCTTGCTTTGTCTTTCATTTTAAGCTCTTCTTTTTCCTAATATACATTTAAAATTATAATTAGTACTAACTATAATAAGTACTGCTTTAGTTGTACCCAGCCAGTTCCATATGTAGTATTTTTTATTTAGTTCAAAATTAGATACACAAACACACACACACTGGAATGCTTTGCAGCTGTAAAAAAACAGAATAAGGAAGCTATGTGTTAATATAAAAATAGATCTTTGATACATTGTAAAGTTCAGAAAAACAAACTGCCGTACTGTATGAATACTCCTATCCTTTCTAAGAATGAGGGAGTAGGGCGGTGGTTTCTTTTCTGGTCTCATAACCAACTGCTCTTATCCAGTAACATCTTAAATGGGTAATTGGTGGAGAGTTAAAGTCACAAAAATTTTAACAGTATCTATATTCTGACTTACTCTATAGGAACATGATTAAAGGATCAAATAAGAAAAGTATTATTTCATGAACATAAATGACTTAAATAAAGGACGGGGAAGATGGGAAGAGAGCAGAAGTATTAACAGAAAGGCTTATAGCAATTTCAACGTGTTTTTATTTGCTCACAACATTCCGAACAAAGTGACATCACATTTCAACTATTGCTTTTACATAAGAAGTTAATTGCTTTATCCAAAGTAGACAAAAATCTATTTCTTTAAGTTGCCAACCAGCACTCTTTCCCCCAGGGAAAGCTACTGCTTAAATATTTTTTGAATACTTTTGTTTAGCAGAAACATAGACTTGCCCTATAACAGTGATGTAGTAGCTGGGTCTCACCTGCATTACATTTGACATTTTCCTTATCCAAAGCTGAAGCCAGGGGGAAAAAAGCTCGCTCATGTGTTCTCTCAGATTTTTACCAATTCCATTAATCTTAATTAAAAAAAACTGCTTGTGTGGAGAGGTGCATAAATATGAAAGTGGAAATTAAGCCTCCCCAGATGTGGGCTGGACTATTTGTCCTTAGAAAGTAGCTGCTGTTCCCCAATCATTAATTCAAGAATAAGAATAAACATTATTGCCCTCCAAGCCAAACTTCTCTTCTGTGCCAAGACAACATGCAGTCTTTTCTGCTCAAGAAATGAACATTCCACTTTCACATTCATGTAATGCTTCTCCTTTGAGCAAATCTTTGACCAAGTTCTGTTTCACTGAGTGCAAAGGGGAGAAATGGTACATAAACAATCATGAACACTGGAATAAAAATGAAGAGTACATATATTCTCACATAGAAAAATACATACAAATCCAAGCAGCTCCTAAAATAGAAAAAAGTCAGGAAGGGCATTTTTAAGAAAACGATTCTGTTTTCCAAATTGTAAGTGGTGCTAGCAAGACACTGAGTTTCTATCTAACTCTATCACCACATTTATATACAAAGAGGGGTTGGTCTAGGTTCACTGATATCCCCTGATTTCTCTCGTTTCTTTAAAGATTGTCTTTCAGAACGTATTTGAACTACAGCCACTGTAATTATATTCTTAGACTATTTTTGTCACTGGTAGACTCTTCAGTCTGGCACATACAAAAATTCATTTCAACACTGATGCACTTTTTTGATGCTAAAACAATTTTCCTGCTACTTCAAGTCTATCACTACTTTGGTATTTTATTAATTATTATAGAAACAGGTCTAAGATTTTGTTTATGGATTTTTAGACTACCTAAAATTCTAACATACATATGTTGAAAGCAAGGAAAAGTAGGAAGGCAGACACAATTACCACATTTTTCTTTTCATGTACATCACTATCACATAAAAGTCAGAAGGCTCATGTTACATTCTAATTTACAACTGGTGACACTTGGCTTCCAGACTATCAAACCTTAGAATCTGTTGGTGGCTTTTACTACCAGTTTACTACAGAACTATTTGAAATGGTTACTAATTATTTTAAGCAAAAACAGAACAATATCTATTTATACAAACAGAGGTGGACTTAGAAAACATATTACTGAGCAAAATTTCTAATGACATTTAAAAAACATTACTAAAAAGTTTTATTTTTCCATAGGAGGGGAGAACTTAATTGAAAAGTTTCCTCCTCCCTACTTGAAACATTCTTTTATTAAGGACACTGACAAGGTTTAAATCAGTTCAAGACCTCATCTGTTAAAAGATTAAAACATAAAAGATAAGTATTTTCTAAACAAAAATTAGAAGACTAACAAAACTGCTTTCCATGTAATAGTAAACATTTGGATAAAATGAACTTTAATGGTTAGTACCTGATCCTTATTTCACAGAACTCTAGCTGGATGATAAAACATAGAAAACATTTAAAGAAACTAAGTTAAGATACTCACAAGGTTGAGAAGTCTCCTACAAGAAACCAGTTTTAAAATTCCTATAATACTGAAAAGCTAAACTACCACTATTGTAATAAAATGAGCCCAATTTTAAAGTTTTATCTTGTTAAGAAAATAAGAATTTTAATGCATGCACTTTTAATATATGTGCTCAACAACACTGCATCTGTTATTTTCCAGTAGGATTTTTTTTTAACCACTCTTCTCCTTGGCAGGTTTGAAGAGAGAGGTATATCGATAGACATGAACAAATACTTGAAAGTCTCAGGTCTTGCTTTGTCACATAAAAGACAGTCCTTCAACACCTGATATATACCACCTTAAAGGTGTGCTAACTGTGATGTTTTAGATTAAATTATGTGTTTAATAGGCTGGTTTCTGTAGGATTTAAGGAGAATTAAGTAATCAGATGAACCTATCTTTAAACTCTTTTAGTTTTGCTATGACTACAAATGTCTAAAACACACAAAGAAGAACTCATTCCCATTAGAATCTCATCACTATATAACCCTTGACAGCACTTGCTCTCCTGAGGTTTTGGGGGTATAAAGCTACACAAAATGCACAGTCATCATCCTCAGGCTACTGTGGAATCCCACAGACTGTTAACTCGAAGGATACCCACAAAGTCCACTCATCATTACCTAGAAACCCAGTGGAGTCAAAGCAAAGAAAAGCAAGACTTAACAGCAAGTAAAATGAACCAACTGATGTTTAACTGAGATATTTAAAAAGCTTTGTTTTCCTCTTGTTAAAATTCCAACACAGCTTTATTGAACTAGCACCTGTCCTTTGAATACAATCAAGATTTTCTTAGCAAATGCATCTCTTTTCATAAACATATAGGAAAGCCTCATTAAAAGGCCCTGACACCAAGCACTAAGGTTCTTTAACTGATAAAAAGCAAATGCTGAAGATGAGAAAATGACTTTAAGCTTTAAAATAACACTGTGATATTTTAAAGTGTGGTATTAAAAAAAAAAGGTAATCATCAATACTGTCATTCTCTGGTTATCTATTACACGAAATTATCAGAGAAACCAAAAAAGAGGCTATAATTCTTTGTCTTCTCTGATATTTCTATATGCTCTTGTTGCTCCTACTAAGGAGACATTATGATGTGTGATTGAGATGCAAAGAAAGAAGACCATGAACTATTCTATTAACCCAGAAATAAAATAAGACAAAGAAAATAAAAAACAATCATTTCCAGACTAAAAAACAAAAAATCGTAACAGAGCTTTGAAAAGATACCAACTTCATAGCTACAACATATAAAAATTAAAATTGATTTTTACACATTTTAATCAACCAATTCTATAAATACCTGATTTGTACTTTTATACTAAATGGGCTAAGTCCCAAGTTCCAAACTGTAGTTCACATGACTCTACAGAGAGGATCTTTGGAAGAATAAGGTACCTTTGGAGGACAGTGTATAAACAAGTGTAAACATACACTGATTGTCCACTAGCTTTCTTAAATAGAATTTCTGAAATATTTTTGTAAGAAATTATATATAAGGAGTGTAATTGATCGGATAATTTCTATTACAACATATAAATTCTGTCATGTGTGCAAAATGTGGTAAAAATAGAAGATACTACAGATGATTCATATGTTTAAAGTAAGTGATACATTACAATCCAGTAAGAGTCCTTTAATCTTTTCATGAAATTTCTCTCTATACACGTTGAAATACATAATGCTTTCTGGTTTTTCTTCAAACCAAAACTTGTCAAATTCATAGACAAGATAACCTGCAGTTAAAAGAAAAGAAACACATACACACAAATATAGTGCTCAATAGGGAAATCACATCCAACCATCTCATTTCAAAAGTATATAACCATCCTTTAAATTCCATATTAAGATTCAATAATCAGAAACCATATTAAACTACTATAAACCTGAGGAACTTCATAGGAAATATTTTTGTATGTTCAAGATAAATAGCAATTTCAATAACATATCTAGTGAACATTTACTCTTTGTCTCAAAAAGTCAACAAAATCCCTTAAATTTAAGAGATACTGTCAAAGGATATCTTGAGAATAGGAAAAAAAGTTATCCCTAGAAGCCTGAAACTACAAAAAAATGTTGGACGAGGGTGAAGTACAGAGGCGCTGTTTTCTACTTGATTTATAAATCTGAGTCATTTCTGCTTTGTTCAATGAACTATCAGCACTGTCTCTTTAAAAAAAGAATACATGAACTCTAAATACGCTTAATATTTTTTCAATATCCTTATTACAGTAGTTAAATTAATGCTCAGTTAAAAGCATTTAATGAAAATAAATACATAAATAGACATATTTACCACAACAAAAAAAATGTGAATTTTAAAAGCACTCCTAAACCTTATTTGGATTCAACCAAATGTATGAATTTAATTATTTAACAAATGCTACTACAGTCCTCGCCATATGCTCATTCACTCTCACAGCAATCTTGTGATGCACTATGGTATAATCCCCATTTTTGCAAAGAGGAAACAGAGAAGCAAAAGAGGTTAAATGACTTGCCCAAATCACATAGTTTGCAAGTGGTCTCTATTATGTTATAAATTAGACTTTGTTTCCATCAGAATCTCATTCCCCCTTCTGAAAGGCTGTTCAAGAAGGGATAGAAATGACTTAGTTCAGATAAACAGGGGGATAAAGCCAGTGACCTTACACAGAAGTGTGGCTAGACTATCATAATAGCCTAGTATGAAATGAATGGAAAATCCATTTGAAAACATTAGTCCTAAAGCAAACATTAACAGTTAAGAACCATGACATTTCAACACTGAAATATGACTTCATAAGGTCAACTTAAGAGAGAGTTCAGATTAATCCCCTGATATATGATAAAATGGATTTTTATCAACCAGGACATGTGACAAAATCAAAGAATAAGGCCTCTTTGAGCAGAGGGGTGCCATCTGCTTCCTGTTCCCAAAAGACAAGCTGAGAATGCTAATCTTGTAATTATTTTTAACTAATACTTTAAATATTTATTTCATTCTAAATTTATTTTATGTATACATCAGGACAATAGTACATCTATAGAAATTACTAATCCAGGTTTGGATGGAGTTTGTGGTCTCCCCTACCCCCATGCCCAATACACTGATAGGGATTTACAATTAAAAACTTTGGAAAGTAATGTTCTAGGTAGTATGAAAAGTCAAACATCCACCTAAATTTTATAGAATACAATTTGTTTGAGTATTTCTGGCTATCAGCTTTAGCTCTTTACCATTCTTTTAAGTCCTTTAAATTGCTTTTCATTACCTATTCAAATGATGATACAGGTCTGGAATAAACTCAACAGTAAAATATCAGAAATTACTTGCTTCAGAGTGAAGTTGTTAAAATGTAAATTGGTGTCAGAAAAAGACTGAATCAAAAAACTGAGACTGTAATGGTTAAGTTGATTTAATGAGACCTCAGGAAACTACAAGAGATAATACCAAAATTCTAGAATGCTGGCAGGCCCATACATGGCATAAAACTCCTACTAAAGCTTTGCAGAAAGTGACAGAAAAGAGTTGTTTCCATAAAGCACATCTATTGTCCTTTTGACTCTAAGAGGTTTAAAACATCAGACTTAGTAGAAACACCAAACAAAATTTCTAAACTTAAAATGCCCTATATGCTTCTACTGCCCCTAATCAAAGCCCCAGGAGAATTTCAGGTTTTCTGACAGGGATTAAAAATAGGAGAACCAAAGAAACAGGGATTAACTGTAACCTGGTGTGAGGGATCTTACTGGGGTGGTAAAAATGCTTTAAAACTGGATTATGGTAACGGTTGTATAACTTAGTAAATTTATTAAAACTCACTGAATTGTACACTTAAACTAGGTAAATTTTATGGTTTATAAATTATACCTCAGTAAAGTTGTTACTAGTCATAACTTTTTGTTATACAAATTTGAGGTATTATTTTTTTGGAAGCACCAAACCAATGGTCAGTGACTTCCCAGGATGAGTGACTATCTGCTTACATATCAGATGTACACAAGGTGATGATGGAGCCAAGAAGCTACATTACCACTCACTGCATCCAGTCTTGCCCACAGAGAACAACAACAACAAAATGGCAGGAGGGATAAAGGGGGAAAGGGGAAATGGAGACAGATCACAGGGAAATAAAAACTGTGAAAACTAATCTCTTTTTAGCTCTTTCTTCTGGACAGAAACTATGACCTTGGAACAGATCTGTACAAACGAATTGGGCTCAGTCCCTCAACAAAAAAGGGTATGTCTGTTCAAAAAATTAGGTTTTCATACTATTTTCTAGTTAGAAGATAGGCCTCTTCTAAGAAAAGCAGAGGCTTAATTAAGACATGAAACTTTACTGGTAAAGGGTATAAAAATCAATTTGTGGGTGGAGGGGGAACTACTGCATAAATAATAGATGTGTGTGTGTCTACGTGTGTGTCTGTGTTTTTGCTTTAAATGTTTTAAGAAATTTGAAAAACATAAGCTTCACTGTTTCCAGGATGACCCACAGCTCTTGTGGATCTGACTGACAGAAACAAGACAACTGAGAAGGTCCTATAATGACCTTTCAATCTCAGATATTACTTTGATGCTCCTCCTAGTCAGGAGCCAAACCATGTTGGTGTTGAGGGCACTAGAAGCAACAGCGCCCAAAGATGTCCCAGTTACCCATTTGCAGGGGGAAGAATTACAGGACAGAGATCATTTTGTACTGCTTTTCTACCTATCACTCTCCTATATTTATGTAAATATAATAAAATGCTTAATTTGGGGGGGAGGAGTTTTTTGCTTGTTTATTTTTATACTTGCTTTATGTTTGATGGGCAGCATTACACAAGCATGTATTTTGTGGAGACAACAAATATCTGGAGGCAGTTAGCAAAGTCCCGGGAGTTTAGGCACTGTGCTAAAAGTCAGTGAGAGATTTAGGAGAGGAAATCAAACAAGACTAGTATAGGGACCAGTTCCCAGCAACGAGATGAAAGAAAGTGACTAGATTTTCATTTTAAGTAACTATACCTTCAGTATGGAGATCTAGAAGAGGGTCATCATTGAAAGACTGGGGAAAAGATTATTACAGTAACCTAGTAACAAAGGCCTAATGTTGTGCAGTTACAATGGGAATGGGCAAAAGCAGACAAATGCAAGAGAAATTTAGGATTTAGACAAACCCAGAATTAAAGATTAAGTAAGGGCAGAGGTGGTTGTGAGAAAGAGAGACCTGGATGACTCCTTCAAGAATGGAGCTGAAGAAGTTATGGTCTGGCCACTTATTATCTAAGTGCTTTCCTATATCCTACCAACATGCAAAAAACCTTCTAAAGACACAAAAAGATCAAGAAAAAGTAGAATATGAAGCCAAGCTAGGTATGAATTCTTTGCTTCTGAGCAATATCTTCAGAAAATGGGTTTATTCAATTAAAACTTCAGGGATCAAACATCACAATAAAAGTTAATAGAATAGTGGTGATATGATTGCTTTAGGAAAAGTTATTAAGTAACTTACCACAAGAAAACCTGGCCTTGAAATAAGGTGGTGTGGGGTGGGGAGAATATGTGTGAGAAGCTCCTTTAAATTAAATCCCTCACAAGAGTAACCAAATGATCTATCCTTGACTCACAGCATTCACTAACCAGTACACAAGAAGAAAAAGTCACTTTATAGTTGACAGGAAAAAGGATGCCCACAGAAAAACTGCGTAAATCCTACATTTGCATACATGTAAAAAACTGCCTCACTGAAGTTTTTAAATTAGCAAATATATAAACTGAAATACAAAACACTCTTGGATAATCTTCCATTATTTTCCAGTTTTTCAAAGATCCTAAATAATAAAATGATAAGCATAAGTTATACATTTGATAGCAGCACATATTATACATTTTACTTTCCTAATGATTTAAAAATTCTCTTAGAGATATTTTTATTTTAATACTCACATTAAACTCATTTTAATACTCACAATAAAACTGATGAAAGTGTTCCATTGTTGGCATTCCAGGAACAAAGTTATAGAGGTGAAATTTCAAAGCATCACTCTTCAGCAAGCTATAAGCCATCTCTGTAAGATTGATTCCAACTATTGCATAAGAATACCTATGTCAGAAATATTATCAGTTATACCAGCTAGCCAAATAGCTCATAAAGTAAATTTTAAATTATGCAAGGAATTAGTAAAAAGTTATTCTGATCCATTTCTAACACAGTACTGATTTCACAATAATCTCTACATATTAAGAAAGTAAACCAGAACAGATGAAAAATTCTGTTCTTTAGAGGCTGTTGATTTTCTGGATATAATCTAAGAAATAAAAATAAAGCTCTGGTCACATGAATATCTAGAACCAAAAGCCTTACAAAAAATTAAAGAGTACTACATACACTCTCACTGATTTCTAAAATACATTGGGTAATCTGACATTTCCTCCTCCATTATCTGAGTATTTATTTTTATGATGAAATAGTGTTGTGTGATATTTTTTCAAAGATAGGGATCACTGGAATATAAAAAAAAATGATAAGACTAATAATATGACCTCAATTTGCATTTTGCTTTACAAGTTTCAAAGCTATTTCTCATTTTCCTATTCCTATTTCAAAGCTGTTTCCTCTTTCTATTTTTAAATGTTTCTCAGAAAAATTTTTATAAGGTCCTTATATCTATTTTATAGACTATATCTTGTGCTAAAAATATACTGAAATACATCCAAAATTGGTTTATGATCACACTCAGCCTTAAAAATAATATATCATGTAATAGCCTTTATAAAGTTCTTATTAATTAAAATCTCACTTTAAAAATACCTTCAGATAGTTTCAAATTCAGATCCTCCAATCAACTTAAATTTATGAGCTTACAGTTTCTTTAATATATCCAGCTTACCCTAATTTTGGATGATTTGAACGGGAAAGAATCTGATGAGCTTCACTGGTATAATTTTCACTGAAATATCTGAAAAATTTTGAGAAAAATAATGAAATTAACATGTCATTCAAATTGAAGACATCCAGAAGCAATTTTAAAAGCTACTGTCAAAATGACAGTCCTACTGCCAAATCATCCTGATCTCCATCTCAAACCACTTCAATGACTAGAGATGCTTCTGAATCAAAACTTAATTCTTACAAAAATGAATATATGTGTGTATATGTATGACTGAAACATGCTGCACACCAGAAATTGACACAATATTGTAAATTGACTATACTTCAGTAAAAAAATGAAAAATACAACTTAATTCTGAGCTATCAGGCCTATCTAGTATGGGACATAGGCCCTTGGCTAGACTTTGAAGTATTCTGACAAACAAGTGGTCTAACAAGAGACTTTTTATCTGCCTTAAAAAAAATTTAGACTTCCATTTGTTTGTTCTAAATTTTCTATAAAATAGTCATCGTGTACCTGTTGGGACACTTCCTTTCACCTGAGCTTATTCCTTCTGTTGCAGTTTATATCTGTATTGTTTAATGCTACTGACAGTGCAATCAGAAGAAAGTCATTAACATTCCTTCTACGTTACGTAACTAAAACACTGGCCATAAAACATAAGTATCAGCTGGTACAACAGAGAAATATATAAAGCTATTTGTAGGTTCATATATCCTAATACTAATAAACTAATGCAACCTCTGAGTTCTTCAAGCTAGGCATCAAATCTTCCGTTCACAATTGGAATCTCCTCATAAGGCACTGATACTCATACACAAAAGACTGACCGCATGTTTATGTAAGAATAACAAGTAGAGTAAAACATGGATTTCTGTGGTTTATTTAAATTTTAAAGGGCATAATCATTGAAATTTTCATGAAGCATAGAAATTTCTAACTAAATGTTCCTTCTCTATTTCTCCTTCTGTAGATTAACACCACAGACTTCCATTTTTTCTTCACTGGCTCTGATTTTCAGCCCATTAAAACAGCGTATATTAACTTAGAAGCCCATGAATAAAGGATCATTCATGAATAAAAGGGGATCCATGAACCACCTTAAATTTATTCATACATTTTTCTGTGTGTACATTTTCCAGGCAAAGAATATACACAACTTTCATCAGATTCTCAAAGGGGACCTGTAAATCCCCAAACAGAAAAACGTCCTGTTTTAGTGCCATGCTGTCTTCACATGCTCTAATTGTCTACTTTATTCCTAGTCTGGCTCTAAAATGCCCTTAGTAAATAGACTATATTTAATTTTTTTACATGATACTCCTAATACAATTCGGTTTTACATCATTATTTCAATAATCAAGCTACCTTAAAAATATTCAGTCTGTAAAACTTTTAATTTCCTTGCTGAGCCCCTATCTTAACAGTGTCTAAGGAAAACAAGCACGTATGCAGCAAGGAAGCGTATTCCTTACAATCACCTGGAATGACTTATTTTCCTTCTTTCTTCCCTTCTCCTTCTTCCTTTTTACACTCTCTCCTGTCCTATATAACATTTTTGGCCTTAACTTGTATATTTTACTTTCTGCTTCTATTTCCTCATCTATTTAGGTTTTTCTAATATCTCTTGAATTAATTTTTCTGTACAACATCCTCTTTGCTTCTACACCTGCCTCAGCATTCACTAGCATGGTTATCTATCAAACTACCAGCTATCCTTTAAAGCCACAAAAATTTCAAGAGATTTGATGACAAAGGCCAAGAAATTTTTAAAATTCATTATGTAAGGGTGTCTGAACAGCTCTCCTGCTTCTTGACTGTATCTTTATTTTGACCCTGAAGAGTCATAGCTCCATACACAGAACAAAAATAGTCAGAGAGGAATTAGAGCTAGTTTTATGTTTTCAACCATCTCTAGTACATCAATGGCAATCAAATAATATATCTGAATTCTGGTCATTTTTCAAGTTAGTAGATACTAGCTCTAAATAGAGTAAAAATCTTGTAAAGCATTTAAAGATCTATCAGAATCCCTTACCGGAGTCTTGAATGAAATCCTGTAAGTTATTTAAATTTTAAGCTAAATTAAATTCTCTTCTAGTAAACGCTGAGAAATCTTGATTTCTGAGGAAACGAGCCAAAAGCAAGGTTACTCAGCAAAAGTTAAGAAAGGAAACACCAGAAGAATGTGTATCTAATTGAGGTTCAATTATCTGTGTAGTTACAAGTACCAAGAAGAAAGATGGTCTTTAAAGGCTAAGAACAAAAGATCAATATGTTCTGAACAATGAATTTTAAAATACTTTATAATTTTTCCAAGTGAAAACACATTGCATTTATTCTACTTAAATTCCGAATGGTAGTTTCTGTTTATCAAAGTGGAAAACTGGCAATCTCATTTTTGTAATTATAATTATTAAGACTACTGGGTTTTATCTTTGAGAAGTAGACATACAAGGAATTTTCATACTCATAAACTTAGGTATCATGGAAAATTAAATACTTTTATAATTAAAAATAATTATAGATGGTGAAGCCCTACTGTATCTTCTATTTTGCCCCACAACACCCTTATCCCTACTGACCTAGGTATTTTTCCTCAATATTAACATAATCTAGCTCAGTTTCAGGATTAATTTTTTCATAGTAACAATTATTCAAACTTTGTTAATGGCTAGGGTTTCCATTCTAGGTACTGTAGAGTCTATAAATCACAATTCAAGGATAGACCCAAACACTAGAATCTCTCCATCTGCATATTCATATCCATATTAACCTTACAGTTTATTTTCTAAAACAGTTTTGACTATCAATTCTGATTTTAGTTGCATATTTTGAGATTTCATATGTGTGCCCAAGCATAAGTATTAAAGAGAAAAAAAAAGAGGGAGCTCATATGGCCTCTGAAAAGTGAGATGTAGATCACTCATCACAGATGGCAAAGAATAAGTGTGAAGAGGCTTTATTATCATCTCTGGTTATATCTCCTAAGTAGAATCAGAGAGCCAAGAGAGAAGAGGCAGGAGGATAAAAAGAGTGAGAAGAGAGTACACATAGTCCCTTAAAAGGCATCAGAAAGGAGGTCAGGAAGAGAAAGAAAGAGGAAAGTTATTGGTAAGTAAAGCAGTCACACACACACAAAGTATGTGGTCAACGTCTTCATATTGTTGCCAGCACATTAGTAAATACTTTAAGCACAACAGCTATTAAAATTCAGAGAAAGTATGAAACAACTGGATTAATTCTTACTAGAATTTAACAAGATTGGAGATTACATGTAATTTCATTTACAGAAGAAAAGAAAGTTTATTTTCACTTACACAAGATTGATTAATCCAAGCAGGCCCATGCCTCTGAAGTCTGTTTTGGGATCATCACCCTGGAAACCAATGTCAGCCCACTGCTTGGAGATTCTGGCCTTCAACTTTTTCGTGGGCATTAGAAGATTCCAAAGCTGTACAAATATGCTTCCATATTACAAATAATAGTGATGCTCTTCATTTACCAAGACATTTTCCTTCTCATAGCTGATGTACTAGTAACTTGAACGCTTTCAACTAAGCAACTTTTGTAGACAAATCATAGGCTCAGTGAAGGCTGTATTTAAAGAACTTTTCAATTATCCTAAAAAATGTAACATACTTATTCCAATTCAAAAGATTGATATAAAGAACAGTAGACTTTAAAAAGGCAACAAATACACAAAATTCTAAGACAATGAGATGTCTTTACTGACTAAGTAACATATATATATCAGAATTGGTAAACTGCTTCCTGGAGAAGAACACAGTGCTAGCCAGGCACTGCAGGCAACTGGCTCTTCACCTCTAAAGGAGTTTCATGATGAATCACCAAGATGAAAATTCCCTTGACTGAAATGCTAGGACTTGTGTCTTACCCCTTCAAAAGGGAAAGTACTGCACAGAAAGGGTCTGAAGTTAAGGAAATAGTGATGACAAGGAGGATATAAAGAGTGGTCCAGCCTCAGGGAGTGCCAGGCACTATTCTAACACTTTAAATATAAAAATTCAATCCACAGCAACAGCCCTTTAGGTATTTTTATTATCCTCATTGACAAAATCAAGTTTTATTTTTAATTTTAAAATTAGTTGAAGTGTATATTTATACTCTTTCTGAAAAAAAGTAAAAGGTTTTATTGTTCTTAAGCTTGTCTCTTACTGTTACTCAGATGCTATCAACATACTTTTCCCCAGCACTTTTAGTTTTAGCAAATGCCTAACTTCAGGCGCAATGTGCCATTTTCCCTAATTTTAACCATTTAAAAACACAACCAGAATAGGTGAAGTGGATGGGCAGGTGACTCAGCTGTACTTCAGAATTCACCATTCTAGGACCTTCTAAAGCAAATTACCTCTAGGCCCTAGAACTGACCTCATCCCTAAAATGAACGTTCTAGATCAGATGATCTGGAAAGCTTACTCCAGGTCTAATATTCTCTCATTTCGGCATCTCACTGGCCTTATGCACTCATACTTCAGGAACAAGAAACAGGAAGGTTCAGGCAAGTTTATTTACTCACCAAACATACACCACCAAAACTTACCTTGAGAAGGAGCTTTTCATGTTGCAGGTTATCGGAATCATACGGCCTTTTTCTCACATTCTCTACAGACAGATAGAGCTGTTTATAACCGGATATCTGCAGTAAGCATGCCTTCATGCAGATTTTAAAACTGAAAAGGATAAAATTATTATTTTTTAAATCATACCTTCTTACCACAATAAAGTAATGCCTTCCCCAGTCTGTGGTTCGTATGTTTATTTAGAAAGCACTTCCTAGCCTGCACTTTAACACAATAAGCATCAAGAGCTTCTGCAAACACAAAACATTATACAAAGTATTATCACGAGGATACCATCAAATAGGGCCTAGAAAGAGGGCAAGACAGGGTAGGAAAGGCAAACCTTGCAAATCCTTGATTTGTCCTCTTCTTTTCATGTTTTCTCTAGGCAATTTCAGGCATTCCCAAATCTCTATTACCAGATGCTACCAACAGACCTAAGTTTCTAAGTATATAGCAGCACACAGCTCCATGACAGGTCATGCCAGTCGTCCCACACGCAACAGCTTATCTGCCCTGAAGAAACATGCCCTTTTTTAACTGAGGCTTTACATCTATTAATGAGCTCACTAAGCATGTAGTTCCCCAAGCTAGAATGCTCCGAGTTCTGAACTTCCTCTCCATCAACAAGACATCAACAGGTCCCCAAGCCCTTATCCTTTCTATCTCTGAAACGTCCCTCAAAGCCCTCATCATATATCCACTTACCCTGGTGAATTTATGGCTTCAGTAAATTTATGGCTTCATTGTCTCATACCTGAATGACTCCATTTCCTAACTGTTCTATCTTTATTCCTTCTACCAGCCTCCAACATCCTCAAATTTACCCTCCATCTTCCTAAAAGATTTATCTGATAATATATCAAGTTTGTTCACTTGAAAAAAAAATAAATCAGAGGACAACACCTAAATCTCAGTGTGGCACACGAGACTCCTTGCAGTGGATCTCCAAGCTCACACTCCACTCACTTCTCCAACCTCTGCTCTGCACCTATTCAATGCTCCAGCTACAGAGGACTCCTTGTCATTCCCAGATACTCAAGGACTCTGTACCTTGTCGGCACTGTTCCTCTGCACGGAATGTCCTCCTCTACCCATTCAACAAGATCCAGCCTCTGTGGAATTATAGTCTCAGTTCCCTCCTGTACCCTTCCCTGTTCCAGCCAAAATAAATGACTCCTTCCTCAATATTTACATAGAAAATAGAGAATGAAGAAAAAAATTGCTCAATACTATCTCAATATACTTGAGCTGGGAACACAAAAATGGAGTAAGTCTGGTCCTTCTCCTATGGAACTTAGAATTTACTGGGGGAAGAACAAGAGCAAATCAGTGTCTACAGGACAACGGGCTAAATGCTATGATCGAGGACCTTCCTGGAGGAGGACAGAGGAACTGAATCTTGAAGGACAAGAAGGACACAGGAGCCAAAGTTATTTAACTTTGGGAAAGTGATGGTAAGTTTCCTTAAAGAAGGCAGGTGACTAACCGGCAAGAGTACTGGGTTGGGAACTAAAAGATAGAGCCTTTAGTCCTACTTCTATCACTCACCTCTCTGGACCTCACTTCCTCAGTGAGGGAGGAAAAGGGATAAATTTGATGACCTTCCAAATCTTTTGCTCTAATGTTTCACAACGTGTGTGATCTCCAACCTCGCAGGATGCGAGTGCATGAGAAACAAGAAAACTGTAAAAACACATACCTGATGTCTTTCTCAGGGTTAATATTCTTTTCCTTCATTATATCTTCTACACATCTGTCCACTTCACTCTGAACAACATGTGTCGCTTTCTGTAAAATCTATATATGGGGAAAAAAGCTGAATGAGAAAAATTCCTTAGAGCTGAAAAACAACAGTAAGTTTGAGGTGTTTGGCCAACTTTATAATGCATGTATTAAAATGCAAAAAAAAAAAAAAGAAACCAAATTTGTTTCAAATTTTCAGTAGAGCTAAAATCATAGATATATACATATATACATTCATAAGATAGAAGAAAGCAGCATGATGTATCAGATGAAGTCCTTTTAACTGAGAATCAACAGGTTCTGAGCTGATAGTCTTAGCAAATAAGCTACCCCAACACTGTGCTTATGAAGCAGACACTTTTTATAAAATTTAAGTTACATAATAAAAATATATGTACAAAAATGATGCAGAAGTAAAAAAAAAAAGTAATGCAGAAGAGCAAAAAGAAGAAAAGTCAAGTAATCCTGTAAATCCTACCATGAAGACAGCTACTAGTAACAGATCAGCATATGTCCTTCCAGTCTTTTTTTCTATGCATATAAAACAGACTTCTTAAATAATACAGCCTGTAAATGTCCACCAGATCCTTCCTTTCAACAAAAGCAAATTCAGGCTTTCCTTACCCTTAAAAGGTTTCCTTAACTTTTATGCCTCTGCAAGCTACTATGAAAATTCCCTGATATTCTTTATACTCCAGGCAAAAGAATCTAATCCTACCTGGAGTTCAGCCTCTGCATATCCTGGGCCTTTCTTCTGAATGCTCCTTTCCCCAATCTCTAAATATATTAATCCTTCCCAGTTTTAAGCTAGCTCACTTACCAGATCCAGGAAGTATTCTCTGATTCTATTCAAGTGGAATTAATCTCTCCTCTCTTGGAATTCCCATAATAATTTATTTGTAATCTTTCTATGACTCCTACCACTTTCTATATTATAGTTATTTGTGTATATTAAGTGGAAAATTCTCTGAGGACAGAGACTATACCTAGCTCATCTTTTCACATCCTGCATTTAAGAAATAACTGACAAATAATTATTGAACAGAAACATTCAATGGATGAAAACCTTAAGAAAGGCAACTGTTTCAGTGAAAGACATATATAGCAATGCATAAGATTATTTTAAAAGAAGGAAGGAAGAGAGAGAGAAAGGAAGGGAGGGCTGGAGGGAAGGAAGGAAACTTAGGGTTGGAAGAAAAGGAAGGAAAAGGAAACTAAAGCAAACTAAAAAAGTGAGAAGGAAAATGATCAAAGACTTATAATCAGTAGGATGCAGATGTGGTCACCAAGGTCTAGTTGGTCAAGCCCTGGGATAATATGGCTAAAGGAAATGTCCTGAAGCTTAAAACACTAGAACCAGTAAAAGGGTTACCTTCACCATGGGTAGAAACTTTTGCACAAACTACAAACACCTAAAACACGAAAAACCCAGTCAAACGTCCCCTCTTCTGTGAAGTCTTCCTCCCTGGAGTTAACCGCCACCCTGACGCTCACCCCCTCAGGTAGAGAGCACTTGCTACACCATAGCTGTTTACTCTTCAGTAGACTTTGTCTCTTTTATTTGCTCTTACATTGTGAATGAATGACTAGCTAATTGAATGAACTTGCCCAAAACACATAAATTTAGAGACAGAGTTCAGACTAGAAATGATGTCTTATCTCTCAGGAAATACTTTTGCCTATATACACTATTCCATTCCTTTTCTTTAAATTGAGGTGTAATTTTAATACAATGAAAGGAACGGATGTCATATTCAGTTTGATCAGTTTTGACAGATCCACATACCCCAATAATCAACATTCTGATCAAAATACAGAATACTTCCATCGCCCCAGAAAGTTCCCTCACTCCCCCTTCCCAATCAATCCCTCCTCCAAAAAGCAACCACTGTTCTGATTTCTATCACAACTTTGTAGTGTGCATATAAATAGAATCATAAAGCACGTACTCTTCTGTGTCTGGCTTCTTTTGTTCAACATGTTTCTAGGATTCATCCATACTCTTGCTTTCATCAGTAATTTGTTCCTTCCAATTGCTGCGTAGTACTCCACTGTATGAATACACCTCAGTTTGCTTATTCATTCTCCTGGTGATGGGTATTTGCATCATTTCCAATTTTAGACTACTACAAATAATATTTTTTTTTTCTTTGTGAAGTGACTATTTGAGGCTTTCGCCCTTTTAAAAACTGTTTTTTATTACTGAGTTCTAAAAGTTCTTTACTAGGTATAAGTCCCCAATCAGATATGTGTGCTGCAAATACTCTGTCTGTTGCTTGCCTATTCATTTTTTAAAGGCATCCTTGATAGGTAGTTTTTATTTTGATGAAGTCTAATCTCTCTTAAGCGATAGCACTGTGTCTTCTCCAAAAGAAATTCTTGCTTAACTTATGGTGGAAGATACATATTCTCCTGTGCATTCTTTGAGAAGCCTTAAAGTTTTAGTTTAAACATAGGTCTAAACTCCATATCAGATTAATTTTCACATGTGGAGGGAGACAGGAACTAAGCCTCTCCACCCCACCCCCAATTTGGGTATCCAGTTGTTCCAGCATTATTTCTTGCTTTTCCAATACTTTCCTGTCCTCACTGAATTAACTTGCTTTAGTATCTTTGTTAAAAAGTATGCATGTATTTCTGTTCTCTCATCTGTTATATTTATCTACTTGCCTAGAAAGTCTTGAAGTCAGGTAGATTAAGTCTTCTAACTCTATTCTTTTAGAAGTTTATTTGGGCTAAACCAGGTCTCTTAAAATTTTGTATAAACTTTAAGTGACCTTGCCACTCTCTTCAAAAATAGCTTGCTGTGATTTTGATTGGAATTGCATTGAAACCATAGGTTTAGTTTGAGGATTAGCACCTTAACAACATTGACTCTTCCAATTGATGAATACAATAATATCTTTCCATTTTAACTTTTCTCAGGAAAAGTTTTATTGTGTTAGTCTTGCATATCTTTCATTAAATGTATCCCTGAGTATCTTATGTTTCTGGATGCTACCATAAATGGAACTGTTCTTTTTTTTTTTGTTTTCCAAGTTTGTTCTTAATGTATAGAAGTAGACTGTGCCTCATGACATTGCTAAATTCACTTAATAATGCTAGTAGTTTTTGTAGATTTCTTAGGATTTTCTATACTCACAAACTGTCATCTGTTAGTAAAGACAGCTTTCCCTCTTTCTTTTCAATTATTATGTCTTAGATTTCTTTTCCTCGCCTTACTATGCTGCCTAGGACCTCTAGAACAATGCTGAACAAAAGGAGAGTAAACATTCTTGCCTTGTTCTCAACTGAATGTGGACAGCATTCAATATTTTAGTGTCGTCTATCATGTGAGCTGCAGGTTTTCCATAGACAGCCTTTAATAGGATGAGGAAGTTCCATTTATTTCCTAGTTAGTTGGGTGTTTTTAATCATGAATGGGTATTGAGTTCTGCCAAATAGTTTTCCAGTATCTACTGAAATGATCCTATTTTTCTAATTTACTTTGTTAATGTGGTAAGTTGCATTCATTGATTTTGAAAACTTAATCATGATATGTTATTCTTTTCATACATTACTAGGATCAATTTGCTAATGAAGAATTTTTGCATCTATATTCATAAAGGATATTGATTTGTAATTTTCTTTTATTATATTGTCCTTGTCTGGTTTTAGTATCAGGATTAAACTTGCCTCATAAAATGTGCTGCTTCCTACTTGATGTTCTAGGAGTTTATGTAATAGCTGTATTATTTTTTTCTTTTACTGATTTAGTCTTTTACTAGTCAATATAAGAATAACATATACATGAGTGAATTTTTAAGGGTGAAGAGTCTAGAGTCCTACTCTTTTGTTCAAAATCTTATAGAGTGATTACTGTTTTTTTTTTTAAATGAGATTGTAGGGATCTAGAAAGTTAACAAGCTGCTGGTTCCAAAAATTTGTTAATATGTATCTACCCCTATAGTTCCACTAATTGAAGTTTAGGATGCACTTTCACAAAGTAACAGTATCATAAATTGTAGCTGAATCTTCGGAGAGGTTCTGGAACTGCGAACTCAGTTTCAGATTTTTGGAGGGCATACTCCAAAAGAAATGTCAACAAATGGGTAGTTAAATACTTACTGAATTAAGTAACAGGAGCTTTGTTTCTCAAAGTTTTAAATCTAAAGTAAACTTGTCAATAAGCTAATGGAGGAAGTCTCATCAGTTTAAACATGTACTTTATGGTGTGTATTGCATCTCATTTGTGTATTTCATTTATTTTGTAGAGTAAAATTGAATTGATTTTGTGTTTTTTTATTAATCTGATCTACTTTTTTATTTCTATGAAAAGTCTGGGTGCAGATTCTGATTTTATTATTTCTCAGTTGTTTGACTTTGTGCAAGTTACTTATTTTCTCATGGTAAAAGTATTAATACCAACATGGTTGTTTTAGGATTAGTCTAAGAGAATGCCCAGCATTTGATAGGTATCCAAAAAATAGGAGTTACTAGTAATATTAGTGATGATGGGATTAAATCAATATATACTACACAGTTTTTAGAAGTTTGAAATACATGAAAACCTCTTAGTTATTTAAATACTTTACTGATGATTGCTGTGCATAAATGTGATTTTAATCTATTAAGGCCAGTTCCTAAAGCAATGGTAGCGTGGTCCTATGGAGTTGTGAACTGTTCCATATGGGGATTCTTTCTTTGATTGTTAAAGATTGAGTTTCATTTGCTTGTATTTTAATTAGGACCACTCATCAGTTGTTATTTAGGGTTATTAAATGTTGGGATTTATCAATGAAAATGAAAACCTTATTAGAACTTGAGTCTAGTTCAGTATTCTTCTAAGAGGTCTGGCTGCTAGTCAACGTATAATTTTGCAAAGCTCCACTGTACTTATGGTTATATGAGTATTTGAAAAATCTGAAATTTAGGAAAAAAATACTTTGTCAGTCTAATAGTGTTTTTGATTGGCTGTTTTTCGATTGCAGCTGCTGTATTAGCTCTTAAATATTAATGACAACATTCTAGCTACTGAATGATAAATTAGTTTTATGGCATCAATTTAGTGTTCTGTGGTTTGATGGTATAGTAATACACATTTGCATATTTTTTGTCTCTATAATTTTCCAAAAACTAGATTTTAAGTACCTAATCTTCAAGTATATAACCACATAGGCATTGTGATTCAAAAATGAAACATTCACATTCTGTGAATATATGAATACAAACGTATATGTAATTTCCCCAAATTTGCTTGCAGAGTGAAACTCACTGCTGATATTATAAATGTGCGCTAGTCATATAATTTGTAACCTACCATCAAGGCAGGTGTAATAAAAGACTATATTACTTTTATGTTCATTGAATGTTGTTTTATAATCAAATCATATGCATAAGCATGTATTATTTTCTTATAAAATATATGTGAGTTGTGTATATTGCTCTCTTGTTTATTATCACCTACTTTTTCTTCAGCTCAAAAGTAAACATTGCTGAGAAAAGGGTCTTTGAGTGCTTACATAGTTTGAGATTAAGAAAGAAAGTTTTAGAATTGCTGACCTGCGTTACTCTATATTCCAGTATTGAATGAGATCCATGAGAACTTAGACAGTGTTGTAATGGGTTATATTTCTCCTCCATTCAGCATGTTAATTTGTTTTTGATTGGGAATCAAAGACCTACCAAAAGTTTAGAGAATAAACTAGAGATTGACAGTTGAATAAAAAAGCAAGACCTAACTAACTGCATGTTGTTTCAGGAAGCATATTCTAAAGATAAACACACAAACGTATAGAAAGTAAAAGCATATACTATGCAAACGATAAGCATAAAAAGGCTGCTGCAGCTTTCTTTCAGAAAGTATAAACTTGGAGCATTAACAGAGACTAAATCTTTTTTGTTATTGTTGTTGATTATAGAAGGGTTAATTTATCAAGAACATGTAACAGTGTTAAAAGTGTATGCACTTATTAACAAAGCTGTCATAATACTTGAAGCAAAAACTGACTTAACCAAAGGGAGAAATGTATGAATCCACAATCGTAGCTGGAAACTTTAACACACTTCTCTCATTAATTGATAGTACAAAAAGAAAAAAAAATCAGAAGGGTCTATATAATTTTAACAATACTATTAGCCATCTTGATCAATTAACATTTATAGACTGCTACACCCAACAAATGCGAAATACATATTCTCAAGTACACATGGAACATTCATATAGATATATCATATCCCAGGTCTTTAAACATGTCTCAGTAAGTTTCAAAGGGCTGAATATTTACAGAGTATGTTTTCTGTCCCCAATAGTACTAAATTAGAAATAAGAAAAATGTAACATCTAGAAAATCCCTAAATACCTGCAATTTAAAAATCTGAGTAACCCATGGATCAGAGAAGCACTAATAAGGAAAATTTACAAAGAAAATTGAGCTGAATGATAGTGAAAACACAACATATCAAATTTTGTGAAGTACACCCAAAGTAGTTTTTAAAGGCCTGAAATCAGTGAGCTATGCTTATTCCTTAAGAAACTAGAAGACAGAAAACTAAATCCAAAGTAAATAAAAGAAAGGACATAATAAAAATAGGATTAAAAAAATTAACAAAATAGTAAACAGATAAAAATAGGAAATATCAACAAACTCAAATTGTGATTCTTTGAAAAGATTAATAATACTAATAACCCTCTAGGAACACTGATCAAGAAAGAGAGGAAACCCAAATTGCCAATAGCAGGAATGACAGAGGGGGCATTACTACAGCCTATAGTCACTAAAATATAAGGAAATACTATGGACAACTTTATGCCAATAAATTCGATAGCTTAGATGAAAGAGATAAAGTGCTTTTAAAAAACATAGTTTATCAAAACTAACACAAAAAGAAATGTAAA
Source organism: Vicugna pacos (assembly GCF_048564905.1). Taxonomy (NCBI): domain Eukaryota; kingdom Metazoa; phylum Chordata; class Mammalia; order Artiodactyla; family Camelidae; genus Vicugna; species Vicugna pacos. Next base: position 21,662,140 of record NC_132988.1, read on the forward strand.
AAACCTAAATAGTCATATGCCTAATAAATGGAATCTGTAATTTTAAAATTTTGCATTAAAAAAATCCTCTGATATTAGCTTCGCTAGTGAACTCCTATCAAACTGATATGCCTGTGACATTCAACAATGTCCATTTTCTTTCTGGCATGAATCAGTGACTTGTATCAAAACCACTAGACAGCAGCAAGTCAATATTTTTTAACCCTATATTCTTGATCCACAATGTACACCATGACCAAATACAAACATATATATGGATATCTAAAATACAGATGCACACACGTATAGATAACTAAAATTAAATTTTCATAAAATAGTATTTAACCTTACTATGACCAGTGTTTCTAATTATTTTCTATTCCATTCCTTTTGTTGTGATTTACTATGGGATTTCAAACAATGGTCTAGATGACCCATACTCCACCTTTGCCACAGCAAATTGAGAGAAAAATATTGTGAATTACTACAGGGAAATACAGCATGAATTACTAGTCCCCATTTTTCACTCCCCTATAATTGAACTATATACCCACATGCCTAACACGGCCTTATGGCGGGGATAATGCATTTCCACCCTGTGACTTGGGCTTGGCCATGTAACTTACTTTAGGGATATTAATGGCCATGACACAAGGAAGCTCAAAATATGTCTGTGTGGTTGGACCCTCAATGATCCACTGTGAGAAGAACGTTTCCCAGGTACCTTTTCAACCTGGGTCCCAGAATGAGACAGCTGGAACAGACCTAAACTTGGCAACAGCTTGAAGAAGAGCCTCTCCAGTTGGCCCACAGACACAAGAGCAAGAAATGAATCATATGTTGTTATAAGCCCTGAGATTGTATAACTTTGTTACACAGCATCACCTGACTGATAAATAGCATGAGGTATAATTTATTTTGGATTAAAAGGAACATGACCCAGGGTTTTCTATAATTATCCAAAATTCATTGCTTTTCTCTCACACAAGAACCTACCCTAAGGACACAGTCCATAAGAAGGTTTTCCCAAGACCCTGCTTTCCCAAAAGCTATCAAGTTTTGAAGTCAAAAAACAAGCAAAACTTCAGAATAGGACAAATTATTCAAATACTTTCTTTGTGCAGGAGTAGCACACATGCACACACACATACAGAGAGAAAAACGTTTTAAACATAGAATATTACTTCTAAAGTGTGAAGGTTTCATTCAATACTCTTTATAGCAAAGACTAGCAGGACATTTAAAATAATTAATTCTAAAAGTGAGGCATTCTTTTAAAGAAAATGTATCTTCAAGTTAAATTTTCTAGAATTGTTACCTTGATATGATCCTACCTTATTCTTGGAGCATGTCAAGGAATTTTCTGAAATGAAAAAGGAAAAAGAATATTATTACTTAAATGCTATTTGTGATTTACTCCATAAACAAATAGTATAAATATCAAGCTAGTAGTAAATTAAGTTCTAGAAGACATAATTTCTACATGAATAACATAGAAAACAGTTTACAATTTTATCCTTACAGTATTAGTATAATTCCAAAATCTTCAGCCCTACACAACATACCAGAGCCAAAGAGGTGAGACCAACCTAATTTCCCCAGAATCATGTTTCTGTGCAGACTCCAAAGTGTCTACCAACATGGCTGCCTCAGAATAGCTTGGGTTCCAGAAACTCATCTTAAGAACAGTGAGAGTGCTCTATATTACATTTTATTCACGTGTTAGCCTTAGGAAGTAAGCATTTATATTTAAGGAGCTAGCAAATGAAGCACACAACAATAAAGGGACAAAAATGAAGACTTTAAATTATTTGGACAATCATCCTCTAATCAAAGAGCAAAATAGCTTTTCTGTTCTTGTTTTCTGCTTCAAGAATAACTAGAATAGTTTTTACTGGTCTATTTACAAATTTTTCTGGCAAATAGTAAACAGTCTCCTTTTCTCAGCAATTCGAGAAATTCAAGAAAAAATGCTCTTGCCACAAAATAAAGCCTTAATATGTTCTTCCCCCATGCTATAAAACACTAACCGATGTTGCTAAGATTTCTTATCAAGAGGTACTCTGTTCTTCTCAGAGCAGTCAAAAGGGCAAGAGGAGGCGATAATTTCAGTCAGCCACAAAGTTGTGAAAAACCTAGGGAAGGAATTAAACTTCAATCATCCAGCTGCCCTGAGGCTTACTCCCTCTTTACGTCTGTCATTTGTCTCCTGTCGTCTTGGATACCAACACCCAATCCTCAGATCTTACAGGGCTGGATCTCTTAGTTGAAGCACACTTATTCAACACAAAAGAGGCTCTGGTTGAGTCATGATTTTTCATTTAACACAGTGAACATGAACATGAACTGATCCCTGGGATTCCTGACTCTGGCCAAAGGGAAATGACCTCCATCCTACTTCTCACTCATCTGTGTTCTAATTTACAGCACTGTTTTCAAATTTAAAGCAATATTTTCTATCAAGCATTAAAAGCCGATAGTTTAGAAGGTACTGGAGCAGTACCGTTCAACAGAAATATAATACAAGCCAAATGTGAATCACATATATACTCTAAAATTTTCTAGTAGCCATGTTAGAGTAAAAGAAACAGATAAAATTAATGTTAATACATTTTAGCCCTATATATCCAAATATTATTTCAGTATACAATGAATATAAGTAATTATTGAGATACTTTTACATTCTTTTTTCATATAAAGCCATTGAAATCCAGCGTATATCTTACACTTCTGCACATCTCAATTCATATTAATCACATTTCAGTGTGGCTACTGGCTATAGTACAGGACACAGCAGATTTTGAGCTTAATCATCTTTCCCAGGGATCACTAGATATCTACTATTGTTCTTTTATGAATTAGATGAGATTACAAGACTCTCTAATGAAAGATGAATATAAAAATGGATCTAGATCCAAATACTCTCTTCCCCCTCACTTGAGTGAAAATTTCAAAAGGCTTATATAAAGCGCAGAGATTTTTTCTAGAAAGTAGGCTGCAACTATAATCTAAGGTACAACTGATGAATTTCAGGAGCCAGAAAAGATAATGCTTTGCATGGATGAATAATCAAATAATAATTCGCTTCTTTTATATAACCAGTTTTAGAGCTGGAAGGATTCAAAGCTAGATTTCAAACATCATGAAACTGAGATTAAGTGCCTTGCTCATGATACACAAGTATATCTGTCACTATCAGTACTGAGAAAAAAATATTCATTCAGAGTTAAATTTTAATTTTTTTAATTATTTTTTGAAAAACATTACCTATCCTGTGTGTCCTTTGTGCACCTACATAGGTATCAAAAATTCGCTGCAATTCACATTTTCCAGTCATCTGTCGTAAGAGCCATTTCATCCAAAATCGAAAAAAGTGCCCATAGAAGAACTCCCACAAAGAAATAAACATTTTTTTTTCCTGGAGAAGGAAATATATGACAGGTTTAATGACCTTATATTGGATTTTTAAAAAAGGAAAAGTTACAGTTTATCCAACTCATTAAATCCCCAAATCATATTAATATCTATCATATCAGTCCATCGTGTCTATTTTGTAGTAGTGTTAAGCCATCTAAGGAAACGATAGGTGTAATATATACTACTTAGGTTAATTAAATGATGGCTGATCAAATGGTCAATTTATCACTTTTAAACAATTTATCTGTAAAAGTCAAACTAGTTAATTCAAGCTCTCAGTTCTCTATCTTAATTTCTCATTCTCTGAGAATGGGGCTCAAGAACAAAAGGACCCCAACTAAGCAACAATTAAACCAAATAGACGATATCTAAGAATTGTTTGTAAAAGGGATAAGTCTTCATAACCCCTCTGGATAATTCCAGTTCTATCTGTCCCACGGCCAGGTGATCCCAGCAATTAAGAACACTACATACGGCTTACAGGTCGAAGTACACAAGTTGAACACGGAGTAGATTACACGCTGGCTAATTGCTGATTTTCCATTCAACAGGGGAAAGGCAGAAATGCTAAGAAGAGTAATAAACAAAACTACACCCTCTATAAAACTAAATCTTTATGCCATAAGAAAAATCTTCAGCTCCTAAATGAAGCGGGGTCGGGGAAATCCAAGTCAGGAGGAGTTACTTAAAAACAAACAAAAACAAAAATGACCATCTCCTTCCTGCCTTTTAAACATTCCCATAGATACGTCATCTCTCCTACGGACTGTCAAACTCGAAATCCCCGCAGGTCAGTGCAGAATCAGTGCAATCAGAGACAGGCTGTGACTTTAACATGAATCCAACTGGTCCGCGCTCATCAGGACAAAAGAAGCCGGACTGCCAAGTGGAGGGAACGCAACCCTCGCGGCGCCTGAGCTCCCCAGCCCTTGGGGAGTCGCTGCGCCGAGCCCCCCTTCCGAGCCTCCCGCCGAACCCTTCTTCCAAGCTCGCACCCGGCCGCGAGTGGGAGGGAACCGCTCGCACAAAGCCCCGCCGGCCCGGGCGCCCCGCGGACTTTCGCAGGACACGGTGGGGCTGAGCGCCCTCAGCGTAGCAGCACCCAAGCAGCGCGGGGCGAAAGGAAAAGAAACAGCAGCCACCTCACGGGAGCGGAAGAACTAGGGGGAAAAGCTGGAGCTGCCTCAGTTTCCCCCAACTGCAAACCGCCGGCAACGGAAACGACGCTACTCGCCGCGCGTTCCCTGCAATCACCGCGACCCGGAAGTCGGGGAGTGAGACGGCGGGAACGCCTACCCGGGGACACGGTCCGCCCCACCCCGCTCCCCCGGCGTCTCCGATTGGCCCGAGCCCCACCAATCGCTAGCTCTGAAAGGATGTCCAGCTGCGTTGCCGCTACGCGCGTGCTCGGATTCTAGGGACGCCGACGATTGCCCTGGCAACGGCTGCCTGGAGGCACGCCCGGCGCCGAAGGTTGGTCTTCGGCAGAGCGGCTCTGTAGACTTTTCTGGACTTAAAGTTTGGGTGGTTTGCGCAAGTTGAAACCGTGTACTGCTTCGAGACTCCAAGCACCGGAGAAGCGGCGGGGTGCTTTGTGTAGTTTTCACAGCGCCTGAGTTACAAAAGTTTTTCCACCTACATTTGATCTTCATTCTGTGAGAGAATTAGTACCAGTCCGACTATACGTAAGGACACGGAATTCATGTTGAATGACTTGCCCGTGGCTACTACGTGGCACATAAGGTGAGCCCTGTATGTTGAGTAGAGAAGTTTGGACTTTGTCCCATAATAATAAATATCTAATAGTTAATTCATTGAACATTTATTCCTTAACTAGTTATCATTCTTGAAAAAGTAATTAATGCGCGTGATTTAAAAAAAATTCAACCTCAAACAGTACATTCATTAACTCAAGTATATGCTGATTGCCTGGTATGCACCAGGCAGCATTCCAAAGGAATCATACACTAAATAAACACAAATATTTAGTATGTCAGATGGTGCTAAAGTAAGGGATATAAGGGAGGGAGGGAGAGTTTTTACCTAGCGTAGTCTGGGGAGTCTCCGTGGTAAGGTGACATCTGAGCAGTGTCCTGAATGGAAGTAAGGGAGTGAACCATAAGCGTATCCGGAGGAAGAGTATTCCAGACACTAGAATGGCAAGTGCAAAGGCCTTGAATCAGGAGCATACTTCATAAGTTGGAGGAATAGCAAGAGGGACAGTGTGGCTGAAGGAGAAAGACCAAGAGGAGAGTAGAATGTAAGCACAAAGGACAACTTACACTGAAAAATAGCTTCTACCCACCCACACACAATTCCTGGTCCTTCAGCCTCCATGCTCAAAAGCAACCAGTATTTGTTCCTTTTTTTATACCTCCAGGGACATGAAATCTGGACATACACTATAATAATAAAACATAGAATCTTAGATTTTGGAAGGAACTTGAAGATCATCTCATCAAATATTTTTATTATACATAAAAAGATTCTGAAAGGCAAAGTACACAGCCAATTTGGCAAATTAAGAAGTAGAAATGAACTTCTATTTCAGAGGTCTCGCCATTATTACACAAGACCTTTCATACAACAGTGAGGTGATTTTTTCGTAGTACGATTATAGAACCTTTTTAGCTTTTCAGTGTGCAATACTGAGAGCAGGGGGTACAGAGAGGAACTCTTCTCCTTGTTGCCATGCTGCCTGTTGGCTCACTTCTATTCATGTTTTTCTCCAAAAGAAGAGAGTGCTCACCTGTTTGGTCAGAACCTGAGAAGTTGATTGAACTGTATTTATTTGAAGCAGGATCAGTGTACATTAAAATGTCATGTGCATATGACTTCCTCTTCTCTGTTCCATTAATTCATTTGCATGTAACTAGCAGATGTGTTAAACCTATCCTGTCCCTCAGGGAAGGCTGGCCTTCTCTTTCATTCTATTTGGCTTTCTTCTTCCATGTGGCTGGCTCAATGGTACTTAAATCTAAGACTAGGATTCTGGCTTCAAGGAGAGGGTGGGATCTACTTAGGTCTCTGAACTAACTTGTGTGCTTTGACCAAGCCTTATCAGGTATACCTATATGGAAAACAAAGGCTATGGTGTAATGGAGTTTGGTTATATTTTTGAGTAGCACTAAGAAGTCTCTGCTTTCTTGAATTCCCTAACTAAACACCCAAGGCACTGTTGATTTTAGAAACTACTTAATGGAAACAGTTGTTTGGTATGACTGTTAATCAACAATTTGTTACAGTGTTCAGCATTTGATCCATAGAGGACCCAAATAAAATATCAATGCCCTCATTTGGACTGTGTGAAGTTTGGAATACAGCAAAGTTACACTGAGAAGGAAAACTGTACACTCCTTTCGCGAACAGTGAAATGAATTACCTCTGTGGAAGCACTGAAAATATTAAGGACAGTGACAACCCAATTGGTTTTATGATGACCCATGTTGCACTTCCCTGAAACTATGTTGGATACTGTGATTACAGGGAACCCCTCGTGTAAGGACTCCGCATATACTTCTTTCAATGGAAGAACAAGGAAATACACAGAATGCCAAGGCATGTTTGTTCTCACAGCTACTAGTAATGGGCATTACCAGTGAAGAGGAACTTTCAGTTATGCAGAATTAAACTGATGTGCTGGGGTGAAGACAGTAACCAGACCAAAGGTAATAAATACTGAATCAGGCAGAACAGTTTATATGATTTAAAAAAAAAACAGGGGGATGAGAGGTAATAAAAAAGCAGGAAATTTGACAGGCTTCCTACAGAGGGTTTGTGGCACAGTAACAATAGCTGGGAGCAGGGAAACCTACTCTAGCTCCCACGTCCACCTCACCTAAGTTAACCTATCAGATCTGTTCCAATTATCCCAGCCTGGATGAGTTTAGAGTCAAGGATGCTGAAGATAAATGGGGAAATAAGGTGTAGCACAGGTAGTTACTTTAATACACCTATTAAGGTTGTAGGGGAAAAGGACGATTAACTTGAGGGTCAAGAAATCTTCAGTTGACCCCTGGTAGGAGGTCCAAGATTGTAGGATATAGTTAATGTCGAGTGGCAAAGGATAGTGTAAAACCCGTGAGGGATTACTAACGGTGATGCAAAATGTACCATAACATCATCAGAGAAATGGAAGTGCAATATTTAGGTATGAGGATTGAAGTTCAGGGCAAATGAAAATGGTATGGTAGGTAGCACCAGAGTCACTGTGAAGCTGAAGATGGAGAAATAAAGAACTATCCATCCTGTTCTTGCCTTTACTGGAATATGTGAGTGGATAAATATATTAGAATGGATGTGGTGAAGGTCTTTGTCACTACCAGCTTAAAGCCAAATGCTTTTAAGAGACAGAGAAGCTTGTTCTTCATGTACTTTCAGTTGGACTTGCAAAATGGGAGCCCTGAGGATTGCTTGAGCCTTCCTTTGTAGTACATATCAGGCAGTGTCAGATTCAGGAAGGACACAGGAAATTTCCTCTCTCACTAGGAAACAATGGGATCAGGAGTGCCAATCTCCACCTCCTGTTAATCCTCTGTGGACCAGGAGAAAAGATCCTTGGAAGTAACTGCTCACTATCATGATTTAAACAAGGTAGTTCCCATGATTTAAATTCGTGTCTGTTGTGCCAAGCATTGTAAAAACTGTTTAAGAGGTTCAACAAGCTGACTGTGACTGGGATTTGTTTGTGATAGATGCGGTTATGCTATCTTCTTCTTTTAAGTTTACTGAACTATAGTTGATTTACAATGTTATGTTGGTTTCAGGTGTATGGCTTCAGATTCTTTTCCATTATGGGTTATTACAAGATACAGTTTGAATACAATCTCATGTGCTATGCAGTTGTTTATCCATTTTACATATAGTGATGTGTATCTGTTAATTCCATACTCCTAATTTATCCCTCCCCATCCCCTTCCCCCTGTGGTAACCATAAGTTTGTTTTCTATGTTTGTGAGTCTGTTTCTGTTTTGTAAGTAAATTCATTTGTACTATTTTTTAGATTTCAAATATAAGTGATATGTAATATTTGTCTGACTTACTTCACTTAGTGTGATAATCTCTAGGTCCCTCCATGTTGTTGCAAATGGCATTATTTCATTCTTTTTTACGGCTGAGTAATGTGTGTGTGTGTATATATATATATATGTATGTTTGTATGTATATCACATCTTCTTTAACCATTTGTCACATTTAGGTTGCTTCCACATCTTGGCTATTATAAATAATGTTGCTATGAACATTGGGGTGCATTTATCTTTTCAAATTAGAGTTTTCATCTTGTCCAGATATACGCCCAGGAGTGGGATTGTTGGATAGTATGGTAACTCTATTTTCAGATTTTTAAGGAACCTCCAGACTGTTTTCCATAGTGGCTGCACCAGTTTACATTCTTATCCAACAGTGTAGGAGGGTTTCCTTTTGGCTAGGCTATCATTTTGATCTCACTCTCAGAGAGGTCAAGCGCAGTTTGCTTGGACATGAGAAGGAATGTAATATATGTTTATGGTCCTTCTCCAAGGACATCTGACCTGTCCAACTCACTGCTACAATTTGGTGAGACTGGATTTAGACATGATCACCATTAAAATTAAGTTAATTCATTATATTGATTATATTATGTTCATTCTCCTCTTATAAGGAGAAATTCAGGATATTTGAGAGCTGTCATGGCACGTATAACTAGCCGAATGGTTAATCAATCCAGTTAAGATTGAAAGCTTAGCAAAATTAGTGAAATTTCTAAAGATAACTTTGGGCCAGGAGAAGTATTCTGTACATAGTAAATAATAAATTACTCTCTCTCCAGGACCCTGCCAATAAAAAGGGGCAACACCTTGAAGGAATATTTGGCAATGAATATTCCTGAAAAATATATAATGAGTAGTAGCCCAAGGATGCCGCTGAGACCTTACGATTCTAATATATTCACAGATAATTTTAGAAGTTTCAGACACCACAATCTGTCCAAATTGAAGGCTTTGAATGAAGTATAACACTGCCACCTCGTGGCGACCACTGGGATTTTTGGACTCAAAACGTTCCTAACGATGGCGCTAGAGAGCCCGTTTGCCAGTACGCTGTTGGGCTCTGACAAAAACAGTCCCCGTAACCTCAGAGCGGCAAATTATTCTAAGATCTGAACCACCTAGGATATGATATGAGTGATATCAGAAAGAGGTTGCGGTAAAGAGGAAGCTGCACAACAAAATTCTCAAATAAAACGGAATTCGTTTCAAGAGAGGTGTCCTGAGGAGTTAGAACACGTGAGCAGGTAGCACCTCTGCTTTCTAACCATTTCACGGTTCACTTCTGTTGTCTAAACCTCATGACTCTTTCCACTAAAATGTAATGAGTTTCTTGGTTTACCCATGAGAGGTCCTGTATAGTAGAACTTCAATATAAAAGTCAGCTACTCTTTGCTAGATGGACAGTAAAAACCCAGTCAAATAATGTAAAGGTAAGTTCAAGCAATGGGCAGAGTTGACAGCAGTGCACAAGACAGTGAGGGGAGATTTTAGTTCTTTGCTTCAGGGCCATGCTTGGACATTTAAAGAGTCATGGGCAGCAACCAACAGGGAAACCGTGGTGAGTGAGAGATAAAAAATGCTCCCAGTATAGGGGATACAGCTGTTGAAACCCTTGTGGGACTTCCAACGGAGGAACATAGTAGGTCACAAAGATGGCCTCTCTGAGGACTGAGCTGGTTCAAGAAGGGTAATGGAATGCCAAGCCGATGCCCTGCCGCTCCCTGGAAGTAGCCACCTGGATGACTTACGCGGGTACAGTGGTGCCAACATCACGTTACACTGGGTAGAATAATGACATATTCCACTTGTCTCTTACCTCAGACACGAACATGGTAAGAGACTGTTGAGTGCTAACAAAAACAACAAAAAAGTAGCCATTTGAAGGTGGCATTCGGAAAACTCTCTTGGGAACAGAGATCCAAGCATATAAGCCAGTGAACTACATAGGATTACTATCTGAAGCCCCTAAAGGATTGAAATGAGTTTGATATTTATTCTACATTGGGCTAAAACTCAAACACTGTCAAGGGCTATTTGGTTTCCAATCATCCATCTGTCTGGACCCAAGTGTGCATTCTACATCCCAGTATGTGGAAATGGGCCCCCTAAATCCCAACATGCTCTCTGTAAAGTAGTTGTTCAACTGATACTAAAATTGGTCATTGAAAAACTATTGAAAATATAGTGTAAAGATATGAACGGCTGGCTAGATCAGTTAGGTAACTGTGTGTTTTGTCCAAATATAAGGAGTAGTAAAGTGGGAACAGTTCTAAAGTTTTTTGGGTGCTGGAGATCCATATGGTTCTGGCCATCAATTTCACCAAGCAATTCTCAGACGCCAGCTGGGTGACCTCTAAGTTAACTCAATTCTGACACTATCTACCTGGAGGTAGTGTCAGATCCTACAAGTTAAGAGCTCCAAGACTGACAGCCCCCACCCCCACATACACAGATATTTCAGACACCAATCACGAGTCCAGGTTGTCACTCACTAGCATAGATTAGAGGTTGCAACGACCCCCTCCTTGGATTTGATTAATTTGCTAGAGCAGCTCACAGAACTCAGAGAAACATTTTATTTACTTGATTACCAGTTTATTCAAAGGATATAACTCAGGAACAGCCAGATGGAAGAGATGCATAGGGCAAGGCATGGGGAAAGGGCTCAGAGCTAGGCACGCCACTCTCCTGGAATCCCCACCTATTCATCAGCCTGGAAGCTCTCCAAACCCTGTCCTTTTTGGTTTTTATGGAGACTTCATTGCATAGGCATGATTGATGAAGTAATTGGCCCTTGGTGACTGAACTTAATCTCCAGACTCTCTCCCATCGCTGGAGGTTGGTGGGGAGCGGGGTGGGACTGAAAGTTCCAACCCTCTAATCATGTGATTGGTTCTTCTGACAACCTGCCAGTAATTGGAACATTACCCAATGCCTTTGCTTCCAACAGTGGGTTCCTTTCCTACCCCATCTCGCTGATATTACTACTCTCCTGAATTATCTATTTATTGTTTCTCTGCTTCTTAGAATCGTTTTAAAAATCAGTTTATGTATGTCCTTATGATATGCTGTTTAGTTTGCCTTGTTCCTGGACTTTCTAAAACTCTTACCTGCTGACAGTCTTAATATGCCCTTCTAAATTCTCTTTGGTGTGATCAGAACCAGAAGTCTGTTACTTGCCACAGTCACCTTGCCAGCTGCGTTCTCATTACCTGCTGCCAGTGGGAGGCAGCTGTGCCAGACTGGAGTGCAGAAAGGATCTGACACTATCTCCAGGCAGCTGTGGTTATTTTCTGCTTCTTTTCTAGGTACCCTATGCAGTCACCTATGCTGCTTTCTAGTTTTCATGGGGACCAGGACAATGCCTTGTCCTTGTCCCACTGCTCCCAGGGCTGGTGATATTCAGCCAGCCTACATGATGCTTTTGTGTGAATTAGTATAAAACGCTTCCTCGCTCTGAACAGACACAGTCCCGCACCCAAGTGCACCTGGGGCGAGTGCTGATTTCAGCCCTCCCCCAGGCAGGGCCCCTCTTGTAGGAGACAGCCAGCATTCCCATACCCAGCGATCCTGGGGCTGGGAATCTTATTTCAGGGTACCAGCCTTCCTGGTAGTTATTTTCTGGTGCTGGCTGCACCTATTGGAACCTCCAAGTTGTCTCTTATTTCTAGATTCCCTATTCCTGTCCTCTATGTATCTGCTAGCCTCTGTGGATTAGTCAAAACTCAGTTACAGGTGATAGGAATCCCAGCTCAAACTTAATTAATTAGTGAAAGAAATGAATTGGCTCATGTAACTAAAATGGAAATAAACATAGATGTAGGCATGACTGAATCAGGTAGAAAATCAAATGAAATCCTCTTAGCTCTGCTTTCAGTTTTGCATTGGCTTTATTCTCAGGCATGCTCTCCCTTCCTACTGGCAAGATGGCCCTAGACACTCTAGGCCTAGATTAGAAAGTCTCATAACTGAGTCTCATTGACCAGCATGAGTCAAGTGCTGAACTAATCTCCATGTGCAGGGTCATGAATATGATGGGGCTACATGTAAGCCCTTTTCACAAAAACTAAGAGGAGAAGCTGTTGCTTCCCAGATCAGTTATCTACTGCTGGAACACAAGCCATTCCTGATTTTGTGGCTTAAAACAATAATTTGTTCTCTCTTATAATGCGGGGGTTGGCTGGCTTCAGCCAGGCAGTTCTGCTGGTTTCCCTTGGGGTCCGCCACACAAATGCATTCTGCTGGAGCATCCAAGATGCCGCTCTCCATGTAGCCTCTAAGCATTCGGTAATCTGGCCTGGGCTTCCTTAGAGCATGGCATTTGGGATCTAAGAGGGAGCACACAAAAGTTGCCAGTCCTCTTAAAGCCGGCCCATGAGCTCCACAACATCCTTTGTGCTAATTTGACGACAATTTTGATGACAATATAGACAGTACAGTTATGAGGGGGGCCCGGAAGCTCCACTCTGCATGAGAGAAGCTGCAAGCAGAGATGGAAGGTTTGCTAAGGAAAACTGGAGGGTTCTTCCCAAGGAAAGGGCAATTAAAAAGAGAAAGACCACTTAAGTCCTTGTTGAACCATGTTGGACCATCTGATGCCCGCTTCTTGTCTGTACCGTATTCCTGTTTGTGTTCACCTGGTTGTTGGACCGCGTGCTCAGCTTGCTGGAAGGGACACCCTCCACTTGCCTCCAGTTGGGCCTCTCAATTTAGGGAACAATCCTAGAAGCTCGATAGCTCTTTTTCTGTGAATCGGGCTAGTCTTTGTACCTTCAAGGGATATTAGAGAGAAATTTTTATAAATATTGTTAACTTCTAGAATATAATGTCCAAGAGACATGATGGAATCATCCTCACTGGAGGCAGAGGAGGTGGGGTCTTTATTAAATATGTATCTTGGGATGGTTTAGGCAGAGAGGACTAACTTGGCAACCTGTTTTTCTAGGTCTAACCTATGACTCTATGGAAGGCTAATATGCAGTGGTTCTCAAAGTGTGGTCCCTGGACCAGCAGCACCAATACCATCTGGGACTTGTTAGACATGCAAGTTCTGGGATCTCAGCCTTAACCTACTGAGTCAGAAACTCTGAGGCCCAGCAATCTGTGTCTAACCGGGCTTCCTGGTGATTCTTGTGCATGCTAAAGTTTGAGAAGAACACTGTCATAGATAACCCATTAAAGTCTCTTAGGGGACAGTCATTTTCCTGAATTGCTGAACAGATAGCACTCACCCTGGGTTCGGATGACTCACTCCCAAGTAACTTGAGAGAGAAAACAGGGGCCAGGACAACTGGCATTTTATCAAGAGTCATTGTCTTTTGGATTGTTTCCACCTTCAGGACCCTACGTAGCTATGAGACCAGAATCACCTGTCCCTACTAAGTTTGTTTTCTGTGCTAATAGCAGTGTGAGACCACTGTTGAGACTGAGGTTGACTAAAGAGGCCTCAATGGCCGTAGCACTGGTAATACCCCCACAGGACACTCTTCCCCTTCCTGTAATTGTAGCAACTCTTTCTCTTTAGCCTGGCCGTTCTCTGCTTCCCATGGCTGAATGTGACACTAATTTTAACTAACAAATCACAAAAGGGAAGCCTGAAGGCCTTTGAAAATGCTCCTGCATTCTTTATCTACTGGATGTCATGGAATGGTACGTACTGTTGGCTCAAATGGAAGCAGGTAGCGAATGTAAGTGGTTGGTTGTGAATATAGCTCAGTTAGACCATGGGCTTCTGTTTCACTCAAAACCTCTGACCTGTAAATCACCCTGAAATGGACAGTGGGGAAAATACGAAAATGTGGAAGACATGCTCTTTCTCTTCTAGGGGTCATAATATGGTAGAGGAAGTAAAATACAGTTGACCCTTGAACAACATGAGTTTGAACTGTGCAGGTCCGCTTACATGTGGATTTTTTCCAATAGATAATGTGCTACAGTATGACAACATCTAAAATTCCTCTGGTCTGCTGCTGTGGGAGGAACAGGGGCTACACAGGGCCATCTGTGAAGTTACCTTCCACTGCCCAGAGGGTCAATGCCCCTAAGTCCCACATTGTTCAGGAGTCAACTGTACATGCACAACAATGAAACAGGTTGCAGATTGGGTCCTGAGAGATAACCCAAGTGCTATAAGAGTTCAAAGAGAATAGAGATTCCTTTAGACATGGGTGATCAATGAAGGCTTAACGGAGGAAGTGGCATTTCAGCTGAGTCGTGAATATTTGATAGGTCAGAATATGAGTGTGTGTGGGCAGCAGCCCATGTTTGCCTATGAAGAAGAAGGCAGAGCCAAGAACCTTCAGGTGACTACCTGTACCTCCAGCACCTCAGTCAGGGACTGGCACACAGCAAATGACCCACAAATATCACAGATTCTGACTCAGACAAACACTAACTGACTAGCAAGGTTTTGGTTTTTCCTTTCTTTGGAAGAAAAGACTAAAGAAGTAACTGTATAAAATGTAAAAACTGATTGGAAGACACATGCAGAATTCACAAACATTAAGATGGGAGAGCGAAGTGCTTTTTCTGAATCTTAAAAACATGGCATTTGGTGAATTTGAGCGGAGTGAGCTTTCGAGTAGCACATGAGAGGCATATACACAGCTGGATAGACAGAGGAGCTGGAGAGACAGATGAACCAGATGGCATAAGGCCCCGGATTCTAGGCTAACACTTCTGACTTTTAATAGGGAGTCGCTGAAGGATCTCTGAGCAGAGTCGGCTGTGGGAAAAGTAATAATCAGAGTCAGTGAGAAAATCAGCACTGCTTCTGGTGATCACAATAGAGAATGAAAATGCATTAAGCACTCAGATAATGACAGGAAAAATGCAGGCCAGTTTTGAATGTTATTCTATTGAACTCAAGCAACCTTGGACAGACACGACTCATCCCATCTACCGGTTGAGGAACCCAAGCTTTGAGAGGATTAAAAACCTTGCTCTTCAGTTTTCCCAACACCATTTGCTAGAGAGACTGTCTTTATTCCATTGTATATTCTTGCCTCCTTTGTCGAAGATGAGTTGACCAAAAGTTTGTGGGTTCATTTCTGGGCTCTCTATTCTGTTCCATTGGTCTATATGTCTGTTTTTGTACCAATACCGTGCTGTCTTGATGACTGTAGCTCTATAGTATTGTCTGAAGTCTGGGAGAGTTATTCCTCCAGCCTCTTTCTTTCTCTTCAGTAATGCTTTAGCAATTCTAGGTCTTTGATGGTTCCATATAAATTTTATTATGATTTGTTCTAGTTCTGTGAAATATGTCCTGGGTAATTGGATAGGGATTGCATTAAATCTGTAGATTGCCTTGGGCAGTGTGACCATTTTAACAATATTGATTCTTCCAATCCAAGAGCATGGAATATCCTTCCATTTTTTAAAGTCTTCTTTAATTTCCTTCATCAATGGTTTATAGTTTTCTGTGTATAATTCTTTCACCTCCTTGGTTAGATTTATTCCTAGGTATTTTATTACTTTGGGTGCTATTTTAAAGGGGATTTTTTCTTTACTTTCTTTTTCTGTTGATTCATCGTTAGTGTAAAGAAATGCAACTGATTTTTGAACGTTAATCTTGTAACCTGCTACCTTGCTGAATTCTTCGATCAGCTCTAGTAGCTTTTTTGTGGACCTTTTAGGGTTTTCTATATATAGTAACATGTCGTCGGCATATAGTGACCACTTTTACCTCTTCTTTTCTAATTTGGATCCCTTTTATTTCTCTCCCTTGCCTGATTGCTGTGGCTAGGACTTCCAGGACTATGATTGCTGTGGCTAGGACTTCCAGGACTATGTTGAATATCACCAGGGGTGATAGTGGGCATCCTTGTCTTGTCCCAGATTTTAGTGGGAAGCTTTTGAGTTTTTCACCGTTGAGTACTATGCTGGCTGTAGGTTTGTCATATATAGCTTTTATTATGTTGAGATATGTTCCCTCTATACCCACTTTGGTAAGAGTTTTTATCATAAATGGGTGTTGAATTTTATCAAATGCTTTTTCTGCATTGATTGAGATGATCATGTGGTTTTTGTCCTTTCTCTTGTTGATGTGATGTATTACATTGATTGATTTGCATATGTTGAACCACCTTTGTGTCCCTGGGATGAACCCCACTTGGTCATGATGTATAATCTTTTTTATGTGTTGTTGGATTCTATTTGCTAATATTCTGGTGAGGATTTTGGCGTCTATGTTCATCAGTGATATTGGCCTATAATTCTCTTTTTGGGTAGTGTCTTTGCCTGGTTTTGGTATCAGGGTGATGGTGGCTTCATAGAATGAGTTTAGGAGTATTCCCTCCTTTTCAATCTTCTGGAAGAGTTTGAGAAGGACTGGTATGAGTTCTTCTTTGTATGTTTGGTAGAATTCCCTGGTGAAGCTGTCTGGTCCTGGACTTTTATTTGCAGGGAGGTTTTTTTATTGCTATTTCGATTTCATTTCTAGTGATCAATTTGTTCAAGTGGTCAGTTTCTTCTTGATTCAGTCTTGGTGGACAGTATGTTTCCAGAAACTTGTCCATCTCCTCTAGGTTATCCAGTTTGGTTCCATATAGTTTTTCATAATATTCTCGTATGATACTCCGCATTTCTATTTTATGTTGTAATTTCTCCATTATCCTTTCTTATTTTACTAATTTTTGCTCTCTCTTTTTTCTTCTTTGTGTGTTTGGCCAGAGGTTTGTCGATTTTATTTAGTTTTTCAAAAAACCAGCTTTTGGTTTGATTGATTTTTCTATGTTTTTTTAATCTGTATTTTATTTATTTCATCCCTAATCTTTATAATTTCCTTCCTTCTGCTGCCTTTTGGGGTCTTTTGTTCTTTTTCTAGTTCATTCAGCTGGTAGGTTAAATTGTTTATTTGAGATTGTTCTTCTTTTTTGAGGAAGGCCTGTATCACTATAAACTTCCCTCTTAGGACAGCCTTTGCTGTGCCCCATAAATTTTGTATGGTTGTTCTTTCATTTTCATTTGTCTCAAGGTATTTTTTAATTTCAGCTTTGATTTCCTCGCTGACCCATTGGTTTTTTAATAACATATTGTTTAATCTCCATGCTTTCCTTTTGTTTCTCTGTTGTAGTCATGTTTTTATTCACAAAATAGATAAAACTTGAGCAAGACCGTGAGATGTGGGAAGAGTTGAATGGTCAGGGAGAAGGCTGGGCCTTCTGGGCAGAGGGTAGACATCAAGAGAAAAGGCACAGAAAGAGAAGAGTTAACATGACATGTTCAGGGTGGAATAAAGAAGAGAGTGGAGGTCTTTGAGGCATGTAAGGGAGTATTGGGAAATAATCTTGAGAAAGCAGGGAGCAGTCTGATGGATTGAACTTCATCATCCAGGAAGAGTGGAGCTGCTTAAACAAGAGTCACAGCTAATGCTAGTGAACTGGGAAGATTTCCTGGGATTGGAGTGAAGAGTGGGTCTGCAGTGGGTAAATGCTGCAGACAGTACTACCAGTTTGAGTATCATCATAAGAATCTGGGGAATGGGGTAGCAGAGAGCAAGAGAAATGCAAGTCTGGAAAATGAGACATTGCAAAGGAGGGATGTAAAGATTTATAAATGATGGGATACAATGAAAAAGAGTAAATTGATCAGAAGAACGGTGGTGCAATTGATAAAAGTTGAAGGACTCTGGGAAGATAGCTGGTTTGGGGAGGAAGTTTGGCCACCTTGAGTTTAATGTGGGACATCCAAGCAGAAGTGTTGAGATGGCCTCAGAAAATGTAAACCTGGAGTTCAAGTAAGAGAGCAATAGAATACTGATTTGGAGATACTTTTGTGCTTCCTTCCCCCACCTCAGTCTACTAGAGTAGATCTTTCTCCACCCTGCTTCATACCCCAGGAGGAAGGTTCATATGATCCAGTACATCAAGCTAAAATCCCTTTCCCTGTGGCTTCAATAGGGCCTAACCAATGGAAAGCATTGTCAAGAGACTGAAGAGATGAAGGAGAATAAAGTTGAAGTATTTATTCCTCCCATTTCCTCTTTTAGGTTCTGGCTGGGTCACTGCTCAACTGCAGGCCACAGCTCCAGGCTGTTAGCTCATGAGAAAATACAGCTTATATTGGCATCCTCAGGCTGGCATTGTATTCAGTGTATTCAAATCTTTTCTCTTCTCCTGGGGCCAGAAACTAGGCCAGCCAGTGGTGCAGTGCTGATTTGAAGTAGAATGCTTGTTACCAGACACTGCCAGGGAGTCCTAAGTAAGAAGAGTAATCAGAGCAGAGAAGCCAGATAACAAACCATGTTCAAGCTGGCAGAAGAGAGTATCACCCTACTGACGTTCAGCCTTGGGTAAAGGTCTGAGAAACTGACCCCTCGAACTTGGCTTGGGATGCCGCTCACCAACAACTTTACAACATAGCATTTTGGCGTTCATATAGTTTAATATTTATTTATAACTCTTTTCTTTCACAAAGTTGACTCCCTGCTCCTTTCCTGGGGGAGGGACTACCAAAAGTTAAAAAATAAAGGTAAGGGGATTAAGCTGAAGGTTTCAGCTTGCCGCCCCCCCACCCCCCAACACACACACACACACACACACACACACACACACACGCACAAAGTCTCCTAAGTCATTTGGGCATTTGATAGCTACCATTTAAGGCTAGTAACCTTCAAGTAAAGGCATTTTCTTTAGGCACTTCTCATCTATGGACAAGGTTTGTAGAGGAACCACTTTCAGCTGTGCAACCTGCAGCAAGTAGCTCACTTCACTGTGGCTCAATTTACAATGCTATTGTTATCTTCATTTTATACTTGAAAAAAAAAAAAACTGGCTAGTTGTGAGGGCTTGAGATAATACATGCAAACTGTTTAGCCCAGAGTCTGGCACAGGAATCTCTTCCTACTTCAGGACAATAAAGTTACTGAGCCACTCACCTCGAGCCAGGCAGTGGGGAGCTTTCCCATAGTTTATCTCATTTAATAGCGGGTCTGGCGAGTGGTTCAGGAGTCTAAGGGCTGAGCCATAGGAGAGGAGGCAAATGGTGCCGAAGTTCTGTGAGGGGAGCTCCTAGAGGGCGTGCATGCTGGAGTCCCTGGGCGCACGGGGTGGGGGGGCGCGGGGGCGCGCGTCCCGGGGCACAGGCGCGGCGCGGGCCTGTCCTCCACGGCGCCGACACTGCGTGTCTGCTCCGCCCCGAGCTCCGCTGCCGGCTCCCGCCCGCCCGGCCAGCTCAATGAGGACCAGGCACGTGAACTTGTTGATAGCGCTCGTCGCCGTTGTGCTCTTCAGTTTCTCCTGCTTCTGCATCTCCAGGATGACTCAAACCAGTTAAGTGGCGCGTGGCTTCTCCCGCCTTCTTTCTCGCCTCCCGGGCTTCAGGGCTCCGGGACTGCTGAGGCGAGGCGGCCAGGTCGGAGAAAAGGGGGGGACGTGGGAACCTGGCGGCTGTCGCCCGCTCTCTTGTTAGAGGCTCTCACATGTAGCCCCCCACGCCCTTGTCCGGCAGCAGTTAAGCTGTAACGGGCGCCCCTGGTCTCCTGGGCGGCGCTGACTCCCGCCCTGTGCGCGCGCTAACGGCTTGGCCTGCGGTTAGGGGTTGGGGGGCTTCCTGGCCATCTCTTGGCCCAGGGGCTCTTTTTCCCTCCAAAGGTTCAGGGATCCATTCAGGGCCCAGCTTTTGCCCTACTTCTTCATCGTTTCCAGAAACACGTGAAAGTCTGACTCCAGGAACTCCTCTTATGCAGCCAGCATCTTTCCTTTTTCCTCTTTCCTATTCTACATTGTATTTTTGAGCAGTATTTCAAGGCTCCCTAAAGTTTTTTGTTTGTTTTGGTTTTTTTGAGAAGTTAAAAAGGGGCAAGGTGACGGAGAGAGACAGAATCAACAATTTATAGCACTGGTGTAGCACCTGAACTTTTTTCCATGGAGCACTGGGAAACGCACCACAGTTTTATTGCTGTTTGTAGGGTTGCCAGTTTAGCAAATGAAAATAGAGGTTGCCCAGTTAAGTCTGAATTTCAGATGAACAGCGAATAAGTTTTAAGTATGAAAATTGCATAGGATTTATTTATACTAAAAAAGTTGTTTTTCTGAAATTCAAAATTAACTAGGTTTCCTATATTTTGTCTTTCGACTCTAGTCCATATTAAGCATTGTAGCATTCATATAGTCGAATTTTGAATTTAAGACTTAGGAATCCTGTAAATATATTAACCCAGCCTTCCAAGATTGTCGTCAGGTTGTTTTGTGTTAAATTTTCGTTCTTCTTATTAAACACCTTCATGACTCAGAATGCACACAAAATAATCTTGCTAGTAGCATGGAGGATCAACTTAAGTTCTTAGGAGATAGCTTTAGTTCTTTAATTAATGTTTATGTCGTCTACTTAATGTTAAAATTATGTTTTAGTCCTCTAATACTAAATTTTGTCATATACACACAATATCAAAAATTTATCTGATTTGTTTCAAAGCCCAGAAATGTATATTTATTTATCTGATTTATACTACTAATTTCAATCATTTAATACACTTTTATTCTTCTTCATTTCCTATAAAAACATTACCCAAATGTGTTTTTCTTTTAGAACAGTTAACGTGCACTTTTATAACAAAAAATAAACTGTTACTCATAATTAGAAAGCAAAAATAAACTTATTTTTCTACTAATTTTGGATGGCAATTTAGATTGGTAACCTTAGAAAGCATTTAATACAGTTGGTATTCTTATAATGAAACTGTAGACTTTCGAGATATATACAATCATTTTGATGTGTTTTCCAGTTATGGCCCGGAGTTTGGTTCCTCAAAGCGTTTATATTCCTGTCTTTCGTATGTTCAAGTTTGGAAAATGAGGTACTACTGTTCTTGAGAATACACTACTCTTAAAAGAGCAGTTAAAACAGGATTTTCATTTTCTATGTATGTGATTCTGTGGAATCTAGCTCTAAAATAATTAGGAAATCAATTCTAATACTATAATAAGGTTTATGCTGCAGAGCTTACCTGTGTACTCCATGTTTTTCTTTTGTATGTATAACATTTTTAAAAATTGAAAGAATTTGTATAATGAGATTACAAAAGCAAGAAAACTGAAATGATAGGAGGCATATAGTATTCAGTTCAGCTGAGAATATAGAAACGATCAATCTTGCAAAAAGCTTTTAAAATGAAGACTAATACTCTTATACACATGCGAATCGATTTATTAAAGCTTTCAACTTGTTGGGATATAAATATGAATAACTTATTTTTCCAATAATTGACCATATGTGTTCTATCAAACACCCCCTTCTGATAACCATAGATTCATAGTAATATTGAAGACCTCTTTTGGTCACTTCTGGATATTCCAAGAGTTTCATTCCTGTTTTTAAAGACTCTGTCCCACTCTTTTTAAAATTTTTCATCTCATAGTCAATTAAAAGCTTTGTCTTCCTTTCCCTACTGGACAGGGACAGGATAGACTTGTGGTTCTAAGAAATGCAATGGCAGGAGAGGAAAATGATCTGTTTTCAGACATTTTCCCTGTTTGGTGTAAAACTTCCCAAACCTTACTAGTTTAAAAAAAATTTTTAAACTCTTGATTTAGTAATCGGAAATTCAGGAAGGGCTCTGCTGCATTTTGTGATCTTCATGGTGTCAGCTGGAGCACTTGGGGCTGGAGGATCTCCCAAGATTTCTCAGAATATTCTTGATAACATTTAAAAATAATTTTTCATTAACAGTGATAAAGATGTTGTATATGCAAATCAGTGAAACATTTTACAGTAAAATAATGAATGAACTGGAGATTGACTTGTTGACATAGATTAATTTCAGAACATAAATTGAGCAAAAGAATTAAATACATAAAAGAATAAAAATACATGTGTTTTATTTATTAATGTCTAAAACCAAATATGAGTCAGCTTGCAGAACTGGTAAAACTTTAAAGAAGAACAACACATTGTTAATACAAAATTCAGAATTCCACTTATTTGGGAGTGGGGAGGAAGGGGAATTTGACTTTGGAAGGAGATAGATAAAATATCTAAGGCTAGGGTAGTAGAAGTTTCATAGATGTTCATTTTTATTATTGTCTTTCAAACTTTTATATACTGTAAAAAATTAATAAATAGAAATCTCAATCAAATAGAGGTGACCAAAAGGGAGGGCTCTCATACCCTGTGACAATAGTAGAGCCTGACAGGAAGAAAGAAGATTCCTCTTTTTTCCTGGCAAGGCCTCAGTCAATGGAAAGCCACAGACCCTTTGTTTACTACTGCCCTCCCAACTTCCTTTCCCCTCTATAAAAGCATGCTCCTTCCTTCTCTGTGGGGGGACTTGACACATGATTTGCAATGGCTGTAGACTCTGAATTGCAATTCTCTGCTGATACTGAATAAATGTCCCCCCTCTTTTTTTTTTTTTTTTTTTTGCTGGAGAAATAACTAGCAGTCTGTTTGTTTTAGGTCATCAATACTCTTTGTAATGTTGAAATATTTCACCATAAAACAAACGCATAGAGGAACCATTTGTAGGAAGTTTAAGGGGTGTGGTATATAGTTTATAGGGTGTGGTATATGATTTGATTATTGCAAAGTATACGTGGAGGGGTGTAATCTGGCAGCTTCCTCTGCTAACAATTACCTCAGATATTCTTTTTTTGGAACCATATTGAGTATACAAATAAATGAATAATATGTTTAAAGTGGGCCAATATTTGAACTCAATGCTGTTTCCCCTCCTTTCTATCCCCTGAGTTAAGGACTTGCTTTCCCCTTGATACACCATACTATTTTATACTTATGCATTCATGTTGTTGTTTTCTTAGCCTGGAATGCCCTTTTCTGCCTTTTGCTGTATGCAAAATTCTATATATTCTTCAAATTCTCAAATATTCCCTCTTCTCTGAAACCTTTCCCATCACCCTCCCCGACTCTTTAGTCCTGCTTAAGAATTAATCATTCCTACCTCCCTTTGCCTGTGGCACTTGAGTATAGTTCCATTTTAACAATTACTTTATAATTAATTGTTTAAATATATGCTCCTTTCTCATCCCTTGCAGCCTGGTTGTCAGTTAATTTTGAGCAGAAACTTGACTTTATCCATGTTTGTTCACCTATCACACAACACAGTGAGTGACACATGGTGAATATTAAATGGAAGAAAGCATGACTACCACAGCTTGCTTCTCATTGCTGGAGGTGTTTAGTCAATGAAATAGTGTGAAAAGTCAGGTCGCGGCCATACTTTATGGGGCCTCCTGTATTAAGGCAAGTGTTTTGATTTTATTCAGTAAGCACCCAGGGAATCTTTTAAAGCCTCTGAGCAGTGTTTCCAGAAGATTAATTGTGGATTGGAGGTGAGAGACTAATTAAGAAGCAATTATAACAGTGCATCTAGAGGCAATAAAGACTTGAACTATGGTAAAGTGAATGATGAGAAAGATAAAATAGTTAAAGGGGTCTTTGATGGTGCTTCTCAAGTTTTAACGTGCATACCAATCACCTGTGAATCTTATTAAAATACAGATTCTGACTCAGTAGGTCTGGGGTGAGGCCTGAGATCCTGCATTTCTAATGAGCTCGCAGCTGGTGCCACAGACCCATGCTGTCCCATATGGTCACCCCTAGTCAAGTGGTTATCGAGCACTTGGAATACAGTTAGTACAACTGGGGAACTAAGTTATGTTATGTTATTTTATTTTATTTTATTTTATTTTATGTACCTTGAATTTTAAAATGGAAGCAGTACAAAATATTTCTCCATTAAGCAAAATTTTATTGTTTTGGTAAGACTGCATTTTTACTGTAACTATCAAATTTGAGCATCTGAGTTAAGATATACTAGAAAAGTATAAAATATACACAGGATTTAGAATACTTAGAACAAAAAAGCTATTCTATTAATTATTTTATGTTGATTACATGTTGAAAAATATTTTAGATATATTGATTACATTACTTATACTATTTACAATTACTTTTATTTGTTTCTTTTTGTTTTTTTTTTAATGTGGCTACTAGAAAATTTTAAATTACAAATGTGGCTTGCATTTTATTTACACTGGGGAACAGTGCCTTGGACCTCTGCTATGAGAAGCAAAGGTCAGTGGTACTTGAGATCTTACCTGCCCCCCTTTTTATGGGTGGAAGTGACATTGGCCCATTGTACACATGGGCTGGTGTTTGTTTTCACAGTTTCACCACAATTGACTCAAAACACCTAATTTTTCAAACTTTTGCAAAATAATCTTGTATCATTTCATCCTCACGAAATACCTGAGTGAATATGCAAATAATATGTTTTAAATAGAACACTTATGAATTATCAGGTAAAAATGTACAAGAAGCAGATACACGACTAGAGATTATGTCCTTTATTATTTTTGTATAGTTGTTTCTGAAAATACTACTTCCTCTAGAGAAAACTCTTCTCATGTTTACCAAATTGATCCCTCAAGGACTGACTTACATTGTGGAAGTCCAGATATGTTGCATCATCCATGATATATCAACTCCAAACACATGACCCATTTTGCAAAGAGAACATTACCCTGGAAACCCCAGTAACAGGGCTATACTGGCTAAACCACACCCACTGTAAAAATTTTAAGCATCCTCAAACAATATTCACTGCATGAATATTCAAGATTTACCTGGGATAGTTGCAGTTCTTTTGATTAAAGCGTGATGCGGTTTTAGAATCATTCACATCAGTTCCTATCTGGGCAAATCCATTTATTCATTAATTTGTTTATTCATTCATTCTGCATATGTTTGTGTAGAAGCTGTATCCCTGCCACTGTTTCAGGCATTGGGAATTTTGTACCAAAAAAAACAGAGTTCTTGGTGTTCTCAAGCTGAAATTCCAGAGTGCTCTGGAGAGAGACATAAAAACGGTAAATACGTAATAGAAGTCAGGGAGTGATAAGTGATCTGAAAAAGAAAAAGAAGAGAGGGAGAGTGCTGTGTTTCACGTAGGGTGGCAAGGTAGGCTTCTGTGAGTAGGTAAAGTTTTCACAGAAAACTGAATGAAATTAAGGAGCGCTGACCGGATCTGTATCTGGGGGGGTGAGCTGAGAACACTGCAAAAGCTGAAGTGCTGAGGTGGGAGAGTGGCTGGCGTGAGGAACAGCATGGAGCCAGTGTGGCTGGAGCTGCCCCCAGAGTGAGGTAGGAGGGGTGGGGGATGAGGCAGAGAGAGCCAAGGCCCCGGGCAGGTAGGCTCTGGCATGGTGAGGGCTTTGGCAGTTTGTCTAAGTGTGACGGGAAATCTCTGGAGGGTTTTGAGCAGGGCCCTGGCATCATCCAGTCTTTGGCACAGGTTGCACATATGTGTGTTCTTGGCAGATGAGTGAAAAAATATTAAATGTTTCAGCTCAAACATATCATCATTCCTTTCATGTTTTTATATTTTACCTTAATTAAAACAATCCATCTGAAATTTATTGTCTTCCAACCAGTGAATTTATTTTTATTCCACCCAAAATTGACAGCCAATTTCTGTGCTTTCCTTGTGAATAATAATATAATTTCCCATATTCTTGTGTCTCTGAATAGTTTTTTCTGTATATATTTTGATGTTTCACTAACAGTTACTTTGTTTTCATCATAGATTATGCCTTTTTCAACATAAAATGAACCACTGTACCTAACCTAATGTTTTTTTCCCTCTGCATTATTATATTTGACATTTATATGCCAAAGCAGGAGGGAAAAGAAGCACAATCTAGAACCACATAAAGCTAAACATTAATAGTGGTTCTCTTTGAGCAGTGGGATAACAATGGATTTTTTTTTCTTTTCTGTGTTGTTTTCTAAAATTTTAACCCAGGTATTGCTTCTCTAATTAGATGTTCCATATTTCAACAAAGCAACCGAGGTTGGAAGCCACTTTGTGCCCTCATTTTTTCTGAGCCATGTATTTGCCACACATTTGGATGCCCCTCTGGCCCTGCTCCCTTTCCTGTGTGCCGATCCAGATTGAACACCAGATTAGAAATCTAGAGTCACGCCGGAAGTCTAGCAGGGGTTCTAATCTCTTCACTCTCAGACAGTTGCTGAGTCTTTCCAAGAAGAGTTCTCAGACATCTCTCATATCCATCTCCTGCTTCCTGATCCTTTCTGCCCTGGTTTATTCTTTATCATCTCTCACTTGGAACTAATGTCACTGTAGGTTCCCAATGGGTAATTTCTCTGGCTTTAGTTTTGCCTCCCTGAAAGAATCTTCTGCGTGGTCACCAGAATGATCTTTCTAAAGGATGTGTCCCACCTAATAGTCTTCTGCTGTGCTTCTCCATTGAGTGAGTTGTTCCTGTGACAGTCTGTAGTGGCATTCCAAGGTATGTAAAGTCATCTGAAAAAAAGAACTTGGCGGGGGCAAAGAGTGACTCCATTTTCTTTCTATTAAAGTAAATTTGTACTATGGAAAGGACTACAAAATTTGTACACTTTTTGAAAAATTGAAGTTTCGTCAGCTACAATGTGTCAAACTGGTGTACAGCATGTTTCAGTCATACATATACATACATCTAGTTTCTGTCTTCTGTGAATACTATTGTCACTGCACACCAGGGGTTGAAACCTTGTTCTGCAGGGCTATATTTCCTTCAAGGGGATATCTTTCATTCCATCCTCCTAGAGAGGGCATTTTAAAGTGAACACTTGGAACTTTACCCAGTAGCTCATTACCAATCTCAGAAGACTAGGAGATTCATCTGAATGGTGAGATTGGTCAGACTTGACTTCTGTGGGTCAAATTAACAAGGAGGCAGAATCACTTCCTTAAAAAGGCAACTTGGGCCATCTCTGGCTCTTTTTGTTACAATATCTGTCCTACGTACTTTCTAAAAGAAGGGCCAGACTCCCTCTTTACTTTTCCCTCCCAAAGTAGTTAGCACAGGTGGCAAGTCATCCCCTTTGTGGATGTGGCCCCACTGTTGTCCAGCTCCTCTTTCAATAATGGGGTGGGAGTAGGGGTAAGTTAACTTGGGTGGGGAATTAGGACAATCCCAGTGCACTCTGCAATATGTCTATTATCAGAGAGCCCCAAATAAAGCTGATAGTCCCTATTTGGTGCTGGTGTTACCAGTGTATGTGTTTAATTAGTTAAAACCCAAGCAGGGAATCTATAACATCAGAAATATCACATTGGTTTAAATTACCAATTAAGTTAGTTCTACCACTTAGCCTATAAACTTCCTAAAGGCTAGAACTGACCATATCTTACTTATTTCTGTATTTCCATTGACAAAGAGTAGTTGGTAAATAAAAGGTGTTTAATTTTTTAATTTATCAAATTTTTTCTGATTACAGAAGCAATGCAACCTGATTTTGGAAACAAAAGAATTTTGTGAAAATAGGAAATAAAAAGTGATTCAACAAACCAAAGATTATATATTAACAAAAGATAAATTTGTACACTTACTCTTTTTTTACTCTATGAATGTATTTTTTTGCAAAAAGGAAATTATTTTATTATTTTGTTTTTAAAAAGCAATTGTTTTACATTAAGTATTCTTCTACAAGGTGATTTTCATAGCTCCATAGTATTTAATTGATAAATGAATAAAGAGTAGTCCATTGATAAATAACATTTATTAGACGTTTGTTGAAGCATTTTTTTCTCGTATGCTTTGCCGTATGGTTTATGTATATAATAGCATTACCACTTCCCAACAGCTCTGCAGCAGGGATTTTTATATATCCATTTACACCTGAAGGAAGAGAGGCTAACAAATTAAGTAGCTTGCCCAAGGTCACACAAATAAGTGGCAAAACTGGGAGTCACTTACATGTGATTTAACACGAGAGCCACCAGAACTCTTAAAAGGACATTCTGTAATTTATTTAGCATAGTTCCATCATTGGGCATTTAGGTTATTTTCAGTTTTCTTACAATGAAAAATAATGCTGCCTGTGTTGAACATCCTTAGAGCCAAATCTGTGTACATATTTCTGGTCATTTTCTTCAGGAAAATTCTTAGAAGTGAATTTTTTCTCTCAACTGGTTTTTCCCTCTAATTACAAATCTAATACATGCACAAAATGGGAAATTTGGAAAGCATAGAAAAGCACAAAGTAATAAAGCAAAAACCATTGATAATTCCCACCTTCCGGATATTACTATTTTTTAACATTTTACTCTTTTCTCCAGAATATATATATATATATATATAGTGCTATATAAATATCCATAGTTATATTGAAGCATATATTTTACATTTGTTATATATTATAGAAAACTGTATGATACCATTACTACATATAAATGTATATACATATATGTTTTCTTTGTAGGTAATCAATTAATTAATTGTAGAAACCGTATTTTGGAGCTTAAGGAAGGTATACTACGTTTAAAAAACAGAACTGAAAGAAATCGCCAAGAGCTGATTAAAGCCTTGAATAAAATCAAATATGAAATCACACAAGGAGAAAATATATCAGTAAATTCGGGTTTGTATTGTTTTTGCTTTTGTATATGGTGATTGGTTGGTTTTATCTTTTGTGCTTGGAAATTTAGATTTTATGCTTTCTGATTTTAGGGCATTTCTTCCCAATAAGTATAACTAAATCACTACTCATACTTTTACTGTGAGACATGCAAAAGTCAGATAAGAGACATCACTGATGAACTTCCTCTCATCTCTACTTCGAAAATGATTTTCCTGTGTTTTCTGTCTCTGTGAATTGCAGCACCATCTGTGATCCATCCAATGGCCGCACCCAGAAACCTGAGCATCTTCTCTGAATCCTTCTCCCTCTAAATACTTCCAGGGCAGTCAGTAAGCAATCCTGTTGACTCATAATCCTATGTATCTCACAAGTCTGTCCACATTTTCCTATCACCATCTCTACTACCCTAGTCAAGCCACCTTTGTGCTTCATCTGAATGATTGTTAACATACTTCCATTTTTTTTCCTCTCTCTCCAACCTGTCCCCACCTATTTACTCTCATTATAGCCAAAATGAAGGCTACACTGTCCTATATATCAAACTTCAGTGGCTGCCCATTTCTCTAGAAGTCCTGCCTCCTGCTTCGCTCCCTGTAATACCTCCCCCTACGCTCAACCCTGGCAGCCACAACTGATCAGTTCTCTATTCCTATAGCTTTCCATTTTCCAGAATGCCAAACAAGTGAAATCACACATGTGGAACCCTTTAAGACTGGATTCTTTCAATTGGCATAGATTCATTCATGTTGTTACGTGGCCTGTTTTTGCTGAATCACATTCCTCCATATAGGTGTGCAAAGGATAGTTGTTTATCCTTTCAACATTTGAGAGACATCTGGATTGTATTTGGGGTTTTTGTTTGTTTTGTTTTTTGATGATACCTGTTGCCATAAGCAATCATGTACACATTTTTTATATGAAGGGTATTTTCATTTCTTTAGGATAAGTATCTAGGATTGATAGGAATATAGTAGGTGTACGTTTAACATTATAAGAGTCTGCCAAACTGTTTTCCAGAATGGCTGCACCGTTCTGCCTTCCTTGCAGCAATGTGTGAGAGTTAGTCACTCCAGTTAATTATAGTCATTCTAATGGCATGGTATCTCATATTAAGTTGTATTTCTCTGGAAATTAAAGATGTGGAGCATCTTTATGTGCTTATTTGCCATCCATATATCTTCTTTGGTGAGATGCCTGTTCAAATATGTTGCACATTTTTTAATTAGGTGAATTTTTTCCTTGTTGTTGAGTTTTGAGAGTTCTATGTATATCCTGGACATGTATCAGATGGATTTGTGATTTGGGAATATTTTCTCCCAGTCTGTGGCTTCTCATGGTATCCTTCAAAGAGCAGACAATTATAATTTTGATGAAGTCCAGTTTACCAGTTTTCCTTTTTATATATTATGCTTTTGGTGTTGTATCTAAGAACTTTACCTAGAACAGGGTCAATAAAGATTTTCTTTTCTTTTCTTTTCATTTATAGTTTAAGATTTTGCATTTAGGTCTACGAAACTTTTGAGTTCATTTTTATAAATGGCCTGAAGTATAGGTCAAGATTCAGTCTTTTTCATGTGGGTGTCCATGTGTTTTAGCACCATTTGTCAAAAAGGTCCCTTCTGTATTGAATTGCCTTTGTGCTTTTTTCAAAAATCGATTGCCCATATTTGTGTGGATCTGTGTCTGGATCTCTGTTCTGTTCCATTTGTCTATGTTTCTGTTTGTTCTTTAATACCACACAGTCTTGATTACTGTACTATGTATTATGAATTAAATTGGGTAGTGTGAGCACTCCAACTTTGTTCCTCTTTTTCAGAATTATGGGGGCAAATTCAAATGAATGGTACCAAAGAAATCATTAAATGTTGAGGGGCTACAAAACAAAGTTATGAAGAGACAAACTTTAATGATGTGATATTAATCAAAGTAGGAGAGCAGGCCAGTTAGAGCATGTTTCAGTTCTGCATCCTTCGTTTGGAACTGTTAGTTCTGTTAGCCTCTGGTTGTTACTCAGTGTGTGAGACTTAAATTAAATAGTACTTTTAAAGTAAATATGAATTAATAATCTTTGAGCTATATTTTGTAGTCTTATGATTTTGATAATTCACATTTAATAGTATTTATCTTATATATTGAATATGAAATTAATCTGTGATAATTTATTCATCCTCATTTTAAAAAATTGTACCAGAAGAAGAAGAATCCCTTTAGTCATGAACTCAGAAACCCTATTTTTCCTCTCTTTCAGTTAAGAAGAAAGTGAATGCATTGGATAGGAATGAAACAGCCCCTAATGCATTTGAAGTCCTGAAGTTCTTTTTCCCCCATCTAAGGAAAGTAGGCAGAATTTATCCTGATGTAATCACTGGCAAAGAGAAAACAGGTGGTAAG
Organism: Vicugna pacos; assembly: GCF_048564905.1. Lineage (NCBI taxonomy): Eukaryota > Metazoa > Chordata > Mammalia > Artiodactyla > Camelidae > Vicugna > Vicugna pacos. Next base: position 21,693,345 of record NC_132988.1, read on the forward strand.
TGAACTTAGAACTGGAAAATCAAATACAGATATTTTGATCTTTGGGAATATCCTTTTAAGTTTTAAAATGTAATCTATTAATATGATACTCAGATTGATATATACAAGCCTGTCTGGCATTAATTTGGATTACTAGAAATCAGTATATTGTCTGGCAGAAAAAAATTGTTCAGTAAATATTTGGAGATGAATTTAAATTTAATTTTAATATAGATGCTTTGAAAATAAGTCAGTATAAGCCAAACGTACATTAACCATCTGCTGAGCACTTGGCGACTTACTTCTCCCTTGGTTTTGATAAATCTATTTCTTATCTGGTTATCTTTTTATTTCTCCATCTCTCTGAAGACCAAAGTCAGCAAAAGCTTTACTGAAGAGATGATGATTGAGCTAAGCCTTGAAAAATGAGTTCAAGTTCACCAAGTATAGAAGAGAAAAAGCATTTTCGTTAGAAGCAGTGCTGTCAGGCTAAGTCTCAGAACACCTGCCATTCCCACAAACCTATTTCAGTCCAATGAGCGAGTCACTCTCTGCCAAAGGTCAGCAAACTAGAATGCACAGGCCAAATCTGCCTGTTTTTAAATACACTTTTGTTGGACTGAGATTATGCTTGTTGTTCACCTATTTCCTGTGGCTGCTTTCATGCTACATCAGCAGAGATGAGTAGTTGCAACAGAGATGATACGGCCTGAGAGCCAAAAATGTTTACCATCTGGCCCTTCATAGACAAAGTGTGCTGACCTCTGCTTTAGGCACTCCTTGGGAATAAGCAATGCTGATCTATGTCACATGCTTCTGACAAGCCAACTGTGTTGGGAAGAGGGTGCCAGAAGACATGGTTTAGCATCAGGGATCCAGGAGAGTGTTCTGGCAACAAGGAAAGGCATATGCAGAGGACTGGAGATGAGAAGTGGGGTCTGGTGAGTTTGAGAAGCTAAAAGACACTGAAGAAGACTGTTTTGGAAAGTGGGTGGAGGAGGTAGGTCAGGACCAGGTCACTGAAAGCTTTACAGACCTTTGCAAATGTATTCCTTATCTTAAGCTGGGGGAAGCCATTCCAGGAATCATTTGAGAGTGGGTCCTGAAGCTTGAGACTTAACTTCTGGCTCACACCATTCATAAAAATCTGTTCCAGGTGGATTGTAAATCTAAATTTAAAAGGCTAAACAATAAATCATCTAGGAAATATTCAGGAAAACATCTTTATGACTTGAAGATAAGCAAAGATTTCTCAACAGGAATCAAAAAGCACTAACTATAAAGGAAATGATTGATAAATTATACAATATTAAAATTAAGACTTTCTGCTCTTAATTTTGAAAGGTAAAACATTGAACTCATGGTGGGGAATATTTGTAATACATGTAACTAACAAAGGGTTCATACTCAGAATCTGTAAAGAGCATCAATAAATCAGTAAGAAAAATACAGACAACTTGAGAAATTAACAATATCTTAAACAGGGATTTCACAAAAGACTACCCAATGGCCAATAAACACATGAAAGTATGAATAGTGATCAGGGAAATACTGATTCTTACTGTTCTCACTGAAGTTCAATAATTTTTCTTAAATAAATTCCTCTTAGTTTGTTATGTCCAGGGCTCTGATTGGTTTGACAACTTTTTTCCAGTTTTATTATTGCTTTTTAGGAAGAGGATTTTCTGAGTTCCTCACTTAGCTATTCTGTAAGTCCTTATCCTCAACTTAAAGATGGAGAAATTGAGGCTGCAGAGGCTCTAAATCTTGACCAAACTCAAACAGCCAGGGGCTGCTGCAGCCAAGATTAAGTTTGGACAGACTTCACTAATAGAGCCTTAATATGTATGTGGAATAATGTGGAGTCTGTTCTCCTGGTGCCTGTCATTAATACACAGTAAAAATCACTTAGGGACATCGATTCATTCCATCAAATCATTTGGGAATTACTCTATACAATTTTTCACAGATGAAAATATTTCATAGTATTTTTCCCACTTTGGGTTCCATTGTCTCCGTAGGAAGAAGAATAGAGAATCAGCCAACGTGTGAAGTTTCGTACCCAGTTAGACAAAAACTGTACTAAATGGAGAGTGGCTAGTTTTAGTTTTCACCATATTGAAATTCTCCAACATGAGAATGTCTTGGAGTCCAATGCTTTAACTAACAGCGTATTGCAAATTGGAATTTCCTCAAACAGGAAATGAAATATGTGATAAAAATTAACAGTGATTTGTATTAGTTTTGCAGTAAAGTTTAAACACTTTTGATGACCATACAACTAACCTAAACAGAGAAATAAGTGTAAATATTAATGCTAAATTGTGTTTTCTCTGTAGTATGAAATGATGATTTTGTGCTCCTACGTTTGCAGTTTCTTTTGCACTGGGTATTTCCACTGTTGACAGAGGAAATCGTAGTTACCTGAGGCAAACGCTGACCTCTGTTGTCTCCAGGATGACTCTTTCAGAAGAGAAGGACTCCGTGGTGATTGTCTCTGTCGCAGACGTATGTATGAAAATAAGGAGCTCTCCTCACTCCCAGCCTTGGTCTCTAAATACTCTTCCTCCATGGTAATCACTGTATCATTTTGAATTTTTTTCTTAAATTTAAAAAAGCAATTCATAGATGCTTTTTTTGAATAGCACACAATGTATTTAATGCTTGTTTGGTACCACTGCAAAAGAATCAAATATGTCAAACTAAAAAGGAAATATACTGGTTCCAAATGGGAGAAATATGACTGTATTGTTAAGTATATTACTGGGAGCCCTGCACACTATATGGTACAGAAATTATATTTACAAACAGAATATTAAAATTGATGTTGTAGAAATAAAACCTGTCCAGCCCAATAAAAGGTTGGTACACGAGTCAAGAGATAATTTATGTTAAGTCACAGTAGCTATTGTCAATTGAGAGACTCCTTTCTATATCTGAAGGATGGTGGACAATTTTTATATACATTATTTATAATCTGCATTGCATCCCTGTAAAGTAGGTATCCAGATGAAGAAACTGGAGCTTAAGGAAAGTAAGGGGCTTGCCCAGTAATTAATAGAGCAGATTCAAATCTGTGTCTCGCTAATGGCCCCAAAGTTTTGTGTCCTGCCTCTAATGCCATGTAAAATTACAAAGTATGGTATAAATATTACCACCATAAGACCTTTTGGTGGGGAATCTGGCAATATGTGTCAGATTTAACATATGTTACCCTTTGAATCAGAAATCTTAATTCTTGGGAGTTACTCTAAGGAGATAATCAGTCAAGAATTTCAAAATAATAAAAATATGACAGTACAGTAGACTAGTTGAGGACACAGACTCTGATCTAGATTGCCAAGGTTCAAATGTCCGCTTCTCCACTTCCTGGCTCATGAATTTGAACAAGTTGCTTAACTTCTCTCTGCTCTACTTTCCTTATCTGTAAAATAGTGATGCTATTGCCCATGTTATAGGGTGGTTTTGGCCATTAAATTGGCTAATATATTTACATTATATACAGTGATGGACCGCATGTAGTAAGTGTTCAATAAGTAATAATTTCAAGGATTTCAATGCACTGTTGTTTTATAAAAGCATTGTTAGAAACAACCAAAATATCTGTCAGTAATAGGCTGACTAAATATTTATATCTACATTGCAATAATCTGTAACCATTGATAGGAGAATGAATATCTGTATTCACTGAGATAAAACAATGTCCCTACCATATTATTGACTGAAAAAAGTTGTACAACATCATATTTCATATAATATTATCTATGTAAAATGTAGTAGAAATAAGGAAGGAAGGAAGGAAGGAAGGAAGGAAGGAAGGAAGGAAAGAGAAAAAGACGATATACAGACAGATGAAATATATAAAGAAAAAGAGAATGAGCTAACCTTCATGCTTGAAAAACCAAAATTTGTCCCTGATTCAAAGGAAATCTGGATTAAAGGGATCTTTGTTGTCCTTTATTTTTTCCCTGTTGTTTGAATTTTTATAATAAACATATCTTTGACTGCAAGTTTACTCTTTGAATACAGTTTTAGGAAAACTCTAAACCAAACAAGCAATAGGAAAACTAATATGAAAACATAAATAAAAGATTAAACAACCATTCTTTCTAAGTTTACTTTCTTAATATTGGAAGCATATACATAATCTCTAAAATGTTGTATCACATTTCCCTGTATTACATACTGCAGTCTATTTCTTTGCTGCTGATACAGTGCACATCTGCCTAAAATCTTTGGACCAATAATAAAATATTGGGAGACAAATTTTAAAATGGAACATAGAATACTTAAGAAGAAGTATAACTTTAGTAGTACTATATTTCACTGTGCAAGAAATAGCTGGTGATTCAATTTTTGGCTATCTTAAGAACCTGAAGTACTATAATAGGATTTTCTGCATCGTGACTGATAGTTATAAACAAGCAATCTAACCATATACATTCAAAGTTGCCTTCCAGAATACTTAGATTTGTCAATAGAACTATTATTATTCAAAAATTTTCAGAATTTTATATTGGCAATGCTTGTGGACCCTGAGGCTACATCTTGTAAATACCACAGGTTATGTTTTTTTAAAAAAATTACCTGAGAGAATAAGTCAGCAAAAGCAACTTACAAATGAATCCATCATCTAATCTAGCAGAGTAGATACAAAATGTTTGTTGATGGAAGAAAACTTGAGAATCAAGCTGAGAAATACTATCTGGAAAAATGTGGTATAATTTTGAAGTAAGCTTATTGCATATAACATTCATACAATCAAGACACTTCCAGAAAAGAGCAATTCTTTAAGCCATCCCCCTTTTAGGACAAAACTGTTTTAGATACATAAATTTTTGTATACTAATTTTTAAGTATAAGTAGTTTGTAGTGATATGTGACCAAGGGAGAATGAAATATTTTCAGTGTTCCAGTAAGATCTTTTAGACACATGGATATTTCAAATTCTTTCACTGAAAGTGAAAACACTAGAAATTAAGACGTAATGACATTCCACACATGAACTAGATTTACAGGTATTAGTAGATCTATGAGACATGCTTAGTTTCAGAAAAATATTTTTCTTATTTTTAGAGTAATGAAGATTATTTAAAATCTGTGGTTGACATGATTACAAAAAAGTAAGTACAGTCTTATAAATTTAAAAATAATTGTTCTTTCATTTTTCTATTCTATATTTTCTGTCCAATTACATAATTTTATTAGTAGTCATATTCTTTTTAATGAGTGCAGCTGTGCAGGAAGAACCTGTAGTTCTTTGATGAAATATAGCTTGCAATTTCCCCCCAATTCTGTACATTCTCTGCCTATGATAATCCATATTTGTCGTGTTGTTATTATTATAGTATCTGTTCCTCATGAAATCCATTGCCTCTGAGAGAAGCCTGCTGGGCTGTTTTTAAAAAGTCTTGTGTTCATTACTGTATGAGGTTAGTTTTGCTGCTTCTGCTTACAATCTCCTGCTGTATGCAACCGGGGAGGCACAAGCACATGCTATGAACTCATATGAAGTTACCTAACATGCACGATGCTGTGGAATGGAACCAGCCTTCCAAATCCTCACATTCAAGTGGTCGGTGCAGATGGTAAAAACAAATCAGAGCAAGGAAGCGAATGATATTGTAATGGCAGAGGAGGTCAGCATGAGAACAGGTAGAGGAGGAAGTATTTCCTTCCACCTGCAGATATCAAGAAGGACTTTCTTGAGAAAGTAATAGTTGAGCTGAGTCCAAGCATAGGTAGATGTGCTTTGGGCAGATAGGAGAAGGGGATGCCTGGCAAATAGAATTGCTTGAGAAGGCAGAAGGGCCAAAAGGGGAGTGTGCTATATTTGGGGGAATGTAAGCATATCCTGGAATGTAGATGTTTGAGATTAAGGAGGAAAGATTGATGGGAGATAAGGCATGCCGTGATGAGATCATGAAAGGCCTTACATGCCTTGCTGAGGAATATATGTTATTTGTGCTACAGGGTAGGGTGCAAACATGGCCTTCATGCTGAATCTGGCTAACAGACATGTTTAGTTTAGCCAGCAGTATTTCACTTTATTTATTTTTTTTCCTCATCAAATAGCTTTAGTGGATGAAGAAAGGTTATTCCAGTAAAAAAAAAAAATTCCAGCTAGTATCTTTAGAATGAATAGAATTAAAAGATCAGCATTTTGAAACATAACTGATTCAGGCATATCTCTAAGTGACAGGTGGATGGGGAGCTTTACAAGGAAGGTGTACCAGTCAGTGTCCAAAGAGGAAACTTTTGGTAGTTCAAAAAGAAGGAACAGAGAAAATTTAATACGAAGAATTGGCCAAAAAAGCTTACAAGTGCTGATAGAAGAAAAAGGAGAAGAAAGGAGACAGGAGAAGCATAAAGGGAGTTAGGCTATACCCCAAGGTCTGACATTGGATGCACGGGCTGCTGCACTGTGCTCAGTGCCCTGGGAGCAGGTTCTGACGGTGCCGCCTCCGTCAGAGCTGGGCCTCCACCAACTCCGTTGCTCCTGCCAGTGCTGATGTAGCTGTGCTTCATGCTGCTGCTGGAGATTTCACCATAAACCAAGTGTAGGAAGCATGTCCTCCTCTTTTACTGCCTTCTAGTCTCTTGTTACTTACTTCCTCTCATAGGACCTACTTCATGGAAGCTAGCTAGTAAGGGGCCTGGGATTGCGGGGTACAGACCCCGCCCTACAATACTGGGCAGAGCAGGAGTTTGAGAGTGTGGGCTGAGAGCAGATGGACAGTCAGCAGAAAGGGATCGAGTCCCCTAACCTGAATCTCTGATTAGTTTCAGTGTCACTGCAAGTTAGAGAGTCAGGCATTCTGTGCCTCCTGCTACGATGCAAATGAAACACACCAGGAAGGAATTATGTAGGGAGTCATTGCCCACCATCCTCCAAAAAACAAAACAAAACAAAACAAAAGGAAATAAAACGACCTTGAATCTGTGGATGAAAATTGAATTAACAATCAAGTTAAGAAGAAAAAAGGGAGTCTTAATTCAAGCCAAATTGAGAATTATAACCCGGGAGACAGACTCTCAGAAGCTCTGAGAACTGTTCCACCTGTTAGAAGCCAAATGCACAGTTATATACATTTTTGAGACAAGGATTGTACATCAAAATGACATACTGATATTCTAAGTGAAGTTCATTAAAGAAATATAGTCCAAGTAAGTACATACAAAGTGAGCAATAAGTTACTATGACCCCTTATAGAGTTGGGAAAGGATGCTAATCTAAGAAGTTACATCAGAAGAAAGGGGCGGAAAAATCTTTCCAGTTGTGCAGGCATTCCCATCTTTGAGGAGGTCTGGTTAATGTGTAATACAGATGCAGATTGCAAGCTAGGAGGGAGGGTTGGGACAGAGAATTGTATGCTTAAATTTTCTCATTCTGCCTTAAAATATAAATTTTATTCTGTCAAATCTAATCAAGCCTTTTAAACTAAACTCCAGTTTAGAGTATACACAGTGAATAGAGGAAGCAATCTAGAGCAAACCTCCAGGATGTGGGACATTGTTGGACTACTGACCCACTTCCTTCAAAAAGACAGCTGCATGGGGAGAAAGAAAGGAAAACTAAAGTGACTGGTCTAAACAATAAGTTTAAAAAAGTAATAACAGATAACCAATTACAGTAAGGAACTTAAGTGGATACTCTTTTGAACACCCCACCCTCCAACCCCCACCATTAGTTAGACTACTGGGGATATGTGAATATCAACTAAGTATTATGTGTTATTAAGTAATTGTTCTTAGTTTTGTAGCATGTGATAATGTCATGTAGCTATGTAAATAAATGAATGTTTATAGTTTTCACACTGAAGTCATCTCCGACCTATAAGAATGGCCAGGATTTGTTTTGAAATACTTCAGCAAAAACTGGGGGCTGCATAGATGAACGAGTATGGTGAAAAATGAATGATTGTTGAAACCAGGTGATTTGGGATTTGTTGAATTTCTACTTTTGTGTGTTTTTGGCAATTTTCATAATAAAAAATGTAGAAACTTAGACTTTTCTCCACAAGCCTAACTGATGGGGAGAAAAGTTAAAACAGACTCGCTTGAGGGGAGACATGTTTGGGGAGTTTTGAGATGGGAGCAACTTGAGTGTTTTCCTGTGTGCTCCAGTGAAGAGGGAGGACGCTGATGGAGTAGGGTCTACGGGGAATTGGATGCAAGGTATGCATGGAAGGAGATTTAGGCAGGACTAAGACTAAAACAAAGAGATAAGAATGAGTGAAGGAGTAGGAAAAAAAGTAGTTTGGGGAAGGAAGGTGAAATGAAAGAATTCTCTGCTTAAAGGCTTTTCTTTTCTCTGTGAAGGAGATAAAATCGTATTATTGAGAATGAGGGATTTATTGGCAGTAGATGAACTTGAGATCAGAAGGCTTGAAGTAGGTGATGTGTGTAAAGGGAGACAGCTGGGCAATAGGTGATGTGTGTAAAGGGAGACAGCTGGGCAAGATTGAATAAAACACCATGTTTGTCTAGTTTTCCCCAAAGAAGATTCCCCAGAAAAAAGTTGCCCTATACTTGAGTCCTTAAAGTGTTCTCATATTCCAGGCTCTCCCCTCAGTTGCTTTATTCTGAATAATAATCCACTGTTTGGAGCCTGAAATGACTTCAATCTATGCTAGTTTGGTATCATTATAAGAGATTCTTAACAGAATCATTTAAAAAGAAGGCAAAGCTTTACAAATAACTCCTGGGGTTATGAGCATATCATTGCAAATCTTGCGAAGATGACTTTAAAAAGAATTATAGTATGTGGTTACTGGTGGAGATCACAAATGAAAATATTACTGAATGTGTAAGAATACTTATGTTTTGCTATACAATGTTTATATACAACATTACTAGTTTCAGAAGTTGCCGTATTTTAGTTAAGCTTGAAGATCAAGTGTACCAGAGAACTATGTCTGATGATTCAAAAAAATAGTACCAGAGATGATAAGGATATTTAACAATGCAGGATAAAAAGTTGGTATAAAACTCTTATTTTTTGTGAGACTTAAATAAAACCATAATTTAAAAATAGCACATTATATAATATGCAATTTTAACTATGTGATTGTACCTAAGTTAATATAAACACGTATAACTTTTCACTTACACACCCATTTTATATATTTAATTTAGCCATGAACCATTTTTTCTAGATCTTCTCTTTGGGGGTAATGAGGGATTGCTCTTTATTTTGTCGGCCCTAAACTTGAGACTCTATAATAATTTTTAAGGGACCCAATTAAGGTTATGTGTAACCTTATATGAAACTGTATATAACTATGTACATTATGTAAAACTTTAGAGCTTTAAACATTCCACTCTTTTCTATAAGGTAAAATCACTCATTTATAATGGCAACAAAGTACATTTATATTATAATCTCCAGTCAACTAATAACTTTGGCAACTAATAGTTTTGTCAACTAGTAATTTTGGTATCATTATCTCAAGAACTTTTGATGCCATCCATAACTTAACAGAGTATATGCTTTCTTCTGTGTGTGTGTGCACCTTTATACATATTCAGGCTATCCTTGATTTGCACAATAGGGCGAGAGCATGCAAGTTGATATTAACAATCACTGGGGAAGAATTACAATTATTCCATAACCTTTAACATTTGTCAGAGTATTTAATACTCTGTCAATTATAAATGTATAAAAAAATGAAAAATACAGTAAAGCTAATATTCATTTAGTACACTGAAATTTAAAACATGGAGGCACATGAAAAATTGCTCAACATTGATAATCATCAGAGAAATGCAAATCATAACCACAATGAGATGTCATCTCCCACCTGTGAGAATGGCCATCCTCAAAATGATCACAAATAACAAGTGTTGGTGAGGATGTAGAGAAAAAGGAACTCTGGCACACTATTGGTGGGATTGTAAATTGGTGCAACCAGTATGGAAAACAGAATGGAGGTTCATTAAAAAACTAAAAATAGAACTTCCATATGATCCAGCAATTCTACCACTGGGTATATGTCTGAAGAAAATGAAGATTCTAATTCAGAGAAGTATTTCTGTCCCAATGTTCATAGCAGCATTATTTATAATAGCCAAGATGTGGAAGCAACCCAAGTGCCCATCAACAGATGAATGAATAAAGAAGATGCGGTGTATATATATATAATGAAATATTACTCAACCATAAAAAGGATGGATTTCTGCCATTTGCAACAACATGGATGGATTAGAGAGTATTATGCTTGGTGAAATATTAGAGAAAGACAAATACTATATGTAATCACTTATATTTGGGATCTAAAAAACAGATGAATGTATATAACAAAACAAACAGACTCACAGAGAACAAACTAGTGGTTACCAGTGGGGAGAGGGAGGGGGAAGGGGTGAGATAAAGGTAGAGGATTACAAGACACAAATTACTATATATAAAATAAATAAGCAACAAGGATATATTGTACAGCAATATATTTTGTAATAACTTTAAGTGGAGTGTAATCTATAAAAATATTGAGTCACTATATTGTACACCTGAAATGAATATAATATTGTAAATATAATAAAATAATATTGAACTATATTGACTGTACTTCAATAAAAATAAAACATGGGAATCATTTAGAATAAGATATTTCCTTTAGAATATTTATCAAAAGTAGTTTAAGTAGTGTTTGCCTTCTTTTTGTCATATAACTTAAAATTCAGAGCGAACATCTTTTTTATGCTTTGGATAAAGGATATACCCTTTTTGAGTCTGAATTATCTCCTACATTTTATCATTTGCATTTCAACGTCATGAAACATCTCTGAGAGTTACTTTAATATGAAGTTCTTTGCCAGCATCACATCCTACAGGAAATCCTTTTCTCCTTTTCCTCACTTGTATCAGGTAAGTTCACCTTCACTAAGTGCCTGTGGCTGCACGTCTAGGGTCTCTGGAGAGCAAAGGTTTCAACATTCCCAGAGCCCGCTGTCTTCTGATCACGCCCAGAATCACTTCCAAATTATCACTTTCTGCACGTTCATCTGTTGGCCAATTCTCTCCCTTGATTATTTATTTTTGTTCACTGTCATGTGGGTTTGTTTACCACTGGAAAACAGGGAGGCTACAGAACTGCATGTTTTGCTGCCTATCAGTGAACTGAGTAACAGATGCACGGGGACCAATCACCAGCAGACTTGGAGAGAAGTGATGCGATGATGGAAGATGATGTGCATCTGTCGTTTATGTAGTGATTTGTGAACTGAAGAGCCCGGAAGCAAAGTTTGTGCTTTATACAATTATTCACAGTTAATATACCATGATGGCTCAAATTTAAACAGTGTTGTTGGAGGAGGCTGGTGTTATTTAACAAAAATGTGGTAATTGAAATTCGTGCATATCAGAATTGTGTAAAGCGAGGACTATTTTGTACGTAATTGAGATCGTGCATATAAAACTCTGTCCTGCTCCATTTTAATGAATAATGCCTAAATTTAAATCTCTCTATGGTCATATTATCTTTCTGTAAAGGAAAATCATTTAGAATGCTCTACCTGGTCTCTATTCTTGACCTTGATGGTACAAGATTTATATTACAGTTTTTGTGAGCAATATTTTATGCATTTTAATGACGTCCTTGTTGGTCTATAAATATTAACTTTTAAAAATAGAGTCTAAAATATATACATACTCCTGCAATGAGTTGTGGACAAGAGTCACAATTCTTTCTGTGGCAGTTTGATTTCAGGAGCCACATTGCTATTTGGTAGGACTTTTACTAAACTCAAAATTAAGCACTTAAATCTTCTAATGATCTTGCTCTTTTGTGGTTACTGTATTATGCTAAGTGGTTCTATTATCTTGAATCTGTTAGAGTACATATCTGATTGTACACTTGAAAAATTCGAAATACCTATAATTTTATAAGGGGAAATTAATTTTATATTCTACATTTTAATGTTTTGATATGTCTGTCACTAATTTATAAATGAAATATTTTTAAAAGTATTAGTTTTATAATGTTGATATCGGGTATATCATGAAATAATTCAAATAATATTATGTGGACATACATAAGGAAATTCTTCTTGAGTATTTATGTTATTTTGGCAAATAAAATATTCAGTTATAAGCCTCCACTTCTGTTTATAGGTTCAATAGGCAACTGAAGTCTGGATCCTTAGAAGTCATTTCAATACCTGCTTATTTTTATCCAAACATGTTGCATACCAAGCAATCAACTGAGGACTCACAACAACTAGAGAGGTATGACATATTAGAGAATAGTATCCTTAAATAAGTAACTTCATGTGATGAAATGCTAGAATCAGCATCTGATGGATAGTGTTTCCAACACAGTGGTGTGCTGGAGCCAACTCCTATTGACTTGCACCTAGATTCTAGTCCCAGCTTTTCTGTTCGCTGAGCATCCTAGGCAGTAATTTAGCCTTTTTTTTTTTCTCTTAGCTTCCTCAACTTTCTACTGTGTATAATAAAATCCATATTACATCTATGGAAAATACACTGTGAAAATAAAATATGGTAGTATTTATGAAAGAATTCTGGAAAGTGGAAAGCTCTATACATATACAAAGGAGTGCTGTCGTTTGGTTAGAAATGTGGTATGTGTTACAAGAAGTATAATAATTTGGTTCCTCAGAACTTAATAGAGCAATATGTTAAGATTCAGGAAAAGGTCTTATCCCAGGAAACTTATTAGTACTGTTGTTGTTTTAAATATAAATGGTATGTCAATCTAGAAATATTTTAAGGGTTTTGTTTTGCTTTTAATTAATGACCTGTATTATACCCAGTTTTTAGAGTCATAAAGCTGGGAGACATCCTAGATCCTCGTTTTTCCTTCTACTCTTTTCGTCTCTATCATCATTTCTATTTTAAAAATCTTTCTCTATGTCATTCTTCTCATCCCCATTCCTCTACCTCAGACTTAGTTCAGCCCATTAAAGATCTATTGACTTGCCTTGATCCTAGCCTTGCCTCTCCTCCAAGTCATTCTCCATACTGTAGCCAGAAAAATCCTTTTTCGTATGAAAGCAATTCCAAAGTTTCCTGCATATCATAAAAGACATTTCATGATCTGGACTCAGCCGACCTTACCATCACCAGCTTCCTTTCCATCATCTCTTGGTGCTCTGAACCCAAGGTGGTATGCTCCTTCACATGTGAGTGCTTTTTAACACCGCTCCTCTACACCGAATGCCCTACTTCCTTCTGCTCCATCCTCCCCATCTTATTGTAACTCACCACTGTCAATGTCTTTATCTAGCACTTATCTAATTGTTCCAATTTTATGGTTTTTCTGTCTTTCATGCTAGATTATGAGACCCAGAAGAGCACGAACTACACTGTGCTTTGCTCTCTGGATTGTCAGGACCTGGCCTAGTATCTAGCTTAGTATTAAATTAGAAGGACATTTCTTTATATTTTCATTTGAACAAGACCTAAGATCAGGAAGAATGTTAACTTTATTATAGAGATCATAAATTAACTAACCAAAACACAAAATAAATAGATTGTGCTTATCCCATTCTAGCAATGGCAGACACTGTCCACTGAATAAATTTGGGAAGCCTTCTAGTATAACTTTTTAGTGTAATGTATTCAATTTCACTTAATGTAGGTAGTACTCTCTGTTAGTCAAGTGTGGAAAAAAGTTATGTTTTTAATTACTGAAGTGTGCTTATAAATAAATAAAAATAATAATGAAAAGTATTAACAGATTTTATTGCTTATCTCTAGTTGGCAAATCAAACAAGTATTGGATTTTTGTTTTTTGATGCTGTATGCCCAGCCTAAAGCCATGTATTACTTACAGGTAAGATCTTGTTATATATATAATTTAAAGTAGAAGTATTATGTTCTCCCTCTCTCCTTCAATTCTTTCCTTCTTCATTGTTTTCCTCCACTTACTTTGTACTCAGAAAACAGAAAATATTCATTATATTAAAATGCCAAAAAGAATCTTAAAATTAATCTTCTTGCTGGGTCACTATTAATAGAGGAAATTATTGTTACCTGAAGTAAACTGAAAAGAAATTATTTAATTAGAAAAAAAATAGAAATTGTACTGCTTACATTTCTCTACCTGCAAGTATATTAGATTAAACAAACATATTTTGAGCACTTATTGTATGTCAGACAGTATATATGCTTATCATTGCTACCCTGCACTACCACATTTCATGAGTAATGCAGTTCTACAGTGCCTGATTGTATCTGTGAAATAAATCAATTATGTATAATTTGTACACCCTACATTACTGCATATTGTTAAATAACAACACTATGTTTCCCAACACGAAGTATGTACCTCACTACATGAGAAAGTGTGCGGCTGTGAGAAAAGTTTGCAGAGTGTCATTGGAGAATAGAGAGAGGGATTGGGAAAAGGCCTGAAGCCAGGTCTTCTCCTTTACTGGGAGAAGAAGAAACCCCCTTTGATTCCTAGTTAGTGACAATGGAACTGAAACGTGAGGTCCAGCCAATGTACTCTTCCCATTTTGAAACAACAAGTTCTGTTTTGTGCCCTGGTGTTGTGCCCGGGGACTTGTGCGTTTTCCTGAATCATTTAGGAGGCCCTCTTAATCTATAGATTCCACATAATATGTATTAATGTTAAAAAGAAAATCCTAGTTTCCCTTTCCCCCATCTCTCTTGTGGAGGACTGTTTTTGGGCTTACTGGCTCCGTCCTTCTAGCCAGCTAGTTGTAGATGAGGTTGCTAGCTCCCTTTTGTCACCTCTTTGCCAAGCACAGTATCTGGCACTACAATATGGCACCCGTCATCTAAACGTAAAGCCAGTGAGTCGTATGCTAGAAACTCAAGTATTTGTGAGGATGAAAATGGTTCAGATAGACTCTCCCAAAGAGAATTTAGATTACCTGTTACTTTTTAGTACTTAGGAAAGAAACAGATAATCTCTGGTCTCAGAATCAGAAAAGGACAATTGACTAACAGGAAATTCCCTCAATGAAGTGAACTAGAAATCGACCTTCTACCTCATAAAGACATTTTCCAGTGTATTCTATTGAAAGTGTTTTCAATTTTGAAGCTAACAGTTTGTTCAATGGAAGCATCAAAGGTACTAACGCCTTTTTGTGTTTTTTTTCCAGCTAGAAGATGGTATTATAGCTAAAAAGATGTACCTTACAAAAATCACAGATTTTGTGCATAAAATCACTTCAAAGAATTGGTTTTACATTGAGTTTTCAATTCTTGGGTTTATAGGTAAGCAGTGGATCTATTTTGTGGGGTCAAGTTTTTTAGAACACAGTAATCTTAAGTTCTTAAGAACTTACCAGAGAGTTTATTACTAAATGGCAAGGAATGGCATGATTTCTATAAAGATACTTTTACTTTAGTAGTGAAATCGGATTCACGGATCTGAATTTCAGAAAATGTATTTTTAAACCAAATTTTTTTTCTAGATGGACAGTAAAAATAAGCAGGTTGACATATATTCACATGTTACAAAAACCTAAAGTAGCTACCTACCACATGTTACATACCAGCATGGGCCACGCACACTTGTCCACAGTGACTCAGATGTACTTCTCTCTGTCTTACATAGGAAAATACTGAAACTCAAAGACTTAAAGTCTGTTTTTTTCTCAGCTTTGGTTAAAATAAGAAAAAGTCTAGGTAACAGTAATACCTGCTGAAAAGCTTAGAGAGGTAATAATTTTATTGATGTATTACTTTCAGAATTTTAAATTCCTTTTATTTTTCTGCACAAAGTCAGGTACCAGAAAGATGGAGAATATTCACATTCTGCACATCACAAGAGCACACTGAACAAGGAACATAATGTGATACTGAAGTCTTATTTAAGCATTTATTTACAAAGGCTTTTTTCTTGGTTATCATAATAACAGTACTGTTATTTAACATTTTCCAGAGATTTGAGCTTGCTAAATAGAATTTTCAGAATGCTGACAGCAGGTGAAGAAAACATAAATATTAAGTCACCTATTTCTATCATTATGTCACTTGCTTTGGTTACTATATAAAAGGGTGCAGAAAAATTCAAATACAGCCTTGCACTTGATCAGATGACTCAGACAGACTGAAGTCTTAGTGAAAAAAAATGAAACTGCTTACATCCTACTATCACGTTTATTTAATGGCTAAATGTGTTCCACCCTGTTTACTTTAAAGTGAACATTCACCTCCAACCTACTATGCCTCCAACTTTATTTTACAATTATGGAGGCAATATTTTAGAGATAAATAATTGGATGTAACGAAATAATACCCTAAAATGTAGTAAATATTTAAGAATCATAAATATAAAAGAAAAATAACATTCTTATAAAATAATTTTCAAATAATGATAGAACTCTGTAATCAAAATTAAGTACTAAAATTTAAAAATGTGGTAGACTAATAAAGTTCTACAAAAGTCACTTTACAATTCACAGTTTCTGAAAAACTGAGTAAAAGATTATAGCTCCTATAGTTGCCATTTTATTTACATATCTTACACTTGATCTTCATTAGTTTTCAAAGTTGATTTTCAGAGAGTATTCACTATTCTAAACTTGTTTCACACTTTTTCCACCCAGAAGTGGTAATTTTTAATACTGAAACCATTATATTATTTTGCTTCATTATTCTCCAACTTCATTAATGCTTTAATCTTTATTTCTAAGAAATATAGGATTAGTTGTTTTAATAATTTTTACTCTTTTCCCATGTTAATGGAATGAACAGTTATATATAAGGGTTATGATATATAAGTGTAAACACTCAAGGGTTATTTGTATTGTTTACTTTTTCTCCGTAGGAAAGCTATTCAAATCTGAGGACTTAACTGACTTCATACGTTTTTTTTTAATGTTCTACAAAGATAAACCCATAGACTTGCTCTTGGGGGACCTTTTCCAGGTAAAGATGTGTAAACCAGGAGAAACTCTTGTGAGTATTTATTTACTTTGTACATATCAAATATTTTATGAAAATACTGTTTAACGTAATTACCTAAATTTTGTTTACCAAACCAAATCTGATGAGTGCATCAATTTTTAACTTGCCATATGCTAAAGTTTTACTGACACTTAAAACCAACTAGAGGAAGTAATGAGAAGCCAAAGATGCAGTGAAAAGTGGAAACAAAGCGACAGATAAAGTGAGCAAACAGAAAAGAACAATAATAAAATGGTATACATAAATCCAAACAAATCAATATTGACATCAAATATAAATGGCCAAAATACACCAATTAAGAAACAATTCATCAGAATGGATTGAAAAACACTGTTCAATTACTTGCTGCCTCTACTCAATTCAAATGTAAGATTTAAGTAGCTAAAAAGTAAAAAATAGAAGAAGATATACTATGCAGCTATTAATCAAAGGAAATCTGTGGTAGCTATATTAATATCATAGTAGACTTCACAGCAAAAGAAAAAAAAGTTGACCAAGGATCAAGAAAGATACTGACAAATATATATACTGACAAAAGGGTCAAATCACCAAGAAGACGTAACAGTCCTGAAAGGACATACATTCAACAACAGAATCTCACAACACATGAAACAAAAGTTGACAGGACTGAAAGGACAGATAGATTAGTCTACAGTGACAGTTGGAGATTTCAGTGCTCCTCTCTGTAAGCAATAGACCTAGTAGGCAGAAACCAGCAAGGAGATAAAAGAACTGAATACCATCTACCATCTGGATTTAACTGATATTTTAAAAAACACTACATCCAACAGCAGTAGAAAACACATTCTTTTAAAATACACCTAGAACATTCACCAAAATAGACATATCTTGTATCATAAAACAAAGCTGAACATATTTAAATTGAAATCACAAAAAGTATATTCTCTGACAACAATGGAATCAAAATAGAAATTAATAACAGAAATATAACTGAACCATCTAAAAATATTTGAAAATTAAACAACACATTTTTAAATAAACCAAAAATGAAAGAGGAAGTCTCAAAGGAATTTAGAAAATGCTTTGAACTGAATGAAAATGCAAATATGGGGTGTCAATATTTGTGAGATGCGGCTAAAGTACTACTTAAGGAGAAATTTATAGCAGTAAAAAATCTCTATCTTAGAAGAGAAAAAAGATCTCCCATTAAAAATCTCAGCTTCTACCTTAAGAAACTAGAAAAAGAAGAGCAAAATAAACCCAATTTAAGGAGAACGAAGAAAACAACAACCATAAGAGCAGAAAGAAACAAAATTGAAAACATAAAAGCTGTAGAGAAAATTAGTGAAACCAAAAACTTGTTCTTTCAAAAGAGCAATGAAACTTACAAATCTCTGGCAAGGCTGATAAGAAAAACCCAAAGACATAAATTACCAACATTAGAATGAGAGAATATCATGATATATTTATATATATATTTTATATATATATCAATATAATATATTGATAAATTGGACTTCATAAAAATTAAAACCTTTTGTGTTGCAAAATTTACTGTTAAGAGAGTGAGATGCCAGAAACTAGGAAAATTTTTTGTAAATTCCATATATATATATAGTATGTGTATAATTCTAACAAAATATGTACATTATTTATATGCTGAAAATTCCTAAATGCTGTTGAAAGAACTAGACATACCACGATCATGAATTGGGATCCTCGACATAGTAAATATGCGAATGTTCCCTAATTGATCTATGGATTTAACACAATTCCAATCAAAATTCCAGTAGGATTTCCTTTGGTGAATATACACAAGCTGATTCTAACATTTTTAAGAAAAGGCAAAGGAGCTAGAGTAGCTAAAATGATTTTGAAAAAGAAGAATAAAATTGGAGGCATCATCACACTACTTGATTTAAAATCTTACTGTAAAGCTACAGTAGTCAAGACAAGCCTTTAGAGGCAAAGGGGTAAACATATAGACCCATGGAAATAGTCCAGAAATAGGTCCACAAAGTACGACCAATGATTTATGACAAAGGAGCATACTACAGTCAATGGAGAAAGAATAGTCTTTCAACAAACGTGTATTGGACACTGGAGATTTCTACTTCCAGTCAAGATAAACTAACAGGTGGCAGATTTATCCTTCTGTCTTAAAGTGCTAGAAAACTGAACAAAATATGTGAGACAACAGTTTTCAAATATCACACAACAGACAATACAGGATTGTGTTACCTGGGAGAAGGAAAACAAACACAGTGATTTCTACAAACTGCCAGCTTATTGCCCAGGAACAGTTTTCAGAATGCAGCACAAGGAGGAGGACATCTCCCCCCAAAAGCCCAGGAATCCAAGTTAATTGAGGGAGGAGACTCACAAAAAGAGAGCTCCCCAGAGATTTATAGAAAGGTCCATGTGAGGCTCTGGCCAAGAACGGACACGCACATGTGTGAGACCAAAGCTACCCAATGTGGGTGAAGCTGGAAGACAATATGCTATGTGAAATAAACCAGATACAAAAGGACAAAAAAAAAAAAAGAAACCCAAAACAAAAAACAACAAATGTGTATTGGATCAGTTGGATATCTATAGCTATATCCATATTTAATAAAAGAATCTGAACCTAAACATTGCACCTGATACAAACACTATTTCAAAACAGGTCGTCTATCTAAATACAAAACATAAACTTTTAGTAGAAAATATAGGAAAAAATCTTCAGGACCCAGGGCTAAGTGGAGAATTGTTAGACATGACATTAAACACTTGATCCATTTTTAAAAAATTAATAAATTGGACTTCATCAAAATTAAAACCTTTTGTATGGCAAAACTCACTGTTAAGAAGTTAAGACATCACAGACTAGGAAAAGACATTTTTAAATTCCATGTACAACAAGGACTTGTATTCAGAGTATATAGAGAATCTTCAAAACTCAACAATAGGAAAATAACCCAGTTGAAAAATAGGCACAAGACCTGAATAGACTCTATTAAGGTAGTTTCTCCCTTACTGCAATAAGCAATGAACTCAGTTTCACTTTATCGACAGGTTGTTTGGTGGGTATTTATGGGGAGCCAGCATTTGATAATACCATCCCACTGGAACTATTATTAATAGATTAGAAAATATTACCATATTTGCTAAATTTTAACTCCTCAACTAAGTTTATCCAACCTTAATTTAGTTTCAAATTAAATTAGCTCTAGATTATTTAATTACTTTACAGTTACAAAAGCAATTTTTAATATGTTTTCCTGCATATTAGCATTGAGTAGAAATGCATTTAAGTAAGACTGCTATTTAAAAATTCTTATGTACCTAAATCTGAGATATATTTTTATGAATTTTCTGTGCATACATATATAAAATACATAAAATAATTCTCATAGCAATCATAATAATTTCAAATGTTTGTCTTTAATAGGAGCAATGTCACAGGTCATCTTATCTTTTTTCTTTTTTTTAAATATATTTGTATTGAAGTACAGTCAGTTTACAATGTTCTGTCAGTTTCTGATGTACAGCACAATACTTCAGTCACATAGGAACATACATACATTTGTTCTCATATTCTTCTTCACCATAGGTTATAAGATACTGAATATGGTTCCCTATGCTATACAGTATAAACTTGTTGTTTATATATTTTATATATATTAGTTAGTGTCTGCAAATCTCAAACTCCAAATTTATCCCTTTCCACCCCCTTCCACCTTATTTTTATTTTTAAGGAGATTATCCATATATTTTTTCATTAAGTATAATATTGGCTCTTTGTTTTAATTATACACTTTTTAAGAAGAAATTGAGGAGGGTGTAATTCAGTGTAGGAATTTATCAATGAATATGAGGAGAGAATAATGTAGTCTGAGACAAGTGGATAGACAAGAAAATACTAAAAACTTTGTTACTAGAATATAGAAAAAGGAGAGGAGAGTTATTTGTTGGTACAACTGTAGCCTGATTTTCTAATGAACTAACAGTTCATGAAAATACCTGCTTTTGTATCTTAACTTTTTTGTTCCATTATTCTTATGAAGAAAAATCTAAGAAATAAATGTTCAAATTTTAAAGTAGTAATATAGAACTCAGGCAAAATTTTTTTCTTTTTTTAACATTTTTTTTATTGACTATAGTCATTTTACAATGTTGTGTCAAATTCCAGTGTAGAGCACAATTTTTCAGTTATACATGAACATACATATATTCATTGTCACATTTTTTTTCGCTGTGAGCCACCACAAGATCTTGTGTATATTTCCCTGTGCTACACAGTGTGATCTTGTTTATCTAGTCTGCATATTCCTGTCAGTATCTACAAATTTTGAAATCTCGGTCTGTCCCTTCCCACCCCCCGCCCCCTTGGGAACAAGTTTGTATTCTATGTCTATGAGTCTGTTTCTGTTTTGTATTTCTTTTTTTTTAGATTCGAGCAAAAATTAATGTAACAAAAGATTCTTCCATCAGTAAATGCAACAAAAAGGAGTATTTGGGTTTTAACATAAGATTGTTGTTTCTCTTACTTTTTCTCCAGGAAAAATGTACAGAACGAAATAAGCAAATTCGTATTCGATATAAACCTTCTCTTTTCCAGCATGTGGGTATACAGTCATCATTCCCTGGAAGAGAACAATATTTCAAAGTAAGTAATTTGAAATGTAAGTTGAGTAATATACAATGTTTCATGAACTTATAAGATATTTAGAAAAGGAGTGTTGAGAACATTAGAGACTATAAAAATTGTTTAAACACAATTCATCTTATGACCCAACTGTTTTGAAGAGCAGTTATCTTTACAAGACCCAAGTTACCTATCATGCTTAGAAAAATCCAGCCTACATAGACTTCTTTGCCTTACTGTTCCCAGCTGTGCAATTCAAATAATGAGACTAAAAAAAGTTTTTAAGATTATAATAAAACTCACTATTTTAGTCTAATATTTAAAAGTATAAAAGAATATTTCCCCCAATACCTCTATTATTAAATGTAAATGTATCAGCATTCATATTTCAGACTACTGTCTACCAGATGAACAAAAATTCAGCGTTATTTGTTTTTTTTTAACATTTCTAAGTTTTCCATGATTCTTGAAAACAATATTTTTTATAATTGTCCTAGCTCCCCTTGGTGGAGTAAAAGAAGCAAAGACTACACACAGAGTCAAAACATCTATAGTTTATCGTGGTAATCTGTGTACATGATACTGGAAAAGCCCTACCATTCCTCTGAGCTTTTGTTTTCCTTCACCTATAAAATGAGGAGCATAAATTAAATGATCCTTAAGATTTCTTCCACCTTTGAAATAATATTGGCGTCTCTTTCTTGGTTTCTTCATACAACAAAGCAAATTACTGCTTTAATCCTCTGTCAAAGAGAAATGCACATATACATCCTTCTCCTGTTTTTGACGGCCCTCTTGCCACCTTTCCCTATTTCTATATTTATTGCTCTGCACTCTTGAGAACTCTACCTCATAGTGTGAACTCAGTAAATATTAGCTATTAGCTCTCAGAAAAGGTGGAAATCAAGATTAAACATGCTTGCCTTTAAATAAGACAAAGAAGTGTCTGGAATAATGAAAACTTAAGTGTTATGAGTCTTTATGCAAAAACTAATACCATCAAAATACATAAAACATAACCACAGATGATGCAGAAAGAAATTAGCATATACCATTTTGTTTGTTGATGCAGCTATAATGGGATTATTTTTTACATTTTTTTTTTTGCTGGATAAGCTATTTTAACCTTATCTTTGTGAATTCATGACAGATTAAGGAGAATGTACATCTAATCACTTTTATTTTGATGTTATAATCTTAGCTTTTTTCTTTTTTATTCTTCATACAACATAAAATAGAAAGTAATAGCAATCTAATATGTCAAGTGTGATTATATTTAAAGTATTTTTAAAATTTCTAACAGGATATCTACTACTAGGAATTTCATAATTCTAATACCTTCTTTAAATGGTCAGAAGCATTCTTTGGAAAAAATGACATCACAAGGATTAGAATATTTCTCAACTTTCTTCATAGTGGATAAGAGATTTTATCATACTTAAAAAAGTTAAACCTTTAATAATAAAATGGTAAGTGTAAAAATTGATTTAAATATATAGAAAAGTATCAGATATTTATATACCTTATAGTATTTTATATTCTTATGTTTTGTGTATTGTTTTTAGTTTTACGCATGTAACTTTCTGAGACATTTGCCAATATTCTGTTTTAGAAGAACCAGTTAGCGTTTCCTTTCATATACTGTAGATGTACAATGAATTTGGAGATAACAGATCTGAATTTGAAGCCTCATTCTTACCAATAGATGCAGCAATATGGATGAATCTCTAAAACAGTAAGCTAAATGAAAAAAAAGAAAGCCAGGTGCAAAAGACTACTATTTGTATAAAATTCTAAAATAGGCAGATCCTGATATCTCATTATGATATTAATTTGCATTTCTTTAACATCCAATGATGTTGAGCGTCTTTTCATGTGCTTAACATATTTTTATCTATTTATATATATATAATGAAATATATTTTTATGATATTTTTATGAAATATATATACTTTTATGATATGTTTATTCAGATATTTGCCCACTTAAAAATTGAGTTGTTTGCCATTTTACTTTTGAATTGTAATAATTCAATAGTTTGACCACAAGTCTCAACTATGTCTTGCCCTTTCATTTTCTTAACAGTGTCTTTTGATAAAGTTCAATGAAAAATTTAATTTTAATAGGGTCCACTCCACTTAAACCTCCACTCTTTCAATATAATTTTATCATTGGCTAGCTCAGTATTCAGTGATTTTTATAATTATAAGACTATAAATGCTATTTACATTAAACCTACATAGTATAATCTTTCTACTCTTTCCTTATTATACAACGTTTTTTCTTTGGAGTTTTAAGTTTTCTTTATTTCAATGCACTTATCACTAATTCAACCTCAGGTTCTCTGTGAATTCTCTAAATCTTTTCTTGATACATTCAAACATCTAAAAAATCATAAATGAATGTTGAATATTATCAGATGCTTCTCTGCATTTCTGTCACTTTCTAATCTTTACAGTTCTCTCTCCTGCAGCCTTCTGACCAGCTCTGGCAGATTTTAGGCACCTCTGGGGTTCCTTTTGTCTCTGGAGTTGATTCGTCTGTTTTCTGGATCCCAACCTCCACCATTCTTGGTTTATTTGTTTGCTTTTGTGAGGCATGCCTGTGAGTAATTTCTTGAGAAGGACTGTGTGAGAGGTAAAGTTTTGGAAAATTAAAACATCTTAAAAATGACTGCAGTCTATTAAACTTAGTTATTAAATTAGCTGGGGAAACAGTTCTGAATTGGAAATGATTTCTTCCATTTTTGAAGGTATTCAAACCATTCTAATTCCTGTTTCTTTGTATAAGACCAGTTTAGCCATTTCTAAACCTTTGAAAATGTTCTTGTATTTGGGCTCTACAATTTCATGAGGAAGGTATGGGTTTATTTTTATCTGTGGTGCTTCTTATTTGGTGGGGCTTTTTAATCTGAAAACTCATTCTTCAATTCTGGAAAATATTCTCTCAAAGAATATTAGTTATACTTAAACATCAGTATAGTAGTGTAAGCATAATTTGTTATTTGAACTGCTTCCTATTCTTATTGTTTGTTGTTAATTCTGCATTGTTGCCATCCTCCTTTCCATTCTCCTCTACTTCTTGGGGAAAAAACCTCACGGAATGTCTTTATTCAAAAAGTTACACATTAGGTTCTGTGGGCGAGAGATACTTGCAGTAGACATGGTGGACAGCTGAGAAGGCAGCAGTTGCCTGCTGTGGACAGGAATTGAGATCACACTCACTTCCAGGCAGCTTCCAGGGTTCTTCTCAAAATGGCCTGTTGTTCTGCTGAGACATCTAAAATCATCTGCAGTGGCTTCCAGATCTCCCGAGAGTGGCTTCCTGACCTCTGCTCCCCAGTCTTTCCAAGAGTTGAGTTCACCTCTAGTTTATTCTATCTGCAGTAAATCTATTTCATTATTCAAAATACCTCAAGTGGCTTCCGTTTCCTTGACTGATCTCAGTTTGATTCTGTTGCTTCTTGTGTTTCAGGCTCCCCAAAATGAAAATTTGTTTCTTACTTGTCTTTGAGATTGTCTGCTATTTAGTCTGTGATTAGTGAATCTATTTTCTGCAGCCTTTCAGCAGAAGAAGGAAGGGAGAGGGCAAGGGATGGGGCATTCTACGTTCTGTTGCTCATAGTGTGTGGTAGCTTTTCTTCCAAGTAGGGAAGACTCATTCTTTCTTGGGTTATTACTTCTTCTCCACATCAAATACCTACAGCCACTATTTCTTCTGGGGAATAGTCACTTCTGATGTCTGTTGCTTAGCACAATCATGGATATTCCAACTGTGGCTCTGCAGTCATCCCCAAAGCCCTTGCCTGTTCCCACCACCTCTGAGCTTGGGTCCTCTTAGAGCCACTCCCATCTTCTTAGCTGGCTCCATTTTGGAATTTGAATTTCTTCCCGTCTAATCCAGTCTCATTCACTTTCCACCTAATACTGCCCTCTGAATGATTTATGTGGATGGAAGTGTATTCGTACAAAATTATCTTTTCACACTTTAACAGTAAAAGAAGCACATAATATATAATCAAAAGTGTGCTTTATTTATATACATACCATTTCAACATGGAAACGTGGGTGCATTCCCATGAAGATAACGCTGCACTCTGAGTTTCAGTTAGACTTGCATCATGATGAAGAATTTTTTTTTATGTTTTAGTGAGACTAAGATCAGCCAAAGTTTGAAGCAAAGTTGAGGTATGGTAAAGCGTATGTGGAGTTTAAGAGATATCTAAAACATACTCGGGTATCAATTTTCCCAGGTACCTTCATTCATTACCCTATCAGTCAAGTGTCTTTCTCTTTTCATTGCTCCTTTCAGAACATTTTCCTTCTTTTCTGCAAAAACAAAATGAAGATCATCACTACCCCTTTTTACCCTCCTAACTTAGGACTTTGAAGTGCTTTCAGCATCCTTCACTGAAACCACATTTCCCTATCAAAAACAACTTCCTGGGAAATAAGGAACTGTCCATTTGCTAAGACTTTTAGATATTTAATATTAGGTGTTTCCAAACTGATGACAGGTTTGCAGAATGGATTATCCCTTTCATTTTCCAAACAGTGCATTTCAAAATGGAATAAAATTCAGGGATATAAGATTCTTAGCTTTGTTTATATTTATCAAGTAATATACACACATATGGCTAAAATTTAATAAAAAAAAAAACCTCATAATAAAAGGCATCAGTCCCCTCTCACTTTCCCAGCCCTATCTGACTCACCAGAGGCAATAACATTTAATCATTTCTGGTTTAAGTTCTAGTAGTTATCTTTATACTGCTAAATAATATGCTTATACTGCTAATTTTTATTTCTACACATTATCATTCTTCCTGTAGGATAGATGAATATTTAGCTTAAGTTCTTACTCATTTTTATTAGGTCCTAGTCCGTTTGGGCTACTGTAACAAAAATACCACAGATCAAGTGGCTTGACCAGTAGAAGTGTGTTCTCACGGTTCTAGAGGCTGGGAAGGCCAAGATCAAGGTGCAGCCTGGGAAGTTCTGGGGAGGGCCCACTTCCTGCTTTGCAGACAGCCGTCCTCTGGTTGTGTCTTCACATGACCAAGAGCAGAGAAAACTCTGGTCTCCTTATCCCCTTATAACTGCACTATCCCATTGGTGAGCATTCCACCCTCATGACCTAGTTATCTCCTAAAACCACACTTTCAAATACAAATTCAAGATATGAATTTGAGGAAGGGTGACAAATATTTAGTCCATGGCATTTTCTTACTTTGATTATTTTGACCTTCCTCTTTTTAAGTTCTTTTTTCTGAAAATCTTAGTAATCAGACATTAAACTTACTGAACCAATCCTCTATATGTCATAACTTTAATTTACTGTTTTTTGTCCCTTGTTTGCCTGTGTACTAGGTGGTTTCCTTGACTAACTTTTCTATTGAATTTTTATTTTATTTTTATTTTGTTCCCTTTTCCTAGCATTGACTTGTTTTGACGATACATTGTTTTCCTCAGATCTCTATTAGGTCTTTTCGCCAAACATAAAAAAATTCTCTTCTGCATTCTGAATGAACTGTTTTTTTTCTGTGGTCAGATCAATCTGTCTGCTTGTTTATTTGATCTTTTTCTGTTATGTTGCACTTTCTCAAACGTTTAGTGATTCTTAATTGTCTGGGGGCAAAATGGGTAAATTTTATTTCCTCTCCCTCACCCCATCCCTGCCCTGCATTTATCTTTATATTCCTTCATAAAATTGAAAGGGATGAGGCTTCCTGGGCATTTTTGGTACATGGGTAGGATTTTGGTTTGCAAGCCATGTTTTAGAGTATGTGAGTGGCTAGATTGCGATTGTTTTATGTTGGAGATTTGGTTGTGCTTTTTTTCCCCAGTGATTTGGAAGAAGGGCACCATATGCCAGAATATAGTGGGCTTTGTTCTGGGACACCGGTACACACACTGCCTGTGCTGCTTACATGTAGATGGTGCATCCAGCCTTCATTAAGAAGACTGTGCATGTGCTTTGCCTGGAGCGTTAAGTCCTGGCTGCTCACTTGTTCACTATGGGTCCTCCTGACACACACTCTTACTTCAGTCTCCAGGTTTTGCCCCATTTAGCTCCTGTCTTCCATCAAATCGTCCATCTCCGCTGTAGCTCTGGTCCTCCATGTCTGGGTCACAGATTCCTCATCTCCACTCTGTCAGTCCCCATTCTTCCATCAGTGTCATTAATGTCTCCTATGTTCAGAAACCCCATCCATTCTTTCGTTGTTTGGAATTACTGCCTTTTCTGTTCATTTATTATCATTTCCATGGAGTCCTAGCTGTCTACCACCTTGAATCAAGACTTTGGATATTTCATTTCAATTTTTTTCAATTTGTAATTTTATTGAGTAAAATAAGACTTACATACATTGGCCCTCGGAGAGATAAATGTCACCCTGTTTTTTTTTTTTTAAATGGGACCAATAAAGCAACCTTTTCATTGCTGTTTTCCTTAATATTCATTCCTTTAAGTCCTTTAAAAAAAGCTTTATGTAAAATTTGTTCTTTAATCAGTTAAATTATATGTTATAGTTCTCATAAAACTTCTTTTTATAATGTAAGATAAGTTATCTATAGTTTATCAAGTAGAAAAATAATTTATCTCTTGATTCTCTCTATTCATCTAGCTTATAGTTAAAAAAACAATTTAATAGAAGTTCATCTTAGTGATGAATTTTCTCCGTTTAAAAATTTTTAAAATTTTGCCTTTCAATTTAAATGTTCTTTATCATTTCATGTTCTACATCTATAATAAACATAAAGAATTTCAACTAAAATATTTCAGTATTAATAATTTCTGAAAACTCAAATAAAATACTTAAAGATTTTCTGTTAGTTGATAAGCTAGAGAATAGTGTGTTTTATAATTTGCTAGTGCTTCAGCCTGCATGAATAGCCAGTTTCCTTTTACTGCAGTGCACTGGGCGTAGGGCAGAGTGTTTTCAATGTGTTGGAGGTAGGATTGCCAGATAAAATACAGGACACCCAAATAACTTTGAATTTCAGTTAAACAATGACTTCTTGTATATGACCCATTTGTTTTGTTGTTTTACTAAATGCGGTAAGCCTAGTTGGAGGTTATGGAAGGAGAGGGAATAGACAAATACTTCCCATCAAAATACATTAACTGAATTATTTTATTAAATACTTTTATTAAAGAATGATATACAGCATGTTTGTATTTTATTCAGAATTATTATTTAAAGTTTTATGTGCCTATTTTATGTAAAGATACAACAGAGGAGTTGATACAACAGAGAATAAGAAGAGTATTGTCAAGAAATTTTCATGAAAATAATTACATCCTTATTAACTAATAGTATGTTATTTAGAGATGTTACCGATTTCTTATTTTCATTACAGAAGATATGAAGAAAAAAGCTTAACAAGAAGAAACTCCATAATACATGGATCACCATAATTTCTAATGGCATCTTTCAGAAATTGTAATAATGAAAATACATAGTTATATAGAAGAGGAGAAAACAATGAACAGACTAGTGGACTTGAAAGTATTAAACTACGTCTTATGTCAAGAAAAATTAGAACATTTATTTATGATATTTGTACCTTTACCATTACTTAATATAAAGATAGTAAAGGCAGGGAAGTTTTTAAAAATTAAGAAATATATTTTGTTAACTTAGGGATGCTATCATATACTCTCAATAAGTCGTTGAAAGTTCAGAAACTTGCTATTGTCATGGACAGGTTTTGTGTGAACTGGTGTATATGCTCTTACCCATTTTGTTAAGCATTTAAAATAGAAATTTAAAAAAATTTAAAAATAAATAAAACAGTGCAAGTTTAAGCAAGTCTGGGTCTGGCAGTGCCACAGTATCTTCTTGTCTTTTTAATATACGCATTTAAAACTCTAAAATTACCCCTAAGTGCCATTTGAGCTGATTACCAAACATCTTGAGGCATATATATTCTGATAGTCCTTCAGTTCTAAAGGTTTCATATTTTCTGTTACTATCACCTTCTTAACGCATGGGTTATTTGGGAGTGTGTATTTTTTTTAATATATTGGTTTTGCTGCCTTTTATTGTTGATTTATCATTTAGTTACATTGTTGTTAGAGAACTTTTTCTGTGATAAAATTTGAGAATTGTTATGAATTCTTGTGTTTCATATGAATTTGAGAAGAATGTATCATCTCAGTATGCTCCCTTTAACATATACTTCGTTTTTTTTTAATTGACGTATAGTTGATTTGCTTTTTTTCATTCATTTGTTTTTATAAATGTTAGTTTTGTGCTTTAAAATGTCTTCTTTAATATTCTATTCAGGTTGACAGGGGCTGCATCTCAACATGTGCTTCCACAATCACTGTGGCAGGAAAAGGGTGGTTAGAGATGAGCACTGAATTGAATGCTGACACCTGGAACTGACACACATCACATTTGTTCACATTTCATTGGCTAAAGTAAGTCATGTTCATCCTTAAATTCAAATGGGCAAAAGTGCCACCCGGCCAGGTACCCAGAAAATAATTACCACAGAAAAAGCTAAAGTTTCACAGAATTATGTTGAATAATATAAGTTGGAAAGCCTGAAGAAAGAAATTAAGAGGATAATATTGTCACAAAATACTTTAAATAAAAATTGTCTTTTTTAACCAATAAATTAAATGCTATCCAAAAACACTTTAGAAGATGACAGCGTAAAAAGTCTAGAAATAGTGGCCTTATTACAGATGCAGTGTGAACAATATTCAGTGGTCGTGACATCTAGCTAATAATCATATCTTGTGCATGGAGCACCATAAACTCTCTTAAGCTGAGACTCTAACGGGGATATCACAAGTCAAACATTTTATTCTTCCAATAAAATTGAAATTGTGAATATCATAGTCAAAGTCAAGATTTACTATCAAATACAAGTAGTAAAAGCTGCATGATCCTCATCTATGGGGCAAAGAAGCTTGTGACTGAATATTAGGTTTATGCTGTATTTTTATTTTTAGTGTGTTGGTTAAAACGATAGGCTCTGAGGGAGACAGAACTGAATTTGACTTTTGTTTCCACCATTTACTAGTCAAAGGCAAGTAATCATCTTCACCTGGGTTATTGGGACGGTTAAATGAGATAACGTAAAACCGTCCGAGCACAGTGAGTGCAATAAAACGTTATCAATTCTTAGTAGCATTTCGAAAAGAAAACATATAATGCATTTATTATATTAACATTTAATATACCTATATTTATCATCCACTTACTGTCACCAATCAGTAAGCCTCCCTGATGACCACAATGACCTCTCATCAGAGCATTCAGAATTCTAGGAAAGGCCTAGGGTACTAACTGGATGCCGTTCAAAACGTGATTTACATAAAATTCAGGGCCCAGTTACGTGCACTAGGAGGCAGAACCTCACTGGTTGCAGAGGCCAGGCGCTCCGCGGGAGGGAAAAGTCTTCGGACGGATAAGGAGGAATTCCTCCAGGGCTCGACCGGGAGCCGGATCCGCGCTGCGATTGGCGGGCGCGGGCGGCGCGGCGCGTGGTCGGGAGGGCGCGCCTGGTGGGCCGCATCGCGGAGCGGCGCCCCTCCGCGGCCGTTGAGCCCCTAGTGCAGGTGCGCGCGGCACGGGCCTCAGGCCGCCGCCTCCACCCGGCCAGCGGCCGCACGCGCATGCGCAGTTGGTAGTTGCTGCTGCGCGACCGCCGGCGGGATCGGTCTGGGAAGACTCAGGGACCAAGTGGCAGCCACTCGGACATCGGAGCTGCCATTGCCGAAAACAGCCCGCAAGACAGGTGCGTGGGCGGGAGTCCATTTCCTCGCATCCTTTTGCGCTCGGGCCGAGGTGAGGTGAGGAATCGGAGTCCTCGCTCCTTCCCTCAGGGCGGGGGTGCCTGGGTCGCGCCCCTTTCTTCGGCGACCTGTCGGGCGGAACGAGTTGGGGCTAGTGAGGGGTGGGTGTTGAGTTCGGGGATGGGGTGCCGCCAGCGAGGTTCTTGGGCGGGAGTGGGGAAGCCAGCCCCGGGCGGCGGGAGTTTGATGCCACCTCAGGTCGGTTGGGTCCTCCAGAACTGCTGTGCCCACCTGCTGCGCCGGCGCGGGGAAGGCTGGGCGTCCCCCCGCAGCCCGGCCCGTCTTAAGGGGCCCCAGGGAGCCGAGGCCGTTATTCCAGCGGTTGACATTTCAGCCCCGTTCCACGCTCGAGCCGGGCTGCCAGCTCCCGAGGGGTGGAGAGGGGGCCCGGGTCTCCTCGGCGCTGCTCGCCCCGCCGGCTGCTTCTCACAGAAGCTCGAACACCACCCAACTAGGCTCAGCTTACCCCATCCCCGCCTCTGTAAAGGCCGAGGGACCTAACGTTACCTCACTGCGGGGACGCCGGTGCCTCGCGGCGGCTCCCTCGAGGCGCTGCCTGGAGCCCCGCATGCGCCGCTGGGGAGGGAGCCAGAGGGTTGTGTTGAATCCGACGAAACCCTAATGAGTAGAGACTCATTATCGCCGAAAGCCTGTTTACGATCAGATACCTTAGCTGATTTTATTTATAGCATTGGCCCAAGCAACCAGGAGGAAGCGTTTTCTTGGGATTTAAAAGCGAATGGCAGCAGATACACATTATTATATATAAAACAGATAAACAGCAAGGATTTACAGTATAGCACAAGGAACTATATTCAATATCTTGTAATAACCTATGATGAAAAATATGAAAAAGAATATGTAGGTATAATTGAATCACAATGCTGTACACCAGAAACTAACATCGCATTGTAAATCAACTATACTTAAATTAAAAAAAAAAAAGCAAAGTGCGAGGAAGCTCACCAAGGGGAAAGTAAATCGAATGACAATGGGACGAACTCTGAAATTAGAAGAGAGTTAATTTATATTGAAAATTTTTGATGCGTAAGAGCCATTAAAACCCTGATCTAGCCTCATAATTGTGCTTGCTTTAAAAAATTTCCATCACTCTAGGTCATTTAATCACTCTAGGTAGCCTTCCTTTTGGCAATCATTTGACTGCTTTTCAGTTTACAGTTTTGCCTTTACATAAAATTGGTTTGACTTTCCAGTCACATTTAGGTCTTATCCCTAAATCCTTAGAAGATAGTCAATATTATTTATCTAGTTGATAAAGTTAATTATTGTGTGTGAATGGTGTATGTTGATGGATCTGTAGAAATTGAATAGTGCTATATATTAGCCTCATTACTTGTTTTCAGTACCTAGTAAGTTTTAGTGCTCTTATCCAGAAAGCTAGAATTGTCGATTTTAATGGACTTTTTGATCATCTAGCTTAATCCTTTCACGTGACAAATGAAACAAAACAAAACAAAACAAAGACAAAGATAAAGACAAAAAAACAGGCTTAGAGCAGTTTTAACTCCTGGCCTTTTAAAAATAATACTGGAACCTTGGTGTGATGGTGCCAAGCTCAGTGTACCTTCTATAATATTTTATAGTTGAGCTCCTAGTCAGCATGACAACTAGAACTTTTAAATATTGATTTTTCATACACTACTTTTGAGGCATAATCGTGCTGAGTGAGTCCTCAGCCATTAAAACTGGATAGCTGAAAGGCATCTCAGTTACAAGAAAGCATATAGAAAAGCATGAATATGTTAATAGGTGAGTGTTTAGAGTGAAAGAAATGAGTCTTTTAAAAGGGAAGAATTTATGCTGAGAACTATTTAGCATTTTTATAACAGGTAGTAAAATAAGACTTTTGTTTGTTTTTTAGAAAATTCATGCTAGAGAGAAGGTGGAGGATAGATTGATTGGCAAGACTGGAAGTGAAGAGGCAAAGTGGGAGTTTACTAATCTTTTTCAGAAATGGTGGATTCCTAAATTAAGACTGTGGCATAGGGATAGAAA
This sequence comes from Vicugna pacos, assembly GCF_048564905.1. NCBI lineage: Eukaryota > Metazoa > Chordata > Mammalia > Artiodactyla > Camelidae > Vicugna > Vicugna pacos. Next base: position 21,726,650 of record NC_132988.1, read on the forward strand.
TAGACATTCAAGAAATACCCAAATGCATTTAGTTATGAATGATACGGAATATCAACAAGACGGAAGATTTTAAGATAATGGCAAAGTAACTTGGTCAATTTAGTTGATCAGAGGTGTAGTTAATGGGAGAAGGGAATTGAGGAGATGGAGAACAAGTTTGGGAGGAAAGACCAGGTTCAAATTAATGGAGGGCTTGGGACATCCTTAAATATGTATAGTGATTTGAAACTAAAGAGTGATCTCTGTGCTATGGATAAGATATGGGAGTCCTTAGCTAGCATTTATAGGTAGAAGTCAAGAGTATATGTTATGTAAGAAGGAAGCCTGGGGACAGAACCATAAGGAACAGCAACATTTACAGAAGATTAGAGAAAGAGCCTGTGAAGGAGGAGGATAAAATGAAAAGAATCAAGAATAGTGTCATCGAAACCAAGGGAGGAGAGGGCATCAAGAAGGACGCAGTCAGCACGGTCAACAGGGAGCAGGAGGCAATAGGACTGAAAAATGTTATTGCACTTACCAACTAAGAAAAGAAGCTAGAATTGAGTACAGGAATAATAAAAATGTTAATTTTTCCTTGTTACCGTAACAAATTACAATAAACTTAACAGCTTAATGCAACACAAATTTATTTTCTCACAGTTCTATAGGTCAGAAGTCTGACACAGATCTCAACCGAGCTAACATCTAGGTGTTGGCAAGGTGCATCATTCCTTACTAGAAGCTCTGGGGAGATCTACTTCCTTGCTCATTCAGGTTGGTGGCAGAATTCAGTTCCTTGTGTTGTAGACTGAAGTTCCTATATCCTTGCTGACTGTCAGCTGAAGGTGGTTTTCTGCTTCTAGAGACCACCCACATGGGCCCCCTTCCTCCATCTTCAAGGTCCCTATGGTAGATGGAGTCCTTCTCACTATTCAGATCTCTTCTGCTCTCACTCACTTCCTCTTCCACTTTTAAGGGTCCATGTATTATATTGGGCCCATCCATAAACCAGGATACTCTCCCTATTTTAGGGTCAGCTAATTAACAACGTTAATTCCATCTAAAAGCCCCCTTTGCCATGTGAGGTAACACAGGATCCAAGGATTAGGGTGTGGACATCTTTGAGTCATTGTTCTCTCTATCATAGGAAGTTAAAACAAGAAGTGAAAAGTATTAACAGTTAATGAAGACAGTATTTCTAGATGCTTCTGTTAAATAAAGGTAATGCCTAGAAGCATTACATTATTTAGCATGTGATATAGTTCCAATAGTAAGCCTTACTGTTTATCCTTGAGCTTTCTAAGAAATGCAGGTAACTTCTTACATATCCTAAAATTTGTGTGAGCACTGTAAAATTTTAAAGTGTCATAGGAATATAAAGTAATACTATAAAGTTTTTAGTTTTTTTATTTTTATGTAGCTTTAAGCAGCTTTAAAATCTTTGCTGGAAGGATTTTAAATGCCATTTAACCAGATAACTATATGTACATACTGTATAACTTGGATGCACATCAAAACATGGATTTTAAAATATGAACCCCACAGAAATTGAAATGTATGTGTAAGGCATGAAACATACTAAGAAAATATTGACCTTATTTTATAGGCCTATAACCTTAATGCCATTTAATGAAGATTAAATTGTTAAACCTTCTAACCTTAGAGCCTTAAAGAAAGGAACGTAGAGTTTGAAGCTAGACCTGACTTTGAGTCTTGCCTTTTCTGTTTAGTAGCATTCTGTATTCTTAAGTAAGTTACTTATCTCCCTGAGCCTCACTTTCCTTATGTATAATGGGCTACTAGTATCTTCACTACATAGTAGCTATAATGGTTGGAATGAATACGCTTAAAACACAGTCAGTACTCAAAACAGTTCTTTCTGTTCTCCTTCTTCCACTCTTCCCTTTTCAGTGCCTTTTCTCACATGCAGCTTCCTTGGCCTAAGGAAATCAGTCCTTTCCATCCCTTGTACCTCACTTTGTAAATTTCTCAAGGAGGTTTTTCTCTGACCCTTCTCCCGAAAGTTCAGTTCCCCAGTTACCAACTATTAAAATTTCTTTGTCACTCATTAAAGTTTACATATTATACCTGGGTAGTTTGTTTAATATCTGCTTTCCATCCCAGACTCTAAGCTCTTTGAGATCAGGGCCATTTATGTTTTGCTAATTACTGTAAATTCAGTATCTGACATCATGTCTGGCACATAATTGACAACCATAAGTATTTGTTAAATGAATTCATGAATGATGAATTATATTGTCTACTGACTAACTTCCCCTGAATTTCTGGAAACATGAGCTACTACAAAATTTATAAATCTCTAGTGCAGCTTATTCTGAAGCATGCTTGTTTTTTCTGTGAGAAAGTACCTGCATTTCAAATGGAATCTTGGAGCTTCTTTGGAAGGAGGCTGCTCTTTAAGATGCCACTATTACCTACCTCTTCACCTTACTTGTGATCCTTTTTTTTTTTTAAATGTGCTACACAGCCAGATACTTCCAAGAATACCCTCTTATTTTGGTGAAAATTTATCCAATTTTATTTTTGTGATGTGGTAACACAAAATTTTTACTTTCTTTTGTTTACTAGTAAATTATGAATTAAATTGTTGAAATGCAGCATGTCTATAGCAAGATTCTGAAATAACTCACAATAAGAGATGTTTATTTATAGATATAGAGTAAAATTGAAAAATATTATTAATTCCCCCATATTAAGTTGGATCATAAAGCTGCAATTCTAGATTGTTACCTCATTTCTCTATAGAAATGCTTTAACTGTGTTAACTTTTAACAATGTTCTAAAAAACTTCAGGGGGCTAATGTTAGAAGCATTGACATACCATTTCTCTCTCATAAAACCATAGTTAAAGACATTTATTGTATAAGGATTCAATCCACAAATTTTTCTAGGAGTTAAATTCTAGAAGAGGATTTTTCCCTCCAAGGATCTTGTGGACTTTTATAGACAGTGACAACTCCTTCATTTTATTTCTGGCCTTCCCCTAATTGCCTAGAACCATCTTGCCAAATTTATTGTTGCTGTGCTGCTATAGCAATAAACTTATTCTGCTTGGTTGCTTAGTAACATCTATTTCCCTCCCCTCATAACCTTTTTTACTGTTACTTATGCATTCATTCATTCATTCTATGAACATATATCTGTCCCTATTTATCGTGTACTAGTACTCTTTGGCTAGCACTGTGAATACAGAAATGAGAATTCTAGCTCTCAATGAGCTTATATTTTTGTCTGTTTTTTGTTTTGCAATTTGCCTCAAGCAGTTCTTTTGGAACTATGTAGAGGTAATATAAATCTTAAATAAATATTAATGTATCATTATAATGGTTACATAACCATTATTTTGAAAATGGTGCTATTTAGTCAGTTTGAACTTTAATCTGTAGTGATCGTTTTAAAACTCAGTGCAGATTTAATTCATTCTTTCTGTAATTACTACAACCAAATAATATTCCCATATCCAGTATTTCAGCTAATCTCAGACTTCATTAGTTTCTCAGTTTTATAGGATCTGGTGGTTTGTTGCCTAAACCACCAGAAAGTTGTATTTTCAACTATTATTTCTGCTGTTACGATTCTTTCCCCATTTTTTATTGTATTTCTTGAGATATTTTCATTGTTTCTGGGTACTTCTGATTTAGAAAGAAATACCCAGTTTTAGTTACCAGTATGTATTAATTGAAGTAATACCTAAGTAGAAAATTAAAAAATCTCAGAGGCCTAACATAATTCCAGGTGTCCTGAGGAATACATGGCTGTGATGGTTAATTGTATGTATCAATTTAACTGAACCACTGGCTGCCCCGATGTTTGGTCAAACATTTTGGGTATGTCTGTGAGGGTGCTTTTTGACAAGATTAACATTTGATTGGGAGACTGAGTAAAGCAGATTGTCCTCCCAGTGTGGGTGGCCTTCATCCACACAGTTGGAGGCCTGAATAGAACAATGAAGCTGATACTCCGGGGGGAAAGAGGGAATTCCTCCCACCTGACTGGATGAGTTTTTTCCTGCCTTTGGACTCGAACTGAAACATTGGCTCTTCTTAGGTCTCAAGCCTACTGGCTTCAGACTAGAGCTTATAGCATTGGCTCTCCTGGCTCTCAGGTCTTCCAGCTCAGACTAGCACTACATCGTTGGCTTTCCTGTGTCTCACCTAATTCCATTTACCTGAATTACACTTAATTCCAAGAAAAACATAGTCTAGTCTTGTCCCCTGGAAAAAGAGAAAATAGCTTAGTGATCAACCAGCAATCTCTCCCACACTTCACAACGAATATTGGATATCCCGTGATTGACTTTTCTTTTAGTGCTGTAGCTACCTTCGATGTGAGATTGAGCATTATTCGATACCAGTAAATGAGCTGCACTTTACAATTTGAAATTTGGGGCTGGCAGTGGAGATTCAGCAGGGCTTTTGGGTGATATTGGTAAAATTCTTTGAAGTTAGATCAACCTCCTTGGTTTGGTTTCAGAGATTGGGGTGAATGATATCATACTTGGCCAAAGTTACTTATACTTCAGTTTGTTACTGAACCAGCCTAGAAGCAGTGTAGAGAACATACATAAAATCAAAGATACATGCAAATAGATGTACTTCTTCGCTGCCTCCCTTCTTCCTGATGAAGGGACAAATATTTTGTGATACAGCAAACTGTATGGAGTGGGGAATACACAGGAAACTTAGAACCCTAGGCTTGCTATCTTTTATACATTTGTAAGGAGGGAACAGGGTGAGTACTAAATGTTGTATATTATACCATATAAACAAATTCTTGCCGCACTAAAACTGTGTAACTTAGGACAGCTACCTAGACCAATGAGGAATTAGAAGACTTGAACAAGATAGAGCAGGTGGACCTGATAGTCACACAGAACACTTTACCTAACAATAGCAGAAATAAAAATTAATGCCAGTCTTCCTCAAACTCTTCCAAAAAATTGAAGAGAAAGGAATAATTCAAAATTCATTCTATGAGGGCAGCATTACCCTGTATCAACAAGACGCTCTTAAGAAAACTTCAGACCAATATCCCTGATGAATATTGATGTAAATACATATTTTCCTTAAGTATGTATGCAGTATTCTCTAGGATAGACCATACATTAGGCACAAAACAAGTCAATAATTTTTTAAAAGTTGAAATTATTCAGAATGTCTTTTCCAGTTACAGTGTAATAAAACTAGAAATCAGTAGCAGAAGGAAAGCAGGAAAGTCCACAAATATGTGAAAATTAACAGACTTTTAAAAAACAAAAAGGTCAAAAAAGAAATCAGAAGAAAATTAAAAAGTACCTTGAGACAAATGAAAACAAAAATGCAGTAGACCAAAACTTATAGGATAGAGTGAAAGCAGTGCTAAGAGGGAAATTAATAGCTGTAGACACTTACATTAAAAAAGAAAGATCTTAAATTAACAGTCTGACTTTACATCTTAAGGAACTAGAAAACCTAAAGCTAGCAGAAGGAAAAAAATAGTAAAGATTAGATAACAGATAAGTGAAAAAAATAATAGATAAACAATAGAGAAAGTCAGTGAAACCAAGAATTGGTTCTTTGGAAAGATCAACAAAATTGGTAAACCTTTAGCTAGATTGAATTGAAGACGCAACTAAAATCAGAAGTGAGTGAGGAAACATTACAACCAATTCTATAGATATAAAAATATTATAAGAATACTGCTATTATTTTATGCATTTCTATTTTACTTAAATGTTATTGATAGTGAGTCTAGAAAAGCACCTTTTACTACATTATTAAGTTGTGGAAGGCTCTTAAACTTTTAGAACAATGAAGCTTTTAGGGTTATTAACAATTAATAAGCAATTTGCAAATATACTTATTCCTGTGCCAATAAGGGAAAAGTTTTTAAAACTCAACCTTACTGTTATTGAGTCAAATTGATCCCTTTACACTTACTTTCTATCCCAGTTACACCTTTTCAATGACTCAAGAGAGATTAAACTCCTCTAATTAGATTGTGATTAGTATGCATCATGTTTTTTGTTGCCTGGGTCCATAAAAATGATGGTATTAACACACCTTTTAATATAGAATGTTCATATTATGGTAGAATGGTGTTAATTTTTTTAAATGTGCATTTTCGAAGTAAACTTTAGAGTTGTCACCAGTGGTCTCTAGAAGAAATCAAGTCTAACTGTCCCATATATTCATATAGAGATTTCATCTCATTAAAAAGGGTTAGTTGATAGATTAACAACAAGGTCCTACTGTATAGCATAGGGAACTATATTGAATACCTTGTAATGGCCTATAACAAAAAAAGAAAATGAAAAGGAATATATATATGTGTGTGTATAAATGAATCACTATGCTGTACACCAGAAATTAGCACAACATTGTAAATCAACTATACTTCAGTTAAAAAAAAAAAGGTTAGTTTAACTATATGGAAAAATACTTTTTATAGTCTCATGTTTCTTTTCTAAAAATAGCTTTATTGATATTGATTAAAAATAGCTTTATTTGCGTACCTGCAAGTTCACCTGTTTAATGAGTGCAGTTCAGTGGGTTTAACATACTTACCAAGTTATGTAACCATTTCCATATTCCAACTTTAGAACATTTTCATTACTCCAGAAGGAAACCTTGTACTCTCTAACCCTTTCTTCCGACTCCTTTCTTTAGACAATCACTAACCTATTTTCCAATATTCTATGAATTTACCTATTTCTTTTAAATGGGATCATAGAATATGTGGTTTTTTTATGACTGACTTCTTCTACTCAGCATGATGTTTCACATTCTTGTAACACATCAGTACTCATTGCTAAATAATATTCCATTGTATTAATATTTCACATTTTGTTTATCCACTCATCAGTTGATGGATATTTGGTTTGCTTCCACTTTTTGGCTATTATTAAAATGCTTCTTTAAACATTTATATTCCAAGTTTTTGTTTGGACATCTGTTTTTGTTTCTCTTGGGTAGACATCTAAGGAGTGGAATTGCTGGATCATAAAGTAATTCTATTTTTAACATTTTGAAGAACTGTCACACTATTTCCAAAGCTCATTTTATTTTCCTAGCAGCAGTGTATGAGGATTCCAGTTTCTCCACATCCTTCTGACACTTGTTATTGTCTCCCTTTGATTGTAAGCATTCTGGTGGGTGTAGAGTGCTGTATTGTAAATGCAGTGTTTCTTAAGCAGACTCGTATAGGTCTGTAGATACAGGTTCTAGAGGATCTAAGAGTTCTAAGAATTTACTTTTTAAATAATTTTTTTCATATTGTTGGTAGTATAACTATACTCTGGATCATCTGGATAACTGACCACCTTATAACCAAGGACTATCACAGTATTTCAGGTTTCAGATTTACTTGTTTAAAAGTCCACTGTCAAAGAAATAAAACTTGAATTTTTAACATGCTAATGAGAGTAGAGGAGGGTGTAATTATTTAAATAATACTTGGCTTCTACTCATCTCAATTAATGCTATAAGAAACAGAAATTTTGCAGTATTTGAATAGAGAAATGGTTATAAAATTGAGTCATCATAGTATTATGAGGATAATAAATGCAAAAGAAGTTTGTTTATAGCAGTCAGCCTGATTGCAGTAAACCTATATTTGTATGATTTTTTTTTAGCTGTGATTTGATTTCAGTAAAAGATTTAACACATTATATTGTGATAAAATTACTTTTCTGGGGTTTTTTGGTGTTTATATAATTATTTGGTTTTATAATTATTAAATTTCCAATTGTATGTTTATATACACTTAAGCAACATTATAACAAAAAAGTACTTTGAGCAAACATTTAGAAATCATGATCCTTTTTTCCTTTTTTTTAAAAAAGGGCTGCACATATTACAAGTCTGGTGATCACTGTTATCCGTATCTTTAGGTTTGTGCTGTTTGCTCTTTGCTTTTAGAAGCAGGCCTTCCTTCAGCTGTAGAATCCTGTGAGATTTGAAGTTTGTATTATCACTTGTTCAAAGCATAATTTAAATAATTTTGTTAATGATTTGTTTTAAAAGCCATCCCAGGAAAAAGAGAAAGGTATTAAGGAGAAATTATTTCTTTATAAGTATACTTACACATGTTTTTCACAACTTTGTTTTACTTTCACTGATAACTGTCAATTTCACAGATAATCAATATGCATTTCCAAGGCTTTCAGCTATGTTTGGGTCTTCTATTCATCTCAATTAATGCAGAATTTATGGATGATAGTGTTGAGATGGAAGATTTTGATGAAAATTCAGAAGAGATTGATGCTAATGAAGATGTACTCTCCTCAGAGGTAAGGTTATTGAGAAATAAGCTTTAAGTTATTCCTTTACATGATATATAGGGGTGACTAATCTCTTAAGATCCATTTCCACTTCAGTAGTCTTTAGTTTTTACATAAGTAGAAAAACATTGCTTTTTTCCAACTTTTTGTTGCCATGTCTTTTAGGGTGCCTATGTACTAAACAAATTTGTGCATGGCAGCTAGCAGAGTTTTATTACTAAGTAAATACGCAGAAGGTTTTTACTGTCAAACTAGGCTAAAGGGGACTAAATACTTTAGCTAAGAGAACGGTTTTTAGTCTTATTTCTGACACAGCCAGCCTTTTTCAGATAAAAGAAAAAGTAGCGTAATTTTCAGTTCTTCTAGAAGTAAAGTAAGTAGCTTTTCTATATTTCTCTGAGAAAAGAAAATACTAAATAGCAAGATGAATTAGAAAGGCGAGTAATGATGAGGTAGACATTTAGTAAGGCTCACAGTGTTTCTGTCTCAGCCTTCAGATGTGTGTTTTGAGGTGGTGACTGATAGGAGTCTGTAAGACTTTATAGAGGTTTTTGTGCATTCTGACAATCCATAAGAACTTTCACATTGAAGAATATTCATATCTAATATTGGAACAATCAGAAAATTGTTTCAGAAATATTGTTGGTGAGAAAACATTAATTATCTTGTGCTAGCTGCTGGTTAAAGGCCAAGGAGAAAAACATAGCTGTTATAGACTTCTTTGCCTCACTTCCTTTTAGAGTTCTTTATTTGCAAATGCAAGTGTTCTTTCTCCTGTTGAGTTTTAAGCTCCACAAGGACATTTCTTTTAAAACTTGGTTCTGTGATCCACAGAAAGTAAGTAGTAATCAAAGTGCTAATAGACTGACTTAGATACAGCTACTACAAGGGTTTCTGGGGATTAATACTTTAAAGAAATTGACAGATATCTACATTCTTAACTACATTTGGTGATAATTTGAAAAGATGATAAGAAATGGAAAAGGATCATTTTTAATGCTTCTAATTTTATAGCGTGAATAATCTAGATATGGTAAAGTACAAGTAAAGTATAAAATGCTGGTGATTGAAAGGGTTGTCTAACAGATGGAAGCCTCTTGTGATACCACTGCCCATTTTTGCATAAATCCATAAAAATACAGACAACAGTAAAATTGTAATTCAGTACACTTCATAGGAGATTGTCAATTTTGGTAGCCGAATCTTGACCCTATTAGTAATTATGTGGAATTTTGTTTAATTATTGATTTTCCTTCCTCAAACAGACAGGAAATATACTATTATGGAAGAGTAGGGACAATGAATACAGAAAAAGTTATTCTGCATCCTTTTCTCTTAAGACTGAGGGACGAAATCTCATATAGGTAAAATCACAAAGGCTGACTCAGAAAGGACAAAAATTTATTACTGTAGGTGAAATTTTATGCATTCATCATCAATTTAAATTATCTTTTGATAATTTGTCAATAAATGTAATCTTTTAAATTCATTCATTGGTGCTTTCTGTATAGTCCAGTGATTAAGTATATAACTTTTAGAACCAGACAGCCTAGGCTATTATCTTTAAGTCCTATAAGTGTCTAACTGTGCAACGGTGGGCAGATTATCTTGCCGCTCTCTCACAGTTTCATCATATATAAAATGGGAACAATAATAGTACTTCCTGCATAGAAGTATTATGAGGATTAAAAGAACCATCATATCAGCGCCTCCACCACCATTATCATCTTTGCAGTTAAGACTTACATGGCACTTGAAACAATGCTTTGTAGGTAATTGCTTTTCAATCCTTTCTTTATTGAATCTTTTTTTCCCCGCTCTGGGTTCCTAATTTCTCAGAATGGTGTCATTGTTCTCTAGGCATATAACAGGCAAAATTTAAGAGTTAATTTTAAACTAATCTACCTGCTTACTAAGTTTTTCATCTTATATGCTTTGGATCATGCTATTTCTTTTGCTTCTAATGATTTTTATCCCCCAATATTGTCACCTGTTAGAATCCTTTCAAGGCCATGTCAGCTGCATCATGAAGCCTTGACTGATTACTTCCTTCCATTCTTCCGGTGTTAGGAGACAGTGTATTCTCTGTATATACTGTTTTTTCCATCATGTATCTCTTATATTCTGTATTTTATTTTGAGGTTAGAGACCATGTCACCTTCTATCTATATTATCTATATGTGCATTCCATACTAAGTTCTTAATTAGTGAGATTATTTAATTAAAATATTTGTAAGATGAATAACTTTAGCTTTTTAAAATCTGTTTTCTAGATTAAATATAAGACACCTCAACCTATAGGAAACGTGTATTTTACAGAAACTTTTGATAGTGGAAGGTTGGCTGGGTGAGTATTCATTCAAGAGAATTTTTTCCTTGATTAGCTTTTTTGAAATTATTGGTTGTTAGCCTATGAAAATTGCTTCTACTGCAGAACTATAAAAAAATGTTAAATTGCTTTATTCGATGGTATAAACCAGTACCTTAACACATTTTTGTTATTGATAGAAATGTTTAATTTGAATTGTTACTCATTTATACAAAGAAAATAAACAAATGAATTATGAATGCAAAGTGAAAGCTTATTTCTTAGTACAGATATTAATAATCTAATTTCAAATGACAAATTCAAGTTAATGTTCAATCCTAAATAATGGTTAAAAAACAACAAAAGTTATTATTTATTATTATGTGCCAAACACTGTCCTAAGTAGGTAGGTAAGTACTATCTTTATCTGCCTTTTACCAGTGAGGAAACTGAGGCTTATTGTACCTTATCAATGATCATACAGCTAATAAATTGCAGATTCCAAATTTAATTTAACTCTAGCCTTGCAGGATTATGTATAGACATCCTTATTTAGCCTCTAAGTATTCATTTATCTTAGAATGAAAAATGAGTGTTGCATAATATTTTGTTGTGTTTCTTATATGCCTTGTATCTGTAAATTGTTAGTTTTATGTTAATGATATACTTTTTTTCAATTTTATTAATAGGTGGGTCTTATCAAAAGCAAAAAAAGATGATACAGATGCAGAGATTTCTATATATGATGGTAAGATATTTATATAAATATCAATATAACCAGTATGACCCGGAGTTCACTAGCTTTTTAAAAATAGATGATATTTTTATTAAATATGTATATATGGGGCCTGAGTCCTGCCATCCTGCTTCACAATAGAATGTTCAATATTTTTTCTTGTCTCCTTTCCAATATTTCTAGATGTCCCTGGGTAATCCATACTTAAGCCACCAACTAGTGTTCTAACTCTGAACAGTTGAATTCTCATTCCTTTGCAGTTAGGCTTTTACATTTCCTGAAGCAGGATTTCCCAGGCCATAGCTATTCTCTACTGTTTCATATCAAACATGGGCCTACCTAGATCAAGTTAAAACTTTAATGGCAAGATTCTTCTAGAGAATGCAAACAGGAAATTTACGAGAGCTGCAAGAAATGTGGCTACTCCTGGAGCATGCATCTCCTGGCCTGCATCCATTATCACTGGGTCTTTAATAGGATTAACCATAGAAAGAAAAGTCCTGTGTGCAGGGGTCATATTTTCTTCCCTAACAGGACTCTCTTGGAGTATGACCAAAGAATTTCTTCCTCCTCCTAGTCTAAAACCAGCCTTCTCAGTTGTTAAATCCTAAAGCAAGATCAGCCTCAGTCAAGGTGACAGATAGGGGGAATTTCCTCTCTCTCAGAGGACCTCAGACCCATGAGGATATGACCTCACACTTTGACCCCACTAGGCATTACATGAGACAGACAATAAAAAAAATAACAGCATGTGTAGGATGCCAGCCGTCTACTTCCTTTTCATAGTGTTCTAGTGTGAGATAAAGATCATTCCTGCATGTCTTCCTTTGTAGTGTTCTTCATCCCAACAAATCCTCTGTGCCTGTATAAGCTTGTATACTCAAACAGAACTCTACCATATGCACAGAACAGCAATACCGTGTTCAGTCTAAATCCATTTAGAGAAAAGAAAAACTTCCCTTGAAGAAGCAGCAAGTGTACAGAGATACAACACTACCTAAAGTGATACCCACAGAAATGTACACCATCAAACAGAATGCTAGACTTAAAACATCTGTATTTATGTTACTTTTCAGTTGTCTGAAACAACATTGGGTAGATATTTGCTTTCTGTTTGTTAGAAGGATCCATTGATGGAGTTTTCCTAAAATTAAGATACAGTCTATTTTATGCGTGAGTTTAAGTCTCTGTTTCCTACCAGACAAATATGAGTCTTGGTGTTTAAATGAGTTTTCCCCAGCTTAAAATTAGAAATCAAACTAGCAAGCAAAAAACAAACTCTGTAACATCTAAGTTTTTTCTGTAGTCTTACTACCCAAATAGCCACAAAAATAATTTTTAGCATAATAAATTTGGTGTGGTTGGTTGACTGTTTTTAATTTCTTAAAAGCAACTTTGAAAAATATGAAATCCCTCAAAGTTTCAGGTCCTGAAAATGGCATTTTGTGTATCAGTTTTAGGAGTATTGTTTATATAGCGGTTACTTGAGACCAGTATCAGTTTATTTGCATGAATATTTAATATTTGTAGTCTTTAATCACAGCCTCTGTCAAGAGCCACTTGAGTAAAACTAATTCCTAGATTTTCAGGAACAAGCAAATCTGTGTAAAACATTGTGTGCTGGGGAAGAAGTTTGCATTTGGAGGAGACATGTAAAATTTTGAGATTAAATTATTAATAAAAATATAGAGGTTTAATAAATCACTTCTTTAAGTGACTAACTCTCGGATATCTTATAAAATTGTGTGAATTCTTTTTGAAATTTTACTTACATTAGAGTTTACATAACCTGGCATTGTATAGAATTTGAGTAAATAGTTAATGAATAGTTATTGTTGAATTGAGATTGGGAAAACTTGTCATTGAGGTATAATCACCTTGTCAGAGGTTTTCTAAAATTAAAGTAGTGCCTTTAGATAGTACCTTTTCATAGCTAATAAATGCATGCACAATTGCAAAAAAGGCAACATAGTTTTAAAAATCCTTTACTATCAATATCCTGAAAACCCTAAAGTTGTTACTTCTTAAAAGAAGACCTTTTTGATTTGGTCAAACCTATCATGTGAGAGAAGAAAAACCAAATGAGTTCATCTTTTTAAGAAAAGTATGGTATAACCAAGTTAGAGAACAAAAAGGAAAAGAAACCTGAAAACTTTAAAAAGTGATTTTTAAAAGACCAATAAATTAGGCCAAAAAACACCCCTCTCTGATTCATAAGTCTGTTCAGGTTCTTGCACTGTTGTTTTTTAGGAAGAAAAAAAATATATAAAATGCATTAGTAATACAAAAGTGCCCATTGATATTTCATGTTGGCACAATTCCGGAAAATAGCTAATTTTCCCAAAATTGAGTTTTCTTGGAATAGGCAGTACCTCTAATTTTCAAAACTAGAAAATTTTATACAAATTAAAGTAAATTAACTATTTTCTGTTTGTTTAAAACTCTTACTCTTTTAGAGTAAAGGAGGAGAGTCAAACCTACAGCTTTTGGGCTGCAGGTAACCTCCACCTAGCTTTGCACTGTATGCAGCCTGTGATCTAATTTCAGGAGCTTCCTGATCTTGTTTTTTTTTTTTTTTTTAATTTTATTTTATTGAGTTATAGTCAGTTTACAATGTTGTGTCAATTTCCAGTGTAGAGCACAATTTTTCAGTTATGCATGAACATGCATATATTCATTGTCGCATTCTTTTTCATCAGAGCTTCCTGATCTTAAACACGGGAAATTCCAGCCCAGAGAGGGCCTACCTCAGCTTTGCTGTGCTACAACCTAGTGCTTATCCAGCGCTGTGTGCTACTTTCTTGGCCAGAAGTTTTGAGAACTGATTGGCTTAGCCTGGGTAGGGTGTTCTTTGGGCATACAGTTTTCAAAATAAAATTTAAATCCCTATGATAACTTTTGCAAAGTAAGAAAAGTAGCTGATGAATACCTTAAAAATAAATAGACTGAGGCAAACTGCTCATTTTGTATTAAGGATGTACTTTGTCTCATATGTAATTTTAAAGTATCTCATTTAAAAATACAATGTTGATAGATTCTATGAAAAAAATCACATTTTGTAATTTCACTGATTTATAAATCTTTTAGAGAAATCTTAACTAAGCCAGCTAAGTGCCTTAATCAAATACTGTAGTGTCTGTTATTTATTAGTTTCCACAATTTTAGCTAAGAAAATGAAACCATTCTCTGATAGGAGAAAAAAAAAAGAGCAGACATACATACAGGTGCAGATGTTATTTCCTGATTTAAAATCTGGTTTTATTTTTCCCAAATCAGCCTTCATGGAAAAATCTTGTTGGTCACCCCTGCTGATAAATCTTTTAAGTCAGTATTTTTTATTTTATTTAATTTGCTTTGTTTTATATTTTAGGAAGATGGGAAATAGAAGAATTGAAAGAAAACCGAGTACCTGGTGACCGAGGACTGGTGTTGAAATCTAGAGCAAAGCATCATGCAATATCTGCTGTATTAGCAAAACCCTTTGTCTTTGCTGATAAGCCTCTAGTAGTTCAGTAAGTTTTTAATATTATGTTTTTAATATTTTTTATGACATTTATATTTTATGTAATTTGGTTTCTAAATATAGGTATAATGGGTATAAAATGGGCAAAAATTCCAGAATTTACTTTTCCGTATTATTTACTTAAATACACAATGTGTGTATATACACAAACAGCCTCAGGTTTTGAGTGAAAAGAAGGTTAGTTGAAAAATTATATAATATATGCTATAATATGTAACATTCCACTGCAGTAAACTGTATAATGCATACTAAAATCACCATTTTAATTTTAACTCTTTTCTTAAAATTACTTGTTGTTAAGATATATAAACATCATTATATTCAGAATGGAACCATAAATATTGCTGTTAAACCAGTGATAAGATTCAAAGGGAGCAAATTTATTTTTAAAAGGAAATGCGCTTTTAAAGGGCACACGTTCTCACAGGACAGTTCTCCCCTCCCATGCAATGTGACATAAACTAGTTTTATTGTGATGTTGTTTGCATGTGTAACTGTCATAAAATCAAGTATAAATTCCTCAAGCTTATTTCACCTATAATGATATAAAACCATAGTAGGTCTATATGAACACAATTACAAGACCAGTGAAACTCAAAACAAAGAAAAGGAAATGTAGAAATGTTACTTTCTACCTTATATCAGAAGATTGTCCAAAGTTAATTACAGTGTAAAGAAATACCATTAACTGTAAACTTCTCACTTCAGAACCCCTTCAGTTTTTTGTTAACATGTTAAATATGTTCCTACCTGGTTTAACTAAAATGGCATTTTGTATTTTAGAAATTTAAAACGATATGGCATTTGGAGGGCAGGGTATAATTCAAGTGGTGGAGTGCATGCTTAGCATGCAAGGTGCCAGGTTAAATCCCCAGTACCACCTACAAAAATAAATAAATAAACCTAATTACCCCACATACACACACACAAAAAGCTTAAATAAACAAATAAATAAAGTTACCTAGAAAATGTAAAGAAAAAAAGCCAATATGGCATTTGGTATAATCAGCTTAATTTTTCAGTTGTAATGCTTTCTTTGTCTCAGTTGCCTTGTTATTTCAATAAATTTAAAATATCAAATAATATCAGAGTATACACCCATTTAAACAAATTAAAAATATTGTAAGTACTTATGGGGATTAATATTTGAGCTCTGTATTATTTATCATTATTCAGAGTGTGGTTTCTTTTTTCTTGAAAATTTGAAAGTAATCTTACTTGTTGAACTTGGGTGAGTATAATATTTTCTATTTTAATTTTTTGTGACTTGAATGAAAAGGTAAAGGAAAATAAATTGAGTTTAATTTATCCAGGGTAAAATGAATCAAATTTGGTATTTTCAGAAAGTAGAAATCACTGCTAGACAAGTAAGCAAAAGATAGCTTGCAAGATTAGAAGCAAAGATTGGATAACAAGTCTAAAAAATTATTAAAGCAATTATGAAATTATTATCCTGAAAAAAGAAAAGGAGAATCAAGAAGAATTGAATAGCCATCTTTGATATGCTTGAAAAACAATTCATAGGATAGTGAATATTTGTATTTCTTAATATTGATAAATAAAATGAATTTAAAAAATGAAATGGGGTAAATGAAGAAATTTTGTATTAACTACTATAAATACTATAATTTTACTCTAAAGCTGCTTTTCCCAAATTATGTACATATTAATATGCATTATGTGGTCATATAAGTTTTAGAAATTAAGAGTATCTAAACCTTAGAGATAAGGAAGCATATTTGTCCATTAAAGACGTTGAGGAGTTCTATGTATAAAAACCTGTTTTTAACTTGAATATTGTGTTTCTCAAACATATTTGACAACAGAAGTTCAAATATATACAACAATAATTACTATTTCATGGGACAATTTAGGAAATGATAGTCTAAAGAAAATAGGGTTAACATATACTCTTGCATTCGTCCTTATTTTTCCTGTGATTTAAGATTAGCAGCCGTCCAGCTCTATGACATACATTTCATTGATACTTGAATCCACTGTGACTATTTATACTAGGCACAAGATAATGATTTGAAAACTCTTGAAGTTTGCAGTATATGAAATAGACATAGTGATTGAATCTAGTCATCATAGGACAGCAGAGCTATGTTTACACGTAAAGAGACCATTTACACAATGGTTCTTTCTAGTTCTTACCTTTTCATAGAACCCTTTGTCTTAGATCACCTATAATAAAGTTGTATCTCTTTTTATTTTATTTTACTTAGGATAGCGAATATTAACTTTTAATTCAGATTGTGCACCATTTCTTTTACTTTATAGTCTTCAAAGACGTGTTTCATGAAAAAAAAGTTTCTTACCAGCTACTGCTTAAGGTATTGATAAGGCTTTGAAGAAAATAAAGTTTTTTATTTAGAAAATGAAAAAGAACAAAAGAAAACTTTTCTTCTGATTATAACAGAAGCTAATATTTTTGAGCATTTATTTGCCCATCATTCTGCATGACAGTCTCTAATCATCATGATAGTCCTTTGAGGTGTAGCTGTGGGCAGTGTCCTCCCTACATTATAGACAAGCAGATAGATTAGAACTTTAATAAAGTGCCTTTAGCCAAGGTGTCACCAGAGTCAGCGGCAGAATCAAACATAAATATCAGGTCTTTCTGACTCCAAAGCACGTTTGTAACCACTATTGTAGACACCTTGAGATATAAAGCAGGGTAGGAAGTAGGAAGGGGAAATCACCATAATCTCCAGCGACTCAGAGATGTTCACTTAGAATTTTACTATATTTTCTCTATTCTTTTCTATGCAAAATACATATACTAGTTGGGCTCAAATTGTCAAAGTTCTGGTTTTTTTTTAACTTTGTCATGAAAGTTTCTTCAGAAACACTTTAAAACTACAGTCCTTTATTAAAATTATCAATATTTCCTGTTGCTTCTCTGGTTTTCATCTCTTTTTGTTTTAATTTTTTAAACCAAATCATAACGTTTTTGGTTTTCACTTTGATGGCCATTTCCTCATTGATTTTTGTCATACTTAATTCACCAATTTACTGAAAATCTCTTGTAAATATTGTTCAGTAAGTCTGTCTCATTGCCTAAACAAGACAACAATAACAGAACTTTTACTGAAAGTTAGTGTTGTAAATCCATGAAAAGACTGCCATGTCAGTACACTCTTTTAACTGTTACACTGTATTTCACCTGTCTCCTGGCTTTTAAGATCTGAAATGTTTCAGATTATTGACTGAGATTATGAAATCTCTTTGCTGGTGGTATTTAATGTACAACTTATTTAACATGGTTTAGGTATAGCTGAACTAAAAAACAAATTAATAGTGAACTGGATATCTAAGATCATTAGCAATTTCTTAGAAATCTATATTGTAGCTATGATCCCCATACTCTTTGTTTTGTAGTTTATAAAGAATATGTATAGTGCATACCTTATTTCAATTTGAAGCTTCCTGTTAACAGTTTAGTCAGAGTAGCTATTCTTAATTCAGCAGTTTTGATAAAAAAAAATTATTTCCACAAATTGGTTGGCTTTTCTATAGCTGATTATAATCATTCTATTTTTAATATGTCAAGGATGTGCATAGAAAAGGCATTTCTGCTTATTCCCTATAGGTTGTGGGTATTCTTTGTATGAGCTTTCTGGTAATGTAAAGTGTTTATGTTTAAATGAATTAAAAGTAATACATTAGATTTTGAAGAGCGATTAGTAATTTTTATTTATCAGCAGTATGATTCTTTTTCCCTTCATTTAGATATGAAGTAAATTTTCAAGATGGTATTGATTGTGGAGGTGCATACATTAAACTCCTAGCAGACACTGATGGTTTGAATCTGGTATGATATTTTAATGTTTAAGAAAACATTGTTAAAGTTAATAAGTATTTTTAAGGAGTAATTGACACAACTGAAATTTTCATTTTCAAATGAAGTAAAAAATAACTTTGAAAATTTTAATTCAACATGAGTTTATATAGCTTTTACAGTGTGCTTTCAAGTTTCGTACACAGCTGTTACTTGATAGCCATCAGTTTTGTAATCTTTGCCGACATAAAAAAAATTTTGCCATGTCTAAATAAAAAATAACATGGTGCTTACAAATGTCACTGAAAGATCAGCTTACAGTTATTTTCTTTACAAAATAATGTCATAAGTTTGTTCAGAGGAGTAAGATAATGGAGCAAAACAGTAAAAACTAAATGACCAAAGAACCAAATAAAAAAGTTCAGGAGTTGGCAGTCTGCAAAAATTAACTAAGTTAAAAATGTTTTCATAGTGAAGCAGGTTGTATTAGGACCATTTGAAGTTTGGAGACATTTCTTATAGCATCCTCCTACAGGAGGCTGTGTTAGGGTTTCCGCATATAACAAAAGTAAGATAAATGAGACAGTAATGAGATATTTGTCAGAACACGTGGCTATGAAGCAGATTAAAGGATTCATGTATTATTATTAGGATCCGGTAAAGGGGAGGCCATTTGTAGTATATGGTGAAGCTCTAGGTATTGTAAGGTGATGATCACTGAAGCTACAATGACAATGGTAAGGTCAAATGCCAAGTCTTTTTCTGAGCACTTTATCTGATTAACTCAGTTAATCCTCACAGAAACCTTATAAGGTACATACTATTATTATCTCCACCAGAGGTGATAAAACAGAGCTACAGGGAAGTTAAGAAATTTTTCTCAGGGCCATATACAGCTGGTTTAAAGGCAATGGTAGGATTTGACTACCAAGTATCTGACTTCAGATCCCCTGCTCTTAACCAATAGGCCATGCCAAATGAAGAGAAATTAGTAGTAAAACAGGGAGCATGTCTCTGTATCTGTTTTTGAGCCTGAATCTCTTCTTCACTCTGTGCTAAGGAGTGCCATTTTCTGGTGTCTTACTGATTAATAGTAATGGATAAGTAAGTATTGTAGTTTTAAGGTCAGAGTGTGCTTTTCTCTGTCCTTAATTTTCTTAATAAAATATTAATAATGTAGATCTAAGTAAAGTAATTAAAGCTTACTATGATGTTGCTAGGGTGGTTCCAGCTTCTCTCCTACGTCTTCAGGATGGGAGTAGTGTGTCTGTTTTAAAAAAAATCTGTTTTGAAATAGTTTGTCATATTTGACAAGTAGAAAAATTTGTCAGGTTTCCACATCCTTTACTGTCAACTGTGTCAACTAATTCTTTCGTAAATTAGCATTTAATACATTTTTATACACTCTACCCAATAAGATAGAATAGGAAAATTCACTAAATATTCTAATTCTGGACTAATCTCAACACTCATCTCTCTTTGAAGGAAAACTTCTATGATAAAACATCCTATACCATTATGTTTGGACCAGATAAATGTGGAGAAGATTATAAACTTCATTTTATCTTCAGACATAAACATCCCAAAACTGGAGTTTTTGAAGAGAAGCATGCCAAACCTCCAGATGTAGACCTTAAGAAGTTCTTTACAGACAGGAAGACTCATCTTTATACCCTTGGTATACCCTTTTAATTAACTAATTCAGAATATTTGCTGACTACCAGTGTTTTCATGGCAAGTGCTTTGGGAGAAACAAACATGGATCCTTTTGTTATGGAGCTTATCTTTTTAGGAAAATGAGACACACATACTTATAGCTCAGGTAGAAAGTAAAATGCAGTGTGAGGTGAGGTATAGCTAAGAGCTCAAAAGCAATATTACTTCCAGTTTGGAAACTTGGAGAAAACCTAGTGAAGGAGACTATATTTGGCCTAGTCTTGAAGTGTAGATACAATGTGAAAGACAGGAAGGGAAAGGGATATTTTAGACTCCCTGACATTAGTGGTGCTGAAAGAATAGAAAACTGGAGAATAAGGTTAAAGAGGAAAGAAGCCCCTAATGTTAGACTTTGTTTACAGGCAGTTGTGGTCATTTTTGGCTCCTGCCTTGGTTGTGGCACATTTCTAAACTTTGACAGGGAAAGCATTGAGCAACCGTCTATTAACATACTTAGCTTTGCTTACATAACTAGGAGTTTGCGTAGATGTTGATGGGGAGAAACATTATATGGGATTGTTTCTCCTTTTCCCAAGAACATATGGTTATAGAGCTTTGGTCTGCTCATGATTACTTAAAATCACAGCATGTCAGAACCTAACAGGACAAATCCATCCAAGACAAAAATATTTCAATTTTCTTTCCAAAGACTGCAGTCACAGAAACATTCATTTTGTCTGCCAAGGCAAGGACCAATTTTAATGTCATCATTGATATCAAAGACCTTTTTCTGAAATAGGAAAATAGTACCGGACATTTTGGGGAACATTATAAACTGTAGAAATAGAGAGATAATAATAATTAGAACAAAACAAATGAATTTTAGTTAGACTTTGTTCAGGCCTGGTCAAAAGCAATTTGGTAATGTATATCAAAAGCTATAAGAGGTTTATGTCCTTTGATACCACAGTTCCACTTTCAGGAATTTATCCAAAGAAAATAATCCAGAAGAAAGAAAATTACCTGTGTATAAAAATATACTATACATTGGAAGCAACCCAAGCATTACAATAGGGGTTTTCTATACAATACAAAATGATAGCTATGAAAATGTTTAGCAACAGGAAAGAAATGCTTATAATATTAAGATGGGGAAACAAAATAAAATTCAAATTGGAGGCACATAATGATGACCACTAGACAAGTTATGCAAGCAAATAGAAAAAGACTAGAAAAAACTAATTTTTATCAATCACCTGATAGGTGCTATGCTCTATGCACTTTACTTAGAACCATTATGTGAGGTGCGCAATTTCTATTTTGCCTTAGGTTAAGTAACTTGCTCTAAGAAACAAACATAATTGGTAGGACTGGAATTGAAGTTCAAGTCTGACTTTTAAACATTTGCTTTCTTACTGTACACAAAAACTTTATTGTATTAGGATTATTGAATGACTTTTTTCTTTTTAAAAAAACTTTCTGCGATGGTATTATATTTTTATAATATTATTCTGTAGTTGTTCTAAGAACCTTACAGGGTATCTTAGAAGACTTTGTAATCCAATGCCTTTAATTGTAGATTCATTTAAAATATTTGATAGTTTTCTAAATGGAAATTTTTTTTTGGCTAAAGATTTTGGACAAGGATGCCTTTTCACATGTGCATAATTGTTGTGTGCTTTATTTGTTTTATTGTAACTTTAAAAAATTTCATTTGCAAAATTTATTCAGAAAATATTCTTTTCAGGATTTCTCTTGAGAAATACCTTTTTTTTTTTAATTAGGAAGGATCTAGTACTTTTTTGCATTTAAGATCTTACTGTTAGTTCTACTTTAGTCTTAGCTTTTTTCCTTTGTATAGTAATATAGTTTTATAATGTCAGCTGTAATAGAAGAGAAAATAGTGGAGAAAAAATAAAAGGGAGAAAATACCAAGTGTTCATTTACATTATCTGATTTTGTATATAACTGGCAGTATTTAATTTTGATATAA
This sequence comes from Vicugna pacos, assembly GCF_048564905.1. Taxonomy (NCBI): domain Eukaryota; kingdom Metazoa; phylum Chordata; class Mammalia; order Artiodactyla; family Camelidae; genus Vicugna; species Vicugna pacos. The sequence goes on from NC_132988.1 coordinate 21,748,913, forward strand.
ATAATTTGGTATTTAAAATTATTGTGACTGCAACCTCTGGAGATTGTTATTACTTTAGAACTATTTTTTTCAGAAAGTGGTAGCCACTTACCTAGTTAAGTCAGGATGAGTCTGACATTTATTGACAGCTCCTACTTCCTTAACTTACTGAAAGCACATGATAGGCAGCTGTTTCATCTGTTGTTATTTCCAAAGGTAGAAATTATACTGACTCCCCACCCCATGTTTACAGAAGGGAGAGAGAACTTTTATTTTGTCATTACAATGATAAGGGAGTGTTTTATAAAACTTCTGGCTTAGGGACTTTTAGAGCTAGAATTTACCTCAAAACAAACATACTAAAGTCTGAGCTTGAATATTTTCAATCATCCTTAAGATATTTGACACTACAGTGTATGAATCATTGAATTTGAAATGCCAATGAGCTTTATAGATTTCTAGGAAGTAGTAAGAATATTAAGAAGTAATGAGTATATGTTAAATTCCTGATTTTGGTGTGTAGATTGGGGTTATAAAGGAGAATGTCCTTGTTTATAGGAATTATATGTACATTAAAACATTCAGGGATAATATGGATGAGGTTAGTAATTTACTGTCAAGAAATTCAAGAAAAAATAGTTCTTTATAGTATACTTGCAACTTAGAAAGTTTGAGATTGTTTCCAAAAAATTATTTTAAAATATTGAAAAAGATTGGGTTGTATTCAGTAACCACAAAAGAGTTAAGCTGACTGGTCATGTGAGTCCTAAACTGAGGTATTGAGTATTTTTTATTTGAGAAGTAATGAAGCATTTTATTAAATTATTATTATTATTATTACTTAAAACTTCACATTTGATTTTAGAAAGCATTATATCTAGTGATTTCAGCACATTTTGACTTAATACATTGATAATTTCTCTATTCTGGTTACAAGAAAATTTTACCCATGAAGTTTAAGGTAGTTTGATTATTTAGAAGATTATCTTTAAAATGCCTATCAATATGATAAGTGTAATATGTTTAAATTGGTCTTTAGTGATAAACCCAGATGACACATTTGAAGTATTAATTGATCAGACAGTTGTAAACAAAGGAAGCCTGTTAGAGGATGTGGTTCCTCCTATCAATCCTCCCAAAGAAATTGAAGATCCCAGTGATAAAAAACCTGATGACTGGGATGAAAGAGTGAAAATCCCTGATCCTTCTGCTGTCAAACCAGAAGATTGGTAAGCAGAAAATTTAGTAGCAAAACATTATTCGGCATTAAGTAATGAAATGTAACATATAAGTAAAATTTACAACCTTGGAACTTATTCTTTCAAACATCAAAACTACTTATTTTGACTATTTGGGGTGTAATACTTCTCTAAAATGAATTTTGTACTTCCCTGCTTTTTAATTGTCTTAATTTTCATTTAAATCAGTATTTTAGTTTTGTTGCCTTCAGTATAGTATTTTTATTTTGTATGCTTTCAGTGCTGTGGGGGAAAAATTCCATGAATCTACAACACCAGTACTTTAATTCCTAGTTTCATCTTTATCATGTCTGTATGTGCATACTTACACAGTTGCAGTCTTTTCAGTTATTGATTAGTTGGATTACAATACCAATATCCTTTCAGCATCTTTTAAACTCTATAGGAGTCACTCATACCAGCTTGCTTACTCATACATTTTTCACTAGCTCAGTACTTGTGTGGTTTCCATTCTACAGGATTATGAATATTTTCCTTAAAATAAATGTATTCAGTTCCTGAGTTCCCATAGTTTAAGTTCAGATGGTTAGAATTACCTTTGTATCTCTCCATTTACTGAGGTATTCTTTGTCCTTCAAATATGTTTTGTAATTTCTCCATAAAGACCTTGTTACCTGTATTCCTAAGAACCTTTTTTTTTAACCTGCTGATTGGGTAACTCTTAATTATGGTTTTGCTAAGTAGGTTATCTGTCTTTACATTATTTAACCCACCCCTATTAGTTACCTAATGTGGTGTAACAAATTACCAAAAACTTAGCAGCTGAAGACAACAAATGAGAACTCACTCAGTTCCTGAGAGGCAGGAATCTGGGAGTGGCTAGCTCACTTGTTCTAGCTCAGGCTCTCCTGAGGTTACAGTCACGCTGCTGGTAAGAGCTGCGTGCCTTGGAAGGTTTGACTTGGGTGGGTGGAGGATCCACTTCCCACTGGCTTTTGTGGCTGTTGTCAAGAAATTTCAATTCCCTGCCACCTGCATCTCTTCTTAGGTTTGCTCATGACAAGGCAGATGGCTCCCCCAGAAGGACTGACCCAAGAGGGAGAGAGAGAGCACAACCACAGAAATTGCAGGGCCTTTTATAACCTATTTAGAAGTGACATGCCATCACTTCAGCTGTGTTCTGTCATACAGACCAACCCTGGTACAGTTGGGAGGGGACTAAACAAAAGTATATGTGCTAAGTATGAGTAAAAAATGTTATGTGTGGGTTCTGACCAGCAGAAGTCCCAAGATGGAATGAATTACTGGAGACTCTGGGAAGTCAAGAGAGCTAGAGGGACTCAGGGACCAACTCCATGAGCCTCTCAAATGCTCTCACATTTATTGTGTACAATCAAAGGAAAAATCACTAACAGTTGTGTGATGGAATGCAGGAATTTAGGGAAAGACAGGATGGGATAAAGATTGTAGAATCCACAACGAGTACAAAGGCTTAATTTATCTTTAGGGAAGTCATGGGGAGAGGGGAACAAGATACATCCTTTAGATATGTGAATTACAAAGCAGTCCACCAGACCAGCCAGTTCCTTGTCTTGGGGATAATAGACGATTTAAACAGCAAGCACGCCCAGCATTTATAGCTGAGGGCCTGGGCCTTTGCTTTCTTACGGGCAGAGTGCTGTCTAAAACCTCAACTATACAAACAAGGCATTATCTCTGCTTTTTAAGGCCAGGAGACAGGAGTGTGGAGGCATAGGTGCCTGCTAGCAAAGCAGTTACTAAGCACATTTGTTCTTCTTAAAGGTGACAAGTGGCTGGAGTCTGTTACAATTTGTTAACCCAACCATGGGCTCCCATGGTGTTATGTTCTTAGTTAGCTAAGAGGGTTTTTTTGTGTGTGTCTGTGTGTGATTGGGTGTTGGATTTTGTAAATAGCTTTTTTTGCATTTTGAGATAACCATTGGGTTTTCTCCTTTATTTCCTTGGTGTGGTGGATGGACTACACTGATTTTCTAATGTTGGACTAACCTTGCAATCCACTTGGTCAACAAGTATTGTCCTTTTTATATTTGCTAGGTTCTGACTGCATGTTTTTTCTGTCAGATTTATTGAAGTATAATTTTCGTACAGTTAAATCCATCTATTTTAGATATACAGTTCTGTCAGTTTTGACAGATATGTACAGTGATGTAACTACTACTACAATCGTGATATAGAATATTTCCATCAGTCCAAAAAGGTCTCTCATACCCTTTTGTCATCAATTCCCTCCTTCCACCCTTATCTGGAAACTACTGATGTGATTTCTGTCCCTTATAGCTTTGCCTTTTCAAAAATATCGTATAAAATGGAATCTTACAGTATATAGCTTTTGTTTCTGGTTTCTTTCACTCAGAATAATGCTTTCTGAGATTCATCCATTTTTATTTTGCTTGTGTCAGCAATTAGTTTTGTTTTATTGCTGAGTGGTGTTCCATTGTAGGAATGTATCATAGTTTGTTTATCCATTCACATGTTGATGGAAGTTTTAGTTGTTTCCAGTTTGGGGCAATTATGAATAGAGCTGTTACAAACATCTGTGGACAAGGCTTATGGGGACATAATTTTTCCTTTTTCTTAGGTAAATGCCTAGGAGTGCGATTGTATAGTAAGTGTATGTTTAAATTTATAAGAAACTGCCAAACCTTACCAAAGGGCTGAATGATTTTGCATTCCTACCATTATATAACAGTTCCAGATGTTATACAGTAACAGCATTATCTGTTTTTTAAATTGGTCTATAATTGACATAGAACATTGTATTAGTTTATTGTGTAATGTAATGATTTGATATATGTATTTATTGCAAAATGATCACTACCATAAATTTAGTTAACATCCATCACTTCACATGGTTACAGGTTTTTTCTTGTGATAAGAACTTGCGAGATCCACCCTTTTAGCAACTTTCAAATATGCGGTACAATATTGTGAACTGCAGTCACCATGCTGTGCGTTATATCCCCTGAACTTATTACCTTATTACCGGAAGTTTGTACCTTTTGACCTTTTGGTATTATCTGTTTCTGTTTTTCTTTGGTATTCTAAAAGGTTTATAATGGTATCTAGTTGTAGTTTTCATTTGCATTTCCCTAATGACTAATCACTAATTTCCTTGATTTTCCTTTACTTGCCACTCATATCACTTTCTTTGGAGAAATGTCTTTTCAATTTTTTTGGCCCATGTTTTAATTGGGTTATTTTTTGTATTGAGTTATGAATGTTATTCTAGATACAGATATTGTATTAGTTATCAAATTTGTGTAACAAATTACCCCAAAATTTAGCGGCTTAAAACCACATTATCTCAAAGTTTCCGTGATTCAGCATTCTGAGTGCAGCTTGGCTGAGTCTTCTGGCTCTGGGTCTCTTAGGCTTCAATTAAGATGTCAGCTGGGACTGTAGTCATCAAAGGGCTCAAGTGGGAACGGATCCATTTTCAACCTCACTCAAGTGGGTGCTGGTAGGATTCATTCTTACAAGAAACTGAATTGTTGTTGGACTGAGGGCCTCAATTCTTTGCTAGATGTTGGCCAGAGTCATCCCTTGGTTCCTTGCAATCTAGCCCTCTCCATGGAGTAGCACACAATATGGTAGCTGTCTTCAAAGGAAGCAAAGGGGAGGGGAAGGGAGGGAGAAGAGAGTGCGAAGAAAATAGAAGTCACAATCTATACTGGATCAACACTGTCCTTCCAAAATCCATGCCTACCCGTAACCTGTAATTGTGACTTTATTGGGAATTAGGATTTTTGCAGATGTAATCAAGTTAAGATGACATAAGACTGCATTAGGGTAGGCCCTAAATCCAAGATAACTAGTGTCCTTTTAAGAAGAGGGAAATTTGGACACAAACATATAGGGAGAACACCATGTGGCAGCTGAGGCAGAAATTGCAGTGCTGCATCTACAAGCTAGGGAATGCCAAAGGTTGTCAGCAGCCACCAGAAGTAAAGAAGCAGCAAGGAAAGATCCTGCCCTAAAACTTTCAGAGAGAGTCTGTCCTTGCCAAAAACTTTGATTTCTGATTTCTAGTCTCCAGAATTGTGAGATAATAAAATTCTGTCATTTTAGATCACCCATATTGTGGTATTTTGTCACAGCAGCCAAGGGAAACTAATATATAATCTTTTATAACTTAATCTTGAACGTAACATCCCATTACTAATTTCTGTTCATTAAATAGCAATTTATTAGGTCATACTCTAAAGGAGAGGGGATTACACGTGGGCACGGGTACCAGGAGGCAGGATCATTGGAAACCATTTCAGAAGCTGCTTACCTCAGTCCAAGATGACTACAGTACTGGCCAGTGCCTTGATTGCAACCTGCCAGAGTCCCTGAGCAGAGGACCCAGAGCGGTAACCAGATTTTCAATACAGAAACTGCGATAGTAAATGTTACTTTTTAAGCCCCTAAGTTTTGGAGTGATTTGTTATGCAGCAGTAGTAAGTACAGATATGCAGTATGCAGGTATTTCTTCTCGCTCTGTTACTTGTCTTAATTTTCTTAATAGAGGAAGTTTTAAATTTTTATGAAGTCTAGTTTGTCAGTGTTTGTCTTTGATGATTTATGCTTTTATGCATCTTACTAAGAAGTCTTCCTAAATGTGACAAAGATTTTTTTTGTTTTCTAGAGAAATAATTTTGACTAAAGCTCTGTTCTGAGTTGTTATATGTAGTGTGAGGTATAAATCAAGATTAATTTTTAAAAATATGAATGTCTAATTGTTCCAACATCTCTTGTTATCTATTTAATATCTGTAATGGTCTGTATTGATGTCTTTCATTTCTGATATGGTAGTGTTTTTTCTTGAATTGCCTAGCTAAAGGTTTATCAATTTTATTGATCTTTTTGGAGAACCCCCTCTATTGGCCTTTTTGTGTTTCGTTATTTCCTTCTTCTTCTTACTGTGGACTTAATTTACTTCTGTTTTCTGCCTTATTAATGTGGTAAATCATTTCTGATTGAAGCAGCTGTAAATCTTCTCTAAGCTTTGCTTTAACTATACTATATAAATATGTTATTTACGAGAACATTCAGTTCATACTGTTTTCCAATTTCCTTAGTGATTTCCTCTTTGATTCATGTATTTTTAAATATATTGCTTTGTTGTCAGTTATTTATGGATTTTCCAGATATGATTTTCATTTTGACTCCCAATATAATTCTGTTGTGGTCAGAAAACATTCACAAATGTCAGTTACATCAGATTGCTTGATAGCATTGTTGAAAAGCTTTTATATTCTTAATGATTTTCAGTCTATTCTCTTACTGAGAGAAGAGAATTAAAATCCTCAACTATGTGGATTTGTCTTTATCTCCTTTGAGTTCTGTTAGTTTTTGTTTCATGTGTTTTGAAGATCTATTACTGGATCAATTCAAAGTATTTCATGACCTCTTGAAGACTGACCTTTTTATTATTATAAAATATCCTTCTATTATTAACTCTCATACTGCTCTGTCTTGAAGTCTACTTAGTCTCGTATTAAATCAGCACTCCCATTTTCTTTTAAATCTCGTTTCCATTGAACAGTATTTTGCATTGTTTACCAGTAACCTATATATGCCTTTATTTTTCAAGTGATTTTCTTGTAGGCAACTGCATTTGGGTCTTGCTTTTTAATTGGAGTGTTTTAAACCATCTGCATTTAATGTATTTATTGATATGGTTGGATGTAAACCTACCATCTCATTACTTGTTTTTTGTTTGTTCTATATATTCTGTGGTCTTCTATAAATTTTTTTCCTAACTTTTTTTATATTGAGTTATTTTATTTTATTTGAGTCTTCTATTTTTTCTTCTCTATTGGTTTATTGGCTTTTCTTCTGTGGTTTGTTATTTTAGTGGTTGCTCTTGAGTTTACAATATGCATCTTAAACTTATTTCAATCTACTCTCAAATCATTATGCCACTTTATGTCTATGTTAATAGTATGAGTCTTATGTTTTCTCCCTTCCATCCTTTGTGCTGTTATCATGCACAGTAAATATATATGAAGACCACACATATTTATTCTTCAGTATCTTTTAATCCGAAAGTTATGAGGGGAAAAGTCCTTTTATTTACCCACATATGTATCATTTCTGGTACTCTCCTTTTGTGTAGGTAGAAATTCCCATCTGTTATTTTCTTTCTGCCTGATAAACTTGTCTTAACATATTGTAGTGCATGTCTGCTATCATTGCATTCTCTCAACTTATTTTTCTGAAAATTTCTATATTTTGCCTTCATTTCTGAAGGATTTTTCACCATGGGAAATAGATTGATAGTTATTTTGCAATAGCCAGTCCTTTGTCACGAGGCTCACACTGATTCCGATGAGAAGTCATTTGTTATTCTCATCCATATTCTCCTTTACCTGATATGTCATTTTATCTCTTTGGTTTTAAGATTTATTTTTATTATAACTAGTTTCAGCAGTTTGATTTTATTGTGCCTTGGTGTCATTTTGTGTGTGTGTGTGTGTGTGTGTGTGTGTTTGTCTTGCTTTGGGTTCTTTTAGTTTTTTGGAATATGGTTTTATAGTTTGTATCGATGGGTAATATTTGACCATTATTTCATTAAATATTTATATATGCCTCCCCATCCCTTTTTTGGATGCACTTTAAACGTATGTTAGGCTACTTTACATTTATGCTGCCAGTCATTGAGGTTGTATTTATCTTTTTAAACCAGTTTTTCTCTGTGCTTATTTTGGGAAGTGTCTACTTGTATTTTTTCAAATTTTTCTTGTTTGTAAACATTGGGATTACCACCTATTCAGAACATAGACTGTTGCTCCTGGATAACCAAAAGTGTTAACTTGTTAACTCTTGTAGATGAAGGGGGGTAATGATTAGCAATGAAAATGTCTTTGCCTTCAGGAAAATAATATAATAGGAAAGTAACTTGTGCAAGGAATAATAATACTTTTTTAAAAATTAATAAACCACTTATTAATGCAGCATTTCCATGAATTCATACTATCAGAAAAGGTAGGATGCAGTCCCTCCATATGGGCTTTCTAACAATGCTTCATATTTGTTTGCCCATAAAGGGTAAGGCTGGGAAATAAGCTTGTCCTTGAGTGAGAGAAACTGCGTAACAACCTCAATCTGGTTGGTGATATGTGTCAGAATTTGTTTTCTGAAGTGCTAAAAGAAATATGCCTTTAAATTTTAAACTCTACTTACTTTGAGCCCTCAGAAACTTTAAGATAACATTGATATCAGGCAAATACAAGTCTTTACATATAAAGAGTTGATTATTTCAGTTTGTTACTCAGTCTTTACAAATAGAGTTGATTATTTCAGTTTGGTATTCAACTTTCATTTGGAACATCATAATGTAAATTCTTGTTTAAAATTTCTGCTTTTCTGTAAAGATGAAAATTATATTAGTAATTCCATTCTGTACTTACTATGACTATGTTTATATACTTCAGAATTTACTAAGTATTATTTTTAAATGAAAATATGAAAAATTACTAGAATTAAATATGGAGAGTTTTAAAAAAGTAACTTTGGAGTAGGGAAGACCTTTCCAAATATGACAAAATTGAAGAACCACAAAGAAAAATATTAATACATTCCAAATACATGAAAATATGTTATTTTTATATAGCAAAAAACCCCACCATAAACTACATAAAAACTACATGAAAAACTCGAAAAAAAATTTCAATTCATGTAGCTGACCACTAATTTCTTATTGATTTCTAATATATTCCAGGATATTAATTATAGCATTATTTGTAATAGTAAGATTTTAAACACTAAATGTCCTCAAGAATAGATACATTAAATAAATTATGGTATATTCACAAAGTAGAAAACTATGCAACTGTTAAGAAGAATGAAGTAGATTTATATTTTTATAAAATAGAGTGTCTAGATCAATGTTGACATGTAGTAGGCATCCCACGTATGTTTGTTGATGACTGAGTTTTTAAATAAACGAAAGCAAGGTCTAACATACTCTGTATAGAATGCTATCATTTATGTAAATTGTATAAATCATTTTTGTAAAAAAAAATATATACACATAAGTGCTTGTATGAATACAGCATAACAGGAAATTTATAGAAAAAAAGTGTATAGCAGAAGATTTAGGTAGATGAGAGATGGGGGAGGTAGTAGGCATAAAGACAGGGATCAGAAATACGTTTTGGTACCTTCTGAATTTTGTAATGTGCATTTTTAAACTGTTTAAATAATTAATAATTAGCATGGAATATTGTATTTACAGGGATGAAAATGAACCTGCCCAAATAGAAGATTCAAGTGTTGTTAAACCTGATGGCTGGCTTGATGATGAACCAAAATTTATTCCAGATCCTAATGCTGAAAAACCTGAGGATTGGTAAGCATTCTTCATATTCAAATGTCAATTTCATGTTTCTTACTTTCTTTTTTGTTCCTAGTTTACATGACTGACAGGAGAGACTTGAGGTTACTATATTTGCTTTGTTCTAATATCCTAAGGAATGAAGACATGGATGGAGAATGGGAAGCACCTCGTATTTCTAATCCAGCCTGTCAGATTGGGTGTGGTGAGTGGCACCCTCCCATGATAGATAACCCAAAATACAAAGGAGTATGGAGACCTCCAATGATAGATAACCCAAACTACCAGGTAGTAACCACTTGTTTCAATCCCACAGTAAAGTTTAAAATGTTGTGCTATTTGTATTACATATCTAGTTATTGGTAATGTTACATTAACTTTTAGGAATTTGATTTGTAATAGTGTGCCTTAGCTATCTTAAGAAATCAAAGAAAAGAGACTTCAATTAATTTATATTTAAAAAGTAAAAGTAAAAAAAAAAGTAAAGCATTCTTTATTTAATTTTCTGGTGGAATAAAATGAAGAACTAAAGATCAGTCACTTTATACTATATTTTTCCCTAGTAATCAACTGATCATCACTTTGGAATCAATTTTATTTTAGAATTAAATATAAGAAATGAATTCTGATCAAGAGAACTCATGTTATACATTTTAGTAATTAAAGTCTTTGCTTAATTAATGTGCTCCTTACTTCCTGGTGTTATTAAAGTTGTTTTTTTTCCTAATATAAATGATATATTTTTTCAGTGTACCTAGTTTTGGGGGTAGAAATCCTTGCATTATCCATTTAACCCTGTAGATTTATCTAATTATTCATTGACATTTTCTAACATTTATTTTGTATGTACAGTTGTATATTCTAATGGCTCATTGTAGTTCTTCATAGCATTTATCACAAAATGCTTATTTTAGTAACTTTTTTGTTTAACATCTGTCTCTCTCTTTAGACTTTAAACACCATAATGCAGGGACCATGTTTGCCTTGATTATCACTGTATTCTAGCATCTGGCATAGTGCTTAGCACAGAATAGATATATATGATGGCAGAATGAATCAGTGAGTGATCCTATTGTCCAGTTTATTTGATTTGGTTAAATTTAATCATGCAAGATCTAATGGAACTTCTGTGTTAAATAATTGTTTTAAGATTCAACTATGATTGACTATTGTTGCCTATCATGGATATATGTTAAAAGGCACAGTTCCATTTTTCCATATAGTGATCTCTCTGGTTTGAACAGCTTCAATGACATTTTGCCTTCAGTATCTTTACTAAATGTGAAAAAAAATTATCTGAAATTGTGTCACTTGTGAAATTTCTGAAGCTTCTGTGTGTGTTGGATTTTCACTCTACCTCTTTTTTTCCCTCCAGAGTTTAAAGTCAGTATTATTCATAGGGAACCTCATGTACAGGATAGGAAGAAACAAGATTTTACTTCCAGTGAATTCGTAATGAATTAATTATGAGTTAAAGTTTTCTTTTTTCCCAGTTAGTGTTGCTAATTTCATTCAACAGCAGCTCTTCTTGAGGAACATTTATAATGAAATTATTTTATTTGAAAATATCTTTAAATTATTTTTTCTTCCAGGGTGTCTGGAGTCCTCGAAAAATTCCTAATCCAGATTATTTTGAAGATGATCATCCATTTCTACTGACTTCTTTCTGTGCTCTTGGTTTAGAGCTTTGGTCTATGACCTCTGATATCTACTTTGATAATTTTATTATCTGTTCAGAAAAGGAAGTAGCAGATCGCTGGGCTGCAGATGGTTGGGGAGTGAAAATAATGGTAGAAAATGCTAATGAGGTATAGTATTCACCGTATAATAATAATAGGACTTGGTCCTGGTTATAGGTTATACAAATGGCCTTAAAGGTAAATAAATGTGCAATAATTACTAAATGCTAAAGAAACATATTTAAGTGAATTTATGGAGACAGAATATTTAGCTTTACCAAATTATGATATAACTTCATTATAAACTAGGTAATGAATGTAAGTCTTCATTTCATTTATTAAAATATGATAGCATAATGGGATTTAATGCCTTTTGGTGTTTATAGAAGTGAGACTCCTTAATATCTTTGTCACCTTGTCAATTCAAGGCCTAAGTGAGAACAGTAACCTAAATATTCTTTATTCATTTTAACTACTTTTCACTTAGAGGAGTGCAGAAACTTTTTAAATTTCATATTATTTAATTATGCTCTAGTTTCAAATTTTAACACTACTTAGAAAAGATTAAGCTAAATATTTCAACACAATTCACCTTGGAGAATATAACTTTAAAACTCATTACTATAAAGAAAAATTCATACCTTATATTTGGTTTCTTTGGATATTAGCAAAAACCATCAAAAGAGTAAGTAAAGGTAAGGGAATTCTAATTTAACTAAAAGATTTAATGATTTTAGATTTTATTTTAATAAGAGAAACAATTTCCTTCCTGAAGGTTGTGTACAAAATTTGTTAACAAGAAAATGAAAACGCAATAATTCTCAGGTTGATTTTTTTAAAGTAAGTCCTTTAAAGTGCAGAATGAGTTATCAGAGAGTTGTATAGTTCTAAATGAACCAGGTAATATATACATAAAGAGTAGTTCTGTCGTGAACCTTACCAAAAAAGAGAATTGTCCTAATTCTTGCTGGTAGGTTAGCAATATCCACCTGTGTAGTATAACATACCTCCTACTATAAAGTGTCAAGCAGTGATGCATGCGAATAATTAAAGATTGTTTAAAATTTATGAAGTACAAGACAGGAAAATATTTTAGCTTACAAATTCATGACTGCTTAATATAAAACATCTAGGTGAAATTCTTGTTTTTGTAAGTTGTATTTCTGATTGAAGGTTTATAAAATCTGAATTGCATTTTTGTGCTTGTTTCTTCTCTAGCCTACTGTATTTAAACAGTTGATGGCAGCTACTGAAGATCGCCCATGGCTTTGGCTCATTTATCTTGTGACAGCAGGGCTTCCAGTGGCATTAATTACTTTATTTTGTTGGCCAAGAAAAGTAAAGGTAAAGAAAATTAATTTCCTTCAACATTAAAAAAAAAAAATCTCTTAGTGTTTAGGAGTTCTGTGAATAGAGCAGGTAGTTCTTAAAAGTAATAAATTGCCTGTAAGTTTTTACTGATAGTTCACTGTATATGGTATCAGTTATTGCAAAGACTTTTTTAGTAGTGCTTTTAGTAAGAATAGCTTGTGTTAAATTGCCATAGAAAAGATATGAAGATGTGGAGTTCAAAAAAACTGACATATGTAAACAACAAACAAAGGGAGCACTAGAGCAAGAAGTGAAGGAAGAGAAAGCAGCCCTGGAGAAACCAGTAGACTTGGAAGAGGAAAAAAAGGAAAGTGATGGTGAAATTCTTGAAAAAGGTAAGATGATGATGGTGATTTATAATGGCTACCCTGGGCAAAGCTCATTAAAAACAGTAGATTGTCTGGTAAACCCTAGTCATCACACTTGTTTATTGTCATATTTATACCATGGGAATCCCCAAGAATGCATGACTATGGCAAAGAGGATCCTTGCCTGGATTGGTCCTGAGCAGGCGTCTTATACATGATTTTTGTCTTCTAAGGAGAAAGAATTGTAAAAATTATTCAGTTGCTTCAGAGCCTAGCAACTATGAATCTCATATGACATAGCTTTTTGCAAAGATTTTTCTTGCCTCCAAGAATGTAGTTGAGGTGGGAGGTGCAGACTAGACTATGGCTTCTGTAGAGGAGTAATCAGTTTAAGGCAGGCGATTGCAACAGAGTCCACACCAAGTCTTCCAGCTGCTATTGTTTATCAGATAATTTATCATATTGAACAAATAGTACTGTCTTTTGAAAGGATTGCTGAATCATGTCGGCTTCCCATCTTCTATTAAATTCCAGAAGATGTTAAAACTGAAGAACTGAGGCTTTTTGGTGACTCCATTGAGACCTCCTTATACACGTCTAGGTAGCAATAAGACTATTGATATTTGCTAGATATCACAAGCCAAGTTCCAGATTCAGCCCTTTAAAACTAACATTATATCTTGAGCACTATTTTTAACTCAATAGTTGATGAAACAATTGACTTAGAAAAAATACTGATTCACAACACACACATACATATTTCCATATATATGTATATACATATACACATACTCATATGTATATATATTCTTTGGTTTTCATTCTGCATACAGATTGAATGCCTTAAAAATTTCTAAATCTGTCCCTTTCCTCAGATATGATGATTTGTTTATAAAATGTGGTTAAATAGTGAGTATTTGTATTTCATTTAAAAACATTTCTAATGGAAATTGCTTTTAAATATTGGAATTTAAATGCATCCCCTGACTTTTATGTAATACTTTTCAGTAGCAAAATGCTAATTCATCAAGTCTTTGCCTTTAATAAAAATCTGTATTCTAGAAGAGGAAGGTGAACCTGAGGAAAAGAGTGAAGAAGAAATTGAAATCATAGAAGGACAAGAAGAGGGTAATAAATCAAATAAGTCTGGATCAGAGGATGAGGTAAGCCACTCTTTAACAGAAAATAAACTAGTTTTCTATGTATGATTGTTAATCCGTAAAAAATTATTTCAATAAAAGCAGCAATCTGGTTTGTGATGAATTTTTTGCTGTATTTCTCCCAGCTTTCTTAAGAGTGCCCATATTGTTTTAAAATGTATCAATAAGGAAAGCATGAAAATACTATGTTATATCATCTTAATGCCTGATGAAACAGTGTAAAGTAAGTTTACACTATAGATTACAAAATATAAAGAGATCTGTGTCTGTAAAAAAATTATGATTATCATTAAAGTGTTGTGTTGAATAAGCAGACCATCTGAATTTTTAAGGTAATTCTGTTTATTACAAGACAATTTTATTTATAACCATTGTGAAAACATTCTCACTGTCTCCATAACTTACTTTCAAAAGATTTCATTCATTGGGTAGTTGAGTACTATCTACCTGATAATGGTGTTTTTCTCAAATTTTTAGTCAACTAGTTTTCCCATTAACTTGGTATGTCCGCCCCTTTGTGCATTCTGAGGTATAGTAGGACTTTCTGCAGTGCCTCTTTTTTAAGTCGGATATTATGGAATCAGAAACTATTCAGGATATAATTCAGAACCAGAGCTTCCTTTTTTTTACCCAGAATATACCCACAAAAGCCCATTTTCTCTACCTCTCTAGCCCTGTAAGTACTTTATAATCTTACTCTCAGAAGTCACCGTCCTCACCACTCTCAAAGCTTAGAGTTAGGTAGGGTAAAGATACCCTGGCTTGACGCATGTGATGAAATAAATTTTCTATTTTGTCTGTTTGAAGAAATCCTCCAAATAAACTTATGTTATTATTGTTGTTCAGTTGTTTTCTAAAGTTTATGCAGTACATTATACCTGGTTACTGGTTCTAAGTGCCTTGTGAGATATTTAAATGTGTTTTGTGGATCATTACCTAGAATGAATATCTTTATTTAGAGGGAGTTGGGTGAAGATAATTTTTTGCAGAACGGAGTTTTAAACAGTAATTGTTTTCTGCTGTCACTGTCTTAATAATAATACTTGGAATCATTCATTGAATGTATACTCTAGTTATATTTTGCTTTATAAAATATTTTTTGTATCTTTAAAAATGTCTTAATTCCATCTTTTAGTCTTATGTTTTTCAGTCTTTTAGTCTTACATGCTTGTTAGTGACCTAAAATAAATCCATTTTTATATAATATATAATTATAACTATCTTGTATAATACCTTCATTATTTAATTTTATTACACAAGTTTTTAATTTATGTCAAAATGATTATTCAAGAAAGATAAGAATTAAAGGAAAGGAAAACCCCAAACCATAAATTTGATGTTCCCTTTTCTTCTCTCGTAATTTTTCTCAAAGCACTACATGCCAAAAATTCTGAAAAAGTCCCTGTAAAACCAGCTCAGCAATTCATTACTTACAGAAACATTGTGATATATAGTTAATGCTTAATATCCCACAATGAAAATATCATGTAACCTTTAATTAACTGTGAGATTAGATTAAGTTCTAAATCATAAAATCATGAATTGAGTTGTTAGCATTATTCCTTGTCAGATGCATATTTGACAAGCAGAGTTCCTCTAAAAATGTAATAAAACCCAAAGATGAACAAATTGAAACATATCAATGTATATACACATTTTTGATCAGTTATTAAGCAAAGGAACATAAAGATAAAGCATGTGATTATTTGAACATATATATTAGATAGTAAGAAATATATTATTTACTACTATTAGTTGCCTACTGTATGGAAATGGACATTTTCATAATTTTTTTCCTAGATGAAAGAAGCAGATGAGAGCACAGGATCTGGAGATGGGCCAGTCAAGTCAGTACGCAAAAGAAGAGTACGAAAGGAGTAATGTATATTTAAGTATTTTTCATTCCTAAAAGAGAGAGTTGGCATTCTAAAGTTGGTGTGCCAGAACTGAACTTGAATCAATCTGCACATCCTGTTTCTTCTATCTAGTAATGTTATTCTTTCAGACATTTATTTTAGTCTTCTTTTTCAGGAAAGAAAAAAAAAAAACACTTTGAAGTTACCTGGTCTTTGAATTTAGAATAAAAGAAAGGTGCATGTTACATATCAGATTTTAAGAGATTAATATCATTAGAAGTTACACAGTTTCAATAGTTTGGAGAGATTTTAGTTTCTACAGAGCAAAATAATATGCAGCAGCTTCACCGCTGTTAGAAGAGTCAGTTATTGGAAATTCCTCTTAAATGGCTATACTACAGTATGACTGGTAGTCCTATAAATAAATGACAGTTTGTTCTGTTGTACAGGGCTAAATTGCAATAAAGTTCCTGTATGGTGGTTTGATTCTATCAACAATTCAAAGTGTTTGTATGTGACCCACATTTACCTAGTTTGTGTCAAATTATAGTTATGGTCCATTGTTCACTTAAATTATAGAATTCTTTAAAGAGGTGCTTTGTTGACAAACAGGTCAACAAAACAAATGCCTATATGTCGTTCATAGAATCACTGGTTAATAGTGCAGTGTATTTACATTTGAATACAAACAAAAGAGGTTTATCAAAGTGAAATGGTGTACAAATTTTTTTCAAACTTTTACAGTTGTTTTATGCCAGAATGGCTTACCCTATTCACAAGATTGCTTATGCCTACATTGCTCTTGAAAATAAAATTTAAATATTTTCTCATCTTTAAATGATACCCTCTTTAATAGGTAGATTATTATTGGAGAGTCTTTATTTTCTTTGATTAAAGAGATTCTAATGGCTGATAAATGTCAATCATCATGCTTTGTATTTTTATCTTTTTTCCTGACAAATTCAAATCTGTTTTCAGTCTATTGTCTCATCTAGCTTCAAAACCACCTCTACGGTAGATAACAACTATGTCGTTCCTCTTTTTAAAGTACAGTTGACCCTTGAAAGCACAGGTTTGAACTGTGTAGGTCCGGTTATACATTGATTTTTTTTTTCTCAATAAACTCTAAGGTTCTATATGATATGTTTGGTTGAATCCTCCAATGCAGAATCTGCAAATATGGGTGGTCAACTATGGGACTTGAGCGTCCGTGGATTTTAGTATCTGCCACGGGCCCTGGAACCAATCCCCCATGGATACCAAGGGAAGACTGTAGTTACCAAAAACCACAGAACTACATTATAGTGGAGCTGTATTGTTCCATTTAACATATACTAAGACTTTTTCATGTTTGGGTGACAGACGCTTTGGAAGGTGATGTAAATCTTTGAGACCTACTTCATTACTTGTCTAGAGAAGTCTATACTAGTTGGGTAATGTTTCAGATTCCTTCATAGACATACAACTGCATCCTTGGGCCCCTTCCCGTCCAGCCTCCTTCCCAGTAGTACATTTTAGAGCTTATGTATAAGGAAAATGAGTCTCTAGCTTCTCCTCTGACTAAAGGAAGCCAAATATAGCCAGTATAGTCACTATTCACTCTATTTCAGGGAGTGAATTGAAAATGAAAATTAGTGCTTTATTCCATTGTTGTGTTCTGAACCTTCCATAAATTAGTGGTGAAAAATCTTAATACACAGTTAACCATACTTTGTATTTAATACTAACTGAACTTAATACATCTTGCAAGGATTCCCTTTCTTACTCTGCATTTGGAGTGTCGAAGTGAACTAGACATTGAGTAATTCTAGATGAGAATGTTTCTGAAAGTAAACTACTACTTCATGAGGTAAATCCATTCTTATTTTTATGGAAGCCTTCTTTCCTGATAAGTGTCTTGTAAGTGATCTTTTTTTAAAGATTTATTAAAGCTCTTTTTTACTTTCTTGGTTGCAGATTCATTTTAACTTTAACATTTGGTTAAACTCCATGAGCCTGCATTGGTAAAATCTGAGCAACCGGTTTTGCCAGTTCACTGCTCCTACCTGTGGGTGTCCCCTCTGTGGATGCACCATGGCTGATAAGTTTAACCCGAACTTAAACTTTATAAATATGTGTACTAGGTCCATGTAGTAGACAAAGCATTGTCTTCCTTAATAACAGGATGGCTTTTTCCTTTTACCACCCTAATCTGACTTATTGTTTAAGATGATTTAAGTTCTATCCTCTTCTCTAAAAAAGGAGAAAATGAATGTATTTTGCTCTTTATTTTAGTTGGCTTTTCTAGAGGCTTTTTAATTTGACCAAGCAAAGTAGCTTCCTTTTTCTTGAACATTTTTTTAAGGTAGCCTTGCTTTCATTGGTCATTCTTTAGAAAGATACATATTACAAGAACTAAGAGCCAGTCCACATTTCCAAGAGACAGAGGATGAAATTGCTTATTACATGTTTAAATTAACTATTAGCAATGAATTTAATGTACCTTAGCAGTTTAGAATACTACTTTAGAAAATTAATAGTTTTCATTGAAAACTATTCCGAATAGTTTAAAATATTAATATATTACACTCTAGGCATCTATGAAGTTTTTTCATTCTCTTTTCAACTGTGGCTATGTTTGAACTTCAGCAGGATTTAGAGATGAAATATCACATGGCTGATATCAGATAACTACTTAAATCTCATGTAAATAATTTATTTAAACATAATAATGGCATTTCTACATTAATTTTAATAATCTCTTCCCAAATTATAGCTCTTATTCCCTTAGTATGACAGCTGTGAGGAGTTTAGGAAATAAAATTACCCCTAATCTGACAGGTCAGATGAAGTAGGTTGATGGAAGAGAAAATGTATTTTTGAATGCATTTGGAGTTTGTAGCGATCCAAATGCATGGAAGAGCAATGGTAATTTTAGGGAAAATGAAGAACAGGATAATTTTTAAAATTATCGTTTAACACCTAACAAAGTATCTTACCATATATTTTGTGTTTGTTAAATACATAGAATTTTACTTTCTTTGTAAAATTTGGAAGTAATTTCAAGTTTTAATTACTTAAACATTTGATAAGCCATCTATAGATAATACAGAAAATTTAAAACAAGGTAAATACATTATACAAGTGATTACTATATATTACTTTAGCTTCTGTCATCACTCCTCAACACCCCCTTCAATATATGGTAAATTAGGTCCTAAGGCCAATGTAAAGACCTTGTTATAGAAAATGTCCTTATATACAATTCATCTCTGTGATTTAAGTGAAATAAACTGTAGCTTTTTGGGGGGGTAGAGTAGCTAAGAGGTAGTTAACTCACTCTTCCAATTTTAACCTTTCATGTAATCACATTCTCTATTCTTTAGTGAGTTACAAATTGTCTTAACAACTAAAGTAATCTCAGGTCTTTGTTGGTAATTTTGATTATATCAGCATTAAAGAAATACAACAACCATTAGAAGTTGTTAACTCAAGATAGGAAAAAACAAAATTATTGGGGAAAGTAAAGAAAGACTCCATTCTAAAGAATTAAGATCAATTTTGCTTTGTTTTGGACCATAAAATTCTAGAATATGTAATTCACCTTTCATCTTTCTTTTGGAAAAGGGACTAGATCAGAGGGAAGAGTAATGGACAAGGATATAAATGTGGTATCATGAATTGGTTGGAACTGCATGCTTAGATGATTTTGGTTGCTTTTCTGCAAATTTTCTTGTTACATGAACAATTCCAAATTCCAAAGATCTCTGAAAATCAAAAGTTTTTTCATGTTTGACATCAAAACTCATTTGGCAGCCAAACCTGACCTCCCTGATAGGATATATATAGTGTATTTATCACACTTAGTACTAAATTAATATATTTTGCTACAAAAATGTTAATGTATTTGATTACAGGTGTTGCCCAAACTGTATTGGTGTTTGAGTCATATTACTTTATGAAATCTGAAAAATTCCAGATTCTGAAACATCTGACCCCAAGAGTTCCAGATAAGGGATTGTGAGCTTTATTAACTTGCTGTAAGTAAAGTCCAAAGTGACTATAGAGGACGGATTTTGGATGGAATGCTAGTTCTACAGGTAGATCCTGAGGAAATCAGTATGCTGATTTTTCCTGCCAATTATCATTCCACCAGCATTTGGAACTAGGAAGTATTTAAAGAAAAATTTTTTCTGACATTGGTTAAAACAGTAAGAAAGACTATTCAGGGATGTTGCAATAGGGGGCAAGAATATTGCAACAGGGGAGAGAGATGGGGCGCACCTCCAAATACAGTGAAGACAGCTGGGAATTTTTAGTTATTGCGCAGAGTTGGGGCAGGGAGGTGGATAGAAAATTACTAAGAGGAGGCATCAAGGGTAGGGAGATGCTTGCTATGCTGATTTAACAGGATTCTTGCTCAAGACAGGCAGGGTGATCAGATTCTGAGGGTGGGGGATTTCTCTAAACTGACTTAGCAGGATTTTTACTAAAACTGGACTAAGCAGGCTGAAGACAGGGCCTAAGATGAGCTCTAGTCAGAAGGAGGACTCAAGAACATGGCTAAAGTTTGGTTTAGGAGTCTTTATCAGAAGCTACGCACAGTCCCTGTGCACACTGTTTACCACCTGTATTTCTATTATAGAAATTGATATCCTGAAGGACATTGCCATAATGAAAACAAAATGTGTAGCACTGGTTTACCATTCATATGACAAGCAAGTGGGGCATGTATTTCTGGTAACATTTTGTCACCTGATTTAACAGCTGTAGGGGTAGCAGCTGGAAAAGCCAGAATGTGAAATAAATTGGCTGTTCCCTTATGCTTTGTAGCAAGGTATCACAAGAAGGAGCTTACCAGTTTCCAAGCAGAGATGGAAGGAAATAGAGAAAGATCATTATATTAGCTACCTCACATGGTTAGAAAAGCTAATTGTTTCTATACCCTGAAAGCAGAAAAAATTCAAAATTTTATTTTTGAGGTATGGGAGGTAGAAGGGGAAGCCCAGTTAAAACTTTTCTGCCAAGTGTTAAGCCAAACAAAAGGACCCAGCCCTGCAGTGATACTTGGATGTTGCATTCCCAGTGCAGTCTTATTTTCAGTTGATTTCAAAGTAGCCTTTATTAGAGGGGCAGGAACCTATGAGGAAGGAAGAGGAGAAAGCATACCTTGAGAATTTGTTCTAGAAAAGAGCTTGATTGTGGTTCCTAGCATATGCAACTGAAGCATATAGACAGAAAGGCTGTTTTTGAGGGAACTGTACTGCCAAAGAAATGTGAGCTTGGCCTTCAAATGATGGGCACCAAAATCACATTAGCAAGAAGTGGACTGTTTCTACAACTCCCATAATAAATGGAACACTCCCAAACTTTTGAGTTACAGGAGGGTCAGGGTGTGGGTAAATAAGGAGTAACTTTCCAGATAGGGGAAGCCATGGAGAGCAATAAGGGAAGTCCTTTGCCAGAGATTAGAATCAGGGTCAAATCAAGGAACTTTATCCACTATCAGGGACAGAATCTTCACAGGGTCTCTCTCCTAGTATTCCACAATTGCTTTGAATTGATGTTTCCCTTTATTCCATATTCCAAATTGAGAGTTGTTATTTGGGTATCCTATCCCCACTACACCATCACAAATGGGCAGAGCAAATAGTCTGTCACTAGTTTAGTGGTTGTCAGACTATTGGAAGCCACATCTACAACTGACAGACCTTGACAGAGACCCTGGATTTTGAGCTGAATCAGTAACTGGAAAAGGAGAGGTTAAGTAGGTTCTGTATATGGGAAAAAGGTTGGGCAAAGATACTTAACAGCAAGAGAAGGGGGCTGTGGCTGATGCTTCTAGGTACCACCAATATCCTGTTTCCACAATAAATTTATAGCTGGAATATGGCTTCCAGCTAGGAACAACATTTCTCAGCAATTCTTGCATCTAGGTGTAACTAAATCCCGACCCACTGGAATGTGAGAAGACATATGAGCCATTTCCAGGCAGGCCCAGCCCACAAAACCCTGCATATATGCACCATGCACTTTTCGTGCAAATTATAATGGTGATAATTAGTGACTTGGAAGCCATGTTTGAAAATGGCAGAGCCATCCTTAGCTCACAAAGCCTACTGGTTTACCGTGCTTACCTCAGACCCATTAGTTGGATGAGAAACATTAAAAAAAATTTTTTAATTGAAGTATAGTCGATTCACAATGTTGTGTTAATTTCTGGTATACAGCATAGTGATTCATTTATACTTATATATACATAGAGAGAGGGAGAGATTCCTTTCCATATTTTTTCATTATAGGCCATTGCAAGATACTGAGTATAGTTCCCTGTGCTATACAGTAGGATCTTGTTTATCTACTTTATATATGGTAGTATCTCCAAATCCAGAACTTCCAGTTTATCCCTCCCCACCCCCTTTCTCCCCTGGTAGCCGTAAGTTTGTTTTCTATGTCTGTGAGTCTGTATTCTGTATTATTTTATATTTTTTTTATCTCTGTATCTCATTGCGAGAGCTTAGCCTAACTTAAAAAATACAACCACCTTTCCTTTGGCAATCTTGGATCTTTTGAATTCTTTGCTTTTATTTTTTGAATTAATATATAATATACTGTATTTGTTTTAATAAAAAATAGTACTCCCTTAAACATCTAGCAACTGGTACTTAAAAATAAGATACGTTACTTATCTTGTGGCTTTGAACAACCCTGAATACACCATTGCAGCCAGTTACTTTGGCAACTATATCAAAACACACACAATTTTTGAAACAGCCTTTTTATTAAACAGCAAAGCATAACTGCAACACAATTTTAAATGTTTGAAAATTAGGTCACAAAGGGATGCAAAATGTTTGCTTATGACTACTATATATTCATACAGCTAAAGTCATCAAATCTTATACCAATACAAACATAAGATTACTTCATGATTAGCCTAAATTTAGTAACCATAACCTATATTAGTGGATCTCTTTTCCTGTGTAACACTTTAACATTACTCGTGATACTCATTTCCTTACCAAATGGAATCTACAAACTAAATTTTAAAAAACTGTTAAATGACTAAAACTTTGCAAACCAGCAGCTGGGTTTACAGAAGATTCTAAGTAGTGAGATAAAATACTGAGAAAGCATCAATTAATATACATGTAAAACTCTCCCATTTTATTCATGATTTTGATACTAACACACTCTGAAGGGATTTTGCAAAGTTGATCTGCTGGGTACTACAAATAAACCTGAGAACAAACTTTGTTCTCTTCCAGGTCTTGTTTACATAGTGTTAGCCAAACAGTCCATTTTCTTATATATTCCCAAATCTAATCTGTGGCAGAGATTAACACAAATCTGGAGTAAAAACATTTGGAATCGGTTACAAGTATTTACCAAGTACTTTTTCACACCCTATTTCTATTT
This sequence comes from Vicugna pacos, assembly GCF_048564905.1. Classification (NCBI taxonomy): domain Eukaryota; kingdom Metazoa; phylum Chordata; class Mammalia; order Artiodactyla; family Camelidae; genus Vicugna; species Vicugna pacos. The sequence goes on from NC_132988.1 coordinate 21,772,228, forward strand.
TTCCTCAAATTTTAAAATTTCAAACACACACACAACCAGAGCACATCTTGTCAGAAAACCAAGTGGGTAGCTTTGTGCAAGGGAAGTCTTTAACAACAAATCTTCCCAATTTGACAATTCAAAGAAAAATCTTCATTTTTATAGCCTCCGTTTTCATTGATTAAAGAGAAACAACTATCCTATCTTACTCCTAAATACAACAAATAAGCCCTAACTGAGAAAGTATCTTATTTTGGTTAAGTTTACAGTTAGAGTTCAGATTACTCCCTATACGATTAACTATAGAAATTACTTTTTACAAATGTGAAACCAATTTTTTCCTTGGGGAAGGAAAATGAGAAGAAAGCAAACGGAGAAGAGGCACACAATGGTGGACAGGGTACATAAAGCTGTGCATTCAGTACATGATTTTGGTCACTTTTTCACAACACGGTGGTTATTTTCTTGTATCTCTAACTATGCCTATAATAAAGTCAGTGCTAAACCTGTAAGTCAAAGCAAATTTGATAAAACATTCATTTTCAAGTTTCATAAATATATGCATTTCTAATTATAAAGTCTCTACAGCACATTTGCACGTTTTCATAGACTAACATAATACACAAACTCATGGGAGTTTTCTGTTATGCTCTTAATTTTGCCTAGATCTGACACTATCTTCATAAATACTCAGTGAAGCCACAAACAAAAAGTATTATAACGTTTGGAATCTATCCAAGTTTTAAAGAAAAAAATGATCAGCAGCAATTCCATAAAACATAAGGGATAATCCCTTACTTTCTTTTGCTTTTTGTGTCAGTTGTTTGAAAAACACTAGAAGCTGACATGAGGTTTTCTATATATTGTCCAAGAACTTGGTTTTCCGATTTCAGCTTCAGATTTTCTTCCTTAACTGCATCTACTCTTGCAGAGAGATCTATATTAAAAATAAAAAAGCGTATTATCAATAAAATGATGCAATGATGCCACATTATAAAATGCTTATTAAGATTCATTCTTAAAAGAAATACCACAGTCCTTAAATTTTCTGCTTTTAAATTCAGGCTAGTTTAGAAGTTAAAGTGAACTGAGTACCAATCAATAGTCAAAATTCCTACAAAGAGATTTCACATTAGATTAAATGTTATTCTTTGTAAACAGCATTTTTGTTAAGTAGTTAATTCTTAAAATGGTTATTTTTAAAAATACTGTTTTAAAAATGTGAATTTTGGTCCATATCTTACCATCATGAAACCATAATGTCTTTACTAGAAATGTTTAAGAAAATGTAGTAGGTGAACATAACTGAATTCACATACTGGATATAGGCAGTCAGTTTCCAATTGATCATTGTGTATTTTCACATTAGCAAGAAATTCAAAATAGCAGTTCTTGATGATAAAAAAGATATTACCTCCATTCAGTAAGGATTGGCTGCCTTCTAAGAGTCATTCAGTAAGTATTAAGTGCCTGTAACAGGCACTGGTCTAGAGGCAATAGTAACAAAAAAGAAAAGTCCCTGCCCTTTCAGAGTTTACATTTAATGTGCATGTGGGCACAGGTGCATTAATGGGGCTCAGGGTGTGTAGGGGATCAGGAGAAAAAACAAGAAAGGTAAGGGTCATAGGAAGCAAAAGGAAAGCTGTTCTTTTATATAGTATAGTCAGGGATAGCTATTTTGATTTAAGGAAATTTCACCAGAGATCTAAAGGAAGTGAGGGAATGAGCCATAGTGACATGCAAATGATCAAGGGAAAAGATTCAAGCACAGGGAACAGCAACTGCCAAGACTGAGTTAGAGCCTTAATGAAAGAATAGCAAGGAGGTTGGAGTGTCTGAGGCAGGATGTATGAGTCAGAGAGTGTGACTGGAGTCTGAAAGTAAAAGGAAAGTAAGAGACTTCTACAGAGTACCTGGCTTTCATTAACTGTGAAATGGGAAGCTACTGGAGTGACATGATCTGTTCAATCTGATTTCAAAAACAAAGCAAACCACAATCCCTTAATTTCCTTAAAAACCAAAGTATATTTCAGTGGTAGAATTAATTTTATGCGAGACATTCAGAAAATGAAAAAACTCAGATCAATTCCCTTTTCATTTTTGAGGCTAATGTGCTATTCTTACTTTCATATAAGCTTTATTAAAGTGGACTTAGTATAACAGTGTGGGGACTTAAAAAGGGGCTCTCATATTAGGTCAGACCTTAGAGAGGGAAGCATAAAAACACTGTTTGACTTTCTTATTGAAACATCTCTGTTCTTTAAACTGACCAGCCAAAGCTACTGGCAGGAGGGGAAAAAACTATTGAAGTAGACTTTGAAGTTTATACTTTTAAAAACTGCACAGTACCAGACAAAATTTAGCAACATAAATGCTTACAATTTCAATTACCTGGATGTTAGTCAAGAAAACTACAAAATACAAGCTAACCTTCAAGTGTGTGTTGGAGTTCCAACACTTGATTAATAAGTCGTGTTTTTTCCTCCAGTTCCACCTGATTTTCAGCATCAACTGCTGTAATAAAAAGGTTCAGATTTACTATAAATTAACATTAGCTACCATTTGTGTTGTATAGCACTTAAAAGATCTATAAAATGTTTTATATTCATTATCTTATTAGACTTATACAAGAGCCCTATGAAGTAAAAGGTTATATTCCGCATTGCACATAAGGACACCAAGGTGAAGGCAAAATGTTTTGCCAACATCTCACAGTTAAGGAATGGAAGTTGCCTTATATCCTTTCTAGAACTATACGGGATTATAAATAGGTAAATTGCACAAGATCCAAGCCTTCTAAATATTGCTTCTCTGTTCTTTCCATTGCTTAATGAAGCAGTGTATGTTCCACACAACCAGGAACATACAGAAAGGAAAACAAAGAACATACCATCCATGTCAGCATTCATCATCTTGGGCCTTGGATACAAAATTCTTGATAAATGGTCTGCAATAAGAAAGTCAGAAACACAGACATACATAGCAATGAAATATAAGCTTGTTTTTCAGAAGAAAATTAAATGACCCAGTTGGACCCTTTTCGCATACTTTACTGTGTCTAAGAATAAAATACTCAGTGGGTAAATAAGCAAAGAATATGTACAAATAGTTTACAAAGAGAAGTATTAAGTAAACAAGAGGAAATGTTGATTTTCTTGGTAATCAAAGAAATGCATAGTAAAATACCACTGTATATTTCTTAAAATATTTCTCTAAAAGAAGATAAAGGTCAATGCTAGAAAAGTTACGGAAAAGCAAACACAAAATATTGGATACAAATTTTAAATATGTAATCTTTTTGGAAGGCAGTGCAGTAATAAACAAGATTCATAAAAACATTTAAATATTTTTTACAAAGCAATTTTACTCTTGGAAATGTAGCCCAAGGAAAATTATGAAGGAAAAAATTATATCCATAAAAATCTTTACTTCAGCATTATTTATAACCCAGTAAATTAGAAACAACAAACTGTCCATTCGGAGTCTGGTTAATTGTAGTTGCCATTTCTAATAGAGTGGCTACTAAAAATAATTATGATGACTATAATAACGCTAATGTAAATTATTTGAAATATAAGCATGGATAAAGAGAATACAGCAAAATGAAAAAATCTAACATCATTATGTGATGGGAGCAAGGAAGACATCTCTTAAAATAGTCTTCATTATTAAAGCATTGTTTTATATATAGCAATTAATACTTTTTAAACATAAAATTCTAAAGAAAAATACTCGGTATCTGAAACACTAATATGGATTAAATGAAAACATGTCCATTGTCACCTCCTGGTTATGGTTAAAACAGATTAATTAGGATATAAATAAGTAAATAAATATTAACACTTTGTTTCTATAAAAGGCTCCAAAATATTAGAGCACAAAATTCTTGTGAAACATGTCCTGCTCAATTGCTAACATTCATTCACATGCAGTGTGCTCAAAATTTATAAATAATGCTACCAGATTATTACTGAAAACAGATTTGTTAACCAATCTAATCTACTCACTGAAGGAACTTAGACCTGTCAGTTTTGTTACTCTTTCAACAAGTATTTATTGAACATCTACTATATCCAAGGCATTGTTATGCCTCCAAATGCTGAACAGTAGAACCCAAACCTATTGAACAAAAACGTCTACTACTAGAACTATAATCACAATCAAAACTGTGATCAGTGTATATCACCTCACAGTTTCAGTTAATATAACTGTGTGACACTTCAGATACTAGTGTGAACATGGGAACAGAATGCTCTGTACACAGGTATAAACTACATCTTGGTTAAGATATCAGTCTAAAAAAGAAAGGTATTAAACTTCCTTTACACAGAGCATTATTAAAGAATTACTAGCTACAAACAGTATAAAAACAATGCTTAATAAATCTACCTCAAGTATTCTGGCATCTTTCCACTGATCCAGCATAAGCACTGCTCTCCCTCATATCTTTTTCACATGGTTTTCTCAGGTTCTTTGTACTTCAGAGAAAGTTTTAAATAGGTAGGTAGGTAGGTAGGTAGATGGGTGGATGGATGGATAGAAAGAAAGAAAGGAAGAAAGATATAGATGCAGAGTTGACCGCTGAACAGCACAGGTTTGAACTGGAGTTTTTCAGTAAGTACTACTACAGTACTACACGACCTGCAGTTAGTTCAGTCTGCAGTTGTGGACTGTGTGTATGTAAGGCCAACTGTAAAGTTATATGTGGATTTTCAACTATGCAAAGAGTTGGAGCTCCTAACCCCCTTGTTGTTCAATGGTCAACTGTGTAAATATGTGTGTATATATACACACACACATCTACATAAATCCAAATACACTGATTATGAAAATTTTTTCAAAAGTTCTTCAATCCTGTGTAGTATTTGAACACTACACTTCAAAAATTCCTCTGCATTCAAATAATGTCTTTATAATTGAAGAGGAAGAATGTTAGCAGTGAAAACTTTATTTGGCACTTCCCCAAGAGAAGAGCATTTTCATACCCCTTCAACTACTGATCTGGCTAAAGTCTGGGAAGAATAAGAGGTAACAACCAAAAGCAAAAGTAAGTGATCTTGGGAATACTCAGCAACAGTAGACTTCAACTTGGCTATTTCCCCTGCTACATAATACAGGTATCCCCCATTTTTCGAAAGTTCACTTTATGCCATTCATTTGTATGAAAGACCTACATGAGTACCTGTTTTTGCTAAACAAAAGTCTGAAGCAGATTTTCACTTTCATGAAAAATGGCAAAAAGCAAAAACAGCATTCGGTGTTTGTTTTGCAGCAAGCTATAATAGAGGCAGCGTTCACTCTGAGCAGGTGAGAGTGATACCACCAAGCTCCTTCCCTGAAAACACACAGCATCTCAGCATCAAGCCACCATAGCTTTGAACTGTGTCTGTAAGCTCCTGTGCTTTTATCCCTATTTTGTGCTTCTGTTCACAAGATATGTCTTAAGATAATTGCTTCTTTACTTTACACCATTTGGCTTATAAAAGGTTTCACAGAAACACTTTCAGATAGTGGGGGAAGCCTGTATATTAAATGCTTAAATTTCTATTATACAGTGTTTTGAAGACTACAGAGGAAACAGAATTTTCATGACAGCTAAGAAGGGTTATACAATATTCAAGCTAAAGCAACAGAAAATGACAAAATCAATGTACTTGATTTTGAAATTAAATCGAGTATAGGGATGGGTTATACTTCTTTTGCCTGTGTTTTAGCTAATACTAAAATTGAACCAAAAAGTCTTCTACAAAAGCGAAATGTTCCAGACTGACCAATATAGTAGGTAAGGAAAGAGAAGCCAGTTTCTGAAGTTTTGGCTACATATAACCCGAACAATAGACAATTTATGCATGGCTTATCAACAGTTTGCATTCATCTGAAAAAAATAAAAGGAAAAAAAAAACACAGTAAAACAGGGTGAAGGGGGCTTATTAGAGGAAAAATTACTCTTAGAAAAACACATTCAAGGTTGGGGTGGAAGAGCATGGTGCGAGGACGGTGTTATAGGATACACCACGCAACCCGAGAGAGGACTACTCACACAGTTACACACGTAAGATTACACGCTAATGGTTGAACAGTGCAAAACCTGCCTAACTAGCATGGCACGATAAAACACAATTTTTTCCTATTGTGGTGTGATAAAATAGACTGACCTGAAAATGCTGCTCTTGAATATATTCTAAGAGTTTCAGGAAATTTAGAGTAATAAACTGGTTTATTTTATATATGTGATCAAAAGGTTTGTTGAGCTCTTTACATCAAAATATTTTAGCCATGGGTTTTATTTTCTTCAAAATAGGATCAATCTTCATACTCTGCAATGCCTACGTTAGCACACTACTGTGTCAGAATGTGCACTCCATGTAAGATTGAATTTTTCAACTATAAAATTTTTTCTCAAACTACAGTTGCTATCAAACCACTTCTACGTCATATGTGCTCTTAAGAGTTCATTTTCAACTCCTGCTCCTACACATAAAAGCAAATATGACATAAAAAGAGAGAGAATCCAGACCAAAATATCTCAAGTGTGGGAACACTGAAATAAATATAGGATGCTAAGATTGATCTGTTTATCCAAAATCGGCCTGAGTTCTGAAATAGATATGGTTGTCTGAGATTCTTCAACTCTGACCAAAGCTGAGGTCAGATATCATAAAATTTTTCTCAAAAATCAGTCAATTTTGGCAACTATCTTCTTCATTTAGCCTTGGTCAGTGGAAGAGAATCTAGACTTACTTTGATAATTTAAGTCCAAGAAGCAGAAGTATGGAGACAGCAAGATCAGGAAGTGTGGCACACACCCAACTGATCAGAGATTATCATTTGTATTACCAAATACACATCCACCTTCTTTGCTAGTACCCCCAGCAGTACCACAACATCATTCTTCAGAAGACACAGTTTAGCACAGTGATTAAGACCATGGATTTAGACTACCTGGATTCAAACCCTAGCTCTGCTGTTTATAAGCTCTAGAACTTTAGGTAAGTTTAGTTAACATCTTTGCCTCAGTTTCCTCATCTGTAAAGTGAGGATAGTAATAGTACGTACCTTATAGTTTTGTTGTGAGAATTTTACGAGCTGATATCCATAATGTGCTTGCAACAGTACATAGTAGGTGATTTCTAGTATTAGCTATTATCTTCTCTACTTTCTAGCTATAATTAAGGTCATAAGAATTTTAGAAAAATCACCTAGTCCAATTGCTTCAATTTTACAAATAAACCAAGGCCAAGATGATAATGGCTTACCCAAGATAAGAGTCAAGACTGAGATTTTGACTGTTCCCTGATATCCATCCAATCTCAACCACCCAACTTTTATGCATCTAATACTAATTTTCATCATCTGTTATCTACCTATTAGTGAACTAGTAAGACTACTAAAATAACATCACTATGCATTAATATACTAAATGCTTTGCATACATTATTAGTTTATCAAATCAACAGGACATTACAACTTACAAGGAGACGCTGTATCTCAGACAGGTTATGTATTTTGCCTTAGATTTCACAGGCAAAGTTTGTACCAAGAATTTGAACTCAGGTCTACCTATAAAATCCCTGCTTTTTCCATTTTTCCAAAATTCTGACGGCTGACAGGAAGGAGGTTGGTAAAACTGAACGCTGAACGAGAAACAAATTCAAGAAAAGGGCATGTGTGGACGTAATAACAGAGAATGTACCGTGGTTTTTCAATTCTGAAAGCAGACTTTTCCAGAAGATACTTTAATATGATCCTAATCTAAGTTTGTCAAACATTTTGCAACCCCTGATATCAAATTCCTTTGCTATTTCTACTATCTAAGCAACTGAAGATAAATTTCATTCCCTTCAAGCCGCATCAAACTTCAACATGGTTTGTTCAGGTTCCTCAAATTCTGACTTGTCCTGGTTAGATAAATCCCAGTTTAAATTCCATAAGATTAAGAAATGTTTGGCCAAATAAGAATTTGATCAGAAACTAGATCCCCAGAGTGGCTAGCTATATTGAGTTTAATCAATGGGTTGGTACAGGCACAGAATATATAGGCATATCTTTGGAACCTCAGGTACAGATACAGTGTTGAGAACATAGCACAGCATCTGTTCTTAATATTACGTCATAGTGCTGGAATCAATACGTTGAACAGCAAAAGCCCTGCCTTTCAGGAATGTGTCCTCTTTCTCCTTTCTAATCCTAACCCTCAAAATTGTCCAGGAGGAACTCTGAGATACGCCCATTGAAGAAACTAACCCGGACTGCTTTCAGCGCCTGGAAAGATGCCGCCAGCCCTTGTTTTACCGCTCACTCGCTTCCCCTCCACCCCCGCCTCGGCGTCCTCTCCCCGCATCTCCGAGTTCTCGGCAAAGCAGCCACGGGCAAGTCCAGGCGTGCCAGGGCCCATCCCACCCGAAAGCCCCTCCCGCAGCCCCATTTCAGGGCGGGCAGCTGGACTGAGGCCGTCGGCTCAGGTGCTGCGGGGTGAAGGCGGCAGGAGGTCCCGCCAGGGACCGCGGGCGACCTTCCCCAAAGGAACCTCTGGGCGAATGAAGAGAAGAGAAAAAGAGGTTGCGCAGGGGTTCTGCACAGAGCCAGGCCTCAGCCGCCCACCAAATGCCCAGGCCCGGGGACGCTTTTCCCCGGTCCCCGAAGCGCTGGGCCGCGTCCAGCCCGCCCCTCCCTCCAGGCTCTCGGCGGTACGGAGGCCACAACTCCAGTCGCCGGGAGCCAGGCCCTCCGCGGCCCATGACACCCCTCACCTGCCGTTTCAGACGCCGGCAGGGGGAGGGAACAGGAGGACGCCTCAGGCCCCGACTCTTGGACCAACGGGCACCGGCAGCCCCGCCCTCTCCGCCCACAGAGCGTGCGCCGAGATGGGAGTCCCGCCCCGTCCCGCCCGCCGCCAGCCAATCACCGCTCAAGAAGGCACGCATGCGCATTAGCTGCCCGACGCCCCAATCGTCCTATCTCAAAGCCCCGGGATCCACCTTTTGCCATAACAAAAGGAAACTGGCATCCAATCAGGATTGAGGCCGTTGTGGGCGGTTCCGGGAAGAGCAACAGCCAATGACAGTTCAGAAGCTAAGTTAAGCGCGGGAAAGCCAGTCCGCGAGAAGCAGCTCTTCAGTCTCAGGAGGACCCTGAAAATGGAGTCAGAAAAGCAGTCTGGAAAATTCTGACGGCTGACAGGAAGGAGGTTGGTAAAACTGAACGCTGAACGAGAAACAAATTCAAGAAACGGGCATGTGTGGACGTAATAACAGAGAATGTACCGTGGTTCTTCAATTCTGAAAGCAGACTTTTCCGTATTTTTAATTTCCCAAGTTGGAAAACCCTTAAGTGTACCTGTAAGGAATTATACCTCTCCGCATCTTCCCCACACTATTATAAAATCCATAGTGCTCCTGACCGTTTCATAATATTTTAGAATTGAGAAAATACCTTAATACTACCTCGGTATATAGTGCTTTTGTTCACTTTAACCCGTTCGTTCCTCACAGCAACTCACAGAAAGAGGCTTAAAAGTAAATTAATGTCCTGCTTGAGGCCATAGGCACAGTGTGAAATGCTATGTGTCAGGCTTTGGGATGTAATGTAATCTGGCTTGATATCTTTCACAGTTACCTAGCACTTTACACAAAGCAGCATCCTGTTTGTTTTTAATATTTGTTATTGTTTTGGCTTTGGCACACTCTTCCAAGTTGTAGAGGTGCGCCCTATGTCTATCTGTTTCTTGACTTTATACTTCTAGCACAGTTTCCTGACATAGGGTCTTTTAAGGAATATTTTTAAAACTTTGTTTCAGTGTTTGAGAACTACATATTTGGAGCTAAATTACACAGTATGAGGACATTTACTAGACTGCAGTGCAGGAGCTAAATAAGTGGAAAATAAGAGCCAACATAAATCTAATAGTGTCAAAAAGAGACTAGAGAGAATGAGTGTGAGCAGGATTCAAAGAATAGTAGCCAAGAATTTGTCAGGGTTTTAGAATATTTGAATTATCTTCAAGAAGCACTTATTCTTGAGCAGAATTAGAATAAGGAATTCCATAAAGGGACACATCATGGTGAAGCTGCAGAATACCAAAGACTAGAAGTATTAAAAAGCTGCTTTTTTTCCTAGAAGATTTGGGGTGGGTTTTTTCTTTTAGTTTTAAATAGAGTAAAATACACATAAAATATTTGCACTTAAACTGTTTTAAAGTGTACAGTTCAGTAGTGTTAAATATATTCTCATTGTTGTGCAACCAGTCCCCAGAACTCTTTTCATCTTGCAAAACTGAAACTCTATCCCCATTAAACAACTCCCAGTTCACCTCTACTTCCAGTCCCTGGCAACCACCATTCTTTCTGTCTCTTATCAGTTTGACTATTTTAGTTACCTCATTTAAGTAGAATCATACATATTTGTCTTTTGTGGCTAACGTATTTCACTTTGCATAACATCCTCAAAGTTTATACATGTTGTAGCATGTATCAGAATTTCTTCTTTTTTTAAAGGCTGAATGTTATTCCATTATATGTATATACCACAGTTTAGCCATTCAGCATTCAGTGGACACTTGAGTTGCTTTTCGCTTTTAGCTATTATGACTGCTGCTATAAACATGGTCTGTGCAAATATCTCTTTGAGACTCTGCTTTCAGTTCTTTTGGGTATGTATCCAGAAGTGGAATTGCTAGATCATACGGTAATTCTATTTTAAAAAGCAACTTTTAAGAATGTGATATTAACACAAAAATAGACAAAAAGAAAGTTAGGGAGTAGCTGTACCTGGAAGTTGGTATACAATAAGGGTGTCTGGTAAGAAAGAAATGTTGATGAGGTTGTGGAACAGAATTGTTACTCATTATTCTTGGGAGTAAAACTGGTACAATAACTTTGTTAATAGAAACTTTGTTTCTATAGAAAAGACAAATTATGGTGGTTTTAGTTAAGTTAGCTATTTATATAAAAATATGAAATTAGATCCTCATCTCACACCACAAGTAAAATTAAACTCCAAATGAAGTAAATGTGAAGTGTGAAAAACAAAACTAAACTTCTAGGGAAAAAACAGATGTCTTTGTGACATCAACATGGGGAAGAATTTGTTAAATCAGACAAAACAGTGCCATTCATTAAGGAAAAGATTTTAAATTTAATTATTTTATACACAGAAGAGTTCTAAGTTTTATAAACAGAAGAGAAGACAGTTTAAATCAGGTTAAAAACAATGTACAGGCTGGGAGAATATAGTAAAGCTCTGAGAATATAAGGAATTCTGAGAAAGATAAAAGTTCAAATAACATAAATAGGCAACTCACAGAGGAGGAAGAATGGCCAGAAAGATTTCTTTACTATTTACCTTCACTAGTGATCAGAGGAATTGATATTAAAACAAGATAAAGGAGCCAGTTCATTAAGAAGATGCAGAATCCTAACAGTGCTACCAAATGGCACTGAAGCAAAAACTGATGGAACAGAGATTAAAAAAACTAGCCCACAACTCTAGTTGGAAAGTTCATCACTCCCCTCACTGTAATTTGTAACACAAGTATACAGAAAATCTGTAAGGATACAGAACCCAGGTCCCTTGCTTGCCTTCACATGAGAATCACCTGGGAATCTCCTAATAACGCCAAAGAACAGACTACATCCCAGACTTATTAAATCACAATCTTTAGGTGGGATACTGGCATTAATATTTTTGGAAGATACAAAGATAATTTCAACAGAGTACAGGCAAATGTGGGAACTATTGATAGAGAAGACCTGTATGAAAATTTCTATCAACATATTTGACCTATTTGACATTTATAGAAAATTCCACCCAATAGCTGGAGGACATGGCTTCTTTTCAAGTGCACATGGAACGTTCACCAAAGTGGACCATATTCTATCATAAAACAGCATCATCAAATTTTAAATGATCGAAGTCATAAGAAAATATTTTCTCTGCCCACAAAGGAATTAAACTAGAATTCAATAACAAAAAGATATTTGTAAAAACCCAGGTAGTTGGAAGTTAAATTACATGCTTCTAAACAAACTATGGGTCACAAGAAAATATTTTAAATTAAATTAAAATGTTAACATGTCAGAATTTGTGGGATGGAATAGAAGCAATGCTTACAGAAATTTCTTTACCATTAATTGTTTATATGAGAAAACAAAATAAGAATCTACATGTTCACTGTAAGAAATTAGGAAAAGAAGAGCAAATTAACTCAAAGCAAGCAAATGAAAGGAAATAATATAATATAGAACAAAAAATTATACTGAAAAGCTTTAAAACAATAGAAAAAATCAATGACATCAAAAGGTGCTTTTTTGTTTTTTGTCTTTTTAAGGAACAATAAAATTAAAGGCTCTAGGCAGACTTGTCTAGGAAAAAAAATAAAAGACACCGTAAAATACAGGTAGCAGGAATGAAAGAGGGGACATCTTTAGAGAATCTGTAGACATTAAAAGGCAATTAAGGGAATATTATGAACAACCTTAGCCAATAAATTTGAAAATTTAGATGAAATGAACAAATCCCTTGAAAGAAAAAAAAAAAAACTCGCTCAAGAAGACTAGATGATACGAATAGCTCTATATCTATTTTAAAATGTCATTACTAGATTATCTTTCCCACAAAGAATGCTCCAGATCTGAATGATTTCAATGGTAAATTCTTCCGTATATTTTAAGAAATTTTATCAGTTCTCCACAAACTCTTCAGAAAATAAAACAGGAAAGAACACTTTCCAACCCATTTTGAGAACAGCATTACCCTGATGCCAAAACTAGACAAAGACATTAAAAAACATAAAACTGAACATAGATACAAACGTCTTTAATAAATTACTAGGAAATCAAATCTAACATTTGCCCCTTGGCAGAGAGCCTGGGCCATTGTGATTCTGGCCCGAGGAGTTTCATTTCTTCAGGGATTATGTTCTCAAGCTGATTCTAAAATTTGTATGGAAATACAAAGGATCTACACTGGAAATGTTCTGTAATATCTTGATTGGTGGGGTGGTTACACAGTGTATCCAATTGCCAAAAGTCATCTCCTATAACTTAAAATGTGTGTATTTCATTATGTATTATTTTTCCTCAATAAAACTGTTTTTTTCTTTAATGAGAAGACTAGCCAGGATTTCTTTAAGATTTGCAATATGCTAGATAAGCTAAATGTGATCTTTTACTCAGTCCTCAAACAATCCAGTGATCTAGGTACTATCAATCCCATCTTACAGATGAGGAAATCAAGGCTCAAAGTGTCTTGTTCCATAGCAGATAGCTAGTGACAGACTGAATTTAAACCTATCTTTTTTACCTGGGAAATGAGTATCATAATACCTACTTTATTTGTTATTAGGATTGTTAGAATTAAATGAAAATAAAGCACTGCAAAGACTAAAAATTGACTTTGGAACTGCAGCCCAAAGAAAGTGGGTTAGAACCTGCATCCTCAACCTAACCAACTGAAGTTCCTACTAAAACAAAATCGACATTCTTCACAGGGCTTAAACAAGACCCAGGGACCCCTAATATAATAGTCGAAATGTCCAGGATCCCAACCACAGTTTTTCAGCTTACGAAGAATCACGAACATCTCAATTCACATGAGAATAACAATCAACACAGCAACTCTGAGATGTCACAAATGTTGAAATTGTATGGAAAAGATTTTAAGCAGCTATTTTAAAATACTTGAACAAGCAATTATGAAAAACCCTGAAACAGAAGTTATAATTGAAAGTAGAAGCAACATAATAGAGGCTATAAATAAGAAGCAAATGGAAATTTTATGACTAAAAAATAAAAGAACTGAAATTTATAACTGTCTGCAAAGACTCAATGGCAGAATGGCAAGGAAAGAGGAATTAGTGAACTTGAGGATACCTCAGTAGAAATTATCCAATCTCCCAACAGGAAAAAAAATATGGTAGAAATGGAATAAAAAAAAGTAAACTCAGGAGGAAGGGATAACAAAAAAGATCTAGCATTTGTGTCATCAGAATCCCAGAAGGAAAGGGAAAAGAGTATGGTACTGAAAAATACTTGAAGAATTAATAGTTTTTCAAATTTGGCAAAAGACAGTTTCCTAAGGGGAAAGGGTGATTAGGAAAATAATGTCTAAAAAGCTCTGAAGGTGGAGCATAATGGAAGACTGTTGAGAAATGCTGATCTGGACTCTGGGCACCAACGTCGCTAACATCACACAGAGAACTCAGCAGATAGCATTTACTGCCTGATGACAAAAGAATGCACCACTACCTATAAAATAGTTTTTCAGAAAAACAGCAACAACAACAGAAAGCAGCCTGACCTGATCACGCCCATAAACTAGCAATTTAACAGGAAATAGAGAGGACTGAGAAATATGTTAAATCTACCATCTGAATAAAATTAGCAAAATCTGACAACAGAACAAAACAACACCAGAACAAGAACAAACAACAACAAAAGTAAAGCCCCTTTCTTTCCCAAATAAAGTGCACTGGGCATAAAAAGGATGGAAAGAAGATCTATAGATTAAAAGACACAAAATGCATTTTTAAAAACAGATCAAAAGAACCTATGGCTTATTTTGGATGCACCCTTGAATGATAAAACTACCTTTAAAGTGCAAGAAAAAGATTGCCATTAAGTAGGATATGGTAATTTTAGAGCATTCACCTTTTTAAAAATTCAGAATCAAACATATATCTTGCTAGAGAATTTAAACTTTAAAGGAAATCTTTAGACAAACTATCTGAAAAAGATAACATACAAAAAGGTAACCATAACATTAAAAGCAACATATTATTCACAAAATGTTGCAAATTGGATGAATAGTGTTGCTGATAATTAAGATGTGTCCTTGAATGAGTAGAAAAAATTCTTGAAATGGCAAAAAAGTGACAAGAAAGGACAATAAACCCAAGTGAATATTGAAAGGGAGCAGAAACTTTGGCACACTCGGCATGAAGTGAACATTCAGTAAACTGTTTATTTACTTTATACAGTATTCCATATTTGCATTACATTGTTCAATAAAAAATGATTTAAAAGTAGCCACAAAAATTCCCTTCTTCTGAATAAGGAAAACATACTAGTACAAATAGGAAACAGTGAAATTGCATAGAAATATTTGATTATAAAATGGATATTCATGTGCTCTGGAATGTGCATATATTAATATTATAAACCATCTAAATAAAAGCACAAATTAAAATATTCATCATAGAGAATGGAGAACTCCAAATTGAATACAATTTTTGCAAGGCAAAGTAGTCTGTGAGGAAGAAATGATAAATAATAGCAAACTTCCAAGATCATTTTGATGTTCTAGTCTGACATTCTCTCATCAAGAAATAAAAACTTTGAGCTTGTTTTCAGTAATTAGGGTTCTAAACATACTGTGGATATTTTAAAGTGAAATATGCTAACTGGAGACATTTTGATAACTTTCAAGTGTAACCAGGTGCATTTTCTCATACTTTCATGCTCATTAATTTGCAAAATGTGTTTCGTCTCATTCCTAAAAAAGAACTCACTTTTTCCTTTTTACTTATTTTTTTTCCCTTGAAAGGTTATTGAATTCATTGGAGAATGAATATTGTCCTGAATTTGGTGAGTGAAGAATATATTCTGCCTGTTGAAACTTGATTTCAAATCTAGACTCAATAGTATACTACACTGCTATTTGGTAAATTAAGTGGTGCCTGTTTACTTTTCTAAAGATCACAATTTTTTGGTAATAACCAATCATTGGCTAATTTGAGCAGAATCATTTTCATTCGTTTGTCAATAGAGAAAATGTAAGAAATTACTAGTGTATTTTTAGTGTTTCTCAAATGAAAATCAGAAGGATTTCCAGGTCTCCATGGAATCAAGCTTTGAAGATTTTGACAAAATTGAAAATAATGAAGAATGACTCTGCAGGGTCTTGATGCTTATTTTTCTCTAGACAAAGTATTGTCTTAATCGATGTTCCCCAAAGATTGGTACTTATACCTCTGGTTGAACATTATGAGCTTTTAAAAATAGTTATACATTTTATCATAATAAAAATATGAATAATACGGCTAATGCTCAGTTTGCAGATGTTGTTGCTTAGAACAAGAACCTAAGTTCAAAAGTGACGTTAAGTAAATGGTTAACTTAATGTGGCAAAAAAGAATTGCAATATTGATACGCAGATGAGTGGTTTGGAAACCCTGCTCTGTCAGCAGTGCAACAAGCATTGGTTTGAAGAAGAGAGAACCTGGGTTCCAGTTCTGGCTTAATGTATTTGTGTTCATTTACTTCTTCATTTCCTAGTTCAAAAGTTTCACTTAGTGTTCATTATGAGCTATATACTGTAGAGGATCCAAAGATTTGATATTGACTGTAAGGCTGAGGGGGATGAATTACCATACACCCTTGTGTCTTTAGATGAGGGACTGGCATAAAGTTAATTCTGCTTCTCTAATATTCTATAAAATGACATTGAGGAATTTACCAAGTAACACTGCCAGTGAGTTAGACTGGATGGTTCCCTTTGACGGTTTGGTTGTGTCAGACAGTCCAGTCCTTAGCACTGTGCCTGCCGTAAGATCTGAAAGGTTTCCTGAGTGAGTTACCTCTAAGCCCCTCCACTCGAACCTTTTTGATTTTGGGTTTCTGTGATTCTCTATACATGAATCTACCACTGTCAGTCATTTCAGCTGAGTACATGTTGTACTGAATTTTTATAAAATAATCTGCTTTAAAATCAAGACTAATCACTGGGCTCTCAGAACGTAAAAAGTGTTCTGTTTTAGTAAGACAGCATGATTCTTTGAAGGGCGTAGGAGTCAGGGTCACAGGGAAACTAATGTTTTATAAAAGGCTGCACATGAATTGCTCACAAGGTGCTAAAATGCTTGGTTCCTAATGGATTTTCTTACTTTCAGTACACAGACATAATCCTCATAGTTTTGTGTTTCCCTGGTAACTGTTTACACTAATATCACCTTGAGCGAATTCTGTCAGGCTGTGTCAGAATCTGGGATTTTACACAACTTACAAGCTTATAAGTTAGCTTGATTTCACAGGTGCTGGGAGGAGACAGGAGATGCCCGGGTCAGAGTCTATTACTCACAGCTCACAGCAGTGTGAGCTTCATGATGATTTGCTTCTGTTCCCCATCTCCCCCGAGTCCCCCAGGTAGGTGCCTGCACACACAGTGGGTTGTACAGGGAGGGAAGCTGAGCTCAGGGAATCTATTGTTTTTACAGCAAGTGGAAGCAAGTTCACTCTTCTACCAGGGGGAGAGGAATGACCTCATCCTGTATAGTTGCTCTCTGCAAACACACCCTAAGAAATGGCCTGAATAAAGGCCAGGCAGGACCTTGTGCTCTTGGCACACCAGAGACACTCGGGGCCCTGGCAGACACCTCTCCTAGGAACCTCTAACCTCTTTAGTTCTGTGACAAATTCCTACTTCCCCTCCTCCTTCCTTATACAGTAATCTCAAGGGAATTACTGCAGAATGTCTCATAAAGTGTTGGTGGGCTGCCTATCGGTCAGAAAGGAGGAGAACTACATTGGCTGGCATTGAAGAAGCATTAGTAGAAGTCAACAGCATAATAGTAAATACAGTTTTAAATAAATCAAGTCCTATTTTGTAGCTCTCCCCCTACCCTTTCTTTTTCACTGTTTTGCCAAACTTTGCAACAATCAGAAGAAAGGACAAGCCTGTCCGTAGTTCAGTTTGTTTTTGTTTTGAATATAGTTCCCTGTGCTATACAGCAAATCCTTGTTGTTTTTCTATTATATATATATATATAATATTTTATGTATTATATATATATTATATATTATATATTATATATACACATATATACTTTGTATCTGCTAATCCCAAACTCCTAATTTATCCCTCCCCCCTTTCCCCTTTGGTAACCACAAGCTTGTTTTCTATGTCTGTGAGTCTGTTTCTGTTTTGTAAGTTGATTTGTATTATTTTTATAGGTTCCATATAAAAATGATATATGATATTTGTCTTTCTCTGTCTGACTTACTGCACTTAATATGATAATCTCTAGGTCCATCTGTGGTGCTGCAGATTGCATTATTTCATTCTTTTTGTGGCTGAGTAATATTCCATTATGTATATACCACATCTTCTTTATCCAGTCATCTGTTGATGGACATTTAGGTTCTTCCATGTCTTGGCTGTTGTAAATAGTGCTGCTATAAACATTGGGGTTCATTTTTTTTTTATTTAGACCTTTTGTCTTTTCTGGATGTATGCCCAAGAGTGGGATTGCTGGGTCACATGGTAACTCTATTTTTAGTTTTTTAAGGAATCTCCATAGTGTTTTCCACAGTGGCTTCACCAATATACATTTCCACCAAGAGGGAAGGAAGGTTCCCTTTTCTCTACACCCTCTCCAGCATTTATTATTTGTAGACTTTTTGATAATGGCCATTCTGACTGGTGTGAAGTGACACCTCATTGTAGTTTTGATTTGCGTTTCTCTAATAGTGATGTTGAGCATCTTTTCATGTTGTAGTTTGTTTTAAAACAAGTACTTAAGATTAATAATTGCCAGAATAGTTAGTAACACTCATCATAGCAAAAGTAGATCAAGTCTTCCCCAACTTGAAGCAGATCTGACCAGACTCCGTTTCTTCTTCTTCTCTAGTGAAGGCAGAAAACAAAAGAATACCTCGCTGCTAAGGGATAGGGTCTTACCTGTTATGCTCAGAAACAGACTTTGTGTCTGGTCTAAAGGCTGATGATAACTAATTTAAAATCCCCCTTAAAGCTGTAGAAGAACTAGCTCTTCAAGGTATGGAAAGAGCCTAGAACCCCTTGCTACTCATCCTTGATGGTAGAATTGTGAGTTTTTCCATTTGAAGTAGGTTTTCTTTATGTACTGCATGAAGCAAAATATAAGAAAATGTAGTTTTCATTTTGGGAGAAAATTGATATGCCCTTCAGAGGCCTCCTGGAGTCTCTCCGTCTCATGGAGGTTTCTTCAGCAACCTCTTCGGATCTTTATGTTTCAGGGCAATAATGTCCCTTAGAGCATTGTTTCTCTCATTTAAAGATATTAGGCATTATTTTTTTTCTTCTAACAAGCCTTATTGGCCACAACCCAACTCAGCATTTTAACATCTTCTCACACGTATCTCTGGTTTAGTTTGACCAGCATCTAGTCAACTCTTAACTTCACCTCAGAAAAGTGTCATCAGCTTTAAAAAGTCACTGGCTTTGCCGTGCTGCAGGTGACCACCTGCACTCGAAATGGGACTTATATTGCTTGTCCTAATGGTCTCTGGGGGAGATGCAGGAAGAAATTCTGAGGGAAAGTTGCCTGGCATGGTGGTCTGTAAGTACTAAGAGCATCTGACTAGAAACCCTCCTCTGCCCAATTTCTTAAATTCCTCGAGGGCACCAGCTGGTCTCCTTCATTAATGTGGCGCCAGCACACTGGCTACATGTGAGCCCATAAATATTGGTTGAAGGAATGAATGAATGAATGAATGAACCAACGTTCTTCTCTAGATCCTTACTTTTTCTGCCTCTTAAAAAGGAGACATGTCTGTGTTGCCTCAGAGGGTGACACAGTGTTTCCACAATGCCTTTTCACCTCAGAGCTCATGTATCTTTCTGTCAGATTTTCTCACTGCCCCTTAACGCATCCCAGTGAGAGGGCAGAAAAGCCAGAGAATTAATTTTCCTTTTGGTTCTGGTCGTGGCCCTTCACACTTACAGAACCCTAGGCACACGTGAAACATCATCTACAGTGATAACCGATGTCACCCCATCATGACTTACGTCAGGAGATACTCTGAATACACTAGAAGACACCATGAACGTCATTTAGGGGCCATGGATAAGGAACTTGACGGCATTCTCTTTGAGGTGGTACACTAGTGACCTCTAGTGGCAAAATTGATTCAAGATAAGTTTCTGTTTCACCATTAAAAAATTTGTCTTTATTTCAATCCTTAGGTTTTCCCTTCATTTAGTAACATTTTCTACTTGTAGAATAACCTTAGTTATGCACAGTGATTTGTAGCTGCTCATATCCAAACTTTATTTTTTTATTTTTTGTGGTTTTTTTCAAACTTTATTTTTGTATTTCATAGAATCACAGGACTTTTGAGCTGAAAGAGCTCTCAAAAGAATTTGTTAGTTTTATCTCATTGTGTGTGGAAAATGAAACCCAGAGAAATAAAGTGACTTGCCTGAAGTCTCACTTCATGCATGGGACTAAAAGTCTAATGAGTCTGAGGCTTTCCTAACTTCACAGGACTGCAGCCTAGCTGACATCTGGCTGCAAGGGCAGCAGGAATTCTCAAGGCAGAACCGCCCAGCTACACCCCCTTGAATCTCTGAGCCACAAAATAGTGAGCAAATAAAGTGAGTGTTGCCTTACAACACTAAGTTTGGGGGTATGTTACACAGCGATAATAATCAGAACAAAGAATTTATTTAGGAAGTTTCTCTGCTTCTATGAAAAATACTGAATGAAAAATACAAAATAATGTACACCTATCAGGTATGAGTAAAATCTGTTAATCTTCTGTTAACAGTCAAAAATATCAGCTGTAATAAATCCAAGAGCTCTCAGTCCAAATGAATACATATTCTAATTGAGAGAAATATAAGTTCTTCCTCCATTAGACTACAGATATTAGAGATATGTACATTTTGAAATGAGGGACCCAAAAGTGGACACGTGTTCTACATCCTGTAAAAATCAAATGAGTCAATCTCAATCAAAAAGCATAGTTTGAACTCCTCATGTGTTGGTCACTTAAGAGAATACAGAGGTCTCAGAGGGTTCGTAATCTAGCTGGTAAGACACATAGCGTCCACGTTAGATAGAACACCGATAAAGCAGGATGGCAGTAAGTGTGATAGAGCTTTGGAGAGAGTTGGGCTATATTAGGAACACACGTAGGGGTGAGGACGTGACAAATAGACTTTCTGACTAGTGTACTTGCTATTCTCCCAGCGGTAATATTTATGAGAGTGGCAGTGTTTCTCTCTTAGTTTCTCCTGTACCACCAATACTCGGCCTATCACGGGGATGCAGTGTGAGCATATTGAAGAAATGGCTGAATGATACATGTTTGGAAATAGTAGGAAATCAGTTGGATATTTAGAGTTTGAACCAGAAAGAATTAATAAATGAAAGAGTGAATGAATGAATCAGCTGAGAAGAACATGGAAAACCAAGCAGGAATTTGATACACTGGATTCCTAAGGTAGTGAGGGACATGTTTTCTGGAAAGATTTGTGTAGAGCTAGTATCCATTTGTAGGAAGAAGCCACAGTAGGTGCGGGTGGGGACAAAAATAATAATAGTAATAGCTAACATTTATTGAGTTCTAACTATTTGTAAGGTGCTGTACTGAGCACTTAACATAAAATATCTCATTCAGTCCTCACCATAATCCTATAAGGCAGGTACTATGATTATCTTTATTTTGCTCATGAGAAAACTGATATTCCTAGAGGCTAAATTCTATGACTGTATGAAGTCATAAGACTATAGAAGACTGTTACAAAATTCAGTCATGAGTGGTAGAGGCAGTGGAAATGGAGATGAGGGTATATTACCATAAACATTTTCAAGAAAGTAGAAGCAGGATGTGTTAACAGACTAAATCAACTATGGAAGATAAAAGTGAAGGAAGGGTCCAAGATGAGCATGGTTTTCAGTCTCGGGTTCTAGAAAAAAAATGCTAGAACTATGTTGCAACTCTGTCACATGGATGTGTCACCCTATAGGACCTCCAGCCCTTTTACACCCCAGGTTTTGAGACAGAGCTAAGCCTGCCTAAGGTATCCATTCATGAAATTAAATAAATTCTCCCCTTGCATCTAGAAAGGTACTTGTTATGTGCCATCTCTGGGAGGATTGAGAAAGCAGTCACTCAAATCCTTTTCCACATTCCATGGTCATTTGAGGAAGCCTAGTTGAGAAAGGATATGATTGTTTAGCAGAAGATTTCCTTTTGGAAATTGTATAATATTTAGCCTATTCACCCTTGTCCTTCCCCAGTCTAATAAACTACCTCAGAAGACTGTAACTTTGACCAGGAAAGAACTGGTTCCAAAGTTCTAACTTTGAGCAAATTCCTGGCTCTGAACTCCCAGTCCATTTGATGGCCAAGTCCATTGAATTTAATTCTTCTTGAACTCAAAAAGCTTGAACTGCTGGTTGTTTTGCTTTGTTTTGTTTTTCTGTTTGTTTTCTCTACAAAGAATTTTCTTGGAAAGATTTTCCCCTTCCATCAGTAACTTCACCTTCTTAAAATAGTGACCATAGAATCTAGACTTTGTAGGTTGGTCACACTGTACCACGGTGTAGAGAGCCGAGAATCTCCAGATTCTCCAGGCCTTTCCTGATGCGTTGAGTGCTTCCTCTCTCACCACTTGGGTTTGGTGCAGTTTACCTGCCCTGCAGTCCAGTGGGTTGTGAAGGGCTCACTTCATGGTGATATTTCGCTGGAAGAGTCCTATGTGTTGACTGGAACATCTGTAAACCCCTGTAGGTCAATCACCAAGCTGGTGGAAAAAGGTTTCTAAAGCCTCCTAACCATAAGTCATTCACCTTTTATGTCTTTCAATATGTAAACTTTATGGAAATTTCTGGAAGGGATTATTTGAACTGAAGTGGTGACAGAAAAAGGAAAAAAATTTCTATTTCAGGTAGAACAATAAAGAACTGTGGTGGATTTTAACTGACTACAACACAAAGTTCCTATTCTGAGCTTATTTTTGGTATGGTAGCAGGGACAATTTTTTTAAAACTTCAAAAATGATTTGTTTAGTCAGGAATATTCATTGTGGAGAATTTTTCATTATACAGGTTTTTTTTTTACTATATTTATAATATATATAACATATATTCCACACTTACCAGGTGCCACACAGTTTTACAAGAACTGTCTTACTTAATTCTTACAAAATGTTTAGGAAGTAGGTACTTGGCATCCCCATGCTACGAATGAGGAAATGAAAGCTTAGAGAGGTTAAATAACTTGCCCAGTGCTACCGCAGCTAGCTGAGCCACAATTTGATTCCAGGGACTTCAGCTGCAGAGCTTGGAAACTTAATTATTACTCAGTGCTGCCTAAGAAAAAGCCATCCTCTATAAGTGCACAATAAATAAGGGAAATAACCAGCCTTAGCAGCAGTATTTGTGTGTGAATAGTTAATGGACGCAGCAGCAATTATTGTAACACACAGATTCTAAGTGCTTAAACCTATATTTATCTGAGCTGAAGACTTCCTTTCCATGTCCTTAAAATGATAAAACTAAAACTTTTCTCAAAAAGTTATTCAACTCAGACTAGTGAGATCTTCCTTCATCTCCAGACCGTTAAGCCAACAATACAATAGGGAGTGGCTGGACCAAAGGAGCAAAAAGTGCAAAGTTCAGGCCATGAGATTAGGTTAGAGGGAAGGAGGAGGAGGACCTTGGACAGTGTAGATGAGAGAGAAGAAAAGTGGAAAGGAGGGAGGGTAGAGCAAGGCAGAGAAGGGCAACACAGGACCAGAGAGGGCAGTTGAGAGGAGATAAAAGGCAAGATAAAGACAAAAAACAGAGTGGATTTTAAAAAAACACATGGAGGGAATATGGAAAATGGGAAGGAGAAAGTACTACAAATTAAAGATGTTCCTGTGAATCAACCTGTGTTAGAATGTTGAAAATGAGACCGAATGTAATGGTGTTTTTAAAACCAGTGTAGGAGGTAGGGCTATGAAAAGTGGCCTAGTGAAATGACAAAGTCAGCTCTGCTCTGTGTCTTGATCATTTTGTCAGGTGGCATCTCTGATATGTGGAAGTTAAGATCATGATCCTAACTTGAGTCATGAGTTTGAGAGCCATATGGAAATACCAGCATTTGGTTTATAAACATTCCGTCTTCTGAGAGAAATTAAGGTTAACAACTTTTTGGAACCCAGCCACATGGTAATAGGAACATAGGCTGTCTACACCTGCCTTCCACCCGGTGGCCAATCACTGCCGGGGGAGCCCGGCTTGAGGCTCAAAGCAGACACACTGAAGTGACAGCCTGAACTGAGGAGAACCTAGTACCTCGTAGGCTGTCATTAAATGGGTGAATGAATAAAAGAATATTTGATTTTTCCTCGTTGGCCATCCTTCCCTATGACTCTTTTGGAGACTAATTTATAAGAGAAGAAGAAATGAAGTGAAGATAAGTAAGAATTTTAGTAACTCAAGGCAGTAGGAAGAGAATCTATATACACTTGATTGAAATACTGCCTATAAAAGATTTCAGGGCACTAGGTATCTCTTCCTCTTCTTCTCTAAGGCTATATTGAGGACTTTTACTCAATAAAGTAGGAAGCCATGAGGCTATTCTCATATAAATACATACATACATAGTTTGATGTGAAATGAAATATTACCTAGTTTCAAAATATCTTCCCGCAAAAGACTTACTAATTATTAAAAGAAAAAAGGAGCAAGACACCACCATAACCAAGGCATCAAAGTGAACCTCACTACTAAAGGATAAACAGAA
The DNA here is from genome assembly GCF_048564905.1 of Vicugna pacos. Taxonomy (NCBI): domain Eukaryota; kingdom Metazoa; phylum Chordata; class Mammalia; order Artiodactyla; family Camelidae; genus Vicugna; species Vicugna pacos. The sequence continues at coordinate 21,796,701 of NC_132988.1, forward strand.
ACTATGGACCACCGTTACAGTACAGTGAGAAGAACACAGCATTCCTTCTGTGATGTTCTCACCAAACATATCGATGTTGAGGAACATGTTACAAAACAACTGCTCTATAATCTTTAAAATTATCAAAGTTATGAAAGTCAAGTAAAGACTTGTTCCAGATTGAAGGGAGCTGAAGTGATGTGACAACTAAATGCAACGTGTGACCCTAACCAGGTGCTTTTGCTGTCACGGATATCGTCAAGACAACTGGTGAGACGTAAATGCACTTTGAAGATTAGGTGATTGTGATGTCTGAATGTCATTTTCCTGACTTTGTTGGTTGTATTGTGATTATGAAGGAGAAAGTCCCTGTTTGTAGGAAATACGCACTTAAGTATCTAGGGGTAGTGGGGGCGTTGGATTGGCAACTTACTCTTAAATAATTCAGGAAAAAAGAATCCTTCTTAATGTACTTGCAAATGTTTGATACTTGAGGTTGTTTCAAAATGAAAATAAAATTTCAACAAAAAAGATATGACTATGTTGAAGGGTGGCATTTACAATTTAGGTCTTATCTCCCCTGCCCCCCACCCTCAGTGCCTTGTGTGTCCTATGGCCAAATCTGCCACTTTCCACATTTTATTCTCCTAAGACAACTTTTTGCACACATCACTAAAAATGCAAAAGGCGGTAGTGATGTGTTGATAGATGTCCTCAATCCTAGCACTGGTATTTTCACATGCTTATCAAAAATCAGCACTCTAGTTAGGATTGATGTCTTACTTCCATAGATCAGAAAAACTCTAATGTTAACCTTGTTTTTTAGAAAAAAAAATGATTGTATAAATAGAACATGAAATGTAATAATTTATAATCCCTTCACACTAATAAAGACATTTTTCCATATTCTCTTCCCATCCTAGTCCCTATACATAAATTACTTTCACATGGTTGTAATCACAACATAGATACAATTTTGTATTCTACCGTCCTTGTCTGAGCGTACTCCAGTATTGTTAGAGAGCCTCTGGGGCGCTTCCTGCCCTCTGAGTCTGTGATTACATTTTTGAACCTTGACCTCATAACTATGGGACCATATTTCATTGTTCAGCACCTGCAATGCAGGCACCTTATTGTTTCCACCTTGTCAGTAGAATGCAATTGTGCTATCTGGTAATTTCCATCCTGATGCATTGTCATTTGACAAAGGCTTTGAAGTCGGTCAGACCTGGGCTGCTATCCCAGCCCTGTTTTGGACAAGTTACTAAACCTTTTGAGTCCCAGTTTTCAATGTGAAAACCAGGGATAATAATATCTATCACATGTTGTTTGTGAGGATTAAATGAGATAATGAATGTGAAGTTCTTAGCACAGTGCTTGGACCTATTAAGTTCTTAGTAAATGTCATTAGCATCCACCTAAGAGATACATGATCAGATAGTAAAATATGGGCTTACTCCGAATATTTAATTTTGTGACTCTTAGTTTTATTTGTGATGAGTGATGAGTTATTTTTTAGCTGGTATCAGATATCCAAAGAGTTAACTAGGATTTCTAAAGAAACCAACTGATTTTCTAATCATCTTCAGGAGTGAGAACCTATAGGAAAACTAGAGTGACAGCTGATTAATCATCTTTCTTCAACATCTGCTTTAGTTTTTCTGCCTCCTCCCCCTCAAAAAAGGTTAAAAAAACCTTAAGGTTATTATCATTGGAACATGACCAAAATATTACACACAGTTTATTTCTTTAAAATGACCAGTTAGCTGTAAATTTGCCTAATTCCTTTTATAGTCAAATGACTATATACTATGGAGAAAGGATGATGTCCCCACTTACAGACTGGACCAATAAAGGAATTACTGTTTGTGTTATCAGAAAAAATTCTACAAACACTATTCTTTGAGAAATTCCTTGAAATATAGGCTCTCCCTGTGTGTTTGATGATCATTAAGTATTTCACAGAGAGGCACTGAATGAGAGAGTTAGTGTTTTCGGGCCAACAGTCACTGCCATCTGAGCTAGTTGCTCAGATGGTACATCAACTACATCTTATTTACAGAAAATTCTGTTTTTACACTCTTTTAAAGCAGAAGGGACAGGAATCCACTGTAAGCTGAGGGACATTGTCATAGCATAAAGCTCAAGCCACTTAAAATTCTAAAAGAAAGAAGGCTAAGAAGCATTGTTGAAAATAATATTCTTATAAACAAAGCTTTCTGAAGAGTTACCATGACCTTAGAAAAGCCCACTAACCTTGCTACAAAGAATGCAAATGAAAGCAAAATATTCACATGGATGAACAAATTATAGTTGTCTTTTGTTTGCTAGGAAAAGATAGTGAAGATTCTCAGGAGGGATAAGAAAGGACGAATGTGTTTTAAAATGCAAGCTTTTTCAGACAGCTTTTATGAATGTCAGGCTACCAGCAAGGACAGAACTACGCATGTGCACAGCCAAGTATCCTGAGCCAAAGTCATTAAGCTGACAATGAAACGTGTGTGTGGAGAAACAAGGGAACAATGATTAAATGGAAAAGAAAGCCAGTTAGGGCTGAAAAGAGGCGGCTGCTGGCTGTGTATATCCCGGGGAGGCCGGTGGAGGGAAGACCCGGGTCCCTCTAACGGAAGGGCTGCCAGGGAGGCTCACTGTTCTCCTGGACCATTCACATGGGCTGCCACCAAGCCCCTTCCGTTTCCAATGTCGAATTCGAGGATTGAAAATGAACGCTAATGTCTTCTGTGAAAGCAAAACATGTCTTTCTGAAACAGCTTTGAGCAGAATCTGATTCTGATTCTGTGATTGGAGCACGTATCATTTCCCATAGGGTCACTCAGAGCTTTTGGATCATTGAAACATTTGATTCCTAGGGTTGAGGAGGACAGCTGAAGCTGGCTTATCCAGTTGCCCTGCTCTGTTAGGGTTACCCTCCTTCTCGCTACACTCCAGATTCTCTTTGCAGGCTCAAAAAGAACCTTCAAAGTGTCTCTCCAGGGAGCCCCAAGGGTCTCTAAGGAAACCAGGCTGGGACCCTCAAATTCTGAACAAAGCAGGCAGGAGGCCTTTGAGGGGAAGTGTGTCCAAAGTTGATCCAGTCAAACTAGGGCCCTTGTGAAATGAAGGTCCCTGTATTGGAAAATAGCCAGCTGGTCTCCTTCTCAATAGGAAAGGGACCTGGGAGAGTTCAGCGTCTCATTAGCTCATGAGCTCAAGTAAATCAAATTCACCCTTGATCCTTTGAATCTCCTCTGGATTTTCCTCTAGAAAAAAATTAGCACATTATGAAGGATTTCATATGAATTTGACAAAAAAAAAATTCCTACTTTTTGTTGTTAATCTAATAAACAAAAAACACTGCTGATACAAGGCAACTGATGGATGGTTTTGTCTTTTAACGGAAGTCAAAATATTAATACTTATGTTTTGATGAGAAAATCAGAGATCACTCTAGATTACTGAAAACATTTTGATGCTGCCCTAATATTCCATTTCTTAAGCTTGTTTATTAAAACTAGTTCTTGCACTATGGTAGACTGTTTATTTCAGGTAAGTGGATTTCCTGACTGAAGCTTTTTCATAGAAAGAGCACTTACAGTTTCTAGCAATACATTAGTGACCCCAGAGCCATTGCGCTCTCAGAAGCGACTGGGAAGCAGAGTTAATCTCCTTTTTCTTGTTGAATCTCTTCTGCCAAGTCTCTAAGGCATTTTGCTGGGCCAGGGAGGTATGCTTAATGCCACTGTCCACATTATCTTCAGTTTATAGGAACAGATATTTCACTTGGCCAATGTCATTATCTATACTTCTATGGATCCCAAATGCCAATTAAGATTTGCTGAAACTTTCTGAAGGATGTCTGAATAATCTTCTGAATTAATATTCATGGCCGGATTCATCAGAGGGTGTCAACTGAGATGATGCAGGAGCCACTCCACTCTCCCTGCCCAGCACACACCCTCGCCTAATCCTTGTATAGTTAATTTAATGATGCCTCCACTCCAGGACACTCGTCAGCACCGCATCCTCCCACGAGGTCCAGTGAACCCAGGAAAGCTATTACCAGCAGTGCAGGGGACACTCTGGAGCATGGTGCTGGCTGCAAACACAGGCTCCATTCAGCAACAGAAAAGAAAAACCTGCTCCCTTTTCGTGGACAAGACTCCTGCTGTGGCTCAGTGTGTCTCCCAGCTGGGGAGCCACGAGTCTGTTTCCTTCTTTAGCCCGAATTATAATGGAGGGTAAGATGAAAAGGAACACAGACCGTTGATACCTTTTACTTGGAGTGCTAACTAATGCAGGTCCTCGTGTCTGATCTTCCACTGGGCTGAGGGGACGGCAGATGGCCTTCTGAAAGCTCTTCAAACCCAGACTGCTTTCAGCAGGGCACGAGGCGGGTATTGTTCCATTTTCCGTATAGTGGTAGGAAGCAGCATCAAATAAAAGCACACAACAATTGTGCCACTTCTCTGGGAGGCTTATTACAATCTTCCAGTGAGGGCTAATTGGCTGATGCCAAAAGCAGATGCAGAAGCAGCTTTGAATATTATTCAGGAGAGGTTTTAGAGAGCAGAGTCAGGAAGGAGGCATAATGGAGGAAAGTGCTGGGAAGAACATCAACGGGGAAGAGGTGAGGGCCAGGATGAAGAGGAAAAAGAGGAGCTGTATATTTGTATCAGAAAAGAATCACGTTCTTGTTTAAAGAGTCTGTTCACACCCACCTCCCTCTTCTATCACAAGCCTTTTTATCAGGAGGACGTCAAGAGTCCCTCCCAGCTTACAGAGAGGCATCCACAGGACACTGCCGTTACCATGACAACTGATGTGGCCAAATCTTGGAGCCTTTTAGGAAACTTTTGTGTGATCTCCATGAAGTGGGTAGAAGAGGAACTAAAACGTACTGAATATTCACTGTAGGCCAGGCTGGTTCAAGAAGCTGCCTTTATTATTTCATTTAATCTCAAGACAATTCTGAGACATATTCTTATGATGGTTTTGCAGCTGAGGAAACTGAGGCTCAAGGATATTAAATAACTTACTCAAAGTCTAACAGATTCAAATCCAAGCATTTCTGACTCGAAGCCCTTTCTACCTCACTACCCTGAGCCAGTTCTCCAAATAGCCAGGTCCTGTCTACTACCTGGCATGTGATAGTATAATAACTCAATAAATGTTAACTTATAATAATAATATATATAATATTATGATAACTCAATAAATGTTTTCTGAAAGCAGAACTGACTGACCCAGGAGTGGATATGGGAAAGAAACTCTACAAACTAGAAATAACTTAGGAAAGCTGACCCCAAAGTTGATTCTCAGCTAGGGGCCAGCCTATCTAACTGGCCCTCATCCCAATATACACACAGACTCAATCAGAATTCTTTGGGGAAAATGGTTTTAGTGTCTGTTAGTTGCCAGACATTTGGCTAGGTGTCAGAGTGCAGACATTTTAAAACCCAGGTTGCATCTTCTCGCAGCTCACAGTCTTCTTAGGTGGGGTTGAGGGGGGTACCCATATACAAGTGTAACATGCTGTGAAAAAAATATAGATAGAGGTAAGTTTGGAATTCTCAGGAAGGAGAAAGGAAACCTAACTCAGCTTGGGAAGGTCAAGAGATGCTTCCTAGAGGAGGTGATGCCTGAATGGGTTCTTTAAGGATGAACAGGAATTAGCCAGGCAAGAAAAGGTGAGTGGTGTTATTCCAGGCAAAGAGCAGCATGAACAAAGTCCAAAGGCATGAAATAGACAGCATGTGGGTAGAATATTAAGTATTTCTTACTGAGGCCAAACTGTGTGGCAGGAAAGGACGCTAAAGAGACAGACAGAGCCAGGAAGAGGGAGACTTTAAATGCCACATTAGTGTCTGGGACTTCATCCAGCAGGGGATGCAAGGCTCTGATTATTCTCTTCAGGGAAAGGATGTGACATGGTCAGTGTGGAGGAGAGATTTGAAGGGAGAAGAACTGAAAGAGGAAGAACAGTTGAGAGGTTGATGCTGTGGTTTATGTGGGAGATAGTGAGAACTTGATCAGGGAAGTGGTGGCAGGGATGGAGAAAGCCAGATTGATCTGAGAAACATTTTCAAGGTCAAGTCAACAGGAATCTGTGATTGATTGGGTTGTGAGAAATGAGAATAGGACAATGATGTGAATTTCTAGCTTAAGGACCTGGATGGTTGATAGGATCATTCATTAAAATTATGAGTCAGAAGTGGGAGCAGATTAGGGGGTGGGCACGGGGTAAGATGAGTTCATCTGACCCCATACCTAGGTGTCTAGCAAGCAGTAGGATTATGAATCAGAAACTCATATAAAGACAAATGATAAAGATTTGAGAACAGAAATCTGAAAGCAGTTTCTTCTGCAGTTACACCTGTCCTGCACATGTGTTTTGTTTGGCTTCCATGATGTCATTTTTAAAATTAGGATTAGGTGGAAAACATGGAAGAATCAGGAAGCTGCACCAAAAAAAATTTGATATTTTTGGTGTTGCTTGAGAATGCTGCTTATTTGCATTTCTCTTCTTCCATGACAACAGTCAGCTAGAAGGGGAAGCAGCTTGGCTGTCTGAGCAGGACCCCTGCTCTCCAGGGGCCCCAGTCCTCACCTGGCCAGACCCCAGGCCCAGAGGCTCCACTTGGGTTGCCATTTCCTCATCACCATTGCTCTGGCACCCTTCTCACAGTAGAGTTAAGAGAAGAGTAAACTTTTATTGTTCTCTTATCTTAATCAAAAGTAGAAAATGAAATCCAGTCCAAGAGGACTGTGTGTTTCAAGGAAAATGGTGGTAAGAAATGAAGAATGTTTCCATATATTCGATGTGCAAACAAAGCTTGTCCCTACTGAAAGAATGAAACCTGAGGCACCATTGTGAAGAGTAATATCTGCTATATTTAAAAGATACATGATGATTCACCATTTATTTGTATCTTCTTTAATTTCTTTCATCAGTGTTTTGTAATTTTCAGGGCACAAGTTTAATATTCTTAAAATTTCCATCCTACCCAAAGCAATCTACACATTCAGTGCAGTTCCAACTGAAATCCCACTGGGATCTCAATTTTTTACAGAAATAGAAAAAACAATTCTAAAATTCATATGAAACCATAGAATACCCCCAAATCGTCCAAAATATCTTGAGAGAAAAAAAAAAAAAGAACAAAGCTAGAGGGATCACATTTCTTGATTTCAGTTTAATTAAAATATATTACAAAGCCATAGTAATTAAAACAGTGTGATGCTGACACAAAGACTTATAGACTACTGAAACAGAATATAGAGCCCAGAAATAAATCTATACATATAGGTCAACTGATCTTCAACAGGGTGCCAAGCATACACAATTGGGAAAAGATTAATTAATGATGTTGGGAAAACTATCCACATACAAAAGAATGAAATTGGATCTTTATCTTACACCATACACAAAAATCAACTCAAAATGGTTTAAAGACTTAAATGTAAGACCAGAAGCTATAAAAGTCCTAGAAGAAAATATAGAGGAAAAGCTTTGTGACATTGGTCTTGGCAATAATTTCACAGATATGACATCAAAAGCACAGGCAACAAAAGCAAAAACAGACAAGGAAGACTACATCAGACAAAAACACTTTTGCACAGGAAACAATCAAAATGGTATAATGGCAAACTACAGAATGGGAGAAAATATTTGTAAATGATATATCTGATACGAGGTTAATTTCCAGAATATATAAGGGGCACCTCAATAACCAAAAACCATTAATAACCCAATTAAGAATGGGCAAAAGACTTCAATAGATATTTCATCAAAGAAGACATACAAATGGCCAACAGGTAAGTGAAAAGATGCTCACTGTGACTAATCATCAGGGAAATGCAAATCAAAATCGTAATGAGATATCACCTAACACCTGTTAGGATGGCTATCAAAAAAAAAAAGACAACAAGTGTTGACGAAGATATGGAGAAAATACAACCCTTTTACACTACTGGTGGGAATGTAAAATGGTACAGTCACTATGGAAAACAGTATGGAAGTTCCTCAAAAAGTTATAAATGGAACTACCACATGATCAACAATTCTACTTCTGGATACTTATCCAAAAGAATTGAAATCAGGATCTCGAAGAAATATTAGCACTCTCATATCCACTACTACACTATTCACAATAGCTAAGATATAGAAACAACCTAAACGTCCATCAACGAATGAACAGATGAACAAAAATGTAGTATATACATGCAATGGAATATTATTCAGCCTTAAAAATGAAGTTCTGAAATATGCCACAACATGGATGAGCCTGTGGACCTTATACTAAGTAAAATAAGCCAGTCATAGAAGGACAAACATTGTGGATTGCAACTTATATGAGGTCTCTAAAATAGACTCATAGAAGCAAAGAACAAATGATGACTGCAGGGGCTGGTAGCAGTTGCTAATCAATGGCTATAAAATTTCAGGAATGTAAGATGATGAAGTTCTAGAGATCTGGTGTACAACATTGTGCCTGTGGTTAACAATACTGTATTATACTGTACTATATTATACTGTACTGTATCCTGGGTTCAATCCCCAGTACCTCCATTAAATAAATAAATAAATAAATGCATACATAAATACATAAATAAACAAATCTAATTAACTCTCCTCCCCCCAAAAAAGCCTAAAAAAATTACTGTATTGTTTACTTAAAAATCTGTTAAGAAGGATCGCATTTTAAGTGCTCTTACTGCATTAGTATACAATTTTTAAAAACTGAAAAAAAAGATACATGATGAAGGACCTAGGAAACTGAAAAAAGAATTGAAATGTCAATAGTTTGTTTGGGAAACTGAATGAAATAAACATTCATAGACCGTTGCCTCTTTCCCACAAGTGCATGGCTTGGCCCTAAAGGTGTTTGAATTTACAAGCTCTGTTTTAGAGTCACTGGAATATAGTATAGGTGGTGGGAATGGAACTAAAGAGGAGTGGATGAGAGCATCTGGAGCGTGTGTCCAGAGAGAGGAGAAAAGCAGGCCAAGGGCAGAATCTTGGGGAAACTCTTGAGAGAAGGGGTTCCCAAAGGAGCCTGCAAATGACGAGGAGAGGTCAAAGGAGAACCTGAGAAGTGTGGCAGCACAGAGCCAGGGGATCAGAAACACAGGAAGGAAAGACAGATCAATACTATCAGATGTCTGTCCTGCACTGTGTGTCTCACCCAGAAGCAAGGCCAGGGCAGCCACAGGACAGCTTAGACCAGAGATTCCCAAACTACCTTAGTTCACAGTGCCCTTCATTTTAAGTAATTTTTTCACAGTGTTCCAAGGCCAAGAGAAATACCAAACAGCTCTAAGAATTAAGTATTCAAGTTCAGACATCTTAATAAGTATTTGTATCCTTAAAACTTAGTAACCATTTGAAAAAACTATTTCATCTAAGCTGAAAGAAATTTCCGTCTCTTTTTAATTCATTCTGAAATAAACCCACTCACTTACTTCATGGGATGTGTGTGCCTCTTGGGCATTTCACAACTTCCTCAGTCTTCTCAAACTGACACCCTTACTACCTGTTCTACGTTGATTTATACACAGAACTTGCTTTTTATCACACTCACCACAGGAAACCCAGCCTGGAAAGAGATGCCATTGAAAGAAGTGCAGCTCCATCTAATGTGAAATTATGAACAAGCTGTATTTATTTTATAATACTTTGTCTTCCTATTTTTATTAATCAAAGACCAAGAACCTCTGATTAACAACAGGAAACCAGTACTATCACATCAAATTGATACAGTTGTCTACAACAACCCCCCCCCCCAAATGGGGTGTCAGTTCTTTTCTGTTACCAGAACGTGAATTTCCATTTGCCATCTTGGAATACTGAAACAGCACGAATTAGTGCTAATGCCTCAGCCCACCTTGTTCTCATGTTGGGCCATCCCATAAGGCCCCTGTGCCCTAAGATTATGTGATTCGGCCAACCAAGGATGAGGAAGTCTTGAGTGAGAGCAAGGAACCATCGGAGCCCTCGCTGGGCTGCCATGTCTCACCACCAACCCGCTTTACTGCATCCCAGTTTATTGTAAGCAAGCAACTTTGACAGAGTCCCTTTCAAAACTATTGCCAACAGTGGATTGGACACCTGAATTCAAATCCCCGCCCTCCTCTGCTTTTGTCTGCCCTGGAAATGTGAGGGTGGCTGAGGATGAGACGTGGAGGGCAGAGCTGAGGCAGTCCCCAGGGCTGGAAGTGAGAGAGAGTAGTTACGGAAAGGCTCTTGCCCAGCCTCAGGCTTTCAGGCCCAGCCCACGTTTAGACAGAGAAAGAATCCTGGGCGGGGGCGACTTTGGAGCAAGCAAGCACCCTGTCTGAACTGCATCCGCCCACAGCATCTAAGGTTCCCCACGCCCACGTTCAGCACTCCTAACTCCTAGAAGCTAAGTAGCAGGTTTCCCTTGGTCTTTGTTTCTTTGGCTGCTGACTGCAGCTCTGTCGTTTTTCTGTAACACCCTGGTGAGAGCATGTTAAGACCAGCGGTATCCCACTTCTTCAACAGCCTCAGTATTTTGTACCTTTCCTCCTGTCAGAGAGCCTGAAAATGCTCCTCTTTGTTTTTCAAAGCCCCTGAAGCATGTTTATGCGGTGCCAGGAGGGGAGGCTTAGCCCGGACGGGCTGGCAGTTGGTGTTAATTGTCTGGCCACAGTTTAGAAACAGGCTTTTTGAATCTGAGCATTTAGGGAGAAAGTGAAGAAGCGTGGCTGTATGAAAGAGCAATTGATGTTAAATATTCATGCTCTGCTCTCTGTTAATCAAAATCAGTAACCCCCGTTGCTTAGCTGCAGTCTTGCTGGCTTCTTACTATGTATGATTGTGCTAAGGGAACTTGGATGCAAAACACTGCTGCCAACACATGCACGCACACGCACACGCACACGCACACACGAGATGTGGGTGCTTATAGGTTTGAAGTGTTTCCAGTTAACATGCAACTCAGCATTGTCTGTTTTCTCTGGGATGTTGAATGAGCCATGTTACCCTACCATAAGCATTTTAGAACCACTACTCTCCCTTTTTTTCCTTCTCTCATGTTGAATTCAGCAAACTTGGTCCTTGCTTAGAAACCAGACGTTTTCTGACATAATTTTAAAAGCAAATTGCAGCATATTCTTGTTCATTTTTCAGAAATGACCAAATTATTTCACAAAATAGGAAAAGAATGGACTGTAATTGAACAAATTATGGTAATAATAGCATAGGTTGTTTTAGCAACTTTAACGTCATGTTTCCAGAGCTTTTGTAAGTAAACATTTTCTATTTGTCGACTTATTTTAAAAAGTAGAGAAAGTTTTACAATAATCACTCAATTTTAAAGGAAAAAGAAAATAGCTCTTAAATTAAAACTTTTTGTTTTATTTTTGTAGTTATATTTTTTCAAGTTTTCTACAATGAGTATGATTTACCATGTAATAAAAACAATAAAAATTATATTTTTTAAACAACTGCTGAGCAGTTGCTGAATTTTAGGTTTCAGAATGCATCAGCTTCTTCCTTACCTGGGTCGTCTGCAAGAGAAATGTTGGTGAAAGTACTATCCTCCTCTTCCTGTTTGCTGGACCCATCCATCTTGTTCACTTTTCAGGCCTGTTAGTGAGAAAAATGAGGGCAGGGAGAAACGGTAGTCCTCTCATGTGATTGCTCTTGATAAATCATTAATAAATGAGCGTCCACGCAGGTACTATCTGATCCTTGCACTAGCCACCCTCTTCCTGCTTTCCACCTGAGGAGTTCTTACTGAATGTTGTGTTCCTCGCCGGAAATGGTTAGAGATCTAAGTTAAAGAGTTACAACCCTTTACCTGAAGCTGCTGAGTTGCACTGCTGCTGTACTCTGGCTAGATGCCAAACCTTGCCTTCTTTCCAGTGTCAGTTTCCTTGGGCTGAATTGCCCAAGAACATTGCTCCAAAAGCCCTGGATAAGGTTGGGGGTAGAAACTGAATTTTATATGATCAACATATCTTTTGGATGCCTACAATAAACTTCTTTGGGATTTGGGTCAGTGACCTAGCAGCATGACTTGGTCACCGAGCCTGTTTCCTGTCCTGTATCAGGATAAGTCTTTAGTAAGGATTAAACATGAATAACATGCACTTAATAAATGTCAGTTACAGTAATGACCACAGACAATCACACATATGTGAGAAAGTAAGATTCTCTAGATACTGAGCTCATCGGTGCCTTCTCATATTACTGTTTATATACCTCACAACATGGAAGCTCGTTAAAATGCCAGGATCTCCCTTTTTATTTCTGGAGGAGCTAAAGGGAAGGGAAGTTGCCTTTGCCAGCCCTTAGGCCAAGGCCCCTTTGTTAGAGGAGGAAGCATTCTTTTACAACTATTTTTCTTGATCCCCTAGTCCCCATTTATATACACAGACAAACCCAAAACTATTTTAGAATTTCACATCATCTTTCCTTTGGAGGGGGTGGGAATCAGCCAAATTGGTGAAGAATTTTAAGCAGATATTAAAATTGAGTTACTACATGCTACATTCTACCCTAAGTACTTGATACATAGGATTTCTTTTTATTCATCTGAGTTCACTGCTGCCATATCAAGCAAAATGGATGTAAGCTGTTGGAAATCCTGAGTGTTAACAATTAAATCCTAGGGAAGAATTCCCCCTAATTTTCCAATTATATTCTACAAATATTGAGTGCCTATTCTGTACAAGCTGGAGACTTTGGAGGGTTCAAAGCAGGAGATAGTTATTGCTGTTAATAAGCTTATAAAAAGCTCAAAGGCTAGAGTCCTTGCAGTTTAGGTAAGGGTATAGAGTATAACTGGTTGGCAGATCTTGAAAGGCTTAGAGAAGGTGACATTTGAGATACATGATCAATGACAAGTGGCATCCAATAGGGAAAAGTGGCCAGGAGGTAAGTGCTTTCTCAGTGAGGGGGCATGGGCCAAGGCTCAGAAATGGGAAGCATTAGGTACTTTAGGAAACCAAGAGGGAAAGATACACGAAGCTAAGAGATAGGAGATAAGATGGCATGTGGGTTAAGGTCGTATGTAAGAGAGCTTTGAATGCCAGACTATATTAGTTCAAGTCTTCTAAGTATCAGGCACTAAGGTGGGATTAAAAGGGTGAAAGAATACAGAGAGGGAACCAGGAAAGTTTAGGAGAGCCATCAAACCATAATGCAAGACTGTCCCAGAGTGAAGACAAAGCAGGATGGAAAGTCCAGCTTGCCTTTCAGACTAAATTTCAACAAGGTTGTCAAAGAGTACTTGAGCCAAAATTAACCGTAAGAGGTGTCCTGTGCCTCTCAGGAATGGCCTTCCTTAGCATTCCTGCAGTACTTAATTACTGGCTGGAGCAGCTGGTAGGAAGTGAGACCTTTATGCAATGTGGTCATGGATTTCAAAGCACAGCCTCTGGGCCCTTAGTTACACCAAAGTTGGAGGTCTACCAGGCACATGTTCATGGCCACCATAGAAGCTGCTCATTCTAGCAACTTTCTGTATAATCATGAAAGCATAGAAACATCTCTCTTGCCTGATCCATCATCTATCAGTCCTAGAAATAATGGCACACACTTAAGTACTTACTATGTGCTAGGAAACAATGCCATGAAATAAGCACTAATATTATTCTCATTTTAAAGATGAGGGAGCTGAGGCATGGAGAGAGATTAAATAGAAGACAGGCAGTGAAGTTAGTCTGGGATTGGAATCCAGGCCCTCTGGATCCAGGGTCTGTGCTCTTAACCACTGCATACCCTGTCCCTGGCAAAGAGTTTAGAAATCAAAGGGTGCATTTGGTTCAAATTGTGTATTTTGGTTTTATTTTTGTTACTCATGGCCAATTTTCATTAGGATTAGCCTAGGCATTTGATTTTTTTTTTCCTTCTTTCTAATTACGTACAAGGACTTTTCTCATGAAATATCTACCCTAATGGACAAGAGGATGAAAAGAGATTAAACTCAAGTCAGTCATCCTTGCTACCATTCCTGTAGTCTTTGGGCAAAGTTATGATGGAGAAGATGTTCTTTTAATTGGAGTGTAGAATTATCTGTGGATTTAAATTATCTATGGCAAATACTTACTCCTGTGTTTTCTTCTACTAGTTCTATTGTTTTAGCTCTTAAATTTGGGTTGCTGATCCATTTTGAGTTAATTTTTGTATATGGAGTGAGGTAGGGGTGCAGTTTCATTCTTTTGTGTTTGGATATCCAGTCGTCCCAATGCCATTTTTTGAAGAGAATATTCTGTCTCCCATTGAATGGTATTGACATCCTTGTCAAAAATCAATTAGCCATAGATGTTTTTGTTTATTTCTGGAATCATGGTTCTGTTCCATTGGTATGTATGTCAGTACCACACTGTTTTGATTACTGTAGCTTTGTGGTAAGCTTTGTAATCATAAAGGGTGAGTACTCCAACTTTTTCTTCTTTAAATAATGTTTTGACTATTCAGGGTCCCTTGCTCTTCCATATGAATTTGAGGATTCCATAAATTTGGCAGTGAATTCTTAGATTTGACACCAAAAATGTGAGCAACAAATGAATAAATAGATAAATTGAATTTCGTAAAAATTAAAACCATTTGTGTGTTTTGATAATGTCAAAAGACATTATCAAACTGTGAAAAGGCAGTATACAGAATGGAAGAAAATATTTGCAAATCACATAGCTGATAAGAGTTTAATATCCAGAATATATAAAGAACTCTTAACAACTCAGCACAAAGAGATGAACAACCCAATTTTAAAAACGAGCAAAGATGAACAGACATTTCTCCAAAGAAGATATACAGATGGCCAATATGCAAGTGAAAGATATTCAGTATCACTGACCATTAGAAAATGCAAATCAAAACCACAATGAGATACCACTTCACACCTATTAGGATGGCTTTAATAAAAACAACAACAAAAATGGCAAATAAGTATTTGCAAGGATATGGAGAAATAAGTACCTTTGTACGTTGCTAGTGGAAATGTACAATGGTGCAGACACTGTGGAAACCATTTTGGCAGTTTCTTAAAAAGTTAAACATAGAGTGACCCAGCAATTCCACTCCTAGTTATTTACCCAAGAGAAATGAAATGTCCACACAGAAACTTGTGTATGAATGTTTATAGCAACATTATTCATAGAAGTCAAAGGGTAGAAACAACCCAAATACCCATCAATGGATAAATGGATAAATACATTGTGATATATACATACAATGAGATTTTATTCAATAAACAGGAACAAAGTAATGACACATGCGACAACTTAGATGAACCTTGAAAACATTATGTTAAGTAAAAGAAGCTAGATACAAAAAGTCACATATTTTATGATCCCTTGCATATGATATATTCCAAATAGGCAACTTCTTAGTGACATAAAACAGGGAACAGGGAAGGAGGGAATGTGGAATGATTATATTTTTCTGGGGTGATGAAGTTTGAAACTGGAGAGAGGTGGTGGTTGACCACATTGGGAATGCACTAAATGCCACTGACTTATATACTTTATAATGGTTAATTGCATGCTTTTTGAATTTCACCTCAATAAAATTTTTAAAAAGATAAAGAAAATCGAATCAGGTAAAAAAGTACCTGTGGGTTGCTTGTTTCTCTGTAATATGAATGAATGAATGGAATTAAGTACCTTAAGTCCTAACATAGCCTACAATTTCAAATTCAGCATGACTAGTCTCCCATGTATCATAGAATTAATAAGACTAGAATGGACCTTGTATCATATCTACCATGTCTCACAGAATTAATAATGCTAGGAAGGAGGTTAAGTTAAGGATACAAATCTTTATTAAAATAAAATCTTCCCTAAAACAGTATTCAAAAGCATAAACATAAAGGTCAATATAGTTATATAACAAATCATCTTATCTCATTTTTAAATGGGGTGTGTGAGAAAGAAGTGTGTGTGTGTGCACGCTAATGGGTGTTGGGGGTAACATAGCTGAAGAAAGTCCAACATGAAACATTCTATCATGATCTCAAAATATCAGTATCAGTAATGAAACACATTGGAAGCTAGTGTTTACAATGGGATTTCTCAGAGCTTTTTCTAAGCAATAACTCAAGAAACATCTCTAAGAGCTCTGAGTACCAATTATGACATTTGAAGTGTGTGTTATCAGTAGATTCCTGGAGAGAAACTGGCATCTCTAAAGAAGCTGCTAAGCATTCCTCTGCTGTATAAAAGATTCCCTTTTTTTAGGAGTGATTTCACATGAAACTATTTAGATATTTTTGACATTAGAGCAAACTGGATTAATTCAGCCCATTAACTACAGAGAGGGGATATGATGGCAGAACTTTGTTTTCATTATGTGTAGCTATTAATAACAGCTAGTATTTGTTGAGTGATTACTCTATGCTAAGCACTATTCTAAGTGTTTCACCTGTAACCATCTCACATTTCCTCGCTACAACCCTTAAGAAAACAGACACCCTTGAATAAGATACTTTGCCCAAGACCCACAACCAGGAAGTGGCAGAACCAGATGCACATCCAGGCCCAAAGCCCATATGCCAACCACCCTAGTGCTTGGCCTCTGTAGTCACAGACATTAAAATACACAATCTGATTAAATTGTATTTTTACATCTACATGTTGAGTTTAAAGATAAGGATCAAACACTAAAATATGTAAGGAAGGAAATAGGAAATTTTAGATTTGTACACTTCTTTAGGCTACTGTGAACTAAGTTAGCTATGAGTGTGGTATTTTAAGTAAAGTTTTTTCCTTAGTTATACCCTGTTTTAAATGAATTTATCTTTTGGTTTTCACAAGTGTATTTAAATTGTATGTCATTTGAATCATGTATTGAATTTCAGAAAATATTCTTTAATATGCTAACAGCTTACATTAAGAAATCTTTATCTACACAATTAGCTTTTGCAATAGGGTGGTAAATAGAAACACAATTCCTGATTTTGCTGTTGGATATTCCCTCATAAGACATCAGTCTGGATTCTTCAGCATCCAGAATAGTGAACCACGACATAATATACTCATTTAGATGGGTCTATAACATGTACACAAATCCTCTTTAGTAATAGAATTTGATGGCAATTGGTGAAAACAAACATGTAGTAAACTTAACATTTTGTAATTCAACACAAGGCCAACAAAGTGTTAAGTGATGTTAGTTAGTGGCTATTGTTTTGCCTAGGCAAACTCGCAAGGATGGTGGATTTCGGTCCATTGTTCATCGAAACGTGGCTTGAGTGTGCTTCAGAGGTAAATACCATATTTCTTTAAATGCCTTTCAATTATGTCCAATTATGGAAATTTTTAAGGTAAATTTTAATGCATTTTATTTTAAAAATTGCATGTAACTTTTAGTCAGTGTATAAACTGACTAAATTCATTCAGGAAGTATGTATTGAACGCCTGCTATGTGCTAGGCATTTTCCTAGGTGCTGGAGTTAGATAAAAATGAATTAAAATGCTTTATGGCACAGACCTTACATTCTTGGTGGGGAAGACAGACAATGATCACACACACATATACATACACAAATATGTATATATATGTACTATATGTATATACAAATATATATATCAAAACACACAGTGGAGAGAAGCATTGTGAAGTCCTATGAAGGAAAATAATGCAGGGTAAGGGAGACAGAGGGTGTTAGGAGTGTGGTATTATTTAATACAGTGCATCAGGGAGGACCTGTCTGAGAAAATGATATGTGAGCAGAGACTAAAGGAGTTGAAAGAGTTAGTGTGAGGACATCTGAAGGATGAAAGACCAGAAAGTACAAAGGTACCTCCCAGAGGTGGGAGCAGGGTCGGCATGTTCACAGAAGGTTCCCAAAGGACAGTGATGGAGTGATACCCAGATACACAGCGGAGGGCTAAGCCTTCCATGTAGAGCCTTCCAGACTCTTTCAAGCTCCTTGAGTTTCTCTCTGGGAGGTGGGCCACATGCAGAGGAGACACGCAATCTCACTTAGGTTCACTTAGCATCACTCTGACTGCCAGCAAGAAAGTTAACTCCGCTTGGAGAGTGGGGAGGGGAGGAAGGGAAGAATTAGGGAAGTGAATTAGAAGACTGTCATCATAATCCTGGCTGAGAGGTGTTGCTGACTTAGACCTGAGTGATAGCTGGTATGAAGTAGTCCAATTCTGGACATATTTCAAATCTGGATCCAACTGATGTTGCTGATGTGGTTAGGCAGTGCAAGAGATGAGCCAAGGATGACTTCAAGGCTTTCTGTGTGAGCAGCTAAAAAAGGAGGTACTGTTTGCCCAGGTGGAAAGGGCTGTCAGAGGTGTGAATGGTTGGGGGTGAAAATTAAGAGTTTGTTTTTGGGCCTTTCAAGTTTAAGATGTCTTTAAATATCCAATGGAGATGTTGAGGAGGCCATTGAACATGAGTCTGGAATTCAGAGCAGGAGCCAGGGGAAGATATAAACTTGGGAGTTGTCCGGAATGGATGGTGTGTAAAGGACCTGAGGTCACAGAGGCAGTGGTGTAGACAGAACAAAGGAGAGGATGGCTAGTGGATGTCAACCCTTGGAAATCAGGAAGATGAAGAGGAATCAGTGCAGGAGACTGAGAAGGAGCAGCCAACATGGAGAAGGACATGGGAGAGCTGTGTCCTGGAAGAGATTTTCTTCCCTGTGTCCAAATGAAGAAACTTTCCAAAGGACAGAGTGATCAATAGGGTTAAGAGCTGTTGTCAGGTCAAATAAGGTAAGAACTGAGAATTGATCACTTATAAGATGCAAGCCTTCAGGCCTACATGCAGGCCTGGTTTCAGTTGCCTCCTACAAAAATTTTTGACCCATAAAAGAATTCATGGCTACAAGAATAAGGAGGTAGGGAGTGATCAGGAAATGGAAATTATAAAGGAAAAGGCAACTTGGAAAATATCAGCAAGACCTTTCCAGCAGGGTGGATTGAAAGCAGAGGAGAACAGGATGGAAAATGTCTGTTTCCATAGAGTGATGGATCCAGAATTTCTCTTTAGGAAAAACTTCAGGTCGGCATTCTGATTGGAAGGGGGCAGGTGGGCCACTTGTCTTGGACTTGCACTTTAGGTGAGATAAAAAAAATTCCATTCCATTCTTATCAAATAATTGGGGAGAGGAAGGATTAAAAACTACCCTCAAGCATCCCCTTGGAGCTACCACTGCCCAGACTCTAGGGCTGCCGAATATGGTTGTGCAATTGTTCCTGTGCAGAGCTGCCTGCTAGCGGAAAGCAGGGCTTAAAATCCATCCCTTGCTCTGCTCACCAAGCCATGTCCCAGGCTTCAGAGGTGTGCCTTTTTCTAATTTGTTTATATGCTACTCGTGGTCCTACATGGTCCTACAAAAGTTTTTTCCATCTCTAACAGGCACAAATTGTGTTTATAAATTAAATTCACGTATTAAGGAGGAAAATTGCCAGCACTCACTTCTCCACCTGAAAATTCTTCCTAATCTGTAAAGTATTTTTCAAAGATGTACTATCCTTATTTTCATGTCCATAGACATTTATTAGCATTAATACCTCCAGGGTCAGTTGCCTCTTACTATTAAAACATGTCTACTGTTGAGGAGAAAAAAAATAAACCCATGAATTAAATCTGACTTCAATAAAATTTCACATACCTTCCTAGAAACCAAGAAATTGATACTTGGCTTGTGCGTGGAAACTGCAGTCCTTGTCTGAAAAGCTTGATTGGTTGGCTTTCTAGGGTCAGTATGTTCTTATTATTTGGGCTCTGTTAGCTCCCTCTGGTGGATAGATTATGTGAACATTAATTTTCGGTGCTCTTTAGCTAAAAGCTTCAGTGTTTTGGAGCCTTGAGGGCTTTGCCTGTTAATTGTGAGTACAGGAGATTTCCCGTATTTGTGTATACTGTGTATACACAGGTTGCCTTTGGGAGCAGTAGGTTGGAAGTACCAAGGAAAGGACCGTCGGGGTAGCCATTGTGATCTTGTGAACATGTGTCAGATGGAATTGCTATTGATGGGCCAAGGGCCTTTAAGACTTTGGAGGCTTTGGAGACTGTTTCATATAGTAAAGTGTGCAAATTGTGAGATTATAGATATATAATATATATCCAACACTCAAATCAAAAATATTTCCAGCACCTTGGGATAAGACTTTTTAAATATTGGTTTGCTTATTAGCATTCAGGTCTATTTTGTAGCAGTGAAAACGACTTGTAGTTACAGAACTGCTCCCAGTAGTCTACCCAAAGGCTCTGTGAGGAAAATTTTGTTAAATGCATTGAGATGAAATTATGTCAGTACAGAGGTTGACTCTAAGGTGGCATACTGCTATTACTGTCTTCCAAAGTGAAAATTACTCATTTCTCTCCCTTGCTTGGTTACAATCTCTTTGCTCTCTCGAATAATTTTCCAATTCTATCCCCTCTCTTCAGTTCAAAACACCTTGATTGAGTGTTGTGTGCTCAGGACCATGGATACAGAGGGGAAGAAGTTATGGTCCCTGCCCTCCCAGAACTCACAGACCACTTTTAAAGCAAAAGTGGACATAGGTGATTCCAACCCAGTGTGTTAAGTATGACAGTAATAAGAGCTAACATTTATAGAGTGTGTGTTCCAGTATTAAGCTTTTCTCTCCGGGTGTTACGTGTGTCTCCTCATTTGAACCTCATCACTATAACCGTTAGTTTCGAGAAGATGAAAGCACAGAGAAGCTGGTGATTTGCCCAAGGATAGTGTGGCTGGTGACTGTGGCTGCCAGGATCCGACTCCATCTCTCACTTCCCTGCAGCTGTTTCTCAAGCCTGGTGTTGGGAGCACGTGCAGGGCACAAAGGGAGCAGGAAGATTGCTGACTCTCTTGTCTGTTGAGCTGCCCAACCAGGAGCCACATTCAGCGCTAGAGAAAAATATGCCAGTCAGTATCTTTCTCTGACAAAGCCCTAGTCCACCTTCCTAACTTGCTTTCTGACAGACTCAATTAAAAGCTGGCTGCACCACTGTAAAACTTCAAGTGTGTTTTCTTTTCATATGAAATACAGGAAAATTTTTTCCAGAATTAACACTTGACTATTCATTGTTAGGGCATGAATTTCTCCAAATCATGAGCAATCAACAGAATCAGATGTCAAACAATTTTTTAAAAATTTCTATTCAAATAGATGTTATGAGTGCTGCCCACTAGTAAGTGATTTTCCTTTTTTTTTTTTTTTTTTTTTGCCCATCTTGAAAGCACAGTAGAAAGCATTACTGTAACCTTAGGGAGTCCCAGATAGTTCAAAACAGATCAGTGTAGTTGTGCGAGATTTTGAAATCCCACCTGAGGGTGGTATTTGCCTCTTTCTCTCGTCAGGACTTTCCAAAGCAGGCAGAGACTCAGGACAAAGATAGCAGAGCCTTCCCTCACGATCGCCAACAAAGTCTTTTCTCCTTGAACATGCAGTCGTGTCCATCTGCACCCTTGCAATGGGCTTCACACTCAGGCTCCTCAGAGGACAAGGACCAAGTTTAACTCAAATTAAATTTCATTTATCACAGGCTAGATGCAGATGGGAATAGAATAATTATAACAGGGTCTAGTAGTAGTCATAATGGTGTTAACGTGGGAGGTGATTCCCAAACTCTTCAATCCATCATATATGACATCAGAGATGCTGTAAAAAATGAGGTTTTTGTAATCGTTTGCAGAGAAAAAATAATGGCAGAAACATTGGGTAGTCCTAACGGTCGTCAGGGATGCTTGCTTCAAAGGACCCAACCACATTGTGAGGAGTGATTTGAGTTCACCAATTTATTGGTATTAGGTTGAGTTTTATTAGAGTTACAGTTTTCTTTGTGTCTGATTTATAATTTTGTTGGGACTTCATAGCTGTATATGAATTATAATAAAAATTTATATATTTGTTTGTTTATACATATTCTTAAAACAAGATGATAAGGGACATCGAGATTGTGAGTTGACAACCCATAAGAAGTTTTTCTCAAAAGGGTTGTCTGTAGATTACTCAAGTACTGTAACCCACCAGCCTCTAGAGGGAGACAAACACAGGCCTTGCTCCTCTGGAGCTTCCATTAGCATAGCATTGGTCCATCATTAGGAGTGGGCAAAAGGGAAGACTTTTTTGAAGTCATGACACTATATTTAATGTTGTTTGTTTTTTCTACTCTTTGACATACTTTAAAAGTTGCTACTCAGCAAGTAGTATTTTTCTACATCCCTTATTCCAATAAAAATCTCCTTGACATCCTGGTTGATTTTTTTTTCAATATGCATACAATAAAGTTAAGTAAAGTGCACAGTTCTATGGGAGTTTGACAAATGCACAGAGTCTTGTATCCATCACCCTAGTACCATATAGAACATCCCATCAACCTAAAAATTACCTGGTTGAGCCCCTTTGTAGAAATCCTCTCCCCTTTCCCCCAGCCCTGGGGCAACCAACGACCTGTTTTCTATCACTTTAGATGTGCCTTTTCAGTAATTTCATAAAGATGTAATCATATAGTATGTAGCCTTTTGAGTCTGACTTCTTTCACTTGCAGAATCAATTTATGATTTATCCTCATTATTGTGCGGGAATCAAAAACACATTCATTTTTATTGCTGAGTAATAATCCATTGTATGGATATATCAAGTTCATTTATCCATTACCCTGTTGAAGGACATCTTGATTGTTTCCAGTTTGGGATGACTATGAATAAAGTTGTTATAAACATTCTTATATAACTTCTTGTGTTATACATTTAGGTTATGCATTTAGTTTTGTGATCCATATTGAGTTAACTTTTGTTCAAGAAATGAGGTATATGTAGAGGTTTATTTATTTGCATATGGATGTCCAATTGTTCCAGCATTGTTCTTTGAAAAGACTCTCCTATGTTCATTGCATTGCTTTAGCATCTTTGTTAAAAATCAGTAGACTATTTCTATAGGTCTATTTATGTGCTCTCTATATTCAATTTCATTGTTCCACACATCTGTCTTTTAGCCATTGTGACACAGTCCTGATTATTGTAGCTTTATAGTATGTCTTGAAATCCTACAGTGTGAGTCCTCCAACTTTTTTTTCTTTTTCAGAATTGTTTTAGCTTTTCCATGTCCTTTGCCTTTCCATATCAATTTTAGAATTGGCTTCTCATCATCTATAAAATACTTACTGGGATTTTGATTGAGATTGCACTGAATCTATAGTTTAATTTTGGGAGAAATGATACCTTAATAATACTGATGCTTCTAAATTATGAACACAGTATATCTCAAGATATTTAGATTTTCCTCACTATCTTTCATCAGTATGGTTTTTAGTATATAGATCTTGCACATATTCTGTTAGATTTATACCTAAGTTTTTAACTTTTTTGTATAATTATAAGTGGTATTGTTTCTTAATATCAAGTTTCAATTATTCATTGCCAGAATATAGGAATATGATTGGCTTTTGTATATTGACCTTTTAAAACTTACTTGTTTGTTCCAGGAGTGTTTTTGTAGATCTTTGGAATTCTCTGTGTTAACAACCATGTAGTCTTCAAATAATGACAGTCTTACCTTTTTCGTTTTAAATCTGTGTGCCTTTTACTTGTGTTTCTTAGCTTATTTCACAGGCTATGACTTCCAGTATGATGTTGAATTGGTATAGTGAGTGAACATTCTTATCTTATTCCTAAACTAGGGGGTAAGCTTTCAGCATCTTACCCTTAAGTCTGATGTTATCTATAAGTTATTCATAGATTCCCTATATGAGATTAAGGAAGTTCCCTTCCATTCTTAATTTTCCAAGAATTTTATCACAAATGGCTGTTGAATTTCGTTTTCACTTGTATTGAAATAAATGTGTGTGTGTGCATGTGTGTGTGTTTTTTTAGGCTGTTAATATAATGAATTATGTTGATTGAGTTTTGAATTTGAACCAGCCTTGGGATCTGGGATAATCCCATTTGGTCATATATTCTCTTTTTTATGTATTGCTAATGTTTTGTTGAGAAGTATTTTCCTTTATATTTATGAAGAACCTTGGTCTATAGTTTTCTGTTCCTGCGGTATACAGTTTGGTTTGGGCTTTAGGATAATGCTGACCTCATAAAATGAGTTGGGAAATGTTACCTCCTCTTTATTCTGGAACATACCGTTGACATTATTTTTTCCTTAAACATTTTATGGAATTTACTAGTGAAACCATCTGGGTTTTCTTTTTTTGAAATTTTTTAACTACAAATTTAACTTATTTAATAGATATAGGACTATTTAGCTTAAGCATTTCTTCTTGAATGAGTTTTGGTAGTTTGGGCTTTTCAAGGAATTGATCCATTTCATCTAAGTTGATAAATTTATAAACACAAGAGTTGTTTGTAGTATTCCCTTATTATGCTTTTAGTGCTTATGAGGTCAGTAGTGATGTCCTTTTGAATTCCTAGTATGGGTAAATTCTGTCTTTCTCTTTTTCTTGGTCAGCCTGATGAAAGGCTTATCAATTTTATGACTTTATAATTTCAAAAAAATCAGCTTTTGTTTTTATTGATTTAATGTATTATTTTTCTGTTTTTAATTTCATTGATTTCTGTTTTATATTATTTCCTTTCAT
Organism: Vicugna pacos; assembly: GCF_048564905.1. Lineage (NCBI taxonomy): Eukaryota > Metazoa > Chordata > Mammalia > Artiodactyla > Camelidae > Vicugna > Vicugna pacos. Next base: position 21,821,206 of record NC_132988.1, read on the forward strand.
CTGCTTGCTTAAGATTTAATTAGCTCCCCTTTAAGTTGGAAGCTTACTTTACTGAATTTAGATCTTTCTGGAACTCTTTTTTAATATCAGCATTTAATGCTATAAATTTCTGTCTAAGAACACTTGAGCTGCATCCTACAAAATTTGATATGTTTTATCTTTATTTTCATTTAATTCAAAATATTTAAAAATTTCCTTGGAGGCTTCCTCTTTGAACCATGGATTATTTAGAAATGTGTTGCTTAATTTTCAAATATTTGGGTATTTACCAGATACCTTTCTATTCTTGATTTCTAATTTAATTACACTATGGTTTCATAATATTCTATGTATATTTCCTGTTCTTTTAAAGTGTTAACAGAATATGGCTGACAATACTCTTTGTGCACTTGAGAAGGTATATTCTGCTGCTGTTGGAGTCAGTGCTCTATAAATGCCAAATGAGACAAGTTGGTTGATGGTGTTATTTAGGTCGTCTATATCTTTACTGATTTTCTGCCTACTTGTTCTAAGAGTTTCTGAGAGAGGAGTGTTGAAATCTCCATCTAAAATTGCAGGTTTGCCTATTTCTCCTTTAAGATAATCTCCCAGGTTTTGCCTCGTGAATTTTAAAGCTCTGTTGTTGGGTGCAAACACATTTAAGATTTTTTTTTTTGGAGAATTGACCTTTTTCGTAATGTAATATCCTCTTTATCTCTGATAATATTTCTTGCTATGAAATGACTTTGTGTTTGCATGATGTATCTTTTTCCATCCTTTTATTTTTAACCTAAACATGCCTCTATATTTCAAGTAGGTTTCTCATAGACCACATATACTTGGGTCTTGTTTTGTTTTCAGTCAATTCTGATATTTCTGTCTTTTAACTGGTGTGATTACCCTCTTAACATTAAAGATAGTTATTGATATAGTTGGACTAAAATCTGCCATCTTACTAGCTGTTTTTTATTTGTTTCACTTATTATTTTTTTGTTTTTACATCCTTTTCTGTCTTCTCTGGGTTTAATTCAACATTTAAAAACTTTTCTAATGGTTGCCTCAGGGTTTTTAATATGCATTTAAAAAAATCTGAATCCACCTTTAAATAATATTATACTATTATACATGTAGTTCCAAAATCTTATAACACTACATTCTCAGTTCCTCTCTCCCTCTGATGTGCCTTTGTTCCCACACACTTCACTTGTACATAGGTTATAAACACACAATACATTGTTAATTTTGTGGCTTTAAACAGTCATCCTTTAGAGCAATTAAAATAAGTTGGAAATGATTTTATAAACCATTTATTTATTCCATTTCTGACACTCTTCATTTCTTAGTGCATGTCCAATTTTCTGACATATATCTACCTTGAAAAACTTATTTTAATATTTCTTGTAAGATAGGTCTACTGCTGGTACACAGGCCCCTGCATTTTTGTTTGTCTGAGAAAGTCTTTGTTCTTTCCCTACTTAAGATGGACACTTTTTCTGGATATAGAATTATGGATTGACATTGTCCCGCCTTTCAGCATATTGAAGACATCACTCTGTTTTAGTTTCTCACAAGAAGTCTGCTGTTAATGCTTACCCTCACCCCTCTGTAGATAATGTTTTTTGCCCCCTCCGGTCTCCTTCAAGATTTTCTCTTTGTCTTTGGCATGTCTTGGTGTTTTACGTTTTGTTTTGTTTTGTTCTTTTATTTGCTTTGTTTTGTTTTTGTTGTTTTTTTAATTCTTCTTGGATCTGTGATTTGGTGTTTGCTTCTAATTTAAAAAATTTTCAGCTGTTATTCCTTGAATATTTCTTCTGTCCATTTTCTCCCTTTTCTCCAACTGAGATTCTAAATCACACGTGTGTTAGACTGTTTGATGTTGTCCCACAGCCCTTAGATTCTTTTTTTATTTATTTTTTTCTTATTCTTTTATCTCCTTGTGTTTTAATTTGGGTAAATTTTGTTGACCAATAGTCAGCTTCACTAATTCTTTCCTTAACTATTTTAAGTCTGTTAATGAGCTTGTCAAAGATATTCTTCATATCTGTTACTGAAGTTTTGACTTCTCACATTTTCATTTGAGTCTCTTATTATTTCTATCCCTCTACTGAAATTATCTGATTTTTGCATTTTGCCTACTTTTTCCATTAGATCCCTTAACATATTAATCATAGTAATTTTAAATTCCTTATCTGATAAATCCAACATGCATCTGATTCTGATGATTGCTTTGTCTTTCCAGAGTATGTTTTTTCTTGCTGTTTTGAATGTCATGTCATTTTTTTTGTTGAAAGTTGAAAATATTATATAGGACAGTAGATACTAAGTAAGCTTTTTTTTTTTATTCTCAGGCTTGACATGCCTTTCCCCTGCTAGGCCTTTAATGTGGGAATTGTGGGAGTTAGACTGAGAGTTCGTTGGTACTATGGTTACCCTCTGGAGCCTTCTAGTGTCACTTTGTTTTTGTCTCCCCTTTTTTTTTTTTATTTTGGAGGGGAGGTAATTAGATTTACTTATTTCTTTCTTTTTAGAGGAGGTACTGGGAATTGAACCCAGGACCCTGTGCCTGCTAAGCATGCACTCTACCACTTGAGCTACACCCTCCCCCTGCTTGTCTCCCCTCTTGGTTTGGGGTCTTCAATTGGGCTAACCCGCAGAGAGAGTCTACATCTTGTATCTCTCCCAGCTGTGTCCTACTGCAACTCTGGTTAGTTGCTAGGAGGAGATGGGGGAGGCTGACCTCTTAGGTTCTCATGAAGCCTCATCTCAAGCCTAGGTCTCCAGCGGTAGTGCTGGACCCAGGGCAGGAACTTCTTTTTCTCCCTGTTCTCCTCTCCTCGCTGCAGTCTGTTTCCACTAGGGCCCTCGGGATACAGTTTTGAACCCCTTTCTTCTGCAGGTTAAGGCTTTGTTGGGTTGGGGAGATCAAAGCTGTTTCAGGGTTTGGGCTGTGGCTGCTACTCTCCTTAGCCAACTGGCACCTTAGAGGACATTTTCATAGGATTCTCCCCATCTTCCCTGTAAGCACCCAATATTCCAGAAAGAAAAACCTACAAAAGAGTGTGAACCCTCCTATTTCTGCAGCCCCCTGGGACTTCACACTCTCATGCTGGCCCATACTTGGCCTTTAGCAATTCTTTCAGCATTTCTAGTTTAATCTTCTTACCAGCTTTTATGGCATTTGGCAGCATCCGTCTCAGGTGAGCAAACACTTGAAACCCATTTCTCCTTGCAGTCCTCTGTCTTTCTCTTGGTTTTAAGTTAGTTGTTTGCCTGCAATATCAGTTCTTTGATAGGTTCAAGAAAAGTTGTTAGTTTTATATTTATCCAGCTTTTTTCTTATTGTTAGGATGGGAAAAATGCTTTTTCCAGCTCTTAAATCTTTGAGCTTTAACCAGAACCATTATTTATGTTTTAAAATTTCAAAGTCATGAGCATTAATGTGATTTTGAAAGTTTTGGAGAATTTTTGCAACAGCCCCCATATATCTCTGTAGGTATGTTTGGACACTAGAACTGGGAATCAGCCATGAAGAGGGTATACAGATATGATGGAATAATATTTTGTGTCACTGATTTATTTGGATTTTCCTTTCCATAGGTTTCTCTCACTCAAACTTGGAGCTGATTCTGTGTTTCAGTGCCTCAAGGGAGGTATGTGGTAGGACAGAGAGAAGTAAGTTCCAAAAATTTCTGGGTTTTGTTTCCTGAAGCCTGAGCCTGCAGTATAACTTAGCAGGTTTGCTGAGAAAGAGCACTTAGGAGTTTGTGAGAAGAAGCAAAGAGAACTGCAGAAGGAAAAAGAGCCTTTCCCAGACTGGAAAAACGGTTCCTGTCCTGGGACTGGCAATCAAAGGAGGCCTTGTAATAGAGCAGGAGGAGGCTGCAAGAACCCACAGGGGAAGCACCACATGAGCTATGCCGGCAGACAGGACCCCTCAGCCATCAAAAGATGCCCCTGCCTTAGGTATGACTGGAAAGTGTAAAAAAATTAATGAACCAAAACCTCAATTAAAATCGTCGTGAGTCCAGAAGGGGCGTGCTCATGCTCGGTGATAATAGAGCCCAACAGGAAGAAGAAAGATCCTCTTCTTTCCTGACAAGGACTCAGCCAATAAAAGATCAGGGACTCTTGGTTTGCTGTCGCCCTCCCCACTTCCTTTCTCCCTCTATGAAAGAGTTCTCTCCATTCTTGCTGGGGACTTGGATATGACTTGTCATGGTTGCAGACCCCAAACTGCAGTTCTCTGCTGATCTGGCATGAATCCATCTTTGCTGGAGAAATACCTGGCAGTCTGTTTGACTTAGGTCAACAGAAGCATCAAAGTGCCACCAGTCCTGAAAAGCCCTTAGGACCAAAGACAATGACGTCTCCATGGAAATCTGTGGGACAGATGGCAAATACCAGAGTACTTCACCTCCACAGACACCTTCACACTGCAGAATGCGCTGGATACCTGACATGACCTTGAGGGAGGGAGGGGCGGTCACCAGAATGACTGAAATTATATCTTCTCATGAGCTGGGACGTATTGGGGCTCAAATTCAAATTCAGCCGATTTCTAGAACTAGACATTTAGGTATTGCTTGCACACCTTAATTTGTGGACTGAGAATCATACCTGCTACTAAAGGATTCCATTCCCAGGGGCCTAGTTATCATTCTGTTCTGTTGAATATGTTTTGGATTCTACTGACTCGAGATTTTTTTCCACTTAGATGTATTGGAGGGGTTTGATGTGCTCTCAGTGGTAATGATTGCTCTGTTCCTGGGGTGGGGTTGGTAGAGACAGCAAGGGAAAGGCACTTTGAATGAATCCCCCAGGTGATTCTGAAAGCTATTCCTCCCCAACACTAGCTCGCCTTGGCCACCCTTCCCTGAGAGCCCCTTGTTCTCCTGGTGTGTGTGCTACTTTTCGCTTGGGACCCTGAAACAAAGACACAGTTTAACTCTTTCAAGCAGGAGGTGTGTTCTTACACAGGTGCAAGTAAAACAAACATATTTCTGTGAAAATACCTAGTGCTTCATGCATCAATTGAAATGATGACCATTATTTGCATTACAAACAACTAAAGAATAAGTGTATTTGTGAATCTTTGGCTGAAAGAGAAAAAATAGTCCCTGAGTTTCCTTCTTGAGAAGTTGTTGTTGACTTGGGCAACTGTCCTTCTGACCCGGCCTCCCACCGAGGCTGTAAGAAGGATCCTCTGAAACACACATAAACATGTGAATGAAAATGTCCTCAAAGCTCACAATTGAGAGCATTAAGCACTTCTCCCCTTCAGTTCTGTTGACCGGGCCTGCCGCTGGCATATTGGCATATTGGGGAGCCTCCTCTATGTGACCACAGCAGCGATGTGTGTTTTTCACTAGTGTTTTTACCAATGAGACCATATCTGACTGGGAGTAAGTGTTGGGGGCGGATAACACATTTTCTGTTACATCTTCCGGAGCTTCTGTCTGATACCATTGTGAAGAAACATAGTTAGGGACCCGGTTGTGGGACTCATTTTCTTATTTCTGGAAATGTTTCATGGCCACGCAAGGCCACGGCAAAACCCGACAGCTTACAGCTGCTGCACGTGTTGAGTTTACCTCTCTGATCTAATAGCATCGTATTATAGCACTTCTCTCCTCTAGGGGGTAAAAAAGGGAAAAACCAGGTAATGTGGAGACTTCTAAAAATCTAGGTTAAAGTGTTCAAAAGTCTCCTGAGAGAGGACGGTTATTCCTTGTGATTCCACCAGTGTGGGTATCGCAGTGGTCGTGCTGGCAGGAGCTGGGTGCTGCCCAGAGAAGCAAGGTGTGGGTTGTACTTGGACCAGGAAATGCCCATCCAGAAATGGGATGAAATGGGTTTTTGAGCGTTCACTCCTGTTACACAACACCGGTTAGGAGTTCAGGCTCTGGAGTTAAAACTGAGTTGGAGTCGCAGTTTTACCTCTTACAAGTTGCGTGACCTCAGGCTAGTCACTAAAATACAAAAAGGGGACAAGACGGCACCTCTCTCACAGGGCTCCGGTGAGGATTAGATTTGGGCCCGCAGAACATACTGGGGCCTGTGGAACTACACACTAAATGTTGGTATTGTTCGCCACATTCTTCCCTTTTAAAATATTTAAGCTACTCTCTACTACTTTGTGTCATTACTCAAAGGTCACTTCCCCCTAGAAAAGGAATGTCTGTTGACATCTGGGGGAAGAATACAGATGTGCGTTGTTATTTCACTCACTGAGAAGAGAGAATATTGCATTCTGTTCAGGGGATTTGTCGGGGTCAAAGAACCAGGTTCTTTCCGTAGGAGTCCCAGCATATTATGGGGACACTGACTTGCCACCTGGCCCTCAGGGTCTTGATAGAAAGTGTGATCCGGTGCTTGATTCTCTTGAGTTCAAGGGACTCAGGCTGCTTTGGTGGCAGGGGGTTATTGCAGGAATAGACAGGAAAGGAAAAGATGGCAGGGAACCATCTGAGCGGCCACAGAGCCATGACTCCTAGAGAACTGGAGGGGCGTTCATGGCTACCCAGGATCCCAGGCCCCAGGGCTCCCCTGGCCTGGGTCATCTCATTGCCCTCCAAGACCACCTTCTCACTGCTTTGACCCTAGTGTCTCCACCAAACACCTGTCCAGCTTCTCTGCCAACTTCTGAATTTACTGCTCATGCTTCCCCATCTCTCTGGGATTCATACGCAAGAGAAAGAATTGGCCCGGGCTATTCTGTTATCCTCCAATGTGTAGGGCTTCTGATTTGGCACTGAATGCTCACTCACAGGAAGCACTGAAATCCCAAAAGGATATAGAGAGCAGGACCCAGTCCTCTCGCAAAATGACAACGTACTGCCTTTTCCCTTGGCTCTAATTTATAAATCAGCAAGAGTCTTGAGTTTAATGGCCACCTTCCCCACGATACTAGCTTAGGCTCTTGGATCTGAGACTCCTATCTCTCAGGTGCACACCGAAGACTCAAATTAAAAGAGATCAATTTTTTGCTCTTATTACTTTCACTCTAGCTCATAAGCAAAGTTTAAAATCCACTTTTGTAGTTCGATACTTTCTGCCTGCAGGATAAATTCTGCGGGGTGACCGTTAGCAGAATAAGCTCCAGAGGGGTGACTGTTAGTTTACTTGTTCAAGTAGAGGTACAACAATTGATGACAGTGCATCAGATGATACGAGGATCCCCGGCATGAAAAGATGGAGCACTGACTCAGTGAGAGGTGATCTGAGGAGCCTCTTACCTGGACATTCCAGCTGGAGGACAGGAATAGAACCTAATCGACCATCATTTCTTATGTCACCTTTATTTAGTTAACATGTAAAATGTCATCTCAGTTTTACAGAAAATTCATGTGAAGGCTGATGTGACTTTCAAATGAATTTCTTTCTTGGTAGTTCTATAGGTTGCAGAATTCCTAGATGATACAGTGAATTAAAAAAAAAATCAGCAAAGAGGCATTCTGTTCTGTTGTAGTAACAGCTCCATGTCTGAGATGAGACCACAAAAATCCATAGATTGAAAGGATAATTTTACTCTACACTACAAATTAAATATATAATTATGTAATCACATATGTAAATTTGGGTCTCCTTTTACTTTCAGTGCCCCTAGTTCACACACAAAGGGTATTTTTAGTCCTTGTTTTTCCTTTTTACCAAGCTTGATCAGTGAACGAGAAAGTCTTATCAATCATCTACTTGTTGGGAAGCGTAGAGCTTTTGAACCACGTAGCTCGTTTCAAAATTAGAAATGCCCCCACTTAGGGCCCTGTGTCAAGGCTTTCAGGAGGCAGTTGTCACCAGATCTTAGATCTGACACGTATCTTTGCATAAAAGCAGCTAAGAAATGTTCCCTGAGATGGTAGGGGTGGAGAAAGCAATAAAAATGGTATTTCTATTTTTTAACAAGTAAATTCCAATTTTTATTTGCTAGAAAGCTGAGTATCTCTTTCTCAGTTAACAGTGTTCCTCCTAAAATATTTGTAAAACAAAATTGTATTACTGGCAAAGCAAATTTTCCCACTAATACGTTCCAAAGATGCACCCTCATGGGATATTTTTGGTGACAGAAAACTATTTTATTGCTGTGACTAATAGTCACATTTATGGAGGGCTTACTAGCTGCCAGGCATTGTTCTAAGGTCTTTACATAATTCTCTCATTTTATTCCCCACAAAGATCCTAAGAGATATTGTCCCAATATCCCAGATAAGGCATCTAAGGGGAAGAGTTTAAGTGACCAATCCAAGGTCTTGTTAGGATGGAGAAAGTATGAACTCAGGCACTGACCCTGGGCTTACCCCGTAACCATATGTCTGTGCAACCACCAAAGCACACCAGGCTCACCAGGAGGGTGGGGAGGTTTCATAGTCTGTTAGGCGGTGACAGAAAAATTCACTGTAAATTGGATTGTGGGCTTGAGGTCTCCAGCCTCACCCTTGATATTCTCGAAACTTAATCTAAGATAGCCCTACCATGTCTCTTGGCTTTAGACTCACTCATGGTGGATGGTTGGGAAATGTTAATTGCATGAAATGGACTCACTCATTATAAGGGTATGAGTTCTCTTGCTCCCACCCTAGGGGTATTTACAGAATTGGTAGTTTAATTGAATTGAATGCATATATTATGGATTCACAAGTGCTATTGAGAAACAATAGCAGAAATCAGGCAAATGATTTTTAAAAATGTGTTTTATGAATGACAAAGCTGGATTGAAGAGTAAGGCTTCATTGTGGCTATAGTCAGACTCCCTGATGCTTTTCCCAAGTCTAAAACTTAGTGCATCTCACCCGAGAAAGGGTTGGCCCCGCAGAGCATACACACATAGCAAACCGGTGCATGAGCTGCCTCTTCTGTGTTCCTCCATTGAAACAAAGTGAGAGCTAGGTCTTCAGACCTGGTCATAGCAGAGATGGCCCTGACCCCTCATGATTGTCATCCATGAGGCAGGAGGTAAGCAAAACATATCCATCCTCAGACGGGGAGATTTAAAAGCATTGGAGAAGACATTGGAGTTTTTCATGCTCAGTCCTTCTGACATCACAAAACAGATAAAGTGTGACTTAGCCTCCGGGGAAGAATACACAGGGTGAGAGAGGGGCTGAAGCTACTTCCCAGTGCTTTCAAAAGGGCGAAAGTTCCGATCATGTGGTCCAAGGCCAGAGCGCTGTGAGGGAGAGGAAATAGTCCCTCAAAGGCCAGTTGTGTCGAATGCTCTGAGCATGCTGGTTGCTGCTTCTGCAGTGAGTTCTTATTGGTGTAAAACAGGGACACAGATCCATTGCACGTGGAGTGAAGGTAACTGAAGGGCCTCCTGTTCTTTGCAGCTTATTTAAGATTTGATCATACCCTATGAAAAAGGAGATACAAATCCAGCTGGCAGCAGTTAGATAGCTGGGAACACACCCACCATGGCATCCTAAGAACATCGTTGTCAAGGGGAGAAGCTGGCTAATTTCCGTGTCTGAGAGGCAGCAGCAGCTTATTTGAAATAATGAAGCATCCGATTTAGGAAGCCTTTAATTAATACTGTACTACTTCCAGCACTCTAGGAATTCAATAACGGAGCAACCCAACCAAGTACAACTAGTTGAAGATCAATTTGACATGATTTTTCCTGTCGTAAAGGTAAAAAAAGATCACATATAAGAATTTACAACCATTCCTCCTCCCACATTTTAAGGATGATTGTTGTAGCAGTTGCTCAGTTCCTATACCTCTGGGGGTTGGTCAGGAAAATGGGTAGAAAGGAGAATTGGGAGAAAGTGAAGAGAAATAATTTGATCTACACAGGAAAAGGCACAGAGTCACCAAAGGAAGCAAACACACAAAAAAACCCCCAAAACATCCAGGACCCAAAAAGATAGCAACAGAGGGAAGGTGGGAGTGACAGGAGAGGCAGCCTGGGCTGGACATTTTGGAAGAGAGAAATTTGAGTTGCTGCCATGGGCTGTGGGATTTGTAGGAGAGGGATGGAGATGGGGATTTAGTAGCAGGTTTGTCTTGGGCACTTCTGAGTCTCTCTAACCTACATCAAGGAAAGCTTTAATAAAGATCTTCATCACTCTTCAGGGTTTTGGAATGGGATTTATTTTTCTCTTGGATAAGTTATCATGAGGAGGTAGGCTTTAAAGAATGGCAAAGAAGCCCAGATTTATTTGCATCTATCTATTTGGGTCTTTCTAGAGTGAGTTACCCTGTAGGTACTGGCACCAAACTTGTCCATACGGTATGAAGTGGTGGTTGTAAAAGGATGTGTGCCTGGGAGGTAGCCAAAAGGCACAGCAAGCTGTGACAATGGCTCCAGCACAGAGTGGTGACAGGCTATGTTAGAAGGTAGCCCTCCACAAAAGCTGAGTGGGCAGGGCACCATGGGTGTATCTGGGGAAGAGAGCTGACCAGGAGATCTGAGGTACAATCACCAATACCAAGCCTACATGGTCTTTGGGCTTTCCATTTTGGAGGATGTTTGCTGAAGAATGGCCTGCTGGTGAAGAAGGTTCGAGCTGCTGGGGACAGGGTTGTAGAAAGTCACTGGTCTAGGATCCAGTAGTGCGGAGCTTCAGAATCAACGCTGGTGCTGGATGGCTTCTCACCTGCTTCACCTCAGCATCCTCAGTGGCAAAACCACAGTCTTGGGAAGAGGACATCAAGGATGCCTTTCAGCTCTAACATTCAATGACACCTTGCCAGGTTCATCTTTACTGCTATTGATGCCAACTGGTCCTGCCCCAGAAGTCCAGCCAGCTCTCTTCCCCCACTACACGCATGGTGCCCTTCCCACTCAGACCTGCCAGGGAGTGAGCAAGGACAGGAGTCCCTGGCTAAAGCAGAAAGCTGCCTGCTCCTGAATCGTAAAGGCCAGGCTGGCTGGGGATTGGGGTGGGCGTCTCCCAGTGACCCTGGTACTCTGCGAACCAGGGCTCCTGCGCTTACACACACACACACATACACACAGACGGAGACATCAGAGCCTGTCTCAGGAGTTCAGACAGCTTGCAGAGCAGGAGGAGGCAGCTTTGTTGTTTTCCAGACACTTCACATAGCCACTGAAACAGCAACTGGATAAATATAGGAGGATGACGCATCAGCTCTGAGTACATGTGCCTGCGCACAAGCCCGGGAGCTGCAGACTGCCACGTGGCCCTCAACCTCCAAGAATCGACATTCGGGCTCTGGGAGCCAGAAAATCTGAACAGAATGTGGCTTCATCAAAGAAGCCTGGCAGCGGGGGTGAGATGAGGCCGCGGGTGCAGTGGTGCCCTCGGCTCCTCCGAGCGTTCTCAGAGGTCGCCCTCAGCTCGGCCCTGGCTATTTATAGCCTCGCTTACCACACTGCACACGCGATCTTTCTGAATGAAATACCAGACATCCTTCCAGGCTCTGTGAAAGCCGCAGCTCAGTGGCATTTGAAAGTCCTAGGAAATGAGTGGGGGAAACAGAGCAGGTGTTTTTGCTCGTTGTGAAAGGCAAACGCTGATTTGGAAGGTTTCAAGGGTAGGGAACGTGGGCCAAACTCAGTACTGCCAATTTTTAATTACCAGCACAATTAGCAGCCTGGCTTCACAACAAGCCTATTTTGTCAAGCTCTGTTTAAGAACCAGCGAATTGCAGCACTAGCACCAAACAGATGAACAGCGCAGTGATCATATCTTACTCTCGAAAATCAGTGCTCTGCCCACAGAGTCCTAGGCTTGTAGCAGCTCCTGCCTCTAGCAAATATCTGACACCCACTTCTTGGCCCTGACTAAATTACTGTAAGGGCAGGGATCATGCCTCTGTAGGGCTGTCTGGCCTGTGGTTGATCAGTCCACATTATGTGAACTGTATTAAATCAATATGATATACATCAGCTTTAATTTCTTGGGACGAGACCCAGCAGAGCCTCTCTGTCCTCTTATTATCATCCCTAGTGATGACCATCACTAGAAATAATTTTAAGCTATTTAACGTGAAAGCATACAACCCCTACAGCTTACTAAGTAGCATCTCCTTGGGGACAGGAGTCTCCCATAGGACCTTGGAATGCTTGGCAGAACATGTGTGTGGTTTAATCTGTCACTCAAATCAGGCCTAAGAGACTCAGACAGGTCAAGAGTGCTGCTCTGGGGTGTGTGAGGTCTCAGAGGAACAAGAGGGGCTCAGAAGCAAGAGCAGAGGACCTTTTTGAGGAAAGGGAGATGCAGACATTCCTGGACCACAAGACTTTGCCTCTGGGGTTGAGTCAGAGAAGCAGAAACCACAGACTTTGATCATTTCCTCCTCAGCTTTCACTGATCCTGCAGCCCTTTCATTCCCAGGCCAGATAGGGTGGTGGCTGATTCTTCTCTAGAGCTGACCTGAGGGCAGTCACGATGGGAGGAATCTCAGACTCCTCGGGAGAGGCCTGTGCAACTCCCCACCTGCACCACGGTTCTGGTGTCAGCTGCTCTCCCATCAGACAGGCAGTGGATTGAGTAGTGCTAATTGCAGAGTCACTAAGAATGTCTTGCCCCCAGATATTGCCTTACTTGATGTCTAATTCCACCAATTATAAATCCATTTGGAAGAGACAGGCATTGCTTTTCTTTGAGTCTTCTGCAAATACTGAATGAGGGAATGCCAGTCATTCCCCACCCTTCCCCTGCTGAGACAGACAAATGTACAAAGTGCATTTCCTAGGTTTCTGTACCAGTGGGCTTCCAGTCAGGTTAGGCCAAAGGGAGGCCCTAGCAGAAGTTAGAGGGCAGGCGAAGAGGAGAAGTTGGGGTATTTTCCTCCCTCTGGCGGCATTCCTCATGGTTTCCTCCTGGTCCCAGCTCCCATGGCAACTTGACCATGGTTCCAGTGTCCTCCGGACAGTCCAGGCTCTTCTCCCTTGGTACCTCCAGCTCTAGCTGCTACTGATCTCTGCCTCACCATCTCTTATTGGCTCTTCAGCTCTTCCAGTCTGCTGGTAGCTAGGTCCCCTGATAATTCCTTTCATGGAACTATCTGATTTGGGCTCTGTTTTCTCACCTCCACCTTGGCTTATTCAGAGGGTTATACGCAAACATATTATAAGTAAGCTTAATGATGATTTTTTTTTTCTCAGCAAGACCTATAGTAGCAGGGAAGTGTTGGGAAGCTTAAGAAATACTCGAGAGAAAAAAGATGAAAATTTCCCCCAGGCCTTGCCTACCTACAGCAGGTCCCTCTGACTGCAGTGTTGTGTAGGAAGGCTATAACCCAGCAGCCCCCTTCCACCATCCTGACTTGTTACTCTCTGGCTTTACACCACAAATCTCTTCCCCTTCTGAAATCTGTTTGCTGGCACCCATGGTCCATGAGTTCCCAACTGCAGACTATTGCACACCCATCCTCTCCCCTATGACAGCATCTCTGCCACTCACCTCTCTGTCTATATGACGCTTCCTTCTTTGCAGCCCCTCTTAAAGCCTAAAATCTGAGCACTCTGTTACGGTTATAAGTCCTTCAGCAAGTTATAGATGCAATCTGAGCTCCAATGCCCTTGCGCTCTTTTGTTTGTTTTTGCCAGAGATCTTATAGTTTTAATTATACACACTTTACTATCTGACCAATAGAATTTTTTTTAATCGAAGTATAGTCGATTTACAATGTTGTGTTAATTTCTAGTATACAACATAGTGATTCATATATATACATATATTCTTTTTCACATTCTTTTTCATTATAGGCCATTACAAGGTATTGAATATAGTTCCCTGTGCTGTATAGTAGGACCTTGTTGTTTATTTTATATATAGTAGTTAGTATCTGCAAATGCCTAACTCCCAGTTTATCCCTCCACCCCCTTTCCCATAAATTTGCTTTCTGTCTGTGAGTCTGTTTCTCTTTTACAAATAAGTTCATTTGTGTCCCTTTTTTTTCATCCCACATATAGGAGATACCATATGGTATTTTTCTTTTACTTTCTGGCTGACTTCACTTAGTAGGATGATCTCTGGGTCCAGTAGAATTCCAGGGTCTACACAGCGATGCAAGCATGTCTGCTATTTCTTCTGCTCCCTGTTCCTCCTCCTCCCTTAGCCCTTCCAGCCCCTGGCAGTTATAACATCTAGCACTGTTCTTGTGTGTTCAACAGATATTGATATGCTGCCTAAACAAATCCCCTCAGCTAGGAAGATAGGCTTATACCTATTTGTCAGTACAGCATGCTCTCTGTGGGAGCAACACTGAACTGAAAAGCCTCAGATCTGTCCTCTCTTGGACAGACCACCCACAGTAGAATGCAATCTCCAGGCATGAGGTTTGTTCAGTCATTATTTTCGGTCCTCCCAGGGCCTTGTGTGTTTACACTCCATTTGCAAGGCAGTTGTTTCTTCCCCAGCCCAAACCTCCTGAAGGGGATTCTTGCTGATGGCATCTGTGTTGGAGACAAGCTCATGCCTGAAGAGATAAATTATTTATGGTGAATGGTGCCTGAATGGATTGTGTGATCAATAATGCTTATAATAGTACAGCACTGGACAAATCATAGAAGGGCTGGAACGTGTGTCTGCATCACCCTGAAAAGATAGGGTCTACCAGATATCAACAGGGGAATAGAAGAGTTCTTATGATGTCAACCTCAAAACAGCTCAAAACAGTTCTAGATGAGGAGGAAAGTGCAGTTTTTTTTTTTTTCCTTCCATTTAAAGAGACAAATCAGTTTTTGGTCATGGGGATCACTGCACCAAAATGCCGCCAACAGTATCCACTTACCAAGACCAACCTTCCTGCACTGATCTAGCAAAAAGCCTCCCCGTGTTTCTGAGCCTTCCCAGAAGCTCTGCAGAGAGAAAGCAGAATTTCTTCCTGTGTGTTGGTGTAGGACCTGACTGCCAGTAATGAAGACATTAGTATCTGTTGCTTGAAGTGTTAATTGCGTTGCTGTATTGCTTAGCTCCAGTTTCTAGGCAACATCCAGTATCTTAGGCCTCTGTGTGCACATATGATCCCAAGTCCAAACTTCCTTAAGACTCTGCTCGTTTTGTCTGCTGGGAAGTTCCACTGGGATGTCCACCTGGTATTTGAGACTCCACATGTCCAGAATCAGTTGCATTATCTCCATATCTCTCTCCATCTCCTGCCTGTGACCTCATTGCCCACCAGCTCCCATCTTCCGGTAAAAAATAAATCCCTGTTTTCCTGCTTCATCTACTGTCATCCTGTCAGTGGCCCTGACATCCTACAGTTCACCATGCCAGAGCACTGTACTCTTCCCTTTCAAGGCCCAGCTCAAATGTCTCTCCCTCCTCTGAAGTTGGAACCCCCATCGTCCTTGGGTTTCTTCCACAGCCCTCATCACATTCGAGCTGGTGGTAGGGGTATTTGTGCATGTGTGTGTCATCTCTAAATTCCACAGTGAGCTCCTTTAGGGTATGAACCACAACCAGTCATCTTTGAATGTCCCGAAGAGACGAGCACCACACGATAGCAGACTTCCAATGAGAGTCTATTGAGTGGATGAATGAATGAACTAAAGGCAGGCTGTGGAGGTGGCACGGGCAATGTTTGTTTTCTTCCTCACCTGTAGCCCTGAAGCATGCTGTCGAGAAGAGTGGAAAGGGATTGAGAGGAAGTCTAGGTGAAAAGTCTCTCAACACCGTTTCACTAGACGGAGCTCCACTCCCCCTTCGCTGGATTCTCACAGGTGTTTCACGAAGACAGTAGGAGTCAAGGGTATTGGTCCCACCATCCCAGCTGAGCTGTGGAGCTCAGGAGACAGTCCTAGAGAAAGGGGAGAGGACCCTGGGCTCTTCAGGGCTGGTTTGAGTGTGGGAAAGCTATACCAGACATCCTCAAGACTCCAGGAGGCTACTAAGGAACAGAACAGATCAGCACCCCAACCACAGTACTGAAAAGTGGTGTGGCTTCTCTAGTCTCTCATGGGCTCCAATAATCTAGCCAGCTTGGTGGCAGGACCACAGGGCCTGAGGTTTACTTCCACATTCTCACACCGGCTTTGCCTCATCTTTCTGAATGGATGAGGTTGTCTTGGTAGACGAGGTGTAGGGGACAAAGAAAGACAAAATTATTTTTAGATAGAGGTTTCTACAAGTGTCTAGCCAGGAGGAGGACACTCAATAAATGGTCATTTCTTTCTCTCACCCCCTTCAATTGGTGCTATCCAAGATGCCACTCCTGGGTGTAACTCTCAAAATAAAGGCTCTTTGTATAATCTCTAAAGAAAGCTTTCCATCCAGCTCTAGGAAAGGTGCAGGAATGGATTTGCAGGCAGTTCCCCACTCCAGGTTTTAGTGCACACATCACACTGAGTTCCAACATGTGTGGCAAAATCTCTCCTTGTTACTAGGCACTGTGAGGCTCAATTGTTGCAGTGAGAACTTTAATTTTGTATTTTCTCACTTGGGTGCAATTAAGTTTTCAAACATAAAATTGAGCTAATGTCATCTTTGAGTGTTTCATTTACTTTTTTTTTCTTATAAAGGAAACCGCCCTTGAATATATTTGGCTGGGTGATTTCACAGTCAAATAAGGACACATTTAAATATTCAACTGGGTAACTGCATCTACAGTCTACTTCATAACTGGCTTCCAACACTGTACGTGGATAGGAACACCTACCTTGATAATTTGTCTCTTGATACTCACTTTGGTCTCTTGTGAATGACATAAGCATTACTTAGCTGATTTATTTCCCCTTCTAATCTTAGCGAATCACCTGATTATCATTGAGGATGATATCCATTCTGGAGATGCTATTCAGGATGACTTCAAGACTAGAAATAGTATCTGGCTTATTTTTAGTGCATTTTACTGAAGGATTTTTCATCTGAATAGGGAAATGAAAACCTTTAGATAGGCAACCAGCTCTACACAGGCTTACACTGATTGGTTCAGTGCCCATGCCAAAAATCAAATCCATGATTCCTGATTGTTCCTTCAATTTCTCTAATTCTTTAAAGGCAAGACTCTCAGAGCACCATATCTCTTTAATACCTTTGGTCAACTAGGTTCTCCTTTCGTGTATAACATATCCCTTGGTCCATAGCAGGTCTTTAATAAGAAGGAGGGCGTGAGGGCATGAAAGAGAATGAAAGAAAAATGAAATGACAGAGACCCCCTTGCCCTTCTGTGGACAGGAAATGCAATGACCTTGTCTCTAGTTTGGTAATCTGAAAAAAAAATCCAGCTGATCCAAACCATTATTTGAGAAATCAAAAGCATGTTCCATGTGCTTTTGGTGAGTAGGCTTTTTTAGAAACATAAATCCTCAGGAAAAGAGTGTTTATGTAATTCCACAGCAGGTTGACAGCGTATGGGGAAATGTGGACTTTGCATATATCAACTTTCCACTGTAACTGTTTGTAACTTCACAACCGAGACGCAGGCTCCCATTTGATTTTCTAAGCCAGGTAGGATTGGGCAAGGATCCTACCAGAAGAAAGTTCTCAGGACCTGACCTCACTCCAGTGGGAAAAGGTGTTGCTGGGAGACCCTTAGCATGAATCTCTTTGGAGCCAACACCTGGCACAGTTGCCATCTCTGAGGAAAGCTTGACCCTCGGTGGTAAATAAAAGGGTTATGAGGTTGTATGTAGCAGCGAAGAGTTGGTTGGACTGGGTATTTGTGAAGCCCATTGGTAAAGAAGTATCAGAGGAAAGATACTTTCAAATTCAGTACACTCCATCCCCTGTGATTCTGTAGAGACGAATGGAAGATGGAGTATTTTTTAGCTGAAAGGCCCTAGGAAGGAGAATTCAAAACCTTCCCGTTTTAGAACTTATGAGAAGTACCAAGGAAGTGAAAAACGGACGAAGTTCCCCATCAGATATATTCATGCTCCTCATCTACAGCTTCAAATATGCCCCCATCATGAAGTTGCGAGAAAAACCCAGGTTAGTTCTTTATCGTTTTCCATCCCCAGTTCCCACTCTAGGGTGACGACCACCTTTTCCCTGGACTGTGACCTCGATATCCTTGCTGCTTTTTGGTAAGCATAGCTCATTGTGGCAAACATCCCTTCCTCGGGCCCCAGTTTTTGGGGGTGCGTCTAATGTAAGACAGTGGCTGCTGACGCCAACCAGCTCCTCAAGCTCGATCCATTGATAAAAATGTCACCGCCATTAAGAAGGTGCCAGCTCCCTGTCCTGAGGTGGCGGCTCATTCCAGGAGAAGGCTGCCTTGCCTGTATACTCGCTGTGTCTGAGTCTATTTTGTCTGAAAACACCAAGTTAATCCATTTCCTTAAAGCCACTCAGATGCTAAGGAGCAAAAGCAGAATTCCCATCAGCACTGTTGACAGTTTTCTGCGCCGTAACGATTTCAGTCAGCAACCTGAGTGCTTTACAGGGCCTCAGCTTGGCTCAAACAGCACAAGGAAGACCAAAATACCTCCCATCAGAACCCTCCTGGTGCAGACTGTCCTCCATCCACAGGCTCAGTAGGTATTAGGTCCTTCCTACCCCACTCACCCCACATGGCTACCGGGCTTTCTCTTCAGGGCCGTCCTGAGCCTCTGCCAACATTCAGTGATGAGACTGGCCTTCACTGGTGCTGATTATTCATGTGCTGTGCTTTCGGATCTGGGGCCGGGTGCTGCGGAGCACCTGGAGGAGAAGCCAGGCTCTGACGGCTGGTGCCTCCGCTTTCTAAAGAAACCTGGAAGGTGCCTGCGAGTGTGCACATGCAGGCTCTAGCCTTGCCTCTCCATCCTCCCGAGGGCAGACCGAGATGAGGAAAGGGGAGCAGGAAGCAGGAAGGGAGCTCACATGGAATCATCCTGCCACTCTGACCTTCCAGCTCTCTTCAGGTAGAAAACGATTCTAGTTCTGTGCTAACAAAGCTTTCATCACTGGGAGCCTTGCGCAGTCAGAGAATTTTGCTCACAAGAATGGCAGAGAAGCTGCGATGTGCTCACAGAACCTGTTACCTGTTTCTCCTGGGCCCACAGATGCATGACACTTCCCAGCCCCCTTTGATTAGATGGAGCCATGGGACCGAGTTTTGGCCAGTGAAAGATGAGCAGAGGCCATGTCATTACCTGTGAGGCAGCCCCCTAAGACACCCAGCCCGATCCTGCGCAGTCTCCCATCTTGTCAGGTGCTCGATGTCAACACCCAGGGTGCATTTGGGAGCCATGAGTGAAAGGCAGAGGCTAGGTCCCTGGATGAGTCTGGGGAACAATGGACTGTGAGGTGGGTGAAAAATAACCTTCATTGTGTTCAGGCACGGGGATTTGGGGGTTGTTGTTGTAGGAGCTAGCTGGATTTACCCTGATTAATACAATCATCTCCTTTTACCCCAATCCCTAAATTATGTGGCTGCTGCTCTAGGTGTTTAATATTAAAAACAAAGCCTCCAAATTCACAGATCTTTAAACAGGCAGATGACATTCCAATTCTAAAGGGGGCGTTCACATCCTTTAGTCTTAGAATTCATTTGTATCCAGTTCCACACAAAGTCAGTAAATTCCATGGTAAAGCTTTGTTTTTTCTAGTTTAATCACAGATTTGAGCTATAGTCATATTTATTGATAGAGTCTGACCAGTGTTCTATTTGGCTTCTAACTTTAATAAATTGCCACTGAGAGCCTGAGTCCTAATTCCTTGAAAGGGAAAAGGGAAAAAAGGAAAAGAAAAGGGAAAGTGGGGTGGGACAATTATGAACTGACTTCTTTTTTCTTTATAAATTCATTTGACTCCCGAATTGGTATTTAGCATTACCTTTGTATGTGTAAGGTTCTTGCAGACAAGACCTATGCTTTCCGATACTTATCCCTCCTAATGGCTAGCATAGTATTTTATAGTTTGCTGGATGTTTTATAACAAAATCCTTCTTCATCCACCTTTTTCTGGCATCCTTGGCTCCTCCCTCTATTCAGTCATTTTGCATTTTTGACCTCAAGAAAAGGATAACACAGCAGAAATTAGAGAAAAGACGAGTAACTAATTAGCTATGGGGAAGAAGGGAATCAGAAGAAAGTTCCAAGGACTCAGAGGCTGGTGGGCCCCTGAGAAACGTTCCTGTGCCCCTTCCACAGGTTCAGCCTGGAGCAGTATTAGGAAGGAAAGACAGATGCCCTCCTAACACATATTGGTCAGTTCTGCCTAGAGAAGGAGGGGTCCTGCATCCAGGTTCCTGGCTAAGTCCAGGCATCAACGTGACCCGACAAAAGAATGCTCTTCTCATGCCCCTCCATGTGGGGAGCTGCTAGGATCCACACAGTGGCAAAGACATGGGGCAGCATTTTGGAAAGCCTCTTGGAGATTTCTGAGGCCTGGACTTGGGTGGCAGAAGCAGTTAACACCTACGTGCCCAGGAGGTCCCAGAAGTGGCTGAGAGAGAGCTGAGTGGGAAGGAGTCTCGTGGTCAGGAACAAGGGATGACTCAGCAGCCCCCCCGGTGAACCAATAACCCAAGACCAGATGGCAAGGGGGCCATCTCAGAGGAGGCCAGCACGGCTAGAGAATGATCCCCAGGACCAGATGTACCCTCCCAGTACCTGGCATTATGCAAGCCTCCAAAATTTAGATGCAACCCAGGGAATATGGGAGGCGAGAAGCCAAATTAATTGAAATTCAATTTCTGCAACCCCAGAGGAACGGAGGCTTAGAAAGAAAAAAAAGGAAAGCAAAGAATTGTGTTTCTGACACATGTGAATATGTGGAATGAAACTGATACCTTTCACGTGTGATCCAAAAAACAGGTTTCTATTAACTTTAATGAAAAGGCAGAAGGATGTTAACTAGTATGATTATTTCAGAACAATGAAAACCTCACTTTCCCTCACCTCTGTGCTGGTGTGTGAATATCCACTATTCTAATATTTTTTGCCCTTTGATTTAAGATCGTCCTCTTCAAATAGCATGCTATTGAGGGATGTTAACTGTATTAGTCACTTATTCCTTAATGTGAATCAGTTTATCTTATGTTTTTCTGACAGCAGGGTACAGGCAAGGAATGTTCCCTAGAGAAGGAGGGAGACAGAGGGTGAAGGATAGAGAGAAAGGAGGGGCATGGGAGGACAGGAGAGAATGAATGAATCAAAGGGCAAATAATGTGCAAAAAAAGAGAAGAGTGGTACCTCTGGATACAAATTTTGCCTAAGTCATAATTTTGGGTAGGAGCAGCTATATGGATGGAGATAATTCTGTGTTATTAAAAACTGCCCTGCTTCCCCTTAAGATGGCTGCCCTTCCTGGGGGTGGGGTGTGGTGGGGTGGGGGTGGGACACTGTGTGATTCATCTCTTAGTACTCTGTGGGCTCCAGCAGCAGTGCCCACATGTCATCATCAGACCTCATCCCCTCTGTGAATCTCACAGAACCTTACAAACTAATGAATTTCTTAAGTCCGACTGGACACCTGCAAGG